>NC_136063.1:392947030-397747030 GCF_964261635.1 Lissotriton helveticus
GCTCTTCCAGCCATGCACTTATAACCAGTTTCAGTGTCTTTCCCGATATACCAAAGTCTACACATGTCTTCCGGAGTCATTAAAATGTGATGGGAACATTGACTGCCTTGACCTGGGTGATGAGATTGATTGTGATGTTCCCACGTGTGGTCAGTGGCTTAAATATTTCTATGGGACTTTCAGCTCACCAAATTATCCTGACTTCTATCCTCCAGGGAGCAATTGCACCTGGCTGATTGACACTGGAGATCATCGTAAGGTTATTCTGCGTTTTACCGATTTCAAGTTGGATGGCACTGGTTATGGTGACTATGTGAAAATATATGATGGATTAGAAGAAAATCCTCGCAAGCTTTTGCGTGTGTTGACAGCTTTTGACTCTCATGCGCCCCTTACAGTTGTTTCATCATCTGGACAAATCAGAGTGCATTTTTGTGCTGATAAAGTAAATGCTGCAAGAGGTTTTAATGCAACTTATCAAGTAGATGGCTTCTGCCTCCCGTGGGAGGTTCCATGTGGTGGAAATTGGGGCTGCTATACTGAGCAGCAGCGCTGTGATGGCTATTGGCATTGTCCAAACGGAAGGGATGAAACTAACTGTACAATGTGCCAAAAAGAAGAGTTTCCTTGCTCTAGGAACGGCGTCTGCTATCCTCGTTCTGACCGATGCAATTACCAAAACCATTGTCCCAATGGCTCTGATGAAAAGAATTGCTTCTTTTGCCAGCCTGGGAACTTTCACTGCAAGAATAACCGCTGTGTCTTTGAGAGTTGGGTTTGTGACTCCCAAGATGATTGTGGCGATGGGAGTGATGAGGAGAATTGCCCGGTCATTGTGCCTACCAGAGTGATAACCGCTGCCGTCATAGGGAGCCTCATCTGTGGACTGCTCCTTGTCATTGCTTTGGGCTGCACCTGTAAACTTTACTCCTTGCGCATGTTTGAAAGAAGGTAAGCCATCTCTGTTTTTATCACTTTCACTTATTTGTAACACTGCTAGAAACTTGGAAAACTGATTAGATAGGATGAAACAAATAGGCTATATGTTATATTCATAGGTAAAATATTCTTTCTTCGCATTCATGGACAAGGTGTTGATACTTCAAGTGTAAAATCAGTTGATCAATACAAAAGAATGTATTTGTTAAAATCCTGGTTGGCCATTTTTCACCAATTCCTCAATTTCCAGGTCTCTGTAAAAATGCACTACTTTCCGATGTTGCGGGTGGTGACAACTTTAAATTGCCTGCCATGCAGTTATGTGCTTGGGAGGAAGAATGGGTAAGTACTGATGTCACCATTAGGCTACATTAGCATTCCACCCGCTGAAGGCAACATGTTAGAATCTTTCAAAATCTTTTTGATGAAGCCCCTAGGGTTATAAACTACTCTTCAGTTATCGAGCTAGTTGCCCTGTGATTTGACTGTGAGGCTAACATGAGTTATGTTCACTTGTTTTCAAGAGTATATCCTGTTTCATCCAAGCCTAACAACACCGGGGATGCTCGTAGCGAACTACAAAAAAAGAATCTACATTAAACTTGTCTTGAAGTGCCTGAGTCAATGCAAATCTTTAGCTAGACAGAAAGTCAAGCATCGGTCACCAGTACCTGATAACTGAGTGGTTTCCGCAGTGAGTGGCAGTTGATTTTCATACAGACTACAAGATGGCCAAATTACATAGTGGCATGATGTGCCAGAAGATAAGCGCCACCTCTGTGGCACAACAATCTCTATGTTGAGATCTTCACTGGATCAGATTTAGGACCATCATGTTCCACCTTCCCAAAGGTGCCTAGTCATGGGACTTTTTGAAAGATAGCTCTATCGCCTTTCTGAAACTCCTTTTGGCAGCCCAGATCATTAACTTATAGCTCGCTACTTGAAGCCCAAAGTCACCTGAGACCCGCCTCCAGAATTCCCATTTTCTCTTTTGCAAGCAGATGAAAGTCGAAACTTTTAAACACTAGTTTTGTTGTTCAGCGGCCATTACTGGTGATTTGAAGTCGCTGTCTCTGCTGGCTTGTTGCTAGTCACATTTTATCCCCGGTAGAGGTGCTAGTATGGACTCTTAATAGCATCTACAAGTAACATTGCTACAACATTTCTAAAGCATGAGAGATTCTTGCAATCTCCCATCTATTTCATGGGCACACACAGACCCTCTCTGACCACCACAGCCACTGCCATGAGATGGTACAGCTCCAGTTTCTTGCCAGGCTGCCACCTCCGTCTCAGCTGCCCTCACAGTTCTTCTTGTCTTTTATTGTGTTTATAGTGTTTGGTAACTAGTGAGGGAAAGATTGAAGAATGTAGGCTCCCATACTGCTTGTAATAATTAATTCTTAGTGCAACAAAAGATTCACCCGCTTGTTAGGAGAAAACATTGCTGCTACAAAGACCAACTAATCTACTCTCTAATGCGCTAGCCCTCAGACTCAAATAATACATCCCCCTTCGCTATCACTTTGGCATACCCCGGAACTTTCATGGAGTAAGTAGTGTCATAAATCCGGGAATTATAAATAAATTTGAGGTGCCAATCAGGTGTAGGCAAATTTCAGCACGTTTTCAAGGAGACCACAATACATTACTACTGGTTAGCAGCCCTCCTGTGTATGATCCATCCATCACCTCTCTTGTTCCCATTTCCTCCTTATGTCTGTCTCCGCCCTCTACCTTCTACTCCTTGAGTGTTCCCCTGACCCTCTCACCCTTCTACTTTTCACCTCTAACTTCTTCATTCATCCTCGTCTTTCCTACCCTCTCAGGTCTTCCTCCTGCTCTTTGACCAATTTGACCCTTCTTCTTTACTCTTCTTTTTCTCTCTCCCTCTTATATCTCAACTTTTCCCCTCTTTGACCCCCTCCCATTATATACTGCTTTATCCCTAGCTCATACCTTTTTTCGTCTGTCTTCCTCCTAACCTATTATATCCAATGCACTTTCACATCACCATTTAACTTACTTTTCTTTCTTACTCACATCTGAATGCCTCTGAACGCACCACTTCCTCCTACCCTCTCCAGTTCATCTCCCCTCTTAACTCCTCCTCACCGCTCCTCATCTATCACCCCACAAACCTAGCCATCTTTACTACTAGGTTCTCAAACCGGCTTTCTGTTTGGTCCGGCAACACCTCAGTACATTTCTTTTTTTTTTCTGTAGACTAAACTGTCAACACTGCACTTTCTCTGTTCTAGCCACTTTCCTCTAACTAACTACATCTCCAGCATCAGCCCTGGGAATGTTGTCTTCTCCCCTGCAGATTTAGTCTCTCACACTGAATACTATAAATACTGTTACCACTCACCACTTTGTCGCCAGATAGAACAAAAGTCGATTCATAACAGCCAACAAGTTTGAAAGAACAATGTCTCGGGGAGAGAACACACTTCCACATTGAAGGCAAGAACTTGTCATATTTCCTTCTAGTACCAGGAGTCACTGACTTGCTAAATATTATCCTGTAATGAGGCTAATTATAATAACTTGCTTTTTAGATAGTGATTCATGTCATAGTATTGCTATTCTTTAGCACTGTAAATAACAGCGTTTCTGTTGCCAGATTTAGTGATACTTAATTTACCAACCTCGGAAAGATGGAAGTCTGTGTTTGCTTATCAGAGCAGATGTCCTCAGCAGGCGTTCTACTCACTGAGTTATCTTCCGGTGAGCCTCATTGGGTGATTTTGGCATAATGCATTCCCCCCAACACCGATCACTTCTGTGTATGTTTGTTTGTGTGAATCGTTTCTATACTTGATTCCCCAACTGGAGACATCATTTGATCTAACCCATAACCTGTAGACAATATTCACATTGCTGATGAGGTCATAGACAAGGTGGCCCTTAAAAATCACACAATTAATGGAAACATTAACATATCCGCATAGATACAAGGTATGACGCTTTTAAGGGACCGAGATAGCACATATAGTCTGTGAAGTAACATAGAAATCTGAGGGAAGGTTGGAAGATTGGGCCTCTACCAGAGAAACAACCTTCACTGATATAATCTACAACCACCTTTGCCCCCTGCATACCTAAAAGCACCAAGGTATCATGAAATTAGTATCCTTGTTCTGTATAAAATGTTGTGTAACCTGTGCAATGTAAAGTGGAACTAGCAATACTTAACCAGGCCAGGTGGGTTATGAGGCTTAACAAAGCATGATGGTTTTCAGTAACTCGTTGGAGAATCAAAAGGAGTGTCAAAGATTTATCCCATAACAAAGACTAGAAAAGTCTGTCATCACATATGAAGTACTCTGCTGTGAGGAGCCGTTGGAGCTTATCACAGAACTGTGAAAATGTGATCCTGCTATTTGTTACATTGCCAGAATTACTGCAGAAATCTGAATTCGCTGCAATTAGCGAATATAGTTTGGATGAATTATGGCTGATGTTACCATCGTGGCTATGAAAGTTATCTATCCAGTGCATGTTGCAATGCAAGCCTTAGAATCAAAAGCTAGATTACTTCATTGACTGCTATCCGAAGAACAAAAGGTGGGTTTCTGTGAGAAGTCCACAAGTTTTCTGTAGGCTAAATAGAAATGTCCACAGAGCCATAGTTTTCTCTTGTTGGCAAATACTTTTTTGCGGTTTACTTGCATCCAGTGGCTCATGGTGGTGGGAAATGACAGTAGCCAATGCTTAGTAGTATCACTTGCATTCCTCATGGTCAGAAGTCGCACTGTGTGACCTTCTTCATTGGAGAAAGGAAAGATGGTTTAGCCCCGCCTAAAAAAACAAGCATTGGCAAAGCAAATAGGTCCCGCCACTGTGCAATATGGCTGGAAGTAAAGGTAATAAAAGCAGTATGATGCTGTCAAAGCTGATGGTGTCCTAGTGCGTGTTTGTTGTTGATTTCAGCCATGTTGTACAGCTGCTGCTGTGCAACATGCTTGAAAGTAATTTTTTAAAAAGCCTGTTATGCGGAGCACTGCCTCATCATTGCGCTTTAAAAAAAAAGCAAAAAACTTTCGGGCATATTGCACGGGAGGTGCAGTACAACACGGCAGAAAGTTAAACACGGGGGTGGGTGGAAGGGGAAAGAGGCTCCACGCATAAGGGGCAGTTCGAGGGAGGAAGATAAAATAGTACCTCTAGAACAGAATGAGCAGCGGAGGTACACTAATTAAACTGAATCAATGTGTGCTTGGACCATGCTCCACAGAATGGAACGTAAGTGACGCTTGACCTGAGCCGGCAAATTAGTAGGCAGCAAAGAAGAGTGACCATGGAGCTAATGAATTGTAAGCAATGGGTGAGCTCTTAGCCCTTCACTGTCAACAATATCTCGTGCAAGCGAGAGCACATGCGCTGTTGTAGACTTGGCCTAATTAGGTAAGTGTCTTCCAACCCACAGCATGGTATGGCAACGAAAAAGTATGTGGTACAGTGCAGGCCCTCTTTTAGCCCCCACTTTCTTAAAATGATGCCAGTTTTGCAGCTGTTAAGCTGGCGTAGGCTAAAAATATGTTCAATTGTGACGTCTGTGATTTTGCAGTTTGGATCACCCCTGTAAAAAACGTAACCTGAAATGTAAAGGTTTTGCTATGAAAAAACTAGACTGAAGTCCAAGGTATTAAAGTCACTACATATTTACACCACATGCCATCGTACCAGAGATTCGAAAATGCTTCCAGTATATATATTTGAGATGTCTATAATTCTGCCTTTCTTTTTTTAATGTCCTCTGAAAATCCCAAGGCGTGTTGTTTATTACTATGACTGTTTGAGAGTAGTTCTTTTTTACATCACTGAGAATTGTTAACTTGTTACTTTGTATAAAAAATGTATTGTGTCCTTTGCATTTTATTGAGTGTATTTCAAGGCGTTGAGCCTGGCGCCAAGGGACAGTGGAGCGCTGTACATATCAACCAGAATAGTAACTTACATGCAGGTTTACAGAAGCATCATCTGGTATTCTTCGCAAAGCAAAGAGAGCAAAATACATAGAGTTTGTGAAGAGTTGGGGCGAAGAGAACAGAAAGATAATGCATCCTTTATTAAATAGACAGTGCCATTCTGTTGCTTTGGCTGATGGACCTGCTACTACAGTAACCTCTGAACATTTTCACTGTACTTTGATTTTCCATAGTCATGATACGAATACATCTTATACTATAAATGTGGAGTTCAGTCGGTGTAACTCTGTTTTCACGCATGTAAACATATGCCATCTAGAACTGAATGTTTTATAGATTACAAATGGCATTTTAATGTTATCCCATAAGGTGGACATCCTCTGATAAAAAAGGCACATACATACTTTTTTGTTTCTCAAGTCAGCTGAGCTCACCTTGGCCAGTATCTCCCAAGCCCTCTCACCGGCACTTCCTTTGTTCAGATCCTTATTGAATGTTCACGTGCAGTGTGTAAGTGCTCTTTTTATCTTACCCAGGTGGCTCTCGTGGCTGCAGGTTTCTGTCTGCAGGTTTTTCATTTGCTTCCCCTGCCAAGTAAAGTCTGCCCTTTAAAGTTCAAATATAACCTAAGAAGACTTTATTGATGAACATCTCGAAAGATGACTCACCATAAGTTTTTATAATGCTTGTATTCACCCAATGATTGTACAGAATTTGAAAAGTATAAGTAGTCTTATTCAAAAGCAAGGAAAGAGATGGCCAGAAGGGAGGTAATTTTTCATCTTAGCAACAATTTGAAACATCACGAAAAAAGACCCAAGTGGACTCTAAAACTGTTGTCTCTTCAAAGATTCCCAATCCTAAGCCCCATTAGTGAATGGATGCTGAGAAATCAAGGTAGTAGAGGCCTGCAAGTCCTGGGCTCTCATCGCAAATCACCTGACTGTTTCCCAGAGTACTCTTCAGTATCGACGTCAACCTCTCATACTGACCAGAGCTGAGATCCTCGATATGAGTTCTGATGTTGGATGCCTACAACACTAACTCTGGTTTCTTCTGCAGCATTGCCTCCAGCATCAAAGCTGTTAACATCCTTAGTGCCACTGGCTTAATACCAGCCGCATCATCAACTCCCCAGGTGTCAACTTCGACTTAGAACTCAAAGACTGGAATATTTTCAGCAAACATATGGAAAGATACTGAAAAGCTTTGGAACAATGAAGAGACCAATGCTAGTCAAAGTCAGAAAAAGGGGAAGGACAAACCGCACAAACGGGGAAAAAGAAGGACAAGAAGAAGAAAAGGGAGGAATGACGCTTGAGAGAGAGATGTTCTCCAAAGAAGGTGAAGTCGAACCTCACAGAGAATTTCTTACGGAATAGGTTGCTCAGTTGGTTTCTGGGGAATACCAGGTAGCAGTTCTGTAACTCAAGAGACCAAGCAGAAACAGAGAAAACTGACAAAGGAGCTCAACCTTTCTGAGGAGCACCCAAGCAACTTCTTCCAGAAGGGCTATGGGGATCGGGAGTATGGTGAATGTCCTGGACTCCATCCAAATATGAAATGGTTGATGAAGGCTACCACGAGGACATTCCCCTGCAGTGTATCCACGGTCCATCAGAAAGTATTTCTGCCGAAGTTCATTCCTATCCTATTGACCCGAGGCCTTTTCACCATCTGCGGACTTGGCATTATATGTGGCACTGATGAGGAAAGAGTCATACATATTTGGACTGACCATGTTGTTTGAGCCCAAGTTCTGTGCTTTCTCTTAGACGTGGAGTACATCTCTAGAAAACCACATTTACCTTCCTCTGCTGGTTCACAAGTTGAAAACCCTCTTCAAGAACTCAGCCTTTGTGCCAGCAAGCCCCTTCAGACAAGATGAGAAATATAGCACCCCAGATTAAACCTCCTCTTGTCTGTGGCCACTGATAACTTAGATTCTGTGTTGGCCCCAGATGCACACTAGAATTCCTTAAACCCATTTTTGGATCTATCCGTTCCCTGGAGAAGATAGCAGAAAGCTGCAGGGCATAGGATGGACAGTGTACTTCACTGAATGAGTATCAAATCCAGTGGTACTGCTCACAAGATATGAAAGGACATGATGGGGAAGATAGAGTAGCTGGCCCCGTTCCTGCTGGAAAAATTTGCATGATGAAGCTGGGTAGATGCTGGTGTGCAGATTGGTACCCAAGCATGCTATGATGATATTTCTAAATGCGGCAGGCACATGTTTTCATCATATGGCTCAAAGGTAAGGCTTCCAATGGTAAGCTTGGTTGAACTGTATAATCTTTTATTTAAAAGTACAGGCGAAAGTGCTGGATATCCCTTCATTGGTGACACACTTTTTGTCAAATATGCCAATTAGGTGCTGCTAACAATCCAGACCAGATATGATGAAGACTGTGAAAGTCCTGTCAGTGAAGTAGGTGCACATTTCCCCTTTGAGGTCTGAGAAGCAGATTCATTCAATTTCAGAGGTTATCCTCTCCACATATTTAACTGATCATTGTGTCTGTCTTATACTGTCCCAGTCTGCACCGTAAATCTCAGATTGGTCGCTGAATTTCAGGTGCTGTTCCTTAAAGCAACCTGGGATACTGTTTAAACTAGTTCCTGGTGCAGAAGACAGCAAAGGGCCTCTGCATCATTATAAACTTGCACTTTGTCAACTAGTGTATGGAAAAGCAGTAATTTTATGTGTAATAGTGGTAGAGGTGATCCCCTATCTGCAACAGGAAGATAGGATATTATGATACTTCAGCGATACCTACTTGCACAACTTCGTACACCAGAAGCATTGGCCTTTCCTTATATTCAGAGTGGATGTACGGCATTGACACCTTAAAGGTCTACAGTTCGGGTTGCAATCTGCTCCCAGGGTGTTCACAAAGTATCTGGTGCTCTGGTGCTTCATCTTAGCTGGCCAAGTGCCTATTTCTTCCCCCAAATGACAACTCTGTGATAATCGCACTGTCAATGGTGAAGTCCAAGGCAACCATCCAGAAATGCACTGGGCTCTTCGAAAAATTGGGGCTGTGCCTCAACTTCCAGAAATTTCTCTTAAAACCATTTGAGGGGATTCTTTCTTGACACGATTTGACATCCATTGCATAGGTGCATAGTGACAAGACCACTGTAGCCAGATGGCTTGTAGACTGCAGCATTTATTACCTAACATATAATGGACAGATAACTAGCCAGAAAACTGAGAGTTCACTTATTGAGAGGGAGGGCAACCACAGTGGGTTTCATGGCCAGTATGGAATTGATTGACATATGCATGGGACAAATCATTCCAGATCTTCACACATCATTGTAGTATACTGAGGTAAAAGCTGATGCTGCTTGCGACAGGAAGTGTTAAAGAAGCTATTTTGATGATGATGCAACTCTTCATCCATTTGTGGGGTACCTGCTGCTCCATATTCTATTGAAATATCATGCAAATCTATAAAAGAGCCAGTGATGCATAAGAAAAATCTACTTCCCTGTAAAAGAGAACCGACAGCATTGATATCTTTTATAAATTCTTAGGCCACCCTCCAAGCTTCCCAGGCAATTAGTATATTCATGGTATTGCATGTTTATAACAGATGTGCTCAAGATCTAAAGGGAGGTGCTTAACAGAGTAGTGAGATACAGGCAAAGGTGGGCTCAACTGGTGATTCAGAAGACCTGCACCCTCCTTGCTTTTTCCTGGCTGATTCCCAGCTAGAACTTGGGCGATATTTAAGTAGCTGTGATTCTATAAAAGATGCATATACTGGATAGCCTCCTTTTTAAATTGATGTACGCATGGAATTTGATGTATGTTCTCATTTTGATCTCTATAATTTTACCTTATAAATAACTCTGTTTTCTCACATTTTGGAAGGTCTTTTGAAACACAGTTATCACGAGTAGAAGCGGAATTGTTGAGAAGGGAAGCCCCTCCGTCATATGGACAGTTGATTGCTCAGGGTTTAATTCCACCAGTTGAGGATTTCCCCGTCTGTTCACCAAATCAGGTAATGTTATCTTATTTACTGTAATGATAAACAACGTCTGTTGACCATCTTAGAGGACAATATTCTACTTGTTTTTTATCACTTTTATAAGTACTCCTTCTCCAGTTGCCACCCAGTCTAGGGTCAACCATACCTAAGCAGGTCCGCATGTGACGACAATTACCACCAGTCCTTTCTCAGCCCATCCACATGCTACACTAATGAATACCACAGACTACCTCAACATGGTAGACGCCACGGACATGAAGCCAAGTCAGGACCTGTAGTAAGTAGATTCTTCCGCTGAAATCATAGCTCAGAGATAAACACAGTTTATGAAATGGAAACACCTTTTTGGCGTGGGCATAGCTGATAGGAGGAAGATTATTTAAACGCAGGCACTCCTGCCTGTTTGCTTCAGGGGTATATTCCCAGATTATTATTTGGTGGTGGCCTCTTTAAGGCAGTCACCACCCAAAAAGAAGCAGGTATATTGGGAACCTACAAAAAGCAATGTTAAATTAGGCAACGGGCAAAGCATTCAGCAATTCTATTTGTTATGTTTTTTAAAGCGGTTTGGTGCAATTTGTTGGAAAAGGAGTGAGTTTGATTTGTTTTCGTGAACTAGTGACTGAGACGACATCAGTGCTACAAAGCGACATGTGACATACACTGGGGCTGTAATTTTTTGCACATACCTACATGCACTGTCTGCCAGAGAACGATCTTAGCATATGATTGATGGTCAGTTACTTGTGCGAAATAGTGACAAAAGGCAGCAAGTGGTTTGTTGTTTCAAATGTGGATGCACACTGACTGGTAGTTACAGATGATGCACGCTGTATTGGTGGTTCTGGTGTTTACCACAACAGCTAATTTGTTAACTTCTCTTGTTTTGAGTAGTAGTAAAGGGAGTGGGGTGTTTGATGGAGTTCTCACTTGTAGGAAGAGCCAACATTTGAGCTAGTTTAGGCTTGGCTCTTTGGTTTGTGCTGAGCAAGGGTGAATGGTTTATACAGATACAGTATCCCAACAGGTGAAACTTAAAAAGACAATTGTGCACGAAGCATTATACGAACATGTAAATAAGGAGACAATTATTCCAATGATTTGTATACAATAATTGCTTATATACTTGGTTCATAAAAGGGAGAACAAGGACAAAATAGAATACTTAGAACAGCACGAATTTCAAAAATGTCAAATGACAACCGAGAGTATACTTGGTGCTCAAATATATACAAGTGATGGATGGCGACGCAAGTGAAGGGGTGAAACAGCGTGGGCGGCGCGATGTGAGCAAAGTGCAAATATTATACAGTGGGTGGCTCAGTGTGCGACATATTTAAGGTGACTTAGAATCACAAATCACAATTTCAGTAGAGCCAGGCTGAATATTGCGCCTCAGTTAGCACTGTGGGGTCGACAACGTTTCGGTCCCTGATCAATTGGGACCATCTTCAGGACGGGGTTGTCTCATTTTCAATGCTGTGGGGCAAAAGGGAACAATGAGGGTGGCGAAACGGAGGGAAAGGACAAGTGGGAAGGAGTGAACCCGGAGGGGGAGCCAGGCCGGAGGATGCATGGACCAAGGGTGGCGGGCAGGTAGGGAGGGAGCTGTGTAACGAGCTCGGAGGGAAAAAAGCTGAGAGCGTGGGCGCAGGCTGCAGGGAGAAAGGTGTGTATCAGCTGGAATGATCAAGGGTGGAGCGCCTGGAGACCGGCGATTCAAGTAGGGGCGCCAATGTGTCTAAGCCCAAGGATCAATGTTTAATGAAGTAATAGGCATAGGGGAAGGGTGGTCGATGGCTAAAGCGCAGGCTACTGAACAGCGGGTGCCAGCTAGTTAACGATAGTGACCATGGTGTTATGTTATGTTACTTTGGTTTATATAGCGCCACCTCACCAACAGGTCTCGAGGCGCACCCGACCAAAGAAAACACACTGTATTCTTACTCACAGAAGAGATAAAAGTAAAATACAGGTTAACCTGTATAACCAAAAGCCTCCCTAAACAAGATCGTTTTCAACTGTTTTCTGAAGCAAAGAAGATTTGATTCCTTGCGCAAGGAAACTGGTAACTTGTTCCATAACAATGGAGTAAGTATGGAAAAGGACCTTCCGCCTTTTGTGGCCATATTAAAACGAGGACAAGTCAACAGCAGGGCATCGGATGATCTTAAGGTTCGTTTCGGGTTGTAAGGCATTAGACGATCCTTAATATAAACAGGGGCTTGCCCATGGATTGCCTTATGTGCAATACACAGGCTCTTGAATTCTACCCTCTGCTTCATAGGAAGCCAATGAAGCTTAGACAGTAAGGGGGATGCATGTGATCTTCTCGGAAGTTTAGATAGCGCGGATCCCTGCGGAACCCCACAGTTCATCCTGCCCAACTCAGAAATCTCCTCTCCCAATTGAATCCTCTGCTGCCTCCCTGTCAAAAAGGACTCTAGCCATTTGTAGGCTGTGTCCTTTATTCCAAAACTCGCCAGTCTGTCCAAGAGCAGATCATGGCTGACAGTGTCGAATGCCGCTGACAGATCTAAAAGTATCAGGGCACTCGGTTTTCTACTGTCAGCCATGTCCCTGAGCTCATCCAACACCGAGAGCATCACCATCTCGGTGCTGTGATGTGCCCGAAAACCTGCTTGGCGTCCCTGGAGAAGATTGTGTGATTCCAGGAAAGCAGACATCGACTGTAGCACATGCTGTTCCAAAATTTTGGACAAAAACGGGAGCTGAGAGATTGGTCGATAATTTTTCAGATTTGTTGGTTCAGCTCCTGGTTTTTTCAGCAAGGGTCGTACCCGAGCTTCTTTAAGCCTTATTGGGAGATAGCCCATCTGTAGTGAGCTATTTAAAAAGGAGACAATGTGGTCTGACAAAAAGGCTAATGCTCCTCGGAAGATAGTCGGAGGACACGGATCTGCCGGTGAGCCAGATTTTATAGAGGACATAAGATGTTCAAGCCTCGTGAAGTCCAACTCTGGAAAAGTCGAAATAATGCAATCCTGGGGTTTTTTGACCAACTGCGGTGGGTAAAGCCCACTCACCGTGTTGCTCTTGATCTCAGAGAGTATGATCTCAACTTTTTCTAAAAAGTAATGTTGGAACGCATTACACTCAATCTTTGTAACCGCATTCACTGGTTTCTTTGTCAATTCTGACAAAATGCTGAAGGTTTCTTTCTGCACATTGTGTGCACGCTTAATGCGGATATCAAAGTATTCAGCTTTAGCCCCCAACATACTTTTCTTATACACTTTTGAAAAAGTTTTATATTGTTCCCTGTCAGATTCCTCCTTGGATTTCCTCCATCTCCTTTCCATGCTACGGAGCTTTTTTTTAAGTTCTTTCAGAGAGGGGGTATACCAAGGTGCCCCCTTCCCCAGACCCTTTACTCGTTGTAATTTCTCTGGGGCTATCTGATCAATTGCCTGGGAAATGGTCTGAGTTAAACACAAATAGTCCTCATCTAAATTTCCACTGAGCGGAACAAGGTATTGTGGAAGAATGTCCGACAGCGCTTGTGAGTTAACCTTCCTCCATTGGCGTACTCGCTTCAGTTTTGGAGCTTGACAAGGGGGTTTCCCACTAATGGGGATAGTACAGTAGATGAAGAAATGATCTGACCAAAGACAAGGTAGAACGCTATCTATAGTGACTTCAGGGTCTGAGGTCCAGATCAGATCAAGCGTATGTCCTTTAATGTGAGTAGGGCATTCTACCAGCTGTGTCAGGCCAATTGAGGACATGACATACTCCAGTTGTCGAGATACTGATACTTTGGGGGATTTTTCCCAATGAAGGTTAAAATCACCAGTAACCACCACTTTTTGGTATCTCGAACAGATGTCAGATATGATGGGACAGAAGAGATCATTAAAAGCAGGCGAGGAGTTAGGGGGACGATAGATGGTAAGAATCACCCAGCAAGAGTTTTCAAAAGTAAACTTGACACCAAATATGTCAGCCAAGTCTATCGAGTCTGCCATCAAGTTTTCCATTGTCAAATGCCTTTTGAAGAAAATTGCAAGTCCTCCACCTCGCAAGTTGTTAGCGCGATTATGCCAGACAACATCATATTCACTGGGCAAGGCGGCTACGATATCTGGGGCTGAATTTTCATCTAGCCACGTCTCGGTTAAGGTTAGAATATCGATATCACCATCTTGGAGGAGAGTGAAGATATCGAGATGGTGTTTATGAAGAGATCTTGTATTCAGACTAACCACTTTCAATTGGTGTTGCCGGCAATAAGGCGTAGTATTAGGAGATCTCAGAATATGCAGCTCTTTCAGCCTATCAATAACATTCGTCTCTAGCCTCACCTTATTTGCGTTAAGCAGATGTAATAATTTTATTTATTTATTTATTTATTATTACATTTCTTAAGCGCTCAGCTACCCGTGGGTTTCCCGGCGCTGGGAGTATGAAACAGTATGCCAAAAGTGAGGAGGGAGTCAAATCAGCGAACTTACATATTAAAAAGCCAGGTCTTGATTCCCTTACGGAAAGTAAGGAAGCACATTTCAGAACGCAGAGGGAGGGGTAAAGAGTTCCAAAGAGAGGGAGCAAGCAGAGAAAATGAGCGACCTCCCATTTTTGCTCTCTTGATGCGTGGTATCCTGAACTTATACTGGGTGGAGGACCTAAGTGTGCGCGGTGGAAGATATTGCTGCACCAAAATAGATAAGTAAGGAGGAGCTTTTCCGGTCATGATTTTATGCATGAAACATAGTGCCTTAAATTTAACCCTGCTCTCGATCCGTAGCCAATGTAGGTTACGCATGTGGGAGGAGGGTGAGGATCTGGCGGGTAAATTACAAATAAGGCGGACAGCCAAATTTTGTACTACCTGGTATTTCTTAGTGACCTCCTTACAGGCACCCAAAAGTAAGATGTTACCATAGTCCAGGCGTGAGATGACAAGCGCCTGGACTACGGATTTCAAGGTGTCAGCCGGCAGCATCCACGAGATTTTCCTAAGCCACCTGATGATGGTGGTACAGGTGGCAGAGACTTTCACGACGTGCTGCCTGAAAGACAGTTGGTTGTCCAAGAGGACCCCGAGGTTACGGGCAGCAGGAGTTGGAACGGGAAGCGGGCCCATCTCCGGCGGCCAGTGTTGTGGGCCCCAGAGCGAGATGTCAGAGCCAAACAGCAGCAGTTCTGTTTTCTCCCCGTTTAGTTTTAATTTATGCTCCAACATCCATGCCGAAATCTGTTTTAGTCCAGCTTGAAGAGAAGAGAAAGGGAGGTGCTTGTTGGTGGAGAGAGAGTAGATGACTTGAGTGTCATCAGCGTAGGAATATATAGAGAGACCTGCCTGTTCCGCCAAAAAAGCAAGAGGTCTCACATATAAATTAAAAAAAAGGGGACTGAGAATAGAACCTTGTGGAACACCGTGATTGGAGGGAAAAGTAGAAGAAACAGAAGTAGAGGAAAAGACTTGAAACGTGCGATTAGATAGAAAGTTAGCGATCCAGGCCAGGGCAGCACCATCGACACCGCCTCTCTCAGGGTGGACAACAAGATGGAATGGGAGACGGTGTCGAATGCGGCACTCAAATCAAGCAAAATGAGTGCCACAGTCTCCCCGTTGTCCACTTTTTGCCTGATGGATTCTGACACACCAAGGAGAGTGGTTTCAGTCGAGAAGCCAGCCCTGAACCCGGATTGAGAACCATGAAGAAAGTTAGAGGATTCCACATGAAAATTAAGCAGAGAGTTAACATGTTTCTCCAAGATTTTAGAGAAACATGAAAGTAACGAAATAGGGCGAAAATTAGATGGGTTGTTGGGGTCTAGGTTGGCCTTTTTTAATAGTGGGACCACCATAGCGTGCTTCCATTCGTTGGGCACGATAGCTTCAGAAAGAGAAGCATTCAAGACCTTCAAAATAATAAGGAGTAGGGTAGGGTCCAAGGAGCTCAGGATTTGAGGGGGCATGGGGTCAAGCGGAGACCCAGATTTTATGTCCTGTAAATACTTTCCTAGAAGCAGAGGGGAAATGGGATCCCAAGCAAGGAGTTGGGGAGGCGAGGAAGTACAATAAGCGGAGGTGACAGATGGGGGAATACATGCAGGTAAAACAACATGGGTGGACACAGCAGGAGAGGAGTTAAAGGAGTCATAGATCTTCTCGATCTTTTCGACAAAGAAATTGGCCAGAGCTTCACACTGGGGGGTATCCAGCGTGGGGGCCTTGGGTACAGTAGATGCACCTGACAACTCCTTCACGATTTTGAACAGGGCCTTAGGTCTATTCTGTGCCGTGAGGAGCGTGGTGTTCGCAAAGGAAGCTCTGGCACTATCACATGACGCGTGGTAGTTTTTAAGAGCGGCCTTATATTCCGCTTTCTGACCAGCATCATAATTGGAGCGCCATATGCGTTCCAATTTTTTGCATTTAGACTTTTCTAGGCGAAGGACGTCAGTAAACCAGGGAGCAGGTGGATGAAGAATATGTAGTTTGTTCTTTTGCATTGGGAGACAAGAATCCAAAGCATTAGTCAACCAACGTTTAACAGAGGGTAGCTCCTTGATAGACAAGTTAGTGGACAATGAAGGCTTGGAATTGGTGGAATTCCGCAGGATAGGTATAGTATTGACCAAGAGTCCTGGCCCCTGGGCCCGTTCGTGCGCGGACGGGCGCAGACGGGCTGGACTCTGGCGTGACTCCGGCGTGCTCACGCTGCGCGCGAACGCTGCGCGTATACATGGCCACCTTAAGTAGATGTCCAACCCCTAGCACGCTAACCACAATGGCGCCGCCGAGCGTGCAATCGTTACCCCCAAGATGGCGCTGGCATTCAGTACAAGTGAGCGGGACCCGCCAAATGCGGTGTTGAAACAATTATAGAGCAAGTAAGGGCCAAGTCTTTAAGCTAAAAGCCAGGGTAATATTAAACAATAACAACTAAAATAGAAAACGGGTAATTAAAAATCCGAGCCTAAGCGCGAATATTTAAAAAATTGTGAGTCTCAGCGCGACCTGTTCTAGAGCGCTGCTTTCAGAGTGAATGCGCGTTTACCCGGTCAAGCCCCTACCTCCTGACACAGCTCACCTTAAGTAGATGTCCAACCCCTAGCACGCTAACCACAATGGCGCCGCCGAGCGTGCAATCGTTACCCCCAAGATGGCGCTGGCATTCAGTACAAGTGAGCGGGACCCGCCAAATGCGGTGTTGAAACAATTATAGAGCAAGTAAGGGCCAAGTCTTTAAGCTAAAAGCCAGGGTAATATTAAACAATAACAACTAAAATAGAAAACGGGTAATTAAAAATCCGAGCCTAAGCGCGAATATTTAAAAAATTGTGAGTCTCAGCGCGACCTGTTCTAGAGCGCTGCTTTCAGAGTGAATGCGCGTTTACCTGGTCAAGCCCCTACATCCTGACACAGCTCACCTTAAGTAGATGTCCAACCCCTAGCACGCTAACCACAATGGCGCCGCCGAGCGTGCAATCGTTACCCCCAAGATGGCGCTGGCATTCAGTACAAGTGAGCGGGACCCGCCAAATGCGGTGTTGAAACAATTATAGAGCAAGTAAGGGCCAAGTCTTTAAGCTAAAAGCCAGGGTAATATTAAACAATAACAACTAAAATAGAAAACGGGTAATTAAAAATCCGAGCCTAAGCGCGAATATTTAAAAAATTGTGAGTCTCAGCGCGACCTGAGCGCGACCTGTTCTAGAGCGCTGCTTTCAGAGTGAATGCGCGTTTACCTGGTCAAGCCCCTACCTCCTGACACAGCTCACCTTAAGTAGATGTCCAACCCCTGGAACGCTAACCACAATGGCGCCGCCGAGCGTGCAAGCGTTACCCCCAAGATGGCGCTGGCATTCAGTACAAGTGAGCGGGACCCGCCAAATGCGGTGTTGAAACAATTATAGAGCAAGTAAGGGCCAAGTCTTTAAGCTAAAAGCCAGGGTAATATTAAACAATAACAACTAAAATAGAAAACGGGTAATTAGAAATCCGAGCCTAAGCGCGAATATTTAAAAAATTGTGAGTCTCAGCGCGACCTGTTCTAGAGCGCTGCTTTCAGAGTGAATGCGCGTTTACCTGGTCAAGGTATATAGAATATGCTAGTATTCCAACAATACCTATGAGAATCTGAATAGAAAATCTGAAATAAATATCAGAGATGTAACAATCTGGATAGAACTAAGTGCTGGATAAGACTAAACCTGCTGAACAAGACTCGGCTCACCTGCCGTGTTTACAAAGAGCTTCGCAAGTGTCAAACTGCCAGGGAGTCACTGTCAGCCATCGAAAAGTGGAAACAGTACTGATGTATCCTGTCAAAAAAATAATAAATGCGGTCTGAAAGTGACACATGATCCAATGTTAACCCTGACCCGTCACCAGAGTGAGTGCGGTGATGAATCTCACCTTTCTGGTAAGACAATCGAGAACAGCAAAACCAAGATAGTTCAAAGAAATGCCCCCTCTCTATATGAAACAAGGCAATAACAATGTGTGACAATTACGTACTAAAAAAAAGAATGGCGGGTGATGCACTAATAAGTCTGTGCGAGCTGGTTCAAACCTATGATAAAACGGATGGAAAAGTCCTCAAATCTCCCCTTCTGATGCTAGATACACTAACCGGCTTCTGAGATACTCGAATCCTTAATAATCAGACCCCCCCCCCGCCGCAGGAGCATGTGACGTCAAATGAGCTGAACAAATAAAAAGGACTTAAGCGTTCATAAAGAGCCGAGTGTGGCTGCCATGTTCAAGTATTATGCAGGTAGAATAGTGCTTCCCATGGATGGCATGGCTGCTAGAGAATCACACGGTAATCGCCACTATGTGTAGAGGAGAAAGATGGAGTACAACGGCCTGTATAAGGCACTGCGTTGCTGGTGGGGGCTGGGTGGAGAAACCCGGAGGAAGTAGTGCCGAGTAGGAATGGGCTGGGCAAGATGGAGGAGAGGGAGGAGGGAGAAAAAAAAAACAATTACCTGTAGGAAAAACCGGAGGAGAGGTCTGGCGGGGTGACTTGAGAACGATCCGGTGGGATCTATGGAGAGAGAAGGCCCTGGTTGGAGTGGGTGCGCTGGTGGGTAGGACCGATGCGGGCAGACAGGGGTGGGAAAGCGCGTTACCTGGGACAGTGCTGTAGGCGACGGAGCGCCTTGGCGCGGACGTCAGATCAATCAATGGAATCAGGGTGCTGCGGTGGGCGCAACCTATGGGAGTAAGGGAGCCAAATTAGAGAGTCGTAGTTGGCAGGTAGCATGAGGTACCGTATGTATGTTGTACCGGTAAGGACATACCTGTGGGAATAGAAGGGCAAGGTCAGAGCCTTGTGCCGGTTACAGGGAGATGAGCTGCTATCACGTCTCTGCGGCGGGGGGAACGGAGGCAAGCTGGAATCACGTCTCTCCGGCGGGGTGATCTGAGGGCGTAAAAGAACCGGTTCAGTTCAAGTGTGCCCCTGTAGGCCAGGGGACCTGAGTGAGGGGGGCAGAGGAGGCTCGTACCTGGGTTAATCCAAGAGCAAGGCAGGAGTCAATCCGGCGAAGAGTCTCGAGGCAGTGACTTCCGTGTATGGGAGGCGGATCCGAAATGGGCGGGGCAAGGGGCTGGATTGGCGACTAGTGAGCATAGCGGGGAATTTAAAGCAACACATCAACGAACAGGCACTAGATTCATGGCACATACAGCCATATAATACAATGTGGTAGTAAGCGCCTGGTGCGGGTGAAAAAAATGAGAGGGAGTCCGCATAGAGCAATCTCCGGGACTGTAGACAGGAGTACATATCATACAATAAACGTACAACACATTGTCAGACTGAACAATATAATACAATGTGGCGCCTGGTGCGGGTGACAAAAATGAGAAGGAGTCCGTTTTAAGCACTCTCCGCGATTGTAGACAACAGTGCATATCATACAGTAGACATCAATCATATTGTCAGACTGAGCCCAACCCCCTCAGTGAATAAACAGAGAAGCATGTACTGGGCTAGCATGCCTAGTAAGTCATTCAAATACAAGATAGCTAATAAATCTGTACAACAATTGCGTAATGTATGCTAATAATAGCCCAAGTGCATGTACAGTAAATGCATAGACACTGACATAGAAGTGTATTCGGAAGATCAGCATATCCGGTGGCGATTACAGTATCTCAATGTAGGCCGAGTGGGGGGGGTTAAAAAACCTGAGTTTGTCTGAGGAAGTGGAGATTAACAAAGCAAGGAATTACGTGGTGACGGTATTGTTCCACTCATCTAAAGTGTTCAAACCTGAGGTGACCGAATCACACAGGGTCATCCACTTACATTCAGCCTAATTCAAAAGGGTTTTCATGTCACCTCCCCGTAGGGGAAGTGTGGGTCTTTCAATGACTTGCCACCTGAGGTCCGTATCGCAGTGTCCTTGCTCGAGAAAATGCGGGACAAGTGGCGCCGTTGCTACTTTGCACTTGATCCTGATTTTATGTTGGATGATCCTTTGTTTGATCATCTGCGTAGTTTGTCCTATGTAGACCAGATCGCAAGGGCATTTGATCGCATAGATCACGTTTTGTGTTCTGCAATTGGTGGGGCTCTTCAGTTTGTATGTTCGTTCCATGTAAATGAAGTCCTTGGTATTGAGTGTCAGTTCACAAACGCTGCAATTTTGGCACTTGTAGTGTCCGATAACCGGGTCTAGACCCCAAGCTGCAGTAATGGTAAGTCTTTGATTGGGGGGTTGATGCCATGTGATGGCATGGACCAAGTGACTGGCGATATTCCGGCCGCGTTGGTATGAGAACAAGGGTGGGGTTTGGAATGGTTCCTGAGTCCGAAGGATGGGCCAGTTTCTCTTGATGATTTTGCTGACTGTGTTTCTGTCCGGACTGAACTTAGATACAAAAGGGATCCTCGCCATTTGTTTCTTTGGTTGAGGGGTAAGATGATTATCTCTATGGCAATACCATGCCCTCTTCCTGGCTTGTGTAACCAGGCGACGTGGGTAGCCTCTTTGGAGCAACTTGTTGGTGAGCATTTCGGCTTCCCTAAAGTAATCTTTGCGCCATTTACAATTCCGTCGGATGCGCATAAATTGTCCATATGGAAGTCCATCCCCCAGGCTTCGCAGGTGGTAACTTGAATATTCCAGTAAGGTGTTTTTCTCCGTAGGTTTCCGATAGAGCTTGGTCCCAAGTTTGCCCTCTTCTGCTTGGATGGTCACATCCAGGAATGGGAGGTCATTGCTTTTATACTCACTAGTAAATCTGAGATCTTCCTGGGCCTGATTGAGCCATGTGATAAAGCAGTTTTAGGTAGTGGAATCTCGAGTCCAGAAGAGCAAGATGTCATCTATGTAACGCCTCCACAAATTTATATGCGGATAGTAGGGATTCATGGGTGTAAGGATGACAGTTCTTTCAAGGTTGTGTACGAACAAAATCGCAAAGTTGGGAGCGAAGCAAGCACCCATTGAGACGCCTTTTATCTGCAGATAAAAGTTATCATGATATAGAAAATAATTGTTTTGAAGGGCAATGCGTAAGAGGGCCATGATGAATTCGGTTGGTAATTTGGTAGGTTGGGGTCTGGAAAGGAGCAATGTCTGTATAACCCGTAGTCCCTCATCATGTGGAATGTTTGTGTAGAGGGATTCGATGTCCATGCTGACCAGTAGTTGGGAGGTATCATCAAATGGTTGGTCCTCTATGGTGTTTATGAGGTCCATCGTGTCGCGGATAAAGGTATCCGTGATGGGGACAAATTCTTTGATGAGAGAATCGATAAATTTACCCAATGGTTCCAAGATGGATCCGCACCCCGATACTATCGGGCGGCCTGGGGGATTCAGTTGGTCCTTGTGGATTTTCGGGAGGACATACAGGACAGGAGTATGTGGGCTGGGGTTGTTCAGATACTCGAATTCTTTTTTGGTAATGATGTCTAAGTCTCTTGCTTCATTAGTGACCGTTAATATCTTGGACCTGATGTCTTCAAGGGGGTCTTTGGAGAGCGGCCTGTAATGGTTGTGGTTGGTGAGTTGTCTCTGTATCTCTTGGTCATATTTATTACGTCCCATGACTACGATTCCACCCCCTTTGTCAGCCGGTTTGATGACGAGTTCGGCGTTGTTTTTAAATGAGAGAAGAGCCTGTTTCTCGATCATGGGGAGATTGTAAGGTGTGAAATGGGGTTGTGATTTTAAAGTCATGACATCTTTCATCACCAAGCATTCGAAACTGAGGATATCAGGAGGCATAGAGTGTGATGGAGGATTAATGGAGAAAGGTGGGCGGAAAGGGGACACTGTGAGATTCGCAGAGTTGGGAAGAATTGTTTTAGTCGGATGCGCCTGAAGAATTTTAAAAGATTAGTTTGAAGTTCCAAGAAATCTGTTCTTTCAGTCGGGACAAATGTGAGGCCTCTGGCAAGGGTGAATGACATACATGCATGTTTGCTTAGGGTTATATTGCAGATATCTTCTGTTTAGTCTAGATTTCTTTGTTGTGCACTGTGTTGTCTTTACTTATAATGTTTTGTTTTATAGTGTGTTGTGTGCGTTCTTTTCATACGAGAAAGTGGGATGGGGTGTTGTAAGCTGAGCCACATGGTGTCTTGAGTAGATGAGTGGCTACTGTTTGTGTCTTGATGTTCGTATTTTGTTGGTTCTGTCAGAGCCCTGGGCTTTTAGGGCAGTTACAGATTCTGGGCAATGCTGGCAGCTCTCTTATTCCCGGTGAATATTATTCTTTGTAATATAATTACTAGCCCAACCCTAGAAATACATTCTATGTCCTTGCTTGACTCCACTTATACGTCATAGTGTGTAACTACTCAGCTTAGCAGAAGCACACTTAAGTATGGAAGCAAATCCACCCAGCATAGTGGTGAAACAAGTAGAACTGCATATTCACCACAGGATAGCCAGCATCTGGCATTACCTCCTGGAACGCTTCTGACTGACTGTCAGCAAAGAATACACACACCCCTGTTGTATTCAGGCATCTCAAGTATTACAGCCACCTGCATTGACACAAGGAATCCGCGTACATCACGACAGTGTGTGTACACCAGTACCGGGAGACTCGCACACTGAGATGGAAATATACCTCATTCAGACAGACGTTTGCCGGGAAAACAATCATTGGAACAGGGTGCCAGCAAACAGAGGCACAGGGAATGGTGCAGTGGGGCCGGGAATACAACCACAGGGGAACAGGCAAGATTCAATGTGCTTACAGTGGGGCAGTTAATACCTTCATAATGGCCCTGGAAATCATACACAAGGAATATACCCACACTGGGACCAGGGAGGTTATGGGATTGGGTACCTTCCGTTACTGAGACGGGAATACGACGAGTGTGAACGATGTTCACACTGGAACACGAAAACACCTGCGTTTCTACAGAGAGTGAACAAACAGATGCAGGAAATGGGCCACACTGAGGCAGACATATATAGAAGGTAAGGGATGACACTGATATAGGGAACATGCAGGGACTGGAAGACCAGTACAAAGAAGGGAAATGTGTGCACTGCGGCAATGCAAACATACTGCTGTTCTGAAACAAAAAAGATTATCTTAGAGAGGGGAACCTCAAAAGTAAGACATAGACATGTGGTCTGGGAAAGAGGTGGCTGAGTGCACTGGGTACTGTATAGACACCTAAACAGGGGGGTGCCCACAATCAGAAATGACATTTTGGCTGGGAGACAAATTATAGTCTGACAGTCTATCACAATGACAAAGAATTTAATGTGTGATGGTTCTTTATACGTTTCAGAGTAATCTAGTCCCTCATGCCTTGCAATGCAAGCATTCCAGAGAAGTCGTAATCAGGATACCCCCCGCCCCCCGGATATTGCAGCATAGATTTGCAAATTTTGCAGCTCAAAATCTCAATGTGTTTGTGCAAAAATTGAAATTTTGCAGCATTACTGCGGTATTTTACTTTACTCATAATCATTCCTTTTCAGCCTTAAATCAATGGAAACTGTTTGAGCAGAGTATTCCACAATGAAATAGGCATGTTTATGGTGTCTGAGAGTGTTTGTTATCTTCGCATTTGGTTTTGCCAGAGTATTACTTAGCATTGGACCCGATTTTGGGTCCCAAATTGTTTGAAAAATTATCATCGAACGTGAATGTGTAGTCTTATCTGCGGTGAGACTTTATTATGGTCTAATGTAGTAGCTCTAGAATTGGAAGCACACTCACATACAGATTACCGGATCCTTTTTGCAAACGTTCAGGTTATGGATTGACATGAAGCCCATAGCCACAGAGCATACACCCCTGACCTGTCTGCTTGCAGAAGCGTACACTTGTGTGAGCGAGTCCAGGGTATTTCTACTCCCTAAACCTCGCGGTATTTCCTGACAGACAGCTGTTTTTCTTTGAAATGAAAACATGCATGAGAGTCAGGAGGAAGCAGCAATTACGGCTGTACAGCGGCACATAGTGTGGGGGGGGGAGGGAGGGAGGGGTGTGTGTGTGTGTGTCTGTCTGTCTGTCACAATAGTGTGCGTCTTTCCCTGAGACCTTTTTTTGTGTCCACAAATCTAAATATTTCCTTCATTGCACTCATCAGGTGATTTCACAATTATTTTGTGAAATTGCAAAATGCTGGTGAGTCTGCGTAATGATACACTATAAAGCCAATAGCTTTAGGTGAGAAATACTCCTTTGTGTAGAGCCTGTTGCCATATGCATATTTTAAAGAATTGGTACAGTAAGGCTGCCAGACAGGTGCGCTATCAAGCCAGATCAAAAATAAAAATCGAAATGCCACTGACAGCCCCTAACACTAAGAATGATGTGCCACTGGAAAAGGTAAACTCAGGCATGCATACAGACTGAGCAACCGATTTTCTCACTGTGACATGGAGAAATGGTTGTGAGTGCAGGGAAACACTGGCACAGTGGGGCACTGCCTCACACTTTGGCACATGGTGCCGATGGCACATACAGGCAAGTGCACTGTAAATGAAAGCGATGATACACTAATCTTAAACAACCTGGTTTCGAGGAATGTCACAAGACATCATCTTCCTTCAAAATCTTCCCAATTGGAAAACCTTCCCTGCAGCATGCAAGACTCCAAAAAGCACCAAGACTTGGTGAATACTTTGCGATTAAGCATTACTGCATAACCTAACACCTAACAAGAGAACATTACATCTACAGTTTTCTTCGACCTAGAGCCCAACCTCTGTTGCTTAATAATGGCCTGATGGCAGATGCTTTTCAAATTTATTTAACCCTGAGACATTTTCAGAATGAGTTGTCAACCCAAATCACAGATTTATGTCGCCCTCAACAGAGTGGTACCGAGATTGGCCAAGTTCTAATATAAAGCCATTTGTTTCTGTGTGTACATTCACTAAGAATTGAGTTGCCCACATTTGTTTTGTTCAGCAGATTACTAGAAATATATCGGTGTTTATGATCCTTCTGTCAAGTAAGTATACAAGCTGTCACCTTATAAGATGTTGGGGCTGCTGCTCACTGGAACAGTGTTTCATATTTCCTAGTTCTACTCCACGCCTTCAGTTCTTTTGACTATAGCCGAGCTACCCAAGTCTGATCAGCACCAAAGACTTACCTTGGCCTTCTTGTAGTCTGCCTCATACCTAATCACGCACTACTTCAACCTATTCACTTTTGTTCTCCGGCGTTTCTTTTAAATTAACCAACTCTGCAGGTCTTAATTTCTCCATAAATGAGCAGGGTGCTTAGCTCAGTGGCTATAGCTTCTTTTACCTTTTACCTGTAGGCCTTTGTCCCAAAGCTTCCCTTTGCCGACAATGCTACGTCACTTGCTTAGTGCTTTTCATACCCCCAATATGGTTCCAGCTGAATCTCAGCCTCCCAAGGTCAGTCAGTTGTTTCACTACTGCTTTCATTGCCACAGATTAGTGCTGCAGATTGCTAGTTTGGTCCTACTTCTCCCATCTCTATCTGCTGCCTCTTTCCTCCTGCACTCACAACCCACTTGAATGGCATTAATTTACACATGTCTCCGCCTGCTAGCTTATAGCATCTATTTGCTGTCACAAGACACACTAATATTGATTTTACGGTGCTGTGTGAAAGGTTGGCTGGTGAACCTTGAAGCAGTTGGATATGAATACCTGCATAAAAGCGAGTGAACACAATCGCAGCCATGCAGTTATCTCACAAGGTTTTTTCGTCTTTTTCAAATAATGGAGCATAATTGTGCTTTTTACACCACAATTGTGCAGACACATCCAATCAGCACATATAAAATATTCTTGTATTCCGATATCTTCCATAATACAGTGGGGTTCTCTGCAGTAGCCAATTATGTATATTCAAGGAGAAGTTTATATATCTAATATGAAATTGGATGCACAACATACAATATTTATGACACTTAACAAATGCATGTACAAAACCATAAATCGTTTACAAATATAAATCGTACCAGTTTAAAATACTATGCCAGAAAACACAATGCACATCATTCTGCTAGCAATTAAAAAAGCCAGCCAGATGAAACATGATATGGAAGAAAATAAAGTGTTGCTAACATTGCTACTATTATATTTTATGGTGGTGCTACAATACGCTCTTCCAATATTTTAAGTTCTGCTCTAATATTCCAAAATTTTGCACTAGATTTTCTATGCAAGCTTGGTTGGGGTGCTGGTGAAATATGCTACGGTATTGCTCAGGATTCATAAGTTCTCAATTACATACATGTTTATGGATTCAATGTGTTAAATTAATAGCCAGTCAATCGTTGATCATTTTAAATGTCTATTTAAGCTCGAAAAAAAAGGTGCGATCACTCCAACTTACCCAGTTATGGGAAATGGTGAAAGTGCTATATTATGATAATAGGGATGCTCAGATAATTATTTCGGGAGATTTTAACACCCATCTTTTATCGTATAAAAAGCAGGCAACCCATTCAGGTATTTTATCCCAATGGTCTAATTGTGAATTTATTAAATACACTCTAACAATGTTATATGATAGAGAGCACCTTCCAACATTTAATAAAACTGACTGTCTTTCTATAATCGACTATACGATATTGTCAGATAAACTCTCAGAACAAGTTCAAAGTTATGAGATTGTACCAAGGATGGAGAGCGACCACAATCCGCAAGTTATTGCGATCAATTTATCCTTCGAGTATTTACCAGAGACTAAAATATTGGGAACGGGCCCGGTCGCTTTTAATTTAAAAAGGTTAATTTGGAATGAGAAAACAGAGAAAGATATTATTGACTTTCTCTCTCTTCTAATCCTTGATGCGCAGGTCAAATACTCTGACGGAACTCCAATGCTTGACCTATGGCCCACCTTATGCGGCTCCCTATTGAATACATTTCCCAATAGGGAACCATCTGGGGCTGTAATTTTGAATCCTAGGAACCCAGGTTGGTTCTCCCACCACTTACTGTATTTGAAACGGTCTCTTAACAAATCAATAAGATTAGTATACAAAAAAGCAAAGGGATCTTCCTACTTTTTAACGTCGCTTAAAATTATAAATCTAAAGAGGAGTTATAAGAATGAAATCTGGAGGGCTAAACAATTGTATTATGAAGCGACCTGGGCCAAACTCCATTTCGCATGTAAGTCTAAGAATTTAAGAATGTTTTGGAGTATAATTATTAACTTAGAAAATGGTAATTTTAGAAATACAAGCGCTAATATAGATGAATTAAGTTGGATACACTTTTTTAATAATAAATTAACTTCCCAAAGCCACATGATAAAGGAGCTTGAATGTTCTGACACCAAGTGTGTATTGGAGCCAGGTGAAGAATGCGACCCTCCCGGCACAAGGAATACATCAGGCTCAAGGGATACATCAGGCTCTAGGACTACTAAGTTATGGTCGGTAGACAAAGTTAAAAAAGTTTTATTTAAAATTAGATCAAATGGAGCACCTGGTCCTAATGGAATGCCGAACGCTATTTTTAAAATTAAAATTGAGCATTGGCCAGAGATATTAACGGCCCTTTTTAATGAAATTCTTAAAACTGGTTGTATCCCGGATTCATGGAGAGGAAGTATTATACAGCCGATCTACAAAAGTGGGCCCCAGGAGAACCCTGCAAATTATCGATTAATTACCCTAGCAGACGTAGATGCTAAAATATTCGCAAGTTGTCTGTTAGAGGAGTTAGAGTCTTGGGCGGAAAGAGAAGAATTGATCCCAATCTTTCAAACAGGATTTAGGAAGGGAGAATCGACTCTTACCAATCTGATTTTATTGTCTTTATTAGGAGAAAGAGCCATATGTAGGAAACAAAAATTGTACATCTGTTTTATTGATTTAAAAGCCGCATTTGATTCTGTACCCAGAAATATTCTTTGGGAAAAGTTAATGAATTGGGGTATATCAGAAACCCTAATAACAATGATTAAATTATTGTATTCAAATACTTGGGTTCAGGTCAAAATAGGCGATGGTAGACATACTACCCGCCGCCTTAAAACAAATCTAGGCTTAAAACAAGGATGTGTGCTTGCTCCTTGTCTTTTTAATTTATTTATATCTGATCTCCCAAGCCATTTTAATTATATAAATTCGCATTCCCCTTCTGTAATGGGTAAAGAAATCAAATACTTACAGTATGCGGATGATACTATTTTACTTAGCCAAACTATGATAGGACTAAAAAGATTAATACATTCTTTTAATATATATGTAACCCAAAATGGTTTAACAATTAATATTAAAAAAACTAAAATAATGTTAATAGGGAAAGGCAAACTTGGAGTAAAGGAATTGAATATCAATGGTTTGTCTGTGGATTGTGTAAAAACCTATAAATATTTGGGAATAACATTTGATGATCGACTATCATTTAGACAGCATTTTAATAACTTAGAGGCTAAAGGTACCTCACTTGCTTTCGCATTTCATAAATTAAGAGATAAATTAGTATGCCCCAATTATGACCACCTACTTAAAGTCATGAAAGCAAAACTTATCCCCTCCCTGGACTATGGATCCATTATTTTTAAGGGTAGAGACGTGAAAGTATTGGAGGACATAGTTGCAAGGACATATAAATCAGTATTTAGGATTCCCAGGCAGATTTCACGTGCCAATTTAAGATTGGAATTTGGCTTACGGCAACAGCTCCTGGTACGTAAAGCTGCATTTGTTAAAACTCTATTGGCATTATCTCGAGTCGAGGAGGGCACGTTGGCCAATATGTGTTGGATCGAGATCTCAACAAGCGAATATTCTAGAAGCTGACAGGATTACTTAGCCGAGTGTCTCCTAAAATTCAAATGTCCCAAATTGGAAGACGAAACAAGGAGTAAAATGGTTTATAAAAAATGTATTAATTCAACCATTTCCTTGCTGTCGGAAGTGTTGGATAAATATGAGTTGGGGAAAAAAAAAAACTTTTGGACCATTGCCAATGGCTTCGACAAAATGATGGTCCAACCCTATTTACTTTTTCATCAAAAACCCTTAATTAAGAACAAATTCATGTTATTAAGGTTTGGAATTTATCCAACCAAAGATGGAACCCCCAAATGGAAGTCCAAATGGGAATCAAATATTTGTCGGCTATGTGGGCAATATGATGAAACCTTGCTGCACATGGTAACACTATGCCCAAAAATGATGAAGGAACGGAAAACAATTTTAAAATCTATTTTTATAGAAATGGGAATTAGGACATGTAGATCGGCATTAATATTTTGCTTAAGTGGTGTCAACGTCCATATAATACACCAATTTGTAAAATTTATGCTAACAGTGGAAATGAAATTATGTAAGGTTGACACCCAAAGTATATGTTAAATTTATTACGGCAGTGAAATGAGGATGCTGTTGTTTTTTAGGTTATGATGAATTATTTCTATGGCTCTTTTTAATGTATTAATAGTTTGCTTTTAGAGTACTATTTTTTTTTTAGACAATGTTCTATTTATTATGATAATTATTTTTATTGAACGATACACGTGCACTTTATCCCTGAAAAAAGCCAAGCCCTATAGTCTATTTTAAAAATGAAATAATAATTTTAAATTATCTCGATCTGGAAAAAGTTAATTGATTGTGGTCAATATTATGCATTGTATCCTGGAATATTTAATTTTGTAACGTGTTGTTTTTTTAATTTATTTTTGTTTTTTGTTGTAATGGTTTTAATTAATCAACAAATAAATAAATCATTCATTCATTCATACATGTTTATTTCAGGGGAAAAAAATCGTAATACATGCACAAGAATAAATGATGAAAATGATTATTAATATGATTATTTATACATGCTAAAAAGCAACAGTCTTACTTCTCCTGAAATAGTATTGTTCTTGTCAGTGTGCCATCCTCTCAGTTTCTACCTTTTTGCTGTTAAATGCATTCCGATACCATATTTTACATTGCTTCTCAAAATTTGTCATGCCTGTTTCACATGCTTTCTCAATGTAAGCACACACTATAGTTTTCATACAATTGATTGTTGTTTTCATGTTGTTCCTGCTATGCATTCATTACTTTGCCATTCCCTTCATTGCCAGCTGAATCCTGTCAAATGTTTTGAATCCTGATGCAATTTTACCTGGTGGTAAGCACTTCTGACATCCAATTTAGAAAAGAACTTGCAATTGGATAGCTGGAAAATTAGTTTATTAATGTTAGGTAAAGGAAAACAGTCCATAACCACAGCTTGGTTAAGACTGCACAAATCCACACAAACAAAGAGAACCTCCAGATTTCTTTGTGATGACGAGGGACGACCATTGTGTTGCCTCCACAGGTTCAATGATTTGATCTTTAATCATCTGATCAAGAGTAGATTTGACCTCGCTGTGGGCCACCAACGGTGCTCTTCTCATGGAGTGCTTCATTGGTGCAGTGTCTTCTTTTACGATAATTTTATGTTGATAGTCTTTTGCTTCTCCAACCCTGTCTTCAAAAACATTTCCAACTTCTTTGAGTAAGCTATCCAATTCCTCTTCAAGAACTACAGAAACTTGTTCCATAGCTCGAGGATTTACAATTATGTTCAAGTAGTACTGATAAGACCAACCTAATATTATAGGGCCTTCAGCTGCCACATACACTTTTCCTTTAGTAAAGCGTGTCTTGAATTCAAGGAGTCGCTGTGAAATACCCTATCACACCAATATCTGCTCCTTGATATTCTTTTAAAACTACATCAGATGTTTCTAAAGTCTCTGTAGGCCACACAACATCAAACATCTGTTTTGATATGATGGTGTCTAAGGAATCTGAGTCGACCATCAACATTACCATTTTATCATTAATTCTGAACTCTGCTTTTTGACGTGATTTTCTGTGCACATTTCAGTGCTCTTCTTTGTCAACTATTAGTACTCTATGCTCTACACCATCCTCAGCCTCTTACACAACCAAATTCCTTTTACTGGATGCTCTGCAGACATGGCCAAACTGTACCTTGTAGCCACAATTTTTTTTTTAAATGCTGAGAATCAGTCTTCATTCATACATAACGTTGGGAGACATACCAACTTTAGAGTTACTCCCCTTACATTTTCCTCCGGTGTCCTGGTGTATTGAATAATTTTGCTGCTTGTTACACAGCTCCATTTCTAACGATGTAGCACACACTGTTGCCGATCTTGGTTGTGTGGTTTATACAATAGAAAATGGTATAAAAGAAAAAAATACAGCACAATTTAAGAGTAGAGCACATTTAATTACCCTCTCCACAATTCTGATTATTTTGGGAAATGTATCAAAACATTTTCATAACCCACATGCCTAGAGGCACTTAATCAATCAAGCCAAAATGAAATATCACAACATTCCGTACAAAGACAGAAGCAAAACTATATATACAACATAACACAGTAACCCAACAAAAATAGTTCTCACTAGTGTCACCCTTACAGTTCACTTGGAGGTAGTCAGGGTGACACACCTAAGGCAAATGGATTAGTGGACCTAGTTCTAGTGTGATACCCTACAATTATACAGATTATTTTAATTTTAACATCTACTCCTTAGAAGTGTTGACGTGACCACGTTTCAGCCTTTTCTTCTTAGGCCTCCTCAGGACAGGGGTTATACATTACTTTTGCCAAAAACAATGGCCTTCCCTAGAATACTATGGGATATATACCCCTAGATAAATTGTTTCTCTATTACTATTGTCAGACTGAGGGTCAAGATCACCCTTCAAGGCCGGTACGCTACTTGTAGTCGCTTAACTTTGCTGCCACATCTCTAAAAACGTGTATGTGTGTGTATGCCTCCCAGTAGGTACTATCTACTTCCTCCACTCTCCTGCTGTGAAAAAAAGGGAAGGGAAGGTTGACAGAGCCTCACGGGAGCAACACCAGGGGAGGATTTGACAGGCTGGTACTCGCCTGAATCCCCACTTATCATCATCAGCATCTGTCAACCCAAAAAGAAAGGGGATAAACGGTGTGCAAGGAAACCAAAAACCATATGTGTAACAAAGTGATAGATGACCCTCTAAATTAAAAAGAGCTGTGCTAAACTGGCAATTATGTCTTCATTCTGTGCTGTTTGCTCGCTCTATTAAAAACCATAAACCGACATGTTTCATCACCATCAATACTTTACCGGTGATTTCTTCAGGGTTTAGTTCGGGTCAGCATGAAACTTGCACCTCTGGATTCTACCTTTATTGTACCTGTATTCCAAAACAGGAGAACAAACACACACACACACACAATGTACTCGATGTGTCTCTTTATGTCAATTAAAAATTCGAGCTGAAAGGACTTCAACTTAAAAAACTGACTGTTTCCCTATTAAGTCATGTTAGCTATCTTCATACATTACCAGGTGGCCTCTCTTTTCCAGCCTACCGGCCCCCGTAGAAGAATCTGTGTCTGGGGGGTACCCCTAAATCGTTAGCGGGTCCCCTCTACCGCCTTCTGGTCGGTCTCTATGGAGGAAAAGAGCAGAGCAGTGACCCGTGTACACGTGATATTCATATACTATGCCATGGGTACAGGCGGCATCGTCGCTTATTTAATCAGCGCTTGGCGGTCTCTGATTATTAAGGGGATAGGGCGTGCTCCCACGCCCACGCCTCTCTTCCTAAGCACCCGCCCTTGTTCCTGCTCCGGTTAGATGTGGCCCGATCCTCGACTTTGAGAGTGCCGCCATGAGTTCTATATTTCGCGCAGCCCCCTCTTGGCTCAAATTTCAAGTTGTATAACAACCTGGTGCAATATATCTCCCCTCAGTGATTCAGCCTACCCCCGTGATTTTCTCCTTAACGTGAGTATACAGAGGTCTGGCTTCCGCTCACCCTGCGTGTGCCTAGGCGTCAGGCCTAGGCGTTGCTCCCGTGAGGCTCTGTCAACCTTCCCTTCCCTTTTTTTCACAGCAGGAGAGTGGAGGAAGTAGATAGTACCTACTGGGAGGCATACACACACATACACGTTTTTAGAGATGTGGCAGCAAAGTTAAGCGACTACAAGTAGCGTACCGGCCTTGAAGGGTGATCTTGACCCTCAGTCTGACAATAGTAATAGAGAAACAATTTATCTAGGGGTATATATCCCATAGTATTCTAGGGAAGGCCATTGTTGTTGGTAATGTTGTGAGTGGGGGGCGGCCTGTCCCTTTCGCATATTCCCTCTAAGGCTCCTGTGATGAGTGAGTTATACATTACTAAACAAAACACATAGAAACAATATTACTCCAACCTACTAGTATGTGGCGAGCAAGCTGGTTAATAGTCGTGACTGCCCATATTACCAACACGTGACCAGACACCAGTGCTACCGAAATGACACACCCACACCTGATACCACATCGTGGTTTGTGTCTGAAAAATAATATCAATGCCAAAATTGTTAATAAAAAAGAATAAGTCCAAATAAGACAACGAAAAACGTCCACCAAATGCCAGAACCCTTTTGTCGCAATTCAAAACACCGTGTGCCGGAACAGGCCAAAGCAGGCTAAAGGCCAATTACTTACATGTAACCAGTGGTCAAAGGACCAGGGTACGAGGTTTAGAACACCATATAGGTGTCTCAGTGCTCAGGATACAATAACCTATAGGAAAACAATGTAATGGCGTCAATTCTGCAAGTGCCCTATCCTTCTCAAACAACTAAAGACACAACTAAAGACAAAACTCAAGCCAAAACAGGGGGGCTCAAAATGACCTTGCGCTTACCTCCCAGTCAGTGTTGTAGAGCACCCTCCAACGTGAGCTCATGAAAAGAGTAACCATCCGCGTCTATATCGTCTTATCTGAGTCAATCAGCCTACACAAGGGGAGTACATAAAACTACGATGATTCAAACCTAAAGTGGTGTGGCTCTCGCGTTCCCCACGCATGCAACCCCCTCACCAGGATTCCGGTAACTTACTTTTACTGTAGATGCAGGCATTCAAATCTGCTCAGTCCACCTCTATTCTCCTCTATACGCCACGGCCACCAGAAATGCCTCCGTATACAGAGGAACCACACCGGGTAATATCAGCGACCTCACTGCACCCTACGTTGCGACGTCACGCATGTGCGCACATGGACATAGAAATGAGACTCAAAGGCACGATGATCCCTGAGCTTAAGAAACCACTCACTTAGTCGTAATGTCGGCCATATTAAAGCTATCTGTAGTCATAGCTTGTCGGTACTTTCCACTCTTATACATGCCCAGGGGAGCCCAGCACACAGGTTCGCAACTATATGGAGAGTGAAACTGTACAGAAGTTCTGGGCGATACCAAGAGAGTCCTTCCCATTATTAAAGGCTACAGCCCATAATCCACTCATAACGATACACTAGTGAAAAACTGTCGAAGTCCACTAATTTACATGTACACTCACTATGCTGATAGGAAACAATATATAATAGAGAATATATAGGCTTGACCAAAACAACCCCCATTCCTATTACTGCGGGAGACACATCAAAGTTGCTATGATGCCTGAACAGCTTTACGCACAAGATATATATAGTCAGCAATAGGCAGTCAAGAGTATAGAGGAATCTCGCACCAGCTTACTCAAAACACATACCAGGTTGACAAATTAATTAAAACCCATCACAAATAAACATCTATATTATATACAATATATACAACTGTACACATCATGGCAACATATTATACATGGTGACTGAAGCATAAACAGTAAGGATAATCAAGATCAATACAAAACACCTTATCGCAGGTTACATCCCCGCTTCCTACTTTTCTTCATTCTTATAGTAATGCCCCTGCAGATGTCCTGTCGTGAAATCACAAGCAAACCTCCGAGTATTAGAATAATGCCCAAATCTCATCTCGGTCGTTGAGTCCTTGAGTTGACATATGATATCTTTCTGTCTTCCGTGCTTTGCAATGCTATTTTGTTCAACGCTTTCACCACCAACAAGACAGACCATTCCATTATTTTCAAAAATAGTTTGATTTTTTTAATTAAGTATGTTGCAATACTAGGATTTGACCATATGTGTTGCTTCAGTTACTGCAAGAATGGTATGGAGTACATTTGCGTCAGTTTTGACATCAATCTGACTGTAGTAAATGTAGAAGGATATTTTGTAATCTGCAATTGCCTTACTCTTTTGTGTGTGTGTTGTATTAGTATGGTCCTCCCAAACACCTCTTTACTTTTCCCTAAACCCCCTCTCGTTTGTAGTATTTAGTCCACATTATCACGGTTCCTCCCACATGTACTACTAATTTGTATACCTTCATGTGCTGTGCTCTACACCTCTGTGGCAGAGATCTCCACTCAGAAAGAAATAGATACAGTAAAGGTCTCTGTAGATTTGGGAATTGCATTTTGCAGTGCTACTTTACGTATAACAAAAAAGCAGTTTGATCCTTATGTTGAGTCTGTCTGCTGAAAATGTTTAAATCCTAAATTAGCTCAGAGCAGAGAAAATATTGTTCAGCATATTTAGTCAAGCAAGCAAGTCAAAGCTTTATTCGAGGAATATACTCATAAAAGCACAAACATGCATACAGTTCAAATACATCCATAAAATTCCTTGTTTGTACATACTTTTAAAACATTTATACATATATAAACAATAAAAATCTTTGATATACATTTACACATTTACACTAAGGTCACTTAATACACTAGTTAATAGGAATTGCCCTCCGTCTGATGGACCATGCCCACCCCAGATACTTTGCTGTTCCTAAAACAATAGGCAAATCAGTTGCTGTGCAGATAATTCGTAACGCCTCAACACCCCTGGATGTCCCTAGATTTCTACATACGGGAGCTAACCATACTCTTCTCGGGGTGGCATAGGCTTTGCACACAAATAAGAAATGACCTATGCTTTCCTCGACTGCACCGCACGCCGTGCAGCACGAGGTCGTTGCACTCCTCCACCTACCCTTCAGTGATCTCAGAGGAAGGGCACCTGATCTTAACTGGAAAAGGTGCTACCTATCCCCCAGGTTCGTAATACTATCCCAGTATAATTCCAGTATAGGGCACAATTTGCTTTCTAGGAAGCGCCCCGCCATAGTATCTGATCTAGTTCTACTCCAGAGTCGGCCATCAATCCATTCCCAATATAAACCTTTGATAGTATTTTTACTTGAAAATTTTCCCCAGATGGGTTCTCCTATAGATTGGAGAGGCCAAGGTCACCTAGAGAAGTCCTTAGATTTTTTAACCAGACTATTTTGTGGAAGATGTCCGCTTTCATTATGGCAAGGAACCCCTCCGCATAGTGCCTTATCTCTGGGGTAGTCCAGAGGCGCCTCCAGTAAAGAATCGGGCGCAGTCGAGCTCGGTCACTAACTGATCTTCTCCCTAGATCATGACCAAGCGGAATTAGGGGTGTGCTCTGGGGGAGGCCCGTAATTCCCCTAAGGAACCTATTCTCCGATATTTGCAAGGGAAGAAGCCTGTCAAAGCCCCACAGTTCAGCCCCATATAGGGCTGAGCCAATAGCCTTGGCATCATATACGGCCAAGACTGGTTTTATAGGCTTTGATTTTGACTTATTGTGTTCCACCCGAAGTGCCCCCGAGAGCTGTTGGTGCTTCAGGACTGCCTTTTCTACGTGATGAGACCATTTTGAATTATTTGCTATCTGCACCCCTAGGTAAGTGAAAACAGTAACAATCTCTAGCACACAATTGTTCAGGAGTATTTTGGGCCGGGGTCTACGTTTTGGAGAGAAGACCATCAGCTTAGTCTTGCCCACGTTCACTTCCAGGCCATGCTCCCCACAGAAAAGATCAAAGATGTTTAGAGCTCGCTGCAAGCCAGCCGGCGTTTTAGATAGAATCAACGTATCGTCGGCGAACATCAGGATCGGAACCCTGATGCCCGCCAACGAAGGCGCGTCAACACCGGCATCCAGCATCCGAGCCACAATTCCATTTATAAATAGGGAAAAAAGCAGGGGGGCCATGGCACACCCCTGTCGTACTCCGCGTTCAATTGGAAAGTCGGGTGATGATTCCCCGCTCGTACCCCACTGAACTTTGGCGAAGTTGCACTCGTGCAACCGCATTATCAGGGTGAGTAACTCAGCCGGTAGGCCTATTTCGCTCAGCACTGCCCAGAGCTTTCTCCGCTGGACCAGGTCGAAGGCAGCCTGCAAGTCGACAAAAGCGGCATACAGGCTGCCCTCGCCGAGCACCACCGTCCCCCACTGGAGCAGAGCGAAGCGAAACACTTGATCAACTGTTCTTGTAGCCCGCCGGAACCCAGCCTGATATGGGGACAGGACGTTGTTCTCATCTACCCAGTCCATAAGCTTGTTTACCACCATTCCCCCCACCACTTTTTGAATAGTGGCAATCAAACTTATCGGCCTATAATTGGCCGGGAGGGACCGATCCCCTTTTTTATATATAGGTATTATAATGGCTCCCTTCCATAGTTCTGGGACTACTGTTCCCTTTGCAATTGCATTACCTAAAAGGAATACATACCTAACCCACCTCGCCATATCACTTGTAAAAACATCAGAGGGTATCCCATCTAAACCTGGGGCCCTTCCCCCTTTGGCAGCACATATTGCAGCTTCAGTTTCTTTAAGGGAGAATAAGTTCTCAGTTGGGAAAGCAGCTGAAATTACCTCCACATCCTTAAACTCGGTTGCCTCAGCATATTGGGGTTTAAAGTAATCCACCCAAGCACCCTCAGCGACATTATTGTCAGATTTGCTTGGGGATCCACCTCTACCCCACTTGACGATATTCCAGAATAGCCTGGAATCGTTAGCCCCGGAGGCCTCCTTTAGTTCTGCCCAATAGTCTTCATCCCATGTTTTTTTTGCTAGTAATACGCTAGCCTTATAGTTCTTCCTGGCCTCAGCAATCGCTGCCTTATCCCTACTCCTAATTGCTCTTCCCAAGCTTAACCTGGCTTCCCTGCACTGGTGGTTAAATCACCTTGCTGGTTTGGGTGATTTTTTCCTATTTGTATTGCGGGACCTCAAGAAGTGCGGTTTTAAGAGGGAAAAAAACTTATTGTGTATGTCCGTTATTTCCCTTGATCCTGGGACTACATAATTTACAGCCTCCATAGCAGCGATTGCAGTATCCACCTCAGTACTTATGAAATCCATGGATTCTGCATTCGCCAGTACACTCGGCCAGTTGAGTCTGCGCATGTCATTAGCCATAACAGGCGTTAGGCCATCGCTTGGTTTAAGGTTCCCTGATATGGCCATCCACCAATCATGTGTCACACAGAGGGGATTGTGGTCACTTTCCAATCTAACCTCTATTTTCATGTCGCCTACCAACTGCCACAAATTAAGGCTGCAAAGGACATAATCTATCCGACTTTGGTTGTGACCATTGTCGAATGTACATGCACCTTCTCTATCGCCCTTCGTCCTCCCGTTTAAGGCTCTCATCCCATGTTCCAAACAAATGGCATTCAATTGTAATATATCTTTCGTCCACCGCTTGACAGGAACCAGGTGTAAAGTAGGGACACCCCATTGTGTATCCTCTTCTTGTCCTAGGGGACCGTCCGAACTATCCAGTGGTTCGAAAGTCCTATTCAGGTCACCAGCTACTACAACTTTGTTACCCAAGGACTGTGACTCCAAAAAGTTGGACAAGGCCTCTATAATGGGTGAACTCCCATTGGTGCTACCCCTGGCATAGATGTTATATATATCTATCCCTCCCCACTTTCCTGAGGTTATTCTTAGCATTTGGATATCTTTACAACCCAAATCCACCACTTTAGCTGTTATCTGGAGACATTGCCTTACCCAAATAGTTAGGCCTCCCATCGGTCGACCTCTGGAGCCTCTACTGGCCGGAATTGAGAAATTTAAATAGCCAGGGAGGAATATAGGGTCACAAGCCCATGTCTCCTGGAATAAACAGACTTCAAAACCATTAATAAAATCTATCCAGTTTTGGGACATCAGTTTGCTACTCAACCCCGCGATGTTCCAAGAAAGGAACTTCCCTGAACTAACGCCTTCCATAGGTACTATTCCTACATATGACATCCCAGAGTCTTGCTCCTCCCTCGCTTGAGTAGTGTCCTCTATGTTTTTATTAATCTCCACAGTGCCAACTGTACTATATGTAATTAGTTCCTCGTTTTCAGAAACCCCTGTAATTGGAATACACTCCCCACAAATTTCCTCCAAAATCGCGGTCTCCCCACCAGTTGTTATTTCATTGGGTTCCACATTATTAGTTAAAACAGTTACCACCGGTTTCCCACATATACTCCAGCGGGTCATACATTCCCTATCAGTCGGGTAATAATCAGAATTTGGTCAATGGAACCATCCTAGATCTTTCATTGGTTCAAAACAATTATACATTGTACCATTATAGGAATTGCCCCGTTGCGGAGGTACAGAAAAAGGAACAAACCCTGTGGAGGGGACATTATTACAATAACCTGGTTCACTGGTCATACCAAACAGATCACCTATTGGTCTTGGGTAAAAGAATGTGAGATCAACAACATCAATTCCACCACTACTTATGCCGACGTTTTGATTCGTAATCAGGCATGCCACCCTAGGATCTTGAAAATTAACAACTATACACTCCCCCCCTAAGTTCTTAGAAGTACGACCTATCCAATCCGTCCTTCTCACTCCTATAATCAGCCCATCCACTCCCCCGGGCAGTGGTCTGTTTACCTTCAACCAGTGCATTACCTTATTTTTTAACATCTGGAAGGATTCTTTTTGCCCGGCCAACAGAGGTGGTACATTTGTGAGGACAGCCACATAGGGATAGGAGTCTGGGGAAGGTTCATAGGTGATGTTGTACGGGATACCTTCACCAGGGAGGTATTAGGGAGGCTAATAGTAGAAGCAGCAGAACGGGATGTTGGGATATTTGGTAGGGGTTGGGAGCTATTCAATACAGTGGTGTTAGTTTTAGAACTGTCTTGATTGCCCCTACCAGGAGCTCCAGGAACTCCATGAAAAGATTTTGAGGTGCTCGTCAATTGTTGGGAACCATTAAATGCAGGGTTACCTCTTTTAGAACTCTCTTTATTAACCACCGCCAAGCTAACAGGCAGGTTAGTTTGTTTGTTGGTATTACTACTTGGGCAATCCAACAAATCTAAATTGGTCTTAGAGTCTTGTTCCTTCAACTGGGGTCTACTTACTATACTGACTATAGAGGAAGGCACAGCAATAGGCACACCATTTCCATTCTGTTTCGAAGAGTTACTACTATGCCCCGTCCTAGGGTGAGACTTGATTAGGGCTTTAGTTGAAAAAAAGTTAGCCAAAGTAGCCTGCTCGAAATGATCCAACCGATCTGCTAATTGTTTGACTCGTTCCTCGATAGGACTCAGGAGAGACCTCATCAACCTCTCCAGCTCGCGAAGCAAAACTGGGGCAGAAGATAATATCTCAGCTGATTCCACCGGTGAAGGGCCAATCGTGTTGGATATCGGGCTAGCTTGGGCAACTCCTTCCTTAGTAGTCTCAACCCCAACAGAGCCATCCCCAATAAGCTCACAGGAAGGGCGCCGTGATGTTTCAACCTTCCTGATTTTTTTCGCATGTTTGTGGGGATGACACTTTTTCGGGACAGCACTTCTTTTCCTCTTAGAACTTGATTTAGTTTTCTCTACGTGAATCGGCACACTCAAAGGAGCAGTGGTCTCCAGCCCTGTAGATAAGCCAATTAATGATAATGGGGGCGAGGTGAGGGACGAAGTGGACACTTCCTGCCCCACAGTCGAGCCAGCCAACAGCTCTACTGAAGGGGGAAAGGCATAGGGCGTTTCCAATACAACTGGCAAAGTTAGAGATGACAGGGGAGGAACAAATGCCAAAGCCGGAAAACCCTGGGGTGGCCGTTTCTCCAAGGGAATTTTAAGGAGTTCTATAGATAACCTACGCTCAGCACGTCTCTCAGCCAAAGCAATTTCTTTATCAATGTCTTGTGTTACCCGACTAAAATATTTGTCCAGGGGACCCATAACTGCTACCCCCACCTCAGCCTGGGTAAGAATCTGGGCAGTGGTATTTAAGGGAATAGACATTCTTTGCAGCCAACAAGCTATAAAACAAACAATACTGTATAAACCAGTACCAGGGATCTATCAAAACTAAAGACGTACTGTATCAGGTCGTTCAGGGTCACAAATATCAGAGGACTGGCCCAGCCCAGCCTCCTTCGGCCCCTGACGGCCTTAGATGGTCCCGCCCTTGTCCCGGGCTTCTCCCGGGACGCTCCCGCGCAGCGGAGATTACGTGCGCTGTTTATAGGGGGCGTGATAAAGGTGGGCGTGTCTAAACAGGGAGAGCTGCCCAGGTGACTCGGGCAGGTCAGCAACAGCAGGGACTCCTGGGAAACGGAGTCCAGTTGCCAGCACGCTCGCAGCCCTGCTCAAACTTGCGCCCACAACATATTTAGTCAATGTACAAAGAATCCCCCCGAAGAAAAATACTTTTCAAAATGGCAGTAACATTGCTAACTTAATTATACATACATAGAAATTAAATTAGCAAGTTGAGGCATAGTTTTTTTTGTGAATTGACAAATTGTTGCGATCTAACAAACATATATGGACCCTTGAGACAAATCTACTATAAAATAAAATGACATCATATAAGCTCATATTCTTCTCATCCGCAAACTAATTGGAAAGTACATCCACCATTGTATTCGAAAATATTGATCAAAGTGCTCAGTGGAAAGATCCGTCTAATGCAACTAAAGTACCAAAGTCACACAAGAACAACAATTTGCTTCCAAAACACTGAACTTAATCCCAAACAGGTCCTTGGATCCCGGCGTCACTGATGTGTTATATCAATGCACAACCTAAAAACGGACAATTTGTAAAGTTCAACAAATGACCATGTTATAACACTCGTGTGCACATCTAAAATTAACATACTCATTTCACAATATCGAACGGAGTATGGTGGCCTAAAGAGATTACTAAAACAAAGGTAACCATGGTTAACAGACAAGGAAAGAGTCTGCGTTGTAGAAAACGTGCACACTGTTATAATCAGTCCGTCACTCTGCACACTTGAGTAATGAATTTGGTTTCACTCTTGTCCCTGAAAATTCAACAATCCAAAATTACCAAATGGCTACATTAAATCCTGACAACCTAATAACTAAATATCAATACACTCATGCATATCTGAAATCCAACGAAACTGACAAGGAGACAGCCTCTACATCAATAAATCACATACATAAGCATTGCTTTGTAACCAAATGGCGTCAGTTTCCTAGTCATGGGTAAACTGACTGATCGAACAGCACAGTTCGCGCGCCCTCACTGTGATTTAGTGAAGCAGAGGTCGTCGATTTCAGGTATGCACGAGTGTGTTGACATTTGATTATTAGGTTGTCAGGATTTAGTCTTGGCTTTTGATAGTTATGGATTGTTGAACATTCGGGGCAAGATATACAAGAGTAACGCTTAATTCATTACTCAAGATGTGTGCAGAGTGATGGACTGATTATATCAGCGATCATGCCGTCTTAGGGACACACAGATTTTCCCTTGTCAGATTGGCTTGATATCAGTTAAGTGCTTGCGGTGATAAGTGCTTCTAAAACAATTGCCACAGCTCAGACTAGTTAGAGTCTGGTAACCATGGTTACCTTTGTTTTTATTTTTCTCCTTATGGGTACTGTACTCGGTTCTATATCGTGAGATGAATGTTTTATTTTAGATGTGCACACAGGTGTAATTACACAGTCATTTATTGAGCTTGAATACGTTATCCGTTTTTAGGTTGTATATTGGTATAACATATCAGTGACGCCGGGATCCAAGGACCCGTTTAGTATTAAGTTCAGTGTTTTGGAAGCCCATTGTGAGTAAACATCTGGGTAAATTGTTGTTTTTGTGTGACTTTGGTACTTTAGTCGTATTACACTTAGTCACAGGTTTTGTGGGCTATTTATTTATTTTTATTTTGCGGTTTTTGTAAAGCGCATCACTCATCCCGAGGGATATCACAGCGCTAGAAAACCAAGAAAGCTACTGAAGTGTGTACTGAGAGATTTACGGTTTAGGGAAGAGGTACGTTTTAAGATTCCTTCTGAACTGGAAATAGTTGGTGGTGTGTCTCAGGTCAGAAGGGAGCTCATTCCATCTTTTGGCTGCAAGGTGGGAAAAAGAGCGTCCACCTGTTCTGACCTTGTAAATGCGTTTAGATTTCGCCAAAGCTGATTGGCATGATCGCAGATTTTTGTTGGGTACATAAAATTCGATCCTTCCTTGGAGTATCGAGGGGCCTGTTCCATGTAAGGCTATGGCGCTTTCTCTGATCTTTTCGCTGACCACTTTGAGCCACAGTTTTGGATATATTGGTGGCCTATTTTCCTATTTGTTTTTACATGAGAAAAATATGAACTTACATAATATATTTTATTGTGTTGTAGATTTGTCAGTGGACCATATATGTTTGTTACACTGCGACACTTAGGGCATCATTATGATGCTGGTTGGAGGAGCGTCCGACTGGCACCATAGCGGAAGCGGGACCGCCCGACAAGGAGTCGGCGGTCCCACTGCCCTCATTACAATGCGACTGCAAAAGTGTATATTTTCCATTGTCGCTTGTGCTGTAAGCTGCAGCACAAGCCGCATTAGAAAATGTACACTTTTAAAACGTCCCTGCACGATGGTGCCTGCCACATGATGCAGGGGTATTTAGGGGGGGGGCACCATAGGTGCCTCCTAGGCCCCATAGGAGAGGGAAAGGGAGCCACACTATGGGGCCCCCAATGTTACTTTACACCTGCCTATTCATGGTGGGCGAACCGCCATGAAAGAGCAGGCGGAAAGGGACATTGTAATCCCTACGGCGATGCTTGAGCAGGCACCGCCCCTATTGTATGGATTACTGTCCGTCCGACGGGCAAAGCATCGGAATTTCACTCCACCTGCCTCATTGTAATGCGGCAGTCGGACCGTAGCAGCAGATGGCGATCGGACCATAACCGACGAGCTGTCGGTTGCAGTCTGACTCACATCAGATTGATGCCTGGGGATGGTCATGTACTTGGTGACAACCGGGGACCAAAACGTCTACGCTATAATCACAACTATAATATTTACATGCTAAATTTCTTTTCCTCATAATATTTTTTTTTTATTGGAGGATATCAATGTTGAGTGATTACTGTGTCACCTTGGTTTTTCATCAATGTGTATTGTAAATATCCTATCCAAATGTTACCACGGAGAAGTGTGATTCAATTTGAATGTATTTTTCGAACCCTGTGTTATGATTTTTCTGTAGTTTGTGATATAAGAAATCACATGTAATACTGATTTACAAAAAAAGTATGGCTCAACATTATACTTAAATTGTTGATTACATATAATTAGTTAGCAAATAATATGTTACTTCCATTTTGAAAAGTATTTTCATTCAAGGGTTTTAGTATATATTTACATAGATGCACAGTCTCCTCTGGAGTTACCAGGTTGCCCTATTTGTGTTCAACTTTTTCAGCATATTTAGTTGTCACCTATTTTGTAGGGCCTCACACAGAACAATTGAAAAGTTTACAGTGAAAACATGGAATTGAAAAACATTTCTGGAATAAATAATTCCCTCCAACCCAAGTTGTCTGATGTTCTCTTGTTTGTTTTGCTTTGGGCACGGTTAAGGGTTATTTTTTATCCTTCTTAACATTCCCTTCATTGTTTAAATCACCAGTTTTGTTACAATTTCTGAAAAAGGCTAGAACACGTTTCTCCCTCCTCCTTTTGTAATGTCCCAATGGGGACTTAATCTGGTCCTTTCATATCTGATGTGCACTCTTTTGAGCCGCATCACAGCTTCCCCATGCGGATCCTTACCATTAAGACAGTATCCCTCATCGCCATCACCTCGGCATGATGTGTGAGTGAGCTTCAGGCACTTTGTGCCACTTCACCATTAACTACCTTCTTCCCAGACAAACTGGTTCTGCAGATTAGGGCTTCCTTTCTGCCAAAGATCGCGATGTCATTCCAAGTTGGTCAAACCATCAAACTGCCTGCATTTGCTCTGCCTCCCCCCTCTAAGGAAGAGGAGAGAATCTGTCACTTGGACCCCAAGAGAGCGCTGAGCTTCTGCATAGATTTTATCAAAGACCACCAGGTGGCTGATCAGCTCTATGTGGAGTTTTCTGGAGCGAGAAAAGGCAAGGCAGTTAAGAAGAGAACCCTCTCCCACTGTATCGTGCTGTACATTCAGATATGCTACGTTATAACCAAAAAGTAGACTCAGAAGGACTGCATGCTCCTTCTACCAGGGCCAAAATCTTGTACCACTGCATTGGCAAGCAGACTCCCTGTCCTAGACATTTGCCAAGCAGCTAGAAGGGGTCCCCCTCCATACTTTCACAAAGCACTATTGCCTTGGACGGTCAAGTTCGCCGGAAAGGGAATTTTGTCTGCTCCGTCAATCAATCAATGATTTATAGAGCGCTGCTTATCCGTGAGGGTATCCAGGCCCTAGGAATTGGGGGGGGGGGGTTACTGCTACTGGTAGTTGTCAGTCAAACATCCAGATTTTTAGCCCATCTCTGAACTTCTGTAGGGTGGATGCTGTCCGGAGGTGGAGTGGGAGGCCATTCCAGGTATTGGTGGCTAGGCAGGAGATGGTGCGGCCACCGCTTCTGCTTTTGTTTATGCGGGGCGTGTGGGTGAGGAGAGGGAGGCAAAGCGCAATTGTCAGCCAGGTTGTTGGAAGTTGTTTCAGATAGGCTGGTCCTCTGTTATGCAGGGCCTTGTAGACATGGGTCAGCAGTTTGAACTGGCAACTTTTTTGGATGGGCAGCCAGATGAGCGCTCTGAGGTGGGTGGTGGCTTGAGCTCTTCTCACAAGGTCGAAGAGGAGCATGGCTGCATCATTTTGCATAGTTTGCTGTCTGCTAAGTACCTGTGAGGTGATGCCCACGTAGAGGGAGTTTCTGTAGTCCAGGCGCCTGGTGATGAGGGCTTGGGTGACGGTGCGTCTGGTGTTGGTGGGGAGCCATTTGAATATTTTCCGGAGCATTCGGAAGGTGGGGAAGCAGGCTGAGGAGACAGCGTTTATCTGCTTATTCATGGTGGGCTTGTTGTCGAGTATGATGTTCGGTCCGGCAGGACATCCTGGTTTGAGTCCATTCACAGACCCACCTCTGTATAGGTATTGCTTTGGTATTTATTGAAAAGGTGAGGAATCACCAGCTAGAAGTATCGATCAGAAGTTTCTTACCTTTGGTAAAACACGTTCAGGTAGAGACTATATCTAGCTGCATATTCCTGACCGTCCCTCTCATCCTCCCTGTTCTGTGATTGGCCTGAAAACATTAATCAGGTCCCAAGTCTAAGAATCTGCACAATATGCACCAATTTGCTACTGGGGCTCTGTATCTGGGGGCGAAGGCAATATCGAAGTCAACTGACGTCAGCACGCCGGAGTTGCGCCTGGGCCTGCACGTCATTTGTGATCAACTTTATTCCTAAAACTGAATACTACAGGACAGAGTTTCTTGGCGAAGTTCTAGTCTGTCATTGCATGTGTCTTACATTTCTAAAGTTATTTTGATCTCGATTGCGTATCCTGTTTAAACCACCAGATGGCAGTGAAGTCTTACATTTTAAAATCAAAACGCTCCTGTGCATAGAAAGCGACGATGAGCTGTCCTTTACGGCGGTAGCACCATCCTTCAGTTGTAAAGTAACCTCTGGTTCTTATGAACAATTAAAAAACAGTATATCTTTGAAGCGCTTGCCAGGTGAAAACGATAGTCATTCTTTCTTGCGACTATGACTGCTTGCAGTCTATTCTCCCATTTATTTCTTTGCAACGATATATAGCGCAGGCTACATTCTAATGTTACTGAGCTTTTACATCTGTTATAATATACATTCACTTCATGCTTGTTACATTGTATTTTTCTAACGGCAAGTTGCATCATAGCATAAAAGTTATGCAGTCTGTGTTCTGGTTTCTCTGTCAAAATAGGTAAAAAACTATAGGATGAGCCCGTCCGGATTTATATTCTGCCCCTTTGCATGGCGAGAACTGCCTATCTCCGTGGAAAACTCTGCCATCCCTTCCCATGCTGATCCTGCCTCCCCTTCCCATGCTCATCCTGCCTCCCCTTCACATGCTCATCCTGCCTCCCCTTCCCATCCTCATCCTGCCTCCCCTTCCCATGCTCATCCTGCCTCCCCTTCCCATGCTCATCCTGCCTCCCCTTCCCATGCTCATCCTGCCTCCCCTTCCCATGCTCATCCTGCCTCCCCTTCCAATGCTCATCCTGCCTCCCCTTCCAATGCTCATCCTGCCTCCCCTTCCAATGCTCATCCTGCCTCCCCTTCCCATGCTCATCCTGCCTCCCCTTCCCATGCTCATCCTGCCTCCCCTTCCCATGCTCATCCTGCCTCCCCTTCCCATGCTCATCCTGCCTCCCCTTCCCATGCTCATCCTGCCTCCCCTTCCAATGCTCATCCTGCCTCCCCTTCCCATTCTCATCCTGCCTCCCCTTCCCATGCTCATCCTGCCTCCCCTTCCCATGCTCATCCTGCCTCCCCTTCCCATGCTCATCCTGCCTCCCCTTCCCATGCTCATCCTGCCTCCCCTTCCCATGCTCATCCTGCCTCCCCTTCCCAAGCTCATCCTGCCTCCCCTTCCCATGCTCATCCTGCCTCCCCTTCCAATGCTCATCCTGCCTCCCCTTCCCATGCTCATCCTGCCTCCCCTTCCCATGCTCATCCTGCCTCTCCTTCCCATGCTCATCCTGCCTCCCCTTCCCATGCTCATCCTGCCTCCCCTTCCCATGCTCATCCCGCCTCCCCTTCCCATGCTCATCCTGCCTCTCCTTCCCATGCTCATCCTGCCTCTCCTTCCCATGCTCATCCTGCCTCCCCTTCCCATGCTCATCCTGCCTCCGGAGTAGTTGAGTAAGAGGTATCCCCCGTAGTTTTATCACATCTCCTCGGTTTTAGGTCCACTCCATGGCATATGGTCTTTCTGTGGTGACAACTATTTTTTTTTTTTTTTAGTACTTCCTCTATGACCACTGCTTATGCGGCCACGGGGCAAGTTCCAGGATTAACAAATAATTTACCGAAACCCTTTTTTTTCAGTTTGGGCGCCTTTAACCTCACATAGATGAATACTGTATTAATTCCCTATGTCTTTATTTAGGGCCTGATTCCGGAGTTTAAGAAAGTGATGGAAATATTATAACTGCTAATTATAATGTTTATTGCTTGGTTTCATAAACTATCTAAACTATAATTAATACTCTTAGTTATCTGTTCATAATCTGACATCAAATAAAGGACACAGGAGCACAAACATGCAGTTAACTAAGATGCACGTCTTTCTTGGGTGTAAAAATTCCCTAACTATTCCTCATTCATAATGTTTACAATCATAAGTGAGATAATTGCCTGGAATAATGCAAAAAAAAGTTTCTCTTATTAGAAATGATTTTTTTGTGTGCAGGCAACACCAACAAACATTTCAACAATTAACATTCAGTCAATCAATCAATCAATCATAGCATTTCTAAAGTGCACTACATCCCCCTGAGGGTCTCAAGGCACTAGGTGGGGGGGGACGCTGCTACTGTTCGATGAGCCAGGTCTTGCGGAAGCTCCTGAAGGTTAGGAGGTCTTCGGTCTGCTGTAGGCGGATGGAGAGGGTGTTCCAGGTCTTGGCGGGGAGGTAGGAGAATGATCTTCCGCCGGCGGTCACTCTTCGAATGCGGGGGACGATGGCGAGGGCGCGGTCTGTGGAGCGGAGCTGGCAGGTGGGGGTGTAGAGGCTGAGTCGGCTGTTGAGGTACGCTGGTCCAGTGTTGTGGAGTGCCTTGTGTGCGTGGGTGAGGAGTTTGAATGTTATCCTCTTGTTGATGGGGAGCCAGTGCAGGTCTCTCAGGTGGGGTGTGATGTGGCTGCAATGAGGGATGTTGAGGATTAGGCGTGCCGATGCGTTCTGGATGCGTTGGAGCCGCTTCAGGAGTTTGGCCGGGGCTCCTGCGTAGAGTGCGTTGCCGTAGTCCAGTCTACTGCTGACGAGGGCCTGGCTGACCGTCCTTCTTGTTCCGGTGGGGATCCACTTGAAGATCCTGCGAAGCATGCAGAGGTTGTTGAAGCAGGAGTAGGAGATGGCGCTGACCTGCTTTATCTGAAAGAAACAGGTTAGTATTAGATTCCTTACCTTAGAATATCCCCAGGCGTCAGTCTGGATCCGGAAACTTTTGCGTAGCAGTACCCCTGCGCGTCGGTAGGCGTCGTCTGCAGGCGTCCCCTGCGGCTCCGCGTCCGTCGTCGGCGTCGTGCGCCGTGATGACGTCGCTGGAGTATATAGACGCCGCCTCCGCGCGCTGACGTCAGTTCTTCTTTTTTCCGCGCCAGTTAGCGCAGATCCGAAGAGCAGTACTCCGGTCTTTTGACCAAGTTTTTTGTTAACTATAAATCTTCTACGGTGCCGGTAGGATGCCCGGTTTCAAGAGTTGCGACGATTGCGACCGCATGATGTCGGTCACCGACCACCATCGACTCTGCCTCCGGTGTCTGGGCGCGGACCACGACGTGGAGTCCTGCGTCGACTGTCGGGCCTTGACTAGTAAAGCTAGGCGGGAGCGGTCCCGCAAGCTTCTCGAGCTCCGAGTGTCGGCCCCGCGTCGAGAGCGGTCCCGGTCCGGTCGGAGGTCGAGGGAGCGGTCGAGGGAACGATCGCGGAGCCGCCATGAGCGCTCCGGGAGTCGCCACCATTCCTCCGGTTCGTCAGGTAAGCGTAAGAAGTCGGGGCGTCGTCATCGCACCCCCGACTCCCCCCGACGCCCGCATGATGCGGCCGGGGGTTCGGGTGGCCCCACCCCCGCGTGGGTCGCCGACGCCGTCTGCCCCATACCCGTCGGTCCCTGGGGAAGGCGCGTCGCGCGAGGAGATTGATGCGTTCCTCATGGCTATGAGGGCGAGGTCTCCTCCGGCGGGGCCTACGGCGCCTGCGGGGCCGTCGGTCCCGTCTGGGGGCCCGAGCGGTTCGGGTGCTCCTGCCCCGACGCCGCCGGTGGCTCCGGCCCCGGCGCCGCTGGGCCCCTCAGGTTCATCGCCGGCTGGTCTACCGGCCTCTCCGGCGTCGATTCCATTGGGCCATCCCGTGGTGCCGCCTCCGCGCGACGCCGGGACTCCGCCGTCGGTTCCGGCCGGCGTCGGGTCCCCGGCGCCGGCGCCGCGCGGCGCCACCCCCATTCCCTCTCTGACTCCTGACGCGGAGTCGGACCGGCGTCGTCCGACGCCGAATCCGGCGCCGATGGGGCCCATTGACCCCGAGGAGCCGGTCTATATCGTCGACCCAGACTACGGCGATGAGGACGAGTATGGAGAGGGTTGGGAGGGGTCTGAGGACCCTTTATCCCGTGCCTGCCAGTATGACGTGGACTGGGTAGGTGACTTGGGTGATGCCAGTGGTCTGGACGAGTCGCCCAACCCTGGGTTTGTCTCGCCTTCCCCTGTGGCGTCTGAGGCGGGGGCTGCCTATTCGGTGGTCCTGATGAGGGCTGCCAAGGCCTTGCGCCTTGAGCTCCCCGTCGCTAAGGTCAAACCTAACATTCTGACCGAAGTGTTTAAACCGCAGTCATGCCCTCAGGAGCCTCTGCTGCCGTTTAATGAGGCCCTGACGGATGTCCTTTTGGGCACCTGGTCCAGGCCCGCTTCCGGTGCGCCGGTTGACCGGAACGTTGCCAGGCGTCACCGTCCGTGCTCGGACGACCCTGCCTTCCTCTCCACCCATCCCTCCCCGGAGAGTCTGGTGATCCAGGCCTCCACTTCACAGTCCGCATTCCCGTCGGCCCCGCCCGATCGGGAATCGAAGCGGTATGACCAATTTGGCAAAAAGGTCTTTTCCTCTTTGAGCGCTGGACTGCGGTCTTGTAATACCGCGTGCCTCTTGGGCCGCTACACCCACTCCCTGTGGGATACGGTCGCGGAGTGTCTGCCGCAATGCCCGCAGGAAGTGCGGGACAAGCTCAACCAGGCCTTGGTTGAAGGCCGGGACGCGGCGAGGTACTCGATCAGGTGTGGTCTTGACACGACCGACTCGCTGGGACGGGCTATGTCCACGACAGTGGCGATTCGTCGCCATGCTTGGCTGAGATCTGCCAACTTCTCGCCGGACGTCCAGAATGCCCTCATGGACATGCCATTTGATGGCAGTCGCCTGTTCGGTGACAAGGCGGACAACGCGCTTGAGCGCTTCAAGGACTCCAGGGTCACGGCCAAGTCCTTGGGTCTTTCGACCCAGCGCCAGCAGACGGGTTCGTTTCGCCCCTTTCGTGGCCAAGGAAGGGGCGGTCCCACGCGAGCTGCCAGCCACGCGCCGCAGAACGCTCCCCAGCGCGGTGGCGGCCGTGGATTCCGCCGTGGTGGCGGTAGAGGGCAGCGGCGAGGTCAGTCCACACCTCCCCCCGCTGCAGCCTCCAAATCTTCCTAGTCCGAGCTTTCGAGCTCACGTGACGCCAGTGGGTGGCAGGGTTCGCCATCACCACTCCCGCTGGCGCGCGATTACATCGGACAGGTAGGTGCTGCAGCTCGTCCGAAGGGGCTACTCCCTCCCCTTCGAGTCCACTCCTCCAGCCATGCCACCGCAGAACCACCGTGTGTCGGGGGACCACTTGACACTTCTGCAGGAGGAAGTTACGGCCCTCTTGGCCAAGGGGGCCATCGAGCGCGTTCCTGGGCCAGAAGTAGGGTGTGGTTGCTACTCCCACTACTTTCTGGTGCCCAAGAAGGACAAAGGAGGCCTCCGTCCTATCTTGGACCTAAGGGACGTCAACGGCTTCCTCCGGAAGGAGAAGTTCAAGATGTTGACTTTGGCTCAGGTCTTGGCTGCTCTAGGCCCACAAGACTGGATGGTAGCGTTGGACTTGCAGGATGCGTATTTTCACATCCCCGTCCTGCCGGCCCACCGGCGTTACCTGCGGTTCACGGTAGGCCACGAGCACTTTCAGTTTATCGTGCTCCCATTCGGCCTTACCAGCGCCCCACGGGTGTTCATGAAAGTGATGGCGGTGGTCGCAGCTCATCTGCGCCGGTTAGGGGTTTCAGTCTTCCCCTACCTCGACGACTGGTTGTTGAAGGCGGGCTCGCCCCAAACAGTCGTCCACCACCTTCAGATGACGGCAGACCTCCTGCACGAGCTGGGGTTTTCCATCAATGTGCCGAAATCACACCTGTGTCCCTCTCAAAAGCTCCTTTTCATCGGAGCGGTTCTCGACTCGGCGCAGTTTCGGGTTTATCCTCCGGAACGGCGGGTCCGGGATATTCAGGCTCTGATTCCCATCTTTCAGCCGTTATCCCGGGTTTCGGTCAGGTTGACGCTACGGCTTCTGGGGCTGATGGCCTCCTGCATCCTACTGGTGCATCACGCCAGGTGGCGGATGCGGGCTCTGCAGTGGGACCTGAAGTTTCAGTGGGCCCAGCATCAGGGCAACCTATCCGACCATGTCCTGATCTCGGAGGGCACTGCGAGACAGTTGCAGTGGTGGCTTACGAACCGCGATTGGGTCAGAGGCAGATCCCTCTCCCTTCCCCAACCGGAGCACGTAGTTGTGACGGACGCGTCCCTCCAGGGCTGGGGTGGCCACTTGGGAGAGGCGGAGATCAGAGGCATCTGGTCTCCGGCGGAGTCCCGGCTCCATATCAACCTGTTGGAGCTGCGGGCGATTCGCCTAGCACTGAAGGCATTCCTCCCCTTTGTCAACGGGAGTGTAGTGCAGGTGTTCACGGACAACACCACCGCCATGTGGTACTGCAACAAACAAGGCGGAGTGGGGTCGTGGACCCTTTGCCAGGAGGCTCTGCGCCTCTGGCAATGGCTGGAACGTCAGGGCGTGACTCTGACGGTTCAACACCTGGCAGGTTCTCTGAACGCCAGGGCGGACGAACTCAGCCGTCGGTGCTCGGTGGATCACGAATGGCGTCTGAACTCAGACGTGGCGCAAGGCCTCTTTCTGCAGTGGGGAGAGCCTTGGTTAGATCTATTCGCCACAGAAGAGAACGCGCAATGTCATCAGTTCTGCGCGTTGGAGTTTCCAAGACGGCACTCGCTCGGCGACGCCTTTCGGCGCGAGTGGAGCTGCGGTCTGTTGTACGCCTTTCCGCCTATACCACTTCTGCCCAGAGTGCTGAAGAAGATCAGGCGCGACCGGGCCCAAGTTATCCTTGTGGCTCCGGACTGGGCTCGAAGATACTGGTATCCCGAGCTACTCAGCATGTCAGTCGGTCCCTCGATCCGCCTGCCCCTTCAGGAGGACCTTCTGTCGCAGCAGCAGGGGACGGTCCTCCACCCGAACCTGTCCAGCCTCCACCTCCATGCGTGGAGATTGAGCGGCGACAGTTGAGGCCATTCGACTTGCCTCCTGAAATCTGTGATGTGATTCTGGCAGCCAGGCGTCCCTCCACAAAGTCGGTATACGCCTGCCGGTGGAACAGATTTGTGGCATGGTGCACAGCAAAGGCTGTGGATCCCCTTTCTGCCCCTCTTTCCGAGGTTCTCCTCTTCCTTCTTTCTCTTGCCCAGCAGGGCTCTGCTCTGGGCACTATCAAGGGCTACCTTTCTGCCCTTTCCGCCTTCTTAAGGCTACCTGATCAGCCATCTTTATTCAAGTCCCCTATTGTACTGAGGTTCTTGAAAGGCATCACGCACATGTATCCACCTGTTCCGTTCGTGATGCCTCAGTGGGACTTGAATCTGGTTCTGACATTCTTGATGTGTGCTCCCTTTGAGCCGCTTCATTCCTGTCCTCTCCGTCTTCTCACTCTTAAGACGGCCTTCCTGGTTGCCATCACCTCTGCCAGGAGAGTGAGTGAGCTCCAGGCTCTTTCTGTCAAACCTCCTTTCATGTCCGTCCATCCTGACAAGGTGGTTCTTAGGACTAGGCCTTCTTTCCTGCCCAAAGTAGTTTCTGCTTTTCACATCGGGCAGTCCATCACCTTGCCCTCCTTCTTCCCGCCTCCGCATCCTTCAAAGGATGAAGAGCGGCTCCATCGTCTGGACCCAAAACGTGCGCTTTCATTTTATATGGATCGCACACGCCAGTTCCGGGTGGATGACCAACTGTTTGTTGGCTACGTGGGTGAGAAGAAGGGAAGGGCGGTACAGAAACGAACCATCTCTCGGTGGGTCGTCCTGTGCATCAAGGCATGCTACTCTTTGGCTCGGAAGGAGCCTCCTGTTGGGCTGAGGGCCCATTCCACTCGGGCCACGGCGGCTACTACTGCCCTGGGCCGGGGAGTCCCTTTGCAGGACATTTGCCAGGCGGCTACGTGGGCCTCGCTGCACACCTTTGCGAGGCACTACTGCCTGGACAGTCAAGTCCGGAGGGATGGCTTCTTTGGCCGTTCAGTCCTCCAGGACTTTCTGGTGTAGGTTTGTATTGGTTCGCAGACCCACCACCGGGGTTGGTATTGCTGGGGTATCTATTCTAAGGTAAGGAATCTAATACTAACCTGTTTCTTTCAGATGAACAAGTTACTTACCTTCGGTAACGATATATCTGTAAGAAACAGTAGTTAGTATTAGATTCCTTACCGCCCCACCCATCCTCCCCGTTCTGCGAACTGATACCTAGGGTTAAGGACATCCCTTTCAGGGCCCTAGTTTCAAATGGCACCAGTGTTAGTTCTCACATGGCTCTGCGTGTTCTGGCGCGGAAAAGCTGTGTGCAAAGAACTGACGTCAGCGCGCGGAGGCGGCGTCTATATACTCCAGCGACGTCATCACGGCGCACGACGCCGACGACGGACGCGGAGCCGCAGGGGACGCCTGCAGACGACGCCTACCGACACGCAGGGGTACTGCTACGCAAAAGTTTCCGGATCCAGACTGACGCCTGGGGATATTCTAAGGTAAGGAATCTAATACTAACTGCTGTTTCTTACAGATATATCGTTACCGAAGGTAAGTAACTTGTTCGTCATGGACAGGATGGAGTCGAGGATAACCCCTAGGTTGTGTGCGTGGTCGGTGGGTGTAGGGGGTTGCTCCTCGTGCAGTCGGCCACCAGGAGTCATCCCAGGCCGAGGGGGTGGGTCCGAGGATGAGGACCTCCGTCTTGTCCAAGTTCAGCTTCAGTCAGCTGTTTCTCATCCAGTCGGTGACGGCCTTCATTCCTTCGTGGAGGTTGGTTTTGGCATTGTGGGGGTCTTTGGTGAGGGAGAGGATCAGCTGGGTGTCGTCAGCATAGGAGATGATGTTTAGTTTGTGCCGTCGTGCGACGTTGGCGAGTGGTGCCATGTAGACGTTGAACAGCGTTGGGCTGAGGGATGAGCCTTAGGGTACGCCGCAGATGATCTCGGTGGCTTCGTAGCGGTAGAGGGGAGGCGAACACTCTGTGTTCTACCTGAGAGGAAGGAGACGGTCCAGTCCAGGGCCTTCTCTTGAATTCTGGCGCAGTGGAGGCGTGATCGTAGTGTGCGGTGGCAGACCGTGTCGAAAGCGGCTGACAAGTCCAGGAGGATGAGGGCAGCGGTTTCTCCGTTGTCAGAGGGAAGTTTCAGTGCTGTGGTTGCTGCAGAACCCTGACTAGGACCGGTCCAGGATGCTGTTCTCCTCGAGGAAGCTGGTCAGTTGTTTTTTGACGGCCTTTTCGATGACCTTCGCCGGGAACGGGAGCAGGGAGATGGGTCGGAAGTTCTTAAGGTCCTTGGGGTCCGCCTTTGGTTTCTTTAGTAAGGCGTTGATCTCTGAGTGCTTCTAGCTCTCCGGGAAGGTTGCTGTCTCGAAGGAGATGTGGATGGTTTTCCGGAGATGGGGTGCAATGGTGCTGCTGGCTTTGTTGAAGATGTGGTGTGGGCAGGGATCTTCCGGGGATCCGGAGTGGATGGTCTTCATTATCTTGATGGTGTCGTTGATGTTGGTCCAGGTGAGCAGGCGGTTGGTGGTTGTGGGAGCTGGGGTCTCGGCGGTTGCCGGGGTGGTGACGGCGTAGAAGCTGTCATGGATGTCTGCGATCTTGCGATGAAAGAAGGTGGCCAGCGAGTCGCACAGGTCTTGTGACGGTAGGATGTCTTTGGTGTTGGGGCTGGGGTTGGAGAGTTCCTTCACAATGTTGAAGAGCTCTTTGCTGTTGTGGGCGTTGTTGTCTAGGCGGTCTTTGAAGGAGGTCCTTTTGGCGGATCTGATGAGGTGGTGGTGTCTGTGGGTGGCGTTCTTGTGGGCTGTGTAGCTTTCTGGTGTTCGTTCATGGATCCAGTTTTTTTTAAAGTTTTCGGCAGGTTCGCTTGGAGGCCTGGAGGTCTTTGGTGAACCAGCTGGCTCTCTTGCTGGTGTGGGTGTTGAAGGGCTTCTTAAGCGGGGTGAGGGTGTTGGTGCAGTTGTCGATCCATTGTCTAAGGCTGCGGCGTCGAGGTCAGTCAGGTCTGTGGGTGGGCCTTGGGGGAGGGCGGTGGTTAGCTGGTCCTCGGTGATTTTGCTCCAGCGGCGGCGAGGCATCTGCTGGGGTGCGGTGGTGTGTGTGGTGGGTTTCCGGAAGGTGAAGTCAATGCAGCGGTGGTCGGTCAAGTGGAGTTCGGTGGTGTGGTTAAAGAGGACGTGAGTGCTTGCTGAGAAGATGGGGTCAAGCGTGTGGCCGGCGAAGTGGTTGGGTGTTGTGACGAGTTATCTGAGTCCGAGGTTGTCGATCAGGATGGAGGAGTTGGAGTCGCGGTTGTTCTCAAGGTGGAAATTCAGGTCCCCGAGGAGGATGTAGTCCGTGGAGGCGAGGGCGTGTGTGCTGATGAAGTCGGCGATGGAGTCGCTGAACTGCGGTCAGGGTCCCGGGGGGTCTGTAGACAAGGGTGCCTCTGAGGGTGGTGTTGGGGTCGGTGTGGATCTGGAAGTGCAGGTGTTCATCGGTGCTGAGGGTGTCGTCGGTGTCTGTCGAAACTTTGAGAGTGATTTTGTGGATGATGACAATTTCTCCTCCTACTCCGTTGGTGCGGTCCTTGCGGGTGATCTTGTAGCCTTCCGGGATGGCTATGGCGATGTCGGGTGCCGAGGAGGGATTTAGGCAGGTCTCTGTCAGGAAGGCGACGTCTGGGGCGTCATTGTCTAGTAGGTCCCAGAGTTCGATAGCGTGTTTGCGTGTGGTGCGGGTGTTGAGCAGGATGCATCTGAGTAAGTTGGTTCTTCGGTAGGTGGGTTGGCGGGTCGGATGCTGGTGAAGCTGCAATTCTGGCAAGAGAAGGGTCCTTGGGTGTGCTTCGGGGCGGCCAGGCAGCAGGTTTGTGATTGTCCGACGTTGAGTGCGTGGAGGGTGCTGGAGTTGTAGCAGAGGCTGGCGTCATGGAGTTCGCGGGGGCCAGGGGTCCTGGCGCGGTCCAGGCGCAGACGGGCTTACCTTAGGCATGCCCTCGGGGCGCGAGCGGTGCAGCCGCTGCACAGCCTCCATATAATGGGAGGTGGGAGGGAGGGGCAGCTGGGAGGCGGGAGCGAGGCAGCGAATGGGCACCGGGGGGGCTGGGCCGCAGGGATGCAGTGGCTGGAAAAATCGACGGGAACAGTGGGTGAGGGCGACGGGGGGAAACTGGAGGTAGCGACAGGGCACAGGGCACGGTTGAACTAGAGATACCAAGGGGGAAGAAAAACCCAATGGAAGAAGCACATCAACAGATCACAATTTGTACAGTCAATTGAAACAGCAACAGATCACAATTTGCACAACTAGACACAATGCGTCAGCAGAGGAAATAAGAGACAACAAGGGGGAAGAAGAGAGTCAATGGAGAAAGCACAGCGCAGCATGCAGGCACAACAACAGATCACAATACACAATACAACCAGGCACAATGCAGCAGTAGAGGATGGGCAGACACTGACACAGGCAGCGCAGTGGCGTGAGGAGCGACCTGCCTGGGTGCAGGGTCAAGGTTAGACTTTCCAAAATAACTTAAACTGAAAAATGTCATAGCATCAGATTTGTAACTGTTGGTTTAATTTGTCCTCCCTGTGTAGGGATTCTACATGGCTGTGCCTCAAACTCCAGCAAAATTAAGAATTCAGGGACAATGTTTTTCTATTATTTCACCTTAATTTCCACGCTCCCAAGCCTCAGAAAAGGAACACATTGAAAATAAATTCTAAAAAATACCGTGGAAAACATCAGTGCCTTTAACATTAGTTGTCAGTGTGTTGTGTGTTGCACCAATATATGACTACCTTCCTCTGACTTTTCTTTTACAAACTGGAAATATCCAAAAATCTTGCATTTAAGAAGAATCTTTGGGGAGGAATATTTTTGTAATTTTTTTAACAAAAGCTTAACAATTATTGCTAAACAAAACATTGATCCAGTTTTATTTGTCGTGATTTTCAAGACTAAAAGTTGTGACTTAAAGCATGGCATTGTTGATGGGTGTGCAAATTAACTTAAAAGTACCTGTAAGGCAAGAGTGACATTGGAGTGTGATGTGTGAAATGCCCTGTACAAAAATATTCCCTATTTAGAAACAGTTTTAGCTAGGTATGTGTTTAAAATACTATTCATGTTACAGTGAAATAGACACTGATAGGGTGATACCTTAATTGGTTTCTGTCTATTTCACTGTAACATGAATAGTATTTTAAACACATACCTAGCTAAAACTGTTTCTAAATAGTCTAATGTTCCCTATGTTTAGCTTGCTGTTAGATAGGGGTCCCCTGCTTTCTTAACAAAAATATTCCCTAGTCTGGAGACAAGAAAAAACAAAAACGACAAATTATTTAACAGGAAAAATGATACAAGAAAAATTAAAATATTCAAATGTATCTCTGTCAATGAATTTAATACAGTTCTACATTCCTACACTGTTTCCAGTAGAATCAATATCAGACCTACGGTTTGATTATGGTTTTCAAGATAGGAAAAGGCTGACACAGCACTTATTTTATGATGTATATACTCTTGTAATAAGAAACTTTAAGGCCTAACAGTTGGCTTGTGGTTGCCTTCTTGGCGCTAACACTACTAACAGTAATGAATAAGGACCAGAATAACCAAATTGAAAATGTAAGGACCTAAGTAAAGAAAATCAGAGTTGATCTTGCGAAGCCGTATCAGTATAGCATAGCAAGACAAAAACGTAACAGCACCGCATGCTTAGAGGTGATAAGTAATTCCCTTCAAGGGTCAAGTGGCCCCTTAGCACTTGAATTGTATTTGGGAAATTGGTATCTACTGCCTGTTAAATGTCCAGTGCTTTGAATCACTCGGAGAGAAGACAAAACATAGTCTATCGTCCTAAGATGCGCTTAAAGTGACTGTGTCGTATAGTTCCTAGGAATCCCCAGGACCTGCGCATTTTGGATGACCTAAACTGAGGGCTTGGTGTCCCAACCGCTTCCGGACACCCCCACAGGATATGACTGCAGCAGACCAGCTAGCTGTACAGTGCTGCTACTACCCCACTGTATTCTACAGTGGTGTAGGTAGTCTCTGGCATGACAACCCTGATTCCTCAGGGATCGCGGAAAACAGTACAGTACATTTTGCTCAGACACTCATGCTTATTTACTCTCAGAAAATACACAGGATGGTGATTAGGACGTTTCAATAAGAATTTTTTGGTCCAGCGACAGTCTTGTGTAAAACATGTGTGCTGCGACAATCAGGAGACAGCAGCATACAAAAAAGATTGCTAGTACCAATATAGTAAATCGTAGATAAAATTCTACCATAGTGCTAATAAGATAAACAGAAGCAGTTCAGATAAAAACAGTAGCACTTGCATATTCCTAAAATGCGTGCCCTAAGTAATTTGCCTAAATGTACCTAACCTAGATCTGTATGTGTAGGTATATATGCTTATAGCTATGTGTATCTGCAGCCAAGAAACCCATAGGGAAGAACCAGCCCCCTCACCTGATGGTTTAGAATGAAGCGCCTCATCTCTGCGTCATGGATGACTCCCCGCAAAGGATGTCAGACCACTGCATGTCGAAGATTCAGCATGCACAACCCTGTGTCAGTTTGGAAGGAATTCTCTAATTTGTGGGGGGGGGGGAGTGAAGGTCTTTTATGCTTAAGTGGTCACTTCAGGGTTTTTTCTCGAATCAATATGTTTTTAAAACAATCATGGATGTTTTGAAAACGATTACCAATGCTTTTCTAAACAAGTGCGAGAATGCACAGCTGACTGTTGGCCAAGGATGAAAAAAGTGGTGACCCTTATACAGAATAACTCTGCCGTGCCTGAGGACATGTTTTGTACGTTAGGGTCAGGAATTATGATTGAATACTTAAAGCCTGGTATCGAAGAGACAGGAGCAAGCTACTAAGTAAAAGGTCACCTGTTTAGAATTGTTATTGTCGTGTGGATGGGACAAATGTATGTAATAGGGGTATACATGACAGGACTAGCCTAAAGGACATGGCACCTGGATAGATTTAATTGTGTTTAATTTACTTCATCATTCAGCATTTTTGTTCAAGCAGTATAGATAAATTCCGCTTAAAACGGTTGCAAAGTAAATATGCAAATAAATGTAGCAGCATGCAGTGATCAGAAATTCAGCAGCGACCAGTAAGTGCATTTTTTACAGGTGCCTAAAGAAGAGGGTAGGAGGACAAACCAGAGAGGAATGGGAATATATTTACATATTATAGGACCCAGTAGAGGATCTGAAGTGAGACTTGAGCATAAGGGAACCAGAAAGGGAAATGAGAATTTGTGTAGAGTAAAACCACATTTATGGCGAGGAGTAAAAAGGAATCATGAAAGTGAGACAGGAGCAGTGGAAATAGGAAAATTTGACGAGACATTAAAGATCAGCTTCAGGACAGAATTCCAGAGAGTGGCAGCCCATCCAGGTATTTGGATCATACAGCAGGGATAACATGATCTGTTTTTGAGGAGGAGAAAATGGACCAATAGAAAGGTGTTGGAGCGATGAGGTAGTAATTAAAGATGGTGCAGTTTAAAAGTAAAAAGGCAAGAGTAATCGAGGAATAATGCATGTGGTACATTTCTCTAAAGTATTTCAAATTAAAAAGAAATATATGCAACAGCAGGAATGTTGTTCACACGAGATAAATATAAGTAAACCGGAACATTGTTACCACTGTTACTGGAGGCAGGTTTATTTTGTTACAGGCTAAGTCTCCAGTGACCAAGTATGATGAGGTTGAGATTCACCCAGTGTTGCTGTCTCCAGTTTAAGATAGCCATCAAAAAGAATTGATAGGCCTGTCCCTTAAGGTTCCGGTAAGGCGAAAGGGATTAGATGTTCCAGTAGGTGATTGGTGGTAGTTGAAAACAATGGATGATCGAAGAGTATACGGAGAGATCCAACCATTAATGGATCCGGGCTGTGAGAAGTAGGATGAAGCACTTTTAGGTTTTACATTTTTACTCAGTTAGAATATTCTGCAGGTTTTGGTCTCAAGCTTAATGATATGAAAAGCTATTAAGACCTGATTTGTTTATGTAAACCAGTTGAGATATCCATCAAGATCCTTCTTTTGTATTTTACGCAAAAATGTCCTGCCCATAATGCCTTACTACATGTTTGTTTACTGCTTGAATATTCACAATTACATAGAATTTACATCTGTAAACATACAGAAATCCACTGCTGGCAACAGTTGGCTTACCATCCACAGTCACCGTGAATTCTTCAGACAAAAGTGGTGACCCCCCCACATCTATGGGTTGGCAAGGCCTGTTTCATGAGAAAAAGCCAAAAATGAAGTCTTGTTAAGTGTTTTTCCTACTTCACAATTACCATTCAGATAATGTTTTTGTAGTTACTGGCTCAGTGGAGCACAGCACTCATTGAAACCTATCAACCAGTTTGTGAAGCACAAGCACTCCAGTCTGCGCCGCCCGCTTCGGAGACATGCCAGGGTAGATGGTGTTTTCTTTATCTAGGGCATTGGGAGCTGCGTATGAGTAAGTGGGTTACCGACCCAAGTACCTCATTTTATTTTGGTATTTCCAGGCGTTCTAGCTGATTTCAGCTTTTCCGTGGAATGAAATGCAAGAGTAAAAATACCGGGGGTGGAGGGGGCACCGAGAGTTTATTTACATATTTGTCCTCGTGCCCATGGGCTATTAGTTCCCAGATATCTACCCAACCAAGGTAAGTAGGCGCTTGAGTCACAGACCCCCGAGAAGGAGTAGCCAGTTTTGATTGCTCATTTGGCGAGTGGAAGTTTCCTCTTTTTCTGGCAATCCCTCATATCAGGTGACTGAGGGAGACAGTGTGGATAATAGCCCAGAGGGGCTAAACCTGCATGCTGTGGAGGAAGCAGCACATGTACTGTGCATCCTTTCCGCAGTGAAAATTGAGTTTTCAATCTCTTCATTGTTTTTCTTTCCTGTTACATTTGTGTGTTTACTGAATAAAATAGATTCCAAGCCAAATCTAATGTGAGACTGTCCTCGTTTTCCTGTTTGTAATTCATGTTTTGTCTTCGAGCAAAGTACTTGCTGAAATTATTTGTTTTTGTTTATCAAATCCTATTTTCCTTAATATGCCAGTCTTCTCATTTACAATTTAATAACAACTTTATAAAACTCATGCTAAGCTTCTGCTATTTTTCTCTTTTTCTCCCAGGCTTCAGTGTTGGAGAACCTGCGGCTTGCTGTGCGCTCTCAGCTTGGATTTACCTCAATAAGGCTGCCAATTGCTGGCAGATCAAGTAACATTTGGAATCGGATTTTTAATTTTGCGAGATCGCGCCAGTCGGGATCTCTTGCATTGGTGTCCTCAGATGGAGACGATGTGGTTGCCGGTCAGGTTGCCGGCCGAGAGCCAGAAAGGAACCATGCCCATCGTGGTCTCTTTTCGGTTGAATCAGATGACACCGATCACGAACATGAGAGAAGGGATGCAGCAGGAGCTGTTGGTGGGGCGGCCGCCCCTCTGCCTCTCAAAGTTCCCCTTGTGTCTGCCATTGAAGCTCCAATTGGAGCCTGTGGAAGCTCTTTGCTTCAGAATTCTGGCAATGGAACCGCTGAGATTGGAAGGGAAATTCCTAGTGTGGAGCCCACCGGGGTGAGTCCAGCACGCCACCAGCTCACCAGTGCCCTAAGTCGTATGACTCAAGGATTGCGTTGGGTACGCTTTACTCTGGGTAGGTCTAGCTCTGTGAACCAGAGTCAGAGTCCACTACGACAGCTTGATGGTGCTGGAAGTGCAAGAGAAGATGATGATGATGATGTTGAAATGCTGATACCTGTGTCTGACGTAGCCTCAGATTTTGATATGAGCGACTGTTCAAGACCTCTAATTGATGTTCCCTCGGAACAAGGACAAGTATTAAGACAACCCTACAGTGCCACACACTACGGAGTGAGGCCATGTAACCGGGATGGCCCCTGTGAGCACTGTGGTATAGTACACACTGCCCAAATACCAGATTCCTGTTTGGAAGGAACACAGAAAACTGAAACTAGTGACGACGAGGCTTTGTTACTATGTTAGGTACAGAAGAAACCTGGGAAACATGCAGAATTGTACACACTTTGTAGCAATACCCACATTTGTACTTTAATACAAAAACCTGCATTTAGCTTGGATAAAAAGTCCAGTACGCGATCATTGTGTTAAAAAAAAGTTTGCCTGCCTTCAGGGTTCAAAACCAATTTCCTATCTTTGGTATCTCTGGCTGTTGCAGTAAAAATTATGTTTTTGAAAATAATTATATAATCAGTAGGATCTCCGAATCCTCAGGGGAACAGTGCCCCCTGGAGATGCATATTGGGAGCTTCTTCTGACCAGTCCATTTTATGTGTAGTCCTTCGGTGACATACTATTCAAAAATGTGACAGCACTCCACATGTGGCCACAGGCCTTAACCTGGAGCACCAAAGCGGTGCAGTCATTTAAGTCGAAGAATGCTAGCTGTCATCTGTCTCATGGAGCTCAACCTTCCCGAATTCTGGAAACCTTCATCTCCGTCACAAATGTGGTAAAGAGCGTTGCAAGTGAAAAAAGGGAATATTTACTTCCATGACCCATTAAAGTGTTTCATGAAAATGCTCACAGGTCAAGGCTGGCTAGTCGCAGGTTGACTGTGTCTGCCTTCACGGGGTGTGTTTATGTGCTCTCGAACACCCCACTGTTTCTGTCTCGCTTTAAGGGGAGTTGCCCACACAGTGAAGGTGTCCTTTACCTTGCTGTTAGTGACCAACATTGAACAGAGCCTACATTTAGTAATAGTTTTATGAATCAGTAGGACTCTTGTGGTTAATAGAAACACGTTGTTGTCAGCCACACTTTCATTGTAGGTAGAAAAAAGTATGAATATTAATAAATGTAATTAGCAAGCCCTAAGAAAAACAGGCCGCAATTTCCAAAATAGAATACATCTTGGTGGCAGCTAATTAAAATCCAGTTCTATTTTCTAACGCAACACATTGTTCCAAATTCACAGTTGGTTTAAAGGTGGCTGCACATGCCAGTGACAGGGTGTTTGAAAAAAGAGCATGGCCTTGGTTCGCAGTACAATGATCTGTGTCCTTGAAGTGTGAATTTACGCTTTACTGCCATCATATTCCCAGCATTAGTGTGCAGTTCCTCTAATTTAAAAACAAAAAGCAACATTTAGAAAGTGGCCCCACTTCCATTGTGGCGGCCATCTTTTAATGGCATTGCTTATTACATAAATAAGAAAGTACTGTGCAAACGGTGAACGAATGGATTCTTGGCACTTGCGTATAAAGAAGTTAACGTGTTCTTCTATTGAGCTTTACTTCCCTATTCAACACATTCCAGGCCATTGGAAGATGGCTGCCATTATGAAAACACCCATATCCCTCAGACAGTACAAATCCAAGCCGGCCATCGAATACAATGAAATATACCTTCATTCGAAAGATTTTATCCGTTTGATCATTCATAGTCTTTGCTAAATGTTAGGAACATTTGCATTAACGTTAACCGAAAGCAAAATACCCGGCCTGCTCTTTAATCAAATTAACCTGGTATTGTCCTACCAAAGCAGAAGTCTTTGCACTAGGACGAACAATCCCTTTATTGGTGGATTACATAGACAATAATGTTGATTTCGCCGGATTTTCGATTGGTTTTTATGTTTTATTTATTTATAAACATGTATTGTGGCCAGAGACCACAGTGTTAAAATAACAGCAGGGATGAAAAAGTGAAATTGGCAAACCAAACACAGTATTGATAGACTTTAGTTAGGAATTTTATATCTGAACAAGAGTGGTCATGTGACAGGGAATGTCAGTAGACTGCTCCTCTTAAGTTTGTCAACAGCCAGGTCCAAGAACGTTAACAGTTTTCAGATATTTCGTGCAGGTCAGTGTTCAGATATCATTAATGAGGACGTGGACACAAATGAGCTGTACATTTAGGTTTCTATAATAAGTCAAAAGAATCAGCAACATTTACTGGGCTGGAGAAAGAAAGGTTCTCTTAGAAGTTAAAAATGAATGTATTGGAAAATATTGAGTGTACCTGGGAATATTGAACCGGGAACCCCAGTGGATTGGCAAGACATCTAGTATTTACTCTGCTCTTCAGACTACTGTAGAGTGCTTTATTTGGTGTAGGAAGTTGCAAATCAACAACAATACTTAAGCTCTGCCATAGTAGTGTATTTGTACATCCTTTGCAATATATTGTTGTCAATACACAGCCATTCAGTATGCCACGCATCGTTTGGAGAACCACAAAACTTTTTTGTACTTCTACCCAATTTAATGTATGAGAGTTGTTACCAGTTGTGTAACTTCAGTTTATTCTATGAAAATCCTAGGCTGGCAGGTTCACCAGCTAGGCTTGTGCTTCATCTCCAGGTAAATGTATGGAGGCTGCCCCAGGCTGGTAGCATTACCATTGAAGGGCTCTTCTGTGACCTGAGTGAGAGAATTATAGTCACAACCTAATTCTTGATTAGTAGATGCCCACCACACATGCAACATCTGACCTATCGTATCGTATGTGAAGCACCTTCACATCACAGGCATGTACATGTTGTAGGTGAGGAACATAGGCTTCTAGTCGCAGTGTCCTAATTCTCTGCCTTTTACAATCACTAACATCTGCACAGTGGAATCACAAAAGACACCACCCTCTTTGGCCATCTGTATTATTTCTTTGCTCCATTGTTGTGAGAATGTGCAGCTTTCCAAAGTCTTTTTTCAGTTTCTCCATTTTTGAAATTTCATATATATTTTTTCGAACCAATCACTTTTTTGACTTGTTTAGCCTACTCATGTACTGATTGGTTTGTGTTCATGTACTTCATCCCTTTTAGTCTGTAGCCATTGTAGAGGACAGGATGTTGTGACAAGATATGTTTGATTCAAATCATTCTCTAGTATGAAATGCACCATAACCCAAGTGGCACTTATGTGGTTCTGGCATCCTAATTTTAAGATAATATGGATTTCCTTACTTTAAATGAGCTGCATTGTGCGTGTAGAATGTTCTTGAGAGTTCAGATTTCCTGCAAGGTAAAATGAAGTTGAGGTGGGACAAAAGTGTTTACAAATGGTAATTATGTTTGAGAAGGTGTTGTCTGGTTGGGCAAAAATGTGATCTAAATGTGCTTTGATCATAGAAACTGGAGTGAATTCTGAGCCCGTTTTTATTCCCGTTGTTTTCAACAGGAAAAGGAATTAAAGGATACCTATGTTGTGCTGGCTAAAAGTTATTGGATCACTGTAACATCTCTTTAGATTCTAAAAAGGTTTCAGAATTACTGGTGTTGAATTTAAGTGTTTAAGATGCACCCCCATTAATTGCAGGCTTGAAAGCTTTACAGTTGTCAATAGTGACGCACGTGGTGCTCAAACCTGGACTTCCTGAGTGAACGTTTTTGATCAAAGAGACTACAGCAAAGCCCATTGATATTGATGAAGAGGAAGAGATTCCCCTCCAGCTAACCTCTGCACTCAACTTGGCTATTTTTGCCAACTCATGGCTTCAGCAGTCCTGGAAATGAGTAAGAGTGTCTATGTCTGAGCATGACTAGACGTAAGAGATGGACACAACTGCTGTGTCTTGTAGCATTTTATTCGAATAGTTTTTTGGGGGTACGGATACACAGCCCACACACTCTGCCAGACTGGACCGAGAGTCCCTCCTCTCCTTTTTGAACATCTTTACCTGACAATCTAAAGAGTGCTCAATTACTTTCCTAGCTCTTTTTCCACCTGCTGAGCTATTGCTCTATGGACCAGAAGATGTCTTTGAAGGGCTCTACAAAACACCCAAAAATAAATACAATTTCTGACAGTTATTTTCCAGTGAGGGTTTCGAATTGACATCATTGACAATGAGAGTGGAGCGCATGTTGTTTATGTTGTCTCTTAGGGACCTGAGCCGAGAAAGACTCCATACATGTTTTGATATTGTGTTTGTCACGCCTCCCACGAGAATCCCCTCCCACACCTGTTGTTTTTATGAATCTGCTGTGCAGTGGGAGAGTACTCCGTGGAGAATCTTGCAGAACATACCTTTCCTTACCTTCCTCTACCACTCTTAGCCTGTACCCAATTGAATACTGTAAAAATGAATGTATGACAGTATTCCGCATGCATTTATCATGCATGCCTTGGGAACGCCGTCAGTACGAACTAGTCTTTAGCACACATTCATTCTGCACGCAAGTCGTTATAACGACTTGCGGGGGGGGCGCTACATTTTGGAATCGGTTTATTTACTATTCCAACTCCAGTCTGCGCAACAGCAGGGAATGTGTTGGACTTTTAATTCCAGCACCATTCCATCAGTGCGCGCCACTAAAGCAAGTCGTTGTAACGACTTGTGTGCAGAACGGATGTGTGCTAAAGATGCGTTTGTTTTGTTGCCGGCGCTGTGAAGGCACAGTGTGATTGGGGCTTCTCCCGTAAAGATCATACCCTGCACCACTCCATCCTCTGACCCACTAAATAAAATTATTCCAAACATCTTGCCTGAATTTAATAAAAACGAGTACCTGCGCTTTTTGCCTCCACATGCCTGTAGGCCTTCCCTGCCCCCTCAAGAGCCATGCACCAATGCATGCCATACGGTATGCTCTTAGTGTCAGTGCGAGAGCTGCTATTGGCACAAATTGAAATCTTATGATTGCGCTGGTTAGCACAGAACCACAGAAGGTAGTGGGAAAGACGGTTGGAGGTGGGAGAGTGCCGCCTGCATTGCATCTCCTCCTTTGGGTCTTCAGAGAGTTACAATGAAAGACCAGTTTTAAAGTAGACCGTTTTCCTACCTCTTCCCTTGTGTCTCTGGTGACCCGCAGGAGGCGGCAGACTTCCGGTCGCCTATGGATCAACTTTATGTTACGGCATACTGACAGTGAAAAACAAAGCTTGATTTTGACTGCTCTTACATCAGAGCCATAAATATCCAGCTTTTAAATCTGATACTGTTGAAGGTGGTTTCAAATAAAAGGCATACATAATGCATGATATATTTCCAACAATTTTGCTAGAGTTGACCCCTTTCCCTCCTCCAGCTGCCTCAAAAAGCTATATGCCGCTGCACCAGTTTTGAATCTTAGGAATTAGCGAACACATTTAAATGTTAATAGTTTAAGATATAATGGCTAGTGTATGATTTTAAAACGGGTTTACATCAGCAGGTGTAAAATTACTTGTTTGGCTGACTGGTTTGCAAAAGTAAGTTCATTAAAGTTTTAAAGTTAGACCGACCTTGCAAAATGATTACAGGTGATAATGGGGGAACTTTGAGTCAGTCCTCAACCGCAAAATTCAAAACCGCTCCGAAGAGATATTAAATCAGTTCATTCAGTGTATTTCAACTCTTTCTCCAACTTTACATATGTTGAACCTGTAAACGTGTTTCCGATAGTTTATGCAACTTTGACCCTGAGTGGCTGACATTCTACAAGTGCACAGACACTTCTGACGACAAAGTAGTTCCCTACAATAAATGCAAGCATAGCAGGTTGCAAAGCCGTTTAAATATTGCCCGGTTCACACAGATTTGTTTTTGACAGGGTGTGATTTTTTCTTCAGTTAGTCAGCACCTACTCACAGCAAAAAGAGTTGGGATTCGGATGCATTATGTTTATGCGTTTCTGTTTGAAAATGATATGTTGAATTACTCTCCCAATATATTTTTTATATACCACCTCATTTTATGTGCACAAGTGTTTCTTTCATGACTTCTAATTAGTATCTTTTGATTGTTCACAGTGAAGATATGTCTTCTATCAGCCGGATTCACAGAAAAGTACATTCTCACCTAAAATGTACTCCTTAATTTGACGTAGATTACCTTTTTTGAATGGAATTCACAGGACTACTCACATGCATAGTCCTTTATGCATACGTCATGTTCTAGATTCTCATTTATTCATACCTAAATGTATGTTTAAATGTACTTTAGAGCATTTATATTTTTTCAAGGAAAACATTTTCATTTTGGACAAAACACCTTCCCATACCACCCACGAATTTTAGGGGTGTCTTTCACCATTATCACCCTTGATGAGGACTTGCTTCTGCCCTTAACAGGAATACATCTATGTCGATATTCAGGGTTGGAATGTGCCTTACAGAGGATTTTGAATACCCCCAAACTTGTATTTACCTATAAAAACAACAGTGAGGGAAGGAATGCTTGAATTAATCTCACCCACTGTCTCAACTGCGCCGTTTGACTATATGACAAGCGTGTCTAAACTGCCATAGACTGTGAAAAACAATGGACTGGAATGCTACCTAAGCTGTGATCAGTAGCTAAGATTAATCGAAGCATTCCTTCCATCATATTGTGCAGTAGTAAATGCTCCAAGTGAATCATATAAGCATGCATCCCATGCTCTCTGTGCCACAGACTCAAGCTGTACCTAATTGATGATGTTCAAGTAGCCCAAAACGCCGAATTGAGGTTTCTAATGTTCCAATCTGAACGTGACCTGGCAGACCAGGTTGGCCGACTCCTATTGGGGTAGGACTAAGTCTGATTTGCAAATGGCTGGTCTCTGTATAGTATGGCGGAATGGGTTAGCAATTAAAAATGATTAAATGGAATATGGCTCAACACCTTTCCAGCGGTTGATATTATTTAATGCATTCCTTCCAGCAGTTTGTTGTTTGGCACACTTAACTTTCTTGGCATCCTCAACCTGACTGACTCCTGTCTCCCCTACTCCTTGAACTTACGCTCTTAAAACATGCCATTCTTGCAGCAATGTTCAACTTAAGCGTGCAAGCGGCTTTGTAATTTGGCTGTGAATGACTATCAGCTTATTTATTCCTTTGCTTAAAGTGATTGGCTTTACTTTGAATGTTACCCCTTGTTTGTTATTGCCAATCTGTTTTTTGTTTTTTATTGATTCAATGGAAAACCATTTTCAGTCATATTTATATATCATTTTATCTAATTGTTAGTTTATTTTAAAAAGGGAATGTTTGTTTAAAGTATGTACAAGTTTAATTATTCTAGTCTTTACTTTTTGTAGAATAGCAACAACACAGGTGGCCTTTCCATTCCTTTCTGTGTTAACTTGGTCCCTTGTTGCAAAAATCGTTTTACCAAATTTAAGCCATTTATTTTCCTTTCAAAGTACATAAAGGAACGACAGGAAATGTGTATTTCCCATGCATAAAAGTCTTATGTTTCTGTAATTTCTTAAAATATGTTGTGAAATCTATTCCAACTGAAATTGTCTTTCATTCATTGGTACTGTCCCAAATAGTTTATATACGGGGCAATGCCTCTAGTAGGCAATTAGAGTGACATTGAATAGAGCACAGGAGGCATAATGCGTTAAGGACCCGAGAATTTGCACTAAACTCGTATTCATGTCTCCAATGATCGTAGTGCCCAAGCACTATCACTTTATATAAAACTCTTCGCTAATATTGCATTTTGTGTCTATTTACTTGGATTATTTTCCTTTGATTACTGCTTTCTTTGCTACACATAAATTTGCTGTACAAATTCCCTATTTATTTGCTATATTTAAAATTAAAAACGGCATAGGTTTTACATTATTGTTTGAAAAGTGTTTCTCATGGTGAGTACTAGTTTAAAAGATCCTAAATGAAACAATAAGGAAAACAAGAAACACACATAACAAAGAAGCCTACTTTTATGAGATAGTCCTACTTTAATGTATGTCGTTGAGACTGAACTCAAAAGTGTGGCTTCCAAAATAATAAATGAAAGGAGCTCTACTTTCAGAAACCGAGAAAAGGTGTAGTTTATTTATTCCTTGGGCTTTTGTTTTAGCAAATTTAAAAACTCTTTGCATTGGAAACTACTTGTGTGTGTGTGTAAACTGTGCTATTTATTACAATGTAAATAATGTGCTGAATGTCTTTTTAAAGCATGTTTAAGTTTTCTTTTGTGCACATTTCTTTTGAGTTCTGTTGTCCAGGAGAACTGGCCCAGAATATTTTAATATGTATCTAAATTAAACAGTTTTTTTTCTAACGTGGTGGTCCTTCTTTACATTTGCATCAGTGGCATACATTTGTTTTGTCTAGTAATATTTTCAAACTTTTCTTTCTGTATTGACCATCTAATGGTGGATAGCTGGTTTTTAAAACTGATTCTTGTACATCTAAGCCTCTCCAAGCTGAAAGTAGTATACATCAGCCCAAAGTTTTTTCCTTCCCCTGTCGAGGCTCCAAGAAGTCTGGGGTGACAAAAGAATAGTGTCAAGTTCCTTTGTGGGTGTGCTGTAGGCAGCCCTTTCAAAATGTAAGTGGGGAGGGGAGCTACACGGCCCTAACCATCCTGGTGCGATGGCCCATCCTGCTAACACCAAGTCCACCTTTGTCTCACTGTCTGGGAGGAATACACAAACCCCAAAAGCAGAGCTGTTTACTGTAATTCGATCCAGGATGCTGCCCGAAGGCACAAATGGTTAGGACAAGAAAATACCAACCTTCTTAAAGTGGCCTTTTCAGAATTGTGACTTAAAACCTGACTTTACCATTAAAGAGGATTTTAAATTACTATTCATTGAGTGTACACATACTTTTCCTATTTGCTCCCAAACTTAAGTTATCGTTTATTAAATGTAATGAGGTAACTTAATGTTATCCAGTGAGGGAGATAGGCCTTGTAATAGTTAAAATCGACTTTAGGAGTTTTTCACTACCAGTATATGAAAAACTTAAACCTACATACCCTACATGTTACATACAGTGCACCCTGCCCTATGATCCTTTATGGTCTACCTTATGGGTGACATGTAAGTATTGAAATGGAAGGTTTAGATCTGGCAAAATAAATGTCAGTATAAAACTGCACATAGGTAGCTGTGTCAGGCCTGAGACACGTTTTAAAAGGCTACTTATGTTGGTGGCACAATAAGTTCTGCAGGCCCACAAGTAACATTTAACTCGCAGGCCCTGGGTACAAGTAGTACCATTTACTAGGGACTTACAGGTAAATTACATGTGTCAATTAGGTGTAGGCCTATTGTAGCATGTTTTAGAGAAAGCACACAAGCACTTTAACACTGGTTAGCAGTGGTAACGTGAACAGAGTTCTGACGCTAACAAAAGCAAATTCAACAAAACAGAAGGGGTGAAGACATAACGTTTTTGGTACTTCGATACTGTGGGGCGGAGGGGAGCTTTTGCCATCAGAATGGGAGTTGCCAGAAGCTTGGTGACCTACTTGGTACCCAGTGTTAAGTGATGTAGAATGGGGTAGAGGTCATGGGCTCCTATGTCTCCTTTACTTTGCTTCACTCAGTGGGATTGAGAGAAGCTACATGCTGGGGCATCCTATCACTCTGTGTCAGGACTAAACATTAAATACCAGCATGTCAAGATTTCTAGCCCCATTAATCTAAGCAATCCCCAGGACTGTTCCAGATGTCATTATTTGGAATATATAGGAACAAACTGATAATGCACACAACACTGTTAGAAGGTTGGCGTTAGCTAATAAGCCAACAACTTCACAATCTAGTGAAAGGTATTCTCTGTCCGCTTCTCAAAGTAGAGAAGTGATTTCTGGTCATAGGTGGACTTATGGAGCCCAATGGATACTGAAATGACTTCCAGAGCGCCCTGTGTACCCTGGAGAGGAGCTATGGGATATGGTTCGATGGTTGGGGCCCATTAAGCATTATCAAACTACCATGACCCCTTTCTTCGAAAACAGCCAAAAAAGAAAGAGTAAACAAAAGGGGTAGCTGTCCACAAGCCATATCTTTTTTTGCTACATATGATAACGTGAAGGAACTAAGCTATAACCTTGCTAAGACACAAACCATAACTGGGTAGCAATCTTCACAACATTGTCACCTAAACTACTGTGTAACTGACTGTGAGAAAAAGCGCAGGGCGATATGAAATATTGATATGTTCCCTAACCTATAAACCTATAACAATAGCCACTCTATAGTCCCCTAAAGGTAGACAGACCCTCTTCTTCATAGATTTCTCCTTGACATTGTCTGATGTCTCAGTTGAAAATACAATAGTGGAAGAGCATTTTAACCTAGTCTAGAATCCAGTTAAGATAGATTGGGGCCACACACATGGGGGGGGGGGAATAATGTATTTTTTAAATTACTAAAATCATTTACCTATCTCTGTGCTCACCAGTCATGTTCAAGGAAAGATTTTATCCTGTTCAGTAATGAGCTGGCACCCTTAACTACTACAACTGATATGGATCCCACCACAGTTTTGGATCACATCTCTCTCTGACTGTATATATCGGCCCCAGATTGACAAGCCCAATGAAAGATGCCTGCACTTGCTACTCTTAAAAAGAGATTGAGTTTCAAATCGAATACTCTTTGCTTAATGATACTGATGTAGTCTTAATTCTCATAGTGTGGGCCACTTTCTGTGCGGTCCTAAGAGATCATTCTATTGTCTCCTTTGCAGATATACATAGATTGAGGGGATTGGAAACAGAAACTGGAGGAACGACTGAAAAAAGGAGAACAGACATATAAGGAAGTTCCCGCTGGTAGAAAGGTCCTTGGGCTTAAGGATCAATTGAAATTGAAAGCTAGAAATGCAACTTAAATTACTCTTTTCTACCCCATGCAACGCTCTTCTTACAACAAAATAGGAACAAGACTAACACAGCAACGGCTAGAAAAAAATACTTGGAGTTGCTCAGATCATGAGATTTATATTAAAGGCAATCTCCAAGAGGGGACCGATGGCATACAAGTGATTCTATCAAACAAATACAAAATCCAATACCTGTCATTTTTGTGCCTTTAAATGCCAAGAAGGCATTTGACCATGTTGATTGGTCATTTGTACCAATAGTTTTGATAGGAGTGAGCTTTGGTCCAAAGCACAGTTCAATGATCATGGCTGTCTATTCTTCTCTGACTGCAAGCATCCTTAATAAGGGGCACACATCATGGACTGTACCCCTTCAGAGGGATATGAGGCAGGGTTGTCTCTGTCCACCACCTTATTTGTTCTTTGTATACAACTCTTGGCCTGTCATGTGGCACATGATACGGATATTAGAGGGATACACTTCGGAGGTGAAGAGCACTAGATTAAATTGCTTGTCAATAATTTCCTTCTCACTTTACACTCTCTAAAAACATCTGTACTTTTTACCATCTGGCATTATTTAAAAAGATAGCGCTTATGAGCAAGTCAGAAATAGTGAATCTTAATCTAACTGAGCCAAGGGGATCAGAAGCAATTAAAAGCTCTCCATATTTAGCTGCTGGTCGATCAGAAAGGTTAAGAACCTAGGAATTAACATCATCCTGAAAATTGCCGACCTTATAAAGCTAATTATGTAAATCTGTTAACCAAAATATGAATTGATTGGCAATGATGGCCTGTGTTCTCACTAGGGTTTTGGAAGATGGGCGTCCTCAAGTTGAACGCGCTTTTAAGAGTTGTTCTTCCAAGCTCTCCCAACTGCTGTTTTTTCAAGTTTCTTAGAAGCTCTGCTGCAGTCCATTCTGAAATTATTGTGGAGGGGAACAGGCTCCGGAACACCGCTTAAATTGTTAAAACATCCCAAAGCAGAGAGAAAATAGGACTTATTACCAGGCATCCCAACTCCCAGTGCTGTCTGTGTTGGTGGCAGATAAGGTCTGATTCCACATGCAGAACACAAGTACCATTTGACCCTTGTCGGACATAGCATTACTTCCAAAACATAGATATTACACAAATGCTTACCTTTGCAGACCACTCCGTACAGCTCTAATAACATAGGAATAAATTACTACTACGCATGGGCTGACTTCCTTTCCATCCTAAAATACACCCATCCATTTAAACCAAAGACTTCACACAAGGAAGGACGGCAGACCCTTTATAGGAATGGTTTAAAGGATGGTGCAGAATCATAGTAGACCTGTTTTGTAGTAACTCAATTAAATTCTTGTGGCAATCGCAAGAGAGAATTTAATTAACAGAGATGAGGGGGCGACTACAATACTTGCAAATGAGACATTGAGTAATACATCCTGATATTAGATTCACAGCTTTCTGATGGATAGTTTATTCCACAGATTCCTCACCTTGTGAATGCACTCACGTGCCAGGCTGGATCTGTATGATTTTTACACGCTGACAACCTTTGCCAGTGTGCTAAGAATGGATCCAGTTCTAAAATGTGCGCGTTCAAACCACGTACGGACTGTCACAAGTAGATGTCGATGACAAACAACGAAGGGATCCGTCTCTGGTGTCTGGGCTCCAAATAAGACTGTGACCAATGCGCGAAGATGAACCTGAAGGCCACCCGTGACAGCGAGGCTAAACTTTGTACCACGAAGCACCGTCAGAATTTCAAGAAGAACTGGTCTTAGCTGAAGTCAACAGCAGCCACGCACTCCCACTCTTGAAGCCGCTCTCACGAATTGTAGTGTAGTTCCTGTATTCCAAATAGGCTCTGCGCATTGGAATAATATATCCTATAGATTTGACATAGGACTTAGGTCGACTAGGTCTCTATCGAATATATTAGACTTAATTGTGAGTGCCAGCTAGCTCAGATGTCACTAGAAACTTTCTCAAAATCACAAGAAGGTATTAGTTTCTGACAACCGCATAAACATTACTACACAGCTTCCCCCACTTAGAGGAAGACTCCTCGGTGCACAGCATGAAATTGACTGCAAAGTCTAAAGTCTCAAATATAGTTCATCAGAAAGATAAATCCAAAGGTTTGTATGATTCCTCAAATTTTTAATCCATATTCATTATTTTCATGAACAGTTCATCAATGCTTGAAAATGCATGGCGCAAACATCATTTTTTTTTTCACATCACCTCACAGTCATATTTCTGTAGTCATCATACACCCCGCGCGTGTACTAACTTTACTAAGATCTTGATCACCAGAGGATTTTGTCGTGCTGCTAACCGAGGGAGTCTACGGACTTCGTGTAATAGTTGTCCCCTGAGGAAGGGCTTGTCTTCCGCCCGAAATGCATTGGGACTATTAATGACTGGATGACATTTCTTTTGGGATTATGTTTGTGCCATGCATTTTCAAGCATTGATGAACTGTTCATGAAAATAATGAATATGGATTAAAAATTTGAGGAATCATACAAACCTTTGGATTTATCTTTCTGATAAACTATATTTGAGACTTTAGACTTTGCAGTCAATTTCGTGCTGTGCACCGGGGAGTCTTCCTCCAAGTGGGGGAAGCTGTGTAGTAGTCTTCATTTGTTCACGCTGACAGGTACAGACAGCGTCATCTCTGGAAGCACGCCACAGACCATTAACAGTGGTTTATTTTGGATTTACCTTAGCTGTGCAAGTCCTCTCTCATTTCTTTGTTAACCGCATAAACATGACAACTTTATTTCCCCAAGAATAAAACTGATCTTCAGAGTTGTGGAAACAATAGATAGACATTTTACTCAGTCAATCGTGCATGCTTCGTTTCATGAGAGGTGCAGAGAAATAAAGAGACGGGCGTGTTCAATAAAAGGTTTATTGAACAGTCTTCTTTCTCATGCAAAAGAAATGAACTGCTACAATCTTAATACTGGTTGCAAAGTATAATGCGTACAGTAAGAAGAGTATTATAAAATAATTCTGTAAAAGCATTGTATGGTTCCTAGACCATAGATAAATACATACATAAATAACAAAGACTAAAAGTTCTCAACTGGTGCTTCTAAAATACGCCTACCCCAATGTACCTAACGTAAGTCTAGTACAAGGGAAGAAGTAAGTGAGGTGTAGCATAGGTTTAATCTGTTTTTGCCAAGAATCTAACCAAGAGTTCTCTCAGGGTCTAATCAGCTCAGTACCTTAGTTTTAGAATGAAGGAGGTCTGGTATCTCTATCTCGGGACTCGATTTCCCAACACCCCGCAAGGGGTGCTTGGAAACACTGGAGCTGGATTCTCAGCGAGAGTAAGGCAGCCTCTCTGTCAGTGCGTCAGCTGGAGGGTCAGCTTCCTTCGTCACTTGCTGTAGCTAGCTGCGTCGGGCAAGTAGATAGTCGAGCTGCTCCGAACCACTGTGTGTTTGCTAGGGCAAGTGTAGGCATATTTATACCTTGTAGGTGCCTAGTTTGACGTAAAGTCGGACATAATAACATCACCAAAGAACCCCAAGGGAATGGTAGTTCTTTGAAAACGCCATGATTTCTAGGACAAATCAATATTCAAGTAAGGGGATGTCCTGACTGCTGAAGCCGAGTTTTCCAAGAAATCGTTGTGGCTTTTTGGAACTAGTGGAAGTAGCCATGCCTGTATTTGGACTGAATGGGTTACGTCTAAATATGGGCAGGATTTCTATGCCAATAGAAGGGCAATGTGAATTGTACCTATATAAGGGCATGAATCAGTAAATTACGCTTGATTCTAAAATGCTTCGTCCAGCATATGCCATTTGCTGGCACACATCCCTTCAGAGACAAGATGGGCTCAGCCCTGGAGCACTTTAAATAGAGCAAGGCAACTGCTCGTTCTCATGAATTGGCACCACCTGCACATCAGTTTCTCCAGAAATTTTGCTCATTTTGAGACTTTGTAAAGGGATACCAGCAGAGGCAGCATCACACCTTCCCTCAACAACGGTCCTCACAAGCTTTTCGAGTCAGAGGCCAGGGATTTGGCTGCCTGTATTCATGCACCATTGAGGACAAGGTTTCAGATATGACAAAGAACCATAAGAGGTCGAAGCATGGCACCCCTTCATCCCCCTGCTGGAGCCGCACAGTACCCGGATACCGCTAGGCCACCAACTCAGTCCCCATCCTCATAAACAACTCATTCTCTCTTGCATTGCACCCAATTTCCAAGATCCAGTGGTGACACCATAGCAACTCCACGTACTCAACAAAGTCATGGACAAAATGTTTTATATCCATCCAGATCCCTTTGGATTGGCTTTTGACCTTAAGAATCCGAGGTGGCTTCCAGTCAGTCTACTACTGGCAGATTTGTCCCCAATGCCAATGTGTACTTCAAGCAAGACGACAAACACTACAGCTCTGAAGGCACCACAACCCACGCCATGACCCTGTATATTGACATTAATGCCAGAGGGAAGAGCGATCATCCTCTCGGACTCTGATCCCCAGTCAAAGTAACCTCCCCTAATGTCACATCCACCTTAACATCTTTTTCACTCCAATTCAGAGAAGCAGTTTTATGATTATAACCCTAATGATGACACAGTTACTTGTTTGAAGAGAAGAGAGCCATGTGGTGCAGGCCACCACAAGTTGCTTCAATCCAAAGACATTTACAACCATAAACCAAAGAGAGAACCAAAATGCATATCTGCATTTACTAAAAGAATGTTATCAGCCAGTCTTGCTGATAACACCTGGGGAATTACTCTCACATGGTATTAGACATGAGGACAGACATCTTACCAGCCATCCCTGATGACATCAGACTCAACCACCAATGCCTCATTTGGGATGGGCAGGACACAGCAAAGTACTCTATCTGCTCGTGTCTGGACACCACAGACTGCTGGGGTAGGGCAATTTGGGACCAGTGTAGTGCTTCAGTGCCATGCTTGGCTTTCTCCGCTGACTTTTTTAGCGACGTCCAGCATATGCCATTTGCAGGCACACATCCCTCCACAGACATCACGGTCGCTCCCACAGCTCTCCACTCGCTTCTCTGAAGCCCTGTGCTAGCTGCCTGCCTTGCCTGCCCGGATTCCTGCTGACTGCCCTCCAGCTACAGTGCTTGCAGCTTCTTACTGCGCCTGGTATCGTTTATGCCCGCATTGCTTTTCCGACCTCATTTCATAAAGTTAAAGCGCCTATTAGCGTTTAGGCTCGCACTGCTACATTGTATCGAATTGTTTAAAGCGGCGATTGTGCTACATAGTATCTATTTGTATTAAACGGCGATTGTACTTGTCGGGGGAACGTCTCTTTAATTACTTACTTAGAAGAATCTCTGTTTGAAGCTCCGGCTGTGCCCCACTTTCGATTTCATTTTAGGCGGCCATTTCGACTTGTTTGGGGTTTCTCCCGTGTCTCCTCCCAGACCCCGCCTCCCAGCTGACCCTCCCACACACTAACTCACTACACCAGCCCCGTCCTCTCTTTCCCTGTGACCGTCTGGATTCCATCCATCACGGTCGCTCCCACAGCTCTCCACTCGCTTCTCTGAAGCCCTGTGCTAGCTGCCTGCCTTGCCTGCCCGGATTCCTGCTGACTGCCCTCCAGCTACAGTGCTTGCAGCTTCTTACTGCGCCTGGTATCGTTTATGCCCGCATTGCTTTTCCGACCTCATTTCATAAAGTTAAAGCGCCTATTAGCGTTTAGGCTCGCACTGCTACATTGTATCGAATTGTTTAAAGCGGCGATTGTGCTACATAGTATCTATTTGTATTAAACGGCGATTGTGCTTGTCGGGGGAACGTCTCTTTAATTACTTACTTAGAAGAATCTCTGTTTGAAGCTCCGGCTGTGCCCCACTTTCGATTTCATTTTAGGCGGCCATTTCGACTTGTTTGGGGTTTCTCCCGTGTCTCCTCCCAGACCCCGCCTCCCAGCTGACCCTCCCACACACTAACTCACTACACCAGCCCCGTCCTCTCTTTCCCTGTGACCGTCTGGATTCCATCCATCACGGTCGCTCCCACAGCTCTCCACTCGCTTCTCTGAAGCCCTGTGCTAGCTGCCTGCCTTGCCTGCCCGGATTCCTGCTGACTGCCCTCCAGCTACAGTGCTTGCAGCTTCTTACTGCGCCTGGTATCGTTTATGCCCGCATTGCTTTTCCGACCTCATTTCATAAAGTTAAAGCGCCTATTAGCGTTTAGGCTCGCACTGCTACATTGTATCGAATTGTTTAAAGCGGCGATTGTGCTACATAGTATCTATTTGTATTAAACGGCGATTGTGCTTGTCGGGGGAACGTCTCTTTAATTACTTACTTAGAAGAATCTCTGTTTGAAGCTCCGGCTGTGCCCCACTTTCGATTTCATTTTAGGCGGCCATTTCGACTTGTTTGGGGTTTCTCCCGTGTCTCCTCCCAGACCCCGCCTCCCAGCTGACCCTCCCACGCTCCGCCCCCTCCACACTTCATTTATGCCTGATGCTCCAACGCGCAGCGTGCACGCGCTACGTACACGCCGAAGGTGCGCCAAAGGTAAGCCCGTCTACGCCCGTCCGCGCCTGGACCGTGCCCCGCGCCATACCCCCTGCCCCTCGCGCAGCCCAGCCCTCCCGCATTACCTACGATGCCACCACCCTCCTAGCCCTTAACCCCGGCCGCTCCCCCAATTGCGTCCAAGCCGCTCCTGGACACACCCATGGACCTTTCTCATGCTACTCCTGCAAATTCATCGGTACCGTCACCAACTCCGCTACGATCACACCTCAGATTCCCGACACCAACCACCTACAATGCATCCTTCTCAACACCCGATCGGTCCACAGGCACGCCATTGACCTATGGAATCTACTAGACACCATCTCACCAGACGTCGCCTTCCTAACAGAAACATGGACGAACGCTTCCTCCGCCCCAGACATCACCATTGCCATCCCTGAAGAATATAAGATCACACGCAAGGACCGTACCGGCCACACAGGAGGAGGAATCGCTATCGTCCATAAAAAATCAATCCACATCACAACCAGCTCTGACGTCAATCTTGCCAACTCTGAACACCTTCACTTCCAGATCCACATCGACCCCAAGACCACACTCAGAGGCACCCTCCTCTACAGACCACCAGGACCCCGCGCAAAATTCAGTGAAGACATCACGGACTTCATCACTCCACACGCGCTCCCCTCCAAAGATTACATCCTTCTGGGAGACCTCAACTTTCACCTTGAAAAGAACAACGACCGCAACACCACCACCCTCTTGGACAACCTCGCCAACCTCGGACTTAAACAACTGGTCACTTCCCCCACCCACATCGCAGGTCACACACTCGACCCTATCTTCACCTCCAGCAATCATATCGCCTTCAGCCACACTACGGATCTCCTTTGGACTGACCACAGCTGCGTTCACTTCACCTACAACAAGCCGAAACCCATCAACCACCCCCAACCAACTCTGCAAAGAAACTGGAACAAAATCACCATCGACCAGATCTCCTCATCGCTCCTTCTAAACACCCCAGCCCACTCCTCTAACCCAGACCAAGCCGCCACCAACTTCACCCTATGGTTATCCAACACCGCCGACATCCTAGCACCACTGAAAAAACGTCAACGCAAACCTGCCAGCAAGAAGGCCTCATGGTTCAATGATGATCTTAAGAAGTCCAAGAAACTCTGCCGCTCCCTTGAAAAGGCCTGGAAAAAAGACCCAACCACTAGCTCCAAGGACGCCTTCAAAATCGCCACCCGCACACACCACCAACTAATCCGAAAGGCCAAGAAAACAGCATTCAAGGATCGACTAGACAACAACGCCCACAACAGCAAGGAACTTTTCAACATCGTCAAGGAATTTACCAATCCCTCGGCCAACTCCAATGACATCACCCCCTCTCAAGCCCTCTGCGACTCCCTGGCTTTATTCTTCCACAACAAAATTGCAGACATCCACAACAGCTTCGACAACCAACCCGGAGACCAACCCACCCAACCATATGCTGAACATTTTCCCCCCTTGAACACCCTTAACGACTGGAACCCAATCTCCACTGAGGACACCATCCGCCTGATGAACTCCATCCACTCAGGATCCCCCACAGACCCATGTCCTCACCACATCTTCAACAAAGCAGACTCCGCCATAGCACCGCACCTCCGAGACGTCATCAACTGCTCCTTCAACTCTGCCACCTTCCCGGAAAGCTGGAAACACGCTGAACTCACCGCCCTTCTGAAAAAACCCACAGCGGACCCCACCGAACTCAAAAATTACCGCCCCATCTCGCTCCTTCCTTTCCCGGCCAAAGTCATCGAGAAAGCTGTCAACAACCAGCTCGCCGCCTTCCTCGAAGCCAACAAATCCCTCGACTCCTCACAGTCCGGCTTCCGAGCAAAACACAGCACTGAGACCGCCCTCATCGCAGCAACAGACGACATTCGAACTCTACTGGACAATGGAGACAGAGTCGCCCTCATCCTCCTCGACCTCTCTGCAGCCTTCGACACAGTCTGCCACAGCACCCTTTTACAACGCCTCAGAAACATCGGAATACAAGGAAAAGCACTTGAATGGATCACCTCGTTCCTCACCGGAAGAACCCAGAGAGTCCGCCTTCCACCATTCAACTCCGAGGCCACTGAAGTCATCTGTGGCGTTCCACAAGGATCCTCACTCAGTCCCACCCTCTTCAACGTATACATGAGCCCCCTCGCGGCCATCGCCCGCCAACACAACCTCAACATCATCTCTTACGCGGATGACACGCAACTGATCCTTTCTCTCACCAATGACCCCAGCACAGCCAAAACTAACCTACACGAAGGAATGAAAGAAGTTGCCGAATGGATGAAACACAGCCGTCTGAAACTGAACTCAGATAAAACAGAAGTCCTCATCTTAGGTACATCCCCCTCTGCATGGGACGACTCTTGGTGGCCGGAAGCCCTTGGAAAAGCACCCATCCCGACAGACCACGCACGGAACCTAGGCGTTATCCTGGATTCTTCACTTTCAATGAACAGACAAGTCAGCGCCGTCTCCTCATCCTGCTTCAACATTCTTCGCATGCTCAAAAAAACATTTCGCTGGATCCCCACCGAAACCAGAAAAACAGTCACCCATGCTCTGGTCACGAGCCGACTGGACTATGGAAACACCCTCTACGCAGGTACTACCGCTAAACTCCAGAAGAAACTCCAACGAATCCAAAACGCCTCAGCCAGGATCATATTAGACATCCCGCGTAACGAACACATCTCTGGTCACCTGAAAGACCTCCACTGGCTACCCGTCAATAAGAGGATCACTTTCCGACTGCTAACCCACGCACACAAATCACTCTACGACATCGGACCAGAATGCCTCAACTCACGACTGTCCTTCTACACCCCCTCCCGCCAACTACGTTCTTCCAGCCAAGCCCTCGCCACTGTACCTCGCATCAACAAGACCACCATGGGAGGCAGATCCTTCTCATACCTGGCAGCTAAAACATGGAACTCACTCCCCACTTACCTTCGCCTTACCCAGAACCACCTAGCATTCAGAAAGCAACTTAAAACGTGGATATTTGACAAATAATCCTCCTGCCCTCCCTAAGCGCCTTGAGACCCTCTGGGTATGTAGTGCGCTATATAAATTCTTTGACTTGACTTGACTTGACAAGATGGGCTCAGCCCTGGAGCACTTTAAATAGAGCACGGCAACTGCACGTTCTCATGAATTGGCACCACCTGCACAGCAGTTTCTCCAGCAATTTTGCTAATTTTGAGGCTTTGTAAAGGGATACCAGCAGAGGCAGCATCACACCTTCCCTCAACAACTGGTCTCACAAGCTTTTCGAGTCAAAGGCCAGGGATTTGGCTGCCTGTATTTATGCACCATGGGGCATTAGACTACCCAATCTTCTGTCCCTCCCTCTGCAGCAACCGGAAAACCACTTTACTTTGCCCTTAGCGGTGCATGATCATCGTCGGAGGCAGTATCCCCCTTTGGCTCCCCAGGTGGGGGAGCATCACATCCCGCCAGTTGGTGCTCCTGATTGGGTAGAATAGTTACTCCCTCCCCTTTTTGTCACCCCCTCCCGACCTGCCTTCCACACCACAATGACTCCCGGAGGGCCACAAGTTCATACTATGAGCTCCATGCTCGCTTGACCAAGGAAGCCATAGAGAAGGTGCAGATATCGGGACTGGTTGTTATTCCAGTTACTTTTTGGTGGCGAAAAAGGTTAAGGCTCCCTTCCCTATCCTAAATGTTCACACTTCTTTCTCCAAAAGAACAAGTTAAAGATGCTCACTTTGGTCCTGTCTGCCCTGGATCAAGGAAACTGGGTGATGGCGTTGGATAGGCAGGACGCCTATTTACACATTGCTGTCTGTTAGAAATGGGAATTTTCAATGTCTAGGGCATGCGCCTAAGCCAGGCAGAAACCACCACTCTAGTCAGGGCAAGGGAGTTACACGCTGAAGCTAACCCCTGCTCACCCCCTTGGTAGCTTGGCAGAGCAGTCAGGCTTATCCCAGAGGCAATGTGTAAAGCATTTGCACAACCCACTAGCACAGCAGCGACACGAGTCACACCACAAAAGAAACTCCACACAAGTTCATATAAACATAGCCTTTGTATTAGCATAAAAAACACATTAGAACATTTCACATATATACACTGTGCCACCTGGCACTTGGTATGACTTGACAGGGATTATATTCACTACAGGGCCAATCGGGCCACTGTCATAACATCACCGTTCGTGAAGACAACCATTAACTACTGGTGAGGGTACACTTAGCGCAAACATTCATTAGCATCAGCAATAGTGCACCAACGCACCCACTTTCAGAGGGCACACATTAGGCAATAACTCGGTACAGTATGGCATAAACACCAACAGCAGTGCACGTAGCAAACATTATTAGTGTGCACATATTGTAATCACATCAGTCCCATAACTCCAGTAGCCATGATTTGCCTCCTAGAAGGCATATTCTCTGCCCTAGCCACCTCATCGCCGTTAGGGCACCTTAGTACACTTTCCACTGGGCCCACATACTAGAGGTACACCCTGCCCCCAATCATCAGGAAATGCGCAGCTGCCCGTGACCATGCATTGCAGCTGTGACAATATGAGGAATGTGGGTGATTGCTTCTGCGCACACGAAAGGCTGGCAATCCAGATGCTCCCAACATCCGGTAAGGCTGCAGCTGCCCGCGACCATGCGACGCAGCTGCCTGATATCGGAACTACGGAGCCCTTCACCACTGCGGCCCAGGTTGAAAGTACCTGGATGCTCCAGCCGAGAGAGGGAGGGTGCAGCGACCTCTACCGCTCCTCCTCTCATGGGCAAAGGGCTACTGCGGTAGGACTCCGAGCGAAGTCTCAGTTGAGTCCATTCTGCATTGCGCAAGCTCTTTGGTGTCCTTGGTGCTCGTGAGGCTCTCCTCTCGTCTCCAGCAGCCCCCTCTGTGTGGCTGGACCTCCGCCCACTAGGGCACACCCGTCGGCTTCCTCTTCCTTCAAGGGGTCCTCGCCCAAGGTCAGGCTTTCGAATCTGCCTGGCTTCCGGTTTGGGGCGTGGTTACTCCTGCCACGCTTAAAAGAAGAACCACCTTTCTCCTGGCACATGAATGCGGGGTAAGCTCCTGCCCGAACGTGGGATCAGTGGTGTCTCCTGCCACCCTTGTAGCAAGGAAGCCTGTGTCTCAGGCCTGGGGGGGGGGCGCACAACGCAGGAGTGCTCCATGGCAGTCGGAGCCCACACCCCATGCAGATCAGTGTTTCAGCCACCCTAACAAGCGTTAAATCTGTCTCCCACCTGAAGGCAAAACAGAGAGCACGCAGCGCTTTTTCCAGTAATCTGCATTGGCGGAGCTGGACCTGGGTAGGTCAGCTAACAGAGTCCTCCAACACAGGGGAAGTCCTTGGTGGCAGTTCCTCCCGGCGTCCTGCAGTCCTCTTCTTCCAGTTCCCAAGTAAGCACAACACATGGGGTCACAGCCCCAATATTTATATACCAAGTGTCTTTGTTCTTCCCCCTGGCCCAGGGCTCTGTGCCCAGTCCATACCAGTTCTGGGGGGTACTTATATACATCTTTTCAATTGCACAAACACCTTTATTGTTCGTGTAGGCTCTAGCCCCAGACACACCACAGGGGACGGAGCCAGCATTGTGTAAGGCAGGCACAGTCCTATTCAGGTCCAGGTGCTGCTCCTCCCACTACTCCAAATGCAGATCAGGCTTATTCAGCCTAGCGCTGACTCACCCAGCCCCTCTGGAGCCACTACACCTCCCCAGCCCCTCTCTTCCAGAGCCAGACATGCAATGCACAACAGGCAGGCACAAAGACACATAGCACACAGAAATGCCCACTTCTAAAAGGGGCATTTAAAAAATAGTGATAATAAATCTGCGAACACCATTACGCAGCATTTATTGCCACTATTCCAAACATACCAAACTTGATCTTGCCACCCCTCTCATATTAGGAATTACCACTGAAACACATATCAGGGAATCCCAATGTATTCCTATGAGAGGGGAACCTCACAGCAATGAGAAACTAAATAGGTTGTCACTACCTGGACATGACACACAGTTAAGGCACATGTCCTACCTTTTACCTACATGCACCCTGCCCATAGGGCTAGCTAGGGCCTACCTTAGTGGTGACTGATATGTAGTAAAAGGGGAGTCAGACATGGCAACCACTTTATGTGCCATGCCACAATAGCAGTAAACGGTGCGCTCAAGCCCTGCAATGGCAGAGGCCTGAGACAGGGTTGAAAGGCTACTTTGGTGGGTGGCACAAGCCGCACTGCAATCCCACCAGTAGCACTTAATTTACTGGCCCTGGGTATATGAGATACCACTTTACAAGGAACTGATAGGTAAATTAAATATGTCAAACAGGTTTAAACCAATCGTACCAAGTTTACCATAGAGAGCACATGCACTTTAACACTGAACAGCAGTGATAAAGTGCCCAGAGTCCTAAATCCACCAATGACAGGTCAAAAAAAATACCGGAGGAAGGCAAAAAGTTATGGGATGGCCCTGCAAAAAAAACGAAGTCCAGCACAACTCCCTTCCAGCCTAAAGCCAGGGTAGACCAATCACAACCTTGATGGGATTCCCTGCTTGGGGCGATAGAACACAGATGCTGGCACCCAACTGCAGGGGCACACTCCAGTTCTCCGTGAATCTGAACCCATGTGGTTCCCTCTGTCTAAGCTCCCAGGACCAACTAAGCTACCCCAATGGGACTCATTAGCTGTCTGCGGCCAGGACCAGGCCCTAGGCCATGCAGATGTATCTGGTCCTTGCAGTAGCCCCAGGTATATAGTATCCATTCTCCACTCTACCTCTCATCAGTGCAGTCCTATACTGAATGGCAGTGATAAAGTGCCCAAAGTCCTAAAACCAGCAATGACCGGTCAGAAAAAATAACGGTGGAAGGCAAAACGTTCTGGGATGACCCTGCAAAAAGGGCCACGTCCAACACTGTCCTATAGTCCCACAAACATTATGCTGTAGGATTGAGCAATTTTTTATACAGAATAGAGGTTCAGCCCCATTAAATATAATCTGGGATGCTTTTAAAGCCACTCTTCGTGGAATAATTACATCTAAAGAAATCCCTAAGCTGAGGGCAAAAAGGGAGGAGAAAATCAAACTCCAAACTGAACTTTCACAGGCAGCCCAAGAGAATTTTAGGGTCAGATCTAAGTTCTCTGGTCACAAACTTAACGTGGCAAATTGCAAAATGAAGAACTTTTATTATGATTTAGGCGAGACAAATAGCAACCTATATGCACAAAAAATATATGAAGAGAGTGAATATACAGGAAAGCTTCTGGCCTGGCAATCTAAAGAAAAGCAGGTTCACAATAGAATAGATCAGCTATTAGACCCTACTACTAAAAAACAAGTTAAGACCACCACCTCTATTGGCGAACTGTTTTTAAAACACTATGAGGGAATTTATCAAGTATCTGAAGGGGCTACATTTGACTCTACCTTGGAATTTTTAGAACAACTTGAAATACCTAAATTAGATCCTGAGGGCATTAATTATCTTACTCAAGATTTCACATTTTTGGAATTAGAGGAAGTGATAGAGTCTTTCCCCAACGGTAAGACCAACGGTGAGGATGGCCTTCCCATCGAATTTTTAAAAAGATTTGAGGGAACACTACGCAAAGAACTTCTGAAATTAGTTAATAACTTACTCCAAGGTGGTCCCCCACCGGATTCCTTCCATATAGCGGTGCTGGTCAGTATTTTAAAAAAGGGAAAGGACAAGGAAAATATAAATTCATACCGCCCGATTAGCCTTCTGAATACAGATTATAAAATTTTTACAAAACTTTTAGCAAACCGATTAAATAAAATAATAGGATCCCTGGTAGCTCACGATCATCGCGGTTTCATCGCAGGCAGACACCTTCATTCCAACACTACATTTTTATTGGAGGCACTAGATTATTTTAAAACTAATAAGGTGAAGGCTCAAATTTGGTTTTTAGATGCGGAGAAAGCCTTCGATCTAGTCTCTTGGGATTGCCTGTTTGCAATTTTACGTAGTTTTAATTTCCCGAATGTTTTTATTTTTCTCCTACGACAATTGTATGTGAATTCTAGGGCACAAATTATCATTAATAATACAAATATTGGGTCCTGTAACGTCACTAGAGGTACGCGACAGGGATGTCCCCTGTCGCCAATTTTATTTGCATTATTTATCGAACCTCTCGCAATCGCCATCAGGAATATTAAAGCTGACACAGCCCCAATATTAGGAATGACAAATATAAAACTGTATGCAGATGATATTGCCCTTTTTATAGATTCTAAACCCTCTAGTCATCGGAGGATTTAAAAAATCTTCTCTGATTTTCAAAAGCTAGGGGGTTATAAAATGAATGTAAACAAAACGGAAATTATTCTGGTGAACTGCACTATAGACACTTTAGCTCCGTAATTCAGGCGGATATATAACACAAATCCAAAAAAATATCTTGGAATATTTGTATCAGATAGCCTAGACGACCTTTTTGCACTAAATTTTTTACCTTTATTAAAAAAGGTGGGCTCACTTTTAGACCGGTGGAATTTGTTACCCCTGTCTATTATAGGACGGGCATCGCTAATTCGTATGTCGGTATTACCCCTTTTTAATTTCCTTTTTTGTGCAATTCCCTGCGCAATCCAGGCCTCTTATTTTAAAAAAGTAGAAGCGCTGATTTCTTCTTTCCTATGGGCAAAAAAATCTTCCAGACTTGTACTGAGCACTTTGTATTTATCATTTACACAAGGAGGGTTGTCCCTCCCAAATATTAGAGAATATTATTTTGCGTCTTTTCCACATTATAGTCACAGGTTTTCTGTTTTAGATTTCCATGAGACGGATGATTTTTTTATCAAAAGGATGCTGCTGGAATTGAAAAATTATGACCAGTGAGAATCACTAAAGATCCAAAAAAAGTACGCTATAAATCCCTGCAGTGGATCTTTAAGGTGAAAACTCAGTTTTTTAAATTCTATGGATTACCTAATTTTAGCAGCAAGACAAATTTAATGAATTTTAGCTTGGGAGACGCTGGATGTATGGACAAATATATATTAACTATTTGGAAGGAGAATGGCTTTGAGAAAATTGAAGACTTCCTCTTGGGCAACAGATGGAAATCCTGGGATGAAATCAATAGTCAGTTAATCCATTCGCACTGCATGCTGAACTGGTCCTTCATCAGGATAAATCCAAAACTTAGAGAACTCACTATAGGAAATCTATTCATGAAAGAAAATATTTCCACTATCCTTAACAACAAAACACAAAAGAAAATTAGTATTTGGATTAAAACACTAAGAGAAGGTAAAGATCAGGACCTCTACAGCAAGATTACTGAAAGATGGAAAAAGAGGGAAGATATTACAATTAATCAACAGGTATGGGACAAAATAAATAAGTTTAATAAAACCATTTTTCGAGGAGCAAATTTTAAACGTATGCAATTCTTCAACAAATGGTTGATATATAGAACTCCGTCCTTTTTGCATAATATCTTCCCCCAAATAGCTGACAAATGTTTCCGATGTGAAGGAAAAGGCACGTGGAAACATATTGTTTGGGAATGCCCCAAAATCCAGGTATTATGGAAGGAAATAGAAAAATATCTCTCAATTGTCCTTAAAACTAATATTGTCCTGGATGAATTGACTTCCGTCCTAGGTTGCTCTTCTATTCACACCCAACACGATGAGTCCCTTTTTATAGCTTCTTTAATAGCTAAATCCCTTATATTACAGTCCTGGAAAACAGACCTTGTCCCATCTTTCCAAGCATGGAAGATAAAATTACTCCGAAACCAGGATAGGGAAAGAAAATACGCTTTAAGATCAGGGGCTCTGAAAAAATATGATACATTTTGGAGTGGGTTTGATCTTTAAATTTGCCTTGCTACTATTTAATCGGATTTAAAATTGGTTTATTAAGTTCGTTATGTATATGCACGATGCACTTTAAAAATCTAGCTATGAAAAATTAACGGAGAAATCTCACAGGGAGTTTAAAGTTCCTATATTATTTTAATTCTAACAAAATCTTTTGATTATTAGTGAAAGTCTATTGCCTGTTTGCTCTTACACAATTTTGCACTTTATAATTTAAATGTTATAACTAAAAACTGTATGGTTGTTTTCAATATTCTTTTCTTCTAGACTGTATTAATTGGATTTCAAATATGTCATGTCTCTTGTACTGTACTGTATTGTTATATATGAACTCTCAATAAAAAAATAATAATTAAAAAAAACATTATGCTGTAGGTAAATTCCAGGTTGATATATTTACAGGCAGGAATAGCTTTAATTTGAGGTACACCATTAACGTGGTACCATCCCAGCTGGCTAGGGTGAAACCATAGGTTCAATAATACCCTCCTCAAACATATTCACCAACTTTTTGTTTAATTTAATCACACATTATCAATGGGATTCTTCTCTCTTTGGGCTGAATTGGCATTGCATTGGTCTTCAGTAAAAGGGTATGCAGGTCACCCTTCAACTGTCCTCCTTTATAATCAAATACCCCACCTTTATTTGATTAGGAGTTTTTGGGTTGATGATATGCAAGTCATATTGATACAGCCATCCAATATTGGGGGAGGCACATGCTCTGTCATATGCGCCTTTCCCTCAATCTGATACAAAAGGGGATGAAAAAAAAAGTGATACAAAAGGGGATGATGGACGGAGCGCTTGAGCAAATCAAACACTCACCCCCAGTCAACTGATCTGGGTTTAATCCATCACCATTCTTTAGCCCACTCAGCCACCCCAGTTCAGACATGGCTATATGCAAATCAGTCTGACCCTGTGCCTCATGGGAACAGTCCAGCCCGAACTGCCAAGCCATGTCTTCCCTGGACCGAAAACAAGCATCCTGGGACCGGTTTCGGATTCATAATCCTCATCAGCCAGGCTATCTTGAATCCAGTGGCCAAGTGAGCAAGGGACTCACATCTGAGCATACCCTGCCACACTTAGGGCGAACAAAGCGATACAAAAGGGGATGATGGACGGAGCACTTGAGCAAATCAAACACTCACCCCCAGTCAACTGATCTGGGTTTAATCCATCACCATTCTTTAGCCCACTCAGCCACCCCAGTTCACCCCCATGGCTATATGCAAATCAGTCTGACCCTGTGCCTCATGGGAACAGTCCAGCCCGATCTGTCGCTTGTGAAACACAATTTGGGCATCCATATACCCAATAATATCTATGGTTTCTCTCTGATTGCCGCCTGGCACATATCTTTAGATTCTAAAAGTACACTTGGCCATTCCCTTGTAAACAAGTCTTTGGGTATCATGGTATGCATAGATTGTGAATTCACCATAAGTTGGACTTTGTGATCACCATCCTCAACACTTTCCACACTTAAAACTCTTTTATTACTGACATTATCTGGTGTGAGAAGTGGAGAGTCCTCTGATACTTCACCCACTTTATTCCTAATCTGACTTTTGCACAACCGTGCAAAATGGCCAAGACGGCCACATTTTCTGCCTTCTTTGTTTAAGGCAAAACAAGATTTTGACCCTGACCTATGATATTTACTTCCACACCTATTACACCTCCTGTTAATTTGTTTAATTGACCCACTGTTTTAAAAAAACATTTTGATGATTTTACTACCATTCCTACCACTGCACTTGTACTTGTTACATCCCTGATCTCTAAAACATCATTACAGTGGCCGTTTGTTTTTTCCAATTTCTTTAATACGCAAATCAGATTGTTCGGCCATCATGATGACTTCAATAGCATCTCGAAGAGAAGGATTTCTCCCTACCCGCAACCATGGCAAGATTCTATGCTTACAATCTACATGCACAATACTTTATAACACGTTACCTGTGGTTTCAGGTAGGCCAAGAGCACTTCCAGTTCTCGGCGTTCCCTTTTAGTCTTACCAGCGCACCTCGGATGTTCACTAAGGTGATTGTGGTGGTCGCAGGCCATATGGAGAGGTTGGAAATACCATCTTCTCCTGGGCGGTTCTATATTTAGTTAGAAAAAGAGTTTACCGCTCAGCAGCCTCCCTAAACTCAGACAATAGGGACATTCATAGGCCAAACGGGGCTGTGCCAGGTTGCGCAGTCAGTTCTTTGTCCAACGTGTCCAATTTCTTTTCAATGTTAGTTATGGTAGCCCTCAGATCTTTCAAAACGCCTGCGTGTTTAACAATGCAAACACCACACATGTAGGCATTGAAGGCCACCCAGAGCGTTGCCCAGGTGTCAACAGATCCAGAATTGAGCTCAAAGTAGACCTCAATTACCACCCGAAGTTCAGAGTTAAAGAGTTCATTAAGCAAGATGCTACATCAATCCAGTGTCGCTGTCAATAGTGTAGTATATGCTTCCCTTTTCTGGCATTAATCAGCACCCTAACATTCCAAGTAATGAGCGATACATCGGAAAAGGTGGACAGGTTATCCAATACTGACATTAGTACTATAAAATAGAGATTTCTGTTGTGTGGCCGAGCTAGCATGGCTGAACATGTGGTGAGTAATGAATGGAACCATAAATCGTAAACTGCCCCGCTCCTCACCATCCACCCATCCCTTCTCCACCCTGTGCAGGGAACAACCCCATAGAATATACAATCACATACCTCATGCAAACATATCAACAATGCAAATATGGGAAAAGCAAGTTTCTCTCTGAACATAGTACACACTTAGGGGCCGATTAGGAAGTGTCCGCCGGCCTGGAGGATGCGGAAAAACCGCGGCGGAGACTCCAAAGACCCACCGCCAAATTAGGATGGCTGGTGGGTCTGGAATTCCGTCCGCCGCGGTCGGAAGCCGACCGCGGCGGAAAAGCTATAACATGGCAGGCGGTGTCTATGAGACACCGTCCGCCATATTATGATGTTTGTGTAAATATGCTTTTCCACGGCGGCTTTTCCGCCATGGAAAAGCATACGGACATTCACTTTGGGGGCCCGTTGCGGGCCCCCTGGGTGAATGGGGGGTGGGGGGTGCACATGGGGGGTACCTATGGTACCCCCCTGCATTTGCGTACACAAAGCAGCAGGCACCGTGCGGTGCCTGCCGCTTTGTGCATGTAAATGCAACACATGCATTTTTAACATTGCGGCGGGTGCAGCTTGAAGCTGCACCCGCCGCAATGTAAAAAATACAGGATGTGACCGCCACCCTGGCGGTCACATCCTAATTGCCATGGAGGGACCGCCGCTGCCCATGCGGACGGTCCCTCCTACTCAGGGTGGCGGAAGTCCGTCCGCCATCCTAATCGACCCCCAAATGTGCTTAAACACACAGGAGAGTGGCAACGCCACTCCGGGGACACAAATGTATGTTTATCTATCTTGACCAATGATCGCCCAACTCTACTAATAGAACAGCAGTGTTAATACAAGTCAAATTTAGTCTAACACATTACACTTATGTCATTCTGAAGGAAAAAGTTCAACACTGGCTACCGAGCCGCTGTGGGGAGGAGTCGAGCTGACTTTATCTTTGTTTTTCTAGCTACCACTTCTTTTGTAATCCTTACAGAACACCTGGACCTCTGTGGGGGGAATCAAAGATTCGGGGCCTCCCCTTGCGTCCACACGAAGTTGCGCAGGGTACAACATCCTGTATCTGAGTCCCATTTTCCAAAGAGTGCCTTGACGCTGATATACTTGCGCCTCGCCTCCTGCACCACCGCTGTGAAATCAGGATACAGGGAAAACGACGATCCTTGCCAGGTGAAAGCACCCCCTTCTCTTGTTAGGTGTAGCGCCGTGTCTCTGTCAAAAAAGTGTTTTTTATTTAAAAAAAAAAAGCGGGTAGGGGACCGCGCGGTCCCCCTCCCAAGACCTTTTTTGGCCCCTGGGGACCGCAACTCCAGGGGCTTTGCCTCTTCTTTTTTTGTTTACGGGAGGGAGACCGCATGGCACCCCTTCCCTGGGCCCTGCAGACCCCATCCCCCGGTGCCTGGCCAGCCTTTCTTTTTTTATATTGTTTTGGGGGAGGGGGCACATGGCCCCCCTCCTGAGGCCAATTATAGCCCCGGGGACCCCATCCCCAGGGCCTGGCCAGCCTTTTTTTTTTCAAATTTAGGACCTCCTGAGGCCAATTATGGCCTTGGGGACCCCATCCCCCATCCCCCGGGGCCAGGCCTCATGTTGGGGACCACGGGGGAGCCCCAATTCCCCCGTAGTCCCAGTCTGCGGGAGCCGGCATTGCTTTTGGGCAAAGGGAGCTGCTGACATGCAGCTCCTTTTGCCCAAAAGCAATTCTGCTTTGCTTCATGGAAGCGAGAGCAGGCTTTCTGCACTCGCTTACATGAAGCGAAGCAAAGTTTGCAATGACAGGTGGCGGTCCCCGGGGCTGTGCTGGGGCGCGTACCCCTTGCGCACTATCAGTAAAGCCCTGTGGAGGTCCCCAGAGATTGGGGGCCCACGAGACCCCCCACACATAATTAAACAGATGCCCTGGGGAGGTGACGGTTCCCGCGGCTGCGGGGTCCCCGCATTATGCATATCCATTGCCCCCATGACCTGGCCCCCCGAGAGCTTCTAGAAAACAAAGCTCAGGAGCATATTGTCCGGATTCGCAAACCCAACAGGAATCCCGCTGAATTTTCTTTTTTTAAATGTCTTTAATGGCCCTGGAAGGCCTAAGGGGTCACGGTGTTTCTACCCTGCCCCCATTTCTTCATTTTTAACCTACTTTTTTGTAACTCAGTTCTACCAAGTCACAAAATGGCTGCCAACACTTTTTGATTTAGAATGTTGGCAGCCAATCAGAATAAAGCTTGTGCTCGGGAGGGTTCGCGGATCCACCCCGGTCACTAAATGTCGATATTTTTTATTTTTATTTCTGAATTTCTCAGGAACTACTGAACGGATTTACACCATTTTAAAAAAATAACGCTTTCTGAACCAAGAGCTACCTTTTCCCCAAATTTGGTGTAATTCCGTTCAGCAGTTCTGGCTGTAGCTTTGTCCAAAATTTCCTAAGGAAATTAACATGTAAAAAACGCATTTTGGGACCCCCCTTTTTTCTCCACCCCCGCTTGACAAATCACCCCAAACTTTCAACTCAGGAGCTGACTGGAGCAGGGCATTAGTTTTGAAAATTTTGTCAAAAGGTGTCAAAGATATTGGCAAAAGAAAAAACGCTTTTTGAATAGAAACGAGGTCCTAACTAGAACTACCTACTGGCGACCGCCAGTAGGTAAGTAAAATATATATATACCACATCCCACAGGAGGGGTAGTTGGCCCCCAAGTACAACCTTTTACCTCCTATTACCTCCAGTATATATATATATATATATATATATATATATATATATATATATATATATATATATATATATATATATATACATATATATATATATATATATACATATATATATATATGCACACATGCAACAACTCTAACTTACAACTCCACAAAGATACAGGGGCAGTTAACAATGAGGCAGATAATCAACTGGAGACTCTATTAGAAGCTCTATTGGAGGAAGGAGACATCTCCACTACAAGATAGGAAACACATTTGTCCTCGAACCTGAAGATGTTGTCATATGTCTCCTATTAAAAGATCGCCACAGCAGGGGCGTTCTTTCAACAAGCTACCTTGTTAGGTTCCAACAAGAGACCAGTACACCTCTTCAACTGTGACCCCCCATCTGCGAGGGGGCGGGCCAGGGGAAGATTATAGCGCCATTCAAGCCATCATCGTTTAACAGCGAGACTGCCTCGCTGCCACGCCCGCTTGGTGGATCCACAGCGGGCGTCATTAGCAGTCCCTCGTTCGCAGTTCTTGAAGAGGGCGACGCCCTGCCCAGACTCAACCCACTGTAGGCGGGGCCAGCACTACCAGTTTGTTGGTGAAGATAGCCCCTGTTTGATTCTGGACCCGCTACTGCTGCACCTGCAGGCGCACCGTGTGATCTCAGACTAGCCGCTCCAGGACATCGTTGCTCAGGTTCCGCTGCCGTTGTGCTGTGTGATCCTAGGCGTCTTTGAAGAGGATGCAGGAAATTTCCATCAAGGTGGCCTACGATGCGCACGTTTTCAGCCAGCTGTACAAGGAAGACTTCTTTGCCCGGCTCGTGGCGTTGAGCAAACCTAAGGCCGTGGCCGTGCGTCACTTAAGATGTGCCCTGTAGGAGTGATGTGTATCCAGTGGAACACTTTGTGGTGACCTGAGGGGGACGGTGCACTTTGTCAAGGAAAGACAATACATTCTATAACACATGCACACCCTTTGTATTGGTGGAATTTCTACAAAATGTTAACAGCTGGTCCTTATAACTGGTCGCATCTGACCAGTATGATTGGTGGTTCACATCATTACTTTTTGTTCGTCTTCGTGAAGCAAGTTATTTCTCTGCATCCCAAACTCAGTCTTTTTGTAACCTAGCTATCCAGATTTTCTCTCTGAAGTGTAATATCTGTATGATTCTGTTTTTCTATGTGAGGTGGGTGTGGAGGGCCAGGTGTAGCACTTGGATCTATGTGAGGCGCTTAGAAAAGTGGGTTCCTGCGCCTACAGCAGATCCTAGTGTCAGCCACAGGCTTAAGTGCAACTTCATCTTTCTTTCGATGTCTTTAAACCTTTTATGTATAAAGGAACCCAAAGAGCGTGGTCACATGTGTGAGAATGCAGAAGGTTCGTGTCGGGGTCTCCCGAGGTTGTGAGTAAATGTATGGTTAGTGAGAATAAAATCTTACAGAACTGCACTCCTGCCTCTCAGATCTTCCTGCGAGAATTGCATTGCGTCTGGGCACCTAAATGGTAGTCTGAAGCTCTCCTAGTAAGCCAATAGTAATGCCAATTGCCTCCTCATGATCGCTCATATCCCTTCTCCAGTGTTTAGAATTCATTACCTGTGGCCCAATGATGAAGTCGATTTCATCCACATTGCAACATTTTAATGACCCATTGCTTCGAGCTGTTGTCATGATAGGATAGGTTAAGGAGAGAGTGGGCATCCAAAGCAATCTAAGGGGATGGAGTAACAGTGTAAGTACTACGGAGTTTAAAAAAAGTAAGCAGTACATGTCCTGGAGAATGTGCCTGACCGAGCGTGGGGAATTGCTGGTACCTGTTTCCTAGCAAGTGTGTTATCCTGGGCAACGGGGCACACCTCGAGCGCTCTGAGAAGGTGCGCAGCGCAGCAAGTAGTGCCAGCTGCATCATTTAGGCCTCTTACAGCTGCGCAGCAAGTAGTGCCAGCTGCACCCTTTAGGCCTTTTACAGCTGTGCAGTAAGTAGTACCAGCTGCACCGTTTCGGCCTTTTACAGCTGCGCAGCAAGTAGTGCCAGCTGCACCGTTTCGGCCTTTTACAGCTGCGCAGCAAGTAGTCCCAGCTGCACCGTTTAGGCCTCTTACAGCTGCACAGCAAGTAGTGCCAGCTGCTCCAGTTAGGCCTTTTACAGCTGTGCTGCAAGTAGTGCCAGCTGCACTGTTTAGGACACCTTTATCCGTGGGGACATTTCTGATTGAGTTAGGACTCTCGCTGCATTGGCAGCAACCTTGACAGTATGGTTTCAGGGCATTTGAGTCCCCCTCTGAGATGGCCAGTTGGCCAGGGAGACTGCGAAGTTTTGTACAGGGCCAGGCCCCTTTTTAAGTATATGTGGTGCTAGGAAATGCTTTTCATGTTGTATGATTTACCCACCCTGTTCAGAGCACCTCTAAAGGTGGCCCTAGATGACGAGGCTGTTGTGCATATTTTGATTTTTCTAGTCAGATTTTGTTCCACCCTATGCTCTCTGCCCCTAATGTTAGTGATTCTTAGGAGATTAGGGTCCAATAGTAGTCTGTTGAGATTATGGGCGTACAATACAGTTGGTGCTGAATGTGCTTCTGTTACAGGCGGATGCTAAGTACAGTGATCACCAGTGGTCACTGCGTGTTCGTTTGGGATCTGTTTTACTTTGACTAATTGCGCTTTGTGATGGTTTTGACAGTGATCCAGTTGGTCCTATAATATGTGAACATTTCCCTTGTAAATATTATCTTGTGCCAGTTGGCTTCATGTATACCTAGATGAAGGGCCCAACAAATACCCACCTCTCTTCCCGGACGGCACATTATTTCAGATTTCCTCACCCGATGTCTGGAATATGTGCCTACTTTTAGTCCTTATACTTCTGATCACCACCGCTTTCCTAGTAACACCCGTCTCATATCCCCCCCGCACTCCTTCTCCTCATTTTCCCAACATGGCCACCACTCGATTTAAGGCTGGAATTAACTGCTACAAAATCATTTATCCTCCCGGCCAGACTAAAGCTTCAGTAAAACGATTGAAGCATAACACTATTGAACGTTTCCCTGATTCCCTTTTTGTTGACCAATTTTACAATGGTCGTTTTGGGCGGCGCAAAAACGATTTCATTTTCTTCACTCACGACACCCCCTCTTGGTCCACCAGCTTATATAATTCGCTTAACGTCACCTCCTCCTCCTCTATCCCTCATGGGAAACAACTAAAGATTTCCCCCTCTGCGTATTTCAACGGCTCCTTCACCATCTCAATCTATAACAACGGTACTGTCATGATCCAAGGCAAAGACACCTGTCTCTCTCTTTGACCACCTCTTCCCCTCCCTTCTCCCCTCCTCTGTGACCGGGTTTTCCCCTGACTCTCCATCTAGCTCTACCCATTGCTCCCTTTCTCCTCCCCTGACCCCCCTACACTCCAATAGGCTGCACCCTCGGGAGGCACAGGTCGGCCCTCTTCCCTCCCCCTCCCTTGTACCTTCCTCCCCCTTTCCTCCCACTTCACAGTATCCCCCCTTCATCACGTCAGCCTTACCACTAGCTAATACGCTCTTCGTCCAATCTGCACCATCCCGGTACTCCAATCTCATCTCCTCCCCCCTATTCCTACCTGCTACTCCCTTTTCTAGTCCACCCCTCCTCCAATCTCCTCCCCCAGCTAACTTTCCTTATGCTCCCCTCATTCATCCCTCTCACCCTCTTCTCTACCCCCTCCTCCCCTCGTTTCTTACCCCGATTTCTCCACAATCCCATTGCATCTCTCTCCTCCCCCCCCCACTCCGCCAGCAATGCTGTGCTACCCCCTTTCCCCCCCTTGGTAACCCTTTCCATCTCCCTCCATCGGGCCCAGCAGAACCATTTCCTTTCTTCAACTTCCCCTTCTCCCAACCCCCTCAATCTGCCAGATGCCTGTTCCCTCACAGCCACCTCTCCTAGCCAACAGGACCTCTCCAACAACCTCCCCTCTTTTCCTCCCAAACCTCCTACACTCCTATGACACCTCACAGTCCTCCCCTCTCCTTCTACCCCACCGCCTTGATCACACCCATCTCCCCCTAAATATGTCCTTAATTCCTTTCCTTTGTGCAACGCCAACAAAGACAACTCTCCCTTCACCTCTGATACACCAACCCTCGCTCTCAACCTCCACCTTTCCCCACCTATGAACCCTATACCCCAACTCTCCTCCTGTCCCCACACCTCTCCCTGCCTTCCACCACCAATTTCACCCCCTCCTTTTGCCATCGAGACACCCAACCCTCCGTGCTCTGCCCTACTCTCTCTTGAAAATAAGCTAGGCTCTCTTATCACCTCAATCTCCCAGCTTGTAGCTTCCATTTCACTTTTAAGCTCCAAGATTTCCAATTTCCCATTCACCTCAACTCCTGTGGAAAACTCTCACCTTCCCACGAGATGCACCTCGCCCCCCTCACCCCATCATAGCCAAGCATAACCTGTTGTCTGCAAACATCGTTCACTCACACAAGCCCTTGAACGCCACCCTTCTTCAACTTGCATCTCCGAGTAACCCAACTATCTACACTATTCCGACCATCTCTTCTGTCAGAACCAAGCATCCACCTAAACCCTCCTGTGCACCCCCGTATAGGTACAATATCCCTATCACCCTTCTTAGCCCAAGTGCCAAAACCACCAAAACAGGATCGACATAGCTGCGCTGTCTGCTCCACAACTGCAGATCTGCAATAAAACACAAACTCGAAATCTCTGATACCATCACCCTTCACAATATTGACATGTTCTTCCTAACAGAGACCTTGTTCAAAGATACCTCTCACTATGTTTGATCTCCTATTACGTACAGGCTATTCTATTTTTAGGAATGACAGACCTATCAAAGTTGGGGGATGTGTGGCAGTCATCTTTAGAAACTCCCTTCAACTTAAGGCTTCTCCCATCAGCGCCTTCCGCACTTTTGAATGTCTATCTTTTGAGCTTCAACTACACCACCGCTCACCCCTCAGATTCCATGTCATTTACCGCCCACCTGGCAGCGGCCCTTCGTTTATGGAGGAACTCACTGACTTCATCAGCGACCAATACTCGCAAATTGACAATCAGACCTTCGTGGGTGACTTCAATCTCCACTGGGGCTCTCTGCAAGGCTCTTCCGCGAACTTGCTGGCCACCTTCCTCTCTACAACCGATCTTATCCAACACTGCACAGAATCAACACACTCTAAGGGCTCAATCCTGAACCTTGGTATTTCTAAAGCAGGCATGCTTTCTATCGCTACCCCTATTCACGTAGACTGGTCTGACCACCTCCTCATCCCATTCTCTCTTCACCTAGCACACTCTATAACTCTTGGCCAACCTAAGAGGGCTACCTCCTGGTTCCGTGACACTAAATATATTGACACCGTTTCCCTCTGTGAATCAGCTTTGCTGTCACTTCCAAGGCTAGACCCGAACCTAGATGTTGACGATCTCACCTCCCAATGCCTCTCAGTCCTTGCAGTCGAAATCAATAACGTTGCTCCTCTCCAAAGCAAAAAGAAAAGGCCCATTCCCTCAGCACCTTGGTTCAACAAATCCCTCTATGAAGAAAGGAAGCACCTACGACTCCTGGAGAAACAATGGAGGCAAGCGCCCTCCACCGATAATTTGGCCACGCTTCGTTCAGCAAGATCCAAGTACCACACGCACATCTTCCTTGGGAAAGCATCACACTTCAGAACCCTCCTTGACTCACCCAAAAATAGACCCAAAAAACTATTTGATCTCATCAAGAATACTAACTGCTCTTCCCCAACCTCCAAGTTGGAGGATTCTACAAAGAAAGCTGTGGATTTCGCTGTATTCCTTGACGAAAAAGTGAAATCACTTGTGGATCAGGTCTCTCATCCTACCCCTCCAGAGGAGCGCAAATCACTAGCCATTTGGCAGAACTTCGACCCCATCTCTGAAGATGTCCTCCTCAAGTGCATCCTCGAAACAAAGCCCTCCAACCATTCTCTTGACCCCCATCCCTAGTGCCATTGCCATTGACTTCTATACCCATTCTCTTCTCTATTGGACCACTCTGGTCAACTTCTCCCTCTGTCAAGGCTCCCTTTCTGTTCCCTTCAAAACTGGGCAGGCCACCCCTCTGCTTAATAAACGTACTGCTGATGTGAATGACCTCAACAACTTCCGCCCCATCACTAACCTACCCTTTCTTGCGAAGATCACAGAAAGATGTGTTGCGAAACAACTCTCTCGTCATATCAAGGACAATGATCTTCTTGACAATTTTCAGTCTGGCTTCATCCAAAACTGCAGCACTGAAACAGCCCTGCTGCAAGTGATTGATGACGCGCTGCGGATACTCGATACGGGGGGGTCTTCTCTTCTAATTCTCCTTGACCTTTCTGCATCCTTTGACACTGTCAATCACAACACCCTCCTCAACACTCTTAAACAGAGAATGGGCATGGAGGGCACTGTGCTTAAATGGTTTGCTTCCTTCCTCTCTGATAGATCCCAAATGATCAAAATAGCGGACAGTCTTTCATCTCCTTTGGCGGTGGGTCAAGGTGTTCCTCAAGGCTCTATACTTGTACCCACATTGTTCAATCTCTATTTGGAACCAATGGGAAATCTCCTAAGTAAATCTGGGGTCCACTATCATCTCTACGCAGACGACACTCAAATCTACCTCAAGGTTGCCTCCACTCACGATCTCTCCATCCTAAGCTCCACTCTGGACTCCATTCAAAACTGGATGTCAACACATCAACTGATTGTGAATCCCTCCAAAACTGAATTCCTCCTCCTCTCCTCCTCACTTTCTCCTCCCCGGTTCAATCATGGAAGGACCATATGAATCTACTGAACAATAGACCCATCATTGTCGACAGCGCAAAAACCCTTGGTGTCATACTCGACACAAAACTCAATCTACTCTCCCACATTAATTCAATTGCAAAGTCTGCTCAATACCAACTGCAACTTCTTTGGGGATTTGTCACTTCTTCCCGGAGCATGACCTTAAAACCCTGGTCCAATCGCTGGTCCTCTCCAGACTGGACTACTGCAATTCTCTTCTTACTGGCCTCCCCAAATCCCACTTGTCCCCCCTTAAGTCTGTTCTCCATTCAGCAGCACATTTCATTTATGGGGCCAAAAGAAGTGACCAGATCACACCCATGTTATCCACCCTCCGCTGGCTTCCCATTGAGGCAAGATCTATCGACAAGACTGCCTGCATTACCCACAAAGCCTTGCACTCCTCCTCTCCTCCCTACCTGGCGAATAAACTGAAACTCTCTGGTGGCTCTAGACCATCACGAAATGCGGAAAATCTACTGCTTGAACCTCCCACTTTCAAGAAGGAAAGAACGATGGCCCAATCCTTTTCAGGCAACGCGGTGAGATTCTGGAACTCACTTCCGCCTCAGCTCCGGACCACCACCTCCTCTCAGGCCTTCAAAACTGACATCAAAGTTCTCCTCCTTCAAAGACACTTCCAAAGTTAATTCATGCCCTCTCTATTATCTGAAGGAAGACCTTTTAGTATAGAAAATGTCTATTCTCCATGACTATGGAAGTGCCTTCCCAGTGTGTTCTTGTGGTTTGAGAGTCTGCCATTTATTGCAGTATTACTCTTTTACCTGTGTTTGGTACTCTTTTGTAACATGCACACATCACTTTTCTCTTGTAGCACACTGTTTGCTACCTCTTACATTTTGTTTGCTTTCGATACTTGCACAAGTGCCACCATTGCCTACGTAAAGTTTGTTCTTGTGTTTGAGTGTCCTCCATTTATTGCAGTATTATACCTCTACTTGTACTTTGTACGCTTTTGTAACCTGCACACATGTCACTTTTTCCTCCTGTGATGCACCGTTTGCTACCTCTTGTATTTTGTTTGCTCACGATTGTCATTTTTGCCTCATGTAATGTAATGTTTGCTTTTGTAATTTGTTCACTTGTAATGTTCTCATGTATCAGTTCTGTTCTTATTGTGAAGCGCTCTGACACCTTCGGGTAAAGTCTGAGCTATATAAAAACGCATAAATAAATAAATAGGTAGCCCAGACCGGGCCCTCCGGATGAACATGCCCCCTGCAGCCCCTGGCACCCCCACCCTGAGGAAAGTTTTTATTTGTCAGAGTGGAACTTTTCAGTGGGCGCCTCGGAGGTGCCGAGCTGCCCTCGTATTGGGGTGAATGCTCGCATTCTTCTCTATGGTGTGTGATATGAAATGGCACCTTCCACCTCCGCCAGATCCTCAACCACTGCTGTCTACACAGCGAGTTCTCGGGTAAAGCCACTTCAATGCGCTATAAACCCAGATTATACCACTTCGGGCAAGCTTTGATTATTTTATGTAATCCTATCCAGCGGGTTGTGTGTGTAATGCTGCTACTGCACACCCTCCCTCACTTCATTATGGGAGAATGCCGATTAACCACCTTGCACCTCCCCTTTCAAAGGTTCCAAACGCTGCCATCAGCACTTTACTTGTTTTTGCCCTTCTTGAAGCCCGAGCCAAAGTAATTAGCAGAGACTCCCACGGAAGAGGAATGTGCCTTCATGGTACCTGATCGGCGCTTACACACTGCACTTAGTGGCACGCATTTTATCAACCACTTATGGGTGAACGGAGGCGCTGACCTAGCGGACTTGGAACTCGTGCACCTACTGCTTTGGAGGGCGCACCAATGCTTTTTAGGTCGAGCCTAGAGCAGCGCATGTGCTGCTTGCTCGACTTTTAGTAAGGGGGTTTTCAAAGTGCTACCCACAAACTTTTCCTGGCCTCAAGCTTGAGTGCACGCTTGCGTGTTCGCGCCCAGCTGCCATCTGCCTTTCTTATCTCTTCCTCCGCATCGCTGGACATCAGTTTCACTGCCGCGCGGCCGTGTCACTTTTGCGGCTGTGTCACTTTCACGGCCGCGCTGCCATTGCTTGTTGAACTTGTGCTTGGAGGATGTACAACTTCCTGACAAGCAGTGGACTGTGCTCACAATTACTCAACACTCTATTGTGACTGCAGCTGTTTTGTGGCCCTATTTTTCAACAACTATTTTGCAAAAGGTGTTGTTTCTCAAACCCCTGGTACAACTGTACTTTGGAGACAGTATTTCGAATAAACCCAGAACCCACCTCAGGTGAAGATGGCACTCACCTTATAGATGCACACTTACTTTCCAAACCTAAATGAGAAAACACACATCACAGTTAGAAACCCCCTTAGTGCAAAAGTCGCAATTTGTTCTGAGTTATAGAGTGTCCCAGCGCGTTGTTTGTATATACTTCTTTTGCAGTGTATGCGTTGACTGATTGAAATAAATCAGCTTCCACAGCTGCAGGAACTGTCCCTGAGCATTTAAACAAAGGGTGGGAAGTTTATTTTAGAAGAGTGATCTGTCTCACCGCCCCTGCACTCTACACTGCTAGTAGAGACGCCTCACCTGGGATAAAATGGGCAAAAACACACGCGAATCCCTGATATCTGCGCTTTGTGTCCACTGACTGGTCAAAAAGCCAGAGGAAACTGACGTGTGCACACCATGATTCAACTGTCAGTCACACTACTGACAGCAAGAACATTATCATCTTTACCACCATTCTTATTATTACTACTACGATAACTGCAGTTGTTACTGCTGGTAATATTAACGTCAAGACCGCTTCTATGGGAAGCTCTACAAGCGGAAGAATCTCTAGGCGCTAGACAACCTCGCCTGGATGAAATGCTGAACTAGCCCTGCCGTCTCTGACCTTCCGTGTTCATATCAGTAGCGAGCCTGCTGTGCTATCTCAAAGGCCTATGGCTTATGCTAAGGTTGCCTGCCTAGCTCCTCTTTAGTAGGGGTGCAGTGCTCGAAGAACTTCCTTTACTCTAGGTTCCACACTGTAAAGAAGAGAGACGCTGGATTTGTTCTGGAACCATCTACACTGGAGTTTAAAATGTCTCAGGAACATACCTGGGCGCGCTCCCCAATAATCTGGTAAGCCGACCTGAAAGGTATTTGTCTCCATTGGAAGGAGACTCTGTGTTAGAAAACATTAGTTTGTCCAAATCCCAGGTACACCCATAATGGGCGGTTTTCAAATGTCCTGCAGGCGCTGTTCGGGAATGCTCCTGGAACACTTCCTGGGCACTGATACAATAGCCCCATCATGTTTTCTGAGCCTTCAGGTTGTCGCATAGAAAGTAGTGTGGACTGATGAAAATGGCCTCACAACAATTCCTCTCATTAGGGCCGCAGGTGCAGTTACTCTAGACCCAGTGCAGCCCATAATTTATATTAAAAAATAAAACGAGCAAGTGCCCAAAGGTTTTCTTAGGGGCCCACCTCCAGAGCTCAATGCTGGTGCTGCTGAATACCAAGGCTACCTATTACTGATTACTTCTTTCATTCAGCACGCCAGAGGCGGTTTAAGGCATGGACAAAGTAGGCAATTGCCCAGGGCCCCTACTTTCCAAGGGGCCTTCTTGGAAAGTGAACTTTCTCTCTATTTGATTATCAGTATAGTCTATTATCTATCTAAAGCTCTATAACACTCGTGTCTAGCTCTACCTCTAACTTTATCTCTATACCCGCTGCCATCTTAAGGAGTTTTGGGTTCTAAGGCAACTTTCAGCTGTTTTGTGTTACCTATTAAAGTTTAAAACAACATTGTGTATTGATCCGCTTCATGAGGCATGAGTTAACGAGAAGCGGGTAATAAAATAAACAAGCATTGGCATAGCCAATAGGTCTTGCCTTTGGTACTTTATGAGTATTTAGTTATTCAGCACAATATCCTTGGTGCAACAACATCAACTGTTGCATGGCTAAACACTTATAAGGTCCCAAAGGCGAGACCTATTGGCTATGCCAATGCTTGTTTTTCTTTTCTTTCATGTAAGAACCATTTTAATATGCAACGTGCTCAGATTAATATGGCCGATAGCCTTTCACTTTAAAGTAATGTGTAGTCCATTGTTTATGTTGATGTTTGCAATCCTAAGTATGTTTATTATGAATAAGTCACATTGACGAACATGCTGGTATGGCGGTCACGGGGCAAGATTTGCTGAAATGACATTGTGTGCATATTAACACTTGTTTTCTTTTCTTTATTGTATCAATTCCTGAATGTTCACATTGTGACCACGCCAATATAGGCCGCCAGCTTTTTGGATTAAAGTAATATGTAGTCCTTTGTTAATATTGGCAACTGGAGGCATTTGTACATTTAAATAAGGATGCTACAATTTCGTCTTGTATCGTTATTAAGGATCAGACGAACCGAAACGCGTGGAGCACGTCCTTTGCAGATTAAGTACTTCCAAACTACAACCTCAGTGCTGATTCCTTCCTTGTAAGAATGAGAGGAGATTAAATACATATATATAAAATTCACAGAAAAAACCACAAGTTTCAGCGACGTCATAGTTAGTCGGACATTTCACTAGAAATTTGGCCGTTATAGTTAGTTGTGCCAACTATATCTCGCGCCCCTGCAATGCACTGCTGATGACATCACATATTACATCACTCATGACATGGTCAGTGGCACCCCTGATGACATCACTGATGACATCTCAAATGACATCACTGATGACATCATCCACGTGATCATCTGATGCACCTCCTCACACCCTAAAATACCGACTACTATTCTCGAAACCATAGACACACCAATACTAGTGCAGCTACAATATTCTGTGCACTATGCATGCAGACCTCTAATCAGCTATATAGCATTGATACAGTCTTTTAAATACCCAGTTAGTACCTATGCAGTCTAGTAATCCTTCTGTCTGTCCCATGCACTTCTCCATTCACCCATCCAACACTATCTACATATCCTATCACTCTGCCAATACCTAAGCACGTATACATTCAGCATGCACTCTCTTTGCAGCACTGAAATTACGCCAGTTATTAGTCGTATCCTTAAGGAATGGCATAGCTACTAACACATGTGCAGGTACAATATTTTGTATGCATGCACACCTCTAACCAGCTACAAACTATTGACCCACTCTTCTAAATACCCAGTTAGAGCCTATGCAGTGTAGGAATCCTCCTGTCTTTCCCAGGCATTTCTCCAATCACCCATCCAGCACTATCTTCTTATCCTATTACTCCACCAATACCTAAGCACTTATAAATTCACTATACACTCCATTTGTAATACTGTAATTATTCTAGTTACTAGTCATGAACTTATGGAATGGCCTAGCTACTAACACAAGTACAGCTATAATATTTTGTGCACTATCCAAGCAGACCTCTAACTAGCTACATACTATTGATACACTCTTCTAAATACCCAGTTAGTACTCATGCAGTGTAGGAATCATCCAGTCTGTCCCATATAGTGATATATGTGACGTCATCAGCAGTGCATTGCGGGCGCGCAAGTTATAGTTAGCTGAACTAACTATAACGGGGAATTTCTATGGTTTTGTACGAGTGAAATGTCCAGCTAAGTATAACACCACTGAAACCTATGGTTTTGTCAGTGAATTTCTAAGGTTTTTTAAATGCTAATTCCTAACTATAACATGCCTGAAACCTATGTTTTTTCAGTGAATCTCAAAGGTTTTTTAAATTCTAATTCCTAACTATAACGCCTTGAAACCTATGTTTTTTAGTGAATTTCAGAGGTTTTTTAAATGATAATTTCTAACTGTAATATGCCTGATGCCTATGTTTTTATGTGAAGTTCTAAGGTTTTTTAAATTATAGTTTCTAACTATGCCTACAGAAGTACGACATGTGAAGAAAGAAGAAAAAATGCACAGAAAGAAGAAAAAGAAATGCAGAAAGAAGCAACAGAAGTCCTCAATGACGAAGAAAAGTGCAGGAAGAAGGAACACGTTCAGAAAGAACAAACAGAGGAGCAGAAAGAGGCCGTGTTGCAAAATCATCCTGTACCCTCAACTTTTTCAGATGGGTACTGGTGGTAACTGACTCTGACTAACCAGGCCTAGAGTCAGTGCTATGCTAAAAGACACAGTGACAACACCTACATACACTAGGGAACACTATGCGTTGGGGTACCCCTGTGATTACCATGGGCTCCTCTGTTAGACCCTAGTACATAATACGGCAGGGGGATTAAAACTACCTCTTAAAATGCGCCACAGGGCGCGTTTGCACACTGGTGAAGGGAGAGGGGGCCTGAGGTGGCATGTGTGCAAACACGCCCTGTGGCCGTTTTAATTTGGAGGATACAGTCCCCCTGAATCCTAAGTGTCCCTTGGGTCCAACTAGCCCACCAGGTACCTCCAGTAAGTGCCACAGAGCTGCATTGCAGAGAGGTGTAAAAAAGGGCACGGCCTGGACCACCTCTCTGCAATGCAGCTCCGTGGTGCTTACTGGAGGTACCTGGTGGGCTAGTTGGCCCACAGGGACCCTCGGGATTGAAGAGGAATTAATTCCTCAACTTAAAACGCGCCACAGGGCGTGTTTGCACACGTCACCTCAGGCCCTGCTCCCTCCCTTCTCCACTGTGCAAACGCGCCCGTGGCGCATTTTAAGTTGAGGGATTAACTCACCTTGAATCCTGAGGGTCTCTGGGGTGCAACTAGCACACCAGGTACCTCCATTAAGCGCCACAGAGCTGCGTTGCAGAGAGGTGTAAAAAGGGTCACAGCCTCTGAACACCTCTCTGCAACGCAGCTCCCTGGCGCTTACTGGAGGTTCCTGGTGGGCTAACTGGCCCCAAGGGACCCCCAGTATTCAAGGGGAGTTAGTTCCCCATCTGCAAACGTGCCAGGGTGCGCCTTTGCAGAGTGCTGCAGGGAGGGGGCGGGTCCTCCGGCGCGATGCCGGTCTTTTTTTAAATATATTTTATGAAGAAGGGGGGCAGTGTGGCCCCCCTTCTTTTCTTAATTTATTGGCCCTGGAGTACCCATCCCCCAGGGCCTGACCCCTTTTTTATTTTATTGTTTTTAAATTGGAAGGGGGCCACACCTCAGGCCATAATCAGCCACGGGGGCCCCATCCCACGGGGTCAGCCTTCCCTTCTTTTTTTTTTTAAGGAGCTGTGTACATTTTTGTATAATGGAGGAGAGGACCCGCGTGGCCCCCCTCCGGGGCCACTTATGGCCCCGGGACCCCATCCCCGGGGCTGGCCCTATCCATTGGCGACCGTGGGGGGTCCCCATTTCCCCACGGTCCAACGGCTCCCCGCGTCCTGCGGGAGCCGGCATTGCTTTCCACATGGGAAGCTGCTAAGATGCAGCTCCCCGTGTGGAAAACCAATCTACTTTGGTTTTTGAAAGAGAGAACAGGTTTCTGCTGTGAGGCTCCTGCGATGTCATCAGTGATGTCATTTGAGATGTCATCAGTGGTGTCACTGACCATGTCATGAATGATGTAATATGTGACATCACCACCAGTGAATTGCGGGCACGAGAGTTACAGTTAGTACAACTAACTATAACAGAGGAATTTCAATGGTTTTCTATGAGTGAAATGTCCAGCTAACTATAACACCCCTGAAACCTATGTTTTTTTCAGTGAATTTCTAAGGTTTTTTAAATGATACTTCCTAATTAACCTGCCTGAAACCTATGTTTTTTTCAGTGAATTTCAAAGGTTTTTAAAATGATAATTCCTAATTGTAATGTTCATTAAGCATATCTGTTTTTTTCTACCTTTTTTGATTATCATCCCGTTCTTACCATAGTAAAAACTGCAAATATTACCACTATTCAATTTATTCCTTCCTCCAAGAAAATTGCTACAAAACAGAACCACAACTAACGTTAATAATATACAAACTAGGCGTTCTCATAGAAAAAAGAAAAAAAAAACACCACTTCCCATACTTTCAACAACAAACCAAATCTACAATGCTACCTAAAAAACCAGGCGATAGTTCCATTTACCACTAATGAATTAATATCAACATTTAACTAGTGCAAGGACGTCGACTATGTACTGTGTGAATTACATCCAACTCAAACCCATATCTAAAGACAAATATGTAATAGGGGTACTAATTATGCACTTCCAACACCCAACAAAATCACAACACCTTGCGCCACCACCACTACAACCACGTCTCCTGACCCCTTCCCTGCTACTACCTCACAGGCAGCGCAAAACAGGACAACGGACCTTCCCAAAATAATATATCCCCTCAACAGCATACTAGCTCAATGTTCAGAGATGTGGCAATCAACTATGTATAAGGGAAGGAACTTGCACATCAACAATAATGTACACAATGCTAACACTACCGGTGATATGCTATACACAACTCACTATACAAACCAAAAAGTTTTCCGTGTGTAGATATACTATTGATGCATGTAGTGCACTGCATAGTGGACGCAACCATATTATCGCAGACTCTGGGGAATATCTCGGTCATGTAGCTGTGTTGTCCCCCCCCCCTCTGAAGCAGAAGCGGAATGGACTGGTCCAATGTACGCAACTCCAGCGTAAGAGTATAAATAATTAGCCTAAGCCTTGGACGTGGTTCACTTCTGCAAAGAGAAAAGACTCTGCCACAGCGAAGGTCCTCACTCTGCCACTTGGCTGCCGCCATGGCCACGTGCCTCCTCGATACAGGCCCATTACGAACTCAGCAACACAGCGCCGCAGACTTATGTCTGTATCGACTACTGCCTTCAATCTACACTGTGGACAGCAGGGTTCACAACTTGAATTCAGCTTTGGATCGACACTACGGACAACATTAAAGTTAGCCTTGATTTATATAAGGCAGAGACAATTGTACTCTATGTCCTCAGACTTTGTTAAAACAAGTGACAAAAATTCTTCGTCGATATCTGTGCTGACTACTGCCTTCGATCTACACTGCGGTCAGTAGAGTTTACAACTTGATACCAGTGTCGCATCAGCACTACAGACAACATTGAATGCAGTCTTGATTTATTTAAGGCAGAGACAATTGCAGTCAGTCCTCAGATTTTCTTAAAGGATGCAACAAAAAACATTCCTCAATGTCTGTATTGCCTACTGCCTTCAATCTACACTGCGGTCAATAGAGTTTACGACTTGATACCAGTTTCGTAACAGCACTACAGACAACATTGAATACAGTCTCGATTTATTTAAGGCAGAGACAATTGTACTCAGTCCTCTGATTTTGTTAAAGTATGTGACAAAAAGCATTCCTCGATCTTTGTGTCGACTACTGCCTTAGATCTACACTGTGGACAGCAGTGTTTACAACTTGAAGTCAGCTTTGCATCTACACTACGAACAGTAGGGAATTCAGCCTTCATTTATTTAATGCAGAGACTGTATGTGTTCAGATTTTGTTAAATAAGTGACAAAAATCATTTGTCGATATCTGTGCTGACTACTGCCTTCAATCTACATTGCGGATAGCAGTAATCACAACTTGAATTCAGCTTTGGATCTATACTACGGACAGCATGAAATTTACCCATGTTTTTTTGAGGTAGAAATAATTGTACTTTATGACCTCAGATTTTGTTAAAGGATAAGACAAAAATAGTTTTTGGATGCCTGTGCTGACTACTGCCTTCGATCTACATTGTGAGGGCTCACGATTCAGGTGGAATGGCAATTGCACATGACACATTCCAGTAGTCAAGAGACATTGTACCAGTGTGACCCGCCCGAACCATGAATCATTGCAGGGTGCACACAAGCTGAGTTCCTCAGGTACCACTAACTCACTGCACCACAAGTCATCCCCGTGGCCTTAAGGCAGAATTCACTAGGCAAAAAACATTGCGCCCAGTGCGACCTGCCCGGACCACGCATCATCGCAGGTTACGTACACGCTCAGTACCAAAGGTACTTCTAACTCAGTGCACCGTAATTCATCGCCACGTGGCCATATTCAGGCAGGATTCAACAGGCAAAAGACATCGGTACGAATGCGGCCCCCCTGGACCACGCATTATTGCAGGGTACGTACAACTCAGCGCCAAAGATACAACTAACTCCGTGCACCATAAATCATCGCAAAGAGGAGTGAACAGTTTTATGTCAGCCATGAGGCATTCTATCACTTTTAAATGGAATTCATGCAGAATTAAGTCAACAAAAGACATTACTCCAATTACTGTGCCCCCCCCCCCCCGACCACGCATCATCGCAGGGTACGTACACGGGAAGCGCCAAAGGTACTAGTATTTCAGTGTCCCAAAAATCATCACCACGTGGCGTTACTAAGGCAGAATTCACAAGACAAAAAGCATTACTATCAGTACAGCCTACCCGGACCACGCATCATCGCAGACTCAACAGAACCTTGTTGTTTCAGGTGCCACTAACTCAGTGCAAACCAAACTAAGTATAACACCAATCAAACCCTATACAATATCCCTTTAGTATTCTTCCTTCAAAAACTTCTTCTATATCACTTATATATTTAGTTTAATAATAAAATTCACGCTGCAAGTGCAAAGGCACACTTAATGACAGTCTACACTGCGGACAGCACAGGTCACAATTTGAACTATAATGTCCCTGAAGCATACATATTTCGACAATGTATTCCATACATGTTTCATCTGTTATTTCAATCGTAATTACACATGATGCAGTCCAGCCTAAGATCTACACTGCGGACAGCAGGGTTTACAACTTGAATTCAGCTTTGCATCTACACTACAGACAGTAGGTAATTCAGCCTTGATTTACTTAATGTAGAGACAATTATACTGTATGTATTCAGATTTTGTTAAATTAAGTGAAAAAAAGCTTTCTTCTATAACTGTGCTAACTACTGCCTTCCATATACACTGCGGACAGTGGGGTTCACAACTTGAATTCGGCTTTGGATCTATACTACAGGCAGCATTGAATTCAGCCTCCATTTATTTAAGGCAGAGAAAATAAATACTCCTGTGGCACTGCTAGTATGCGCAAGCACCTTCAATCCCTGCATCCTGTGAACTATGCTCACAAAGAATGTAGAAGACTGCGCCAAAATGTACCTCCACCGCCGGCAATACCAAGTACCTCTGGGGCATCACCTTCAACATCGCCACCAGACATTGGTCCCCATTTTGAGAAAGTTAGAATGCACTGCATGAAGTGCAATCGTTCAATTTGTTATGGGGAACAATCAGTAGACCTAGTTTGCAGAGCAATTGATAACCATCGATAGTATTTTTTTTCCCCTCAAAGTTCATGCAGTCCAGTATGCAACAGTCAATGGTTTGAGTGCAGCCCGTTCAGACCACGCATCATCGCAGGGTGAGCACACGCTAAACACCAGACGTACCACTAACTCAGTACACGATAAATAATCACCACGTGGCCTTATTAAGGCAAAAATCAGTAGTCTAAAGACATTCTTACCAGTGCGGTCTGCCTGAACCATGCATCATCGCAGGCTCCACAGAAACCGCCCCTACCTCAGTGCACCACAACTCATGAACCCTTTATGATAGAATCTTCTGTGTATTATTTCAAATATAGTGCTCCTACCTTGTACAGCAGAAGTCATAAACCGTTTACGATTGAATATCTGTGTGTGATATCATGATTACTATTCTACTTGTTACCAACAGCAACATATTAAAATGGAGTCGAGCACACCTGCCTGTACCCACTTCAATTATCTATCTGTGTCTGTGTATTCATTATGTTTGTAAAATGCTGCTCCTGCACCCTACCACATTATATTGTGCTGTAAATAGCGTATGCAACCATCTTACCTCTGCCAGTAACAAACATTTTGATTATATACCTTTCTCTCGCTCATTCTACAAATACAAACGTACAAGCTGGATCATTACAATACTGCAAAGTGTATAGTAAATTTATAAGTGTGTGCTATTGCTCGATTTTTGTTTAATCATATTTCTATGGCGCAAACTCGACCCAAAACTATATCAGCAATTTACATGAGCACCGTATTGTCAGTACATTTTCAGGCACGTGTAGATGATGTCATTTCTCTACAATAACAGGATGTGGACGCGACTCCAAGCCTCGAACACTGATTTTCAGCACCAAGTTCCACAGTATACCCCAATGACCACATTCGTATTTTTATTAGCTGCCCTTCATGTGCCAAAAACTGCAACCTAAAGCTTTCATAGCCCTGTATTACTACAGCTACAACACTCCACTGAATATACAACAAATATTCATATTCGCAGAAATGCGTCATATCCACCACCTTTTATGTGTGCAACTATGGATGAATGTAGGATTAGTGATTCCCCCTACCTTCCATGTTGGCCATGTTGTGGGACTTTACAGACATAATGACACATTTACGTGTGGGACCCGGGTGACGTCAGCACTACAACACAGACACCTAAATCAGTTGATTTCTCATATAGCTCACGATGGAACCACGCCCATAGCTCCGGAGTCATTGTTCACAGCCTCGTGCAGCACTGGCATACGTCAGGCCAGCCCACTCCACTTCCAGGAAAACACAACAACGCTACATGGCCCAGATTTCCATTGTAGTGATTTCTTAGTTCCAGGTCTAGTTGTCAGAACGGCATAAACACGCTCCCTCATGGCTGGTGTACACCCACACCACACCCATCCAGCACATGCGTCACACCACACGTGACCCTACCAATAAAAAAGACGGGTCGCACGTGCTCTATGCCATTTTAGAGTTGCTCCCATCGCAAGTGCTGTGATGGCCCATCCTGGTGGTTCGGATGCCGCATGTAGGCCCAAACTACTATGCAGGGGGCCCACCACCTCGTGTGTGGCCTCTCTGGTCACTGAGTTAGTGGTACCTCAAGGACTGTGTGGGTGAGGAACCTGCAATGAAGATAGGTGCACAAGTATGTCCTTTGCCATGGTGATATCTACACTCAGCACCAAATGTCAGACTTCTTGGTGGCAGAGCGGGACTGCATGATGTTGAACGTACCCTGTCCGCGAAAAGGTGAGCAGTGAGGCCTGGGTGCGCATTGGAGGGAGTAGATGGGGTATAGCAGACTGGATACAAAAAGGCGATGCAGCGATTTAGGCGTACACAGACCTATATACCGTATCGTATTGCATTCGTATTTTTTTTCCCTATAGCAGGAACCTTTTTATAGTCGGTCAAAAGTCAGTCACTCGTGATGATTAAAATCATTTGGATCACTGCGCACCACTTGTTTTCTATAACCAGATGTAAAACATTACTACTCAACTAATTCTTCATAAATCGAAGCCCATTAAACAAGTTGGAACTGTACAAATAAATGTATTTTTAATGCGGGAGGGAAGGTGTGTGAAAGGACGATGTTATTCTACTTCACATTAAGATAGTAACAATTACCAATCATATCTTTGTTTTACTATCTTTTAGATGTAGAACTTCAAGGTGCACTATGTCCCGGCACGTGGTGGAAGACACACCGGTGACAGAAAGGTGAGCTGCGAATATTCTTTTCAGTCACTCTCTCACTTCCTCTCTCCTTTGATAAAGAAATGATGCACAATCCTATCTTCCTTTTTATCTAACAGGTTCTGTTTCCCAAATTGGCGTTCCCCCCCCAACACCTCCAAAGCTCAACGTTTGAAAATTCTGCGATGATGCGTGGCCATCGTAACAACGCATAAGAAGGTTGCTTCGACACGTGGTGGACCCTCTTTGAATCACACCAATGGCACAAGGTGAGCAAAGAAGCTTGTTTCCGAAGCAGCGCACTTGTGGGTCGGAGAGACTGAATAGAGTGCAGCAAGTTGACTGCGTAGAAATATACAATTACCTCCGGGCAGTGGGAGTGGATAGATTGGAACAGTCTGGATGTGCAAGAAAGGGCACTCTTCTCCGGACACTAGGAGTCAATGGGGTGCAACAGTCTGGGTACGCAGTAATGAGAAATCACCGCTATGCAGTGGGAGTGCATGGGTATAGTACTCTGGGAGAAAAAGAGCGCACAGACACCTCCTTGCAATGGAAGTTGATGTAATACAGTATCCTGAGTGTCCAAAGTCATAACGCAGAAATATACGTTTGCAGTTTTATGTACTCTGCTATTACTAACTCTATACTATCATTCAGATCACTAAACTTGAGGGTGCACTATGAACCGGCACGTAGTTGGACACACACCGGAGGCAAAAAGGTGAGCTACGAAGATTTTCTCCAGTATCAACACTACCTCTCCTGCTCCATCTATTACTTTCTCTCTCACACTTTCAATGTCGTTTTTCTCTCACTCTCTCTCTCTCACACATTGTTTCTCTTTCTCTTTTCAAGGTATGGATGCTGCTGTCCACTCTGCACATAAGTAAATCAAGGCTGAATTTAATACAGTCTGCAGTATAGAACCAAAGCAGACTACAAGTTGTGAACTCTGCTGAAAACAGTGTTTCCAAAAGGTAAGCAGAGTGGCCTAGATACACAATGCCTCCAATTAAACGCGTTGCAAATAAATGATATTGTCCTGTATAATGACGTGATCTCTCACCTAATTTGTCTAATCTCTGAATCATTTTAAAAACCTGCTGGACAATACTGTAGATCTGACCCAGCAGGCACACCCCTACAGACACCTCTTCAACGCGGGCCTATGAGAGGGGTTGGATGTATCAGGCACACTGCTCACATGCCAATAAGCAATATTGCCAAGTGTTATGTTAATTTGTGATCTTTAACCTCATTCAGTCTCATCGATCTAATTTTAAAGACTTATTTTCATTTTTGTTTTGCAGTTTACCTACCCTCCTACTATTGAAGTCCATCTAACATTTTCTTCATTATACAGTTATGTTAGTTACGTTGCTATTTATTTATTGTTGTTAATAAAAGTTAATTTAAAAAAAATGAGTGTATACGTCTTCTTTTTCTGACAACATTTCACTATTATTTAGTGTGACAATCATATGCTTAGAAAAGATTTAACAATTAAAAGTAGAAATGGTATTTATAACTGGAAGTATAATACTGAGGCAAACTCTTTACCAGCTCTTTACCAGAGTCTGTAGCTGCGATTAACAGTTCCTATGGACATTTTTTTAAAGTCCAACACACTTACTGTTTGGATTAGCACCATTGTGTGGTGAACTTGTGACCTGTGTGCTCAGTTAAGTGTTCCATGAACTGTTACTATGGTAATGAAATGAAATGAAATGAAAAATTACACTTGTATAGCGCATAACTACCCTGAGGCCTCGCAGCGCTTAACAGGCAGTAAGCAGTTTGGGGGTAGGGTTGAAAGGTACTGGCTGTACAGAAGCCGTTCTATTTACTCAGGATCCTCTACATGACAGAGGGGAAAGCAAACTAAGACAACAGAACACTGTGGGGCAGATATACAAGCCCCTTGCACCACTTTGGCGTCACTTTTCCCATGTTAAAAGTGACGCAATAGTGGCGCAAGGGATTTGTATATCTGCCCCTATGTACATTACGAGCAAAAGAAGTACACAACGCTTCGAATTAACCTCTAGAGAGGGCTCGAGAAATAGCCACTGATGTTACAAAACCCCATGTACAATTTACCTACTCTATACTCAACAATGGGCAATTCTTTATCGATCACAATTAGACAGTGTTGCTTCACGATTCACAGTGTGCACGTCACTAAATACTTCGAAGCAGATTTACAAGCCTCTTGCGCCACTTTTGCGTCACTTTTTCCATGTTAAAAGTGACACAAAAGTGGCGCGAGGGGCTTGTAAATCTGCCCCTTCGCGCCTATTTAAATGGGAGGCGGGATTGTCGACATTCCAAAACTTTGGGGCATATTTATAAGGTCGGCGTTAAAATTATCGCCGCTTTAATGGCATCATCAAACTACAGCGAAAACGGCGATAATGGACTTCAAAATCCTTAGTTGTTTTACCGGAAGATTTTTTCAACACTGCTGTTTGCTAAGGCAGGTTGAAAGCCGAGGCTCCCGCCCTGCCATAGCAAACTTAGGGTCCGACTAGGATGGCGGACGGATGCATGACCGCTGGGCTGGAGGCGGCGGAAAATGCATCTCATCGTCTGCCAACAGCGGGCCTTCCGTCCGCCGTATTAGGAAGGAGAACTGGGCACATTTACCGTCCGCCGCGTAAAAACGTGAACCGTCGCGGGAACACACCAGACACCACGGCAGACGGAGCCAATCCAGGCTCACCGCCGGGTGGAATGAAGTCCCGACTGTCCGCAATATTGCGATGTCGCAAACAAAACAGAACACTGCAGCGGAAACTCCTCCATCTCATAGACGCTGGAAGCACCACAACGGAGAGGGAAAGCATTGCCACGAGACCCACCGCATGGACCCGACCGCCATGGACCCAGCCCTACACGCCTTCCCGGCCCTGTTCCTACTTCACTACCAGCAAGTCATACACTTTCGTGGACACAGCCGCAGGTACGCAAGCATGCAATACACACATACCACGCCACAGCATGCATGAACACTGGTACCTGTCCACACCAGACAGGAAAACACACAAGTGCACCCACACCAGTCCCACCTCAGCACAATCATCCCCCTGCATCAGGCACACGCCGCCCACGCAACACCAAAGCCAGCCCACAGATGGACTCCGCTGCACGGTCTGTTACCACGGCCACTCCGTCCGCGGCGGTCGTTTTTTCTATGGTTCCGTCTGCGGTCAGCGGTCTTTGGAGACATCTGTCCGCCGCTGTTGGGTTTTGCTAGAGGGGAATCCTAATAGGATCGCTGGTTTCCCCACGGTGCGGTCGGATGGTCATTTCCCGCGAGACTGGCGGTCCGGACGCTTTCCGTCCGCCATCCTAATCGGCCCCTTGGTTTGCATTTTGAGAGAGAGAACACGAAAACCTACTCTCTCTTTTAAAATGCAAAGCAGAATGCTTTTCCCCATGGGCAGCTGCATAATAGCAGGTCCACGTGTGTAAAAGTAATGCTGGCTTCCGAAGGACGCAGGGAGCTGACTGGCACCGTAGGGACATTGGGCCTCCACCCACAGTCCCCAACGTTGAATATACGCCCATGGGATGGGATCCCGAGGAAGAATAAAAATTAGTAATAGGTAATATTTTTTACTGTAAAATTAGGAGTCTGTAATGGGCATATTTACAAAGACAGCATTAAAATGTTCTGGTGTAAACCTGGGCTTCTATTGGAATTCCCACGAATTCTCAAACGCCTATTATTAAGCCCATTATGGCTGCTTTAACATCACTTTCCTAACGCTAAAGTGACAATAATTTTAACGCTGTCCTTGTATATATGCCCACAATATCGCGATAGTTCATGTTCGCGCATTCCCATTTCTTGCGAGAAATGTGCAGGTGCCCGTGCATGCACATTAGTGAAGAAGAAGTCGGCAGAGATACCAGGAAGAAGGGGCCCCAGGACGCCGCATCGCAGGGAAGTCTTTTTTTAGTTTTAGAATGTTTTAAAATATACTGAGGGCATTTTTGAGGAGGGCGGGAGGGAGGCGGGTGGCAGGCAACGTCGCTCCGCCTTGGCGTGTGCGTAGTGTTGCCTACTACACCTACTTGGCGAATCGCGAAGTAGGCAACACTATGCACACTCCGTGGGCGGAGTGGAGTACTACGCCCACCCCTACTGCCAAGCCACGTCTTCCCTGGACCGGAATCAAGCATCCTAGGACCGGTTTCCGGCTATCAGCCTTCATCAGCCAGGATAGCTTAACTCCAGTGGCGTAGTGATCACGGGACCCACGTCTGGGCATACCCTTCCCACATAGGGTGAACAGCAAAACACACAAGATGATGGATGGAATGTTGCACAATGGCAAAACATTCACCCACAGTCACAGATCTGGGTGTAATCCATTGTTATTTTGCTCACCAAGCCACCCCAGTTCAGACATGGCCATATGCAAATCAGTCTTGACCCTGTGCCTCATGGGAACAGTCCAGACCGAACTGCCAAGCCACGTTTTCCCTGGACCGGAATCAAGCATCCTAGGACCGGTTTCTGGCTATCAGCCTTCATCAGCCAGGATAGCTTACCTCCAGTGGCGTAGTGAGCATAGCAAACAGCAGTGTCCCGGGGGTAGACATCCCAAGACACAGCAGGAACCGCTCCTAGGGGGTGGTGCTCCCCAAGGCTTTCGACTGCTTCAGAATGGAGACCACGTGCCCCCCCTCCCAAACTATAAAAAGCCCCGGAGGGTGGTAATCCCCGGGGTTTAGTCGGACCTTTAAGCTCCCTCACCTATTTGTTTTGTAGCACTGAGGAATGGCGGTCCCCGGGCTACAGGGCCCCTCTGAATCCCCATCAAATGTAATATTTTAGACCCCGTCATTTGGTCTTCCCAGGTAGCTAATTTTTAAACAAGCACAGGAGCCGCGCATCGTTATTTTTTTTACGGCAGATCCATGCGCCCAGCGCACATTTCTCAGTTTTTTCAACCCCAAAACATTTTGGGGGGGCCCTAGGGGTCATTGTGGGACCCACTAAGCAGGTCTAAAGGGTCAAAATATTTCTTTCCTGCCCCCTTTATATGTTTTGAAAACTTGCTCCACTAATTTCTAGATCCTCGCTTCTACCGAGGCACAAAATGGCTGCCAACACTTCCTGGTTTTGAATGTTAATAACCACTTGACAGCAAATTAGCATTCAGCGCGTGATCGGGACGGTGCGCTTAGAGTGCGCGCAAAATGCGCGGATCCACCGAGGCCATAGATATATATGTTCTTTTAATTGAAATTTTCTTAGGCACTACTGAACGGATTTACACTATTTAAGCAAAAGGCACGAGTCTGAACCAAGGACTACCTCTTTGCCAAATTTGGTGTAAATCCGTTCTGCAGTTCGGGCTGTAGCCGCGATGAACGGTTCCTATGGAAAATTGCATGGGGAAAACACGTTTATGCACCCCCTTTTTTCTCAGCCCCCGCTTCATGAATCACCCCGAGACTTTTAGGATAGGAGCGGACCGGAGCGCCCCACCAGTTTTGAAATTTTCACGAAGATTCGTCAACCGGCACCAAAGTTATTCCAAATAGAATGTTGCAGATTTCCCATAGAAAATAGGTCCTAACTATAACTACCTACTGGCGACCGCCAGTAGGTAATATATGCATATTTATATATTTCATGTTTTTGTAAATATGTCAACTTTAGCTATTTATTAAAATATGTATTAGATATATATATATATATATATATATATATATATATATATATATATATATATATATATTATATATTTATTACCTACTGGCCAGTATGTATATATAGTTAGGACCTAGTTACCATAGGAAATTCCGAACATTCTATTGGGAATAACTTTGGCGCCGATTGAGGGATCTGCCTGTAATTTTCCTTACATTCGACTCGCTGCGCTCCGCTCCTTCCCTGAAAGTTTCGGGGGGATTCGTCAAGCGGGGACCGAGAAAAAAGGGCGGTCCTAAAACGTGTTTTCCCCATGTTAATTTCCATAGGGACATTCTGACAAGGCTACAGCTCGAATGGCTGAACGGAATTACTGCAAACTTGGCAAAATGGTAGAGCCTGGTATGCAGAAGTGCCTTTTGTATATTTGGTGAAAATCCCTTCACTAATTGTTGAGAAAATCGACTTTTTTCAAATTATATATCTATATGCGGGACACAGTGCGCGCACGGGCGTGCTCCGTCCGTGCATGTGCGCGGACCTTAGCGTGCGCGCGCGGAATTCTGATTGGCTGTTGGACGTCTGTCAACATTCCAGTCAGTCGAAATGAGGAAGTGTTGTCCGCCATCTTGTTTTTGTGGCAGATGATAGTGGTTGTCAACAGAAGTGTAATAGTTGACAAGGAGGCAGGGTAGAGATTTGTGAGCCCCCTAGGTTTTGTCATGATGTCTGTAAAGGACCCCGAAGGTTGAAAAAAAAAAAGAAATTTAAAATCGCGGGGTCCGCGCACCCTGGACGGACCGCGGCTCAAAAAGACAAAAAAGAAATACATTAAAATAACAAGTTTCAGTGTTTAGATGTTGGTTGAGTGCAACATTGAGTGATGACTCTTTCACTTTTGGGTTTAGGTAGGTGTTTTGTGGAGAGTTAGTATGGTAATTGGTAGAGAGCATTGGGGGTAGGTTGAAGATTATGTGAGTTTGAATGTGTTGATAATTTGAACCAATCAAAATGTTACTTTGTTTTTGATTTTGTGTGTGATGAAATGTGATTGGCTGGGTATTTGAATATGTATTAAAATGAGAGGTAAACACAGCCATTTTGAGATTTTAGTGTTTGAGGTATACTTCTGAGGTGTGAGATTGAGACAGAATTTACTGACAACAGTTTTCTAGAAGGTGAGTTGTTAATTTGTAAGGAGAACTCTGTTGTTCACTTTAAGTTAATAAGAAAAATGTTTTCTGTTAGTTATTTAATGTTTTTCTGTTATACTTATAGATTGAGTAGGGCAACATCAGATGCAGTGCTTTATATTTCGAAATCTTGCTTGATACTATACACTGTCCAGGTAAACACGGCCATTTTGTGACTATAGTGTCTGAGGTACTTTTGTGTGGAAATTTTGGTGTTCAATTTCTGGTGTGAGATTTACACAGTAGTAACTCTTCTTATAGAATTTAATAGTTTATCTCTGCCCTATCTCACTCTTACCCTGCAACATCTCACTGTCTTTCTCTTTCTTTTAATAGTACACTAACATCAATAATGGTTGAAAATGAAGAGTCATTTGACATCGTTATAGACATTTTTGTGACTGTTATTGAGGATGTTCCTGTTGATGAGAGTAATCCTGAAGGAGAGCTTTATGATGGAGGAGATGGCATGGACGATTTCTATGATGAATCCTTGGATTCGGTTTTAATGGAAGCTTTGGAGTTCATTGAGTTTGAGGATTCTTTTTGGGAGATTTTCAATATTGACATTGCTGATGATGCAATCTTAGACGATCATTTAAATTTTGGAAATTCCCAACAATAAATTTAAATTTAGTAAATAAATATTGTATGAGAATTTATACTTACCTAAATGTAATTTATGAGGTAGCAGAAAACTGATAATTCTTTGTGTTACATAGTAAGTTTACTCATAAATACTTCCCTTCTCCCCCAAAATTTTCTTAAATGTGTATTTGACATCTCTTCTTCATGTCCTGCATCCTTTCTCTCACTGTCTGTCTCTGATGCAGAAGATTGCAACATAAGTAAGTTTAAAGAACAGCAAGTGTGTCTCACCAGAGCAGGAAATCATGCAGTAAGCGCGGTTTCTCTTTCTTTTAATAGTACACTAACATAAAATGATGAATGAAAATGAGGAGCCTACCAACATCTTCTTTGAAATAACAGCAGCGTTTATTGAGGCAACTTATTCTGTGGTGTACATTGATCCTATAGATGAAACAAATCATGAAGAACATGAAGGAGATGCCATGGCAGATTTTTTTGATGAAACACTAGATATGGAATTAATGAAATGTGTAGACGTTGTTGAGTTTGACGATTCATTTTCAGACACTTTGATGGATGAAATTTCTGATGAAGAAATGCTACAAGTTCTTTTAGATTTTGAAAATTCTGATAAATAAATTTTAATTTAGTAAAGAAAAATTGTTTTGAAAATTATACTTATTTAAATGTAATTTATGAGGTAGTAGCAAAGTGATACAATTTTGTGTTCTTCATGTCCTGTATCCTTTCTGTCACTGACTGTCTCTGATGCACTAGTTTACAACATAAGTAAGTATATAGAACAGCAAGTGTGTTTCAGAAAGGAAGGAATCATGGGAACAAATCTGTTTCTGCTTTCCTGAAAGAGTACAGTATGGATTCAATATACCACAATAACTTGCATTGCAACATACAAGGTATCTACAGAGGAGACGATGTCCATTTCCATTTAGTTTTTTTTTTTTTTTTTTTATTCCAACAGGTCCGCGCACCGTGAGTGCTCGGTAAATGCACGGTGCGCGAACCCTATCGCCGCCATTTTGTGGTTTCAGAAGAGAGTGAAAAATATAACTTAAAAACGTGGGAAGGGGGTAGGGTAGAGTGTCCCTGACCCCATAGGCCTTCTCAGGGGGTTCTTCAAGGACTCCTAAGGTTAAAAATAATGGTTATTTTTTAAAAAAATACCAGAAAACACGATACGTCCCCGCACAGGGAGTGCTCGGTGAGTGCTCGGTGCGCGGACCTCGGTGAAAATTAATAAAAAAAATTAAGTTAAAAATCATATTTGAGTGTTTACATGTTAGTTGGCTCTAAAAAGAGCCGTTGTGTTCATTGTGTTTTTTTGGTACCTACAAGTAAGTACCAATGCAGAGTCTGATGTTACAGAGAAAGACTTTGTTCCCTTCATCAGTGAAATGTACACCATCTGTCCTATAGATGCCTTGCATGTTGTAACGCAAGTTGTTGTGGTATATACAACCCATTCCATAGTCTCTCATGTATGCAGAAACAGATTTATTTACATGTTTCCTTGCTTTCTCAATCTGTGGACAAAATTGATTGGACCAATTCCATTTTTGCCTTTGGCATATATTGGAATAGACAAAGGCAGTTTGAGGAAAAAGTGACATCAATTGTCCAGAGATGTCCTTCAATAGCATTTCCAGACCAACCCCAGTCAAAGTGCATACGTCATTTCCACCACAGTGCACAATTATGAGGTCAGGATGTGGGAGATGCATGAAGGATTTCACCAATGGTATCAATTGGTGACATCTCAATCCTCTCTGGCCAATCCATAAAATATCCACATTTGGTAAATCAAGGTTTAAAATTCATCTGTTTGTTGCATACCTTTTAGACCAGAATACAAAACTGTATCCTACAAACCATACTGAAGGCATCTTCAAGGCAGGTCTGGTTGTACTCAGGTGAGGGCTGTAAATGAAATGGCAGTTGGAAAGCTTGCAGTTTAGAAAAAAAAGAGGAGGACATTCACTGCACTTGAAGCTTAAGAAATGATTGGTGCTTTCTGAAAATGGAAAAGAGCATATTAGGGTGCATAGTTTTGTTTTTTAAAAGAAGCAATTCTATTGGTTCAGAAAAGGTCATTGAAAGGAACATTGCACATGATTAGCTGTTATTTTGAAAGCTCTAACAACCTTGCTGGATTCATTTGCAACATAGTATAATGAACTTTTAAACTCGGTTCTTCCTTAGGTGGGAACTACCATGGTGACAGGTTGAATGACCACTAGGTGGATGGGTGAATATTATGTGAGTTTGAAAGTGTGGGAATGTAGAGCCATTTGAAATGTTAGTTTAGTTTTGAAATAGTGTGGGAAGAGATTTAATTGGTTAAGACCTGAAATATATGTGAAGAATGAGTGGGAAAGTGTGCCATTTCTGGTTTCAGTGTCTGAGGTGCATTTCAGAGATTCTGCTTAAGAAAATCTGCTGTGTGTTTGACACTGTTTTATATTTTCAAAAGCAATTTTAAAGGTGAGTAATATAGAGAGAGTGCTGTTTGCAGTATTGGGAAGCATAACAAGCATATTGTTCTTCATTCCTGTTGTATTTTGAAAATGAGTCAGGTTTCTGCATTGTAGTGTAGTGTTCATTTAAATGGGTTGTGCGCTGTGTTTAAAATGATTTACCATGCTAAATGTTTTTTGATAACATGTGTGGCTTAAAGATTTTTGACAAGGATCACAGTGAGTGTCTGTGTGAATTAAGGAATTATATGTTTACCTTTTTCCATAATGTTAGCTGTGTGTGCTTACAGTTTGTATTTTTTAGTTTATAAGGTAGACTTCTTTTTAAATTGTTTTTTATGCTTGGATTCAATGCTGGTATAGAGATAGTGTAATGGTTTCATTGGACTTGTAAATATGCTCCTTTTTTAGAAGCGCCTTGTGCAACCTTTAATATGGGTGGAAGCAGTGAATGTATGGAGAGGGATAGGAATAGCAGATAGAAAACCATATGAAATGGTGTGGGAGATGCATAAAGGATTTCACTAATCGCATCAATTGAGATGGAATATAAGATAAAGAGGGGCATATTTACAAGCCCCTTGCGCAATGTTTGACATGGGTGCAAGCAGAAAATGCATGCAGAGTAATAAAATTGGCACACAGACAAGAATATAAAATGCCATGAGAGATGCTTAAAGGGTTTATCTAATGGCATAAATTGAGATAGAATATACAAAAAAAGAGAGGCATATTTACAAGCCCCTTGTGCAATGTTTAACATTAATGCTGGTATAGAGATAGTGTAATGGTTTCATTGGCATATTTACAATCCCCTTGCGCAATGTTCAACATTAATGCTGGTATAGAGATAGTGTAATGGTTTCATTGGCATATTTACAAGCCCCTTGCGCCATGTTTGACATTAATGCTGGTATAGAGATAGTGTAATGGTTTCATTGGCATATTTACAAGCCCCTTGCGCCATGTTTGACATTAATGCTGGTATAGAGATAGTGTAATGGTTTCATTTACATATTTAAAAGCCCCTTGCGCCATGTTTGACATTAATTGCGGTATAGAGATAGTGTAATGGTTTCATTGGCATATTTACAAGCCCCTTGCGCAATGTTTGACATTATTGCTGGTATAGAGATAGTGTAATGGTTTCATTGGCATATCTACAAGCCCCTTGCGCAATGTTCGACATTAATGCTGGTATAGAGATAGTGTAATGGTTTCATTGGCATATCTACAAGCCCATTGCGCAATGTTTGACATTAATGCTGGTATACAGATAGTGTAATGGGTTCATTGGCATATTTACAAGCCCCTTGCGCAATGTTTAACATTAATGCTGGTATAGAGATAGTGTAATGCCAATTTTATTACTCTGTATGCATTTACTGCTTGCATCCATGTTAAACATTGCGCAAGGGGCTTCTAAATATGCCCCTCTTTTTATATATTGTATCTCAATTGATGCCATTAGTAAAATCCTTTACGCATCTCTCACAGCATTTCATATTGTTTTCTATCTGCTATTCCTATCCCTCTGCATACATTTACTGCTTGCATCCATGTTAAAGGTAGCGCAAAGTGCTTGTAAAAAAGGAGCATATTTACAAGCCCAATGAAACCATTAACACTATCTCTATACCAGCATTGAATTCAAGCATGAGAAACACTTTAAAAGGAAGTCCACCGTATAAGGTAAAAGATACAAACTGTAAGCACACACAGCTAACATTAAGGAAAAAGATGAAAATATAATTCCTTAATTCATATACACACTCAGTGTGATGCTTGTCAAAAATCTTAAAGCCAGTCATTTCAGCAAAAAACATTTAGCATGGTAAATCGTTTTAGGCACAGAGAGTGAGATGACACATACACACAAACAGACAGATGGTGTAGGCAGAGATTGAGATGACACACACATACAAACAGAGAGATGGTGGAAGGAGAGAGTGAGATGAGGCATGCAAAGAGGGAGATAGCGCAGGCAGAGAGTGATATGAGACACACAAAGAGAGATGTGAACTAGTGTTTATAATGTTTAGTTAATGTAATTTGCTATGTGCTATGTTAGTAGTGGTCTATAATATGTCACATGTTTCTTTTCAACAGATTGTAAATATCTACAGAGTCATAATAGATTGTGCCTACGAAAGACCACCAAAAAAGACTTTATAAAAAAGCTTTATCGACCAAGAGGACTCAATTAGAAGATTCATGCAAAGGACAATCTTCAGAGAAAAGAAAAAATGCTCCTGGTAAGCAAACCAAGGATTTTTAAGGAAATTGTTAAAATGCAGAAAAAGTCGGGGGGGGGCGTGGCTTGGACGCCAGAGAAATGGCGGCGTAATTTGTCCTCCTCCAAGCGGCTGTGGACGATTATGCTGTAAGGAGCTGCATCCGCCTCCAATCCTGGCCAAAACGGGTGCCTGACTGTCGAAAGATCTGAACCGACGATGAGGAAAGTTTGAGCCGGATCCAACCGAAGGGAGAGGAGCTGACTGCCCGTTTTGCCCTGACCGGAGGGAGCTACACTGCTTACGGAGCCCGCTCACGGACGCAACCACGCGGCCCCCCGGTCTCCCGGAGATCTAGACACGTCACACATCACGGGCTGATAAGGCTCCTCCAGGGCGGTGCAGGACCATGGACCCACACGGCGCCACACGTAGTGAGTAAAAACGAAGTTCGCAGTGTGGCTGCTGAATGCGTGTAAATGTAAAAAACAGCGCTGACGGCTTGAAATGGCGGCCACCCAGAACGCCTGACTCCGCGCTTAGATCACCCCGCTCCGATGCCGTGTCCTTGAGAATGCCTATGATAATGAGAGATGAGAATGCCTATGATACTGAGACAGGCGGAGTGGTGCAGACGGATTAGACCCAATGTCAGGCACAGCTTTGGAGCTCACGCTGCGGGCAGAATCTACTAAACTATGTGAATGACTGAGCTGACTGTTTAAAATGGCGGTTCCCTGCTAGTCTAACATCGTGATTGTGTAACCCTGCGCCTGGATGCCGTGATATTGACTGTGGCCTCTGGTGTGCTATGAGGAACTGTAGGCAGGACACTAGAACCAATCAACCACGTTTTTGGGAATAACGCTGCAAGCATACATAAAAACAACCATTGTAACCATCTACAGAGCCTAAATTGAACTTTCTGTCGAAGCTGACCTAAGAGATACTGAGTAGATCTACAGAGAATCGAGGAATCTGGTGGCATATATGTGGACTAATACTGTGACACTGTGTGTGGCATGCTGGTTGAACCTTTGCGGAAACTATCGCAATTGATATTTACAAGGGTACAATCGATATTTACAAGGAGCACCACGAGCATTGTGCAAAACGACGGTTCCTGTTGATGAATGTTCATGGCGAGAGCTGTAGCTTATATGCTGGTATTACACCCATAATCTCCCATCAATAAAATCGCTTTTCACTACTCACGACAACGGGAACAGGGTGGGAGGTGTCTCTAAGTTGCTGCCCTGTACTCTCACAACGCAATTCAGTCTCAACGCCGTGAGTTGGTGGGAATCAGAACAAAACCACATCAAGTCGCTACACACAACTAAAGGATGGGGGACAAAGAAAATGGTGTAACTTCTAAACGCCTGAAATCTAACCCACCGACGCCAGTCAAAGGGAATAATAAAGGAATGGCGGAAGCCATGGAAACAATTTTGAGCAGGCTAGAAGAGGTTAGGGACCTGGCCAAATCCACCAAAGAAGAGGTTGTAGCTATCCGCCAGGATATCAGAAACATCAACTCAAGACTAACTGAGTCCGAGAGCAGAATAAGCAAATTGGAAGACTGAAAATAAAACGTGTGGAGCTATCAAGAACCTCTCCTTATGCTCAGACCACCTTGTGAGGAAAGTTGCGGAATTGGAAGACAGAAACAGAAGGGGGAACCTAAGAATTTTTGGTATGCCGGAAAAAGCGGAGGAATCCCATGACTCATGCATACCCTTCCTCGAGGAGTGCTTCACGCAGGCCACAAATCTAACCTTTACTCAGCCACTGGAGTTTGATAGAGCACATAGAGTACCAGGACGAATCTCTAAGGATTAGAGGGGCCCGAGAGCGAGGTACCAGCACACAGAGCAGATACTTACCTTCACCCGCAAGCATAACCATGTGCTATGGAAAGGTCACAAAATCTTCATCTCACAGGACTTCAGTAAGGAGACTATGGAAATCAGGAAAGCCTTCCTAGTATTGAGGCCCCAACTGAAGTCACTTGGTCACATGTATGGCTTTATTGGTCCAACGAAGTTTAGAGTAACTATACAAGGTGTGACTCATGTGTTCTCTGACCCGCGAAAACTGCGACAACTCCTGTTCGACCACGGAGATGGCACCATGGAAGTCTCCCCTTCAGCTCAACAAGGAGCCTCTTCATCTGGCCTAGGATGAGTTTAGGCTTGGGGCTTTGGTACTGGTACTATTACTCTCATGTTCCTGGATCCTCATAGAAGTCCCTATTTGACCTGGAACCGATATGAGGGTCTCTTGTCCTGTATTGCTACATGGCTGATGACCACGACTGGATTTGGACGATGTCCAATTAGGGCCCACTCACATGGGGGCTGGTTCTGGCCTGCTCTGTTCGGCACGGTACTGGTCTATGTTCCCTTTGGGCCCTCTGCCAGCGAATCCTCTGGTACCCGGATCTGTATTAGAACGATCTCTTGAATCCCTGATTTAATAGCTGTATCATAATGGCTATATCTATGCTACCATGATATTGCTCGTGTCCCTCTTGGACCTCAAAGAAGTGCTATGATGTGGTGTTGTTTTGTAGCACTCCCCCTTGATGTCAGGTGCACCCACGATAATTCTTCTACAGTTACTGTTGTGCTTGGTTCACGATACTGAAGTCAATGCATTGACTTTCCTGTGCTCAATGTTATGGCACCATTGTTGTTTATTGTTGCCTACATACTTGGCTTATTTTTTCTCTAGAGTGGGGTTGCAGCACCAAAGATTAATAGTTATGAGTAAGCTGCTTGGAGGCGGCCTTGTTGTCGTCATTCCCGAGTCGCCATGTTCTGTTGTTTCTACTACTGGGGAGGGAGGGGTAGGCTGTGGGTGAGGGAGGAGGGTGGAGGGAGGTTGGTAGGGGTGAAGGGGGGGATTGTTTTCGCATTTTGTATATTGTTTTGTCTAGTTTTGTCCATCTTGCATCCTAGCTTGCGACCATTGCACCACATTACGTTCCGGGACTTATGCTCTGTCCTTCAATTTCCTGCATATTGTACTAGCCCTGTACTCAACGCGAGATATGACACTGCTGGTTTTGCCAAAGGTATGAGACTCTCTTCTCGATCCAATTTTTATGCATATGCATGGGTCATGAGACGATATCACTTGTTGTATAATTGATGGCTCCTGTTATAGACACTCCAATAGGGACAACAACTATAGCTAACCTTAAAATATTATCGTTGAACGTGAACGGCCTTAACCAACCGGTTAAACGCCAAAAGATACTTGATTATCTACGTAGGCAGCGTGGAGATATAGCCTTACTGCAGGAGACAAAACTAGAGGCGAAGCAATTTCACACACTGCGCAACAAATACTACACCGAAGTGATAGGCTCTGAAGCAATCTCAAAAAAGAATGGGGTGGTGATGCTAGTGGCCAAGAATGCAAATGTGGAGGTAGTCTCTACTACAACAGACACGAAAGGTAGATGGATTTCGGCGAAACTACTCAAAGATGACACTGAATTCTTTATCACGACTATTTATGCCCCAAATACACACGATCCGTCTTTCTGGGTAGGCCTCACGAAGCAGATCATTTCCATCCCCGACACGTCAGTCTATATTTTGGCGGGCGATTTCAATCTCCCATATGATCCTATACTAGATAGAAATTCTAAATGCTTCTTTCGCCCAGGCAGAGCCCATAAGGCGTTCATGAAACTGTGCAATAGGTTCCATATGGTAGACACGTGGCGCTTACTACATCCTGATGGTAGAGACTATTCCTTCTACTCCCCACCACATGACTCGTTTTCGAGAATTGACTATATACTCATATCTAAAAAGGCGGTGGCAAGAGTTGAGGACGCGGACATTGCTCCCAGATTAGTCTCTGATCATTCCTGCGTCTCCCTCACACTATCTAATATTAAACCATCTACCCGTCAGTCTATGTGGCGATTCAATGATAATATTCTTAATGACACGAAACATAAAGTAACCCTTGACACTGCCATTAAAGATTTCTTACTGTTAAACAAGAGAGGGGACACCTCAGACACCATCCGTTGGGAGGCACTGAAATCCACTATAAGGGGACTTATTATAAAAATATCCTCTGCAATTAATAAGAACCGCACCGCGGCCTTGTTGAAGTTAGAAGAGGACATTTCAAAACTCCAGCGCAAATACCTGATGAGTAGAAACCCTGCAGTCCTAACTGAATTGTTCAATCAAAAATACACATATAACAAACTTATCAGTGAAAAGGCAGGAATTTGGCTGGACAAGAGGAAGCGTTTTAAAATCTGTGACTCGAACAAAGCATGGAAGGGGCTAGCGGCCTATCTTAAATTTAAAATTCAAAAGAACACCATTACTTCCTTACTCGATGGAAATGGTACTCCTAACTCTGATCCCACTAAGATTGCGAATATTTTCAAAGACTTTTATGAGAAACTCTATGCTAGGAACGTACACGTTGACAGTGAAAAAATGAAGTAGTACCTCTCACATTGCACACTCCCAACACCTACGACCGCAGAAAGGGAATCCTTGAATGAACCGATCTCTGAATCGGAGGTTGTTAGCGCGATCAAATCCCTCAAAAAGGGGAAAGCCCCTGGCCCTGATGGCTATACAGCACCATTTTATAAGACCTTTGCCCATATTCTTGCAACTCCTCTATTAGAAGTTTTTCATGAAATTAGCACCACAGGAGAGGTTAAGGGAACTATGGCTGAAGCCGTAATTGCTGTAATACCCAAGGAAGGCAAAGACCATAAACTCCCCAAAAATTACAGGCCTATCTCACTGATAAACTTAGATTGTAAGCTCCTGGCTTCGATTTTAGCAAAACGCATCCAGAAGGTCCTGCCGTCCCTAATACATCCCTCGCAAGCGGGTTTCCTGAAGAACAGGCTTTCGAGCGATAACACGAGAATTCTGGCTCACGTTATTGAAAAAGCGAAATTCTTATCCACACCCACCGTAGCAATTACACTAGACGCTGAAAAAGCGTTCGACAAAGTAGACTGGACTTATTTAAATGCTGTACTACACAAGTTCGACCTGGGTCCCCTATTCACTAAATTAGTCATGTCCCTCTATGCCTGTCCCTCCGCTAGAGTACGGGCTGGTGGCGCCTTTTCCTCCCCCTTTAGTCTAGAGCAAGGTACTAGGCAGGGTTGTCCATTGTCCCCGTCCTTATTCCTCCTGGCAATTGAGCCCTTTCTGTACTATATTAGGGAAAATCCTGAAATTGCAGGAATTCGGATCGCAGGCTGTACAATTAAACTCACGGCCTATGCTGATGACGTATTGGTCATGAGTGAAAAAGCTGATAAGGCTATACCGGCGTTACTCTCCACAATTGAAGAATTCTCAAGTGTATCTGGATACTCCCTGAACAAGGATAAAACTGAGGTGAAATCATTAAATAACCTGTGTGATAAAAACATCCTGGGCGACTCCGGGCTTACCTGGCAGCCGAAGAGTTTTAAATATTTAGGATTGGAATTTGAAAGGGATTTGATGACCACCCTAAAAATTAATGAGGAGATACGCTATAAAAAATACAAAAACTATTAGATGGCTGGTCTCCTAAATTCCTCTCATGGTGGGGTAGGGCGGAAACATTAAAAATGATGATCAGTCCCTTGGTAAATTACATGGCATGTATGCTCCCCATGACCTTCACGGAGGACTTTCTACATAAAGTTGAGAAGTCGTTCACGGACTTCCTGTGGAAAGGGAAGAAACCGAGAGTTGCCATGAAGAAACTGCAACTGCCAAAGCTTAAAGGGGGCTTAGGTTTACCAAATTTCAGAAACTACCAAACCGCCTTTCTCTGTAAGCAGGGAGCTTCCTGGTTTGCCGAAGACCCTACTTATACGCCCTTATGGATTGATATTGAGAAATCCATTATCGGCAAGGCCCCGCTCTCTGCTGTGCTTACAATGGACCTCTCACACCTTACGACCTCTAAATACATCATGCTTAATACCAAGAGAGCTCTTTTGTGGATAGATCGCGTTCACAACACTGGTCTGCAAATCCATAATTCATCTTCTGCATCTTTATGGCGTAACCCGTCAATTAAAATCGGCGGATCGCCCGTCATATGGGACCACTGGTCTGATAAAGGTATCAATGTGGTTGCAGATCTCCACGAATTTAACATGCCACTGCCATTCTCGACTCTGCAGGCTAGATACTCCCCGTTACCGATCGACTTTTACGCTTTCCTGAAGCTAAAGTCCGCCCTATCCACTAGAACATTCAAGCTAGCGACGCCTTGGCTAAAATCTATGCTACCTCACCTTCAATCCTCTGGACATTTTGTCTCAAAAATATATAAACTTCTTGCACCAACACCCAACAAATCGATGAGACGCAATGAAGCCAAATGGGAATCCGAACCAAACAACACTGGCATAAGCATAGACTGGGTCAGGATACATGCTTCAGCACTCACACATAAGGTCTCGCCGATACTATCACAGACAAAGTATATGATTCTTAACAGGGCATTCTGGACCCCACAGCGACTATTTAAGGTTGGCCTGCGAGACACACCGACTTGCTGGAACTGCTCCTCGGGTATTGGTGACCTTCCACACATGTTATTTAATTGCCCCATGCTTCATACATATTGGGCTAAAATCTTTGACTACATTGGGCACACGTTTGACATACACCCTGCAAGGGAATTCATCTACATTATCCTGGGAGTTTTAGACCCACTATTAAAGGGGGACCATGACCGCCAGCTCCTGGATCTCTTGCTAACATTAGCATGCAAGGTGGTCCTCTGCAATTGGAAATCAGCGGCTGAGGTCTCTTTCAATGCCTGGAGGGAATGGCTATCCTGCATTAGGGGCACCGACAATCCCGCTCTACACTCATCACCATGGCAAGTTACCAACAAAAAACTATGGTCTTCCTTAGATCAGGCTTCCTTCACCTTCGACCCACCATGAAGTACTAACTAATGAGGTCAATACTTAGTAAAGTGTGGGGTGCCCGCTGCATGAACTGTACTGGTTATAACCTGTACCCATGGGCCTATCAGCCTTAGACACACTGTGCAGGGACGACAAAGTATACCTGGTATTATATGGCTAGATCTGGATGGAGGGCTCTACGGAACTGTGTACAACCGTAAGAATGCAATGATGGTATTTTATTTTGTTTATCTTGTTTATTCATTCATCTCATCTCTTTTACAGATCCGGACTGATGTTTAATTTCTTGTTTTCAATATACTTTATTTTCCTTTACTGTATGTTTGTATGTATTGTTTTATATGTACTGATCCATGTTTGATTACGGCATCACTCCAATACAATTGTAATTCTACTGACGCCTTATGGCCGTTATCATTTTTGTTATTGCTCAATAAAAAAGATTTGAACTTAAAAAAAATGCAGAAAAAGTCAAGAAAGTGTTTCTACGAAAAAAAAACAAAGTGTAACTAGAAAGAAAAAGCAGAGGTCACCAAAAAATGGTATAATGGTGCAAGGAGATCATAGTGTGTCTGGTAATCGTAGGACAAATCAGTTTATTGACATTCGTAGACGAATGTTTCGTAACAGAGTAGTTTTGAATTTATAAAAAAATCTTAAGATATATAATAGGAAAACAACTTTTTACAAGAAAAAGAAAAGAATAGAAACGTTTGTTGATCAGGCTTTTGAAGTGAAGAGAAAGCTGTATATTTTAGTAATCAATAGAGTTCGTACACTAGATAAGGCAATCAATGATTTGAAATCAAAATGTAAGTGGAAAAGAGTAATCAATCGAACTAATTTTTGTGATGTTGTTTCAGGAGAATGGAAGCATAGTTCGAGTAGTGAGCCATTTTTTAATGAAGAGAGTTACTTTTAAGGTAATGTTTTAGTGCATACAGTTGACACCAGTGGTCGAGCATATGAGGTGAAGGACGGTTGTCCAGTTGAAAAAGAAAAAATTGTGCCTAGAAATGCAGATGAGGTGTTAGCTGATGAAGTTTTAGGGAGACGTGCTAAGGCTCCGATGTATACTTGGAATTGTAGTAGTATTTGTAGTGTGCGACAGGATTCCATTAATTTGTTTTGCAATTTCTTACGTACATATAGTAAGAAAAGTGTAAAAAGAAAAGTTTAAGATGTTACAAGACTTAGATCCTTGCAGAGTGAGGGAAAAACAGGTTTGCATGGTCATTCCCTGGCTTGTCTTTCTAGAAAAGTATGTCAGAGTACTTTTCACCATTTTAGGATGTTAGGAGTGCATCAAACTAAAGTGAGGAAAATAGTGAGAAGGTTGTATTATGCAAAAAGTCCAGCATTTAGGCTAAAACAGTTAAACAGTGCTCTTTTGCATGGATCTGAATTAGATGTGAAGAAGATTTGTGAAGAAATAGAGTTTTGTTACTTTGGTGAAAAAGAGGACACTGCCAAAAATGATACAGTAATAGAAAGTAATGTGGAAGAGAATGTACAGATTGTAAGTACTCAAAATTTTGATCATGAAATTACAAAGTTTAAGGTCATTTCAAGTGAAAGGCCAAATATTTCTTGTGTGTGTTGTCGACAAACTCATTATAAGAATCAGACTCGGTTAGTTGATTTATATGTTAAAAGTGAAATGGAAAATAATAATGAATGGAAGGATTTTGCAACGTATTTGTTGGTTGAGAATTGTTTTGATTTGGGTTCTTATCTGCGTATTTGTAAATATTGTTATAATAAATTAAATGAAAACAGAATGCCTGCTAGAGCTGTACATAATAATATTGAGTTGGTAAAGATTCCGTCTGAATTGATGGGTTTAAATAGCTATGAGTGTATTCTGATTCAATGTGTGCATCCTTTTCAGGCTATTGTTCGCTTGGAGCCTAAGACAGGGAAATTACCTCCTTCAGATTTACAGAGAGGATTAAAGGGAAGAGTTGTTTATTTGCCTTTAGATTTAAAGAAAAATACTGACACCATTGGCTTAGAAAAAGTGGAAGAGGAACCTCTAGTTATTCTAGTTAATGGCGTTCCTACAAAGAGTAAGAAAATCTGGCAAGAATTAGTGGATGTTAGGAAAGTCAAAAAGGCAACGTTGTATTTAGTAAAAAAACAATCAGTACTACAAAAATGTATATGTAGGAGAAGAGGAAACAACTGTAGAAGAGGACAGTGATTCATCAGCTGGACAGATTGAAAAAGTAGATGTGTCTAGAAGTGAACAGATTTATGAGCATTATAGTGTTCATCTTCTGCATTCCAAAGAAGTAATGGGGAATGCTATTGAGTTGTTCCAAATGAAAGAAGCCAAAGGAAGTCCCATAAGTGTATGGGAAGAAAGCTTGGAAGCTCGTTGTTTTCCTCAATTGTTTCCAACAGGTCAAGGTGGAAGATGTGATGACTGACCTGTTCAAATTCCTGCGTCGGAATAGCGGACTTTAAGATTATATGCAGCAGATCCAAGATTTCGTCAATGCATTCCATATTTGTTTCATCTTCGGTTTGAGAGTGACTTCTCTGGACTATCTTATGCTGTGAACCATATACTGAAATCTGGAGTACATCTTCAAAATGTTTCGGCAAGGGACTTTATGGATAAAGTCCAAGTGGAAGACAGTATTTTGGAATCTCACCTAATCAATCTCATGGCATGTCAGCGTGGTATGAATGAGTATTGGTACCGTCGTCATGGGGAATTGAAATGTATGCTAAGAAACTTAGGAACTCCTACATGGTTCCTCACTCTTATCTGTGCTGAGTATGCCTGGGAAGACTTACTTGAATTTCTTCGAGAGGCAAATGGAAACATAGAAAATATAGAATTCAAGACACCTGGAGATCTGTGCTCTTTGGATCCAGTTAATGTTTGTAGGTATTTTAATCATCGATTTGAAGCTATGATGTCTTTTATCACAAACAATAAAATCCTCCACTTGGAGAGGTTTTGGATTTCTTTTGGAGAAAGGAGTATCAAGCAAGAGGTGCTCCTCACATGCATATGCTGCTATGGATCAAAGATGCTCCCAAATTTGGAACAGATTCGGATGACACAGTGATGAGTTTCATTGAACAATATTCCACATGTGTTGTTCCAAAAAGTACAGAAGAAGACAATTTACGACATCAAGTCTTACGCTTTCAAACCCATCGCTATGCAAAGTACTGTCGTCGAAAGTTCAAATCCAAGGAGAAGTTCTACACAAAATGTTGTTTTGGGTTTCCACGACCAGTAATATGTAAAGGAAGAGTGAACAATTTTATGTCTTCACTGCGACATGCTGTGACAAGAAAATCACCGAAAAATACGTACAACTTGAAAAGAAATGAAGAGTCCAAATACAAAAATGACTACAACCCAGTCATTTTGTCCATGTGGAATGCTAACATGGATATTCAATATGTTGCTGACAACTCTATTGCTGTGGCTCGATATGTAACGTCTTACATCACAAAATCAGAAAAGACGGAAGTGAAGGAAATGTGGGAGGATATTTCGCATGAAAAGAGCCTAAGTAAGAAATTATACAGTTACAGTCTGAAGATGTTGTCGCATCGAGAAATTGGAGCATATGAATGTTCAGATCGGTTATCATCAGCAAGTCTGTATGCCAAATCGAGATCCATCATTTGGGTAAGTCTAGATCTTGCTGCAACACGAAACCGAGTTTTGAAGTCTGCACAAGAAATTGAGTATTTGGCGGAGTTTCAACCAGACAGTACAGATATTTTGAAGACAAACATGTTGGATACATATTATCCAAATAGAAGTAGTCATCTTCAGAACGTTTGTCTTCATGAAGTACTGCATAGCTATACTTTTAAGAGGAATATGACAGAAGATATCAATAAAGGAGTATATGCTTTAATTGGATGTGAAGGATGTCTGGTGAAACAAAGAAAAGGACATTTGATTAATCATCATAAATTGATTTGCGAATCTCCTGATAAAAGGGAATTTCACTATTTAGCTCTTTTGCAACTCTTTAAGCCATGGCGTTCAGAAGAGGAACTACTTTGGGATTTTCTCAGTTTTGAAGATTCTTTCAATGCAACTAAGGATACCATAGAATGTCCTGTTTTTTTCAAATTATCTGCAAATGTTGAACGATGAAATACAGCAAGAAGCTATCATTGCAGCAGAGATTGCTAGAGACAGTTCTCAAGACAGTCAGAGTTCTGCTTCGTTGAGTCAGGATCCACTAGGAGGACCAATTATCCAAAATGAAGCTGCCACTGCCATGGAAGAGGTGGAAAGAACCATGGAAGAAGCTCAGGAGGATGTAGTTAATTTAGAAGATTTGGAAAATCAACTAAACGTGGAGCAGAAACAAATATATGATGAAGTCACAGAACAGATTGAGCATGGTTTACGTCATGATAAAAAAGAGTGCTCATGTACGTCATTTGAACCTGTCCGACTGTATGTGAGTGGGGAAGCCAGAACTGGGAAAAGTTTTCTGATTAAATCAATTGCAACTTGTCTGCAGAAAAGAACAGATTCATCACTGTCTTGTGTTGTTACTGCTCCAACTGGGTTGGCAGCACATAACATTAAAGGGATTACTTTACATTGTTTATTGATGCTGCCAGTAGAGCATGATAATAAATTACAATACCACAAGCTATCTGGAGAAGCTTGTTGTGAAGTTGGTAGAGTCCTGAAGAAAATGAAACTTATCATTGATGAGGTAAGCATGGTTTCAAATGTGATGCTTGCTTTTGTGCATTTAAGAATGCAACAAATTCTTAAAACAGAGTATGATGTGTTATTTGGAGGCAAACACATCATTGTCTTTGGAGATCTACTGCAGCTAACTCCAGTGAAAGGACAACCAGTGTTTAAGATGCTTACGCATGAAGAGACAAGAAAGTGCCTAGGAAGCATTGGAAATGTGAATATCTGGTTATATTTTAAATATGCAGAACTGCTTCAAAACATGCGACAGGCAAAGGATGAAGATTATAAAAATATTCTACAAGATGTAAGAATTGGAAAAGTAACTGAACATGGCAAAGAAGCTTTACAGTCACGATTAATTTCAAATTTGTTTCCAAAGGTAAATATTCTCCCAGAGATTATTTATCAGAAAGTTGCTGAAAACAAAACTGTAATATGCTTGATGCCAACTCTTCGAGAATGTTCAGTCTTCAACAACAAAATGTTAGAGTTAGAACATCAAGAGATTGTGAAACTGGAAGCTATTGATAAAATAGTGCACAAAGGAGTTACTATTGTTTTGTCAGAAAAGTTGAAATCAAAGTTGGATTCTTTAGAGAAGACAATTTCTAAAACTGCTGGTTTTGAAAAGACTCTATATGTATGTTTAAATTGTCGTATAATTTTACGACGGAATTTATATGTGGAAAGAGGTTTAGTAAATGGAGCAATGGGTCATGTTGTTGATTTTGTGAATTACCCAAATAGAGATGACATTGAATTTTTGAAAATCAAATTTGATGAAATTGAAGAAGTACAACAGTTTAGTTGTTGTTCTGTTCGATTTTTGCTTGTGAAAGATGTATATGTCCGCCGAAAACAGTTTCCTGTTTCTTTGTCATATGCAGTAACTATTCATAAATCTCAAGTTTAAGTGTAGATAGTGCTTTGATGAATATTGGAAGTTCTGTCTTCAAGGAGGGTATGGCATATGTTGCTTTATCTCGAGTCAGAACTTTATCTGGATTGTACTTGATTGATTTTGAAGAGACAAAGATTAGTGCAGATCTAAATTGTGTAAAGGAATATAATAGGTTAAGAAGAGAGTATGCTCCAAATTTACCTCAATATCCTCTATTTGAAAAGCTTGTAGTAGCCGAAAAAGAAGAAATGAGAAAAATTGTAGCAAGGCTGTAGCAAAAAAAAGAAAACTAGATGAACCAGTAATTGTAAGCAGAAAAAAAGAGGATTCTGTTGAAGATATTGTTGGATTTCAGTTTGAGAACAGTTCTGGTGTCAACTGCTATGCTAATGTAGTGGTTAATGTTGTTGTTTTTTCTCCAAAGTTTGCAAGAACAGATTGTTGAAAATCAGGATCAAAGTTTTTGTTGTTTGTTGAATGCTGTGTTTGAGAAATGTAGCAGTGATAGAACAAATATAGAAAGTGTTTCTGATATTCGAAATGATTTAGACATATGTTCTGGTATAACTCAATTTTCTCAGGATATTCAGCAAGATTGTCAGGAATTTCTAATGTACATGCTTTTTGTATTGCAAGAGGAAGGTATAGATGTTGAAAATCTTTTTGGCCTTTCTTATAAATGGCAACATGTCTGCGATAATTGTTCCTTTTCAAGTAGTACAACAGTAGATACCGAAAGATTTATATATTTGACTTTACCAGACTGCAAATCAGTGTCTTTTAATAATCTAGTTAGAGCAGCTGATCAAAACATGGTTTGTACCCAATGTAACTGTGCAATGCTATCAACATTATTTATACAAAGTTATGGACAGTACAGTGGACAGTACGTAATTTTAATGTTCCAACGATGTAGACCTGATGGAACTAAATTAACAACTTTAATTAAAAATGTTGTGGCTTCTCAATTATCAATTTCAGGAAGAACCTTTGTAACAGTAGCAATTATTTTCCATGATGGCCCTTCAACAACATCTGGACATTATACAGCTTATTTAAAATGTCAAAACGGTTGGACTTATTGTAATGATACTGTTTTGACTTTCAAAAAACGTTTGCCTTTTGCCTTAAAAAATTCTTACCTAGTGGTTTTAAAACCTAAATTTTAGGAAAAGTAATTGGCCTAGAAAGATTGGAGCAATTAATAAAAGTTAGTCATCAGGATACTGTATGATGTTCAGATTATGATAGTTTACTGGTTGTTTAAGGTTTTATGGACATGATACACATCTTTGGGTGGAGATATAAATATTGTGTTACGAAAGACGTTGGAGCTTTTCATGCAGAAGGTCGGGAAATGGAAGGTCAAGAGTATTATTAAGTATTTTCCAAAACAAGGAATTTTTACGTACTATTTGGCCATGTGGGAAAGTACATCAATGAAAAATGAGTTTCTTGGGTAAATGTTGATAATATATGTTTTTACATAAGTTTGTAATGATACTCAATTGATTTTCAAACAACGATTGCCTTTTGACTTAACAGATTCTTACCTAGTGTTTTAGAACCCAAATTTTAGTGAAATTAATTGGACAATGAAGATTGGAGCAGTTAATAAAAGTAAGTGTGTTGTTCAAAATTAGTTTGTGAGTGAAAGTGATCAAGATAATTAGTAAACTGGTAGTTGTCACAGAGGTAGTATAAGTTTATCACATAGTGAGTGATATCAGTATTATAGGACATGTTTATCAAGAGTAAGTCAGAGGTGTAAATATAATTATTGTTAGATGATGAAATAGATGTTAGACTTTTCATTCCGAAAGTCGGGTAAATGGAAGTTTAAAACTACTATTAAGTAATTTCCAAAAAGAGGACTTTCTGTATACCATTTGGCCATGTGGAAAGGTATGTAAATGAAGAATACATATTTCGGGTAAATGTGATTAATATATGTTTCTATATCACTTTAGTTTCAGAGTATAATAATGAGATACTGTATCTTAGAAATTGCTGTTTGGAAGAAAACATTTAAGATATGTTTTTTCTAAGTTTTATGGGATTTTTAAACAATCATTTTGATTGTGGTTTTTTTTGCCCGCTGTGATATGATGAATAGTATTGAACTCACTGTTTTTAGTGAAAATCGATGTATTCTGAGACCAGCAAAAATAAACCATATAACATGTTGTACAAGTTAATTTGCATTTTGTATTGTGAAATATATATTATAACTGATTTCTTTACTCTCTTCTACAGATATTACATTTATAAGGTAAGTACGACTAATAAAAAATACATTTTCATTACTTTTTTATTTCTGTTTCTCTCTATCCTTCCCTTACTGCCTCTCTCTTAACCTCTCTGCTTTCATCCCTTCTGTTTCTCAGTCCCTTTCTCTTATGTTCACTCCCTTTCAACTCATCCACATCTTGTCACTGACTTTTTTTTGCTCCTTCACTCAGTCCCCTTCTCTCACTCTTTCCTTCACTCCCTCTATTTCCTCACTCTTTTACTCTTCTTGTCTCATGCTCACTCACCTTTATTCATCCTCTATCACCTCTGTTTCGTCAAACTTACTGTCATTCTTTTACCCTACGTCACCCCTGTCCCTTTATTTTGCTTCCCTTACTTATCCTCATTCCCTATACTTCACTCCCCTTCTTCTTAGTCTTCTCACCCACTCAAGTTAAGTCAGTCCCTCTGTTTCACTCCCCTTCACCTCTCTTTCCTTCCTTTGCTCACTCACCAATTCCCCTTCTTTCACTCACCTAACTGCACTTCAAACACACCTTCATAAAACTCCCTGTGTCTTCTTACTTTCTCTGTACTCTTCTATCACTCCCTCTCTCTTAGACTCACTGTTGTTAACGCACCTGCACTAATTCCCCCTTCCCTCGCCCTCATTTTCCTTCCCTAACTCCTCTTTCCTTTTTCTCCTGTTTTGTCTCTTGTATTGTGAATAATGTATTATAACTGGTTTGTTTTTTTGTTTCCACAGATATTTCATTTATAAGGTAAGTACGACTGACCCCAAAAACTTTTTTATTTCTCTTTTTGTCTATCCTTCCATCGCTCCCTGTCTCTTAGCGTGACTCTCTTCATCACCTCATTCTGTCACTCCTTTTCCCTCACCTACACTACCTCATTTTCCATTCTTTGATCCCTCACTGAGTCTCCATCTATCACTCCTTCCTTCACTCCCTGTGTGTAGTCAATCACTCAGTCCCATTGTCTCACGCTCACTCGACTTTATCCACCCTCTATCATTTGTCTTTCTTCAACTTCACTGTCCTTCTCTCACTCACCTCACCCTTGTTTTGTTAGACTGCTTCTCTCAGTACCCTTTATTCCTATCCATCACTCCCCTTCTCCTTTCTTGTTTCCCTCACTTACCTTTTCTCAGATCATCTGATATACTCCCCTTCACCTCTCTTTCCTTCTTTTGTTCCCTTACTCATTAACCTTCCCTCACTCACCTTACTCCACTTCACTTACTCCTTCTGTCACTCCCTTTGAACTCTGACATCCTCACTTCTCTTTCTTCACTGTCTCTCTGTTAGCCTTACTTCCTCTTCCCTTCACTGTGTCACTGCCCTTCCCTTACACTCACTCTATTTAACTCACCCACACTCCATCACTTGTCTTTCTTTGCTCCCTCACTCAGTCCCCTTCTCTCACTCTTTCCTTCACTCCCTCTGCGTCCTCACTCCCCTTGTCTCACGCTCATTCGCCATCTCTCTTTTGACTGTGCTATGTCTTCCTTTGCTTGTTCCATGTTTCTCTGTGTGTGTGCCATCTTACCCTCTGTCTGCACAATATATGCATGTGCGTGTGTCATCTTACCCTTTGCTTGCACCATCTCACCCTCTACTTGTTCTATCTCACTCTCTACTATCTTACTCTCTACCTGTGGCATGTGTCCCTCTGCATGTGCCATCTATCTTTCTTGACTCTTAATCTCCTTCCTTCTCTCTTGTATTGTGAAATATACATTGTATGCATTATAATTTATTTGTTTCTTGTGTTTTACAGATATTATATTTTTTTTAAATAATTTCTTAAAGTTTTTTTATATCTTAGAATGTAAGTATAAGAAATAAAAAACTTTTTTCGCATCAGTGTCTAAGTTTTCATTATTTATAAGGTAAGTATGAGAATCAAAAATAAGTTTGTTATCACTCTCTTATTGTGACAGAATAACTGCCTCACTCTTTCTCAGTTCCTTGCTCCCTCTCTCTCTACATGTGTCTCCCTTACAGTTAATCTTCTTTGCTCTCTCTTTCTACCACTCCTCCTCTTTACCTCAGTCAGTTTCCCTCTTTCTTTATTTTGTTAGGTTTGATCTTATTCTCCTTCCTTCACTCTGTTATCCATTTCTTACCTGTTAGTAAACCTTCATTTATTGGCACTGCACTTCCTCCAGTGCACTTCTTTCTCTCTGTTTCTCACACCTCTTCCCTTTTGTGTTCACTTTTGTTTACACTTCTTTGTTTTGAAAACAGTGCCACAGGCCCTTAAATATTCGTTAGTTACCACCGAATACTATAAGGCCTCAAGGCCCATAGGAATCAATGGCAATCACCGAATCGGTAAATACTGATTCGGTAAAATGACTGAATTATACAGATTCGGTAATTTCAAAAGACAAATTACATACATCCCATTTACCTACTCTTAAATATTGAAGTGGTATGATTTGGGACGCGATGTAGGTAGGCATTTACCGGTCGGTAACGGCTGAATTTGGCCGTTACCGACTGGTAAATGCCTTTTCCTATGTAGGAGGCATTTATTTACAGATTTGGAATTTTTACCGATTCTGTATTTACCGAATCGGTAAAACTACCGAATCGGTAAATACAGACTCTGTAAAAATACCAAATCTGTCAATTCTAATGTAGGTAGCACTGTTGATTGTGCTAGAGGCATCTAAGAATTCGTTATTTACCACTCAATACAATTGGGTGGTAAATAAGGAATTCCTGTGTACATGCACATCTGTGCATGTACACCTGTGCCATGTGGCACACATACATTCCCTAAGGGCATGTATGTGTGTCACATTGCACACAAGCCAAAAACAGAGGTGCTACAGGGTGTCAAAGTGACACCCTGTTCCCCCTGGCAGGATTCGGTATTTACTGATTCGGTAATTACCGAATCGGTATTTGTCATTGATTCCTATGGGCTTCAAGGCCCATAGGAATCAATGGCAAATACAGATTCGGTAATTATCGAATCGATAATTAACGAATTTTACCGAATCGGTAATTAATTCGGTAAAAATACCTACATTCCCATTGCCAGTTCTTAAATACCGAATCGGTATGATTCGGTATTTAAGAAGTGGTAATCTGGGATTACCTACATCGGGCCCTCTGTATTTATGAGTAGGTAAATCGAGATTACGTACATCTGGCCCATTGAGTTGTAACATATTTATATAGATATGTTACATTTCAGTGCTTTGGAAGTAGTACAGTATACTATAGGTAAACACCTTATAGGTTTATGCTGTACCACATTCTTATAGTTTTGCACTTTGACATTCACTATGACAAACTTTTACATACAAACATAGAAATTATAGTTCTTTCTTTAACCAGTAGAGGTAGTTCTAAAAAGAACTGGGTTTTTTGGGGTGTTTTTTGCTTGAAAAACGTAGAAAAATGACATTTTTACACAAAATAATTGTTCAACAGGAACAAACTATGAAGTTGAAAGAAAAAAATTGTTTGGTGCATCTGTGGTTCCTGTTCTTCTGTAAAATTACTTCAACGGACTATTGTCCGAAGGCTACTAATTTACTGCAATCTATGCATTGCATCATTACATTTTTCAGTTCTGGCTGAATGTTCGCCACCATTGAAGATGGCATTGGTGGTACTCCGGTTCTTGCTGTAGATGTACTAGGAGAAGAGTCCTCCTCCTGAGATCTTTGCACCACAGCTCTACTCCAATTGGTGGGGTGTATATTTTTTACATGGCGTTCCATGGTGTGGGTTCCCAATGAATATTTCTTATTTGGATTTCCTCTTGATAACACTGAGTCACAGATCTTGCAGATGACCAGTGGTGCATTTACCTTCTTCTGATGTTATGGGAAGCTGAAAAATTTCCAGACTATGGACTCCTTCTTCTTACTTGGGCAAGGGTCCTCTTCAACAAAGTCTTCATTAGAAGAATGGTCAGACTCTGGATGTTCAGCCATTTGGAAGTATTTTTCTGTAGCTAGGAGCTGTAGAAAAAAGGTGTTGCTTCTCTGAAAGCCAAAGAAGAATGATGAACATGGGAGGGGTTTTTCAACAATTGGAGTAGGAAGCATTATAAACCAATTAAATCTTTTGGTTTAAGCTCACATGGTTGGACGTAAGCTTACGGAGCGCTTACGTTGTGCTTACGTAAGCTTACGTTCCGTTTACGGAGCGCTAACGTCATCTTACGGTGCGTTTACGTAGTACGCACCCTCGCGAGATTTATAATTGCTTAAATAAAGTTATATATGGTCTTTAAAAGTTTAAATTAACATGTTCTTTATTATCCCAGATAATGTGTACCTTTACATTGTGCAATGAATACGTAGATATAACGACGGAGCTCTTACGTTGCGTGCACGTGTGACGTACCCTCGCGAGATTTGTTACTACTTCAAAAAGTAATATACTGTTGTTAAAAGTTTAAAAAAACATTTTCTACATTAAAGCAGATATTGTCTACCTTTAAAATCTACGTTTAAACGTAGATATTATGTTTTAGAAACTTAAAAAAATTTGTCGGGGTAAGAGCTCAGAGCGCTCACGGTGCGTGGACCCTGTAATCATGTAAAAAAAAACTTGAAAATAAAAATTATATATATATTATATTAAATATATATATTCACTGAAAAAACATAGGTTTCAAGTCTTACATAGTTAGGTATTAGCGTTTAAAAAACCTAGCAAATTCACTGAAAAAAACATAGGTTTCAGGTCATATATAGTTAGGTATTAGCATTTAAAAAACCTTGCAAATTCACTGAAAAAAACATAGGTTTCAGGTCATATATAGTTAGGAATTAGCATTTAAAAAACCTTGCAAATTCACTGAAAAAACCATAGGTTTCAGGTCATATATAGTTAGGAATTAGCATAAAAAAAACATTGAAATTGCTCCTATATAGTTAGTTGTACTAACTATATTTAGCGCACCCGCAATCCACTGCTGATGAAGTCACATATTACATCATTCATGACATGGTCAGTGACATCACTGATCAATCAATCAAAGCATTTGTATAGCGCACTACTCACCCGGAGGGTCTCATGGCGCTTGGGGTGGGGGGGTCCGCTACTGCTCGAACAGCCAGGTCTTGAGCTGCTTCCTGAAGGCGAGGTGGTCTTGGGTTAGGCGGAGGTGGGTAGGGAGGGAGTTCCAGGTCTTGGCGGCCAGGTAGGAGAAGGACCTTCCTCCAGTGGTGGCTCTTCGGATGCGGGGGACGGTGGCGAGGGCGTTGTTGGTCGATCGAAGCTGGCGTGTGGGGGTGTAGAAGTTGAGGCGGCTGTTGAGGTATCTTGGGCCTTGGTTGTGTAGGGCTTTGTGTGCGTGGGTGAGGAGCCGGAAGGTGATTCTCTTGTTGACCGGGAGCCAGTGCAGGTCTCTCAGGTGTCCGGAGATGTGGCTGTGTCGGGGGATGTCGAGGATGAGTCTTGCTGAGGCGTTCTGGATCCGCTGGAGTCTCTTCTGTAGTTTGGCTGTGATTCCGGCGTAGAGGGAGTTCCCATAGTCCAGGCGGCTGGTGATGAGGGCATGGGTGACCGTCTTCCTGGTCTCGGTGGGGATCCACCGGAAGATCTTACGTAGCATGCGCAGGATGTTGAAGCACGACGAGGAGACGGCGTTGACTTGTCTGGTCATGGAGAGGGAGGAGTCCAGGATGAAGCCCAGGTTGCGTGCGTGGTCTGCGGGTTTGGGTGCGGGGCCCAGCGCGGTGGGCCACCAGGAGTCGTCCCATGCGGAGGGTGAGGAGCCCAGGATGAGGACTTCCGTCTTGTCTGAGTTCAGTTTCAGGCGGCTGTTCATCATCCACTCGGCTACGTCTGTCATCCCTTTGTGTAGGTTGGCTCTGGCGGTGGCGGGGTCGTTGGTGAGGGAGAGGATCAGCTGGGTGTCGTCGGCGTAAGAGATGATGTTGACATTGTGTTGGCGTGCGACGGCTGCGAGGGGGCTCATGTAGACGTTGAAGAGGGTGGGGCTGAGCGAGGAGCCCTGAGGGACGCCGTAGATGACTTCGGTGGCTTCTGATCTGAACGGGGGAAGGCGGACTCTCTGTGTCCTTCCGGCGAGGAAGGAGATGATCCATTCTAGTGCCTTTTCTTGGATTCCGACGTTGCTGAGGCGTTGCACTAGGGTGCGGTGGCAGACAGTGTCGAATGCCGCGGAGAGGTCCAGGAGGATGAGGGCCGCAGTTTCCCCGTTGTCGAGCAGGGCTTGGATGTCATCGGTGGCTGCGATGAGGGCGGTCTCGGTGCTGTGGTTGGCCCGGAAGCTGGACTGCGAAAGGTCGAGGGGTCCGTTCATCTCGAGGAAGGCGGCCAGCTGCTTGTTGACGGTCTTCTCGATGACTTTGGCCGGAAACGGGAGGAGCGAGATGGGCGGTAGTTTTTGAGTTTGGTGGGGTCTGCTGATGGTTTCTTCAGTAGAGCGCTGAGTTCGGCGTGCTTCCAGCTCTCTGGGAAGGTGGCGGTGTCGAAGGAGGTGTTGATGATGTCCCGCAGGTGGGGTGCGATGACAGCGTTGGCTTTGTTGAAGACGTGGTGAGGGCAGGGGTCGGTTGGGGATCCGGAGTGGATGGAGTTCATCGTGCGGATGGTGTCTTCGGTGGTGATCGAGGTCCAGGTGCGGAGGGTGGTGGTGGGGGTCGTTGGTGCGGTCATCGGGTGCGTCGGTTGTGTGCTGAAGCTGTTGTGTATGTCTGCGATCTTGTTGTGGAAGTAGGAGGCGAGGGAGTTGCAGAGGTCTTGTGATGGGGTGATGTTGTTGTTTCCGGCGTTGGGATTGGAGAGCTCTTTGACGATGTTGAAGAGTTCCTTGCTGTTGTGTGCGTTGTTGTCCAGTCGTTCCTTGAAGGCGGTTCTCTTGGTGGTATGGATCAGTTGGTGGTGTTTTCGGGTTGCGAGCTTGAGGGCGGTTATGTTGTCAGGTGTAGGGTCTCTGCGCCAGGCTCGCTCGAGGGTACAGCAGTTCTTCTTGGAGCTCTTGAGTTCGTCGGTGAACCAGGGTGCTTTCTTGCTGCCGGGTCTGCTGGGCGGGGTCCTCAGTGGGGCGAGGTCATCTGCGCAGTTGCTGATCCACTTCGTGAGGTTGTTGGCGGCCTGGCTGGGGTTCGCAGAGCTGGCGGGGGAATCTTGGCTCAGGGCTGCGGCGAGCTGGTCGGCTGTGATCTTGTTCCATTTTCTGCGTGCGACATGCTGCTGGTGGTGGTGGATCGTGTTCTTTCTGAAGCTGAAGTGGACGCAGCTGTGGTCCGTCCAGTGGAGTCCGGTGGCGTGGCTGAAGGCGATGTGCTTGCTGGATGAGAAGATGGGGTCGAGTGTGTGTCCGGCGTAGTGGGTGGGGGAGGTCACCAGCTGCTTGAGACCGAGGTTGTCGAGGTTGTCCAGCAGGGTGCTGGTGTTGCGGTCGTTGTTGTTCTCCAGGTGAAAGTTGAGGTCCCCGAGGAGGATGTAGTCAGCAGAGGGGAGGGCGTGCGGGCTGATGACACCTCAAATGACATCACTGATGACATCACTGATGACATCTCAATTGACATCAATGATCACATCACCGATGATATCATTCATGTGATAATACGATGCACATCTTCACACTCTAATATAACCTTCGATACACCCAATGTTAAACACAGACTACCATTCTTGAAACCATTGACACACCAATACCAGTTACTACATACCCACACACTGATTGCTAGGTCTATACACACATCCAATCATTTACCCATAGAATCACTCATACATACAGTCACTCATCAATACAACACTATCATCTGCACTCAAACACCTATACAGACACTCACACTCTGCCACTCATCCATGGAGTTACTCACACATCTAGTCAATCATGCAAAGAATCAATCACACTTTCATTTCCTTAACTATACAGTTATACACACAACAACTTACTTATTGAAACATATACTAACACATACTTACTTTGTTATACAATTACTGATACAAGTCCTCAATGATCCATACAGCCACTCGCACAATCAGTGGCTCTTATGTATAGTCATTTATATATGCCAGCTACCCACACACACACTCAGTCTCCCATACAAATACTTGGGCAAACAATCAATAACACATATAGCCACTCATATAGCTACTGATCAACACATGCAGTTGCTTACACAACAACAGACATACTGATGCACACATTCAGACAGTTTAGTCACTAACCCATGCATTCAGTAAGACACATTTAATCACTCACTCATACATTCAGTCATGTATCTACTAAATCTTTCATCCGGACACTTATACATCCACTCATTCTTCAATATGTAAAACATATTTAAACTTTACAGAAACACACAGTCACTGGATGATGTCATCAGTGATGTCATCAGTGATGTCATTTGAGATGTCATCAGTGATGTCATCAGTGATGTCACTGACCATGTCATGAATGCTGTAATATGTGACATCATCAGCAGTGGATTGCGGGTGCGCAAAATATAGTTAGTACAACTAACTATATAGGAGCAATTTCAATGTTTTTTTAATGCTAATTCCTAACTATATATGACCTGAAACCTATGGTTTTTCAGGGAATATCTATATATATATATATATATATATATATATATATATATATATATATATATATATATATATATATATATATATATATATATATATATATATATATATATATATATATATATATATTTCCATAGGAAATCCACAACATTCTATTTGGAATAACTTTGGCGCCGGTGGATGAATCTTCGCAAAATTCTCCAGGAAAATGGCCTGCTTTGTTCCGCTCCTTCCCTGAAAGTTTGGGAATGATTCGTCAGGCAGGGGCCAAGAAAAAAGGGGGGTCCCAAAACGTGTTTTCCCCATGCAATTTTCCATAGGACGTTTAGCCAGGGCTATACCCCGAACGACTGAACGGAATTACACCAAATTTGGCAAAAAGGTAGAGTTCGGTTGGCAGATTACCCTTTTTGTGGTGTAAACCCGTTCAGTAGTTCCTGAGAAAATCAAAAGTGAAATCATAGATATATCTATAGACGAAGTACCGTACGCGTACAGTACGCGTACCTTCCCGAGCATGAGCTTTATGCTAATTGGCTGTCAACACTCCAAACCAGGAAGTGTTGGCAGCCATCTTGTGCACAAGAAAGCAGCAAAAGAAACGCAAAAAACACGCAAAGGGGCATGGTAGAAAAACCCTGACCCCCTAGGCCTGCTCAGGGGGTCCCACGAGGACCCCCAAGGCCCCCCCAAAAATGTATATATTTTTAAAAAATCGCTGGATACGCGTAGGTACGCGTACCCCGTGAAAAAAAAAAAACTCGGTCTGCTTTTTTTCTAAATTAGCCCCCGGGGCGACCAAATCCCGGGGGCTAGAAAAAAAAGTGCGGGGGGCCCAATTCCCCCTCCACACTGCCCCGGGGACTGCCACCACCCCGGGCAAAGTAAGTATAATAAGCGGGGGGCACACGGATCCCCCACAGCCCCAGGGACCGCCACCCCACAGCTTGCATATGTATGATGGGGGGGCTTTAATATTAAGTATGCGGGGGGTTCACGGCTCCTCTGCAGCTCCGGGGACCGCCACCCCCCGGGGCTCCGTTTAAAAAAAAAATCAAAAATTAAACTTACAAATGTAACTAGTGGGAGGGGGCGTGCGACCCCCCTCCTGGAGCCCGTGATGGCCCTGGGGACCACCACCCCCCAGGGCCGGCTCCTGCAGCGTCCCGGGGTGCCTACCCCCAGGACACTACTGTTTGCTATGGTAGGGTGGGAGCCTCGCGGCTCCGGCCCTACCATAGCAAACTGCTTTGATTTTTGAAAGAGAGAGCAGAAAACCTGCTCTCTCTTTCAAAAATCAAAGCTGATTGCTTTTCTGCATGGGGAGCAGCGTGTTAGCTGCTCCCCATGCAGAAAAGCAATGCCAGCTCCCGCAGGATGCGGGGAGCCGCTAGGGACCGTGGGGGGCTTGGGGACCCCCCCATGGCCCCCAACGAGGAGGGCCAGGCCCTGGGGGATGGGGTCCCCGGGACCAGAAGTGGCCCCGGGGCCCCCCTCCCAAAAAAAAGAATAAATGCAGCCCCAGACGCATACTGGAGGTTTCTGGTGAGCTAGTTGGCCCCCAGGGACCCCCAGTATGCAAGGGGAATTAGTTCCCCCTCTGCAAATGCGCCAGGTGGCTGCGTTGCAGAAAGGTGTAATGAGGCCACGCCCCTTTGTACACCTCTCTGCAACGAAGCCCCCTGGCGCATACTGGAGGTTCCTGGTGGGCTAGTTGGCCCCCATGCACCCCCAGTATGCAAGGGGACTTAATCCCCCAACTTAGAACGCACTGCGGGTGCGTTTGCACAGTGGTGAAGGTAGGGGGCGGGCTTGAAGTGATATGTGTGCAAACATACCCTGTGGCGCGTTTTAAGTTGGGGAATTAATTCCTCTTCAATCCAGAGGTCCCCTAGGGGCCAACTTGTCCAACAGGTACCGGTAATCCCAGTATTTTACATGCTCCCTAAGATACATAAAAACCCCACTAGTCCACCAGGGAGACCTATTATTTCATCCTGTGGCAGTCTATTTGAGAATGCTTCACGTTACATCGATTATTTCCTTAATCCAATAGTGAGATCACTCCCCTCCTACATCAAAGATTCGACTGATTTTCTAAAATGTATCCTTGACATTCGATGGGATGATGAAACCATGGTCTTGCTGACATTAGATATATCCACACTGTATACCAGTATCAGACATGTAGATGGACAACAGCGAGTGAATACTATCTTAACAGAAGACAAGCCTGGTTTGCCGGCCCCCAAAATAGTATGATTTTAGAACTTATGGAGTGGTGCCTCACTAAAAACATTTTTCTCTTTTGCGATGATTTCTTTCTGCAGGAATGGGGGACTGCGATGGCCACCTGTTTCGCTCCCAGTTATGCCAACTTACATCTCGGCTGGTGGGAGGAACGGGTGCTCGGGGGTGGTCCCCTCGACCAGTGGGCTGAACATGTCCTGTTATGGGTCAGGTTTATCGATGATGTCTTCGTGCTGTGGCAGGGTGTTGGGAATTAGGGGCATGGGGGGGTGTGGGTGCCTTCTGTTTCTTTCCCCCTTCCTTTTTTCCCCTGTACAACCTGGTGGCAGCACGGAGTGCACATGGGAACTTGTGGGATAGTCCCTTGGTTTATTATAAAAGTCCCTACCTTGTGGAAACCGGTGCTTGGTTTCTTTTACATTTTCTCAGCTTCCCATCAGGGAGGAAATGCCTACTTCTATGGCCCCAAAATCATTGCTAACCATCCCTAGTCCGACCAGGGATGAGTTTTTAGCTCTGACAACAAAAGTTAAATCCGGCTCTCCGGATGATCCTTTGCGACCTGCTCAGTTCCGGGAACTTGCTGAATGTTGTTATCCTGCCCTTCATGATCTCATCAACATATCTTTCAGCTCCGGCAGTGTTCCCAAGGCCTGGAAACAGGCTGTGGTCATTCCGATCCTTAAGAAACCTACCCTCGATCCGACCAAACCAGAACACTACCGGCCCATTTCCCTTCTTCCTTGGCCAGCCAAGCTAGCGGAAGCTCATGCTAACCGCATTTTATCTGCTCACCTGCAAGAAACGAATCTACTGGATATTTCCCAGAATGGATTCCGTGCAGGTCATAGCACCGAAACAGCTCTCTTGGCTGTGGTGGAACATATAAGGAAGAAGTTGGATCAGGGTCAGACGGCGGCACTGATCCTTTTGGATCTCAGTGCCGCTTTCGACACGGTGTCCCATCAGATTTTATTACATCGTCTGATGGAGGCTGGAGTCGGAGAGACGGCACTTGAGTGGTTTCGCTCTTTTCTTAAGGATCGAGGTTTTAAAGTGTCCACCCCCCCTTTTGTTTCTGCGTCACGTCCTATTCTTCAGGGTGTTCCCCAAGGTTCGGCTCTAAGTCCCACTTTATTTAATTTGTATGTTCAGCCTTTGGCGGAGGTTGCCCATAGTTTTGGTCTTTCCTTAGTGTCATACGCCGATGACACGCAGCTGGCGGTGGCACTGAATGGAGACTCCAGCATGGACGCCCCCACCTTCCAGTCAGCGTTAAAAGCTGTTGCTGGCTGGATGACGGACAACCGATTACAACTAAATGCCTCTAAGACCGAGGTCATTATCTTCGGTAAGGAAAGTGGTCTATGGGGAGATCAATGGTGGCCTACTGATCTTGGCCCTGTGCCTACCCCTGTGAGTGAAGTCAGAAACCTTGGGGTGTGGTTCGATGACAAGCTTTCATTTATTTCCCATACCAAACGCGTGGCTGGCGTATGTTTTGGTACTTTGCATGGTCTGAGACCCATTTTTAAATTTTTCGATGCTGAGACAAGACAGATCATGGTCCAGGCTCTGGTTCTTACCAGACTGGACTATGCCAACTCTCTGTTTTTGGGCTTAAACCAGGCCGAACTGTCCCGTCTCCAGAGGGTTCAGAACGCGGCGGCTAGGATGCTTGTCGGCCTCCCGAAATTTGTCTCAGCTCGCCAAACCATCCGCAATCTTCATTGGCTTCCGATTGAGCAAAGAGTTAAGTTTAAAGCCCTCTGCTTAACTTTTAAAATCCTCAACCTAGCCTCTCCCCCGATCCTTGCACAGACTATTCTGCACTATGTTCCTACCAGAGCTCTTCGCTCTGCTAGTCTTAACCTTGTCATAGTGCCTCGTTTTAAAAGGGCTAGAGTGGGTGGTCGCTCGTTTTCAGTGCTGGCGGCTGCTCTTTGGAATTCTCTTCCAGCTCCACTCCGCTCAATTTCAGATCTGCTTCCTTTTAGGAAGACCTTGAAGACTTTTCTTTTCTCCACAGGTTAGCTTGTTTTTTGTCCAGCTTTTTTAATCGTGTTGTGTTATTCAGATCTCCAAGCGCCGGGACGCCACTTGGCTGCGGCATCCGCGCGCTATATAAAAAATAGTTAACATAACATAACATAACATAACGGTCCCTTGCCACGGGACTTCCTGTTCCAGGATTCGAGGTCCGAGTGCCTCGCTGTGGGGTCCGCCGTTGGGGGCCTCGCTTCAGCCTTTATTCGAGTTGTTGTACTCTGGACCACATTGGGAGTAAAGCTGCTACGGAGATACGCGGCTGCGTGTCTCTATTGGTTTTTGCATACAGACTTCCTGGATTTGTATAGTCGGTCCACATCGTTGTGAGTTTTATGGGCGGATTCACGAAGGAGCTGAAGCACAGCCGTTTTTTGTGCTCCTTCGTTATATTGGGATTCCGGGGTTTTTTGGGTGCCCCTACAACCCTTCTTGGAGACTCTTTTTCCCCTTCCTTTTTGATATGACATGGGAGAAGGTATAAATTACTTCAGCTGACAAGACTTTCCGAATTGGGTTTCCTTCCCCTTTTTCCTTCCTGTCTATATTTAGATTTTTGGATGACTGGGTGCAGCTGCTACTCTCCTGCAGGACAAGTGGAGTGTGTTATACGAAGACATTAACTCATTTGCCTATTTGGAGTAGCCCTACACACTGAATTGGGTAAGCAGGAGTGTCTATGGGTTCTGGTGTGCACTTGGTGTTGTTTCTATGATGATAGGGAAGTCACCAGTACTAAACCTATTTCCCTTTTGTGTTTAAGGTCACAGCTGTGGTCTGTCAAAGTGCTGTTGGGAGATAAAAGGAAGCACGCTGCTTTACCCAAGGCGTTTTCATTCCCTGTTTTGTTTACCCACCTTCTCCCTACATCGAGGTCGCCCATCACCCTGATTTGTTCAGTCGGGTGTGGGGTGGCAACGGTGGGGGTAGAGGACTGGGAAGTTCTTCACTCCTGCAGTGTTGGGCAGGTTGGCAGGCAGAACACACGGCACAGAGACAGACATCAAACAGTTTATTAATGACCTCAACCAAAACTCTTTTAATCTAGAGTTCGTAGGTTATTACAGTAAAACCACAATAGATTTCTTGGACATTCGGATCAGACCCCTTGATGGTAAACTGGAAACAACTGTCTTTAGCAAGGCTACTGCTGGAAATTCAGTTCTCCATGCGGAAAGTGTTCATCCAGCCGCATTAATTAGAAGTATTCCGTTTGGGGAGTACTACAGAGCTAGGAGAACTTGTAGCAGCAAGGAAGAGTTTGATAAATTGAAAAAGGGATGACCCAAAGATTTACCCAAAGGGGATACAAGCAAGATATATTAAAAGGGGCATCCACCAAAGCGAAAAATCTGGGGAGGCAAAAGATACTCTTTGAACCTTCTAGAACTAAAAAACAGCAGGAACAGAACAAACATTTGAGTAACCAGGATAATTCCAGATTTATAACCACTTTTAATATAAAACATAAGGAAGTTAGATCTATCCTGAGAAAATACTGGTATCTTGTAAGAAAAGATCCGGTGTTGGGTCCTAGAGTAAAAAGAAACCCGGAGGTTACTTATAGGAAATCCAAATCGCTCAAAGACCTGATCGTTAGAAGTGAATTTATTGAGAAAAAGAAGGGTATCTCTAACTGGCTAAAACAAAAACCTGGTTTTAAAAAATGTTCGAAATGTAAGGCATGCCAACATGGCATGAATCGTACCTATTTTAGATTTTTTTTTAACAAAACCGTAACCATCAGAAGTTTTATGACCTGCAAAAGTAATTTTGTCGTGTATCTGTTACAATGCTCTTGTCCTAAAATATATATAGGTAGTACTACTCTACCTGTTCACCAACGAATCCTACAACACAGGCGAGCGATTGTCAATCAGGACAGAACGTATCCCATTGGGCGGCATTTGAGTCCCATCATCAAAGCAACCCTGTAAGCCTACAATATACAAACATAGCAGAGGTCCCCAAGAAAAAGAGAGGGGGAGACAGGGAAAGAGAACTCCGGAAGTTAGAGACATACTTTATCCTAGAATTCAATTGCAAGGAACCGTATGGGCTTAACGTAGATGAGGACCTTTATACTTGCCAGTCCTGATAAATATGATAAAGAGTTTATAATATGTAAATCTGTACTTAGAACCATGAATTGATTGTGTTTTTAAGAGAATACTTTTTTTTTATTCTACAGTGATAGTATTTCCTGATACATGTAATAACAGGACCGGTGTCATCAAGTGGGTAAAAACAGTACTTGCAATATAGGAACTATTATGCATTTGCACTTTTTGATATTTTTGCACTGAAATGAAATGGATTTTAGAAAAAATTGTATCTAGTTTACATATGCATTTGCACTTTATTTCGTAGTAGAGTACTGTATTGAAATTTGTTTGTAGTGAAAGGAGTGAAATGTTTACTTGAAGAACATTATCATTGTTTACATAAGTAGTGGTATTTAGATTACCCTTGCACTTGCACTTTATTCCTTGAATAGAGTACTGTATTGAAAATTGGTTTACAATGAAAGGAGTGAAATGTTTACATAAAGAAATTATTATTGTTTACATAAGCACAAGCACTTTTTATGGGTCAAATGTAAGAATCATATATTGATTCTAGACGTTTGGAAACTTTCTTTGAATTGATATGAATTTAAGACTGCTATCGTAGGAAATTGTTTTGAGTTATGTTTCCGTTTCTTCAGTGAATTATTTTTTAGTTAATCAGGCATGCATAATGTAGAATTGCATCGTTGCACTGGCACTTTGGAAGTTGCAAGAACAAAGAACAAATGGAAATAGGCACTTGCCACCGTATTCTTAAACAAACCGAAAATTGCCAATTTTTAACAGCACTTGCACTTTTTGAAATACTAGAAATGTACAAACTTGTTTTATAAATGCTTTAATTTGTCTTTATTTTAATTGTACAAAATTGAGGAAGTAATATTCCCAATCTATTTGGTTTAAAAAAAAGTTTTAATGGATTTTAACTAAGAATCAATAATTGGTAATCGAGCTGGTTTGTGGTGAAAATATATATATATATGTGAATGCTGGTAAAAGTAACACATTTAAATATGGCCGCTGTTTTCCACTAAGCTGAATCCCACACGCAACTCTGTGTCCATCATCGCTTCTTACTGTCACTGTGTTGTGTATTTTAATTTGAAAAAAATGGTGGTAGAACATCATGAACAAGGGAGCTTGACTCCCGAAACGCGTTGATGTGAACCCGTCATTCTGAAAATAAAACGGAGTATGTTTTAAATCCTACCTTGGAGTGCCGGATGATTGTCTGTTGCCTGTTGGATAATCCTATATTCAATATGTATATATATATATATACACACACACATATATATTGTTTTTTTTTTAAATACCCTTTCTACCGTAAATACCAAACCCACCCTCATCCCTTAAAATATCGCTGCACCCCAAAATCCTAACCCACCCTTACCCCTAAAAATACACCTGTACCCCGAACCCTAAACAAACCCTGAACCCTAAAAATGCCCCTGTACCCCAAAACCAAAACCCACCTTGAACCCTAAAAATACCTCCTGTACCCTCAAACCCACCCTAAAAATGCCCTTGTACCCCAAAATATTAATACTCCCTAAACCCTAAAAATACCTCAGCACCCCAAAACCCAAACCCTCCCTGAACTCTAAAAATATCTCCTGCACCCAGAAACCCAAACCCACTCTAAAAATGCCCCTGTACCCCAAAACCTAAACACCTCCTAAACCCTAAAAATACCTCAGCACCCCAAAACCCACACCCACCCTGAACCCTAAAAATACCCCCTGCACCTCAAAACCTAAACTCGCCCTGAACCCTAAAAATATCTCCTACACCACAAAACCCAAACCCACCATAAACCCTAAAAATGCCCATGTAGCCCAAACCCTAAATACCCCCTAAACCCTAAAAATACCCCCTGCACCCCAAAACCCAAACCCACCCTGAACCCTAAAAATATCTCCTGCACCCCAAAACCTAAACTCACCCTGAACTCTAAAAATATCTCCTGCATTCCAGAACCCAAACCCACCCTAAAAATGCCCCAGTACCCTAAAACCTAAATACCCCAAAACCCTAAAAATGCCTCTGTACCCCAAAACCTAAACCCACCCTAAACCCTAAAAATGCCCCTGTACCCCAAAACCAAAACCCACCTTGAACCCTAAAAATACTTCCTGTACCCCAAAACCACCCTACAAATGCCCCTAGACCCCAAAACCTTAATACCCCCTAAACCCTAAAAATACCTCAGCACCCCAAAACCCAAACCCTCCCTGAATCCTAACAATATCTCCTGCACCCCAAATCCCAAACCCACTCTATAAATGACCCTGTACCCCAAAACCTAAATATCTCCTAAACACTAAAAATACCCCAGCACCCCAAAACCCACACCCACCCTGAACCCTAAATGTACCCCCTGCACCCTAAACTCACCCTGAACCCTAAAAATATCTCCTGCACCCCAAAACCCAAACCCACCCTAAACCCTAAAAATGCCTCTGTAGCCCAAACCCTAAATACCCCCTGAACCCTAAAAATACCCCCTGTACTCCAAACCCACCCTGAACCCTAAAAATATCTCCTGCACCCCAAAACCTAAACTCACCAGAACTCTAAAAATATCTCCTGCATCCCAGAACCCAAACCCACCCTAAACATGCCCCAGTACCCTAAAACCTAAATACCCCCTAAACCCTAAAAATACCCCAGCACCCCAAAACCCAAATCCACCCTGAACCCTAAAAATACCCTCTGCACCCCAAAACCTAAACTCACTCTGAACCCTAAAAATATCCCCTGCACCCCAAAACACTAACCCACCCTAAGCCCTAAAAATGCCCCAGTACCTCAAAACCTAAATACCCCTCAACCCTAAAAATACCCAAGCACCCCAAAACGAAAACCCACCCAATACCCTAAAATGACCCTGTGCACCCCATAACCCAAACCCACCCTGAACCCTTAAAATACCCCATAACCCCAACACATATACCCCTACACCCCAAAACCAAAACCATATACTTACCTTAAACTTAATGATAAAAACATATGATTTTACCATTCATGCATTTTAAAGCGAATTTCGTTGTAAAAGGATGCGTGGTAAAAGCATATAAAATGTAATGCCATGCGTTATAATGGTATTGCTGGGTAATGGTACTTGCGTTATCATGGTATGCAGGGTGATGGTATGCGGGGTAAAAGTTTTGTTGTAAAGGTTGATTAGCATCTGGAACAGTATCACTGATGCATTCGGTACCACTGGACAACATGGAACCACAATTGTGTTGACCTTTCGCAGGTCTTGCACGATTCTAAATTTCCCGCTTGGTTTCTGTAATCCCATGATGGGTGAGTTTCATGGACTGCCCATTATCTCCTTCAGATTTCCCTGCTGAATCATTTATTTATTTATTTATTCAAAGTTTTATATAGCGCGAACAAGATCTTTACAGATATCAGAGCGCTTCACAGAGACAGGGGTAGGGGCAACACGAGGGTGACTAAACAGAACTAATGGGAACAGTATAAAAGTCAGTAGCATAATAGGATAGCAGTAATGTACAAATAACATACCAATATACAATCAGGTAACCAGTAATATAAGACAACGCAAAGTCATTGATCCAGCTACAATAGGGTTCAGGTAAACTTTGGATGTAGGGATGGCTTATACCATTTTCTTAGGATTAGAGAGAAGAAGGGGTGGGGGCATCAAGAGGGTGATTCAACAAACTAATGTGTACCATATAGTGGTCGGTAGTAGGAGAGTAGCATAATAGTGTCGCAATCAAGTAAGAATATAATGCCAAGAGACAATCAGGTAATCAATGATAAAAAGCGATGCAAAGTCTCTGATCCAACAACCTAAAAGTTCAGGTGAACTTGGCCATAAGGATGGTTTTCACCTCTTTCTTGAAGAATGCAGTGGAGGAGATAAGCCTGGTTTCAAGAGGGAGTGCATTCCAGATCCTGGGTGCCATTCCTGAGAAGGAGCGTTTGTATGTTTTTTCCTTCCAGAATCTACGAGGTTTCAGGAGTAGACTTTTTGTGCTTCTGTTGGATCTCGAACCTCCTGATATAGATAACTTTTGAGCGAGGTAGTTGGGTGCCTTGTGGTGCACGGCCGAGTGTGTCATAACGGCAATTTTTAACTGTATTCTGCCTTCAAAAGGCAGCCATTTCAGGGATTTTAAGTCTGGGGATATATGCGAGTGTTTTCTAGAGCCAGTAATGAGTCTCGCGGCAGCGTTCAGGGAGGCTCTTAGGGGTGCGGTTGTGGATAGCGGGAGTCCGCTGAGGGCCACAATTCCATAGTCTATGCGAGGGATGACTAGAGCTTGTACAGCAGTTTGGAAGTCCTTGGCTGGGAGGAAGTGTTTAAGTTTCCTCAGTGTGTTGATTTGGAAATTAGCTCCTTTTGTTGCTTTGCTAACGTGCTGTTGCATGTTGAGCTTGGCGTCAAGTGTGATGCCTAAGGATTTCGCAGAATCCACGATGGTGGGTTGGACATTGAGTGCTGTTAGGTTATTAAGCCAGATTTGGGTGGTGGTAATTTTCGCAGGAGGTGAGATCAATAGGAACTCAGTTTTCAGAGCATTTAGTTTGAGGTGATTATCGGCCAACCAAGATTGAGTGTTTCTAAGTGTGGAATTCAGAAGTTTGATATCTTCCGGGGATTGTAGCTTTAGGTAAAGTTGTGTGTCATCAGCCTACATATGGAATTGTACATTGGATGCTTGGAGCAAGGTGGCGAGAGGTTCCATGACGAGGTTGAACAGTGTGGGGGAAAGGGAAGATCCTTGCGGGACACCTAGATCTACTGGCACAGGTGAAGACAGCACATTGTTGATCTTGAACTTCTGAGACCGGTTATGTAGGAAGGAAGCAAACCATTTGAGAACAGTTCCGGATACACCCATTCTAGTGCTTAGCAACTCCAGTAGGTTCTCGTGTTTGACCGTGTCAAATGCTGAGGAGAGATCAAGAAGGATGAGGAGGCAGGAATCATTGCGATCAAGGATTTGGAGGGCGTCATCAATTATGTGCGTCATAGCCGTTTCCGTGCTATGTTTCGCTCGGAAGCCTGATTGATGAGGGTTGAGGAGGTCAAACTGGTCAATGTGTTTTGTTAGTTGGAGTTGTACACATTTTTCCAGCAGTTTTGCCAGGGTGGGTATATTGGTTATAGGGCGGTAATTGTTCAGGTCAGACGGGTCAGCTGTAGGTTTCTTGAGTATAGGCGTGACTTGCCGCACCTTGAGGGAGTCTGGGATGAGACCTTGTTGAAGGGAGCTGTTGATGATTTTGGTCCAAAGTGGGAGGAGCAGGGGGATGAAGTCTTTTACAGCATTAGCAGGTAGGGGGTCTATGAGGTGATTAGAGGGCTTCAAGGTGTCGAGCAATTTGTGTATTGCTTCTTCAGAGTAGGTGTCGAAGGACAACCATGATGCGTTATTTTTAGGTTGAGTGTTAGACATTCTGGTGTGGCTGGGGTATCGGCTTACATCCATGATGAGGTCACTTCTTATGTTGTCGGTCTTTAGCTTAAAGAAAGCAGAAAAGTCTTCACAGTGTGGGGTATCGCTTGTTGTGCTGTTTGATTGTAAGGGTTCTGTCTTTGTTTGAGTTTTGATTAGTTCGAACAGTTTTTTTGGCCTGTTTTTTGCTTGGTCCAGCTGGCGGCTAAAGAAGTCAGACTTCGCGCGCTTTATTTTTCTAAAGTAGGCATTTCTCTTGTTCTTAAGCTTTGAGATGCAGTGAAGAGGGGTCAGATCTCCAGGTGCGCTCTGCCATTCGCATAGCACGCCTATCATCATTGAGTCTGCCGTCATACCAAGGGTTTGAGTTCTTGGTGGAGACTCTCTTCAGTTGGAATGGGGCGGCTTCGTTGACTATTGAGTTCATAGAGTCAAGGTAGTGATCGGTCAGTGATTGAACATCCGAGGCGCCCGAAGGGGGAAGGAGGAGACTGCAGATGTGGGGAGGCAGGGAATTGGGGTTAAGATTCTTCATGTCCCTTTTCCAGATCTTGGATTTGGTAGGTTGAGCCGGGTTAAGTTTAACTTTTTCGTTGATAAAGAAGGTGATAATGTGGTGGTCTGACCAGTCACAGGGTTGGATCGCCTCCAGTTGGGTAGAGTCCTCTTTGGCGATGATGAGATCGAGTATCGAGCCTTTGTCGTGTGTAGGTCTCTCGCATATTTGGGTGAGGTCAAGCGCATTAAGGAAAGTTTTGGGACTATTCACCACTGCGTCTTTCTGATCTTGCCGGGCCTGTCAAGTCTAATGATGTGATAATTGGAGGGGACTAGTATGTCCATTATCGGTGTAGAAGCTTCAGTTAGCCACGTTTCAGTCAGAATGGCTAGGTCCAGATCCATTGTTGTGACGAGATCCGCGATGTCGGAGGAGTGTCTCTGGGCCGATCTGCAATTGAGTAGGATGCATTTGAGTCTGGGAGTGAGAGGGGTGGTCGAGCCTTCTAGAGAGAGGGGGACTTTTCTGAGGTTGTTAGGGACGGAGCCTCTGTTGCTTAGGGTTGGGGGCCTAAGGGGATTTGTGAGAATTGTGGGTATGGGGAGGTGTGTGATGGATATGTGTTTTACAGGACCTGGGCCAAAAGAGCGAAGGAGGGAGCATAAGTCGCGGTCCGACAGGGAGTTGAGGGCACGACGGGGGCGGTGGGTGTTATTGCGAGCGGGGATAGTCGGCCAGCGCGGGGAGCGTTGGAAGCAAGGGTATATGGGGAGGGTGGGTCGTTTGTTGGGTAGTGGAATGGTGGGAGGTTGACTGGGGTGTGAAAAGAGATGTTCTTTGATGGCGTGGAGATCTTCTTTGACTTGTAGGAGATCCTCTTTGACTTGTTGGAGGGTGGATAAAATCAAGTCCAGAGGTGGATTGGGGATGGTGTTGGTGATGAGAGCCGTTGGCGAGTGGTTGAGTAGTGAGCTGGAAAGCGAGCTGAGTACCGAGGGGGGGGATATGCTAGTGTTATTGGAGGGTTCTGCGGTAATATTGAGTGGGATGGCATTCGATGTGTGGGAGAATTTGTGGGTGAGGGGTGTGGGTGAGGTAGGGGGAGGGTGGGAGGCATAGGTAGAGACGTCGGTGGGAGGCGGCGCCGGTGAGTTGAGGAGTGAGTGAAGGCTGAAGACAATGGGGGTGGCAGGAAGGTAGTGGGGGCTGAGAATGGGAGGGGAGAGAGGGGGGGATGCTAAGGTAAGGGAGGTGGTATGTTCTGTGGGTCTAGTTGGGAGGGTGGGGAGGTGGGGAGTGAAAGTGGGGGGGAGCTAGGGTGGGAGAAGGATCTGCCACGGGGGGAAGGGGGGGGGGAGATAAGCTCCGGACGGTGGTGGGTTCAGAGGGACTCGTGGGGGGTGTAAGGTGGGGGGAAGGGACGGTGGGGGTATGGAGGGTGTATGAGGGGGAGTGTTCTCCGCCAGTAGATGCGGGGTGAGGAGGTGTTAGGTCGGGTGTGCGATTTACTATAGCGCTGGGGGGATGGGAGAGGTGGGTGTCAATCCGCTGTTGAGATGGGTAAGGCAAGTTAGATAGAGGATTGGCGTTGGAGGGTGTTGTGTAGCTTGATGTGTTCGGAGTGGAGGTCCGCCGTTTGGCGATGTGTTCTAAGAAGGTAGGGAACAGGTTGTCGAGTCGGTCGAGGTTCCTATCAGTGGCTTGGAATAGTATGGTCCCGTTGTTGTAGATGGTGATGGTGGCTTTGCCTGGGAAAACTTGGGATGACGTGATAGACAGCGTTAGGCCATGAGCGGATTTACTGGTGGTGGAGCTAGTGAGAATGGAGAGGAGCGCTTTCCTCCACTGTGCTCTACGCATGGAATCAATTGCAGGTTTAATCCCTGCAATCGTCTCAGGTGACAGATTATACTGGGGCGTTCTCAGGAACTCAACATTTTGCTTAACCTGGATCTGTAACTGGCTCAACACCTTTGATCAACCCGATCTCTTCTCCTGTGAAATCCCACACATTCAATGAAACAGAGTCTGTTAGGTCAAGTGGAAGTTCTTCCACAGTTAACATAGGATACATCTCTATGCTCAAATGCTGATTCGCAACCTAAAAGGTGGCATCATCGTCATTTGTCTGTAAATCCACTCCCTTGGGCGTGCAATAGATGGTACAATTCAGCTTGCACAAAAGAATCACGTCCTAGCAAACAGACTGGACTTGAGTCGCACACCACAAACTGGTGTCGATCTCTGAAAGTTCCTATTCTCACAGGAATTGACTCGATCAATTGGTTAGTCATCTTCTTATTTGTAGGGGTGGGCGTAATTTGCGTAATTGCGTTACGCAAATCTCCGCGAAACGGTAATAAATCTCCGCGAACACGCAGAAATTCGGTGAACATGCGGAATTGCTTGTTCGCAATGCTTTTTTACTGTTCGCAAACGCTGTTTGCGTGCTCGGGGGAAATATCTCACAAACATGCATTTGAGAATGTGAACAAGCAAAAAAATTCGCGAAACCGCTGAACGCAGCATTTTGGGCAATTTCACGTTCTCCGCGGAATGCGAAATTAACCAAATTCTGCAAATTCCGCAAGCGGAACGGAATTTACCACCCAGGCCTACTTATTTACCACTCCTATTACTTGGATTGATTGTCCCGAGAGGGTAGGTTGGGAACTACTGCAGATCTCACAGTAGAACGGGTGGCACCAGTATCATTCAAAAAGGTGGTGGGATGACCGCCAACATCTGATTCTACAAACGGTCCCCTCTGGTCTACCTCTAAGACTGCCCCAAGAGTGCAGTCTTCCGCCCCCCTTAGGCACCTTCATTGTAATGAATGTGAGCTATACTCATCACAATCCTCGAAAAGAGCATCTGCAGGTACTTTCGATTTCTTTGTGGAATTCTTGGAGGTTGTGGAATTTGCACCTGCGGGCACAATGTCCCCCCTTGCATGGACTTGAGTCTTGTCACTGTATTGACGACTTAAGATACCTGCACCGTCTCTTCCTCTTGTTGCTCCTGGTTTGCTGGATTCAATCTACACTTGCGCTTCCAATGCCGATCTTGTGACAAAGGTGACACGCAGTGGTCTTTTTCAGTGTTGTCACATCCATCCCTGTCTTGGGGTCTACAGGTTTTCCTTTTCCTTGACCCTGCCCATTCTGGGTCCCTCCTTGACTGTTTCCCTGTCTTCTCACTATCGTCTCTTCAAATGACTGTGTCTGGACTACCCCGTCAGCGTTTTGCATTTAGACCAGCATTAGCTTATTCTTAAGCTTCCTATGTTTCGAGTCCATTTCGTCGCTGCAGTATCTGGTGTACTGCAGTATTTCGTCCACCGACTTGTTCTGCCAGCAGATTAAATGCTGCTGGATCATGAAACTAATTTCATATCTCAGACCCAAGATGAACTTGGAAACAAATTGTCCCATGTCTTTGGGATCTCACGTGTCTAGCCCACTCTACTGCTTAAAGACTTGTAAGATTCTCTCGTAATATTCATGTACAGACACTTTTGGTTCCTGGACAGTTCGATCTATCTTAAACCAATCGCTGTCTTGGGGTGAGATTTTGGATTTCAGCCAGGTAACTACATGCTCAAACTTTTTCATAACAATAGGTGAAGGACCATTGGTAGCAGAATCCCTGCCTGGTTCGAAGTTGGTCAATCAACTGCAACTTTACAAGCTGCCCACAAATCACTTGGTACTACGATATCAAACAATGTGTTCAGGTCGACCCACAACACCTTCGAGATTTTAAGAAAACGGTCGACCTGCTTGTACCACTGGGCAGGCTTCTCCCTCAGCTGAGGAAATTAGTTCGTAAATGCTGCCAAATCACCTCTACTCTAAGGCACATGCACATACCCTTCATTTTGTACCTCTAGCAAAGGGTAATTCTGCACCCCTATTATCTACCCTCCTGGAGGAGGTGTCTCTCCTACGCTCTTTTTGGTGCTCTTCTTTTTGGACCATCTTTTCTCCCACTTATCAAGCATGCTTCATGCACGTATCCCTACAATCAATTCTCGAATGTGAGATTTCAATCCTATGACTCTCTTCTCTTCCAATTCCTGATCACTGTACTGCAATCTGTGACTTCCCTGCAAAATCTTGGTTTTAGTCAGATCCACCTCATACCTTCTTGCCAAGTCTGTCAGTTTCTCATTTGCTGTCCTTACCTTAGGAGTTATATCCTTAGCTACAAACAGCAACTCATCTGGTTCATATAGCTCAATTCTTTCCAAAGGCAGGTACCCCCTAATTATCTCATCTACCTCAGCTTTTAACCTAATCACATCCAACATCTTTGCTCTTATAGGAGCCTTAAGGGTTCCTCGACTTGATGCACCACTTGACTCTCCATTCTCACTGCTCTGCGCTCCACATCGGTTCCCTTCCGCTATATTCCCAAGGATTGGTCGGCTTCTAGAATATCCGTGATCTCAATCTCCTGTCATCCTATCATTAAGGCCTCTCACTGGTGATTCCCACATCCTCACGTCAGATCTTGAATTGACCAAAGGCCTTGGTCTCGCCGTTCTTATATCCACCTGTCCTCTAGAGGAGTCTGCAGTGGTGGGAAATGGCGTACTTGATTCCATGGGTCCCGGAAGGTGACCTATTCCGCTCACTATGCCATTCCCTCCAGAACCAGTCACCTCTCCTGCTACTGATCATGCTAGATGTCCATTTCCTGCCTGATCTGGGTCATATACTGACACTATGGGGCCGATGGTAACCGGCACTGTAAGAACATCTGGTAGCATTGTAACAACTGTAACTCCATTAGCTTCAGTACTTGCTAGTGTCTGTGTTCCCATCCCTTCTGTTCCTATTGAGATTCTTCCAACTACTCTCACACTAGGTTGAGTCTGCGATTCTCCAATTCCCTCTGATGGTATCTCCTTTCCCTCTTCCGAATCTGCATTATATAGAGGTGGTCGTTCTGATAGTAATCTATCTAACAAGCTGTAATCTGTGTCACTATCGGTATCCTCACCACACTTGTTCTGGGTATCTCCTACATTTACCATCAACAGGAATAGCCTATCCCCTTCAATAGTTTCCACCCTCCATCTCTTCTCCAATGCATCTCATCGCGCATTTTGAAACACCCTGATTGATTTTTTCACCCTTACCTGACTTCGGTATCTTTTCCTGTCATGTTCTGCTCTCCTCCATGCATGTAGTGCCTAAAACTGTGTTGGTCTGGGTAAAGGTCGCAATGAAGACATCACTGTTTTCAATTGGTACAACACTTCCAACCTGATAGTACCATAACACGGAAAAGCCAATTCCTCCTCTTTTTCAGGCATTTTATGCCAATTTTGAAGCCAAATTATAGTATGCAATCCCACATTCGTAGCAATATAATGGCTGGGGTATCCTCGGGTGGAGCTACTTCTCCTCCTTGAGTAACCACTCTTCTTTCTCCTCTACACATATCTCGTAAAACTTCAAAACATTTCATGATGAAATCAACTTTTATTCTTCAATTGTTTTTGTTCTTCTTCCTGAAGACAATCCACCAATACCACTCCACACCAACCGACCTATCGCAGCGAGGCACTCTCTGACATCACAATTCCTCCTTATGCAGCAGATCCCCTCCTTTACAATTTGCCTCTCACACACTCATGCGTCTCATACAATGAAATAACTGTTTGTCCACCAAACGACCGAACCGTCACTTCTCTGACTGTCCACCAAACGACCGGGCAGTCTCACGTAATTGTCGACCTCAACTCTGGCAACTGTCTGTCCATGAAACAAATGGACAACTGTCAAGTTAAGTCAAGTCAGGATATTTCTATTGCGCACATATCACGTCCAAAAGAGTCTCATGGCGCATGCAGACGATTCTGACCAAAAGGGTAGGTAGCAAGATTAGCAGAAAAGCCAGGTCTGCCTCAGACTATCTGCCCACGAATGGTCGGACAGTCATATACTTAATCAATAGGATCCAATTACTCAATGTTCCACATGTAGTAAACCCACAACCTGCATCGCTTACTCACGCACTACCAAACACATTTCCCTATCACCGGTGGGTGAGTCAACAACATCTCATGACTTCCACAATCACTGGTCAGACAATTTCAACTCTGGGTGTCTTCTACACCACAATGTCTTAATCCCGGGGTATCAATAGATCAAATCTCATGGACCACAAATGTTCAGCCCCGAACCACAATCACTTAACTCTCATTCCAACTCCGCAAGACATCACACATAGAAAACAACACTGCAATCTAACAGACACACATCCCTTTTCATACTCACTCTACCACGAACTGCTGTTCTCTCCGTGGATTTCCATCAAACACCGTCGTCCTCTGCTCATTATCCACTGGATAACCATCACTTGGGCTCTATGGGGACTCAATGACTACCCTTCTCTACGTCTCCCCTTAATACAGAGGTAACCATCCTCTTGCTACCAACTAATTACGCCGGATTCCACTATAAATGTTTCACTAGGAATTTGCGGTCGACTGGACCTTTATTACCTGCTGCAATGCGTAAAGGGGAGAAACAATGCATCCATGACAAACTAGTATAGACTAACTAAGTAAAACTCAGAAAGGATCACAGACTCCGGATTCTAATTTAGGGGTTTTATTACAAAGCCAAAACTAACTGAACATACAAGCACCCCATGACGAGGTTGAAAAAGTACTAATTATCGGCATTCCTGAATACCTTGTAACAGTCTCCTCCATGCCTAACTCCTAAAACAAAAGGTGTTAGTCTAACTAACAAGGATGGCTTCCTTGCACCTGCAACAGAAACATGAGAACAGAACAACCTTGCACGCACATGAAAATTGCTGACTGCCTCCAAATGAGAGCTTTACCAGGGGAAAATGCATTTCAGGCCTACACAAACCCGCTAACATAAGAAATACGAATAGGCCTTTTATAGCATGAAAGAGTAAATACTCCATCTAGGCCTGTGACATCAAATGAAACATGCATTTATAAATGTTGCATCTGCAAGCACTACATTTCATCACATTTTAAGGCACAATCAAATCATCTCTACGTGTGCAGAATTTAATATGGTGCACATTTAAATCTAATACATTATATACATATGACCTACTATATTAAGTGTTTGCAAGAACATCAAGAGTTACATGAGTCCATCTAAATGCCATTTTACTTATCTTGAATGGCACAACTTATTCTAACGCTTCATTTATCATCAATTATTACAACACAATTTACTAGCTAAAATTAAGACACATAAGGATATATATATCAACTAATCCCGTAAGTGTGGGGCCATCAATTAAAATCAAAAAGTCTCCACATATAGTAACAGCATAAGATGTAGAGTAAAACAAATATGCAGTGTCGGGAGAGACCATCTGTACAAAAATGGATGAGCCACGTAGTCCTCATCGCTTAAGCCAGGCAGCTTACCTGGCGCCCAGTCATCAGGAATCTGCCGAAAATACTGAGAGAGGCATTCCAAGACAGGTGGAAAGAACCATGTCCTGTGCTGAAAGTCTCCAGACTTCCTTGCATACAGGACATCGCCTCCCATACTGCTGTCATCCTCAAATCTTCGTCCCGGGGTGTGTCCTGGGGGCTGCCATTGTAGCACTTACATGCTGATTCTCCTTCAACATACGGCTGAAATTGACAGCCCAGATCGACTGGTGGTGCGTGAGCAGCGTCAACCGCCAAAACTGTGAAAGGTCTACTCCATTTGTGTGTGTATTTATATATATATATATATTACCTACTGGTGGTCACCAGTAGGTAGTTATAGTTAGAACCTAGTTTCCATAGGAAAAGCATTTTTTGATTTGCTGATAACTTTGGCGTCGCTTGACAAATGTTCTCCCCAAAAAAGTCTATCCAGGTCAGCCCCTATCCTGAAAGTTTGGGGGTGATTCATCAAGCGGGGCTGAGAAAAAAGGGGGGTCCAAAAACGCGTTTTTGGTGTGTTAATTTCTATAGGAAATTTTGAGACAGGCTACAGCTCGACCTGCTGAACGGAATTACCCCAAATTTGGCAAAAAGGTAGTGCTGGTACATTCAAAAAAGAAAAGTTTTGATATCTATGTCTGCGGTGGAGTCACGACCCCTCCGGACCAGGAGCTTAATTCTAATTGGCTGTCAACACTCCAAACCAGGAAGTGTTGGCATCCATCTTGTGACTCAGTAGAACCAAGTCAGGGAAACCTGCTCTCGCTTTCAAAATCCAAAGCAGAATTGCTTTTCCACACGGGGAACAGCATGTCAGCAGCTCCCGTGTGGAAAAACAATGCCGTCTCCCGCAGGAGGCGGGTAGCCGGCAGGGACCATGGGGGCATTGGGGCTCCCCCCATGGTCCCCCAATGAAGAGGCCAGGCTCCGGGGGATAAGGTCCCCAGGGTCAGATGTGGCCTGGGAGGGGGGCCATGCAGCCCTCCTCTCAATTGTTGTTTTTTCAAAAACATTTTACATGTGAGCATGCCTTGGGGGATGGGGTCCCCGAGGCGAATGTAAATTAGTGAAAGTGGACTTTTTTTTTACAAAAATGGAGTCACGACCCTAGCCCGGCGCTCAGCGTGGTGGGTGCGTGGCTCCCAGCACGGTCCCCCATGTGAACGTGATGGGTGCGCAGCCATGGGCGTCCGCAGAAATATTTCCAGGGGGGGGGGCAAAATGTTAACGTCATCACCATCCTCCGACATGATATGTGCCCGGTGGGGCACAAGAAACACTGGGGCGCAGGAGGAGCCATGGGGGGCAGGAAGCAGACCGCATATGATAAATACACCATAGGGTTGTTGTGCCACAGCCATCTCTTTCTTTTGCGGCACCCCAAAATCCATACCTGCCTTGGTCCCTAAAATTATCCCCTAGCACCCCAAAACCCATACCCACCCTGAACCCTAAAATGACCCCACCCCACCAAAACTCATACCCTCCCTGAATCCTAAAATTATGCCCCTGGCACCCCAAAACCCATATTTTTATTTATTTATTTATTGTGATTTATATAGCGCACTATAACCCAGAGGTCTCTAAGCACTTTGTTAGGATCAGCTAGACAATAAAAGGATGCATCGGATTACAATTAGCGGCCACCCCACGCTTGCTGGAAAAGCACAGTTTTTAATTTCTTACGGAAGGGCATTAGGTTCGTCTCATTACGAAGTTCCAACGGTAATTTGTTCCACATAGCTGGGAGAGTATGTGAAAAGGCACGCCCGCCCACAGTGATCAGTCTGCAGCGTGGCTGAACAAGATAGGTGGAGTCAGCAGATCTAAGCACCCTCCCTGGTTTATAGAGGGTCAGGCGTGATTTCAAATAGGTAGTTGCCCTTCCATAGAGAGCTTTGTGGGCAATGCAGAGCCCCTTGAACATTAACCTCTGTCTAACAGGCAGCCAGTGAAGTTCCCGCAAGAGGGGGGATGCCTGGGTGTTCCTCGGTTTCTTAAAGATGAGCCTAGCGGCGTCATTCATGACCGTCTGCATTCTATTTAAAAGACCCTGTGGAAGTCCTATGTACAACGAATTGCCATAGTCCAACCTGGCCAAAATCATTGCAGAGACCGCACTCCTTAAAGTGGAAAAAGAGAGCAGCGAAGAAACTTTCCTAAGTTGTCGGAGGAGGCCGACACAGCTGCCCACCACAGCCGTTACTTGCTTTTTCATGGACAGCTTACTGTCCACCTGGATGCCCAGGCTCTTCACCACCTCCGCCGGTTCCGGAGGCATGCCCAACTCCCCAGGCCAGAAACGATCGCACCAAGGGTTGCCAGCGATAGTAATTGGCAGCACCTCGGTTTTGTCCGGGTTGATTTTTAGGGAGTTACTGGACATCTAGTTAGCTGTACTTCTCAGAATGTTTTGCAATCTAGCAAAAGCATTCTGGCTATCATCCAATTGGATGATGATCTGGGTGTCATCTGCGTAGTTATATACCTGGCAGTCCATTTGATTAAGCATTAGGATCAAAGGCTGCAGATATAAATTGAACAATAGGGGTGACAGAGCAGACCCTTGTGGGACTTCGCAAGTGATCGAAGTTGCGGTAGAAAGCATGTCACCTAATTGCACTCTCTGCGTCCTCCCCATACCCACCCTGAACCCTAAAATTACCCCCTTAACACCCCAAAACCCATATCCACCCTGAACCTTAAAATTACCCCTGCCCCCCAAAACTCATACCTGCCCTGAACCCTAAAATTACCCCCCTGGCACCCATAACCCATACCCACCCTGACCCCTAAAATTGTCCCCCTGGCACCCCAAAACTCATACCCACTGAACCCTTAATTTACGTCCTTGGCACCCCATAACCTATACCGCCCTAACCCCTAAAATTAGCACCCTGGCACCCCAAAATCCGTACCCGCCATGATCCCTAAAATTACCCCCCCTGGTACCCCTAAACCTGAACCCTAAAATTATCCCCCTGGCACCCCAATCCCACACCCACCATGAACCTTCAAATTACTCCCTGGCACCTTAAAACCCACACCCACCCTGAACTCTCAAGTTACCCCCTGGCACCACAAAAGCTGAACACTACATTCTGATTGTGTATCACGCCGTCTCCCTGCTCAGAGAGGATCTGCTGGTCCGGATCGGCTCGCCCTGATCCGGTTCTGCTCACCCTTCTCTGGAGCTGTTCTGCCTGCCCTGTCCGTCTTCCGGACCCACCGAGCCTGCCTCCGTGCACACTGCCTGGACCTACACTGTCTGGCCTGGTTCTTTCTCATTTGGACCCGCTATCTTCACTGGCGGAGTTAGAACACAGGTCTCACTTCTCTGAAGCCGCTCTCCCTCACCCAGACCCCCACTCCCCCTCCGACTTGCTCTCTCATCTTCCTTCCTCCCTACTTCTCAGTCTCTCTTTCCCCACTGCTTCTATCTCTCTTTCTCTCCCACCTCTTCTTTCACTCTCACCACCATTGTATCCGTCACCCCAACCCCACCAAGTTTTTCTCTCTCCCCTTTCTCTCTTCCTCCTCCTCATGTTGGTGATAGGGAGCCTGGGGCCCTCTCTGAAAATGCGAGCTGGAGGTGACGTTAAGTGTGAAAGCACCAAGGTGTGAACCGGGAAAAGAGGCGGGGAAGGGGTGGGCGGCAGGTAGAGGGTCAAAGGGGGCACTAGCTCTCAGAGAGGTGAGACGGGGCGGGGAGCAGCCCGAGGACAAAAACAACACCAGAGCATGAGGCAGACGCTACTCTTATATTCAAATGTGACTATTCTTTCTGCTTAGTAAATTACTTAACAGCAACTGTTCTAGGCAGTCCATCACTATAATCCAATAATTATTTGAAAAGACTTTGCCTCAATCTTGTTATGGTGTCGGAGCGTGCTATTAAGTCCGAGGTCTCCTGGTGCTTCTGACTAAATTATAAGATGGAAGTGGGAGGGGGGCAGAGGGTACTCAGAAGGATCTAGAAAAGAGCAGAGTCTCCAGGTGTTGTCTAGATGTGATGTGCTATGAGATGCACAGGAGTTCACCTAGAAGAGAGTGCCAAAGGGACGGTGCAGGAAAATGAAGCCCGCGTCTTGTCCTACTGAGCCCTGAAATGCAGAGGAGCTTCAGAATGGAACAGAGAGTGTGAGCTGGAGAAGAACCGTGGCTGGAGCACCATGTGTAATGCATAGTGGCATGGGCGTCCGCAGGGGCCAGGGCCTGCTTTAGCGCTGGTGGCATCCAGTGCGACAATGTTAGTTGGCGCCCCCAATCACCACCTCCACCACGGATTCACTCACTTGCACCCTTTAGAAGTGACCAAGACTCCATAACAATTCTCTCTCTCCGATGCATTGAATTCGTTATATAGAGCTACTCATACCATTAAAGTATGTCAGAGCACTTTGCATCACACACACATTACACAGACAATCAATCATACTTGTGTAAATCAGTGTATAGGAAATGTTACATAAGTCAAAGGACAAAGGGGCATATTATCAAGGCCTAGCGATATTTTTATCGCCACGTTTGCTCAGTTTTTGGACGAAATGCGACGATAAAAGTATTGCTTTATTTACAAGAGCACGCTAACGCGTGTTCAATGGGATTAGCGCTGGTTTCAACATCGCATCGCCTTGCATCACTAACGAGATGCAAGGGAGGCGTGTCCCGTGAAACAACATGGGATATCATCACTAACCCTGATTCTCTCTATTTTTAAGTGTATCGCTAACACACATAGTGATATTATAATCAGCGCTAACCGGGTTTTTCGCCGCTTTGTAACGCCTGTTATTTTCCTTACTAAGCCATATCTATAATGGGAGATGGATTGTAATGCTGAGCCCACGTCGCCCAGTATAGATAGTTTCCCCTAACGCGGTTTTCTATAGCTGGAATTTTGGCAATTTCGACTCATTCCGCCACGTTTGCCTAGATTTCTATTGCCTGGGCGATGTGCCTTGCTGATAGTGCGCTCACCAGGCGATAGAATCCGGCGATATGTGGCGTTAATTTTTTGAACGCTACACACAGCCAGCGATAATTATCGCGGGCTGTTGATGATATGCCCCTTAAAGTGTAGGAGTCACATGTCATCCATACTGGTAGGCAGTATAGTTTAGGAGTGCTTGGTGTGGAGAAGCACAAACTCAGAGTCGAAAAAGAAACAGCATAGTTGGGAGTTTTCTTTAATAATAAGACTCCATTTCTACCCAAATGAACCCTTTTTGCAACATTAATCAATGTTCTATACTTAGCAGAGTGTTTGCACTTCTATGATGAAAGTTAATACCTCACTATTCTATATTAGGACTTTAAGTTATAAATTGCAAGTAAGAAAAGGATGGCTCTTTTAAAAGCAGTAACCTGCTGATCTATTTACATTAAATGCACTCTTTAATCTACTTGGTACACATTCTTTGTAGCAGGCATATTAACCCTCTGCACTACCTTCACATACGTCAAAAAACCTCAACTACACAAAACTCGGATCTCTGGCCAGGAAGAACATTAATCACAGGAGTTATCTTGACATTTTTGTGAGGCCCCGTAATTGCAGGAGGAAAGGAACGTGCAGCAGGTGCTTTTAAAATTATAATTAAGTTGTAAACACAGCGCCCCCAGGAAGCCAGCACCCGGTGCGATGGCACCGGTCACACCACCCTAGAGCCGGCCCTGGCAGGGGGCAAGGAGGGGTGCTCCAGGGGAGGGCAAGCGCCCCTCCTTGCCCATCCCCTGCCGACACCCATGTGCGCGGCTCTCAGGACGGCCCCCGTGTGAATGCGATGGGTGTGCGGCTTAAATTTGTGCTGGGTGTGCGACTCCAAGCAAAAACAAAAAAAAATTTTTTTCAAATACTAAATTATATGTTGAGTTATTAGGTGACTCTAAAAAGAGCCCATGTGTTTATTGGGAGATTTTTGTAGCTACATGTAAGTGCCAATGCAGAGCCTTAGGTTGTTGAGAAGGACACTGTTTCCCTTATCTGTGAAATGTACACCATCACTCCTGTAGATGACATCCATATAGAAACACAGATTGTTGTTGCATACGGAGCCCATACTATGGTCTCTGAGATAAGCTGAAACAGCCTTATTGACATTTTTTTTAGCTTTCTCAATCTGTGGACAGAATTGATTGGACCACTTCCATTTCTGTTTGAGGCAAAAGCAACATCAATTCTGCAAAGGTGTCCTTCATTAACATTTCTAGACCTACCCCATTTAATGTGCCTAGGTCATTGCCACCACAGTGAACAATCATGAGTTCAGGGGGTTGGAGATGTAAAAAGGTTTTAACCAAAGTCATCAATTTGTGCCACTTTAATCCTCTTTGTCCAATCCATTTATTGTCCACATTTGGCAAAGCTAGATCTTTGTCAATACCTCTGTGTTCAGCATACCTTTTGCACCAGAAAACATAGCTGTGTCCCACAATCCACACTCTAAGCATCTTGAAGGGAAGTCTGGATGCACTAAAAAGATATCTGTAGCTGAAGCAGTTGGTAGAATGAGAGGTATCTAAAATGGTGGACAAGATGAAGTTTAAAAAAAAGAAAATCATTGGCTGTTTAAGAACATTATATAGCGAAAAATAGGGTGCATGTTTCTGTATTTAAAAAGCATGTTTCTGTTTGGTTAGTAAAAAATGTTTGAAAGGTACATTAGATAGGATAAGCTCATATTTTGGAAAGTCAAGCACACTTGCTGTTTGTGTTTGCAACATTGTATGCTGAACTTGTGACCTGTGAGTTCAGTTGAGTGATCCATTAACTGTTGTTATGGAAACAGGCATTAAGGAGAATGAGGGTAGGTTTGAAAGTTAACTGTGGCATTACAATGTGAATTTGTTACAGATTTTAAAGTATTATGTTATTACAGTGAGATTTCCCAAGTGAGCGCTATCTTTAGAAGTAGTGTATTATTTTTTAAAAAGTGGTAAAATTATTTGTAATATATTTTTGAACTCCTGTACGGATTCGCGGTGCCATCGCTTACGGTGCACAGTGCAAGCTCGACTCCAGAAAATACCAGAAGCGTTTTGAGTTCAGTTAGAAGTCAGTTGGCAAGGGTTGATATGTGTAACCAATAGAAATGTTTTTTAGAATTTGAAATAATCTGGGAAGGAATGTGATTTGTTATTTACATCTAAATGTGTAGAGAAAGAGAGATACATTTCGCCATCACTGGTTTTGCTAACAGCAGTGCATTGTATTGATTGTGTGCATAAGAAAATCTGTTCTGACTTTCTGATCCTTCATAATCTACAAATCAATTTGAAAAGTGAGTTATACATTTGTGAGGTGTATAATATGATGCCTTTGTTTTTAAAGATAAAATATAAATTATGAAATTTGAAGTTTGAGATATATTTTGAAATGTGTAAATGTTTATTGCAGTTTGTTGTAATGCATTTATTTATTTTTTTTTTATTATTTTTTTATTTTTCAAAGGCAGAGGCAGAACAAAATACAAAGATGGAGCAAGGCACAGTAATAACAAAAATAAGACAGTAATAATAAGGCGATAGACATCAATAACAAAATTCAGAACAAAATTCAAAACAATACGTTACACAATACTGTCACTTTAAATTGTGAACATATTTAAATTAAATCCAATTATCAATGGGAAGCCATAACTTCCTAGCAAATAACTTTTTTTTTCGTCCTTTCAATTTATAAACTGCATTATCCATTCGGTAAGTATCTAACAGTTTACCGAGCCATTGTTCAAATGAAGGTGGGTCAGCATCTAACCATCTTGAAGTTATACAAAAGCGATAAATGGACATTCCAATAAAAAGAAAATACTCTTGATCAACAGATAAGCTCTCGGGTGGAAAGTATACACCAAAGATAGTGACAGAAGGACATAGTTTGATGTTGACATTTAACAAATTAGTCAGAAAATGTTCTATCTTATTTTTAAATACAGTAAGTTTAGAACAGCTAAAGAACATATGACATGAATCGGCTGCTAAAATACCGCACCGACTACAATTGATGCCTTTCGTGGCTTTCCATTTAACAAGTTTAGCAGGTGTATAATACAGATCCAGGGAGGCCATATAATGTTGGCTTTTGAGAGAGCTGTTAATTAGTACTGTGTTACTGAGCTCAAATGCCCTTGTCAGATCAATCCCTACTATAGACAGTTTTCTCTCCCACTTCTGGGCTTGTTGATCCAGGTCATCGGGTAGCTTATTTATCATCAGCTGATAGATGGTACCAATACGGGCATCCTTCCTACCACTCTCCAAAATTTCATTAGGCTCCATTACCTCACTGTAAAGCAAATTTTTCCTAACCAAAAAACTCCGAATTTGTAAGTACTTAAAGAAATCATGTCTAAAAAGACCAAATATATTTTGGAGTTCTGAGAAAGACATTAAGGTCCCAGCTGAATACAATTGCCCAATTAGTTGAATCGATCCCAAACGAAATCCAGAAGTAGGAGTACTTTGAGGCATCCCTAATATTGAAATGTTACAACGTATAGGTGTATAGAAATTATATTTAGGGATAATCCGCAAAACTTTGTTCATCTGTTTCCAAGCCAAAAAAGCAGAAAGCAAAATCTTAAATTTTGTTTTTTTATAATAGCTCGGCTCCGTAAATATTAATAATGATTGTCGCACATAATCACCCATAAGCATTTCGAAAATGGAAGGTGCTTTACTGATTTCATTGACATGGTCATGAAATAGTAAAACTTTAATAGTTTTAAGGGTAATGGCCCAGTAGTATAACCTAAAGTTCGGGAATCCTAACCCGGCACGCCCTTGCGAAAGTGTACACCACTTGATAGCTCTTCTTGACCGACGATACCCCCATAAAAATCTAGACAGCATCCTATCTATTTTATTAAAAAGAGACATGCTAAAAAATAAGGGGATAGTACGGAAAAAATAAAGAAACTTAGGGAAGATTAGCATTTTAATGACATTAGTCCGTCCAAATAGAGATAGATGTAAGTTGTTTATCCTTTCCAAAGTCCTGTTAGTAGATGCAAGTAAAGGGTCCAGATTTAAGCCAACAATGTCATCTATTTTAGAAGATAAAGTTACACCAAGATAAGTAGCAGTAGAGTTAATAGGCAAGTCCAAGGGCATACCTATTTTAGAATGTATAATTTGAGTTTTAGAAACATTCAGTTTATAGCCGGAGAATTTGCCAAATTCGCTAGCAACTTCGATTATTTTAGGTAGAGCTGTAGAGGAGTCAGAAGTTACGATAGCCACGTCGTCGGCGTATGCTAGAACTTTGTAGTCTGTTTCATGGAGTCGAACAGGAGGAATACCAGGTTCTGTAATTAATCTGTTCAAATAAGGCTCTAAATAAAGTGCAAATAAAAGTGGAGAACAAGGGCACCCTTGTCTAGTCCCCCTAGTGATAGAAAATGATCTAGAAATGTCGGTGCCAAGTCTTATTACTCCGTTTGCGTTAAAATAAAGTGACTGTATAGCTTTAATGAATTGTAATGGGAAGCCCTTCCATTCTAGCACCGACCAAAGGAACCCCCAGTCAACTCTATCGAACGCCTTTTCAGCATCGAGTAAAATCACTCCGACTGGGGATTCCTTTGCTTGAGCCCAATCCAACAAGGCAATAACACGTTTGACATGATCTGTGGTATCCCTATGTTTGATAAACCCGTGTTGTATATGAGAGACCAGACTGGTCATAACATCATTTAGTCTGTTGGCAAGAATTTTAGAGTATATCTTGCTATCTGCCGTGATGAGGGAAATGGGACGATATGATCCTAATTCCTTTGCATCCTTATTTTTTTTTACAAAAACAACGATAATGGCAGTCGACCAAGAATCAGGAGGATAATCTTGGAATGCTACATTAAAAATTTTTAATAGTTCTGCCTTCAGCAGATGCCTAAACGTCCGATAGAATTCAAGAGGGATCTGATCGGACCCCATAGCTTTACCAGCAGCTAGGCTCAAAATGGCCTCTTCAATCTCTTCCCAGCTTATTGGCCTAGCAAAGGAAGCATTATCATCTGTACATAGCGACAGTTGATTAGAGTTTAGAAGGTAGTTTATAGGATTAAGAGTCTTGTCGACTTCGTTTTTTTCGTCATTATACAATGCTTTATAGAAGCCATAGAATGCATCTAATATTCCTGCCTTGTTTTCTTTAAGTACCCCATTTATGTCTTTGATACATTGTATTTCACTAAAAGAAGATTTTTGGCGTAGGCGCTGCGCTAAGATTTTCCCCGTGCGTTCGCTAAGTTCATAGCGTTCTGTTTTATGTCGTTTAAATTTTACGGCTACTTCTTCAGCCAAATGTGTTCGGAGGCCTGAGCGTACGATAGTTAATTGATTTTGTGCATCCTCTATGCCAGTATTATTTTTACAGGCGGTAGATAATTCGAGCTCGGCCAGTCTAACCTTATTTAGCCTATCTTTGAAATCTTTTTGGTTTCTTTGCCTTCTATAATTTGCGAAACTAATAGTTTCCCCCCGTACGACTGATTTAAAAGAATCCCAAACTACCTGAGGGGAGGCAGAATCATTATTTATAGAAAAATATTCTTTGATAATTGTGACCATAAACTGAAGATACTCTTCGTCTAATAATAAACTCCTCTGAAATGACCAAGATCTGTTGGGACTTTGACAGTCAGTAGGGAGTTGAATCTCGGCAATGATAGGATTATGATCAGAGATGACCTGTGGTAATATTTCGATACGAATTTGCTCCAAAAAGACAGAGGATACAAAAAAATAATCAAGACGGACAAATTTTTGATGGGGGGTAGAAAAAAAAGTGTAACCAGGATCATTATAAAAAAGCTTATTCCAAACATCGGTTAGCCCGTTACATAGGACCAGATCTCTAAGTGCTTTGTAGGCTTGAATCTTACGGCCCATATATCTATTTCCTAGTTTAATATTCCAATCGGCTGGTATATGGATATTAAGGTCACCACACATTATTATCGGCTGTGTCCAAGTGGATAATTCTGTGTTCATAAGATTGAATAACTCAGCGTCATCCACGTTGGGGCCATACAAACAGCATAGAGTGAATCTAAAACTCCCAATTTTTAATTCAGCAAGCCCCCATCTCCCCCATTTGTCAGAGGATGTTTTAACGCACTTCCCTACTCCCTTTCGCATACAAATAGCAACGCCTCTCTTGATACCCGTTTGTTTAGATGTAATCAAAACTTCTAACCCTAAATTATTCAGGAGAGAGCGTTTGTCCCAAGAAATATGAGTTTCCTGAACACATAGCAAGTCAATATTCAGAGTTAGAAGCATAGTACGAAACATAGCAATCTTCTTTAAATCATTAAGGCCATTAATATTAATAGTACAAATTTTCAGCCGTTTATACATTTCAAAAACAATATAGAATAACAATTACTGGCCATCATCACAAAGATTTGCACCTCCAAATTATACTTTATCCACATTATAGCCATCCCTGCCTTAAATACATCAACCTTAGTGACCATCATTGTATTGAACACCTCTGCCTTACACCCCCACCACCCCCCGCTGCCCAAACCCACCCCCACCCCAACCCCCGAAACCCCTCCCCCCACCCTCCCCAACATATGAGGCATAGGAACTACCAGTTCCTAGAACGTATGGGTGCCGTGTCCCTAGACCAGAGCATCCTAGCGAGAAGAAAAGGAAGGAAAGACCAATAAAGAGATATAAGAATAAGAAAAGAGAAGGAAGAGAGAGTTTAGAAGGAAGAAGGAAGAAGGACGGAAATAAAAGAAGCTAAACAATCCTGCTGAGAAGAGAAAAGAACAGAGAAAACGGAATTGAAGCTTCCAAAAATTAATTAAGCTAGTAGCCCTCCTAATCCTAGTGATTCTGCAATATACAATACAATAATGTAATAACCTTACAACCTAAAGAGCCTTAACTACTTAATTGTAACTCATATGGAATCCAAATACTCTTTGGCTTTGACCTCTGAAATGAAATATTTGACAGAGCCCTTGAATATAGTCTTTAGCTTTGCTGGGCCTTGAAGAAAGACGGCGACCTCTTTCTTTTGGAAATTGGGAATCAGTTGTCTAAGTCGCCACCGTTGGGCCACTGTGGCTTGGCAGTAATCCGGTCGTACAAAAAACTGACAGCCGAGACCATCCGCTTTCTTGTCTGGTCTCGCAGTCATATAGATAGCTTCACGAGCAAGGAAGTTATTAAATGAGACCAGAATAGCCCTGGGATAGTTTTCTTGGCCTTGTCGTGGATTCCGTACAATAAAGGGGAACCTATGCGCACGTTGAACTTCTCGTGACCAGTCCCAGTCTACCATTTCAGGGAAAGCATCCTTTAGTAGATTGATGATAAACCTCCGTGGGTCAGACCCTTCCTTATTTTCGGGAATTCCCAAAAAACGTAGATTACTCCTACGAGCCTGATTCTCCAGATTAGCAATCTTATCCGACAAGTCTTCCTTTAGAGCTATGAAGTCACCAACTTCCTGCCTCTGTGCCATGCTTTCTTCTTCCAGGACTGCAATCCTGGCCTCTGCTTCAACGACTCTATCGGTAGTCTCCGAGCACATCTTAATTGCTCGGCGAACTGAATTTTTAACCTTAGCACAGGTCATCTGTGTGCGTAGATTTTCAGCCTTACTCTCCGCCCTATGGCTCATCATAGTATCATAAATCGTTTTCAGAGTGATCTCCTCGGTGCCTTCACTGCTTTCCTGGGCCAAAACCGAATCGGAGACAGGATTAGAGTTGGCTCCCACAATGTCAGTAGCACCATTAGTAGGATCGAATACATGAATAGGGGGTAAGACATTAGCCTCAATAGGTGAATTAGAGGCGACTTCTTTACCCCCCAAACGTAATGACCTCTTCTTCCAAAGTTTTTTCTTTATAGTAGTGGCTGTGTTAATATCAGGACTCGCACTAGATTCATCATCCACAGATAAACTCTCGCAGCTAAGCTCAGCCCAGTCTTTATGTACGCCTGTTGCCTCATCCGAGGAAAGTTCAGACAACGAAAAGAACTTCTCCGAGGCTTCTGGATTTATATACTGTGTGGAGATCTCCATTGCCTTCTGTGGGTCATTCTCCGCTGATGCGGATAATACTAGCGTGGGGAGAGAGCAGGAACGATTGATACCAACTCCACCAAAAACTACATCTCCCATCATACCCTTCTTCGAAGGATTGGTCAGGTTTGAGGGATTATTCGGCAAGTTGTTATCATTTTCAGCTGTAACAGCAAATTGTTCAAACTGTATTTCAGCTATCTCTGTAGTTTGCAGGTTATTTTCAATTATTTTTTTTCTAGCCACTTGTTTCTCAAAGAGGACAGGCAGTGTCTGTAGCGTGACATTTTTAGCACTAGAAGGTTCACTGTTTTTAACAGGGGGTTTATTAGTGTTCTTACCCTGTTTTATCACGGTTTTAGCAGGAGTCGGGCGTACTACCTCCGGAGTCTCAGCCTCAGCCATTGCAATCCCCTCAACCGCGTCTCTCCTGTTGCTGCGGGTACTGACAGACGAGGGCAGCGGTGTCTTCTTTTTTCCTTTTCGCGAACCGCCTCCACCTCCGCCTCTGCCAGGGAAGACACTGCTCTGCGCCCAGAGCAAACAAAGTGTGGCGCGCCACAGCGGAGACCGCCGACTAAGCACCGAAAAGTTTAGCAACATTCGTATACTTCAAGAGGATAGTTTGTATCACATTCACATTCAATTCGCCGATATGCTGGCTGCAAAACGCTTTCCCCGAGGTATTTTCCACCACTCGCAGAAAGAACCTGATTGTGCCCCGCGTACACGGGCGATCAGGCGGAAGTGGTCAACGCCTCAAACGGCTCCGTCCTGCGTCCAGCGTCCAGCGACTTGCGACTCCAGGGGGAAGCGCCAATATACACTAAAAACGCGACCATAAGCAGCGATACAAAGCCAAATCAATTGGAATAAGGCTCGGGGACGCTGTCACGACAAGTCATCTCAAGCAGTAAGTCTATCTTTCTCCTTTCCTCCCGGATGTCTGGAACCAGGGAACGAGCTGCTCACACAGCCTTCCTCACGGCAGCCATCTTGTTTGAAAGGTACATTAGATAGGATAAGCTCATATTTTGGAAAGTCAAGCACACTTGCTGTTTGTGTTTGCAACATTGTATGCTGAACTTGTGACCTGTGAGTTCAGTTGAGTGATCCATTAACTGTTGTTATGGAAACAGGCATTAAGGAGAATGAGGGTAGGTTTGAAAGTTAACTGTGGCATTACAATGTGAATTTGTTACAGATTTTAAAGTATTATGTTATTACAGTGAGATTTCCCAAGTGAGCGCTATCTTTAGAAGTAGTGTATTATTTTTTAAAAAGTGGTAAAATTATTTGTAATATATTTTTGAACTCCTGTACGGATTCGCGGTGCCATCGCTTACGGTGCACAGTGCAAGCTCGACTCCAGAAAATACCAGAAGCGTTTTGAGTTCAGTTAGAAGTCAGTTGGCAAGGGTTGATATGTGTAACCAATAGAAATGTTTTTTAGAATTTGAAATAATCTGGGAAGGAATGTGATTTGTTATTTACATCTAAATGTGTAGAGAAAGAGAGATACATTTCGCCATCACTGGTTTTGCTAACAGCAGTGCATTGTATTGATTGTGTGCATAAGAAAATCTGTTCTGACTTTCTGATCCTTCATAATCTACAAATCAATTTGAAAAGTGAGTTATACATTTGTGAGGTGTATAATATGATGCCTTTGTTTTTAAAGATAAAATATAAATTATGAAATTTGAAGTTTGAGATATATTTTGAAATGTGTAAATGTTTATTGCAGTTTGTTGTAATGCATTTAAATGTTATTTATGATAGTTTCTGTATAGTATTATGTGTATTTTGGAATTAGGGATTGCTGATTATGGTAGTTTGATTTGTGTTTGTGTGGATATGTACATTGGTAGTATACCGCATAATTGTAGGTGTTGCTTTCAAATTGAAAGTGCATATGTTAAGTTATTAGTGATGAGGCTTGTTTTTATAAGTCTCTAGATAGGTACAGTTAAAATATGCCACATATTTTTTGCTGTTTGGTTTAGAATTGAAATTTGTTCTGTGAATTTATGAGGTGTACATAGTGTTGTGATAGAGAGATATCTATTTATGTTTTTAGGACTATGGTGAGACTTATAGCAGAGAAATGTGAATGGTTCCTGCTTTGTATTTGGCAAGGTGTAACATTAAAAGTAGTTGTAAAATGGTAAAGTAGCCGCAGAGATTCATGCACTACTTCAATCCCATAAGCACTATCCTTGCAGTGCAGCCATCTCCCTGTCAGTACCCACGCACTTCTGCAATCACCCATCCAGCAACAAAGACTTATCCAATCAGTTCGCCAATTCTCAAGCACTTATAAATCCACCATCCAGTCGCTTTGCTGCACTGTAATCATTCAGTCACTACACAAGTAGTCATACAATGTCTAGGCACTAACATATGCACTGCTACAAAGCCTCTGTGCACTATCCATGCAAACCTCTAACCACCTACATACTACTGATTCACTTCTCCAATTACCGAGGTAGTATTTATGCAGTCCATCAATCTCCCTGTCACTGCCCATGCACTCTTACAATGACCCATCCAGCTCTATGTACTTATGTAATCACTCCACCAATACACAAGCAGGTATTTACCATGCACTCTTTTGCACTCCTTTAATCATGCAGTCAGTATCCACATACTCATGCAATGACCAAGGTACTAACTCATGCAGTGTTAAAGTCTCCTGAGGAGTACTCTTGCAGTGCAGCCATCACCCTGTCAGTACCCATGCACGTCTGCAATCACCCAGCCAGGACCATGTACTTATCCAATACCTCTGCCAAAACACAAACACTTATAAAATCACTATGTACTCTCCCAGCAGTAATCTAATCATCCAGTCTGTATGTGTGTACACATAGAATGACCCAGGCAGTAACTATACAATTCAAAATAGAAATGCGGTCTGTCAAGATTTAAAATGTGCATGGACTTGTGTGTGCAGTAGGTCTCTACTTGCATATGTTGAGTTAAGGTATTTCTCGCGAGACTAGTGTTTATAAGTCTCTAGACAGGTACAGTTGAAATATGCCACTTTATTTTTGGTGTTTGGTTTATGAGGTGTTCATAGTGTTGTGGTAGAGAGATATCCATTCATGTTTTCAGTAATATGCTGAGACTTATAGCAGAGAAATATGAATGGTTCCCGCTTTGTACTCGGCTAGGAATAACATTAAAATTAGTTGTAAAATGGTAAAGTAGCAGCTGAGATTCATGCACTGCTTCAATCCCATAAGCACTATCCTTGCAGTGCAGCTATCGCCCTGTCAGTACTCTTACACTCTTCCAATCACCCATCCAGCACCATATATACTTATCCAATCATCCCGCCAATACTCAAGCACGTATAAATTCAGCATGCACTCTCTTTGTAGCACTATATTCATTCAAGCACTACATACGTAGTCATGCAATGGCTAGGCACTAACATATGCACTGCTACAATCCTCTGTGCACTATCCATGCAGACCTCTAACAAGATACACACTACTGATTCACTCTTCTAATTATCCAGGTAGTACCCATGCAGTCTAGAAATACCCCTGTCAGTCCCCAAGCACTTCTCCAATGACCCATCCAGCACTATCAACCTAACAAATCACTGTCAATACCTAAGCACCTATAAATTCACCATGCACTCTCTTTGCAGCACTGTAATCATTCCAGTTACTAGTCATGTACTTATGCAATGGCTTAGGTACTAACACCAGCACAGCTACAATACTCAATGTACTATCCATGCAGACCTCTAACTAGCTACATACTACTGATTCACTCCTCTAATTACCCAGGGAGTACCCATACAGTCTAGGAATCCCCCTGTCACTCCCCATGCACTTTTCCAATCAACCATCCAGCACTATCTACTTATCCAACCACTCCGCCAATACCCAAATACTTATAAATTCACCATGCACTGTCTTTGCAGCACTGTAATCATTCCAGTTACTAGTCACGTACTCATGCAATGGCCCAGACACTAACACAAGCACTGTTACAATACTCTGTGCACTATCCATGGAGACCTCTAACCACCTACATACTACTGATTCACTCCTCTAATTACCCATGGAGTACCCATGCAGTCCAGAAATCCCCCTTTCAGTTCCCATGCACTTTCCAATCACCCATCCAGCACTATCTACATATCCGACCACTCCGCCAATACTCAAACACTTAAAAATTCGCCATGCACTGTCTTTAAAGAACAGTAATTATTCCAGTTACTAGTCACGTACTCATGCAATGGCCCAGACACTAACACAAGCACTGTTACAATACTCCGTACACTATCCATCCTGACCTCTAACCAACTACATACTATTGATTCACTCCTCTAATTACCAAGGTAGTACCCATGCAGACTAGGAATCCCCCTCTCAGTCCCCATGCACCTCTCCAATCACCCATTGGGCGCTATCTACTTATCCAATCACTTCCAATAGCGAAGCGTGCAAATCTTATTAAAATCAGTGTAATCATATGTATTATACAGAATGCCATAAGGATTATGAATGTTTTCCTTTTTGTTTTTATTGTAGTGTCCACCAGAAGGACGAAAGGCAGCAATTGTGCAAGAATCATAGAGAAATGTGACCCCTGATGAAGGGTTTATTTAAAACCCGAAATGCATTGGGCTTTTTATTATTTTTGAAGAATTGTTCAAATACAATGCAACTTGCATATAATGTGATTATAACAGTAACTAGAGTGCATCAAAAACTGTTAGTTATTGACTGTTGATGTTAAACAAACTTGATTTATAAAAGGTTCTGAATACATGTGTTTACTTTTCTGAGTATAAGTTTGAGTAATGTTGACATTAAAGAATTGAGAAAAGATTTCTTTAAGAAATGAAACCTTAGGGACATAGGTAGAGCGCCTTGCAGACCTGGGTGTTCCCAGGCCTCAACAGTGTGGCACTTATAAATTCACCATGCACTCCCTTTGCAGCACTCTATTCATCCAGTTACTAGTCACATACTCATGCAATGGCACCGACACTAACACAAGCACAGGTAATATACTCTGTGCACTATCCATGCAGACGTCTAACCAGCTACATACCACTGATTCAGTCCTCTAATTACCCAGGCAGTATCCATGCAGTCTAGGAATCCCCATGTCAGTCCCATGCATTTTTCAAATCAACCATCCAGCACTATCTACTTATCCAACCACTCTGCAAATACCCAAACACTTATAAATTCACCATGCACTGTCTTTGCAGTAATGTAATCATTCCAGTTACTAGTCACATACTCATGCAATGGCCCAGACACTAACACAAGCACTGTTACAATACTCCGTGCACTATCCATGGAGACCTCTAACCAGCTACATACTATTGATTCACTCCTCTAATTACCAAGGTAGTACGCATGCAGTCTAAGAATCCCCCTCTCAGTCCCCATGCACTTCTCCAATCACCCATTGGCAACAATCTACTTATCCAATCACTACCAATAAGGAAGCACTTATAAATTCACCATGCACTCTCTTTGCAGCACTGTATTCATCCAGTTCCTAGTCACATACTCATGCAATGGCACCGACACTAACACAAGCACAGCTACAATACTTTGTGCACTATCCAGGTAGTACCCATGCATTTTAGGAATTTTAATGTCAGTCCCCATGCACTTCTCCAATCACCCATCCATCACTATCTACTTATCAAATCAGTCCGCCAATACTCAAACAGTTATGAATTAACTATGCACTGTCTTTGCAGCACTGTAATCATTCCAGTTACTAGTCACATACTCATGCAATGGCCCAGACACTAACACAAGCACTGTTACAATATTCCGTGCACTATCCATGCAGACCTCTAACCAGCTACATACTACTGATTCACTCCTGTAATTACCCAGGGAGTACCCATGCAGTCTAGGAATCCCCCTGTTATTCCCCATGTACTTTTACCAATCAACCATTCAGCACTATCTACTTATCCAATCACTCCGCCAGTACATAAGCACTTATACATTCACCATGCACTCTCTTTGTAGCACTGTAATCATTCGAGTTAGTAGTCATATGCTTATGCAATGGCTTAGGTACTAACACAAGCACAACTACAATACTCTGTTCACTATCCATGCAGACCTCTAACCTGCTACATACTATTGATTCACTCCTCTAATTACCCAGGTAGTACGCACACAGTCTAGGAAGCCCCTGTCAGTTCCCATGCACTTCTCCAATTACCCATCCAGCACTATCTACTTATTTCATCACTCCGCCAGTACCTCAGCACTTATAAATTCACCATGTACTCTCTTTGCACCACTGTAATCATTCCAGTTACTAGTCACGTACTCATGCAATGGCCCAGACACTAACACAAGCACTGTTACAATACTCCATACACTATCCATCCAGACCTCTAACCAACAACATACTATTGATTCACTCCTCTAATTACCAAGGTAGTACCCATGCAGACTAGGAATCTCCCTGTCAGTCCCCATGCACCTCTCCAATCACCCATTGGGCGCTATCTACTTATCCAATCACTACCAATACTGAAGCACTTATAAATTCACCATGCACTCTCTTTGCAGCACTCTAATAATCCAGTTACTAGTCACATACTCATGCAATGGCACCAACACTAACACAAGCACAGCTAATATACTCTGTGAACTATCCATGCAGATGTCTAACCAGCTACATACATCTGAGTCAATCCTCTAATTACCCAGGTAGTATCCATGCATCTAGGAATCCCCCTGTCACTCCCATGCATTTTTCCAATAAACCATCCAACACTATCTACTTATCCCACCACTCCGCAAATACCCAAACACTTATAAATTCACCATGCACTGTCTTTGCAGTACTGTAATCATTCCAGTTACTAGACACATACTCATGCAATGGCCCAGAAACTAACACAAGCATTGTTCCAAAACTCTGTGCACTATCCATGCAGAACTCTAACCAGCTACAAACTACTGATTCACTCCTCTAATTACCTTGGGAGTACCCATGCAGTCTAGGAATCCCCCTGTCACTCCCCTTGCACTTTAACAATCAACCATCCAGCACTATCTACTTATCCAACCACTCCGCCAATACCTAAACACTTATAAGTTCACCATGAACTGTTTTTGCAGCACTGATATCATTCCAGTTACTAGTCACAAACTCATGCAATTGGCACAGACACTAACACAAGCACTGTTACAATACTCTGTGCACTATCCCAGAAGACCTCTAACCACCTACATACTACTGATTCACCCCTCTAATTACCCAGGGAGTACCCATGCAGTCTAGGAATCCCCCTGTTACTCCCCATGCACTTCTCCAATCCACCCATCCAGCACTATATACTTATCCAACCACCCCGCCAATACCCAAAAACTTATAAATTCACCATGCAGTGTCTTTGCAGAAAAGTAATTATTCCAGTTACTAGTCACATACTCATGCAATGGCCCAGACACTAACACAAGTACTGTTACAATACTCCATACACTATCCATCCAGACCTCTAACCAGCTACATACTATTGATTCACTCCTCTAATTACCAAGGTAGTACCCATGCAGTCTAGGAATCCCCCTCTCAGTCCCCATGCACTTCTCCAATCACCCATTGCACACTATCTACTTATTCAATCACTTCCAATAGCGAAGCGTGCAAATCTTATTAAAATCAGTGTAATCATATGTATTATACAGAATGCCATAAGGATTATGAATGTTTTCCTTGTTGTTTTTATTGTAGTGTCCACCAGAAGGACGAAAGCCAGCAATTGTGCAAGAAACATAGAGAAATGTGACCCCTGATGAAGGGTTTATTTAAAACCCGAAATGCATTGGGCTTTTTATTATTTTTGAAGAATTGTTCAAATACAATGCAACTTGCATAGAATGTGATTATAACAGTAACTAGAGTGCATCAAAAACTGTTAGTTATTGACTGTTGATGTTAAACAAACTTGATTTATAAAAGGTTCTGAATACATGTGTTTACTTTTCTGAGTATAGGTTTGAGTAATGTTGACATTAAAGAATTGAGAAAAGATTTATTTGAGAAATGAAACCTTAGGGACATAGGTAGAGCGCCTTGCAGTCCTGGGTGTTCCCAGGCCTCAATAGTGTGGCACTTATAAATTCACCATGCACTCTCTTTGCAGCACTCTATTCATCCAGTTACTAGTCACATACTCATGCAATGGCACCGACACTAACACAAGCACAGCTAATATACTCTGTGCACTATCCATGCAGACGTCTAACCAGCTACATACCACTGATTCAGTCGTCTAATTACCCAGGCAGTATCCATGCAGTCTAGGAATCCCCCTGTTATGCCCCATGCACTTTTACCAATCAACCATTCAGCACTATCTACTTATCCAATCACTCCGGCAGTACGTAAGCACTTATACATTCACCATGAACTCTCTTTGTAGCACTGTAATCATTCCAGTTACTAGTCATATGCCTATGCAATGGCTTAGGTACTAACACAAGCACAACTACAATACTCTGTTCACTATCCATGCAGACCTCTAACCTGCTACATACTATTGATTCACTCCTCTAATTACCCAGGTAGTACGCACGCAGTCTAGGAATCCCCCAGTCAGTTCCCATGCACTTCTCCAATCACCCATCCAGCACTATCTACTTATTCAATCACTCCGCCAGTACCTCAGCACTTATAAATTCACCATGTACTCTCTTTGCGGCACTGTAATCATTCCAGTTACTAGTTACAAACGGATGTATGACGTTACAACGCATACTTTTACAACGCATACCTTTACAACGCATTTTTTACACCGCAACATCCATTACAACGCACACCATTACAACGCATGCCATTACAACTAATTCTTTTAAACTACCTTTACAACGCATTCCACTACAACGCATACTACATTTACAACGCATACCATTACAACGCATTACATTACATTGCATATAAGGTAAGTGTTGGATAGTGTAGGGGTAAAAATTACTATTCTAACCCCAGGGGGTGCAACAGTAGGGTAAGTGTTGGATAGTGTAGGGGTAAAAATTACTATTCTAACTCCAGGGGGTGCAACAGTAGGGTAAGTGTTGGATGGTAAGTTATGCGTTGTAATGGTATGCGTTGTAATGACTGCGTTGTAATGGTATGCGTTGTAATGGTATGCGTTGTAGTGGTGTGCGTTGTAGTGTCATGCGTTGTAATGACTGCGTTGTAAATGCATGCGTTGTAGTGGATTTTGCGTTGTAAAAGCTTCGTTGTAATGGTAGTGCGTTGTAAAAGTTCCGTTGTAAAGGTTGTATACCGTTATAAACGCATGCAATGGCTTAGGTACTAACACAAGCACAGCTAAAATACTCTGTGCCCTATCCATGCAGACCTCTAACTAGCTACATACTACTGATTCACTTCTCTAGTTACCCAGGTAGCACCCATGCCGTCTACGAATCCCCTTGTCACTCCCCATACACTTTTACCAATCAACCATCCAGCACTATCTACTTATCAAACCACTCTGTCTATATCTAAAAACGTATACATTCACCATGCTCTGTCTTTGCAGCACTGTAATCATTCCAGTTACTAGTCAGGTACTCATGCAATGGCCCAGAAACTAACACAAGCACTGTTACAATAATCCGTGCACTATCCACGCAGACCTCTAACCAGCTACATACTATTGATTCACTCCTCTAATTACCCAGGTTGTACCCATGCAGTCTAGGATTCCCCCTGTCAGTCGCCATGCACTTCTCCAATCACCCATCCAGCACTATCTACTTATCCAATCACTCCGCCAGTACCTAAACACTTATAAATTCACCATACACTCTCTTTGCAGCACTGTAATCATTCAAGTTACTAGTCATATACTTATGCAATGGCCTAGGTACTAACACAAGCACAGCCACAATACTCTGTGCACTATCTATGCAGACCTCTAACCAGCTACAGACTACTGATTCACTCCTCTAATTACCCGGGTAGTACCCATGAAGTCTAGGAATTCCCATGTCAGTCCCCATGCACTTCTCCAATCACCCATCCATCACTATCTACTTATGAAATCAGTCCGCCCATACCCAAACAGTTATGAAATAACCATGCACTGTCTTTGCAGCACTGGAATCATTCCAGTTACTAGTCACAAACTCATGCAATGGCCAAGACGCTAACACAAGCACTGTTACAATATTCTGTGCACTATCCATGCAGACCTCTAACCAGCTACATACTACTGATTCACTCCTCTAATTACTCAAGGAGTACCCATGCAGTCTAGGAGTCCCGCTGTTATTCCCCAAGCACTTTTACCAATCAACCATCCAGCACTATCTACTTATGCAACCACTCCGCCAGTACATAAGCACTTATAAATTCACAATGCACTCTCTTTGTAGCACTGTAATCATTCAAGTTACTATTTATGGACGTACGCAATGGCTTAGGTACTATCACAAGCACAACTACAAAACTCTTTTCACTATCCATGCAGACCTCTAACCAGCTACATACTACTGTTTCACTCCTCTAATTACCCAGGTGGTACCCATACAGTCTAGGAATCCCCCTGTCACTCCCCATGCACTTTTACAATCAACCATCCAGCACTATGTACTTATCCAACTACTTTGCCAATTCCCAAACAAATATAAATTCACCATGCACTGTCTTTGCAGCACTGTAATCATTCCAGTTACTAGTCACGTACTCCTGCAATGGCCCAGACACTAACACTGCACTGTTACAATACTCTGTGCACTATCGATGCAGACCTCTAACCAGCTACATACTACTGATTTACTCCTCAAGTTACCATGAGAGTACCCATGTAGTCTAGGAGTCCCCCTGTTACTCCCCATGCACTTTTCTAATCAACCATACAGCACTATCTACTTATCCAAGCACTCCACCTATACCTAAACATATATAAATTCGCCATGCACTGTCTTTGCAGCACTGTAATCATTCCAGTTACAATCAGGTACTCGTGCAAAGGCCCAGACACTAACACAAGCACTATTACAATACTCTGTGCACTAACCATGCAGACGTCTAACCAGCTACATGCTATTGATTCACTCCTCTAATTACCCAGGTAGTGCCCATGCAGTCGAGGAAACCCCCTATCAGTCCCATGCACTTCTCCAATCACCCATCCAGCACTGTCTACTTATCCAATCACTTCCAATAGCGAAGCGTGCAAATCTTATTAAAATCAGTGTAATCGTATGTATTATACAGAATGCCATAAGGATTATGAATGTTTTCCTTGTTGTTTTTATTGTAGTGTCCACCAGAAGGACGAAAGCCAGCAATTGTGCAAGAAACATAGAGAAATGTGACCCCTGATGAAGGGTTTATTTAAAAGCAAAAATGCATTGGGCTTTTTATTATTTTTGAAGAATTGTTCTAATACAATGCAACTTGCATAGAATGTGATTATAACAGTAACTAGAGTGCATCAAAAACTGTTAGTTATTGACTGTTGATGTTAAACAAACTTGATTTATAAAAGGTTCTGAATACATGTGTTTACTTTTCTGAGTATAAGTTTGAGTAATGTTGACATTAAAGAATTGAGAAAAGATTTATTTAAGAAATGAAACCTTAGGGACATAGGTAGAGCGCCTTGCAGACCTGGGTGTTCCCAGGCCTCAACAGTGTGGCACTTATAAATTCACCATGCACTCTCTTTGCAGCACTCTATTCATCCAGTTACTAGTCACATACTCATGCAATGGCACCGACACTAACACAAGCACAGCTAATATACTCTGTGCACTATCCATGCAGACGTCTAACCAGCTACATACCACTGATTCAGTCGTCTAATTACCCAGGCAGTATCCATGCAGTCTAGGAATCCCCATGTCAGTCCCATGCATTTTTCAAATCAACCATCCAGCACTATCTACTTATCCCACCACTCTGCAAATACCCAAACACTTATAAATTCACCATGCACTGTCTTTGCAGTACTGTAATCATTCCAGGTACTAGTCACATTCTCATGCAATGGCCCAGACACTAACACAAGCACCGTTACAATACTCCGTGCACTATCCATGGAGACCTCTAACCATCTACATACTATTGATTCACTCCTCTAATTACCCAGGGAGTACCCATGCAGTCTAGGAATCCCCCTGTTATTCCCCATGCACTTTTACCAATCAACCATTCAGCACTATCTACTTATCCAATCACTCCGCCAGTACGTAAGCACTTATACATTCACCATGCACTCTCTTTGTAGCACTGTAATCATTCCAGTTACTAGTCATATGCCTATGCAATGGCTTAGGTACTAACACAAGCACAACTACAATACTCTGTTCACTATCTATGCAGACCTCTAACCTGCTACATACTATTGATTCACTCCTCTAATTACCCAGGTAGTACGCACGCAGTCTAGGAATCCCCCAGTCAGTTCCCATGCACTTCTCCAATCACCCATCCAGCACTATCTACTTATTCAATCACTCCGCCAGTACCTCAGCACTTATAAATTCACCATGTACTCTCTTTGCAGCACTGTAATCATTCCAGTTACTAGTTATAAACGGATGTATGGCGTTACAACGCATACTTTTACAACGCATACCTTTACAACGCATTTTTTACACCGCAACATCCATTACAACGCACACCATTACAACGCATGCCATTACAACGAATTCCTTTAAACTACCTTTACAACGCATTCCACTACAACGCATACTACATTTACAACGCATACCATTACAACGCATTACATTACATTGCATATAAGGTAAGTGTTGGATAGTGTAGGGGTAAAAATTACTATTCTAACTCCAGGGGGTGCAACAGTAGGGTAAGTGTTGGATAGTGTAGGGGTAAAAATTACTATTCTAACTCCAGGGGGTGCAACAGTAGGGTAAGTGTTGGATGGTAAGTTATGCGTTGTAATGGTATGCGTTGTAATGACTGCGTTGTAATGGTATGCGTTGTAGTGGTGTGCGTTGTAGTGTCATGCGTTGTAATGACTGCGTTGTAAATGCATGCGTTGTAATGGATTTTGCGTTGTAAAAGTTTCGTTGTAATGGTAGTGCATTGTAAAAGTTGCGTTGTAAAGGTTGTATACCGTTATAAACATATGCAATGGCTTAGGTACTAACACAAGCACAGCTAAAATACTCTGTGCCCTATCCATGCAGACCTCTAACTAGCTACATACTACTGATTCACTTCTCTAGTTACCCAGGTAGCACCCATGCCGTCTACAAATCCCCTTGTCACTCCCCATGCACTTTTACCAATCAACCATCCAGCACTATCTACTTATCCAACCACTCTGTCTATATCTAAAAACGTATACATTCACCATGCTCTGTCTTTGCAGCACTGTAATCATTCCAGTTACTAGTCAGGTACTCATGCAATGGCCCAGAAACTAACACAAGCACTGTTACAATAATCCCTGCACTATCCATGCAGACCTCTAACCAGCTACATACTATTGATTCACTCCTCTAATTACCAAGGTAGTACCCATGCAGTCTAGGATTCCCCCTGTCAGTCGCCATGCACTTCTCCAATCACCCATCCAGCACTATCTACTTATCCAATCACTCCGCCAGTACCTAAGCACTTATAAATTCACCATACACTCTCTTTGCAGCACTGTAATCATTCAAGTTACTAGTCATATACTTATGCAATGGCCTAGGTACTAACACAAGCACAGCCACAATACTCTGTGCACTATCTATGCAGACCTCTAACCAGCTACAGACTACTGATTCACTCCTCTAATTGCCCAGGTAGTACCCATGAAGTCTAGGAATTCCCATGTCAGTCCCCATGCACTTCTCCAATCACCCATCCATCACTATCTACTTATCAAATCAGTCCGCCAATACCCAAACAGATATGAAATAACCATGCACTGTCTTTGCAGCACTGTAATCATTCCAGTTACTAGTCACAAACTCATGCAATGGCCCAGACGCTAACACAAGCACTGTTACAATATTCTGTGCACTATCCATGCAGACCTCTAACCAGCTACATACTACTGATTCACTCCTCTAATTACTCAAGAAGTACCCATGCAGTCTAGGAGTCCCGCTGTTATTCCCCAGGCACTTTTACCAATCAACCATCCAGCACTATCTACTTATGTAACCACTCCGCCTATATCCCAACACTTATAATTTCACCATGCACTGTCTTTGCAGCACTGTAAACATTCCAGTTACTAGTCATGTACCCATGCAATGGCCCAGAAACGAACACAAGCACTGCTACAATAATCCGTGCACTATCCATGCAGACCTCTAACCAGCTATATACTATTGATTCACTCCTATAATTACCCAGGTAGTACCCATGCAGTCTAGGATTCCCCCTGTAAGTCCCCATGCACTTTCCAATCTCCCTTCCAGCCCTATATACTTATCCAATCACTCCGCCAGTACATAAGCACTTATAAATTCACAATGCACTCTCTTTGTAGCACTGTAATCATTCAAGTTACTATTTATGGATGTACGCAATGGCTTAGGTACTATCACAAGCACAACTACAAAACTCTGTTCACTATCCATGCAGACCTCTAACCAGCTACATACTACTGTTTCACTCCTCTAATTACCCAGGTGGTACCCATACAGTCTAGTAATCCCCCTGTCACTCCCCATGCACTTTTCCAATCAACCATCCAGCACTATGTACTTATCCAACCACTTTGCCAATTCCCAAACAATTATAAATTCACCATGCACTGTCTTTGCAGCACTGTAATCATTCCAGTTACTAGTCATGTACCCATGCAATGGCCCAGAAACGAACACAAGCACTGCTACAATAATCCGTGCACTATCCATGCAGACATCTAACCAGCTATATAATATTGATTCACTCCTATAATTACCCAGGTAGTACCCATGCAGTCTAGGAATTGCCCTGTAAGTCCCCATGCACTTTCCAATCTCCCTTCCAGCCCTATCTACTTATCCAATCACTCCGCCAGTACATAAGCACTTATAAATTCACCATGCACTGTCTTTGCAGCACTGTAATCATTCCAGTTACTAGTCACGTACTCATGCAATGGCACAGACACTAACACAAGCACTGTTACAATACTCTGTGCACTATCCATGAAGACCTCTAACCAGCTACAGACTACTGATTCACTCCTCTAATTACCCGGGTAATACCCATGCAGTCTAGGAATTTCCATGTCAGTCCCCATGCACTTTTCCAATCACCCATCCAGCACTATCTACTTATCCAATCACTCTGCCAGTCCATAGGCACTTACACATTCACCATGCACCCTCTCTGCAGCAACATAATCATTCCAGTTACTATTTATGTACTTATGCAATGGCTTAAGTACTCACACAAGCACAGATACAATACTCTGTGCACTATCTATGCAGACCTCTAACCAATTACATACTACTGATTCACTCCTCTAATTTTCCAGATGGTACCCATGCAGTCTAGGGATCCCCCTATTGCTCCCAAGCACTTTTCCAATCAACCATCCAGCACTATCTACTTATCCATCCACTCAGCCAATACCCACACAATTATAAATTGTAATCATTCCAGTTACTAGTCACGTACTCATGCAATGGCCCAGACACTAACACTGCACTGTTACAATACTCTGTGCACTATCCATGCAGACCTCTAACCAGCTACATACTACTGATTTACTCCTCAAGTTACCCTGAGAGTACCCATGTAGTCTAGGAATCCCCCTGTTACTCCCCATGCACTTTTCTTATCAACCATACAGCACTATCTACTTATCCAAGCACTCCACCTATACCTAAACATATATAAATTCGCCATGCACTGTCTTTGCAGCACTGTAATCATTCCAGTTACAATCAGGTACTCGTGCAAAGGCCCAGACACTAACACAAGCACTATTACAATACTCTGTGCACTAACCATGCAGACGTCTAACCAGCTACATGCTATTGATTCACTCCTCTAATTACCCAGGTAGTGCCCATGCAGTCGAGGAAACCCCCTATCAGTCCCATGCACTTCTCCAATCACCCATCCAGCACTGTCTACTTATCCAATCACTCCGCCAATACCTAAGCACTTATAAACTCACCATGTACTCTCTTTGCAGCACTGTAATCATTCCAGTTACTAATGATGTACTTATTCAATGGATTAGGTACTAACACAAGCACAGCTACAAAACTGTGTGCACTATCCATTCAGACCTCTAACCAGCTACATACTACCGACTCACACCTCTAATTACCCAGGTAGTACCCATGCAGTCTAGGAATCCCCCTGTCACTCCCCATGCACTTCTTCAATCACCCATCCAGCACTATCAACTTAGTAATCACTCTGCCAATATCCAAGCACTTATAAATGCAGTCAGGCACTCACCTTGCACTATTGTAATCTTTTAGTCACTAGCCATGTACTCATGCATTGATACAGGTACTAACTATGCAGTCCCACAATAACATGTACTACTAATGCTCTGCTCTAATATCTTACACAGTACTCATACACTCCTCCAATTATGCAGGTAGCACTGTACCACTGCTCTAAACATTGATGTAGTATCTTTCTATGTATTTTTATAGTTATTCATGTAAATATTTTCATATAATTATTTTAATTAATATTAAATCGATTTCAAAACGTATCTTTATTTTACAGATATTTTGCATAATTATAAGACAGAGTTACAGTGACAAGAAAACAAGAGAGAACGAAGGAAAGAGGCCTATGTAAAGAAAATAGTAAAAGAGCAGTTACATCAAGTACAACATTGATCCTTAAACAAAAAGCCTTCTGGTAAGAGAAGTAAAGATTTTTTAAAACATTTTTAAAGAGTGTTTCTGATTCTGAAAATAAAGAAGAGAGAGGCAGAACAAGTACAGTGAAACGAAAGAAAAAGAAAAATGTACAAAAAAATGCAAAATTGGATTATCAGAACAAGAATTATGTTGGAAACAGGAAGAAACAATTTTCAGAAATTCGAAAAAGGTTGTATAAAAGAAGAGTACTCAAAATGTACAAAAAAAAATTATAAAATATAAAAGGAGATCCGCATTTTACAAACAAAAAAAGGAGATTCTAAGTGTCATTGAAAAAGCATTTAAAATTGAAAAGAAAATTGTTTATCTTAATTTTAAAAAGATTGAAAACTTTAACTACAATAATGCGTAATGCGGTCTATGAAGGACAAATGTAAAAGAAAAAGAATTGTAAATAGAACTAATTTTTAAAAAATATTCTCCGGGGAATGGAAGCATACTTCTAGTATGGAACCTTTTTTTAATGAAGAAAGCTATTTTCAACAAAATACATTAGTGCATGCAGTTGATACCTGTCGTCGATGTTACAAACTGAAAAATGGTTGTCCAATTGAAAAAGAAATTTTTTTTCCTAGAAATGTGGAAGAGGTAATAGCTGAGGAAGTTCAAGGGAGACGTACCCAGGCTCCAGTGTATACATGGGATTGCAGAAGTATTTGGAGTATACGTCAGAAATCTATTGATATTTTACTAAATTCCTTTAAGAGAATATGAAGGAAAACTGTGAACCAGAAGATTAAGATATTGCAAGGACTGGATCCTTGCAAAGTGACAAAAAATACAGGGCTGCAAGGTCATTCTCTGGCTTGTCTTTCTAAGAAAGTGTGTCATAGTAGTTTTCATCATTTAAGAATGTTAGCAGTACATCGTTTCGGAATGCGGAAGTTAGTAAGAAGATTATATTATGTGAAAAGTCCTTCATTATGTCTAAATGAAATGAATACAGCTCTTTTGTATGGTTCAGTGTTGGATATAAAAAAAAAATTATGATATAGAGTTACGTTTCTTTGCTGGTGGAGAGGAGTGGAGAGAAAGAGAAAGTTTGATAAGTGTAGATGTTGAAGAAGAGATGGAAGATACTACTGATGTGAAGTTTGAAAAAGAAATAACAAACTTTAAAGTCGTTTCTGGTGAAAATCCCAGCTATATTTGTATTTTTTGTCGACGTAATCACTATAAAATTCAAACTAGGGATGTAGATGTGTTTTTAAAGAGTGAAAAGGAAAACAATGATAAATGGAGTGAATTTGCTGCTAATCTGTTTGTGGGAGGTCGTTCTGAGTTAGGTACTGCACAATGTATTTGTAAATATTGTCACAATAAATTAAAAGAGAACAAAATGCCAGCTAGAGCTGTCCATAATGACTTAGAATTAGTAGCTATACCTACAGAACTTAAAGATATAAATACATTTGAGTCCATCCTTATTCAATCTGTGCACCCATTTCAGGCTATAATTCATATGGAGCCTAAAACGGGTAAGCTGTCTCCAACAGCTCTACAAAGAGGTTTAACAGGAAGAGTTGTGTATTTACCTTTAGGTTTCAAGAACATTTTTATAACTGTTGGTGTAGAAAGAGAGGATACTGAACCTGTAGTCATTCTTGTTTATGGTGTACCCACAAAGAGTCGGTAAATATGGCAAGAGTTAGTAGATGTCACGAAAGTCCAAAAGGCTACATTATATCTGGTGCAAAAGAATATTTACTATAAAAATGTAAATGTAGAAGAAGACGAAATGAGTTTAGAAGATGAAACACACATTTCAAGTGGACAAATAGAAAAAGTGGAGAACTCAAGAAGAAAAGAAATTTATGAACATTATACTTTACACCCTCTACATTCAAAAGAACTAATAGGAGATACTATTGAATTGTTCCAGATGAAAAAAGCAAAAGAAACTCCCATGTGTGTATGGAAAAAAAGTATTTCGAAGCTTGTTGTTTTCCACAGCTGTTCCCTACTGGAAAAGGGTGTCGATTTGATGAACGACCAGTTCAGATTCCAGCTTCAGAATATCGTACTTTATGACTATACTCAGAAGAACCAAGATTTCGCCAGTGTATTCCATATTTGTTTCATCTTTTATTTGAAAGTGACCTGTCTGCACTTTCATATGCAGTCAACCATGTATTTAAAACAGTAACTCATCTTTCACATCTTTCTGCAAAGGAATTTATGGACAAAGTTGAAGAAAGAGATGAACATTTAGAATCAAAGTTAATTAATTTAATGGCATGTCAATGTGGCACTAATGAATATTGGTATTGACGTCATGGGGAACTAAAATGTATGTTAAAGAACTTAGGAACCCCTACGTGGTTTGTTACACTTAGCTGTGCTGAATACGCATGGGATGATTTACTGGATTTTCTATGAGAAGAGAATTAAAATATAGAAAATATTGAAATGAAGACAGCTGGAGAACTGTATTCACTGGATCCTGTTAATCTTTGCAGATATTTTAATCATATATTTGAAGCTATGATGTCTTTCATCTGTAATAAAAAGAATCCACCTATTGGCGAAGTAATTAATTTCTTTTGGAGAAAGGAATACCAAGCTAGAGGTGCTCCTCATATACATATGCTTTTATGGATCAAGGATGCACCCACATTTGGAACTGATTCGGATGAGACTGTTTTATCTTTTACTAGCAGCCCGTCCTGATGTTGTCCGGGAGCAATTAGGCTTCAGGGCCCCCGCCCGCCCCGACGTTGTCCGTGGGTCCCCCGGAGCCTTCCTCCATATATTGCAGTATTATACCTGTATGTTTACTTTGTACGCTTTTGTAGCAGCCCGTCCCGACGTTGTCCGGGAGCAATTAGGCTTCAGGGCCCCCGCCCGCCCTGACGTTGTCCGTGGGTCCCCCGGAGCCTTCCTCCATATATTGCAGTATTATACCTCTATGTTTACTTTGTACGCTTTTGTAACCTGCACACGTAACTTTTTCCTCCTGTAATGCACCGTTTGGCTCACTTTTTTAATGCTCCGTTTGCTTCCTCTTGCTACCTGCACACGTCACTTTTTCCTCCTATACCTCTATGTTTACTTTCTACGCTTTTGTAACTTGCACACGTAACTTTTTCCTCCTGTAATGCACCGTTTGGCTCACTTTTGTAATGCTCCGTTTGCTTCCTCTTGCTCACGATTTTCATTTTTGCTTCATTTTTCCGCCGCTCACCGCTGCTAAATAAATAAATAAATAACCTATCTCATCCGCCGCTCACTGCTCCTCCCCGCCTGTCCGCCGCTCCTCACCGCTCCTCCCCACGCCATGTCCGCCGGTCCTCCTCGCGCTCCTGGACGCCACTCCTCCCCGCGCTCCTCACGTCGGGCACGCACGTCGCGTTCGGCGCTTCATCCAAGGGACTACTTTTTTTGGGTAAATTTTTTAAATAACGTATATTTATTGCGTTTATATAGCCTATGTCCATCTGCACACCCTGACGATTACAACAATGTATCGGGTGTGTGGATTGGCGCTGTGGTTCCCGAGTTTACCCGCCTCAAAGGTTCAAAGTTCTTCCTTTATAATAGTAGTATAGATATAGATTGAAGACTGTTATTCATGTGTTTCCAAAAACAGGAGGAGAAAATACCTTATGACAGCAAGTTTTACGATGTGGAAAATATTGTCTAAGGAAATACAAGTCAAAGGAAATTTTTTACACAAAATGTCGATTTGGTTTTTCTACATTCAGTAATTTCCAAACGAAGAGTGAACAATTTTATGTTAGCAGTGAGGCATACTATCACTCAAAAATCACCAAAAAATACTTATAATATAAAAAGAACAGACAAATCGAAGTACATTAATGATTACAACCCAGTGATTTTGAAGATGTGTAATGCAAATATTGACATACAATATGTTGAAGATAACTCAATTGCTGTTGCTTGCTATGTCACGTAATATATTACCAAAATTGAGAAGACAGAATTGAAAGAAATGTAGGAGGAAATTTCACAGGAAAAGACACTTATCAAAAAATTGTACAGCTTCAGCTTGAAGATGGTTTCACATCGAGAAATTGGATTGTATGAATGTTCAGATCGATTGACATCTGCAAGTTTATATTCAATCAATCAATCAATCAGAGGTTTGTGAAGTGCACTACTCACCCGTGAGGGTCTCAAAGGCGCTAGGGGAGGGGGCAGTTCCGGATCAGTCACTGCCTCGGATCCAACTTAGCAGAACTTCAGCAGCCCCCAGAAACTAGGTCGGAGGGCTCAGTGCCAACCAGCCCTCAAATCCCTCTGAAAACAATTGCTGTAATACTAAGGGGAAAGGATCGCCACTGTAAGCTCTTAGGCCAGGAGCAAGTGGACCCCCAAATAAAGACGTCGTCCCAAACAAACTTGGGCTCTACAAATGCCAGGCAAGAAGTAAGAATTAAAAACCGTGCAGAGTACGAACAAGGAAGCAGTGAAGAACCCCCGCTAATCCTTAAAGGACCATGGAGAACAAATGAAAGCACACCACAGTCATTTGAAAAGCAAGTTGAAATAGACTCGTGTGAATTGAAGCTGTCCTTTATCCCGGAATACTCATCAAAAGGCATCCAGGACACGCTCAACAGGGGAAACCTCTTGAGACTTTTCCATGAAATCCCCGAACTAAAAGGAATCTGTTCACGAGATTTAATCTTGGTGGAATTCAAGGAAACACCCCGAAGGGGGGTAGAGGAGTCCCTGACAACGTGGGCGTCCAAGGACCTGGTGGACAACATTGTAGTAATGAGCGGAAGATTCGAGACATGGGGAATCAGGCTCCAGGCCGTGCAACGTCCAAGGTACCCGTATCCCTTTCTAAACAATCCAAAAGAAGAGCAAAACCCCCGAACTCACCAGCACACATGCTTACGCAGGGCACGTTCCAACTCACCAACAAAGTCCCTGCAAACCAATAGGCACCCCAATAGCGAAAGCTTGGGTAACACAGGGGGAAGCCCACAGGAACTCAAGGATTGGGCCTGGATTGCAAAAACGCTGAATGATAAGCATTCCTAACCAAGGAACACAATCACTGGGACCGGTAAGGGGGAACAACGAATTAATTAATATCTCGCTCTGTTCATGGAATGTGCATGGTTTTAGGGACATGGGCCAAGATCAAGAGACAGTAACCTTTCTAATGCAACAACAAATTATCCTGCTTCAGGAAACATGGAACATGGGGGCAACCTCAATACCTGGTTTCATCGAACATCATTGCCTGGCAGAAAGATACTCAAATTATGGCCATCCAAGAGGGGGCTTATCAACCTTCCTAACCCAAAATTTGAGCTGGGTAACGGAAGAAGTAGACACAGGGGCAAATTGGATCCAAGTGACCAAAGTAACCAGCAAGGAAAAAAACAGAAAACTCCTCCTAATAAATGTTTACATTCATCCGGAGAGAAAGAATAAAAATGGTAAATACATAACCCTTATAAAACTACTAAAAGCATTACAGAAAAGCCACACAAATGCTCATATGTTGATCGCCGGTGACTTTAACACCAATCTCTTAGCGACTAAACGGGGAATAAACTGTAAAGTCCCGAACGGTGCGTCCGACTTCGTCTGCAAATTAGCAGCACTTGACCTAATAATCATGAATGGTAAATCCCCGTGGGACTCTCCCCCAGCGGCGACATATCTGAGTGGAAAAGTTACTTCGACAATAGATTTTATCATTACAAGCACAAAACTGTTTTCAGAAATAAACAGTTTTAGAATAAACCCACGAGGAGAAAGTGACCACCTCCCGCTAACACTGAATCTGAAGAATAGAATAAAAACTGCTCAACAGAGTAACGCCATTATCCAGCACCCAGAAACTTTCAATTTGCGCAAAGTAAAGTGGCGAGGAGTAGCCTCAGAAATTATGGAGGACAAAGTAAAGGCCTTTATTGAAACCCAAGGTCCAGTTCAAGAACGGACGCACGTAAACCATTGGGAGCAAATAGTTGAGTTCTTGCTCCATACCTTCCCGGTTTCCAAGCAACAGAGGTCTTCAAAAACAGCCAGAAGGGAGCCTTGGTTCACTCAAGATCTCAAAATGTGCAAAAGAGAGATCGCAAGAGAAGTGCGACGCTTATCACGAGAAGGAGAAAAGGGCTTAACACAAGAAAAAATAAAGTTGCAGGCACTAAGGAGCGCTTATAGAAAGAAGTTGGGGGAAAGCAAAATCAGTATATAAAGACTCAATCTGGCAGCAACTATTAACAGCTAGCAAAAAATCCAACAGCAGCGATTTCTGGGGGATCATAAATACTTTAACAGCTGGTCCAACACTTCAGCAACAGGCAGGAATCGATGCAGAAATCTGGACAGACCACGTAAACATCTTGCTCAACCAACCCACGAGGGACCTAGAACAACAAGCCCAGGTGCTACAACATGACCAAAAGGAGGCTCAAGACGTAGCGAGTCATGTAAGACCAACAGACAATTTAGCCCATTCAAACTTTACATTTAAAGAGCAAACTCCTCTGACAAATGCAAAAGAATTGAAAAGCCTCATAAAGAAACTAAAGTCTGAGGGAGCGGCCGGGCCAAATGGCATACCAAATGCAATTTTCAGGAGCAACCCAGAGTTGTGGTCTGAAATCCTAACCCCAGTCTTCAATGAGATTTATGTATATTCTAACATCCCAGTTTCCTGGAGGGGGACTGTCATCCACCCCATACACAAAAAGGGAGACCACGGCAAGCCAGGGAACTATAGACTAATCTTGTTGATTGACGTGGAAGCAAAATTATATGCCTCGTGTCTATTGATCCATCTGCAAGGCTGGATGGAGGAAAAAAACATTATCCCCAAATTTCAAACTGGATTCAGGCAAGGCATGGGTACTCAATCGAATCTTGCAACCCTAGCCCTCCTGACAGAACAGGCGCAAAGAAGGAAAGTTCACCTCTTTGCCTGTTTCGTGGATATCAAATCAGCATTTGACAGAGTCAGCCGAAATCATTTATGGAGTAAACTCAAAAGATGGGGCCTACCACATAAACTCCTCACTGCCATCAAAAACTTGTACACTGACACCTGGACAAGAGTCAAGTTGGGAAATGGGTTGAGCACCACCGGAAGTATTCTTACACAAAGTGGTCTTAAGCAAGGCTGTGTCTTGGCCCCAACCCTTTTCAATCTGTATTTATCGGATATTGGCCGACACTTTGAAAACCCAGACTGCCACCCCCCGAAACTGGCAAACGAGCCCGTTCCAATCCTCCAGTATGCAGACGATATAGTCCTGCTAAGCCAAACCCCAGTGGGGCTACAAAGATCAATAAAAAATCTGCCATCCTACTTGGACTCGGAACAGCTAGAGATAAACAAAGATAAAACAAAAGTCGTCCGCTTGGTGGACAGTAGGAAATTAAATTTTAAATGGAGGGTTAACGGGGCTCACGTGGAAGAAAAAAACTCATACAAATATCTGGGCGTAATAATTGGGCAGGGCACAAGTCACAAAGAGCACAAACTGGCCCTTAGAGCAAAGACTCAGTCCTTGATCTATGCTTACAGATCCTTGCGCAGAAAACTGGACTGCCCAAACTATTCGCATCTGTTAAAAGTTATGGCTGCCCAAATCCAACCAAGTGTGTCCTACGGCCTCGTTCCCTGGTGTGGAAAAGATTCACATTTTCAGAACGAACTGCAGTCAAAAATCTACAAATCGGTTTTTGATTTGCCAAAAAGCGCCTCGCCTGCCCAGGTAAGACTGGAATTTGGGCTCCAGGATCTCAAATACAGGGCAATGAGTAACTTCATTAAATTCTGCCACACGCTCCGGCAATCCGAAGTAGACACTCTAAACAGACTTTGCTCGGATGAAGTTAGATCACAGGACGAGCAAGATATTCCAAACTCCTGGGGGAGCTTCCTGAGTACATCTCTGGCCACTTTGGAACTTCAACCAGTATGGGAGAAAAAGATGGATCGATTGTCTTTTAATAAAACTGTGAATGTCGCGAGCAAAAAGAAATCTTTATTGCAAGATAAATCGGTGCTCACAAAGAGGCGGCACGGATGGACAGTTATGAAATCATATAGGACTACAAAGCCACAAGCCTACTTATCCGCCCACTTTAGTTCCCACTTAAAGATGTGCTTCTTAAAGTACAGGATGGGGGTGCACGTCTCTAAGGATTTATCCCCCTCTTGGGTGACACGTTTTGAGTCACAAGGTTGTCGCTTATGCGGATACCAAAAGGAAACCCTGACCCATTTGTTGTGTGCCTGTCCAGCCATGTTAAGCCAAAGGAGACAGTACCTAAAGGCGATTTTAATCAACCTGAACATTCGCTCTAGCAGACAAGCAGTGATAAGCTGGCTGGAGGGTTCGTCATGCATTCTGGCTTGCCGAGGAGTCAAGTATATGAAATTGGTAAACAGCCGCCTATCGCAAGCGGACGATGTCTAAACTTAAATGTATGTAACACCTTCCCACACTCTCACTTGGAGGCTCTTGAAATTTTATTTTTTTGCTGTAACTTGATCTCAATACAGTTTTAGTATGATTTTATAACAATAGCATTTTAGACACTTGAATTGTATGGCAGACAGAGCACGGACATAATACGATCGCTCGCATAGTGACAATCCTAGCTGCCCGTGCAGATGCAATTCATTTATTTTATGTAGGGGGGGTTTGTGATGATTTTAATTAATCAAGCAATAAACATTAAACTTGAAACTTGAAACACTGCCTCGGATCACTCAAAGAGCCAGGTCTTGAGGTCCTTCCTGAAGGTTGGCAGGGTTGGGGAGCATCTGATGTGCACGGGGAACTCATTCAGGTCTTGGCTGCAATGTAGGAGAAGGCTCTCCTGCCTGTTCTAGTTCTGCAGATGCGGGGGCCTTCTGACAGGGCAAGGACAGCAGAGTGGAGGTTCCTTTTGGGTACGTGGAAGGAGACTCTCTTTTTGAGGTATTTGGGTCCAATGTTGTTGAGGGATTTGTAGATGTGGGTGAGGAGCTTGAAGGAGACCCTATTCTCGATGGGGAGCCAGTGGAGCTCTCCCAGGTGTTGGGTCATGTGTTTGTGGCACGGAGTCCCAAGGATGAGTCTGGCAGTGGCGTTCTGGATCGTTTGGAGTCTGCGTAGGACACCTCTGTGGATTCCGGCGTATAAGGCATTGCCGTAGTCCAATCTGTTGGTTATGAGTGCGTGGGTGATGGTCTTTCTGCAGTCGGGGGATCCATTTGAGGGTCTTGCGGAGAATGCGCAGGCAGTTGAAGCTGGTGGAAGCGATGGTGTTAATCTGGCGGTGTATAGAGAGGGAGGAGGCTAGGATGATGCTGAGGTTTTGTGCATGGTCCGTAGGGATGGGGGGTTCCGAGGGCTGAAGGCCACTAGGTGGTGCCCAAGGTGGACATGTATGGTCTGAGGATGAGGACCTCAGTCTTCTCAGAGTTGAGCTTCGGATAGCTATCCTTCATCCAGGCTGCCACATTCTTCATTCCTTCCTGGAAGCGGAGTCTGGTGTCTTCCGGTTTCTTTGTGAGTGTGAGGATGAGCTGGGTGTCGTCAGCATAGGATACAATGCTGAGCCCATGCTATCTGACGATGGTGGTGAGGGGGGCCATGTAGATGTTGAAGAGCGTGGGGCTGAGCGATGATCCTTGGGTTGCTCCGCAGTTGATGTCAGTAGGTTCAGAGAGGAAGGGAGAGGAGTCTGATCCTGTGGGTTCTGCCGGCGAGGAAGGATTGGATCCAGTTGAGGGTGGTTCCTTGTACCCCTGCGTTGTGAAGTCAGGCTGCGAGTGAGCGGTGGGAGACAGTGTTGAAAGCTGCAGAGAGGTCTAGGAGGATGAGGGCCGTGGTGTGACCCTGGTCGAGTAGCATGAGGATGTCGTCAGTGGCGACGAGAAGGGCGGTCTCGGTGCTGTGGTTGCTGCGGTATCCAGACTGGGAGACGTGGCATCGAGGATGGAGTGCTCTTCGATGAAGGTTGTCAGCTGGGCGTTCACAAGTCTCTCAGTGACCTTGTCCGCGAAAGGGAGGAGGGAGATGGGACGGTAGTTTTTCAGGTCAGTTGGGTCGGGACTGGGTTTCTTAAGGAGTGGTTTAACCTCTGCCTATTTTCAGCTTTCTGGGAAGATGCCGGACAGGAAGGATGTGTTGATGGTCAGTCTGAGTTCGGGTGTGATGGCGGCGGCGGCCCTGTGGAATAGGTCTGGGGGCAGGGGTGTGTTGAGGCCCCTGAGTCGTTTTTTTCATGGTCACGGTGATGAGTTCGATGGTGGCGGGATTCCAGGTCATGATAGTTGGTTTGTGGGCGGTGTGAGGTGGGGGGGTGATGTCCTCTGTTTGTTCGCTGAAATTGTCATAGAGGCCCTTGATCTTCAGATGGAAGTATGAGCTGAGTTTGTCACAAAGTTCCTGGGACAGTGTGATGTCGATGGCTTTGCTGGGGGGTTTGGTGAACTGCTGAATAACATTGAACAGTTCCTTGGTGTTGGTAGCATTGGTCAGGACTTTATCTCAAATGAAGGTCCGTTTGGTGTCTTTTATGCACTGGTGGTATTCCTTCAGGGCGCTCCTGTGGTTGGCCCGTACTTCAGTGTTTTTCAGGTTTTGCCAGATTTTCGCTAGGCGTCTGTCGGAGCATCTGACTTCATGTAGTTCAGTGGTGAATCAGGCGGCCTTCAGAGAGCGTTGTTTGGTGGGGTGATGGAGGGGTGCGAGTTTGTCGGCGTATCAGTGAAGTTCTGTGGTTGCAGAGTTGGTGTTGGTCGTGGTGCTGGGGGGGATCTTGGAGGAGGGTGGTGATGAGGTGTTCCTCTGTGACCTTGCTCCAGTTCCTGTGCAGTGGTCGTTGAGCAGGCTTGGATGCGGTGGTGGTGTAGAATGTGAAGTGGACGCAGTGGTGGCCTGTCCAGGAGGGCTTGGTGCTTCAGTCCGAGGTTGGCAAGGTTGTCGAGTAGAGTGATGGAGTCGGGGTCATTGAGGTTGTCGAGGTGGAAGTTCAGGTCCCTGAGTAGAATGTAGTCTGTGGAGGTGATAGCGTGGGGTGCAGTGAGCTCGGCGATGGTTTTAGTGGGTTGCGTGTGAGATCCTGGCGGTCTGTAGATGATTGTGCCATGTATCATGGTCCTGGGGCTGGTCGGATCTAGAAGTTGAGGTGTTCAGTGTTGTATTGCGGGTCGTTTGTGCTGGATGTGGAGACGGTGAGTCCCCCTCCAGGGCGGTGGGGCGGTCCTTTCTCTGGATCTTGTATCTGTCTGGGATGGCCGTGGTGATGTCGGGACCGGAGATGGTGTTGGTCTTTCCGTGAAGAAGGCGACTCGAGCAGGTCCCAGATGTCTATGGCGTGTCGGTGCTGGGAGTGAACGTTGAGGAGGATGCATGTCAGGGCTTTGTAGGTGCGAGCATCAGGCGGGCCCTACGGTGATCGTGCGTCCGTTGTCGATGGTGAAGGACCTGCGGCAGACTCTGCATGAGAACTGGCCATGCGTGGTGTTCGGCAAGGATCTTGCGCAGCCGGTGTATCTTCGGGGGCCACTGCACACGTCCGCTGCGTGGCCGCGCAGCGGCTGCCATTAAATAGGGTATAGGGGCGGGACTGGATGAGGGGAGGCGGAAGGCTGTGTCGTGAGTGGGACTTTGCGGCGGTAAGCAGCGAGCACGTTAGGGGGTAAAACACCTGAAAGGAAGGAACTGGAACAGGACTCAAGTGGGTGAAAAAAACAGAAGTGCACCTTCAATGACAGGAATTACACCTAGAAGGAAACACAAATAACACGCAGTGGGGACGCTAAGAGATAAGACGTGAAACCGGGAGCGATACAGTGAGAAATGCAGAGTTACCAGGCGGGAGGGAGATCGCATCAGGCAACGATGTGCAGTTGGCATGAATCCAGGCAGGACAGGATGCTCTGAGCAGAGAAGAGCCTGCGCTGAGAGCGGAGCTGCTGGGGAGAGTGTTGTCCTGGACTGGAGGTCTGGGATTCACACTTGCTCCCCTGCAGTGGCCTTCATTAAGTAGGGAAGGGGGGCGGGACAGGATGAGGGGAGGCAGGAGGCTGTGTCGGTGGAAGGGGCTTTGTGGCGCAAAGTCGTAAGCAGGTATGGGGTTAAAACACCTGAAAGGATGGAACTGTCAAGTCAAGAGGAATCATCTGGATAAGTCTAGGTCTTGCTGCAACACAAAATCGTGTTTTGAAATCCGTACAAGAAATTGAATACTTGGCACTGAATGAACTGAAAAGTACAGATATTCTTAAAACAAATATGTTGGATACGTACTATCCAAATAGAAGTCCACACCTGAAAAAGATATGTCTATATGAAGTTCTGCAAATTTATAGTTAAAAAAATTATTTTAGTGGAAAATATAAATGAAGGAAAATATGCTGCAATTGGATCCGAAGGATGTTTGGTAAAGCATGCCATAGGAAATCTGATTAATCACAGAAAACTAAGTTGCGATACTCCAGATGAAAGGGAGATTTTCTATTTAGCTCTTCTGCAAAACTTCAAACCTTGGCGGACTGAAATGGAATTACTTGGAGATTTTGACTGCTATGAAGATTCTTTCAATGCATGTAAAGATACCATTGAATGTACAATTTTCCCAAATTATCTCCAATTGTTGAATGAATAGATTAATCAAGAAAGTACTATTGCAGCTGAAATAGCTAGAGATAGTTCTCAAGATAGTCAGAGTTCTGCTCCACAAAGTCAAGATCTACTAGGAGTAGTCATACTTAAAAATGAAGCTGCAATAGCAATGAGTGAAGTGGAAACAGCGATGCAACAAGCACAACAGAAGAATATTGATTTGAAAAACTTAGAGGAACATCTGAATACTGAACAGAAAGAAATATATCACCAAGTTACACAACTGATAGAACATGGATTACTGCATGGAAAGAATGATTGCCAATGTACATCATTTAGACCTATTCTTATGTCCATCAGTTGAGAAACTGGAACAGGGAAACGTTTCTTGACTAAATGTTTGTGAAGATATCTACAGAAAACAACAGATTCACATTTGTCTTGTGTTGTAACTGCTCCAACTGGGTTAGCAGCACACAATATTAAAGGGATTACATTACATCGTCTACGTATGTTACCAGTAGAACATGAAAATAAGTTAGAATATCACAAGCTATCTGGAGAAGCTTGTTTTGAAGTTTCAAGAGTACTGAAGAAAATGAAACTTCTGGTAATTGATGAGGTAAGCATGGTCTCAAACTTAATGCTTGCGTTTGTACATTTGAGGATGCAGCAGATTTAAAAAACAAATTACGATGTTTTATTTGGAGGAAAACATGTAATTGTATTTGGTGATCTACTACAACTCACACCTGTGAAAGGCCAACCAGTTTTCAAGACCCTTCTTCATGAAGACACTAAAAAATCATTGGGAAGTATTGGAAATGTGAACATTTGGACTTATTTTGAATATAAAGAACTTATTAAGAACATGCGACAAGCAAATGACGAAGATTATGGAAACATTCATCAAAATATTGGAATTGGTGTCTTAACAAAGGATGGAAAAATGCTTTAGAAATTTGGCTACTTAGAAACTTGTTTTCAAAATAAAATATTGCACCTGCAACAATCTACCGAAACATTGCAGGAAAGAAATCTATAATTTGCCTTATGCCAACACTGAAAGAATGCTGTACATTCAATGAAGAACTCTTGATATTGGAGAATGAACCGATAATGAAAATGGTAGCCACTGATCAAATAGAACATGAAGGAGTAACTATTCTTCTGTCAGAGAAATTACAGTTAAAATTAGACTCTTTGGAAAAATCAATATCTAAGACTGCTGGTTTGGAAAATACCTAACATGTATCTGTAAACTGCTGAGTAATATTACGGCATAATTTAGATGTTGAGAAAGGTTTAGTAAATGGAGCAATTGGGAAAGTTGTTGACATTGTTAGTTATGCAAATAGAAATGGAATTGAATTTTTGAAGATTAAATTTGATCAGATTGAAGAGATGAAACAGATTGCACGTTGTTCTATTTGTTTCTTGCTTGTAAAAGATTTGTATGTATGTAGAAAACAGTCTCCTTTTTGTTTAGCAAATGCAATGACCATTCATAAATCTAAAGGTTTAAGTGTAAAGAGTGCTTTGGTAAATATTGGAAGTTCTGTGTTTAAAGAGGGTATGGCATATGTTGCATTGTCTCGAGTAAGAACATTATCTGGATTGTATTTGATTGATTTTGATGAGCAAAAGTTTAGTGCAGATGTAAATCATGTAAAAGAGTACAATACGTTAAGAAGACTCTATCGGCCACATGCATCAATCTTCCCGTTTGCGAATTCTTAAATGCGAAAATTAAGGAATCGCAATTAAGAATTCGCAAACGGCTATGCATTAAGAAATCGCAATTTATTTTGTGATTTCTTAATTTTCCTTAATTGCGATTCACAATTTGCGAATCGCAATTAAGGAATCCCTTTTCATTGATTCCTATGGGCCTAGAGGCCCATAGGAATGAATGTGAAGGCAATCTCATTTTGCGATTCGCAATTAAGGAATCGCAAAATGAGAATGCAATTTCAAGGGTGCAGACCCCCCCTGCACCCCTGAAATGTACCTTTAGGTACTTTTTACACACACACATGCCCCAAGGGCATGTGTGTGTAAAATTAAACTTTCAAAAATGCACTTTGGTGCATTTTTGAAAGTTTTCGCAAATTAGCATGAAGTTTAACTTCATGTTAATTTACCACTTCCTATTTGCAATTTTTTAACTTAAAAAAAATCATGCATTGCATTTAAGAAATTGCAAAATTGCGATTTCTTAAATGCAAACGCAATTTAAGACATCGCAAATAAATTGCGATTTCCTAAATTGCGAAAAAAGCAAAAAAGTTTAATGCATCCCAAATCAATGAATTGCATTCGCAAACGGCCGAATTTTGCGATTCGCACCGTTTGCGAATGCAATTCAGTTTGATGCATGTGGGCATATGCTCCTAGCTTAAGTGAATATTCTATTTATGAAAAACGTTTGATATGTCCAAAATGAAAATATGATGAACATTTTAGTGAGGCTGCAAAGAGGAAAAGAATTGAAAAGAATGATGGATCTGAAAAGAAAATGGAAGTGGACACCGTTGCTAATAATGTAGGATATCAGTTAGAAAATAGTTCAGGTATCAACTACTATGCTAATATAATCGTGAACGTTGTGTTTTTTTAGAAACTCTACAGCATGCAATTATGTAAAATCGAGACAAAAGATTATGTTCTTAGTTACATTACATATTTGAAAAGTTGAAAACTGTTAAAACGAAAATCCATGCTACTTCTGGTGTGCGGCATCTTTTAGATATATGTAGTGGTTCTTCACAATTTTCACTTAATGTACAGCAAGATGCTCAAGAATTTCTTATGTTTATGCTTGCAGTATTGGAAGATGAAGAAATACAAACTGAAAAACTGTTTGGACTACGTTACAAATGGGATCATACATGTGACAGCTGTTCATTTTCATCTACCACTAAAATAGACACTGATTGATATATTTACCAAAACCAGATTGAAAAACAGTGTCTTTTAACAAATTAGTGAAATCAGCTGATCAAAACATGAAGTGTAGCCAATGGAAATCGGAAATGTTGTCTACATTATTTATAGAAAGATCTGGACAATATATCATTTTAATGCTGCAACGTTGAGAGCAGATGGAACAAAACTGGAAACCAAAATTAAAAATGTTGTGACAGGTCAAGTGTCAATTTCAGGAAGAACTTTTAAAACAGTGGCTATTGTTTTCCATGATGCACCTACTTCAATATCTGGACACTAAACTGTATTTAAAATGCAATAAAGGGTGGATACTATAAAATGATGCACATTTAGAATTCAAATACCGGTTGCCTACTGGATTACCAAATTCATATCTAAAGGTTTTAATGCCAAAATTCTGAGAAGATGTCAACATTAATTAATAAGTATATTTTGGATATTTTCACTACAAATGATATCAGAAACATCATTTGGCCTATTGAGAAGGTGTGAATATGAATTCATACGTTTATTTTGGATATCCTCAATGGAAATCTTCTCAGAAAACATCATTCGCCAATTGGGAAGATGTTGATAATTACGGTTTAAATTATTGATTCTGTTCTTTGATATTGCATTTGGAAAATTGTGTTCAAAAGAAGGTGGTCATATATTTGATCTTTGTATTTTATATTATGTTACTAAGGATGCTCATTTGTGAAAATGTAAATACAGAGTTGAGTTTGTTGTAGATATTTTGAAGACAAATATGTTTTTTTTTACAATTTATTGACTGTATTTTTTTGCCCGCTGTCACCGGATGATCAACATTGAAATCACTGTGTATGGTGAAATTCATTAGAATCTGAAGACAGCAAAAAAGGCAAATTGAATATGTGATGTAATTGTATAATTATGTTGTGTTCTTGAAACTATAAAATTATATTTAATAACAGATTTTGTTTCTTCTCTTTTACAGACCCTATTACTAAAGTTTAAAATATTTTAAGTTTACATTACAGAAAAAATGTTTCAATTAATTTTATATCTACCTGAAAGCAGGTACGATTAACTCACCCAAGCACTACTCATGCACTGGTACAATAACCTGTGCACTATCTATACAATACTCTAACCACCTAAACACTACTTATTTACACCTTCAATTACTCAGGTAGTACCCCTACAGTCCAGTAATAACACTGTCACTCCCTATGTACTCTTGCTATCACCCATCCAGCACAATGTACTTATCCAATAGCTCCATCAAAACACAGGAACTTCAACATTCACCATGCACTCTCCTTGCAGTACTCTAATTATCCAGTCAGTACCCATATATTCATGAAATGACCCAGACACTAACACACGCAGTGCTACATTCACATGTGCACTAACCACCTACATGCTACTCATTCATACCTTCATTTTCCCAGGTACTACCCATGCAGTCCAGCAAACACACTGTCATTTCCCATGCACATCTCAATCACCCAGCCAGTACCATATACTAATCCAACCTCTTTGTCAATACCCAAGCACTTATGAATTTACCATACACTCTCCTTGCAGTGCTCTAATCATACAGTTACTGCACATGTATTCATGAAATGACCCAGACACTAAAACATGCATTACTATAATCACATAAGCCGTATCCATGTAGCCCTCTAACCACCTACACGCTACTCATTCACACCTTTATTTTCCCAGGTAGTACCCATAAAGTCCAGCAAACACACTGTCATTACCCATGCACATCTCCATACACCCAGCCAGTACCATATACTAATCCAACCTCTCCGCCAATACACAAGCACTTATACATTCACCATACACTCTCCTTGCAGTACTTTAATCATCCAGTCACTACCCATGTATTCATGAAATGACCCAGACACTAACACATGCAGCACTACAATCACATATATACTATCCATGTAGTCCTCTAACCACCTACACGCTACTCATTCACACATTTATTTTCCCAGGTAGTACCCATACAGTCCAGCAAACACACTGTCACTCCCTATGCATTCCCCCAGTCTCCCAGCCAGTACTATATACTAATCCATTCACTCCACCAATACCCAAGCGCTTGTAAATTCACCATACACTCTCCTTGCAGTACTCTAATCATCCAATCACTACCGATGTACTAATGCAATGACCCAGACACTAACACATGTAGTGCTACAATCACATGTGCACTGTGTAGGAGAGTAGGATCTGCTTACTATGGTTACCCCCACTTTTGCTGGTGTTTCACTGTCTTTTGATTTTAGTCTGGCTGGGGCCCTGCTATCCAGGACCCCAGCCTAGCTGCTTCCTCTTTAAAATGATAGCATGTACTTTAGGTACACTCCCGTTTGTTTACTGGGGTACCCTTCTGAGTCCCTAGTATATGGTAGCTTAGGTACCAAGGGCACAGGTACCCCAGAGGCCTACCAGGGCCTGCAGCATGTATTATGCCACCCCTGGGTATCCTTCCAAAATTACAGCACAGGACTGCTACTGCAGCCTGGGTAAGGTGGTGCATGCACCCCTTACTAAGATATAGGTTACCTATATCTACCTTTAATCACTGACACATCAGTCACTGCTATGGCAGGTCTTAGCAATACTGAAGGCAGAGTGCTTGGTTTTGTGTGAGACGGTGCATGGTTTTGTGTGAGACGGTGCACATGCATGAGCAGGACCCCACTGCAGCTTTTGGAATCGATTCTCTGAAGCTGTTCTGTGATGCAGCCAGACCATATTCGCTTAAGTGCATTATAACCTTACAGTAAATGCTAACCTTGGAATGGCTGCATGGAAACATGTCGTGTTTGGTGTCAAACACTTTGGGAATCCTACCCCCCCCCACCCGTCCTGGTGGTGGGGGTAGAATTTGACCCTTCTAGAGGGAGAGACATGTACACACTGGTCTGCCAGGTAATAGTTTAAACGAGCCTCAGCATCACAAAATGGATGCTGCAGGCACAGACACGCGTCTGACCGCCTGTTGCTGGATGAAACTCCGGCAGGGGAGGCCTGGTCAATAGGTTTCCTGCCACAGGGAGGTGTAACCACCTCCCAGACAGGCTTTAGTGTTTTGGGGCTGGGTGGGTGCACTCTGACAGTGGCAGAATGTCTGCACTGGGGGCACATTTGGTGTCCCTGTGCATAGTTCAGTTCAAACCGGTAACAGGGACACTCAACCCCTGCTCTGGCATGAACTGCACAAAGGAAATGGGTGTAGCCACCCCTCTTTCCAAACCCTCCCATAGGTTGGTCCCCAGAGTATGTCCAACCCCTTTTTTTAAGTATAAGTAAGGGACCCCTGGCAACAGGACTTTAGATTACACCTGGACGAAACTCTGAAACTGAATCCTAAAACTTCACTGCTCTACTAAAGACTAGAGGACGGAAGAATCTCCCTTGGAGTCAAGGAGTGATTCCCCTGCTCAAGCAGGCACCAACAAAGCATCTACCCAATCTGCATTTCTGAAGCTCCCGCCGGATTCCGAAGTATTTGCAACACAGGAAGAGGATTTCCATACTTCTTAGAGGCCGACCCGAGTACCCAGCAAAGCTGAGACCCGCAGCCCTCACTAGTAACGTGGAGTCGGAACTCCTGGACACCGTGCACATTTGCTAGTGCATTCCCAAGCTTTATTGAAGTTGTGCTTTGACTTACTTGTAGCCCAAACCCAGAGCACCATCAGCAGCAAAGATCGTGGGCCTACACTCCACAAATGTTCCATGAGCCCGCTTCTTGCATTTCCGCTTGAGGCTCCTTCGCGTTCCCTGGTCCATCAACTGTTGGATCCCCTCAAAGGTAAGTCTACTTTTCCTTGGACTTCCCTGGTTGCTCCGAAAGTGCCCTGACTCTCCACCACATGGGGAGTCCCTCAGACCTTGCTGGTCTGCACCAAAGCATTTCTTTGATTCCTGATTGGGTTGCTGTTGCCAAGGCTTGTTGAGTCCAATCGGAAACCGACACCGCAGCACTCAACATCCTTTGTGGGACAGCTTGAATCCAGATCCTGGTCATCGTCTACACCTCCTGGTCCTCGTGGCTGAAGAGTCAAGCTTCACCTTCTTCACCTGAAATCACCCAACATCGGTGAGCATCCGCCTATCGTGCTCCTGGTCACTGACAGACTCCCCTCTGCTTTCAGGTTCTTCTCATCTTCAGTCCAGGCTTGGATCACCCCGGACACTTTCCACTTGGACACCAGCAGCACTTTGCAGCAGATCGCCATTGAAAACGACGACGAAACATGACACCAAAAGACACCTATGCACCCGGCTTCCCTGGGTGAGGTAACTCGAGTACTCCGGTGATCCCTTGGTTGTTGGCTCCAGAACCCCCTAGTTCTAAAGGGGTTTGCTCCAAGTCCTCTTCTATGTGTCCTTTATCTTTAAAATTCCAACCGCGACTTTCCCCGTAGAAGATAATGGTGATTTGCGGCTGTGTTCACACAGTCTACGCATCCCCCGTGGGTCTCCTGTGTCACTACCTTGGGTGGTTCCTGGTGGCCCCAGCGGTTCTAAAGGCTCTAGGCCTTGTGTCTATGCTAGTCGTAGTTCTTATACCACTTTCTTAGTATATGGTTTGGTACACCCCTAGGGCTCAACGTATATTGTGCTAATTTACTGTGGAATATTAAGTTTACTGAATGTACTTTTGCTACTAGCCTCATAAAGAGACTAGTGGGATGCGTTTAGAATAAATACATATATTTTATATATATATACCTGGTGTGGTTCTCCTTTCATTTGGTCATTCATGAGATTATAGACTGGTACAACAAGCTGCTTTACATTCCTCCAAGACTTAGCCTGAAGGCTGCTCTCCACAGCTACCACTAGGATAGCTTTCTATAAAGGTTGTCTTAACCTACCATCAATAAGGGGTCGTTTGGACTGGTGCAAGGTGCCCACTAGAATTGTGGACAGTATATGCCAGGCCAACTTCTCACACACTATCCATGCAGTCCCGTAACCACCTACACGCTGCTCATTCGCACCTTCATTTTCCCAGGTACTACCCATGCTGTCCAGCAATCACACTGTCACTCCTCGTGCACACCTCCAGTCACCCAGTCAGTACCATATACTAATCAAATCACTCCGCCAATACCCAAACACTTATACATTCACCATAGACTCTCCTTGCAGTACTCTAATCATCCAGTCACTACCCATGTAACTCATGCAATGACACAGACACTAACACATGCAGTTCTAAAGTCACATGTGCACTATCCATGCAGTCCTCTAACCATCTACACGCTGCTCATTCACACCTTCATTTTCCCAGGTACCACCCATGCAGTCCAGCAATCACACTGTCACTCCCTGTGCACACCTCCCATCACCCAGCCAGTACCATATACTACACATGCAGTCCTCTAACCATCTATACACTGCTCATTCACACCTTCATTTTTTCAGGTAGTACCAATACAATCCAGCAATCACACTTTCACTCCCATACACTTCTCCAATCACCCATCCAGCACTATGTAGTTTTCCACTCACGCTGTCAATACACAAACCCTTATAAATTCACCATGCATTCTCCTTGCAGTACTATAATAATCCAGTCACTACCCATTTACTCATACAATGACCCAGGCACTAACTCATGCACTGCTACAATCCTCCATACACTACTCATGCAGACCTCTAACCACCTACACACTACTGATTCACTCCTCCAATTACTCAGCAAGTACTTATGCACTCCAGCAATCCCCTTAGTCACTTCCCATGCACTCCTCTAATCACCCATCCTGCACCATATACTTAACCAATCACTGTGCCAATACGCAAGCACTAATAAATTCACCATGAACTTTCATTACAGTACTCTAATCATCCAGTCAGTAGCCATGTACTCATGCAATGACCCAGGCAGTAACCATTCACTATTACAATCACTTGTGCACTACACATGCACTCATCTAATCACTTACAGACTACTCATCCACTCCTCCAATTTTCCTATTATCCATGAACTCATTGAATCACGTTGCCACTTCTCAAACATTCATAAAATAACCATGCATTACACTTGCATTCCTCCAATCACCCACATAGTGTCCATACTCTCATGCAATCATTCAGGTAATTTTTCTTTTTTTAACCAGTAGATGTGGTTCCATAAGAACCGTTTTTGGGGGGGTTTTGTGGGACAATTAAAAAATATATATATTTTTTTATCTTTTTTACTTTTTGGTGTGTTTTTTATTTAAAAAAATTAAGATCAGGAAATGATCTGTTGAACAAAAACAAAAGCGCATTATTGAAAAAAAATAACATTTCTGCCCTCTAAGGGCAGCTCAAATTACATCTATGCACTGCTCTCAAAAACAGAGTTCAGTGGCGCACTTAATGCAACTATCAGAGGCATTTTGAAATTCGGGCATGATGTGTGGCCTTGGTGTCGATGGAATTTGCCCAGAGATTGATGGAGTACTGGGGTCTTCAAGAGCAGCAGCATTCAATTGTCTCTTGGTTTCCTCTCTAGCAAGGTGCACAGGGTGGATGTTCTCCATATGCTTCTTCATGAAACTCGTGCCACAAGAGTACTCTTTATCAGAGCCTCTGGAGAGTATTTTCTTGCAGATTCTGCAAATTACTTTCCTCACATTTACCTTTTCCCGCTACAGCACACTAAAAAAGGCCCAAACAATGCTTTCTTTTCTTTGCCTCTTCCTCTGCCCCATCCGTTGTTCCTCTTCAACTGCAAGAGGATCCACTTCTGCAAAACTAGAAGCCATTGTTACTTTTAAAATAAAGAAACACACACAAAAGATAGAAGATTTGTAAAGAGAAGGAAGAAACAGGTCTTCTCTCTGGCAAGGTCAAAAAGTAAGGGAAATATTAGATGGATCCTCCCTCTTTCATAATGAAAATCATTTAAACCAATCAGATTTCTTTTTTCTTTTCTTGACATGAAATCACGTAGAATCGTCACGCACCCGCGAAAATCATATATATCAGTATACACTATAAATAGAAATTTCTATAAACTTTTAATAAGTATATTAGCAAAACTGTTCATTCTAATATCATGTTCAAACTTTCTATAGTAATTTTTTCAACGTTAATTCCTTCCGTGCTCATGACAGCTCCCGGCCGTCATGAGTAGTAGTCGTGTGCTCATGAAGTGCGCGAGCCATCAGAACGTTGCTGCTCCGCCCACTCGTGATTAATTCCCCGCCTGTGCGGGTAAATTAATCAGTGGGCGGAGTTCTGATGGCTCCCGGCCGTCATGAGTACAATCCCACTGTGATTTATGACGGCCGGGATCCGTCATGAGCACCCCGGCACCACGCAGTACCCCCCCTCACTGCGGCGGAAATCGCGCCGCGGCGAAGGGGTTAAAAATACAAGGAGACTTTGGCACGATCTTGCCTCGATTAAGGCACGATCCTGGAAACACAGGCGGGGAGAGGTCTCGCAAACTAAGCGACTACACCGCGCATTTTGTAACTTTACTTTCGTCGATATTATATTGAAAATAATACTTTAAAAATACGTTTATAAATTAATTTAGACAAACACTTAAAGGAAAACTTTTATTTATATGAAATTAAAAAAATATTTCATACTTTACAAATCACGCCGAAATCGCGACCCCAGCGCGACTTTTCAAAATGGCTACCGGAATGCGTGCAGCCATCGTGTAGGGTGTGTGACTTCTGTATAATATTTTTTTTTTAAAGAATAAATATCGTTTTCCTAACTAAAAATTATTCACAACTTTAAAAAAAATATATATATATATATGTATATATATATATTGCAGTTTTCATCCAAAGAATCCAATACACACAGGAAAGATGAATCGCGGACCCAAAAAAGGTTCTTTGGGCAAAAAGTTTATTTAGACACCCTGCATCAATGCCGCCATGACGCGTTTCAGCCCCACCTGGGCCTTGATCACATGACGCGTTGCGCTTAGGAAAAGACGCTTTTAAAGTGCAAGTGCAATGGAAATACAATTCAGCTGTGCTGTGCAATAATAAACACTATAGACAGACTTTAAATGTTCATAAATAAAGGCATAAATGCCAGAATTCGTCAAGTTTCAAAGTGCGACATAGATTTAGCAATAAATAACTGCATAAATGCATAAATAAATGCTACATGGACATAAGTACAAAACCCGTTAAAAATATAAAAATATATAAATATTTAAATAATCATATATATACACCATATAACATGTAATATAAAGTGCAATCAACAGGGTGATGTCCATAGATGCTAATCTCTTAAATATCTGTATACTATATTAAGAGTTGCCCAAATGGAAGCTACAGAATGGAAAGCTTTCAATTAACATAACCCCAGGTATTCTCAACAATACCTAGTCACATGTTAAACATAATCAATACAAATGTCGCAAAGCAATGTCTGTCTAAAGAATTGGAATTTGAGTATGTTAACAAAATCCCAAGAAAATGTATATAATCAAGCCCATGTGGGCATGCACAGTAATCAATTAGCTGACTTTCCAAGAGAGCCGAACCCACCCAAAACAATTCTTACCAACGGAAAAGAGATAAGGGTGGTATGTGAAGGAAAAATATATATGTGTAGTGAATTAAACCAAGTGCCACATTAATCATAATAAATAAAATAATGATCAAAATACATAGCGCATAGTTATCTAACTATCCTTGTTTAGTCAGTGGGAGTTTAAATGCACAATCAATCAGTAATAATACTGCAAGGATATCAAAAGCTTTACAGAAAATAGCATAAACGTGGATATCATGATTTATAGACAAGTGTACAGGTCCTCAGTCGTATTTAAACCCGATGGGGACTTTGTATTGAGTTCCAGTATATATCTGGTTTCCAACAGGTGAAGGGCACTTTCACGGTAACCCCCTCTGCGGGACTGAGGTATGCAGTCTATGGCGTAGTAACTAAGATGTAACGGGTCACTGCCATGCACTGCCTCAAAGTGTCTCGCCACCAGGTATGCCTGGTCCTTGTTGGCGATTGCCCGTATATGCTGAAGAACCCTTTTGTGCACGGGTAGCTTAGTTCTTCCCACATAGCGTAGTGCACACGGGCATTCCAAAACATATACGACATACTCTGTCTTACAAGTGATTCTTTTCTTGATATACACTGGGCGAGACGAGAAGGGAGTACTGTAATCTTTTCTGTTTTTTGCATGTTTACATGCCTTGCAAGTAATGCACTTGAAAAAGCCCTTCTATTTAGATAGCCAGTTTGACGGTAGCTTAATTTCAGGGCTACTTTTCACAAGGCAATCACCCATAGATCTGGCCTTCCTGAAAGTGAGTTGTGGTGTACGACTACTCTTTACCAGGTCAGCACCTATTATTGGGTCTTTAAGTATCAGGTTCCAGTTGCGTTTAAGAATTCCCATGATAGCTTTATGCTGTTTGTTAAATGTCATAATGACCCTAATTTTAGGTGGCTCCTTGCTAGTCTGGTTTACATATGTTTCCTTAGGGATTAGTGACTGTTCCCTTGCGAGCAATCTGGTTTTATTAATGGCTCTATCAATGACTGATGCCTTATACCCTCGTGAAAGAAATCTTTTCTTGCAACACTCCTGAGCCAATTGGCATTCAGACTCATCGCTACAAATGCGTTTTACTCCGAGCATCTCCTCATAGGGGATACTCTGGATGAGATGCTGTGGGTGATGGCTAGACGCATGCAGCCGGAGATGGTGCTCTGCCGCACGGCCAGGGGCAGCCGTGTATATTATCAAAGTTAGCAAATCCGACTATTTTCGCCTCTCATGCCTCTGGTTGGAGTGTGCCTGTTGGAAGAGCAGAAGATGTAATATTAGCCCTGGGCTCTTCAAATTCTCCCCCTACTCAAGGGTAGTTACATATGGTGAATTTTCAAATAATAAGGCAATGGAATAACATTGAGAGGAAACGAGGTTCTCAGAGGGATGAGAGGCGAAAATAGTCTGATGACGAGGGACGTTGAGTGTGCCTGTTGGAAGCGCTGGAGCACATTTGCTAACTTTGATAATATACACGGCAGCCTGATATCTGACATACCTTACTGGGACGTTGCTTGGAGGCTTACGTTGTTGGAATTCATGGGCGTCTACATAAGTATCATCCGTTTTCACAGCCACATTTGCGCAACATAATATCGGGCAGTGTACATCTCAGATGCCCATGAATTCCAACAACGTAAGCCTCCAAGCAACGGCCCAGTAAGGTATGTCAGATATCGTTTTTGAAAAAAGGCACAATGCAACAGAGTAGTAAATGTATGAAATTGATAGTAGCCATTTCTCTTAAAACAGAATGGCGTGTTGCATGTAAAGTGAAGCGATCATCAAACGGTCAAGGAGGATTCAAATGGTCGCAGCTATATAAGTGAAGACAGTGGTTCCTGAGGCTCCCCATTTTTTCTAAATCATTTGGTAGGTCTTCATTTGATGCACACCAACTGAGTGTCACTAGAATAGAGTCGAGTCTGGAAATTTGTGAACAAAACTTTATTGTTTTTTTACATCTTCCATAGATACAATGATAACGCCCTGAAGAGATCCCAGGCACCCAGTCCTGGAATCGAAACGCGTTGGCATTTCACAAGGAGGACTTGTTTTGTTATTCAAAGCATTATACCAGCAATTGCTGGTCTAAATAGGTGTCATTTATTGACTAAACTCCTTTTTGTTTTGAATTCATTTAAGTATACCTCATTGGAGTGTTTAATTTCAAGATACATAATTATATCATGCACAGTTTTGTCTGACTGTTTTGTGTTTTATGTAGGATGTTAGCATTTATGTCTTTCTAAGTTTTTTTTGCATTGTCACTTTTTGTTTGTAAATTAAAATGTACAATACTGTCAATACATAGATGTATAGTGCCCTCATTTGCTGAAAAAATGTTTTCATAAAAATTTTAAAATCTACATAAATAGTTGGTACTAATAAATACCTGGTCAAACGTGACAAATGCTTTTTTGACCTTTTGAATTTTGTGCAAAAATATTGGTGGGTAGGCAATTTTCTTGTTGTTCTCATTCGAATAGGGTCCAGCCTACCCACTTGTCCTTATGGACCTAACCCCTTAGGTTTTCACAGGAGCACTCCTAGAAGGCACAGTTTCACTGCTTGTGGTAGTATAACCCTTGACATTGTACCAATCACCTCAATCCGAAAGCCCATCAGCTGCCCACAAGCCGAGGTCATACGCAGAAAACCCACTGAAGGTTGGTCACATCTACCACATCTGGACGTGGAACATGGGTATATTTTTTAGAGTCTGTGAGGAATCAGATAGTTTTGATGCAGGTTGTTAAACTGTGCGAGTTTAAAGGAGGCATTCACCAATGTCAAACGGACCAGCTCACAAGGCTTGTGCCATTCAGCTTCAGTCGCCTCCTCCCCGCAGTCTGTGCTCCATCTTTCTTTAGCCTGCGTTGTGTCAACCCGTATCCATGAGTAGGGCCAGCTGAAGGTGAGTTATAGGTCATCTGCAGTCCACCAGGTTTCCCAATTGTTGCAGCGCTGCATTGTCCTGTAGTTCCACCGCAAACATGGCAAAGACTTCCTGGGCCGTGGGTGCCAGCCCGGTGTACTGTAAGAAAACACCCTACCCAACTATGAATTGCTCTTGGGCTTGGTCAAACGTGATGAACCGTTTATTGATATAGAGACCTCCCGCAGTACCAAAGCCTTCCTCCCAATATCGCTCAAATGATATATCATGTGAAAGAGAAGAAATGGTCTGTGCTCAAAGATGACAATCCTCCTAATAAAACACAATGGACAGGACCAGAGCCACTGCCCTCTGCCAGATCTTGCCCATCAAATTAATCAACTAGGAAAGGAATTCAGGGACAGTATTCCCCATTATGATAGCTTCCTGAAGCACGTACGGGTCGTAAGTTCCCGCCAGAATGATGTTTTCCCAGGTCGGGGGGGTTCATCCAACCAATGCATCGCATTTTGGAGTCGAGGTGCTGTGTAATATAAAAAGAGATCTGGCAGCCCAATGCCTCCAGTCACCAAGGGAGCTTAAGCAAGTCCAGCTTTACCCGGCTTCTACTACCCACCCAGACCAGGTGTCTCAACATTTTGTCCAACTTGCAAATTTCATGGGGGAGATCTGGCACATCACCCTCTGTAACATGTTAAGGCAGCATGGCAGGAAGACCATCTTCATCACTGATATCCACCCCATCATGGACAGTGGGTGCATCTTCCAGAATTCTACCAACCGAGCCAGCCTCTCCACGTTGGGTGTGTAGTGGGTCTCCCGCTACCCAGATCCCCTGGTATCAAAAAGAATCTTGTTCCCAGTGCAACTCCAGGCTCTGCAGATGTTCAGAGTCCTCTTACTTCAGTCCTGCCAGGGGGAACAACTTGGACTTCATACTCTTTGTGTGCAGTCTTCGACTATAGCGAATTTGCTCAGGACAGACTGGTTCCATAAGATAGATCAAAGTATAGTTGGCATACAAGGATATCACGTCTGGTTTGCCACCCAGGTGGAACCTCCATGAACCAAGTCTGGTATGGAGCTTCCTCGCCAGTGGCTCCCATGCTAACCAAAATATTATGGGGGACAGGGACAACCCTGCCTCATACTCCTTCCCAGTTGCCAGCGATCTGAGATCATTCCCCTTGTAAAAACTCACGCCAACGGTCACAAATATGAGTCACGCCCATTTCATATATCTGGCACCAAATCCCATATGCTGAAGGACTACCCACATATATTACCACCCCACCGTGTCTAACACCCTTCCTATATCTTGGGACACCACCACATAACAGTCTGTGGAGGAGGCAAGCATATGTATAACGTGATTCAGATGCAGTAGATTTTACATTATACTCATTCCCAGGATTAACCCAGTTTGGTCTGAATGTAATAATGTCTGGACCACTCAAAATAGCCTGCTGGACAGTATTTTGCTCACTATTTTAAGACCAGTGTTAAGCATAGAGACTGGCCTGTAAGATACCAAGTCTGCAGGGTACTACCCATACTTTGGCTACCTTATGGTCATCACCTCCCTCATACTCAGGGGCAGCTTCCCCATCTCCCTCGCAAGTGCAAGTTTCAAGTTTATTGTATTTGATTTGGATCTCCACTGAGAACCACAAATATTAAATACACTCCATCTCCCTCGCTACCATATACACCTCCAGCAGTTTCTCCAGTGTGCTGCCAGCAGCAGCTGATACAAATTCTGCTGGTAGATCATCTGTCCCCGGTGTCTGTCCCAGTTTAATGTCCTTCAGTGGTTCCCGTACCTCCTCTACCATTAAGGGAGCCTCCAGGATGGTTTGGTGTTCCAGACTGAGTCTGGGCAGCACTAACACCTTGAGGTTCTTCTCTTTTCACATTGCCATGGTCCGGTCCTCTGTCACCTCCTCCTTTGTCTCCGGTTCTGCCTTTGGGTCTCCCTCCCTCAGGGTTTTGTTGGCAGGGCTGCTTGTGGTGTTCTTTTCTCTGGGTCTCCCTTGGGTTGGTGGACTTCCTTCGCCTGTGCCATCCCAGTTGGAGGTATTGGTTCATCTACTGTGGTTGTCCTGCCTTGGAGTCCTCTGTGGTCCTTGGATCCAGTCCTAGGAGTGTTGGAGCCTTCGGGGTCTGGCCTCTCTAATCGTCCTTCCTGGGTGCTTCTGGTGTCTTGGCCGTCTGTTGCCTTGGATCCTTCAGGACGGTGTTCACCTTGGTGGTGGCTGCTGGGGACACCATCGGTCTGGTGGATCTCCAGGCTGGGGTTCCTACGGCTGCTGCTGCATAGGTCCTTGGCATGCCAGACTTGGGACATTGGTAGTAGGTGTGGCCTCCTCCTCCGCAGAAATTGCACATCTTCTCCCTGCTTCATCTGCTTGCCTCGTGTCTGGTCTGTTTGCAGATCCTGTAGAACTTTCCACTGCCTGGCACTTCCGGCATTTGAAGGGTTATCCTGGGTCTCATAGGTAGAAGCTCGCCGGTGGGTGTCTCAGGTCATCCCTTGATGCTGGGTCCTTGTGGAGGCTGACAATCACTTGACAGTCCGTGTTCCAAATCCCTCAGCATTCTCGGACTTTGGTGGGTCTTGTCTTGATGGTGCCATATTGTTGGAGGAGTGACGTGATGTCCTTGTCTGGGATGTGGGGGTTGGTCAGCTCAACCGTGATCCTCTTCTCCGTTGATGCTGACTCCCATCCTGCCAATAAATTGAAGTCAGAGTAGGGCTTGTCCTCCTCCTTCCCCTGGAAAAACTCCCAGTACTTACTGTACAGGGACTGGGTGGCGAGGCTGAGGAGAAAAATCCACCCTGATGCTGAGGCTTGGCAGCTCAGCACTTCCTGTCTTGGGATCCCAGCTGTCTTGACGACCTTGTTGAGGAACAGGTCTTGGTCTAGCTTGGGTCCCTTGTTATTTTTTAACTCCAACCGCATAACCTGGGTGTGTCTAAGGGCAGTTGCGTCCCGTGGAGGGAGTTCTGTGAGGCAGAAAGGCAGGGCGGGGGAGGGGCAGGGTGGGGGGTAGTAAACACCGGAATATGGATGATTGCAGGTAAGTAAACTATTAAATAATAAAACGAATTTCGTTGCGTGTGCTGCATCACATTTTGAAATGCAGGGCGCGCAATGAAATTTGTTTTATTCATTTAATTGTTGACTTATCTGTAATCATCCATATTCCGGTGTTTACTACCCCCCACCCTGCCCCTTCCCCGCCCTGCCGCCCTACGGAACTCCCTCCACGTGCCGGATCTGTCTATGGGTGAGGTTATACCGATTGAAGGGTTTGGGCAGTCACTTGCCTGGACCCCTCCTCGCTCTTCGCTTTGCTCCCTGGTTTGGCAACCGTGGGACCTGCAGGAGGTCCTTGCCCAGGTCTGACTAGTAGGAGAAAATTGCCTACTGTGCAAGAAACTCTGTTAAACACTCCCAAGAGCTAGGGTGAGGGTAATAGGTGTTTCCACCTAAACATAAATCCCCTCAGCAAAGGTCTGGGTGCTTTACAGGCCTGTGAAGGATGTTAGGAGGGTTGTTAGTCCTCCAGCATTCGTCCACCCAAACGCCAGGAAAAGAAGAGTATCAAGGGAACGCGCTGTTACCAGGCTCTAGGAGCTGACCACAGGTCCTTGGGGGCACTCTTTTGCGCTCCTAGTGAGCACGCTGGAATCCCTCCTGCTTCGTTAGAAGTCAGTTGGGCCTTTTGGCGAAATTTGCAGTGAATGCAAATTTAGTGCCCTCGAAGTCCCAGATCGGGAATTTTGTCAAAATTACTAACACTTAATAGTGGTTTCAAAATGATATGAACAGATACTACACTTGATCTTAGCCAAAAGGCCGATGCCTGGATACCCTATTCGGTGATTAGCCGGCTTTGTAAATCCTGGTTGATTGATTGATTGATGGGTAGCTAAACCTGTCACGTGTGATAGCACACTAGTGAGTTTGAAAAACACAGAGGCTCTTGGGTAATTTACCAGATGTCACTGTGCCACCAGGTCCATCATGGAACAACAATCCTATGCACACACATATGGAGTACAAGTAAAAATCATATCATAGAATTAGAGGAGAGTAACACAAGGTAAGGTGGCAGAAAGACGAAGAAGTCTTGTGTATGCTGAAATCTTTAGTTCTTTATTTCCATCATAATGTTACAGCAGCCAGCCAACACGTGTTTCATCGCTCACGCGAATCTTCAGGGCTCGCACGCTACTGAATATACTGAGGAGGTCGCTCTGCCGGTGATACTTCCGACCCGGTGGTGTCTTACCAGCTTGCTGGGTAGACTATTGAATGGTTTCAGAGGTTTTCCATTCACCCAGTTGCACCACCTAATAATAGTTGCATATTGTTAACTCATGCGCTTTTGATCTATAGCAGTGCGCCCACTCCACTGACACCTTAAACCTTTCCTTGCTTCCTTAGCACCAGGTCCATCATGACCCAGTCCTGGGCTATCCGTTCTAAATCATTGTTTTTAGGTGTACTGTTCGTTCCGTTGTTTTAGTTGACCTGGTCGAGAAATACAAATCCCATGATGCTGTCCGTCAGCAATGGGAAGCCCAGACTGGCAACTCGTGCCCCTGATGCCATGGAGTAATTTGGTAATCTTACTCTTAGGTAGGAAACTCGGGAATGGTGTCACCGGCAGGGCAATCTCAGACATTTGCTACGAGTACTTTACTGTCCCATCAAAACTAGATAGCCTGACAAAACGTCTGCGGCGCTAGTGCTTGTGAAGCATGCACGGGGCTGCTGGGAAATGAATGTTGCCTCGTCAGCGAGCCATCTTTTATTTTGATTTATGTGGCGAGAGGAATGGGAGCTATTCGGAGAGTCCCTGCTCTATTCGAGGCTCAAAGACACGGACATGGTCTGTAGACTGAGCGAGGGGAGCACATGGCCTGGCGGGTGCGTCTCTCGCTAATGATTAAAGAGGGCCGCGCAGTAAGTGTATCACATAAACATTCTTGGTGAAGCCAGGAGCAAGGTCCAAAGACGGCCACCGTCACAGGGGAGCTGCTCCAGCGGGGACAGGGACACTCTCCCTCACTAGGACCCTGCTAGCCCGCCACAAACTTCGTTTCTTTGCAGAGTGACACTTTAGTTAAGTGGAACTAAAAGAAAGACAGTATAACCTGTGTTTCTGTTATTTGTCTGCCCTGCTTTTCAAGAACAAGTGCATCTGACCTGGGCTTGCGCGTGGGTCTTTAGAGACTCTCCCTCTGCAGCAACCAGAAGCCACAGAGGCCCCAGCGATGGCTGCCCAGGACAGGATTCTAATCCGAGGCGGGAGAGTAGTGAACGACGACAGCTCGCAGTTTGCGGATGTCTACATTGAGGGAGGCCTGGTGAAGGGGGTCGGAGCCAGCCTGCTGCCTGGTACCCCCGAGGGGGTGAGGGTGATTGACGCCACTGGCAAGCTGGTGATGCCGGGAGGAATCGACACGCACACACACTTCCAGCTGGAGTTCATGGGCACCCAGTCCGTGGATGACTTCTACCTAGGAACCAAGGTAAACATGGACGCGTGCCTGGGTGCCTGGCTCGTGCCCTCTCATCATTCCTTATCCTGTTTTGTATGAACATTGTGGATAAATTATGTTGTCTTGTTATTGGTTGTTTTTTAACACCATATATGCCTCGTTTGATTTCCATAAAACGAAAAAAAAGCATGATGGCTTGGTGCATTCTTTGCATGTTGCTTTCAAATGCAGTGACAGATTCATCAACACTTTGCCCAGTTCAAAGTCACAAAAAGTGACACCAACCGAAGCACAGTGTTGATAAACTGTTCGCAAATCTTTATTTGCATCGGAAACTAGCCTGTAAAAGTAACACAAATCGCTCTTGAAAGGGCGAGATTTTGATCGATACCTTATATCTATTGATCCAAACCTCGATCTGGTCGACTGAACCTTTATTGCCTGTCTTGGAAGGAAACAGTACACCTATCTGCAAATTAGTTCACCCAAGAAAGGACTCTACTCTCAAAGATCACGGACAACTTCTAGGTTTCAAAAGTTTATTGTAAAGATATAATGAGCTGCAAATACAAGCATCTCAGAATGAGATTCACGAGATACACAGGTCCAATTACATACATGTGCTCTCGAAAAGCCCTCAGACGAGCAACAGAAATCACTAACACAAGTTCTAAAAATAGCAAAGCTATCAGCATAGACGCATATCTCTCCTTCATTTAGGTTGGAGGAAACAAACACAGGTTAGGCGTCCCTACCCTGTTCTAGATGGTATCCCTACTTAACCAAATCCCAACCTAACAAAGGTGTCAGCAATGAATGACCCCCAAGGGAAGTCACCCACTCTAAGTCTCTTGGTGAAAACCTAAAATTCTCCAGTCATGACCCCTCACTGCCTACCCATCCGCTCTCTAAAGGGTCCTCAGGTCTCTGCTCTAACTCCACCCAGGGGTGCTGTCCCTAATACAAAACAGTCAACAACATTTGAGACGCCCCTTGCGAAACGCCTCTCACGTGGTGCAACTTCAGGCTTTTTCCATGATGCTTTGTATTGGGCCTCAGACGTTAGAGTTGACCTTGCTTCTCAGTCTCTTCTCCGGCCCGCTGATACCCCTTAAACATTCCAGAACCCTCCTCCATGTCTGGGCCGTCTACTGAACAGACCTCTATTCATTCACTTATAATTGGATCCCCCCTTTCCTGTTGCAGACAGATATCTGCCGCCAAGAACCCAACTCTCATAGACTTCTAAAAAGGCTTGCAACATTTCTCAGCCCAGACATGTACGTGTAAATCAATGCTAAAACATTTCAGGCCTACAATATTTCACATTATGATTATAGCATTCAAATTCTTCATTTAATTAAAGCATGTTAAAACTCTTATTCTATTATTTAGAAAACATTACTCTAAATCATGGCCCATTAATGCAATGACCAAAAACGTTAAACAATCTGTGTCGTGAAAAGAAACACCTTCCCTTTTAGCTCCAACTCTGGCCCTGAGGCCTACCACGTTCTGCGTTTTACCACAGACCATCTTATATGTTAACAGCTACACGACATAGATTCAAAATAATCACGTCTAATAAAATCATATAATGTCACACATTTCTGTATTAGTTCCACTTCTACTTAAATCTCTATATTAGCTATACATTTAGAATATAATTTCAGATACTATTAGCACTCATGGCATTTCTCATCATGACTTGTGCTTACTATAGGTAAGTGTGATGTACTCATACATTTATATCAGTTTGCGCTCTCTCAGTTCCCCCCTTTGATGACCTCTCGGGGTCATCACTAACATTTAAACTGCAGTTATTGCTGGCATTCTCTGCGCTTCCAGAGCTCTCAGGCTCCTGTACTGATTATCTTGTATGGCAGCCAATCTCTGCAACTGTTCTCTTTGGGCCCTTTCTGACCTTCTTGCTCTGTACCATTTGAATACCCTCACCAATCCCCACAATACTATCCCACAGATCAATATTATGATGATAGGCTTTAGGATATACCAAATAAAGCTTTTGCCTAAGGTGGAAAACCACCCTCCAACTGTACTCATTCCGTGGCCCACCTTTTCCCAGACATTTTCTCTACTCAAGTCTTCGATCTCTTTGTGTATATTAGTTATGTTCTTAATAACTTTCTCAAGGGGTTTTGAAAGGTCTGGAATGTAAGTGCAACATTCCTGAACCTTCAAAGCCTTACAGACTCCGCCCTCTTTCGCTAATAAGACATCTAATGCAAGCCGATTTTGAAGAACCATAGCCCTTATCGATTGCATCTCTCCTTCTACCAGCATTAAGGACTGAGCAGTGCTGGCAGACAACCTGTCGACAACTGTTGCCAGTCGTCTAATTTTAACATCATTAAGGATTATTCCCAAAAGAGGGAACATAGCTCCAAAGACATCTCCAACCATTTCTGCATCGCCTAAATCTCTCCTTCCCCTCGATGATGTCTGGCCCTCAATGATCAATAAGTCTTGTGCATGATATATTTTGGGGAAGACAATTGCCAAGTAACATGATCCATACCAGTTGTCAGGTAGTCTCACGTAAGCATTTCTTCCACATACAAAATACACATTTGGAATCACTTGCATTCCCTTCAGGAAATCCTTAGTGTAGTACTCTAAATTAAAAGCATGTTCACAGTCAACTTCACCCACGTATACATTTTCATAATACGTTTTGGCTCGGTGAAGACATAACTTTCCTTTCTGCGCTTTATCTAAAGCTATTGGACCACTACTACCCTTTCTCTTGTGTGACTTCTCTTCCTCGGTCCAATCTAATTTCCCTTGTCCTGATTTTTTCAAAATCTTTTGTCTCCTGTAACGATCATCCACCTGCCCTATGAACTTTTTCTCGACTTCGGACACCTTACATGTCAGATTATTTCTACGGGCATGTGAAGTATCTAAGGTAATCCAAGGAATGAAGAACTTGGCCAATCTGTCTTCACTCTTCCAGTAATCCCATTTATTCATCTGCTTATAATTCGGGACTTCTGGCAACACAGAATCATAATTGGAGAAATAGTATTCAAAACTATCTCTCTCATAAAATATACTAAGCAATAAGCTACATGTAATGCCATATGTCAGAGGGAGGTGATGATATCGAATTCCTTCATCTACAGACGCAGGCAACTGCATGCAGACGTAGCAATCCTTAACCTCCATGGCATCCACGTATTCATACAAAAGTTTAGCATAAGCATTTGACCTAAAGTCTCCTTGGGACTCGTCTACATGTAACCTGCGGGCTTCTGCAGCCAATAACGCTTTCTCTTGAGTGTTTTCCCTTTTCTCACCTGCAACAGTGGGTGTAAGTGTTACTACAGAATTCGCATCAGTTACCTTTACCTCTTCCTCATGTCCCTTTACATAAGAAATTGTTACCACTAAAGCTATTAATATTATCACTCCTACTATTAGTGTACCTATTATACATTTAGCTCTGCGGTTCGGGGTGCCGGCCTCCATTTCGTCAGACAATCTAGCTTTCCCTTTCTCTTTGCAAAAAAGTTCTTTTCCTCTCGTTCCTTTACAGTCTCTTTCAATCCTTTTTTTGTCTTTAGAATCCACACAGCTGGAGGCTGACAGCCTTTTTCGCAAAAAGTCCTTTCACAGTTCAAAAAGACAACCCTAGCCCTTCTCCATCCACTCAAGGGGTTCCCTAAAATTCTCTGCTTCCTGGGCGCTAGGTAATCTTCTTTTCTTCTGCTTGCTTTATTTACAAAGTCCTTTAACAATCGACTATTAGATTTGTGGTTGCAGCTTCAATAGCATAGTTCAATATTTCCATGCGAAGAGTATGCTCTTCATGTGCTGTTATCGTGGTACCAAAGTCGGGGAATTTCAATTCTGTAAGAAACATGTGTTTTAACTTGCTGAGGCGGGGAGGTCTGGGGAGCACGAATGTTAGTGACCCTTCTTGTTCGACACCGGGTACCAACAGTTGTATTTCCACGGTGATAATGGGCTCAGAACTGGACACCACCACCGCTCGGATCCTCCCTGTCTCCGGTTTCACAGACATTTGTCGCCAGATATGTCCACTCAGGTGTGGAGTATCTTCTGTTAGGCACACGCACTCTTCTTGACCTTCTTCGGTCTGGTGCTTCAGCGCCCTGAGCACCTTCTTCTGGGTCTGAGTCTTCTGATATCGGAGGAAGGGTTGCTTCTGGAGTTGACCTCAGGCTAGAACTTCTTCTTTGCGGCCAATTTGCTTCTCCACGTGCCCTTCTACTCCTTCTCCTTCTGGTCTGTTCTCGCTCTCTTTCAGACCTGTCAGGGTCAGACTCGTACTCCCAGCTGTCTTCTCCTTCTGTAGCGTCTTCTGTTTCGCTGTTGTACTGACCGTCCTCAGCTTGGTCAGACTCGTTCCCTGCTTCCACTGGCACCTCTACAGCTTGGCTAGCCCCTTCTATGGCTTCTTGGTCCTCTGCTGGACGTCCATTCGAGAGAGGAGCTGTTTCCAGAGGTGCTGGAACCCTTTTCGTATGCGACGCGTGTATCCAGTTGGGCAGGCCTCCCACCTTTACAGCTGTACTTGTGATCAGGATGACCTGGTAGGGCCCACGCCAACGAATATCCAAGCAGCTTCTTCTCACATGTTTCTTCACCAGGACCCAGTCCCCAGGATACAGGTCATGGCAAGGGCCCTGGCACGCTGGAACCTCTGCAGCCTGCACCTGAAGGGACACAGAACGCATGGCGTCAGACAGCCCCTTACAATAGTCCAGGATCATATCATCTGTGATATTTAACAGTGCAGTAGCTGGAATAGATGGCAGTCTCATTGCTCTCCCCATTAACACCTCATGTGGTGACAACCCTGTTCTTCTGTCTGGGGTACTACGAAGGCTCATGAGTACCAATGGCAGGGCGTCAGGCCAACTCAGGGTCGCTGAGGAGCAAACTTTCGCTATTCTGGACTTGATCGTGCCATTAATTTGTTCCACAATTCCTGAGGCTTCTGGTCGGTAACTGCAATGGAGCTTTTGGTCGATATTCAGTGCAACACAAATCATCTTCACAAGCTCGCTGTTAAAATGTGTTCCCCTATCTGATTCCAAAAAGGCCGGCACCCCGAACCGAGGGATAAGTTCTCTAAGCAGTAACTTAGCCACTGTGAGGGTGTCGCACCTACGTGTAGGGTATGCCTCAACCCATCTGGAGAACACACAAACAACCACCAAGACATAGCGGAGGCGGTTGCATCTTGGCATTTCAATGAAATCTATCTGCATTCTGTTGAATGGACCTCCAGACCTTCCTATGTGACTTAGCGCAACTGGTGTTCTTTTCCCTACATTCAGCTGCTGGCAGGTCACACAACGCTGGCACACTGCTTCTGCTGCTATTCTAAACTTAGGATTGTACCAAGTCTGTCTAAACACTCTCAGCATAGCATCTCTCCCTAAGTGTACGGGACCATGTATGAGTCTAGCCATTGGACTCACCATCTCATTGGGCAACACTGCTCTGCCGTCTGCTGAGACCCAAAAATGAGTCTCACCCATTACACATCCTGCCTTTACCCATGTTTCCTTTTCTGAATCAGGAGCATTTTCTTGCATGGTTGACAGTTCATCCCAAGTATCAACAGTTTCCAGTATCATGGCTAATTCAGTTCTTACATTTATTCCACCCACATCCACCTCTGTGAAAGAGTAACCTTGTTCTGCGCAATACCGCGCAACTTCATCAGCATATCTATTGCCTTTCGAAACAAAGTCCTCATTTTTGGTATGTGCGATGCACTTTACAACTGCGATACTTGCTGGACATTGCAATGCTTCTAACAACAAGCGCACAAACTCTCCATTGCGAATGGGAGAGCCTGAAGAAGTCATGAACCCTCTTTGAGACCATAACTGCCCGTAATCATGAACTACCCCAAACCCGTATTGGCTGTCGGTGTAGATGGTGACTCGAATTTGATTGCCTGCTAAGCAAGCACGTGTTAGGGCAATAATCTCGGCTACCTGAGCGGAGTGTACTCCTTCCAGGCACCCTGCTTCCACAACTCCTTCAATTGTACAAACAGCATAAGCTGCTCTCAACTGCCCAACTTCGTCTCTTACACATGAGCCATCGACAAAGAAAACTTCGTCTGGGTCGGTCAGTGGCTCATCTACGATGTCGGGTCTGGGTTTGGTGCATAGTTCAGTCACATCGAGACAGTCATGGTCTGTATATTCATCATCATCATCAATATCATTTGGAAGTGGCATTAAGGTAGCAGGGTTCAAAACAGAGCATCTCTTGAGGGTCACGTTCTCTGCAGCAAGAATAACTTGCTCATAGCGCGTGAGCCTGCTATTGGTCAGATGCTGTGTTTTGGTCCTGGTCATCAACAGTTCAACAGAATGTGGCACGCACACCTCTAACGGGTGCCCCATAACAATATTTTCACATCTCTCAATGCTGACACCCGTTGCAGCAACGGATTTGAGACATCCGGGCAACGCTGCGGCTACTGGGTCTAAAGTAGCCGAAAAATAAGCAACTGGTCTACGGGCATTCCCATGGATTTGGACCAACACAGACAACGCACAACCTTCTCTCTCACAACAGTAAAGAAAGAATTGTTTATTGTAATCAGGCATTCCCAATGCCGGAGCACGACACAGGTCCTCTCGCAACTGTAGGAACGCCATCAAACAGTCTTTGTCCCATGGTACCGGATCACTCACCTCTTTGTGCGTCAGTTTTTGCAAGGGCTTTGCTTTCAGTGAAAAGTTCACGATCCACTGTCGGCAATAACCCACCATCCCTAGGAACATCCTGACCTCTCTCTGTGTCTGAGGCGCGTTCATTTTCATGATCGCCTCTATCCTGTCTGGTGACACCTTTCGTTTGCCTTTCTCAATTCTGTGTCCCAAGTACTGCACTTCTGTCAGGCAGTACTGCAATTTTCCCGGGGACACCTTGTGCCCATTGGCAGCTAGGTGATTTAACAAAGCAATGGAATCTTCCCTGCAAGCTTCTTCTGTTTCTGACGCCACAAGGAGGTCGTCTATGTACTGGACCAGAACTGACTTCTGGGGCAGCACTAGACTTTCAAGATTTTTCTTCAGAAGCTGGTTAAAGATCGATGGACTCTCTGTATACCCCTGAGGGATACGACACCATGTTAGGACGCGATTTTCCAGCTTAAATGCGAAAAGAAAATGGCTATCTTCGTCCAAAGGGATCGAAAAGAAAGCCTGACAAAGATCTATCACAGTGAACCACTCTGCTTGGAATGGAATCTGAAACAGTATCACTGATGGATTCGGTACCACTGGACAACATGAAACGACTATGTTATTAATCTTTCGAAGGTCCTGCACTATCCGAAATTTCCCATTTGGTTTCTGCAGACCCATAATCGGGGAGTTACATGGACTACCCACGATTTCTTTCAGTATTCCCTGTTTAATCATGGACTCGATCACGGGTTTTATGCCTGCAATCGTTTCTGGAGTCAATTTATACTGGGGTGTTCTTGGGAACTCAGCATGCGGTTTCACTACAATTTTCACTGGGTCCACCCCTTTGACTAATCCAATCTCTTCCCCAGTGAAATCCCATACCTCTGATGCCACTGTCTCTCTCAAATCCCAGGGAAGCTCGTCTACTGTCAAAGTAGGGTACAGCTCCACACATATTCTTGAGTTTGCAACTTTGAAATCTGCATCATCATCATTAGTCAATACCTCCACTCCCTGGGGTGTACAATATATAGTACAATTCAATTTGCACAACAGGTCTCTTCCTAGCAGACACACAGGGCTTGAATCGCAAACCACAAATTGGTGCTCATCGCTGTACTTCCCTATTTTCACCTGTACCGGTTCTGTCAATTGGCTGGTTATTCTCCTGTTTGCGACCCCTACCACCTGTATGGTCTCTCCAGACATGGGCAGGTCTGGAACTGCAGCTGATCTGATCGTGGATCTAGTGGCTCCTGTGTCCACCAGAAATGTCGTAGGGCACCCTGCTACTTCTGCTTCCACATAGGGTCCCCTCTGATCTACCTCTAAGGCTGCCCCAAGGGTGCAGTCTTCTCTTTCCACTCTCTGTCCGGTTAATGGGTCCACATAATAGCACTCTTCACCTTCCACAAACAGGGGCATTTGTCTATAGGTCTTACCCATACTCCCTACTCGAGGAGGTTGCGGGAACTGGGCTCGGGGAGGAGCCCCCCCCCCTTTGAGCACCTTTCCTTGGTATGGCGTCGCCCCTCTCATAGGTGCGCTCTGGACCTCTTCCTCCTCTATCTCTTGCTCTCCTATCTCTACATTGTAAGGGCACTCGCGTTTCCAATGCCCCAACTCGTTGCACTGGTGGCACCTAGTCGTTTTCTTCAAGGTAGCTATGTCTACTCTGGGTCTGAAGGTAGTACTCTCCTCATTACCCTTGTTCTGACTGTACTGCTTCTTACCTCCTGTACCTGTCCCTTGCTGCTGTTGTTGCGGTCCCCCCTTTCCTGCTGCCTGCAATTGTACCACCATCAGCTTCTCTTTTAGTTTCTTAGCCTTGGAGTCTACCTCATCACAGCAGTACCTGGCATATCTCAGTATTTCATCTAGGGGTCTACTTTGCCAACAAATCGAGTGTTGCTGAATCATTAAACTAATATCCGGTCTCAGTCCCAGGACGAACTTGGACACGAATTGCCCTATGTCCTTTGGATCCATTACATCCAAGCCGCTATACTGTTTAAACGCCTTCAGCAATCTCTCGTAATATTCATGGACTGTCTCTTTGGGTTCTTGTCTCGTTCTGTCTATTCTGACCCAATCTATGTCTTGCATTGGCACCTTCTCTTTCAGCCAAGTCATCACTCTCTCGAATTTTGCCATCACGATCTCGGACGGCCCATTAGTCCTAGCATCTCTCTCTGGCTCCGTTGTGGGCCACTCAGCGCTAACCTTGCATGCTGTCCACAGATCTCCTGGTACTACAATGTCAAACAGCGTGTTCAGATCTATCCATAGGACTTTTGAGATCTTCACAAACCTCTCGACTTGCTTGTACCACTCCACGGGGCTCTCTCGTAACTTGGGGAAAGATGTGGTAAAAGCAGCTAAATCTCCCCTACTCCAAGGGACATGTACATAGCTCCCATTGGCAACTTCACGCAAAGGGTAAGCTTCTATTCCCTGCTGTCCTGGTGTTATACCAATCATGCTTCTTCTGCCGGTCCCTTTCTTGGACCACCTCTCTTCCCATTTATCTAGTGCCCTCCATGTCCTTATTCCAGTAATCAGTTCCCTTATGTGTGTTTTCAGCCCAATCGTTCTCCTCTCATCTAGATCTCGATCTGAGTAATGTAGCCTGTGGTTACCCTGTAATGCTTTGGTTCTTGACAAGTCCACCATATATTTGCCTGCTAGTTCGACTAACTTCTCATGGACTGCTCTCGCCTTTCGTGTGATGTCCTTTGCCATATACAGTATTTCATCCTGTTCATACATTTCCATTCTTTCTAAAGGCAGGGTACCATCTACCATGTCATCCAGATCTGACCTTAAGCTGGAGACATCAAGTCTCTTGGCTTTTATCTCAGCTCGCAATATGTCTTTTGAAGGGGGCTCACTGGTCTCCCTACCATCCCAACTTCGAGCTCTGCGTTTGGGCTCAGGAGAATTAATGGGTGGCCTCCCTTGCTCCCATCTCTCCAGGTCCCATGCTCGGCCATCCAATCTTGGAAGGTGATGGAACACGGGCCTTTTATCCCTACTCTCTCTCTGCCTACTCTCGTCTTCTTCTCTCCTTTCACCGCACATCTCTCTGTTATTTTCCCTCTGGTCGCTACACTCCCTTTGCCTCGTATCGCTCAGTATCCGATACGATCCTTCCTGGTTCCCCATATTCCCTGGGCTGCGCTCATTTCTGTCATCACAGGGACTATGGTGCGACCTCTCACAACTCCCATTCTGTTCTCTGGTGCCAGGCACACAGTGTGGACACTTAAAGCTGTTCCTGTACTCTTGCGCTCTCCTCTCCCCTTCACTGAGTATTGGGCACGCCACCCCTTCACTCCCGGGGCCCCCGTTTTCCAGGTCTGTTCTACCTCCATTCCGGGCCCAATGGGTGACTCCCCTACTCCCTCTACAGTCCCACTCCGGGCTACTCTCCCCAGCCCCGCAGTGAGTCCGTGCTCTGCTGTCCTGACTTTCCCTCTCTGCTTCTGCAGCATTGGTGCACTTTTGAGCCTTCACTGCCTCATCCCACTGCTTCATGTACTCATTTAGCTCTTGAAAGGATTTTCGTCCAGATCCCCTCAGATCCATTGGCCATCTAGGGCCCCCAGGATCTCCTCCTGGGTCCCCTGCTGTGTGCATCGGGGTGCTCCACTCTCTGGGTATCGGCATCTGACTTGGGGAATTAGTGGTATCGTTCCTCCTTGCCTGCTCTGCTCTTTCTCTGTCTTTCCGTTTCCGTTCTTCCCCTTTTGCTCTCTCTTGGTCATATATCGATATTATAGGACCTATGGTAACAGGTACCTGTAGTGCATCTGGCAATGGGTAGGATGTGGCGCTTTCCGTTTCCGGCGCTCTTTGTACCACAAACCTACCGACCACCTGTTGCACCTGACTAGGCTGGAGCAACTCTTTCTTTGGCTCAGGATCCCACTCTGAACTGGGAAGCGGTCTATGCTCTCCTGCATTGCCCCCCTTTTCTCCTTCAGTATTCTCGACCTCTCCCCCTGCTCTATTATACGGGGGTGGCCTGTCTGTCAGTAATCTGTTTATCAGGCTGTCCTCTGTTTCGCTCTCGTCATCTTCTTCTATGGGGCTTTTATTTACTGGCGCCTCTAACACTGGGTACAGTTTATTTATTTCCAAATTATGCACTCTCCATCTTTTAGCATCCGCATCCCACCTGGCATCCTGTACTGCCCTTACCGAGCGTTTCACCCTTTCTTGCCGTCTGTTCATATTCCTTTCATGCGCTGCCCTAAGCCATGCCTCAAGGGCTTCAAACTGGGTTGGTCTAGGCAAGGGTCTCTTTGAGGTCATGACTGATTTCAATCGATGTAACACCTCTAATCTGAACGTCCCGTACTTCGGGAACGTCAGTTCCTCATTTCCTTCAGTAATCTTACTCCACTCTGATATCCAAAGGATCGTATGCAACCCAACATTTACTGCCATATAACGAGCTGGCGTACCCTCCGGCGGGGCTTCTTCCCCTTCATACGATCCTCTCCTCTCTTTCTTAAACAGCGCTTTCAACCATTTAAAACACTTCATAATTATGCGCACAAAATCCAGCCTCGCTACTCTGTTTACTTCCTGATGACACTCCACCAATCCTGTCGCGGCTTTGCTAGCTTGGCCTATCACAGCGCGGTCTTTCTCCTGTTGGCCAATCACGTCGCGACCCTGTATGACGTGTTCGCTAGCTGGCCTATCACAGCGCGGTCTTTCTCCGGTCAGCCAATCACTGCGCGACACCACCTGACGTCTCTTTTCTCCGCTTCGCAGCAGCACCCCTCCTTTCTCAACTCGTCTCCCGGTTATGCATGCGTCCCATTCATACACTGAAAAATGACTACTTCCGACCAAGCGGTCACTTCTCTCGACTGTACGTCCACAGTCTATCTGTAATTGTCAACACAACTGACGAGATGTCTATCGTCTCTCTGATAGGTTACTTACACACACAGTAACTTCCGACCAGCGTCCGTTACTCACGCACTCACTCTTACGTTCCCCCTATCTCGGTCTCTCGGGTGATCAATGGTACCTCATGACCCCCTTCACACTAGTTGACAATTACTCTGGGTGTCCGATACACCCGAACCACTTAAGCTCTCCTTGAACTTAAGATTTCCACCGGTTGCGCGCGCTCACAACCTGTTCCACAGTCACTCTACAGACATTCAACTCCGCCAAACATTACAACATAGATACAATACAAAAACACCGCAATCTAACACGCATAACCCTTTATACTCACTCTCTCTGATACTGCTGCTTTTTCTGTCTCACGTCATCCGGATCTTCATCTGCGGGCTGTTCTTCCGATCATCGATTTCTAGGGGCCTTGGGGTAAGCTAACCTGGCCTAGGTCACCGTCCTCAAGAAGGCAACCATCCTCTATAGCTACCAACTGAAAGGGCGAGATTTTGATCGATACCTTATATCTATTGATCCAAACCTCGATCTGGTCGACTGAACCTTTATTGCCTGTCTTGGAAGGAAACAGTACACCTATCTGCAAATTAGTTCACCCAAGAAAGGACTCTACTCTCAAAGATCACGGACAACTTCTAGGTTTCAAAAGTTTATTGTAAAGATATAATGAGCTGCAAATACAAGCATCTCAGAATGAGATTCACGAGATACACAGGTCCAATTACATACATGTGCTCTCGAAAAGCCCTCAGACGAGCAACAGAAATCACTAACACAAGTTCTAAAAATAGCAAAGCTATCAGCATAGACGCATATCTCTCCTTCATTTAGGTTGGAGGAAACAAACACAGGTTAGGCGTCCCTACCCTGTTCTAGATGGTATCCCTACTTAACCAAATCCCAACCTAACAAAGGTGTCAGCAATGAATGACCCCCAAGGGAAGTCACCCACTCTAAGTCTCTTGGTGAAAACCTAAAATTCTCCAGTCATGACCCCTCACTGCCTACCCATCCGCTCTCTAAAGGGTCCTCAGGTCTCTGCTCTAACTCCACCCAGGGGTGCTGTCCCTAATACAAAACAGTCAACAACATTTGAGACGCCCCTTGCGAAACGCCTCTCACGTGGTGCAACTTCAGGCTTTTTCCATGATGCTTTGTATTGGGCCTCAGACGTTAGAGTTGACCTTGCTTCTCAGTCTCTTCTCCGGCCCGCTGATACCCCTTAAACATTCCAGAACCCTCCTCCATGTCTGGGCCGTCTACTGAACAGACCTCTATTCATTCACTTATAATTGGATCCCCCCTTTCCTGTTGCAGACAGATATCTGCCGCCAAGAACCCAACTCTCATAGACTTCTAAAAAGGCTTGCAACATTTCTCAGCCCAGACATGTACGTGTAAATCAATGCTAAAACATTTCAGGCCTACAATATTTCACATTATGATTATAGCATTCAAATTCTTCATTTAATTAAAGCATGTTAAAACTCTTATTCTATTATTTAGAAAACATTACTCTAAATCATGGCCCATTAATGCAATGACCAAAAACGTTAAACAATCTGTGTCGTGAAAAGAAACACCTTCCCTTTTAGCTCCAACTCTGGCCCTGAGGCCTACCACGTTCTGCGTTTTACCACAGACCATCTTATATGTTAACAGCTACACGACATAGATTCAAAATAATCACGTCTAATAAAATCATATAATGTCACACATTTCTGTATTAGTTCCACTTCTACTTAAATCTCTATATTAGCTATACATTTAGAATATAATTTCAGATACTATTAGCACTCATGGCATTTCTCATCATGACTTGTGCTTACTATAGGTAAGTGTGATGTACTCATACATTTATATCAGTTTGCGCTCTCTCACTCTTATCACTACTTTGTGGAGGGGGTCACTGGCACCCCGCATGGCGTGCACACTCTACCGCTTATGATTGTTGATGCAAAGCCTTATCACGAACATTAGTAGACATGTCTTGGCACCAAACAAATCAATGCCTCATTTAACCAGGCATACCAATAAAAAAATTGTTGTATTTCGTTTTTTAGGTTTTGCCTCGCCAAAAAGATGCGCTCTGCGCATCTTTTTCGCGCAGGCGAAAACCTGATGAGAATTGTAGTGTGCTTTGGGTCGGCCCTCCTCATTCATTGGCTGGCTCCGTAAATGGAGCCTTGCCATTGGACGAGGGGCCTGTCCGTCAATGCCGGACCAGACACGGGGGCGTTCCCGACATTCTTTGGCTTTTGCCGACGTCACGCGACGCCGGGAACGCCCCCGAGTCTGTTCCGGCATTGCCGGCACCTCCCTTGCTCCCCCTCCCGCTTGTTTCCTGGTGTGGGAAATTAAACAAAGGTTTCTTTCTTCATACTGAAGCATCAGTGTGTTCCTGCAGATACTGACCTCGGTGGAAATGACAATGTTCCTTTAAGACGGCCTCCCACCATGAGGCAGCCTCGGCAGCGGCGAGGTGCGCCCTGTCTGCCTTGATGTCACGACAGGCAGAGGCCACCCCTTCGGAGCTCGCGGAGGCGGGCGTGCTGTTTCAGGAAGTGACTCGCTTTCACTTCGCTCGCAGCGGCTCTTCGAGACTTCAGGAAAAGAAAGTTGGGCAGAGCTGCAAGCTGGTCCGGCTGCTTCCGAAGGCAGGACCATGGGGTAAGCTCACGCGCTTGGCGTGCCTCTTTCAGCCCTGCTGTTCCACATGGGCCCGTCTCTAATAGAGCATCGTGTCTCAAGTAGGCAAAGGCTTGCATTATACGTTCTTTGTCAGACCTAAGAACATTCGTAACCTAAGACCACTCGCTCTTGTTCCCAGTAGGTTGGAAGGGCTTTCCAAGTGCAGGCGGCTCTCTGTCTGTCCCAAGGACAGAGGGCAGTGACCTGGCTCGTTGCTGCCCTATGTCCCGGGTTAAGTGCTGTTTGCTTGTTGGGAGCTGGCTTCCTCTCTCCAGATGTTTCTCTTGCTGCTGCGTCGAGAGCGCTGTACAAGTGCAGACTAGCACACATCTACAGTTCAAGCTTTCACAGGGGCAGCAGCAGGGTTTCTTGTAAGACAGCACCAGCAGTAACTTGTACACAGGATAGTACAACAGACTTATCTTCTGACACCCTACAGGGAAAAACCATGTGTAGTATTTACACCCTGCAGCGGCAGTGTTAGTAACACACATTGCTTACGATGGACAGGCAGGCACTTCTATAATTTGAGAGTACCAGCACTTTTCAGAAGAGGTGATGCACGTATATTACTAGTATAACGGCACTTTTTTGGTAGCATACGGGTGTTCTAGGATAGAGAGGGCCGGCAGTTTTACATTTTAATTTCAGTGATTGTGTGTTCACGTAGGCGAATAGGAGGCTCGCGTTTTCGGGGCTGTGTGGCGAATTTTAATGGTTGTAGCTTGTAATGAGCCAATTGTGAGTTCCAAAAAATTCAAGTGCCCCAAATTTGGTACCACATAGGGTATTCCGGACACCTCTGTGAAGCCATGCAGCAAGTACACCTTTGTTTTAGCAAAAATACTTGGAATGCATGAGCGCAGGCGTCCATATTGAATTCCTGCAGATTATTCCACCCCTCTACTTGTGCAGCCAAGGCAGTACCGGTTAGGACCAGTTGTGACTTTGGTTTACTGGGAACCGCATTGACCCCACCATGTTCTACCAGGCTCACCAGGTTCTGACAGCCACTCAGTGGCGATGTGCCTTTTTCTAAAACCATCTTTCTAGACCATTTTCGACGCTGCAGGCAATACAAACTTTGGTTAACGACTCTGGAGGCCATTCCCAGATGTTGGCGAAAAAACAGCTGATTGAAAGTGAGACCTGCTTTGTCTAACGTGATGTGTCTGTGTTATAAAGAGCAGAGCTGTGAGGCGGCACCAGTTTGTTGCGTGGTGCTTTGTGCTGGATAAGCTGGTCTTGAAAATCACTGTCCGTATAACTGAGGCACAAACTGTTCCATCAGTAATCTTGCATTAGAGATTGCTACAGAGTGCAGTCTACAGGGCGGGCCTCGCATGCTATTCTGTCCAGCCCCCTGGGGTGTCTACAAACAGCAGGTGTAAACTGTTGTCTAATGCTTGTGCAGTGCATGCATCACGAAACTGCATTGTGTTTTGATGTCCCCATGGTGGCCAGAGGTTTCTGGCAGAATCGCCATTGCTGCTCTTTTTAAGGAGTGGATCAGATTTAGCGTTGCAGAAACACACCCGATACCCTCAAAGCCCCCCCTTTGAGAAAAGCACATAAGCTCAGTTTCTGGAAGACTGCCTTGAAGCTCCTGTTGTAAGTGGCGGATATAAGTAGCCTCTTTGTTGACATCGACTGAGATTGTCCCAGAGTTGGTAGGGAAGTTCGGCTCAGCTGACACAAATCCAGGGGTCAGAAGGTCCAGGAGTGAGTCCAGAGAAGGCCTGGCATAGGACATTCTTGAGTTTCCTTTTGAGCTTAGAACAATCTTTTTTTGTTGTCTACAAATCCGGTTCAAACTGTTCCAAATGTTGTGGATCACATGTTCTCAGAGTTTTTCCATTGGCATCCGTTTTGTGGAAGGACATGGGAGTGATCTGTTGTCAGATGCTGATCTCGGGTTGCCAAAAAGGCTGTCATTTTGGAATAGTGACTGCTTGCCTTTGACACTGTACAGAGCTGTGCTGCCTTTTGGTTAGGTTCTCGCCATACAGAATCCACATATACACACACACACACACGTACACACACACGTACACACACACACACACACACACACACGTACACACACACACGTACACACACACACACACACACACACACGTACACACACACACACACACACACGTACACACACACACACGTACACACACACACACACACACACACACACACACACACACACACACACACACACACACACATATATATATGAACACAAAACTCCCTCCAAAGGAACGAGGCAGAGACCCAGGAGGATACAGTTGGAAGCAACTTTAATGAAAAAACTGGCGAATGCATTTCGGCAGACCACTGCCTTCCTCAGCGCCCAAAGCGTCCCAACTGTGCATTCACAGCATAGTGGTGAGTTCAACCCCCATGTACCTTGTTGGAGCAGGTACGCTCCTCCCCCTTTCAGCCAATTTCCACACCTGCGTTGAGTCCCGTTGTGTAGAGGGACTTCATTTCCCAGAATCCAACAGTGAGACCCTTGGGAATTGTGCGCGGGGCGAACAAGAAACAGTTTGTCAAGAGTCAGTGCGGGGGGTACAACGAACAATGTCCAACCACTGGAACAAAGGAAAAGGACTGTGCATTTGTAGATGGGGTTTTCTTCATTGCCTACCATACACATTTCTCATGCCTCATTTCCCCACCTACTTCCTGCGAGCATAATGCAGTGGTAGTCCCTAAGACAGGTAGCCAACCCTGTATATCAAGGTATTAAAGAGATTTGTTGGCTTTTATATGGGTCAGTACAATCAGTGTTGTCACAATATGCCGCAAAAACCCAAGCAGACGTCATCAAACAGCAATATTTTAGAATGTCTATTTGTGGTGATTGTCACTGATGCAGGAGAAGGTAAACAAAACTGTTTACTTTCTTCCCTTCACTGCACGTCCCCTTTGAAGGCCCCGTATGCTTGTCAAACTATATATGTGTGTATATTTTTTATTGTGGGGAAGGTGCAGCGTATCATTTAAAGACCGGTATAGATGCAGCTGGCAACGTCACACGCAGGGCGACAGAGTGTACAGCATCCTAGTGTTGCTCACCTGCTAGGATGGTAGCTGAACACATGGGGCCACCGTAGGTGGAGACGGTTGGTTTACCCCTCTGTTTCTATTGCCCTGGCCTTCAGGAGGAGAGGAGAGTAAGGCAAGAGGTTTCATAAGGGGTTGTCTCCCAGGGCCGGGCCTCCTTGGCGATTGGCATTAAGGCAGTGGATATTGATTGGACAGTTGCATCCAAAGTGTGTTGGGGTTGTTTTTTGGAGGTGAGCTAAGGCAAAGACGGGGTGCCACGGCTCTGCCAGGGGCAGGAGCCATGCATGCTTCCGGTCCACTGGTTAATGATACCATGATGGTGGAAGCTTCAGAGTGGAGCTTCAGAGTGGAGCTTCAGAGTGGAGCTTCAGAGTGGAGCTTCAGAGTGGAGCTTCAGAGTGCAGAGTGGAGCTTCAGAGTGCATATTCAGAGTGGAGCTTCAGAGTGCAGAGTGGAGCTTCAGAGTGCAGAGTGGAGCTTCAGAGTGCAGAGTGGAGCTTCAGAGTGCAGATTCAGAGTGCAGATTCAAGCTTCAGAGTGGAGCTTCAGAGTGGAGCTTCAGAGTGGAGCTTCAGAGTGGAGCTTCAGAGTGGAGCTTCAGAGTGCAGAGTGGAGCTTCAGAGTGCAGAGTGGAGCTTCAGAGTGCAGAGTGGAGCTTCAGAGTGGAGCTTCAGAGTGTCAAGAGCAATGCCAATAGCTCGAACTTTAACAAAGGCAAAACCATTGCATTGTAAATGCTTGTTCTCTCATTGCTTGTCTGCTGAACGGTAAAGCACATGCAGGGGCCCTAGGAGGCTGTCCCTGGTGCTCTTCCAGCTCCTCGAGTCGGGGGTATCTGCCGCAGGTAGGGGGCTTCAAATGGGAGGAGGGTAAAGAGAGAGGAGAGGTGGAGCAGGAGGGTAGAGGAGAGAGATGGAGGGAGGGACGGATAGATGGATGGATGGATGGACGGACTGACGGACGGACGGATGGAGGGACGGGCAGTTGGATCGATGGGTGCATGGAAAGGGAAAGGGAGAGAAAATGAGAGACCTATAGACTTTGCCAATTCTTGTTAAGTAAATGTGCCCGTGGTCTATGGAGTTCATGAGTTCGAATTTCAGCACGAAAAACTCAGCCATCTATTCTTTTGAGTTTTTTTTAAATCGAGTCCCATGATTTGCATAATAGTAACATCTGGGATTGGCCATCCTTAGAAACGGGAGGAATGCGAAATGAAGCGCCATATTAGAAAAAACATTTTAAAAAAGTTTTTTACGAGCAAAGCAGTCCAGCCATACTATCCAGGATTTGACGAGTCTAATGCCAAGCCACATTTTGCTGCTGTGCCAGGCTTGCTTCATAGTCCTGCCTCGTAACACACTGTAGTAAAGTCAGGCAAGATAGGAATACACGCCCTGGCATTCGGGAAGAGCGGCATGGTAGACACGTCACACGCCCCTGTCAGCATATTCTGTTTCCTGAGCTGGGGCCTGGGGATGTACGCTTTCTCACAACTTTATGCCATATCACTTTAATGGTTAGTGTGAAGTGTAACACTCGTCTACTTAATCACAAAACTGCATTAGCGACCCACGAGCCTCGGTTAATTACACAATAATTCTATCATGTACAACTTTTAAGTGGGGCTAGAGATGAATACGTGGCTGGAGGGGGCAGCTGCAGGTCGGTGACCGCCAGTGTGTTTGAGCGCCAGCCTCGCCTCCCACGGTTATTTTATGCCGTTTCGGATATAGCTTTTCAAGGTTTTATGTTTCATGTGTACAGACTAACATGTTTCACAAGTGGTTATTAATATTCCTTTCCTCATCCTTTCTCCTCCGCCGTGCTGTGGTCCCTCTCGCGTGCCCCTCTTATCTCTCGACTTTCAACCCTTCATTGCTCCCTTCTCAGTACCCTCTGGCTTCCCTGCACGCAGCTCTCCTTAGGGGTCACGTGGTTCAGTGTCACACGGGACACCTTCAGGCAGGACTGACTATTTCACCCGCTCTTTGCATTCTGGAACTTGTAGTTCTGCTTTGCTCGTTGTAAATAGACTTCTGAATCTCAGCATGCACTCTTTAGTTGGCTGGAAAGCCATGGCTTCGTTGAGTGTCACGCATGGAATGGGGTCACGTGGCCTCCCTCTCTCTCCTCCATGCTCCACACTATGGGGCACATTAGGATGGCGGACGGGCTTTGCCGCCCCCCACCCTAGCGGAAATCGGGACCGCCGCTGAAAGGGCGGGGGTCCCGACATTGGCATTAGGATGCGCTCGCCACAGTGGCGGGGGCGCATTCCTCAATTTAACATTGTGGCGGGCGGTGCTCACTGCACCGCCCGCCACAATGTTAAAAAACAAAAGCAGCCTTTGCACATTCGAAGCGGCAGGCACTGCGCGGTGCCTGCCTCTTCAATTATGCAAAGGCAGGGGGGTACCACAGGTACCCCCCCGTGTGCCACCTCCCTTTGGCCTTCACTCTGGGGGCCAACAGGGGGCCCCCAGAGTAAACACCGCATGCCAATGCCGCCACGGAAAGGCATTTAAAAAGCCCATTGTAATATGGCGGGCGGTGTCTAACAGACACCGCCTCCATGTTACTCGTTTTTTTCACCGCCGCCTTCCCCTCCGCCATCCTAATATGGCGGGGGGATTTGGGCTTGCGATGTCGGGCGGTTTGCCTCCACCAGGCAGGCGGTGGCCACCGCCAGCCTGGCGGAGGCAAACCGCCCGACATCGTAATGGACCCCTATGTCTCTCACCTTTTCCTGGCTCTATCCCATGCCGCTGTCCAATGATACACACTTAGTACTTCTCTGCTAGCCAGGTCCAAACATAGCAATACGCGCAGTCAATGAAAGCATGAGCTCTTTGCCTCCCGGTGCCATGTAGGTGCCCTTTTATCACCACTTCTTGCTATGGGTGCTTACAATATTCATTACACTTACCCCGCGAGGCATGCAGCTATGGCTTCCAGCACATTACTGCACTTTGCTACTATTTCCAACCCTCTATCAAACTTGCAGTGAGACTGGCCTTACATGGCTTCCAACACTGACCTCCTTATGGACTGGTGTCCAATCGAGTCCTCAAGCCAGTGTTCTGCTGTGGACACTTCTGGGTTAAATCCAGTTTGCTTTCTTAAACAGAACTACACAAACCTGGTGACAGGGCATTCCAGGGTCTAATTTGGTCAGACAGCTCTAATTATGCCCACCTTGCCATGAAAACATTTGTTGAAGTGAAGGGTCTTTAAAATTTTAGTTGGTGGCAAACGTTTTATTCCTTTCATAATCCAATTTGTCAGCAAGCAACGAATGTCCTAAAACTATCAAGATCCCTGTATCTGTTCTTCTACCAGGGTGGCAATTTGTATTTATATTTCGAATATTCAGAAAAAACGATGAGGTATAACTTCACATATCGCCTACATGCACAATTTTCGCTATGCCCCAACTGTTTAAGAGGTGCATGTAATTCTACATCTTCAAAGCAAGATTTACAATGGAGTCAATCCTCCTTACACGCAGTTAGAGTCTTTGCTACTTTTCAACCATTTATTATATGTTGTGCTGGTAATGGCTACTGCAGAAGGAACTGTTGCACTTTTTCTTTTCGCTCTCGATTTTTCAAAGATTTTAGTGTATTTGTTGCTCCTTTTTTGGTCGAGCCTAGTGGCAGTGTTCATGCGCTGCTCGCTCTGCAATGCTGCTCTAGTAGAGTATGGTAGAGAAGCTGGGCCCACTCTCCTCCCATATTTGTAATTAGCTTGTGTCATTGTCTTTCGTAAATGTTGCCTTCAGATCCGTTAATAGGCTTGTTAGTCCCTCCTTAATACGGCCTTATCTTCATTTGTACCTTCCCTTGGCGACTGGCCATTTTACTTCAGTTGTTACATGGGACCTGTTATTTAGCTCATAAGCACTTTTTCCTTTATTGAGTTTCTCTTACTACAAGCCGGACATGAAACCGCTTGTGGTTTGTGCAGCACGGCCTCCCCCGTAACAGAGCGCCTACTTGCATTCACTTTATCCCGGCATTATCTCATGTCAATCAATCAAGACATTTGTAGAGCGCACTACTTACCCGGAGGGTCTCAAGGCGCTTGGGGGGGGGGGGCTGCTACTGCTCGAACAGCCAGGTCTTGAGCTTCTTCCTGAAGGAGAGGTGGTCTTGGGTCAGGCGCAGGTCGGTCGGGAGGGAGTTCCAGGTCTTGGCGGCCAGGTAGGAGAAGGACCTTCCTCCTGTTGTCGTTCATCGGATGCGGGGGACGGCGGCGAGGGCGTGACTGGCTGATCGGAGATGGCGTTTGGGAGCGTAGAAGTTGATGCGGTTGTTGAGGTAGCTCGGGCCTTGATCGTGTAGGGCTTTGTGTGCGTGGGTGAGGAGACGGAGGTGATTCTTTTGTTGACGGGGACCAATGCAGGTCTCTCAGATGTCCGGAGATGTGGCTGTGTCGGGGGATGTCGAGGATGAGTCTGGCTGAGGTGTTCTGGATCCGCTGGAGTCTCTTCTGGAGCTTGGCGGTGGTTCCGGCGTAGAGGGCGTTGCCGTAGTCCAGTCGGCTAGTGACGAGGGCCTGGGTGACCGTCTTCCTGGTCTCGGTGGGGATCCACCGGAAGATCTTCGGTAGCATGCGCAGGATGTTGAAGCATGCGCAGGATGTCGGTTTCAACCCCTCAAGTACAATGGATTTAGAAATGATTAGCAATTTAAGTCATGTGAATTCCAGGTAGCACATATCCTCTGTTACTGGGCTAAAGCTGACAACAGCACATCTGTGTTACACATCATCTGTACTAAAGCCACCTCGCGGGTTGTTTTCAAAAGCCTGTTTTATGAACACCACCACCACCACCACAAATAACAGCACCACCACCATCAATATCACCAACTCCACCAATACCACCACCACCAATACCGCCACCACCATCATCAGTACCATCACCAATACCACCACTACCACAGTCAATACCACCACAGCCAATACCACCAACACCACTACCACCATCATCAATACCACCACCACCACCAATACCACCATCGCCAGTGCCAATACCACCGCCATTATCACAACCAATACCACCACCACCACCACCAAAACCACCACTACCACCACCAATACCACCCCCACCACCAATACAACCACCAATACTAGCACCCCCGCCAATGCCACCACCAATACCACTACCACTACCACTACCACCACCAATAACACCAACACCAACACAAAGAATGTTAATTTCCTGAGCAATAAATGTCCACAGTCTTAAGAACAGTCCACAAATGTAGTTGTCACAGAATTCTTCTGCCATTCTTTATTTTCATTTGGTACCCCAGGTCCCAAGTCAACTGAATCCCATATGGAGAATTATTCTGGGACCTTCGTAAGTGCAGTGAGGATAGTATATTTCTCCAATGTGCAGCAGACCTAGAACAAAGGTTTCTTAAAAGGGGATATGACAGTTGTCATACTGAAAGCTAAAAAGAGAGCTCTCAATTTATCTAGAAATGAAACACTAAGAACTAAGTCCAAATCTGGTGGAAACCGCCAAGCTCCTGTTAGATTAGTGACTGAATATCACCCATGGTCCTTTAAGACCCAAGGAATTCTGAAGCGATACTGGTATCTTCTCACATCGGATATAATTCTGAAACCTTATGTAATGGACCATCCTAGTATCACTTACCATAGGGGTAAATCAATACGAAATATCCTTAGCCCTAGTTACCCTAGGACACAGGACCATGGGCAAACTTGGCTACACAAGCTCAGTAATGGATCATTTAGATGTGGCAATTGCAGCATGTGTAGATTGGCTATACATGATATACATGAATTTGAATACAATGGATCTAAGACTCCTCACATAACCACACACAGACTGTATTAAAAGTTTGTGGTTTATGCCATCATTTGTAAGTGTGGTAAGGTTTACACAGGCAGCACCATCAGGAGCCTTAAATATCGCATCACTGAGCACTTTAGGGCCATGAAAAATAGTGACATCAGATAACCCATTGCTGTTTATGCTCTTGAATGTGGAAAACAAGACACTCACATGACTTTTAAATTTCATAGTGTAGAAATTGTTAAATCCAATGTAAGAGAGGGAAACCGTGAGCTAAGACTCAGACAGAGAGAGGCTTGATGGATCATGCAATTGCGAGCCATTGAGAAAGGACTTAATAGTGACAATAAACTATAGTACATTTTAGGTGTATGATGACATTATGCTATCACTATATTCTTTTGATTTGCTGTTAATTTGGAACTTCTTTGGGTATGTGTTACAACCAACATGCTGTATTTAATGTGACAGTACTATTGATGTATTATGGAATCACTATTTCCATTTGTCATGCTTATAAAAGCTTAGTGGCTGAATTACATTTGAGAAGAAAATGCTGGCTTATACAGTATTATTTGTGATTACTGGTACCTAAGACTGGTCTAGATGAGATAAGGCTATTGTAGCTATGTCTCATAGGCCTCTATATACATTAATATGGGATAAGTAACCTTGAATTACTTGCGCTTTCTCACAGAGGGATACTTTGGATGGGTTGCGTATCTGACCTCTGTACATTAGAATGTTCTACTTTTCTACGCTTATCAATATTCTTTTGAGTTAACCTCTCATCTGCCATATTAGATGATATTGTTGGTTTTTATTGTACTCTCTGTGGCTATGAACCCCTAAATATCGATTGATCCGAATCTAGGCTATTGAAATTATGTTACATGCATCCACCGTATGTAATAGTATGGGCTCTGTGAGCTAATACTACTCGTGTGACCTTACAATTGACTGTTTGTTGGTTATTACTGTCTGTCCCTTTATATCTGAACGTTCCACTACTATACCTTTTTGCTCTACTGTCTCAACTCCACATCACCTAACTATTTAGACTACCTTTACTGACACTAAGTTTATCTTTACCACTAAGTTTATCTTTACCGTTTCTTCATGCTGTTTCAAATTTGGAGTGTATATACCATCAACATTTTTTTCTCCTTTTCTTATTTATATTTATCTGTATTCTTTCTTCAGTTACTTTATCGCCGATACAACAGTCTTTACTGGTAATGTTATGTCAATGATTAGCTTGATGCACATGTACATATAGTTAATGTTGCTACCTTACCGCCAGATTATGCTGATTCCATGGGTAAGCTGGTGTTGACCGATTGCCCTTTGTTCGCCCAAACTACTGTTAACTTTGCTTCCTCTGAGATAATCGGAATGTTGAGCTATTCGGACAGATGAAATCTACCACAATTCTCAGTTTAGTCCTCTGTAGCTTACTTCTACTTTTGTCTTGTATTGAGAAATTTATGTCAGAACTAGTATTACCAATGGGCACTATTTTATGCGACATGCAATGTGCTGGATGCAAAAGAAACAATTGATGGACGGAATGCTGGACAATGCAAACATTCACCCCCAGTCACGAGTATCTGGGTAAACACCACCATTCTTTTGCTCACCACACCACCCCAGTTTTGACCCAGCCATATGCAAATCAATCTTGACCCTGTTCCTTGTGAGAACAGTCCAGCCCAAACTGCCAATACAGATCCTCACTGGACCGGAAACGAGCATCCTGGGATTGGTTTCTGGGCATCACCCTTCATTAGCCAGGCTAGCTTGAATCCAGTGGTGTGGTGAGCACGGGACCCACGTCTAGGCATACCCTTCCCACTTAGGGTGACATATGTAAAAGAAACAATTGATGGACGGAATGCTGGACAATGCAAACATTCACCCTCAGTCACAATGATCTGGGTTAAATCCATCATTCTTTCAAACAATGGATTCAGGCCCAGATCTCCGTACTGGGGTGAAGGTATGACATTGTTCTGCATTCTGTCCATCAATTGTTCTTTCTGCATTTGTCACCCCCAGTGGGACGGGTATGCCCAGACATGGGTTCTGTGCTCTCCATGCCACTGGAGTCAAGCTATCCTGGCTGATGAAGGCTGAAAGCCTGAAACTGGTCCAGAGAGGACCTGACCTGGCAGGTCAGGCTGGACTGTTCCCATTGGGCGCAGGATCAAGACTGATATGCATATGGCTTGGTCCAAACTGGAATGGCATGGTGAGCAAAAAAACGATGGATTTAGGTCCAGAACTAGGGGTGGGCAGAAAACTCTGCTATGCCAGCGTAGCGGATAAAGCCAGAAACCCCTGCTCCCCGGCCCTGTCCCTGCTTCTGAAAGCAGCCAGGCCTGGGGGGGGAACCTCCCCGGGCCCCAGTGGACCGCCGTCCCCAGCGTCCGGACCCTCGGCTAGCTTGCAGGATGGGGGGGATCCCGCAACCTGGGGCCCGCCGGACGGAGCACAAGCCCCTGGCCCGGTCCCAGCTTCCGAACCCTAGCCAGGCCGGGGAGGGCCTCCCCGGGCCCCGGTGGACCCCTGTCACCAGCGCCCAGACCCTCGGCTGGCTTCCAGGACGGGGGCTCTTGCAGCCTGGGACCCTAGAACGCAGCACAAGCCCCGGGCCCGGTCCCAGCTTCCGAACCCTAGCCAGGCTGGGGAGAGCCTCCTCGGGCCCCGGTGGACCCCTGTCACCAGCGCCCAGACCCTCGGCTGGCTTCCAGGATGGGGAGCTCTTGCAGCCTGGGACCCTAGGACGCAACACGAGCCCCGGGCCCGGTCCCAGCTTCCAAAACCTAGCCAGGCCGGGGAGAGCCTCCCTGTGCCCCGGTGGACCCCCGTCACCAGCGACCGGACCCTCGGCTAGCTGCCAGGATGGGGGCTCCCTAAGCCTGGGACCCTGGGACGCAGCACCAGCCCCAGGCCCGGTCCCACTTTAGACTAATAGCCAGGCTGGGGAGAGGCTTCTGGGCCCCGGTGGACCCCCGTCACCAGCGCCCGGACTCTCGGCTGTCTTCCCCGACGAGGGCTCCCGCAGCCTGGGACCCTGGGACGCAGCATGAGCCCCGGGCCCGGTCCCAGCTTCCGAACCCTAGCCAGGCCGGGGAGAGCCTCCCCAGGCCCTGGTGGACCCCTGTCACCAGCACCCGGACCCTTGGCTGGCTTCCAGGATGGGGGCTCTTGCAGCCTGGGACCCTGGGATGCAGCATGAGCCCCGGGCCCCAGCTTCCAAACCCTAGCCAGGCCAGGAAGAGCCTCCCCCGGCCCCCGTGGACCCCCGTCACCTGCGCCCGGACCCTCGGTTGTCTTCCAGGACGGGGGTCTCCCATAGCCTGGGACGCAGCATGAGCCCCAGGCCCGGTCCCAGCTTCCGAACATTAGCCAGGCTGGGGAGAGTCTCCCAGGTCTGGTGGACCCCCGTCACCAGCGCCCGGACCCTCAGCTGTCTTCCAGGACGGGGGCTCCCGCAGCCTGGGACCCTCGGACGCAGCATGAGCCCTGGGCCTGGTCCCAGCTTCTGAACCCTAGCCAGGCCGGGGAGAGCCTCCCCAGGCCCCAGTGGACCCCCGTCACCAGCGCCCAGACCCTCGGCTGGCTTTCAGGATGGGGGGCTCCCACAGTTGGGACCCTGGGGTGCAGCACGAGCCCCGGGTCCGGTCCCAGCTTCCAAACCCTAGCCAGGCCGGGGAGAGCCTCCCCTGGCCCCGGTGGACCCCGTCACCAGCTCCTGGACCCTCGTCTGGCTTCCAGGACGGGGACTCCCGCAGCCTGGGACCCTGGGATGCAGCACAAGCCCCGGGCCCGGTCCCAGCTTACGAACCCTAGCCAGGCTGGGGAAAGCCTCCACGGGCCCCGGTGAACCCTCATCACCAGCGCCCGGACCCTTGGCTGTTTTCCAGGATGGGGGGCTTCTGCAGCCTGGGACACTGGGACGCAGCACATGCCACGGGCCGGTCCCAGCTTCTGAACCCTAGCCAGGCCGGGAAGACCCTCCCCGGGCACCAGCTGACCCCCATCACCAGCCCGGACCATCGGCTGGCTTCCAGGATGGGGGGCTCCTACAGCCTGGGACCCTGGGATGCAGCACAAGCCCTGGGCCCGGTCCCAGCTTCCGAACCCTAGCCAGGCCGGGGAGAGCCTCCCCGGGCCCCGGTGGACCCCCGGTCCCCAGCAGCTGGAAACAAGGAGGGTTAAGCTCAGGTCACGTCCTCGCCCCGGCGGCCTGCCTGGGGAGCCCATTTTTCTCGACTATTAAGGCCCCACGTAGTGGGGGCTTACAGAACTTTGGGGAGGGACAAAAGTTGGAGTTAGCCCGGCCACCAGCCCGCAGGGCCATCTGGTCGCCCTGACCGCAGGGCCATCTGGTCGCCCTGACCGCAGGGCCATCTGGTCGCCCTGACCGCAGGGCCATCTGGTCGCCCTGACCGCAGGGCCATCTGGTCGCCCTGACCGCAGGGCCATCTGGTCACCCTGACCGCAGGGCCATCTGGTCGCCCTGACCGCAGGGCATCTGGTCACGCAGCAAGGTGACCAGATGACCCGGGACGGCCCAACGCCAGGACGAGAGGGTGCCGTACCCAGTGACCCTTGCAGTCGGGCGAGGGTGGCTGGGCGCATGGAGGCAGCCCCTTGGGAGGCTCCTTCCCCCGGGTGGCTGCTGCTCACCTCCCTGCCCGACTTGCCCGGGAGCAGCGGGAAGGGGAGGCCCGGTCGGCCCAGGTCATCTGGTCACCCTGCCGACACGCAAGGGATGGTGGCTCCCATCCCCGCACCCCAGTGGGGCAGGGACGGGAAGGAGAGGCCCCCATGCCGGAGGCAGCCTCCTGCAGGCCTCGTTACCCCCTCGCACCCATGCACAGAAAGACAAAAGCTTGACTCAGAGGATGACTTTCAATAGATCGTAAAGAGGTAGCCGCTCTGATACTTAAGAAACCCTGACCCAGAATCAGGTTGTCTACTTATCCTACACCTCTCATGTCTCTCCATAGTGGCAGACTAGAGTCGAGCCCAACAGGACTTCTTTCCCCGTTGATTCTGCACGGACCCCACCCTTTTACCTCTCGATGGTTTCACGCCCTCTTGAACTCTCTCTTCAAAGTTCTTTTCAACTTTCCCTTACGGTACTTGTTGGCTATCGGTCTAGCGCCTGTATTTAGCCTCAGATGGAGTCTACCACCTGCTTTGGGCTGCATTCCCAAGCAACCCGACTCCGAGAAGACCCGATCCTGGCGTGCCAGGGGCTGCTACCAGCCTAACATCATCTTTGGGGTGAGCCTCGATCAAATGGACTTGGGCCCCCTGAGCAACTCCAGGGAGTCGGTCTTCTGTAGGCCGGGCGGTGATTCGGCGCTGGGCTCTTCCCTCTTCACTCGCCGGTACTGGGGGAATCCTGGTTAGTTTCTTTTCCTCCTCTTAGTAATATGCTTAAATTCAGCGGGTCGCCACCTCTGATTTCAGGTTGTAGTCAGAAGAATAATGCCGGAGCGTCAAAGGGGGTTGCAGGGGAAGGTCAGGCCCCTGCAGGGGCCTGGCGTCCTGGCAGCGCGTGCCCTCTTTCTCCGGATTGGATCTGGAGGGGTTTCGCCATCTCCGGGAAGCCGGCCTTGGAGGTGGGGGCCGAGGCACATGTGCGCAGGCAGCCGATGGGACACCAAAGACAGCCCGCGTGGCAGGTAGCCAGGTACCCCTGGACAGGTCCCAGGGCAGACCGGTCGCCCGACCCCATCTCGGGAGCCAGGCGCGCCGGCGGCATACCTCCGCGACAGGACTCAGCGAGGGACCCTGCCACGGGAGATCGGGGGGGTCTGACCTTGTGGGGGGGACGAAGGGAAGCAGAGCTAACCTTGCGACGGCCCCAGCCAAGTCCCGGGGCCGCAAGGTACGTCGAAGTGTCGATGACAATGTGTCTTGCAATTCACACTAATTCTTGCAGCTAGCTGCGTTCTTCATTGACACACAAGCCGAGTGATCCACAGCCAAGAGTCACAGGCAACTTTTTGAAAACGTTCACCCACCGACGTGTGCAGGAGAGGTGGGAGGAAGGCGATGCCGTCCGTCCACCGCCTGCGCAGTGAGACGGCTTGGGCACCCCGTTCAAGGTTTCCCTTCTGGGAGTCAGACTGCACCATTGTGAGAAAAAAACATTGCCAGGCGCTCGTCCCAGAAGTCTGCAGCCCCCCACCCATCTGCATGCGAGGTAGGGGGCTCCCTGTGTGTCGGGAGCAGGCAGCCCCGCAGCCGCCGGTCCCTCCCGGAGTAACCAGGAGGGATCGCACGAGTCTTCAAACCCCTCGGCCCGGCCGCACAGGACCGGGTCAAACCGGATATCTGGCATCGAGGGAGGATCGTCCCACCTGCACCACAGCCGTCCGTCGCTGGGCAGCCCCGAGCCATGCACCAAGCTGGCTTGTGCAGCCCACCCCACCCTTGCCTGTGCCAGAGGCGCCAGAAGGGAAGAGCCAGGCAGCTCCCCATCCCTTCACAGGCCCTTGGCCCCTTCTCTTCCAGGCTGCCCTGCCACACGAGAAGGGCCCCACCTCAGTCGCCCGGATCTCGGTCCGCCCGGGACATTGGACGCAGGAGGACCCTGCCAGCAGCAGGTTCTTCTAGGGGGGATGGTACCAGCCCACTGCCATTTAGTTTACCCACACCGCGGGCGTGGTGCCGAGTGAGCTTGAGTTCCATCTCAGGAGGGCCTACCATTCTGCCCCTCCCAGAGTGGGAGAGGAGGCAGGGGCCGCCCCTGTCCCCAGTCCCTCACGTGTCAGACGGGTCCTCCACGGAGGAAGAAGCCCGCCGAAGGCCCGGTCCTCACCCGAGCGCCCCATGCGGCCGCATACCGCTCCACCGGCCGAGCGCGCAAGGTCAGGGCCGGGCCCTGTGCCTACGGTGCGTAATTGCTGGAGGCGGCCAAGGGCTTCAGGCTGGCACCGTCAGTCGTTCGAGCCGCTCCGCCATTAAGGATCCTTCCGCAGGTTCACCTACGGAAACCTTGTTACGACTTTTACTTCCTCTAGATAGTCAAGTTTGATCGTCTTCTCGGCGCTCCGCCAGGGCCATTGCCAAAACCGGCGGGGCCGATCCGAGGACCTCACTAAACCATCCAATCGATAGTAGTGACGGGCGGTGTGTACAAAGGGCAGGGACTTAATCAACGCGAGCTTATGACCCACCCTTACTGGGAATTCCTCGTTCATGGGAAATAATTGCAATCCCCAAACCCTATCACGAACGGTGTTCAGTGGGCTACCCGCACCTGTCGGCGAAGGGTAGATACGCTGATCCGTTCAGTGTAGCGCACGTGCAACCCCGGACATCTAAGGGCATCACAAACCTGTTATTACTTGATCTCGTGTGGCTGAACGCCACTTGTCCCTCTAAGAAGTTGGACGCCGACTGCTGAGGGTTACGTAACTAGTTAGCATGGAGGAGTCTCGTTCGTTATCAGAATTAACCAGACAAATGGCTCCACCAACTAAGAACGGCTATGCACTACCACCCACAGAATCGAGAGAGCTATCAATCTGTCAATCCTTTTCGTGTCCGGGTGAGGTTTCCCGTGTTGAGTCAAATTTAAGACGCTGGCTCCACTCCTGGTGGTGCCCTTCCGTCAATTCCTTTAAGTTTCAGCTTTGCAACCATACTCCCCCTGGAACCCAAAGACTTTGGTTTCCCGGAAGCTGCTCGGTGGTTCATGGGAATAAAACCGCCGGATCGCTAGTCTGCATCGTTTATGGCCGGAACTACAACAGTATCTGATCGTCTTCGAACCTCCGACTTTCGTTCTTGATTAATGAAAACATTCTTAGCGAATGCTTTCGCTTTGGTTCGTCTTGCGCCGGTCCAAGAATTTCACCTCTAGCGGCACAATACGAATGCCACCGGCTGTCCCTCTTAATCATGGCCCCAGTTCCGAAAACCAACAAAATAGAACCGGAGTCCTATTCCATTATTCCTAGCTGAAGTATTCAGGCGACCGGCCTGCTTTGAACACTCTAATTTTTACAAAGTAAACGCTTCAGATCCCCAGGAAACACAGTCAAGAGCATCAAGGGGGAGCCGAGAGGCAGGGGCTGGGACAGGCGGTAGCTCACCTAGCTTGCCTCTCGGCGGACCGCCAGCTTGATCCCAAGATCCAACTATGAGCTTTTTAACTGCAGCAATATGCTATAGGAGCTGGATTTACCGCGGCTGCTGGCACCAGACTTGCCCTCCAATGGATCCTTGTTAAAGGATTTAAAGTGTACTCATTCCAATTACAGGCCCTCACTCGAGTCAGACAGTCCATGCAGGGTGAAAGCTCTTTGCTTGAAACAACAGCCGAGGCTGGCCAAGCAGTCCATCCCTAAACGGACCGAAAGTTCCCAATCAATCGGTGTACAGCCGGGCCAACCCCTGGCAGGCCACCCTGCACGGGGGATGCCGGCTTCGCGTCCCTGCCTGCTCCTGGGTCGAGAAGGCTCAGAGCAAAGGCCCATCGGGAAGGGGCTGAGAGGCAGGCACAGACCTTAGCCCCGCCGGGTGGGCCCGGGTGCTGCTTTCCCCCATCTCAGCATCACCAGACCTCACCAAGGTCTGGCTGAGCAAACTCGGAGAAAAAGGACCATCGGGAAGGGGCTGAGAGGCAGGCCCCTGGGGGCCCCGGCGGGTGGGCCCAGGTGCTGCCTTCCCCCATCTCAGCATTGCCGGACCTCATGGAGGTAAACCTTTTGTTTTTTGTCCGCATTCCCTGCCTACTTCCCGCTGTTTCCTTCTCTTCCCATCCTGCGTCCCGCCCCGCCTCCCTGACGTTTGTCCCTCCCCCCTCCCCTACATATGCTGGCTGCTGCACGGTCACGCAGAGGGCGCGCTGCGGCGCGCCATCCAGTATCTAGCCCACCATCTCACCTTCTAAAGAACCCAACAACCTCAGATGCATCCTGCTCAACCCCTGCAAACACGGCGTTGAACCTTGGGACCTACTTGACTCCAACACCCCGGACGTCTCCTTCCTGACGGAGACCTGGCTGAACCCCTCCTCGGCACCGGACATCGCCATCCCGGAAGGCTATAAGATCACCCTCAAGGACCGAACCAACGGAGTAGGAAGAGGAATCGCCTTCATCCACAGGAACACTCTCAAAGTCTCGACCTACACCGACGACACCCTCAGCACTGCCGAACACCTGCACTTCCCGATCCACACCAACCCCAACACCACACTCAGAAGAACCATCGTCTACAGGCCCCCGGACCCCGACCACAGTTCAGCGACTCCATCGCCGACTTCGTCAGCACACACGCCCTCTTGCCTCCAGGGACTCCATCCTCCTCAAGGACCTGAAATTCCACCTCGAAAACAACAACAACTCCAACTCCTCTACCCTGATTGACAACCTCGCCAACCTCGGACTCAGACAACTCGTCACAACACCCACCCACTCCGCCGGCCACATGCTTTACCCCATCTTTTCCGCAAGCTCCCACGTCTCCTTCAACCACACCACGAGCTCCACTGGATTGACCACCGGTGCATCGACTTCACCTTCCGGAAACCCACCATGCACCACCGCACCCAGCAGATGCCACGCCGCTGCTGGAGCAAAGTCACCGAAGACCAGTTATCCACCACCCTCGCCCAGAGCCCACCGACAGACGCGGCCGCCACCGCCGCCCGCAACCTCAGACAGTGGATCAACGACTGTGCGGACATCCTCCCCTCGCTCAAGATGCCCCTCAACAGCCACACCAGAAAGAAAGCCAGCTGGCTCTCCGAAGACCTGCAGACCTCCAAGCAAACCTGCCGAAAGCTGGAGAAGAAATGGATCCGGGAACGAACACCAGAAAGCTACGCAGCCCACAAGAACGCCACCCACAGACACCACCACCTCATCAGATCTGCCAAAAGGGCCTCCTTCAAAGACCGCCTAGACAACAACCCACACAACAGCAAAGAGCTCTTCAACATTGTGAAGAAACTCTCCAACCCCAGCTCCAACACGAACGACATCGCACCGTCACAGGACCTGTGCGACTCGCTGGTCACCTTCTCCCACTGCAAGATCAGACATCCATGTCAGCTTCAATGCAGCAACCACCCCAGCAGCCACCGAGACCCCCACCCCCACGACCGCCATCCGCACCAACCACCTGCTCTCCTGGACCAACATCAACAACGACAACACCATCAGGATCATGAACACCATCCACTCCGGATGCCCGTCGGACCCCTGCCCACACCACATCTTCAACAAAGCCAGCACCAGCATCAGCACCCCACCTCCGGAAAGCCATCATCATCTCCTCTGAGACCGTGACCTTCCTGGAAAGCTGGAAACACGCCGAGATCAACGCCTTACTCAAGAAACCCAAGGCGGACCCCAAGAACCTCAAGAACTTCCGACCCATCTCCCTGCTCCCATTCCCGGCAAAGGTCATCGAGAAGACTGTCAACAAACAACTGACCAGCTTCCTCGAGGAGAACAGCATCTTAGACCCATCCCAGTCCGGCTTCCGCAGCAATCACAGCGCCGAAACCGCACTCATCGCCGCCACTGATGACATCAGGACCCTGCTAGACAACGGAGAAACCGCGGCCTTCATCCTCCTGGACCTGTCAGCCACCTTCGACACGGTCTGCTACCGCACCCTACACACACGACTCCACGACGCCGGGATCCAAGAGAAAGCACTGGACTGGACCATCTCCTTCCTCTCTGGCAGAACACAGAGCGTCCGCCTCTCCCCCTTCCGCTCCGAAGCCACCAAGATCATCTGCAGCGTACCCCAGGGATCATCCCTCAGCCCAAGGCTGTTTAACATCTACATGGCACCGCTCGCCCACGTTGCCCGACTGCACAATCTCAACATCATCTCCTACGCCGACAACACCCAGCTGATCCTCTCCCTCACCAAAGATACCCAGACCACCAAAACCAACCTCCGTGAAGGAATGAATGCCGTCACAGAATGGACGAGGAACAGCCCACTGAAGCTGAACTGGGACAAGACGGAGGTCCTCCTCCTTGGAGCCACCCCCTCAGCCTGGGACGACTCCTGATGGCCGACTGCAGTAGGAACAGCTCCAACACCCACCTACCACGCACACAACCTAGGGGTCAACGCCGTCTCCTCCTGCTTCAACCCCTCCGCATGCTCTGCAGGGTCTACAAGTGGGTCCCCACTAAAACTAGAAGGACGGGCACCCAGGCCCTCGTCAGCAGCAGACTGGACTAAGGAAACGCCCTCTAAGCAGGAACCTCGGCCTGTAGCAGGGTTTCTGTTCTCCCACAGAACTGTGCACAGAGGATTGGAACCTCAGCGAATTAGGGTGACCCAAAACTCACCTTAGTACCCAACAAACCCCTTACCGAGCTAGCTACAGTGTCTCATTGGTCATGACAAACTCCCAATGTTTAGACAAACCAGAACATGAGCTTACAATACCTCAGGTTACGTGGAACACATGAGCACTCTTTCGTTATATAATCATTTCAAATCAGAACTTGGAGTAAATGCGGACACGTGCACATTTGAAATATTTATTTACTAATGCCGTCTTCTCAGGCGCAGTATCTTAGATAATACAAAGAGACATATTATCAGAAGCAAAGTTATCAGCATAGTTACTAGTCCATAGAAAGCAAATGGTGACAGCATGCTAACATGCTGTAATGAATAAGGGTTAACAACACTTATTTCTCACCCTCCCTAACTCACATATTATATTAATAGCTAAGAAGGTCTCTTTGGGTTGAATTAGGGCGGGCCCATACCTCAGGATCCTAGAGTGAAGAGATCACATCAGCATACACCAGCTCTCTCTGCATGCGAACAGCATCAAGTGTGTTTGTGTGCTTCAAGCAAAGCAATATAAAACCCGCCTAAAGCCCAAAGTTGGCAGAAGCTGCACTTATGTTATGTCTATGAAGGCGCGAAGATCAGACCTCATAACAATTCTGTATCGTGTTATTCCTGAAGCTTCAGCACTCTCTGTACAGACATAGTTTATTAAGAAAAGCTGATATCAGAGCAATAACATATTATTCTTATGTAAACCACAACGAACTAGTAGGTTGAAAGCTAAATCAACAATTGAGTGTCGTGTGCAGAAGCAGCAAAAGGAAAAATGGCGTTTAAACATGTAATGAGCCTATGCTAACATAACGCATTATAAGGATATACAGTAGCTATATGACACCCCCCCATGATCCGAGGACGGATAAGATAAGATAAGATAAGATAAGGGCAACTTCATGAAAGTAGAGTTCAAGAACTATGAACAACCTTATAATCATAGAAGAGTACAGTAATCAAATCAAAATATATAAAAAATGTCAATTTCAGAATTTAACAGCACTCAAGCCAATAGGACTGGGAGGTGAAAAAATGCAAAAAATGGGGCATCATCATAAACCAATAAGGTTCATCAAGGCAAGACCGAATATGCAAAATATGCAGCAACAGCCTCCAACAGGAAATCACCGTCTTCATCCGAAAACAGTTCAGCCATCCAATTCAAAAGGGGAAAAGAACAAACATGATCTCCCAATACTGGAGCCTCTATTACCATCAGAGGACAACTCGGTGGGTTTTCAAGAAAGCTCAGTGCCAAGAAATCTTGCGCTGCTGTAAGAATGTTCCAAGGACCCATTAGTCCATGCATCGCTGCTAAGGCCATAATCCTGTCGCCAGTACAAACCAACTCGTGAGTAACGATGGGACTCATCAGCTGATTAAAGTCGACTTCAGGAGAAACCGGTCCGCAGAGACACAAATCAATGGCCCAGTCAAAATCACAGCTTAGGCAATGAAACACAGGCTGGACACAGGTGAAGTAGGAAAATCGAAACGATAATCCATATGCCGTGCTTAAAATCGCAAGCGGCAGCGTGCCATAATATTCAAGCATCCGGTTGCGAAACAGCGCCAGAAGGGGCTGGGCGGCTTCTTCCACATGTGGGGCATCCATATTTAAGGAAGCAAAGGACCACTAGAACGCCTGCCGCCAGTGCCAGTAAAACCGGGAATCCTCCAAACAAACTCGAAAAAATGGAATGGAAGAAAGCAGGGATCACTCCAAATATTTTTTCAAATGAAGTTACAAGACCGCTGCTAACGGTTTTAAAAAAATGCGCCAGCCCAGTTGTGGAGGACGCGTTAAAGATAGAATGTATCATTTCGCCAAAATGCAACGGTAAATCAGTATTTAAAAGGGCCTGAACCTCAGTCCGGGTGTTAGCTATGTGAAGCACGAAAGTATCCCGAGCCGAACTCAAGGCCACTTCTTTCTGGGACAATAGAGCCCTCAGTCTGCTCATGCCGTTGAACTCTGCTTTCAAGGTTGGGATGCGTGGCCAAATGGAAACCTCCCTATTTTCATGTGTGGGTGGGTACAGGACATTTCTGCAGCAAACGACACGTTCAGTTACGGTTACCACATAAGCTACACCTTTGATTAACCCGCAACAATCATCATTATTTAAAAGTAAATAACTTCCGTTCCCCAGTAAGGTAAAAGTCGGGGTGATTGCTGGTACAGGAGTCCCTTTCAAAACACAGGCTAAGTTTGGTCGGTCCTGGTTGCAAGAGCCGTGTAATTGTATGTGCCTACACATTAACGAGTGATCTGGAGTTTCTGTACATTCCTCCCCATTCAGATAAACTTCCTGGCCGTCTTTCAAACATCTATAAACGAAAGGAAGGGACCACACTTCATGGAGAAATGCACTACTTAAAGGCTCATAGCGACCTATGGCAACATATTTCATACAATTTGTAAACTTATACAAAGCAAAAGGTAAAGTTATTAATCCGTGGATAAGCCACGTTGCAGCGGAGGCTTCTGCCACAGAAAAAGGCAAGGACTCTAATCTCTCAATATGTAACATTGAAAAAGAGGCATCTCGCATAGAAAGCATGCCCTGCTTGTCAGTTAAATTAAAGGGGGCAAAGAGAGAAGAAACATTCATGTAGGTCCATGGCACCTTGCCAGATTTAAGCGTTTGAAGGGTCCATGCAAATTGCATAATAGAACGTAATTGATTCTGACCGTGGTATAACACAGAAACTTCATCATGTACAATATCCACTACAGAAGACACAATGTTATCTAAAGTGTAAATGCGGGAAGAAAGCATGTTAATACTATTGTCAACTACTGCAAGCACTTTCTCTAGATTTGCTTGATCTATAGCTCTAAGTCGCGTCGCTGCCTCAATCTGTGAGGTCTTCCATATTTCATTGTAAATAGCATATATCCATCTTTTTGATCTACCACTAGCCGGACCTTTTATGAAATCAGTTAAATCTACATCATAATTCAGCTTTGCAAGATGTAATTTAACTGCAGACAATTTAGAATGTTTCAGCCAACTCTGACACAATTTACCCACAGAGTAAGTTGTGACAGAATGTTCAGTTTCAAACGTGGATCAGGTCTGACCTGTGTAAAGCCATCAGACAAACCCAGAAAACGGTGCTGGCATGAATCAGCACTTTTGTGCCACACCAGCCAACCCTTAGGGTCCATACTGGATATGTTAAAGGACGAATTCAGCAATAGGGTCTGTAAGTCCCTAATCGAAAACTGAGTATAATTACTCCAGCCAGAATATTCTTTTAACTCTGGGATAGATGGAAAATTTAGTTTTTTAGAAGTAGCCAATCCAAAGCACGTTGTCTGTGAAATTGTGGAATTCAAAAACAACATTTGATTCGGGATGAGACATGCATGGTGCAAAGCCTCAGTGCCTTGTACCTGCCAGTTTTTTGAACCCCAAACAGATTTTAAGTCAATAGTTTCCTTCCATAATTCATTGCCGCCAACAGCCAGTTGATCTAGAAAGGACTTCGAGTACAATAATTTGGTATCGGTAAGTCTAACCTTGGACATAGGCTTCTGTGTCATTTTGAAATAAAAGGACTCTGGATTAGACTGATTGAAGTCAGTAAAATAAGTGTACTTCTTCAAAAAAGTATTCGAACTGCCTTGTTTAGGAGCCGGGCAATGCTCCCATTGTGTATAATTTACCGTATTCCTTCTGGATGTTGTTTTATGCAAGAAGTGATTGCCAAAATGTTGAAAGCAAAATAAATCACCATAATTAGCAGATTCTAAGTACAAATCTTCAGCATCAAAGGCAGCATAGTATTTCAAATCAGAAAACAAAGACTCTACGGCTTGAACATCCCAATCATCAGAACGTATGTTTTGTTTCACCACATCCCCCATATTAACTCTAAGCACATTAGGGACATTAACAACCTCCGTAGGGCCATGAATTTGAAATCTAACGGCATCCCACACTATCCCATCAAGGACAGGCCAAGCAGTGATGTTAACAAATGTCAAGTCTCTTCTCAGTCTGTGTGCAGAATGAGATGAGGAAAGGGGGGCCAAAGTTCCATACAGATGCCGAATGCATGTTCTTTCCTCGACATAGTGTCCATTTACCAAGCGGAAAAAATAAAACACAAATTCAATCGACATCAAAAAGTAAAATGAAAACAGCACCAGCCAAATATATGTCCAAGGGGGAATTAAAAAATGTTTTTTAAATAAGCTGGCATAAGCTGCAAAACGTGAGGGTTTCTTCGAGGCATTGGAAACAGAGTCAAATGAAAATCTGGATTCCGTGGCCAAACGTGCTTTCAGGTCAGGCATGGATAAGTCAGTGGGGTAGGTATAGTCTAATTCATCATGATCTGTACCGGGCAAAGTACTTAATAAAGGACTGGAAATTGCAGGTAATTCGATGGCCACTTCATTTTCATGATTAGAAGCAGAGGGCAAAACTGAATTTCTCACAATGGAAGGACAGGAAACAGCCGGTGTCATGCTAAGAAGAATCGGCCACTCTGTGTATCTTGACATTGTCAATTGAGATAAACCTGTTTTCCTTACGACCAGTAAGTGGTGGTAAAATGACTGTTCATGTGCCCTTCACTCCAAGCACTGGAACCGGAGCTCGATAGGAAGGACCAAATTCTTTCTTGTTATCGATCTTCTCGCGAACCAGTTCTCCAACTTGGGGTAGCCAGCCGACTACCGGGATCTGCAACGCAACATCCGATGTGGAGGGCAAATGTTCCTTTGCAAGACTGTCTCTGATCTTTTGTAGATTCTGTAAAACAGTACAATGTTCATCTACGTCAAAGGTTGTGGCGCGAGCCACGCAGTCTATACCGTCAAGGTCAGGGACGTACATCTTGATGCCAAAGAGCATTTCGTATGGGGTCCGCCCACCCAGAGACCTTCTAGGGAGATTATTAAGAGCACGCTGCACGCCATTGAGGTGGGCCAGCCAGTTTCTGCCAGTGCCTATAACTCGAGCTGTCAAAGATTGCTTTAAATCACGGTTCATTCGCTGTAGGGAGACGAAAACTTGACTTGTACACCCATCGAAGTCATGGCATCCTTATACGCCTTAGAGGCGAAAGCCGGACCCTGATCCGAATGGAAAGTACCACAGGCAAAAATCCCTACAAAGACGCGCAAATCTCTAATGACAGTCCGTGAATCAGCGCTGCGATGGGGCCAGACCCACACAAAGCGTGTGCATGAATCAACAGCTACTAAGATGTACTTATACACAGTATCAGAGGAAAAAGGACCGCAGTGATCTAAATAAACACAACCTAGTGGTTTATTAGAAATGTACAACTGTGTCTGTGGCGGACGCGCAGCAGTCGAAGGTTTAATCTACTGGCAAATGTCACAAAGAAGGACATAATCACGTGTCTGTTTGTACAGCCCCCGCCACCAGAAACGTTGTTGTAATTGAGATACAGTGGACGAGACGCCCGCATGCGCAGACGCCACACCTTCATGTGCCGCTGTAATCAAGTCAGCCCTGCGATCCGAGTTGGGAATCAAACGTTCCCCAACATCAGGAATTTTCACAAAAGGAACCTTTTCGGGACTTAAGTGGTATGTGTACTTCGAAGGGAACCCCGCAGGATGTTTACCTCCCTTCTCAGTGGCAGCAACAGCCGCCAAGATGTCACTATCAATCTTACTTTTGGACCTACTAACTGCCGCAACTAAGTATGTAGAAACCACTGATTTTGCTGCTTCATCAGCAAGCGAGTTACCGACAGCGTGGACTCCAACACGCTGGTGGCCGAGAGTATGAATCACAAAAACGAGCGGCAACTTAGCCTTAAGCTCTGCCACTCGAACCCAGATCATCTTATGTTTTATTTTGCTACCCTTGGAATCACGAAAATCATTTTGAATCCAAAAGAACAAGTTTTCATTGTAAGACTGGACACAGTAGTAAGAATCACTCACTATAAGAGTAGTCACACTAGGATCAGCGTACTCTAACGCTAGTAAGAGAGCACGAAGCTCTGCCAATTGTGCGGTGCAATCTCCCAGAGGCAGCGTGTGCACCTCACTGGATATGAACTCATCGTTCAACATGGCACCGACCACAATGGCGCATGCGGAAATGTAGGCGTGTTTAGAGCCATGCGCAACCTGCGCCGAACCATCAGTGTAAATGATGCAATGGAAGTCCTCCAAAGGTCCCATAGCTAGAGGAGCAGGATGAACAAATTCATACTGCAAGTACTCTTGCGACCGCAATGAGGCGTCAAAAATAAACGTGACATCCGAGGACGTCAAGGAAGCAGCCCACTGAATCCACCAAGGGTGCAAAGCTTTTGAATTTGGTACACTGGCTTTCGTGACTGCCTCCAAATGAGGACAAGGTGTAACAACCAACATGCGTTTCCCCTGTGTCAGAGCTCGTTCCTTAAGAATCGCCATCTGCACAGCTGTTAAAACCTTTTCCACAGTGGGAAACCGCATCTCTGCCGAAGTGTACAAGTGTGACTTGTAAGCAATAGGTACTGTGTCTCCTTCATTAAAAGTCAAGTACGTGAAACCCACCTTCCCAGGAATAATCCTTATCACCAGGTTGGTGTGGTTATCACGAGTCAATAAAAATTTAGAAGCGAGCAGATCAGCCTGCAAAGATTGCAAGATGGCCGAGTGCTCAGGCAGCCAGCATGATTTAGAAAAAGTTGGTTGTATCAAAGCATACAAAGGCTTGATACGCTGGGCATATTCCGGAACGTATGTCCTCCCGAAATTCAAAAAGCCCAGTAATGACTGTAATTTTTTCAGCGTTGTTGGAGAGCGCAACAGGGCGCATTTCTCCAAGAAGTGAGGAGCCAAACCTCTCCCTTCATTGTTGAGCTCATAGCCCAGGAACAACACTGTGTACTCAGCAATGTGCGATTTTTCAAAGTTAAATTTGTAACCCATGTCTGCAAAGGTACAAATTATCGAATTTACACGACACAGATGCTCCCAAATTTCGTCGTCTGTGAGATATATATCATCCACGTACGAGCAAGCATCTGGGTCGATTCTCTCCAAAAGAGAACCTATGCGAGCGGTAAATATACCAGGACTATTCTTATAGCCCATTGGGAGACGCCGGAATTGTTTTTGGACCCCAGCGCATGTAAAACTGGTCCATTGGGAGCTTAAGCTATGCAATCTGTGGGCATAAAAACCGTTGGAAATGTCAAGCGTTGTTTTAAAACGCTTACGCACAAGACTATCCACTAGGGCAGAGCCGTGAGTATTCTGTACTGCACAGTTACGGCAATGCGAGTTTAAATGCCGGTAATCCAATACCAAACGATATGATCCGTCAGGCTTTGTCACAGTAAAAAGAGGATTATTCATCGGTGACACACACGTTTCAATAACTCCCTGATATTCCAATTGGTCAAGGATTTCAGCGACGGAAGCTTTTGCTTCACACCGGATGGGATATTGAGGTTGAGGCTGCGGCTGAGCCCGTATGGGAATTTCGTGGTTCGGGGACAATTTATCCCAACCACATTGATTACGGTACAGAGCCGGTGCGAGAGCCCGAGCCCACTCTTCTGCAAAATGCTGCGCATGCTCTTTCGAGACAGTGTTCGCGAAACTGGGGAGGATCACCTCCTCTCCTCGCGGCGCCGCGAGCACAAAAGGTGGGGGCCAGTCAGCCTCCGAAAGCAAAATGTCATACGTAGAAGAAAGATTTTCCCAAAATACCCCTTTGATGGTACGTTGTATGTCACCTTCAATTACCAGGACAATTTCATAAAGTCTTTCAGGGGGAGCAAGTCTTGTATCGGCTGTTTCTATTACAACGTAGACATCAGTCGCTGTCACCCTCAGTAGTGGACGCAGCGCCTCTCTCACTATGGTAATCTCCGCCGCGCTGTCCAGCAAGGTCAGAGCCCACGTCAGATTCCGAAGCCGCGTTCTCACTATCTGTGGCATATCGATGCGCTGTTAAGGCTGCGACTTTCTTTTTCTCAAACTGCGGTCTCTTTGACGTAGAATCCTCCTGCTTCCCTGCGCCGTCTGTCTGGCGGGGCTGGCCACATCCTTGTTGGCCACCACGTCCCCTCCCGCCTCCTCCTCCACTGGTCTTCGGGGCCGATGAGTCCTGAAAGGAACGAGGAGAGCGTTGATCAGAAACCTGAAATCGATCAGGTGATTTAATCATCGCGCGATCGCGCAAATCATAAACTCTCTCTGTCGGCGCAGGAACTTGCGGCGCAGGATATGATTCCTGAGTCTGCTGTTGTTGCTTCCCCTGATTCTGTTTTTTAGGCCAATTCTGTTTTTTGGACTTGGGCTGGACATCTGCCGCAGCAGACTGTACTTGTGGTTGTTTCTTCTCCTTGACAGCAAAATATTTCAGACCTTTACTTGTGCGACCAATAGTTTTATAAGCGGCCACAACAATCTTCGCTAACTGTTGGGGTTTATCGGCATCGGGCAGAGCAGCCAAAGCATTCGACACCTGAAAGTTCACTGCATCCCCCTTAATATTGGAGAGTATGAGATCGCTAACAATCTCAAAAGAACCACACAGGCGCATACCCAATTCAACCGCTGCTTCCAGTCCGTGATCATCCTGAACACGCTTAACGATCGTAGGCAGTACGGACATAGACGGGGTGCCGAAACACCTCGTATAAACGGCCGCAAAAGTTTTTCCCCAACTTTCACAGTCAACGAGTTCAGGAGTTAAATCCTTAGGCAAAGTAATCGTCAACATTCTATGTTTATCAGCAGGAGTAGAATTCGGAAACACAGCCTCCAGCTGGTCAAATTTCTCGGCAAGCCAGAAAGGGAATTAATCTTTATCATCAGGGCGTTTACCAAAAACCGAATTGACCATAACCGGATTGAGCCTTAAACCGCCATGTTCCGTTTGAACGGCCGGACCCCCCGGGGGACCACCCGGGAGATGACGACCTATGTATTGCACTAATGCTCGAATCACGGCAATCGAGACAACATGTAGTCTGCGAATATCCGCCAGGGGACAAGCGCCGTGATTCGGGTGCGGGGTGAATCCACCCAATGCAGGCCAATTTGTGCCTGGAATGGACAAAGGACCCAACCTCGCAGCGGATAAAGAGTGGGGTAGAGCGCCATCAAACCAAACGCGATGCTGCCAATGATCAATAGGTATTTCCAGTGCCCTGTACGGTGTATATTCAGCCGGTACAGGTGAGGGTGTGTAGGTGTGGAATACGTTAGAATTAGCGTCCACTTCCGGAAACGTTACCCACGAATAAAACAACTCGAAAGGGTATGCCGGATCTGCACACACCACTAAAATCACAGCCAAGCCCTCCAATGGAACTTGGAAAGCCTGTAAATGGTTGCGCACCGCAATGCGACTATGCTGCGGGATAACCACAGCCTGCGCCATGATTGCACCGGAAATACTGAAAAACAAAGGAAACTTTGTAGCACAACTGGGTAGTAATTCAAAGAAACCGTTTTAGATAAATTCAAGCTTGAAAAAGACCTATTTAAAAAAATAGGCAGGTTTCACCTACACCACCGTTTTCCGGAAACGACAGTGAAGGGGTTAAAGTTTGAATGATATACTACTCGAGTGTCATGATATAAGACCACCAACGTATGGGCGCCATGTAGCAGGGTTTCTGTTCTCCCACAGAACTGTGCACAGAGGATTGGAACCTCAGCGAATTAGGGTGACCCAAAACTCACCTTAGTACCCAACAAACCCCTTACCGAGCTAGCTACAGTGTCTCATTGGTCATGACAAACTCCCAATGTTTAGACAAACCAGAACATGAGCTTACAATACCTCAGGTTACGTGGAACACATGAGCACTCTTTCGTTATATAATCATTTCAAATCAGAACTTGGAGTAAATGAGGACACGTGCACATTTGAATTATTTATTTACTAATGCCGTCTTCTCAGGCGCAGTATCTTAGATAATACAAGGAGACATATTATCAGAAGCAAAGTTATCAGCATAGTTACTAGTCCATAGAAAGCAAATGGTGACAGCATGCTAACATGCTGTAATGAATAAGGGTTAACAACACTTATTTCTCACCCTCCCTAACTCACATATTATATTAATAGCTAAGAAGGTCTCTTTGGGTTGAATTAGGGCGGGCCCATACCTCAGGATCCTAGAGTGAAGAGATCACATCAGCATACACCAGCTCTCTCTGCATGCGAACAGCATCAAGTGTGTTTGTGTGCTTCAAGCAAAGCAATATAAAACCCGCCTAAAGCCCAAAGTTGGCAGAAGCTGCACTTATGTTATGTCTATGAAGGCGCAAAGATCAGACCTCATAACAATTCTGTATCGTGTTATTCCTGAAGCTTCAGCACTCTCTGTACAGACATAGTTTATTAAGCAAAGCTGATATCAGAGCAATAACATATTATTCTTATGTAAACCACAACGAACTAGTAGGTTGAAAGCTAAATCAACAATTGAGTGTCGTGTGCAGTAGCAGCAAAAGGAAAAATGGCGTTTAAACATGTAATGAGCCTATGCTAACTTAACGCAGTATAAGGATATACAGTAGCTATATGACAGGCCAAACTCCTGAAATGGCTCCAATGCATCCAGAACGCCTCCGCATGCCTGATCCTCGACATCCCTCACTGCAGCCACATCACACCACACCTGAGAGACCTGCACTGGCTCCCTGTCAACAAGAGGATAACCTTCAAACTCCTCACCCACGCACACAAGGCGCTCCACAACACCGGACCAGCGTACCTCAACAGCCGACTCAGTTTCTACACCCCCACCCGCCAGCTCCGCTCTGCAGACCGCACCCTCACCACTGTCTCCCACCTCGCCGCCAAGACATGGAACACCCTCCCCATCCTCCTACGGCAGACCCAAGACCTACTGACCTTCAGAAGACTCCTCAAGTACTGGCTCTTCAAACAGTAGCAGCATCCTCCCCCCTAGCATCTTGAGACCCTCACGGGTATGTAGTGCGCTTTATAAATGCTATGATTGATTGAATGATTGGCTGAGCAAACTCAGAGTAAAAGGACCATCGAGAAGGGGCTGTGAGGCAGGTGCTTACCCGGTCCCCTGGGGGCCCCGGCGGGCAGGTCCGGGTTCTGCCTTCCCCTGTTTCACTATCACCAGACCTCACGGAGGACTGACTGACCCTCTCCCTAATAATCCAGAGGAAAATTACCCCCCTTTCTTGTAGTCCGTGCACACAAGGTGACACAGAGGGGACCCAAGGCACAAAAGTACCTGACCTCCTGGAGCCCTCGCTGGGATTGGGGAGACAAATGGCTCCTCATGAGGACTTTCAGGGAAACCCAGCCATCTGGTCACCCCATAGGAAAGCATTGCGTGCGACCATATGGCAGAGGAGAAAGGTGAGACCAGATGGCCAAGGGGAAAGGTGTGACCAGATGGCTGAGCACGAAAGGGAAGCTATCTGGTTGCTCTGTGCCCCATTGAAAGAGTTAGCGGGGTGCTGGGGCATGGGGGACCGGAGGCCCAGGCCCCCAGCTGGGCCCTAGCCATGGAGGCTGCGAAGGGGACCCAACAGGCCCTCCGACCCGGGGCCCGTGGACACCTTGACAAGCAATGGAGGCCTGCACGGGACCGTCGGACCCCTGTCCTGGGCCCTTGGTGGAACAGCAGGCCAGGAGACTGGGCCCAGGGCCGGAACACCCGACCCGGGCCCCTGGACCCATCCAGGGCTCCCAGGTCCAGAGGTGCAGGTGAAGCCTCCTCTGGCCTGCCGAACACCATTCCGGGGACCCTGCCACGCAGCAGGACCAAGGACAGAGCACGGGATAGGGAGGCCGCCCTCCCAGGGGCCCTCAGGGGCCCTGGCCGGAGCTCCTAAACCCATCCAAGCAAGGGGAGGCTCCCCAGGCACAATGGAACCCCATCCCACGCCTTTGGCAGAGTAGCAGGCTGGGGGACTAGGCCCAGGGCCCGGCAGGGCCTCTGGACCCAGCCCGGGGTCCCAGGCCCAGAGGTGCAGGGGAAGCCTCCCCAGACCCGCTGGACACCATCCTGGGCACCCTGCCATGCAGCAGGACCAAGAACAGAGCCCAGGATGGGGAGGCCACCCTCCCCGGGGCCCTCAGGGGCCCGTCCGGAGCTCCTGAACCCAGCTGAGCAAGGGGAGATTCCCCAGGCACAACGGAATCCCGTCCCAGGCCTTTGGCAGAGTGGCACGCTGGGGGACCGGGCCATGGGCCGGAGCATCCGACCCGGGGACCGGCGGGTCCCCTGGACCCAGCCAGGGCTCCCAGGCCCAGAGGCGCAGGGGAAGCCTCCCCAGGCCCACCAGAGACCATCCCGGGCACCCTGCCACGCAGCAGGAGCAAGGACAAAGCCTGGGATGGGGAGGCCGCCCTCCACAGGGCCCTCAGGGGCCTGGCTAGAGCTCCTGAACCCAGCCAAGCAAGGGGAGGCTTCCCGGGCACAATGGAACCCTGTCTTGGTCCTTTGCCAGTGCGGCAGGCTGGGGGATGGGGTCCAGGGCCAAAGCACCCGACCTGGGGCTCGGCAGGGTACCCAGACCCAGCCGGGGCTCACAGGACTGGAGGCGCAGGGGAAGCCTCTCCAGGCCCGCACGACACCTTCCCAGGCATCCTGCCACATGGTAGGACTGAGGACGGAGCCCGGGTGGGGAGGCTACCCTCCCCAAAGCTACAGAGAGCCCCCTGACCCCAGCCAAGCAAAGGGAAGCTCCCTGGGCTTGATGGAACCCCGTCCCCGGACTTTGGTGGGGCAGCAGGCTGGGAGATGGGGCCCAGGGCTAGAGTACTCGAGCTGGGGCCCCTGGACCCAGGCCAGGCTCCCAGGCCCAGAGACGAAGGGGAAGCCTCCCCAGGCCCGCTGGACCTTGTTCGGGCACCCTGACATGCATCAGGACCGAAGACGGAGCCTGGACCCAGCCCATCAGGGGGAGCCTCCTCGGGCCCGCCAGACCCCATTCAGGGCAGCCTGCCACACGGCAGGCCCAGGGACAGACACAGGGCTGGGACGGCATCCTGGCCCGTCCAGCTGCTGGCTGGGGACCGCTAGGCCAAGAGGGGTTCCAGAGCACCTTGTCCCTAGCAATCCAGAGAAACGCTAGCCCCCTTTCTGGTAACCTGTTCACACCACAAGAGTGAGGGGACCCTAGGGGCGGAGGAGCCTGACCTCCTGGAGCCCTGGCTGGGATCCAGGAGGCAAATGGCCCCTCATCGGGACTTCCAGGGAAGCCCGGCCATCTGGTCGCCCCATTGGAAAACATTGGGTGCAACTAGATAGCCGAGGGGGCAGGTGCGACCAGATGGCTGGGACAGAAAGGACTCCCAGCTGCCCACCCCGAGCCTTTGCGGTAGGGCTCCCGCCTACCCATGCAGGGCTCAGGGGCCACGCTTCCTGGGGGCTCGGGGACCCCGGCTGGGCCTCAAGCCCGGGGAAGGACCACAGAACTCTGGGGCCAGGACGCCCGGGGGAGGACTGCCCGTGAACCATGGAGCCCGTCCCGGGCACTCTGCCACGCCGTGGGCCGGAGTAGGGAGCCCCGGAAATCTGGGGAGGTATTTCCCAGGCATAGCCCATCTGGTCCCCGGCAGAGAACCGTCAGTCCGGGAGGGGTGTTCTGGCATACCATGCCCCTAGTAATCCAGAGGAAGGCTACCCCTTTTTCTGGGAACCCTTGCGCACCGCGAGGCTCAGGGGACCCTAGGCGCGAATGTGCCCGACCTCCTGGAGCCCTGGCTGGGATCCAGGAGGCAAATGAGCCCTCATCTGGATGTCCAGGCCAGTCCGGCCATTTGGTCGCCCCATTGGAAAGCATTGCTTGCGACCAGATGGCCGAGGGGATTGGTGCAACCAAATGGCCGGGACCGAAATAACGCCAATCTGCCTGCCCTGAGCCTTCGTGAGAGGGCTCCCGCCTGCCCTTGCAGGGCTCAGGGGCTACAGGGCTCGGGGGCTGAAGGGCTCGGGGGCTGAAGGGCTCGGGGGCTGAAGGGCTTGGGGGCTGCAGGGCTCGGGGGCTGCAGGGCTCGGGGGCTGCAGGGCTCGGGGGCTGCAGGGCTCGTGGGCTGCAGGGATCGGGGGCTGCAGGGCTCCGGGGGCTCTGAAACCCCACGCTGGGCCTCCTGTATGGGGAGGCCCGCAGGCACTCCTGGGGCCCAGCCGCCCGGGGAGGACTGCCCGGGACCCATGGAGCCTTGCAGGTCTCCGGGGCTCTGCCCCAGGGACCCTTGTCCCTGGCAGATGGACTCTTGGCAGGCCAATCAATCAATCAAAGCATTTATAAAGCGCGCTACTCACCCAGAGGGTCTCAAGGCGCTGGGGGGAGGGGGTCTGCTACTGCTCGAACAGCCAGGTCTTGAGCTGCTTCCTGAAGGCGAGGTGGTCCTGGGTCAGGCAGAGGTGGGTCGGAAGGGAGCTCCAAGTCTTGGCGGCCAGGTGGGAGAAGGACCTTCCTCCTGTGGTGGCTCTTCGGATGCGGGGGACGGCGGCGAGGGCGTGGTTGGTCGATCGAAGCTGGCGTTTGGGAACGTAGAAGTTGAGGCCTTGGTTGTGTAGGGCTTTGTGTGCGTGGGTGAGGAGCCGGAAGGTGATTCTCTTGTTGACCGGGAGCCAGTGCAGGTCTCTCAGGTGTCCGGAGATGTGGCTGCGTCGGGGGATGTCCAGGATGAGTCGTGCTGAGGTGTTCTGGATCCGCTGGAGTCTCTTCTGGAGTATGGCGGTGGTTCCGGCGTAGAGGGAGTTGCCGTAGTCCAGACGGCTGGTGACGAGGGCCTGGGTGACCGTCTTCCTGGTCTCGGTGGGGATCCATCGGAAGATCTTACGTAGCATGCGCAGGATGTTGAAGCACGACAAGGAGACGGCGTTGACTTGTCTGGTCATGGAGAGGGAGGAGTCCAGGATGAAGCCCAGGTTGCGTGCGTGGTCTGTGGGTTTGGGTGCGCTGCCCAGGGCGGGGGGCCACCAGGAGTCGTCCCAGGTGGAGGGTGAAGATCCAAGGATGAGGACTTCCGTCTTGTCCGAGTTCAGTTTCAGGCGGCTGCTCATCATCCACTTGGCAACGTCCGTCATCCCTTCGTGAAGGTTGGCTCTGGCGGTGACGGGGTCGTTGGTGAGGGAGAGGATCAGCTGGGTGTCGTCGGCGTAGGAGATGATGTTGAGGTTGTGCTGGCGTGCGATGGCTGCAAGGGGGCTCATGTAGACCTTGAAGAGTGTTGGGCTGAGCGAGGAGCCTTGAGGGACGCCGCAGATGACTTCGGTGGCCTCCGATGTGAACGGGGGGAGGCGGACTCTCTGTGTCCTTCCGGTGAGGAAGGAGATGATCCACTCCAGTGCCTTCTCCTGGATTCCGACGTTGCTGAGGCGCTGTACTAGGGTACGGTGGCAGACAGTGTCGAAGGCCGCGGATAGGTCCAGGAGAATGAGGGCCGCTGTTTCTCCGTTGTCGAGCAGGGCTCGGATGTCATCGGTAGCTGCGATCAGGGCGGTCTCGGTGCTGTGGTTGGCCCGGAAGCCAGACTGCGAGAGGTCGAGGGAGCCGTTCGTCTTGAGGAAGGCGGCCAGTTGCTTGTTGACTGTCTCCTCGATGACTTTTGCCGGAAACGGGAGCAGCGAGATGGGGCGGTAGTTCTTGAGGTCGGTGGGGTCAGCTGATGGCTTCTTAAGTAGGGCGCTGAGTTCGGCGTGCTTCCAGCTCTCCGGGAAGGTCGCGGTGTCGAAGGAGGTGTTGATGATGTCCCGCAGGTGGGGTGCGATGACAGCGTCGGCCTTGTTGAAGACGTGGTGAGGGCAGGGGTCTGTCGGAGATCCGGAGTGGATGGAGTTCATCGTGTGGACGGTGTCTTCGGTGCTGATCGTGGTCCAGGCGCGGAGGGTGGTTGTGGGGGGCGGTGGTTCGGTCGTGGCATGCGTCGGTTGAGTGCTGAAGCTGTTGTGTATGTCCGCGATCTTGTTGTGGAAGTAGGAGGTGAGGGAGTTGCAGAGGTCTTGCGAAGGGGTGATGTCGTTGTTTCCGGCGTTGGGGTTGGAGAGCTCTTTCACGATGTTGAAGAGTTCCTTGCTGTTGTGTGCGTTGTTGTCCAGTCGTTCCTTGAATGCGGTTTTCTTGGTGGTGTGGATCAGTTGGTGGTGTTTTCGGGTGGCGAACTTGAGGGCAGTCATGTTGTCCGGTGTTGGGTCTCTGCGCCAGGTTTTCTCGAGTGCTCTGCAGTTCTTCTTGGAGCTCTTGAGTTCATCGTTAAACCATGCTGCTTTCTTGCTGCCGGGTCGGCTCGGCGGGGTCTTCAGAGGGGCGAGGTCGTCTGCGCAGTCGCTGATCCATTTCGTGAGGTTGGTGGCCGCTTGGCTGGGGTTCGTTGTGCTGGTGGGAGGGTTCTTGCTCAGGGAATCGGCGAGCTGGTCTGCAGTGATCTTGTTCCAGCTTCTGCGGGGAACCTGTTGCTGGTGATGGTGGAACGTGGTCCTTCTGAAGCTGAAGTGGACGCAGCTGTGGTCCATCCAGTGGAGTCCCGTGGCGTGGCAGAAGGCGATCTCCTTGCTGGAAGAGAAGACCGGGTCGAGTGTGTGTCCGGCGTAGTGGGTGGGGGTGGTAACCAGTTGCTTGAGTCCGAGGTTGGAGAGGTTGTCCAGCAGGGTGGTGGTGTTGCGGTCGTTGTTGTTCTCCAGGTGGAAGTTGAGGTACCCGAGGAGGATGTAGTCGGCGAAGAGGAGGGCGTGCGGGCTGATGAAGTCGGCGATGTCTTCGCTGAATTGCGTGCGTGGTCCCGGGGGTCTGTAGATGAGGGTGCCTCTGAGGGTGATCTTGGGGTTGACGTGGATCTGGAAGTGCAGGTGTTCGGCGGGTGCGAGGGTATCGTCGGTGTCGGTCGTGATGCGGATGGTGTTCCTGTGGATGATGGCGATGCCTCCTCCTGTCTGGTTGACGCGGTCCCTCCGGATGATCTTGTAGTCCTCCGGGATGGCGATGGCGATGTCGGGCGCTGAGGAGGCGTTCATCCAGGTTTCCGTGAGGAAGGCGACGTCTGGGGCTGTGTTGTCGAGCAGGTTCCAGAGGTCGACGGCGTGTCTGTGGACGGAGCGGGTGTTGAGCAGGATGCACTTCAGGTGGGTGCTGCTGGAGTTCGGCTTGGTGGGTGCTGGTGTGGCGTGGGTCCGGTTGCAGGTGAACTTGCAGGAGTGGCAGCTGAAGGGTCCGTGGGTGCGTCTCGATGTGGCTCGGTAGCAGCCTGGGGTGCGGCCGGTGTTGAGTGCGATGAGTTCGGTGGCGTCGTAGGTCCGTCTGGTCGGCTTCCGTCGGTGGGGGCCAGGGGTCCTGGCACTGGGCGCCGTCCAGGCGCAGACGGGCGCAGAGGGCTTACCTTTGGCGCACCTTCGGCACTCAATCGGTGCTCCCGCTGCGCGCGTCCGCTGCGCGGTCGCTGAGGGGGCGTCATAAGAAGGAAGCCGGGGGGGAGGGTCCGCTGGGAGGCGGGAGCTGCTGACCAATCGGCAGGCGAGGGGGCGGGGCGGCAGGCAGCGGCGGGAAAGCGGGAGCAGGCAGGCTGGGCGGGCGGCCCTGTGGCGGCTGGGGCGCGGCTCGGCGTCGGCGGCAGAGGAGACAGGCAGCAGGATGCTCAGGAGGCAGCAGGAGAGGTAAGGAGCGTGGGGGCGACCAGGCCGAGGGCGCAGTGGGGGGGGGCTCCCAAACCCCAGACCCTGACCATAACCCAGGCCCCGGGGCCGGTCCCTGCTTTTCAACTCAGCCAGGCCGGAGAGTTTGGGGAGCCTGCCCAGGCACAAGGGACTCCTATCCCAGGCGCACGGACCCTCGGGCCGTGCGCTCATTTTCCACTCATTTTTTCCCAAAATTCTGCGTATTGTGCATTGTGGCGCCATGCCAACTACGCCCAGCCCTACCAGAACTCTGTACTGAGATGAATGTATGACATTGTTCTGCATTCTGTCCATCAATTGTTCTTTATGCACTTTATTGGAGGCACCTTATTTTAAAGTTTCCCTCCCACACAAATCTCTTACAAGCGACTTATACTGACAGCTGTATATTATTATTGCACTTTTACTTTCTCATCACCTAGGTTGCACTGTGTTTATGACTATTATATTTACATGACCACGCTATCTTACTTAACTCATTCTATACCCCTTCAACATGGCGGCCATAGTTGTTATGATGCTTCTTCGGTAGACGTTGTGTCCCTTTTCTGTTTTTACTAACATTGACTCTATATTGACAGTCCAATATGGCATCAAAGCTAGACGCTGTCCTTCGCATGGAGTACTCTCCACAACAAAAGTAATCCAAATCAAGTAACAAGACTCTGGCGAATTGGTTCGTTTTATGGCATGTGTGGTTCTGTTTGTTACAAACACACGTTCCTAGAAGTACGTGTTGGCACAAACGGGTACTGAGGTTAGCTTCACTGTATTGGGGACATACGATAATGTCCTGTTCATGCTATTTTAGAAACCGTATATATTAGTTAGGCTTGTTTAACTCATTAGTTTTATGACTTCTGACACCCTAATAATAGAGATTTTTGTACATATACGCTTTAGGATTATTCCTTTTACATTTTTTGTAGGTCTGAGATGAATGTATGACATTGTTCTGCATTCTGTCCATCAATTTTTCTTTATGCACTTTATTGGAGGCACCTTATTTTAAAGCTTCCCTCCCACACAAATCTCTTACAAGCGACTTATACTGACAGCTGTATATTATTATTGCACTTTTACTTTCTCATCACATAGGTTGCACTGTGTTTATGACTATTATATTTACATGACCACGCTATCTTACTTAACTCATTCTATACCCCTTCAACATGGCAGCCATAGTTGTTATGATGCTTCTTCGGTAGACGTTGTGTCCCTTTTCTGTTTTTACTAACATTGACTCTATATTGACAGTCCAATATGGCATCAAAGCTAGACACCGTCCATCGCATGGAGTACTCTCTACAACGAAAGTAATCCAAATCAAGTAACTAGACTCTGGGGAATTGGTTCGTATTATGGCATGTGTGGTTCTGTTTGTTACAAACACACGTTCCTAGAAGTACGTGTTGGCACAAACGGGTACTGAGGTTAGCTTCACTGTATTGGTGACATACGATAATGTCCTGTTCATGCTATTTTAGAAACCGCATATATTAGTTAGGCCTGTTTAACTCATTAGTTTTATGACTTCTGACACCCTTATAATAGAGATTTTTGTACATATACGCATTAGGATTATTCCTTTCACATTTTTTGTAGGTCTTACCATTGATTATACTGTTTGTTTGACTACCTCTCTCACAAGAAACTTATGAATTCGTTCTGTCATTCAGAATTGTCGTGTTACTGTACATGTGTGCCTTCTTTCTTTACTTAATTAGATACTGTTTGGTGGCCAGTGGTACATAGTTGAAAGCCCAGCGTCTTGCTAGTGGAGCTCTCAAGCTATTTTTTATGTGAGTATAGTTATTGGAGTAGTAAAGGCTATAGTTATTGCTTGTATTTGACCTTTTACTAAGTTTAATTTGCATTATAACTTTCACTAAGCTTAATTTATCATTGTATTCCACAGATATAATTGTGTTTCTTGTCACGCACTTCCATGTATAATTGGATGAACCCATAGGAATATTGTACCGTACTTGACGAAGTTTTCTTTTGGTGAGTGGCATCAAATTGCATTTGTACTAGAGTGGGAGTAGTAAAGGTTGTTGTTATTACTTGTATCAAAGTAATTATTAGTTTTATTTTTTCATTTTGCCCCTCAGATACAAAAGTGTATTAGCTGTGTATTCCAAACACAATTAGAGTAATTCATATGGATGTTGTATCTTCGTTTCGTACACTACGTACCTGACAAAGCTTATCCGATTTTGGTGAGTGGCACCAAATCGTTTTCGTACTAGTTGGGGAACACGTGATCTGTGCTCTCACATCTGCTGTTTTTCTCCTTCTTCTAATCTCATTTTTCTTAAAATATAATCACCAGTCATTCACTCTCTGTAACTTCTGGAGTTTCAGTATCATTCTGGCACGATTTGGTGATAACTTTTATCCTAGGGCTAAGCAAACAGATCGCTTGCCTATCCTCTCGTGTGATTTTACTGCCACTTCATTCTTTTCTTCACAGATCAGTGGGTGTTGGGTCCCTGCTCACTGACCCCTGCACTCTAACAGCCTTTTCTGTTGATATTTTCGGTTTCAAGTGTTAATTGCGTTCATAATACAAATATTGACATGCAACTTGGGCCCTTTCCATGTTTAATGTCTCTAGCCCTGAAGAAGTCTGTGGGTTACTCCAAATAGACGAAACACGTGTTGGCTAAAATCCACATCTGTATTGAACTGTAGCAAATGAAAATAAAGAACGGAAGAAGAATTCTTCGACATCTACAATTGTGAGATGTTCTTAATACTGTGGACATTTATTACTCAGGATATTAACATTCTTTTGGCTATACGTGTGGGCTGTTGTCTACGCGACTAGTAACATCGGGTGGCCATGACATATATCCTTGGAGCATTCTAACTTGTTAGCTGTGACTTTGCACATCTCAGACCAATTTATTCCCTACAACCCTCCTCTCTTATTACAACCACCGCCGCCACCACTACCACCACCACCACCAATACCACCACCAATACCACTACCATCACCACCAACAATCCCACCATCACCAACACCACTGTCAATACCAATACCACCACCACCACCACCAATAACACCACCACTAATACCACCACCACTACCAATGCCAATACCACCACCACCACCACCAATACCACCACCACCAACAATGCCAATACCACCACCAATACCACTGCCACCACCAACACCACCACCAATACTGCCACCACCAATAGCACCACTAATACCAATACCACCACTACCAGTACCCCCACCACCAATACCAATACCACCACCACCACCCCCAGTACCAGCACCTCCACCAATACCAGCACCACCTATACCACCACCACCAGTACAAATACCACCACCTCAGTGCCTCTTGCTCACTAGTAATAGCAGGGGCACTGCACTATGACAGAGCTGCAACCGAGAACATTCCTCCCTCCCCCCATGCTTCCATAAAGCACAGCCTGCCCTGCACCAGGCGGTGAAGCCAGGCCCTACTTCAGCTGGAGTTTTTTTTATTAGGCCAAAGGTAGCAATGACATTACACAATGCCACACTGCACACTCAAATCATGGATAGAGCAGGAAATACCCCCCTCCGCTCTTCCACAACCACCACCAATACCACCACCAATACCCCCACCACCAATGTCACCACCACGAATACCACCATTAATGCCACCACCACTACCAATACCACCACTAATATCACCACCAATATCAACACCATGACTACCACCACCAAAACCAATACCACCACCACCAATACCACCATCAATGCCACCACCACCACCAATACTGCCACTACCACTACTACCAATACCACCACCACCACCAATACAATACCACCACCACCAATACCACCAGAATCAATACTACCACCGATACAATACCACTACCATCAATACCACTACCAATACCACCACCACTAATACCAGTACAACCACCAACAATACCACCACCCCCAATACCACCACAACCACCACCAATATCAACACCATGACTACCACTACCAATACCACCACCACCAATACCACGCCACCACCATGAATACCACCACCACCAATACCCCCACCACCAATGCCACCACCACAAATACCACCACCCATGCCACCGCCAATGCCACCACTAATACCACCACCCCCAATACCACCACCACCAACAATATCAACACGACTACCACCACCAATACCACCAATACCACCACCAATGACACCACCACCACCACCAATACCACCACCAATGCCACCAATACCACCAGTACCAATACCACCACCACCACCACCGATACCAGTACCACCACCACCAATACCAATACCACCACCACCAATACTACCACCTCCACCACTATCATCACCTCCACCAATACCAGCACCACCAATACCAGCTTCACCACCAGTACCAATACCACCACCTCAGGGCCTCTTGATCACTAGTAATAGCAGGGGCACTAGACTATGCCAGAGCTGCACCTGAGACCACCCTCCATGCCTGTCACAAAGCACAGCCCGCCCTGCACCAAGAGGTGAAGCTGGGCCCTACTATAGCTGGAGTTTTTTTATTAGGCCAAAGATAGCAATGACATTACACAATGCCACACTACACACTCAAATCATGAAGAGAGCAGGAAATAGCCCCCCCTCCCGCACTTCCTCATGAGCCGCGACATTGTAATCACAGAGCAAAAGGTGTTGGAGTGCTTTGTTACTGTTTATAGCTCGGATCATATGTAACTCTCACTACACATTTTGTGTCTGTGTAGTTTACAACACTTACACATCTTCTTCACTGCACTATGTATCACTGCTTTGAAGATGTCACAGGCCGGTCTCGTCCTCTGATATTTACAATCTAAAAAGCGGCCGAGAAGGCCCTTTATTGCAATGCAATAGTTCTCGCATTTGCGAGCGCTTAAGCTGGTAGTATTGTAAATGACAATGCTGCTTATTTATGTTTTACAACATAAATAAAAGGCATTGCCAATAGCCCAAACTTGAGTGAATGCGCGGCCTATTGCATTGCAAATACTTGTTTTGTTATTGTGATTAAGCCTGGATAGCTTTCGAGTGGGTGGCCTAAGCAGATATTTAAAAGTTTTCCAGAAAAAACCAGGCGCTTTTGCGTTTATGCAGGTCCCACATGGTACCAAATCCTACACAGTTTCATGTTTTTTTTCGAGGCGCTGATGAAGGTGTTGGGATGGGTACAGGCCTCTTGGTTAGCTCTAGATAGAGCTTGTGTTCCTGCTTCGAGTCCATCATAGCAATCTCTGCAGATTTTTGACTTAGATCTCAGTACACAGGACACTCACATGTTTTGCGAAATGGATTGAGACCCAGCTTCGAGCCCTGTGGTCCAGTGGAGCACACCATGTGCACCCTCCTTTTCGAGCATGAATGCTTTCAGCTTTCCAGGAGTAGAGAACTGACAGTGGTAGCGGAGATAAATGTTCCCTTGGCAAAGCAGACCTTTTACATGTTCTGCCAGGGAGGGTGGTCTACTGGCCTCTGTATCTTCTTAAATTGGCCTGCCAGTCCCCTGCAACCGTTGCTCTCACCAATTCATGTAGGATATGGGTGTTCTTGACCATCTCTAGTAGTTGTAGATTGAGGGTGTGCATGTGGACCATGTGTAATTCATGTGTCCATAGTCAAAATGACTTCCATTTTATAACTCCAACATCCAGGTGGTACCTATGATGGAGCATCTTGCAAGGCTTCTCCATGACAATTCAGGGATCCTGCGTAGTGCGTGAGACTGTTGGGTGTGGAGAAGAGGAGACATAGGTTCCCTTTGAAGCTCAAGGAGCTTCCCCAGTTCTTTTCTGGCCCATTGTTCTCGTGAAGGGCTAACCCTTAGAGGTTAGCAGGTTGTTTAGTGGACAGTCGCCTTTTTGTTTTGTATTGTTGCTTTGATTCTATCCTGTCAGGAGAATCCACTACACATTCCTGCTAGCACCTTGTAACAAAAACCATAGCTGGATCAGTCTGAATGCAATTAACAAGTGTCAGACCTGCCAAGAACTGATCTCAAGACTGACCTGAAACACCCAACTACTGTTTGAAACTCTGGTATAAATATGGGATAGAAACAGCCAGTGTGCCATGTTTACTCAATTAGAAATGGATCACCACACCTGCAGTGACTGAGAACTCCCTGTGCCCCAGGGATATGGTATTTACCACCAACTCCCAATGCGAGATTCGGATTCAGCAACATTGGCGATTGATGATGATTGATAGGAGAGCCTGCATGAACGCTGCTTCAAGGGAGTGGGCAATCAACAGCTCTGGAGGGGTATTGGAGGTGTCCTTTCTTGCACAAGGAGCCTCATTTGCATGAGCTGAACATGTCCTCTTCAGCAGGCAGGAGGGACCTGCGTCGTTCTGTGAGGGTGAGGCCCAGGATTCCCAAAGTATTCCGACCCTGTGAACTCAATTGTATGCCCCTATGATTTGAGGCTAACGGGGAACTCGCCTCTATCCGAGTGCTTTGTGATGTCAAGCACTAAGAAGCATCCAGGCACTACACGAAGCCGGAACGCTACTGGCAGTCTACCTGAAGGAATTACCTGAGTGCCAGAGGTGATCTCACAACTATGAAAAAGTCTGCACCACGTCTTGAGTCCAAGCTGCTACTACCAGGACTTTACACCTAGTTTGTTTGAGTTGTGGGTGCGATAAGTTGAATAAACAACTCAGAATTCGTAGTTTCTTTAAGGTTGTTCTTTATTCTTCAGTTTCTTCACCCACAGCATGAAGCAGGTCGCTGGTCTGGAGTTCGATCTGCAACTGCCGTTGTACATCGAACACAGCATTACCACACACTCCATGTACGGGGAAATGTTCCGGACAAAACATTCTAAAACATAATACAAACCGTTACAGTGGGGTTTGCATGATCGGGCCAAGGAAGAATGCAAGCTGTATGATCTGCAAAACTGCAAGCAGCTTGTCTCCACTGCATCCTCCTTAAATGTTGCTGGCAAGGCTGCCACTTTCCTGATTCACGCCACCACTGCTACAGAAGCCATTAGCACACACATCATCTGGACCAGGCAAACACACTGACACTGCCCTCCTCTCGCCATAGGTCTTGGGGTGCACACTACTGAAGGGCCTCCCACCCCCCACTGACAACCAAAGGACTGTCTGTGCTCTGGATAATCAAGATGATTACTTTGGTCTGTACAAACCAGGAGAATACCGAAGTGGGGGTACAACGCCCCTATCGATAGGGAGGCAGGAATCACAAGTGCTGGCCCCACCTTAGTGCCCGTCCCACAGATTCACAGAGTTACTGATCCCAGCTACCAGAAAAAAATATAGACTGGTGTGGTTGTTTGCTCACTGGTATCTTAAAGAAGTTTAAGAGAGTCCTGCTTCGAATAACCTAGGCTGTGTCATCAGTAAACATGGAATGTTTTTGCAGAACACTGTATACTTTTCTGCGTTCTGGCATATTATGTACCATATTCCATGGTGGATGATTTAGTAAAGTATTTCCTATTTTGCCAAACCTAAGCACTGACTGTATATTGAATTATTAATTTGTATTGGTTGTTTTTTTGTGTGTTCTTAGTTTTTTACCCCACACCACTTCCCTGGGTAATCCTTGGACTACTCAGTTTCGCAATTCTGAGGGTCAAATGACATAGAGGCATACTTGGTCCTCAGGTCTGGGCCTAATAGTATGATTAAGGCCCAGGATGCGAGTGGTACAAGGCCCCAGTTATCACATTACAAGCTCAGTAACCCCTGCCAGCCTCAGGACTCTGAAAATGTTCCCATAGAAGAATACGTTCTATTTTATATTTCAAGCATTGATGGAGAAGCCAAGCTTCGATAGCACAGTTCTGGACAACCCTCCTGGTAATAGTCGGTCCTTTAGTTATTACTATCATATTAGGCAGTAGTTGGCCCCATCTGGTGGCACAACTTCAAAGTCCACCCTCCATTTCAAGCAGAAGCCATGGATGATCCTCTGTTTCTGTGCATTAACTTTGCGAGAAGTAGGAGTTTTAGAAGTAAACCAGTGGTATAGTGGAGCATGCAGCCCACACCAGGCTACAGAAGCAGTTCTAATCCACAAAAGCAGGCAGCAATCATTAGGCAATGTGCTGTGGCGCAACTACGGAGGAGACAGAACAGATGCTGCTGAGAGCTCGTGGCTCTGAAACAGCAGAGGGTCAAAATGACACACTGGAGAGTTACGGAAAGGTCATCCTGTAAGTGCTCTGATGCCTTGAGTTAGGCTTCTAGGTTTCTTGGAAGACTTCCTCTTGCCCCCTGAGCTCACAACAGTGTCACTTATCATCACATGCAGTTCAGACCTAGCAGGAAAAAGAGACTTTGGCTCAATGATTCCACCGTCCCATATCCATTCTAGGACACAACTTGCATTGGTTATTTGCTGGACTGAATCCAGAAAGAAACAGCAAGGACTGGATGTATGATGCACTGAAGTTTAAATCCATCCTTTCTCCTTCCTAAATAGTACTTGTTCAGAGCCCACCTGAGTTGACGTAGATTGCATGCATGTGTTCCCAATGTGTTTGTCATGTCACGAAAGGACACAAGAGTAGCGGGTGAAATCTGTCATTCACATTTGTGTCCCCCACTATCAATTTTCTGTATCTATTTCAATGTGAGGCCACTGGAGTTCACACCCTCCCTTTCGCTAATTCTAATCTACATCTTTGAATGTACGTTTGTAGTTAACAGGCATTCAGATGTAGTCGTTTTTTGTTCGTTTTTTATTCCTGAGCCAAATACTCTCAAACGTGGCGCTTCCTCCGTGAATGGAACATCCAGACAAATCACGATACTATTGGAATGCACATGAGCAGTCATTCTTTTCTTAAAGCAATAGCAATTTAACAGTAAAATTAAAGTACAACACCCTTCCTTCTCTTTAGACAGGAGAGTTTCCTCTTGACAAGAGTTTCATTTGATTTCACTTCAGCTAGTGTTGTTATACAGTTTTATTGCTTTTTAACAGGGCACTCAAGATGTGTGATGTACTTTTACAATGTGATATTTTGCTGTTGATTTGTCAGAGCACAACAGGAGCTTGACATGGCAATACACTACTGAATCCAATAGAGATATTCCTACCAACTTCAATTCGGTATTTATTTTTTGAACTGCCAGCAGTGTTGCCTTTCGTCTGCAGTGCTTTGTGGTGCTTCTCTCTTCATGTTTTGTCTGGTTTCTGCAGGGCTGGATTGGAATTAAAAATCGTCCTGGGCACACTAAAAAAAACGTGCACACATTTGCATATTGCCTTTCCCCAAAGCACTGCTTCAGCGAAATTGTATTAAAAAGGGGGATTAAAAAAAATGCACGGATTAGTTTACACTGGTGAAACACACCTGAAAACAAGTGAGGCCACTTCTGTTCAGGCCCCCTTCCCCCGCTCAGTATGCATACATTAATGGCTGGCCCTGCGAGAGGAAGGGCGTGACACCTCTGCCATTTATAAAAGGGAGGTAATGGCCGCCCATCTACCTCCAGAAAGGCCACTCAGGCACCCGGTGGGCCTCAGGCGGCATTGGACAAAACAGAAACCGCCCAAATTGCCCCCCCAGACTGCTCAAAAAAGCAGCCCACAGCTGGAACAAGGATACTGCCCCTCGGGCATTGCCCGAGTGCCCGCATTACCAATCCGACGCTGGGTTTCTACATATATTCATCTGTGTTCTGCAGTGCTGCAGGTTCTTGTTTGCATAGCAGTGAGAACGCTGTGTCATGCTAGGGCCTGATTTTGGGATAATATGGATCAGACAAGTCGGCTTTTGTACTTACTTGCAGAGCTGGCAGTGTCGCAGGGATTCTGCTTAGAAACAGAACTATGCCTGGGATCACAGGTCGTCAGCATGTAGGCTCTTAGTCACCATACGACATCAGTACCCATGGGCCCAAATCCAGACTAACTCATTGTTCTTTACCTGCCCTCCTAAACTTCCATAGGGGCAGATACATTAGCACCCCAGAGCACAACACTCTGAACTCTCTCAGAAGTCACAGTAACCTATCATCACCTTTTTGTTCTCTCACTTACACATGTCCACAATAAAAGAAAAGAGACGAAGAGAAAGCGTACAATATTTATGAAACTATCATGAAGAAACTGTGATGCAATTATGAGACATACGCAAGTAAATAATGGGATTAGCACAATTATTACATTGCATGTTATCAACAGCCCTGTCATAGTGGATAACAATTCAGCCTAAACCTAACCGTATTATAAAAACATAGTGATATTCTAAAGATCTCTGGGATTAGTGCCGGAATCCATACCTGATGGTCATAATCAGTTGGTCTGCATCTCAGTAGCGCAGCTCTTTTGTCTCAGGACCTTTTCTCTGCAAGTCTCATTCCTCTCTGTTTTTAGAACGGCAAGTCTCGGCTTATATGATAAGACTTGTCCTATTCGGAAAACAGCAGCTGGATCTCTCTATTATGTCTAAGTGTTAGTGTCCAACTACAGAGAAAAACAAGGCACAGTGTTGTTCGGCTTTACAGGAGATGTGCAGACAGAATCTCAGCAGATCAGCTAAATAACAAAACATATGCAGCTTATTTAAAAAATAACAGTGTGGCACAAAAACAAGCGTGTTATTTAGGCTAACATAAGAGAAAATGACAGTGGACCCTAAAGGGGACTCATGACAGCATTTTTAAGAAAAGTGGAGGATATTCTAGATAAACTCTAGATCAATCCTTGGGAATCTGTTCCTCGTGTGATGATCATTGTAAGATTATAACTTGTCGGGCTGTGTCCCATGCCTTACCACAATCATAAAGATGTTTCTCCTTAAGGTTTTCTTGGCTGACTTTTGGTAAGGTTACTTGAGCGCCATGTCTAAAATGATGGGGAAAGTGCATGTGGTGCACGTATCAGAATTTACACAACATTATAGTCAAATGATATATATTTTTTTAAAACAGCGTAAATCCATAGCAGGAATAGATTTAAACATGACATTGAAATAAGATTTTAGGAGCAGAAATGATCAACACTGAAACTGTGGATCAGGAATTATTCTCTATCAAAAACTTTTTTATGAGAATGAAGGGTACAGTTAGTGAAGTGGTCTTTCATCAGTTGAAAGGGTAAATGGAAAAAGACAAGAAATCAGAGTTAACCCAAATCATTTTGAAACCTAGGATTGAATTACTAGTTGTAGCCAGAGAGCATTGTTCCAGCTGTGTGATGAAGAACTACATTTCTGTTGCGAACAGTGTAGAATCGGATGTCAGGCATCAGGTCAGAGTTAATAATCTGCATCTGTAGGAATTCAGTTTCATTTATCCTGGATGCAGGCTATTCAAGTCCCCATTAAAACTTCATTACTCCGAGTAATGATAATGGTTTGAGATTGAGGTTTTGAGATGCCACACTGGTGATTTGTTTGGAGTCTGCTGGTAGAGTGGGTACCTTGTAGCCAGCAAAGTGCACCAAGTAAGGGTTGAAGGGTTCGGTCAATGATTAAATCATGTTGGTGTCCCTGGGAAGGCGATGGTCTGATCTAGACCACTTGATACCAAGTGCAGGGGCTATGCACAACGCTCATGCTGATGGATTTTCTCCAGCATGGACAAATCAGCAGGAAAGGAGTCCCACGAGACAGGACCTCAAAATGGTTACATTTAAAATAGACTACAACGCTTCCAGCAGATAGTCTGATCACATTCAGAAAGAAAATGTCTTCGAGGCGAAGCTTATTCTGTCCCCTTTGAAGTTCAAAGATGGAGGAATAAGGAGCCTGGCAAGAGTATTTGAAGGGGACAGACTGATGCAATTAGTGGACCGCTGCTATCTAACCATGACTCTGTATCCGCACCAATTGATTATTCAAATCTTTAGCAGTGTGAACGTTTGGTTTGTACCCCCTCAAAAGGTACCCCCATCATGCTGTCTCTGCTTTTCGGAGAGCAGGATTTCGTGTTTGTTTTACTGCTTCTAACTTTTGATGCCTTACTTGCTTAGCCAGTCTTTTTCCCCTCTATGGCCATATCCAACCAGACTCCTTTTCATCAATCCAGGTTGCTTTCGTAGTCTCTCAGCATTCTTGTCCTTCAGCTCTCAGTCTCATTAATGATAAATTACTGGTAACTTGCTTCCTCATAAAGGGCTGCCTATTTTTGGGAAGGGGGGATGGAAAAAAGTTAATGCTCTGCACAACATATTTGGCCTCGTGGCTTCCTCAATCTCAGGGCCCTAATGTTTCTTTATCTTCCTGTTATGATGATGGTGACTCATTTCCTTTCACAGGTCCCTAAAAGCAAGTGATCCTTGCTGAGAAATGCAAGTCAACTACCACAACAGGTAATGCATACATCAACCAGAAGGACACCTTATCTATAAGGAGAAACTCCAATTCCTAATCAAGTAGTACTCCAAGCCCAGGTTACTCAAAGTTTAACCTATCCAACTTTGAACTACATCACACACATGACACTCAGTGGAGTTGCAAAACACACCACACCACTCACACACCACTCTCTTTCTCAATAAACAATTATAACAAATGCCAAGCTGACACAAATTGGGGTGGTAGCAACACATTGCACACCACTAATGTGCTTACAAAATCATTATGTTTCTCAAACAACTGCACAACAAATAAATCAAGTACATACATATCCATCATGTGACGATCATGTTCATGAAATGTGAATGACAACATCACATATGCCCAGAGATCCATTGACCAATCACATAATGGTGTAGTTCATAAATAGGCGATGCTGAATTGAAACAAATTTTCCACAATCGGCAGCTCGGGGAGTTTTATTTAATCAATCATAAAGTGACAACCATTAGTGCATTACAGAGACCATTTTGTTTCGGCCGAAGCCTTCAACAGGGTCATAGAATTCTTGTGCATAGACAACCTTTTTAAAGGGAAAGCTCCTTCCAAATCCACTTCTCAGTTTAAAGGTATATATATACATATTTTTACACATTTCTGGGTTTTTTGTACATTTTTACACTTTTTGGTTTTTTTTAATATAAAAAATGATTCATCTTTAGTGCCACACAGAATTTTAACTTTTAAATGGGAGGGACCTTCTCCTGATCATCAGGTACCAACAGTATTGAGCAGTGATAAAATTAACTGCTTCTACCTCTAATCATTCTCAATTGCTCCAAATTATATTGTATCTGTCCCTCTCGGTAAAGTACAGTTTTTTTCTGAACAGGGGAGAGATTACAAAATACACAATGTATAGTTTATGATCTGAAGAATTGAAACTGACAAAGGAAATTCTGCTAGACTGCCTCAAACTTGACCACTCCATGAAGATTCCATGGTTGTTATATGTTAGGGATACATTCCACAAGATTGGGTTGGGACATATATTTCAAAATCCGGACATGGTTGGTAAGGAATCCAAATTAATTATTAAAAATGCCTATTATACCAGTTTAAGTATTCTAAGAAAAGTGAGTTTGCATTGTATAAGAGGGGTAAGCTGCAGCAGCAGTTTTACCTATCAAATATCATGCACACTCAATGGCGTTTTTACCTGACAAGGTTCTGCCTTGGCACTCTACATTTTCTTTTTGCTTTTCCAAAACAAGGGGGTTGGTGTGAGAGGCTACACCCTTGTCCCTGTAATGATAGGGTCTCACAAAGTACTTTGCACCTTATCCTTTTTTGTGCTTTATATAAGGATCCAAGAAACCAGTTCATTAAGCCTGTTTTTTTTAACTCTTGGATCCCGTTATTATAAAGAGGGCTATGATCATCTATTGTCCTTGTCAACTTCAGTGATATGTAGTGCTGTACTTAGTTTTATTAGAGTGGCCCTCGATATCAGAAATCGTTACTGAATAGTATCATTAGTGGTAACCTTTCCAAAGATCAATATGTGGATTTGTTATTGAAATGCATATGCACTTTATGAAATGCTTATATAACTGACCAGTCTATTTCAAATGCATTGTAATCCCAATATGTATCATGTACTGTGGATATTAAGACAAATGTTATGTTTTTTAATATTTTATCTGGATTTTTTAAACTTGTGTATACTTTTATGATTCTACCCATGAATCGAAATAAAGTTATCGAATCGAATCGAGTGTAAACTGTGAGTATATACTAGTATAGTACTGAAACATAGTTTACTCCTTTATCTGCTTCTCTCTGATGTTCTTACGGATCCTACCCATGATTAATTAATTTATGCTGAAAAGGAATCATAAAGGAGTTAGTTTATATCTCGAGAGCTACTCCATGCAAGTTCATAAGAAATGTAAACAGTTCTAATAATCTTGGATTGCCATACATTCATATATTCCTATTGCAAATCACTATTAATATGATAGTATGATAGTCATGTTCCTACCATGGTTACATGTTGCATTGGGGTTAGAATTAAAAATTAGATACACATAGAATTAAAGTGCAGAGTCATAGATTAAGATGCAAACTGATATATCTGTGAGAATGTAACTTCCTACAGTACTTGAAATGAAGTTAATCCCAAGGACAAACTACTTATAAAAAGGTTCATATACAGTAATGGGAATGGATTAAGTCCAAGGAACAAGTTGTCAGTGAAAAAGTTAACAAAAGTTAATTATTAACGGAATCTTAAAGTGCCAGTGCATTGATCTAAAAACTTGAGAAACGGTACCCAAATTGTCAAATTTTCAATGTTTTATAAGACAGATATCTATTTCTTGTCATATATTCTCAATACTTAACAGTAACCATACAAGTTAGCCTAGTATGGATACTTAATCTTGATGATACTCATGTTTATACCTTAGTAGCATGGGTTATTGGGGGTTTATATTAAAGAGATTTCCAGCAAAAACTTGCATGATTTTAAAATGATTGCTCATATATTAAAGTGCATGCTGTTAAGTGTGTAAACATTTCATTTCATATACAGTACTAAGGTCCAATTGGGTCGGCGGAGGGTTTCTTTAGGAGGGTCTTGATTTAAGCCTGCTTGCAGTCATCGGGAAAAAGGCCGAATTCGAAGGAGGTGTTGAAGGTGTGGCCTAGTTCGGGAGCTTTGTCGGTGGCGGCTCTGTGGACGATGTGTGGTCGGCAGGAATCCACGGGGGCTCCTGTGTGGGTGCTCCCCATGGTCGTGGTGGTCTCTACAGTGGTGACTCGGGTCCAGGTGGCGATGGTGGACTGGCCGTCTTGCTGCAGGGGAGAGTGTTTCATGGAGTTTGCTCGTTGAAGTTGTTGTAGAGCGTATTTGATCTTTGTGTGGAAGTAGGAGCTGAGATTGTCGCAGAAGTCCTGGGAGGGTGTGACATCCATGGCTTTGCTGGGAGGTTTGGTGAATTGCTGGATGATGTTGAAGAGTTTCTTCGGATTGCTGGAGTTGGTGACGATTTTGTTACGGATGAAGGTCCTCTTGGTGGCTTTATGCGTTGGTGGTATTCTGTAATGGTGTTCTTGTAGGTGGTCTGGCCTTCGGTGGCTTTGCTATTCATCCATTGTTTTTCGAGGCGTCTGCAGGAACGTCTGGCTTCTTGGAGGTCGATGGTGAACGAGGTGGCCTACAAGGGGCATTGTCTGTTGGGGCTGCAGAGGGGTGCAAGCTTGTCTGCACAGCTAGAGATCTAGAAGTGAAGCACCTTGGCTGCAGCGTTGGAGTTGATCATGGCAGAGGAGGGTTTGTGGATGAGGGTGGAGTAGAGGTGTTCTTCTGTGACCTTGCCCCAGTTCCATTGTGGTTGGCATGGCGTGGGCAGGTGTGCAGTGGTGGTTTTGAAGGAGATATGTATGCAGTGGTGGTCCTTCCAGAGGGGCTGCGAGCAGACTCTGTTTCCTCCTGGAAAATTGGGTAGAGGGTGTGTCCTGCCTTGTGGGTGGGGGCGGTGATGAGCTGCTTCAGTCCGATGTTAGTGAGGTTGTCTAGGAGGGTAGTGGAGTCAGGGTAGTTGCAGATGTTGAGGTGGATGTTCAGGTCTCCAATGGGGGTGTAGTCCGTGGAGGCAACGGCGTGGGGTATGATGAGGTTGATAATGATGGTAGTGATAAACATCTAGATCCTCAGCAGTGCAATGATGAATTCTTCTATGAGCAGGTGCCTCTTACTCTGCAAACAGGTTACTCAGCAATCAAGCATAGGATTAGACTTGTACTCTCTTCCTGGATCATTTACTCTTCTGATTGGTCATTGTGTTGCCCTACCAGAGCCTTAGAAACCCTTCTATGCCCCCAGTGAGCTGGTGCACCGAGCACCTGTATCTCTGCCCTGAGAAGAAGCAGCTATTTTTAGTCCAGGTTTGAAAGGATGAGGGTAAATGTATATCAAGCAGACATGCAAAACTTTTACAGGCACAAACTCTGTGATTTGCAAAATAATAAAAGGATTTTTGCAACACTTTCCTGAATTGCAATAGAAGGAGGCATCAAAGGTTTATTATCCCTCTCCTTTTTACGAGTTGGACAGAGATGTATCAATGCTCTTCGGCTGCAATTGCAGTCGCAAACCTTTAATCACCTACCAACCCCAGCTTTGGGGATGGTAAATGATTTGCAAAGGAGAAGCACACCACGGGGGAAAGTGTGCTGGGCAGCCTTAGAAGGATGGGGGACAATTAGTGGTCCCTGGCAACCCCTAACTGCTCCCTCCCAACCACAGCCCTTTGTGTTCCCATATGAAATATATTTTGTAAAGCAACATGTTTTCCTTTAAGAAGGATCGGCTTTATAAAGTTTTCCCAGTTGGGAATGCATTTGAAGGGATTGAAGCCTGCTGTCCCTTGCGGTCCTCCATTCCCACATTGGTGGCCAATCCCATTCCCAGAATATCACAGATTGATCTGTCATAATGTTGGCATAATGGCTTGGGGGAACCCCGTGGTAAAGGCATTTTTGCGATGCTACGTATTGGTATACATTGATCACTTTGCAAAATTACGGACATGTGCAAAAAGCTGGCGAGCATTTGCAGCCAGTGTTTGAGACCTGCAGCACGCGCAGCCGGCCCTTAGTGTGCGCGCGCAGGTGCCTTCATGCACCCTGCTTCTTACCTGCCACAGACCTGGAAGGGCTCCTCTGCCATCCACAGGCTTCTCTTTATTTATCGACTGTCTTTTACAACTCCTTGTCTGCTAAAACAGCCATACTTTTTTATTTACCAAGTAAGAAATGACATCATAAGACTCGATGTAAGCAGAGTCGACACGTGTGGCTTTACAGACACTGGGAAATTATTAAATGTGCCGCAATGCGTAAAAGGAATACAACAGTGCCACTAACCGATCAAATAGTTTATTGCAGTCAGATGGATTAAAACTTTCATTTCAAAACAATTTCCATAGTTATTAATCCCTTTCACGTTGTAGAAAGAAAAAGTCTAAATATCCCACCGTTTAGATGCGGGTGAAGTTCCCAATGTTGTCATCCTCTTTACATCTGCTTCATTCTATCAGGTAATTTTTTTGTACCGGGTTCGATTCAGCAGAGAATCGCGTTGAGTTTTAGAGACTAAATTAAAATAATTGTGCCTGTGGTTGGTGTTGTAAGTTAGGATGATTCGTTGTCATGGTTCTTACTGACTGCTATAGTTGATACTGCCGCCATTCGACCAGCTACCACTAACCCTCCATCAATAGTCACATCACACATGAGATAAAATAATGATTACAACAAACATATCCTATGTATAAAAACATTAACAGGAAGACCGAAAGCAGGTCATGCGTTATTCATTGTTCGTTGTGGCTTTTAGAGTGTGACACAGAACCAACCAGGAGCCGAAGGTATGAACATGTTTGTTGGACTTGGCCCTTTCTGCAGGGTCAGCCTTTGCCCTCCACTTTTTGCATAATGCGTTTTTGTTGGCTTAGGACTCTGCGCACTTTACCACTGCTAACCAGTGCAAAAGTGCGTGCACTCTCTCCTTAAAAGCAACTGAGATTGGCTTATGCCCAATCGGCATACCTAATTTACTTCTAAACCCTAGTAAAGTGGCACTACCTGTACCCAGGGCCTGTAATTAAATGCTACTAGTAGGCCTGCAGGTCTGATTTTTTTTCTAAGCACTTAAGTAGCAGTTTGAACATGTATCAGGCCTGTCCCTGCAGATTGTGTGTGCAATTTCAGCCTGTCATTTTGACCTGAAAAATGAAACCTTTTGCCATGCCCAAACCTTCCTTTTTAATACATTTAAGTCACTCTAACATAGGCCCCTCTGCAGCTCCAAGGGCAGAGTGCACTGGTTTAAAAACTTGGACGCATACTTTTAAATATTCTGATAGTGAAAAACTCTTAAATCCAGTTTTTACTGCTGCTAAGCCTATCTTTCCCTTAGGTTAACATTGCCATTACCTTATGTCTTGCTTCGCACTTCCAGAAGATACAGAATCCACTTGGCAAATGCAACTGTTAAATGCATGGATACTAATATGAATGAAATTCAAACAGCAAAAAATACTAGACGTCCTGCTGCAAAGAATCAGAACTATATATACACTAAATACATCAGATGATTAACTTGGATGTGCACTCAGACTCACTCGCACATCACAAAGTCAATACTCAAAGAAAACACCTCAGATGATTATAGCCACTAGAAACTGGAGGTGCAGACTGACCGTCACACATCGCAATGACTGTGAGAGCCACTGGAAACTGAAAATGCACACAAACAGCCATTCATCACAATGGCAACCATCAAAAACTTTGCCTGATGCAATCTTCATCCTGGCCCACTCCAGACTGGGCATTCACAGCCAAGGACAGAAGACTCAGCAACCAGATGCCTGCACTGACGATGCGGCCACCGTTCAGGCTCGGAAAATCCCGGTCTCTGAGTCAACAAACCTCAGCTTTATAATCTCAAAACACTCTAGAAGGTTTTGAGAGGCCTTCCTTCTTCACCAAGGAAACTTACTGGAATTGGCCACTTTCCATACAAACATTCCTTCTACATTCCCACTTGTTCCAGACTTTATCTTAATGAATCTTACAAAGGTCTCCCGCAGTACATTTAACAATAGCAAAGCAACCTTGAATTTGAATAACCTAAACAACTTGAGTAATCTGGGGACCTGTCTGTGTGCGCAAAAAGCTCAAGCAAGACCGAGTCAGAATTCAAGATGACATGAGGGCATATCAAAGCAGATAGCAAGAACGTCATAATACTTCCCAATGTACAACACAATGCACATTTGTGCACCACTGCCTAAAACACTGCACTTCGAGACCAAAAAGTACATTCCACACCCCTCTCTCTCTCTTGCTTTCAAATGCACATCCACACGTTCTGTTCTTGGCAAGATGTTCTACACTGTGATAGCTCCTACTTTAAAAGTATGAGAGATACGAAAGTAATCTTCAAGGGAAACCAGGCACATGCAGGAAAAAATTATGTAAAACACCAAAAGTCAATTAAAATCATGGTCGTCAAAGGTCATCACGTGGTTTCAAACCATAGGAGTGCCTCTAGCAGTACACCTAATTACATTTTATAAGTATGATTTCCAAATGGGAACCGGTAACTCCTTTATGTTTGGTGGTTCTGGAATTTAACTTTCAAATCGTAACTTTCGGTGCAGTCAGATTTCACATTACAATTCTGAAAATGTGTCTTTTGGAAGGTTGGAATTTTTTTGCCTTAGTGTAGAAGCTGGAGCCTCAACAAGACATTATAATCAAATGAGGGAGAGAGAAGCTGAGACTCATTCGGCTTCCAGCCGGTAAGCAGGTAATCAATGGAGAATGAATCACTTGTCCTGTTTATAATCAGGGTCATGGGTTTTTGCCATCTTTAAAAACCCTCATTCCCATTTAAGCCGTTGGTGTGGTATAGCTTGATTTTTCACAAGCGTTATTACATGAGAAACATCATCATCGGGTCTTTTGTTATGCTTTCCACTGCCTGGAGGGAGACCAACGGGTATACACAGTAACGATGGCGAGAGTGAAGTGTGTCTAAAATTACCTTCATCTATCAGAACAAATTTTTTTAGGTTAATGATGGGGTAAGGCTAAAAAGAGGAGTGGTGTGTAAATAGAAGAGCCACTGTTCTATTGCATCTATTTTAAAAAACATCAGTGGTCGACATGTTTCAGCTCATGGGTGCCCAGTCGGGTCATCTGGCTTTCTTCTGGACCATAACAGTGCACACATACTGTTTTGTTGTGTGTGTGAGTAAGTAATGCACTTACCATTTTTCTTGTCTGTGCTAAATAGCACTCGAACCGGTTATAGGTGAATTGTACCTGTAACCGGAGAAGGAATAAGACCATAAAAAAAATAGGCAGGAATCAATCTTATTCTTGAAATATGTGATGCTTAAACATTTACAGTCAAAGTTTCACAATTTTAAACGCCAAAGTGCTCCAAATAGTCAAGCTAGAATTGTGAGTGTGTACATCTCCATTCATAAGAAACATCACAATCACACTAAAAGGCAGTGTCTTCTATTACATATTCCCCTCATTTATGTGCTTGTACTGAGTTATAATGGGGGAGGGGCCGCACTTCTTTTACTGAGCGTGGGGACTATATTAATGACTGTGCATCTGCCGAAAAAATGTGCGGTGCTCTTTTAATGCCTGCATGTGTCGTTAGACACCCCGGTGTTGTGTCCTATGGGGATAGTCTGTGCGCAAGGCAGTTAGCGCGTACAGAGTAGACTTTCTCTACTGCAAGATTAAAAAAAAATAGCAGTTAAGAGTGTAGGGCGCGCTGCGCTAAGCGTGTTCCTTTTGGCTTGAAGACATACCTATGACACATTCTGCTAGTGACTTGTTCTAGCTCCGTCTGCCATACCCTGGTGACACGGGACAGTTGAGGAGTCTTTGTATTGTGTGGACCTTGGAGTCGGCATAGTAAAGAGACTCCAGTCTCTTTTTTTGATAGAAAATAAAGATTGAAGCTCTCTAATGCAAATACATTAATGATGTTACTATATTTGTGATGGGTAAATTCTGTCTTCATCTTCAATGAAAATTCCTAAAGTTTGTGTGGTACTTGGTATTATGGAAAGACCTCCATTTTCCGTTCGTTTGAATGATGTTCTTGTTGTGTCAGTTTTTAAATGATGAAGTTGCAGTGGAAATTAAATATTTTATGTGCAAGCCTTCATAACATTACAGGGATGTGATTATTATATTTCGAATAATGGATACTTCAGGAGATTAATTCAGTTTGCATAATAGAAAGACTTTCCTAATAATTATAGAGGAGTACGTTGCATTCAGGTGACATTCTTTTTTTTTTTTTTTGTAACTTTTTATTATAATAAAACATCAACAAACAAACAAGGCAATATAGCAATAGTACAATCATCAGGCGTGTGCTCTAGTAGGATGGGAGAAACACGATAACAAAAGATAAAAGTCTTCAATTATAGGCAAGGGGGGGGCTCGGGGGCCGAATGGCATATGAACAAAAAGCACATCACCTCAGAGCAGGAATGCTGGGTCAGGGCGATTGGGGAGGACTAGAGATCTCTGTGAGCGGGGCGTACATATATCACCTCGGTACGAGTTCCACTGGTCCCAAATCTTCCCCCATTTCCTGGGTCTACCTCTCGCCACATACACCGTTTTCTCTCTGAACATGCACCAGTCCATATTCTCTGTCCAGGCAGTCACTGTAGGGGGTCTCTGGGACCCCCATAATTGCGCAATATCCCGTTTGGCTATCATATTGGCAAGAGTCGCCCATCGAAGCTGTGACACATCATAATCATCCGGTCCCCATACATTCAATAAACATTGCCTGGCTTCTGGCAACATCACAACGCCCGTCACCTCACTCATCACATCATGTATACGATTCCAAAAGCGCACCACCTCAGGGCATTCCCAAATTATATGGAGAAAGGTGCCGAGAAGACCACAACCACGCTTACATAAGCCATCAGCGGAATAGCCCATATGAATAAGGCGGGGACTTGTGACATAGATTCGGTGGAGGATCTTGAGCTGGACCAGGCGGAGGCGGGCCGGGATCGCAACCTCCCTGGGAGAGGAGATCGCGGACTGCCAATCCTCATCGTCTAATTCAATACCATCAGCAATCCAAGTGTCTCTAAGGTGGTCAAGCAAACTCGACCGGTCATTAATCATCTTTTTATAAAACAATGAAATGGTGCTATCTGGCACATGACCATCCAATATACGATCTTCGAGGGGGGAGGATTCCGGAACGTCACTTCCCACCGGAAAAACTGAATTCAAGGCATGACGTACTTGAAAGTAACGAAAGAATTCCCTGCCACTCAGCTGGTATTCCACTTGCAAGTCCGAGAAGGTCTTTACCCTTCCCTTAACCCATAGATCACGTACTTTACTAATACCGATCGTATCCCATTTGTCAAACCCCTTAGTTGTCCACAGAGAACCCAATTTTGCGGAGGCGTAAAGTGGAGTTGCACGGCTTAATCTATCTCTCCAACCCATAGCCGCATTCGCACTATGCCATATACGCACGGCTATAGCGGTAGGTCCCGAGAGACCTAAACGGGCGGATCCCGAATAAAGCGCCCTGTTATAATCACCACCCGGTAGCAGCCACCTATCCATTTCAAATGTCGGATTCGACGCCGGGCCATACATTCCATGGTTGATGGCAGCAAGTTGGGAAGCCCAGTAATACCTTAGAATATCCGGAAGTGCTATGCCGCCATCATACCAGGGAAGCGTTAACTTTGGAAGAGCAATGCGCGAGCGTCCGTCCCATATCAATTGCCTCTGTAAGGATTCTACCTCCCGGAAATATTTCGACGGAATCACGTCAAAACTGTTCTGGAGTGCATACAGAAATCGCGGTAAGGTCATCATTTTGAAAAGGGCTGCGCGCCCCAGCGGAGACAGTGGTAGTTTACGCCAGCGCACTACATCCGAGCGCAAACGTTGGAGTGGGGGGGAGTAGATTACGGTCATAGCGAACCGCAGGATCCAGCGAAATAAACACACCCAAGTATTTAAAACCAGACTGCGACACTTGGATGGGGCAACCCCGCGGTAGAAGGGGGACACCACCGGCGAGAACATAAATATAGGACTTTGACAGTTGATAACCAGACCCGAGTTCTTCCGGAAGGAGTTAAGCACGTCGAACAGCACATTAAGCGATTTTTGGGGAGACGTAAGGTACAATAATATATCGTCCGCATACAAAGTATACGATCTTCAAAATCCGGAGTCCAATATATACCCCTCACAGAGGGTTCCCACCGTAGCCAAGTAGCGAGTGGTTCCAGCCCAAGAGCAAAGAGAAGCGGGGATAACGGACAGCCCTGCCGCGTGCCCCTTCCAAGGGCAAAGGGCATGGAGACTCGACCATTAACTACTAACTGCGCCAGTGGCATATTGTACAGGAGTTTAACCCAACTAATAAAGCCAGCGCCGAAACTGAATTTGGCGAGTGTGGCCCAAAGATACGGCCATTCGATTGTATCGAAGGCCATCGTGGCATCTAAGGACGCCAAGATGGCCGGTTCACGCAAAGTCGCTGCTCTCGCGAGAACTCCATGCAAACGCCTTACATTCAATGCTGTGTTACGGTGCGGGATAAAGCCCGACTGGTCTGGATGGATCAGATCACTAATCACCGTGATAAGGCGATTAGCGAGTAACTTGGCCAGAATCTTAGGCTCGGCATTCAGGAGCGAAATAGGCCTGTAAGACGTACAACGATCCCGTGGCTTACCCTCCTTGTGGATCACCACAATGGTCGCAAGGCGCTGATCTCGAGGGAGGGTGCCAGTTTCTCGCGCAGCCAAAAACATATCACGGAGGAATGGCGCTAGCGTATCAGGTCGCAGTTTATACAATTCGATGGGGAGGCCATTGGGACCCAAGACGTTCCCGGAGTGTATAGAGCGAATCGCCAGTGCTACCTCATCCACCGAGGGTGTGGTATCCAAACAGTCCCGATCAGACTCTGACAGACAAGGCAATGCGATATCCCTAAGTAACAACTGAGAGTCTTCCTCGGGCCTGTCCGACACCGCGGAGTAAACTTCTCGGAAATAATCAGCAAAACAACCAACAATGTCAACTGGGTCTGTCACACTCACACCATCTGGGTTCTCAATCACAGGAATCACAGGACTCGCTCTCTCCTTTCTGTCTAGCCAGGCAATCAACTTTCCTGCCTTATCGCCCACATCATACAATCGTCCCTGTTGTCCCCTACTCATCATCTTGGCAGCATCTGTTACTAAGTTCTTATATTCTAATTGCTTAAGACTGAAGATATGCAATGCATCTTGAGTAACATTACGCTCCAATGCAGCTTCCAATTCAGTAATTTCTGTCTCAAGACGAACAACTGCTTCAGTTTTACATTTCTTGGCACACCCTATCAAAGACACTGCTTGTAACTGATGGGCAATTTTATGAAGTCTGGTTATAGCTAAATAAACAGACGGCGCGTTATTAGGAATGAAAATGCAGCAACTAGATCCGATGACTCTACATGCTCCTCCTCTATCGGCCAGTATGACGTCAAGAACGAGACGATTTTGGAGCACAACAAATCTCATAGCAGATTGCTCTTCGGTTAAGTTACCTAGAGCGGAAGTAGTCTCATTCACTACTGCTTCAAGGGTTCTGGTTAACCTACGTATTAACTTACTATTCTGGACAGGTCCTATAAAGAAAAAGAAACCTTTATTGAAGTCTTGATATTGTTCTAGAGCAGTTTGTTTGATCGACAATTGGGGACTCAGTCTCTCTTCTATGTCTAAGGTGTACTAGATGTGTGTTTCTGTGATAATCAGATGGGGCTAGAAAAACTGGTGGCAGTAGGAAGGCAATGTAACATTTTCCATCCCAATCAAGGGGTAGACGAACATATGCGGTCTGACCACAAACAAAATAAGAATGACGTGAGGCTTTGAAAATAGATTTCCCACTGTCACTATACTGGACCACAGTAGTACAATCACTATGTCCTACATGTGCGGAACCATTCTTTCTGACACATAATTCGCCTTTGACTGGTAGTACTGAAATAGCAGGCAAATCTGGAGTAGTATCGGACTGGACATTCAGGACCATGAAATTCGAGGAATAATTACCTAAATCATATACTTCATTTTCTAGATCTAACCCTGTTCTATGGGAAAGACCTTGCTTGTCTGGGAAACATGTTCGGTTCAGAAGGGACATATCAGTTGAGGATGACGTTAACGTGGACCATGCTCCACACGAACCATTATGTGAGAATGGATAAGGAAAGAGTGGCAGAACTCCCTTCGGTGTCTGAAAAGGGGGGAGTCGACCACACACCCAACAATTAGTGGCATTGCTGGTCTGGTGTGAATAATGCAGCATTCGGATAAAAGTGTTATTGCGCATAGCAAGACGATAGGATAACTCGTGAGGAGGCAGATCACTAAATGTGTGCTCTACTGTAACATTAGAAAGCATATGTACATGTGAAATAGGAAAACATAAATGTAACGCATAACTTATGCATGTAACCATAAGACTCAGAAACAATAAAAAGAATAGAACGATAATACATCTTTTAGAGTTTTGACTAACTCTCTCACTGTGTGGGTCTGTCTCATACATGTCAGGAACCTGTCTAACCGTTTCACCCGAGAGGGACTTAGACAATTAAACTGGCTGACTTACTTTACTAGACCTTAACTTGGATTTATACTCCTGCTGCGGAGTTTTCTCTAAACGGGGAATTTTAGATTCGTTTTCTGGGCAGTCCTTGAGAGCGGGGCAGTCCTTGAAAAATGTCTTTGACTTAAGTCCGTGAAATTTCTTGATGTGGCTCCCATGCAGCCATCCCTTGCGGTTCTCGACCTTCACTGCTGTCCGGGTGGTAAGAAGAACGGGGTTCCTTCCAGCGGGGCTCCAGCGGGCTTGAACGATCAAAGTTTCTTATAAGGACCATGTCCCCTGGAACGACCTCATGCGGTTTTACTTCGGTGTTGTCTGGAAATGCAGCGGCAACCTGTGAACGACAAGATTGTAGTGCAGACATCAAGGAGGCAAGGTAATCTGTCAGCATATTACTGTCAATATCGGTAATGGTACGGGGCCTAGGTGTACCCCACATGTTAGGAGGGCGACCGAAAACAATCTCGTAGGGAGATAGACCTGAACGGGAATGAGCGACCATTCTCATGTAAAAAAGGGCAACTGGCAGGGCTACTATCCAATCTACACCTTTCTCTGCACACACTTTTGCAAGGCGGATTTTCAAAGTCTGGTTATGTCTCTCTATGAGTCCGGCTGCTTCAGGATGGCGTACATAATGGAACTTCCACTGGTACCCTAACAGAAGGGAAACTTGTTTCATGAGCTCGGATGAGAATGGCTGGCCGTTATCTGAATACACGACCCTGGGTAATCCATAGCGGGGAAAATACTCACGAACCAACTGCCTGGCAGTGGTCGCAGCTGTGTAATCTGGAACTGGATATGCTTCTGTCCACCTGGACAAAGCGCATACAACTACGAGGACATACTTGAAACCTCGACATCGCTCCATCTGAATATAATCCATCTGGAGGACTTCAAAAGGGTGGTCAGGAGGATGGAATCCACCTTGTTCCACCGGGACACTTTTACCTGGATTGAACTGGCAACATATCATACAGGTACGTACTTTCTGCTTGGCTGCTGCTCGTAAATGCTTGTTGAACCAGAGGTTCTGAATACTGTCTAACATGGCTTTTTCTCCTAGATGTGCTGGACTATGTGCGGTGTTAATAATGATTTGAACCATAGAGTCGGGGAGAAACCATGTGGCTTTTCCCTTCGTCAACCATCCTTGATCTGTCTGGACCCCTCCTTGTTCGGACCATTTCTTGATTTCATCGGGAGTAGCATGTAACTGTATGTCTATGACATCTTGTGTAGGGTCCTTAACTGTCATACAAGTAGTCTGTTCTGGAGTGTGTGTCAGTGTCGTGTTAACTGGAATGTCTGGAGTCTGAGCTGTGAGCTTGGCTGTTCGATCTGCTAGATCGTTACCTTGGGAAATGATATCAGTGACTTTCGTATGTGCCTTGCACTTCATGATAGCGATAGCTGTCGGTAAATGTATTGCATCTAACAGGGCTTGAATGAGGAGACCATGCTGAATCTTGGTTCCATGAGAAGTCATGAAACCTCGTTCCTGCCAGAGCACTCCAAAGTCGTGTACGACTCCGAATGCGTAACGTGAATCTGTGTATATGTTTACTTTCAGATTCTTGGCACGTATGCAGGCTTGGGTCAGAGCGACAAGCTCTGCTGCTTGAGCAGACAGGGTGTCAATACGATGTGTTTCTATAACTTCGGTGTCAGTAGTCACTGCATACGCGGCTACTAGTTCTCCTGTACTTGTTCTCATACATGAACCATCCACATAAAGTGTCAGGTCCGGATCAGGTAATGCAATATCTGTCAAATCTTGTCTTGGCTTTGTCATGGTGTTAACAACTTCCACACAGTCATGTGTGGCAGGATTTGAAGTAACTGATGGTAACAGTGTAGCTGGATTTAAAATGTTGCAGCGTCTGATTTCTATGTGTGGCTGGAACAGTGTCAGTTCATAACCTGTTAAACGTGCAATTGTCAAGTGCTGAGTCTGGGTTCGGTTTAAAAGAACTTCCACGGAGTGTGGAACTTGTACTGTCAGGGAGTGTCCTAACACTATGGAATCACTTTGTCTGATAGCTAGAGCTGTGGCTGCAACTGACTTGAGACACGCAGGGAGAGCCTGGGCCACTGGATCTAATGTGCTAGAAAAATAAGCACAGGGCTTGTATTGTCCTGCTTGATCTTGTGTGAGAACAGATAATGCAGTACCATCTCGTTCTGTTACAAAAAGTGTAAAAGGCTTACTGTAGTTCGGTGTTGCTAGAACAGGTGCATTACATGAAGCTTTCTTTAACTCATTAAAAACAAGTGTATGTTCCTGGGTCCAAGGGAGGACAGTCGATACGGCTGCCTCCTGTGTCGTTAACTGTATCAATGGCTTGGCTAGAAATGCATACTGAGGAATCCATTGTCTGCAGTAAGAAGTGAGGCCGATAAAAGCTCGTACCTCCTTCTGTGTCTTGGGCTGTGGAAGACGTGCTATTAACTGGATACGGTCAGGTGTCAACTGCCTACCCCTCTTGGACAGTAAGTGTCCCAAGTAGACCACTTGCTGGACACAGAATTGTAATTTGGAAGGGGACACCTTGTGCCCCATTTCGGCCAGAAAATACAGGACTGTAAGTGACGCACGTTCGCAGTCACGTTCAGAACGGCCTGTGATCAGTAGATCATCGACATACTGGAGCAGGGCAGTGTCAGTTGGCATGTGGATATTGTCTAGTTGTCTCTTAAGTGCTTGACTGTAAATGCTAGGGCTTTCTGTGAAACCTTGAGGTGCTCGTGTGAATTTATAGCTTCTTCCATTTAAACAGAATCCGAAAAGGAACTGGCTGTCTGGATGAATGGGGACACTGAAAAATGCGTTCTTGAGATCGATAACTGTAAAGAACGTGGCTTCAGAATCAATGGCTGTCAACAGGGAAGAAATATCTGGGACCACTGGGTACTGTGGTACAATACATTTATTAAGTTCTCGAAGGTCAATCACTAAACGATAAACTGGAGGTGCATTTGGGTCAGTACGTTTCAGGACTGGAATGATAGGAGAATTACATACATTGGAGTCAGTTTCTACAACCACTACTTGAACGATAAGCTCGTCAATAATTTTGCATAAGGCTGCTACAGCCTCAGGTGGCAATTTGTACTGTCTGATTCGTGGTAGAACAACACCTTGCTTCAGGGTCACACGATGGGGTGTGATATGCATACAACCTACATCAGTTGGACCTTGCGCCCATAAATGCTGTGGTACATTCAATAATCTTGGATCAAAATCACGTAATACATAATGACCTTTGAAATCTCTGAGGAACAGGCGGACCCCTTCTGGGGAGCAGCATATGACTGCTCCTAATTCTTTTAACGTTTTAATGCCTAACAAATTTTCTGGACAAGATTTCGTGAGTAACAAATCTGTAGTTCGGGACAATGGACCAACTTCTAGAGTAACTGGTTTCGATATTTCATTAACAATAGGCTTTCCTGAAAATCCAAGGGAAACATTTCTAGAGCCTGAGAGCGGAGCCCCTGGAACCTCGTCATGACTGATGGTAGTCCTACTTGCCCCTGTATCAATCAGAAACTTTCTGTCTTTCCCCAATACTTGACTGTGTACATAGGGACCCTCTTGATCTACAGGTATCTCGATGAGAGGAAAGCCTACCTCCCTCTCTAGGCTGTTTCATGAATATGGCTGATAATCTGGGTACTCGAACTGTGCATACTGGTACATCTGCTGTGTAACATGCTGTGTGGCAGCGATAGGCTGCGGTGCTATAACTGTCTGTTGTGCATTCTGTGGTGGCTGGGAAGTCTGTGAAACTTGTTCTTGTCTAGGCGGACGTGGTCTTTCTTTAGTTTTACCAGTAGCTATGTTGTGTTTCAGAACTGCACATTCGTTTATAAAATGACCTGGCTGTTTACAGTAGTTGCATGTCCCTTTAACGGGAACTGCAGGATGACTGGCTTGATTCGGACCCCTCTTCTGACTGTCTTGCGGAACAGACTGTGCAACTAGTACTTTCATTTTCGTGTCTTTCATACGTCTCCTTTCGTGTTCTTGTTCTTCCCTGATTCTGTTCTGGTGGTACTGGAGCATTTGAAGCATCTGTGACGGAGTATTAGCTTGCCAGGTACTTTCGACTTTCAGGACTCGATTTTTAACTTGTGGACTTGAATTCTCGACTAGTTTGGTGACAAAAAGATGAGGGTAGGATTCACTACTTGTTTTCAGACCACTATTAATAATAAAACATTTTTCAAATCTGGAATAAAAATCACTAGTGTCTTCGTCTTGTTTCTGTTTACAGGCTGAGATGGCATCCCAATCTTCCTTTTTCGTGGCTAGTAATCTTGGCAAGACTTGTATTAACAGTTCGGGCAATTCTTTAGCTTTATCCCCAAGACCGGTACCTGGTACTCGTGAATTATCTTCAGCTTCTAGAGCTGACCAATCTATCTTTTTCTCTCCCACCTCCCATTCTTTTTCTTTGAGTTTTTCATATATGCCCGCAGGCAACAGGACCTTTAACATTTTAATGATATCAGGGTACGTGTATTCTCCCGTACGGAGCATGTCTTTTAATTCACGGTGGAACCCTGCTGGATCTTTGTCATGACAGGGAATTAACTTCTTCATTTCTAAGAGTTCCATTTTTGTGATGGGGGTGTAAACAAATACTCGTTCTAAACCACCACCCTCTTTCTTGACTGGATGCACTTCTCGTAACGGATTCTGTCTGTCTATGTAGAATGATTTACTTTCTGGGGGTGAGACGTGAACAAAATGCGGATTCAGAAACGTTCGGTATTTGTGGCGCTGTTCTAAGATGACACTAATTAAATCGGTACCTAGACCTTTCCATCTGTACTGGAGTAACTCGTTTAATACATCATGTAGAGGACCTGGATCAGAATGTTGATCCTCATACAGTGTAATGAGGTGCTGGATCATATACATACCCACCAGTCGTTGCTCGGCTGGGGGCAGTTTCAGAAACGTTTGGGCCACTATTTCGTCTGGAAAAGTGGTAGAATCAGTAGTCCATCGGACTGCTGATCGGGCTAGTTCTTGTTCATGCATGGTACTGAGCTCACTATAACCTATTCGTGATTTCAGAATGTGATCGGTGGCCTGGAATACTTGCTCGAGAGAGTACTGTTCTGGTGCTGGAGGAGGAGAAATTTTCTTGTAATCTAGGCGTGAATGTCGGTCGGAAAGTCTAGTTCTACCTACATACGCTATTCTGGAGGGATTCTCGTTGTCTACCTCTTCAGTAGAAGAGTCATACTCTTTCTCGGTCGCTTGCTTTGCTTCTCGTTTCTCGTGTATACTTATTATTTCCTTACGAATTTTCTTGTACATACTCTCTATACAATTTTGTGTCTTGTGTTTTCCATCGGCTATATTGTCACTCCACCTGGTCAGGACTTTCATTTCTTCTTGATCTTTTTCTGGAAAATCTTGCTCTCTTATTAAACAGTTAATCAGAAACTTTAAAATCATGAGCTGAGTCTCGACTTTTCTTTGAACCATGGCTTCGTGAATGCTTTCTGGATTCACTCCTGTACGGATAAAACGATATATTCTGTCTAGATGTTCTCCCATATCGGGCAGGGTGTCCAAATAGCTAGCAACCCGTCTTAAACGTAATGAATATATGACCATGTGATCATCACCTGGAACTGGATCATAACGACATTCAGTAAGTGCTCGCTTGATATCTCCATATGTAGTCACTTTTGGCGTACGCTGTAACGCTAGTTCATGTAGCGTCATACGTCTGGGTTGAGGCGGGGTACGAGGAGAATCTCCCCCCGCGGCTCCTAAACTAGAATCGTCGGGGAATACTGTACGTGCTGGTAGAGCGACTGGCAAAGCGGGTACATGTACTGTGGGCTGGGCCGGGGGTACTGTAACAGGTACTGTAACATTAACGGGACCCACGGGACCAGTGGCTGGAGGAGCAGGAATTACATTATTAACGGGAGCAGGCAGAATAGGATTTGTATATTCTGGGACTGTATCGTCCAAATAGGACGAAAGAAAAATATCAGCTGCGGTCGGTTTATGACGTAGCTTAATCGGGACTAATGGCGGCAGGAAATTACAGGGTGCTTCCGGGGTTGCTTTTGGCAAGCCCTCGGCAAGAAGAGGATACATACCCTTAATAAGGGCATTTCTCTGTCTGTCTGACTGTTCTGCTCTAACTCGTTCACCTTCTTCGATTAATTCCCTTTCTTGGGCTTTTTCTGCGGATTCCCTACTTAATTCTGTCTTTCGGAATTCTTTTTCGGTTCTTTTATGAGATTCTTTGCGCCATAACTCGATGGCATCTTTCTGGGACTGTCTGGCTTTCTTTTTCCATAATGCTTCTTCTACTCGCATGATGCACTCGGCATCCCATGTACCCGATACGGGCCATCTATATTTCTCCTCAAGATCTTTCGTGTAGTCTGACCATAAGTCTAGATATATTATGGCATCTAAGCCGTGCTTGTGATACATAAAATGTCCTGGACTGTCCCTAGGAGGGACAGGAACTGCTTCTTCGAGTAACCCTTTTCTGGTTTTTAACTGACGTAACTTCGGGAACAGAGGCATTTCAGGAATACACTTGAAACACAATACACAATAATCACAGTAATAATATAGCGAACAAAACTCTCATACCACGACACAAAAATACATGAATAACAGTTCTAACAGAATACTACCTGATACACTGAAAACAGAACACATGAATTTCTCGAGAACAAAACTTACTAGAATTACTGGATGCACAGCTAAAACAGTACAGAACATACCGGTCCCATAAAGAGACACGTCAGGACCCGTACCCACCTAGGTGGATACTTCGTGCTGGATCTGCGTACCCAAACCCATCGGACCAGGAACAAACTAATGCTCCTGTCTAGATACCCCCCTGTGACGGTACTCACCGGGAAAGCAGAAACTGGAAGGCCTCGGACTGGACTGGACTGGACTGGACCACTACGACGTCGGACTACGAACTTCGGAAACTTCGGTTACAGGTGGGCCTCCGGATACTTCGGACCTTGCTCTCTCGGCTTGGGCTCTGGTCGGGACGAACCGCATTCCACACTGCTTCGTCTGGATGTCGGACCGCAGTCTCCGTTTCCTCCGTGGGCCTGAGGGAGACTTGAAGCAGAAATATCTGCACGTGCACGGTATAGTTCCGTCACGGCTGCAGAGGGTCAGGGGACCGGCGTTGCATCGCCAGCGCGTGAGGAAGGGGCTCGTCCCTATTCGGGCGCCATTATGTGGTATATAAATAAATAATACCGGGACTATTTTTGACTAAATTAACAATAACAGATAGCTCAATAAATAAGAGGCAGGATCCGATGTGTCCGAGTCAGAAGGATTTATTCAGGCAAAAAGGAAGGGACTGGAACGGGACAGCCTGAAATAAAATAGGAAGGAAGGCAGCTGCAATGTTTTATCGACAGTGCAGCATATATATAGTAATACATTACATTACATTGCATACAGTAGGCGTAACTTATGACAAACGTAAGATAAGAGTGAATGGGTGGAAAAAGAAAGGCGTGTACAGGGCGTACACTGAAACATGTGGTATGAACGTCACAGAAGTGTCATGAATGGGGCGGAAACATGGAGGGGGCTACTCGAGCAGCTGGGACCTTTAACCTAGTGGTGCGCGCAAACGGGCAATGACGTATTACCAGGGAGAACTGGGGGCTATAACTTCTGCACTAGAAGAGGAGACTAAAGTCTGCGGTGTCAGGACGACATGTACCTATATCATATCTGGTATCTGGTGTTTGGAGTACATGTTGATAGAATCCAAAAGTTATCAGGGCAAAGGCTACTTGACACTAAGGCTGGTGCGTGCATCTATTCTACATGTATTGCGTGTGTTAGGAATATTCTATGAACATTAATACAGTATTTCTCTCACTTGGAGACAGAAAGACTAGACCATAGCTGAAACTGTTGATGTGGTTCAGTAGCTTAGGAATGCAGAAAAGGAGGGCTGAACTGATAACTAGAAGCATAACATATTCTTGGCAGACAGGCAGGCAGAGCCAGGCCGGGCCGGGCACTGTGCGGCAGGAAGTAAGCGAAGGGTCAGGGATGCAGGTGGGGGCTGCATCGCTCCTCGGAGAGGGTTCAGGAGACTGGAGCTTGAATCTGGTGTCCGGGCCCTTTTTGAGGCCTAGGAACGGGGATAATTCAATGAATTAACGTGCACACTGTAAAACGTGGCAACATTGGCCTAATACTCGTTGCTTTCACGAGAACTGGAAACTGGCATACTAGAGTTGGACACAACTATGAGTGCGTCTTTAATCGATCATAAGGGGATACATGCATATCGATCATGCACATATAGCATAGGATGGGGAACACGTAGGCACATACAACATGGCAAAATTTACTTTTCCACACCCTAATAACAGTCTTGAAAGCTTCCCACAGTGACACAGGTGATGACACGGATCCCACATTTTCAGCAAAATATAAATCTAATGATTTAATCAACTCAGTACGGGTTTTAGGGTTGAGGAGGTACCAGGAGTTAATCGGGGCCACCCGTCCTTCAGCGCCTGCATTAGAGTTAAAATAGAACCAGAGAGGGGAGTGGTACGAAATACCCCGAGGTAGGTGTCTAATCTCTCCAATCGAGGGAGACTGGGCAGCCGGCACCAGGACATAATCTAATCTAGAAAGGCTACCATGTGCGCCAGAGTGGGAAGTGAACTGTGTCTGCTCTGGGTGTAGTAACAGCCAACAGTCCACAAGCCCCAAGGTCTCCAAAAATTCACCCAACCAGGAGTGCGCAGCTGTAAGGTCCCTGGGGGGATAACGATCTGCCCTGCCAGAGATCACCACCTAATATTAGAACACCGTCTGGGAGACTCAAAACCATCCGCCCCAGGTCTGCAAATGTTGTGGATTGTAAGCCAGGAGGAACGTACACCGATACCAATGAAACAGTTTTCCCCTCCCATTTTCCTATCAATGCAACATATCGACCCCTAGCGTCAAGAACCACTTCATCAACCTCGAGGGGAAGTGAGGACTTAAGCAGTATACCCACCCCTCTAGAACTAGAAGTAAAGCCAGAGTGAGCAACAAGACGGTAACCCCGCCTGTTGAGAGCGTGGCAAGTATTCCCAATCAAGTGCGTCTCTTGTAGCAGGACAACGTCGGGCGAGAGGCGCCGCAAAAGCTGCATAACCACTCCTCTCTTTATCCGATCCCCCAACCCATTTACATTCCAGCTCAGTAACTTCAACCCCCTAGCCCCCATCCCAACCCGGGATGAACTCCCATCTCAGAATGAGCATCACACCAATGTCCGAAGTCGTAACAGTTCGTTGCCTTGAAAAAGAAAACAAAGGAAGAAACAAAAAAACAACCCCCACACAATTCCCCCCCCAATGATCCTCAACAGAACTCCCCGACCACCCTGCACCCCTGCACAGACTCAGAAGCCACCCCAATTTGCAGTGTGCCTGTCGCCCTAGCAAAAGCAACAACTAATCTACAAAAAGAAACCCCAGAGGAGGAAAGGGTCCCATCGTCCCTGCCACCCCCCAGGATACTCACAGAACGATCAAAGAGGTCAGTGAGCCACAGCTGTCCACGACGGATAGTGTTCAGGACTCAGGCACCATTGTCATTCTTGGTCCATCAGGCCCCCTTCTGCACCATTAGCATGGTCTCGGCCAGCACGACGAGCAGGCAACGTGTCCAACCAATCACTCGCTTCCTCCGGTCGGAGAAAAAATAATGTTCGATCATCGTATTCCACACCTAGCCGGGCCGGGAACAGCATTGCATATTTCAGCTCCATGTCTCTAAGCCTCCGTTTCACCCCTTGATCCCATCTGTTGCTTCTGGACAGACTGGGAAAAGTCCGGATAAAAGTTCACTGCAGTGTTCTCGAACTGCGTAGGACCACCTGTCCGTGCAGCCTGTAAGATGGCGTCGCGGTCCCTGTAGTTGAAGATTCTTGCGATGATCGGACGGGGGGGAAACCCGGGCTTTGCCTGTCCCCCCGGGACTCTGTGTGCTCGTTCAACCGCGAAGAATTTGCTCAGGCCCTTGGGTGCGAGATGGTTGAGGATAAGGTCCTCTACTCGAAGATCAGTAGAGAGTGACCTAGAATCCTCCGGGACCCCAATGATACGCACGTTGTTGCGTTTTGCACGGCCCTCAAAATCCTCAAAGCGACAAGCAAAGAAGTCATTAGCAGTTCTCAGGTTGCGGACTTCTGTTTGCAAGTCAGACACATCCGTCGTGAGGCTGGAGGTCTTTAAATCAAGAGACTTCACCTTTTCATTCATCTTGGCCAAATCTGTCCTGATTAGGTTGACATCAATAGCCACCATATCTAGTTTCAGGGCCAGGGCTTCATATTGTTGGCCGATAGAAGTTTCGATGCCAGCAATGGCGCCCATCACATCCTGTAGCGTTAAGTTCGCAGACATAGTAGGATCGTCGATAACCGTCTCCCGGATCTTAGGTGTGCCGCTGGGGGATCCCTTAGGGAGTGTGTAGCGGTCCATGAGATTCGTCTGGGCTGAGCCTCCACGGAGGTTGGTCTTAACTTTCCGTTTGTCACCCTCGGGCTTGCCCGTCATGGCGAGCCGGGTGCCCCGAAGGGAAGCTTGAGACCTGGTCCAAATGGCTCCTTAGAATTCACCCACAAGAACACCAGAGGCAGAGACGAATAATTTGAGGACACAGCCACACAGTCGCTTGTCTCATGCCCAGTGAACTGACATAGGAGCCAGCCGCGATCAGCAGTCACCCCAATTAATGGTTCCGATGTGCAGGAGAAACGAAACCGAAAGTGATGTGGGGCTGCGGGCTGAACACCGTCAGCCGTTGTTGTTGAATTACTGTCCGGATAGAGTCACGACTCAAGGCCCAGGCGATCCCGTGGAGAAGGCCACAAAATACAGGATGGCGTAACTCGGGCACCCGAAGTCCGATTTCGTCACTGAAAGCAGCTAGTGCATCAGCTGAGCTGTGCCCTCCATGATCTTCCGTCAAATCAGGATATTATCCAGGATAGATGCGGGAGGTGGTGAAGGGTCTCGGGAGCCCTGTGCTCACGCGGCCATCACGGATGTGCGCGAAGCTCCTCCCTCTCAGGTGACATTCTTATTGTGCATGTGGGCCTGATTTCATGTTGACAGGGTAGAGATCTGTCTAATGTCAATATGGCTCATGTGTCTTGTAATATGGCGTTTGTTTACTGTTATTTTTTTAATACCATGTTTATTAGGTTTTATCATCATACAAGTAAATATCCAGCATGTCAATATCGAGCAGCACACAGTGCTCCCCACCCCCCGTCCACATCTCCCTCCCCCAGATCAGTAACATATGTCACAATGTTCAATAGTGCAGGTAGCCCTTCTCCCCAGTTCTCTGCACATAATAGCCTCTGCTCCTCCTCCACCCTGATTTGCTTCTCGGGGAGTGCGGGTTCATACCCCCATATATCTCAGACCCCTCCATCCAGTCCATGATAGCGCCTCCACTTGCCCCAAACCCTGCCAAATTTTTGGGGACATCCTCTCGCCTTATATGTCACCCTCCCTGCGGCCATGTAGAGGTCCATCCCCCTTCTCCATTCTTTTAATTGAGGAGTATCTGGCGCCCCCCATTTCTGTGCCACGTCTCTCTTGGCCACCACTAGGGCCAGCGCCAGGAAAATCAGTAATGGTCTAGCCAGATCTACATCAATTGTCATTCCCAGTAGTGTGATCTTGGGGTCTACCGGTATGGTGGTCTCCAGTACTTCCCCTAGCTCCATCAGCACCGCCCCCCAGAACAATTGGATATTTGGGCAGGACCATATGGTATGGTAGAAGTCCCCTATGCCAGTGCCACATCTCAAGCACCCCGGGTTCGTTATTTTCCCAATCCTGTGTAGGCGCGCTCTATCATAATAGGTTCTATGGAAGACATTACATTGTATCAACCGGAGGCGGGATTTAACTGCCACCTCTCGGGTGCATCAGGACCACCCCCCAGTCAACTTCATCCATGTCACCCACCTCTCGCTCCCATGTTGTCCTTAGTTTCCCCAGTCGGTCTGGCCTGTTATTCATTATTGTTTTGTATGTAAGGGATACTGCCTTACCAATAATCCTTTCTTGTAGGAGGCGTCCCTCTAGCGGGGCATATTGTGGAAGCGCCTCTGCCAAAGCCCCCTCTGCCCTCCAGGCGTGTCGTAATTGCATGTATTTAAAATATTGTGTGTGTTGTAGCCCATAGTACTTGCGCAGTGCGGGAAATGACTGCAGCACCCCTCGCTTCATTACATCCCCCAGGGTCGTCATGCCAATGGCGTCCCAACTCTTGAATCCCTTTAAATTATTAATTTCCGTTAGCCAGGCGCATTTCCATAGTGGGGTTTGTTTAGTTAGTCTACGTTCCTATCCTATTGTTTTCGTGGCCTTCGTCTATATCCCTAGCGTGAGTCTCGTAGCCGGCAGCAGTCTGGCCCTCCCCTTACCCCCGTATAGATAGTGTAGGCATGTATGTGCTTACATGGTATGCCTCTCTAGTGTGAAGGTGGGGTGGGCTGCTGCGGCATGCAGCCATTCATTAATAGCAACTAGGTGCTCTGCCAAATAGTAGGCCTCCAGATCTGGTAGGGAGATAACCCCATTATATTGGTGCCTTTGTAGTGTTGATAACGCCACCCTGGGCCGCTTTCCCAACCATAAAAACATCTGGAGCTCCGCGTTTATGTCCGTGAACACCTTAGCTTGCATTGGAAAGTATTCATTTTGGAAGGCGTAAAGGAATCGTGGAAGCGTAATCATTTTAAACATTGCCGCCCGGCCCAGGAGCGTCAGGGGCAGCAGCTTCCATCGCGCCGCGTCTTCCGTAAAGTTGCGTAGTACCCGTCGAATATTCCTCTCAAAGGAGAGTACCTGATCTGTCGTTCTGAACACCCCGAGGTACGGAAACCCCTCCCTGGTCGTTTGAAGCCTGTCTGGGAGCGTAGGTCCCTCATTCTGGCTCTGGGAATCATACAGCACCAATTTCTGCCAGTTGATCTGGTAGCCCGCATGTGCCCCATAGCACTCAAGTTCCGAGAAGAGTGCCGGTACTGTTGTCTCCGGTGTGGTTATACACAGTAGGACATCATCCGCGTATAGGGAGAGTTTTTCCGTGGGTGTGTCCGACGTCCCTATTCCAAACCCCCGGATATTCTCATTTTGCCGGATCGCGCACGCCATTATCTCTATAGAGAGGGCGAACAGCAGTGGAGACAGGGGGCATCCCTTCCTGGTGCCCCTCCGTATAGGAAAGTCTCCAGACACTGTACCATTGACTCGCACTCTCGCCCTAGGGTCGGTGTACAGCAGGCTAACCTTGTTCCTGAACTGGGGACCAAATCCGAAGCGTTCCAACACACCTTCCAGGAAGGGCCAATGTACCGCGTCAAAAGCCTTCTCGGCATCGAGGGAGAGGAACCAGTGTGGACTCTCTCTTTTGCTCACCTCCATGAGCCAATTATGTGTTCTCCTCAGGTTGTACCGAGCCGCCCTTTCAGGGAGAAACCCTGTTTGATCCAGATGGACCAGTCCCGAGATCACCCGCCGACGGCGGAGGGCCAGTATCGTAGCGAAGAGTTTTGCCTCTACATTAAGGAGGGAAATGCGGCGGTATGAGGAACACTCATTGGGTGGTTTCCCTTCTTTAAAGATCGGGATGATCGTAGCCTGACGGAGGTCTAGCGGGAAGGTTCCCTCGGTCCCCGCGTCCACAAACAGGCCTAATAAATGGCGGGTCAGAAGATCCGCCGTTTTAAAAAACAATTCCGCTGGGAAGCCATTAGGGCCTGACGCCTTCCCCACCCGGAGTTTGGTAATAGCCTCCCTAACCTCTTCTAAGGAGATGTCCGCCTCTAGGTTCCATTGTTCATCATTTCCTAAGACCGGAAGGTCGATATGTGCCATATATTTCATGGCATCGTCCTTTGATCCTAATGGCCTGGCCTCGTAAAAGGCCCCATAATAGTCTGCAAACGCTTTGGCTATCTGGTCATCTGTTCTGGCCCACCCTCCCTAGCTATCTCTCACTGTCTCAACCCATCGCGCATCTCTCTCTTTCTTGCTCAGCCATGCCAAAAGTCGCCCTGACTCATCACCCACGTAATATAGGCGGTGCAGGGTTGCCAGGGCCTGAGCCTTTGCCTCCCCGTTACCAGGTGTTTGTATTGGACACGTACGTCTGACAGTCGTCTGAGCATTCCTAGGTCTCTAGTGATCAAGTGCTCCTGCTCTAAAGCAAGGATCTGGGCTTCCAAGGCCTGTACATCTGCATGCACCTTTCTCCTATCTTCCACCAACCGAGCTTGTGCCCTATCTCGCATTACGACTTTGAGTGCCTCCCATAGCGTCACTCTGGAATCCACTGTCCCTTCATTTTCTGCTACATATACCTTCAAGTCGGCACGTAAGCCTCTCAGTATGTCGGCGTTCTGGAGGTCCCATGCCGACAGTCGTAGGACCCTGTGTTGGTTCGTTCTCCGTCCTCGCACCTTGAGTAGTAGGGGTGAGTGGTCCGAGATGCCCCGCGCCTGGTATTCCACCGCATCTGTGACGCTTAACGCCTGTCTGGCCATGAATATATAGTCGAGGCAAGAGTATACTCTATGCGCCCCGGAGTAAAAGGAATATTCCTTGCCGTCTGGGTGCAACCACCGCCATGTGTCAACCAAACCTACGGTTTCCATCGTGACAGTCAACAGAGTCTGACCGGCAGTCCAGTCTCTAGCCCCTGTCCTGTCTATCCCTGGGTCCATCACGTCATTAAAGTCCCCTCCTAATACTTGGATCGTGTCTGATGTGTTGAGATGTATTTCACCTACTCCCTTAAGTGTTGCTGCCTGAAGTTTGGGGCGGCATAGGCTGATATGAATGTGTATTCCTTTCTATTCCAATGGCCCCGTACCCCCACGTATGTCCCTAGTGGGTCTACCCAGGTCTGTGCTATACTGATGGGCGGATACTTTTTAATTAGGATCGCGACTCCTCTCGAGCCGGATGTGAAACCTGCATGCGCCAATACTTTATATTGCCCTCGTGCCAAAAAGGTGCTGTTTGTGCCCTGTAGATGCGTCTCCTGCAGCAGTATAACCTCAGCCCCCGATCTCTTCACATAGGAATTTACTAATCCTCGCTTGACCTTGCAGCCCAGGACATTGACATTCCAGGTAAGTACCCGAAGCTCACTTGGCGCCCTGCTCTCCCCTGTTCGGTTATCTCTTGCCATGTCGTGCATTATGAGTCAATCGAGGCCATTGTCCTGCACTCAGGGTGGATGGGCCATGTGTGCGGATGCTCAACATGTCTGGCTTAACAAATCCCCCTTCCCCTAACACCCCCCCTCCCTCGTCCCACCCGCCACAATTACCCAAAACCCCACAACCACAGAACTGCAAAAAATCCCCTCTCCACCCCCGCCCTACCTCCCCCTCCCACCAGCCCCTCGTCCATCACCAATATTGTCCTGGACTCTTGGGTAGAGGAGGTCTATCGCCCACCCCAATGAAACCCCTAGTCCCTTATCACCCGGACAGTAGTCCGAGGGCAATCAAAATTCCCTTCCACCCAAAAGGGGTGTAGAAATGCTAACTACATCACATAACTTGCACCAAGAAAGTTTGTAAAGGGGGTGTATCAACTTGCGTGGTTTCCAGCCGAGCCAGAAATCGTATGTCCATATCGCCCCACAGTCACGAATGAGAGTCTTGGGTAGCGTCCTGTGAGGTCCCGCCCCCTCTGTTCGGATCTTGTTCCATCTCATGGATCTCTGCGACTAACGGATGCATGGACTGCGGATCAATGCCTTCATCCTCAGAGGTGTTTCCAACTGCGCCCTCTTCCTCATCTGAGCGGGCAGACCTTTCCAGGCAGCGAAACCTGGAGCCATCATTTCCCTTGGCCTCCGGAGAAGGTGAGTGTCTCCGCAAGCGGGTTGTCTGAGTCATCTTCTTATACGGGGTCGCCGTTAGCCTCTTACTTCCTCTCGCGCCCCTCGACCCTCTGTGATTTCGGTAGTTCCCATGTGGTCTCCGCAGGCCGCGGCTTATCTGGCAACCCCCGCCTTTCTGCCATCTGCCTTGTCGCAGGGGTCGCTCCTCCGGCCATTGCCATGCGTCGTCGGGGTGTGCAAAGAAGTATGACTTTTCCTTGGAAATAACTTTTAGCTTTGCTGGGAAGAGTAACATATATTGTATTTTTAAGTCCCTCAGTTTTACCTTCACCATGTCGATGGAGCGCCTCTGTTTCTGGACTTCTTGACTGTAATCCGGGAAGATCATTATTGTCGTGTTCTCAAACCGTATTTCACCCATCTTCTGAGCTTCTCTGAGGATGAGATCTCGATCTGCAAAGTTCAGGAATCGGGCTATGACGGGTCGGGGTCTCGCCCCTTCCGGGGTTTTTGCCAGTAGGGCCCTATGCGCCCTCTCCACGATAAAACAATTAGAGAAACGTGCCGTCGGGAGAGTCTTTTGTAGCCATGCGTGTAGGAAGGCCGGCATGTTGTTCCCTTCGATTCCTTCCCTAAATCCCACGAAGCATAGGTTGTTACGGCGTGCTCTATTTTCCGCATCATCCACCTTCCATTGGAGCTGCTTGTGGGATGCCTGAAGATTCGCCATGTCTCTTTCTAGTGTGGTGAGCGTATCCTCTGCTTCTCCCAGCCGCGTCTCCGCCGTGGTCACCCGCTTCGTCGGATACGGAAATCCTGTCGCAGTAGGGTAACTTCCGATCCTACCTCACTGATCTTTACTTCAAGGGCCGCCCTGGACGCCTGTATGTCGTTTCGCAATGCCTGGATAGCACCCATCAGGAGCTCCGTGTCCGAGCGCTGTCCCTGGACCTCAGATTCCGTAGCAGGAGGAGCCGTGGTATAGCGATCCAGTGTACCTTGTCTCGGAGTCCGAGCGGCCGCCTCCTTCTTCCCCATGATGTACCCACCCGTCTGCCGTCAGGTCCTTGTGTGTCCTAGGTCGCAGCGGGGGAGGGTGGTTCCAAGTCCCCGGTTTGAATGGGTCTTGCCGCGGTTGTAGAGCAATGTGCGCCTCCCCAGTGCGTTGCCTCCTGGACGGGGGTGGCCGGCGTCCAAGCATCGTGGTGATTTCCCAATGGGAGCCTGACAGATCCCTTGTAGTGACCAATGTCTTACTGTTGGGATGGGGGCATAGGGATCCCCAGGTGTTGGTATGGGGTCACGCCGGCCGGCCCGGTCTCTCACTGGCAATCCTGTAGGTCGTGGTTAAGAGAAGGGGGGGCGCCGACAGAGGGAGCCCCGCAGGTCCAATGGCTTCACTTCAGCTCCTACCTCCCCCTATGCCTGATTTGACTAATCTTGCCGCTCACCGTGCCTCCAGTCGCGAGTCCCAACGTCCGCCTGACCTGTGGACCTTCCTATGCCACCTGGATGAGCAACACGACGGGCTCCCAGGGATCTTCCGACCCGATCCAGGCGTCAGCAGTGCGGTGCAACCTTTATGGGGCCTCCGTTATTCACCGCAGTCTTCCAGTGCCAGACCAGGGGCCAGCACCCAAGAGGAGGGGGTGGGGTGCCCCGTAGTCCCGGTGAAGTGATCACAGCCTCCAGCCCCCGCCATCTCCGGATCCGGGTCGGGCCATCAGTGACCAATGGGGCCTTCACACACGGGCCCCCGGGTCTGCCATGCCGAAGGAACTCACCAGGGAAGCGGCACAGCAGGGTGGGGCTCCGTGGGTCCTCCGGTCGGGCCCTGCCGTCAATAGTGCGGTTCAACCACCCCCGGTGGCTTCCAGTAGTCGGAGTCAGCGGGGCGCGTCCAGGCCAGTGCCTCCACTCAAGCACCTCGGCAGGCTGTAGCCCTCCCTTCACCGCCTGTCCGTCTCCCAGCTCCAAGGGGGGGCGGGCTCCTCCGGTCACCACTCCAGCCTCAGGAATCCCTCTCAGGGGATCGCGGGATTTGTTCAGAGGGTGGCTGGGGGGGGGGGGTGGCCGCCCCGACGTCCCCACACCTTCCGGCTCCTGTCCCGGTCACCACCCCCGGCACTCCGATTCCTCCCGGCTCTCCGTCTGCGCCACGGCAGGCTGTAGCCCTCCCTTTACTGTTCCCCGGTCCGTTTCCCAGCTCCTAGGGGGACCGGCTCCTCCGGTCACCACTCCGGCCTCCGGAATCCCTCTCAGGGGATCGCGGGATTTGTTCAGGGGGGTGGAGGGGGGATGGCAGCCCCGACATCCCCGCACCTACCAGCTCCTCTCTCGGTCACCACCCCCAGCGCTCCGATTCCTCCCAGCTCTCCGTCTGCGCCACGTCTCAGGGCGCCGCCATCTTGCGCCCCAGGCCTCAGTGAATGTCGCCCGGAGCCCCGCTCTGAATCACCGCGATACGCGCCTCTGCTCCTCTCAAATCTTGCTGCAATCGGTGCTCGGGGGTTTCAGGGACACTAGAGATGTCCGGAGTGTTCAAATTCAGGGGTGTGGACGGATTCGAACGACGGATACATGCTGGCTCAGAGGAGCTCCGTAGAGGCACCACCTAATCGGCCATGTTGCTGGCCACGCCTATTTGGCGTTTGTTTACTGTTGAGACACACAGCCCTGTAAGGGTGTGGTGCTTTGCTAGGGTTTCTGATGTTTATTTCCCTCAGTGTGGGATTGCGTGCCACGGTATATTGTCATTAAGTTCCACATCATAGGTTTTCAGACAGTGAACCCATTTTTGCTCCTTTTCGAAAAGGATGTGTTCCGCATTCTCATTTTTTGTTGTTAGGATTTCAAGTACCACCCAGTTTATTTCTTCGGTCGTATGTTTTGTGGGTGCGAATTTTTGCCATTAATTTACATTTAATGTTACTCCTCTGTTCCACGATACGCTGTTTTATCTTCCGGCAGGTCATGCCTATGTATTTAAGGCTACAAGAGCATGTGATCATATAGATCACAAGTTGTATTACAGTTCGTATGGTTTCTTAATGTCCATTTCAAATAAGGTGTAAGTTGTAGAGTGTTGGTGATTTAGTTTATACATAGAACAGGATCCACATGGGTAATGGCCAGTGATGGGGCCAAGGTTCCACGTGTCTGTTATTGTTTCTGTTCTAAGAGTGTTCGGCTGTAGTCTTGGATGTTCTTCGTTCTTCTATTCGCAAATCTTGGCTTTGGCCATTTAAGGGTCCCTGATGTGAGAATCCGTTAGTTTTTGTTCACAATTCTTTTCACTGTATTGGATGCCATGTTGTACGTTGTAACACAGGTGAGCATGTCTTCATCTTGTCTTTTATTGAGGTTTCTAATAGGTTGTCTCTGTTTTGGTTCCTCACACTTTTGGCATTTTTGGATCACTCTATATGGGTAATTTAATGCTTTCAGTTTTATGCTCAGGTCTTTCGCTTGTTTCTTATAGTCCTGGATTTTGCTGCAGTTTCGTCTTATTTGTAGGAATTGACTGTATGTTATGTTATGTTATGTTATTTACTCTTTTATAGCGCACAAATCACCCTGGGGTATCTTGGCGCTGCCTAGAGAAAAATCACTGGTAGCGAGGGCCTGAGCTATGGTACTCTATTAGAGGAAAGCCTTAAGGTGTTTCCTGAAGTTTCAATATGACGGAAAATCCCTCAGGGCCTTAGGCTAGCTGTTCCAGTACTTGGGCGCCAGATAAGAGAAGACTTTGCCTCCTGTACGTTTAAGACGGATACGAGGGATCTGGCGCAAATGCAGGGAGCCAAATCTAAGATTGCGGCCTGGAATGTATTTTTTCAATTTCTTTTGTAAATAATACGGGCCTCGTCCATTTAACGCGTTGAATTACAAACAGCAAATTTTAAAGATGGATCTTTTTTTTACCAGTAGCCAATGCAGGTCTTTTAGCAGAGGTAGGGAAGGAGAGCCTGCTGGCATATTTAAGATCATTCTGGCAGCGGTATTTTGGATGACCTGTAATTTATTTAGTAATGTCACACCCAACTCGGCCAGCAAGGCATTTCCGTAGTCCAAGCGGCTGATCACCATCGCTTGGATCAAGGTTCTAAGATGGGCAGTCGGTATATAAGGGAGGATTTTGCGAAACAGTCGTAAACTGTAGTAGCAGGAGCTTGTGGAAGCTGCTACATGATCTTTCATTGACAGCGATTGATTCAGCTTTACGCCCAACTTTTTAACACTCTGCTTGGGGACAGGGACGACACCCAGCTGCAGGGGCCACCACTCATCAGACCAAACTGCCGAGGCATTTCCCAATAGCATGACTTCCGTCCTACCGGGGTTCAACTGGAGGCAGTTGTTAGTCATCCAGTTGGATATCGCCATTATACCCTTGGAGAAGTGGAGCTTGTCGAATTCTGGATTAGGGCCGATGGTGAACAACAGCTGAATGTCGTCAGCATATGAGATTGCTTGAAAACCCAGGGCTTCTACTGCCTTAGCCAAAGGGACCATATAAATGTTAAAAAGGGTTGGGCTAAGGCAGGAGCCCTGAGGAACACCATTGTTCAGTGGTATTTTATCAGATTGGAAAGGGCCCAAGATGACTGTTTGAGATCTATCCGGCAGAAAGTTCTGAAGCCATTTAAGGGCTAATCCCTGAATGCCACAGGAAGTTAACCTCTCCGCAAGCCTTGTGTGGGAGATGCTATCAAAGGCCGTGGAGAGGTCAAGAAGGATCAGTGTAGCTGATCTGCCTGCATCTATTGTCATCCTCAGGGAGTCCGTCACGGCTAATAGAGCAGTCTCCGTACTGAAACCTGGGCGGAACCCTGATTGCGAGGGGTCCCAGATAGTATTGGTTTCAAGGTAGCTACTCAGTTGCCTGTTAATGATACTTTCCAACGTTTTGGCCAATAATGGAAGCAGGGAAATTTGGCGATAGTTGCCAAGGTCGTGTGGGTTTGCCAAGGGTTTCTTAAGAATAGGGCGAACTAACGCTTCTTTCCAAGCTGTGGGTATAATCCCAGATTGAATAGATGCATTAAACATTTTTTGAATGGCCGGGGCGCAACTGTGGGCCAGGAGAGCCATAATTTTGGGAGGGCAAAGATCTATGGGAGAGCCCGACTTGGCCGAACATAGTGCTTTAGTTATTTCTTCCAGTGAGGCAGGTGCAAAGCAATCCAGAGAGGAGTCTGCCATTTTTGTGGGTCCTTCAGGGCAGGCCAGAAGTCGCAGATTTCGCATGGCAGATGATGGAAAATTAGAGTAGATGGTTGAGATTTTTTCCTGAAAGAAGACAGCCAGGGAATTACAGAATTCTTGGGATTCCAGGGGAGTTTGTTTACACACTTGAGGTGAGACAAAGTCTCTAACAATGTCAAAGAGAGCTTTAGAGGAATTGCTGGAACACTCAATTTGATTCAGAATGTACAGGTGTCTTGCTGACTTTAGGTTATGATGGTAACTAGCCAGAGCTTGTTTGTACACCAATCTGTTCTAGGAGGTTATACTCACTCGCCAGCGTCTCTCTAGTTGTTTGCAGGAAGATTTTTCCTGTCTTAATTCTGTAGAGTACCACTGTGCTGAGATTCGATTAGGGGTTGAGCCAAGATTGTTTTTTGTTTATTGGGATTGTCAAGTCTAAGGCTCTCACAAATGCCTTGTTAAAGGAGGCCAACATTTTAGATACTTCTAGTTCGTTTGTTTGTGGTTCCACATGGCTGTATGGTAGGTTTTCTCTTAAGGGACACAGGTGAAAGCTGTTGAAAGAGAGGAAACTGTTCTTCGCTGTAGGTTTGTAAAATGTTTTTCTGTTGATATTGTCATTTTCAATGTATAATGTGATAGCCAGAAAATCCAATTGGTGTTCATCAGCTCTATATGTAAATTGGAGGAATTAATCTCTGGTGTTAATCCATCTGTGCAATTCTTGGTAAACTGTCCGGGGTGTCATTCCAGATCATGGCGATATCGTTAATGTAGCGTTTGCAGAAAAGTATTTTGGTTCTGTGTGGATTTGTATCATTAGGAAAGTGTTTGGTTTCAAAGTCACTTACATATAGTCCTGCTTTACTGGGGGCGAATGTGCTCCCCATTGAAGTTCTGTGTGTCTGCAAAAAGAGGATTCTGTTGTATTAAATAACATTCTCTGTAAGTGCTAGACGGCAGTATTCCAGTACAAAGTGTCTTGGGGTATTGTACTTCCATTCTTGTGCAAACAGGATGTCTTCAATGGTTTGTAGTGTTATCTGTTGTGGCAGGCTTGTGTAAAGACTTTCCTCATCAAGACCTACTAGGCACATTCTTCCGTCCTCAAATCTCAGATCCTTTAGTTGGTTCGAGTAGGTCTCCAGTATCTTTCAGGTGTTTTTTTTTTTTTTTGGACCAGAGTTTTTAAATAATGGTCCGCAAATTGAGATAAAGGCTCGAGTATAGAGCCTATGCCCGAGAGTATTGGTCGTCACGGTGGTGGTGTTCTGTTCCTGTGTATTTGGGTAGTGAATAGAAATAGGGAGTTCTGGGTGTCTTGGTTTTAAGGAAGTCAGACTCATTTTTGTCTCCATTGGTTGGTCTCTGTTTTGTCTATCATCAGATCAATGGTCCTCTGTAGTCTGGGTGTTGGGTCCGTGTTTTGTAGAATTTTTAGTCCGACAGTAGATCGGAACATTGTAAGTAACACAATGCCTCCACCTTTATGTGCTGGCTTTATGATTAGTCCTTCTTGTTTTTGTAGTTCTTCAATAGCAAGGCATTCTCGTTTTGATATGTTCATGAAGGGTTTCTTCATTGGTTCTTTCAGTCTCTCCACTTTGTTGAACACTGCCTGTTCGAAGGCTTGTATTTCCACTGGTACCAGTTGAGTTGGTGGGCAGAAGGTGGATTTCTTCCAGAGGTTAGTGTCGCTCCTTGTTGTCTCGGTTTCTTTATCTTTGAAGAATGCTTTCAGCTTTATCTTGCGGCAGCATTCCGCCATTTTGCATTGTAGTCTGAACGGGTCAAGAGGTGGTGTAGTTACCAAGCCTAGACCTTTATTCAATACTTTCTGTTGATCCTGTGTTGGTGTTAGGTCTGTCAAATTCACTATTAGTGAGTTGTTGAGCTCAGTACCGGTCTTTCTTATGACGTGCTGCGTGTTAGGACTTGATGGTCCTGCTCTGTCCAGGTCACTCCTTTTCTTCTTCCATGTCAGTTGTTGGGGCCTCCCCCAAATAAAGGAGGCCTATTAGTTTGTGGTCGCCCTACACACAGATGGCAAAACTCATGGAGAACACCACAGTTTGGAGAACATCTGCAACCACTGGTTCAACCATATGCATCAACTTTCCCAGGATGGATAAATGCCAGCATTTGTAAGTACCACCGCCTATGGAACCACCATAAACTAATAGGCCTCCTTTTTTACGGAGAGGCCCCAACAACCTTTGTGACAACAGTGAGAACATAACATATTTTAATACGTTTTTACAGGTTTCAAAAGCGTTTAAATAATTATAAATCTGGATGAAATTGATATAAAAACCTAAAACTGAGAAATGCGCCTACGTTTATAACCTCTGCATGTGATAGTCATGCCATCCCGATTCTGTTCAGAATGCTTTTTTAATCTGAGTGCAGATTCGATAAAATCCTATAGGTTTAAGAAGCCCAGCAGTTGTTGCATGTACAAAATGTAATGTAATTGACAAGTGGGCTCTCTATTTCCTATAATTCACTGTGAAAGTGTACCCACCAAATCACCGTACAAGAGTTGCAGTGATCAGCCTTTTTATGCCAGCTGTCTTCTAGGTGGAGGTGTCTGTGCAATTGTGCCAGTACCATATGTGAAAAAGTAATCAGAGACATACTTACTCTAGAGTTGGTGATGTGCAATTATTTATTTTATGACACTGGCGTATTTGGGCAAAATCAGAACATTTTAGCATTTGTAAAGTTAGCGAAGCTTTTCAGTTTCACCTGGCCATACAAGGCGTCATAAATAAGCATTGCTTGCTTCCCCATGATCATTTTCTGCTCGTAGACTTTCCTAGACGGGACAAGCTGGAGCAGTAAATGGTGGATTTCTGCCATGGGGGGTCAGTGGGAAGCAAGGGACCAGTTAGAATCTTTGCTCAGGGGGCAGGGATCAGTCCTGATCTGGCACTGCCCTTCTTCCTTTATAAACTCCGGAACTGGCACTCTGAGACGTCCACACAAATATTTAAAAAAAATTGTAGGTAAGTTGCAAGTCCTTGGACTTTGTGCACCTTTAACCAGTGAAGGAAATTACACACTTAAGTAAACATATTGTTTACCACCATTGTCCAGTTGTAAACATTTTGTCCCAGGAGGTTAATGACTCCGAAGGAGTCAGGTAAAAAAATTCAAAGGTGGTGGCCATGCTGGGTGACTTACCGGCCATAGAAGGAAATGCGAGTAATATGATAGTGTAGTAGCAGGAAACAGAAGCTGTGTGGACTACAGGAACAGCCACTTCAAGGAAAGGACATTCATAGAACTAACAGAGAAGTCTATACAGGCATCATTGGGTAGAGGAGTTGGCCTAATGGCTAGGGCAGTTGACCTCGAATCTGGGGAACCGCGTTCGAGTCTCGTCAATGACGCGGATCATCGTGTGATTCTGGACAAATCACTTAATGTCCCCGTGCCTAGCAAAAATGAATGTGTGCTCATGTAACACAACTGGGGCTATGTAAAGCACTCTGATACCCGATACCTTTGGGTCAAGTTGGCGCTATATAAAGCTCCATAAAAAAATTATAATAATAAAATTGATGAAGTACGTCACACTGACCAAGTCATCCGTTTGTCTTCCATGATGTAAAGTTTTTTTTCCTGCATGCACTTGGAGGCAGAGGGGGTGAAGTAGCAGAGATGGAAAGGCAATGGAAGGAGAAATATGCTGTTTTGTGCATTTTAGGGAAAGGTTGATGATTAGCTCGCCCTTTTACATTGTACAAAACAAATGGGTAATGTGCACCCAGCAGTGATGCACACAGGTCACAAGTTACTCCAAGTGAATTGATTCAGTGAGATAATGATTAATTCAGCTGATATAGAAGTTCCAGTCTTACTGATATACTGATGCGTCTGCTGTATATCAGTAGAACATAATTGTTAAAATGAGAGCCTAAAAAATCCATTGAGATTGAATTATTTTCACCTAAAATGTACCACGGCCTCTAGAAAGTCCATGCCTAAAATTTCTGACACAACGAAGCACGGACGCATCTTCTATCCTCATCCTATGCCCATTGTCAGCCTTGGATTGAAGGTCATTCACCTTAAGCGTATCTCTGGCATTTGCATTTGCTTCTGAGTATGTGTTGCCTCTCCGGTGAGCTGTTGCTTGTGCGATTGAACAGGTGTTTATTCTGTATGCCATTAAGATGATGTTACTTCTTTCTTGCAGTGAGTGTGGGTTGCATTGTGTGCCTTATTGTTGATAACTGAAGTAAAAGGATGTTGCAATATACTAGGGCCTAATTTAGAGTTCGGCAGACAGGTTACTCTATCACTCCGTGTCAGATATTCCTTTGTCTTATTACAAGTGCGTTATATCCTAATGCACTTCTAATAAGATGGGATATTTGTAACGTTTGTGATGCCGCACTCGTCTGTTAAACTTTAAATCTGAAAGAAACAGGTTAGTATTAGATTCCTTACCTTAGAATATCCCCAGGCGTCAGTCTGGATCCGGAAACTTTTGCGTAGCAGTACCCCTGCGCGTCGGTAGGCGTCGTCTGCAGGCGTCCCCTGCGGCTCCGCGTCGTCGGCGTCGTGCGCCGTGATGACGTCGCTGGAGTATATAGACGCCGCCTCCGCGCGCTGACGTCAGTTCTTCTTTTTTCCGCGCCAGTTAGCGCAGATCCGAAGAGCAGTACTCCGGTCTTTTGACCAAGTTTCTTGTTAACTACTTAATCTTCTACGGTGCCGGTAGGATGCCCGGTTTCAAGGGTTGCGACGAGTGCGACCGCCTGATGTCGGTCACCGACCACCATCGACTCTGCCTCCGGTGTCTGGGCGCGGACCACGACGTGGAGTCCTGCGTCGACTGTCGGGCCTTGACTGGTAAAGCTAGGCGGGAGCGGTCCCGCAAGCTTCTCGAGCTCCGTGTGTCGGCCCCGTGTCGAGAGCGGTCCCGGTCCGGTCGGAGGTCGAGGGAGCGGTCGAAGGAACGATCGCGGAGCCGCCATGAGCGCTCCGGGAGTCGCCACCATTCCTCCGGTTCGTCAGGTAAGCGTAAGAAGTCGGGGCGTCGTCATCGTACCCCCGACTCCCCCCGAAGCCCGCGTGATGCGGCCGGGGGCTCGGGTGGCCCCACCCACGCGGGCCCGCGTGGGTCGCCGACGCCGTCTGCCCCATACCCGTCGGTCTCTGGGGAAGGCGCGTCGCGTGAGGAGATCGAGGCCTTCCTCATAGCTATGAGGGCGAGGTCTCCTCCGGCGGGGCCTACGGCGCCTGCGGGCCCGTCGGTCCCGTCTGGGGGCCCGAGCGGTTCGGGTGCTCCTGCCTCGACGCCGCCGGTGGCTCCGGCCCCGGCGCCGCTGGGCCCCTCAGGTTCGTCGCCGGCTGGTCTACCGGCCTCTCCGGCGTCGGTTCCTTTGGGCCAACCCGTGGTACCGCCTCCGCGCGGTGCAGCGACTCCGCCGTCGGTTCCGGCCGGCGTCGGGTCCCCGACGCCACGCGGCGCCACCCCCATTCCCCCTCTGACTCCTGACGCGGAGTCGGACCGGCGTCGTCCGACGCCGGATCCGGCGCCGATGGGGCCCATTGACCCCGAGGTCTATATCGTCGATCCAGAATACGGCGATGAGGACGAGTATGGAGAGGGTTGGGAGGGGTCTGAGGACCCTTTATCCCGTGCCTGCCAGTATGATGTGGACTGGGTAGGTGATCTGGGTGATGCCAGTGGCCTGGACGAGTCGCCCAACCCTGGGTTTGTCTCCCCGACCCCTGTGGCGTCTGAGGCAGGTGCTGCCTATTCGGTGGTCCTGATGAGGGCTGCCAAGGCCTTGAGCCTTGAGCTCCCTGTCGCGAAGGTCAAGCCGAACATTCTGACCGAAGTGTTTAAACCGCAGTCATGCCCCCAGGAGCCTCTGCTGCCGTTTAATGAGGCCCTGACGGATGTCCTTTTGGGCACCTGGTCCAGGCCCGCTTCCGGTGCACCGGTTGACCGGAACGTTGCCAGGCGTCACCGTCCGTGCTCGGACGACCCTGCCTTCCTATCCACCCATCCCTCCCCGGAGAGTCTGGTGATCCAGGCCTCCACTTCACAGTCCGCGTTCCCGTCGGCTCCGCCCGATCGGGAATCAAAGCGGTATGACCAATTTGGTAAAAAGGTCTTTTCCTCTTTGAGCGCTGGACTGCGGTCTTGTAATACCGCGTGCCTCTTGGGCCGCTACACCCACTCCCTGTGGGATACGGTCGAGGAGTGTTTGCCGCAATGCCCCCAGGAAGTGCGGGACAAGCTCACCCGGGCCTTGGTTGAAGGCCGGGATGTGGCGCGATACTCGATCCGTTGTGGTCTGGACACGACCGACTCGCTGGGACGGGCTATGTCCACGACGGTGGCGATTCGTCGCCATGCTTGGCTGAGATCTGCCAACTTCTCGCCAGACGTCCAAAATACACTCATGGACATGCCATTTGATGGCAGTCGCCTGTTTGGTGACAAAGCGGACCACGCGCTGGAGCGCTTCAAGTACTCCAGGGTCACGGCCAAGTCCTTGGGTCTTTCGACCCAGCGCCAGCAGACGGCTTCGTTTCGCCCCTTTCGTGGCCAAGGGAGGGGCGGTCCCACACGTGCTGCCAGCCACGCGCCGCAGAACCAGCGCGGTGGCGGCCGTGGTTTCCGCCGTGGTGGCGGTAGAGGCCAGCGGCGAGGTCAGTCCACGCCTCCCCCCGCTGCTGCATCCAAGCCTTCCTAGTCCGAGCTTTCGGGCTCACGTGACGCCAGTGGGTGGCAGGGTTCGCCATCACCACTCCCGCTGGCGCGCGATAACATCGGACAGGTGGGTGCTGCAGCTCGTTCGAAGGGGCTACGCCCTCCCCTTCGAGTCCACTCCTCCAGCCATGCCACCGCAGAACCACCGTGTGTCGGGGGACCACTTGACACGTCTGCAGGAGGAAGTTACGGCCCTCTTGGCCAAGGGGGCCATCGAGCGCGTTCCTGGGCCAGAAGTAGGGTGTGGTTGCTACTCCCACTACTTTCTGGTGCCCAAGAAGGACAAAGGAGGCCTCCGTCCTATCTTGGACCTACGGAACGTCAACGGCTTCCTCCGGAAGGAGAAGTTCAAGATGTTGACTTTGGCTCAGGTCTTGGCTGCTCTAGACCCTCAAGACTGGATGGTAGCGTTGGACTTGCAGGATGCGTATTTTCACATCCCCGTCCTGCCGGCCCACCGGCGTTACCTGCGGTTCACGGTAGGCCAGGAGCACTTTCAGTTTATCGTGCTCCCATTCGGCCTTACCAGCGCCCCACGGGTGTTCACGAAAGTGATGGCGGTGGTCGCAGCTCATCTGCGCCGGTTAGGGGTTTCAGTCTTCCCCTACCTCGACGACTGGTTGTTGAAGGCGGGCTCGCCCCAGACAGTCGTCCACCACCTTCAGATGACGGCAGACCTCCTGCACGAGCTGGGGTTTTCCATCAATGTGCCGAAATCACACCTGTGTCCCTCTCAAAAGCTCCTTTTCATCGGAGCGGTTCTCGACTCGGCGCAGTTTCGGGTTTATCCCCCGGAACGGCGGGTCCGGGATATTCAGGCTCTGATTCCCATCTTTCAGCCGTTATTCCGGGTTTCGGTCAGGTTGACGCTGCGGCTTCTGGGGCTGATGGCCTCCTGCATCCTACTGGTGCATCACGCCAGGTGGCGGATGCGGGCTCTGCAGTGGGACCTGAAGTTTCAGTGGGCCCAGCATCAGGGCAACCTATCCGACCATGTCCTGATCTCGGAGGGCACTGCGAGACAGTTGCAGTGGTGGCTTACGGACCGCGATTGGGTCAGAGGCAGATCCCTCTCCCTTCCCCAACCGGAGCACGTGGTTGTGACGGACGCGTCCCTCCTGGGCTGGGGTGGCCACTTGGGAGAGGCGGAGATCAGAGGCATCTGGTCTCCGGCGGAGTCCCGGCTCCATATCAACCTGTTGGAGCTGCGGGCGATTCGCCTAGCACTGAAGGCATTCCTCCCCTTTGTCAACGGGAGTGTAGTGCAGGTGTTCACGGACAACACCACCGCCATGTGGTACTGCAACAAACAGGGCGGTGTGGGGTCGTGGACCCTTTGCCAGGAGGCTCTGCGTCTCTGGCAATGGCTGGAACGTCAGGGCGTGACTCTGACGGTTCAACACCTGGCAGGTTCTCTGAACGCCAGGGCGGACGAACTCAGCCGTCGGTGCTCGGTGGATCACGAATGGCGTCTGAACTCGGACGTGGCGAGAGGCCTCTTTCAGCAATGGGGAGAGCCTTGGTTAGATCTATTCGCCACAGAAGAGAACGCGCAATGTCATCAGTTCTGCGCGTTGGAGTTTCCAAGACGGCACTCGCTCAGCGACGCCTTTCGGCGCGAGTGGAGTTGCGGTCTGTTGTACGCCTTTCCGCCTATACCACTTCTGCCCAGAGTGCTGAAGAAGATCAGGCGCGACCGGGCCCAAGTTATCCTTGTGGCCCCGGACTGGGCTCGAAGATACTGGTATCCCGAGCTACTCATGTCAGTCGGTCCCTCGATCCGCCTGCCCCTTCAGGAGGACCTTCTGTCGCAGCAGCAGGGGACGGTCCTCCACCCGAACCTGTCCAGTCTCCACCTCCATGCTTGGAGATTGAGCGGCGGCAGTTGAGGCCATTTGACTTGCCTCCTGAAGTCTGTGATGTAATTCTGGCAGCCAGGCGTCCCTCCACAAAGTCGGTATACGCCTGCCGGTGGAACAGATTTGTGGCATGGTGCACAGCAAAGGCTGTGGATCCCCTTTCTGCCCCTCTGTCTGAGGTTCTCCTCTTCCTCCTTTCCCTTGCCCAGCAGGGCTCTGCTCTGGGCACTATCAAGGGCTATCTTTCTGCCCTTTCCGCCTTCTTGAGGCTACCTGATCAGCCATCTTTATTCAAGTCCCCTATTGTGTTACGATTCTTGAAGGGCATCACGCACATGTATCCCCCAACTCCGTTCGTGATGCCTCAGTGGGACTTGAACCTGGTTCTGACTTTCCTGATGTGCGCTCCCTTTGAGCCTCTTCATTCCTGTCCTCTCCGTCTTCTCACTTTAAAGACGGCCTTCCTGGTGGCTATCACCTCTGCCAGGAGAGTGAGTGAGCTCCAGGCTCTTTCTGTTAAACCTCCTTTCTTGTCTGTTCATCCTGATAAGGTGGTTCTTCGGACTAGACCTTCTTTCCTGCCCAAGGTAGTCTCTGCTTTTCACATTGGGCAGTCCATCACCTTGCCCTCCTTCTTCCCGCCTCCGCATCCTTCGAAGGATGAAGAGCGGCTCCATCATCTGGACCCAAAACGTGCGCTTTCATTTTACATGGATCGCACACGCCAGTTCCGGGTGGATGACCAACTGTTTGTTGGCTACGTGGGTGAGAAGAAGGGAAGGGCGGTACAGAAGCGGACCATCTCTCGGTGGGTCGTCCTGTGCATCAAAGCATGCTACTCTTTGGCTCGGAAGGAGCCTCCTGTTGGGCTGAGGGCCCATTCCACTCGGGCCACGGCGGCTAATACTGCCCTGGGCCGGGGAGTCCCTTTGCAGGACATTTGCCAGGCGGCCACGTGGGCCTCGCTGCACACCTTTGCGAGGCACTACTGCCTGGACAGTCAAGTCCGGAGGGATGGCTTCTTTGGCCGTTCGGTCCTCCAGGACTTTCTGGTGTAGGTTGTATTGGTTCGCAGACCCACCACCGGGGTTGGTATTGCTGGGGTATCTATTCTAAGGTAAGGAATCTAATACTAACCTGTTTCTTTCAGATGAACAAGTTACTTACCTTCGGTAACGATATATCTGTAAGAAACAGTAGTTAGTATTAGATTCCTTACCGCCCCACCCATCCTCCCCGTTCTGCGAACTGATACCTAGGGTTAAGGACATCCCTTTCAGGGCCCTAGTTTCAAATGGCACCAGTGTTAGTTCTCACATGGCTCTGCGTGTTCTGGCGCGGAAAAGCTGTGTGCAAAGAACTGACGTCAGCGCGCGGAGGCGGCGTCTATATACTCCAGCGACGTCATCACGGCGCACGACGCCGACGACGCGGAGCCGCAGGGGACGCCTGCAGACGACGCCTACCGACGCGCAGGGGTACTGCTACGCAAAAGTTTCCGGATCCAGACTGACGCCTGGGGATATTCTAAGGTAAGGAATCTAATACTAACTACTGTTTCTTACAGATATATCGTTACCGAAGGTAAGTAACTTGTTCATTAGGCCCTCAGTTTTCACAGTTGTCATCTCAGAACCCAGATTTCTTTCAATCACCTTTTGTTTGTTTTTGATTGTATCCTTGCATTAGACCCTCTTCAGCACTTGGCTTCCTTTTGGCTAGGTTTGTGCAATACAAATAATACATACATGTCTTTCTTATATGAAGGCTGCTGGACATTGTGGTAACTGTTCTGGTGTTTGTATTGTGTACTGTGTTGCAGCTTGGCATTTACTTTCGCTTTGTCACTATATACAGCTTTCAGTTGTTGTGTATTGTGTTCTTGCTTCATGTACGCCTCTGGTGATTTGCCTGCATACTGCTGGTATTGAGTCTCAAGTTTGCCAGCTTAGATGTGTTACAATGGCAAGTGACAGATCTCTTGAATTATTCTATTTACCTGATATTACAGGGAAATGCTATTTAAGTATGTTAATTTAATTAATGATTTACTATTATTGAAAATGGGAGGTTAGTGGCGAATGTAGGCCTGGTGTGTTTCAATGCTTTTTTCAGTTTTAAATGTAAGTTTATTAAAGATGAGTTAAAACACAAATAGATAATGCATTACAGTCTAGAGTTAGCATACAATTGAAACTATTAAACAGAATATTTTTTCTGGCGGAAGGGTGAGAGGTATACATGGTTTAGAAAATGAACAGTCTGGTGGTCACGTAGAAAATTGGAATACATTTGTAGAAAAAGAATACTAATCAAAATAAGACATTGTTATTTTCAGTAAAGTGGAAGTCAAGGAGGTTGAATAAATGGTTGTTGAGCAGGAGTGCGTGCAAGGTATACTTTGCATGGTCATTCAAAAAAGTTGTAAGAGGAGACCATAAGATTAAATGTCACAAAACAAGTGATACACGGTGCATGTATACTGTATCTCGTCTAAGATTATGACAAACTGCATACCACCATTCTTGGAAAGATAGTTTGGTTAGGTCTCTCAAATTTTTTGTGATTTGCTGAAAGCAACTGCTAGTAGCATCTCCAATAAGCATACATCAAATGAAAGTGTGACCCAATCCTCAGATAAACTTCCTAAGAAGATGTTAGTAATTGAAAAAGGTACTGTAGGTTGCACATTTCTGCTTATCTGAACGAACACCAGCTCCAATTCCTTGATAGAAACCAGACACAAACACAAGGGCTCGATTTTTTTTTTCTGAATTTTTCTCACATTTATTCTTTTGGTGTAACGTATTTCGGCATCTCTGCCTTGCTCACACAAGGTTATTTACAACAAGGGGTGGTGATGGACACACAAGGAGCATCGTTGTTCTCTAAACTTATAATACAAGTCACACAATTTCCTGTTACAACAGACATGGAAAACATACTACACAAACACCCGATGATCAGAAGATTTGGGGTAAATAAATCTCCTACACTCTCAATGTGGAAATCAATATTGGTTGAAAACTCTCTAATAGTTGTTATTAATATTTTTACATTTTCCTAATTTCTGGTGTTTTCCACGCCTTTCTTCACGAGCATAAAAAGGGGGGGGTGGACATAGGGGATTAAAAGATTCAAGCTAAGTACATGTTTTATTTTGAAACGATCCTGTACACAATTGTCTCATGGTTTGATTAAGTCAAATAAATTGCAAGTGCCATAAAAGTATATAAAGTGTCAATGACCCATTATGACCCAAGCGTTGGTCACGTCCCGCGTTGACTACGCTAATGTGTTGCTATTAGGAACTACGGAGAAGAACTTAAGAAGATTGCAAGTGCTGCAAAATACGGCGGCCCGATTAGTCCTCAGACTCCCCAAAAGAACGGCATCCAAGCCTACTTTGGTTGCCCTTCACTGGCTTCCTATAAAGAAAAGGATCCTCTTTAAAGCTCTCCTTTTCTGCTATAGGATAACTTCTGCAAAAGCGCCGGAATATTTGAAGGATCTAGCTATCCCCTATCTGCCCCAAAGAGCACTTCGCTCAATGGGTATGGGTCTCCTTACAGTTCCTCGTGTAAGAAGGGCCAGGATGGGAGGTCGCTCCTTTCGGGTGTTGGCAGCCACCCAATGGAACATCCTTCCAACTGAGATCAGACTAGCCAAAACTGAAACTATGTTCAGGAAGCTTTTAAAAACACATTTGTTTGCCCTCTAGGGATGGCTGTTTCTGCTCTCTTGACTCTCTCTCCACAGCGCGGGGATACGCCGGGATGGCGTCACCAGGCGCTTTATAAACCCCTTTATTATTATTATTATTATTAATGGGATAGCATGTGGATACTCATCCAAATCCAGAGTTCCACAATGATCAATATCTTGGCATACACACAAGTGTGAAATGCATTGATTCTGCAAATTGCCCACGCTCGATCTCGAACAGTGGGACCACCTACAGAGAATCACCAAATTAAATGCAAGTGCATTATTGATATAGGCTGGACCTTAACACCACATCACTAATTGTTCTTCTTTCCAAAGTTGGTGCATGCTCATGAGCTCGATAAAAATCCATGTAAATAAATAACTAAAGTGCAAGTGCCTAATATCTACTGAAAATCATTCATCAAGCAGTTCAAATAAAGTGCAAGTGCATTATTACACAATATGACAATTGATAACTCGATGTGGTGTTACTGGATTCAGAAATCTGAAATTCTTTCCAATACATGATGATTTAAGTTGACTCCCAATATACAAAGTGCAAATGCCTAACAGCATCAGTGGCCTTTTTTCAGTGGATTGACAATCTGACTCCCAACTGTAAAGTGCAAATGCATCATAACACTCTTTAAAATCCACAGTCACATGACAGCGCATACAGGTATAATAATAAAACAAAAACAAAAAATGGGGATGATTCCCTTCATCACAAACTCCTACTGGGTTGATTGGTATAAAGTGCAAGTGTGCTTTTAAATGTATAAAATGTAAAAAGGGAAACAAAGTTTAGCTCCCACCAATGTGGCTGGGGCTCTTATCAACCCCCATTTTTGTGGACTACGTTCACTACTAAGATTCTTAACTCCTTTGTGATGAATGGTACTTGTAATAAAATCAGCTATATATTTCTTTAAATTCATTGGTTCATAAGATACATTTTCTTTCTTCCTCGTCTCAACACTTCTCTATTCCTATATAGTTCTCTACTATTACCTAAAAGTCACAAAGAACCATGATATTTAGATGTGTACAAACAAGTCGTCATCAGAATTCAGGCCAAACGGAATTTTTGTGATAAACAATACTATGTACCTTGACGCAAGTTGTAACCGTTTCTGCTCACGTTTTTCACCTCTTCTATTCTTTGGAATTTGGTCAATTGCATAATAAGAGAGATCGTTCCCATTCCCACTAAGTATATCATTAACGTGCCTGACAACAGCGTAGCTCTTATTGTTATTCTTCACAGCCGTAAGGTGCTGAAGTATTCTTATGTGCACCATATGAATGGTGCTGCCCACGTACAGTATCGGACAGGTGCATTGCAGGACACAAACCACAAACTCACTCTTGCATTGTAAGAAATTCAAAGACATTTTTAATTCTCCATGGACTTTTGAGTAAGGGCGATAGTACCTCTTTTTTTATTTGGACCAAATTTGCAGGCCTTGCACTTTGAGCATTTAATGAGGCCCAAACTTAATCTGAGCACAAACCTATGTCCAGAAATCATGAAAAATTGGTAATGTAAAAAGTAAATGCTTTAAATCAGCATGTTCTAGTGAACATGCCCAAAAAGAGTCAGAAAGCTCTGACTAAAGCTTGCGCAAAACCACGGATGATAGGTGAAGTCTTTTATATGCAAAGAAAAGTGTTTGTGTGGTGCTTGTGCTATAGGGGCCTTCCTAATTTTGCCTCAATTTTGTTTCCAAAACGGGACAGACCACTCAGTTACCAAATCGTGTTCCCAAGATACCTCTGTACTTGTTTAATCTCTTTCCATGGTGTAATATTGTAAATAGGGGTAGATACTAGAAGTTTGGGAATTTGAAGCCAGAAGGACGTATAAATGATTAGAAGGGGATGTAGCAGAAAGAGTAAAAGATTGATATTGGTTATTTTGGAAAGTGCCTTTTGTTAAAGTCAAAATGTATGTTAAAAAGATGGCGGGTTGCAGATAGTAAGAGCTCATAAGTAAAATATAGGAGTGTTATGATCAAGGAGCTAATTGACCCAAATTCGGACTTCTTCCTCCAGAATTTCCAAAAAATAGTCTTCTTATTAATTAGTATGTACTCACTATTCCAAATAGTAGAATTACGAAAAGTGTAGATATTAAAAAAGCAAAGGTTTTACAAACATACAAGTTAGATTTTAGTGACAAGGATATTATGAATTTGAGAGCTCGTGAAAATAAATTACAGATAAAGAGCGGAGGACATTGATCAAGAAATGGATTGAGAGAGAAAAATGGGAAGGTAGATAGTTGAAGAAAAAGGAAGAAATAAAGAGTTAGGTTGCAGTCATCAGATGATGCCCTAGATGGAAATGTAGGGGAAATATGGGTGCTCCCAATGAGAGAAGTACCTCGTGGAGGTTATGTTCATGTACCTTGGACAAAACCTGGTATTTTGTCATTTGCAAATCTTTTCCTGAAATTCCAGTGGAATGGTACAGGCGGATTGAAAGATTTGTGAACATTTCAAAAGTTTTGTGGATTGATTTGAATACTCTATTTGACCTGAGATAGAACCTGAAAAGGATCCTAGAACAGGAGCGCCATCGCCAGTGGTATTAAAGAAATACCAGCAGGTGATAAATCACTTGATGAGTAAGATTTCCCCAAAGAGATTGATTGGCAGCAGATTGACAGAACAATGCTGCCTAAAGTAAGACAGTACATTCCTATTTTGAGAGAGTGATACAGGCTTTCAAACAATATACTGGTTTGGATAATGTAGCTGAAAAAGATATGGGACATTTTGTTCATAGACTTGTGCATGGCTTGAGACCTGCAATTTCTAACATGATCAGACAGCAAATGCTTTGTTAGCAAACCAAATCATTAGAAGGGAGTTTGCATTATGCAAAATATTGTGGGAATGAGATTGAGATACAGGACAGGAAACTAAAGGAGAAGTTGATGGAGAAATGTCAGAAACAGATGAGTTTTGACAATATTTCTCTGATACAGGGGGGATATAATTAAGTTCCAATGATGCAGGGTGTTAATGGTTTATAGCAACAGCATATTCAGCCACAAAGTAGAGGTCATGTAAACCCAGTAGATCCAAGAACTGGTGTTGATGTGTCACTTTTGAAGAAAATGAATCCATGTTATGCTTGCAGAAAATGTGGCTATTGGAAGCATGAGTGTAAGTCAATTTCAAATAATGTAGGGAATCAAATGCAGAATATGTACAGCCTCAAGGAAATAACATGGCACAGACTTAAAAGGCACAAGGTCAGAGAGTGCAAAATCCTAATGTATCTCAGTTAATGCAAAAGCCCCAGGTGCTGATGACTCAACAGAATATTCAGGTGCAAAGGTATAACCAGAATGTATTACAACAGAATTTGATTCAGTTAGATGACACATAAGCCTGACAGTGCCTGAGGGGTAGGAGGACGGCTTACATGGCAGACCTTTAGGGGTAGATCAGAGTGTTCCCTATGTGAATGGAGAAGGGGATGGGAACCAGGTCTCATTCCTTGTTGACACTGGTGCTACCCACTCTACTGCGAGAATAGCAAAGGGTCCTAACCTACGCCTTTCATGAGAAAGTATACATGTTGTAGAAATTTCAAACAAAAAGTTGTCCACCTTAATTATGGAACCTTTGTCAGTTAAAATAGGGTCCCTTGAGAATCAACATTGATATGTGGTGTGTGATACAAGTCCAGTGAATCTTCTTGGATGTAACTTACTGTGTAAGTTAAAATCTTCCATTTTCTGCACACCAATAGGTATTGAGTAGAACACAAATGATGAAGATGTTGTTTTTAAACTTGCCCGACAGAAATCTGATGTGGGAATGTATCCTCTACTGAGGAGTGAGGATTTGTCTATTGAATTGAGAGACACCGGGTTACCTGCAGTCCAGGACTTAAAAAGTAAAGATATACAACTAATCAAAGGTGTTGAACCAGTCTAGATAATCGTTAAACCACATGCAGAATTTCCCAGAATTCCACAATAGAATTTGTGACCAGATACTATTGCTGGAATTACTCCTGTGATTGACTCACAATGACTGAGCAAGGGAGCAAGGGATCCTAAAGGAGATAATGGGAATTCCATATAACTCTCCTATTATGGACCTTGAGAAGCCAAATGGCAAATATCGTATTGTGCAGGATTTGCATTGGGTGAATTAGATTGTTGTTCCATGTTGTCCCGTTGGACCGGATCCAGCTGTGATATTGTTACAAAATTCCATGTGAGGCAGAATGGTTTTCCGTTATCTGCTTATGTCAGGCATGTGTCTTAATTCCATTGCATGAGGATAGCTAGTATCTTTTTGCTTTCTGTTTTGTTGTGATTTAGCATGGTGCTAAGTCTCACAATGCTATACAGAAAGCCCCTTAAACTTTAACCAGATATGTAAAAAGACTCTTCAGTCTCTGGTAATGCTAAATCATTTAATGCTAGTGCAGTACGTTAACGGACCTACTGGTGGCGTCAAATACAAAAGAAGCTTGTAGGATTGATACTATTGCACTTCTGAATCACTTATCGGAGAACGGACCTAAAGTATCCCTGACCAAGTTACAGTTTTGCAAAACAGACGTCTTGTACTTAGGACATCACATTGAGACAGGAGCGTGAAAAATGTCACAAAAAAGGATTACAGCGATTCTTGCATGAATACACAGACTACGCAAAAGGAAGTCCACATATTCTTAGGAATGTTGGGCTACTGTTAACAGTGAATGATTCTGAATGTTTCATTCTCAGCCAACCTCATCAGAGGTTGACACACAAAGACGTGTCTGAACCAGTACCTTAGGATAGCAGTTGTATGACACCTTTCACTGTGCGGCAAGAATGCCTTTGTAGGCATAAGCATTGGGAATTCCTGATTCCAATAAGGGCTTTATGTTGCTTTGCAGTCAAAGAGAAGGCTGCACTCTTTCAATGTTGATACTTGTGCATGGAAGCATTCACAGATCAATTGCCTATTTTTGGTGACTCTTGACCCTGTTGCGACTGGATTGCCTGGATGCTTGAAAGCGATTGCATCTGCGTGTGTGAGTCTTGAACAGTCCTGGCACATTCACTGACTTTATTTGCACACCATTCAGTGGAACAACTCTTAATGAGTACTCGTGCAGAGCATCGGACAAATAGTGTTTGACTAAGTATAAACAGATCCTACTTGGTGCAGAAAATGTGACACTAAAAAGGTGAATGATTTTGAATCCAGCTACCCAGATACCATTGTATGGAAATGAGAACGTTACTGTTAAAGTTGAACATGATTGTTTGGATGTGACTGAATCATGTGTGAAACCACATCCTGATATCTTGGACGAACCATTGCCTAAATCCGATCATGTGTTTGTTGATGGATCCTGTTTGAGAGACAATGAAGGAAATCTGAAAGCTGCTTACGCTGTATGTACAGTTGGAGGTGTTGTGGAAGCATCGTGGTTGAAAGGAGTGTATTCTGCCCAGTCGCGGAACTTGTCGCCTTGTCGTGGGCTTTCAGCATTTCAGAGCAACTCAGAGTTACAATTTACACTGGTAGTCAATACAGCTCTGCAGTCGTACATGACTTAGGACAGCTGTGGTTCCAGGATGGGTTCATGACATCATCTGGTTCACCAATATGAAATGGAAAGTGCTTGAAAAACCTTTTGCGGTACCTACAATTGCCTACCCAAATTGCAGTTGTGAAGTGTGTTGCTCATAGGCAAGGCACTGACTATGTCAACGTTGGATAGATATGCTGATAAAATGGCAAAGTATTTTGCATTAAATGCACATACTTTTTAATGAGGAAATCTTAAAAGAAACCTCAGGCATCAGATTGCAATTTATTGTTGTCAGCAGTATATACCTGGGGTGAGGTAAGGGGTTGCAAGAAGAAATGACAGGAATGGAACAGCAAGGTTTGGAGAGAGCAGGATGTAGCAAAAGAGAGGATGATGTTTAACTTTACACTGATGGCAGGACTGTATTGCCTGCCAGTCTATTACTACATATGGCGAGACATTACCATGGTCCTGCACATGTGGGGAGAAATGGAATGATGCACCTTATCCAACAGGTGTGTTTTAATCCTATATTCAGAATTAATGCAGAGACATTGTGTCACACGTGTGTAGTGTGTCAACTGCAAAATCCGGGGAGAAAAATATGGGCTGTCATGAGTCACATTAATAAATCCGCAGGTCCCTTCAACTGAATGCAAATACACTTTAATGAAGTGCCCCTTTTCAAGGATTGGAGGTATGTTTTGGTCATTGTATGGATTTTTTTCAAAATGGGTTGTAACCTATCTGACAAGCAGGAATGGCAGCTTGACCAGGGAAAATTAATCTTAAGGAAATTGATTCAGAGGTTCGGATTTTCAACTTCTCCTTAGTCAGATCGAATAACTCATTTTAATAATGAGGTCCTGAAAATGTTGTGTGCAGCACTACAAGTTGAGCAGAAGCTTCATTGCAGTTACCGTCCAGAAGCTTTTGGCTTTTTGGAGCAAATTAATGGCACATTAAAAACAAGATTGGTGAAAGTGTGCACTTGAACGTTTTTGAAGTGGTCTGATGCATTGCCTATTGTGTTGGTGATTTTAAGAAGTACACCAGACAGGAGGACAGGATTGTCGGTGCACGAAGTTATTTTAGGCCAAGTGATGAGATTGCCAGCTGGTCCTGCTAATGCACTTGAAAATACAACCAATTACCTTATTTGGGATTACTGCAAGGGACTTGCTGATGTGGTACATTCTGTGTCTCACCAGGTTGGAAAAGCTTCCTTTGCAGTTCAACAGGAGCAGTGCTAAGACCTCAGTACTGAGGACTGGGTAATGGTGAAGAAACACATGCGCAAAACGTATTTGGTATCTGTTAGAAATGGGGGTCTCTAGTTGGCAGTGGCTTGCCACAGTCCAAGTAGGGACCCTTCTTCCTAAGTCAGAGTAAGGGGGCTACACCCTTTGATAACCCCTGCTCAACCCTGTGGTAACGTAGCACGAACAGCCAGGCTTATCTCAGAAGCAGTGTGTAAAGCATTTATGATCATTCACAGTAACACAGTGAAGGACACTACAAAGGGACACCACACAATTTGGTATAAAAAATAAGAATCCTTATATGTAGACTTAACACAAGACCAATAACGGTAAAAAGCCACAACTAAAAAAGGGGGTACTCTTGGAATGCTGGAAAAAAAGTTCAAAGTGTTCAAATATGGGTTCAGTTCAAAGCAGGGGTGTCTGTGACCCTTTACTTACAAAGTACCTGAATTTCGTAGCAAAACAAGCAAAATGGCGCCAGCGAGCTGTAGCGATGATTTCCCGCCCGCTAGGCCGACGATGCGTTGAATCCTTGCCGCAAGGGAGTATGATACGCCGGTCTGCGGGTGCGTGCTGGACAAAGCGGCAGACTTCTTCACGCTAGGCCAGCGATGTGTTGAATCCTTGCCGCAAGGGAGGATGATGCGCTGATCCTGTTTTGTGTGCGAACTTGTTGCGAAGAAAGAAAATGGCGCCCGTGACGGAGCGGCGATCCAGGTGCGATGTGCGGAAAATGGCGGATGCGCGGCGCCCGCTCTGCAATGTCGTGATGCGATGATCTCGATGCAATGATCCGGGGTTAGCGAGCCTTCGACAAGCCCACAAACGTGCGACGCGATGATCTCGGGGGTTAGCAAGCACTTTGTGGCCCGTAAGCGTGCAATGCGATGATCTTTGGTTTGCGAGCACTCGGCGGTAGCAGCGTGTTGATTTTCCTTACGCTCTTCAGCTGCGGAGGCTTGCAATTCGGCTTTAGCAAAGATTTCAGCTCTCTCTTCTCTGTAGTAGAACTAGAGGCCCTGGAACTCACAGTGCCTCACCTGCAGCTAGAAATCCTTGCTGGGAGGAAGCAGGAGGCTGGTGGGGGAGTCAGGTGTGCCTGTGACTCTAGCCCTTGGATAATTGCTTAGCAAAATAAAAGTCTCTCAAAAGTCCTTTTCCCTCTTCTTCCAAGTCCAAGGGGAACTACTGCAGGCCAATCCAAGAAACAGCACACAAGGAAAGTCCTCTCCTGCAGATTCCTTCAGTAACCCGGACAGAGGTTCCTCTTGACATCCAGGAGCAATACAAAAATCAGGGGTTTGGGCACAGATACTTATACCCCAAAAGTCTTTTTTCTCAAAAGTCTCTAGTCACTGAACTCGGCTAGAACCAGTTCTGCTCAGGCCAGGAGCACTTTGTTTACCAGGCTGCATCCTTCCTTTCAGAAAGAGGTGGTCTGCCATCAGATGCACAGTAGGAGGTGGAGCCAGCATTCACCATGCCAGGCACAGCCCTATTCAGGTCAAGGAGCTACCCCTCCCCAGTACGCAATGCAGATCTCTCCATTCAACCCAGGTCTGACTCAGCCTGTCTTGCCCCTCTAAACCCAGACAGCCAATACACATAACAGCAGAGCACACTGGAGGCTTAGGCAAGAAAATACCTACTTTCTAAAAGTGGTATTTTCAAGCACAGAATGTTAAAACCAACTTCACTAAAATATGTATTTTATCATTCTGAGTTCAGGCATACTAAACTCGAATTTCTTCCATGTACCCTGGGTCAGATAGGACTATAAGATGTAATAGCCAGTCTGCCCATTCTAGCCTATGGAGAACAGGTAGCCTTGCAGCAGTGAAAAACAAAATGGAGGGGGATTCAATACCAGGACATGCTACACATACCAAGCCATGTCATACCTTACACACACAATTCACATACTATAAGGCTAAGGGAAGGTTCAGGGGCTGGGAAGTGTGGGCACTTCACAGCCAAGATGGCAGTTCTAGACTGCACGCAGACACTGCAGTGGCAGGTCTGAGGAACACTTTACAAGCTGCTTCTGTGGGTAGCGTAAACCAGCGCTGCAGGCCCACCAGCAGCATTTGGGTTACCAGCCCTGGGCAAACACAGGCCACACTACTAGGGACTAACAGGTAAACCAAATAAGCCAATCCGGGATATACCAATTCACAGTCATATTTACCCAGGGAGCATTTGTGCTGTGGCACTAAAAGGCAGTGGCACCTAATACCAGCAAAGACTGAGGAGACAACAGCGATAAATGGAAGGGAGACCCACGCCAATGGTGCCAGGTCTAACAGTATCCACGCCTGAGAGGGCCTTTTCAGGTGATCTTAGTCACAATCACTGATGTGAAGTGCAGAGGTCTCCCGAATTTGGTACATGGCAGCCACACTTGCCGAGTCCTAAGTCAGCTTGAGGATACAACAGAGACAGAGGTATCAGGTTAGTCAAGCTGTTGGGGGCCAGCAGGCTGTTGGGACAGTACTTGTTTGGCCTGAGGGGGGTCCAAGAGAGTCAACTGTAGGTACCAAAGTGTCAAAGCAAACAAAGTTGACTGCAAGAGATACAGACGCTAGCCAAGGGCCTAGTACAGGAAGAAAGTAAGTAGTACCCAGAGACTGTTGGCAGAGAAGTGATGTGAAGCTGCCTGGCTACAGGACGCCTACCACCAACTGTTCCTGAAAGTTCTCAGCAGTCTGAACTGATGATATTGATGATGAGTAAGCAACTGTGAGGAGATGAAAGAGAGCAGGAGTACCCAGTCAAAGTACTCCTCTCCTGAATGGACTTATCTGGCAGCAAATTAATGGGAATGGGAGTGTATAATCCATTGTAATACCAGTACGAATCTACCTGAACTTCCATTAAACAAACTATGTTGCAGATCTGAATTTCAACCTTGGTGTACCAATCGAAAGACTGACACAATATTTCTTTAATTTACTCCTCAATTAACCTGATATGAGTATCTTTTCGGATTGAAAGAAGCTGTTGAACTGTGCCTTAACATTTTTGTGTCTAACTTTGCCAAATTACTCCAACTACTGCTGCTCTTTGGAATTTTTCTAGTCAAATGATCAGACGTTTTATAAGTCATGGGGTCCAACACTGAAATCTCTTCTACATGTAAATTCGATATACTGGTATCTTTTCCATTAGTTCTATGATATTACTTGATTTGCTTATCATTTTAAATTTACCGCACTAAGAGGGTCATTAGGATGGCGGGTGGACTTTGCCCGCCCGCCATCCTCGTGGTAATAGGGACCGGCCGCCATAAGGGCGGGGGTCCCATCACCAGCATTAGGATGCGCCCGCCACTGTGGCGGGCGCATCCCGCATTCCTACCATTGTGGCTGGCGGTGCACTCAGCACCGCCCGCCACAATGGCAGGAACGTATGCTGTGCACTTCCATGCACAGCATGGCAGGCACAGCACGGTGCCGGCCATGCTGTGCATGGAACTGCTGGGGGGTACCATAGGTACCCCCATGTGCACCCCCCACCCCCTGGGAGTCCCTGGGGGCCCGCAACAGGCCCCCGCAGGGAATCTCTGCATGCCTTTCCGTGGCGGCATTACCGCCAGGGAAAAGCATTGAAACATGCCCCATGCCCATCATAATATGGCTGGCGGTGTCTGATAGACACCGCCACCATATTATTCCTTTTCCTCCCCGGCCGCAAGGCGACCGGGGCGGAAGAGCGGCAGACGGTCTTTCCGTCCGCCGAGGCCCCCCTGCCATACTAATATGGCGGGGGGGGGGGAAACTAGTGTGGATGTCGGTCGGATTGCCTCCGCCAGACCGGCGGTGGCTACCGCCAGCCTGGCGGAGGCAATCCGCCCGACATCGTAGTGGGCCCCTATGTTCCTACAAAATATTCAAAACTCACAATTTCTTCGGAAGATACAAAGATGAATTACACTGATTCTATCACTCTGAATTCTAAAGCTTTACATAATGATGTTACAATAACTGGGTTGTCTGTAAATGTATATAATAGATTACCAAGTGAATATGTTCATACCATGAATGTTGGTAATGGCTATATCTTCATCAGTTGCTGAGGACATAACTTATCATAGCTAGCCTCTGACATATGAAATCTCACGCAGTGTAGTAACTAGCTTGTCTATGGTACTGGTCAATTACAGTCTTATTATTCTTACCAAGATCTGATCTTTTCAGAACCTCTGGTGTCAAAGCACTTAAATTCCCATTATGACGCTTCAAAGGTTGAACCTATGGACTATATATTTAGACCGACTCAAACTTTGGCCACGGCGTATGAACTTAGAAATAGCCTAACATGTAAATTAATGAGAGCTGAGAATTCTTTTATAAATTTAGTAAAAAGTTGCCCAGATAATCTAACTATAAATACTAATACATTGTCAAAAGAGATCAAATATTAACTTGATATTTGTAGGTTCTAGTAAATGTGAGCATACTTTTGAAATGTATAAAAATTAGGGAAGATACTAAGAGGATTTTGATCCCATCTTTACCGGAGTGTATTATATTTGTGGAAAGAATGCTTTTTATAGATTACCAAGAGGCTGGTATGGAAGTTGTGATATGACAATAGTATTTCTAAAAATGTATCATGTTAAAGATTATGAAAAAGAAAACAAATTTGAGAACAGGAGAATGAAGAGAGGTATGAGTGCAAGCGAAATAGTGGGTGATATTTTTGGAGTTTTAATACCTTCAGTAGGGGTGGCATTAAGCACACAGAAAATTAGAAAACTTTCTACCAGAGTTTAAAACCAATGTATTTTATAGATTTTCCGCTAACAGCAAACATGCTGTGCATTTGGCACATCTGAAAGGGAATCTCCAGCAGACAGAAGTTAAAACATCTACAGATCATCCAGATCTAGATTACAGATATGGAATATACATGTATCCAAGGGTGTCCCAAGACAGCATAAAATAGAACCAAGACAACAAGCTCCAAAACATGCAAACACATAATAATGCTCACTCTGTCATCGTGAAACCTACAGAGAGATAGATATTTCTGGCACCTTTCAATCCTCCCCTCCCGAGCCATCCTCCATGGGGTGGTCCTCATCTTGGAACATACCTAGCAGTTGTACCTACTGTAATAGAGCCACAGGCGCCCCGTCATCGGCATGTGGTTGTCCCTCCACAGCCCCTCACTCTATCAAATCCTTCAACCAACAGGTCCGCCGCAGAGCTTGTGCCCCATCCACCCAACAGCCACCCTCTCTGCCCCAGGAGTAGGGCCAGTTAAGCCACCACCACTCCCAATAAATAGGCAATCTGATTCAATGGGACACTAATCCCCGTGGCCGCCTCTATGCGAGGTAACACCAGTGCCCAGTATGACTTAACAGAAGGACATTCCCAGGCTAAGTGCAGAAAGTTAGTGCATACCCTCTCACTTCATGAACAGCCAGAATTTCTTGTGAGGTCCATCCTGTTAATGCTGTGTGGGATGACGTATGTGCGGTGTATGAAATAGTTTGAAACGATTATTGCAGGATACAGTACAAACAAGGTTCAATCCCATCTCCCAATCCGTACCTCCATATCACCCTTCCATGCCCTTTGGGCTGGGTATTACAGCAGCTAACTTTCTACCATAGTTGATAAATTAGCCACCAGTACAGCTGGGGGATTTTCTGTTATAGATGTAGAATGTATTTCAATAAGATCAAAGATGATTCAAAATCGACTTACCCTAGATATTCGTCTTGCGAAGATGGGCAGAGTCTGTCAATCACTAAAGGTCCTACATTGTTGCACCTACATAACAGACAAGAGCAAAGACTTGGAGAGTTACATCAAAAACATTACTGTCTTAAATGAGGACTTAAGAGATTTAAAAGCAGATGATGCATGAGAGACAATATTTCAGGGATTGTCAACTGTCAGCAACTGATTGGGTAACTTAGGATATGGATTGGTAATTTCCATCTTGAGACCTTTAGTGGCGATCTCCTTGAGCATAATGCTACTATAATATATATCAAAGTTTGCAAAAACAGAAAAGACCAACAAAGAGTGAAAGGAACAAGAGGTGATCTTGAAATAGAAGATGAACAATGTAAATATTATGACAAAATGAAAATCTTAGAAGGGTGTAGAAGAAAGAGGTTAAAGACAACAAACCCCTAATCTGTGATGAGATCTGAGTTAGTAGATATTGTGTTGGCTTGAATCACATCAGAGGGGAGCTTGATAGCGCAAATATTTCAAAACCTCTTCACATGACACTTTTACCGATTTAGACACAAAAGCCTAAATGTGCACATTGCGCAGGATGAACAAAGCGATACAACAATAGAGACAAGTGAAGTAATAGCACCGTAAAAGCATGCTGGAAAGAGATGGAAAAAGTGGAAAATACATTGATAAATAGTTATAATGCTTATTAATAGATTACTCATAAAATTATGTTCTACTATTCACGTACTGATAAAACTAATTGATCTAATCATGAGGCCTAACAGTTCCATTGCCTTACATTGTAAATGTATTATGAACTGATCGGAGAGAGCTGGAAGTGCACAAGGAAAAGCTAGACGCCGGTCCTCTGCGGGGCATGCTGGTCCCGGCTTAGTCCCAGCCTTTGGTTTGTCTCCACCTAAGCAGAGTGGATGTAGAAGCGCACGAGAAGGGGAAATGAGATGACAGCCCGCAGAGACCCACTGAGGGATGCTTTGATCCCGGCTTGGCCTCCGGTTCTGGGCTTGTCCTCGCCGATTCTGTGAAGATACAGAAGTGCAAGAGAAGTGCATGAGTGAGAGCAAGCCAACAAGATTGACTCTTTCCACTACTGATGCTTTTACCTGATCTGGAGGACTTAGCTGACGCTCTCACAAGAGAGAGGGAAAGAGTGAGACGCCAGCCCACAGAGGCTTGTTGAGGGACTCACAGGTCCCGGCTTGGCCTCTGGCACTCAACTTGTTCCCGCCATAACTGATCTTCTTGCCCTGCCCCGTCTTGTGACCCATCCCTAGCGCTGAGACCAGAGCAAATGGAGGAGCAGCCACGGGCCCCTATGATCAAGCATTGTAATAGCCATGCCGGAGAGAGCAGCTGCAGTCCAGCGAGGTGCTCACTGGGTGAGAGAATGAGGCAAGAGGCAAAGGGCAGTGAGGAGGTGGGAGTGCTGCCTATCACACTCATTAGCTGCCCGGTCTATATGAGATAGTGGGGGGAAATCATCCTTACTAACCTGAAAATCTCCTGGTTATATAATCTCCTTACTGGAGGCCCTGAAAATTACTTAGCAGATTACTCCCTCCACCAACTGCTACTGTGCCAAGCACCTCTGAGCCAGGATGACAGGGTGTACGGCAGAGTGGTAACTTGGTGTTGGGGTAAAGCGAGAGCAGGGGTAGGGGCAGCAACTGATTTGCACCTAGAAACAGTTTAACGACACTGGAACTTGGTCTAGTGCCCAAACAAAGTATACAGGCCGATGGCCGAGATGGTAGCACCAAGGCAGAGGGGGGGGGGTTAGCCTTTCCGTGCATTAGTGGGCTTCTGTTTATAACTGTCTAGCTGGGACTATCTTAAGAAGTCGAAGACCCAGAGGTTGCAAAGGGAAATGCCGCCAAAAGGGAAAACACACTGGGGCTATAAGGGACAGAAAACACTGTAATAAGAAAAGTGGAATCATTAAAAGGACCAGCATTGTAAGTCAGTGGAGAGTATCATCATTGACCCCCTAGAAGAGAATTTGCCTCCAGTATGCTAGATACTCGGGTATACCCTATGGATGAAGCAAGTGGGACATACATTTGGGACAATCTATGAAAGAATTTGTGGGGAAATATTTTAAAAGGAAACCTGACGCCCGTGAATATCCTTAACTGTCAGGGAGTCTTCAAGAGGATGTCAGGAAAGAGGGCGAAAAAAATTTAACAAGTGATTCTATGATTTTTTTTAAACATTACCAGACTTGGACAAAGCATTGGGGGACAAAGGGGGTAAAAATGGTGGGGGGATGTTTGTACCTGAACCGAGGTTATCGTCATTACCCCTTTCTCTCTCCCAGTGGAATTGATAGCCCCAGGGAAGAAAGAGAAGCCCTGCAACAAGCAGTGACTCAGCAAGGGGGGAGGGAATGGGGAGTGGGAAAACTGACTTACTTGGTGTTACAGGAAAGGGTACCCCTTGGCAAGGCCCTATCCCCCTCCAATACCAAGCTGTCCTCTATGGCACTGGACATGACAGCAACCTCGGCCTCGTCATTATTACAGGTGATGTCTTTAATGCAATAAACCCTTCAGGCAATATTAGAAGGCCTAGTTGAGAATAATGGTCAGGGGAAACCCATAAAATCCAACTACAAAGGATACTGGAGGACCAAAAACAAATTAACAATTGTATGTCTACTCTAGTACAACCAGTAATAGAGAAAAGAGACTAGGAGGTATATGTGTCACCCATCACCTATGACATAGAACATGGAAAGTCCGCAAAGCACCCTATGCTGGTAATAAAGGGGGGGGTAGAACTGAAGGACAAAAAAGTATATACCGGATTACAAGACAAGAGGGTAAAAACAAAGGATGCTGAAAAAGAAAGGGGCTGGTGTATGTCAATAAAGAGTGGGTAGCACTGGAGGACAAAGAGTATATATCTAATTAAAGGCAAGAGGGAAAACAGACAATTCAGAAATAAAAGGGGTGTAAAGGAAAGTTGGAGGTAAGTGCAGTGTGTTGTCCAAGAATAAGTGAGACGACAGACAAATCGAATGTGAAGTAATAGTTTGTGTGCATATCTCGGGATGTGCCTTTTGTGTGCTGCTTTTCCCTTGGTTTCTGCCAGCACTGCTTGCTCTACACAGCCTTTTTTTTGGTAGAGGATTTAGTTTCAGAATACTCCTTTGCCCGATACCATTTCTTAGTTAGAGTAGTGCAAGCAGGCTGCGCTGTGATTGGCTGGTGAAGTTAGTAGGGGACACAGTTAGGAAGTGAGCTCCCAGTAGTAAGGGAAGCTTCAAGATTAGTTGCACTTCCATGGCCCATCAGCATGTGTAAAATGGCACTTACTGGTGCACAATGTGATCTACCCAGTTTGAATCCAAGCTGTCTCTTTCCCTGCCACCATTTTACTGACAGAGAAAACGAAATAGGGTGGGCATTGGGGGCAAACACTGCTATGCAGCGGAGTCAGAGGTTAATGCCGACCTCCGCGCTCTCCAGCAAAACGCGGAGTCACATAATTCTGCAAAATCCACCCAAGGAGCCAACTTACCAGCCCATGGTTAGATTATGCCCCAATGAAATACATTATGGCTCTCCAGAGGATCAGCATAGAAGAATATATACTGATAGAAGTAAGGCAGGTTCTCAATTCTCAAAAGTACTTTATTCGGGTTTTCTTTCATACAAAAACCATATAAGTGCATAAAACAGAATATATTTCAAGCATTAGGTTAAATAAAAAAAAGAAAAGACACGTTGAATTACAATGTGTGGGACGAATATTTCATAGCATTAAAGTCCATCTGTCACATATTAAAAAGAAACAACTCACGGAGGTTTACTTAAAAGACTCTAAGTATCCAAACATTTTCTGTACTTCAATGAGCTTTTTAAAAAGCCAATCACAGGGGGTAATCATTCCAATTTTAGCAGCTGTAAGTATAGTAGGGTGGGGCGGGCTTGTACAAATTGCATTCTTTTTAAAATAGGTTTAAGATAAAAAGCCCTAGGGAATTCATAGTATTTACAAAAAAACATGAAGTGTAGCAAGTCCTGTGGAGACAGATTGTCGCAGCCACAGGGTGCTAACACGGTCCCTCTATGACACCCCTTTGGGACTGCAATTAAAAAATGAAATAAATTAAACCTAAACCTGGTTAATAAAAAGCGCTCATGTGCTGATAGTGGCAAAAGTAAGTATGGTTCTGATAGAAGTAAGGCAGGTTCACAAGTAACCATTGTAAATGCTATAAAAGGACCATTACCGAGCAACCAATTTGAATTCCAATCTGACTTAATAGCAAGTTGTGGTGTTAATACAATGGGAGGGATGAGTGATCTGGACTAGGAAACGGGTATTAGCACAGCTTACGGATATTGATGTGGAATGTAGGGGGGACAGGAGACAGTTACCCCAAGATACTCTCAAAGATCTGTGAACATATGTGCTTCCAAGAATCTTTGCTGTGCGAGGCACCCAAACCAGTAGAAGGATTTTTTATGCCTACTAAAGAGGCAATGTGCATGACAGGACATCGAAAATAGCCAATAAAATTACCTAGGTTAAATGTCGATGGCTATTGGCTAGTTAGATAGAGCGCTATAGAAGCCCTTGGCCTAGAAGGCAAATAATTGTGGTTAATATATACCTACAGCCAGGGTTTATAATAGATTATGAAGGGTAGTTGGGACTGTTAGCGGAGGATTTGGAGCTTATCTGTACAGAAAATGCAACAAAGTTGATAATGATTGTAGGGAATTTTAACCATAAATTGGATCCCTTTTAACCATAAATTGGATTGAATTGTTATATTAAAAATGGCACAGGTGCCCCCAGCTACTTTTTCCAGTGCAGTGGCTCTGCATGAGATGAATCCGTAGCAGAGTTCCTAGGATCCATAGGGCTATTCTTTGCGAAAGGATGTGTGGATATTGACTGCCCCACGAGAAAGACTTTTCACATAAGTAACCAGAGCAGCACAATCCACTAGGCCTTGATAAATGCTTGACACTTCACTGAAGTAGAAGGGTTCGAAGCGATGCAATCTGAAGGCAGTGATCATTGGCCTTTATGAGTATTACCTGGGATAGAACAGGGGCTGAAAAGTGATAGAGTGACCTGTCTGCAGATAGAATATCCTTGACGCATAACCACCTGTATAACCAAGGATAGTTTGAAATAGTTTAATGAGTTGATGATTGACTAAACGTCTCTCGGTATACCCGAGGAAAGGGAGAATGTCCTAACATGGTATGATGAGATGATTCGGTAGGTGGTAAACTGCTTGAGGGTACAACTAAAATCAGGATCTGCGACCAAGAATTGTGATTATGAGAAGGGGGTAAGTGAAATGGTTGCTTAATAACGAGTGTAGGAGCTTAAAATTGAGGGTAATGAAATGGGAAAGATACCCTTGTGATCCTTTCAATGAAAATAGAGATAAAGAATGGACTACACCAAGGCTGCATCCTGGACCCTCTAATGTTTTCACTATTCCTGCTCCTGTTCAATTTACCAAATACGTTACGTAATGCTAGATGTTTCAAGCATTAAGATGGGCGAGACCCACATCTCATGTCTGCTAAATGCAAATGATTTAGCAATAGTGGATATGACAGAATTGGGTCTGCAAAAGAAACTGGACGCCTTCTGAGAATATTGGTTGCCTTGCTGTCAATTTGTAAACTACTAAAACAATGGTGCTGGGAAAAGGAAAGGGAACTTTTAACTGGCAATTGGGAGGGGTCAAAGTTTAGGTGGTGGCAAATATAAATATTTGGGTATGTGGTTCGATACCATATAAAACTGGAGGGACCATATAGAATCATTAAAAGCAAAAGCCCTTTCCTCACTATGTGGCATAAAACAAATCAAGCGGAAATATGGAGGTCCGTCTCTACACCCATTTTATCAGCCTTTAGTGCAATGGTCCATCTACAATTGAATTTTTTTTTTTTGGGATAAATCATTAATTACAGCTGTGTCACAATCTCGCAAATCAAGTAGTTATTCCGTCTACAATTTCAATACAGAGTAGAGGTACTATCTTTAGGCGGTAAATTGGATTGGAACCTTGTGGATGGCAAATGTGTGAAACAGCTCCTTGCTCTCCCACCATCAACTATGATACATGCTGTGAGTGCAGAATGCCAACTTACAGCCTGGAAGTATCAGCGAATGCAAACTACATTGAATTTCTGGCTGAGATTGAGTAGAGAAGGGACCCTTAAAATATCACACATATGTAAAAGAGAAATAGAGGAAAGTGAAATGAATTGGCCATCCCAAGTTAGAAACATGCTAGCTAAGATCTGCATCAAAATACCACTGGAGCCAGAACAAAGGACGTTAGGGCAGCAGATCTCCAAACAGGAGCTATGCACTATTATAAGAAACAAGGCCAGAGAAGAAGATTTATTTTATCTGAGGAGAAAATCGTCCCCCCAGTTCCTGGTAAAAGTCTGGAACAATGAAAATATGTTCCCTTATATTGAGACCCTGCTAAGTCCTAAACTTAGAAATGTAGTATTGAAAAAAGTAAAATGCAGTGGTGCACATATTTTGGTGGACTGTTTGTTGTTCCTAGATGAACGGAAGGAGTTTTTAAAACCTCTTTTTATTACTTATAAGATTACTATTTGGCATCAAGCTCTAAGGCTGTTGATAAATATAAGATTTTTAAATATATGTGCAATAGGAAGATTTTTTATCGCAATACAGGACTCTCTAATAGAGCTGTCAATATAATTTAAAATGGGCCAGGGGTTTGACATGAGATTCCTCCCTTCTGATCCCACTATGGAGTCCCTTATTTATACAGACATGTACACTTTACTCCTATTTAATTCTTCCCATACTAGTCATGAGTTAAGACCTATTTGATATAGAGTGGCTCTGCTCCTGTTTGTAAGTGTTATTGGGCGTTTGTTGTGCTTTGTACTATTCTTATGTTTGCACTATTTGTATTGCTCATACATTTAACTGTACGTTTTTATTGTGTTGCCGTCCTTTATGGCTATATTAGCCAGATAAACTATATTGAATGATGAATGACTAGACAGTGGTGCAACTATGCAATACAAATATTTAGTCAATTGATACTTACAGATGTGATAGTAGAGACACTAATCACTACAAAAATTTGATAATTTTAGTTAAATGGTTTTCAAGAAAATGTACATGTATGGATGTTGAAAATTTGCGGCAGTAGGCCATAGCAGGCACTACATTTTGCGTAATATTACATTGGTGTACCATTTATTATGCATTTGAAACTTTAAATGTGTTCTTTCTTGAACTTAAATGTTCCTTTAGTTAGACCTCCGACCTTGGTCCTAGGCTCACACTCTCCCCCTGCAGCTCTGCTGTGCTCTGTGCTGACACTGAAGTCCCACCCATGCAGGGTTGGAGACTGCTCTGCGCCTCGGGCCCTCCGGGCTCATTCTGGTATTCTTAGTTTGGTTTGCTCAGCCCCATTGTTTCTCTGTGGTTTCATTTGTGTTTTTTGTTATTGTGCCTTATCGTATTATAGTGTTGGGTGTTCTTGGTTTTCCCCTACATTCTTCCCACCATTCCCGCTGCCGCACTGCCCTGTGACCATTCCCCTGACCACCTCACTCTCGCCTCCCAGCTGCACGTCCCTCCCCTACATAATGGCGTCTGCTGCGGGGGAGTGCGAGTGAGACCTCCAACCTTGGTCCTAGGCTCGCACTCTCCCCTTCATGTAAGCTGTGCTCTGTGCTGCCCCTGAAGCCCCATCCGTTGCAGGGTTTCTGACTGCCCTGCCCCTTGCGCCCTCCGGGCTGATTCTGGTATTCTTAGTCCGGTTTACTCAGCCCCATTGTTGGTCTGTGGTTTCATTTGTATTTTTTGTTATTGTGCCTTATTGTATTATACTGTTGGGTTTTGTTGGTTTTCCCCTCTGTTCTTCCCGCCATTCCCTCTGCCACATCACCCCATGATCCCTCCCCCTGACCGCCCGCTCTGGCCTCCCAGCTGCACATCCCTCCCCCCCCCTACATAATGGTGGCTGTTGTGCAGTCACACAGCGGACGTACGCAGCGGGCACGCCTAAGGCAAAACCGTCTGCACCCGTCCGCGACCCGACCGTGGCAAGCGACAGGAACCCTGGATCTCCAGGACCCCGCCGATACAACTCCACCGCACTTAACGCACTAAACCCCGGAAGACAGACCGACTGCGAAACATCCTCTTCCAACACAACCCATGGACAGTTCTCATGCAGACTCTGCCACAGGACCTTTTCCATCAACACAACCACCACAACCACCAATGGGCCATCTGATGCACGCACCGCCAAAACCCTGACATGCAATCTCCTCAACGTGCGCTCCCTGCACCAACACCCCGTGGAGATCTGGGACCTGATCGACAACTTCTCACCCTACGTCACCTTCTTCACAGAAACCTGGACCAATGCCACATCCGGCCCCAACATTGCGACGGCCATCCCTGACGGCTACAAGATCTAGAGAAAGGACTGTCCCCACTTGCCAGGAGGAGGACTCGCCATTGCACACAAGGCCCCCCTGGACTCTCAACATCGAGCACGAGGGACCCCCCACTCCAACACAGAACACCTCCACTTCCAAATCCACGCAATGCGACACCCTCATCAACAGCCATTGGGACCTCGCACCCAGTCCACAACTACCATAACTGAGCTCGCCGCACCCCACACCATCACCTCCATGGACTACATTCTACTCAAGGACCTTAATTTCCACCTTGACAATGGCGATGACCCCGACTCCATCACTCTCCTCGATACTCTCACCAACCTCGGACTGAAGCAGCTGGTCAACATGCTCACTCACAAAGCAGGACACACCCTCGACGCAATCTTCGCAGGAGGGACACACATCTGGTTCTGTTACACTACCCAGCCCCCTGGATGGACCACCACTGTGTCCACTTCACCTTCAACACCACCACTGCACCGAAGCCCCCCGTGCCTGCCAGGAAGGAACTGGAGCAATGTCACAGAGGAACATCTCAACACCACCCTCCTCCAAGACCCCCCCCCCCCCGACGCCACGACCGACACCAACTCAGCAGCCATAGGATTTCACCGCTGGATCTCCTACAGCGCCGACTAGCTTGCACTCCTCCGCCACCCTACCAAACCATGCCCTCTGAAGGCCACCTGGTTCACCACTGAACTACAAGAAGCCAGACGCTCCTGCAGATGCCTAGAGAAAACGTAGCGAAACCAAAAAAACACAGAAGCACAGAACAACCACAGGAGCGCTCTGAAGGAATACCACCAGCACATAAGAGAGCCCAAACGGACCTTCATAAGCGACAAAATCCAGACCAACACGACCAATGCAAAGGAACTGTTCAATGTTATACAGTAGTACGCAAACCCCCCAGTGAAGCCAAGGACGTCACATCTTTCCAGGAACTCTGCAACAAGGTCAGCTCCTACTTCCACCTGAAGATCAAAGTCCTCCACGACAACTTAAGCGAACAGACACCTGACACCTGACACCACCACCACCCCCTACGCTGCCGATAAGCCAACCATCATGACCTGGAATCCCGCCAACGTCAAACACATCACCTTGACCATGAAGAAAACCCAATCGGGAGCCCCAAAGGACTCCTGCCCACTGCCCATATTCCGCCATCTCTCCTGAACTAGGATGGACCATCAATGCCATCTTCATGTTCAGCATTTTCCCAGACGACTGGAAGCGGGCTGAGGTTAAACCCATCCTCAAGAAAGCAACGGCTGACCCAACAGTCCTGAAAAACTACAGGCCCATCTCTCGTCTCCCCTTTGCGGCCAAAGTCACTGAGAGACTCGGAAACGCCCAACTGACCGCCTTCATCGAAGAGAACTCCATCCTGGACGCCTCCCAGTCTGGATTCCCAAGCAACCACAGCACCAAGACCGCCCTCCTCGCCGCCACTGATGACATCCGCATGCTACTCAACCAGGGACACACTGCAGCCCTCATCCTTCTAGACCTCTCCGTAGCCTTTGACACCGTTTCACATTGCACACTCACAGCCAGACTTCATGACTCGGGGATACAAGGACCCGCCCTCGACTGGATCCAATCCTTTATCTCCGGCCGGACCCAGAGGATCTGACTCCCCTCCCCCCCCCCCCCCAATCGACCGATATCAACTGTGGAGTACTCCAAGGATAATCGCTCAGCCCCATGCTCTTCAACAACTACATGGCCCCCCTCGCCGCCATCGTCCGACAGTATGGGCTCAGCATTGTATCCTGCCCTGATGACACCCTGCTAATACCCTCACTCACGAAGAATCCCGAAGACACCAGACTCTGTTTCTAGGAATGAATGAAGAACATGGCAACCTATTTGCCCTCTCTGGGACGATTTCGGAGCTCACAGCGCGCTGCTCGTGCGCCGGCTTCGCAGATGCAATTGCATCTAAGGGGTGAGCGAGGGGGGGCAATGAGCCCGATGGTGCAAATCACCTTTTGTGACGTCACTTCCTGTTGTGACATCACTTACAGGTGACAATGTCTCCCCACTTCTTTTTTTACGACTTGTGCCCTGGTCCCCCGCATCCGCAGAAACAGACAGGCGGGAGAGCCTTCTCCTACATCGCAGCCAAAACCTGTAACGAACTCCCTGTGAACATCAGACACTCCTCAACCCTGCACACGTTCAGGAAGGAACTCAAGACCTGGCTCTTCGACTGATTGAGAGCTGCTCTCCCCCCACCCCCAGCGCCTTGAGACCCTCACTGGTGAGTAGCACGCTTTATAAACCCTGATTGATTAGCAAGCATAATAATTAATTGGCATCTCTGCAAATGTTGAAATATTTGTTTTGAACATGTTTCATTTACATATAAAGGACATTCTTTCGAAGCTATTTGTGAGATGGCTCGGTAGGAAAATCAACTCTAACCCGATTTCATAGTCTGTTACATTGTATAATTCTTACTGTTGACAAACCTTGGATGCCCGAAAAGCCAAGTCGTTCACAATTAGTGCTTGGGAAAGAATGCATGAGTAACTAAATTGTATTTGGTGCCTACTTGTGTAAAGTACTCGTATGAAGTGGAGTGACACCACATCATTAAGGTGTCATAAGACTATAAAAGAAAAACCCCAAAGGAGTGGCAACACATAGCTTTATATTTCCTTTCCTTGGAAGAGAACCGAACTCTTTCCCTATGATTTTATAATCATTCTTCAAATTTCAAACTTAGACTGCCTTTTTTGCTGATTCTGCTGAATTCATGCAGTTGACCTGGAATCCTTCTCTGCCAAACAAATTGACTTTTACTTTATGTCCTTTTTGCTCATGGACTCGCCATTGAAGGACTTTAAAACAATTAAATTGTTTTCCTTTGCTTTAAATCTTTAGATGCTGTTGAAAGGGACTGAACTAACCTTCTGCCTTCAATGGTGGTAGGAGTCTGCAACATGTAGCTGATGATGTTTTAAAACCATCCTCTTTGAATATGATCGTCTGACTAAATGTGTGGTCTAATTCTACATGCCGTAATATTCTTAGCTGGGATGCTTAGAAATTGCTTATCTGTATCGATTTTTGGAGCATTAATATAGTAACTAACTATATACATTTTGTGAGTCTATCATTGTGTCCTGATGTTCTCTATTTGAAATGGAGTTAAGCTACTCTTTTGATCTAATGCGTTGTAGGCAGAATCAGCGGATCCTTTCAGAATATAAAGTTCTGCTTCTTTTATTCTGTGTTGCAATAGTAGAGCTTATGATGTGTATCATTTTAGTTAGACCTAACTTCTTTAGGACATTAGGTTTTCTCATTGCAATACTTAATTTTTACAGCATCGACCTGAGAGTGGTGGATTTGAACCTTATTTCAAACTTGTGAGTTAGTCATCAATTAATGGTACTTAGTGGGTGGCTAACATTGTGTTTTGGACATTCTAATTCTCACTCTTCCTATCTGTGTGGAAAGATACATCAGAGGACCATTTGCTCCTGTGGGTAAGGGTAATGCTGTACTCTGTCTAGCTGTAGGGGACCCAGTACAGTTAGAGGGATAAATGAGAAAGTAGTGATTTGAAAGTTAAACCTAGAAATATGTATAGCGATTATGCTGGAACAACAATATGGCAAACAGTAATCTGCCAGGGGAGTGAAGGCCATTGACTTTGCTGACATAGGACTTTCAAGCCCATATCTTAATTTCCTCGCTCCTAAGTCTATTGTATCTGGAAAAAAACATGTTGGACTTGACACAAAGCATCAAGCACAATCATTTTCAAAATATCTCCTTTAGATCTTAATTTTGATACCAGCAATTAGTGTCACAATCGCACTATGTGGACAGGGAGGAAAGGCAGATAATGCACCGACGCGCAGTGTTTCCCTCCCTTGTGTGCATGGATTAGGCGCCCAGGGCACTAGAACTCAGGGAAGCCTTTGGGGCGCATAAGGGGAAAACGGATTAGACTTCTGTTGAACCCGCCCCTTTTGGCAGGTTCACCCCGAGACTTTTTTTTGCTTTTTCCTAGCCTGTTTCTGTGACCTGGTGTTGGTGATTTTAGGCCTCTGCGCACTTTTTCACTGTGGTACAGTGTAAAGTGCTTGAGCTCTCTGTGTATGTGTGGTGAGTGACCTGCCCTCCCATAGGAATGCATGGGGAATATGTGTGACCATGGTAGTTCCTGATGTGTGGAGAGTGCAGGATCGAGTTTGGTATGTACGAACTCGTGAGATTGAATGCTGCGTAATGATGTATGCGGCATGAATGTGTCTAGTGCGGAAGTGCCACTTTTAGAAGTTGGCATATTTGTGTAATTTGTGTCTGGCGTGTGATTGGCTGAGGCTGGCTGGTGAGCCTGGCTCCAAGAGTCTGGGAGGGTCTGCCCCGGTGGTGAATGGAGTGTTTAGCATGCTGATGTGAGGGGAGGAGTGAGCCTGGGCCTGCTTGTGGATTGACTGTCTGGTCTGAGGGTCCTGAGTGAGGCTGGGTTTTCCCCACACAATGCTGGCTCCACCCCCAGGGGTGCGTCTGATGTCCCTAGCCTGGTCAGTCAAAGGAATTCCCTATAACCAGTTCTAGCTGGTTCTCACACTGCCTGCACCCTGCTAGACAAAGGATTTCTCTGTATAAAAAGGAGCTGTGTCCCCTTCCAAAATGTTCTTGTTTCTAACTTGAATCCTGCCAGCTGCGTGCTGCTGCTTGGGCCCAGGGGAATCCCTGGGCCCTGCCCAGCCCCTGGATACCTGATGGACCCTCCTTTTCTGGGAGCTGCTGTGCTCCACCTTATGTCCTGGACTGCTGAGGTCCTGGACACCTGAGGGACTTGGAGACTGATGGACTTTCCCTAGGGACCTTTGTCTGTGGTCCCCTGCTTGCTGACTCCTGGGAACTTTTTCTTGCTTTTGCCAGGGCTTATTATAGCCTAAAGCGCATGGAAGCGCTTTGTTTGCTGTTCTAGTGCTAGGAGCGCTGTGGATTGTGCTTTATGTTAATTTATTTCTTCTATAGTGCACGGCTACTCCATGGAGCATACCGGCGCTTTGGCGAAGAATATCAGCAAGTAAAAACATCCACACAACAGCAAGATGCAGAAACAGAAAGGAAAAAGAGATCTATTTCGTATAGAGCCACGTTTTCAGGTCTTTCCTAAAAACAAGAAGACTGGGAGCGCTTTATGTGCGAGTGCCGGTGCCCACCCGGCGCCTTTATTTAATTATTTTTATTGATGGGTGCCACCCCATTTATTTAATTGCCTAACGGGTGCTCACCCCGTTTCTACTTTTATTTTGGATTTAAAGTCCATTAAAGTCACCGCCGCCGGCCCAGAGATCGTGTGAGGGGGCGCTGTGCCCGCCTCCCTGCCCAGGGCCGCGCTGCCATTGGCGGCCCTGGGAGACAGGAAGCCAGGCAAGCAGTGGCGCGACATGGGCAGGGCTTGGGCGCGACCCGGAAGTGCTCCGGTGGAAGGAGGGAGAAGTGCGGCCGAGAGAAGAGGCCGGGAGGAGTGATGGCCGCCCGGGGCTCCCGTGAGCTGGGGAGAGCTCCGGGGCCGCCAGGAACAAGCGCCGAATGTCGCTGGGCTCCCATGACCAGGAGGGAGCCCCGGAGGAAAGGTGGTGCTGTGTGGGGAGGTCGGGAGACCACCCCGCCTCCCCGGGTGGCCGAAGGAAAGTGCTGCCGTCCCCCAGCGAAGAGGGGACGAGAAAGAGACAGAAGACGCTGGCGTGAGTGTTGGCGCGGGGCACCCATGCGCTTGGGAGAGCCCCACGGTTCCTGCAGCCGACGAGGAGAGCTGGGTGAAGAGCTGAGGGGGGCGCGAGGCACATTGCCGGTGCCTGCCCCCACCGCGAACACAGAAGAGCCCCGCTGCCTAGAGAGCCGGTGAGTGTGTGCAGAAGGAGGGGGGGCTTCGGAGCACATTGCCGGTGCCCGCCCTCCCTCCAGTGGTGTCGAGTCCTTGCGGGGGGCGCTGAGAGGCCCCCGCGAGGCCCCAGTTGTTGTTTGAGCCCTGAGAGGCTCCCAAGGAGGCATAGCTGTTCCTGAGTCCCCCAGAGGGAGGGGCTCCGCCGAAGGCTCCCTGCCAGCATTTGTTGTAGAGCCCACGAGAGGCTCAAGGCGCCATTTGTTGTTTGAGCCCTGAGAGGCTCCAAAGGGGGCATATTTTGTTGAGCCCTGCGAGGCTCTCCGCCCTCAGTTGGTTGATGAGCCCCAGATAGGCTTGTGGCCGCATTTCTTTGCTTGGAGCCCAGAGAGGCTATGGGGCGACCAGTTGTGCAGAGCCTGCGTGGCTCCCACGTGGCCCCATCATTATTGATTCCCAGCTGCCCAGCAATTAGTGGGCAGCTGCACCGTTTAGGCCCCTGACTTTTGGACACAGGGCGTCCTAGCCCCATCAAGGCCAGTTGGCCTAGGGACTGCCACAGGTGGTGGCTTATGTAAGTTTTTGCGCAATTGTGTGGTTTGTTTGCACCTCTGAATGTTTTTAGGCATCATGTGTTTTTGCGCTATTGAGTTGTGTTCCTGCACCTCTGAATGTTTTTACGCATCATGTGTCTTCCTTGTTCTTACACCTCTGAATGTTTTATGCATCATTTGTTTTCTTTCCTACACCTCTGAATGTGTTTTTATGCATCATGTGTTCTCTTTCCTTGCACCTCTGAATGTGTTTTTATGCATCATGCGTTTTTCATGTGTTTTTATGCGTCATGTGTAATGTGTTCTTGCTTACACCCCTAAATGTATTTTATTCTTAGGTGGTTGTTCTTTCCAGTACAGGTGGTCCTAGTGAGGTCCTTTTCCCCTGCGTGACATTCTCCTAAGGTGGTTAGGGTTGCGTAGGTGGTACTTACCTGTTACCAGTAGTTACTGGTTGTGTGCTATACTTGCTAATTTGTGTTACAGTGATTTTATATCCTATTTTCTAAGTTCTAAAAGTGCTATTTCTAAAAGTGTTGATTCTGACAGTGGCCCATGTGGCCCTGTCCTGTACATAATCCCTTGTGAATATTGCCCGTGCCAGTTGGCACAATGTACATGTGTGATTTCTATCTGATGTGTTTTGACAATACAAAAGTTATTTTTATATAACCTTGTGTGGAGTTCCTTTTGTGGTGTGCCTAGGATGTTGTTGCAGCTGTGTGCTTGCGCAAATGCTTTACACATTGCCTCCGAGTTTAGCCTTACTGCTCGTGCCAAGCTACCAAGGGGGTGAGCAGGGGTTATCTTGGCGTGTGACTCCCTTGCCCTGACTAGAATGGTGGTTTCTGCCTGGTTTTAGCGTCAGCCTTAGCCTACCAGAAATAGCCAGTTCTAACAACTTCCTTGAGGAATCCTCCCCTATAAAGCATCTCCACTTCCAAGGGAGGGGCTTGACAATCTTGCCTGTTTTTCTCTGAAGTAAGCGGAAGGTAATCCCCACTGGAGTTTCCTGCTTATATTTGCAGCTTGTTGGCGGTTCCCGAGGAGAGATTTCCTCGCTGAGCTGCACTCCCAACACCTAGTTCCTGACTCCTGGCACGGGGAGTTCCCAGGAACCATAGTTCCAGTCGTGGGAGAAGTGAGTCACGGCGCGATTCCCCCCCCATTACCGCGACACTTTTGTTTTACCCGCACGATGGGATTGAAATCAGCACCTACAACCTGCAAGCACTTCCGCGGTTAACTTGAACCACGGCCTGGTGCGTCTGAGAAGCACTCTCGCTGTGATTCTGACAGCGGCTGGGTGCGTCTGCCAAAGAAAACCCTACTGACACAAAAGCAGTCCACTCGCATTCTGGCTGTGATTCAAACACCGGTGGGGTGCACAGCTTCCTGCAACGTCTGTTAATCCCTTACTCCTTAGGTGTCCACGCTGTTCCCATGCTGTGAGAGTGAACAGTGGTTGGGGGCATTAACTTGTTGAAGTCTTACTCCATGTTCACTGACACTAGTGGGGTGCCTATCTCATGGAAATATGTGCAAGTGACTGTTTATCACCTACTATTTTTTGTTATAATTTTCGTCTTGGAGCACGCAGGTTCCTGGTATTCAGTGATAGCTCTCTGAAGTTGTAGCTTCTGCAGGATTGGTGTTCTATACATGAGATATGTGTATAGCTGCATGGCACATTGTGAGTGTATGAACAGCTACATAACCAATTGTGTGTGTCTGTATGATTCTCTCGTGCTGCCTCTCATACCTCCCCCTCTTCCTTTCTAAGCAGTAGTCTTTTGATGAGTGATCAGTGAAGACATCCAGAGCCCTTGACCAGACCTAGGGAGACAAGGAGCCATCCCTGCAGCAGATTTGTTATTTTGTCCCCTTCCCTTTTCCCCGGAGTGCTCCCTTACATAGCAGTGTTCATCACTCTGTGAGAGGTTGCGCCCAGGGGAGTAGGGAGGCTCCACAATTAGCCATCGTCCCCACTGGCCGATATCAGGGGCTGGTGGCGTTTTCTACTTTTCTTGAGCTGCATACACATCCTGACATTGGTCAAGTAGAATTAATGAGACCACGGGGTATGGCGCCTTTGAAGTATTGCAATGCAGTGTACACTGGCCTTCCCAAAAGCTCATACAAAGGCTATAACGAGAGCAATAACTAGTGCTAAACTTACCTTAAGGGGGTCATCCAAGGAAAAACATCACAATACATCTTAAAACCCCTGGTGACATCAGGAAACAGAAACATTCCAGAATGCCTACTTTTGGTGATTGTTAGAGATGTAGGATGCTGTGAAGAAAACAGTTTTTTCCTACCTTGAATGGCCCCTTTGACCTGAAAAGACTAGATTATTCAAAGCTGTTCTTAAGAGCTTGCCACTAACCCCACTGATACCTAAAACCTAATTTAAAGTGCTGGGTCCGTTCACAAGGCAGGACCTTTGATCACCACGACAAGTTGACATAACACTAATAAACAAGAAGGAGCTTCTGCCTCTACATGTCACCTATGAGAGGGACTGCGTAAACACTTATATTGCTTTTCGCACTCTTCGTGCATCACTTTTGTTGTGATTACATGTATCATTTCTAGATGGCACATTGGCAAAAATCCTTAATGTTGTAAAAGTTCCCAGATTTGTTATACAGAATACACCAATGTTGTCCATGCATACAGTTATCCACTGCACAGCTCTATAGTGGATACACTTATGCAATACCAGGAAGGGAATTTAGCATACAGGGTGTATTCAAGGCCAATATTAAATTAAATTGTTTTCTGGAATGGCATATTGTTGGGATTAGTGCATTCTTCTGCATGTGGTGGAAATGTGGCACGCCTTAAACTCTGAAACCCTTCCAATGGGCCTTGTTCTTGCCAGATTTGCTGAAGGTCAAACGAGGAGGCTGAAATGCTGCCAAGTATGCAGACTTATTATTTGGAGTACACACGTGTGGCAGATTGTTTTACATTACAAAATAATATTTAGACCCTATGCTGTATGGTAGCCAGAAATTACTTTTTTTTTTTACAATTCATCTGCCATTTCATGCTATTTGGAATCCATTCCTGTTATCATTTGCATTATTTTATCATTCTACGAAATAATTCGGTAAAATGCAATAGGTTAAATGTACTTCAATGTTGCCCTGTACAGGACAACCCCTCCCACACTTTCCTATTCTACATCCCTTTGGATTTGTTTTAATGTCTAATTTTTTGTGCAATACTTTAAAACGGATGGAACTTTAAAATCCACACTTGTTTTTAGATGCATATGCAAATATCTATTATTCGAATTAATGGTGTTGCGCACTCCTTGTTACCTTATACTGAGTTTCATTATTAACCACAACTTATCAAGTATGCGTGCAAATCAGAAAGAGGTTGCCTACCCCTATCTATTATTCACCATATTATACTATTTGTAAGGCACACAATTGAATGTGTAAATGTCAAAGTATCATTTTCATTCCTTAACCAAAGGCTGATTCATTCATTCATTGGGTTTGTATATTTGGGGTCATTATCACAACAGGACTCCTAAATCGGTTCTTTTACTCCCTTTATTGGGTAAAGCTACATCTGCACTCAGTATATCCAGTTCAATGGGTTGCAGTATCTTATCATATGCAAAGTTTACGTACAATATCCCTAAACACTGAACATTTCCTGTTCAACAACGTTTGGCTGGCTCAACTCTTTATTTATGTGTAAGTGGTTGTTGGATTTGCGTTCATTGTGTCTTTGTTGCACTACTTATAGTCATAAAGTGCACACTGTTTTCGTTCTGCTTCTTTTGCCCCTGCTGCTGCTGCTTTTGCATTCTGTCCCCGAAACTGGCCACCACAACCTCAGAATATCAAGAGCCCAACTAGGACGTCTTGTACCACCGCGGCAGAACAAGACGTGGCACCTATTAATGGCCATATAATCTGCTGCATATTTCTGAACACAATGTACATGGTCATATATTCTAGAGGGAGACATTTATCATTGAGCCTGAAGATGAAGAACTCATTTAAACAATTTACAAGTAGTCATTTGTATTTTTGAGCTTACGATGTTCATGGTGAAAGCATTGTAATCTCGGTTGTCTACTTTTTTGCCTTCACATGTAGTAAATAAACATACACATCATTTTCCATCAGAATCTGGAACAAGATACCATGTACATCAGGACCGCTGAACGCTGCTTCAATTTAGGTATGAGTTGAGGAATCACCCCAAAGAACACTATGGAACAATGTAATATCCATCCACAACCCAGATTTCTCTCCTATTATTAGCAGACTTAAAATTTTCCTATGAACCAATACAGCACAGTGGCGGCTCCTCCGCTAAGGTAGAGGAGCTTTGCCCCACTGCTCAAAACGAAAAATAAAATGATAATAACATATCGTTATTATCATTTATTTTTCTTCCTTTTGCAGTCAGTGGCAGGGCAGGGCTGGCCAAACCAGGGGGAGGAGTGGTTTGCACTCCCTAAGTGCCCTTTGTGGTGGCCAAATAGTCATGCACAATTTGCATATTTCCCCACCAGGCTGCATTACGCAGCCTGGTGAGGAGCATACACAGACTTCCTGTCCCCATCTGGGCGCCTAACCACAGCGCTCAGACCAAGGGTTAAAGAGCTCTTTGCTGTTGTGCGTGTTGTTGTCTAGGCGGTCTTTGAAGGAGGCCCTTTTGACGGATCTGATGAGGTGACGGTGTCTGCGGGTGGCATTCTTGTGGGCGGCGTGGCTGTCACGGAGCCAGATCTTCTCCAGCTTTCGGCAGGTTTGCTTGGAAGCCCGGAGGTCTTCGGTGAACCAGCTGGCTTTCTTGTGGGTATGATTGTTGGAGGGTTTCTTGATCGGGGCGAGGGTGTTGGCGCAGCCGTTGATCCACTGTCTGAGGTTGCGGGCGGCGGTGTCGGGGTCGGTATGGTCGGCAAGTGGTCTCTGGGTGAGGGTGGTGATTAGCTGGTCTTCGGTGACTTTTCTCCTGCAGCGGTGAGGCATCTGTTGGGTGCGGTGGTGCGTGGTGGGTTTCTTGAAGGTGAAGTGGATGCAGCGGTGGTCGGTCCAGTGGACTGGGACCATAGACTGGGAATGGGCATTCCATGGCGGAAATAACCTTTATAATTCTGGAATACATGTAATTGTTAGTGGGTACCATGGTTCATTCCCACCCTGTCAAGGAGATGAGAAAACCTAAATCTGTTTCCAAACTGTGGAAAGGGAAAAAGACACTCCCCTTAAATTGACTATGGTGTAGAAAAATGGGTTTCTTCAAAGTGTAAAATATTTTTCTTGGGACAAAAAAATAAAAGTTAACAAGGTCAATTGCCCTACGACATTACAATTCCACACATGTAAAATATGCACTCTGTTTATTCTGATGTGCCAAAATGATTTCAACATGATTATAAGTGTAAAACATGGTCATATAAGTGTAATCCACTGAAGAACTCCAGAATTGTTCCTGGAAAGCTCCAGCTGTCATGCTTTCCCAGGTGTACTCATACACTGTTTTGGGAATTATCAAACATCAGAAAGGTGCACCAGACAAAGGAGGAAACCTGCAGATGTAAATTTCAGATATTTATATGAATTTAGACCGAAGAGTTTCTAGTCCACAAACCAGGCACATCATGTCAAGTGTCAAAGCAATACTATCTAAACTGCTGCCCTCTTTCAGTGTTTTGATGCACTTGACACATTGGTTTGAAGAAACCACTGAATAAAGGGAATAGCTCGTGTTAGACCTGACATCATTGGCATGAGTCTCTCCTCCATATTTTTGCTGTTTGCCTCCTCTGTTTATGATGTTTTTGCTGGTATAATGCTTTGGGCACTGTGCCACTGCTGATCAGTGCCACAATGCAAGTGCTCCCTATGTGAAATTGATGTATTGATTGAACTCCATGTTTGGCTTATTTGGTTTACTGTCAGTCCCTAGTAGCGTGCACCAGGAGTGCCAGGGCTTGTAAATACAAATGCTGCTAGTGGGCTTGCAGCACGTGTTGTGCCACCCACAGAAGCGGCCTGGTAAAATATGTCTAAAGGTCTGCCATTGCTAGACCTACGTGCAGTCTGGTACTGTCACGCAGACTGCGCAAGTACACCTACTTGCCAGTCCCTAAACCTTCCCTTAACTTCATGTTAGTCACCCCTATGGTAGGCCCAAGGGCAGGGTGCATTGTAAGCATAAGGTAGGACAAGCCTGACAAGGTTGGCATGTCCTAATAGTGAATTACAGCCATATTCGTTTTTCACTATTGTAAGGTTATCTGCTCTCCATCAGTTAGAATGGGCTGCCAGGATTATTAATGCTATAATCCTAGCGGGCTCGGGGAGCATGGTGCAATGTCGAGTTTGGTATCCCTGAACTCAGGGTTTAATAACGCAACCGTTTGTGTGGATGGTTTTTGGACTCTGTGTTTGAAAATAGCACTTTTAGAAAGTAGCTATTTTCTTGTCTAACTGTCTACCGGTCTCTGCTGGTTCTGGTGTGCGTGTGACAGGAGCTGGGTGGCTCAAGAGGTCTGAATGAGTCAGTGTGGGGTGAGTGGGGCATTTGCATTGAGAGTAGGGGAATAGTAGCTCCTGATAGCCTGCCCTGCCTGATACAATGCTGGCTCCGCCCCCCTGCCAGGCGACTGATGACTCTGTGCCTGCCAGGGACTTTCCTGGCCCCACCTCCTACCGGGCAACTGATGGCCCTGCCCCTGCCAGTGACAATCCTGGCTCCGCTCCTGCTGGGCGGCTGAAGACTCTGCCCTTCACAGTGAATAGTGCAAAATTGGAATTGGTCCGAGTTGGAAAATTTCAAAAGGCTTGTAGAAAGCCAGTTATCTAGTTATTCACACAATCAACAACTTCATTGTCATTTACTTTAAAGTATGTTCTTCATAAACTTTAGACAATTTAATTCAAGATGCATTGGCATTTATTCGGGCAACGTTTCAATCAAATTGCAGCCAATGGTTCATTTAGAGAACATAGTAAACATGTAATTGTAGATTCATTACATTCATAACTTCAAAGAAGTGCTCTCGGTGCGAAGGGGAGGGGTGAGTGAAGTGAGTGGGACACGGTAAAGGTGTGGTGACATTTTTGTGGCATCATTTCGCAATTAAGAAGCCTTTACACTCAAATCAATAAGCAAAGGTTCCAAATAAACATCACACATAGAGGGCGAGACACAATCTCTTATTTCAGTCCTATGGTGTGAAGTAAGCAGAGCGTAGTTCTACGTTTCGACCCCTGTTACGCTAAAGGGTTGCTTTCAGCCTCATGTTGGGGTCTTCATCAGGAAAAGGGGGGGAGAGCCTAGGGGGCAAGGTAAACACTTGTTTTAGTAACTATCAGTGATTGTGTGTTTATTCAGGAAACATACGATGACATTGGGCATGTGGTGTTACCTACATCAAGAGACGGTCGGTATCTGTACCGTCTACGGCGGGGCCCACAGCTCCCGAGTAATTCTGAAATAAATTAAATTAACACTGGGCGTCAAGGTGCTAGTTTACAAAAAACTGCCAAAGGGTGAGCGGTCAAGCAGAACGGGACTTACTTTTAGGTTGTACTATTTGGCATAGTACCGGATTGCGCTGTGAGGGCGTCCCTCACGCCCGGGGACATCAAGTGCTCCTTGGCTGTAGGGACAGAAAAGTAGCGCATTGTGGATTTGGGCATGGATGTTTAGGCATATGGGAGAAGAGTTAGTTTGGGGGGGCCACAGCCCAGCAGGAGAGGTTCCAGCGTTACCTTAGATCGGGACCGCAGTGGGTAGACTCCCTTTCCAGCAGCGGGCTGCATCCGAGTGATTACTCGCGGTGCAGCCGCTGGATGCCGGTAAAGGGAAAAGAGGCTCGTCTCAAACGGCCAATCAGAGGGCGGACCCGTTCCAACCCGTAAGGGAGCGTCTAGTCTGATTACACTTTGGAGTGACGAAGGCAAGGGGGAGTCTGAAAATATCTTGTGTCGGGTGTATTCATGGTCAGCCTCGATCTAGCTACGTAGTGCTATCAGTAGCGGATTGCATGTGGGAGCATCTTGATGGCACACATGGTAAAAACGCCCTCACAGCGCAATCCGGTACTATGCCAAATAGTACAACCTAAAAGTAAGTCCCGTTCTGCTTGACCGCTCACCCTTTGGCAGTTTTTTGTAAACTAGCACCTTGACGCCCAGTGTTAATTTAATTTATTTCAGAATTACTCGGGAGCTGTGGGCCCCGCCGTAGACGGTACAGATACCGACCGTCTCTTGATGTAGGTAACACCACATGCCCAATGTCATCGTATGTTTCCTGAATAAACACACAATCACTGATAGTTACTAAAACAAGTGTTTACCTTGCCCCCTAGGCTCTCCCCCCCTTTTCCTGATGAAGACCCCAACATGAGGCTGAAAGCAACCCTTTAGCGTAACAGGGGTCGAAACGTAGAACTACGCTCTGCTTACTTCACACCATAGGACTGAAATAAGAGATTGTGTCTCGCCCTCTATGTGTGATGTTTATTTGGAACCTTTGCTTATTGATTTGAGTGTAAAGGCTTCTTAATTGCGAAATGATGCCACAAAAATGTCACCACACCTTTACCGTGTCCCACTCACTTCACTCACCCCTCCCCTTCGCACCGAGAGCACTTCTTTGAAGTTATGAATGTAATGAATCTACAATTACATGTTTACTATGTTCTCTAAATGAACCATTGGCTGCAATTTGATTGAAACGTTGCCCGAATAAATGCCAATGCATCTTGAATTAAATTGTCTAAAGTTTATGAAGAACATACTTTAAAGTAAATGACAATGAAGTTGTTGATTGTGTGCATAACTAGATAACTGGCTTTCTACAAGCCTTTTGAAATTTTCCAACTCGGACCAATTCCAATTTTGCACTGTTCCACGGACCCAGGTCCTGAGTTCGTAAGGGCCTACCCCTTTTTGTACTCATCTTCACAGTGAATAGGCCAGGTGCCTCGGCCTGGCAACACCCACAACAAACCCGAGATGGGGGGAAATTCCCCTGCATGGACAAAGGGATCAAAGCCAAAAAGGGGTATAAGAGAAGGACCCCTGAACCAAGAATTTAGATCATTTCTGACAAGGAAACCTGAACCAAGGACAAGAAGCCTGCTGATCCAAGGACTTGCCTACCCCTTCTGCCAGTGTGCTGTTTGTTGGGGGAATCCTGCAGTTGCTTCTTTATTTTTGCCAAGGAACCAGGAGAGAGGAACTGGGTGTGTACTCTCAAGCTTTGCCAAGGAAATCTCCAAGGGCTGGAAGAGTGCCAGCCTCCTGTTGAAGTCACAGTGCCAAAGGACTTCATTTATTTGCTGAAAGTGCTTGTTGCTGGAACCTGAAAATCCAGCACCTCTGAAGAATCCAGCAATCTCGACGCCGACGGACGCCGCCGAATCCAGCTTGACATCGTGAGTGCAGCTCCCGTGTCCCGCATGACGCCAGTAGCGACGCCAGTGAGTAGCGAGTTCGGCTCCAGCTCCAAGTGACCCTGTGTCGACGCCGCCGCTGATCGCATCGACGCCGAGCCCTCTCGACGCCGTGAGCGCTGCTCACTCTTGCAACCTCGAGATCGACGACGACGCCGTATCCTGCTTCACCTCTTGAGCGCTGCTCCTGCCTGACATCTGTCGACGCCACTGCAGATCGCCCCGACTCCGAGGCCCGATCGACGCCGAAGACGCGACGCCGGACATCTCGACGCCGCTGATCATCGAGTGCTTCACTTTTCCAAGGTACTGTGTTGTGGGGGTCTGTGCGACTCCGGGCTCGACGTAGCGCTCCTCGCGGTCGACGCCGAACCTTTGGATTAACTTTGCCTCGACGTCGTGTGACTCCCGTGTGGGTTACATTGTTGCCAAGAACTGTGTTTTAAAGAAGAAGAGTTGCTTTTGTTACTAAAGACTTTTGTGCTCAGAAGAAACCGTACTTGAACTATTATTTTTCCTTCCAAGAGTATTTATTAGGATTGTGGTATATTTTTGTCGTTATTTGGTCGTGTGCTAAGCCTTATATAAACATTCTTATTTTTATAATACTACTGTGTCGTGTCCATTTGTAGTGTATTCACCTTATTACTGTATGTGGTCATAAATGCTTAACGCACTGCCTCTGAGATAAGCCTGTCTGCTTTGCCAAGCTACCAAGGGGGTGAGCAGGGGTTATCTAAGTGTGTGATCCCCTTGCCCTGACTAGAAAAGGTGTGTCCCTATTTGTCAGAAGGGTATATCTCTGCCAACTAGAGACAGCCGCTTCTAACAGCTCTGATTTAATGTAACTAGATGGCAGGGCAGCAGACGCCCCACTTCCACCAGCCAAGTGCATGTTAGGCCACCGTATTTAATGTTCCCTACCATGTCGGTGAAAATGTGGTGGTGACTTTTGCCACAATCAAGAACAACAAAAGCAAACTTGACCAGCCTCAAATGGATGAAGTAGAGTCTCTCAGAGGGAATTACTCCTCATAAGAGAACTCGTCTGATCCATATTGAGTCTTGCAGTAGGAATAGGATCAAAGTGATTCACAGACAATTTGTAACAAGCATTTACAATGCAATGGTCTCAGCATTGTTAACGTTAGAGCTATTGGTATTGCTCATGACATTATTTGTATTTATGTTTTTGTTTTTAAAACATATAAATAAATGGCATTGTCATTTACAATGCCAATAGCTTAATCTCTCGCAAATGCGAGACCTATTGCATTTGCACCCACACACAGAGTCACACACACAAGCCACCCACACACCCATACAGAGCCACACACATAAAGCCACACACACAGAGACACCCACACACACACACAGAGCCACCCGCACAGAGCCACCTACACACACACACAGCCACACACACACAGACAGTGCCACCAACACACAGACAGAGCCACCCACACATAGAGCCACCTACAAAAAAAGCCACCCACACACAGCCACACACACAGAGCCCAAGACACACACACACAGACAGAGCCCAGGACACACACACAGACAGAGCCCAACACACACACACAGACAGAGCCCAACACACACACACACACACACACACAGCCCAACACACACACACACATGGAGCCCAACACACACACAGAGCCCAACACACACAGAGCCCCCCACACACACAGAGCCCCCCACACACACAGAGCCCCCCGAGCCCCCCACACACACACAGAGAGCCACACACACACAGAGCCACACACGCACAGAGCCACACACACACACAGAGCCACACACACACAGAGCCACACGCACAGAGCCACACACGCACACACACATAGCCACACACGCACACACACATAGCCACACACACAAACACACACAGAGCCACACACACACACACAGAGCCAAACACACACACACACACAGAGCCACACACACACAGAGCCACACACACACATAAACATCCGTCAGTCTAGGTCAGCCACACGCCCATCTCTGCCCAGTAACGCCCCAGGGAACAGAGGCAAGAAAAAACGCTCACAAGCAGGGAACAGAGGCAAGAAACAGGGAACAGAGGCAAGAAAATCCAGCACAAGCAGGGAGAGGAGGCAAGAAAATTGCGCACAAGCAGGGAAAAAAGGCAAGAAAATCGAGCACAAGCAGGGAACAGAGGCAAGAAAATCGAGCACAAGCAGGGAACAGAGGCAAGAAAAAGTTAATCATAAATCAGAGAGACATTGAGAAAAAAGCACACGTGGTACACAAAACGATACTATATCACATACAGACTGGTAGCTCTCTGTGAAAACCAGTTTTGCCCCAGTAGCTTTAACACCATCTGAGTACACACAGGAATGCTCTAATTTAGAGACAGGAGATAACAACGGGAGAATAAGTTTGCTCGCTTTGGTGCAGAGTCCCTCATACATTATACGCGCCTATACTGCCCCCCTACAACACCTCACTGGACTGCGGGTAGTGGTTTAAAAGGCCAGTACTCTGGCCCCAAAAACACGGTTTGACAGAACTGCCTCAACTGTACATGCTACGAATGAATGTCACAACCCCAGTCCCACGCCCTCACAGGTGTAAAGAAGTTCCCATTGCATGCATTTTGCCTCACCTCCTCGCCACCCGGTACAGCAGCACTCCCACCGCACAGGCCGTGATCCCCACCCGGCCAAGCAGGCGGAGGAATATCCCACATTTCAATTCATGATTCACATTGGGACAGCACTTCCTCACCTCGTCCGCACTCTGCTCTTCCATGGTTTTCCTTTTAATGGCTGCAAAGGGGGTGCCGCCTCGGTGGGGCGCGGGTTTGTGGCTACACGGCCCTCATCAGCGCCTCATAATATGAAGGGAGGGTGATGAGCCTCAGCGGCCACCGTCCGTCAGATTGGCTGGATCTGATGGGGACAGTCGGAAATGGGAGGAACTAGGCTGGCGAAAAGGAGGAGCTCAAGAAACTTTATGAGGTGGTGCTCCTGGAAAGTAAGCGGTGACGGTTATCAGTGGGTAGAGACTTGGTGCAATTTAGCAACGCCCTTTAAAGCCCAGTTTACGACACTCAAACTCTATAAACACATAGAAAACAAGGGATACCAGAGAAACGAGCGCTCGCCATTAGAGGAGTGCGCCACACCACCACGTTTCTCCGAGGCGAAGCAGAAATGCCTCGGAGAAACGCACCGCCATTTTGCGACTCTGGCGTGTTTTTCTTTCTCTCCTCTTCCCATTAGCTGGAATGTAAAATTCCAGCCAATGGGAAGAGGAGAGAAAGAACATGAAAAAACACGCTCCCGAATCCCAAAATGATGGGGCTTAAACTGATAGACGCCCCTCTTCTCCAATGGCTGGCCTCCGTTTAGGAAGCCAGCCAATGGAGAAGAGGGGCGGGTTCAAGCCCACACTAAGAGACATAAGATCTCGCCGGCGAGACTGCGCAAGCACAGCCTACACAGGCCGAGACCTAAAAATGGCCTCAACCCCCATTAATTAGTTTTCCTGTTCATGACAGCTGTCCTACCACGGCGGTTGAAAACAGGAACAAAATAGCATTGGAAGGCCTCACTGGTTGTTCCGCTACGGGGCGCATCATATGAACATTTGAACTTTTGCCCGTACTGCTAAAAGTTTAATTTAGCAGTGCTCTTGAAAATGCGGCTGTCGTGTTTTCATGAACACTGCCCGTGATCAGCGCTTTCTGGGCCTCTGCTCCAAGCTTCTCATGACAGGAGGAGATGGAGGGGACTGAGCAACGAGAACACTATAGAGTTTTGTTTAAAAACACAGCACTGTGAGTATCTGGATTGCACATGTGAGGTTTAGTTCAACCACTATCCCCACACACAGGCACAGTGTAGTTTATTTAGAAGACATCCTGCGTATGCTTAAGGCAGACAGTCTATGTGCTAAAAAGAGGCTGTCAGGGAACACATCAGTGTATACCAGAGGCCAATGAGAAGCCACACAGAGCAGCAAGGGCAGAACTCCCATCACTGGCACAGTTTCTTATAGTGCTCCCAGTCCTATCGAGAAGCTGTGAAAAGGCTTGAGGTGGGTCTACCCTTTAAACCTGCTGCTCTCTCTGGCTCTTTGTTAGAAATATTGGCTTGCTGGTTCCAATGTCCAGTGCCAGAGTTCTGCTGTGCTGCGTCATGGAGTCTTTGAGTTAACTCACTCACACACTCACTCACACTCACTCACACTCACTCACACTCACTCACACTCACTCACTCACACTCACTCACACTCACAAACACGCTCTCTCACCCTCTGTCACTCTGTCTCTCTCACACACTCTGTCTCTCTCACATGCACTCTCGCATGCACTCTCTTGCACCCACTCTCTCGCACCCATACACTCACACACGCACACTCGCACACACTCACACATGCACACTCTCCCATGCACACTTTCTCGCACGCACACTTTCTTGCACACATACTTTTCCACACTCTCTCTCACACACTCTCTCGCACGCATACTTTTTCACACTCTCTCTCACACACACTTTTTCACACTCTCACACCCACAATTTCTCACACGCACACTTATAAAGTGAAGTAAGAGTCACATTGGAGAACACTTAATGCAGAGGTTTTGTTTCATCTCGTGGACCAACTCTAATGCCTCCTACTTTTGTTTTAGGCTTGATCTAAGACAAGTCTTGAGGTGGATTGTGCATGTCCTGAATCTATATTTAACACAGTTGTTAAATCTTGCTGTAGCCTCAGGGCACACTTGTTTAAAAGAAACAAGCATTGGCATAGCCAATAGGTCTCTCCTTTGGGACCTTATAAGTGTTTAGCCATTCAACAGTTGATGTTGTTGCACCAAGGATATTGTGCTGCATAGCTGGGCGTAGTTTGCATAATGCCACTACGCACACTATGCAGAATTTTGGAAAATTAATCGTGGAAAACGGGGGCGTGTCCTGAGGGCCCGTGTGCCCGGGACAGGGGTCCCTCGTGCCTGGGCAGACTCCCTGATCTCCCTGGCCTGGCTGGAGCCCGGGAGCCCTGCAGCCCCAGAGCCCTGCAGCCCCAGAGCCCTGCAGCCCCAGAACCCTGCAGCCCCGGAGCCCTGCAGCCCCGGAGCCCTGCAGCCCCGGAGCCCTGCAGCCCCGGAGCCCTGCAGCCTCGGAGCCCTGCAGCCCCCGGAGCCCTGCAGCTACTGAGCCCTGCATCCCCCGGAGCCCTGCATCCCCCGGAGCCCTGCAGTCCCGGAGCCCTGCAGTCCCGGAGCCCTGCAGTCCTGGAGCCCCGTAGCCCTGCAGCCCTGCAGCCCTGCAGCCCTGCAGCCCTGCAGCCCTGCAGCCCCGGAGCCCAGCAGTCCCCGAGCCCCAGAGCCCTGCAGCCCCGGAGCCCTGCAAGGGCAGGCGGGAGCCCTTCCGCGGAGGCTCGGGGCAAGCAGATTGGCGTCATTTCGGTCCCGGCCATCTGGTCGCCCCTCTCGCCTCGGCCATCTGGTCGCGCCCAATGCTTTCCTATGGGGCGACCAGATGGCCGGGCTTCCTGGAAGTCCCGATGAGGTGCCATTCGCCTCTCGGATCCCAGGCCGGGCTCCAGGAGGTCAGGCACGTTTGCGCCCTGGGTCCCCTCTGTCACCTTGAGTGCACGGATTACAAGAAAGGGGGGTCATTTTCCTCCGGATTACTAGGGGCAAGGGTATGCCCGGACACCCTCTCGGGTGGGCGGTTCCCTGCCGGGGACCAGATGGGCTGTGTTCCCGGGCAACACCTCCCAGGCGTCTGGGGTTCCCTCCTCTGGCCCGCGGCGCGGCAAAGTACCCGGGACGGGCTCCATGGGTCCCGGGCCCTGCAACACCGCAGCCCTGCAGCCCCGGAGCCCTGCAGCCCCGGGGCCCTGACGTCCCCGGAGCTCTGCAGTCCCCGAGCCCTGGAGCCCCGGAGCCCTGCAGCCCTGCAGCCAGGCAGCCATGGAGCCCTGCAGCCCCGGAGTCCTCTAGCCCCGGAGTCCGGCAGCCCCAGAGCCCCGGAGCCCTGCAGCCCCCGGAGCCCTGCAGCCCCCGGAGCCCTGCAGCCCCCGGAGCCCTGCAGCCCCCGAGCCCTGCAGGCCCGGAGGCTCGGGGCAGGCAGATTGGCGTCATTTCAGTCCCGGCCATCTGGTCGCCCCTCTCCCCTCGGCCATCTGGTCGTGCCCAATGCTTTCCTATGGGGTGACCAGATGACCTGGTTTCCCTGGAAGTCCAGATGAGGTGCCATTCGCCTCCCGGATCCCAGCCAGGGCTCCAGGAGGTTAGGCACGTTCGCGCCTAGGGTCCCCTGAGCCTCGCACTTGTTCCCAGAGAGAGGGGTAGCCTTCCTCCGGATTACTAGGGACAAGGTACTCTGGGACCCCTCCCGGGTGGGCGGTTCCCTGCCGGGGACCAGATGGGCTGTGTTCCCGGGCAACACCTCCCAGGCGTCAGGGGCTCCCTCCTCTGGCCCGCGACGTGGCAAAGTACCCGGCTACGGGCTCCATGGGTCCCGGGCCCTGCAACCCCGCAGCCCCGGAGCCCTGCAGCCCGGGAGCCCTGCAGCCCCGGAGTCCTGCAGCCCCGGAGTCCTGCAGCCCCGGAGTCCTGCAGCCCGGGAGCCCTGCAGCCCCGGAGTCCTGCAGCCCCGGAGTCCTGCAGCCCCGGAGCCCTGCAGCCCCGGACTCCTGCAGCCCCCGGAGCCCTGCAGTCCCCGGAGCCCTGCAGGCCCGGAGGCTCGGGGCAGGCAGATTGGCGTCATTTTGGTCCCGGCCATCTGGTCGCCTCTCTCCCCTCGGCCATCTGGTCATGCCCAATGCTTTCCTATGGGGCGACCAGATGGCCGGGTTTCCCTGGAAGTCCCAATGAGGTGCCATTCGCCTCCCGGATCCCAGCCAGGGCTCCAGGAGGTCGGGCACGTTCGCGCCTAGGGTCCCCGGAACCTTGCGGTACGCACTTGTTCCCAGAAAGAGGGGTAGCCTTCCTCCGGATTACTAGGGACAAGGTACTGTGGGACCCCTCCCGGGCGGGCGGTTCCCTGCTGGGGAGCAGATGGGCTGCGTTCCCTGGCAACACCTCCCAGGCATCCGGGGCTCCCTCCTCCGGCCCATGGCGTGGCAAAGTACCCGGGACGGGCTCCATGGGTCCCGGAGCCCTGCAGTCCCGGAGCCCTGCAGTCCCCGAGCCCTGCAGTCCCCGAGCCCTGGAGTCCTGTAGCCCCGGAGTCCTACAGCCCCGGTGTCCTGCAGTCCCCGGAGCCCTGCAGTCCCCGGAGCCCTGCAGTCCCTGGAGCCCTGCAGTCCCCGGAGCCCTGCAGTCCCCGGAGCCCTGCAGTCCCCGGAGTCCCTGGAGCCCTGAAGTCCCTGGAGCCCTGAAGTCCCTGGAGCCCTGAAGTCCCTGGAGCCCTGCAGTCCCTGGAGCCCTGCAGCCCCCGGAGCCCTGCAGCCCCCGGAGCCCTGCAGCTCCCGAGCCCTGCAGCCCTGGAGCCCTGCAGCTCCCGAGCCCTGCAGGCCCGGAGTCTCGGGGCAGGCAGATTGGCGTCATTTCGGTCGCGGCCACCTGGTCGCCCCTCTCCCCTCTGCCATCTGGTCGCGCCCAATGCTTTCCTATGGGGTGACCAGATGACTGGGTTTCCCTGTCCCGATGAGATGCCACTCGCCTCCCGGATCCCAGCCAGGGCTCCAGGAGGTCACGCACGTTCGCGCCTAGGGTCCCCTCTGTCACTTCGAGTGCACGGATTACAAGAAAGGGGGGTAATTTTCCTCTGGATTACTAGGGAGAGGGTCAGTCAGACCTCCGTGAGGTTCGGTGATTCTGAATCAGGGGAAGGCAGTCCCAGGGCTCGCCTGCCGGGGCCCCCAGGGGCTTGGGGACACTCCTGCCTCTCAGCCCCTTGCCAATGGTCTTTTTCCTGAGTTTTCTCAGGCAGACCTCCATGAGGTCCGGCCATGCTGAGAGGGGGAAGGCAGTCCCGGGGCCCCCAGGGGCCCGGGGACGCTCCTGCCTCTCAGCCCCTTGCCGATGGTCTTTTTCTCCGAGTTTTCTCAGGCAGACCTCCGTGAGGTCCGGCCATGCTGAGAGGGGGAAGGCAGTCCCGGGGCCCGCCCGTCGGGGCCCCCAGTGGCCCGGGGACGCTCCTGCCTCTCAGCCCTTTGCCGATGGTCCTTTTTCTCCGAGTTTTCCCAGGCAGACCTCTGTGAGGTCCGGCCATGCTGAGAGGGGGAAGGCAGACCCCTTGCCGATGGTCCTTTTTCTCCGAGTCTGCTTGCCCTGGGGGCAGGCATGCAGGGGATGCCCTGGCTGTACTCTGATCGATTTGGCACTTTCGGTCCGTTTAGGGATGGACTGCTTGGCCAGCCTCGGCTGTTGTTTCAAGCAAAGAGCTTCCACCCCGCATGGACCGTCCGACTCAAGGGAGGGCCTGCCGCATGGCGGTGGGTCATTCACCCTACCCAGCAGAGTGAAGGCCGAGTGGCCCCGGCAGCTCGTCCCCTCAGTGGTCTGGCACGAGCGGAAGGGGTCGGGTGGTGCCAGGCCCTAGGATGCTGCCTGGCCGGCAGGTCCGTGGGCCCTGTGCGCCACACTGTCACCCCTCTCCGCTCAGCACGTTTCCACAGCAGCTCGGAACAATAGTTCCGAGAGGTTCCGCTGCCGCCAGGCCCCGGCACCCCTGCGTCTCGCTCCGGCTGCGCCTCGGCCTGCCTCTCCCTCCCGGGGGAGACGGCTGGGCCCGCCGGTGCCCATGCGACCGCACCGCTCCGCACCCCTCCAGTGAGCCTCTCCCGCCCAGGCGGGGGGCTCTTTCCCCTTGGCAGGCTCCCGAGAGACTCATGGTTGTGCGAAGGTTGCCGGTCGGGGAGATGGGCACGCGGCTCCCAACCCGTCATCAGGTGCGGCTACCTGGTTGATCCTGCCAGTAGCAATCAATGCTCCTTTGTTTCAATCATTCATTCATTGTTATTGTTAACTTGCTCTTGCAATTGCTGCTCTTGAAATATCAATTTCTTACAGTCTCTCAGATAGAAGAATTTCTCTTAGAGCTACAGTTTGAGATTTTTGTTTCTGGCTTATTATAAACCTGCATTGGTGGGTGAGCTCTTACTCAATGTCAAACTTATGAGGGTACGTTACTGATCTACAAAGTGCTTTCATCTGCCAGTGTATTTTGTTAGGTGCTGCAAGAGAAAGAGTGTATACCAAAGAATGATATTTTTAGTTTTGGCTGCATTTACAATATACATGGCTTGTGGATATATTATTGGTGTTTGGACACAATATTCGGAAAAACATATTGTGATACAAAAATATTTTGTCATGAATATCAGGATGTTAGAAATATTGTCTACTGGAAAATCAAAGGTAGAAATTGTATTTTTAGTTTTGTTTTTAATATTGTTGTAAAAGATTTCAATGTAGAAAATATTGTTGTTTGTAGTATCGTTTGTAAGTGTTAATTCGTTTGTAATTTATTGCAGTGTGTTTGATTGTATGTTTATAAAAATATTTATTTTTGTTTTCAGAAAGATAATCTATTAGTTATGACCTAATTGAGAATTTAAATTTTTGTTGTATTAATGTATATAGAAATGGTTTTATACTTTTGTTTAGTAGTAGAATATTGGGCTTTAGGAGATAAGAGTAGGGAGATTTCTAAAAAGTGTATATTTTAAAGTAAATTGTATCATAATAAATTTGAAAGGCAAAATAATATTTTATAATTTGCATATTTTTTACATTAATGGTTGTAATAATTGTAAATGTGATAATTAACATATATAACAATGGTATTAAATTTAAAACAATTGTTTAAACATTAAACAAAATATAAATTATTCAAATAATTTTAAAATTAAACATTTTCAGAAATGTATATAAATTAAGTAAAATAGTTCAGAAATGTTTTTATATAAAAGTTTTACATTTCATACATTTTCTTTTAAATATTCTCAATACAAATATTTTAACTTTTTATTTTAATACTTTTGTTACATTTTAATGAAAGATATATTAATGGTAGTAAAAACATTTAAACGTTTATTTTAATAAAGTGAAATAAGTATGAATTATTTTCATATAAACATTCAAAGTTTTCACATTTTTCTGAAAGAATTTCAAATATTACAAATATTTTACATTTATTTTTTTATTGATCATTTCCTATTAAAATTATAATTATTTGAAAGTGGTTTAAAGAAATTAATAATTTTATGAATGTTAAGTTTTTAAATATGAGAATTTTTTTATGGTATAAAGTTTAGGAATGGTAGTAAACATTTTCTAATTATATTATTGTAATGTTATTTTTAAATGTTATGTTTATATTTACATGTGTATATATAGGTTTGTAGTTTTGTATTGTATAGTTAAAATATTGTGTGTGAGTATGGATTATTGATTCTGTATATAAAATGTTTCATTTGTATTACCTTCTTTAAAATGTTTCACATTGAAGTGCATATAGTAAATTTCACCTCTTACGCGTTCAACACCTTCTTCAAATAGCTTTAGGTTGGAGTGGGTATAGTGAACGTAATTCCTTTAGTATCCAATACCTTCCCCCAGTATGGCTATATTATAGTCGGAATAGAAAATGCCCCCCTTTTAGTGTTTAACACCTTCCCAAAATATGGTTTGATTGGAGTGGGACTATTACGTCACCACTTAAAGGCTTGGTTTGGGACATATTTTGAAGGTCTCATTCATCATCCATGTCTGACATCGGCTACATTTTAGTAAGTTATTTGCTTTAGAGAAGATTAGGTTTCATTCTCATTATTTAGGTTATCATGTAAAAGGAAAGGTTCTTAATTATGTGTCATTCTTGCATGCTTTGGTATTTGTATGTCTTGCTATCTTCTAAGGGTAGGAGTAGTATCACTGTGCAATTATTTTAAAGTGGGTATAGGTGGTAGTTGGCCTGCTATGTGTTCACCCAGGACACCTTGCATTTCATTATGTTTTGCCAGTATTATTTGAACTCTACATTAATGTTTTATCGTACCAATTTTAAAGGGAACAGGCTTTCTGCAGATAAGCCCTGCTTTAAAATACTTGCAGATGCAGAACAATGTCTGGGAATTTTTTAATATTGCTATTTTTTTGAGATGTGGCGGTCAGAGAAAAGAAAAAAAGAGAAACCCTATGAATTGGCATGGGTTAATTATCTTTTTCCTTTTAAATAATAATGAATCATATGTGATCCTGACTAATCACTATGTCCTAGTTATTTTTATCATTTTAATCCTGTTAAGTCTGTGTATCAGACCTTTTATTATGTTTGAAAGACTGTTTGCTGCTTATGTTCTACTGTTGTTTTTAAATGAATTTTTTGTATTATGCTTTTATGGTTTTAATTAACCGAATAAAGTAATTCTGTCTGTCTTTCTGTCTGTGTTCCAGACTTTAGGGTTCGTGTATCTTTAAGGATTTTGTTTTTGGGATCCTTGGAGCTAGTGCTTGCCTCTCTTACATCCTGCAATAGCTCCCTTACTTCAATTTCGGTCAGAGTTGGGGGGTGGTTGTGGTTGCTTACATAAATTACAACTTTATCTTTTGTAGTTGTCCTCCCATAGCACGCATTAGAATAATATTTGGCTCATTTCCAATTTGTTTTCTGTTGATGCACTTTCTTGGCTGTGGGTGTAGCCCATATGATTTAGTAACTGTTTTCCTTTCTGCAAAGTTATGTACTTTGCTGCCTCTGTCATTGTATCTGAAAGCAGTGTAATAGTATAAATACGTACAATATTTTAAAGTTTGTACATTATCTACATGCAAAATTATGCAACTTTTTCTATTTTGTATGTATGTATCTTTTGTTTATATATTTCACAAAGTTTTGCACCTTTTCCATTAGGGGTATTCTAACATGGAGAAGGTGCTGTCTTTCTGTTGGATGAAAATAAAACATCAGTTTTGTTTTACATGTTATTTTGTTGGTAGTTTGTGGAGTGTTACACCTGACAGCCTTTGGATGGACTTCCTCCCCCCCCAACCTTTTTTCAACCTCTTCCATTTTTCTGACCTCATTTCTGCTGGCTTTAAGACTCTGTGCACTTTACCACTACTAACCAGTGCTAAAGTACTTGTGCTCTCTCCCTTGAACAAGTTAATATTGGCTCATTTTTGATATTTGATATTTGATATTTGATATTTGATATTTATGGGAATTTCTAAAGCGCGAACATTCGCTCGCAGGGGAGCATCTTGGCGCTGAGCTTGCGAGCAGTAAATAGATGAAAAGTGGAGTAGGTGAAACGATGGAACTAAATGGCTGCCAGTACGGAGGTATCTGATTGTTGGTACACCCATGTCTTAAGGAGTTTTCTGAAAAGGCCCTCCTTTTCAATTAGTCTGAGGTTGGCTGGTAGGTTGTTGCATGCCTTGGCTGCCAAGACAGTAAAAGTTTTCCCACCCTTGGTTTTGTATTTAAATCTGGGAATCATGATGAGATTTGTCCCAGAGGATCTCAGACATCGCGGAGGATTATAACGCGTAAAGCGATTTGCAAGGTAGTGGGGACCTGTGTTTTGCATGGATTTGAAAACGGTGAGAAGCAATTTAAAAAGAATTCTTTTATGCAGTGGTAGCCAATGCAGAGCTCCTAATGCTGCTGAAGCTGATGACCTTCTGGGGAGTTGTAAGACCAGTCTCGCAGCTGCGTGTTGTATACTCTGCAGCTTCTTAAGGGTGGACTTTTTCACTCCAGCCATTAATCCGTTGCAGTAATCAAGTCGGGAAAGTATTAAAGCTACCGCGACTGATTTTCTAGCTGCAATGGGGAGGAAATCAAAGAATTTTTTCAGTGATTTAATGAGACCAAAACAGCGTCCAGCCGTAATCCTGATGTGGTCATCGAAAGAAAGGAGTGAATCGAATTGCACTCCTAGATTCCGTGCTCATGATACTGCGCTGGGGGGGGCCTCTGATCCCAAGGGCCACCAGTCTTTCGGACAGAAAGATAGATCTTTACCCAGCGGTATAATTTCTGTCTTAGCACTGTTGCATTTTAAATGGCTTTTGTTCAACCATTGGAAAACATCCGAGAGGCAGTTTTTAAAACGAAGATCTGCATCCGCCACTTTTTGTCGATGGTAACGACAAGTTGTGTGTCGTCGGCATAAGACGTGACAAGGATCCCATGAGATTCTATCACAGCGAGAAGGGGGGCCATATAGATGTTAAAAAAGAGAGGGCTTAATATGGACCCCTGAGGCACTCCTGATGTAATGGATTTTTCGCTGGATAGATAGGGACCAAGGGACACAGTCTGGGACCTATTGGATAGAAAAGAAGTAACCCATGCCAAGGCTGTGTCTGTCACGCCGATCTCTCGCATTCTGTTAATCAGGATGGCATGCGAGATGGTGTCGAACGCTGCTGTTAAGTCAAGCAGGATGAGGACTGCTTGCCTTCCCTCATCCTGCAGGAACTTGATAGAATCAGCTAGTTCGATCAAGGCTGTTTCGGTGGAATGGCCGGAACGAAATCCCGACTGCTGAGGGTGCAGGGTATTATGGGCCTCTACAAATGTTTTGAGCTCATCATGTACTAACCGTTCCATGATTTTACTAAGAACAGGTAGCAGAGAGATGGGGCGCATGTTGGTGAGATCCGTTTGTTCTGCTTCTTCATCAGAGGCTTTACAATGGCCTTCTTCCAATCATTCGGCACTAGCCCAGATTCAAAGGATGCATTGATAAGACTATTAATGTAGGGGTTTACTGTCTCTATCAAGTGATGTAAGATGATAGGGGGACAGGGATCAGTGGGGGCTCCAGATTTACAAGCCAAAATTGCCTTGCTTGTTTGTTGGAGGGAAACCGGTTTAAAAGCGGAGAGCAGAGGGTGGTTATCAGTTACCTCTAGGAAATTGATCGGGGGAGGAGGAAAGTGTATCTGAATATTGACGATTTTGTCTTCAAAGAAGTCTGCGATTTGATTACACAGGCTCTCTGAAGGAGGAATTTCGGGCATGGAGGCTTTAGGATGAGTAAAAGACTTGACAATCTTGAAGACAGTTTTTTGGTTATGTTGAGCTTCATTTATATCCCTAGTGAAATAGTTCTTTTTTGCCGTTTTAATACTGGCAAGATATAGTTTCCTCTGTTTGACGTACTGTGCTCTTGCAGCCTCGTCGTACATTTTTCGCCATTGCCTTTCTAATCTCCGACAGAGGAGATGACTATCGGATAAAGTGTGGGTGAACCAGGGAGCATTAGGTTTTCTCTTATAGCATTTTGCATGATGGCTTCTAGATTCGGTATTGTCCGAAACAATTTGGTCTATCCAAGTGCGGAAATTGCAAGAATCAACTACAACATCTCCAGTTATTTTTGGGGGATCTGGGAGAGGTTGAGAGTCCTGCTTAATGCGTTCCACCACTTTCTTCCAGTTGACTGTAAAGGAGGCGTGGGGTCGCTTTGTACTGGATGAGACAGGGGCAGGTAATGCAATATCAAACGGAATAAAACAATGGTCAGTCCAAATTTGAGATAGCGGGAGGGACGTGATCAAGGGTGTAAAATTAGTGCAAATGCCATCAAGAGTATGTCCAGCACGGTGGGTCGCAGCAGTAACACGTTGGGAAAGTCCAAAAATGTTTAAAGAATGTTGAAAGGAGATGGTGTGAGGGTCAACAAGAGATTCCAAGTGTAGGTTCATGTCACCTAAAAGTGTAAAGTTGGGGTACTGTAACATAAGTGCTCCAAGAGCCTCATCTAGAGAGTCTAGAAAAGAAGTGGCATTTCCAGGAGGACGATATAGAAGTCCCCCCGAAAAAGAGGTGGAGGCATTAAGTTTAATCGAAAAACCCATGCCCTCACTGTCTCTAAGGTGGCTTAGATCAAAAGTGTGGCAAGGAAAGACCTTCTTAATGATAAGTGCTATTCCACCACCACGTCCAATGGGTCTGTCTCGCCTAAAAATAGTGAAATCTGGAGGGAGGACAGTGGCCAGGTCGGGATTGGATGAGTCATTTAGCCAAGTTTCAGTAATAAAAAGGGCTTCTAACTCATGATCTAATATAAGGTCATGTATGTCTTGGCCATGACAAGCTACTGACCTGGCATTAATAAGACCTCCCTTAAAGTAAGTGAGATTACTCTTTGAAGGGCAAGTCAGGTGAGGAGCATCTAAAGATATTGTGGAGGTGTCCATTTGCAATGGGGACAGAAGAGGGGGCTAATGAGGGGATCGATAGGGGGGCAGTGCGAACAATTAATATCAATTTTCGAACGTAAGGCGAGTAAATCAGTGTTGTCATACCTGATAGTGCGCGGTAAACAAGCAGCATGCCCAGCGCCCGGCGCAGTCCGGTCGCGGACGGGCGCAGACGGGCTTGGCTTAGACGCGGCTTCGGCGCGCGTCCGGCGCGCCCGCTGCGCCAGCCCGCTGCGCCGTCTGGCCGGCCTACACATATTATAGGGAGAAAAGAGGGCGTGAGGACGGCGCGACTAGAGCGCTCTCCCCGCCTCACTCAATATGGCGCCCACCGTCGCCGAGTGTCGGCAAAAGCGGCTGGGCCGAGTGGAAGCAATAAGAAGATGGTAAGGGTGTCAGTGTGCCTCACAGATTCATTCCCCTTAATTCTTTGAAGCCCCCCAGATAAAAGTGCACCAATAAAGTAAAATAATAATCAGATTTAAAAAACGCTCCAAGTGCTGGTGAAGGATAGATCTAGTTTTGAATAAAATCACCACCTTATAGAATGCACGCAGCTCGCAGCCCCAGTTCCCCTCACCGGGGAGAGCTTCTGAAGGGCACCGAGCGCGAGGGAAAAGCCGGTTAAATATTCTAGAAGGGCGGGAGGACGGCGCGACTAGAGCACTCTCCCCGCCTCACTCAATATGGCGCCCACCGTCGCCGAGTGTCGGCAAAAGCGGCTGGGCCGAGTGGAAGCAATAAGAAGATGGTAAGGGTGTCAGTGTGCCTCACAGATTCATTCCCCTTAATTCTTTGAAGCCCCCCAGATAAAAGTGCACCAATAAAGTAAAATAATAATCAGATTTAAAAAACGCTCCAAGTGCTGGTGAAGGATAGATCTAGTTTTGAATAAAATCACCACCTTATAGAATGCACGCAGCTCGCAGCCCCAGTTCCCCTCACCGGGGAGAGCTTCTGAAGGGCACCGAGCGCGAGGGAAAAGCCGGTTAAATATTCTAAAAGGGCGGGAGGACGGCGCGACTAGAGCGCTCTCCCCGCCTCACTCAATATGGCGCCCACCGTCGCCGAGTGTCGGCAAAAGCGGCTGGCCGAGTGGAAGCAATAAGAAGATGGTAAGGGTGTCAGTGTGCCTCACAGATTCATTCCCCTTAATTCTTTGAAGCCCCCCAGATAAAAGTGCACCAATAAAGTAAAATAATAATCAGATTTAAAAAACGCTCCAAGTGCTGGTGAAGGATAGATCTAGTTTTGAATAAAATCACCACCTTATAGAATGCACGCAGCTCGCAGCCCCAGTTCCCCTCACCGGGGAGAGCTTCTGAAGGGCTCATCACCAATTGGCATATTTAACTTTCATCTAATAATCTTTGTTCGGTTTCAGATATTGAAACCATAAAGGCACACGACAAACATATAAAATACAACAATGAATCTGGCCACACCGGGCACTGCCGGTATATTGAAATATCTGTACCAAGCTGACCAATAACTTCAAGTTACATAAGTCTTAAAACAATAAAGACGAATCATCAAGGGCCCTTGCGGGGATTACAGTTAAATTGAAAAGAATGGTTAATCACAACTGGATCTAAGTCTGATGGCTGATTTTAAAAATGCAAGTACATAAAACACAGTGCTACCTGTCAGCATTTGTAGATAAATAAAAGCTGGGCTCAGCCGATGTAGTGGTTTTTAACATAACGAATCAGCATAAACTAGGCTTTGGTAGCTCCCTCTCTTCCCTTATCATAACCCTCTGCTCCATGAGGTTCACCTTTATGTGGTTCAGATCTCTCTTGGTTATCCGGTCCAGGTTAGTGAAAAGATCACATTACCCCACGCCCGTCAAGGTCTCTTCAATATACTTCAACCATGGTATTCGTGTGGCTTGGTCAATGGCCAGACAATCATTTAGGATGAATTTATTTAATGTTGTCCCCTTACCTGCCCACATTTGTAACCATAATGTGACGAGGTGTATCGCTATCATATCAGTTAGGTATTTCATAACGAGCTCCTCAGGTATTGAGAAGAACGGGGTACATTGGGGAACTGATAGGAGCTGTCTCCAGAACTTATTTTCTACAATTTGGAGGTCCTTTTTATTAATATACCCCCCAAATTTCACTGCCATATAATACCTTGAAAAGACACTTGGCGCTGTATAGATGTAATAAAGCTCCCACAGGTCTTTTCCCCAGTTTGGTTGAAAATATAAATATGGCTGTAATTTCTCTGGAAAATGTGTTCGTCTTTCTGGTAAGTTGAGTCCCCCATTTAATTTTCTCAACAATTAGACTCCTAAATAAGAGAAAACACTCACGCTTGGCACTGTAGTTGACCCAATCGTAAAGGTGTATGGCCTACTAGGGCAGGCCCCTATTTGCAGGATAACGGATTTAGAGTTGTTAACCATGAGATCCTGCTCCCCATAAGGTGAACAAAAGAATGCATGAACCTTTGTAACCCTGGTCCGTTCTGGCCATATTTAACTTACTTATAAGTCCTTAGTAAATTGCACAACATGTCCTCAAGGCCTGTAAATGAAATGCCTCTAGTGGGCAGCACTGATTGTGCCACCCACTTAAGTAGCCCTCTAACCATGTCTCTGGCATGCCATTGCAGAATCTGCGTGTGCAGTTTACACTGTCATTTCGATCTGGCAAGATAAACCTCTCGCCAGGCCAAAACTTTCCATTGTACATTTTAGCATTGTGTCCTGGTAGTGAAAAACTCCCAAATTCATTTTTCACTACTTCAAGGCCTAGCTGTCCCATAGGACAATATTGGGATTATCTTTTTACATTTTACAGTGTAATTCCCAATTTTGAAGAGAGAGGTTTTTAAAGTTTGGTGTCTGGAATCACAATTTAAAATCAAAACTTATAGGGAAGTTGGATTTTTAAATTGCAATTCTGAAAATGCCACTTTTAGAAAGTTGGCATTTTCTTACTTTAGCCATTTGGTGCCTGTTGCCTGTCTCTGATACACACCTGGGGAGGGTGACCACTGGACTTTGTGTGTTCCCCCTAGACAGCTGCACACAATGGGAGCTTTGGTGTGAATTGATGGCCCATCCTGGGATGGATGGGAGGGAATCTCTGAACCCAGCCTTACTTACACCTGAATAGGCTGTTTCCTGTCCCCACACAAAGGGCTGCATACCCCCTGTAGTGAGTCTGGAGCCAGGGAAGGAAGGGAGGACCTAGGGAACTTCAAAGACCTGTCTTTAAAATTTCCCCCACTTCAAATGTACAACGAAGTATAAGTACTGGACTTTTAACACCACCTCTTCAGTAAACTTCTGGATCTTTGAAGACTATGCTCGGAAGAAGGACTGCTGTGTTGTTGAAGGACTGCCACTCTGCTGGACTGCTGCTTTACTGGACTCCTCCCTTCCAGTGCTTTCCTGCTGCCTGCTTTTCCCGTACCTGGGTAGGAAGTACTGGACCTGCATCATATGAACCCAGAGTGAAGCCAAGGGTTTGCTGGTTTGCCTCCTTATTTGGACATAAAAGACCTCCATCTCTTCTGCAGCTGCATCCTGGACTGTGAGTCCACCCTGCCAAGTGGTGCCACTCCAATCCTGGATCCTTGGAAGTCCGGCCTACGGTGTGCCTAATGTGCTTGCTTCAGTGAAACCCATGCATTAGCTTCCCAACTGGTGCATTAGCGCTGTTCCATGGATCTGAGCTGGCACATTGTCCTTGATCACTTGACCAGAACCGTAGTATTGACCCTGTTGTGGGGACCTGAACCTATGCATCGCTGCCTTTGGTGGCTTGAAGACACCGCTTCCCCTTCGGAACCAACAATGAGGTATGCTCTGGTCTCCGCATTGCTGCGATGTTGGCCTTGACAACGCAGAGAACTCCGCATTGCAGCCCCTGCACACATCAGAGATGGTGCATCATCGCTGTTGCACAGATCAGGACAGCGCATCACTGCCATTGCATTCCGCAGCTTCTTGGACGTCAATGCAACCTGAATCAAGGTACTTTTGTTCAGCGGGGCTCCCTGGGTCCCTGTATTAGGCTCGCAGTCCATCGTGGTCAACCTCACCATTTGACTTTGTCCCAGTCTGGTGCGATCATGTATTCCAAGTAAGCGCTGATTGCTTCAAAGTTCTAATTTACAGTTTATATTTTTTTAATTGATATCTCAAGGTCTACTTATTGGAGTTTGGTGCTTTTGTCTGGTTTTATTTATTAAATTAAGCTCTATTTTCCACCCTGGTGTGGAATCTTTTTGTGTGGCGTTTTCACTGTTTATTTTTTGAAGTGTTGTACGAATGCTTTACACATTGCCTCTAAATTTAAGCCTGACTGCTCTGTGCCAAGCTACCAAATGGTGAGCACAGGTCAATTTAGGGTTTGCCTGCCTCTTACCCTGATTAGGATTAGATTGCTGCTTACCTAGGGTTCATACCGTAGTCAAACAACAACCAGATTTGTGACACATAGGTAGAAGTTGTTAGGTCTATTTTTGCACGTTATTTGGATGAGGTTATAGTTTTTTAATTTATGTATACTTGCTTTCTTATATCCTTTGCTGGTTTGTGTTTGTTTTTTTTGCAGCCTTTCACTTTTTCAAGTTGTAGTTTTGTGTTTCAGGAAGTTTTTGTAAAGAGATAGAAGTTTGAGAGTGTTTAGTTATTTGTTATTTTACGTCTGTTTTGTTTTAGTTTAAATATAGGTTTTACTTACTTTGTTAGGTAGTTGTTGAAATGTCGATTCTCAGAGGTTTACTGCATAGAGAATCGTGATTTTATTACAGGCTAGGAGGATAACATTATACATAACCGTTTATTTAAAAGCTTCTAATAGAACAACATGAAGTCAAAAACATTAGAACATCTCTCCTAACATATGTCCCCAACTTTCCAGTTTCACCCTCTTTTGTTTCTCTTCCTCCACTTATAACTCCTTCTTCTTTCTTCTTCCAGGTGTATCTACTTATTTCGTCTACTGAAATTTTGAAAATAAAATAATTAACAAAACAATCTTAAAATACATCTTCCAACATAACTATCTTAAATGTATCCACACTTAAACATTAAATCACTATAATGATTCTCTCTAATCCTTCAATTACCTCAACCATGTTCAGGGGTGGGATGAGGGGATAATGCTAACCTCATAGTTTTTAGTAGAATGCAAATTCTCTATACAGCAGACCACTGAGAATCAACATTTTATGGCAAGACAGGAGGCTAGCGTTATGCATGTTTAAAGTCCTTTAAAACGTTTTCTGTTACATGTTCCACTTGTCTGAAATAGAAATCTCTACACTCATTTGATCAATCCATTGCCTTAAGAATTTCACTAAAATTCCCGCCTGCATTACACACCTTTGATGCCATTGCTCCAAGAATTGAAGGCACGTTAAACCTTTCCAAATTAACTTTTGACTCCTGCATCGTGATTTTACCCCACCTAGTAATAGCTGCCGCAAAAACTGCACCATGAGGTTTCACATAAAATATTAACAATTGATCTATTCCCGCATTCCTGAACTCTCTCTCACCCTGGACTCTCGAACAAATCCTTTCACACACAACTTAGGATGACTGTTAATACTAGGATCAAATGTTCTTCCAGTCATCAAAATGAGTCACTAAAACCAGTCTGTATCTCTGGTTCCTCACCTGCATTAAAACTCTCTGTATCATGGAGAACCGAGGAAAAGCATAACCTCTCATACCCTGCCAATTCAGGCTAAAAGCATCCACTGCTATTGCTCCTGGATCCGGTCTCCAACTCACAAAATTCTCCAACTGATTGGTTAGCCTTGACGAAAACAAACCCCTCTCCAAAGGACCCAACTTCTCTTGAGTTCCTTAAAGAACTACCGGATGCAGCTTCCACTTGCTGAAATCTTTCAAGAAATGGGAATTCCGGTCTGCTACTAGATTCTTTTTCCCTGGATTATACTGAGATGTTACGCTTATCAGTGTTCCCTGCAAAAATTCTAGAAATCCTTTACCAACTCTGACAATTTCTTTGACCTGCATCCCACCAACTTGTTTATATATGTCACCACAGAAATATTCTCTATCTTCAACAGAATTGTAGCTTTCTGTATCTGCTCCTTGAAACTGCAACCCGTTTTATAAATTATGGCAAAAATATTTCCTCATGCTACTCACCTTCCTTCATGAATTATGGGAGACACCCTAAGCCCTTTATTTGTCAAGATAGTTTGATGATCCCAGCAGAACATTTCGAAAAAGCTAAGCAGGCTCTAAGGGCTTGTTTACGATGCTAGTCGGACTCTTTTGCGACCGGCATCATAGCAAAAGCAGGATCGTCCGACTAGAAGTCGGCGGTCCCGCTGCCCTGATTACAATGCAACCATCTTCACGGCATTCGCAATGTGTATATTTCTATTGCTGCGCATGCTGTGGACTGCAGCGCACTGCACAAGAGAAAATAAACACTTTAGAAACATCCCTACACCGTGTGGCAGGCACCATGTTCTGCCTGAAATATGGCCCAGGGATGGTTAGGGAGGCACCAGAGGTGACCCCATTGCCCATAGCGAAGGGCCAGGGGAGAAAGGGGCCCTGCTAGGGCCCCCAAAGTCACTTTCCACCTGGCTTTTCATAGCGGGTGAAACGCCATAAAAGGGAAGGTGGAAAATGACATTGTAGTCTACATGGTAGTGCCAGAGCAGGCACCACTCTTAAAATAGGGATTACTGACCCTCTGATGCACCGATGGCCTCCTTGAGCCCGTTGGAAGTACCGCGGATGGTCCCTCCGCCCACCGCATTGTAATGCGATGGGCAGACCGCAGTGGCAGATGTTGATGGGTCCAAGGAGCCCCTTAGATACAGGCTGACAGGAAACTAAGAGGCAGCCAGAGTACAAGGTAAGTGATGAGGGTTGTAGTCCTCCCATCACTTATGTTTTCAATGGGAAGTGAAAGCTCTGCCACAATACGTAGGCCCCTACCCAGTAAAGAAAATTATGAGTCTAGAAACAGTGGATTTAAAATTGCCTTAAAAATTAAGAATTCATCCAACATTTATTGTTTTTCTTTCAAAAAAGATTTCTCCTGACATTACTCACAAAACCCTCAACCTCTATATGTATGAATGAAAACACAGAATATGAAGTTAAAAGAAGGCTAGATTCTGAGAAGGTCAACAGGAAGGTCCATTACCTATTTGATTTGAAGGATTATTTGCCAGAAGAGAGATACTAGTAACCCTCTGAAAACGTTCATGCTGCAATACGTAAAATGTATTTTCATAAGTTGAATCCAGCAAGACAATTGCTGGTGGACCAGCCTTAGAGAGCTTATTCAGTCAGAAACGAAAGATAGCATGGTTGCAGTTTTGTCTGAATGAAGTGTTCTAAGCCAAAGTCTAAGCAATAGGAAAGAGTGCAGAAATCCTATTGGGAATCCATGTACATGACCTTCCAATATTGCAGCCAATTTGCCTTTTAAAGAGTCTTAGTTGCTGGGGCAACTTTTTGCAAGATTTATATGTTGAGTGTCCACAATGTGCAAGCCAACCATAGCGCACTTCAACTGACTAAATTACTGAGAAAGAAGTGTCTTGTTTGTGCTGAATATCTTCAGAAAATCTGTAGTCCGTCCCCATATCTTTGTGTTGGTTTTCTCCTTTCCTTTCTTCTTTTTTTCCTTGGAAGTGTCCTCAGCTTCCTGAGTCCTCTTCTCTTTTGTTCATGTGTGGAGTAGTCATGCAGTGGCGGACTAGGAACAGAAACCGGCCCTGGCAAACTGCTCAGCCAGCCCCCCCCCTGAGGTGAGGGGGAGTGCAGCCGAGCAGTTTGCAGGGCTGGTTTCGGACGATTTGTTACAGGAGGCCGATATTGCTGACCCCCGGTAACAAAAACAGCCCCCACCCTAGCGGCCTACCGGGGAAACGCCCGGTGGCTGCTTTGACCAGTCTGGCCCCCTAGTCATGGTAGTGTTGCTCTTTTTGTTTCCAACGCTTCTTTTTCCAGCGAATTGGCTGCATTCCTTCGTCAAATAAATACCTGGATCAGCAGCACATGAATAGCTGAAAATCTGTATTTACAAACCAACAAAATTGATATTTGAACTATTTCATTAAATATTTCTCTACAAGTATTAATCTCAAGATTAAGAAGAGAAGCAAATATCTCTTGTCAGAAGACCTGAATAGACCACGACAAAGATAGACCTAACAAGAGAGAACTCAGCAGAGGACCAACAACAGTCTCATTTTATAAGAAATTGGATCACTGGTTCAGGGGGGAGAAACCTTAGACTAGCAGCAACCACAATCCTTGTCAGTATGAAGTCACAAGTAAACCCCAAATTTACCTGTGCCCAACCCTGTGGTAGCTTGGCACAGAGCTTAAGTTAGAAGCAATAGGTAAAGTATTTATGGAGCACATCAAACAGTAATAAAGGGAAAACATAACACAAGTAAAAGCCCACACCAAATTAGAAAATTTGAGTAAATGTTACTAAATCAAGACTAAAATGAAAAAAATCCAGTCAATAGTATCGAAGATGTACAAGTTTAAAGTTTCATTGAAAAGTACAAATCGCCAACTGTGATTTCCTGGTCTCATTCGACCAGGACGAAGTCACAAGTTCAGGCTAACCATGATAGAGCATGGGCCAGCTACAGAGATCCACTTAGGCCCACTTCACACATTATCTTAATCCAGGTTGCAAAGAGATGTGGAGTTCCGGTTCAAGGATGCGTCACACAGCAAAGGCGATGCAAGGTCAGTGCTAGGAGATGCATGACTTACCGGTTGTTCTGGGTAGCTGTGAAGTGCAATGCATTGTTCTTGCATAGAGATGCGTCATGCAGAGGTGGTTCCTCTGGACTGTGCTTGGTGAGGCAAATCCTTGCGTGGCGATGTGTTCTGCAGGGGAAACAACCTTTACAACGCAACTTTTACAACGCACTACCATTACAACGAAACTTGTCAACGCAACATCCATTACAACGCATGCAATTACAACGCAACCATTACAACGCATGACACTACAACGCACACCACTACAACGCATGTCATTACAACTCAGTCATTACAATGCATATCATTACAACGCATAACATTACCATCCAACACTTACCCTACTGTTGCACCCCTTGGAGTTAGAATAGTAATTTTACCCCTACACTATCCAACACTTACCCTACTGTTGTACCCCCCTGGAGTTAGAATAGTAATTTTTACCCCCACACTATCCAACACTTACCCTACTGTTGCACCCCCTGGAGTTAGAATAGTAATTTTTACCCCTACACTATCCAATACTTACCAAACATGCAATGTAATGTTATGCGTTGTAATGGTATGCGTTGTAAAGGTATTATGCGTTGTAATGGAATGCATTGTAAATGTAGTTTTTAAAATTTCGTTGTAATGACATGCGTTGTAATAGAATGCGTTGTAATGGATGTTGCGTTGTAAAAAATGCGTTGTAAAGGTATGCGTTGTAAAAGTGTGCATTGTAAAGTCATACATCCGTTCTGCAGCAGTGGTTCCAACAGACTGTGTTGATGATGCAAAGTAATTGCGTCTGGAAAGTCTGCCCAGCAGGCCATGCATCTGTTTCAAGGGGGATGCGTAGAGCATCCAAGTGGATGCGTTGAGCATCCAAGGCAATGCACCGGTTCTGCAGGAGATGCATTGTAGAGAAGATGCACCAGTTCTGCTGGATACACAGATGGGCTGGCAGAGCCCACAGGTCCAGAAGTGTATTGAAGAGTTTAGGTCTGAGGTCCAATATTTATAGCTGGTGCCCACTTTGAAGTTGGGGAAGCTTCTAGAGGTTTCCACCCCCCCAGGAGTCAGGCCTCCCCTACCTCCCTCTGACCTGGCCCCAGCTTGTCTGCGGTTACAATAGACCAGTGTCAAAAACCCTTTGTGAGAGTACTCAGGCAGAAAAACAAGGGAGGGACTTGGAGCGCGACTGTACTTCAGCATACATGCTCCCTGAATAAATGTATGAACGATAGGTATGCAGTTCCTATAGAGTTAAGGAGGAAAAGAAAGACCGGTCAGAGGGCTTTGATCAGTCAGGTCAGAGAGATCTGATTAATCAGAAGCATGAGTCCTCACACACCCAAAAGTCGCAGATTAAAAGGCGTCCAGCACGAGAAAACTCAGACAACCTATCCCGCTCTGCAACCCTGGAGTTTTCCCGTGCTAGAAGCCTTTTTCTCTGAGCCATTTTTAGCTCACTCTATCACCAATCTACACACACTGCACCTCTACACCTGTTTAATCACAGCTTACGGAATTTTTAAAATGTCTCCGACAAAGAGCCCCCTCGAGGGACCCAAAGGGCATTGCAGCTCCAGCCCATTGTTGAGCTGCCTGATGTTCAAGCTTGACACCCAATTGAATGTGTGAGGGCTCTTGCTTCTGATTTATCAGATTCCGCTGACCTCACTGATCAGATTGCTCTGACCTGTCCTTCTTTTCCTCCTTAGTTCTATAGGAACTGAATGCCTTTCGCTTATGCAGTGCTCAGGCAGAGCCTATGTGATGTGCGAGTGTGGTGGGTGACATTTCCACTCCCTTGTTAGCTTCGAGTGGACCATTCTGCCAGCACCTATCTTCCCTCTGTCTCACTTTCTGGGAGCATACACAAGCATTGGAAAATCAAGTATGGTTTGCCATGAGAGTTTGTGAATGGCCATAAACTTTTTAGCTTATCTGCATGCACAAATTCCTCTGCCACTCTTTCCTGCCATGGAAAGGTTCAAGACTTGCTCCATCCACAGTCTGAGGGAAATTCTCTTCCAAGGTGGGAAGGGGAATGGAATAGCCCAAATTGCATGGGTTGAAGAAAAAAAGGCCTCTTCTTGTTGAAATTGGTTTCCCATGATACAAATTGAAAAAAAAGGCTACTTTTCCCCAGGGCAGAACTGTACTTTGTTTCCAATTGTGTATGAGGGAAATAGCAACGTCTGAAAAAGACACAAGACTTTGTCAGTGGGCCGCTTGGAAAAATGCGACTGACACAGATTTGCAACCGTACTTCTGTTAATATTTGTGAATTCCAAAGAGCAGGGCCAGAAAGGAAATTAAAACTCAAACAAGCCAGATACTGCCTGAGGCCACGACTACATTAAAGTATTGGGAATTTCATGGTTTGATCACAACATCCCATCAAGTACTGACAGCAGCCCGAGTTTGCAGGCTACTGGGGAAAATATGGCAGTGGTAGAATGGCCAGCCCGGTCTTGACAATGATTAGTACATTTGCACCCATGTGCAGGAGTGTGCCAGGCGCAAACAGGAAAAGGGCACGCCTGGTCAACCTCGAAGTCATGCTGCCCTGGGAGCAGCGCATTCAAGTGAAATACGGAGGGGCTTTGAAGCAGCTGCTCTGTGTTTCACTGTGCAGGCGGCAACCCGCCTCCACCTTTTAGAGGAGAGAGAAAGCCCGTTCTTGCTCTTTGTGGGGTTACCTGGCCTTCAAGTGAGTTTTATCTGTGCACACGTGTGTACCAGATCACTGGGAAATTGCAGCTGTGGTTGTCTATGTCAGGGACAGGGTTGCTTCCATTGGTGCAGCATGTGCAGTAGCACTGGGGCCCAAGGGCCTGAGGGGCCCTCGGAACACTGATTATTGGCTCTTCCTCCCAAGTAGGAGGATGGAGGGATCACATCAGTAACAAGCTGGTAAGCTGCATTTGCTGTTGAGGGTGGTAGAATAACAACCAAGGACAACTGGTGGCTCCAGAAGAATCCAATGAGGAGAGAGAGTTGCGCACACCACATATGTTGAGTTCCTCCACCTCTCATTGAGTCCCGTTAGTAATGACACAACCTGCAGAGCTCCACTCGTTAACCTAGAAGCATCAACATTAAAAAAGGACCGATATTTCTTGGAAAGTGCACTGACATATTCGGTACAGATCCATTGGTGTGAGGAGATTTAACCTGTAAATCTGTATCCTTCCTGTTGTCCGCTATGCTTGAGTAAACTACAGGATGTGCCACTGTACCTACAAAGTAGAAGACACACTGGGGCACAAATCACAAATCAATTTTTGGCTGTAGCGTTTACATAACTGTATGTTTAGAGCCAAAATGTCTCAGTACCATAAAGAAATCACAAATGCATTTTCCACTGTGCGCGTGTTAGCTGTGACTGCATATTATTATGCGGTAGCAAACTGCACAAGAGTGTTGGTAAATCAAGGATGCTGAACACCCATAAACTTTTGAGCTTATGCGCATGCCCAAACTCCTCTGCACTCTTTCAACCATGGAAAGGTTGAAGATTTGCTCCATCCACAGTCTGAGGGAAATACTCTTCCAAGGTGGGAAGGGGAATGGCATAGAAAAAAGGCCTCTTCATGTTGAAAATGGTTTCCCATCAAAAAAACTTAAATAAAAAATATGCTAACTTTCCCCACTGTGGGACTGTAGTTTGCATCCAAATTTTGTATGAGGGAAATAGCAACGTCTGAAAAAGACACATGACTTTGTCAGTGGGACGCTTGGAAACCTGCGACTTTCACAGATTTGCAACCGTTCTTCTGTCAATATTTGTGAATTCCAAAGAGCAGGGCCAGGAAAGAAATTAAAATATAAACCAGCCAGATGCTGCCTGAGGCCACGACTACATTAAAGTATGGGGATTTCATGCTTTGATCCCAACATCCCAGCCAGTACTGAAAGCAGCACAAGCTTGCAGGCTACTGGGGAAAATATGGGAGTGATAGAATGGCCAATCCGGTCTTGCCAGCGAGTAATAACTTTGCACCTATTTGCAGGAGTACTTCTACAGGTGCAAATTTACTAGTATTTTTTATCAATCACAACCCAGTGCTGTTTATGACAGCACCATAGCAAATGGTCTGTTTGGCATACATCCACTTGGATTATGCGTCAAGCAAGTTGCACTATAGGGAGCGTATTATGGATAGGGTGCACCTGCTTTAAGGTGTGCCGGGCGCAAACACAATAAGTGCACTCCATAGCAACCTGGGAGCTGCGCATTCAAGTAAAATACAGAGCAGCTTTAAAGCAGACAGTCTGTCAAGTTGTACCTTAAATATTGTTTGGAATTGTTTTTCTGCAACGTTCCTTATGGCTGTAAGATTCTTTCCCTGGCTTCTGTGAAAACAGTTGCTGGGGAAGAAGTCCTGTGTAGGCTGCATCCTACCTTGCTCCTGTGCTTCTCTCAATAAACTTATTCCACCATTAATTCTGCTTAGATCCAACTTTACAATTTTGGCGACAATGCTATTTGAAGCACCACGTAACCCTCGAACCCTGATTTATCATTCTTTTTAAATTTTTAAATTTTTACAGATTCAAAATTATTCTATGTAGAGAAGAATTGAACTTTTCACTTCATTGACTCACAGAAAAAGGACTTTCTGCTTCAAGCCTGAAGCGAAACCGACCAACTCATTCTGTGAATAAAGCTTGCGATTTGTGTTTCTCAAGCATACCCTTCTTTGCTCTAATTTGCGCATTTAATTTTTATTTACTTGCTTAGTCATTGCGCATGCATCGTGAATTTGAGGATTGGAATACTGATATTTTTAACAAAATTTCAACCTTCCTGTGCATTGTATTGCCAACGCATCTTTTGAAATAGTCGAAGCAGTTACCTGAGGCGCGAGTGCGTCTTCCGTCTGTGTTCTTTACGCGCACATTGATTCTGATTCTTCGATGATACTGACGCATCACGCACGCCGCTCACGGCGTAACGAAATGATGTAAGACGCTGGCGGCCATCTTGACATCTCCATGACAACGATAACGAGTGAGGTTATCGAGTGAAGATTTTGGAGAAATTGCACGTTTTTGATCATGTAACCAGTACTGAAAGTTGTTTTGCACAGCGTTTGGAGGTATCCTCTTCAATTAATGATTTCAGGTATTTTTCTTTTACAAGCAAGCTTTCTTTTAATATTTTAATATTTTAAAAAAATATATATATATATTTTTATTTTTATTTTGCTCAAGTCATCTCTCCAGTTATAAATTTCTTAATTGTTCAGTTTTGACTTAGAAATTCATTCTTCAATATGGCTACACAGAACTTTACAATTCAATCCCCACAAGCTTTTTGGCCTTCTGGAAATGAACCATGCATGGAGTGGCTTCAATGGAAAGCATATTTCTTAAACTTTATTGATACCATTGACGAAGAAGGGAAAATGAAACCTGAGAAGAAAAGAAAACTATTTTTGCATTCTCTAGGTGCTAGTGGTTTAAAAGTTTATGAAGAAATGACGAAAAGTGTTGGACGTGGAGATTCAAATGTTTTTACAGATATTTTAAAAGATTTTGATAATCACTTTTCTCCTAAAGTGTGTATAGGTATTACCAGATACACGTTTTTTCACAGGAAACAACAACCTGGCAAAACAATTGATGTGTATGTTTCTGAACTTTAAAAAATGGCAGAAGATTGCAAGTTTGACCATCTTCAAGAACAGTTTATAAGGGATCAAGTGGTCATGCATGCCTCAGGCCCATCAATAGAAGACAGACTTTGGATCAATGGCGATTCAGATCTTAAAGATGTTTTAGCCATTGTCAGAAAGGCTGAACTTTCAGGACAGAGTGCCAAAGCCATTACAATTGAAGAAAACATTGTTTCTGAGCAAAAAACAGTATCAGAACAAACCATCACCAAAGTTCAAAGCAAATCTAATTATAAACAAAAGTATCTATTCAAGACTAAACCTAGTGAAACCAGAAATAGTGATAATCTTAAGTGTTTTCGGTGTGGAAGTAATTCACATTTGGCTAATTATAAATTGTGTCCAGCTATTAAGGAAAAATGTTCTAACTGTGGGTTGATTGGGCATTATTCAAGAGCTTGCCACAGAGTTAAAAGTAAAAAAGTAAAATTTATTTGTGATTCATCTTCCAGTGATGATGAGAGCGTTGTCAATAAAGTCATGCATTGTTCGGTTGAGGATGATTGTGTTAAAAAGGTAACACATTGTTCAGTTCAAAATGAATGCGTTCAAAGACCTCTTGAAAAAGTTTACATATTTAATATTAATGATTCTTATCGGAAAGACATTCTCAAAAAACCTTTGTGCGACATGCTTATTGGCGGAGTTCCTATAAATATTTATGCTGATTCTGGTTCTCCATACACCATAGTTAATGAGAATGTCTGAAATTCTGATTTTGTACGTTGTCTTGGAAATAATCTCTATACCTCAGACATTGCTCCTGAAGGATTTTCAGGTGAAAAGATTGATATGTAGGTTTTAAACCTTTGAAGTTTAGATTCAAGGGAAGGGAATCTTTTGAAAAAGGTTATGTTGCCAAACACGGACCCTCTGTCCTCGGATGGAGGGATCAAAGGGTTTTGGATATTATATTGAATCCCAATAGTCCCGAACCTGTTTTATTTGTCAATGATGGTATAGAAATTGGCGATTCCATGCTTAAAAAATTTCCAAAAGTCTTTAGCGGTAAAATTGGTAGTTTTCAAGGGTTTTCTCATCACATTGTTTTGAAGAGTAATGCCAACCCCAAAACGTTTAAGGCTAGAAATATTCCTATTTTGATACGTGGTGATGTTGAAAAAGAGTTGGAAAAACTAGTTAAAGAGGATATATTTGAACCCATAGAATCCTCAGAATGGATTTCACCAGTTGTAATAGCTAGACGTTCCAATGGCAAGATTCGCCTATGTGTTGACCTTCGTCATTTGAATGACAATATAGTAATAGACAAGTTCCCGTTACCAAAAATTTCTGAGATGTTGTCCTCAGTTAATGGTGCCTCTACTCTATTTTTTCTATATTGGATCTTTCTGCTGCGTACCATCAGATTTCACTTGACAATGATAGTAAACATCTTACGGCGTTCATTACCCCCATGGGTTGTTTCCAATTTAAAAGAATGCCATTTGGATTAGCCTCCGCAGCAGCCATTTTTCAACGCATTATGCACCAGCCTTTTGGTAAACACCCTAAAGTAAACATTTTTCAAGATGACATCCTAGTATATGGGAAAGATAAAAGGGAACACAATTCTATTCTTGAGGAAGTCTTAGGCACACTTGAAGAAAAAGGGTTAACCATTGAATTTTCTTAGTGTCATTTTGGAGTTAAATCTGTGACTTATCTAGGACATGTGTTATGTTCCGATGGAGTATCTACCAAGCCTAAATTGGTGGATGCTATAAAAGAGGCTCCTCATCCTTCTAATAAGGATGATGTTCGATCATTTCTAGGTATGGTGGAGTTTTACTCCAAATTCATTAAGGGTTTTTCTAGCAAAGTCTTTAATATCAGACAACTTATGAAAAGTAAAACCAAATTTGAGTGGTCTGCCTTATGTGAGGATGAATTTAATAGTATCAAAATGGACATTATTAATGCTCCTGTTTTATCTACTTTTGATTTAGATCTTAATTCTGTGATCACTGTAGATGCCAGCAACAAGGGTTTAGGTGCTACGCTTTCTCAAATTGATGGATTAGGTAAAGAACGCATTGTTGCGTTGGCTTCCAGAGCTCTTTTCATTCCAGAAAGTAAATTTTCCGTGATCGAGAAAGAAACACTGGCGGTAGTTTGGGCTCTAGAACATTTCCATTGTTTTGTATGGGGTAAGAAATGCGTAGTTAGATCAGACCATAAACCCCTTAGCAAATTACTTTCCACTGAGGGCCTCTATAATGCAACGGCCAGGATAGCGAGAATGTCTATGCCTCTGCAGGATTTTATAATTAATATTGAATATTTTCCAGGTAAAAGCAATGTAATTGCTGATTTCCTTTCCCGCATGCCTTCTGATTGACAGGAGTGTGAATTGAATGAATGGGATTCTTTACAGGTTGCTCTCATTCATGATGAGAATCCTTTCTGTGTTGATAAGAAGGTATGGAATGAAGAATACTTAAAAGACAGTACTTTAATGTCAGCTATTTCATTCATTCGCAGAGGTTGGATAGAAAAAAGAAAATTATCATCTGATCTAAAACCATTTTGAGAAGTAAGAAATGAACTTACTATTTTAGATGATATCATTTTTAGAGGAGAAAAGGCTGTTCCTCCTTCATCTTTAAGGGATTCCATTCTTCAGTTGTGTCACAAAGACCATTGCGGCATAGTTAAAACTAAGCGAAATGTTAAACTATGGTATTGGTGGCCGGGAATTGATATGTTTGCAGAAAGAACTGTCCGTGAATGTGGCATTTGCTCAAATTCGGATAAGGTACTTAATACTCTAAAACCTGACATGTGTGAACCTATTATTCCTGAAGGTCCTTGGCACACTGTTGCCATGGACATTATATGGGACCTGTGGGTGATAATTACACATTTCTAATTTCCATTATTGCCATTTTTTCTAGATGGCCTTGTATCACCATTGTAGATAAAGTTGATTCAGCTACAGTTTTGGATTTTATTGACAAAGTGTTTATTGAAGAAGGTCTTCCTACTCAGATCATTAGTGATAATGGAGTACAGTTTATGTCAAAATCAGCTAAAGCTTATTTTGATAGAACTGGAATTATCCATAGGACCACTTCGTTATATAATCCTTGTGGAAACTGATTATGTGAGAGATTTAATAAAGTTTTAAAGAATGCTATTCAAATTGCTAATTTAAAAAAAGAAGACTGGGAGACTCATATTTACAAAGCTGTTTGCTCATATAGAACCAATATTCATGACCCTTTGAAAATGTCACCTTTTGAAATTATGAGAGGTCGTATCGCTAGAACCAAATGTATTCCTAATTGGTTACATAAAAACTCTTGCTTAGACATATGTATGAATAAAGTTAGAAATGATATTCTTGAAAAACACCTGCAATATAAAAGGAGTTTTGACAATAAATGTGGTGCAGGTACAGTGAATGTTGAAGCTGGTATGTGGGTCAATGTTAAAAAACCATGGAAGGTTCGTAAAGGTGAATCTCAGTTTTCAGAACCTTTATTGATCAAAAAAGTTTTAAGGAATGCAGTTCTTTTAAGTGATGGAAAGGTGTGGAATCTTGCATTGCTATTTACAAAGGAAGAAAAGATTCAAAGATTGATTCCAGTTATTCTTCTCAATCTTCCAATGTCACTTCTGATTTCCATTCTGTTCTGAATGAGGATCATGGTGGTTTGGTTGTATCAGAAAGAATTACCATTCCAGAAAATGTCTTCATTCCCAATTCGGACACCAGTGATGTTGTTGTTGATTCATCTTCCACCACACCCAACAAAAGTGTTGATGAATCTTCCAAGAACACCGGTGGTGTTGTTGTTGTTGATTCATCTATCATCACTTCTAACAATAGTGTTTTACAGAATCAAAATTGTATAGATCTTGATCACACGAAACGTATATGTTCTAAACCTAAGTGGTTAAAGGATTTTGTTAATTTCTTATTTTTTTTTTGTTTTGTTTATAAGGAAGAAGATGTGTCATGTTGTACCTTTAAATATTGTTTGGAATTGTTTTTCTGCAACGTTCGTAATGGCTGTAAGATTCTTTCCCTGGCTTCTGTGAAGACAGTTGCTGGGGAAGAAGTCCTGTGTAGGCTGCGTCCTACATTGCTCCTGTGCTTCTCTCAATAAACTTATTCCACCATTAATTCTGCTTAGATCCTACTTTACACAGTCCGTGCTTCACTGTGCAGGCAGCAAACTGCCTGCACTTTTAAGAGGAGAGAGAGGTCCTCTTGCTGGCTGTTGTAGTGATTGGCTGCATCTGCCTGCAAGGGGATGTCTGGGGGTTCATAGAACCCCCTTTTCTTACTCCAGAGGACTGCCATCAGGGTGCACCGTAACAGTACCCCACCTTTTAGGTGGAGCACTGTCAATGCGCCTCCTGACAGTTACTTTGCCTCTGTGCCCGCGCCTATAATACAGCACAGGCGGAGAGGCAAAGGTATTCCCACGCCCTCATGCAAATAAAGGAACACCCTCTGACGGTAGTGCTGGCGCTATGTGTGTCAGTGCTGTCTGTATTACAGAAAGGGAAGCATAACATCTGTAGCCCCTTCTGTGATACCAAAGTGCCCCAGGGGCACACAAAGCGGGCGCTCACATATTGCGCCAGTGTAGCACTGCCGTAATACAGCTCTAGCAGGCTATTTCAAAATTGTGTGGGGGCACAGCTCTTAACTTATGCACAATCAGGTCACCAGTTCTGAAAAATTAAGTGGGGCGCCTAGCAAAGATAGGCAGTGTGCAAGTGACATCACAGTACTTGATATCACAGTGCAAGACATCACAGGAAGTAGCATCATAACCCAAGACTTTACAGGAAGTGACATCACAAGATGTGACATCAGATCTTAAGACTTCACAGATATGTTTAGCAGGTCTATCATGATTACCTTTGAATGCATTACCAATATACATGCAAATACTCTTGATTTAGGCATAAGACTCATGCTTTTGTAAGCTATACCTAAAATAATGCTGCCTTTTGTCAGCGTAAATCTTCCTTTACCTAAGGATTGAACTAGCTAACTCCACTGCCAGCCTACTCCACCAGGCTTAATATTCCCTTTGCAGCACATGCTCAAGTAGATGTGATTCCTGTAGCTTCCTGCACTCAGCCTTTTCCCACCACCTACTGTGTCTGTCGTGGGCACCCGCAGTCATTTTAGTAGATTGGGGCTCATTTTTCACCAGCAGACCAAGGCCTAAAGCAAGATAGAATGACAGCAAGGGAAGAAAGGAGACATAGGGATAGAACAATGAAGGCAGAAAAGGTGATAACAAAATCAAGTGTAGAGTGGTGAAAGAAAAAGGTTATGGTAACCTTGGCATTCAGCAAAAAAGACTGTAGTAATTTTTTTCTTCAATACCACTTGTAGTTGTATTGCTTTAACTCCAGAGAGTGGCACTTGGCTTCAGACTGTTTGCTTGAAGCTGTCAGGGGTACTTGTGTTTGACTTCATTAAAGTCTTTTGCTTGTTTTAACGTTGTCAGCCACTTACTTCAAAGACCCTATGAAAAAATTGGGGCTCTGCATTCATGATTTTCCAAATTACAGACTGCCTTCCAAAATATCAGCACAACATTTAGCAGCAGACATCTCGTGTGTTCTTATCGTTGTCATAACTATATCTAAACCGCCCTCACATTCACAACTGCAACCTGAAAGCTCACCCTGGAATCAGGACAATCAGAATACATGCATATAGAATGGACCATGCCTTTCACAGTAAGAGTTATCAGGCCCATATCACAATAAGTGCAAGCCACCCAGTATCCAAGGATGGGAAGGAAATTACAATAATGGTAATTCACAAGAAAACGGCACATGCAATTCCGGTCCTAACTAGCGCTTTCAAGAAAATAGTGGTTTCAGAAGGAAGTATTGTAATTTTCAAACACCGGGACACATTTAGCAATGCCTGCACATTGTCTGCTGTCAATCAGAGCAACAACGTGCAGGTGATGGGGCTTATCAGATTCCAGCTGGGCCCATAACAAAGGACGAATTTAAGGGGTCATCAGGCCTCCTTTTGTTGAGTCTCCTAGCTGGGAGCTATCTGAGCCTCACACCTAGATGCAAAGGCAGTGGAGGGGAAACAAAGCCTCACAGCTTGTTATCACTTCACAGGTACTTAAGAAAGGCATGCTTTTGACTTTGTTCAGTCCTTGTATATAAGCGATATGCATGCACTTTAAGAATGTTATATGTGTTGGCTTTTTCAAGTATTTATAGAAAATAAGAATTTAAATACCACTATTTTTTATTTCTTTTATAGCATAACTCATCACAATGCAGGCTGTCAGAGTGCTTTACATCATATATACACATTTTGACAATAAACCATACAAGTTTGTACATGATTGTAAAGGGTCGGTTGCATACGCCAGTGAGGGTTACAAGGTGAAGGAGTCACATATCACCCTTCATAGCTCACTGGGATATATAAGAAGGATTACAATGTAACTGCAAGTAACAAAAGCCCCTAGCCCAACACAGACTTACAAAGCAAAGCTGGGACAGCTGCTGACTGTGGGCATGGTGGCTGCACCCTTCCAAGTACCCTGGCTTATTTAATATCACACAAAGGCTCTATGTGCCATCCCCACTACATTTGCAATATTAAATAATTGCATACACACTGTATTGAAAGCCAGCTGTTTTCACAGTGTCTGGCTGTCACACTTTGAATCTCACTTTCGTGAGCGTCAAGCATCACCAGGCACTTTAAACAGGCATGTGTGTTAGTGTGCATGTGCTAACTATTGCATAGGCAGAAGGACTTTCCTAAAACCATCCCTGGCTTGCTACGATTGGGGGGTTTTGGAGTCCACCCCTTTGTGATTCGTGGCAGCATCACTTTTTACGGCAATCTTGAGCATTTTAAGCAACAGTCCGGTACTGCTTGAGGCTTCTAGGCAACCATTGCTGCCTACCCCACCCTTTCCCAAGTCATCACAGGGTGAGTGTTAGCAAACATCAAATACCTCACCCTTTGATGAGTTGGGAAAGGGTTGGGTTACCCTGAGTGCACAGAGGTTGCCTATGTAAGGGGCGGCGGGAAGAGCCAGGAGAGCATTTGATCCAACGTGGAGGGGCATCAGGAACAAAAGCCTCATTAGTCTCCCATTGCAATAGTGATGCAAAGAGATGGCCCTGCAGTGTGGAGATGGGCAACCTCTGTATAAGAAGGCTTCAGACATAAGATTAATTAAGAAGTTCCTTCCTGGGAGACTCACTAGAAACGAACCACGATGGCCCAGATGGAATACTTTCAATATTTTGGGACTCGGATGCCTGGCATTGAAAACATGTTCATGTAACAGGTGCTAAGGACGGCATCAGCATTCAGGCAGGCTCTTTTCAGATTGTTGTCAAAATATAAACATGAACAAACTTACCTCAAAATTTCTGAAAATGAGAAATAAAAATAAATGTTTATGCAAGCACAGTGGGAGATGGATTGTACATATACGTTTTTGCTTTCTCACAATGAATGGAATGGAAAAAAGAAAATTTAGTAAGCAGTTCCTTAATTTGGTTTCATTAGGGTTTTTCAAGGTGCTCGCTCAAATTAATATGAACACAAATACACAAAAAGATGGGCGAGCTACAGAATGCTTTAGCTTGATTTCTGGCTCGGCTCGAGGTCCTCTGAGCATGGTCGGGCTTAGAGTTAAAGGCATCTGGTGAGACAGCTTTTTTGGCACCACCCCCTTACCTCTCCCCAATGACCTCCTTCTCCACAGATATTTTTCACCACCACCTTCAAGTGATGCTATTCATTTCTCCACACCCTCTCTCATGTATTTCTTTTGTTTTATCACACACACACATGTTATAAAGAGGCAATGAATCATACATGTGTAAATCAGTGAATAGGAAATGTTACACAAAACAATGGGGATTACCGTTCGTGATCTGCATGAGCACAATCTTTGCAGCAGGCGTATCTTTGCAGCAGGCGTATTAACCCTCTGGGCTACTTTATGATGAGTCAAAGCTGCTACTAGACAAATCGTCCATCTCTCTCCAGCAGAAGCATGTAATCACCTAGCAATCTTGACATTCTTTTTGTTGCCTGAGTAATTCTGAACACTGCTCTGCTCCCTGAGGTCATTGCCAAGTCCAACTACACCTGCTGCACTGTCCTAAAGTCGGCCCTGCCTCTGAGAACACTAATCCCAAATTGAGCAGGAATTTCATGTAGTCTTTTGTCAAAAGCTTCCAACATTTGAACCTGGCAGACCAGGTTTGAATCTTGACCTCGCCCCAACATAATTTGACTCACCTTATCTTCAGGTGCCGAACAAATGTGTAAGGTAGTCTGGGTCTGTGGTGAGGCACAGGTAAGCCAATTATTTGCTACTCAAAACTGCCCAAAAGTGTGGCTTATGCGTATCACCATATACACAATTATTAAAAAATAAAGTATTAACCGTTTGATGTGAAAAAGACATATGCAACTAGGGTCTAAACTGCACAGTGTGCATCCAGAAAATCTGAGATCCATCCACTTTACCTGCTATAACAAATGATGTGGCAAATACTTTATTTCACTGCGCCTCCTTTTCAGGTTTCGCCTGACAGCGCCTGAAATGAATTGTATTTAATATAAATCTTAAAAAGGGCTTACATCCCGCCCTTGCTTTTTAATGGTTTGTGTGCTTGACACTTACTTTCATCCATTTCTATTGGCTGTAGCACACTATTTTTGTTGTTCCTTGTGTGTTTCTCTTATCTTTCGTCCATGGCCCAAGTACTATAATGTGCCAAGTACTGTGTTCATCCCCTTTGCTGGAGCTTTTTTTTTAAACATGTCAGCACCTCTGCTGTCACTGCCAGATCTACATCCTTGCTTTGAAGATACAGTGCTGCCCTGATGCCCCTGGTTCAGCGCTCTGTGCTGGTCTCAGTGGAGAACTTGTGATCCCAGTTCCGTATACTTTTTGGGAAGCCAAAGCTCGGATCACAATGCTCACTCACCAGTCCCCCCAGGGCCGAAGTAGGACCTACCCGAGTGCTCCATTTTGTTTGCATCAGAGACCGGTGCTTGTTCATTTAAGGTACGTGTATGCAGTTACCTGTAGATTAAAGGCAAACAAAATAGTTACAGATTTTCTTTTTAATCCACATTTCTGCACTTCCCACCCGTGGAACTCCATTGCACACAGAATCCCCCTTTTTCCGCACTTCAACTTCTGCATGTCACACATGGAGCCTGCAGAAGAGCATGTTTATGCTGCAGCCCTGGAGTTATAGTTACAGTGAACTGTCTCTACAGATGTGCACCAGAGGTCTCTTCAGTTTTCGGAGGACAATAATAGTCTGATTTACCATCTGGGCTTCCGCCCATCTTCTTATGTGCTGGCTTCTGTAATTAGCACCTGTTTATAAGGAGGAGTCTCCTGATCACCTTCCCTCCCTTGCTGTCACCATATGGCCTCCGGTGGCTGCTGTTGTCATATTATGGGGTGGCTGACACTCTAGATGGAGCTGAGCTGGCAGGAATTGCCAGTGTGTCTCTGCAGGACACTATGTATAACTTTTCCCAGTGTACTTTCCTACAAAGAGCAGTGACATAGCAAGAATACAGTTGGTCCTAGAGTAATGCAAAAAGAACAAGTGATGGACAGAATGTTGAACAATGTCAAACATTCACCCCAGTAGAGAGATTTAGGCTTAACACCATTGTTTTTGTGCTCCCCATGCCATTTCAGTTTAGACCCAGCCGTATGCAAATCAGTCTTGACCCTATTCTCCATGGGAACAGTCCAGCCCGAACTGCCAGGTCAGGTCCTCCCTAGACTGGAAACCAGCATTTCACCCCTCATTAGCCAGGCTAGCCTGACTCCAGTGGCATGGAAAGCACAGGACCCATGTCTGAGCATACGGTCTCACTCGGGGTGAAAAATGCAAAATTGATGGGCATAATGTTGAACAATGTCAAACATTCATCCCAGTACAGAGTTCTGGGCCTAAATCCATAGTTTTATTGCTCCCATTGCCATTCCCATTTAGATCAAGCCATATGCAAATCAGTCTTGACCCTGTTCCCCATGGCTTGCCAGTTCGTGCTGGACTGTTCCCATGAAGTACATGGTCAAGACTGATTTGCATATTGTTGGCTCCTAACTGGGCTAGTGTGGTGAGCAAAATGTAGGGCCAGATCTCTGTACTGGGGTGAACGTTTGACATTGTTAAACATTTTGTCCATCATTTGTTCTCTTTGCATTTGTCACCCTGAGTGGGACAGGTATGCCCAGACCTGGGTCCCATGCTCTCCATGCCTCTGGGGTCAAGCTAGCCTGGCTGATGAGGTGGCAATGTCTCTTGTATCTGTTGATGAATAGAACTCACATTTTTTGTCAATTCCTGAAGATAATCCACTAACATAGGATACTCAATGTCTGAAAAGTGTCTTGGTCGTAGGACGCCCCAAACATTTGCTGGGCAGCCGAACAAGACCTCATATGGGGACAATCCTGTCCTAGTGTGAGCCGTAGCTCTGGTTGACAGAAGAGCTAACAGTAAAGCATCTGGTTACTTCAATCCTGGGCTTTACTGAATTTTTGCCAGTGTCAGTTGGAGAGTACCATTGTTGTTCTCAACCAAACATGCTGACTGGGGGTGGTGTGCAGTATGGAACTTCTGCCTGATGTGGAGGCCATCACACACCAGCTGGATGACTTTTGAATTGAAGTGACTACCGTTGTCACTCCAGATCAAACAGGACAAACCGAAGCGAGGGATAAACTCCTAGGAGTTCTTTTGCTGTCGCGAAGGCTGTGTTCTCCTTAGTGGGTTATACCTCAACCTTTTTACTGAATGCGCAAACAACCACTAAGACATATTTCAAAGTGTTGACCTGTTCCATCTCAATGTAGTCCATCTGAAGGGCTTCAAAAGGGAAAGAAGGGGTGCAAAATTGCCAGGGGGTGTAGGAGTGCCTTTCCCAGGATTATACATCATGCATACCATACAATATTTTACCAAGTGAGCAGTTATTTTGGGGATGTTATCATTCTGCCAAACGGGGTCTAATAGTTTGCATATACCCTTGGCGCTAATGCCAGCTGGTCTGTGTGCCATGGTAATGACAGGGAGGACATAGGTGTCCGGCTGCATCCACCTTAGCTTCCCTGACCTGTCTCTCCAATACTCATCCTCGTCTAAATGTGCTGTGCTTTCCTGCCATATTCCCAACTCCTCAACTGTTACTTCACTTTGTATCTCTTTCCCACTGTCCAATGTACCTTCAAACATTGTAACTTCAGGTACCCATATAGCAGGACCTGCCACAAACATCTTTTTGATCTTCGTTTGTGCTATTTACTTAGCTATTTGGTCTGCAAATGTGTTTCCCCTCCCACATCATCAGTAACTGCCCTATGGGTGCTGCACTTCCACATTGCTAACTTTTTGGGGAGTGTCGGACTGATAAAAGCCTGTGTACCAAGGGGCCATTCTGGATCTTTAACCCGTGTGAGGTCAGGAATCCTCGCTCAGCCCAGAGGTGCCCAAAATTGTGGGCAACCGCAAAGGCGTACTGGCTGTCAATATAAATATTGACAGTCAGTCCCTAACTTAACTCACAATCTCAAAGGGCAACTAGCTCTGCAACTTGGGCCAATTGATAGGTAACTCGTGATGTCTCGACTACTAGGGTGTAGGGTAGTTATGGCATATGCAACAGTGGTTGTGCCATCCGGTAATTTGAAACAAGAGCCATCGACATATATAGCGCCCCTTGGGGTTCAAAGATGGGAACGTCAGTCAGGTCTATCTGTCCCTTCCTCTCCTCTTCAGTCTGAAAAATACAATAATGTATGTCTATTTCCTCACTCTCAGAAGGGAGGGGTAGTAACGTGGCTGGGTTCAGAGTGGCACATCTTTTTTATCGTGACGTGTGGTGCAAAGAGGGTAAGTTCATAACCAGTGTGTAACCACAGGATCCAGGAGAACTCTAGGGTGATGGAACCAGAGGCACGGGGAACTAGGAGTCGACAGCCTCCAACATAAAATGTGAATCACAACAGAGCCGCTCTCAGTAAGCGCTAATGTTTCTCAATTCGTGAGTGCAGACATCTCACAAAAAGTGACGACTGGTCTCGCACACCACCTGGTGTCATGCTCCATCATTTACCAGTCCTTGCCCTCTAAAAACTTGGTTTGATAGAGGGCGGACATGCACCTGACGACAGGGATGCACTTCTAAACTACGTGGGGGCCCTTACAGAAAAAAAGTGAGTTTAAAAAGTCAATATAGATGTCAAATTAATTTTAATATTGCTGGCATCTACATGGTAATTAAAAAATTGGGTGATCGGTGTGCTGGGGAAATTATGGACCCCCCACTAATGTCAATGGGATGGACATATTTCTGCCAAATGGCACAGAAGGGTCAGCGGCATTCATCAGGACCTAAGTGAAATAACTACTGGCTCCACTCTTACCAGGCTGTGGTGAGAGGGTTTCCACTGTGTGGGGTGATCAGGATCACACTCCACTGTGATGTGGCCTGTGTCTAAAGCCCTAAAGTTCGGACAGTATGCCCCATAGGAATGTGAGGGCAGGAGACCCCTTTGGTCTAGCGTGATACGTGGTGCGATCTCCTCCTCTACGCCTATATGTGGGCTCCTCCTCTCCTCTATCAAACCAAGTTTTTAGAGGGCAAGGACTGGTCAATGATGAAGCATGACACCAGGTGGTGTGTGAGACCAGTCCTTCGCTTTTTGTGAGATGTCTGTGCTCATGAATTGAGAAACATTAGCACTTAGGAAACCTTACTAGGAGCAGCTCTGTTGTGATTAACATAATCAGTTCATAATCAATCAGATGTTCACTGGTGAGGTGCTGTGTCTCCGTTTTGTTCAAAAGTGTATCCACGGCATACGGTACCATAACCGTGAGATCAGAATCAAGGACGAGCCCTGCCGATTGTTGGATAGAGACAGCCACAGCCGCAACCGCTCTTAGACAGCTCGCGAGGGCTCTCGCGACCTTGTCAAGCAGGGCAGAAAAGTAGGCACACGGCCTCTGCTTACCTCCAAAGGCTTGCGTTAAGACAGAAATCGCGCAACCAGTCGTCGCGTGTGCATACAACACGAACAGCTTAGGTATAGTCTGGGGTACCAAGCACAGGCACAGAGCAAAGCGCAACCTTTAATTGCTCGAAAGCTTGTTGGCATTCAGACATCCAGGGCAAGGATTCATGCATATCTTTAGTGATTTACTGCAACAGCGGCTTTGTTAGTAAGGAAAAGTTAGGAATACAGTGCCAACAATACAAAGTAATGCCTATGGAAGCTCACACATCCCGCTGAGTCTCAGGGATGGGCATTTGAACAATAGCACTATGCGTTCATGTGTTGGTCTCCTTTCCTCCTTCAACAATAGGTGACCTAGGTAGATGACCACATGTCCACAATATTGGAATTTTGAAAGGGACACTTTATACCTGCGATGAGCCAAATGCAGCAACAATTTAACCTTTGCATCTTTGCAACCTTCTTCACTAGCAGAAGCAATAAAGAGATCATCCACATTCTGCAGTAATTCATTACCTGGGGGAAAGTGTGAGGGGATCCAATTGACCTTTTCGAGCTTGACTACATATGCTAGAGCTTTCAGTATAGCCCTTTGGAGCGCGACAGAATCGAAAGCTTCTGCCGGCGAGAGCAAATCCAAATAGGTGCCTGCTATCTGGATGAATGGGAATACTAAAGAAAGCGTTTTTCAAATCAATCACAGAAAATAATTTGGCAAAGGAAGGAATCATTGTCAGAAGGGCAGTGATGTCAGGGACTACTGGGAACTGAGGGACCACTATCTTATTTACCCCATGCAAATCAATCACAAAACGATCGATATCAGGATGGACATCAGAGGAACCTGAGGTTGCCACCTTTAGAATGGGAAGAATAGGGCTATTTCACACGTTCGCAGTCAACTCCTCAACAACCCCTGACTTAATCAAGTCCTGTATAATCTGCAATAGAGCTCGCTCCCCTGCTTGCAATATTTTGTACTGAGGAATACGAGGTAAAACAGCATTGTCTTTGACCTTAATAGAAACGGGCGGTATCTGCAACAGCCCTAGGTCCGTATCACCTGTAGCCCACAACATGGGTGGCACATCCTTGAATTAAGCAGGGAGTGGCGCATCTTTGGACAAAAACTGCTTGGTACTAACCACATTAGGATGCATTGTCAGATAGACACCTGCCGGGGAACAATAAATTGTAGCATATAATTTCTTTAATAAATCCATCAAATTATCACCACAAATGGTCGTCAGCAAAAATTGCGAATCAACAGTAAAAGGACCAACGGTCAGGGCAAGGGGTTTGGATATGGGGATCACAACTGGCACACCAGAAAAACCTACCGAAACATTATCATGGCCAGACAGGGCTTCCCAGGAGACCAGTGAATGAGAAACTGAGCTGTTCATTGCGCCTGTATCCACCAAGAATTGCTTAGCTGAGCCCTGCAAGTCAGCAGTAATATAAGGTCCATGCTGATCTACAGGTATCTGGACTGGTCCCTGGCCCTGTCCCTGGCTGTCCTAACTGTGGGACAACCCGGTCACTTTATCCAAATCCTAGTTATCATGATAGTACTGTCGCCCTCGAGGGTCATCAAAATAGTTCTGATCAGAGCTACCCTGCGACGCCTCATCTGCCTGAACCCAGTCATGACCACCTGCTCCACGACTCCATCCATGAGAACCCCATCCTCTAGGGAATGTGACTTTCTGAAACAATGTTGGGCACTCACTGTGCCAGTGTCCCTCCCCCTTGCAATATGCACACTGATTTGGCCCCACAGGTGCCGCATATATGTTAGTGAGGGCAGCACACCCCAGGCTCTGCATCCACTGACTACATCCTCCTCTGAGACCTCAACTGCACCTGGGCAACCAAATTGATCCCAACAACTCCTCCCACCTTGAGAACATCACAAACATAGGACTTAAGCAACTAGTCACCTCTCCCATGCACACAGCAAAACACACACTCGGCACGTCTTTGCCTCAGGAAACAGCATCTCCTACAGCCACACCATCGAACTCCTCTGGATCAACTACCACTGCATCCACTTGTCTTTCAACAAACCCACTGCACACAGCACTCCCACTATTTACCTAGGAAGCTGGAACAGAGTCACAGGGGTGATGTGTCATTGAGGAATGTGGTGAGTTGATCTTCTGACACCCTCAGACATCAATACTACAGCATGCAACCTCCACCAATAAATCGCAAACTGTACCCTTGCCCCCTCTAGAAAGCTACTGGCAAACAACACGTCAAGAAAAGAAGCTGGTTCACTCTGCGCTTCAAGAGTCTGGATGCACCTGTAGACGGCTCAAGACAACATGGAGGAACAACAAAACCCAAGAAGCCCACGCAGCCTTCATAGCAGCCACCACCGCAAACCACCACCTCATCAAAACCCCAAGGAAGAAGGCCCTCCAAGACAGAATCACCAACAATGCTCACAATAGCAAACATCTCTTCAGCACCATCAAGGAGTTTGCCAAACCCAACAGCGAGGGCACAGACATCCCACCCTCCCAAGACCTCTGTAATAGACTCGGCACCTTCTTCTACCAAAAGATCAAGCATATCTGCAACAACTTTAACATCCAGGACCACCCCACTGTGCCTGCAACCACGACAACAGACGAGGACCACCCCGACCGGCTCTGCACAGCTGGTCCCCACTCACCACAGACAACACCATAAAGACCATTGAAAAGCATCCACTCTGGAGCATCTTTGGACCCCTGCCTGCAACACAACTTCCACAGAGCCGCCTTCATTATCGCACCCAAGCAATGCCAAACCATCAACTGCTCCCTCGAGACCGCCACCTTTCCCGATGACTGGAAACATGCTGAGATCAACTCCCTCCTGAAGAAACCCACTGCGGACCCGACAGACCTCAAGAACTTCAGGCCCATCTCCCTGCTCCCCTTCCCAGCCAAAGTCATTGAAAAACCCTTCACCGCCCAGCTCGCCCACTTTATAGAAACCAACCACGTCCTGGACATCTCCCAATATCGATTCCGAAGCAATCATAGCACAGAGACTGCCTTCCTCGCCACCAGCGACAACATCCTTTCCCTCCTCAACCAGGGAAAAAACGTGGCCCTCGTCCTACTGGACCTCTCAGCAGCCTTCAACACCATCTCCCACTGTACCTTACCCACAACACTGCACAATGCTGGTATCCAAGGAAAGGCCCCCAACTGGATCCCCTCCTTTCTCACTGGTAGAACACAACGGACTCCCATTGTACCTCTCAAAACTGCAGAGATCAGCTGCCGAGTACTCTAGGGCCCCCCCCCCCTCGGCCCCACCCTCTTCAACATCTACATAGCCCCCCTCGCAGTGATCGTCAGGTACCACGGGCTTAACATATTCTCCTACGCCGTAGGCACCCAGCTAATTCTCTCCCTCACTAAAGAACCCACTGTCGCCAGGAACAACTTCCACAAAGGATTAAAAGCTGTTTCTGCCTAGATGAACAAAAGCTGCTTGAAGCTCAACTTAGACAAGACAGAAGTCCTCAAACTGGGAACCTTCCCCTCCGCATGGAATGACTCCTGGTCACCCTCTGCTCCAAGAAGTCCCGCTACTCCACGAACCACGCACCAAGCCTCTGCATCGTACTCGACTTCTGGCTGACAATGGACCACCAGACAAACACGGTCTCCTCGGACTGCTTCAACACACTCCACCTGCTTCGAAAGAACGTCTGCATGATCCCCACTGAATCCAGGAGGACAGTCACCCATGCCCTCATCAGAAGCAGATTGGACTGCAGAACCCCCTCAGAAGACTCATGAATGCCCAGAATCCTCAACATCCCCTGTCGCAGCCACATCACTCAACACCTTTGCGACCTCCACTGGCTCCCAGTAGACAGAAGAATAACCTTCAAACTCCTCACCCACGCATACAAGGCCCTTCACAATGCCGTACTTTGCATACCTGAATCACTGCCTCTCATTCCATGTACCCAACAGACCCCTCCACTCCGCTCAGCTTTCCCTGGCTACCGTCCCACGAATCCGCAAGACCAGAACCAGAGGTATGTCCTCCTCCTACCTCACCTCCAAGACATGGAACACCCTGCCCATCCACCTCAGGAAATCACCCTGGCTGACGCAATTCAGGAAGGACCTCAAGACCTGGCTCTTCATATGAACCTAGCACTTAGTCTGAACCCCGGCACCCCCCACCGCGCTTTGAGACTCTCATGGGTGAGTAGCCACGCTTTACAAACCCTGATTGATTGATTGCTGAACGCCACTAGGAAATTGCCTGACTTCAGGATCGAAGAGTTTGTTTTCTTGTTAATTGTTTCCTTTATGTTCACACACAAACACACCCCTCTTTGGCCCTTAGTTCAGTGCAAGTGAGAGCATATGTAGGACATGTGTTGCAACTCTGTAATTTATGCAATGTGCTGTGCTTTTTTTCACTGCATTCCATACTTCTCTGTATTTTGAAATGTGATGTCAGTCACGTTTGGGCGCTTTAAATCCTTCAAAAAGTGTTATCTCTCTGCTTTGCAGAAGCAATCTTAGAAGCAAATGATGGAGGAGGTCTTTAAATCATGCCTTCTTACTAACTAAACAAACTTGGAGCTTGCACTGCAAAGCACTCATTTCAGCTATCCTTCATGCTGAGGTAATTCCTGCAAGAAGTAAATACCCTCATAGTTAGGGATTTGAAGATCAGCAGACGGAAATGGTGCAACATAATGACTTTGAAGGGCTTTAAACACTAAAGGTAAGTCTGAAGGTGGTATCAAGTGCCTCACAACAGGACGACAATGGCAGTATCTCTAGCAAATAACTCCCTAAATCTTTACATAACTCTAATTAGAACAAGCATTGGCTAAGCCAATAGGTTTCACCTATGCAAAATGTATTGGCTTTATCAAGGTGTTTGTTGCATGTTTCACAGCAGTTGAACTTTGGTATTATCATATCTTAAAGAAAAAAAAGCTCTATGAGGCATTCAATGCTTGCACGTCATAGTGCAATGAGCGCAAGTATCTAAAATGAAAAATACATGCAATTTAAAGAATTCATTGGGAAATGCAGTCTTATGTTATGGCAGCTCAGACAGTTAATATAATCACTGCATATGTGAGTTTGTGTGATCACCCACTCACAGAATTATTTCCTGTTTGGCACAGTACGGGAAATAAATAGTCCCATGCATATTTATAGTGCTATGATGTCCCAGTCTGTGACAGAAACTGCTGTGAATATACAAGTAATTATTTTTAAATTGTATTATCCATAGTATAATTGAATGATGACCTTGAAGTGCCTCTAGCTGAAAGAGGCGGGGTGGGTGTCTTCTGTACTCTATGTAAGCTATGGGAGAGGAAGACAGTGAAATAAGAAACAAGCCTTCTAGGAAAAGGGTGCTTTGTCCTGGAATGAAATACAAATGTGTGCAGTTGACTAATTAGTAAATCCAAAGGCTGCTTGTTGGCCAGTATGTTTATATAATGGAAACTTTAAAAAAAGGTTTGCACCAAGTACCATCTGATTGAGTTTTACCAAAAATACATATTTTAAAAACACTTCTTTTATCGTAAACACTGCGGGATCCCTGTGTCACTTTTGCACCACGTAAAGTGGTACATGTGTGACGTAAGGCTCTCATAAAGATTTATGAAGCTGCACAAAGCCTTCGAAGGTGAGGCGTAACAATGAGAAATATGTTTATTTCTCCTCATTCTTTCCTCTTTCTATGTGTGCCGCATTCTGCACACAGGAAGGAAAGGAAAACGCCTCATAGGACTAGAGGAAAACGCCACGTAGGACAGAGGAAAACGCCTCGTAGGAATGTTTTTGTACAGGAAGGTGCTCTTCCTGCACAAAAACTATCCTGCCTCTGTTAGAAATGAGGGACTCTAGTTGGCAATGGTTTGCACCTTTATCCAAGTAGGGACCCTTGCTTCTAGTCAGGACAAGGGAGTTGGGCCCTTAGACTAACCCTGCTCAGCCCCTTTGTAGCTTGGCACTAGCAGACAGGCTTATCTCAATGGCAGTGTGTAAAGCTTTTGTAACACAGTGAAAACACTACAAATTGACACCACATCTGTTTAGAAAAATATGAAATCTTTATCTAAACAAAACAAGACCAAAACGTCAAACATCCGCCATACACATATCAAGATATCACCAAAAATATGTTATTCACAAAAAGAAAGCTTGTAGAAACAAATAGCTCCACCTGGGGCTATTACGACATCATGACAGCTGAACAGCCAAAAGCACGGCGCCGACCGTGAGGTGCGTAGCAAAAGGCCTGGCGTTACATGGACCCCAAAGAACAGTACTTTGGTAAATTATGAAAACAAAAATGATGCACGGAGTCGGGGAGGTGATGCTTCATTGGTGCCGTGGCCATCAGTTCCTTACGACCACGTAGGACGAGAGGTGTCTGTTCCTTACTGAGATTCCGAGGAGGTGAGGCATCGGTTCATTCCTGTTGCCGCGGAGGTGATGTCGCGTGGCGTTGAGGCAGCGTCGAGGCATTGGTTCCTTACGACAATGAGTGGTGGATGGATTCAGGAGGCTCCGCGATGATGGAGCACCGGCGTTTGTGAGGTTGGGGCTGCGGTGCGAGTTGAGACGGTGTGTCATGAGTGTCATGAGTGGTGCCCTTGGGTCCAGTGCAAGCAGCGGCCTTGGTGATGGCATCAGAGTTGGTACTGAGCGTTGTTGGCAAGCTTTGGGGCTGCGATGTAAGTTGAGGCAAAGTTTTGGTCCTCTCCTTGGCAGAAACAGCTACTGCAGGCCGACCCCACACTACACACAACAAAGGGGCAATACTTCGCCTTCAGTTTTCCCACCTATTCTTCTTGGCAGAGGTTCCTCTTAAGTCCAGAAGTAATCTAAAGTTCTGGGATCTGGACCCCGATATTCATACAACATTTTCCTTTGTTCTCTTGTGGCAGAGAGACTCGTAGATCCGTCCAATCCAGTTCTGTCCTCTCTGGCCCAGCTTCCTTGCAGGAGGTGGAGACAGCATTGTGTAAGGCAACCCAGGCCTATTCAAGTGCAAGGAAATCTCCTCCCACTACTCTAAATGCAGCCCAGGTCTATTCAGCCCAGCCCAGCCTTGACTCACCTAGGAAAGGCAGGACACACCTCAACTCCCCCAGTGGCTGTCTGTAGAGAATGCTCATCCCCAGCCCCTGTCACTCTAAAGTCAGACTGTCAAGCCACAAACCAGCAGAGGCACATAGGATGGCTAAGCAAGAAAATACACACGTTCTAAAAGTGGTATTTTCAAATGCACAACATAAAAATAATCTTTACTAAAAGATGCATTTTTATATTCTGAGTTCAAGCATTTTAGACTCCATTTCTCCATCTTGTCCCAATGGGAAGTTCTACTTGTAAGCTGTTACAAAAATCTTCCATTCCTACAGATAGCCTTTCAATAGTGAAAAACGAAATATACTGTATTTCACTATCATGACATGTCACACACACTAGTACATGTCCTACCTTTCACCTACACTGCACCCTGCCCATAGGGGTACCTTGGCCTACCTGAGGCATGTATTACATGTAAAAAAAGGAACGGGTAGCAAGTGGGTGTACTTGACAGATTGACATGGCAGTTTACAACTGCACGTCGACACTGCAGTTGCAGGTCTGAGAACCCTATGCACGGATGCATGGGTGGGTGGCACAATCAGTGCTGCAGGCCCACTAGCAGCATTTGATTTACAGGCCCTGGGCACACACAGTGCACTGTACCAGGGACTTACTAGTAAATCAAATAAGCCAATCATGGAAACACCAAATCATAACCCACAATTTACATAGGGAGCACTTGCACTTTGGCACTGATCAGCAGTGGCAAAGTGCCCAAGGCTTCTAGACCAGCAAAAACGAAATTCAGCACACAGTAGAAATACAGGAGGCAGAGGCCCAAAAGACAGGGGGAACCAAGCCAAGGATGTCATGTCTATCAGCCTCCAACCTAAGTATCTAAGCTCTCTCTACTCCACTCCTCACAGATCAGGTGCCTTGGGTGAGTGGGGAGGACTGATCAATTTATTACTCAAAATTGCACAATTTTACACAAATAATTTCAAGCTTTCTGGAGGTAGAACCTTTCCTGAATCCCACTGGGAACTTTTCAATGTGCTCACTTGTATGCCAAAGTTCTTTTGATGAACTTATTCCCCACCACCTTCAAATTGTACAAACCACTACTGAAGAATAGCACTAAAAGAGTGCTGCTGATGTGTGTTTAAAATGTGAGATAGTATCTCATTTATACTTGCGATGTTTATATAGCACAGACATAGCCAAAAGGCAGAAGGCAGCTGAGTGCTGCACATCATTAAAGGCTAAGATACAGTCACTGTAACTGTCTGTCATTTATCTGTCTTAGATGGTGTGAGACCTCCTTTGTGGAGGCAGACAGAGGCTACTGGACCTCAATCATGTTGGGTGAGGTTGTTTGCCAGTGGGTCCTGATATCCATCCTACTATGGCTCTGCAAACTGGGTAGCGAGGGCGAGCAGTCACAGGCTTCTTAGTGTGAAAGTATGGGAGGGGGCAAGAGCTAATAACTGAACAGTTAACTGATAGACACAATACTGTAATGTGCAGCCGGTTGCTTATCTTTTAATTTATATAACAAGAAAGTACTGTAATCTGTCAGCAGAATTAAATAAAAACAATTCAGTGGAAATGCCATACACGATTGCCAACTAAGGAGCATTAACCCCTTCTTCTTAGTGCCCAGATCTAGATTTACAGTTCCCAACACATAACTGGTGTAGGCAAGAATAGATGCACATGGAGATAGCACAGATGCTCTCACAAAATGTGCAACTCTGTTCAAATGTCTCTTTTCCACTTAAGCAGAAAGTCCTAGTGTGAGGGATAGACTTGTCTAAAGGTTTAATCTATTCCTTCGATGCAGTCTGAACTCCAGTTTGTGTTATGACTAAGGGGCAAACAGGAAAACTGAACTCCCCGTAATTCCTTCTGACACTAGAATTCACAAAACAACAAACAATTATGGATTGGTGTCCTGAGCCCGTAGGTTTTCTGATTAGGTAAAAAAATAAATCTGTCCTCTGTAGCAAGTCCACCATATCTTTTGTGCTGGAAGCTCAATGGTTTACCTCCCGGTAAAACCCTTATTCCTGGTTATTTTAGCAGGAATAACCTCCTGGTTATTTTAGTGCTGAGCACTGGATGTAGTCTGGACTTGCGCCCTCACAGCAGGGGCTCCTCGTCTGCAAGGGCTGGCAGGAAGCCTCTCGTAGGACGAAGTTTGTAGAGGTGATTGGTGAGGCAGATCTGGATGATAGCAACTGTCTTCAGTGGCGGCCCCCTAAACGAGTTTCAGACACGTGTTTTTAATGAGGCAGTTATGGCCGCTAGGCTGAATCCCTCACAGTGTGTTTTTCTAACAATTACAGCTTCTGGGAAAATCAGGGCTTTGCACTTTGGTGGAGCATGTCTTTCACTCATCAGCTTGACAGCAGCAGGGGCATCCCAGTCTCTTAAACCCAGGGAAAACTGCTGAGCTACAAGAATGATTGTTCTGGTAAAGTCTTATGCAGTTCATATCTCCGTGCACTTCAAAGAGCTCCGTTGGCTCCCATCCCACAAACAAGCACTCTTAAAACTCTTCACGAACACAGACAAAGCCTTCCACAACATTGGCCCACATATCTCAACAACCACAAAAACTTCCATATACCTACCAGACACCTCCACTCAGCCGGACTCTTGCATGCCCCCACATAGCCGAAACCAGATCAGACAATCGTGCCTTCCCCAACCTCACTCCTAAAACCGGGAGCAACCTGCCTCTGCACATCAGAGACTTCTCATTAGTTCTTGAATTCCACCCATCCAGATCCTGCTTAAGCGCCAGGAAACACTTCCAGGTAAGTTGTGCGCTATACACATAAACATGATATGAGATGACAGTGGCACTAAGCGACCAGAGGGGGTGGGAGTCCTCATGGCATGAGTCACCCCTGGCTTCACCTCTTTAGAAATGTATCTTTCTTTGAGTCCTCCTCACACCAGGAATACACTGGGCTTCTCCTCCTGGAGAGGCTCTCCTCTTTCAGGGCCAGACACACTACTTTCCCCTCTCAGCAGAAAGGCAGCCTTCTGGCACTTTAGCTAGACTCTCAGGACTTCAAGCATAAACTGCAGAATTCAGGTGTTGTCCCCTCACCTCTGAAAGACTGGTGATCAAGCCATAACCAGCACTGATTGCATAGCACATCTTCATGCATTCTTGAAGCACTCACTCCCATTGTCAAGATGAACTTGGGACTGGAACAAAGTGTGGTGGGTTGGATCCCACTTTTATGCATATTTTCCAGATATGGGGTTGTGGATCCAATGTATATGGTTTCAGAGCCGAGTTGGTTTGGTTTCTTTTTGCATGTCATTCTCAGCCTCCTCTAAAGGCCCAGCATTTATGCAAAGTAAGTGCTCCTACAGCAGAGAGCAATGGGATCACCTCCAAGCAAGAGTATTCAAACCATGGGCTCAATGGAGCATTAGATCTATCTGTGCACCTGGCTATCTTCAGCCTTCCTGAAGTATTAATCAGTGATAGACAATAGGGCAGACTGCAGGGGCGTAACACAGGCCTCCGCAGCCTCCGCGCTGCGAGGGGGTTCCCAAGCTCCAGGGGGCACCCTCAGCACAGCACTCTGGCTGCGTGCTCCTGATTGGGCATTGAGGGGCACCCCCAGGAGGCCCCCTCATGGTTCGTTACGCCAGTGGCAGACTGTGCATACAAATTTGAAACATCCTCATCTTGGACAACAGCTGCCGCAGTCCTGCCCCCTCACCAACTACCAAACAGGAGAGCTCAGGAAGAATTAATCAGCAACCATTTCCTAACAGGGTCTTCAATTATTTTCTAAATGGCAGCCTTGTCTCCATCTAATCTGACTTCAGTGTCTGGACCTTCACTCTTGAACTAGAACAATGCAGGCACTACTCTCCCACTGTCGGGGAGAAGTTATCTTCACCCTCCATCCGGTGCATTACTAAAACCAGGTATATTGATAGGGACAGGGCCTGTTCAATCAACCCTCAGAAGCATGGAGCAATCAGTGAGAATAAAAGAGCAAATATTTACAGCAGTATTATTCAAGCAAAGGTTATCAATGGCAGTAAATTATTGCTATCAAATTAATGACAACAATAAACAATTAACTGAATATTTTTCAAAAAGCAATATAATATCGGAGTCCATCATTTAAATTAATTAATGTTTACCTTCAGGAATACAAAGTGCCTCAGTGTAGACACCATGAGAATATAGTACATAGAGACAAGTGTATACTTGATGGGATGGGCAATAGATCAAAGAAGAACCTCTTGTGATGTTGGTACAGAATTAAACAGATAAACAGTTTGGCTGGTCTCAATCCTAGTAGCATCCCCAGTCTTTTGACCGAGGACAAATCAGAGGGTCTTCTTCAGGATGAACATAAATTTAGAGCAGTAGTTGTTAACCTGAGGTCCGAGGACCCCTCGGGGTCCACGAGAACTACTCAGGGTGTCCACGAATGGTTGCAGAATTATATATTAAAATTAATACATTAAAATTAATAAAGTGCATACCAATAAAAAATAAATTTGAATATATTCTATTTTTCATTTTGAAGTAAACAAAATATTGCAATATCAGAAATTTTCATATTTTTGCATATTTGAGATTCAAATCGTAGAATGTCCTAAGCCGGGGGTGCCAGACTTCCAACAATTACTCAGTGGGTATCCAAGGCTGCCAATAATGCCTCAGTGGGAGTTCCTAGATTTGTTTATTGAATTTTGGGGGTCCACAATAGTCAAATGATAAAGAAACTCTGATTTATAGCATCAAACAACAATGTTGGATTATGTGAAGAACAAGAAAGCATGGTCACACAGATCCCTGAATCTTAGTCATGAGGAAAAATCAATGGTGAATTTTGAGGAGGCAACAATTGATTTTGCAGATACTTGAAAAGGTAGCCTCTAACAAAAGCAAAAAAAGGTGCTGCTCTGTACTCGATGTCAGCTTCCAGAGCCATACTGTAATATGTTTATCTAGTGATCTGTATCGATACTCCTATTTCTGACCCTTGTCCGGTTAATAAATCACTAATAGCCATACAACGGCACAGAAACCCGTTTTCTGATTAGGTCATAGCGCATGCTATCACATTAGGCAAGCACTATTCCTCCAGCCCCCCTAGAAAGCATACCGAGTTCTCAAAACAAATCAAACCTCCAGCAGACCTGGGAAATCCCCCGCAGCTATTGTTTTGATTCAGCCGAGAACTCCAGTAAAGAATGTAAGAACGACCAGTCTTATGACATCCTTATTGACGTATTTATGTCCATCCTTACGTCAAACTCGGCACCTTTCAGGTATAAATAATACCGACATTGCCCTAAGAAAACACACGGTGGTGACGAGCTTGGAGCAGCGCTACTTGCCGGAGAGCCCAGCTGATGCAGAAAGCCCACGGATGCTGCCCCTCCCTTTTGACGCGCTGAGAGAGATGCTGCCTTTTCTCCTGCCGAGAAATCCAGCCTCCGGCGTTTCCAGCCGCCCTCGCGGATTACTGGGATATCGAGTTCTGAGACAGAGATACCAACCCTCCAGCCTTCTAAATCCCAGGTACTGAACTGACTAACCCCCTACAGAGAATTCTTGAGTCAGATTCTTGGCAAAACAAACTTAACTTAAACTGCTACTTATTTACTCCCGCCCACGTATTAGGCTTAGGTCAGGTACACCGGGGTAGGCGTAGTTAGAAGCACCAGTTGAGAACGATTAGTCAATGTATATATGTATGTATATCTTTTATCCATTTTAAGTATCATATGGCTAAGAAACCATATTAATGCTTTTACAGTATTATTTTATAATCTTGCTTTTACTGTATGCACTTTACTTATCCTTAAGTATTGCAATCATAGCGATTCATTTCTCTTGTATGAGAAAAGAGACTGATCAATAAAAAACACCTTTTTATTGAACACGCCCGTCTCTTCTTTTCTCTACAAACTGGTGAGACTAAGAATGCACGTATTGACTGAGTAAAATAGCTGTCTTTTGTTTTCACACAACTATAGAGATATACTCTTGATTAGGGGGAGCAAAGTTGTCATGTTCTATGGTTGTCAGAAACTAAATCCCTTCTTGTCTATCCAGGGAGGTTAAACTCCTCCTTGCCTATTCGAGAAAGTTTCTAGTGAACTCTGAGCTAGCTGGCACACATAACTTTAAGTCTAATATCGTCAGTAGAAGACCTAGTTAACCTCAGCCCTACGTCTATACTATTGAAGATATTATTCCAATGCGCAGAGCCTATTGGGAAAATAGGAACTACACTACATGGCGCCCAATGTTTGGATAGGCGATAAATCTAACGCAAGGCATTAAAGTAACTCAGTCGTGCTTTCTCACACAGACCCTTTTTTCCCATAAAACTCCAAAGACGTCTGGAGTGGGTGAAAGGTTAAATCCGCCAAACTTAGTAGGAGGAGACTCCTATGTATGGTTCTTGGTTTATTCAACGTTGAAGGATACACTGTTCCAAAATATTGTGCATCTAATCTTTGTTTCCGTAGAAACCTGATCTGCAAATAAACAAAAAAAACCTTCCTGTCAGTAAAATGTCAGACAGTGAAGTAGAAAGGGAGACAGCTAGGAGGAGCCAAGCTCGCGTCCGAGATGGCCGCGTTTTAGCTCGGCTCCGTTCACTCTCCTGTCTACAACTATCCTGTACTTTATCCTGCCCCGGGAAGTATTCTACGATGTGCAGTGGAACGACGATACCTCACAGGCACTTACCGTTTGCTCCGGTGGTTCCTGGGTGTCACGGATCCTGAGTTACGCCCCTGTCTGCTTCGGGGCCTCCGGAGCGGCCGGGCCTGGTGCTCCTTGGCGGCGCCCGGGCTGGGCGGGGTGCGGTGGCCGGCCCTTGATGGTGGTGTGGAGTCGGTCGGAGAGGCCGATGTGCTAATAGACCGCTTGCGGCCCCCCGGGCCTGGTCCGGCGGTCCTGCGGCCTGGTGTTGGGGCGCTGCCTTCCATGGACGGGGTTAACCGTACATCTGGCTCGTCTCCCCTTTGTTCTCCGGCCCGGCCATTTTGAGTTCCTCCGCCCGGGCTCGGAGAACGGTGCCGGCGGCGTGTGGGGTGCCGGCACATCGCCTTCTTCTGGTGGCCCCCCTTCCTGCCCTGGTGGCACCTCTGCCGGTGGCTGCCGGTCCCCTGTTTTGCCCCGCTGGTATCCGGGCGGGGGTCAGTGTTCGCAGCGGCCCCGCCGGGCTTCTAAGATGGCGGCCGGCCCCATGACTCTCGGCCTTGCTCGGACTGGCGATGCGGGTCCGCCGCACGGCACGCTTTCTGAATACTGCAAAGGTGAGCCTACACTTGGCGACATCCTCGCCGCCCTGCGCTCCTGGGGGGCGCCCATGACCGCACCCATCGCTATCCTGGAGAGAGGTCCCTTGGCTGGGCCTGCCGGGCCCCCCCCGGTTTGTGCGGCTTCATCTCTGTTGTGTGCTGCTGGAACTTTCCTTGGGGTCGTGGACCCAGAGGCTGCTGTTGGTGTGGATATACGGAAGTCAGCTGCCCTTCTTCATCCTGTGCCTCCTTCTGCTCCGGAGGTTCGCCAGCGGATCCCGTCTGGACCGACCTCGATGGGTCTCCTTTTCCTCTTTTGCCTCACATGGCCGAACGAAGATCCTGTGACTGTGCCGCTGGACCGGCTTTCTCCGTGTTCTCATCGGAACTGTGCCTGCTTTGCCTGAGGTGGTTACTGTACTTTCTGGATCATCCGGATCGCGATCGCTATGACTTGAGTGTATTTTTGATTCGACTCCCTGTTATTCACCTCCGGCTCCTTGTGATCTGGTTCCTGGTTCGTTGGACTGCTACAGTTTGCGAAAAACGAGGGCAGGGTTGAGCTGACTTTGCCTCTGTGGACTGTTATTTTGTGGTATGGTTGGGTGATCCGTTTATAATTGTATGAGTATGTTTGATACTTCTTTGCGTTCCTGGAGCTTATCCGTGTGTTTACTATCTTCCCGTGGGCTCTGAGTATTTTCGGGCGGGGGGTGGGAGCTGAAGGGGTTTTGATTATGTGGCTCCTCTCCCGCTGTTTTTCCCTGTTTTCCCTTCCCCCCCTTTTTTATCTAAGTGATTCTTTCTTTCCATATTTCTTCTATATTTCGGGTTCTAATTAGGGCGACAGGCACGCTGCTGGGGGGTAGGCCATAGCCTTCTGCAGGGGTGCAGGGTGGGCTGTGCGGGGTGGTGGGGGGGTCTGTTTTATTGTATCTTCCCTTGTTCCTTTTTTTGGTTCTATGGCTCTCATGTATCCCCTTATTTCGTGGCGCGGTGTCGGCACGTCCCCCCCCGGGGTGTTTGTGCTGGCGTGGCCCTTTTGGTATGTCTGCTGTCACGGTTTACTACGCATTCATTTCTCCTGTTGCCACTAGTTCCTTGTGCCGAATTAGTATTGGGTGCGTTGTTAGCCGTGGGGGGCGTGCACTGACGCTGCGCCCTCACTTTCTTCCTCCTTTTTTCCGATGTCCTTTTCCCTTATTTTCCCTTTCCCCCCCCCCCCCATTTTTATTTTCCTCTCCTGGGTTGTTGTAACGGAGGGCTTTTAGTTTTGTAAGCGTACTTTTCGCTGTTTTACTATTATGTGCCATGGTAGTGGTGGGAGGGCGTTGAGCAGAGATTGTGATTGTTATTGATGTGGGACTCACGTTCTGCCTTTGCCAAAATGTGATTGTTCTTTTGGTCTTTTCCTGTATTCGAAACTTCGGCTTGCTCACGGCCCACCGCGGCCCTCTGGACTTTACAGATTGTCCTTATCCTGCTAAACCCTTTTTTCTATTATAAAATTAACCTACTCTTATCCTGTTCGTGATTGCGGCTCGGCGACTTGTTGCCTTTGCCTTCATATGAGCTATTTAGAAATCCTGTTGTCACTCCTGTATTGCCTCGTATGTTTCTTTATTGTGGTGGCCGGCCCGGTGGGTTGTAGGCCCGTATCTGTGAGCGCCTTCTGTACAATAAAGGTTTTAAAAAAAAAAAAAAAGAAAGGGAGACAGCTAGAGTAGCAGTTGAACTCCTAGCGGATGACAATAGTCTCCTGCAAAATGAACTGGACGCAATACTCATCCCGGTCAACATAAGAAAAACTATAACTTTAAAACTTATAGAAAATGGACTGACACCATGAGGTGGTACAGTCATATTCGTAATTGAGGCATACGAATATCGGCAGACAGAGGTATTCTATTCATGGATAAACTTTCCAGCAGCAAACGCTGTAACAAAGGAATTTCACTATTACAAAATAGAGGAACCTCCGAATGAGTACACTCCTTTCGAGGAGGTGGAAATACCACTGAAATACCAAGAGCACCTGCTCTGGTTTAATGGCGCCCTAAAACATAATAATCACATCACCAGGCTCGGTCCACTAGGTAGACCAGGAGCCACGTGGCCGGTTCTAGCGGGATACACACCTCATCCAGACATTGAAAAAATGTCTGTACCAGTTCTTTTAGCACAGCTAAAACAACTGATTAAAATACACAGACAATTAGTCCAATATGTAATGCGGACTTCAACAGTCCAACCAGCTATTAAAATTCCACAGCTGACCCCTCATCAGGGGAATACAAATAAAATTACACCACAGAACATACAGTCCTGTCTAGGTAAAGTACCCGTTAAACAGGAACAAATTCCATTCTGGTTAGCACAAAAAATCACTCAAATAGAGGCGGTATTTCCGGATACCACCCCTGTTGAGAAACACAGAATTCTGACTATCTGTCTTCCAATGGGGATCGCACCACATGTGGAGGACTGTGACACTTGGGGCACAGTCTTTGCTTCCATTTACACAAAAACACATGGTGTTCTATCCATGTCGGTAATACCAGATGTGCTAAAACAGATTCACAGCGAATACGGTCCAGAACCTGCCTTAACTCTGGGTATGAAATTACTGAAAGACTTCAAGCAGGTCTCGGCAATATTACTAGCCAACATAAAGGGGGAAGCAGCGAATGTGGCGATCCGCCAGAGGTTGAAAGAAACAGATATAGCAGACCAACCATTTGAACTTGCCAGAATCATAGAAAAATCTAAACACTCCAAAAAAGAGCTGTGATGGAAATAAACAATCCACTCCCAAAGAGAAAAGATTCCAGTACAGTGGAAGGTCTTCTCGGCGGAGAGAAAGATCTCCGGACCAAGGACACAAGTCTCCCCAAAGGGAGCCCTCTGAGAAAAAATATAACCTTAGAAATAGGGATAATTTGAAGAAACCTGATAGATATCAAGATATTGATACACGTCCCTCTCGATCTTTTCAGACTTCCTCGCAGAAATCCGAAAGAAGAGGACGGTCAGAACACAGGGAAGAGCACGTCAAGTCCAAAGACAAGGAACCTGCTCATCAAAATAAAAGGTTACAATTTCCAAAGAAGAAGGTAGCCAGTATTAAAGTAATCAAACATGCCGAGGATACTGAGGACACAGCTGAAAAACGGAGAATGGGCTCAGACAATGCTAGACAGCGCAGCAGAAGTGAACATAGCTCGCAAGATCCTGATGAATCATCTGGAGACAGTGGACTCGAATGAATACATTCAGGTGGAAACTGCAGATACCAGAGTTAGCAAACCTCATAAAATATATGAAATAACATTACGTATAGAGGGAGATAAGACTAGGAAAATAAGGGGTCTATTTTGGGATAATCTCTCCAAGGGCTATGACATCCTTCTAGCTGAAAAAGACTGGCCACCAGAGTTTGTCAGGGAGTGCCCTCATGGCGAAGAAATGATTATGCCTGCCTTCTCAAATCATATTCCAATTCATAAAAAATACACACTTGCAAGAAAGTGGGCAGTAGCCCAAGCTCCTGCATTATATAAAAACCATGTGGGATGGGATGAGGACTCTCCTCCTCACAAAATCCAGTTAAAATCTCAAACTACTGCGCAGAGGCAGTACCCTTTTAAGCAAGAAGCTAAAAAACAGGTAAAAGAGATCCTAGATCAACTTGAATACCAGGGGGTGATTGAAACTTGCACCTCACAAATGAACAATCCTTTGTTTCCTGTCTCCAAGCCAGATGAGTCGTATCGTCTTGTTTTGGACTACAGACACTTGAACTCATGCTGCAAGACCTTTGCAGTACAAAACTCACACAGTGCAGCACTAATGAATAGCATAGAGCGCAAAAAATATAAAACAACATTAGACATCTCTAATGGATTCTTTTTTCAAAATATAGCACCAGAAAGCAGGTATCTGACCGCGTTCTCAATAAACGGCTGCCACAGGGGTTCAAGAATAGCCCAGGATTATTCTCAGCGAGAGTAACAGAGTTACTACAAATATATGATGATGAGGCATTATCTTATGTCGATGACCAGCATTGGACACCCACCCTTCACTTCCAATGCCCACACTCCACTGGCCCGGGCATGTTCTAGCCCCCCTCACTCAAGCCCCTCTGGCTCCTTCCAAGAATTCACCCAGATTTCTTCAGAACTGGTATCCCATCTCATATGTACCACGAACTCGGGATCTCCGGAAGACCCATGCCCCCCTTCTATTCTCAAAAACTTTCCAGAAATTATAGGCCCAAAACTCACTGAAATTTTTAATGCCATGTTCTTGTCCACTACCTTCCCCTCCATCTGGAAGAAAGCCACCATCAAACCTCTTATCAAGAAAAGCTCACTAGATCCGTCAATAGTCGCCAATTATCGACCAATCGCCTGCCTCCCGCTCCCCGCCAAAATTGTGGAAAAAATCATGAACACTCAAATCTCAGATTTTATAGACCAAAACAACTGTCTGGATGACACACAATTTGGCTTCCGGAAGGGACACGGGACGAAAGCTACAGAGGAAATCGGGAAGACTCTCGATGATGGAGGATCAGCAGTGCTTATTTTACTGGACCTGTCTGCAGCCTTTGACACGGTCGATCACTCCATCTTGATCGACCGTGTCACAGCGGCAGGCATTACAGGGGCGGCGAAAGACCTCATCGCCTCATTTCTCTCTGATCGAGTACAGTCAGTTGCCTTTGGCAATTTTAACTCACCTCCTTTCACTCTCCCCTGCGGTGTTCCCCAGGGATCCTCGCTAAGTCCTACATTATTCAACATTTATGTGTCAGACTTAGCGAGGATCATAAAAATCCATCACCTGGCGGTAACATCCTACGCTGACGACACCCAGATTGTCTTAGCCATAAACAAAAATGGAGATGAAGTGGCCTCTAATTTTAATCTGGGAATGCTGGCAATAAGTAATTGGATGTCCACAAATTGTTTGAAACTGAACTCCGATAAAACGGAGGTGATGTTGTAACCTCTCCCCTGCCTGGTCCCCCACATGGTGGCCTGATGCCCTCGGACCACCCCCTCCCCCAGTGACCAAGGCAAGAAATCTTGGAGTTATACTGGATACTAAACTCACGTTCATGCACCACGTTAATGCGGTAGTATCCTCCTCATTCTATACCATGAGAATGATAAAAAAACTCCTACCCTATCTCCCCATGAATATGGCAAAAACTCTGATCAGCGCACTTGTCATGGCCCGCATAGACTACTGCAATGCCCTTCTAGTCAATGCTCAAGAAGGTGTTCTAAAAAATTGCAACTGGTGCAGAATGCTGCGGCCAGATTGATCACAGCAAGCCCCAAGTATACCTCCATATCTGGCACAATTCGAAAGCTTCACTGGTTACCAGTAAAGAAGAGAACAAAATTTAAAGCTCTTTGCATTGCATATAAGGCAATTCACGCTCAAGGCCCAGAATTTCTGAAAGACTCACTTTGCCCTTATAAACCTGCTAGATCTCTTCGATCTTCAACTGCTGGTCTCATACAGGTCCCCAGGACTAAGAAAGTCTCCTGGGGAGACAGATCCTTCATAGTGACCACCATCAAACTATGGAACAGTCTTCCACATCATATCAAAACCTCTACTTCCCTTCTTTCTTTCCGTAGACAGATAAAGACCTGGCTGTTTAGGCAATAACTTCTCATGGACTAGTTCAATAAACACTCAGCGCCGAGACACCCTCGGGTATTTGAGCGCTTAATACATTTCCCAAATAAAATAAAAATCTAACAGATGATGACTTGGATACTCACTTGAAAAGAGTGAACACCATAATACTTGGGTTCGCAGCAGAAGGTTACAAATTCAACTTTAAAAAGTCAAGAATTGCCCATCTAACTGTCCTGTTTTTAGGATATGAACTATCAAGTGAAGGCAAAAGCCTGGCTGACAATTTCCTAGAGAAATGCGCTGTAATCCAAGCACCTAGAACGCTGAAAAACTTACAATCAATTCTAGGTTTCCTAAATTTCGGAAGAACTTACATTATAAATTATGCAGAGAGTGTTAAACCCCTCTATGATCTAATAAAACCAGATTTTAAAAGAATCAATTGGACTCAAGAACACACAGAAATTTTGAGATCTTTACAAACAGACATGTTAGTTAAAACAAAACTACAAACACGCGACAACACACGCAACCTTGTGATTCGAGTCATCCCAGGAAGATGCGGATTCACATACCTAACCTCGAATGAGGGAGAAACGGTACCAATAGCATACAAATCACACTTGTACACAAAAGCTGAAATGAAATTTAGCCCAACGGAAAAAATTCTAACCGCGGTACAGACTGCTGTAGCGAAAGAAAGAGCCCTAGCACAAGGTAAACGAATAATCATCGTGACACCAATACCAGCCCTGGAGGCGGTAACAAAGGCAAGCATTCCGAATGTTAAAGCACTACATCCGAGATGGATACAGTGGGCCAATTCCCTTGCTGCAACAGACGTGGTATACGAATTTGATCCTAATTTAAAAACACAAGAATTTCTCCAATATGAATTTGAATGTCCTCTGCCGACCGAAATTCTGCCTCTAGAACATTGCGGCTGTATAATATATACGGACGGATCAGCACAACCCGCAGTTGGTGGTAAACATGCTTACAGTGCTGCGTGCGCGATTGTTAAAGGTCGCTGGCACAAAGGGAAATTTAGACCACTGGTAACTAAAACACAATCTCTAGGAGATTGTACAGCTCAGCGAGCTGAACTACTGGCATTTAAGATGGCGCTTGAAAATACCGATCGCAAATTCCCCACACTCATAGTGTGCGATTCATATTATTGCGTTCAGTCTTACAATGAATACTTGCAGATCTGGGTTCAGAACGGTTTTAAAGATGCAAAAGGTGGCACAATCAAGCATAAAATGCTCTGGGAACAAGTAGTTCTTTTACAAAAGGAACTACAAAAAACCCACGTGATACATACACTGAGTCATCAACGTGATGGCGTTCACGTTGCAGGGAATTCATTGGCTGATGAGGCCGCGAAGGCAGCTGTGCAAACGGCTTCCGTAGCTGCCATCACCCGGTCAAAAACAAAAGTAGACAGCGAAATATTGCAGGCTGTCTGCGCTACGGTAAAAGAAGCGATCGAAACACTCTCGAAAGGCTTTCCAGTAAATTACTCATACATAACTGATGCGAATAACGTTCCATTTGCTCGAATCCCTGGAGTGGGGGATAGGGCAATTCCAAACATGGAACATAGGTTAGGACTCATTATAGCGGCACACGAAGGGCTTGCCTCTGTACATGCTGGCGTTTCAGCCACAGTATCATTATTAAAACAGAGATACTGGTGGCCACGAATGAGAAGACAAACTAGGAACTATGTTCTAGAATGTGAAATATGTCAAAGAATGAAGGTATCAACAGTGAAACGACCAGCCCAGACGCCCCTTCTAATCTCAGATAAACCATTAGCCTGTGTTTACCTGGACCACTGCGGTCCCTTACAAAGGGATGGTAACTATAAATATATCATGGTCGCAGTGGATTCATATGGATGTGGCCCCAGCGATCGGCTGACGCCAGAACTGTTATAAAAGATTTGCGAGTCTTTATCGGCACATACGCAATTGGCATGCTACATTCTGACCAGGGTCCTGCTTTTAGCTCTCGAGCTTATAAGGAGGCCATGACCAGCATGGGCATTGCATTGTGGTACTCTTGTCCCTTTCATCCTGAGGGAAATGGAATTGTGGAAAGAAAAAACCGTGACATAAAGCAATCTATAACGGCAAAGGTATTAGGTTCGGGAGCTGGGTGGGTCAAACATTTAATAAGTGTCCAACGTAGTCTTAATAATTTGCCAAGAAATTCCCTGAGAGGTCTCAGTCCGTACGAATTATTGTTTGGGACTAGAATGTTAATCCAGGACTTGGATAGTCAAACTTCAGTGGTGAAAGAAAAATGCTTTGATATCAAAGATCGTTTGGCTATTTTACAGGACTTAAATGAAACAAGAAAAGACCTGAGCAACATAAAGTTGAAACAGCAGCCAATAACCACTGAAGAGAAACCACCTGTCCCAGCAAGGCCTGTCTGGATTCCAAAAATCGGGGATCTGGACAGAGAGAATATTGCGGTAAAGAAGGAATTTGGGCCTTCTTACAGAAAAGCAGTTCCTGTCTTGTCTGTCAACGGGACAAGATCAGTAGTACTACCGCCCCTTGCTGGTAAAAAGGAGAACCGAGTTGTATCCATCGACCTGGTTAAACCACAATCATGTGGCCGATAACAAGTAGTAGGCCAAGTGGACTCCCAAGAAGTAGCAGAACACCAAAGTTTGCTACAAATACAGAGGTTCAAACTGAAAGACTAATCACACCTGATAAACCTACAGTGATTCAACAAGGACTATGCAACAAAGCAATGGAACTTAAACCTCTTGAAACCCAAATCAAAGCTTTACATCAAGAAACTGCATTCTACAGTGATGTAACCATTGACTGTGCTAATGAAACAAAACAAATACCTAAAGCAAAAAGGAATCAAGAAGCACTTGAAACAATTGACAGAACAGCATCCGGCTACTTCATCAACTTCGATGATTTTTCTGAGGATCCAAGTGAACCAGAGGTACAGCCAACAACAAAAACTTTTAAAGATAAAGCGAAGGAACTCTATCATCAACTAAAAGAAACCTATCTGATTTCTCCATGGATTGAAATTTGGGTGGCACTAGGTGTATTTGTCCTCATACTTTGGCTCATCATGGTACTATGCTTGGGACACTTCATTGAGGGAAAATATGCTACAATGGACACAGCAAGTCAGAAAATCAACTTGGTCCTGAAACCACACAAGTCTTCACACATCGAGAAAAGAGAACTTTCTTCAGTAAACTTCACAGCCAATCCTATACCCGGTGGGGTAGCATGGGACAAAACTGATTACGAAATATACGGTCCGGTTGAGCTCCTGAAGTATCCACATCAATTTAAGATTTCATTGAGTGACTTTGTAAAACCAAGCACATTCGCTGATGATTGGGACTTTGGAAGAATTAATGATATGATGTCTGATCTAGTGATGTCAGCTAAATTTACAGAACATGATTATTTGCAAGGTTCATCTAATTACGATCAAATGTTTTGTTACAACCATTATGGTAACCATTATCTGCATAAATCTACTCAACCTAGACATTTTTTAAATTTTAACCAATGGGAACATTGTGCAACTCCACCGAAAGGCAGTTCAAAAACATTTTATGATAAATATTCATACTTTTCAGGGTTCAACACAAGTAATGCAGAAACATTTTATTTCAAATTGTTAAATAAGACAGGAGTGAAAACTATGCTTACAAACACAAAATTGATATATTCTGACTCATTTTTTGAAAAAATGAATACATTTGGTTTTGATTTCTGGAACAATAACATTGAAACGAAAGCGATCTGGGGCACAAAAGATTGGCAAGTGCAAGGTATAGAATCATTATTTAGAGCCTGCATGATCCCAGAACAAATTATATTTTTGAATGACACAATTCAACAGACTACCTGTCTTGGCCTAGCCAAAATCAAAGACTTAAACAAACCGTCTATTCCAAAGCCAACACCTGACAGTAATAGCACTCAAATGTTGAGATAGACGTAACCCATATTTTAAACCAAAACAGAACACATCCTGATTGGAAACAATGGTTTTTTTTTTTCTTTTGTTTTTTTTTCCAAAAACCTTTATTCGAGCAAGCAAAGGAAAATACAAGAATGGGCCTACAACCTCACGGGCTGGCCGCTAATAATAAGGCACAATGAAAGAGGCAGAAAATCATTCCCGTGGACAGGCAGAAGTCAGGTACCAAGCATTACTCCAAACATAGTACAGAGCATATTAATTTTCTGTTTTATACATAAAAACAACAAACACTAAAAAAGGCGAATGCACAGTAATCAAGGTCAGCCCAAATACCGGAGGGGATGGTCAACAATCAGGAGAACATAACACGAGCCATTTGGCTCTGACAAGGTCAGGGGGGGGGGAGCAGCGGGGAGAACCAGAAAATCACAGAGCAGTATGAAAAGGTTTCGGGAACGCCAGCCTAGGGCGACAGAGTAACATCAGTAGTGCCAACCATGGGAGGGGTACAGATATCCCCACGATATTCATTCCACTGGCCCCAAATCCTCGTCCACGCCCTGGGTCTGCCCCTGGCCACATATACGGTCTTCTCACGAAACATGGACCAGTCCATGTTATCCTCCCATTTCGAGACCTCAGGAGGTTTGGACGCGCCCCAGAGTTGCGCAATGTCCCGTTTTGCAATCATGTATCCCAAGGTAGCCCATCTAGTCTGGGCTACAGAGTAGTCGGTGGGTTCCCACACATTCAACAGACACCGTCGTGGCTCTGGCCGCAGGGCTACACCAGTCACAGCAGTCATCACCGCAAGAACATCAGTCCAGTAGGCCGCCACCACCGGGCACTCCCAAAGAATATGTAAAAAAGTAGCACTCAACCCACAACCACGCTTACAGAACCCATCCGGGGAAAAGCCCATTGTCACCAGACGCGGACCAGTGACATATACTCGATGAAGGATTTTAAGTTGAACCAAACGGAGACGGGCAGGGATGGCTACCTCTTTCGGAGAAGAGAGTGCCGATTGCCAATCCTCGTCGTCCATTTCCAACCCATCGCCGACCCAAACCTCCCGAAGTCGGACCAATAAGTCTGCCCGATTATTGATCAGTTTCTTATAAATCAGGGAAATGGTGCTATCAGGCAGGTGGCCATCAAGGACACGATCTTCGAGGGGGGAAGACTCGGGCAGGGTCTCATCAGGAGTCAGGACTGAGGCGAGGGCGTGTCGGACCTGCAGATAGCGAAAAAATTCTCTACCATTCAAACCGTATTCCGACTGGAGGGTCTGGAATGACTTCACACTACCTTTCGAACAGACATCACCCACCTTACATATCCCAATCATATCCCAGCGGTCGAAGCCCTTAGTAGACCAGAGACACCCCAATCGTTCAGAGGCATAAAGCGGCGTCGCCAGTGTCCTTCGATCCTCCCATCCCAAACTCACATTCGCGGCTCGCCACACAGTGACTGCAATCCTGGACGGGCCCACAAGATGGCGCCCGGCTGATCTAGAATAAAGCGCTCTATTAAAGTCCCCACCCGGCAGCTGGAGTCTATCCATCTCAAAGGCAGGATTACGACCCGGTGAAAACATCACGTGATTAATGGCCGACAACTGGGAAGCCCAATAATATCTCTTGATGTCGGGGAGCGCCATGCCCCCGTCATACCAAGGGACGGTGAGTTTCGCGAGGGCAATACGTGGACGCCCGTCCCAGATCAATTGTCTTTGAAGACTCTCGATCTCCCGAAAATAGGTCTTGGGGATGTCATCATAGGAATTCTGGAGTGCATAAAGGAACCGCGGCAAGGACATCATTTTAAACAGAGCCGCCCTGCCCAGCGGAGACAAAGGGAGCTTACGCCAACGGGCCACGTCCAGTCGCAGTCTAAGCAACGGGGGGAGGAGATTACGCTCAAATCGGAGCGAGGAGTCCAACGTAATGAAGATCCCTAAATACTTGAAGCCAGACTGGACCACCTAGATAGGAAGTCTGCTCGGCAATGGGGGCAAAACACCCGAAAGAACATACACGCAGTACTTGGTCCAATTAATAACGAGGCCTGAATTGGCACCAAATGAAGTAAGAACATCAAATAACACAGTCAGAGATTTACGCGGGGAGGTGAGATATAAAAGAATGTCATCCGCGTAAAGTGAGACGCGGTCCTCAAAGTCTGGTGACCAACGGATCCCTTTAAGCGAAGGCTCCCATCGAAGCCAAGCAGCTAACGGTTCCAGGGCAAGAGCGAAAAGCAGCGGAGACAAGGGGCAACCCTGACGGGTGCCCCTGCCAAGGCTGAAAGGGGCCGAAACTCTACCGTTTACCACAACTTGTGCTAAGGGTTCAGCATATAATAACTTCACCCAACCGATAAACTCAGGCCCGAAACCAAATTTCTCAAGAGCCGCCCAAAGATAAGGCCATTCCACAGTGTCAAAAGCCATCGAGGCATCCAACGATGCCAAAATGGCCGACTCCGTCAAAAGCCCCGCCCTCGCAATCGCACCGTGGAGACGACGTAGGTTAAGAGCCGTGTTGCGATGCGGGATAAATCCGGATTGATCTGGATGGACCATGGAAACAATGGTTGATCTGGCTCACAGACACAAATAACTGTCAAGACAGATTCCTGAACAAAATCCAGGGGTTCACATTGACCAGGCCAGACCCTAGATACTCCCAGAGACAAAATCCAGGGATTGTAACTACTTACAGTGTGGGGAAACTCTGCCTTCAATGGCTACAGACATCCACACTGGCAGAAATTAAGCAACACTTAACTTTACTTAAAGAAGGTGCTGACTTGCGTGATTTCATTATGGGACCACGCAAACAGCGTCAAAAACGTTTCATAGCGGCCTCTATATATGCAGCTTATAACGAAGCTTGGAAAGAAACTCAAATTGAGACAGCAGAAAAAATACGGGAAATTGACCGTGTTAATTTGGAAAAATCACTTTCTGTTGTGGACAATGGGTTAATGACTCTGCATTCCAGAATATATTCGCTGGACAGTATTGTATCTTCTGCAATCGATATAATAGAGCAAGACTTACTGATGTTACAACACGGTCAGTCTCAATTACGTTCTATTGTACAGCTTGGCTGGACGTTACAAAATCTGCGTTCAGGCTATGTGCCTTGGCGTTTAATCAACACAACGTCACTATTCAATATCTTTAACCTTACTGATAAACAAATCAGTTTGGCACAAAAGGGTGCTGATTATACAATTCTGAGCATTGAAAAACTTGAGAGATTACCATTGACAATGTCAGAACGACCTGTCATTGAATGGATAATACATGGGATAATAAATATTCCGATAACAACTTTCCAGTTTCAATACTGCCAAAAATATATACAGGCAGGCCAGTATGAAAGGTTGGGTAAAGGATACATTAAGTCAACATGGAACTTGCCCTATACACACACATGTGTCAGTAATAAAGGACAGAGTGTATTTCTTAGTGGTAATAATTGTGAAAAATCACTAAGTGGTATACTTCTGTGTCAGGGTATAAGTTTGCATGGGGCCTGTGAAGGGACTTCAAATAACCTTTCATGTCACCAGCTAGGCACACCTACAACACAAATAGAACCATTCTTTGGAAGACTTTCGAACGGGAGTTACATTCTAATTGTAGATCACAGATGTTGTGGATTGCTGCCAGGAAAACCTTATCTTGTAAGCATGACTTCCAGGGTCATGTGCTGTGAAAGAGTATTGTTCCCGAATGATGCTCCAGACAGGGAGGGTAGGTTATGGCCCAGTTTAAAAATCTCTTCTATTCGAATTGATACTTTAAGCAGAATGAAGACTGTGCTCCTACAGACGCCAACCCAGTTGACGTCATCAAAAGAAACGTATGATCTCCAAGTTGCAAGGACAACGGCAGAGATTCATTCATTGTTATCAACAAATTGCCCCCTACACTTCGCAGAAATGCTAAACAAAATCTTAAATATTTCTGATACAAGTGGTATCGCAAGTGTATTTAAGACAGTTTTTTCAGGAGCTTTAACCCCATTCAAAGCGATCCTGGGTATTTTTCCAAACTTTGTCCATTCCATCTTTGGCGGACTTCCTCTCCTGTTGGGACTAGTAGCAGGCATCCTATTTTTGCTACTGTTGCTTCGCTATGGCAAGCCATGTCACAGACAAGACTCCAGCAACAATGGAAGAAACGATCCTAGCTATCCGCTACCGGGACCGCATAACTTAAGTCCTTGGATTAGCCCGGCTACGAGATCTGAATACGACCTGGTTTCTTTCGTTCAGACCCTTGTGGCAGAATTGTGTTATGCCTGTATTAAGGTGCATGCTATGCGGCGAGGAATGCGTGTTGGACACCTGTCTCACACTACAATCAGAAGTGCCATTGGATGCAGAAACTTTGTTGAGTCCAGTAAAGGCTCATACATTGTGCTGTCCCCAGCGGCTACCTATCCTGATGACGGCATTCGTGGAGACTTCACCACTACGATTGAAGGGTAGTGAAGTACTAGATGAAAGCAGCATCGATCAGGTACGACCTTCTGTCAGCTATGCTGATCAAACCATCACTGAAAGCAATCATGCGCATGACTGCATGGTAGCGACATTTTCCAACCTAGTCGAACTTTCACCAGAAGCTGTAGACTGTTTTTTCGAGAGTCTAAATGATACGATGTTTTCACCAGAACAGAGAGAATAACTTTAAGCAACGTGCACACAGCGTTCCCTGAACTATGAATTTGGCCTTCAAATTTAAAAACAAAGCCACTAAGAATTTTTTCCCGTCTTCTCCTGAAAACAAGAACTTTTTCTCCAAATCCAAAATATTTACCTTTTTTTGGCACTTATCTTCTGCTTAAAGTAAAACTATTCTTAGAGAACAGAGCTTCTATTTATAGGAACTTTAGAGACATTACCTCAACCTCTAGCTTATTTACAAGTAAAATTGTATTTTTATGTGATGAAGTGGTCTCGCACTTTTTCTTCTGTATTAAGAGCCATTTCATGTGTTATGTTCGCAAATCATTCATGCTGATATAAAATGTGCATCCTTTTTGAATGATTACACTGCTTGGATGCATACAGTAGCTATACTCATTTTTCGTCTATTACGCAATACCATTTTTTGAATGCAATTTAATGTATTTTGGGGTGGTTCAATATACACATACACTGTTAGTTATGTTTACTATGCTTAGGTTAGTAAATATGGACATAGATTCCGTGGAGTGGGTGTAATATGTTTATCTAGGGATCTGTATCGATACTCCTATTTCTGACCCTTGTCCGGTTAATAAATCACTAATAGCCATACAACGGCACAGAAACCCGTTTTCTGATTAGGTCATAGCGCATGCTATCACATTAGGCAAGCACTATTCCTCCAGCCCCCCTAGAAAGTATACAGAGTTCTCAAAACAAATCAAACCTCCAGCAGACCTGGGAAATCCCCCGCAGCTATTGTTTTGATTCAGCCGAGAACTCCAGTAAAGAATGTAAGAACAACCAGTTCTTATGACATCCTTATTGACGTATTTATGTCCATCCTTACGTCAAACTCGGCACCTTTCAGGTATAAATAATACCGACATTGCCCTAAGAAAACACACGGTGGTGACGAGCTTGGAGCAGCGCTACTTGCCGGAGAGCCCAGCTGATGCAGAAAGCCCACAGACGCTGCCCCTCCCTTTTGACGCGCTGAGAGAGACGCTGCCTTTTCTCCTGCCGAGAAATCCAGCCTCCGGCGTTTCCAGCCGCCCTCGCGGGTAACTGGGATATCGAGTTCTGAGACAGAGATACCAACCCTCCAGCCTTCTAAATCCCAGGTACTGAACTGACTAAACCCTTACAGAGAATTCTTGAGTCAGATCCTTGGCAAAACAAACTTAACTTAAACTGCTACTTATTTACTCCCGCCCACGTATTAGGCTTAGGTCAGGTACACCGGGGTAGGCGTAGTTAGAAGCACCAGTTGAGAACGATTAGTCAATGTATATATGTATGTATATCTTTTATCCATTTTAAGTATCATATGGCTAAGAAACCATATTAATGCTTTTACAGTATTATTTTATAATCTTGCTTTTACTGTATTCACTTTACTTAACCTTAAGTATTGCAATCATAGCGATTCATTTCTCTTGTATGAGAAAAGAGACTGATCAATAAATAACACCTTTTTATTGAACACGCCCGTCTCTTCTTTTCTCTACAAACTGGTGAGACTAAGAATGCACGTATTGACTGAGTAAAATAGCTGTCTTTTGTTTTCACACGACTCTAGAGATATACTCTTGATTAGGGGGAGCAAAGTTGTCATGTTCTATGGTTGTCAGAAACTAAATCCCTTCTTGTCTATCCAGGGAGGTTAAACTCCTCCTTGCCTATTCGAGAAAGTTTCTAGTGAACTCTGAGCTAGCTGGCACACATAACTTTAAGTCTAATATCGTCAGTAGAAGACCTAGTTAACCTCAGTCCTACGTCTATACTATTGAAGATATTATTCCAATGCGCAGAGCCTATTGGGAAAATAGGAACTACACTACAATACACTTGTAAAACCGTGGGCATCCAAAATGGTGCCCAAGGGCCCTAGGACTACTGCCAATAATGTGCAGTGAGTGTGAAGCACATGGGATAACAACAAAAAGTTCTGGCTTTCACATTATAGGGGAACTTTAGACAAGAGAATCTCTTAGGCTCACCTCTCTTTAACATTGAAAAATACATAGTCACACTATAGATTCTAAGGACAGCTCCACTGGCTCCCAATTCACAAACAAGCACCGTTCAAACTCCTAATGAACAAATACAAAGCCTTCCAGAACATTGGCCCCACATACCTTTACAACCACAAAAACATCCATAGACCTACCAGACACTTTGACTCAGCAGGAATCTTGCTCTTACATGCCCCCCACATATGCAGAACCAGATCATACTGCCCCTACCTTCCTTCTAAAGCCTGGAACAACCTGCACATCAGAGCCTCCTCCCCAGTTCTTGAATTCCGCCCATATAGCTCCTGATTCAGTGCCGGGATACCCTTCCATGTAAGTTGAGCGCTTTACAACAGTGGCACTGAGCTACCAGAGGGAGTGGGAGAACTCTCGGCATGGGTCACACCTGGCTTTGCCTCTTTGGCAAGTCATCTTTCTTGGAGTTCCCCTCACACCAGGAATACACTGGGCTTCTCGTCCTGGAGAGTTTCTCCCCTCGGCAGACAGGCAGACCCTCAGTCCTTCCAGCAGAAATTGTAGATTTCAGGTGATGTGCCCTCACCTCTGAAAGACTGACTATCAAGCAGTAACCAGCACTGATTACATAACATTTATTCAAGTACTCTTGGAGCCCCCCCCCCTTTGTCAATAAAAACTTGGGCCTGGAACAAAGTGGGGTGGTCTGGACCCCACTTTTATACATATTTTCCAAGTATGGGAATGTGGATCCAATGTAAATTGTTTCAGAGCCGAGTTGGTTTGATTCCCTTTTACATTTTGTTCTCAGGCTCCTCTAAAGACACAGCTTTTGTGAAAATTGATGGCTCTAACAGCAGATAGCAAAGGGATCCCTTCCAAGCAAGAGTATTCAAACTGTGGGCACTATGGAGTGTGAGAGCTGACTGTGCATCTGGCTATTATCAGCCTTCCTGCAGCATTAATTGGGAATAGACAATAGGGCAGACCGCACATAGAACTTTGAAACATCCTCACCCTGGACAACAGATACTGCAGTCTGGCCTACTCACCCCCACCAACTACCAATGGTATGTGGTCATCTCTACTTCATGTGAGGCGCCATGGTCATGGACAATAGTTAATGCCCAATTTGAGAGAACACTTGGTGTGCCCCTCCATGTCACATGTTCTCAACCTCTCTTTTCCAAGGACAGGGTAGGCCTCTACACACTGTTAGATATGAGGGAATCTAGTTGGCAGAGGTAGGTACCTTTGTGCAGGTCATTGCCAAACAAACAATCAACAGGTATGGACGGACATACAATGACCTTCAAGGAACCTGGGCCTCCCCCCCACTCAAAGTGAACCTGCGCCACCTTACACCCTCGCTCAGAGTTGTCAGCAGCAACTACAGGGTGAAGTACTTTGGGAATGACCTGCTCTTCCGACACCCATTGATACCTGACAGATGTCACACTAGCTCCTGTGACTCTCAGAGCCTCCCACCTCCTCCCATTGATGGTCACCCACTGCAGGTACATTTTAGTGTTATCTGGCAGGCAGGTTTCTTGGGCCATCTCCCTATCTCCTAATGAGCTCAGGCTCATCGCAGCTGGTTCCCCACCCTCACTAAGAACCATTTCCTCCCCTAGCACTACACTTCTTAACCCCAGTGACGGTGTACCAGTGATGCTTTGGGGCACTTGGGGTCATTCTGCATGTGGCCCTCCTGACCACATGCATAACATTTTTGTGACCCCAGTTCTCTGGCCTACCCATGTCTTCTTAGAACAGGGGGGCTGGGAATCTTTACCCTGGGAACTATTTTGGGGCTCTTTAGCGAACTTCTTTTGGTTACCCTTGTCCCATCCACTCTTCTGCTTGAGACCCTGCCCACCCTTGGCTGGGTTTCCCACATACCCCTTGTGGACCCTGGTACTCGTCCAGTGGTCCGCCTCCTGAGTAAGCTTCCTGTGGTCAGTCAGCTTACTATCCATCAGATGCTGGCACAGTACTGGAGCACAAAGTCTACTCAAGTGCTCCCAACCAATCAAGTTGTAAACCCCAGGTAATCATTTACCTTCCTGTCCTTTATCCAGCCACCCATTGCTCTGCAATAAAGGTTCACACACTCAACCCACATATTAGGTTCAAGCTTCATGAAGGAACTAAACTTTTCTCGGTACTGCTCAGGTGTGATTCTATACCTGAGGCATTAAGCCTCATTCATATTGAGGTAGGTCAGTGCACCCACTTCCTCCAAAGGTGTCAGGGTGTTCTTCTCATTGGCCTCAAAGTGTCTCCACAGGCCCGGCCCGCAATTCTTCTCAAGTACCTCATTTATACGCAGTGCTGCATTATAAGATGCAAACCATGCATAAATATCCTCCCCCTTCTGGAAATTCTGTAGTAGGTCCTTGGGAATATAAACCTTACCCCCTTTCACTGGCTGTACGCTGCCACCATTTGTACTGGACTCTGCCTGTTTGGCCTTGAGGTCCAGCTCTCTCATGCTCAATTTATGTGCAAAAAATCAATTTCTTTTCTTCCAAGGCACGAGCACTCTGTCTCTTTTCTGCCTTGTTCGGGATTTCCATTTCCATCTGCTACATCTTGAGCCTTAGGATTTCCAACTCATGCTATCTGGCCATTTTGTTCTCTTCTATTTCCTCTGGAGACAAATTCCTGGAAGAATGATTACTGCCAGCCCTAGAGAATGCTCTCCCAAAAGGCAAATTCTGCGATCTGAAACCACCTTCTGGCACCACCCTCATCCACATCTACATCACCTGTCTCCTCAGCTTGTCTGGTCTCCCACCAGGCCCCTAAGGTCTTATTGAGCTGCTCTTTCCTAGAGTTGCTCTTCATGGGACATCGGAAGCTCTTGCAGAATTGCTTGAGTTGCACTACTTTGTAACTACTTAACATTTCAATTTCAAACTCCAATTCTGCAGCCTCACTCACTGGTTTACCACCTGAGATATGGTGCATGGATTCTTCAACTGTCAGATCAAAAATAGAACCAAAAAGAAACTCAGTATGTGGTTGCATAGTGGTCTGCACTTAACTAGTGATGTACACCAATCACTTTAGGTCAAGTACAAATACAAGTTCAAATCCTCACTGCTGACCACCAACGTTAGAAATGGGGGTCTCTAGTTGGCAGAAGTAGGTACCTTTGTCCAAATTGGGACTCTTGCTTCCAGTCAGGGTAAGGGTGATACACACTTTAGATAACCCCTATTCACCCCCTGGGAAGCTTGACACGAGCAGAGTTATCCCAAATGCAATCTGACAATTATTTGTACTCAAAACACACAGTAGTACAGTGATAACACCGCAAATGAACACCACACCAGTTTAGAAAAATAAAGTATCTTCATCTAAACTCAACAAGACCAAAACGACAAAAATCCAACATACATGTAATAAGAATATGACTTTAAAAAGGTTTCAAGCAATTGGGTCAATCGAAAATTATTGATAAGTGATTTCTCACAAAGTACCCATAGATGCATCAAAATTCACAAGGCCAAACAGTCGCAGAGATGGGAAGCGTCGAGAAACAAAGATATGCGTCAGTTCCTGAGACCATGGTGAGGTGATGCAACAGTTCTGCTGCACGCAGGTGAAGTGATATGTCGAATTTGGTCTATAGGGGGAAGTGATGCGTTGACTTCAGGACTCTTCTGGTCTGTGGGTGATGCATCGGGAAAACTTGCTGCACAGGTACGATGCATGGAAATCCGGGATGCATCGGCGATCGATGCGGTGGCATCGAGCGGCGCTGCGTGGGTTTCTTCAGCTGCGATCCATCGATGTGTGGAAAAGTAAATTTTGCCATGTTCTGTGTCCCTACGCCTCATCCATCATATGTTATGTGTGCATGACCAATATGCATATGTTATTCCCCATGTCCGATTTCCAGTCCTCGTGAATACTACGAATATCAGGCCTATGTAAAGTAATGTTGCCACGTTTCCCAGTGTGCACGTTATTTCATTATAAAGTCCCCGTTTCCAGGCCTCAAAAGGGCCCGGACCACAGATTCAGCTCCTGTCTCCTGAAAGCCTCGCTGAGGAGCGATACAGCCCCCACCTGTATCCTCGACCCTTCACTTACTTCCTGCTTCGCAGTGCCCGGTGCAGCCCGGCTCTGCCTCTGAGTCTGCCAAGAGTATGTTATGATTCCAGCTATCAGTTCAGTTCTCCTCTTCTGCATTCCTAAGCTACTGAACTGCATCAATAGTTTCCGTCATTGTCTAGCCTTCTCGTCTCCACGTTAGAGAAATACTGTATTTAATGGTCATTTAGTATTCTTCATCACGCACTACATGTAGAATAATGCATGGTCCAGTCTTAGAATCCAGTTAGCTTTTCCCCTCATGACTTCTAGTTTATATCAACATGTTCCCTAAACATCAGATACCAGATAGGGTTTAGGTACATGTCGCTCCGACCCTCCAGACTCTAGTCTCTGCTCCTAGCACAGAGTTCGTAGCCCCCAGCTTCTCCTAGTAACACGTCATTGCCAATTTTCGCGCACCATTAGGTTAGAGGTCCCGGCTCCTTAGGTAGCCCCCTCCTATGTTTCCGCCCATTCATGACATATTCTGTTACGTTTGCATCACATGTCTATGTATACTCCCAGTTACACCTACTTTTACTGTTATCTCTCGCGACTGCTACGCGTCACTCCTTCTGCTCCACCCACTGCTACGCCTACTGCAATGTAATGCTATGTGTTTGCGCTATGTATATAAATCGATGTATTGTTATTAAAAGCTAGCGCGCTCATCCCAGACCTAGCCCCAGCAGCTGCTGGGCCTCTTTTCCCCTGTTGGGCCCCAGTTGTCCTGCTGGGCCCTGTCATTCTGTTCCTATGCAGGTTGTCCTGATCCTGTCCTTATGCTGTAATAAACCTGCAGAAACTCCTATTACCTCGAATCTTGACTCTTATTTTATTGAGCTATCTGTTATGCTATAAGTCTAGTCAAAAATAGGGTATTATTTATTTATTTACCACATAATGGCGCCCGAATAGGGACTTGCCCTTTCCCCACGCGTCGGTGAAGCCACGCCGACCCCCTGACCCTCTGCAGTCGTGACGGAACCCTTCTGCGCAGTGGCAGATATTTCTGCTCAAGTATCCCTCAGGCCCACGGAGGAGACGGAGGAGGCGGTCCAGCATCCGAACGAGACGGTGGAGGAACGCGGCGAGTCCCGACCAGAGCCCAAGCCGAGAGTCCAAGGTCCGAGGTATCCGGAGGCCCACCTGTAACTGAAGTCCGAAGTCCGAAGTTCGTCGTCCGTCGTCCAGTCCAGTCCGAGGCCTTCCGTTCCGTGCTGCCCGGTGAGTACCATTGCTGGGGTAGTATCTAGACAGGACCAATCTAAATTGACTCCTGGTCCGTGGGTTGGTGGTGCCCAGACTCACAAACGAAGTGTTCACCTAGGTGGATACGGGTCTTGATGCGTCCCTTTGTGGGACCGGTATGTTCCGTACTGTTACAGCAGTGCATCCAGTAACTCTAGTCTGTTCCGTTCTCGAGAAAATTCTTGTATTTCTGTTCTCAGTATTCCAGGTAATATTCTGTTCGAACTGTTATTTATAAATGTTCTTCATGTATTTTATTATCGTGGTATGAGTGCGATGTGATTTCGTGTTTTTATTGTGTATTGTATTGTGTCTAGATTACAGTTCAGTCATGCCTATATTTTCCAAGTTACGTCAGTTAAAAACTAGAAAGGGTCTGTTAGAGGAAGCGGTTCCTGTCCCGCCTAGGGACAGTCCAGGTCATTTTATGTATCAGAAACATGGCATAAGCGCCATAATGTATCTAGATTTATGGGTAGAGTATACCAAACAGTTAGAAGAAAAGTATAGATGGCCCGTATCGGGTACATGGGATGCCGAATGTATCATGCGAGTAGAAGAAGCATTATGGAAAAAGAAAGCCAGACAGTCACAGAAAGATGCCATCGAGTTATGGCGTAAGGAAGCGCATAGAAGAACGGAAAAGGAAGTCAGAAAATCAGAGTTAAGTAGAGAATCCCAGGAACGAGCCCAAGAAAGAGAATTAATCGAGATAGGTGAACAAGTCAAAACCGAACAGTCAGACAGACAGAGGCATGCCCTCATTAAGGGTATGTATCCTCTCCTTGCCGAAGGTTTGCCAAAAGCGACCCCAGAGGCATCCAGTAATTTCCCGCCGCCATTAGTTCCGACCAAGCTACGTCACAAACCGACCGCAGCTGATATTTTTATTTCGTCCTATCTGGACGACACAGTCCCCGAATATGCAAATCCTGTTCGCGCTCCGCCAGTCCCTGTAAATCAGGCACTTCCCGCTCCTCCAGACACCGGAGTACCTGTTACGGTACCCCCGGTCCAGCCTACAGTTCCATTTCCCACTCTGCCAGGACGTAGAGCCTCAGTAGACGACTCCAGTTTAGGGGCCGCAGGGGGAGGTTTTCCTCAAACCCCGCCGCCACACAAGCGTTTATCGGCACTCGAATTACACGCCCAAGCATCACAGCGTACTCCTAAAAGTAATAAGTCTGTCACAGAAATCAGACAAGCCCTTGGCGAATGTGTCTATGATCCAGTCCCAGGCGAGTATAATATGGTTTTATATTCCGTACGTGTAAGGAGAGTGACCGAGTATCTAGTCACCTTACCGAATATGAAATAAGATCTAGACAGAATATATCGTTTCATCCGTACCGGGGATGATCCAGAAAGTATTGGCGAGATTATGTCTCAAAGGAAAGCCGAGATTCAGCTCATGATATTAAAGTTCCTGATCAATTGTCTAATAAGAGAACAAGATTACCCGTCTAAAGATTCCGCCGAAATGAGAATCCTAACACGGTGGAGTGATAATATAGCCGAGGGTAAGCACAAGACCGTCGGTGCCATGGAGAGTATGTACAAGAAAATTCGTAAAGAAATAATAAGGTTACACGAACAGCGTAAAGCAGCACAAGTAAGCGAGAAAGAAAGTATCTCTGACCCTGAAGAAGAGGACGAGAATCCCGCCAGAATAGCGTATGTAGGAAAATCTAGATTTCCAGATCGCCATTTACGTCTAGAACCCAAGTCTATTTTTCATCATTCAGCGCCAGAACAAGGTTCTCTAGAACAAGTATTTCAAGCTACCGACCACATTCTGAAATCACGAGTTGGTTACAGTGAATTAAGTACCATGCATGAACAAGAACTAGCCCGATCAGCAGTCCGATGGATTACTGATTCTACCACTTTTCCAGACGAAATAGTGGCACAAATGTTTCTGAAACTGCCCCCAGCCGAGCAACGATTGGTGGGTATGTATATGATTCAGCACCTCATTACTTTGTATGAGGATCAACATTCTGATCCAGGCCCGTTGCATGATATCCTGAACGAGTTACTCCAGTATAGATGGAGAGGTCTAGGTACCGATTTAATTAGTGTCATCCTAGAACAGCGTCACAAATATAGAACGTTCCTGAACCCGCATTTTGTTCATGTCTCACCCCCAGAAAGTAAACCATTCTACATAGACAGACAGAATCCGTTACGAGAAGTCCACCCAGTCCAAGGGGCGGGTGGCGTAATGCAACGAGTGTTTGTATACACTCCGATTTCAAAGATGGAACTTCTTGAAATGAAGAAATTAATTCCCTGTCATGACAAAGATCCAGCAGGGTTCCATAGAGAATTAAAAGACATGCTCCGTATGGGAGAATACACTTACCCAGATATCATTAAAATGTTAAAGGTCCTGTTACCCGCAGGGGTGTATGAAAAGTTAAAGGAAAAAGAATGGGAGGTGGGAGAGAAAAAGATCGATTGGACAGCTCTAGAAGCTGAAGACAAGGCACGAGTACCAGGTACCGGTCTTGGAGATAAATGTAAAGAATTACCAGAATTACTGATTCAAGTTTTACCCAGATTATTGACAACTAGGAAGGAAGACTGGGATGCAATCTCAGCCTGTAAACAGAAACAAGATGAGGATATTAGTGATTTCTATTCTAGATTCGAGAAATGTTTCAGTATTAACAGTGGTCTCAAGACAAGTAGTGAGTCATACCCTCATCTCTTCGTTACCAAATTGGTCGAGAACTCAAGTCCACAAATTAAAAATCGAGTTTTGAAAGTTGAAAGCACCTGGCAAGCTAATACTCCGTCCCAGATGCTCCAGATGCTCCAGTACCACCAGAATAGAATCAGAGAAGAGCAAGAACACGAGAGAAAACGTATGAAAGACACGAAAATGAAAGTGCTAGTTGCACAATCTGTTCCTCAAGACAGTCAGAAGAGGGGTCCGAATCAAGCCAGTCATCCTGCAGCTCCCGTTAAAGGGAACTGCAATTATTGTAAACAGCCAGGTCATTTTATAAACGAGTGTGCAGTTCTGAAACACAACATAGCTACTGGTAAGACTAAAGAAAGACCACGTCCGCCTAGACAAGAACAAGTTTCACAGATTCCTCAGCCACAGAATGCACCACAGACAGTTACCGCACCGCAGCCTATTGCTGCAACACAGCATGTTACATCGCAGATGTACCAGTATGCACAGTCTGAGTATCCAGAGTACCAGCAGTATTCATGAAACAGCCTAGAGAGGGAGGTAGGCTTGCCTCTCATCGAGATACCTGTAGATCAAGAAGGTCCCTATGTTCACAGTCAAGTATTAGGGAAAGACAGAAAGTTTTTGATCGATACAGGGGCAAGTAGGACCACAATTAGTCATGCCGAAGTTCCAGGGGCTCCGCTCTCAGGCTCAAGAAATGTTTCCCTTGGATTTTCAGGAAAACCCATAGTTAACGAGATATCACAGCCAGTCACTCTAGAAGTAGGTCCATTGTCCCGAACTACTGATCTGTTACTTACTAAGTCATGTCCAGAAAATCTATTAGGCATTAAGACACTGAAAGAGTTAGGTGCAGTTATTTGCTGTTCCCCAGAGGGAATACGTCTGTTCCTACGTGACTTTAAGGGTCACTATGTATTACGTGATTTTGATTCAAGATTGTCTAATGTTCCGCAGCATTTATGGGCACAAGGTCCAACTGATGTAGGTTACATGCAAATCACACCCCATCGTGTGACTCTCAAACCAGGTGTAGTGTTACCCCGAATCAGACAGTACAGATTGCCACCCGAGGCTGTAGCAGCCTTATCCAAAATTATTGACGAGCTCATGGCTCAAGGAGTAGTTGTAGAAACTAACTCATATGTATGTAATTCTCCGATCATTCCAGTCATGAAACGTACTGATCCAAATGCACCCCCAGTATATCGATTAGTGATTGATTTACGAGAACTTAATAAATGTATTATTCCACAGTACCCAGTTGTCCCAGATATTTCTTCCCTGTTAACAGCTATTGATTCCGAAGCCATGTTTTTCACTGTCATTGACCTCAAGAATGCATTTTTTAGTGTTCCAATTCATCCAGACAGCCAGTTTCTTTTCGGATTTTGTTTAAACGGAAGGAGCTATATGTTCACACGCGCTCCTCAAGGTTTCACAGAAAGCCCTAGTATTTACAGTCAAGCACTCAAGAGACAACTAGACAACATTCACATGCCAACTGACACTGCCCTGCTCCAGTATGTCGATGATCTACTGATCACAGCCCGTTCTGAACGTGCTTGCGAGCGAGCATCCCTTACAGTCTTGTATTTTCTAGCCGAGATGGGGCACAAGGTGTCACCTTCGAAGCTTCAATTCTGTGTCCAGCAAGTGGTATACTTAGGACACTTGCTGTCCAAGAGGGGTAGGCAGTTGACACCCGACCGTATCCAGTTAATAGCGAGTCTTCCCCAGCCCAGAACCCAGAAGGAGGTACGTGCTTTTATCGGCCTTACTTCTTATTGTAGACAATGGATTCCCCAGTATGCATTTCTAGCCAAACCACTGATACAGTTAACGACACAGGAGGCAGCCGTATCGACTGTCCTCCCTTGGACATCTGAACATACACTTAGTTTCAACGAGTTAAAGAAAGCCCTATGTCAAGCTCCAGTTCTAGCTACACCGAACTACAGTAAGCCTTTTACACTTTTTGTTACTGAACGCGAAGGTACAGCATTATCTGTTCTCACACAAGATCAAGCAGGACAATACAAGCCCTGTGCTTATTTTTCGAGCACATTAGATCCGGTCGCCCAGGCGTTGCCTGCGTGCCTCAAGTCAGTTGCAGCCACAGCACTAGCCATCAGACAAAGTGATTCCATAGTTTTAGGACACTCCCTGACAGTACAAGTTCCACACTCCGTAGAAGTTCTTTTAAACAGAACACAGACTCAACACTTGACAATTGCACGTTTAACAGGATATGAACTGACACTGTTTCAACCACACATAGAAATTAGACGCTGCAACGTTCTGAATCCCGCTACACTGTTACCATCAGTTAATTTAAATCCAGACACACATGACTGTGTGGAAGTAGTTAACATTACGACGAAGCCAAGACAAGACCTGACAGACATTCCGTTACCAGATCCTGACCTGACACTTTATGTGGATGGTTCATGTATGAGAACTAGTACAGGAGAACTAGTCGCCGCGTATGCAGTGACTACTGATACTGAAGTTATTGAAACACACCGTATTGATACCCTGTCCGCTCAAGCAGCAGAGCTAGTTGCTCTGACACAAGCCTGTATACACGCCAAGAACCTGAAGGTTAATGTTTACACAGATTCACGTTACGCATTCGGAGTTGTACACGACTTCGGAGTACTCTGGCAGGAGAGAGGTTTCATGACTTCTCATGGAACCAAGATTCAGCATGGTCTCCTTATTCAAGCCCTGTTAGATGCCATACATTTACCGACATCCATTGCTATCATGAAATGTAAAGCACATACGAAAGTTACTGACATTATTTCCCAAGGTAACGATCTAGCAGACCGCACAGCCAAGCTTACAGCACAGACTCCAGATATTTCAGTTAACATGACACATACTCCAGATCCGATTACATGCATGACAGTTAAGGACCCTACACAAGATGTCATAGATATCCAGTTGCATGCTACTCCCTCTGAAATCAAGAAATGGTCCGAACAAGGAGGGGTCCAGACAGATCAAGGATGGTTAACGAAGGGTAGGGCCACATGGTTTCTCCCCGACTCTATGGTTCAAGTCATTATCAATACCGTACATAGTCCAGCACATTTAGGAGAAAAAGCTATGTTAGACAGTATCCAGAACATTTGGTTCAACAAGCATTTACGAGCTGCAGCCAAGCAGAAAGTCCGTACCTGTATGATATGTTGTCAGTTTAATCCAGGTAAAAGTGTCCCGGTGGAACAAGGTGGTTTCCACCCCCCTGACCACCCTTTTGAGGTCCTCCAGATGGATTATATTCAGATGGAGCGATGTCGAGGTTTCAAGTATGTCCTTGTAGTTGTATGCGCTTTGTCCAGGTGGACAGAAGCATATCCAGTCCCAGATTACACAGCCGCGACCACTGCCAAGCAGTTGGTTCGTGAATTCTTCCCTAGATACGGACTCCCTAGAGTCGTATATTCTGATAACGGCCAGCCATTCTCATCCGAACTCATGAAGCACGTTTCCCTTTTGTTAGGGTACCAGTGGAAGTTCCATTGTGTACGCCATCCTGAAGCAGCCGGTCTCGTAGAAAGGCATAATCAGACCCTGAAAATCCGTATTGCCAAAGTCTGTAAAGAAAAAGGTGTGGACTGGCTAGTAGCTCTGCCAGTCGCCCTGTTTTATATGCGTATGGTCGCACATTCCAGATCAGGTCTGTCCCCGTATGAGGTCGTATTCGGCCGCCCCCCTAACATGTGGGGTACTCCTAGACCCCGAAGTATTACCGATGTTTCATGTAATATGCTGACAGATTACCTAGCTTCCTTGATGTCTGCCCTCAACTCATGTCGTTCACAGGTTGCTGCCGCATTTCCAGACAATACCGAGGTGGCACCGCACGAGATCGTTCCAGGCTCCCTTGTGATGGTCCGAAATTTTGACAGATCAAGTCCGCTGGAACCACGTTGGAAGGAGCCACGTCAGGTCCTCTTGACCACCCGTACTGCCGTCAAGTTGGAAGGCAGGAAGGGGTGGGTCCACCTTTCTCATGTAAAACTTTTCAATGGATTGAAATCAGTCTCCAAGAACATTTCCAAGGATTTCCAAGATTCGAAGGATTGCCAGAACATTGTTTTAAAGGACTGTCCCGCACAAGACATTATTACAACCCCTCCCTTGTTAGAGAAAACTCCGCAGCAGGAGTATAAGTTAAAGCTCAGGTCTAGTAAAATAAGTCAGTCAGTTTGATTGTATAAGTCCTCCCCTAGGTGAAACGGTTAGACTGTTTCTGACATGTATAAAATAGACCCCCATAGTGAGAGAGTCAGTCGAAGTTCAATCAGATGTATCGTTTTTCTGAGTTTCGTATTATTCATCAGCATTATGATTTCCTGCACTAGCTATGCGTTCTATCTGTATTGTCCAGTTCCTCATGTAAATATGTCTGCTAATGCTACAGTAGAGCACACGTTTAGTGATCTGCCTCCTCACGAATATTCTTACCGCCTCGCTATGCGCAACAACACATTCATCCGTATGCTACATTACTCACACCAGACCAGCAATGCCACTAATTGTTGGGTGTGTGGTCGACTCCCCCCTTTCCAGACACCGAAAGGAGTTCTGCCACTCTTTCCTTATCCATTCTCACACAATGGTTCGTGTGGAGCATGGTCCACGTTAACATCATCCTCAACAGATATGTCTTTCCTTAACAGAACATGTTTCCCAGACACGCAAGGTCTCCCCCACAGAACAGGTTTAGATCTAGAAAATGAAGTATATAATTTAGGTAATTATTCGTCGAATTTCATGGTCCTGAATGTTCAGTCTGATACTACTCCAGACTTACCTGCTATTTCAGTACTACCAGTCAAAGGCGAATTATGTGTCCGTAGTTATGGTTCCATACATGTAGGTCATAGTGAATGTACTACTGTTATCAAGTATAGTGACAGTGGGAAATCTATTTTCAAAGCTTCACGTCATTCTTATTTTATTTGTGGTCAGACCGCATATGTTCGTCTGCCCCTCGATTGGGAGGGAACCTGTTACATTGCTTTCCTACTGCCACCTGTTTTCCTAGCCCCATCTGATTATCACAGAAACGCACGTCTAGTACACATTAGACATAGAAGGGAGTCCCCAATTGTCGATTATACTGAAACTACTCTAGAACAGTATACAGATTTCAATAGAGGTTTCTTCTTCTTTATAGGACCTGTCCAGAATAGTAAACTGATCCGTAGGTTAACAAGAACCCTTGAAGCTGTAGTAAATGAGACTGCCTCTGCTCTAGGTAACCTAACCGAAGAACAATCTGCTATGAGATTTGTTGTTTTGCAAAATCGTCTCGTCCTTGACGTCATACTGTCCGATAGGGGCGGGGCCTGTAGAGTCATCGGATCTAGTTGCTGCATTTTCATTCCAAATAACGCGCCGTCTGTTTATTCAGCTATAACCAAACTCCATAAAATTGCCCATCTGTTACACCAAGATCCAGGCACCTGGACATGGTCCGGTTGGTTCTGGAATATAATTTCCGCATGGGGATGGAAAGTCCTGTCCTTTTTGGGTATTGCAGTAGCGATCATATTTAGCTGCTGCCTCTGTATACAATGTGGCCCTGCGATTTGCAGCATGTGTGCTACCTCTTGTATTCCTAGTCCCAAGCCCCGTTCTAAATCCCGTTCCAAGACAATTCGAGACGAGCAAATGGTACTGTATGAAATGATAGATGGTATCATGAAAATTGATGTTTCCTGATGGAAACGTAGTGACAAGGAGGGAATGTGGAAAAGTAAATTTTGCCATGTTCTGTGTCCCTACGCCTCATCCATCATATGTTATGTGTGCATGACCAATATGCATATGTTATTCCCCATGTCCGATTTCCAGTCCTCGTGAATACTACGAATATCAGGCCTATGTAAAGTAATGTTGCCACGTTTCCCAGTGTGCACGTTATTTCATTATAAAGTCCCCGTTTCCAGGCCTCAAAAGGGCCCGGACCACAGATTCAGCTCCTGTCTCCTGAAAGCCTCGCTGAGGAGCGATACAGCCCCCACCTGTATCCTCGACCCTTCACTTACTTCCTGCTTCGCAGTGCCCGGTGCAGCCCGGCTCTGCCTCTGAGTCTGCCAAGAGTATGTTATGATTCCAGCTATCAGTTCAGTTCTCCTCTTCTGCATTCCTAAGCTACTGAACTGCATCAATAGTTTCCGTCATTGTCTAGCCTTCTCGTCTCCACGTTAGAGAAATACTGTATTTAATGGTCATTTAGTATTCTTCATCACGCACTACATGTAGAATAATGCATGGTCCAGTCTTAGAATCCAGTTAGCTTTTCCCCTCATGACTTCTAGTTTATATCAACATGTTCCCTAAACATCAGATACCAGATAGGGTTTAGGTACATGTCGCTCCGACCCTCCAGACTCTAGTCTCTGCTCCTAGCACAGAGTTCGTAGCCCCCAGCTTCTCCTAGTAACACGTCATTGCCAATTTTCGCGCACCATTAGGTTAGAGGTCCCGGCTCCTTAGGTAGCCCCCTCCTATGTTTCCGCCCATTCATGACATATTCTGTTACGTTTGCATCACATGTCTATGTATACTCCCAGTTACACCTACTTTTACTGTTATCTCTCGCGACTGCTACGCGTCACTCCTTCTGCTCCACCCACTGCTACGCCTACTGCAATGTAATGCTATGTGTTTGCGCTATGTATATAAATCGATGTATTGTTATTAAAAGCTAGCGCGCTCATCCCAGACCTAGCCCCAGCAGCTGCTGGGCCTCTTTTCCCCTGTTGGGCCCCAGTTGTCCTGCTGGGCCCTGTCATTCTGTTCCTATGCAGGTTGTCCTGATCCTGTCCTTATGCTGTAATAAACCTGCAGAAACTCCTATTACCTCGAATCTTGACTCTTATTTTATTGAGCTATCTGTTATGCTATAAGTCTAGTCAAAAATAGGGTATTATTTATTTATTTACCACAGATGCAACGTTTCTTGCAGCTGTGACAGGCACTGCATCTGTTTTAACAGCGGCATGGCAATGCTTGGAGATTTCTCTTGCATAACGGTGCTGCGTCGGAAAAACAGGTGCAAGAAGAGCGATGCATCAATTTCTTCAGTTCTTCCTTCCTTCTAGCTCCCTACAGCAGGAACAACCTCCAGAGGCCCAGAACTGGAACAGGCACCTACTGGCAGGTCTGAACGCACAGCAACAGAGTTGAGGGGAACTGGGGTGAAGTCTTTATGGCCATGAGACTTAAGAACAGGAGGCTAGCACACACAGGCCCTTGGAGATCTTCTTCAAGCAGGTTCAAAGCAAAGTTCCAGGCTTTGTCCTCTCCTTGTCATAAACAGCAATTGCAGGCCATCCCCACACAGCACACAGCAAAGGGGCAGTACTCCTCCTCAATGCTATTCAGCTCTTCTCCATGGCAAAGTTTCCACATGAGTCCAGAAGTGATCTAAAGTTCTGGAGCTTTAGTACTAGGACTTATACCCCAGAATGTCTTGTTCTCTTTGTGCAATGGCCTCGGAGCCCAATCCAAACCAGTTCTGTCCGCACTGGTGCATTATGACCACAGGGGGTGGGCACAGCATTGTGCAAAGGAGACGTGCCCTATTCATGTGCAAAGAAATCTCCTCCCACTACTCTAAATTCAGCCAAGGTCTATTCAGCTCAGCTCTGAGTTATCCAGGAAGGGCAGGCACACCTCAACCCCTCCCCCCCAGTGGCTGCCTACACTAACTGCACATCCCCAGCCCCTGTCACTTCAAAACCAGACAGTCAATACACAAACACAGAATGGTTAAACAAGAAAATACCTACTTTCTAAAAGTGACATTTCCAAACACACAATTTAAAAACCATCTTTACTAAAAGATATTATTAAATTCTGAGTTTAGAGAGCCTAAACGTTATTTCTTCATCTTGTCCCAATGGGAAGTTATTCGTGTAAGATGTTGCAAAGCATTTCCAATTCGATCCTAAGGGACAGATAGCCTTACAATAGTGAAAAACGAAATTGGCAGTATTTCACTATCAGGACATGCTGCACAAAGCAGTGTATGTCCTATCTTTCACATGCACTGCACCCTGCCCAGGGGGTGCACCTTAGGCCTACCATAGGGGTGCCTTACATGTAAGAAAAGGGAAGGTTAGGACACTTGTCATGTCGACATGGCAGTTTACAAACTGTGCACAGACAATGCAGTGGCAGGTTCGAGATACCTTTTCAGGGCTACTCATGTGGGTGACACATTCAGTGGTGCAGGCCCACTAGTAGCATTTGATTTACAGGCCCTGACACATTTCAGTGTACTTTACTAGGGACTTACCAGTAAATCAAATATGCCTGATCAGGGAGAACCAACTGCAGTAACAATTTACACAGGGAACACTTTCACTTTGACACTGATCAGCAGTAGCAAAGTGCCCAAACATATAAGCCAGCAAAAAAGAAATCCAGCACAGCATCAAAAATACAAGAGTTGGAGGCTAAAAGTTTGGGGAAATCATACCAAAGATGTCAAGTCTAACACACACATGCTAGATTAGCATGATATAAGGGCCAAACTAAATGCGAGGATTCCAGTTTAACACACTGTCCGACACTAATAGCAGTGGTACCCACCAGTTCTCTATGAAAGGGACATTAAGTCCCAACATATGGTATGGATGTGTTACAGTAGCATATTGGGCACGAATATTGTTGCATATTTTCTAATATATTACTTAGATTTAAATTGATTTACTTCATAAACTGTATTATGGTTCCCTGGAACAAAAACAACACCAGTATCACTACAATTGTAAACAAGAGTACTTGTTTTGCAAGTACATTTAAATCTCTGCAATAAAAACACTGCTGTCATTTGGATGCAACTTGATTTGAGATGTAAGGCAGACTGAAGTTTAGCCACACAGTTTTGGAACATCTTTGCCTGTACATGCTAAGCCTTCATTTCTAATTAGTTGGATTAAAGACGTTGATTCTGGTTGCATAATGCAGCTTGAGGCACATTTCATGATCATTGGCTTATTTTGTATATTTGAGCAGATGATATGTCCAGTACTTTCACTTGGCTCCTGAATGGTTTAAGTAAACATGCATTTCATAACCTCATACAAAGCTCTGAACAGCAGCCAAGAATGGGAGGCGCTGGCAAGTTAAAATGTTGAAGAGCCCAGGGACCAAGTCTATAAAATAAGTGCCTGCTGTACTGCCCAGCACTGTTAGAAACCTCGGGCATCTGTGGGCAGAGAGGGCATCTGTTACTAGCGAAGGAGGTGCCATCTGATAGCTTCACAAGACCAAGATTTGAGTCCCTGAAGTTTCACAAGACCAGTAATTGAGTCCCATTATATATTTGTAGTAGCTGATTTGAAAACCGTACCGATAACCCATTTTCAAACTCTGCTTCACTAGCAACTATTGCCGTTGGTGCCCGAGATGGCTTCTCAGGGTAAGATTTTAATTAAAGGGGGTAAAGTTGTGAATGATGACTTCTCGTGCTGTGAAGACGTCTACATTGAAGACGGGTTGGTGAAAGAGGTCGGCCCCAACCTGCTGCGGGGCAAGACAGAAGGGGTGAAGGTGATTGATGCCGCGGGCAAACTGGTGATGCCAGGAGGAATCGACACACATACACATTTCCAGTTCCCCTTCATGGGGTCCCAGTCCATTGACGATTTCTACCAAGGAACTAAGGTACAACATTTTATTTTCATATATATTATTTCGCAGTCCTTACAGATTGCATATTAAATCTCTGTACTCTGCAGGAATCGAAATACAATTAATTTGAATGCATAATGTTCACTTAGGTCCAATACATTTGCAGCTTAAAAAGTATTTAGGCCATCATTTGTAAATTAAAATATTGGGTGCAAAGTCTGCCTGTGTCTGATATTTAATTCCAAGTCTCCTAGACCCATTGCTCTTGAACCCATGAACATTTCCTAGGTTCAACCGGGAGGAATGTTCATAAGGTATTTCCTCGTCATTGCAACTTTTATATGACAATAATATGGTAAATACGGTAAATCACTTATCAGTAAAGTAAATAATGCTGCGTGCAGTAAAGGTATTTCCCCAGGCAGTTTTGCCAGTCGAGAACATCTCGGTCATTACTTTGATCTACTCTGTTTCTGCCTTCAAGTTTGCTTTCGTGGTTGTGTTGTTTATTTGGGAATCTCTTATTTTTTCTAACCTCTGTTTAGGTGGCCATCGTACACAGATTGTCGGCAAGACCCCTACATTTTTCATTTGATTGAATGGCTTTGCCTGTTCAGCATAAATTGTGTTGGAGATTCGTGTGTGTAGATCTTGCTGTTAGGGTGTTGATTACCTCCAGTTCGATTCATAAAGCGTGTCTGCCTCTTGAAGGAAACATCTCATCTAAATCATACTTAATCCCAGGGAACAATTTGTAAAAGTGGACTTTGGTAAAGCAGAGAGTCAGCTTTCATCCTTGTAATCAGACCCACGAACATGTACATAAGGTGTATAGAAAATGGATGTGCAATTTTTTTTTAAACAGCCTGATCTTTTGAGCACATCAATCTAAAAAGATGAAAGTCTCACTTTTCAAGCATGTAACGTTCATCAAGGTGGCTTACGTTTCAAAACGAAATAGGTGGACTCAGCCAGTGGAAAATGTGAAAAACAAAGCAATCAAATGTACTTGTTTGTTTGTCCCTTTTATTAATTCAGGGGTTAGGAAAAACGTGCATTTGCACAATTTACCTTTCCTGTTTTGTATTTTTTTGCAGCTGTGGCCGGTGCAGGTAAGAAGGGTGGGCTAAGGGGGCCAGGTGGGGGTTATTTCGAAAGGCTAAGAGGAGGGAAAATTATTTATTTAATTTCACCTCATAGTCATCTGTCGAATTTCCCCCCACCCAACCTAGCCCCAACACTCTTACCTGCACCGTCTGCTACTGTTTTTTGTCTTTACATGGAAAACATGCCCCAGTGTGTAGAAATCGCTTATGCTAATTCCCCTTCAGGACACTTTCCCTTACATGATAGGCTTACTTCACAACTTAAACCAACATTATTAAGATGTAAGTTTTCAATTTTAGTGAGTGTGGGAAGGTCTTGAAGATATTTGCGAATACTTAAAAACTTATGTCTTTGTGGTAGTTCATCACATTACCAATGCCCTATCCCTGTAGAGCCTCTTGCAACAACTGATTAGCTCACCACTTGATGATACTCAGGAATAAAGAATAATTGTCACATCTCAATGATTTCTGTAGTTAGACATGCGCTGTAAACCTTGGAATATCAGTAGACTCTGATTTCATCAATCGAAGTCTTGGAATTTTCAGCTGAGATTATTTATGTACTCCTCCTGATTTATACTTGCATACGCAAAACGTTTTCTTTAATCTCATCCGCTACTTTCCATAATCGTCTGCGTCATCTTGGAAAAAACATCTTCCAGCTCAAGGAAGTAGCCCTGCAATACACAACAGAAGAAATTACAAACCGAGATGTGGCAAAAAATGAGGATCTGTAAATGCCAGATTGCTAACCCTGAAAAAGCTGCCACCACCTAAAATTGGCCATTACTATCCCAAGGAAAACCTTTAGGGGAAAATTTGGGGGATGAACACCTTTATGTCTGAGGGAGAAGACTCCTGTTTCAAGCAAGAAAAGGTGCTGGTAAAATGGGAGTTTCCAAAAGGCGATTTTGTTTCCATTTAAGAGACTAAGGCAATAGATGCATCAAGCTAAACACCGCTCGCAAAGGGGCAGATTCTCAGAATCTGCCCCTTTGCGACCGGTATTTTAGCATTTTGGATGCATCATCCCAAACGCAAAAATCGCAATTAAAGAAATCGTAAAATTGTGAATACTTAAATTGCTATTGCATTTAAGGAATCTCAAATTGAGATTCCTGAAATGCAATGCATTAAAGTAAAAAAATTAGCAAATTCGCTAATAGGGGGAGCAAATTACCATGAAGTTGAACTCCATGGTAATTTTCAAAAACTTTGAAAAAGGCACTAAAGTGCATTTTTCAAAGTTCCATTTTACACACAAACATGCCCATTGGGCATGTGTGTGTGCAAGATATACCCATATGCAGATATCAGGGGTGCAACAGGGTGTCCTTTTGACACCCTGGCACCCTTGAAATTGCAATCTCAAATTGAGATTGTCTTCCCATTCATTCCTATGGGCTTCTAGGCCCATAGGAATGCATGGGGAGGTATTCCTTAATTGCGAATCGCAATTTGCGAGTCGCAATTAAGGAATTTTAAGAAATCGCTATAGCATTTTGCTATTCCTTATTAGCGAATCCTTATTTTTAGCTAATTAGGAATAGCAAAATGGATGCTTGATGAATCTATGGGTAAGGTCCTGATTTAGAGATTGGCGGACAGGTTATTCCATCACAAATATGACAGATACCCCATCCACTGTATTACAAGTGCATTATTCTAATCACACAAACTCTAAAACAGGCATCAAATTTGAAAATAAAAACTTTGATAGATTGACAGGATTGTACTGCATTCTTATATTTAAATAAGTGACCGCATGATTTACACTGGTACTGCAGAACAGGGTGGTTACCATTTTGTTGGGTTGCATATCTGCAGAGTTTTTTTTCTTGGGTGGGGTGGGGAGGTCAGAGTTTATATGAGGTCTGCCTCAGACAGAGTTCTTTGTGGGATGATTTGGTATTAAGAGAGCAACCAAAGAGGAAAACTGTTTCCATGAGGGGCTGCAGCAGTTTTCATGACTGTACAATAAAACGTATTTAATGTGTGAAGAAGGGAGGGGATGATCCCTAGCAGATCTTACAGCTCGGTGCTGTAGTATAGGCTCTGCCTGAAACCACTCTTGATACGCATAAAAACAATAATACACATAATCTACATCGTGGTGCAATCTGAAGCACCACTACATGGTCTACAGTGTTGATTGTGATGACGACAAATAAACAATAAAGTGTCTTTGGTAACCACACGGAGTGTCACTCAAGCATCCACATAGTTAATGACACCCGTCCATTGTTTGAAAGGACTTGAATCTTCTCAAGAGACAGCTGGGTTAAAAAAAGATTGATAGAGGAGTTTTCAGACCTGCCATGGTCTGCAGAATTCGGAGTTGGTAACTTAAGCGCTCCTATGGGTGACTGCCAGGCAATCCAATTCTTCCCTTTATCCTAGAATACCAGATTGAAGTAAACAGAAGCCAAGGGCTATATGTATGAAATTTCCCATATGCATTTCCTAAAAAACAAATCCCAAGAAATAACTGTTTAGGAAATGCAAAATAGAATGTACAAAAATAGATATTTCCTAATAGGGATTCCTTCAGAGTAGGAATCACTTGTTAGGAAATCACGAATTAGAAAATGCAAAACCAAGGGTGCCTATGGGTCTAACCCCCCAACCCGAGGCACCCCCGTAAAAAGTGGTGCACATGTAAAGCACACAAATGCCCTAGGGGCATGTGCGTAATACGTGACACTTTAAAAAATGTAATTTAGTTGCATTTTATTTAAATGCACATGGTTGCCATCGAGTTGGAGTCAATGGTAATAGCATTTCCTAAATGTCCAGTTCTCATTTAAGAAATGCGTTGTACATATGCTTATGAAATCGCAAATAGGAAATCCCTATTTGCAGTTTCCTATTTAGGGAATTACAAAATGCTATTTCCACTGGGTAGAAATCGTATTTTGCTATTCCCTCTCGAAACTGTAACAAAGCACAGCCATAAACATACATCAGCAGGGGATTTGAGTCAGTGTAGAGGCTAGTTTACTGATAAATAGTGGACCTTCTATAAAAATGGGATTATAGATCAGATGACATATGTTAGAAATAATATCACTCATTAGTAGTACAGAAAGAATATTAATTTAACTTATGCAGTAGGTTAGTATATATATTTAAGTCTCAGAATCATTTACAAAACACACTCAGTGGATGATGTCTTCAATGATGTCATTTGAGATGTCATGACTGACATCATAAGTGATGTCAACAGCCATGTCATTAGTGATGTAATATGTGGGGTCATAAGCAGTGTAAGTTATAGTTAGTTTAGGTAACTATCACTGTTGAATTTCTATGGTTTTGTGTGTGTAAAATTTTAACCTAGGTATAAAGTCTCTGTAACCTTTTATTTTTTTCAGTGAATTTCTAATTGTTTTTAAATATTCTATTTCCTAACTATGTCATCCTCAACTTTTTCTGTAGTGAGAGCTACTTCTGATCGGTGAAAATCATTGTGAGCTACTAAAGGCTAAACAACTTGCACATTGTTAGCAGACTCCCTCACACACAACTTAATTGACTTTAAGCCTCATGTCGATGGAGGTAGAAACTATGGTTTGAACAAAATACTTTGACTAAGGCCACTATGACAGGGGTGCAATGTGTGTCAGTGACAGTGCAGTCTTTGGGGATGTATGAACATGTGCGCATATGAATGGGATATATTTGTATGGGTGACTGAGGGCCTCTGTCATATGTCCTTGCAGCACAGGACATACCTTTTGCCATATGTGGCACCATTACAGGTATAACACAAACATACAGTCATTTTTTTTTAGATGGGAGAAATTTAAAGTGCAGAGAAATTTTCTGCAAAAATGTTCATAATATGGAACATTCTTTAGCAGTTTAAATGTATCTTATTTTAAAAAATGAATGTATTTTTCAGTTCTACATATGGCACAGTGTCTACTGGCAACCTGGGTAAGTGCCCTGTTATTTGTAAATATGATACTTTAAAATGGGAGAAACTGTAAATAAAGAATTAACTTAATCATTAAGGTAATTAACAATTTTTATTTTATCCAATTTTAAAGCATTTTGAAAAATCATTTTGTTCTCAGCTCCAATGTTGAGTTGGCAAGGACTTTTATTAAAGAGTTTAATTCCTCAGTGCTTCAGTTGTTCACTTCTGTGACCCACCCCCAGCCTGGGTCGTGTATCTGACTGAGCACTGCACCTTATCAGGCCCTGCTATCTGCAGCCTGATGATACTAATGTAATATAGACACAGCCTCCCCTCAACTTTGAAAGGAAAATGTGACCTTGTGTTTATTTAAAACTGAACTCAAAGCTGTGAGCTACTCTGAAGGTGTCTATGAATTACTGGTAGCTCTCTTGACTGGTTCACGACACATACAGTAACCTTTGATAGAAGGCTCCCCTGCCGTCTCCATCAGATGTAGAGGCCGGGCCCCGGGGGATGGGGTCACCTGGACCAAAATTAGCCCAGGAGAAAACCGCTTACCCCTGGGAATGGGGTCCCCAGGGTCCACTTCCTTTATTTATTATAATTTTATTTTTTTTAAAGGAAAAAATGAAAAGGCTGGTCCCCGGGGGATTGGGCCCCCAGGGTCGATATCAGCTTGGGTGGTGGGCTGCGTGGCCCCCTTCCCTTTATTATTTTTTCAAACAAACAAACTAAAGGTCTGGCCTCGGGGATGGTAGGGAGGCTAAGCTGCCCCAGTATCCCATTCAAAATAGGCCTGATCCCAGGAAATGGGGTCAGGAGGGCCAAAATCGTCCCAGGGAGGGGGCACACAGCCCCTCTCTCATTATAAATACATTAAAAAAAAGAAAATTGGGGCCGGCATGTCGCCTGAGACCCCGCCCCCTTTCACCACAACTCTGTAAATACGTCACCTGGTGCACAACTAGTTGGGAGATGATGTCCCCTTGGCTGCAGAGGGTCCTTGGGGGGCAATAAGCCCTCCTGCTACCTCCAGTAAGTCCCAAACAGTGGATTGCTGAGAAGATTTTGGAGGCCATGCCCCCTTTCTCCACCACTCTGCAAAGGCACCACCTGGTGCACTGCTGGTTGGGGGAGGATGACCTCTTGGCTCTAGAGTGTTCTTGTGGGCAACAAGCCCTTCTGTTACCTCCACTAAGTCTCACACAGCTGAATTGCAGAGAGGTCTTCAGAGGCCCTGCGCCCTTTCTCTACCACTTTGCAAATGCGCCTCCTGGCTCACTGCTGGTTGGGGGCTGAAGTCCTCTTGGATGCTGAGGGTTCTTGGGGGCCCAGAATCCCTCCTGTTACCTCCAGTAAGTCCAACACAGCAGGATTCATGAGAGCTTGTGGAAGGCCCCACTCCCTTTCTTCACCACTCTGCAAATGCGACTACTAGATTCCATAGAAATTCACTTAAAAAAAACAAAGGTTACAGGGACGTTATATTTAGGAAATAGAATTTGAAAAACCTTAGAAATTCACATCAAAAACAAAGGTTACAGCGTTGTTATAGTTAGGCTCAGATTTCACGTGTATAAAACCAGTGAAATTCTGCAGTTATAGTTACCTGAGCTAACTATAACTTACGCCTCCGCAATGCACTGCTTATGACCTCATATATTACATCACTCATGACATGGTCAGGGACATCACTGATGACCATCATGGTCAGCCTTCAGGTTTAATTTCAACCCTGCTTAGCGTGACCATATACCCACAGTTGACACATTGTGCTTTTTGGCATCCTCTCACTTACCAACGACCCACAACTACCAGAGCCAACTTCCACAGATGCATGACAAGTGTCGCTGACTGGATGAAGAGAAACTGCCTTCAGTTGAGCACAGACAAGATGGAAGTACTGATGTTCGGCAACAGCAGCAACACATGCAATGACTACTGGTGGCCATCAGACCTAAGACCTACACCAATCACTCCGACTAAACCTGAATCATCACTGACAACAAGCTCATCATGAAATCACAGATCAGCGCCATCTCCTACGCCTGCTTCCTCACTCTGTGCATGCTACAGAAGATCTTCAGGTAGCTACCGCTACACACGAGATGTACCGTGATACAGGCTCTTATCACCAGCTGACTGGATTACGCCCACGCCCTCTATGTAGGAATCACCGCACACCACCTACAGAGAATTCAGACCATACAGAATGCCACAGCCAGACTTATCCTCGGCATTCCCTGACAAACCTGCATCACACCCCACCTCTGGCAATTCCATTAACTCCCCATATAAAAGAGATGCCAATTCAATCTTATGACCTACGCACACAAGGGTCTACACAACCAAGGACCAACCTACATTAACCGCTGCCTAAACTTCCACCAACTGTCATAGACTATACTCCACCTCCCCTTCACTTGTCTATACTCCCCACATCTACCAAAGAGGAAGTGGAGGACTCTTCTTTTCCCACGTAGCAGCAAAGAACTGGAACAACCCGGACAATCACCTCACTTCCAAAATTCAAAATGGCCACTAAGACCTGGCTGTTTAAATAAGCCTCTGGGACCTGCAAGTATCTGTATACCCTATCAGATGATAAGCCGTGCTTTATAAATCCCGATTGGCACTATGTTTACTACAAAATTTAAAAATTCATATCTCCCATTCTACTTATTGGATTTTTGTCATTTTATTTATTAACATGTTCTTTATTTTTCAATATTGATTGCCATTTTTCTTGTGTTGTGTTTTCACTTTATTACACATACTTTACACCAGGGGTCTCCAACTGGTCGATCGCGAACTACCTGTAGCTCACCAAATCCCTAGGAGTAGCTTGCGCCGGTATCGAATACGGCTTCATTCTGAGCATTAATTTATTATCACGTCAGTGTCTTTTAGGGCTATTCTCAGTGCTTGCCTGCCCTCACCCAAGCCGGCTGCTCAGAATGGCGGAACTGAGCTTAGCTGGGGCGGGGCGGGCTGATAAACGTGACGTTCTTCCTGCACTCTGCACAGTCACACGCCATTTCCACGGTGGCACAGCGCTTGATATCTGCCGCTTGATCCTAGGCAAGCCATGATTCAAGAACCCGCATATTCAGTAAAAGAGGTTCAGTGCATGCAAAGCCCTTTGATTATAGCATCGGCTGCCACGCGCTTCAATAATAAAACACGGTGGCAGCCGACATTTAAAATCCACAGTCCTTGCCTTCACTGGGCTACTACCATGCTTTACATTGCCTTACATAGTAAAGTGCGATGACAGACCACGTTAAAATTCAAAGTCCTTGCCTGCACTGAGCCGTTTTCAGTGAATACACTGAACTTTAGATTTGCATGCACGTGGTAGTCAGTCAAAACAGCTCAGTGCATGCAAGGCCCTTTGATTTTAACGTCGGCTGCCACCGTGCTTTACATCTGCCTTCAGAAGTAAATTGCAGTGGTAGCTGAGGTTAAAATCGAAGGGCCTTGCATGCACTGAACTTCTACCGTGCTCTACATTGCCTTCAATAATAAAGCGGGTGGTAGCGATATTAAAATACAAGATCCTTGCATGCACTGGGCCTCTTTTACTGACTACACCGTGCTTTTTATTTCCATTCAAGAAATAGTCAGTAAAAGCGGCTCAGTGGATGCAAGGCTCTTTGATTTTAACATCGGCTGCACTGCGCTTTTCATCTGCTTTCAATATTAAAGCACGGTGGCAGCCGACATTGAAATCTTAAGGCTCTTGCCTCCACTAGGCCGCTTTCACTGACTGCACTTTATATTTGCATTTGCATAGCAGTCAGTGAAAGTGGATCAGTGCATGCAAGGCTGTTTGATTTTTATGTCGGCTGCCACCGAGCTTTACATCTGCCTCCCATAGTAAAGAGTGGTGGCAGCTGAGGCAAAAATCAAAGGGTCTTGCATACAATGAGTCACTTTCACTGATTGCCAAAAGAAGGCAGATATAAAGCACGATGTTGGTGAACAGACAATAACTGTGTATTTTCTGAGAATGGACTTTGCCGAGTCGAGCCATGTGTTCTAGCACTGAGTGAAGTGCTTTTTCAAAGAGAGTTGAGCATTGGCATGGTGGAGAATGACAGTTTTTTTAAGGGTTTGCAAAAAACGCAAGATCGTGGGCATGTACAGAGAGTGCATGGCCTTTCTGGGAGCTTTGAAGGGTGGGTAAGAGCTACATTACATTTAAATCAAAGGAATATTTAGTATGAACGAAAATGAATCCTATGAGGATGCCATGGATTTATCCAGAATACTTGAGGACCCGAGGGAAACACCTGGCCAATTACGTAAAAAAAAAAATGCAACAGCATTGGCATCTGCTAACAAGTCTTAAGAGTCAAATACGTTTTATAGTCATGCTGTAGAAAACTACACAAAACCACTAATACTGTCAACATTTAAAAGTATTGCTTTAAAGCGCCCAGTGCTTAAGTGTGGTTTTATAATACTATTTAAGTAGTGGGGGATCCAGACTTACGGGCAAAACTGGTACTATGAAACAACACAAGTATTGGGGGGCCAGGCTGCACAGAGTGATGCCTCTACTTACTATCTAACCACAGTATGGGCTCCAAAAAAATTTTGCTTAAATTCATTGAAGCTGGGTGTGAGGCGCTCTCGCTCGGAAAAATGTGTGAGTTGCTTGGCCTTTAGTAGCTCACAACCATTTTCACTGATCAGGAGTAGCTCTCACTGTAGACAAGGTTGGAGACCCCTGCTTTACACATTGCCTCTGTTATGCCTGACTGGTTTGTGCCAAGCTACCTGAGTGTTAAATACAGGTTTAATTAGGGACTTTTGTGGTTCAGCCTGAAAAGGATTGTGATTATTTGAGCTGGATTCTCACCCACTCAACTAATACTTCCATTTCTTAAACATAGTTTTCTAGAAACAGGATTAACTGTAACCCTGGACGTAGTTCGTGTAGTAGCGCTACATGTAGCTACGCGAAGTGCACTTCGCGAGCTTTGCAAACTGCGTAGTGCACTGTGCAATATGCTGTTCACACTGATTGTACAGTGTCGGATGCTTGTCCGCACTGTGCAATCGGTGCAAACTGCATCATGCACAGTGCAAGCGGTCGTTTTCTGCCGCTCGAGTAGATTTCTACTCGAGCTGCAGCTTTCTCAACGCGGACTGGTAGTTTCTCATCGCGAGCAGTTGCGAGCATACGTGACCACTAGGAATGAGAAACCTGACCTACCCGCGTTGAGAATCTCGGCGGGAGGTTTATTTTCCACGCTCGCGATCGGTAACTTAATGTTGCTGATCGCAAACAAGGAAAAAGTCATGCCGGGATGCAATTTTGCTCACTTGCGGTCGCCAAGTTGACGTGGAGGATTGCGAGCAAGCAAAAAATGACCGCTCCACGTGTTTGTACTGTGCTACGTGCAATTCGCGTAGTGTGAAGTAGCGCAAACTTCGCAAACTACGCGAGCGTAGCTTAGCACTTTGCCCAGGGTTAGTTAACTGACTAAACATTCATGAAAGAATACCAAATCGGCACCTGTATATTTACATCTATGTGTAGGTGCAAATTTATTGCTTTTTTGAATTCGCAAACATTCTGAGAAGTATACCTGGATATATATCAGGCATAGATTTCCGGGCATACTTCTGGACTGTCAAGTCACATCTTGTTCCTATTTCACCTGTATTTCATTCTCCATAGCTGAGCAGTCCATGCACAGAGAATGGAGCAAGCTGTGCAAACATATATTTTAATATACCTGTGCAAATGCACTTTTTTCTCTGAGTGGAAAACAGCCCTTTCCCTACACATAGGAATTCCAGTTTTCGGTTTTAACTGATTAATGCCAGTAATAACCAGCTGATCAGAAACATAGGTTCATCAGTTGAAAATAATGCATTTCTTAACTGCATAGCAGCAGATTACCATCACTGGATTAATTAATAGATGTACCTAGAGGGCACCTTAGAGGTGCCCCCTGAAAACATACTGACTACTAGTGTGAGTTGAGCAAAACAAAACGAAATGGGCTACCCAAACTACCCTTGAGGGCTCAGGCAAAGTAAAAGATGGAGTAAAAGTGCCTTCAAGGGATTTATTCAAGTGTCCTAATTTAAATTATTTGTATAGTTGAATTACAAGGTCAGATGAATGATTTCCTTGAGTGGTAGTTAATTCAAACTAATTGATACCTCAGTATAATAGTGTTTACAAATCAAAAATAGAGACATTTATCATGCATGATGCAAATCATAAATGCATAAATATACAGAACAAATAAAGAGCAAAAATGAGTAAATGTAGAAAAATATTAACTTTTATCCTAGTCAAGTTAGGGTACTTTTTATAAAAATTATACAAACAATGCGACAGGAAGGTAGCAGTGTAAATTTGAAGCCTTCACTGTGACAATTGTAAACACCTTTGTTCTTAATAAAGACAAATTATAGAAGAAAAAGGCGCTGTTCGACATTTCGGTCTTTACTTTCTCATAAACTAGACCATCTTCAGGACTGAAAAGAATTGTAAATGTTGACCCCTAATATAATGTAGAACAAAAAGTAATTACTCTCTATTCTAAAAACATGTTAAACATATAAAAGCTATCACAATATATCACCTGTTTATAATGTATGAACACAATATTGATTAGATTTTGAACCCTGATCGAAGGTTCAAGTTCTGATAATACATTATCACTTTCTGTTTATTCAAATAACCATCGATTTACATTCAAAAAAGTTCTGAACAGTTTTATTTATATCACAGTTTCATCCTCATTGAAATAAATGTGATGATACCCATATCGATTTTGGACATAATGTTGTATTTACCATAGGGTTACATTCCTGCATTGAGTCTTGCATTAAATCTTACACAAGGTGGCAGTTTACTTTTAATCAAAGAACCCCATCCAAGGTATGCCAAGTTGGAATCTAATGTTAGGTAGATCGCATTTATATGGCTTCAGTCGCTCTATCTGTTGTTTTGTGAACACCTTCATTAACAGGCTTTGATACACCATTTCTGACTAGGTAACTGTTCTAAATCAGTCACCCTCTTTGACATTGACATACCTGGGTTTTGAGGCTTCACTGGATGTTCTCATCAATTTTAGAACTGACCAGTATCGCTCTATAGAGAAGAAGGGCTTGTGTTATTCTCTGGGTTGATCTACTGATTTTTTACTTGTAATCTGTCAATAGGTTTTACCTTGGTCTGGCCAAAGGAGAGCGTTTGGAAAGGGGGGACCACTCGGTCACCCCGAACGTATGGCTGGGTGCCCCGCCCACCCGGGAAACCTGTTGCAGGCGAGGGGCGTCGCCCCGGCTGGTATGCCCATAGTGGTGTAGCCGGAGCACGCCCCCGCCGCATGAGAGGGTTGTCCTAAAACCCCCGCCCGGAAGTCCGTGCACTTGGGGCAGGAGGGGGATGCCGCCCCGCCTACCTGGGGAAGGTTAAAAGGCGCGGGACCCAAGCAGGCGTCCTCTTGTTCCCACGCTCTGAAGGTTGCACCACTTGTCGCTCGTGAGCCCTCAAGGGAACAAGCAGCAATTGTTTGAACGTGATAATTGTTGTTCTTTTTGTTTCAGTTGTCCAGGCGTGCTCGGGAATCCAAGGAGCCGGAGAGGAGAGCGGAATGCCTGGAAAAAAGAACGGAAAGAGCTCCGAGATGGAGCGAATGCTTCGTACACTGGTAACCCGCGTGTCGGCGATGGACAGAAAGTTTGGTAAAATGGACCGAATGGATCGCAGTTTAGCGGCGCTTCAGAAAAAAGTGGAAGTGCAGGGCGGGCCAGCAGGGAAACCTAAGAGGGTTGTAGGGCCTGCTTTGCCAAATGTCACTCCGGGGGGGGAATAAGCGTAAGGCAAAGAAAGGGAATGGGGTCCCTAGCGAGGCCCCAGTCCAGAGGGAAGTCCCGCCGGTCCCAGTGTCCCCGGCGGCCGACCCGGTGCCCGCCCCGGAGGGGGGATTACCAATCCCTGTGATTGTCACACCAATTGATAAAGAACAGATACCCCCCGAGCTGGCGATGAACTTGGCAGCGGTATTACCTTGGTTAAAGAAGGGGGCGGGGGAGGCCGCGGCCGGGGAAGATCCAGCTGCGGAGGCCAGGCAAATCATTGAGGAGTACAGGCATGCAAGAAACTCTGGGGGGGGGGGAACTTGCCTTCTATCCCCCTACAGGTGGCAAGCCCCACTGCGGGAGAGAGTCGGAATACGACAACGGACAAGACCGGAGTTACGGCGGAAGATGGTAATAGATCGCTCCCAATCTTGGGGGAGGGTACGATACCGTCAAGGCGGGAAAGCCGGGCACAACATGTGCCGATGGCTACGAAAGAAATGGTTTAGGCCAATAAATACATTAATATGTTTTCATTGTTGACGGACAATCTGGAATTTGAGTATGCCAAGACCCAGAACGATTTCTTACACCCAAGCGAATGGAGGGCCAAAATGGCAGAGTTCAGGGTGGAGGAGACCGTGATGGCTTGGATCAGGGCCTTCTCTGTGTTTGGGGCAATAATAAATGAGCGTACACCGGAATTGTTGGGAGCCCTGACTTGCTACCAGAGCAGGATCGTGGGCTACCATGAGAAATACGGGGGGGACGCATGGAAAGGGTATGATGTGTCGTTTAGAAAAGCGAAAGAGTTTGATGAATCATTGACTTGGGACTGTTTGGACACTGTATCTTGGCATGGGCAGTTCACGCCAGGCTCGGCGGTAGGGACGGGGTCGAGCACGAATGGCTTCAAGGTGGTTCAACAGAAGCAGCCGCAGCCCTTTCGGCCAACCCACGGGGGGGACTTTCAGTCAAGAGCGGGTGGAAATGGAGGCAAGCGAAATGTATGTTGGGGTTTCAACAAAGGTACATGTAGTAGGCCGCAAGGAACATGCAGGTTCAGGCATGCCTGCTCAAGTTGTGGCAACACCTCCCACCCCGAGACTAGCAGCCGATCCAAGGGCAATGTTACCGGGGGGAGAGGGGGTACTCAGCAGGAGTGACACGGGGTCACGGAGGATTACCCAGTCACCCGTGGAGATTTTGGCTATGACCCCCTGGCTAAGCAAATACCCTGATCGAGTGTCCGCCGGGATCCTGCGGGATGGCTTCACAAGTGGCTTCAGGATCCCGGCGGGTGACTTTCGGGGCTCCCCTTTGTGCAGGAACCAATTATCGGTTACGCACAACCTGACTGTGGTTGCTACGAAGATTGCAAAGGAGGTTCGCCTGGGGGGGGTTGCGGGACCATTTGAAGAGGTACCAGCGGCCAATTTTGTGTGTTCCCCGATAGGGGTGGTTCCCAAGAGGGAGCCGGGTGAGTTCAGACTCATACATAATCTGTCTGCACCAAGAGGGGCTTCCGTGAATGAGGCAATTGATCCGGGCATATGCAGCGTGAGGTATGCATCGTTCGATGACGCAGTGGCCATTTTGAATCGCCTGGGTCCTGGGGCACTGTTAGCGAAATCGGATATTGAATCTGCATTTAGGCTGCTGCCGGTTCATCCCGAGAATCAGCATTTGTTGGGGTTTGCCTTCCAGGGAAGATATTACATGGACATGTGCATGCCGATGGGTTGTTCAATTTCCTGTGCTTATTTTGAAATGTTTAGCTCATTTTTGGAATGGGTATTCTCAAGGGCCTCAGGGCATCAACATGTGATGCATTATCTGGACGATTTCTTGTTCCTCGGCCCTACTGGCTCTCGGGACTGTGCAAGGGCATTGCAGGAATTTTGCGTGCTCATGCGAGGTTTCGGGGTACCGTTGGCACCAGGTAAGATGGTGGGGCCGACTACCTCCCTGGAGTTTCTGGGCATTGAACTAGACTCAGTGGAAGGCTGCTTCCGTTTGCCGTTGGCAAAGGTCGCCAAATTCAGGGCCTCCTTGCAGCAATGTCTTAAAAGCGGCAAAGTGACACTACACAAATTGCAGCAAACGGTGGGACAGCTGAATTTTGCGCTGCGGGTGATGTCGATGGCTCGCCCTTCCTCACGATCCATTGCACAGGCTATGGTGGGCCTCAGGGAAGGGCACCATCGCACGAGGCTGTCGGCCGAAGTTCGTCAGGACATGCTCATTTGGCTGGCATTCCTGGCGGACTTCAATGGCCGGGTAGTCTGGACCAAGGCACCGGCCTCGTCAGCAGAGTTGTGTCTTTGGACGGACTCGGCGGGCAGTGTAGGGTTTGGCGCAATCCTAGGGAATTGCTGGTCGGCCCAGAGGTGGCCAACGTGGTGGGCGACAAGTGGCCGGACGAGCAACATTGGTTTCCTAGAGTTGTTCCCGATCTGGGTAGCATTACTGGCCTGGCCGGAAGAGTTCAGGAATAACTCGGTGGTATTCTGGTCTGATAACATGACTGTGGTTGAATGCATTAACCAACAGGCAGCACGCTGCAAATGGATATTGCGATTGCTAAAAGAAATTGTGTTACAGTGCTTAAAGCTGAATGTGCAATTCAGGGCAAAGCATGTGCTGGGAATACTGAATAATGCAGCGGATGCGCTCTCTCGTTTCAAAATGCAGGCATTCAGGGAGTGTTTACCATCAGCGGAGCTAGCGGCAGCGCCATTTCCCGAAGCACTGTGGCAAATCGGCGCTCCGGATTACAAGACCTCGTGGCAGCCAGTCTAGGGCTCAGGACAAGGAAAGCTTACGAATGGGCGTTTCGCGTGTACTGCGCTTTTTTGGGTCCCGCATGGGAGCATAAGTGGGGTCAGGAGGGCTCCTTTGCCCAATTTTTGGTGGCTCTTCATGAGGAACGCCGGTCGGCGGCAACCGCCAGTCGGTATAAGGCCGCCATATCATTTATGGCAGAGCTCCAAGGGATCGGGGACCCCCCAGATTCCTTCAGGGTGAGAAAGGCGCTGCGCGGCTGGCGGCGCCTAGAGGGGAGCAAGAAGGATACTAGGCATCCGATAGGTTTTGACAGGTTAACCAACTTGCTGGCTGCACTGGAGGCGACATGCTCCTCGCCTAGTGAAGTTGTCCTATTCCGGGCAGCAATTGCGCTGGCATTCTATGGAGCCCTCAGGATAGGCGAACTAGTGGCTGCCAATAAAAAGGATACCGAAGGGGGTCTGTGTAGGGACTACGTGCAAGTAAGGGGGGATTCCCTGTTTATCATGATTGCCAGGTCCAAGACAGACCAAGAAGCCCAGGGGAGTAGCATTGTGTTGCAGCGCGCTCCTGGTAGTCCTTGTTGTCTGGTGGCGCACATTGAGGCTTACCTACAACAAAGGGTGGCGACATGGGGAGGGGCCTTGCTGCGGCATATGGACGGCACCCCGTTAACAAAATTTCAGTTCCAAAAGGTGCTGGCAATGACAATTGCAGAGGCGGGCTTGAACCCGAGTGATTATGGGACTCATTCTTTCAGGATTGGGGCCGCTACAGAAGCAACGGCCGGGGGTCTGCAGGCAGACAAGGTTAAACAGTTGGGGCGATGGTCTTCGGACTGTTTTAAACGGTACGTGCGGTTGCATATGTTGTGATTCATTAAGGATGTGCACTCACGTTTTTTGTCTTTTGTTTGGATTACAGTTTCACGGGCCTGTGACGCAGGGCGGGAACTGGGAATGGCCCAGTATCAGCTATCTACCACGTCTGGTGCAAGGAATGGACAACGTGTGGTCTGGGTCGTGGGCCACTCATACGTGAAACGGGCCGCGGACATATTCAGAGCAGGTGATGCGATTCACACATCTGAGGAATATGGTTTTCGGGTGTCCTTCCATGGACGGGGCGGTTTGGGCATTGACCAACTGCAATTTTTTGTCGAAGAATTGTTAGGGCGGCACAGGTCACCGCCATCAGTAGTCATAGTGCACATAGGGGGCAATGACTTGGTGAGATTGGGCAGACGGGCCTTAATCGAGCACATACTGACAACTAGAAGTTGTTTCGGTCTGCCCACCTTCACAGTATACCTCACGGGTGCATCTGGGGGGATCACTGTTATTCTCATGATGGCGTACACCTGTCCAAGGCGGGGAATGACATATGGATAAGGGATCTCCTGGCCTGGCTAGTGGGATTGAGGAGACATGACCTAAAGGAGTTTTGGGGGAGGCCAGAAAGTCGGTCAACTATCTGGCCTGTGGCGGTAAGGTCATGATCGGTGAGCAATTTTCAAGGTCCCCAGTGGGGGCGCCACCTAGTACGGATAGGAGCGCCCGGGGGAGGCGGCCATTGGCCCCTCCCACGGGGGGCGGCACCCAGTACGGATGGGATCGCCCAGGGGGAGACGGCCATAGGCCCCTCCCAGGGGGAGACGGCTATATGCCCCGCCCAGGAATTTCCCGGGGGCCGGATATCCGCTGCGGCGGAAGAGAGTGCGGGGAAAAGGGGGGGGAGTCTACGCTGTCTTTCTTACGGTTACCCCGCACGGGAACTCGGACGACCTTAAGATGGCGCCGAGTGGAAAAGGGGCCCCCATGACAAGGGAAGTTACGGTTGGCTACGAGGGTAGAACCCTCTGCGCAGGCGCCACTACGAGAGGGCGGATTTGGTGATCTGACACCGGTTAAGACCTTGCCGTTGGCCCAATAGGATGTACAAAATTCGTATACAATGCACGATGCCATGATTTTAGACTCGGCTAGGAAAATCTTTGTATTAGAGATTTGTTAAGGTTAGCCTCAATACCTGTCTTCATCAAGTGTAATGGAAGTTGAATTTTGTACATGATAAATGAAACGTTTTTATTTAAAGTTTTAAATTTTGTTTCATATTTTAATAAATACGGCCGGGGGGGTCGTGGGGCCCCCCTGCCTTCCAAAAGCTCAAAACTGTGTCTGTCTCCCACCATTGGGATTGATGGGAGAAGGGGTGGCGGGCATCCCGGACCATATTCAATTTATACAATATTTCAAGGCTGTGTTGCACCCATGTCAATGGAGCAAAAGGGCGTGGAGGCGGCGCATGCGGAAAAGTATTTCACAATCTGTCAATGTCAATGTCAAAAAAATTGACAATATATAAACAACATTTGTCTTTACAGTGGCGTCTCTGAAACTCACTAAAAACAGCTAGTGGATGCAGTCGGGTCGTTTATTTATCGCTTTTAGATAATTAGGAGTTTTATTTCAGAGCAGCGACCTCGGAAACTGCTCATTTTGGCGATACGGTTATTTTAAAACAATTGCTGCGAATGCAGTAACTTTTATATTTATTTCTTCCGAAACAAGTAAGAGGTATGCGTATCTTATTTCCTTGATGCCAGCATCATGAGCTTAGTGTCTGATATTATACAAATAAAGTGCCCCATTGATTACTGAGCACTGAGCACTTTAAATTTCTTTAGAGTAGCGCTGTAACTGTTAGCGGTACAAAGTTTTAGTAACCTTGTTAGTCGCCAGTTTTTCCCTCCCGTGGTTAATGCCGGAGTTGTAGCGCGGTAAGCCAGGAAGTTCTCTAGCCCAATTCTAGTAGTGCAGTCGATTTGCGATCTAAAATAAGTGAAGATATTATGTATTTACGCTCAAAGATTGGCCGCAAGTTTACAGAAGCGCTTCCTAAGCAATCAAGAAGGCCACATACCTGGTCTCTTGTTACACAGTCACGTATCGAAGCAGTATACAGATTTGCATACGCCCGCGATATTATTTGGATCGGGCTTTTAAAGATGTTTGGAGCACGAAAGAGGTCTTTACAAGTATGTCGCGGCCATGTTTAAACACTTCAAAGAGTGGCGGCCATTTATAAATGTAGTCAAATGTAACTCTTTCTATGGGCGAGTTAGGAGTGACATTTTTTGAAAATAAGTAATTGATGAATGATTTAGGCCCTAAAGTGCTATTTATTACATTAGATGTGCATTAGTCCCTACTTGCCTTTATTCTACTGCTTTTATTGTGTTATACTTTAATTTACACAGAAGGGGACACTTTGTAAACCTTTGAGATGAGTATCATCAAAACCTTTTGCTTCAAATAACAAACAAAAGTCTACAATGCAACACAATGTTCTATGAAGGCATTTAACATAAAATACAAAAATTGGATTCTACCACATTTGTACAATGGTGTGAGTGACGAATAGCAAACACCTCTCTGTTTGCTATTATAGTATCAATAGAACAGGATTTTCAGCCATAATATTTAAATATCATGATTAATCACATTCTAGTATCTCATTAGACCCCCGTTACTTGTTTTCTGATACATGCAAAGTTTATTTTATTAAGCATATTTGAACTTACAGATATGGTGTATGATGCCTGTTTTACACCTCTATTCATAATTTCCAATACAGTCATGTTTTTACATTATGCATTTATATACAACAATCCATGGTACAGGTATTGTAAGCATATTCTAAGTTTGCTGTATATTTTTTAATCATCCTGGAAATTGATTACGAGTACGTTATCCAGTATATTGGCATACATATCTTATATATTCAGCTGTGGAGTATTTTCAATTATGTAGTGCCTGGTCTTTACCAGCAAACTCAGAAATACTATTTTATACCTGCGGTTACACTTTGGTTGAACCGACTATCACTATGCGTGATTGATTAAGGCAAGCAGGCTAGGGCATGCCATTCCGTAGCAGAATTGAGTCCTCGATATACAGTGTCAGCAATGCAGATCAATTTGCCTTCCCTGATGGTGAGAGTTATATCGACATTATTCTGTCTTTTTGTGGGTTTAATAACATCAAGCACCCACCAGCGCATTTCATTTTCAGTGTGGCCAAAGCGATGTTAATGGTCTACTAGAGGCGCATTTTCCTTATGGCATCTGATGCATGATTGGTGTTGGAGGATGCACTTTTTCACAGGTTGAATGGTCTTACCAATGTAGTGTAATGCATACTTCTGACATGAAGTGGTCATATTGAGGTACTACTTATATACTCAATACACAAAAGAGCAGACCAGGTCTGGGAACAATGTGTAGCTCTACCAGTCACCGCAGGCAAACGTGGTGTATGTGCGGGTGGAAAGTTGCTGTCTGTGTGGATTCTTTGAGAACACATTTTAACAACAATGGTTGAACAAAAACTAAAGCAATTCCCATCAGACCACCCTTTTTGGTGGATTGTACGTCATGTGGGGATTGCTGAACATTCCATCCGACCATATAGTGCCAGTGTGGTAATAAATAACAATAATGTAGTCATGATCAACATCTCAGTGTGGTGTTAGTGAACAAGTGCAGTGCTACAGTGATAGTGATGGATAAAAATGACTACACAGACTCAAAAAGTAGATTTAAACAGGAGTCCATGTGCCAAAAGTTAAAAAGTGCGCCAAGTAGTAGAGCTGCTTACTGGCGCAGTGCAGAGTGGTCGACATGTTTCAGCCATAGGGGCCATTACCCCGGCTTTCTTCAGGACCTTATAACATAAATTTGCTACTGCACCTTTAGTGAAGGATATGCAAACATGTACTACAAAAACAACATATAAATTATTGTCTACCAGGAACTTCAATACTTAAGTGTCCACTGGAAGGTGATCAATGTGTTTTCTTCCTATTAAAAAATTTAAAACATTTCATCAGACAACACTAAAACCATACACAAACAACCACACGTGTACACAGAGACCGATAGGCCACAACTGCAAGAATAATTTGCATTCTGCATTTTAAACATTTTTAAACAAGCATATTAGCTTCATCACCCTGAGGCATTTCCTTAGGATGATACTCACCCAGCTTTGTGTGGGTGAAGACCTCACCTCACCCGGCGACCGCTCGGGAGTATGAGGCCCCGCTCTGTAGTGTAGAAAAAGGGGTACAGTGAGCACACAACTTCACAGTACCCAGTCCAATAACTCTACACTTATATCCCAAAAAACGTGTGAAAGCGAACCATCTGCCTAACAAGAGAACTGCTCAAGGGGTCCCATAGAACGTGTGGAGACCTCGCAGCCTGCACTGTTTTCAATTTCACAGGGTATAGTATAGGCACTAGTGTGTATATCCAGATAGCTTATCCTTCAGTAACACTGAAGGTCTGTACACTGACATGAAACCGCTGTCCATTGACATAAGTGGGGGGTGCTATAAGGCACCAATGAGTGGCCAACTTATGACCTACATAGTCACATTGTTCCCTCCTCACTTAGGAGCAGAAACGACAGAACAATCCCATTAGAGACTAATAAGGGATACCAAGGCACACTAGCTATTGTACTTCCTGTTACCTTGTAGCAAATGTGCTGACCCTGACTTCATGACACGTCCTATTTCCTTAAAGTGAATGAGTAGGCCCTAACCGCTTTGTAGGAACCAACATCTAAAAATTATTAAATGGACCGGTAAAAAAGGGGGTTAACGAACGGGACAGCGGGTGGCTCACCTCTCCGTCGGTACCTCCCGTCTGGTGGCGAGCGGAAGTGGAGGTGTAGGAGATGCCGCCCTGTCCCCTTAAGTAACACACGGTAATTGCAAATTCACCGAGAGCAAGTGCAAGGAATGAGCACTGCTTTTCAGCGCATGCGCAATGGCCAAAAAATGCTATTACTACGCTCATGCGCCGAAAGAGATTGACGCCCACCTGTAGCGTCAGAGCTTGACGCTATTCTGATTCCAGATAAATATACTATGAAAAATGACATACCGAGTGTCATCACACCAGGGTAAAGTAACTTGGCTCAAAATGGGTCCAACTTTTGATCATTATGTTTTATATTTCACTCGGTCAAAAAACGTGTCAGAAAACACATTTACTAAGCAAGTTATGAATCTACAATAGTCTCTAGATATGTGATGTACCATTGTCATGTCTGTCAGAGGTGACTATTCACCCTTAGGTAAAAGAAGGAGAATGCTGAATACAGCCCCTTCATTTGTTATTTCTGTTGCACACAGTTAGTGTTGTTACAGTAGAATGTCAGAAGATGTAGACAGAAAAGCAGCTTACACAAATGAGTTGGGAGAGCTGTGGCTGCGAACAAAACTATATTCGCATCTATATCTAAATTGACCCTCAATTAAACAGTTGCTCTTAACATTAAACAAAACAGGTGTGTGAAGGGTCAAGGGGAATCTTTAACGACCTGTCTGCTCATACCCCTTATGCCAATACTCAATACACAAAAGAGCAGACCAGGTCTGGGAACAATGTGTAGCTCTACCAGTCACCGCAGGCAAACGTGGTGTATGTGTGGGTGGAAAGTTGCTGTCTGTGTGGATTCTTTGAGAACACATTTTAACAACAACGGTTGAACAAAAACTAAAGCAATTCCCATCAGACCACCCTTTTTGGTGGATTTTACGTCCTACTTTTTGAGTCTGTGTAGTCATTTTTATCCATCACTATCACTGTAGCACTGCACTTGTTCACTAACACCACACTGAGATGTTGATCATGACTACATTATTGTTATTCATTCCCACACTGGCACTATATGGTCGGATGGAATGTTCAGCAATCCCCACATGACGTAAAATCCACCAAAAAGGGTGGTCTGATGGGAATTGCTTTAGTTTTTGTTCAACCATTGTTGTTAAAATGTGTTCTCAAAGAATCCACACAGACAGCAACTTTCCACCCGCACATACACCACGTTTGCCTGCGGTGACTGGTAGAGCTACACATTGTTCCCAGACCTGGTCTGCTCTTTTGTGTATTGAGTATTGGCATAAGGGGTATGAGCAGACAGGTCGTTAAAGATTCCCCTTGACCCTCCACACACCTGTTTTGTTTAAACTACTTATATACTTACATATTGGCTACTACTTATCACTCCCCATAAATGCCCCTAAATGGAGTATTTAGGTGGTACCCCTGAACCCAAGAATTCAAAGGATCAACAGAAGAAGGACTAAGAAGAATCACTGCCTGGCAGGAACGGCAGCAGAACTTTGAACTTTGGCATGAAACCCTGCCATCCTCATACCCTCTCTCAACAATCACGACAGAGTGACTCATCCAGCGAGCTGGAGAACTACCAAAGCCTTGAGTAGCCTGCCAGCACTTTGGAAACTGCCTACAGTCTCCCTAGGAGCGGAGGTGCTAGTCCCCTGCAGTCTGCAGGCACCGACAAGCAGAGTCTGGTCCATCCCCTTGAAGCTCTTTGGCCTGACCAACAGTGCAGATGATCAGGAGAAGGTACTCATACTCTGGAAGGTCGTATCTGTCTCCCACCGAGTGTGACGACACTAGGACCAACTGGAACCATGCAGTACCAACACCCAGGGTTCCGCACATCCTGCCCCAAATACCAACAGCGAGCATCTAGTCTGGATTCTCACTGCGCCAGGACCAAACAGCCATTAAGGTATGTCGGCATCACTGAGACCCACTTCAAGAGTGGCCCAGCTGCCTTGATTTTGACCCTGCAAGATGTTAGTCCCTGACCACAAGGTGCATCTTTGCGTGCCAAAAACCCTCAGCTCCCAAGCCCCGCGGTCCGGGTCCCGACGAACTGGCTATGCCCCAGTGTTCCAAGACCTCTTGTAACATTAGCCCCCATTTGGGATCCCTCAAACTTGACACAAGTCCCCCTGTGCAGCCTCTTTTCAGGTTGCCCTCATTCTCTGCAGTGCCAGCTACCAGCCTCACCATCACCCTGCTCCCAGTAGAACCCTGGTGGTTTCAGAAGAAGTTCTGGTATTGCTTTGAAACTTGGCCCACTACTATTCTGAACCCAGAAGGTGAACCCCTGAAACTGACTGGATCTATCTTTAACTTTTCCTACCCTAAGATTGCATAGTGTATAAAGTTGCTCAACTTTAAAAGCTTTGTTTACCTCTATGATTTAATATTGAAAAAAGTACTTACCTTTGAATGAAGTTCCTGGTTTCAAAATATATATATAAAAGGAAGCGTTCTTTATCTAAATTGGTCTCAGATTTATTCTTTGAGTGTGTGTTTCAATTATTGCCTGAGTGAGTACAACAAATGCTTAGCACTGCCCTTTGATAAGCCTAACTGCTCGCCCACACTACCACAAAAGAGAGCAATGATATTATCTACTTTTCCTTCTGTAAACCAATTGAGGCCCACTGGACTCTGCACAATGTACTTCATTTAGTACACTATATAGAGATCCAGCTTCCAACAGCTTGCATGTACACAAATAGTAAAATGTGCCTATTTCTTGTTGTTTAGGCATGCTTCCATGAAGACCGAGTCCCACATGAAGGGAACATTTTCCACATAGGCTTTCATCCTCAGCGGGTTGAGGCCTCATGCAGCCATTAAAGGATGGACTGGAATAACTTGAGGTGGTCTGACAGGATATTCCATCCTCTGCAGTGCACACTGAACATGAACATGTGACAAGGGTTTCAATTGTAAATTGGAGAGTAGCTACAACACAGAAGATGTACTGCTAGAAGCAGATTTAAGTGAATGCTTATAAGAAGCAATGGTATTACATTCAGTTAAGCAGCCCTGAAACAGCCGGAGTTGGTGATGGGGGAGACTTTAGGGTTGCCATTAGTAACTGTTCACCTCCTCTTATTTCAATCAGGAGATAATGGGTCTCGTGAAAATGAATTTATCTCGCAGCACCTCACTCAGTTCCAGTTCCCTTAAGTGAGCTTCTTTGCAATGCTCAATACCCACAACTAGTTTGGGATAGGCACATAATGTGAAAGAGGCAATGTCCTGACAGCAGAGAGTGTCCTGTGCAAGAGGCAGAAAAAATCCTATTGCATTACTACTCTCAGTAGCAAGCATGCTCAGCTCAACTTATCACTTTAATTTTAAGCTCGGAAATGTGTACATTGAAGTTGTTGGACTCTTTTCGCAACCAGTCCAATATGTCTTAATGTACCTTAGTTTGACTGGTACTTGCTCTCTAAAGGAAAGTTCAACAGAGCCTGTAACTCTGCTCGTTCTGGCTTGTGCTTTTACAGGCACATTGACTTACAATGGAATTTGTGAAATATATTTCCTCTGCTAGGCCAGACTGCCTGGGGAACGAGCCTGTCACATATTAAACTCCAACTCTGTATGCAGAAGATGCTTACCAAGCGTTGCCCTCTTTTCAAGTTACACACACTGGATGATAAATTATGGTGATCATCACAATTACCTTAGACGTCAGTATGCATCTGCAGCCTGAAGGATTCTGTGTTTAAGTGGAGTTCAGGAATCCTGTCAGATGAGCTGGGGACCCAGAACCATCAGTAGAGTTGAACTGGGAGAGTCTACTATGTTTATTAGTGAAGGTCTGTATGTTTATATTTTGTGAACACTCGAAAAACTTCATCTTGAAGAAATATTTAAAGTACTAAATTATGTATACACTGTTAAGCACTCATTTTCAGCATTTAGTTAACCCCTTCGCTGCGGCGGCAATTCCGCCGCAGCGCTAGGGGGGTGGGGGGCCCGAGCGGCGCTCGCATGCTCGTGACGGAGCGGCTCCGTCACGAGCCGCAGTTGAGCTGTGCTCATGACGGAGCGGTTCCGTCACGGCCCCGCCCGCTCAATAGAACGCGCTGCGCAGGCACGAAATCAGCACCGCACAGGCGCGGCGGCAGGGCCATGACGGAACCGCTCCGTCATGAGCACAGTTCAACCGATGCTCATGACGGAGCGGCTCCGTCATGAGCATGGGAGGGGTTAAACACTGAAAAAAACCACTGTAATAAAAAAAAACATGAATAAAGGATGTCCTACCTAACCCACAACCAAATATAGGGTGGACCATTCCTCTTCACACCCTGAAAGGCCAATTACTCTGGCCCTTTGTTGGTATATATTTCAAAGCACTTCCAGTAAAGAGATAAGTTTTTCCAAAGCAAATCTTGTGTTTAGCCCTCCCTTCCTATCACTGGCGTGACAAAACTTGAGGCGGCCCTCCACTGCAAGGTACATGGATGAGCCATCCCTGAACTCAATCGGGAGCTCGCCGGCCAGAGTACTGTGCTGATCACCCCTCCCTCCCTCCCTCCCCCCTCCCCGTTCGCCCCCGCAGGGGGCCTGTGTTACTCCGCTGCTTCCTATCCATTGAGTGGGATTTATGAGCATGGAATTCTCCCCTCTTGTAGTGCACAAATCTGCCCTCATAAATGTATTGACATCCATCAAGTATGGCTTGTGAATTGCTGGCGGACATGGACATGAAAAAGTTACATTTGATTATAAACAAAACTACTGAATTTATCTTTGTGAAACGAGCCTATTTAAATTGTTTGCAAAGTCTACAAACGTTCTAAGGTTTGAAGTCCATAAAACGTGTACAGAACAATTTGCAGTAGAAACGAAGTGACAGTGTGATGAAATACACAGTGGCGTCACTAGGGTTGGTGTCACCCGGTGCTGGTAACTCATGGTGTCACCCCCTCACGACTTACCGCATGGACCTCCTCCGCTCCGAGTCCGCCAAGAAGGTAGGCCGACACAGTCATGCGTCAGATCTTTCAAATACACAATGCTGCCTTGGGCCCACCATCTTTTTTTCATTCTATATCTGATTTAGCTGAGGGGATTCCCTAAGCAGAAGAAACCCTGGAACACATACGATAATAGATTAGACTAGGTGCTGCTCCCGACACCGATGCTTCATATAGTGATAGCGAACACCAGGCAGCTCTGAAAATAAATCGCTCCTTGACACGTCTTTAAAGCTTCCTTCCTTTTTTAGGTCTTGCACCTGCCGACGCAGCACGAAGCGCTGTCGCCAGCGATACCTATAGTCGTCGACTATGCTTTCAAGGGCTTGCAGGGGAGACAGGAGATGGGTACCCGCAGACTGCAGGCCAGATCGGATCGGTGAACGCGCGCCTTCAGTACGTACAGTTATGCGCTGTGCCCATCTCCTGTCTCCCTTGCAAGACTCTGCAGTTACTTTCGCTTTTCCTCCCCTCTCCGCCGTCTGCTCCACAGCCCGTCAACGCACACCGAAGTCGATTTATTTCCCTTGCGCCACCAGCAGCTGGTAGAAGCAGCTGCAGACTCGGCTTGGGCAGTAAAGTATGTGGCATTTGTAACTTCCGTGAATTGCTCAATGTCGTCATGCAATATTTGGTTCAGTGTACTGCTCACTATCATTCATGCCAGATCTAGTGTTCATTGGCGAGAAACATACCCTTTTTAAAAAAAAAAATACCGGACCCTCCATCTCATATCAGTGCACAATAATGTTCTGAATGAATAAACGTTATCGAGTTGAAGTTCGTGCCCCAAACTCAAAGGGCGTTTGACATAAGCAGGTTTTAGTCCGAGTTATTATCGATGCAGAATAGTCTTTGACCCCAAGACAGATATTTGTCAAAGGTGTAAGTGTGTTTTAAAGGATGACAGCAGTTGCACAGATCGATTACTACAAACTGGTAAAAACTAAAAAGCTTACTGCACTATAACTGCGCTAAGCTGGAAAATCAATGAAAAAAACTATCATAAAGCCTGCTCCCAGGCTTGACGGTCTAGAACACACAATCATCCATAGTAAAATCAAGATTCTTTTCTGTCTATTTACAGTCGACTTTCCACAAGATGATAAAGCCAAAAAACAAAAGACTGTGGCATTCCAAACATGCGGGGGAGATTCATCATAATATGGGAAAGTACGATGCTATTCAAGTCTGTTTCAACACAAATATGACCTATTTGAGTTTCCCTACCTGTAAAGCGGAGGACAAATCTGGATCTAGCAACTAGATAAACGAAAATAAACCTTGCTTTCCACACAGGACCAGCTCAGTCCCGGCCCCATCAGATGTACCAGATTGTCTCTAATTCCTTCATATTCTCTACAGCATACTTCCTAAAGGTTTTGGATCTATAACTTAAGTTTTACAACAAACTTTCATAAGCCACCTTACTTTAAAGGAGAAGGGTGATGTTTTTTATGTAACTAAAGCATAGTGTGGTAGCTAAGAACAAGTTACTTACCTTTGGTAATGATGTATCTGTAAGAGACATATGTTAGATATAGATTCCTTTCCTTCAGAATTACCCCCATGCGTCAGACTGATACATCCTTAAAATATCTTCTGAAGACTTCTTTTGCAAAATTTGAGAGTTTAAACTTTGGGCTGCTTTTTGGGCTGACACTGGTCTGCGTTGGGCTGAATTTGTGATTATACTTGAGCGTCTTTGAGTTTGGTATGGGTTTCAAAATCTGGCAACACTTCTGGGGCAGTGGCTGGGCGATTTGCTGCAGGGTGCGGCAGAACCAACCACCCCTACGATAGAGACCCTGGAGTACTGGAGTAAGAGATACAAGGGGAGGAAAGGCTCTTTGGTGAGTGGCAGGGCAGTGGGCACAAGACCAGTCCTACCAAGGTTTCTGATTCCTATGTGTGACATTTCATTACTACAGTGTAGTTAGGATTGACATTTCAATGACTATGAGTGACACTTTCTCTTCAGTAAAATAAAGCAACGAAGTCAAGGGAAACATAAATACCAGCAATTACACCAATTTTATACGTTCTAGAGATATTAAGCTCCTCAGTGCAGGTGGCCCGGTTGGGGAAAGCCAGATGCAAGCCAGCCCCGGGCCCCTGAGGACCATGATTAATGCCGCCAAGCACTCAGCAGCCGGCTAACTGCCCCACCTTCGTGCTTCTGCAGCAGGACGTGACGTCACTTCCACTGGCTGCGTTAAGGCCACAATGTGTGTTGCACAATCTGACTGGAGCAGGCCCCAACGGGCTGCCTATGTAGTAGCTAATTGGGCCCTACCACTGACTGGGCCATGAAGTCAGGCTATCTGACTTACAGAGCGCAGTGGGAAATCAATCAAAAATAGACACACATTGTATCTGACTGTGAGCCTGCTCAGCTGCTGGGAGCATCCCAAGCCTATGGGACTCTGGAGCAGCCCACGCTGGCCACAGAGGCACATGGCTGCTCCAGAGTCCCACTGCCACCTGCCACACTGTTTGCAGTGGCGCGCTACTGTTTGCCATAGGCGGCAAATTGAGGGATAGTCCCGGGCGCCACAAGCTCTAGCTACGCCCCTGAAACGGGCAGAAGAGCAGATTTTGGAAGTGTGTGTGTGGGGGGTGCAGATAGGCGTCAGAGCGTTGAGGTAGGGGGTGGGGAGGAGGGGTAAACGGAAGGGATTAGACTAGAGGCTTCGAGCGTCGAGATAGCTGGTCGGAAGCTAGAGGGCGCAAGGGTCAGAAGAGGGGCTGAAAACAAAAAGGTTCTTGCAGTGTTTAAAATTCAACCGAGCGAAATATGTACAAGACACCGAGCGTGAGCCTGGATGTACTGGTTCTGTTTCACCTGAAATTATGGTTCTTTTCATCATGCATTTAACGTTTTCATTTCCACTCACCTGAAACAGGCACATCTTAAAAAGTCCCAAGTCCTGAACACAGCACGGAGTATAGAACATAACATACTATAGCATGACAAGGCGTTACAGGCTATATGACAGTACAATAAAGTATGGCATAACGTACCATAGCACAACATGCATTGACATACCATTGGATAATACATCGCTGCGCTGCATAAACACAGCCCACATTACATACAATAACAATGCACACTGCGGCATAACATGACATATACTAACATAGCGCAGAATAGCAGACAATACTCGCTTACCGTAACAAAGACATACAATAGTATGGCACAGCATATAGCACAACAGGCAATCACTACTGCACACAGCTGCCAAGTTTCCCGGGCACACATCTGACTAGTTAGACCAGTCCTGGTGGATGTATGTCACTACAATGCGGGCTATTACCACGCGTGCCATTACAACGCTGTTTTTACAACGCAAGTCGTTACAACGACTTGCGCTGTAAGGGCTGGATAGTGGAATATTTTAATTTTCTATTCCAACTCCAGCCCACGTTGACAGTAGGGAAGGTGTTGGAATAGAAAATTAAACTATTCCTTTGCCAACAGGGCCCTCCAGCGCAAGTCGTTGAAACGACTTGCGTTGTAAAAGCAGCGTAGTAATGGCAGCGCGTGGTAATGCCTGTGTTGTAAAGTCTGTTCCCTGTCCTGGTTTTTACTTAGAATTCTGGGACTTGTAGTCTTACTTAGCCGAGTATAAAACTAAGACTACAAGCCGTAGAATTCCAAAGAAGAAACACACGCAACCTAACATAGCACAGCAGAACACAACACAGTCCAGAGCCCTGATCTCCCTGCAGAACGTGAGCAGCGTGCAGGGCAGGCACTCCCAGCCAGCTCCCCTCCAGTCCTGCACGGCCTGTCGCCACATCTCTGCTCCGGGGCCCGTCCTGCAGCTCCGGCGGTCTGGCACAAGTGCAGGGTCGACCCCGCACCAAATAACTTATGTGCGACAAGTCTTGAGAACGAGAGGCGAAAACAAGATAAACAACAAGTACTACACAGAAACACACACTCAGAAAAACATGAGTTAACTTTCTAAATGGCTGCATACCTGTTGGTGCTATCACACCCATGCAGCATGTTCGCAAGTACATAAACAAGAGAGGCAGCGCGAACAGGAGCAGGCAGTGCTGGGCCCGCTGCTGTGGTCTGTTCGGGCAGCGGGCAAAGGAGCTGGGTCCTCTGCTGTGGTCTGTTTGAACAGCGGGCACAGGAGCTGGCGGGCTGGGTCCTCTGCTGTGGTCTGTCCGGGCACAGGCGCTGGCAGGGTTGGGTTCTCTAATGTCTGCTGGCGAGGGCTGTGTACTCTCCTGTGGTTTGCACACGATTGCAGGGTGCGGCCCATGCCTGAGGGCAGGGACTCAGAGTGAGTTGCGGGGGTGCCCTCGAGAGCGCACTGGCTGCCCTTGGAGAGGCACAGCAGAGATTGACGCTCCTCCGGGGACGGGAGCTGACCTGTGTTGGGGCCGCCTACGCTCTGGGATCTGGCGAGAGGTGCTGGACTGGCTGGCCTGGAGGCAGGGCTACCTAATAAAGTGATGAGCTATCCACTGTGCGCCTCGCTCACCTCCTCCACCACTCCCACTGCCAGCCTGTTGCCACAATGGACTTAGCACGTTCTATACCCAAGGGGACGGCTTTATTTATTTTATTTATTTCATGCGTTTTTATATCGTGCAGACTTTACCCGAAGGTGTCAGAGCGCTTTACAAGAGGAACAGTAGAGATACATGAGGAAAAAAATACAAGTGAACACATTACAAAAGCAAATGATACGTTACAAGAGGAAACATGGGGCGGGGCTCGTTCAGGACTTCTGTTGAGTCAGGTTACTCCCGTCTGTCCGCCCAGATCTCATGGGGTTTAAAGTTCCCTGGGGTTTGCTGCGCGAGTACACATCACGGAGAGAGAAGCATCGTCTGACCGCAGTAGTTGACGGGAGCCTCGCGGATCAGACTGGTACGGAGAGAGAAGGGTATGCGCGGGATAATGACCGGTGTTGAAGCGGAGTGTATGTAGAAGTGCGTCCTCACCGTGTGCTCTCTGCACTGACCTCGCATAGGCCACACTGGAGACCGTGCACCTTCTGCTGCTGAACAGAGCTGTTAGTTTACTGCCCAAGCCGAGTCTGCAGCTGCTTCTACCAGCTGCTGGTGGCGCAAGGGAAATAAATCGACTTCGGTGTGCGTTGACGGGCTGTGGAGCAGACGGCGGAGAGGGGAGGAAAAGCGAAAGTAACTGCAGAGTCTTGCAAGGGAGACAGGAGATGGGCACAGCGCATAACTGTACGTAGTGAAGGCGCGCGTTCACCGATCCGATCTGGCCTGCAGTCTGCGGGTACCCATCTCCTGTCTCCCCTGCAAGCCCTTGAAAGCATAGTCGACGACTATAGGTATCGCTGGCGACAGCGCTTCGTGCTGCGTCGGCAGGTGCAAGACCTAAAAAAGGAAGGAAGCTTTAAAGACGTGTCAAGGAGCGATTTATTTTCAGAGCTGCCTGGTGTTCGCTATCACTATATGAAGCATCGGTGTCGGGAGCAGCACCTAGTCTAATCTATTATCGTATGTGTTCCAGGGTTTCTTCTGCTTAGGGAATCCCTTCAGCTAAATCAGATATAGAATGAAAAAAAGATGGTGGGCCCAAGGCAGCATTGTGTATTTGAAAGATCTGACGCATGACTGTGTCGGCCTACCTTCTTGGCGGACTCGGAGCGGAGGAGGTCCATGCGGTAAGTAGTGAGGGGGTGACACCATGAGTTACCAGCACCGGGTGACACCAACCCTAGTGACGCCACTGCATAAACTCACCTTAAAACACTTGCTGGTCACCAAGGGACACCCACGCGGAATAGAAGCAGGCTGCAGGACAGGCAAAAGGGACCAGCCTTGACACTCGTAACTCCGCCTCTCTCGAGCTTCAGTCAGAGTCAGTAATACGAGTATCTGCGCGCCCGCGCCAACAGAGGCAAATGGAAATGTTTTTAAAATATGATGACAGGCCTGCCCCTCTCAAGATGATTGGTCGATTCTCTCTGGGGGCAGGCCTGTCAACAGGAAGCAGGGCCGTCATATGTAGCGCGTTCGCGCTGTTGAATTATTGACGGCGCTGATTATAATAGCTTCCCTTATGGGCGCTGCAGGAGCCACTACTGGTGCGCACACAACTGCGGCCTTTAAAATGTATTTGGGGACACTGCCACCGGCCACCAGTGCCGCGCGGCCACCGCCCACAAATACTGCCGCCTGGGGTGGACCGCCCCCCTCGCCCCCCCCCCCTTGCTACGCAGGTGACCCGTTTATTCTGTCCCACTCCCACATTTCCGATTTCTCCAACCTGTCACCACATTCGCACACTGAGAGGTGAGGCTGCACTGTCTGCCTGCACTAGCTGTAGCTGTGTTTGTGTTACACAGCCAGCCAGCGTAACCAGATTGGTGTCACCCCATGATGGGGTGACACCCGGTGCGGTCCGCACCCCCCGCACCCCCCGCACCCCCCTAGTGACGCCACTGGAAATACAAACACAGCGGGCCAAGTGTATGAAAGGGTTTTTACCCATTCTGTGTCTATGGAAAAATGTGTTCGTACATATGACCCAGTATCCGGTGTTCTCAAGCCTTTTATTCATGACTAGCTACAAATATGGATACAGTTGACTAAATGATGGACGTTAAACCTTCTTACCAAAATAGGATACTTTATATCTCTCTAGCCTCTGTAAATGTTTGTGAGTATTGATTTAATGCATTTAACGAAAATGTAAATACAACAGCAGCAACAGTATTACAGGTAACTGCAAAGCAAGACTACAAAGTTCCAGTGGCTGGTGCCGTGATTAGCCCACCACTTGCTGGATTGCTGTACTTAGCAAGGCCAAGGAAGCAATGAAGCAATAGATAACAAGCATTTGCAATGCAATCGGTCTCACATTTGTAAAAGTTAGAGCATTTGACGTTTTTAGGTTTCGGCTACCGTCGCACTGCGTAAGCAGTGGGCGGAGCCGAAATCTTTTGTCTGTAGTATGGGGGCTGAACACGCCCCTCTTCTCCATTGGCTGGCCTTGTAAATGCTGGCCAGCCATTGGAGGAGAGGAGCGTCACTCAGTTCAGGGCCCGCCTTGACGCGATTCGGGGGCGTTTCTGGGTCTTTTTTTAAGTCCCGCCCTCTCCTCTTCCCATTGGCTGGAATTTTACCTTCCAGCCAATGGGAAGGGGAGAGCACGCCCCCGAATCCCTACAGGACGCTGTGCTTTCCGAGCAGCGTCTACCGAGGCCATGAGGTAAGCCTCTGCCCCCCTGTTTGTGCCGTTGTTTCTTGTTAATGCTTGTTTAAACTTGTGATGAAACTTTGGTTCAAGGCAGACACTTGGTTCGGCTCTCCCTGTAAATGTGTTGGCTTACTACCCCTGACGATCGAGGCGCTGACCCAAATTTGAAAACATTAAAGAATTAATCTTCGAAGAAATTTTTCTTCACATACAACCATGAGGAGAAGCCGTTGGGTCACTCGTACTTTTTTTTATTTGCAATCAGATGGTGGAAGGGCTGGAGCGCCGCAATGATCGCATTGCTTTCAGAGGCTTAAGCACACCCGGGGGGGGGCAGCTGTGCGCCAGCGCGAATACTTGTTAATTGGTAATTTCCGCTGCCAGGGAGCATCATGCAGGAACACATGCCTATATGCATGGGCGCTGTGCTTTCGGCTTCAGCACGGCGCCCGATTTTAAGTTGCACCCCGTCTTCTTATTTCAGCTGGTGCAAAAAGTTTCGGCAATAAAATGCACGTAATAGATGTCTGCAGTTACAGATGGTGGAAGGGCTGGAGCGCCGCAATGATCGCATTGCTTTCAGAGGCTTAAGCACACCCGGGGGGGCAGCTGTGCGCGAGCGCGATTACTTGTTAATTGTTAATTTCCGCTGCCAGGGAGCATCATGCAGGAACACATGCCTATATGCATGGGCGCTGTGCTTTCGGCTTCAGCACGGCACCCGATTTTAAGTTGCACCCCGTCTTCTTATTTCAGCTGGTGCAAAAAGTTTCGCCAATAAAATGCACGTAATAGATGTCTGCAGTTACAGATGGTGGAAGGGCTGGAGCGCCGCAATGATCGCATTGCTTTCAGAGGCTTAAGCACACCCCGGGGGCAGCTGTGCGCGAGCGCGATTACTTGTTAATTGTTAATTTCCGCTGCAAGGGAGCATCATGCAGGAACACATGCCTATATGCATCGGCGCTGTGCTTTCGGCTTCAGCACGGCACCCGATTTTAAGTTGCACCCCGTCTTCTTATTTCAGCTGGTGCAAAAAGTTTCGGTAATAAAATGCACGTAATAGATGTCTGCAGTTAAAAATAGCATAAGGAATCTGACCACATCTTTGGGATCATATTTATGCCATTTATCAGTCAGCGGTGTCCATAAATCTGAAGAGGCGACATGGTGCTGAAAAAGCTCCTTCCAGTCACTTGTGCTCACTGTGAAAATTCACTTTTGAGCACCGAGACCATTAAATAAACCCATCACAAAATGTAGAGTTGCTATCTGTCTTGGAAAGGTTACAGCGACTTTAGGAGTCTGGAAAGCTCCCCAACGCAGTAAAGATTATGAAGTGCAGAAGTTGGGATTTTGCTGCATTAGATGGTGGCTTTTCAAGCACTGGTAGAGCATCCTATGGTGAATGCACATTGGCTTAGAATATAGGGCTTGCTTTTTATATATTACAAATAAAAAGGACCTCTTCGGAAAAAACAATTAATGACCACGGGAAAGCCAAGCCAAACAAACCGATGTCCACTCCATGTCAAAAAACAAGAAATTCATACCAGAAGCAATTTAAGTTTGCGGATTCTCACGTATAAACGATATGAGCATTGAAGCAAGCTTGGTACAGTGGCATGCCCAGGGCTTCAACCTAGTACTTTAAAACTATTGCTGTGTACACTGGGACAAGGCTGTCATAACAGGTTAACTGAGCAGCAGCAACAGGAAACAAACAATTTCTTTCTGAATTGTATTGCTATTTTACGCACGTCCTGCACTCTTCAAACGTAAAAGTGTGCCCTACGTTTGTGGCAAAATCAGTTTGTTATATTTTTTTTTCACACTAGTAGAAACAATAGTGCAGAATCAGTTCATTTATTTTTTTTAAACTAATAATTGATGACTAAGATTTATTTTGCAAATATTCAATACCCACACAAGTGAAGTGATTTATATTCAATAACGTTGTCATATGCTTCGCAATCCTACTACAAAAACCTTTCTGTATTACAGTCTTTGGAAAAAATATTTGTCTTACTTTGCATTACGCAAGTAGCAACATTGTGTTGGTTCAGTTCTCATTTTTTGCACTAGTGCAAGGTTTTTGTGATATAGTACTTGTGACTTAAGGTTCAGATTGCACTACTGCTTGTTTAAAGTGCTATATGTGTACAAGAGTTCTGCATTCTGCTCTTTATTGTAAATATATTCTTTTAAATAATAAAGTATCTTTGTTTTGGAAATGAACCCGCACGTTAACAGTATCACAAGGGCTTTTGGAATGACTTCAATACAATGAAAAACACAAGAGTAAACATGCTCTTTTAGAGTGCACTGGGCGTGCGTGACATTGTCATATGCACACCCTGTCTGTCGTTTGCGTCTTTGGAAGCCTGGCAGTGTTACTTGAACTTGATGGTTATAGATTTGGTCAGATTAGGCTATGTTCAGTTGTCATATGCTGAGGCATGACATTGTGCCTTAGGTTCTGGGATTTTGTAGAATTTAATGTTATGGTATGGTGTTGTATAGAATATTTTGGGTTTTATGTTTTCCAATTTATGGCACATTAGTAGTCATTGTGCGTTCATGCTCGCCGCGCTGTCCCGCTTGTTATAAAAATCTGGTTTGTGGAAATGTTTGGACCGTTTATATGGCGTGTGACTTGCATCAAGGTGCCGGCGCAGCACAAAACAGGGGTGCACTTGCAGCTCATAGGGTGCGCAAAGCCTAATGCGAAAGCTGTGTGTGCGTTATTCTCTTTTTAAAAAAACAAGTATCCATTGGGTTCAAAGTGATGGCGGGTGCTTAACAGATATGACCCTGGGGTGTTTTTGCAACCTCTGTGGCCGCCCACTTCAGATTGTTAGTCACGTGTCGCTTGCTAGTGAGTGATCGTTTTTAAAAGTTAATTTTACACGCTACGAACAAAACATACCAGCTGGAGGTGCTGGGGGCACCACAATAGCGATAAAACAAACATAAATTGCTTACATTATAAATACAACGTTCATTTTCGACAACTCCGCTCCGCGGTGGGTAGCTTCATCTGGGGTGCAGGACAGCGCAGAGTGGCGCTGGATACACTGATGCGGCCGAGAGTTGAGGGGGGCCTCGGTGCAGAGTGACTGCAGAGTGCTAGGGAGTGCAGAGTGACTGCAGAGTGCTAGGGAGTGCAGAGTGACTGCAGAGTGCTAGGGAGTGCAGAGTGACTGCAGAGTGCTAGGGAGTGCAGAGTGCTAGGGAGTGCAGAGTGCTAGGGAGTGCAGCGTGCTAGGGAGTGCAGAGTGACTGCAGAGTGACTGCAGAGTGCTAGGGAGTGCAGAGTGACTGCAGAGTGCTAGGGAGTGCAGAGTGACTGCAGAGTGCTAGGGAGTGCAGAGTGCTAGGGAGTGCAGAGTGACTGCAGAGTGCTAGGGAGTGCAGAGTGACTGCAGAGTGCTAGGGAGTACTAGGGAGTGCTAGGGAGTGCAGCGTGCTAGGGAGTGCAGCGTGCTAGGGAGTGCAGCGTGCTAGGGAGTGCAGAGTGACTAGGGAGGGCTAGGGAGTGCAGAGTGACTAGGGAGGGCTAGGGAGTGCAGAGTGACTGCAGAGATTAAGCTAATGGCAATGTAAATGACAATGCCATTTATTTATCTGTTTTCAAAACCAACACATAAATACAAATTTTGTAATTTACAATGCCAATAGGTCTAACTTTTCCAAAGGCGAAACCATTGCATTGTAAATGCTTGTTTAATTTGCGGTGGAGTGTTTATTTAAAGAAAGAATGTGGACGTTGTAAAGTATGGAAGATGAAAAGTGAAGAAGTGTCTGTAGGCGAAGGCGAGACGCAAATAAAGCAGATTTTATGAAAGTGATATTATGTAGGTGGTCTGAGAGAAATTGCATGTGTGCAGGACCTTATGTGTAAGCAGGAAGCTCCGAGGGAGTTAAATTGTATGTAGGACAGTTGTGGGAAAGAAGGGAAGTGGCTTGGAGAAGTGGTGAAGGAAGAGAACAAAGTAGGAAGAGAAGAACGAAAAGAGGATGGAATATAGAAAAAAATAAACCCGAAGGTAATGAACGAAGAGCTGGGTCGTCTGTGGCATGGAAAAAAAGTGTTCTTCTTATCTGGCAGATCCGTTATCTCACATCTGTATGCGTTATGTTTGTTTTTCTTTTCTGGCTTAGCATCAAACGGAATCTATTAGGCTTAACTGCATATTCAAGCAGATGGGTTGAGCACGGACTCGCACGCAAAATGGCGCAGGAATTTTCCTGCTACTTTTTCTCCCGTGCAGCAAATTGTTTCTCGCTATTTTGGTCAAACTACACTTTGCCTCATATTGACCCACTGCGCGTGCTCGTACACATGTGGTGGTGCAGACGCACATGTGCACCCGTGCACAAACAGCTGCTTATGCACCTGAACAAAAGGGGATTCCGTGCACCAAAAGTGCAAAACAGACAAGCTGTGCATGCGAACACACACGTATGCGCTCGCGCACACAATAATGTGACGTCGATAAATATGTGCAACCATAATACACTCAATCACCAAAAAGCATGCACGTCTTCATCCATACATAGGCAAGGAAAGTCACGTGGGAGCTGCACGCACAGAAACGCAGACCACTGATAAGATACAATAGCATCTCCACAATTCTCGAGGTGCTCCTCAGCCTCTGTCATTGCTTGTCATTTTACCTCGGGGATGAGGTATGCCGACTGACATCATGTCCTCACTGATGGTGTTATGTTTTAGAAGTCCTAGTGAACATCACATTCGGCGACCACAGTGTGCGCACAGAGCACACGCGCCGTGCAGTCCCTGTGCCCACACAGATCTGCAGCACCAACATTTGGTGACCACAGTGTGTGCACATAGCACACTCGCCGTGCAGCTCCGGTGCCCACATGGGGCTGCAGCACCGCTTCTTATGGTACCATTCACCAGGAGTCTTGATGTTTGCGCGCGGTGGCAGAACGATGCATTCCACTTACATTCACATACCACAAGGCCCATTAGAAGTGTGCCTCTCAAGCCTATCTGCATTTTGCATGCCTCTGTGTCAGTAATGCTCTTTACAGTTCTGCACACCAGGAAAAATAGATCAAAAGGGAACGCTGGTGGGCCACACCTGTAACCATTAGTTCAAATTACGCAATCAAGTGACTGCACAAATACACCTGCACATTGTGGTCTCTGGCTGAGGCCCACCTGGAGGGTTCTGGAGTCCACAGCCTGGGCTCGCTTCATAGATGTCATTGCAGCTACCATTAACGCAGTAAGTGAAGTGGCACTATGACTCAAGGCGAGATAGCCCCCTTGTATCTCAATAATGTTTTTTACAACCCAACTCGTGGTCTATGGTGGTATTCTTGCTGGTATTAAAGACATGGTGCTCTTGGTCAGGCGCGCAACACCCATTGGGCTCACCGGGCTTCAGCCCCCCCTCCCCCCTCCCCCCCCCTCGCCTCCTCTGCCCGGGCTAAGATGACACGCACTGAAATGATGCAAGAAGGCTGCGCATCGGAGCCGAGAATGTGATTTTTATTATGCTTTCTGAGAGGCCCAGCAGCCCAAGACAGACAGCCAGCCTCTGAACAGTTTCCTCGAGTGAACCCCCCTGCCCCCACCTCTTGATTTCCTTTAGAGTGGCGCCGCCGAGGTGAAATCCTTGCCTGAAGGCAGGGATTTCACCTAAGCACTTGATGGGTTGTAAGCATGAGGTGTGAAGATGTGCACAGCAGGGGGAAGGCATGGCCAGTGCAGGTGACGCTTTTCTTTTGTATGGGAATTTCTGCTGGTGTCATAGCCCAGGGTGTGCTGTCTGTGCACTTGTATAGATGTGTATTCCATACAAGTGCACAGACAGCAAACCCTGGGCTATGACACCAGCAGAAATTAATTTTCAAAGGAAAAGCATCACCTGCACTGGCCATCCCTTTCACCCTGCTGTCTGTGCACTTGGATGGAATTCACATCCACTGCACTGCTCACTAGATGAATGGTGAACAGGGCCATGGAGCTTTCTATTTTCGCATCCAAGCGCAGCAGCGAAGAAGCAGAGGAGACCCAGGCAAGGAGAATCCAGGAGACCTATCTACTCTGAGACCTTCGAGGGGCTGGATGCCAGGACACAGTGCTGCTGATCAGCCAGATTCCACAGTATAGCATTAGAAGAGCAGGCAGCAGTTTTTTATGTAAGTTCCAGTAACTTTAATGCATTTTTCAGCACAGCATTACCTACTGCCTGCATATCTAGGTTACTGTGAATGTTGTTCTTGACTTACATGCATGGAAACGTCAAAGAGGACAGTCCCCTCCAAATATGCAACTGTAATGTAAGTTTGTAGTGTTTATTTTTTTTTGGGGGGTGCTAGTGGGTAACTTTAGAGTTCAGGGTGGGTGTGGGTTTTAGGGTGCCTGTGAGTAATTTTATGGCTCATGGTGGGTTACAAATTGGGGTGCCAGGGGTTAATTTTAGGGTTCTGAGCGGGTATGGGTTTTGGGGTTCCAGGGGGCAATTTTAGGGTTTAGGGTGGGTATGGGTTTTGGGGTGCCAGGGGTCATTTTAGGGTTCAGGGCAGGTGTGGGGTTTGGGGTGTCAGGGGGCAATTTTAGGGTTCAGGGTGGGTATGGGTTATGGGGTGCCAGGGGGAATTTATGGTTCAGCATGGGTATGGGTTTTGGGGTGCCAGCGGGTAATTTTAGGGTCTGGGGTGGGTATGGGTTTTGGGGTGCCAGGGGGGGATACTTTTAGGGTTCAGGGTGGGTGTGGGTTTTGGGGTGCCATGGGATTCATTTTAGGGTTCAGCGTGGGTATGTGTTTTATAGTGCCAGGGGTAATTTTAGGGTTTAGGGCAGGTGTGGGTTTTGGGATGTCAGGGTGCTATTTTAGGGTTTAGGGTGGGTATGGGTTATGGGGTGCCAGAGGGGAATTTATGGTTCTGCATGGGTATGGGTTTTGGGGTGCCTGGGGTAATTTTAAGGTTCAGGGTGGTAATGGGTTTTGGGGTGCCAGGGGGTAATCTTAGGGTGTGGGGTGGGTATGGGTTTTGGGGTGCCGGGGGGGGGGGGAATTTCAGGGATCAGGATGGGTATGGGTTTTGGGGTGCCAGGGGTAATTTTAGGGTTCAGGGCGGGTATGGGTTTTAGGGTGTGAGGGGGTTAATTTTAGGGTTCAGCATGGGTATGTTTTGGTGTGCCAGGGGTAATTTTAAGATTCAGGGTGAGTATGGGTTTTGGGGGGCAAGGGTGTAACTCTAGGGATTACTGCGGATATGGGTTTTGGGGTGCCAGCGGTAATTTTAGGGTTCAGGGTGGGTATGGGTTTTGGGGTGCCAGGGGTAAATTTAGGGTTCAGGGCGGGTATGGGTTTTGGGGCTCCAGGGGGGTGATTTTAGGGTTCAGGGTGGGTATGGGTTTTGAGGTGCCAGGGGTAATTTTAAGATTCAGGTTGAGTATGGGTTTTGGGGGGCAAGGCTTTAATTTTAGGGATCACTGCGGATATGGGTTTTGGGATGCCAGGGGTAATTTTAGGGTGTGGGGTGAGTATGGGTTTTGGGGTGCCAGGGGGGGATAATTTTAGGGATCAGGATGGGTATGGGTTTTGGGGTGCCAGGGGTAATTTTAGGGTTCAGGGCGGGTATGGGTTTTAAGGTGTGAGGGGGCATTAACCGATCCTGTTTATCTGCCATTTTAGCTCCGCCCCATTGATTAACATTAGCCACGCCCCTTCATTTGCCATGTTAGCCCCCCCCGAAATTAAGACCTAGTTGCGCCCCTGCTCTTGGTACACCACTGCAACCCAGGAGCTGCTGGCAATGGTCGCTTGGGTGTAGCTTGAGGTCAAGCCTGGTCATGTGTCAATCGCTTGTCCTTGTAAAATGACTCACGGGGCACGAGGTACTACGTCCTGCAATGCCTCGCTGGCAACACAAGGGCCCGTTTTATGACAGTCACAGCCCGAGGCGCATCCTTCCACTGCCTCTCTCAGTGCGTTTCCATGGAATGCTCCTTTAAGATTAACATGATGTGACTCAAAGGCAGACAGCGCTCCTTGTGTCCCCAGCACACAGGCATGCGTGCCTGAAGAGGACTGTCATGCTGCAGCAACTCTCTGAAAGTAAAACAGTCATTTTTACCAACCTCTGAGGGGCGATGTACAGTTTTCCTTTGACTACAACAGAGTGTGGGGCTGGCATGCTTCCTGGAACACTGAACGTTACTGTTTTGGCTGAACAGGTTGACCTTTTAGCTAGAAAGGTGAGGTGTCTGGAATGACCTCCCTTCATATCTGCTGCGCCGCCTCAGCCGCCCCACTCTTGGATTCCTTGTTGCATGGTATACCTTAGGTATAGGTGCTCGGTGTATCTGTTCCAGGAACATGTGCTGATTAAGTTTAGGACAAAAGGCTGCAAAGTAGCAGCTCCTGAAAACCCCACAGAAATAGAGCTAAGTGTTGAATTTAAGGGAGCTCCTGCTTGTAGTGAATTAACCAATCCCAAGCTGCTTTACACCAGCCCCTCGCTATAGGGTCCACTGGGCCCTGTGGTGATACGTTTTTGGAAAATTGACTATCTATGGCACGTTTCTACTTCTGTGCAAGGCACGGCCCAGTGCTAATATATTGTAAGCCGTTATACTGAGGCGCTTCCACTCGCTGAGGCATGCACTTGTGTATGTCCAGTATGCGTTAATTAATTGGAATAAACAGTGCTTGGGAGGTTGACTCATGAGCATGTGCCCTGCTGCAGTGGTGCTTCATTTGCAGGGAACTCTCAAAACAGCCCCGCTCGGACATCAGGAGACAAGGTGTGACTCTGGTGCAGGGCGGGTCACCACACAGCACGAGACCACAGCTCGTACTCCCCTCAAGGCATGTCATATACCATAGAGTGCTCTGAAGCCGCCTGCCTGGGCCATCTGACGGGGAAACACACTCTATTAAAGACCAAGGACCGTATCTGGGGAGTGCGTGTTGGGTGTGTCAGGTCTACACGTGTTCATCGTTATGATGATTTGGAAGATGCTATCTAGGTTTAAAGTGAGCGAGTGGAGCGCAAACCATTATAAACAAGTTGGCTGAAGCGTGTCCTGATTTACTCCCATTATAACTGCAGGCTTCCACACTTTTCTTTTTCTGAAGTATTACCCAAAGGAGCCCCAGGGGCGGCTCTAGGCTCATGGCGGCCCTGGGCAGGGAGCGTAGGTAGGGGGCCCCCGGTGGAACGCAGGCGCGGAGGCCAGTGAAGAGGGGGGGGGGGGGGGTCAGGGTGTTTGGAAGTGGAACAGAGCCGTAGGTCCCATTCATTGAATTGGGTGCTTCTAAACTGGGCAAAAGCAACATCTAGGCAGGAAAACAGAGCCTTCGTAGATCCTTGGCTTAGTCTGAGCTAGAAGAAAATGGGCTGCCTACTTTAATGCTTCATCTCTGTATACAAGTTTGAAATGAGGGGTGTCTGCAGGTTGAAGTTCAAGAAATGTTTCTTAAGCTGAGAGCATCTGGCATCTACCCTCACAATTCAAAGGGGGCAGCTAATCAGACTGGGGTCAGTTTGCCCTCCGTAGAGAAGAATGTGTGATAGTTCCTGAGGAGGGGCCCCTGGTAAACCTTCCAGAGAGTGTTCTGGTGGTTAGCTGTATGGATTCTCACCAGACCACCTAAAGAAAGAAAGAGTAGGAAGAAGAGGGGACGGAGTTGTCATCTGTAGGCCGCACTTATAGTCTGTCTTGCAAACTCCTTTTGTACTTTATGAGAAAAGTTCACAGACATTTAAGGATAACCCTAACTAAGGCTAATTAGTAATATTTGCGGTCCCATATCATAATTCATACACTAATGTTCCAGAAGGGTAACGTCAGAGATGGCTGCCTTTCAATGTTTGTGAACATTATATTGAATGAAAAATATATATTCCCACACAGAGAGACCCTAGTACCTGAGCCTTTGGACTTATTTTACAGGAGAATGCAAGTAGACAGCTTGTCCTGGAGCACACCAAAAGACTACAATTCAACCGTCACCAGGTAGAACTCAGTTGTGGAGCTAAGGTGGCTAGCCAGACAAAGAGCAATTGCAAGCTCGGAGGATATAGGCCCTTACAAGCCTGGTCAGTAATTTCTGACAAAAAATTGGATGCTGAAACCTAGTATTATCAGCTGGCCAGGCCTATATATTTTGCAAGAGACTGCTTTAGTAATATTTACTAGTGGGAACTCTGCCATCAGGCAATGACCGGTTAGGGTGAAAGGTATGATAGGAATCAAGGTCCCTGCCCTTTTCTAGGGTCACTAATTGCTGAAGATGTTCACTTTGTGTAGCAATATTTGATTATTTCATGATTTATAAGTGATTTATGCAGACTGTGCCAACTTCTCTATCATGGGTGATTTAAATCTGCATTTCGACACCCTCTCTGGCTTGACAGTACGTTCCATCTCCTCTGATTTAGAGGCCTTTCAACTCCCTCAGATGGTTTCCCAGCCTACCCATTCAGGGGGGCATATTCTGGATCCCTTGTTCACTAATCTGCCGGGGATTCAAATTACCTCTGTTTCTCCGGTGGAGTGGACAGACCACTTCTTGGTATCCATTCTATGCCCTGTCTTTGCCACCCCTTCCATCTCTTCGGCTAGATGGGTTCAGAAGAGGGCTTGGAAAAAGCTTCGGTTAGAAGACTTCCATCGTCTTCTATTGGAGGAGCCGCTCGGCCCTTTGACGGATGTAGAAAAGGGGTATGACCTCTTCTGTTCTTGGATCACCAGGGCCTTGGACTCTCTGATACCTATTGTATCAACTAAAATCAATTCCAGAGAGTCGAGTCCCTGGTACGATGGCGCTCTTCAGGCCCTAAAGGGTGCCTGCAGACGAGCTGAGAGGGCTTGGAGGAAGACCTATGGGGCTGATCTAAAAGCTGCATACTCCAGGTCCGTCAAGCTCTACCATCGAGCCATCTGCCGAGCCCGTGCGGCTTTTTATGCCACTGAATTCCGGAACAGTTCTAATCCGTCGAAAGCCATCTTTAAGGTCGTTAAAGATCTTACGACGAAGCGGACTACCTCTACGACCGTAAGCTCTCTTTCCCACTGTGAATCCCTTGCATCCTACTTTCTGGGGAAGGTGCAAGCTATTTATCGGACATTCCCTGGTACAGGGTACAGTGAGGAAAGTACTAATGTGGTTCACCATCAGACTACTCTGCTTGTTTTCCACCCCCTCACCTTGGACGGCTTTGACAAACTTGCACTGCAAGTTAAATCTGGATCTCCATCCGATCCAGTAAGGCCTGCTCTTTTTCGTGATCAGGCTTTTATGGGGCGTTCAGCTGTATGCTCCCTTGTCAACCTGTCCTTGGAAACGGGAGTTGTTCCAGCTAAGTGGAAACAAGCCGTGGTGTCCCCAATTATTAAAAAGCCCACCCTGGACCCATCTAAGCCTGAAAGTTACCGCCCCATCTCGTTGCTACCCTGGCCAGCCAAGATTGCTGAGGCCCATGTCAATCTGGCCCTGTCTGAGCATTTGGTACGGACCAATGCCCTCGATCCCACACAAAACGGATTCCGTGCTGGGCACAGTACGGAAACCGCGTTACTTGTGATGGTGGAACATCTCCGGGCAAGGTTGGATGCTGGTCAAACGGCGGCGCTTATTTTGTTAGACCTTAGCGCCGCCTTTGACACGGTGGACCACAGCATCCTCCTGCATCGGCTCGAGGAGACTGGTATTGGCGGTCAGGTGCTGCAATGGTTCCACTCCTTTTTAGATGACCGCTCCTTCTGTGTTGCCATCCCTCCCTTCAAGTCCAATTACCAACCGCTGGCCATGGGGGTTCCGCAAGGGTCCTCGCTGAGTCCCACGTTGTTCAACCTTTACGTGAGACCGCTGGCTGATGTCGCTAGGCAGTGGGGCCTAACTTTGGTCTCATATGCTGACGACACACAGTTGGCGGTTACTCTCAGCGGGGACGCGGAAATTGAGGCCCCCAGGTTTCAGTCTGGACTGAAGGCGGTGGCTAGTTGGCTGACAGGCAATTGCCTTCAGCTTAATGCCACAAAGACGGAGGTGATGGTCGTCGGTAAGGGAGTGGAGCTGTGGGGCGACCAATGGTGGCCTTCAGAGTTGGGACCTACTCCGATCCCGGTATCGGAGGTGAAAAATCTGGGGGTATGGCTGGATGCCGGCCTCTCCTTTGTAGGGCACACAAAAAAAACTGCGGCCTGTTGTTTTGGACTCCTAAGGGGCTTGAGACCAGTTCTCAAGTTCTTTGATGCCCCAACCAGGCAACTGGTGATCCAGGCTACTGTCATCTCTCGCCTGGATTATGCCAGTTCTCTCCTGGCTGGGGCTAACCAGGCCGAACTAACCCGTCTGCAACGGGTTCAGAATGCCGCGGCGAGAGCGATTGTTGGCCTGCCCAGATTCAGTTCTGTGGCAGGTGTCCTCCGCTCTTTACATTGGCTTCCGGTTAGGAAGCGCATTCTCTTTAAGATTTTGTGTCTTGCCTTTAAGATCCTGAGAGGTATTGGCCCGGAAATCCTGTCGAGCTGTCTTTCCTTTTATGTCCCCACCCGCAGCCTCCGTTCCCAGGGTTTGGCCCTTGCGGTGGTCCCCAGATTCAGGCTCAGTCGCATGGGAGGCCGCTCGTTTAGGGTCATGGCCGCGTCAGCATGGAACTCCCTCCCTGTGGAAATCCGTCTGATGGAGGACCTTTTGACCTTCCGGAGGGCGATAAAAACTTTTTTGTTTTAGCTGTGTTGTTTTTACTTTCTGTTGTGTTATGTTCTGCCTTATCTTTGCGCCGGGACGCTCCTTGGCTGGAGTATCTGTGCGCACAATAAATCACCCTAACATAACATAACATAACATAACATTTGTTACCAACGGTATTGATTCCCACAAATAAATGCATATTAGTAAATGTATTACTATTATCTATTATTATTAGTCATAGTAGTATTACCATTAGCTAGCATATGTACTTATAATAAAAATGATTATGACATTTATGATAATGATACCTACACAATGCACAAACATTGTTAATAAATATTGTGTCCTAAATATCTTTTTATAAAAATGTCATTCCATTCTATGTACATATTCTACTACTCCAATGGAGAAATTGTAGCTAAAGTGTGAAGTTTTAGGGCATTCTAAGTGAGAAACGGCAGTGGGATATACGCAACTCAAACTTCTCTGGGATTCTAGTTTTGAGAAATGTTTGCATTTATTACATTTCCCTTGGGGATAGTCGAGCCCCGCCCCAAATTCTGTAGCTACCGACGTCACCAAAATAGGTCCATTTTCATGGGGAAAACGAGATGTCTCCATGTTGCATTTTGGGGTCAATTGTGTTGAGGGCACTAAAACAACCAGATAAGTGGGGTACCATTTTTATTGGGGTACGTGTGGGAATGCTGGGTGACAGGAATTTTATTGAGATTCCATAAATCTCATTCACATAAATGGGAGGATAATGTGTGATCTAATCAAAGTTTGAAGTTTCCAAGGCATTCTGGGTACGAAAACTGTCTGAGTTTCATGCAAGTCACACCACTGTGGCCTCCCCATGCTGCTTAGTTTTCAGAAACATCAGGGCTTAGTAGTTTCTCAGCGTGACAGCTGAGCTCAGCCCAAATACCTCAGCTACCCACACTGCCAAAATGGGTTCAATTTCATGGGGAAAACAAGATGTCTCTACGTTCTGTTCTGGGGGCCTGTCATGTCTAGGGTGCAAGGCCAACTGGGGTACAATTTTAATTGGGAGATGTATTGGAAGGCTGGGTGGTAGGCATTTTATCCCTCAGATAAACTTGATGAATATTCATAATGTTAGCAACATTTTTTGGTTTGCTGGGCATTCTGCTTAGGAAAACAGAGTGGGATTTATGCAAATCACAACACCCTGGGTGTTCAGTTTTCAAAAATGTCAAGGTTTGTTATTTTTCCCTTGGAACTAACTGACACAGAACCAAAATACCATAGCCACCACACATGGCAATTTAGTATGGAAATATGCAAGCAAGCAAGTGGGATCTGTACCCTGACGCTCTCAACATAATCATAGCATTCACTTCTCCACCTATTATGGCACAGCAGGCACGATGATGACAAACATGTGACCCTTTCTCTCGATGCCATGATGGGTTTTCATAGAATGTAATGGGATTATCGCTTTCACACAGCGGCCAATGGAGATAGGCTAAAAATTCTTGGATATGACGAAATTGCTTTACCACAGGGACCCGTATTACACTGCAGCCTTACCAGTGACAGAATCGTGGACCAAGAGAAGCGCAGCCCAGGCGGACCAGCTACCGGGAAAGACATTCACCGCTCCTTTCAGGCGCGCCCGCCGCCCCGGGACTCCATATCCCGGCAGCCTTTGCGGCGGCGCGTTCCCTGACGCGGAACAAGCGCCAGGAGGGGCTTGATAAGCAGCAAGCCCTCGGGGGAGCGGGGGGACCCGTATTACACTGCAGCCTTACCAGTGACAGGATCGTGGACCAAGAGAAGCGCAGCCCAGGCGGACCAGCTACCGGGAAAGACATTCACCGCTCCTTTCAGGCGCGCCCGCCGCCCCGGGACTCCATATCCCGGCAGCCTTTGCGGCGGCGCGTTCCCTGATGCAGAACAAGCGCCAGGAGGGGCTTGATAAGCAGCAAGCCCTCGGGGGAGCGGGGGGACCCGTATTACACTGCAGCCTTACCAGTGACAGGATCGTGGACCAAGAGAAGCGCAGCCCAGGCGGACCAGCTACCGGGAAAGACATTCACTGCTCCTTTCAGGCGCGCCCGCCGCCCCGGGACTCCATATCCCGGCAGCCTTTGCGGCGGCGCGTTCCCTGACGCGGAACAAGCGCCAGGAGGGGCTTGATAAGCAGCAAGCCCTCGGGGGAGCGGGGGGACCCGTATTACACTGCAGCCTTACCAGTGACAGGATCGTGGACCAAGAGAAGCGCAGCCCAGGCGGACCAGCTACCGGGAAAGACATTCACCGCTCCTTTCAGGCGCGCCCGCCGCCCCGGGACTCCATATTCCGGCAGCCTTTGCGGCGGCGCGTTCCCTGACGCGGAACAAGCGCCAGGAGGGGCTTGATAAGCAGCAAGCCCTCGGGGGAGCGGGGGGACCCGTATTACACTGCAGCCTTACCAGTGACAGGATCGTGGACCAAGAGAAGCGCAGCCCAGGCGGACCAGCTACCGGGAAAGACATTCACCGCTCCTTTCAGGCGCGCCCGCCGCCCCGGGACTCCATATCCCGGCAGCCATTGCGGCGGCGCGTTCCCTGACGCGGAACAAGCGCCAGGAGGGGCTTGATAAGCAGCAAGCCCTCAGCGTCGCGGGACGCGAGCGGGACGCCCGGAGCAAATCCCGGGCAAAGGGCGGGCCCTCTGTGGCCCTCAGAGGCCAGAGGAGCCTGGGCCTGAACCCCTGCCCGATTTACCTCAGCCTAAAGGAATAAGGGCCCACGGTAACCGTAAGTTGGACGTCCATTCTTACATTACTTCCATTGACTAGGTCACTTTGCCATCTACATAGGGGTGCCATGAACTGCCGGGAAACCAGAAGCATGGCCGCAGCAGGTACTAAAAAACTAACTGGGACTCTGGATGATTTTATTGTCCGCACCAATGCATTAATCGACGAGGGAATAATACTAATGGACAGGAGAGTATCCCAGGACCTAGCTAATGCCAAGAGATCTTCGTTGGGCCTTATTGCCCAGGCACACACTCCCAATATTAACTCCCGCCATAATATCCATAACTCAGTCGATCACACTGAGGTTACTAGGGAACTAGATGTTTCAAATTCACAACTGGATTTGGAAGCTACCCCTAATCTCAACATTCTGACAGAGAGTGGATCAAACGCTACTGAGCTAGATAATTTTCCCGTGGTAACTAACGCAAATCAAAGGGGTCTGATAGAAGGGGCAATCCCCAAACGAAAGGCAAATAACCCTACCACCCCCAAAGGGAAAAAAGCTCAAACAGCTCAAACTGTTCGATTTCAACATTCCTTAAACGCAGATCCGGGTATGGTTAGCAATAATTTGCCAGTTCACTCAAATGATACATGCATCCCACAAATTTCGGCTTACCGATTAGTCTTCCAGATGATACCATCCTAGATAACAGTCTGGAGGAAATTCTGGATCTTACTGGGGAAGCCACCAATCTAGCAATACAGAACCAAGATGGCCATGGGCAGAATATGGTCAATAATATCATTTTTAACACGATAAAAAGCCTACTTGAACCCATAGAAGCTAGACTACGCGGCTTGGAGACCATCCTGAAGAATATCCACAAGGAGATAAGCGCTCCATGCTTCACTATGAATGCCAAGACATCTTATGCTGCGAGTACAGCTAACAAGCCATCCTTGGGTAATAATGTCACTGCGCTCAAAACTAATCCTCCCAAGAACCCCAGTAGTACTCTAAAACAGGGAGGCACGAAAGCAAAGACCTCTGTTCCCAATCTACAGACGAATACATCTAATACTAAACAAACCCCCCAAGTTACAGCAAGCGTTCCCACTTCAGCAACCCTAAATCTCGATCAGGCCCCGCGAACTAAGGCTGTGGCTCGCAGAAATATCCATCTCCCGCCAGACGCCTGTCCCTATGTAGTGATTCTTACTGGAATCACTGAAATTCCCCCATCGGAAGTAGAATCTCATCAGGCCCTTAAAAACAAGGTGTGTCACTGGCTCACTAAAAACCATCCCCTCCCGCCTAACATTCCTAGCAATATTCTAATGGTAGAAAGAACTCCATGGGTGGGCGGGAATAGAAAAATTCTGCAAGGGGATTGTGTTGTGGTCACTTTCGAGAATACTCAGGTCGTAGAACACATATGTAGTAGAGCACCTAGACATCAAGCTAGCACTGTTATGGCTAGGCCCCTTTCGTATTTCTATCTACCGGGGAATCAAACAGATAAAAGATGGAGCTGGCTAAGGGGTCTACATGATCAAAAACCTAGACAGAGGTTTACCACCCCATGGGAGGAACAACCATACGGATGGGAGGAGGAGGGTGATGTGGGCTGGAATCTAGTGAGGAGAAGAAGAGGCAGACCACTCCAAGGAGGTTATGTGGTAGGGCCCCAAAATAGTTACCCACAACAGTATCATCAGATTGCAAATGGGCAAGATAACTATTTTAACTTCCCAATTGCTAATCGTTATGAGTGCTTGTCAACCACGGACTGGGTTGACTGACATACACAGGGTTTACTAGGTGGTCAGCGGTGCCATAACTCCCCGACTCTTTTGTTAAAAGAAGATAGCATCGTGGATGTGCAGAAGACTAACCTAATTCTCTCTCCTGATAATTGCTCGGCAGCTATTGAGGATAGAGGAGTGCATAACCCGCATAATTCTAATAAGCCACTTTGTAAATTCCTCACCTGGAATATAGCGGGTATTACTGCTAAGGCCTCAGATCCTAGCTGGCAAGGGTTTGTTAAACAACACGACATAGTGGCACTTCAAGAAACGTGGGATACATCAACCTGTTTCTCATTAGATGGTTTTCACAGTTTTTCAACCCCAGCTGTATCAGGTGCGAGAGGGAGACCCAAGGGTGGGCTTCTCACATTATTTTCACTGAATTTGGCTGGGTCTTTTAAAAAAATAGAACCTGCTCCTATGAACACGTTAATAATTGAGTGGGCTATTTCGGACCATCAATCCTTTTTAATTATTAATTTCTATAATTCTAGGGATGGTTCCTTTGTAAATGAGTATTTGACTACTCTGTTAGATTTTTTGTCAGTCTATAGACACGATTGCACTTCCGTCCCAGAGATGGTTATCCTGGGCGATTTTAATATTCACCCCTGTGATGGGGACTGCTATAACGATAGGTACGGAGGATCATTGGTTGAAGGGATCCCCCATTTTGAACACACTAAGGAGGGGGAGGGGCTTGAGAGCTTTCTTGCCACTTTAAACCTATTTGAATTGGGCTTTGGCAAAAACGAGATCAGAGCACCCACATTCATCGGGAGAGATGCTAATACCATCATTGATTACATTTTTGTATCATCAGGGGTGTTAGTCAGGGCTCGTGAATACAGAGCGGTGACCGCTGTCTTTAGCGACCACAACCCTGTCTTGCTGACCATGGACTTGGACTGCTTTCTGACTGAGAGGGAAACAGGGGTGGTAGCTCCAAGGGATCTCACCTCTAAGGAGCAGGGGAGGAGGATAAAGTGGGAGAAGATTGTCCCCGAAAACTTCTTCCAAACACTAGCGCAGGAAACAGAGGCAAAGATGGCAGTTTGCCTTGATCCTACTTCCTTGGGGCCTGAGGTTGTGGCCGCCTATACTGAGATATGTCTAAGGATCTCCAAGAAGTATATACACAGATGGTTCGATAAGGAATGCTCGAAAAAACACAGCGCCCTACTGAAAGCACTCAAACAGAGACCCAGAGACAGGACCCTAGTGGCAAGTCTGCGACAGGGATATAAAACTGCACTTGCCAAACGCAAGACTCAGATTAAGGAGGAAGCTTGGGAGAGTTTATTATCCGTAGACATATTGAGAGACAGTAAGAAATTTTGGGCCATCATCAACCAGCCCTTTTTCACTGAGGATGGGAAATCAGACATGGATTGCGTGATTGAAGACGAAAGATGGCTTAATCATTTTAAACAAATTTATGAAACCGAGGTTCCAATCCCTCCAGCTAGTGCCCCTTCGCGGAATACCATGATCATGGATTTTAACATTTTTGAGGTTGAAAAGGCCATTAAAGACACAAGCAAACATAAGGCCCCGGGACCTGATGGGGTACCTGCTGATATTTACATGCAGTATCCCCAATTCTGGTCCAAAATATTGACCAACGTTTTTAATGCGATACCTTCGGCAGGCTTTCCGTCTTCTTGGTCCACTTCTATAATTGTCCCGATTTTTAAGAAGGGGAACAGGGGGGACCCCGCTTGCTACAAGCCAATCTCCTTGCTTGACTCTGCTGTTAAAATCCTGGGCAGAGTCATTCTACAAAGACTCGGGGATTGGCTTGAGGGGAGTGGGGTTCTCTCTGACCTTCAGTATGGTTTTAGAGCTCACAGGGGGACCATGAACCAATGCTTAAACCTCCACCTCATTATTAGTAAATACACTGTGGTGAAGGAGGGGCATTTATATCTAGGGTTTATGGACTTATCCTCTGCTTTTGATTTGGTTAATCGCACTAAACTTTGGCTTATTTTGCGGGATTTGGGTTCGGACACTACCTTGGTGAATTTTTTACATGACCTCCATCAGAATTTGTTTGCCTCCGTTAGGGTTACAAGGGAAGGCAGGTGCACCGAAAAATTTAGATCAGGGAGAGGGGTCAGACAAGGTTGTATTCTGGCCCCTCTTCTATTCACACTCTACATTAATTCCCTTGGTAAATCACTAAATTTAGCCACCTTGGACGTCCCGCGTATGGGAGGGTCTCCCATCCCGGTCCTCCTTTACGCGGACGACGCCGTCCTAATAGCTCGCACAGGCACGGGCCTGCAAAGACTGTTAGACCATTTCGGATCTTTCATGGAATCTTTAGATTTAAAGATCAATACACTAAAATCCCATGTCATGGTTACTGGCTCACGTAGGAAAAGCCTGAAGATTAAAACTTTTAGTTGCAATGAATCACGAATCTCTAGGGTACCTTTCTTTTGCTATTTAGGTGTCACCTTTGACGAGAAAGGATCCTTGGGACCTCAATTAAAAATGAAGGCCAATGTAGTTGCTAGATCTACTACAGGCCTTATGAACTTTTCTAAAAAATTAGGTTCCAGACCCATGGAGGCCATGATCCGTATCTACAAATCCAAGTGCCTGGCAATCGCATCCTATGGGGCTGATATCTGGGGCTATGTTCCTTCTCAAGGCATCCAAATTGTAGAAAATAATTTTATACGAGCTTTGCTGTCACTCCCAAAGTCATCTCCTACATACTCTATTCATAGTGAAGTCGGTTTGGGCCACATTGCTGACCTTTTAAAAATGGCCCCCCTGCTATGCTGGGTGAAAACCTGGACAAACGAGGAGATCACGTTGAACCATCTCATACTCAAAGACTGTATGGCCTTGGATAAGGCGGGCAGTATTCCCTGGCTAGCGTATGTTAGAGCGGCATGCGTGAAGCTGGGGCGCCCGGATATGTATTCTTCACCACAGGGCCTTAAGAAAGAAGATGTAGGGTGGGTCAAGTTGCATCTCCGGAATTTGTTGGAGTCAGAAAGGGAGGAGGTTGAACTCAATAAACCTATGGTGAGAACAATATATCAACTATCTATTTCCTCAGTCATGGAACCTTACCTAAAATATGTGACCAAACCATACCATCGTTTTCTTTTATTGAGATTTAGGTTCAACCTTATCCATCTAGTGCTTGGTACCAATATAAAGTGGGGGACCTTTGAAAATACCCCACCTTGCACATGTGATAGCTTCTCAAATCAGGATACAGTTCACTTTGTGATGTTTTGCGAACACTATCTGGAGCCCCGAAATTTTTTTTTATATCCCATTCTGAAGGAACTTAATTTTGTCCAGGTAAGGCCTGCACTTTTACATCTGCAAATGCTTAACTCTGTGCAGGTCACATATGGTGTAGCCAGTTTTTTGGTGGCGGCTGCTCGATTAAATAAAACAAGACTTACCCAGACAAATACACATTTTGGCTGATATTTTGTCAACTTTGTTCTGGGGTACTGCATTAAGATCAGTGGGACATGGAGGTGCCTGTTTTCTCTGGACTCTACCTTATAGTGAACCTATTTTGTATTCAAACTTTTAAAAATAATCTCTTTTAGGAATCATTTTAGGAACTGCAATCAGGTGTATAAATTGTTTAATTGTTAATTTTTAATCTATTTAACGTATGGTTTTTATCTTTAAAAATGAATTGTGTATTGCTTTTATGGTTTTAATCAACCGAATAAAGATATTTGACTGACTGACTGCTTTACCACAGACCCAGCAATGTAGAGATCTTCAATGGCTCTTGTCTGATAAAATTGAAATAAACGGAGGCATTTGTCAAGGCTGTCCCTGGTCAGCTCTGCATTTTATGATAGCCTTGGAACTCTGAGCTTTTGCAATCGGTACCTTGAAAGAAATCATGGGCATAACTAACCCTGTGTGCAACCTCAAGCTACTGCTCTGTCGATGACATTATATTGAATTTATCCTCACCCAGAACCTTAATTTGGGGTTTAATTGTGACAATTTCAGTTTTCCCTGTTTATACAACTAACTAGAACGGCTGAAGCCCTCTACATGACAAAATATACAACATTTCAGTCTCTTGGAAGTCACCGTTTCTATAGCTGCAATCGAAACTAAACTATATGGGGATATTGATAAGCAGCAATATTCTTGTTATTGTAAAAGAGAGCCGTGATGGCCTCAAGATCTTCTAGAGTTCCTGAAATGTGAGAGCTTGCGTCTATGGGGTAGGGTATAGACAAAACAAATGTCAGTGAAACTGTGATTCAACTATATACTTCAGATGCTCCCCATTGCAGTAGCTTGTGCTTTGCTACAACTTGATCAAAGTTTGTCTGGCAGGATAAGGCACTGAGATTATCCTTGTCAAAACTTCATGCCACCACTTCATCAGGATATCTACGTTTACCAAAAATGTAAATGTACTACGTAGTACAGCAACTGTTTCAACTGGCTTGTCATTTCAGTATTGATTTGAGGATCTGTAACTGGGTTGGATCGGAGAATCATATTGAAGGAGATGCTGAAGGGCCACATATAATTTGAATGCATCAATGGAGTCATGGTGGTAAGGATAATATGAATATAGGAGGCTCCATCAAAGTGTGATACCAAGGCCATAGATCTATGGATCAGTATGTCTCTATGAACCTGCAAGCACCTTATTGACATTATGCGGAACTGCTTATAAGTGGTCAGCTGTTTGAGGAGCTTACATGGGTAAAGAAAGGCATAATGACCATTATTCATTTAATATCAGAAGGCTCTCTGAAATCCTTTACAGGCTTGTGCTCTGAGTTCCAGCGTGACTCCAATCAGCATTAATGCTTCCTACAATTTAGGACGTGTATTGCTAGAAAGCTGGGTAAACAACTATTTAACTTGCAAGCTTCCACTCTTATTACTTACTTAGGTAAGTTGGATAGCTGCAGAAAAGAAGACCTTGGCCTATTGTTGTGTAGCATTTTAGGACCGAGTGTACTTTTCCCGATTCATGCCCTTAAATAGGTTTAAATCACCATATCCTCATTTAGGCAGAGCTATCATAAACATATTTAGACATAGCTCATGCAGTCCAAATAGGGCAGGGCGACTTCCACTAGTTCGGAAAATCCACAATGATTACTTGGCAAACTCGGCTTCAGCAGCTAGGGACTTCCCCTTGCTCGCATACTGATTCATCCAAGAACTCATGGAGTTTTCAAAGAACTGAGACTCTTTGATGACGTTATTATGTCCACCTTTACGTCAAAATCGGCACCTTCAAGGTATAAATATGCCCACACTTTCCATAGTAAACTCATGGTTGTTTGACTATCTACTTGCCCGACGCATCCTGCTACAGCAAGTAGGAAGGAAGCCGACCCTCCAGCAGACGCACTGAGAGAGACGCTGCCTTTTCTCCTGCAGTGAAATCCAGCTCCAGTGTTTCCAAGCTACCTTTGCGGATTGTTGGGAAATCGAGTCCTGAAATTGACCTTCTTCATTCTAAAGCCAAGGTACGGAGCTGATTAGACCCTAAGAGAAATCTTGGATAGATTATTGGCAAAGAATACTAAATTTATGCCATACCTCACTTACTTCTTCCCTCGTACTAGACCTAGGTTAGGTACATCGGGGTAGGCGTATTTTAGAAGCACCAGTTGAGTACTTTTTAGCCTTTGTTATTTATGTATGTATTTATCTATGGTCTAGGAACCATACAATGCTCTTACAGTATTATTTTATTCTACTCTTTTTATGATATGATAAATGATATGATAAATAGGACTTGTAAAGCGCACATACACCTACGGTTTCTTGGCGCTGGGGTGGGAAGGCTATCCAGTACAGATCAGGTAAGCTAATTATAGGCTAACGAGAAGAGCCAAGTTTTCAGAGATTTCATGAAGTAGGCGTAGGATGAGAGGAGGCGAAGTGCTGGAGCTAGAGAGTTCCAGAAAAGAGGGGCCTGAGTGGAGAATCGTAGACCACCGTGTTTTTTTCGCCTGAAGGGGCAGGGGGTGAGAAGATTGTGGTTGGAGGAGCGGAGGTCGCCCTGGGGAACATATCGGTGCAAGAGAGAGGAGATAAAAGACGGTCCCTGGGAGGAGAGAGCTTTTTGGGTCAGGCAACCGAGCTTGAAAAGGCTGCGTTGAGCAACTGAGAGCCAATGAAGGTTCTTTAAGGGAGGCTTGGTGTGGGAGGATCTTCGTAGGCCATAGACCAACCTGGCTGCCTGATTCTGGATAGGTTGGAGACGTTTGGATTGGTATGCTGGTGTGCCCACATATAGGGAGTTCGCATAATCAATGTGAGAGATGACGAGCCCCAGGGTGACTTGTACAAGAGCTCCGTGAGAAAGAAGTCTACTAATTTTACGGATACGGCGTAGATGATAAAAGCAATTGGATACAACAGAATTAATTTGTGGCCTCATAGAAAGGTCCGTGGAGATGGTGATGCCTAAGCTCTTAACAGAGTCAACGGGGGAAGGAGAGGGGCCGAGTGAAGGTGGCCAAAAGGAAGAATTCCAAGGATTGCTGTGGGGGCCGGTGAGAACCAACTCAGTTTTATCAGGGTTAAGTTTGAGCTGATTGAGGTTCATCCAAGAGCTGATGAAATTCATGACAGAGTGGACATTTTGTATGGAGGACGGGGAGGGGTCAATGCAGAAAATTAACTGAAGGTCGTCCGCGTAGTTGAAAATGATGACAGATTTTTGTTGGAGGGCCGAGATGAGGGGACGGATGTAGAGGTTGAAGAGAAGTGGTGAAAGCGCTGAGCCCTGCGGAACCCCGCAGGCAATGGGCTTTCCGGCTGAGGAAAAAGGTGTGAGGGACACTGCCTGAGTGCGATCCTGAAGAAAGGAAGCAATCCACTTTAGTGGTAGCCCCCGATGCCGGCGTGCTCGACACGTTCGAGTAAGATGGTATGGTCAACAGTGTCGAACGCCGCAGACAGATCCAGGAGCACTAAAGCCTGGGAGAAGTTCTGGTCCGCCCCCCTTCTTAACTCCTCATGGACGGCCAGAGCAATAGGCTCAGTGGAGTGGCAAGGCCTAAAGCCAGCCTGATGAGGGTCAAGGAAGTGGGGGGATTCGATAAAAGTGCTCAGACAATTGACCACATAGGCCTCCAAGACTTTGCCTAAGAAGGGGAGAAGGGAAATTGGGCGGAAATTGGAAAGGATGACAGGGTCAAATCCAAGTTTTTTTGGAATAGGTGAGACCACCGCAGTTTTGAAGGGGAGGGGAACCAGCCCAGAGGCGAGGGAGTTGTTCAAGAGGGAAAGAGGGGGCGAGGGAATATTGCGATATATTTTGCGGCCAACGTCAGGGGGGCAGATGTCCAGGGGGGAGCCAGATTTGACTTTCCCGAGGAGAGAAAAGAAAGTGTCTTCCGTAAGTGTAGGAAACATAAGGTAGTGAATGGGATTGGGGGGCCGTGATAGAATGCAGTATAGTAGCAGCCGCGGGGATACTGGTTTTGATAGTTATAATTTTTTCCATAAAGTAGTTATTGAGGGAGTCGCAAAGGAGTTGCGAAGGAGGGGATTTAGTGGTGACACGGTCAGGTTTGACCAGCTCATCCACGATAGAAAAAATAGTTGTTTACTGTATGCATTATATTTTGCAACCAGTATTACGATTGTAGCAGTTCATTTCTTATGCTTGAGAAAGAAGACTGTTTAATAAATACGTTTTATTGAAAACGCCCGTCTATCTACTCATCTGCAACTCTGTTGAAACGAAGCATACACGAATTACTGAGTAAAATTTCTATCTATTGTTTCCACGACTCTGAAGATCAGTTTTATCTTGGGGAAACAACGTTGTCATGTTTATGCGGTTGTCAGAAACTAAGGGCCATATGTATCAAGCTAATTAGCATTCGCAAAGGCCGAAAATCTGCGAATTTCGGCCTTTGCGAATGCTAATCAGCTAAATGGTATGTATGTAACATGTTTGATGCAAAATAAGTAATCGCAAAATTTGCTTTTCCTTATTTTGCGATTGCACTTAAGGAATCGCAAAATTTGCGATTCGCTAAATGCAATGTATCAAACAAAAATTATTCAAAAAATGCCCATAAGGATTCGCAAATTACCACTAACTTCTAGTTGGTGGTAAGTTGCGAATTCTTTAAAAAAAAGCTTTTTACAAAAAAAACAAAGGTGCCATATGACCTCATACATGCCCTTAGGGCATGTATGTGCGCCATATGCCCCCCCATGTCATTTTCAGGGGTGCAGCAGGGTGTTCTTGAGACACCCTTGAAAAAATTCCTAATTTGCGATTAGCAATTTGCTAATCGCAAATTCCCCCTTCATTCCTATGGGCCTCCCGGCCCATAGAAATGAATGGGTAATTTGCGATTAGCAATTTGCTAATCGCAAATTAGGAATGGTAAGGAATCGCTATAAAAAAGCGATTTCCTACATACATACCGTTTTGCGAATTCTAAAGAGCGATTCCTTAAAAATCGCTATTTAGCATTCGCAAAACGGAACTATGATACATATCGCCCTAAATCCCTTCTTGTTAACTTGAGAAAGTTTCTAGTGACCTCTGAGCTAGTTGGCACACACAATTAAGTCTAATATATTCGATAAAGACCTAGTAGACATAAGTCCTACGTCACATCTACAGGATATATTATTCCAATGCGTAGAGCCTATTGGGAATATAGGAACTACACTACACTATATGAGACCCTGATTGAAGAAATGTATTCAACTGTCACTGCTAGAAGTCTTCCATACAAATAGCAACCAAAACATCAGAAATAATACATGCTGGGTGAAGGGACGAAATATGAACTACTCATGACTGAGATCTTTGCATAGCCCAGTTGACATTTAGTTACTTTAAAATCGTTTAAGACTGGAACTGGTTACCTAATAAATTATACAGGGTCAAACTTGTGCCCACTCCAAGCTGCTGGATGTGTCATCACGCTGCCAGGGACATGGTTACATCCCTTGTAGGCCTCTCTCTGGAGACAGCTCAAACCTACAAGTGAACTGCAGATCACTCCATCTTTGGAATGTGCTAAATTCGACTCGACACACAGGAGATACCAGGAATTAACAATCACCAGACACGATGCTTAGACTCGGCCCTGGTGGTTGGGAAAGTATGTGTTTTGTGACACTGGAAATCTAAAATGTATTTTGAAGAATGGTCTGAGGCTAGGACAATAACGGCAATTTATCAACTGTTGATCAACAAACTGAATGATCAGCTACAAATGTTGTAAGATCTATGGGGCTCATATGTGAAAATTAAAATTGTTATATGAAGATAATAGGAAATTCTATTATCTGCTTGATAAGGCCAAATCAGACATTGTTTTCGTGGTGTGCTAGTAAGGTTCTTTGCCATGTGATTATTATAGTAACTTTCTTTGAAATATGTGAAATCACGAATTGTTCTCTCTTCTAGTTATGAAGGCTAGGATTAGACTGCTGTACGGTATCTATAGTCCCACCAATGCGTCCGGGTTTGATTTACACATATATGTTTTTCGTATTAACCCCTTCAGTGCTAATGACAAGGGTAACTCGTCATGGAGTTTCCATTGATTTCAATGGAAATTCAATGGTCCTCATTGCACACCCCTTAGCATCCAAGTGTATTTCCACTTTTTGTCGTTTTTGCAAAATCGAATACAAAGTTTTGAACCATGAATTCAAACACGTTTTGGCCTAAGTGAGAATAGCACTTCACACAGCATCCATAAATCTAGGACCGACCCTTTAACCTTGGTTCTCGAGGGTCCACTCAACTTGATGCCCAGTTCTGAGCCGGGGAGGGGGATCTGCGGGGCTTAGCTTTATCTCCTCTATTATCCAAGCTGTACATCTTGGTCATGTGCTGCTTGGACTGGATTTTATTTGTGCATATATGCAGATGATATGCCTAGTATCCTCTCGAGTATCTGCGCCCCTTGTCCCCCCTCACAGCGCTGTACATGGGGGACTGGCTGACTGCCGAGCATACTTTAAATGGACCCCATCATTTGAAGTTAGTTTTGAGTTCTTTTCTGAATACAATGTAATCCGGGTTCATTCTTATGCGATCTGAAAGCACACCCCATCGCCAGCGAGATAGTAAGCAGAAGGCGTGATTTGTCGTTTTACTTCTTGCTGTTTAAATTTACAGAATTCGATGGTTTTTGTTCTTAACGTTTCTTTTATCGCGTGTGATTTGGGTGCCATCTTTCAAGTAGGATAGAAGACCAGTGTGTTTTGTTTTATATACTATACATGTTATCTTGAATTCATTCTAGATGACAAAAACCTTATGTAGAATGAGAGCAGGTTGAAATATTTGCACGGGAAACGACCTTTAGAACGTGGTTTTACCACGTTGTACCTTCAATGCATTTTTTACCACGCATGTTTTCAGAACGCATATGCTTTTATGAACTATGCACTTACATTACACAGGGATCTGTGCTCGACTCAATTCTCACAGGTCCACATCCCACAGGTTTGCTTAGCCTTTCATCCTTACGAGGCTGATAAACTATGCATCCTTTATAGCTCCAAGACACATTCTTGGAATAAACGTGCACCTGCGCCAGTTATGCTATGTATATTAGTATATGATTTCAAAATAACAGGTATTTAAAAGTGGTTTCTTTGTTCTTAGTCTACTCTGCTTAAATATTCATTAATCAAATGGTCCAGGACCGCCGTCTTGTGCAGGTAAGAGAGTTGTGCACAGGAATAGCAGGTAAGAATGCAGCGGTTAGCCTGTGCTGTAAGTATATGGATTTAGCATTACATTGCAGCAGTGCATCACGTATGAACAATAAGTCTCAAAAAGGATGTTTTGATATAGACTGACAGCATGTTTGTGAGAGGTCTTTATGCAAATAAACATTAATAGCGTCAATGTTTTATGTTATGATATTCTTTTAAGCTTTTGGAACTTCTGAATCAAAGACAAGGGCATCATTCATTTAGAATGTTCACACTCGCCTTGATTTTTGAGTGAAAGCCATTGACAAAGTCAGAGGCGTAGCTAGCCTTGTGGGCGCCCATGGCGGTCTCAGCGTTTGCCGCCCCGCGGAGGCCGCATTGAAAAGCGGGGGGGTGATGGCAGGTATTTTCTCCGTTTGCCGCCCCCTCGAAATAGCATTGAGGAGCGGGGGGTTGGAGGGGGGCTGTTGTCACCTTGAGATGGCAGGTGATAGCGGGGGAGGTCACCCCAACCCTAGCTACATCAATGGACAAAGTTGCACCGTGGATAGAGAGGGCATCACAGGCGGATTGTAAACATCCCTGGCTTCGCTTAATGGGGAAAGGGTAACACTTACTTTCAATGGTGGATAAGAACTCAATAGGGTCCTGCGAGGATATGGGTCTGCCACAGCCCAACCCCCTCTCTTCCCCCCTCCCCACCCATCCCCGAAATTTAGAATGTTTGATGTAGCCCGCCCGATTGGGTGCTGTGGGATTGACCTAAGGGGAGTGGAGACAGTGTTGGGTGTTTTGGTGCATTTGCCCAGAAAAAGGGTTTCTCTTCTGCCTTTTCTCTGTCTATCTCAAGGGTCTGAGAATTGTTGTTCTCACCATTTCAATGAGTGCTTAGGTGGACACAACTATTTTGTGGGACAGCAAGAGGCTGCTTTTGCAGCTAGATTTGGGCGTTGTCATGCTGTCATACAGTGAGGGAGGTTCTTACAGTTTGCTATAGATTGTCTTGTGTTATAATTGCATCTACATAGCACGTACTACCCATGACGAGGCGTTGAATTGCTTTTTAGGCGAGTAGCATGCTACTCCGGAACCCATATAGGATTAGTGGTAAATTAGTATAGTGAAAATATGAAAGTATTTTGAGTGGTGGATGTGCTAGTTAGGTATTTGGATTGATAAGGATAGTGGACGGTAGAAGAGGGAAAAAGGTTTGTATTTATATAGCGCTTGCTGCCCTTGATGTGGTGTTGAAGCGCTTTTTCGGTGAGTAGCACATTATTTCAGAACCCATAGAGGATTATTGGTGAATTAGTATGGTGAAAATAGGAATGTAATTTGAATGGTGGATATGTTAGTCAGTTATTTGGATTGAGAAGGAAAGCAAAGGGGTAGAAGAGGTGTTGAAGTGCTTTCTCAGTGAGTTGCACGCTACTCCTGATCTCATTAAGGATTAGTAGTGAATTAGTATAGTGTAATATGTAATTCATTTGAGTGGTGGACATGTTAGTCTGTTATTTGGATTGAAAAGGATAGTGGAGGTATAGAAGGTAAGGATTTAGAAATTTTATTTTGGAGCTCTTAGCAGTAGGAGGAGACTTGGGATGAGTAAAAGGGAGGTGGAGGGGGATGAGTAAAAGGGAGGTGTAGGGAGAAGAGTCAGAGGGAGGGATTAGAAAGGCTTGCTTTGGGGGGTCGGAATAGTAAAAAGAGGTATGAGATGAATCAAGGAGGGGTGGATTAGGGAAGAGTCTTGAAAGGGGTATTTTGGGGATCATGGTAGTGGTATGGGTTCTGAGGTGAATGAGAGAGTGGAGGTAATGGATATATTGATAGAGGTATAGGGTGAAAAATAGGGTAGTGCATTGGAAAGAGTAGTAGAAAGAGGTTTGAGATGAGTCAGAGAGTTGAGATAGAGAATATATTGAGAGTGGAATAGGGTAAAAAAATAGGTAGTGCATTGGATATACTGAATTAGAAGAAAAGTAATAAAGAAGTAAAAGTAATAAATATATAGAGTTCCAAAAGTAATAAAGATATAGATCTATAAGTAAATGGAAGGTATATGGATCTATAAAGGAAGGTAGTATATGTGGATTAAAGATGCACTAAATAAACTCTGGCTTTCAAGTGTTATCATACTTTAAATGAGTTTCATTTATTTTATATATATATATATTTTTTTAGATCAATAGTGAAGCAATCATAGAGAAATCATTATGATAAAAATATTTACCTATTTATGCAGTCCTTTATATACCTGTTAAAACATAGAATAATGTAACTATCAGTAATATGTACATTTGTTAAACCGAACTAATGAATATCTAGATATAATATTTTTATTTTTAAAACATTATTATTCTACATGTTTATGCAAAGCAATACACATATATAGGTACATATCCATAGTGCAAATACATGATTATTTACAGCTGTATATTGCTGTATATTTCTATCTGTTTGCATATAGTGGTTATGTGAGGAAGAGCCAATTCTTGAGTAGTTTTCTAAAGATAAGGTGGTTGTCTGTGGATCTTACGTGGGGGGGGGGGGGTAAAGAGTTCAATAGTTTGGCTGCTTGAACAGAGTATGATGTGCCACCCATTGTTTTTTTCTGGTATCTTGGGATTTTGAGGTGAGGTGCGACTCTAGAGCAGAGGTTCCTTTGTTGAATGTGTTTGGTGATTTTATTCCTGATGAAGAGCAGTCCCATTCCATGTATCGCTTTGTGGGTAAGAAAAAGCAGCTTGAACGTGGATCTTCTGGCACCCGGTAACCAATGCAGGCCTTTTAAGGCAGGGGAGATGTGGTCTTGGGGTTTTATATGTAAGAGTAGTCTGGCAGTCGAGTTCTGAATCCGTAGCAGTCTTTTCATGGCCATTTAAGGGGATCTGTGGTAGAGGCTATTGGTGTCATTGAGTTTGGACAAAACAAGGGAGATGGTAGCCTGGACCTTGTGTTGTAATCCGAAATGAGGGAAGATTTGTTGCAGAGTTTTTATAGTAACAAAGCTTGATCTTGCTAGTATGTCCACTTGGGTATCATCCATAGCTTGGAGTCATGGTCATTCTGAGGTTTTTTACTGCCTATAATATTTTAGGTGGTGTTCCCAGATCATCAGGCCACGAGGCGAGCCAGTCATAATGTTCCAATTGTCACAGGTAAACATTTCCATATTGGAAACATTAAATTTGAAATGGCTCCTCGTCATTCTTTGATCCCGGGCTCTGAGACAATTGAAAATTGGTGAGTTTCCAATGTCTTTGGGGCATTGCAGTTGAAGGAGTATTTGTGTGTCATCTGCATAGTTATAATACATGAGGTGAAATTGATTGATCAATGCCGATAATGACTTTATGTAGATGTTGAAACGCATGGGGGAAAAAAAGAGCCTTGTGGGACCCCAACTTTTGTGAGGTACGATTTGGACGAGAAAGGTGGGGAGGATGACGTTAGTTCTGTTGCGAAGGTAGGACGCAATCCAGTCTAGAGAAGTCCCTTCTATGCCGGCTTCCTAGAGCCTTTGTATCAGAGTGTCATGATCAACCATGTCAAAGGCAACCGAAAGGTCCAAGAAAAGTAGCATAGCAATCCCAGTGCAGTCAACGGTGTTCTTCAGGTCATTCCAAATGGCAAAGTGGGCATATTCTGTGCCTCTTCCTGGATGAAATCCTGTTAAGAAGTCTGTAAGTATGACATTCCCTTCAATGAATGGTGACATCTGGTCGAAAGCTGCTCTTTATATCAGTTTGCCCAGGAAAGGTCCATTTGAAATCGGTCTGTAGTTGTCAGAGTTCAGCAGATCCAAGTTTGTTTTCTTCAGTAATGGGCATATGTATGACTTTTTGAGTTCTTCTGGAAATATTCCAGTTGTTAAGGAGTTGTTGATGTTTCTCCTTACTGGAGTGGTAGCAGAAGAATTGCCTTGAAGGTTTGCTGTGGAAATGGGTCAGAAGGGTTGCCAGCAGGCCTGCTTTCTTTGACCAGGTCCATAAATTCATTATGTGAAATGTGTTGGAAGGAACTGACAGGCTGGGTTAGATTATTCTTGGATAGTAGCTTTGTAAAAAGGGTTAGTGCTGATCCTTTGTCTCTGTTTTAAGTATGAGTCCAACGTGTCTGCTTTGTCCGTGTAATGATGAGCCAGTTTGTCTGTGAACTCTTGAGTAATGGGATGAGCTGCTTCTAGGCAATTTGGTTTACGAAATTCATTGACAAATGTATAGATTTCTTCATTTGCACATTTATCATTTTGAATTCTGTCTGAATAGTATTTTTTCTTTGATTTTTTGATAGCGGATTTGTATAATCTGTTACTTTTCTGTAGGCGAAGTTTGTCTTGGTTGGCGTTGTTTTGAGCCAGGCACGTTGCAGCTATCGCTTCTATCTCTGTATTTTTCAAAGGTGCTTGTTTTCTTTTGTTATGTTGTGTGTTTTTTAGTAATATCAGGATATCAAATGCATTCCGTAGCCACTCATATCGTTTCTGAACAGAATTTATTGTTTCTAGATCTCTACAGGATGTTAGTTGTGTTTCTAATGGTTCCAAATTGAGTTTGTTCCACGGTTGTTAGGTGCATGCATGCAAGGTGGTTTTAGATGCGTCGCTTAGTATTGTTTCATGTTGGAAGGCAAGCAAATGGTTGTCTGACCATGTGACTGGAATGATCGTTTGAGAGGTAACTAGTTCTGTATTCGCTGGACACATCCTAGATGTCTTTTTTTCTATGTGTGTGTGTTCATGGACGATCTTATGCAGGTTCAGTGCTTCTAGACCAACGATGATTGTTTTTGGATGGGGCATATTTGGGTTGTCAAACCAAATATTGAGGTCACCCAAAATGCATAGGTTTGAGTGCAGTGTTATCCGGTTTGAAACCGTGTCTAGAAGTGTGTCTGAGAATGTTGCCTTGCTAGGTGAAGGTCTGTAAATGAGCAGGAAGTTACAGGAGGAAGACGGTCTAGGATTGCATCTGGTGAAAAGGGCCTCACAATTTTTTAAGGAGATGTTGTAAACTTTAGTGATATATAATATTTGTCTGAACACAACAGCTAGGCCACCTCCTTGTTTGCCTATACGATTTTGGGAGAACGTTAATAGCCTAGAGGAACGGTTTCATGGTGGTATATAGCCATATCATCTCCCAACCATAATTCAGTTTTAATAGTATGTCTGGTTTTACATCAGTGAGGAGGTCATGGATGTGATGTTTGTTCGTACAGAGCGATCGGGCATTTATTAGTAGTCAGTTTAGGGAATGTACTTTGCAGATAGTGTGACTTTGTTTTGCAGAGGAGTGAGCAGTATTTTGTGGGCTTGCAGCTGGTGTGTCCTTAGTGTTGGTATCCTGTATATGAGGATAGCAATCGTGTTGCTTTTCTGTATTGTGTTCTCCGTCCAGCAGGCTAAGAAGGCATTTTGATGAGTCTGTGTGTGTAGGTGGTGGAGACAGTGTTTGAGAGCGAGTTAGTGCACCTTGTTGTTTTTGTAGTGTAATCTTGGTGTCCAGTAGACATGGAGAAGCAAAGAGGTAAGGTGTGGCACATTGTTTATTTTGTTTGTGTCTGTTTAGGGCAACAGGTGTATGAGTAAGGGGTGGCGGTGCAACATGTGGGTCATGTAGTAAGTTTCTAAATTGTCCAGTGGGTGAGAGGCGGTTAAAAGAGAGTTGCTGTGATGCTGTATATGTGTTGGGTGTGGTTAAAGAGAGAAAGCTTGGTATTGGGATTTTTACATTTGTGTAATTTGAAAGGTGGGTGTATGTTTGTGATGGTAAGTATTATGAGGTGTTGCTCTTGAGAGATGTTGTTGTGCTGGTGTGCATGATATATTTTGCTTTTGAGGAGTAGTGAAAGAAGCTGCTGATGTATTTATTTTATGAGATGAATATGTTACTATAGTATTGTTTGTGAGTGAAAGTTATAAGGTAAAGGGGGTGGTGATGTGTTTGTGAGTAGAGTGTATGTTGTGTGTAAGAGGGGATGAAGTAGAGTTTTGAGTGTTTGTCTTAGATATGTTTGCTGCAAGAGGTAATATGTGTGGTGCAGTGGAGTGTAAGTGTTGTGTGGTTGTCTTATTGTGGACGAAAGAAGAGGAGGGATGTTGGTTGATAAATGGGTGCCTTTTTATTTACCAGTTTGAGGGATGCCAAGAGGCTTGGCTTGAACTCATTGACTGTTGTGATTGCACCACCTTGCTTGAAAGGAGATTAAAAGCTAACATCAATTATTATTTCAAACTTAGTGCTGGAATACTTTGTCAGCAAAATATTTGGCAGCAGCCTGGGCATATCTTCCTCCTACAGAACAACATGGTTTTGTAAGAGGGAGGAATGCAGCCAAGATAATACAGACTGCATAGGGTTACTACAATTCAAAGTTGCTTATCTCCATTAAAGCAGCAAAGTCTTAGACCCTGATTACAAGTTGTGAGGAGGGGAATTCCAATTAGCACAATTATACGTGGCTCAGTGCTCAACGCACCCGTTTGTACCAGCCGGTAAAATCGCTTAAGAAATGGGCTAAACTTTTTCCCATTTTAACCTTATACTCCAGCCGCCGACCAGACCCTGGAAAGGCACAGGGGGTACATGTAATGCTGTACCCATCAGGCAACATCTTCTCATCTTCGCACCCCCTCCAATGTCCTGCTCCACATGCTTGCAGATGTTTACTCGGAGCAGGTGGCAGATGTCTGTATTAAACGTGTGTGTGTGTGTGTGTATTTGAAAGTTGAAAGGGAGGTAAGTTGACTAAAATGTTGATTGTGGTTTCCCCATAAAAGTAAAACACATTCATGATATCAGTCAGTTTCAACTATTTTTCAACTTTAGTTATAAAGGGAATAACTTTGGATTATTTTTTCAAAGGAACATTTTAGTATGAACTTTTGTTTTACATATAAGTTGCTTACTATGTGTCAGATGTTCACACTATTATTATCAGAGGATGTTGCCTTTCACCTAAGCCCTTTCACTTTCTATACAGCCCAGGCGGCGTATCTGCACAGATGGGGCAACAGTAAATTGTCTCCAACACCTACCAGATGTACAAATGACTTTATTTTCACTGCACCCCTAGTATCTAACATCTTTCGAGCTAAAATCTGCTTAGGTGCAAAAGGTAACCAGGAGTGGGAGAATATAACCTTCAACCATTGTCTCTAATGTACCACGAGTAATGACAGTGATAGAAGGAGACACTCAATTCTTCTCTTTGCAGTACTTCTTCTATCTGATCCCCAAACACCCAAGGTCCTTCAGGACCACCAATTTGCATGTAGAGAAATTAGATGCAAGTTTTATATTTTAATGTTATATTTAGTGAATGTTGCAATGATCATGAACATGACCTTATTTTGGTGTGAAATCACCTAGACCCAGATTTACGCAGCCCTTGCACTACCATTGCGTCACACAAAGATTCATCTCTTGAGAGAGTAGAAATTGGCATAGAAGCAGGTCCTGATCCTGTGAGGGATGGTAATTGAAAGGTTGCACCACATTTGACCCAAAAGTTTTGTGCTCTCACTCACAAAGTTCATTCATTGTCTACATCACCCTCCCTGCTCTCAAAGCACAATTATTGCATCAATGGTTCTTCTTTCAATTTGGATAAAGAGGTTTTTTTAAACGTATGAGAGAAACATGAGTACCAATAGAAGGTGAGAATCACTACTCCTTGAGAAGGACAAACACAGGAAGAAGCCATCGAATAATATGCAATTAATATGATATTGACAAGAAAGCCAATCAATGATAAGCAATGGACTGTTCCAAAGTTCACAATAAGCATTCATTTAAATGGTTAGGAGACAATAGGTCTTCAGCAACAGACAGCCAGGGCTGGCTTTAGAAGAGACTTAAAAAATATGTTTTTCCAACGTTGCTAAAGGTGGAATATAGCATAGTACAGTGAAGGATATAACCATATTTTAACATATATTTTGCCCAACTAGGACATTTCCAAGACCTATCTACCAAACCGACAGAGCACCTGAAACCTTCTGTTCCTAAAGTACAGGTACACAAATGATCAAAAATGGATGCACGGAAGGTGCAAGGAGTTGAGATAGCACCAAAAAAAAACTATAAAGGTCTTTTCTTATCCCACTCACCATGGCACAGATCAGCACATTGAAATGCCCAACACCCACGCAAAGTGAAGATTCCGACATTGGAATATCAACTGCCATAACTGGAGCACGAACAGTGGCTGGAAATGGACTGCTGAGATTGAATTTGGCGAATATGAACTTCGAGCCCTGTCTCACAAAATGGGGCTGGTGGATGGTAAACATTCTGCGGACTTGGCCAAGGGCGGAGAAGTCTTAAAAGCATGATCCCTGCATCGGAGCCATCACAGGAGCCACCGGAAGGATCACATATCTGTAAGAATGACAATCCACGGTCCCTGACTCCTGTGACAGCATTGAACATGCGAGTGCTACTGGGACCGGTGGCTACACTGTGCATCCTGGTGCGGGGCAGCGCTACACCACAGTGCGCGACAGATGCCCGAACGGGATATTGTGGCAGTGAGACTTAGCAGATTTCCTAATTAGAGGCTATGTGCGCAGAAGGAACATGACCCGCGGTAACTACCCCGAGCACGTACTGCGCGCACGGAAGATCACACATCCCCTTGGTTAGAGATTAGCCCCTCCTGCATCAGCAAGCCCAGCGCCGTGATCACCACGAGCGTGCAGCCGCCCAGTCACCGGAACAGAAAGGACAGACCGCCCCATCGCGCCCCCCGGCTCCCAGTCCAGAGAGGTGGAGAGCGGAGCCTCTCTGTGAGCTACCAGCGATGCCCGGACTGAGTTATTGCCAATTGGTCCCCCGTGGTGTTGTTCCTCATGTGTGGCTAACCGGAGCACTGAGCCTGAGTAGCTTCTATTTCAGAGCAACACCAAACACTCTACTACCGTGCACCGCCACAGTTACCTGGTGAGTGCCCCCATATTCCACTGGTGTAGCAGATAAATGCATAGAGCATTACCATAGGAGGGGAGAAGCATGGCATAGCGCAACTTGGAGTCCAGTAGGGTCGGATAGCGCTTGATGTGGCACATGCAGCCAACACAATGGCCATCTCCCTAGTCCACGATCGCAAACATTGAGAAGCTCAGTCGGCCATTCTGGGACTGCCTCCTGTGGGAGACAGATGGTGTGGGAGCCGGAAACATGTCTGGGAAGAGGTTCCGCATAGCGCAACTGGGCTGATTGAAGACCCTGGCGATTGTTGGGAATGGTGCGAAAAACCCCTAAGCAGAAACAATTGCCCTTCGAAGTCCTTACGAAAATGGACAGCCAAAAAAATGCAGCAATGGCTGCAGAGGCTACCGCTGGAGCTTCCGGTGGCACTGCACCCCCAGACAACTCTGCCTTATTATTGGAGCCACGATTTGGGTTTAAGACATTGGATACCAGACTCGATTCGCTCGACCAGTGCCTCAATGGATTGGGAGAGAGAATTGATTATCGTGACACCAGACTGGACACTGTGGAAGGCCGCACGTCAGATCTCAAGGGCAGAGCAGCTCAAACTACCAAGGGGGTTGATCAAAAGTACATGCCGGAAGACCTAGAAACAAGGCGTTGGCAAGGGATAAACCCAAAATAATCAATCCTGTTTGTGCAAGCACTGACTCCGTGATAGATCCCTTGTCCTCTACTTTAAATTCACCAAAGAAGGCAGTGATGTTTAGCAGTGAAGAGTTTGTGGCAGTGAGGCGGTCACTACAGTTGGGGAAGCCCCCATCTTCTAGTGGAAAAATAAAAAGCACCGTGGAGTATCCCACAGATGAGGATGACACTCACTCCAGCCGGACCTTAGGCAGACCTTCCCTTCGTCTCTCCATTGTATCTATACCCTAACCCTTTCTCTCCTACCCCCTTACCCTTCCCACTCCATTTTCCTTTTACTGTATGCTCCTTAAATGTTTTTATTGATATCATTGCTAATATGTAACTGATGTAATTTTGCTAATATGTGGAACCTTATGTAAAGCGCTCTGATACCTTCGGGTCTAGCCAGCGCTATATAAAACTCTTTAAATAAAAAATAAAAAAATTACCTACTGGCGACCTAGTTATAGTTAGAACCTAATTTACCATAGGAAAAGCACTTTTTGATTTGCTAATAACTTTGGTGTCATTTGACGTAACTTCGCAAAATTCTCCCAGGTCAGCTGCTATCCTGAAAGTTTGGGGGTGATTCGTCAAGCGGGGAATGAGAAAAAAGGGGTGTCCCAAAACATGTTTTACCCCTGTTCATTTCCATAGGAAATTTTGAGATGGGTTACAGCCCTAACTGCTGAACGGAATTACCCCAAATTTGGCAAAAAGGTAGAGCTTGGTTCAGAAAGCGACCTTTTTTTTAAATGTTGTAAATCTGTTCAGTAGTTCTTGAGAAATTTAAAAAATAAGAGTCAAAAAATCTATTTCCCATAGGAAACTTTGGGCAAGGCGACAGCTGGAACTACTGAATGGAATTACCCCAAATTTGGCAAAAAGGTAGTGCTTGGATCAGAAAGTGAATATTTTTTTAAATGGTGTAAATCCATTCAGTAGTTGAAGAGAAATTCAAAAAATAAAAGTTTTCAATATCTGGGCAGAGCCTAACCCCCGAGCACAAGCTTCTTTGTGATTGGCTGCCAACACTCCAAACCAGGAAGTGTTGACAGCCATCTTGTGACTCGGTCAAAGCGAGTCACCAGAAAATAGAGAAACAAAGGTATACAACAAGAGAAGAGGCAGGGTAGAATCACCATGACCCCCTAGGCTTTCTCAGGTGGGCCCAGAAGGACCCAACAGGGCCCAAAAAAGATTTTTTTTTTAAAATTTCAGCGCAATACACTCTGGGGTCACGACTTCAGCCGAAATTGTTTTAAAAACAATAAAGCGCGGGGTCCCGCGTTTTATTTTAATGAGGCCCCCTGGTTGGGCTAGGTCCCGGGGGCATTTCTGAACTCCTTCGGTGTCCATGACAGCTCCCGGCCTTCATGAGTCATGGTAAGCGTGTCCTCATGACGGCCGGGAGCTGTCAGAATGTTGCTGCTCCGCCCATGCACTGTTGAATTAATCAGTGGGCGGAGTTCTGATGGCTCCCGGCCGTCATGAGCACACGCCCATCGTGATTTATGATGGCCAGGAGCCATCATGAATACCTTAGCACGGCGAAGGGGTTAAAAAATCAATAGCGGGGGAGTGCTAGGGCCTGCAGCTCCTGGCACCATAACCTCCCTGGGGCTTCACTCATGTTGGATGGGGGGGCGCACACCCCCTCTTGGAGCCAGTGATGGCCCTGGGAACTACCACCCCGAGGGCCTGCTCCTGCAGTGTCCCAGGATGCCCACCCCCGGGACACTGCTGTTTGCTATGACAGGGTGGGAGCCACGCGGATCCCGCCCTGTCATAGCAAACTTGCTTTGGATTTTGGAAGCGAGAGCTGGGAAACCTGCTGTCGCTTCCAAAACCAAAGCTGACTTTTTTTTCTACACAGGGAGGTGCATGTCAGCAGCTCCCCGTGTGGAAAAGCAATGCCAGCTCCCGCAGAACACGGGGAGCCTGCAGAACCATGGGGGCATTGGGGCTCCCCCCACGGTCCCCAACGGTGAGGCCAGGCCCCGGGGAATGGGAGGCTGGAATTGGCGGTGGTGGGCTGACACAGCCCTCTTCTTGTTAGTTTTTGGTTTTTTAAATAATGAACATATCGGCATGCTTCGGGGGATGGAGTCCCCGAGGCGAATGTAAATTAGTGAAAGTGGACGTTTAAAAAAAAAAAGAAAATTGAGTCATGGCTCTCAGCGCGGCCCCTCGGTGAAAGCGATAGGTGCACGGCTCTCAGCGCAGCACTCGAGTACTTCTTACGCCTTTCAAACACCGTGGGGTATATTCTCAAGGACACATCGCCGAGTTAATGGCACTTTATCGCACCCAAAATGGTGATAAATTTAATGCACCATTCACAAGCTGGAGCAAACAGCCCATATCAACAGTTTACCAGCGATAGCAGCCTCAAAAAGTATTGTCACGAACGACCCCGGCAAATATTGCTAATAAGATGTAGAGTAGGCGTTCCCGTGCAAAAAGCAGCAAACACATCACTTCGCAAGTTTCTCAACCACCAGCAAGATTGTCAAAGAGAGTACAAAACAGGTGATAAGGTGCGTTAGTAGCAAAAAGTTTACACTTGCTCTGAGCTGGTGTCGGACTACAACCTGCAACATGAAAGGAAGCCCAGCCCAGAGCCACACCCGATGACAACAGATGGAATGGAACCAGCGATTATGCAGCTCAGACACCCAACACTGCTCCGACACCCCTGCCTCCAGCCCTTGTCCGCCATCCCCCCGTCACTGCTCCATCCCCCCACAAACAAATGTGACAGCTGCCTTAGGAAATCTAGAACATAACAAATTGGCTGATGTCACACAGTTATAATTAAGAAGATGCATGTGAGGTTGGACAAATAAGAATCAGTCATGTATGGATTTAGGGAAACAACCTTTACAACGCACTACCATTACAACAAAACTTTTACAACGCAAGATCCATTACAACGCATGTCATTACAACGCAGTCATTACAACACATACCATTACAACGCATACCATTACAACGCATGTCATTACAATGCATACCATTACAATGCATACCATTACAATGCATACCATCACAACACATAGTACCCTTACACTATCCAACACTTACCCTACTGTTGTACCCCCTGGAGTTAGAATAGTAATTTTTACCCCTACACTATCCAACACTTACCCTACTGTTGCACCCACTGGAGTTAGAATAGTAATTTTTACCCCTACACTATCCACCACTTACCCTACTGTTGCACCCCCTGGAGTTAGAATAGTAATTTTTACCCCTATACTATCCAACACTTACCAAACATGCGTTGTAATGGTATGTGTTGTAATGGTATGCATTGTAAAGGTAGGATGCGTTGTAAAGGTAGTATGCATTGTAATGGAATGCGTTGTAATGGTAGTTTTTGGAAATTTGTTGTAATGGCATGCGTTGTAATGGAATGCGTTGTAAAGGATGTTGCGTTGTAAAAAATTCATTGTAAAGGTATCCGTTGTAAAAGTATGCGTTGTAGCATCATACAACCATGGATTACATATAAAACATTTTGTTTAAACAAAACGACACCAACTAAAACTATGTACAGCCATGGTGTGTCATCCCTGGAGCATTTGTTAATCACAGCCTGCAAGACAAAAAGCAAAATAAGATTGTGTGTTATGCGTCCATCAAAGGAGAGAGGGAGAGAGAAAGGGAGAAAGAGTGGGAAAGAGAAAGAGAGAGAGAAAGAAAGAGTGAGAGAGAGAGAGGAGGACAGAGAGAGTGAGAGAGAGAAGAAGAGAGAGAAAGAGTGAGATACAAGGAAGAGAGAGAAAGAGAAACAGTGTGAGAGAGAGGAAGAGAGAGAGAAAGAGAAAGAATGAGAGAGAAAGGAAGAGATAGAGAGTGAGAGAGAGAGAAAGAGTGTGAATGACAGAATTGAAAATATGGAGAGGGAGAGAAAGAGTGTGAGTGACAGAAAGGAAGAGATGGAGAGGGAGAGTGGGTGTTGACACTATGGAGAAAATCCTCACAGCTCACCTTTCTGCCACTGGTGTGTCTCCAACCATGTGCCGGGACATAGTGCAGCCCTCAAGTTTAGTCATCTGAAACATAGTATAGAATCAGTAATGGTAGAGTACAGACAACTGCACACGCCTAATTCTCTGTTTTGCACCTACGCACCCAGGCTGCTGCACCCCATCGACTCCCGCCACCCAGAGGTGTTTGACCGCCTCAGCGCACCCAGGCTGCAGTACCCCATCCACTCCCACTGCCCTGAGGTGTCTTCCCACTGCTATGCGCCCAGGCTGCTGCACCCCATCCACTCCCACTGCCCGGAGGTGGCTGCCCGTTCCTGAACACCCAGACTGCTGCACCCCATCCACTCTCACTGCGTAGAGGTGTCTGCCCGCTCCTGTGCACCCAGGCTGAGAGTAAGAAAGAGAGAAAGAAAGAAAGTGTGAGAGAGAGGAAGAGGGAGAAAGAGAGAGAGTGAGATACAAGGAAGAGTGCGAGAAAGAGAGAATCAGTGTGAGAGAGAGGAAAGAGAGAGAAAGAGAAAGAATGGGAGAGAGGAAGAGAAAGAGAGAGTGTGAGAGAGAGAAAGGAAGAGATAGAGAGTGAGAGAGAGAGAGAGAAAGAGTGTTAGTGACAGAAAGGAGATGGAGAGGGAGAGTGAGTGTTGACACTGCGGATAAAATCCTCACAGCTCACCTTTCTGCCACCAGTGGTGTCTCCAACCACGTGCCCGGATATAGTGCAGCCCTCAAGCTTAGTCATCTGAAGCATAGTATGGACTCAGTAATGGCAGAGTACATACAACTGTGCCCGCCTAAATTGCTGTCCCGCCTTTGTGCATCAAGGCTGCTGCACCCCATCCTTTTCCACAGCCCAGATGAGTCTGTCTGCCGCTGTGCACCCAGGCTGCTGCATTCCATCCACTACCACTGCCCAGAGGTGTCTGCCCACTGCTGTGCACCCAGGCTGCTGCACCCCATCCACTTCCACTGCCCAGAGGTGTCTGCCCACCGCTGCACACCAAGGCTGCTGCACCCCATCCACTCCCACTGCCCAGAAGTGACTGGCCGCCTCTGTGCACCCAGGTTGCTGCACCCCATCCACTCCTACTGCCCGGAGGTGATTGCCCGCTGCTGCGCAAACAAGCCTCTCTGCTCACCTTCCGCCACCGGCGTGTGTTGAAGAGGGTCCACAATGTGCCGAAGCAACCTCCTCAGCCGTTGCATACATGCGGTCAAGCCGAGCTCACAATTCAGAGTGGGTGTTGATTGCCAGGATGGACACGCATCATTGCAGGCTGCACTGCTGATGACGTCACATATTACATCACTCATGAAATGGTCAATGACATCACTGACATCTCAAATGACATCACTGATGACATCATCCACGTGATAATCTGATGAACCTCCTCACACACTAATATACCCTTTGATACACCCACTCTAAAATATAGGCTACCATTTTCAAAACCATAGACAAATCAATAGCAGTTGCTATATACCACTGGCTAATTCCTAGCTATACACACATATTCATTCATTCACCCATACAGTTACTCATACAGGCAGTCACTCATCAATACAGCACTATATGTACTCATACACCTATACAAACACTCATACACCGTCACTTGTTCATAGTTATTGACACACCTAGCTAGTCATGTAAAGTATCAATAACACTGCCATTTACTCACCTATACAGTTATACATTCACTACCTGACCTATTCATACAGATACTACCATATACTTACTCTCTTATGCAATCACTGACAAAAGCACACACTCCTGTAAACAGCCACTCTCACAATTACTCACTCTCACATATAGTCATTTATGGGTGATGGGTTTTGTGTCCTTCTTGGGGGTCTGAGATGCATGATCAGTAGCTTTATGACATGTTTTATTCTTCAGATGTGCTTCTGGGCTGGGTTCCCTTTCACAAACTCCTACTCTGCACATTATTAGCGTTAGTTGTTGCTCTCATTTGCAGAGATTTATTTTTTGCAGAAGCTAAATCTGGGAAACTGGTGATATTGGCTGTTTTCACCAAGATGAGAAAGGAATGATAATTTAAAATCACTGAAAAGACTATAGGTTTAATGAACAATATAGTTAGAAATTAGCATTTAAAAACCTTAGAAATTTGGTGCTAAAATAGTGTCATATGCTGATGATACTCAGCTGTTGTTCACCTGCGAGAAGGGTGCTGAATTCAATGGCAATCTTATTAATATCTGTCTCTCCAACGTCTCTCCTGGTTAAATGATAACCATCTAAAATGCAACTCTGAAGTCAGAGATTATCTTTTTTGGCCCACGCCCATTTGAAGACTGGCATGCATGGTGGCCACAGGACATGCCCCCTCCTGTGTCAGCCGTCTCTACCGTGAAGAATTTAGGAGTCAATTTGGAATCTGCCCTCTCCATGAATACCCAAATTCAGACGGTCGCTGGGGTCTGCTTTGGGCTGCTGAGAATGCTCTCGAACTTTATTCCCTTGCTCTCAGTCCCCTACAGGAAGACAGTGGTTCAGGCCCTGATCGTCTCTAGACTGGATTATGTTAATTTCCTGTATCCAGGCCTCCCCGAATATCTTCTGGGCCGTCTGCAGGTGATTCAGAACGCAGCGGCCAGGGCCATCTTTTTGACAGGGCCCAGAACCCTTACCTCCCAGCTCCTGTCATTCCTGCACTGGCTCCCTGGTGGAAAATAATTCAGTTTAAAGCCCTGGTCTTCAAAGCCTTTCACAAGATTGGAGCCCCTTATCTTAGGGACAGATTCCAACCTTATATGCCGCAGCGCTCTCTGAGATCCTCCTCCCAACTCTTGATTACCACCCACCCCTAAGGTGCAACTTTCCCGAGTAGGGGGCAGATCCTTTCATGTAGTTGCCTCTCGGCTGTGGAATTGCCTTCCTCTATCCATCAGACAGAGCCCTGACCTCGTTTCCTCCAGGAAGAGTCTTAAAACGTGGATGTTCCAGTGATGATTTCCCTTTGAAGTGACTAGCTTTGTTCGTCGTTATGTGGTCTATGTTTCTTCCCGCGCCGGTACACTTCATGGAGTAGCCGTGCGCTATATAAATATGAGCTAACATTATACTCCAACACTCACATATACTGCCTTCCACATATGTAGATACTCACACATATACTAGTAAGACATACATTCACTCACCAACACACTGATACACACTCACTCACCTATACGGCTATTTCAACATGAACTATTGAACCCATACACCCAGTAAATTATCCACTCACACATGTAGGCAGAAAGTCACACACTGCCCACCCACCCACACACACAAACACTGAGGCACCCATACAGATATTCATGCAACCAATAAGTAACCCATATAGACAGTCATGTACCTAATCATCAACCGATGCAGCAGCTTACACAACAACTGAGAGACTGATACAGACATTCGCAGTTTAGTCACTAACCCATGCATTCATTAAGACACATTTAATCACTAACATATACAGTCAGTCACACACCTATTAAATCCTCCACCCACACACTTATACACCAACTCATTCTTCAATACACCTTGGCATTAAAATATATAAAATATATTTAAACTTTACAGAAACACACATTCACTGGATGATGTCACCAGTGATGTCATCAGTGATGTCATTTGAGATGTCATCATTGATGTCATCAGTAATGTCACTGACCATGTCATGAGTGATGTAATATGTGACGTCATCAGCAGTGCATTGCAGGGGTGCGAGATATAGTTGGCTCTACTAACTATAACGTTCGAATTTCTCTGGTTTTGTACGAGTAAAATGTCCAACTAACTATAACGTCCCTGAAACGTATGTTTTTTTCAGTGAATTTCTAAGGTTTTTTAAATGTTAATTCCTAACTATAAAGTCCTGGAAACCTACGTTTTTTTCAGTGAATATATATATATATATTCACTGAAAAAACCATAGGTTATAGACCATATATAGTTAGGAATTAGCATTTACAAAACCTTGAAAATTCACTGAAAAAACCATAGGTTATAGACCATATATAGTTAGGAATTAGCATTTACAAAACCTTATTTTACTCACACAAAACCATTGAAATTCCATATATAGTTAGTTGCACTAACTATATATCGCGCACCCGCAATCCACTGCTGATGATGTCACATATTACATCATTCATGACATGGTCAGTGACATCACTGATGACATCACTGATGACATCTCAAATGACATCACTGATGACATCACTGATGACATCTCAAATGACATCACTGATGACATCTCAAATGACATCACTAATAACATCTCAAATGACATCACTGATGACATCACTGATGACATCTCAAATGACATCACTGATGACATCTCATTTGACATCAATGGTCACATCACTGATGATATCATTCATGTGACAATACAATGCATCTCCTCACACTTTAATATAACCTCTGTTACACCCAGTGTTAAATACAGAATATAATTTTTTAAACCATTGACACACCAATACTAGTTACTACATATGCACTCACTGATTCCTATGTCTACACACACATTCACTCATTCACCCATACAATCATTCATACATACAATCACTCATCTCTACAACACTTTCATATGCACTCATACACCTATACAGACACTCACACTCTGCCACTCATCCATGGAGTTACTCACACACCTAGTCAGTCCTGTAAAGAATCAATCACACTTCCATTTTCTAATCTATACAGTTAAACATAGAGTACCTTACATTTTCAAACATATACTAACACATACTTACTCTCTTATACAATCATTGATACAAGTACACATTGATCTGCACAGAGTCACACATCTCCCAGCCAGCCACACACACACTCAGTCTCCCATACAAATACTTGGACAATCAATCAATAACCCATATAGTTACTCATATAGCTACTGATCAACACATGCAGCAGTTTACAGAACAACAGACGTAATGATGCACAAATTAAGACAGTTTAATCACTAACCCATGCATTCCGTGAGACACATTTAATCACTCACTCATACAGTCAGTCACGCACCTACTAAATCCTTCATCCAGACACTTCTACATCTACTCATTCTTCAATATGTAAAACATATTTAAACTTTACAGAAACACACAGTCACTGGATGATGTCATCGGTGATGTCATCAGTGATGTCATTTGAGATGTCATCAGTGATGTCATCAGTGATGTCACTGACCATGTCATGAATGATGTAATATGTGACATCATCAGCAGTGGTTTGCGGGTGCGCGATATATAGTTAGTGCAACTAACTATATATGGAATTTCAATGGTTTTGTGTGAGTAAAATAAGGTTTTGTAAATGCTAATTCCTAACTATATATGGTCTATAACCTATGGTTTTTTCAGTGAATTTTCAAGGTTTTGTAAATGCTAATTCCTAACTATATATGGTCTATAACCTATGGTTTTTTCAGTGAATGTCAATGGTTTTTTAATAGCAAATATCAAAAGCTTTAAAATGTATTCTTCTTTAAATCGAAAAATATATTTTATATGTTTTTAATACCATTTTTTTTATATATATTTTTTTTAATAATTTTTTTTGATTCGCTCCCGGTCCGCGAACCGGGCAGCTTCCCGTTAGCTCAATTTGGTGCCGCGACTCGGTCCGCGAACCGGTAAACGTTCTGTTTGCGCAACTGCTGCGTTAGAAAACAACATCGTGACGCGTCGCGGAAGCGCGACGTATCACGTTTGTCGCGTAATGCGTCTTATGACGCGCCGCGTTAGCGCACCCGGAAGTGCTCCGGTACGCGAACTGAGACGCGAAGCGCAGCTCCCCGGAAGCGATCCGGGGCGCATCGCGAAAGCGCAACGTAACGCGTTGCCGCGTAATGCGTCTTATGGCGCGCCGCGTTAGCGCACCCGGAAGTGCTCCGGAGCGCGAACGGGAAGCGATCCGGGGCGCGTTCCGCAGCGCGTAACATAAGCGTAACAGGTCATGTGACTTGTTAATAAAACTTTTCATTGGTTCATTTCACTTTTGGTTTCCTAATGATGTAAGGCTAAGTCAGGTGACCTAAAAATAACACTTTTCATTGGTTTAGAACTATTTTTTTTCCAAAATGATGAAAGCCCCCACCTTTTTTCTCACTCTGACTTTCAACTTTGTGAAAGGAAGACCTATTTTGCTCAGTGGAAAATGGCTTCACTAGTAGCTGCAGCTGGTGGACCCCCCCACCACCACCTCCTCATAGGAAGAGAGGACCACCTCCACAGTTCCTTGCCAACACAGAGGAGGAAGAGGATCAAGAAGAGGAAGAGGAAACACAGGCACCACATTTTTTACAAGAGGAGCCCCGGGTATCTCATCATAAAAATAGTTTCATTTGGCAGTTTTTTTCTTTTCCTGAAGGACAGAAAAAAGTTAATGCTCGGTATGTGACGTGCCTCATATGCAAAGAGGACTTATCTAGAGGCACAGATAAGAAGTATAGTTACGGCAACTATACTATGCACCGTCACATGCAGAGGTGGCATCCTCTAAATTACAGCCAGGCAGAGATGCGTGACCTCCAGGACAACCCACCAACTCCTGTGGCCAGGAGATCGGCACAGGTATCTCTGTCGGGGCCAGAGGCACGGGAAACAGTGCCAAACATTCAGGAAAACTTTGTCCACATGAAAATAGTCTGTATATATTGCGGTACCTTACTCTCATGTGGCAATATGAGTGTTAATTTAATAAACAGAGCATTTGAAAACCACAAGTGCTGTAAACGCCCCAAAAAAAAAAAAAATTTGCTCCTGTTGAGCCCTTTCCAATGCCTGTTTTTTGTTGTTTCCCCCCCCAAAAAACCAAAAAAAACATAAAATTGTTCAAAAAATACAAAAAAAACAAAAAATGTTCAGAAAAATAAAAAAAAATATAAAACAACAAAAACATTTAAAAAAAAGTTCTTTTCAGAACTACCTCCCCTTTATAAAAAAAATTGCTAGAATGTTTAGCACTCTGGCAACCTCTATTTCTTTTGGTTCGCTTCCCCGTTCGCTCCCCGGTACGCGAACCGGGAGCGAACCAAAAAAAATTTAAAATTAAAAAAAGAAGAGTAAGTATAAGGGAAGTAAACAGAGTAATGTTAAAAGAAAGACAGCTATAGGGAGTAAACCAGAGATACTGTTTAATAGATTTATTTACCGAAGAAAAGATGGAAGAGGGTATAATTGTGAAAAACAAAATAGATAAGGAAGTGAAAGAAAAAAAGGACAGTAGAAGAATAACAAAGAAGAGTTTCTTAAAGAATATGAGTGAATGTTCAAAATAAGATTAAAACATGTGGAATAACAGAGAGAAAAAACAGAAAGCAGAAAAGAAGAAGTAACAGAAAAAGAATAATTGAAACAGCAAAGAAATCTAAATAACATAGGGGCATATTATCAACATAGGCAATAAAAGTTTTGCAGCTTTTATCGGCAGAAATGTGTCGCTAAAGCTGCTTTTGCGGCAGAAAACTGCCGCTAAAACCGCTTTTGCAGCAGTTTTCTGCCGATAAAAACAGCAATAATTTTATTGTCTGTGTTCATAATATGCCCCTTAGTGTGCTTCAACTACACAGAGAAAGCATAATGAACAAGTAGTGAAACAGTGATCAGTCAGAGACACTAAGAGTAATAGAGACGGAGTGAGTGAACAAGAGTGAGGAACTATGAGAAGAGAAAGACTGAGAAAAGGAGTGGAAGGAGTAGAGTAAGTAAGTAATAGAGAAAGGAATGAGGGAAGTAGCAAAAGCAGGAAAGTGAGGGTTAAAGAAATGAAGCAGTGGAACTAATAGTAGTTAAATGAGATAGAAATGAAACAAAAAGAGTACAAAACATTTACCTTATAATTGTCGTTAACTTAGTCACTTGTTATTTTTATACTTTCAATCTTTGAAAGAGATAACAAACATTTGAAAAATATTAAAACATATATTTAAAAATTAGAAAAGACAAGGGAAAAGATTGAAGGACAAACAGTTTTTCAACAACTTTGACACTTACAGAAGCTTCTGCTTCTCCAGGCCCCCTACACAGTCCTAAAGATATACATTTTAAACTAACAGTATCTTGATGCAGATGAAGTAAGGCCTATCTTGAAACATGGTGCATCTTTTGCACTGCTGTTGTCTCACAAAAGTGACGCAATGGCAGCGCAAAAGAGGTGCACAATCATCATAAAACTGTTCCTAACATTTTAAATGATTGTTTCAGGATGGCAATAAGGTGTGTCCTATCCAGACGTTTGTTTCAGGTGAGGCCTACTCAGGGTTGCAGATCAAATTTAGGCTTGTTCAAGAGTACAGAGGAGATAATACATGTGCAGGCCAACCAATAAAGTTCAGACCTCCTCTGTTTCCCTGGACAGGCCTAAACTTCATCTGCACAATGTGATTCGTAATGTTAGGAAACACAGGTAATGTATTTCAAAAACGTGCAATTTCTTTTGCTCATTTCACAACCACATCACTTGTGTTTCCTTTGGTTAGGTATCCCATTGTGCAGATGTAGTCCAGCATATGAAAGAGTACGCACTGCATGCAACAACTTTGACACTTACTGAAGCCTCAGCTTCTCCATACCCCCTACACAGTCCTAATTATATACATTTTAAACTGACGGTATCTTGCTGGAAATGAACTGAGGCCTATCTTGCAACATGGTGCATCTTTTACACAAAAGTGACGGAACAGCGGTGTAAAAGAGGCACACAGCCTTTATAAAACTGCCCTTAACATTTTAAATAATTGTTTCTAGATGCTGATAAGGTGTAACCTATCCACAGATTTGTTTCAGGTAAGTCCTACTCAGGGTTGCAGATGAAATTTAGGCTTGTTGAAGAGTATAGAGGAGATAATACATGTGCAGGCCTACTAACGAAGTGAGTCATGTCCACTGCACTCTTGAACAAATGTCAGACCTCCTCTGTCTCCTGGAACAGGCCTAAACCTCATCTACACAATGTGATGTGTAATGTTAGGAAACACAGGTAATATAATTGAAAAACGTGCAATTTTTTTTGCTCATTCCACAATCACATCACCTGTGTTTCCTTTGCTTAGGTATCTCATTGTGGAAATGTAGTCTATCATATGAAAGACTACGTAGAATGTGAGCAATGTATGCAACAACTTTGACACTTACAGAAGCCTCACCTTCTCCATGCCTCCTACACAGTTCTAAATGTACATCATAAATACAAACAGTACAGAATTAATTATCAAGTTAAATGGTTTATTTTTGCTGTTCTCAGAATGTATCAAATTTCACTAAAAACAGTGACTTGAAGGTATTCATCATATAACAGCGGGGGAAAAAAAACACAATCAAAATGATTGTGTTTAAAAAACCCATATAACATAACCAATCAGAAATCAGAACTCCTCAAAAGTAACTTACTTTCCATGACGTCGAAGGATGTCCTATGAACAGCTTACACTCGGTTGTGCTGTTTTTATTTTCAGCCCGCCACTTTCTGAAAGAAAACCTCCATCGTTTTGAAAAATATGTTACATACAATAAATGACTTCTCGCTCTCTACCACACGTTTCCACAAGGCCAAATCATGTAAGAGCCATTTATAACTCTTGGAATTCTTGTAAGCAAATCCCGTCATTTTCTATTTCTGCAACTTTCCGAAAGAAAACGTTCAAGATCACTTTCACAATCCTGGACTAGTAATATCTTACCCTTCTTGCTCACTCATGTTCTACATTTCCTATGACACTGATACTGCTTACTATGAAGCAGACTTACACTACCTCTATGACTACTACAATTATTTAATTCTCTACATCACTTTTAATCACAAAGCAATATAAAACAGTAGATAAAACTGTATCAACCCCTAGAATCATTATACGCCAGTTACCTACCCTAAATTCTCTTTTCTGAAAACAGAAAGTAAGAATATTTTTAAGTAAAAAGGCAACATTGTATCGTAGTCAAATGGCAATAATTTCCGAAACAGCAAATTTTTTTACATTTTCAATAAGCTGTGTGATAAGCGGATCTTGTCAAATGACCATCATGCCATATAATAGCTGCAGTTACAAATGTTCTTCCTAAAATCAACGACTGTGTAGCCACAACATTTGTAATTAAAGTTGAAGACTTACTTTCATCAGGTTTATATAGTTGGATTTTTAAAATGACATTATAATCAAAAGTTTGGACAAATAATCTAGACAGCATTGCAGATTTACATTCCCTCTACTCCATGTCTTGATTGGCTGCTTGAATTAGCTTATAAAAAGAAACAGTTATTCTGAACTCATTCAAAGTGCAGTTATTTTTCCATGACATCAAGTGTTATGGTAAGAACACCGTTTGCTTTGGGAAATACTCTGTTGTCCTTCAACTAATCTCTGCCCAACACTTTCTATAAGAAAATCTTCTTTTTTTCCAGGAAGTATTTAAAACTCAAAAATAACTTTTGACTCTGTACTACACTTATCCTCAAGGCCAAATCGTGTAGGAGCCATTAGAACCTCTTGAAATTCCTCAGAGCAAATCCCGAGATTCCTTCTCTAAAATTTTGGTTTTAAAAACACCAGGTAAGAATTTTTAAGGTCAAAAGGTACTTTTTTTTTGAAAATTAAAACAGAATCGTTGCAGAATGACCAGCCATTTCTAGACTTTAAATAAGCTGTGTAATGTCCTGATGTTATTGAAGGACCATCATGATATATAATTTCTGCAGTTACAAAAGTCCTTCCTGATATTGACAACTGCGAAGCAACTAAATTTTTAATTAAAGTTGTCAATTTTGTTCCATCAGGCCTACATCGTTGGAACATTAAAATGACATACTGGCCATATGTTCGTATAAATAATGTTGACATCATTTCAAATTTACATTGGCTACACTCCATGTTGTGATCAGCTGCTTTTACTAGCTTATTAAAGGAGACTGATTTACTGTCTGGCAAAGTTAAATATATAAATCTTTCTGAGTCTACACTAGTAGTACTTGATACCCTACAGTTCTCGAAGTCATGCTGCCATTGATAAGAAAGCCCAAACAGGTGATCTACATCTACACCTTCAGCATGCAATACGTCAAGCATATACATTAAAAACTCCTGACAATCTTGCTGAATATTTTGAGAGAATTGTGTTTGACCTGAACATCTGTCTAACAGATTTCGAATTTCAGACACACTTTCTATTTTTGTTCTATCAGTGCTACATTTCTCTAACACAGAATTTAACAAACTGCAAAATCTTTGATCAGAATTGACCACAATCTCTTCTTTTACATTTTCTAGAGAAAACAAAACATTAACCACTACATTAGCATAGCAGTTGACACCAGAACTGTTTTCAAATTGAAAACCAACAACATCTTCAACAGAATCCTTTTTGTTTCTGCTTATAATTTCAGGTTCATCAACTTTTCGTCTTTTTGCTACAACCTCCCTAGTATTGGTCACATTTCTTCGTTTCCGGCCTACCACACGTTTCTCAAACAAAGGATATTGAGGCAAATGTGGCGCATACTCTCTTCTTAACCTATTGTATTCCTTAACACAATCTAGATCCGCACAAATGTTTGTGACATCACACTCAATCAAGTACAATCCCGATAAAGTTCTAACTCGTGACAATGCCACATATGCCATACCCTCCTTGAACACAGAACTGCCAATATTCACCAATGCACTGTCTACACTTAAACCTTGCGATTTATGGATTGTCACCGCATATGCCAAGCAAACAGGAAACTGCTTACGGCGAACATATAAGTCTTTTACAAGCAAAAATCTAGCAGAACAACGACCAATTAGCTGTACTTCCTCAATGCCATCAAATTTAATTTTTAAAAATTCAATTCCATCTCTATTTCTGTATTTCACAAAATCAACAACATTACCCATTGATCCATTTACCAGACCTCTTTCAACATGTAAATTCCTTCTTAAAATTATACGGCAGTTTAAGCACACATTCAGAGTCTTTTCAAAACCTGCAGTTTTAGATATAGTCTTCTCTAATGAATCCAATTTTGTTTTCAAATTCTCAGACAAAATAATTGTTGATCCCATATGCTCTACTCTGTCAATAGCTTCCAGTTTCACAATCTCTTGGTTTTCTAAATGCAACATTTTGTTGTTGAAGATGGCACATTCTGCAAGAGTTGGCATCAAACATATTCCAGATTTCTTCTCAGTAATTTTCTGAAAAATATTCTCAGGCACAACATCTTGTTCTGGATATAAATTTGACAGTAATCGTGCATGTAAAGCTTCTTTCCCATGCTCGGTCACTTTTCCAATTCTAACATCTTGTAGAATATTCTTGTAATCTTCATCCTTCGCCTGACGCATATTTTCATGCAGTTCAGCATAATTGAAGTTTAACCATATATTGACGTTGCCAATGCTCCCTAGGCACTTCCTGGTATCTTCATGCGTGAGCATTTTGAACACAGGTTGTCCTTTCACTGGTGTCAGCTGCAGAAGATCTCCGAAAACAATGATGTGTTTGCCACCAAATAACACATCATACTCTGTTTTGAGAACTTCTTGCATTCTCAAATGCACAAAGGCAAGCATGACATTGGAAACCATGCTTACTTCGTCAATGATAAGAAGTTTCATTTTCCTCAAGACTCTTGAAACTTCACAACAAGCATCTCCAGATAACTTGTGGTATTGTAATTTGTTGTCATGCTCCACTGGCAGCATCAGTAGATGATGCAAAGTAATACCTTTAATGTTATGTGCTGCCAGTCCAGTTGGAGCGGTGACAACACAAGACAGCGATGACTCAGTCCTTTCCTGCAAATAACATGAAATTGCTTTAATGAGGAAACTTTTTCCAGTTCCCGCTTCTCCACTCACGTACAGTCGAACAGGCTTCAACGACGTACATGAGCACTCTTTCTTCTCATGACTTAATCCATGATCAATTTGAATTTGAATTTGAATTTAAAAACATTTGTACAGCGCTCGCATACCCAGCGGTTTCATGGCGCTAGTGATGAACAGTGGAAGGCAGCAACTAAGCAATTAGGTCAGGTAGGCTGATGTGAAAAGGAAGGTTTTGAGATTCTTCCGGAACAGAAGGTAGGAAGGGGAGGTACGTAGGGTGACCGGAAGGGAATTCCAAAAAGTTGGAGCCAGGACAGCGAATCTCGCTCCGCCCGTCTTCTGCTTTTTAAAGCGAGGGATAGTGAGAAGGGCCAGATTGGCCGAGCGGAGTTCTCTGCCAGGGCAATACGGCTTGATGAGGGAACAGATGAACTCGGGAGCAGTGCCCGATCTGGCCTGATATGTGAGGCAGCCGAGTTTAAACAGGGCACGCTCTCTCACAGGGAGCCAGTGCATTGTTTTGAGTAATGGGGTGACCCGATGAAATTTGGGTAGGCCATGGATCAGGCGGGCCGCCTGGTTCTGCACCAGTTGTAATCGATGGATCAAGTATGCAGGGGCCCCATTGTAGACTATGTTACCGTAGTCTATACGGGACAGTACCATGGCCAACATAATCATTTTTAAAGCTGAGGGAGAAAAAAAACGGGACACTTTCCTAATTACTCTAAGGGAAAAGAAACATGAGGAAACCACGGAACTGACTTGGGGGTGAACGGTGAGCTGGGGATTCAGAAAGATTCCCAGGGTTTTTACTTTGGGTACCGGAAGTGGAGGGGCACCAAGGGAAGGGGGCCAGAAAGAAGGGGACCATGGACTGCAACCACCTCCGGTCAGGATCAGCTCGGTCTTGTCCGGATTAAGTTTGAGGTGGTTGCAGTTCATCCAATCTTGAATGAACGTCATTACTGTTTGGACGTTCAGGGCAGATGAAGGTGAGTGAGACAGATTGAAAATTACCTGGAGGTCGTCCGCGTAATTGAACACGGTGACCTCCAGTTGCTGTAACCTAAAAATGAGGGGAAAAATATAAAGGTTAAATAAAAGAGGGGAAAGTGATGAGCCCTGAGGGACCCCGCACTCTACCTTGCGAGAGGCCGCCGCAAAGCCAGTCAGTCGGACTGCTTGAGTTCTCCCAGCAAGGAAGGACTCTAGCCAAGAAAAGGCTAGGCCTTCTATGCCCGCCGCCCTGACACGGTTTAGGAGGATGGAGTGGTCCACCGTGTCAAAAGCGGCGGATAAATCTAAGAGAATCAAGGCTTGCGGAAGGTTGGTGTCGATACCTTCGCGCAGCTTGTCCATGACTGAAATGACCACTTTCTCTGTAGAGTGCAGGGGACGAAAGCCGGCTTGGCAGGGGGAGAGGCAATGGTTTGCCTCAACATGAGTGCCCAGAGTGGAGGTGATGTGAGTTTCCAGAACTTTTGCAAGGTAAGGGAGGAGTGAAATAGGGCGATAGTTGGAGGGGGAGGAAGGGTCGGCGTCCAATTTTTTTAGGATTGGGATGACAGCTGCCGATTTGTGAGAACTGGGAACAGAACCCTGTACAAGTGAATCATTGAGAAGGGTCAAAGGGGGGGTGGGACAGACTGAGTAAATTTCTCTGAGGATACAAGCAGGGGCAAAGTCCAAGGGAGAGCCTGATTTGACCCGATGAAGCAGAGGAAGGAGGGTGTCAGTAGTTAATAGCGGGAAGTTAGTCAATTTAACAGTGGTGGGGGGAGGGGAAGGGTCAGCAAAAAAGGAGGAGGGCGGAGGAATGTTGTGTTTAATTTTGACAACTTTGTCTATAAAGAACTCGTTAAGCGAGTCACAGAGGGATTGGGAGGGGGGGATGGTGACTGTGGCTCTAGTGGATGAGGCTAGTTCATGGACAGTGGAGAAAATTTCCTTCGACTGGGACTCGGCGATCATTACTCTGTTAGTATAATATTCGGCTTTTGCTTCCAGGATGCTTTTTTTATAGGTTTGCAAAACAGCCAGATCAATTGTCTTTTGGGCAGGGTCGTAAGTTCTTCTCCAGACTCGTTCAGCCCTCCTTGCAGCTAGTTTTTTTTCTTTAAGGTCGGAAGTAAACCAACGATTAGCTGCGTGGGCCCGTTTAACTGAAAGCCGCTTATGGGGGGCAAATTCCTCACCCACCACCGTGAGCCAGTTGTTAATGGTGGCCAACTGGGGGGTGGCTGCCAAGCCGGATAGATCAGGGCTGGTCTTAGCCAGGGCTGAACAGAAGGAAGGCATGTCTACCTTGCCCCATTTCCGAACCCAGGTGTTTTTGGGAAGGGGGAGTTTAACCGGGGGAGTTAGGGCAAGGGAAAACGTGATGGTGGAGTGATCTGACCATGGACATGGGGATATGATGGGGGGTGTGGATGGAACGTTCAGTGTCCAGATTTGGTCTAGCATATGGCTATGAAGGTGGGTAGGACTGTGGACGAGCGGTACAAAATTCAAACTGTGCATAAGGCCAGTAAATTCCTTGGATTGAGGGCTTTCGGCAGGGTCATTGGGCCAAAAATTAAGATCCCCTAGAACTAATACAGATGCATTATTAACTACCAGGGTGGCCAAAAGGGTCTGGATATTGGGGAGGAATGAGGGAGTGGGCTGGGGAGGGCGATAGATAAGGACGAAAGTGAGGGGGGCTTGGTGAGAAGTGGAACGAGCTACAAGATAGTCAACATCAGGAATAGGAGGAGGGAGGGCGTGGCTTGAGCGCCGAGGGAAATGGCGGCGTGAGCCCGGAGCTCCGCGCCTCTTCCCCACAAGACTCCTGACAAAAGGGCCGGGAAGCCCGTGTGTGCCCCGGCGCCGATTACCGAACCGGCGGTGCCTGCTCGGACGAGATCTGGGCTGCCGACGGCGTCGCAGAACTGAGAACAACCGCCGATCGCGGCGGCCCCTGGAGCGGAGGGGAGGACGGCGCCGAGCAAGATGGCTGCCTCGGCGGAATCCTGAAAGGCGGAGGGCTGCCAGAGGAACCCACTGCCGGCGTGCATGGGGAGGGCGCGATCGCCGGCAGCAACGGACCCCCCAAGGCAAGGATTGCTCCTTAGGGCCCGGCTGCGGTACGCGGTGTAATCGGAGTGGGCGGGGACGGCCGCCCGGGTCCGCTCCTGCGGGCGAGGCTTCCTGGCGGACTCCTGGCCGGGAGAACGAGCACCGGAGCTCCACCCAAGCCCCAGACGCCGGCCGATTCAGCAGGTGAGCGGGGGCCGCCCTGAGAGGGGGTCCGAAGGGAACGGTGCGCGGAGCTGTGCATCCTGGGCCCCCCTCCCCCCTCGCCCCCACAGCAGTGGCCCGTGCAGCATATGGGGGCATGAGGAAGGACCCCGAGGGACATTGAAGGGGCTTTAGCGGCGCCCAGCATCCCGCGCCGCCCCAGGGGGGAGTGCACGTTGCCCCGCAGCATCCGGGGGGTCGGACAGCACGACGGACGCCTACTCTGGGGCGCTGTGCTTGAGCAGCGGGACCCCGTAGCGCAAAGGGGTGGACCACGTGGCCGGGGCCCGAGGACAACAGGCAGGCGAAGACAGCGGAAGCGGCGAGGCCGGCCACGATGGGGAAACCAAGGGCCAGAGTGGAGGAGGCGGCAACGTCGGAGGTGGTGGAGGGGGCCCCCGCTGAGCAGACTGACCTGCAGCGATTGCAGGACCGGATACTGGAAGCCATAACGGCCACCAGGGATGCGCTCCACAACGACATAGCGCAGGTGGCGTCGGGGTTGGGCCTACTCCGGGCGGACCATGACAAACTAAGAGACAGAGTCAAGGAGGCTGAAGTGGTGCTCGAGGTCATGGCGCCGGCTCACAAGGCAATGGAGAGTAAGCTGACGGAGGCCCTGGACCGCATAAGCACCCTGGAAAGGCGAGCGGAGGATGCGGAAAATAGGAACCGCCGCAGCAACGTGCGGATCGTCGGTGTGCCGGAGACGGAGGGGACGGGGGACATGATTGCCTACATGGAGGAATGGCTGAAATCGGTGGTGGCGCCGGAAGGGCTTTCGCCGTTCTTCACTCTGGAACGGGCCCACAGGGTCCCCTCAGGACCGCCCAAGCCTGGGCTCCCACCCAGACCGATCATAGCCAAGTTGCTACACCACAAGGACAGAGATCTGCTCCTGCGGAAGGCTCGTGAGGACGGCCCCTTCCAGATTGCAAACAGTAGAGTAACACTTTTTCCGGACTTCACCTTCGAAACGCAGAAACAACGAGCTTCCTTCCTCACGATCAAGAGGGAACTGCGGAATGAAGGGATTGCCTACTCCTTGCTCTTCCCAGCCAGGCTACGAGTGGTAGTGGACGACAAGGCGATCTTCTTTGCGACTTCAGCGGAAGCCTGGGACTGGTGGGAGACATACAAGGCCGGGACTGACGGCGCGAGGGTGAGAGAAGAGCGAGAGAAAGAGCGGGAGCGCTCGCCCAAACGGCTGCGGAAATCGAGGAGACTTCGGAAACGGGGGCGAGGGAAGCTAGGCCCATCGGCCTCTCAGACTGACGCGGAACGGCAGGCGGCGCTGCTGGAGGTGGTGAAGCTTGGTCGGGCAGTGGGTCCCGGATCTAGGGGGGCCACGGACTCGGATACTCATGTCTCGGCCTCTGGATCGGAGACGGACCTGTCGGAGATTCACCGCAAGGAGGGGCCGCTGGTGACGCCGCAGACGGCGGACGAGATCCACAATGTTTGAACTACTGTCGTTGCAGTATGGGTAATGATTGGTGAACTGTGAGGGGGGACCATTGCCTATACACATAGTGGGGGCCGGGGCACGCAGCGGGGCTCAGGGCAGAGGGGCCATGAGGAACCGGGGAGGGAGGGTGGAGATGGGCATCGCGGCCTCCCTCTGGGCAAGGCCGTGCTCCGTAGGCCCTTAAGGCACCCACAGCTACGGCTGTGTAGTTGAGACCTGGGTCATCAGGTGCGGGAGTTTGGATGGGGACTGGTATTTCGATATTGGGGCCTGTTCTGGGGGAGGGGGGGGGTTCCACAGTTGGGGACTGTTTGCTTTTTTTTGCAGTTGTTGACCCTGGGTGTACCATGGGTAGGGATGTTGGGGAGTTTTGTTGTTTTCAGAGGGGGCACCATCACCGCCGAAGGACTGGACACGGAGGGAGTGTTTCGACCGGATTACTGGGATAATGGCTAATGTAAACGGATTGACCTGTATCACCTGGAATGTCCGGGGCCTACACACTATGCAGCGCAGACACAAAATACATGCCTATTTAGTACGGAGGGGAGTGCACATCGCATTGCTACAAGAGACGCATCTCACACGGCAGGAGGGGGAGGCGTTGCAAAGGAGATGGCGGGGGCAGGTTTATCACACTAGCTATTCGGCCTATGCGCGAGGAGTGCTCATTTGGGTTAGGGCAGGCACGCCTTTTCACCTCACACGCCAATGGGTTGACCAGGAAGGGAGGTATGTGGTGGTGGAGGGGAAACTTGAAGGTAGGGATATAGTATTAGCTAGCATTTATGCCCCAAACTCGGACCAGCTGGCTTTCCTCGCGACACTGTCAGGGACGCTGGCCCACTCCCTTGCAGGCCCGGTCCTGTTGGGGGGTGACTTTAACTCCATTGCCGACCCCTTGCTGGACAGGTCTCACCCCCCCCCTTCGTGACTCCCCGGTTTACAGGCTCTCTAGAGGTCGGTGGGACTGGCAGGAGAGCTGGGAACTTATAGACGTCTGGAGAGGGCAACACCCGACTGACCGGGATTATTCGTTTTTCTCCGGGCTCCATGACTTGCATGTCCGTTTGGACACCATACTTTGCTCCCGGGAGGTGCTGCCATACGTCACTGACTCTGAGTACCTGACGAGAACGATCTCGGATCATAATCCGCTCCTGATCCGGTTGGCGTGGACGGCGAGGAAGCCCAGGGTTCCGCTCTGGAGACTGCGGCCTGAGACGCTGGAGGACCCCCTTTTCGGGGCGGCCCTAGCGGAAGGAGTGACCTCGTATTTCACGGAGAACGAAGGGACGGCGACCTCAAGGGCGGCGGAGTGGGACGCCTTCAAGGTAGTGGTGAGGGGTATCTGTATCAGGGATTATGTAGGCGTGCGGAAGGTACTGCTGGGCGATTTGGCTGCGGCGGACGCTAGGCTGCGGGAGGCGGAGAGGAGGCGGCCCGGACACCCGGACCTCCAGGAGTCTCTCTGTTTGGCCAGGGAGTCGGTGGCCGTTGAAGTAGAGAGGCTCCGAGCCTTTGACTACAAGCGCTATGTGCTGCGCTCCCATGTTGACGGCGATAAAGCGGGTACCCTCCTAGCGTGGCTCTCGAACCCCACCAGACGATGCGCTCCCATACTCCAACTGCGGGATGTGTCGGGCGTGCTTCAGCAAACTCAGCTGGGCATAGTCGACGCCTTCCAGAAATATTACGAGGGCCTGTACAAGAGTGCCCGGGGAAGCAGGACGGGACTGGTGGAACCCTTCCTGGCTGATCTGCCCCTGCGCCAGATAGAGGCTGAGCAAGCGAAGGACTTGGGATCGGACGTTGATGTGGGGGAGATACGATCGGCGGTACGGCGCATGGCGAGGAACAAATCGCCGGGGATAGACGGACTCCCCATAGAGTTCTATAACAAACATCTGGATGTACTGGCACCGCGACTCCTGACTGTCTATAGGGAGGCTAAGGCGTCGGGACGGCTACCACAGTCGATGAGGGAGGCGTTAGTGGTCCCACTGCTGAAGCCCGGCAGGGAGAGTGATGACCCTGCGTCCTATAGACCGCTCTCTATGCTCACCGCAGACTATAAAATCCTGAGTTCCATTCTAGCGGCGAGGCTCCTACCTCACATGGCGGGGCTTGTGCACGACGACCAGAACGGTTTTATACCGAACCGTAACACCACGATCAATATCAGGAGGCTCATCCGGCTTCTGGACGGGCTGATCGACGGGGCAGGGACGGAACTGGTCCTCTCGGTTGATATTGAAAAGGCCTTCGACAGCCTCGAGTGGGATTACCTCTATGCTGTCATGGAGCGCTTTGGTTTGGGAGCTGGTTATATCCATTGGACGAAGGTCCTATACGCGGAAGCAATTGCAAGGGTGAGGGTGGGACCGGCGGTATCCCTCAGATACTCGGTGGAGCGGGGCACTCGTCAGGGCTGCTCCCTGTCACCGCTTCTCTTTGCACTGGCTATTGAGCCGCTGGCGGCTGCGGCCCGAACGGGGCGGCACACCCGCGGAGTGCGGGCCCGAGACGGTCAGCATTTCATCTCGCTGTATGCCGATGACTTATTACTGTTCCTCTGCGACGGGGGTGAGGACTTACGGAGAGCGGAAGCTCTACTGGAAAGCTTCGGAGAGATGTCGGGCCTGCGGGTTAACTGGCCCAAGACGAGTTTGTTCCCACTACTGGGGGTCACTGCCCAGCCACGACATCAGTCGGAGGCGACCTGGAACCCTACCTGCATGAAATACCTGGGGGTCCATATTTACCATAGGCCGGAGGACTTGCTTGAGGGCAACCTGGGACGATGCGTACGTGGACTGAAGGGCTGTATGTCCTTCTGGTCCACATTACCACTATCAGTAGCGGGCCGGATTTCCCTCCTGAAGATGGTTGCCTTGCCGAGATTACTGTATTATTTCCGGACGCTCCCAATCTGGATACCTGGCTCCTTCTTTAAGCTCCTTAAATCTCAAATCACATCGTTCATTTGGGGAGCGGGACGATGCAGAGTAGCGCTGGCCACGCTCTCTCGCCCGAAGGATGAGGGGGGTTTGGCAGTGCCAGACTTTGAGCTATACTACCTAGCGGCACAATTGCAAGTCTTCACGCAGGAAGTAGCGAGAGTATTTCGGGGCCCAGAGGACGAAAACTCGCGGGGGACGCCCAGGCACGTCCTGGCGTATATAACCCTCCAACAACGGCTGGACGGTCGGGATTTATCGCTGGAACAGCGCACGTACCGTCACTGCTGGAACCGGACCCAGAAGAGAGCGGGTACCCAGCGCCCATACGCGCCTGAGATACCACTGGGCATGTTAACGGCCTTACCACATGGCGGCGACTGGTCGCGACTACAGGAGTGGGAGGAGGCGGGGATACAGGTAGTAGGGGACCTTTTTGAGAATGGCGCATTGCTCCCGTTCCAGGAGCTAATCGACCGCTTCGGTGTCCCGAGAGGGGGATTTCTGCTGCATGCAGCAGTCACCAGGGCGATGCACGCCCACTGGGGCACGGGACTTGTGGAGCCCGGGACGGCAACGGCGTGCCAGTACACCATGATGGCGGCGGGCACGATTAAGGCGGTTACATGCCTGTATGGTCGGATGCTTAGGGAGAATATCCCTCCTCTCACATCCCTAAAAACGAAATGGGAGGCGGATCTGAATAGGGACATACCGGACACGACGTGGGCACAGCTTGTCCGTAGGGCTCGCAACAGCACGAGAAACGCCAGGTTCCAGCTGATCCACTACTATGTGTTGCATAGGGCGTACATGACCCCAGGTAGAATCAGGCGGTATTTTGGCGATGACACGGCAGCCTGCCCCCGGTGCCCGGAGGAGGGGGCTGAGTTAGTACACATGCTGTGGGCATGCCCGGCCCTACGAGATTATTGGCAGGAAGTGGGGGAGATGCTGAATGAGGTGACGGGAAGATCCATAGAGTACGGACCGGCGGAATGTCTTTTGCACTGGTTTCCCCATACCCCCAAAAATAAGCTCTCGAGTAAGTTTATCGACATGGGACTGATGGTGGCTAAGAGGGAGATCACTAAGAACTGGAAGGCGAGGATGGGGCCTACTCCACGGAGATGGCGGCAGGAGTTCCTAAAGTGGGCCACGGCTGACAGCACGCACAGATACCAAATTGCGCGCAGGACCCCTAGCCAGGCTGCGGCTGACACAGCGTCCGCATGGGAAGTGATGGTGCAGGAACTCAGGGATAGCGAAGCTGATGCAGTGGAGGAGACTCCCGAGGGGGAGGGGGACGGAGAAGGCGAGCTGAGGCCCTAGGAGCAGCAGGAAAGTAGGGAGACCGAAGTCAGCAAGCCAAAGATGATACCAGCGTAGTCTTAGGCGGGTGATGGTGTACGGGAGGGGGTGGGGGGGGGGGGGAGTTCTAGGTTGGCGCAGGGAAGGGGAGTTGGGGATCAGCGCGTAGGTTAGTAGGGCCATAAAAGTAGTCATACACTTCATCCGTACACTAACCGCTCCTCTGTATTGAACGTCAGGCATGGGTGAGCAGAGGCTTCAACGCCGCCCGGCCCCCGGGTTGTGGGCTGAACGGCTGTGTACTGGTTGACGGGATGTATTTTATATCTGCTAAAACTTATGATGCTACCTCTATGTGTGTATTGGCCTGTACAGGTATGACTACAATAAAAATTGTTTTTAAAAAAAAAAAAAAAAAAAAAAAAAAATCAGGAATAGGAGGAGAAGAAAGAACTTGAAAATTGAGGTCTGTACGAGCTATTAAAGCCACTCCTCCACCCCGTTTGCCTTCTGGACGGTCCGCACGAATGGCGGAATATGTCGATGGTAAGGCGGCAAGCACATTGGGCAGGGAGTCGGTCTTGAACCAGGTCTCAGTTAAAAAAAGGAGATCTGGTTCGTTGGAGTCAATATAGTCAAATAGTTCGTATTGATGATTTACTTGCTTGGTAACTTCGTCATATATTTTCCTCTGCTCAACGTTGAGTTGTCTTTCCAAGTCTTCTAAGTTAACCGCATCCTCCTGAGCATGTGCCATAGCTCTTTCCACTTCATTCATGGCAGTGGCAGCTTCATTTTCGATAACAGGTCCTCCTAGTGGATCCTTGTGGTAAATAAATAAATAATACCCTATTTTTGACTAGACTTATAGCATAACAGATAGCTCAATAAAATAAGAGTCAAGATTCGAGGTAGTAGGAGTTTCTGCAGGTTTATTACAGCATAAGGACAGGATCAGGACAACCTGCATAGGAATAGGACAATAAGGCCCGGCAGCTGCCGGGGCTGGGTCTGGGATGAGCGCGCTAACATTTAATAACAAAACATTGACTTATATACATAGCGCAAACACATAGCATTACATTGCAGTGGGCGTAACAGTAGGTGGAGTAGAAGGCGTGACGCGTAGCAGTCGCGAGAGATAACAGTAAAAAGAGGTGTAACTGGGCGTATACATAGACATGTGGTGCAAACGTAACAGAATATGTCATGAATGGGCGGAAACTTTGGAGGGGGCTACCTAAGGAGCCGGGACCTCTAACCTAATGGTGCGCGAAAACTGGCAATGACGTGTTACTAGGAGAAGCTGGGGGCTACGAACTCTGTGCTAGGAGCAGAGACTAAAGTCTGAAGGGTCGGAGCGACATGTACCTAAACCCTATCTGGTATCTGATGTTTAGGGAACATGTTGCTATAAACTAGAAAAGCTAACTTGATTCTAAGACTGGACCATGCATTATTCTACATGTAGTGCGTGATGAAGAATACTAAATGACCATTAAATACAGTATTTCTCTAACATGGAGACGAGAAGGCTAGACAATGACGGAAACTATTGATGCAGTTCAGTAGCTTAGGAATGCAGAGGAGGAGGACTGAACTGATAGCTGGAACTATAACATACTTTTGGCAGACTCAGAGGCAGAGCCGGGGTGCACCGGGCACTGCGAAGCAGGAAGTAAGTGAAGGGTCGAGGACACAGGTGGGGGCTGTATCGCTCCTCAGCGAGGCTTTCAGGAGACAGGAGCTGAATCTGTGGTCCGGGCCCTTTTGAGGCCTGGAAACGGGGACTTTATAATGGAATAACGTGCACACTGAGAAACGTGGCAACATTACTTACATAGGCCTGATATTCGTAGTATTCACGAGGACTGGAAAATGACATACCAGAGGTGGACACAACTGTAATTGCGTCTTTAATCAGAAATGGGGAATAACATATGCATATTGGTCATGCACACATAACATATGTTGGATGAGGCGTAGGGACACAGAACATGGCAAAATTTACTTTTCCACATTCCCTCCTTGTCACTACGTTTTCATCAGGAAACATCAATATTCATGATACCGTCTATCATTTCATACAGTATCATTTGCTCGTCTCGAATTGTCTTGGAGCGGGATTTAGAACGGGGCCTGGGACTAGGAATACAAGAGGTAGCACACATGCTGCAAATCGCAGGGCCACATTGTATACAGAGGCAGCAGCTAAATATGATCGCTACTGCAATACCTAAAAAGGACAGGACTTTCCATCCCCATGCGGAAATTATATTCCAGAACCAACCGGACCATGTCCAGGTGCCTGGATCTTGGTGTAACAGATGGGCAATCTTATGGAGTCTGGTTATAGCTGAATAAACAGACGGCGCGTTATTTGGAATGAAAATACAACAACTGGATCCGAGAACTCTACAGGCCCCGCCCCTATCGGCCAGTATGACGTCAAGGACGAGACGATTCTGTAAAACGACAATTCTCATAAAGGATTGTTCTTCGGTTAAGTTACCTAGAGCGGAGGCAGTCTCATCTACTACTGCTTCAAGGGTTCTTGTTAACCTACGGATTAGCTTACTATTTACAACTGTGCCTAAATAAGGGAAAACACCTTTATCAATATCAATGAATTGCTCTGCAGCAGTTTCAGTATAATCGATAATCGGGAGATTTCTCTTGTGTCTAGTGTGTACTAAGAAGGAATTCCTATGATAGTCAGGTGGGGCTAGAAAAACAGGTGGCAGTAGGAAAGCAATGTAACAGGTTCCCTCCCAATCGAGGGGCAGACGGACATATGCAGTTTGACCACAAATAAAATAAGAATGACGTGAAGCTTTGAAAATAGATTTCCCACTGTCACTATACTTGATAACAGTAGTACATTCACTATGACCTATGTGTACAGAACCATAACTACGGACACATAATTCGCCTTTAACTGGTAGTACTGAAATAGCGGGTGAGTCTGGAGTAGTATCAGACTGAACATTCAGGACCATGAAATTCGACGAATAATTACCTAAATTATATACTTCATTTTCTAGATCTAAACCTGTTCTGTGGGGGAGACCTTGCTTGTCTGGAAAACATGTACTGTTAAGAAAAGACATATCTGTTGAGGATGACGTTAACGTGGACCATGCTCCACACGAACCATTGTGTGAGAATGGATAAGGAAAAAGTGGCAGAACTCCCTTCAAGGTCTGGAAAGGGGGGAGTCGACCACACACCCAACAATTAGTGGCATTGCTGGTCTGGTGTGAATAATGTAACATACGGATAAATGTGTTGTTACGCATAGCGAGGCGGTATGAATATTCGTGAGGAGGCAGATCACTAAACGTGTGCTCTACTGTAGCATTAGTAGACATATTTACGTGAGGAACTGGAAAACACAGGAAAAGTGCGTAACTAGTGCAGGAAATCATTATGCTGAGAAATAATACGAAACTCAGAAAAACGATACATTTGATTGAACTTTGACTGACTCTCTCACTATGGGGGTCTATTTTATACATGTCAGAAACAATTTAACCGTTTCACCTAGGGGAGGACTTATACAATCAAACTGGCTGACTTATTAGACCTGAGCTTTAACTTATACTCCTGTTGCGGAGTTTTCTCTAACAAGGGAGGGGTTGTAATAATGTCTTGTGCGGGACAGTCCTTAAGAGCAATATTTTGGCAGTCCTTCGAATCTTGGAAATCCTTGGAAATGTTTTTGAAGACTGGTTTCGATCCTTTGAAAAGTTTTACATGAGAAAGGTGGACCCACCCCTTCCTGCCTTCCAACTTGACGGCAGTTCGGGTGGTCAAGAGGACCTGGCGTGGCTCCTTCCAACGTGGTTCCAGCGGACTTGATCTGTCGAAATTTCTGATCATCACAAGGGAGCCTGGAACGATCTCGTGCGGTGCCACCTCGGTATTGTCTGGAAATGCGGCGGCAACCTGTGAACGACATGAGTTGAGGGCAGACATCAAGGAAGCTAGGTAATCTGTCAGCATATTACATGAAACATCGGTAATACTTCGGGGTCTAGGAGTACCCCACATGTTAGGGGGGCGGCCGAATACGACCTCATACGGGGACAGACCTGATCTGGAATGTGCGACCATACGCATATAAAATAAAGCGACTGGCAGAGCTACTAGCCAGTCGACTCCCTTGTCTTTACATATTTTAGCAATTCGAATTTTCAGAGTCTGATTATGTCTTTCGACTAGTCCAGCGGCTTCTGGATGGCGTACACAATGGAACTTCCACTGGTACCCTAACAAAAGGGAAACATGTCTCATGAGTTCAGATGAGAATGGCTGGCCGTTATCAGAATATACGACTCTAGGGAGTCCATATCTAGGGAAGAATTCACGAACCAACTGCTTGGCAGTGGTCGCGGCTGTGTAATCTGGGACTGGATATGCTTCTGTCCACCTGGACAAGGCGCATACAACTACAAGGACATACTTGAAACCTCGACATCGCTCCATTTGAATATAATCCATCTGGAGGACCTCAAAAGGGTGGTCAGGGGGCTGGAAACCACCTTGTTCCACCGGGACACTTTTACCTGGATTAAACTGACAACATATCATACAGGTACGGACTTTCTGCTTGGCTGCAGCTCGTAAATGCTTGTTGAACCAAATGTTCTGGATACTGTCTAACATAGCTTTTTCTCCTAAATGTGCTGGACTATGTGCGGTATTGATAATGACTTGAACCATAGAATCGGGGAGAAACCATGTGGCTCTACCCTTCGTTAACCATCCTTGATCTGTCTGGACCCCTCCTTGTTCAGACCATTTCTTGATTTCATCGGGAATAGCATGTGACTGGATATCTATGACATCTTGAGTAGGGTCCTTAACTGTCATGCATGTAATCGGATCTGGAGTATGTGTCAGATTAACTGGAATGTCTGGAGTCTGTGCTGTAAGCTTGGCTGTGCGGTCTGCTAAATCATTACCTTGGGAAATAATGTCAGTAACTTTCGTATGTGCTTTGCACTTCATGATAGCAATAGATGTCGGTAAATGTATGGCATCTAACAGGGCTTGAATAAGGAGACCATGCTGAATCTTGGTTCCATGAGAAGTCATAAAACCTCTCTCCTGCCAGAGCACTCCGAAGTCGTGTACAACTCCGAATGCGTAACGTGAATCTGTGTAAACATTAACTTTCAGGTTCTTGGCATGTATACAGGCTTGTGTCAGAGCAACTAGCTCTGCTGCTTGAGCGGACAGGGTGTCAATACGGTGTGTTTCAATAACTTCAGTGTCAGTAGTCACTGCATACGCGGCGACTAGTTCTCCTGTACTAGTTCTCATACATGAACCATCTACATAAAGTGTCAGGTCAGGATCTGGTAACGGAATGTCTGTCAGGTCTTGTCTTGGCTTTGTCGTAATGTTAACTACTTCCACACAGTCATGTGGGTCTGGATTTGAATTAACTGATGGTAACAGTGTAGCAGGATTTAGGACATTGCAGCGTCTAATTTCTATGTGTGGCTGGAACAGTGTCAATTCATAACCTGTTAAACGTGCAATTGTCAAGTGCTGAGTTTGTGTTCGGTTTAAAAGAACTTCTACTGAATGTGGGACTTGTACTGTCAAGGAATGTCCTAAAACTATAGAATCACTTTGTCTGATAGCTAGTGCTGTGGCTGCAACTGACTTGAGGCACGCAGGCAACGCCTGGGCGACTGGATCTAATGTGCTCGAAAAATAAGCACAGGGCTTGTATTGACCTGCTTGATCTTGTGTGAGAACAGATAATGCTGTACCTTCCCGTTCAGTAACGAAAAGTGTAAAAGGCTTACTGTAGTTCGGTGTAGCTAGAACTGGAGCTTGACATAGGGCTTTCTTTAACTCGTTAAAGCTAAGTGTATGTTCAGATGTCCAAGGGAGGACAGTCGATACGGCTGCCTCCTGTGTCGTTAACTGTATCAGTGGCTTGGCTAGAAATGCATACTGGGGAATCCATTGTCTACAATAAGAAGTAAGGCCGATAAAAGCACGTACCTCCTTCTGGGTTCTGGGCTGGGGAAGACTCGCTATTAACTGGATACGGTCTGGTGTCAACTGCCTACCCCTCTTGGACAGCAAGTGTCCTAAGTATACCACTTGCTGGACACAGAATTGAAGCTTCGAAGGTGACACCTTGTGCCCCATCTCGGCTAGAAAATACAAGACTGTAAGGGATGCTCGCTCGCAAGCACGTTCAGAACGGGCTGTGATCAGTAGATCATCGACATACTGGAGCAGGGCAGTGTCAGTTGGCATGTGAATGTTGTCTAGTTGTCTCTTGAGTGCTTGACTGTAAATACTAGGGCTTTCTGTGAAACCTTGAGGAGCGCGTGTAAACATATAGCTCCTTCCATTTAAACAGAATCCGAAAAGAAACTGGCTATCTAGATGAATTGGAACACTAAAAAATGCATTCTTGAGGTCTATGACAGTGAAAAACATGGCTTCGGAATCAATGGCTGTTAACAGGGATGAAATGTCTGGGACAACTGGGTATTGAGGAATAATACATTTGTTAAGCTCTCGTAAATCAATCACTAATCGATATACTGGGGGTGCATTTGGATCAGTACGTTTCATGACTGGAATGATCGGAGAATTGCATACATTGGAGTCAGTTTCTACAACTACTCCTTGAGCCATGAGCTCGTCAATAATTTTGGATAAGGCTGCTACAGCCTCAGGTGGCAATCTGTACTGCCTGATTCGTGGTAACACTACACCTGGTTTGAGAGTCACACGATGGGGTGTGATTTGCATGTAACCTACATCAGTTGGACCTTGCGCCCATAAATGTTGTGGAACATTAGACAATCTTGAATCAAAATCTCGTAATACATAGTGACCCTTAAAGTCACGTAGGAACAGACGTATTCCCTCTGGGGAACAGCAAATAACTGCACCTAATTCTTTCAGTGTCTTAATACCTAATAGATTTTCTGGACATGACTTAGTAAGTAACAGGTCAGTAGTGCGGGACAATGGACCTACTTCTAGAGTAACTGGCTTAGATATTTCATTAACTATGGGTTTTCCTGAAAATCCAAGGGAAACATTTCTTGAGCCTGAGAGCGGAGCCCCTGGAACTTCGGCGTGACTTATTGTGGTCCTACTTGCCCCTGTATCGATCAAAAACTTTCTGTCTTTCCCTAATACTTGACTGTGAACATAGGGACCTTCTTGATCTACAGGTATCTCGATGAGAGGCAAGCCTACCTCCCTCTCTAGGCTGTTTCATGAATATGACTGGTACTCTGGATACTCGGACTGTGCATACTGGTACATCTGTGATGTGACATGCTGTGTTGCAGCAATGGGCTGCGGTACTGTAACTGTCTGTGGTGCATTCTGTGACTGAGGAGTCTGTGAAACTTGTTCTTGTCTCGGCGGACGTGGTCTTTCTTTAGTCTTACCAGTAGCTATGTTGTGTTTCAGAACTGCACACTCGTTTATAAAATGACCTGGCTGTTTACAATAATTGCAGTTCCCTTTAACGGGAGCTGCAGGATGACTGGCTTGATTCGGACCCCTCTTCTGACTGTCTTGAGGAATAGATTGTGCAACTAGCACTTTCATTTTCGTGTCTTTCATACGTTTTCTTTCGTGTTCTTGCTCTTCTCTGATTCTATTCTGGTGGTACTGGAGCATCTGGAGCATCTGGGACGGAGTATTTGCTTGCCAGGTGCTTTCGACTTTCAAAACTCGGTTTTTAATTTGTGGACTTGAATTCTCGACTAATTTGGTGACGAAAAGATGAGGGTATGACTCACTACTTGTCTTGAGACCACTGTTAATACTGAAACATTTCTCAAATCTAGAATAAAAATCACTAATATCCTCATCTTGTTTCTGTTTACAGGCTGAGATTGCATCCCAGTCTTCTTTCCTAGTTGTCAATAATCTGGGTAAAACTTGAATCAACAATTCTGGTAATTCTTTACATTTATCTCCAAGACCGGTACCTGGTACTCGTGCCTTGTCTTCAGCTTCTAGAGCTGCACAATCGATCTTTTTCTCTCCCACCTCCCATTCTTTTTCCTTTAACTTTTCATACACCCCTGCGGGTAGCAGGACCTTTAACATTTTAATGATATCTGGGTAAGTGTATTCTCCCATACGGAGCATGTCTTTTAATTCTCTATGGAACCCCGCTGGATCTTTGTCATGACAGGGAATTAATTTCTTCATTTCAAGAAGTTCCATCTTTGATATTGGAATGTATACAAACACTCGTTGCATTACGCCACCCGCCCCTTGGACTGGGTGGACTTCTCGTAACGGATTCTGTCTGTCTATGTAAAATGGTTTACTTTCTGGGGGTGAGACATGAACAAAGTGCGGGTTCAGGAACGTTCTATACTTGTGACGCTGTTCTAGAATGACACTAATTAAATCGGTACCTAGACCTCTCCATCTATACTGGAGTAACTCGTTCAGGATATCGTGCAACGGGCCTGGATCAGAATGTTGACCCTCATACAGAGTAATGAGGTGCTGGATCATATACATACCCACCAGTCGTTGCTCGGCTGGGGGCAGTTTCAGAAACATTTGTGCCACTATTTCGTCTGGAAAAGTGGTAGAATCAGTAATCCATCGGACTGCTGATCGGGCTAGTTCTTGTTCATGCATGGTACTTAATTCACTGTAACCGACTCGTGATTTCAGAATGTGATCGGTAGCTTGAAATACTTGTTCTAGAGAACCTCGTTCTGGTGCTGGATGATGAAAAATAGACTTAGGTTCTAGACGTAAATGGCGATCTGGAAATCTGGATTTTCCTACATACGCTATTCTGGCGGGATTCTCGTCTTCCTCTTCAGGATCAGAGATACTTTCTTTCTCGCTTACTTGTGCTGCTTTACGCTGTTCGTGTAACCTTATTATTTCTTTACGAATTTTCTTGTACATACTTTCCATGGCACTAATGGTCTTGTGCTTACCCTCGGCTATATTATCACTCCACCTTGTCAGGATTCTCATTTCGGCGGGATCTTTAGACGGGTAATCTTGTTCTCTTATTAAACAATTAATCAGGAACTTTAATATCATGAGCTGAATCTCGGCTTTCCTTTGAGACATAATTTCGCCAATACTTTCTGGATCATCCCCTGTACGGATGAAACGATATATTCTGTCTAGATCTTCTTTCATATTCGGTAAGGTGACTAGATACTCGGTCACCCTTCTTACGCGTACGGAATATAAAACCATATTATACTCGCCTGGGACTGCGTCATAGACACATTCGTTAAGGGCTTGCCTGATTTCTGTAACAGACTTATTACTTTTAGGAGTACGCTGTGATGCTTGAGCATGTAATTCGAGTGCTGATAAACGTTTGTGTGGCGGCGGGGTTTGAGGAGGACCTCCTCCTGCGGCCCCTATACTAGAATCGTCGACTGACATTCTTCGTGCTTGCAGGGTCGGTAATTGTAACGTGGGCTGAACTTGTATGGCAGGCTGACCCGGGGGTACCGTAACAGGTACTCCGGTGTCTGGAGAAACGGGAAGTGCCTGATTTACAGGGACAGGTGGAGCGCGAACTGGATTTGCATATTCTGGAACTGTGTCGTCCAGATAGGACGAAATAAAAATATCAGCTGCGGTCGGTTTGTGACGTAGCTTGGTCGGAACTAATGGTGGCGGGAAATTACTGGGTGCCTCTGGGGTCGCTTTTGGCAAGCCTTCGGCAAGGAGAGGATACATACCCTTAATAAGGGCATGCCTCTGTCTGTCTGACTGTTCGGCTTTGACTTGTTCACCTATCTCGATTAATTCTCTTTCTTGGGCTCGTTCTTGGGATTCTCTACTTAATTCTGACTTTCTGACTTCCTTTTCCGTTCTTCTATGCGCTTCCTTACGCCATAACTCGATGGCATCTTTCTGTGACTGTCTGGCTTTCTTTTTCCATAATACTTCTTCTACTCGCATGATACATTCGGCATCCCATGTACCCGATACGGGCCATCTATACTTTTCTTCTAACTGTTTGGTATACTCTACCCATAAATCTAGATACAATATGGCGCTTATGCCATGTTTCTGATACATAAAATGACCTGGACTGTCCCTAGGCGGAACAGGAACTGCTGCTTCCAGCAGACCCTTTCTAGTTTTTAACTGACGTAACTTGGAAAAGAGCGGCATTCTGAACTTGAATCGGAACACAATACAATACACGAAAAACAATAACAATTGGGAAAACAATTCAGGCATGCCACGACATTGGAAATACATTAAACAATATCATAACATAACAGTTCGAACAGAATACTACCTGAAAATACTGAAAACAGAAACAGAACAGAATTCTCGAGAACGGAACAGACTAGAGTTCTGGATGCACTGCTGTAACAGTACGGAACATACCGGTCCCATAAAGGAACGCATCAAGACCCGTATCCACCTAGGTGAACACTTCGTTTGTGGGCTTGGGTACCACCAACCCACGGACCAGGAGTCAATTTAGACTGACCCTGTCTAGACACTACCCCAGCAATGGTACTCACCGGGCAGCACGGAACGGAAGGCCTCGACCGGGACTGGACTACGACGGACTTCGGACTTCGGACTTCAGTTACGGGTGGGCCTCCGGATACCTCGGACCTTGGACTCTCGGCTTGGGCTCTGGTCGGGACTCGCCGCGTTCCTCCACCGTCTCGTTTGGATGCTGGACCGCCTCCTCCGTCTCCTCCGTGGGCCTGAGGGATACTTGGAGCAGAAAATTCTGCCACTGCGCAGAAGAGTTCCGTCACGACTGCAGAGGGTCAGGGGGTCGGCGTGGCTTCACCGACGCGTGGGGAAAGGGCAAGTCCCTGTTCGGGCGCCATTATGTGGTAAATAAATAAATAATACCCTATTTTTGACTAGACTTATAGCATAACAGATAGCTCAATAAAATAAGAGTCAAGATTCGAGGTAGTAGGAGTTTCTGCAGGTTTATTACAGCATAAGGACAGGATCAGGACAACCTGCATAGGAATAGGACAATAAGGCCCGGCAGCTGCCGGGGCTGGGTCTGGGATGAGCGCGCTAACATTTAATAACAAAACATTGACTTATATACATAGCGCAAACACATAGCATTACATTGCAGTGGGCGTAACAGTAGGTGGAGTAGAAGGCGTGACGCGTAGCAGTCGCGAGAGATAACAGTAAAAAGAGGTGTAACTGGGCGTATACATAGACATGTGGTGCAAACGTAACAGAATATGTCATGAATGGGCGGAAACTTTGGAGGGGGCTACCTAAGGAGCCGGGACCTCTAACCTAATGGTGCGCGAAAACTGGCAATGACGTGTTACTAGGAGAAGCTGGGGGCTACGAACTCTGTGCTAGGAGCAGAGACTAAAGTCTGAAGGGTCGGAGCGACATGTACCTAAACCCTATCTGGTATCTGATGTTTAGGGAACATGTTGCTATAAACTAGAAAAGCTAACTTGATTCTAAGACTGGACCATGCATTATTCTACATGTAGTGCGTGATGAAGAATACTAAATGACCATTAAATACAGTATTTCTCTAACATGGAGACGAGAAGGCTAGACAATGACGGAAACTATTGATGCAGTTCAGTAGCTTAGGAATGCAGAGGAGGAGGACTGAACTGATAGCTGGAACTATAACATACTTTTGGCAGACTCAGAGGCAGAGCCGGGGTGCACCGGGCACTGCGAAGCAGGAAGTAAGTGAAGGGTCGAGGACACAGGTGGGGGCTGTATCGCTCCTCAGCGAGGCTTTCAGGAGACAGGAGCTGAATCTGTGGTCCGGGCCCTTTTGAGGCCTGGAAACGGGGACTTTATAATGGAATAACGTGCACACTGAGAAACGTGGCAACATTACTTACATAGGCCTGATATTCGTAGTATTCACGAGGACTGGAAAATGACATACCAGAGGTGGACACAACTGTAATTGCGTCTTTAATCAGAAATGGGGAATAACATATGCATATTGGTCATGCACACATAACATAAGTTGGATGAGGCGTAGGGACACAGAACATGGCAAAATTTACTTTTCCACATCCTGACTCAATGAAACAGAACTCTGACTGTCCTGAGAACTGTCTCTGGCAATCTCGGCTGCAATCGTTGCTTCCTGCTCGATTTCCGCATTCAACATTTCTAGATATTTGGGAAAAGCAGGACATTCTATGGTCTCCTTGGCGGCAGTGAAAGAGTCTTCGTAACAGAGGAAATCTCCAAGCAGTTCCTCTTCTGCACGCCAAGGCTTGAAAAGTTGCAAAAGTGCTAAATAGAAAAACTCCTTTTTTTCAGGAGATTCGCCACTCAATTTTCGATGGTTTACCAAGTGGCATTTTCTTTGCTTGACCAGACATCCCTCACTTCCAATTACAGCATACACTCCTTTCTCAATATCTTCTTTGATGTTCCTCTTGAATATGTAATTTTGTAGAACCTCATACAGACAAACATTCTCGAGGTGACTGCTTCGATTTGGATAATATGTATCCAACATGTTGGTCTTCAAAATATCGGTACTGTTTGGCTCCTTTTCCGCCAAATACTCAATTTCCCGCACAGGTTTCAGAACTCGATTACGCGTTGCAGCAAGACCAAGACTCGCCCAAACGATACTCCTGGATTTGGCATAGAGACTTGCTGAAGACAACCGGTCAGAACATTCGTAAGCTCCGATTTCTCGATGTGACAACATCTTCAGACTGAAACTGTACAACTTCTTACTGAGGCTCTTTTCATGGGAAATGTCCTCCCACATATCCTTCAATTCTGTCTTTTCTTTTTTGGCGATGTAAGATGTCACAAACCGAGCCACAGCCATACAGTTATCAGCCACAAACTGTATATCCATGTTAGCATTCCACATGGACAAAATCACTGGGTTGTAGTCGTTGATGTACTTGGACTCTTCGTTCCTCTTCAAATTGTATGTGTTTTTAGGTGATTTCTTCATCACATTATGTCGCAGCGAAGACATCAAACTGTTTACTCTTCCTTTAGAAATCACCGGTCGTGGAAAGCCGAAACGACATTTGGTGTAGAACTTGTCCTTGTTTCTGAATTTACGACGACAGTACTTTCCACAACGATGGCTTTGGAAACGTAGAACTTTTTCTCTTAGGCTTTTCTTCTCCTTTGCGTTTGGAACAGCACACGTAGAATACTGTTGTATGAAACTCATCACTAAGTCTTCTGGATCCGTTCCAAATTTAGGTGCATCCTTGATCCACAGCAGCATATGTATATGAGGAGCACCTCTTGCTTGGTACTCCTTTCTCCAGAAGAAATCCAACACCTCTCCAAGAGGTGGATTTCTCTTGTTCATGATGAAAGACATCATAGCTTCAAATCTATGATTGAAGTACCTGCATACATTGACTGGATCCAAAGAGCACTGTTCTCCGGGTGTCTTGAATTCGATGTTTTCAATGTTTCCATTTGCCTCTCGTAGAAATTCAAGTAAATCTTCCCAGCCATACTCGGCACAGCTCAGAGTGAGGAACCATGTGGGAGTTCCTAAGTTCCTCAGCATACATTTTAAATCACCATGACGACGGTACCAGTACTCATTAGTACCACGCTGACACGCCATGAGATTAATCAGGTGACCATCCAAAATACTGTCTTGGACATTGACTTTATCCATAAAGTCACTTGCTGAGATGTTTTGCATGTCTATACCACTTTTCAAGATGTGGTTCACTGCATATGACAGTCCAGACAGATCGCTTTCAAACAGGAGATGAAACAAATAGGGAATGCATTGTCGAAACCTAGCATCTTCTGCATACAATTGTAAAGTCCGGTATTCAGAAGCAGGAATTTGATGAGGTCGCTCATCATATCTTCCTCCCTGACCTGTTGGAAATAGCTGTGGGAAACACCGAGCTTCCAAACTTTCCTCCCAAACACTAATGGGACTCCCTTTGGCTTGTTTCATTTGAAACAACTCAATAGCATTCCCCATGACTTCCTTGGAATGCAAAGGATGAACACTATAATGTTCATATATTTCTTCACTTTTAAAGGGTTCTACTTTCTCAATTTGACCAGCACACAAATCGCTATCCTCTTCCTCACTTACTTCCTCTTCTGCAACATATACATTCTTATAGTACTTATTATTTTTTTTCAAATACAATGTTGCCTTTTTGACTTTCCTAACATCCACTAAATCTTGCCATATTTTCTTATTCTTTGTCGGAACCCCATTAACTAAGATAACCAGAGGTTCCTCTTCCACTTTTTCTACTCCAATTGTATTAATGTTTTTCTTCAAATCTAGAGGCAAATAAACAACTCTTCCCTTTAATCCTCTCTGTAAATCTGATGGAGGCAATTTCCCTGTCTTTGGCTCCATTCTTACAATAGCCTGAAAGGGATGGATACTTTGAATCAAAATAGATTCATAAGTATTTAAATCCTTCAATTCAGAAGGAATCTCAACCAATTCCAGATTATTATGAACCGCTCTAGCAGGCATCTGGTTTTGATTTAATTTGTTACAACAATAAGTACACACACGTTGATCTGATCCCAAATCAAAACAATTTTCTACCATCAAGTATGTTGCGAAATCCTTCCATTCACTATTATTTTCCCTTTCACTTTTTGCATATAAATCCACTAACTTAGTCTGATTCTTATAATAAATGCGTCGACAACACACACAAGTGAAATTAGGCCTCTCACTTGATTTAACCTGAAACGTGGCAATTTCCTTCTGAAAATTATCTGTACTGGAAACCTGTACACTGTCTTCCACATTACCCTCTTCTTCTGGGTCAATTTCAACATTCTCCTCTTTACTTCCAAAGTAACATAACTCAATTTCTTCACAAATATTCTTCACATCTATTTCAGAACCATGCAAAAGAGCAGCGCATAATTGTTTAAGCATAATTGCTGGACTCTTAGCATAATACAACATTCTAACTAATTTCCTCACTTTATTATGATGCACTGCTAGCATCCTGAAATGATGAAAAACACTCTGGCATACTCTCCTGGAAAGACAAGCCAGTGAATGACCACGCAAACCTGTCACTTCTCTCACTCTGCAAGGATCTAATTCTTGCAACAACATCATTTTCTGCTTCAAACTTTTCTTATTAAATGTCCGTACAAAATCACAAAGCAAATTGATGGAATCCTGTCGTACACTGCAAATACTACTACACTTCCAGGTGTACACAGGACCCTTAGGACGTCTTCCTAAAACCTCATTACCTAACACCTCTTCTGTCTCTGTTGTCACAAGTTTTTCTTTTTCAACTGGACAACCATCTTTCACCTCATAAGCTCGACCACTGGTGTCAACTGCATGCACCAAATCATTATCCTGGAAATAACTCTCCTCATTGAAAAATGCCTCACAACTTGAACTATGCATCCATTCTCCGGAAAAAACTTCACAAAAATTACTACGATTAACTATTCTCTTCCATCTACTATTTCTTTTGAAATCATAAATTGCCTTGTTTAGCTTCCTAATTCTATTGATTATCAAAATAAATAACTTTCGCTTTATTTCAAATGCCTGATCAATAACTTTCTCAACTTTTTTTTTTCTCTTATAAAAAACCACTTTCTGTTGACCTTTCTTAATATTTTTTAACAAATTGCCAATTATCCTGTTGCGGAACATTCGTCTACGAATGTCCCTAAACTGTTGTTTCCTTCTACTATCATGCACAGAGTTATCTCTTGCTCTAGCAGTAACATTTTTGATTGGCCTTTCCTTTCCGTTTAAATTGCTTCTCTTTTTCTGGACTAAAACATTTTCTGTACTACTACTTTTTTTTCTACAAATGTTTCTTATGAATGTTTTCGTGGTCTTACCCGGTGCTTTCTTGGTGACTTGACAAGTTTTTTTTGTAGAGGACTGCTGCATTATTTCATGGACCTGCTGTCTTTGACGTTTTGCAGCCTTTCTAATTCTATCCTTGGTTGGCATTCTCAAATTTTGAAATGATCTGCAGTTGAATCTGTGGTAAAATATAATAAAAAATGTTATTAACCACTATTACCAAACAGTAAATCAATAACAGTCATCAAAAACTTAACACACTACTTGACATTTTTACATAGAATATTTTTTAGTGCTTTGGCAAATTTAGAATACACAAATAGCAGAAAAGAAATGGAATTCTTCTTCATTTTACCTGTGCTGTTTTATATGTGAATCTGATCTAATTTTATGAGCATATTTTAATATTTTATTGAAGACACTACACATAACCTGTTTTTGAAGGTGTGTTTAATTTTAAACGAAACGGTTTACATTTTTACTTTTCATTTATTATAAATTTTAAAAATAAATGTTTATAGTTCCATAGGCTCAAGCACGTCAGCTTCCCACCCTATGTCATACAATTCTGACAAATCGGCATCCTCATCATGTTCTTCATCATCCTCAGGATTTAAATCATCCAAGGGATCTACTTCCACTGACGTTTCAATTACAAGTTCAATGATAAGGTCAAAATCAACTGAGTGCTGATTGTCACTCATGGTTGATGTTGTCGTTATCTTTAAAGAAAGAGAACAACAATGAGATGTTGCAGAGTAAGAGACAAATCTCAGAGATTATAATAGTAAAATTGTTTAACAAGAGTAACATTTTGCAGCTATTATTTAGCCATGTCCAGCGATGCTGAGGAGGTGAGGCCTATGTCCAAGTTTTCAGTGAACAGGACTCATCTCTTCTTAACCTTGGATAAGCCTCACCGACTCTGTGTCCCCTGCTCATACTTAAATGTACAGGGGCAGATTTATGCTAAGTGGCGCATCCCCACGGATGCACCAGTTAATGTGCACCGCTGCTCTGCCACCCATAGTGTGCCGCATTTACAATGTGGAGCACCATTGAGCAAAAACAGCACAGATGCGTCACGCATCTGTGCCGCAAAAGCAGCACATTGCAGGAATCACGTCATAAGCGCGACATGTCTACTGCAATGCACAGGAGGAACCCTCACATTGCATGGTGCATCACTTCTTATGCCTGTTTCAAACAGGCGTAAGGATTTGATTCAGCAATGCTATAAAGCTGACTCAGTGAAATCTTCTAAATTTCACTGTGTTAGTTTTACAGGGCTTTCATGCAAATTAATGCATACCTTGCAACAAAACACCTATATGAAAACTGACGCAGGTTTCATGTGGCACAGGACTTTACAGCATGACACATCTGCCTAGATGCATCAATTTGTAAATATGTCGCCACATAGCAAATCTTTTGCACCGCCGCTGCATCACAAAAGTGACGCACAGTGACGCAAAAGAGACATACACCTATCATAAATCTGACCCTAACATTTTAAATGATTGATTCAAGATTACGATAAAGTGTGGCCTATCCAGAGGTTTGTTTGAGGTGAGGCCTACTCAGGGTTGCAGATGAAATTTACGCTTGTTAAAGAGTACAGAGGAGATAATACATGTGAAGGCCTACCAATGAAGTAAGTCATATCCACTTCCCTCTTGAACAAAGGCCAGACCTCTTCTGTGTCCGTGGACAGACCTAAACCTCATCTGCACAATGTCATTCGTAAACTTAGGAAACACAGGTGATGTAATTGAAAAATGTGGAGTTTCTTTTCCTCATTTCACAATCACATCACCTGTGTTTCCTTTGCTTAGGTATCTCATAGTGCAGATGGACTCTAGCATATCAAAGAGTACACAGAAGTTGAGCACTGTATACAACAATTTTGACATTTACAGAAGATTCAGCTTCTTATCTTGTTGGAGATGAAATGAGGCCTGTCTTGCAACATGGTGCATGTTTTGCATCACTGCTGCATCGGTTTCATGTGGCACGGGACTTTACAGCATGACACATCTGCCTAGATGCATCAAGTTGTAAATATGTCGCCACATAGCAAATCTTTTGCACCGCCGCTGCGTCACAAAAGTGACGCACAGCAGCGCAAAAGAGGCACACACCTATCATAAATCTGTCCCTAACATGTTAAAGGATTGATTCAGGATGACCATAAGGTGTGGCCTATCCAGAGGTTTGTTTAAGGTGAGGCCTACTCAGGGTTGCAGATTAAATTTACGCTTGTTGCAGAGTACAGAGGAGATAATACATGTGAAGACCTACCAATGAAGTAAGTCATGTCCACTTCACTCTTGAACAAAGGCCAGACCTCTTCTGTGTCCGTGGACAGACCTAAACCTCATCTGCACAATGTCATTCGTAAACTTAGGAAACACAGGTGATGTAATTGAAAAATGTGGAGTTTCTTTTCCTCATTTCACAATCACATCACCTGTGTTTCCTTTGCTTAGGTATCTCATAGTGCAGATGGACTCTAGCATATCAAAGAGTACACAGAAGTTGAGCACTGTATACAACAATTTTGACATTTACAGAAGATTCAGCTTCTTATCTTGTTGGAGATTAAATGAGGCATGTCTTGCAACATGGTGCATGTTTTTTCATCACTGCTGCATCGGTTTCATGTGGCACGGGACTTTACAGCATGACACATCTGCCTAGATGCATCAAGTTGTAAATATGTCGCCACATAGCAAATCTTTTGCACCGCCGCTGCGTCACAAAAGTGACGCACAACGGCGCAAAAGAGGCACACACCTATCATAAATCTGTCCCTAACATGTTAAATGATTGATTCAGGATGACGATAAGGTGTGGCCTATCCAGAGGTTTGTTTAAGGTGAGGCCTACTCAGGGTTGCAGATTAAATTTACGCTTGTTGAAGAGTACAGAGGAGATAATACATGTGAAGACCTACCAATGAAGTAAGTCATGTCCACTTCACTCTTGAACAAAGGCCAGACCTCTTCTGTGTCCGTGGACAGACCTAAACCTCATCTGCACAATGTCATTCGTAAACTTAGGAAACACAGGTGATGTAATTGAAAAATGTGGAGTTTCTTTTCCTCATTTCACAATCACATCACCTGTGTTTCCTTTGCTTAGGTATCTCATAGTGCAGATGGACTCTAGCATATCAAAGAGTACACAGAAGTTGAGCAGTGTATACAACAATTTTGACATTTACAGAAGATTCAGCTTCTTATCTTGTTGGAGATGAAATGAGGCCTGTCTTGCAACATGGTGCATGTTTTACATCACTGCTGCATCGGTTTCATGTGGCACGGGACTTTACAGCATGACACATCTGCCTAGATGCATCAAGTTGTAAATATGTCGCCACATAGCAAATCTTTTGCACCGCCGCTGCGTCACAAAAGTAATTTACAACAAGGGGTGGTGATGGACAGAGTCTCTGAATTAAGCAGAGTACTCTCACCCAGTCAAGAGATCAGGGCTAGATCCAACACCGTTTTTTAGCTCATTGCACCATCCCAGTTTCAGAACCTGGCTGTATGCAAATTAGTCTGTCCCTGGCCCAGTGCATCATGGGAACAGGGCAGACCAGACTACAAAAGCCAATTCTTACACTGGGAAGGAAACAAGCTTCCGGGGACCGGTTTCTGCCATTTCAGGCGTCTTCGGCCCGGCTTGCTTGAATCCTGATGGTGCAATGAGCAAGGGACTCACATCTGAGTATACCCTTCCACGCTTAGGGTGGACAAAATAATTTACAACAAGGGGTGGTGATGGACAGAGTCTCTGAATTAAGCAGAGTACTCTCACCCAGTCAAGAGATCAGGGCTAGATCCAACACCGTTTTTTAGCTCATTGCACCATCCCAGTTTCAGAACCTGGCTGTATGCAAATTAGTCTGTCCCTGGCCCAGTGCATCATGGGAACAGGGCAGACCAGACTACAAAAGCCAATTCTTACACTGGGAAGGAAACAAGCTTCCGGGGACCGGTTTCTGCCATTTCAGGCGTCTTCGGCCCGGCTTGCTTGAATCCTGATGGTGCAATGAGCAAGGGACTCACATCTGAGTATACCCTTCCACGCTTAGGGTGGACAAAATAATTTACAACAAGGGGTGGTGATGGACAGAGTCTCTGAATTAAGCAGAGTACTCTCACCCAGTCAAGAGATCAGGGCTAGATCCAACACCGTTTTTTAGCTCATTGCACCATCCCAGTTTCAGAACCTGGCTGTATGCAAATTAGTCTGTCCCTGGCCCAGTGCATCATGGGAACAGGGCAGAGCAGACTACAAAAGCCAATTCTTACACTGGGAAGGAAACAAGCTTCCGGGGACCGGTTTCTGCCATTTCAGGCGTCTTCGGCCCGGCTTGCTTGAATCCTGATGGTGCAATGAGCAAGGGACTCACATCTGAGTATACCCTTCCACGCTTAGGGTGGACAAAATAATTTACAACAAGGGGTGGTGATGGACAGAGTCTCTGAATTAAGCAGAGTACTCTCACCCAGTCAAGAGATCAGGGCTAGATCCAACACCGTTTTTTAGCTCATTGCACCATCCCAGTTTCAGAACCTGGCTGTATGCAAATTAGTCTGTCCCTGGCCCAGTGCATCATGGGAACAGGGCAGACCAGACTACAAAAGCCAATTCTTACACTGGGAAGGAAACAAGCTTCCGGGGACCGGTTTCTGCCATTTCAGGCGTCTTCGGCCCGGCTTGCTTGAATCCTGATGGTGCAATGAGCAAGGGACTCACATCTGAGTATACCCTTCCACGCTTAGGGTGGACAAAATAATTTACAACAAGGGGTGGTGATGGACAGAGTCTCTGAATTAAGCAGAGTACTCTCACCCAGTCAAGAGATCAGGGCTAGATCCAACACCGTTTTTTAGCTCATTGCACCATCCCAGTTTCAGAACCTGGCTGTATGCAAATTAGTCTGTCCCTGGCCCAGTGCATCATGGGAACAGGGCAGACCAGACTACAAAAGCCAATTCTTACACTGGGAAGGAAACAAGCTTCCGGGGACCGGTTTCTGCCATTTCAGGCGTCTTCGGCCCGGCTTGCTTGAATCCTGATGGTGCAATGAGCAAGGGACTCACATCTGAGTATACCCTTCCACGCTTAGGGTGGACAAAATAATTTACAACAAGGGGTGGTGATGGACAGAGTCTCTGAATTAAGCAGAGTACTCTCACCCAGTCAAGAGATCAGGGCTAGATCCAACACCGTTTTTTAGCTCATTGCACCATCCCAGTTTCAGAACCTGGCTGTATGCAAATTAGTCTGTCTCTGGCCCAGTGCATCATGGGAACAGGGCAGACCAGACTACAAAAGCCAATTCTTACACTGGGAAGGAAACAAGCTTCCGGGGACCGGTTTCTGCCATTTCAGGCGTCTTCGGCCCGGCTTGCTTGAATCCTGATGGTGCAATGAGCAAGGGACTCACATCTGAGTATACCCTTCCACGCTTAGGGTGGACAAAATAATTTACAACAAGGGGTGGTGATGGACAGAGTCTCTGAATTAAGCAGAGTACTCTCACCCAGTCAAGAGATCAGGGCTAGATCCAACACCGTTTTTTAGCTCATTGCACCATCCCAGTTTCAGAACCTGGCTGTATGCAAATTAGTCTGTCCCTGGCCCAGTGCATCATGGGAACAGGGCAGACCAGACTACAAAAGCCAATTCTTACACTGGGAAGGAAACAAGCTTCCGGGGACCGGTTTCTGCCATTTCAGGCGTCTTCGGCCCGGCTTGCTTGAATCCTGATGGTGCAATGAGCAAGGGACTCACATCTGAGTATACCCTTCCACGCTTAGGGTGGACAAAATAATTTACAACAAGGGGTGGTGATGGACAGAGTCTCTGAATTAAGCAGAGTACTCTCACCCAGTCAAGAGATCAGGGCTAGATCCAACACCGTTTTTTAGCTCATTGCACCATCCCAGTTTCAGAACCTGGCTGTATGCAAATTAGTCTGTCCCTGGCCCAGTGCATCATGGGAACAGGGCAGACCAGACTACAAAAGCCAATTCTTACACTGGGAAGGAAACAAGCTTCCGGGGACCGGTTTCTGCCATTTCAGGCGTCTTCGGCCCGGCTTGCTTGAATCCTGATGGTGCAATGAGCAAGGGACTCACATCTGAGTATACCCTTCCACGCTTAGGGTGGACAAAATAATTTACAACAAGGGGTGGTGATGGACACAAAAGTGACGCACAGTGATGCAAAAGAGGCATACACGGCTATGTAAGTTAAATAATCAAAATCTAAATTTGCCAAGCACACATGGGTGTGTATTTACAAGGACCTTGCACCAAGGGGAAAGGTCTTTAATTAAAATGAGAAAAATAACATCAGAGAGACTCAAATGCCTTTTAAATATAACCCAAGCAACCTATGAAACTCTAGCACTACATATCAAGTAAACTAATTGATTTCAAAAATCGTTTTTAAACACATCATCTAAATCAATGATATACCTACATTCAAGGGGAAATGACTTAAAATGGCCTAAGACACATGAAAGCGTTTTTTTAAGGCCCTTGCACCATTTCTGGGTCTTTTTTAACATGGCTATGTTAGTCAAAGAATTAAAATCTAAATTTGCCAAGCACAGATGGGGGCATATTTACAAGGACCTTGCTCCACGGGGAAAGGTCTTAAATTAAAATGGGAAAAATAACATCAGAGAGACTCAAATGCCTTATAAATATGCCCCAAGCAACCTATGAAGCTCTAGCAGTACATATCAAGAAACCTAATATTTTTCAAAAAACGATTTTAAACACATCATATAAATCAATTATATACCTACATTAATCGGGAAATGACTTACAATGCCCTGAGACACATGAAAGCGTTTTTTTAAGGGTCACTTTTAACATGGCTATGTAACTCAAAGAAACAAAATCTATTTGTAAAACACTTGACACAAAGCAACATTTTAAATACAGAACTTTCTTCATAATTTTCTCCCTAAAGCATACTATTGTCTATCTAAATTAAATGAATCTTTTCTCACCTTAGCAAATACTTTGAGTTTCAAAACAGTCTCAGAAACACACCAATTTGTCTTTAGCAGAGCAAAAGGTATGCACTCCAGAGTCTGCAGCTATGAAAAGCACAGAAATGCTCTAACTCATCACACATATCTCTCATGTCACCCAATCAAAACTCTTCCCTCACTATTTTCAAATCAACACCCTTCCCCCCTCTGCCTTCTCTGCCTTTTTTGCATAGCAACCACCTCCTGAAAGACCTCTGATGTTTGAAAGTTCACACAACGTTTCAATTGAACTCTGAACTCTCAGTGCACCTGCATATCCAGTGCAATCTTTCATTAAATGATTTTTTCTTGACCATTCAAATTACATCTTTCAAAGAACTCATCCATGCACCCTAACTTTCTGTTTTCAGCAATCAAAATCCACCAATCACTGCTACTGCTACTGCTTCCTTTTTTTTTTTTTTGAAAATGTTTTTATTGCGAAAAGACAGTATGGGCACAGCAGACATAATCATGAAAAGCCGTTCACAGAATAGAACCATAGTATCACGTATCAGAGAGTATACACAGCCAAATATGGCCCACATCCCGGGGGCTGGGCGGCGTAGGAGCAGGATAATCAAATCACCTCTGTGCACGAGAGATGTAGCCGTATCACTGTATTCGCTGGTTTTTTCAAGTTACAGTCATATTTCAAAAAAAGAAACCAAATGAACAACAAACAAATACCCCAGTAACAGCATCAGTAGCACAGGACCGAACACAGCAGAACAGGTACGTGGGGAGCAGGGGAGGCACGGGTGGCACAGTGCCCCATGGGCTCATGGGAGACGTAGTTATGTCCAAGCATATACATATCAAGGAATAGCAGTGTGGCTACTTAGGGCCTCTACACCAATTCCAGACCTCTCACAGTCCCTCCCCCTCAGTACAATCGGAGACCGAAGCAGTGGGGGAGAACAACTCCGCGCTCGTGGCATCAGAGTCATCCTCCTCCAGCCCCTCCATACACAGCACCCTCCAGGCCAACAAATCATCCTGTAGCTTACTATCTCTACGGGTGCGCTGCATGTGAGTCTCTTCCGCCAGGGCCCATTCTCTCGCATCCTTCAGCCACAGGGAAAACTCCGGCGCCCTTTGACCCATCCACGTAATAGCCACACGCCTCCGCGCCAGGACCAGCAGGAGTTGTAAGAATTTATAGGATAACTTTTTCTGTCTGGGCTTCGGCACCAGTGCCAGGAGGCAATGGATGGGTTCCAAAAGGAGTGTCATCTGCATGGCCCGAGCAACATGAGTCACCACCTTCCTCCAAAAGTCGTGAACCAGGGGGCAGTCCCATGCCAGGTGGAGGAAGCCCGCCCTCCGCGCCCCGCATCTCGGACAATTATGTTGTCTGTCCGCCGATATACGATGTAGGTAGACAGGCGTCATATAAGTACGGTGGACAAAATTAAAGTGGATAAGTTTAAAACGGGCGTTGCAAGAGACCTTACGAGTCAGAAGCCCGATCCGTCTCCGTTGGTTCGGGTCCAGGTCCACTCCCAAATCCGCCTCCCACGCCGCCCAAGACGGCGCCACCGGCGGGGTTGAATCCTGACGCATAGCTGAGTAGAGAAGGGAGATCAGGCGTTTGCCTCTCCCACATGACAAAATGATGTCTAGGGCGTTAGTAGACGGGGGAGCCTCCGGGTACTGGGGCCACGTAGTCCTGGCCATGTCCTGGAGGGCCCCGTAGTGGAGATACTGTCCCTCTTGTAGGCCGAAGGACTCCAAGGCGTGTTCGAAGGACACATAGGAATCGTTCGGGTAGAGGTCCGCAAGAGTCTCACATCCGCCTGCTACTGCTTCCTTAAAACAGAAACTCCACAGTTTTTTTCATTTTAAACTCTTATTTTTCCAACTGCCATTTCATTGCCACACTTCATCTCACTGCAGCAGAACCTTCTCTCACCATGTTTTCTGTCTGGATTGTTGGACATAGTTACATCTACTGGGCTCAGAGGTATGCTGAGAACAGAAATTTACCTAACCTCAATTTACAAGATGTGGAAATTGAGTGGTTTGGCCACAGAGGATTAAAATGACACCAATTGATACCATTGGTGAAAACCTTTATGCATTTGCCTAAACCTGACCTGTTAATTTTGCACTGTGGAGGTAATGACTTGGGCACTTTGACTGGTGTAGGTCTGGAAATGCTTTTAAATGACACCTTTGAGCAATTGATGGCACTTTTTCCTCAAACTGCCTTGGTATATTCAAATATATGCCAAAGACAGAAATGGAGGTGGTCGAACCAATTTTGTCCACAAATTGAGAAATCGAGGAAGCATGTAAACAAATCTGTTTCAGCTTACATGAGAGACCATGGAATGGGCTCCATGTACAACAATAACTTGCGTTACTACATGCAAGATATCTACAGAGGAGATGGAGTTCACTTCTCAGATGAAGGGAACAGAGTTTTCATTCAGAATTTAAAACTGTGCATTGGTACCTACTTATAAGTACCTAAATGTACCATAAACCCAAAAGCTCTTCTCAGAGCTACCCTACATCTGATCACTCACAATTATTATTTTACTCTAACTTTTTTCACTAATTTTCAACAAAGTACGCTCCCCGGAGCGCTACCCGGTACGCGAACCGGAAGCTAACCGCGCGAACTTTTTTACAAAAATGTTTTTTTTTCTCGCACATATGGGCCTCCTCAGCCATCCTCAGAAAACCTAGGGGGTCAAAATACGTCTACCGTGTCCCCTTCTACCCATTCTGAACATTATTTGCCCTCCATCTTGTATCTTAATTCGACCGAAACACAAAATGGTGGACTCCCTTTACGCTGCAGGTTCGCGTACCGGGGCGCTCCCCGGGAAGCGCTCCATCAAAAAAGGTGGGAAAGTAATTTACAGAAGAAACATTGGAGACACTTTCACCAAATATAGATTTGCTCATACTACATACCAATCCCTACCATTTTCACAAATTTGGTTGGAATTCCATTTAGCCATTTAGCCTGTAGACCTCTCTAAATACCCTGAGGTAAATTACTTCACAAAACACATCTGAAGTGTTGGAATTGACAACCAATGAAAATGTTACTTTCTTTTCCATTTTTTTTTACCTGACATTTGATTGGTTATGTACCTGAATATAAAGGAAGAGAAGGAAACACAGCCATTTTGACTACTACTTCCTGGTATACATTTCAATAGGATTTTCACTAATAACTTCAACTTCTTTGTAAAGGTAAGTTGTTATTTTAAAAACTGAAGTATATTGTGCACTTTAAGTTAATATGGTAAACTTTTTCTGATAGTTATATACTATCCCTCTGTAGTAGTTATAGATTTAGATAGACTTCTCTGTTATAGTTATGGATGGAGTTAGGCTTGTCTTTTATAATTATGAATTTACTTACGTTAAATCACATACACTTTTTTATATTCCTACTTCCACTCTGATACTATACACTGCCCAAAGATAAATTCACTGTTAAAAACTGCCTATCTAAAATTAATCCCAACAGTGCCCTATCTCTACTAATATATATTTTTTTATGCAAATTTCAGGCAAAATGGAAGGCGAACAGAAAGTCTCATTTGAAATTGTCCTTGCAGAGACCAACCAAGAAATCATTGATCCAAATGATATTGAATTTATGGATGAAACTTGGGACCAAGAACTACTGCAATGTGTGTAATCAGTAGATGTCCTCCTTGAAAATGAGGACATTTTACACACTCAAACATTACAAGCTATGTTCAATGAAAATAACGACATTTCAGACAGTGAAATGGTAGACATTTTATTAAATTTTGAAACACAATCACAATAATAAATAATTGTTTAAAAAATAAAAAAATAAAATAAATCAACAAAACAAACAATCAATTAACATACAATATTTGAAAAGTCTATCATTATTTTTTCCTTATAGTACGCTCCCCGGGCCGCTTCCCGGTTCGCGAACCGGGCGCTCCCCACGCAAAAAAAACAAAAAAACCAAAAAAAATTGTGTTTCTTTTTTTGCCCCGCGGGGCCCTTTTAAAGCCTCCACATCAAACCTAGGGGGTCAGGGAGGATCTACTATGCCCCCTTATGGTCATTTCCCCCTTTGTTTTGGCCTCCTCTTGTCTCTCGATCCTACCGAGAGACAAGATGGCGGCCGCTCCGGACTGTTTAGAATGTTGACAGACACCGGAGAGCCAATCAGCTTCGCTTCGCGAAGTTCCGTTACGAGTCAAGTACGCGAACCGGGGCGCTGCCCGGAGCGCTGTTACAGATATATATATTTTTTTGAACCTTAATTTCTCAAAATCCACTGGAGCACATATATTGAGACCTAGCAAAGGCACATCGGGCTAACAGTCCCTACAATTTTGCCAAGTTTCGTGCAAATCCATTCAGCCGTTCGGGCTAAAAGTGAGGCCAACCGCCCTATGGAAATTAACATGGGAAAAACGCGTTTTGGGACCCCCCTTTTTTCTCGGCCCCCCCTTGACGAACCCCCCCCAAAATTTTCAGTGGCTGCTCAGAAACAAAATGTTCAATTTTCCTGAAAATTTCAGCCAATTCCGTCCACAAACGCCAAAGTTATTAGACATAGAATTTTCAAAAATCCCATAGGAAAAAAATCCTAACTATATATACCTACTGGCGACCGCCAGTAGGTAATATATATATATATTACCTACTGGCGGTCACCAGTAGGTAGTTATAGGTAGGACCTAGTTTCCATAGGAAATCCGCAACATTCTATTTGGTATAACTTTGGCGCCGGTCGACGAATCTTTACAAAATTCTCCAAGAAAATGGCCTGCTCCGCTCCTTCTCTTAAAGTTTGGGGGTGATTCATCAAGTGGGGGCCGAGAAAAAGGGGGGTCCCAAAACATGTTTTTCCCCATGCAATTTTCATTAGGAACCTTTAAGTGAGGCTACAGCCCGAACTGCTGAACGGAATTACACCAAATTTGGCAAAAAGGTAGAGTTCGATTCGCAGATTACGCTTTTTGTTAAATGGTGTAAATCCGTTCAGTAGTTCCTGAGAAAATCAAAAGTAAAATCATAGATATATCTAGAGATGAAGTACCGTACTCTGTACCTTCCCGAGCACGAGCTTTATGCTAATTGGCTGTCAACACTCCAAACCAGGAAGTGTTGGCAGCCATCTTGTGCCTCAGTAGAACCGAGGCACAAGAAAGCAGTGAAACAAAAGTGCAAAACACGCAAAGGGGGCAGGGTAGAAACACCCTGACCCCCTAGGCCTGCTCAGGGGGTCCCACAAGGACCCCCAAGGCCCCCTAAAAAAATGTGTTTTTTAAAAAATCACGGGATACGCGTAGGTACGAGTACCCCGTGGAAAAAAAAAACCCAGTCTGATTTTTTCTAATTAGCCCCCGGGGGGACCAAATCCCGGGGGCTTTATAAAAAAAAGTGTGGGGGGGCCCAATCCCCCCACACTGCCCCGGGGACCACCAACCCCGGGGCAAAGTAAGTATAATAGTGGGGGGCACTTGGCCCCCCCGAGCCCCGGGGACCGCCACCCCTGGGGCTTTATTTTGAAGTATACGGCCCCCCACAGCCCCGGGTACCCCCACCCCAGGGCTTCATTTTAAATAATAAAAAAAACCTGTGTGGGGGACTCAAGCCCCCCCACACGCCCCAGGGACCGCCACCTCCCCAGGGCACTAATATTTAAAATAGGGGGGTCCGTGACAGACCCCCTCTGTGGAGCCCTCCTCCTGGAGCCCTTGATGGCCATGGGGACGGCCACCCCCCAGGGCAAGCTCCTGCAGTGTCCCGGGGTGCCTACTCCTGGGACACTGCTGGTTGCTATGGTAGGGCGGGAGCCTCGCGGCTCCCGCCCTACCATAGCAAACTGCTTTGATTTTTGAAAGAGAGAGCAGGAAACCTGCTCTCTCTGGCCTCCACTCGCACATCCGGCTTGTCAATCCTCCATGGATGCCTCCACATTGAGACTCCGTGAATCGGAGCTCCGTGGTCACAAATTTCTGGGTGGTGCATCTCCCCCGGCTGGGAGGCCGCGTATAGATCAAAGCTCCAAGGTTCCCACCTGTTGGAGATGCACTCTGACATCCACTGCAGCAACCTTCATGAGATAAAAGCCGGATCGGCAAGCGGATCCAGTTTACAGCATGCCTGTCGATTCACGCCGGACGCGTTTCATGCTCATTGCACTCTTCAATGGCGCGACAGTCATTTTGGCATAGAGGCCACACCTCCCACTTAAAAATATGAGCCCTCCAATGGGCGACTCAAATGAGTCTGCGTTGGTTTGTGGGTCTTGTAGTGTGTGCTTCCGTTATGTGCCGCTGTCTGAGCTGTTTCAAGCCCACCAATGGGCCTCCACTCGCACATCCGGCTTGTCAATCCTCCATGGATGCCTCCACATTGAGACTCCGTGAATCGGAGCTCCGTGGCCCCAAATTTCCGGGTGGTGCATCTCCCGCGGCTGGGAGGCCGCGTATAAATCAAAGTTTCAAGGTTCCCACCTGTTGGAGACGCATTCTGACATCCACTGCAGCAACCTTCATGAGGTAAAAGCCGGGTCGGCAAGCGGATCCAGTTTACAGCATGCCTGTCGATTCACGGCAGACGCGTTTCGTGCTCATTGCACTCTTCAGCGGCACGACAGTCATTTTGGCATAGAGGCCACACCACCCACTTAAAAATATGAGCCCTCCAATGGGCGACTCAAATGAGTCTGCGTTGGTTTGAGGGTCTTGTAGTGTGTGCTTCAGTTATGTGCCGCTGTCTGAGCTGTTTCAAGCCCACCAATGGGCCTCCACTCGCACATCCGGCGTGAATCGACAGGCATGCTGTAAACTGGATCCGCCCACCATTCCGGCTTTTACCTCCTGAAGGTTGCTGCAGTGGATGTCAGAGTGCCTCTCCAACAGGTGGGAACCTTATATATATATATATATATATATATATATATCCTCCCCAACACCTTCCCCGAAAAGGAAAGTAAATAGCCGCACACCTCGATGGAGCCTGCATCAATTTATTCAAGGGCAGCCCCGTCCTCCTGACATGTTTCGCTCGTTCTCCGTGAGCTTTTTCAAAGGGTTCACGCTGCTGCCATTCAACCAGGTATGGCCAGGAACTACATCACTTCTATTTATTTGTTGATTGTTCAATGGGCGTTTCACTCCCTCGCTTTGTATTGTGGTCAATGTAGTTTCTTAATTTTTTATCGTTTTTTAACCCTCCAATGGGTTTGTCGCTCATACCTTTCATCATGCAAAGTCCATCGTGTCCTTGATAATTCATTTTCAAAATTATCTGGGAACCAATACCAGAGTCAGTCTCCGGCGGCACCCGCCTGACCTGTTGCTCGCACACTCCAAAACACTGGTTCCCTTTCGGTCAGGCTACGGCGCTCTTGTGTATATATATACATATTTTCACTGATAAAAACATTGAAATTCCTCCGATATATAGATGATGTCACATATTACATCATTCATGACATGGTCAGTGACATCACTGATGACATCTCAAATGACATCACTGATTACATCGTCCAGTGAATGTTGTTTGGTTTGATATTTAAATAAGTATTATATATATAACAATGCGCATTGAAGACTGAATGGATGTATAAGTGTCTAGATTTAGGGTTTACTAGCACTGTGATTGACTGTCTAAGTGACTAATTTAAAGTGTTTCTCTAAATATATGTGATAGTGATTAAACAGTGTGAATATCTATATCACTCTATCTCTTGTTGCGTAAACTACTACCTAAGTTGGTTACCAGCTGTTTGAAAGTCTATATTACTTACTAATTAGTTAAGTGAGTATTTGTATTGGATAGTGAATGTGTGTGTAGTTGGGTGGGAGGTGTGTGACTGTCCAAAGATGTGTAAATAGTTGATTTAGTAGGTATATGAGGTTAAGACTGTATGTGAAAACAGTTGTTTGGATGAGTGAATGTATTTATGGGTGTAGTGATGAGTTAATATATTTCTCAATGATACATGTCCAACAAACTAGAAAAATAAAAGGCTGTGTATGTGACAGTTGTATATAAATAAGTATACATAAGACTCAGTGATTGTATGAGTGACTATCGAAAACTTTATACATGCAATAGTGATTTTATAACATACTAAGTATGAGTTACTATCTGAGTTACTATATGAATAATTAAAGTGGTGTTTGTATAAGTGTGTAGCTGAGTAAATGTGATCAATTATTTGCATAATTGAGTAGGATGACTCCATAAGTCAATATGATGTGTGCTGGGGCCAGATGTAGGTCACCCAATACCGGTCGGTAACGGCCGAAATTACAGAATTTCGGCCGTTACCGACCGGTATTCGGCTACTGAGATGTAGGTGGGCTAGATTACAAATTCGGTAAATACCGAATCTTAACGATTCGGTATTTTTACCGAAAAAATACCTACATCCCATTTTCCAATTCTAAAATACCGAATCGGTATGATTCGGTATTTTAGAGTCGGTAAAATGGGATTACCTATATCTGGCCCCTGGTGTGTAATGTCGATGTAGGTGTATAAGTATATTTAATAGTGTATTATTGATCTTTGTAGCATGTATGAGTGAATCTGTAGGTAAGTGTTTAGATGTGTGTGTAGATGTAGTAATCACTGAGGGGGTTTTTAGAAACTTGTATTGATGTGACAATGGTTTCAAATATGGTACTCCATATTTTATAATGAGTGTTGAAAGGTTATACTAGTGTATGATGAGATGTATCAGATTGTCACATGGATGATGTCTTCAGTGATGTAATCAGTGATGTCATTTGAGATGTCATCAGTGATGTCACTGACCATGTCATGAATGATGTGATATGTGACATCATCAGCAGTGGATTGCAGGTGCGTGAGTTATAGTTAGAACAACTAACTATATTGGAGGAATTGCAATGGTTTTGTACGAGTGAAATGTCCAGCTAACTAGAACACCCCTAAAACCTATGGTTTTTTCAGTGAATTTCATATGTTTTTTAAATGCTAATTCCTAACTATAACACCCCTAAAACCTATGTTTTTTTTCAGTGAATTTCAAAGGTTTTTTTAAATGCTAATTCCTAACTATATCAAGCCTCAAACCTATGTTTTTTTCAGTGAATTTCAAAGGTTTTGTAAATGACTCATTTTAAATGTATTAATTGTTATATTTCTTTTTTTGATACTGATTTACTACATTTTTTTACACTATTTATATTTAGATATTTTATTTCTTAAATGACATTATAATTACATTATACATTACATTACAAAATATACCTTCTCAGAATGAATTACTTTAGTTTAAATACTTTGGAAATATGAAATAGACTTTTAAGTACAGTTCTTACAGTTGTTGCAATGGGCAACACAATTTCAAATACAATGCAACATTGAGCTCAATGTGAATTTCTAGTTAAATGCAATTAGTTACTTTGTGGATTACTTTTCTAACCACAGGACTGGATCCTAAATTCAGTCCCTGGACATCTCCTGTAAACAGTTGATTAAAAGCGTTTTGGTTACAGTAGTGATTTTTAAGGAATATTATTGTATTTTAAAAGTTGACAGAAACTTTTTCACATAGAATTACCAATGTTATCCTATGGGAGGAAATTCACTTAGCAGGTAAGTAGTGTTATCATTACTTTTTCTTACTCAGTGGTGGATCCTGGATCCAGCACTGATGCATCTCCTGTAAACCGTTGAAAGCATGCGTTTAAGTCATACAGTGGATTTTTAAGGAATATTTGTAGTTTGTGAAACTCAACACTTAGAAACTTTTCTGGTGAAAACCAGACAATGGATTTCTATGGAAGGAATATAAGTTACTGGTAAGTATGGTTAGAATTACTTTTCCGGTTCAGTGCTGGGCTAAAAGATGCAGCACTGGGTTCTCTCCAGATAACAGGTGAGTAAATCGGAATTAGTTGTTCGGATGAATTTAGGTGAATATTTTAAAGTTCGAAAACTCCACACTTAAAAGAATTTCCAAGTGAAACCAGTCAATGTTAACCTATGGACGGAAATTCAAGTTACTGGTAAGTATGGTTAGAATTACTTTTCAGGATCAGTACTGGGCTCAAAGATGCAGCACTGAAGTCTCTCCTGATGACAGGTAAGTAAATCGGAATTCGTAGTACATCCAGTAAGCGCAACAGAGCTGCGTAGCACAGAGATGTAAAAAGGGGCATGGGCTGCACCACCTCTCTGCAACGCAACACAGTGGCGCTTTCTGGAAGCACCTGGTGGGCTACTTGGCCCCCATGGTCCCTAAGGTTTGAAGTGGTATTTTCCCCAACTTAAAACACGCTACAGGATATGTTTGCACACATCACGTCAGGCCCCGTCCCCTCCCTTCACCATTGTGTAAACACACCCTGTCACCGTTCTAAGTTGAGAGATTAAGTCCCCTTCAATCCTAAGGGTCCCTAGGGTCAAACTAGCCCACTAGGTACCTCCAGTAAGCGCCACAGAGCTGCGTTGCAGAGAGGTGTAAAAAGGGTCGTGGCCTCTGAACACCTGTCTGCAACACAGCTCCCTGGCACATACTGGAGATACCTGTTGGGCTATTTGGCCCTCATGGACCGTCAGTATTGAAAGATAATTAATTCCCCAACTTAAAACGCAAGACAGGGCGTGTTCGCACAGTGGTGAAGGAAGGGGGCGTGTCCTGAGGTGATATGTCTGCAAACATGCCCTGTGGCGCGTTTTAAGTTAGAGAATTAATTCCCACCAGGTACCTCCAGTATGTGCCAGAGAGCTGCGTTGCAGAGAGGTGTTCAGAGGCCACGCCCCTTTTTACAACACTCTGCAACACAGCTCCGTGACGCTTACTGGAGGTACCGGGTGGGCTAGTTGGCTCCCAGGGACCCTCAGGATTGACAAGGAATTAATTCCTCAACTTAAACGCCACAGGGTGTGTTTGCACACATGTGAACTCAGGCCCCGCCCCCTCCCTTCACCACTGTGCAAACGCGCCCCTTGGGGCGTTTTAAGTTGGAAGATTAACTCCCCTTGAATACTGAGGATCCCTGGGGTGCAACTAGCCCACCAGCTGCCTCCAGTAAGCGGCACAGAGCTGCGTTGCAGAGAGGTGTAAAAAGGGGCGTGGCCTCCGAACACCTCTCTGCAACGCAGCTCCCTGGCACATACTGGAGGTACCTGATGGGCTAGTTGGCTCCCAGGAACCCTCAAGATTGAAGAGGAATTAATTCCTCAACTTAAAACGCACCACAGGGCAGTGGTGTTTGGGTAGTGTAGGGGGTCATGCTGGGGGTAGTGTTTTAGGGTTTAGGTTAGCACAGTGGTGTTTGGGTAGTGTAGGGTGTCGTGCCGGGGGTAGTGTTTTAGGGTTTAGGGTAGCACAGTGGTGTTTGGGTAGTGTAGGGGGTCCTGCCAGGGGTAGTGTTTTAGGGTAGCGCAGTGGTGTTTGGGTCGTGTAGGGGGTCGTGCTGGGGTAGTGTTTTAGGGTTTAGGGTAGTGCAGTGGTGAATGGGTAGTGTAGGGGGGTCGTGCTGGGGGTAGATTTAGGATTTAGGGTAGTGCAGTGGTCTTTGTGTAGTGTAGGGGGTTGTGCTGGGGGTAGTGTTTTAGAGTTTAGGGTAGTGCAGTGGTCTTTGGGTAATGTAGGGGTCGTGCTGGGGGTAGTGTTTTAGGGTTTAGGGTAATGCAATGGTGTTTTTGTAGTGTTGGGGGTCGTGCTGGGGGTAGTGTTTTAGGGTTTGGTGTAGTGCAATGGTGTTTGTGTAGTGTAAGGGGTCGTGCTGGGGTAGTATTGTAGGGTTTAGGGTAGTGCAGTGGTGAATGGGTAGTGTAGGGGGGTCGTGCTGGGGGTAGATTTAGGATTTAGGGTAGTGCAGTGGTGAATGGGTAGTGTAGGGGGTTGTGCTGGGGGTAGTGTTTTAGAGTTTAGGGTAGTGCAGTGGTCTTTGTGTGGGGTATGGGGTAGTGTAATAGGGTTTATGGTAGTGCAGTGGTATTTAGGTAGTGTAGGGGTTCGTGCTGGGGTTTGATTTAGGATTTAGGGTAGTGCAGTGGTGTTTGAGTAAGGTAGGGGGTCGTGCTGGGGGTAGATTTAGGGTTTAGGGTAGTGCAGTTGTGTTTGTGTAGTGTTTGCGGGTTCGTGCTGGGGTAGTGTTTTAGGGTTTAGGGTAGTATAGTATTGTTTGTGTAGTGTAGGGGTTCATTCTGGGGGTGGTGTTTTAGGGTTTATGGTAGTACAGTGGTGTTTGTGTAGTGTAGGGGGTCGTGTTGGGGGTAGATTTAGGGTTTAGGGTAGTGCACTGGTGTTTATGCAGTGTAGGGGGTCGTGCTGTGGGTAGATTTAGAGTTTAGGGTAGTGCAGTGGTGTTTGTGTAGTGTAGGGGGTCGCGCTGGGGTAGGGTTTTAGGGCAGTGCAGTGGTTTTTGTGTAGTGTAGGGGGTCGTGCTGGGGTATATTTAAGGTTTATGGTAGTGCAATGGTGTTTGGGTAGTGTAGGGGGTCATGCTGAGGTAGTGTTTTACGGTTTAGGGTAGTGCAGTGGTAATTGTGTAGTATAGGGGTAGTGTTTTAGGGTAGTGCAGTTGTGTTTGTGTAGTGTAGGGGGTTGTGCTGGGGGTAGTGCGTTAGGGTTTAGTGTAGCGCAGTGGTGTTTGGGTACTGTAGGGGGTCGTGCTGGGGGTAGATTTAGGGTTTAGGGTAGTGCAGTGGTGTTTGGGTAGTATAGGGTGTCATGCTGGGGGTAGTATTTTAGGGTTCAGGGAAAGTGCAGTGGTGTTTGTCTACTGTAGGGGGTAGTGTTTTAGGGTTTAGGGTAGTGCAGTGGTGTTTGTGTAGTGTAGGGGCACGTGCTGAGGGTAGTGTTTTAGGGTTTAGGGTAGTGCAGTGGTGTTTGAGTAGTGTAGGGGGTAGTGCTCACCAGGGAGTTAACTGGACATCTACTGCTGGTATTGAAAGTGATTGTTCAGTCTGCATGTCAGAATTTTCGAATTAAATAGAAGAGGATTTGAGATCTCTCCTAAAACATGCCCTAATTTTTTTTCCTACAACAATAACCATAATTTCTATGACCAAATGAGCCCCCTCATTTTGTTCCTTTTTAAATTAAATGTTTTAAGTGTTACCAGTTTATTCCACTCAAGATGAATTCAGGTGTGCCATACTTTTGTCATTAGTAAGGCTGTTAGCGCTCTGGTTGTTCTTTAGAACACTTGGGAAGCAGCAGTAGAACACAAAGCAATCAACTGACAGGCTGCTCCTGTTGAAATATAAAACGAAAGATATTTGAGATCTCACTTAAAACATGTCCTAGTTTTCCTTTCTACAGCACTAACCATCATTTCTATGACAAAATAAACCCCCTTATTTTGTTTCTTTTTAAATTAAATGTTTTAAGTGTTACCAGTTTATTCCAATCAAGATGGTTTCAGGTGTGCCATCATTGTGTCATAAGTAAGACTGTTAGCACTCTAGTTGTTCTTTAGAACACTCTGGATAGCTGCAGTAGAACACAAAGGAATCAACTGACAGTCTCTGCCCTTGTTGGATGTACATGTTTTACTGAGAATGTCAGACTTCATTATCACATGACTGAGAAAGATCATGTGAATTTACAAAAAATATGCTCTCATTTTAGCTTCTGGAGCACCTTCCAAACCTCTATGGGACAAGCATGAGAAAATAGTTTTCTCTCAAACATGATTAATGATATCTCTGCAGAAGGCTTTTTCACATGGTAAAATCACCTTAGAACACACCACAATTCCTAAAATGAGTGTGGTACCATCAACAAATGATTTATAGTGTAACTAAAGTCTTAAAACCTTCTATTAACTGTAATGCTTTTTAATGAGGTGCTATCATGTATATTGGTCCCAAGATGGCTGCCAACACTTCTTGGATGAAGTGCTGACAGCCAATCAGATCTCACAACGAGATGTGCCGTTAGGCTCCCGCCAGATATATATGTACTTTTTTCCTTTAATATCTAAAAAACGACTGAACAGATTGATACCATTTAAGCAAATGGCACGAGTTTGAACTGAGGACTACCTATTTGCCAAATTTGGTGTAATTCCATTCAGCAGTTCGGGCTGTAGCTGCGGCTAAAGGTCCCTATGGAAAATTGCATGGGGAAGATACATTCTGGTACACCCTTTTTTCTCGGCCCCTGCTTCACGAATCACCCCGAGACTTTCAGGATAGTAGCAGAGCGGACCTGGCCATTAGTTTTAAAAATTTCGTGAAGATTCATCAACCGACCCCAAAGTTATTCCAAATAGAATGTTGCGGATTTCCTATGGGAAATAGGTCCTAACTACATCTACCTACTGGCGACCGCCAGTAGGTTTTATATATATATATATATATATATATATATATATATATATATATATATATATACATATATATATATATTCAACCCTATTATGCAACGCGACGCGATTGACATCTTTCAGGAAAATACAGTTAAACAACTAAAGGATCTATACAAGAATACCTGTTCGCTTAAAAAGAAATTTGATAAACAGATGCAACAATACACATCACTTGTTTCTCGGCTCTCTAAGGATAAAAACATTGTCATACGTGGCAGTGACAAAGGGGGAAACATAGTTTTGATGATCAAAGCCAACTATGACAAGGAGGCGTACCTCCAACTCAATTGATAGACAGTGTTACGAGCGAATCAACATTTTGGCACTCAACAGCATTAAAAGTGAATTCCATCGCAAATTGCTGAGATGGAAAAGTAGTGGAATGATATCGGACACTGAATATAAATATCTGAAAATTGAGAATCCAGTAACCCCCCTTATTTACTTTATCCCTAAAATACATAAGAACGCTGAGAACCCCCCTGGAAGGCCCATCATCTCCGCCAGGGGTGGCCTATTGGAAAGCACATCGATGTATATTGATTTTTTTCTTCAGGGTTATGTTCACTCTCTTGATTCTTTTGTGAAGGACACAGGGGATTTTCTACAAAATATCCAACACATCCAATGGGTAGAGGGCGATTGGCTGATGGCACTGGACGTCACAGCTCTCTACACCAGTATTAAGCATATGGATGGTTTGTCAGCTGTAAAACATTACCTGTCCTGACGTACTGATTTATTTAGGGACCACAATGACATGTTGTTACAGATGTTGGAATTTTGTTTGCATAACAATGTTTTTATGTATAACTACCTCTTGTATCGGCAATTACAGGGTGTGGCAATGGGGGCCAGTTTCTCCCCGAGCTTCGCGTGTTTGCACAAGGGAGCATGGGAGGAACTGGTCCTCAAAACCACACACAGTGAGGTTTTTGAAGCTAATGTGATTGGATGGTTTCGATTCATCGATGACTTGTTTGTTATCTGGAGAGGTAGCAAATTAGAAGCTAAAAATGTCATCAGGGAGATCAACATCAATGATCTTAACCTAGCATTCACAGCCACTCTCAGCCAAGAATCTATCACCTTTCTTGACACTGAGGTATATGTCAGGGATGGTAAACTTGAGACCAAACTCTACCGCAAGAGCACTGCTGGCAACAGTGTCCTCCACGCCAGCAGTGCCCATCCGTCCCATCTGATTGCCAGTATCCCGTATGGGGAGATGCTGCGCCTGAGAAGGATTTGCAGCAACTCTTCTGATTTAGAGTCAGCCCAACTAGCCAGTAAAACCAGATTTTTACAACGAGCATACTCTGAAAAACTAATTGAGACAGCCCGAGTTAGATCAATGGGACTTAACAGACAGGATCTTCTAGCCAACTATGGCCAGGACATCAAGCCCATGGACAATGTAATGAATAAGGAAAGGGAATCCAAAACCAGTGATAGTAAGATCTTTAGAATTATCACTGGTTACAGTAAACAACACAAGGCAATTTTCAATATAATCAACAAAAATTGGCCTATCTTGATCAATGATCCTACAATTGGGCCAACTCTACCCAGTAGAGCTTCCTTAACATTCAGCAGGGCACCCTCACTTAGAGTCAAGTTGGTTGATACCTGCCCCGAAACCTTGGAGAGAAGGACTTGGCTGCACAACAACAGCGGCTTCTTCAGGTGCAAAACCTGCAAATCCTGCACACACGGGATCAATAGGAAGTCATTTAGGGATGTCTTCAGTGGACGTGAGCACCCAATCACCCAGGTCTTGACATGCAAAATGGAATTTGCCATATATGTTTTAGAACGCCCCTGTTCCCTGAGGTATGTTGGGAGTACTAAGTTAGCGGTACATAAGCGCATACTCCAACATTGAAGAGCAATCACCAATCAGGACAATACATACCCAGTGGCACGGCATTTCCGTGAGCAACATCATAGCGATAACACCAGCTTAAAATATTATGTCATTGACTCCATCAAAGCCAGTAGATGGGGTGGTGACAGGGAAACTAAACTGCGGAGATTGGAGACCCGTTACATCTTATTATTGGACACTAAGGTACAGGGGGGGTCGCAATATAATTTAAGACATGTACACTGGGGACTTAGGTCAACTCCAACAGCGAGTTCTATTTCTAACCATTTGGTAATGCACATTATGTACCAGTAAAGATAAGACAAAGTACATTGATTTCCTTTACATGTATTATCGAGCCAGGAAGAATCAGTTACCTTTACATGTATATATTCTTTCGTAAGATTTATGTGCAACTGCTACTTTCAAGAAAAGAAAAAAACATTTTTTGATACAACTAATGTACAATATGATTTTAACATCACAATTGTTTGTTTGGATACTTCAGTTTTTGGTAATTATTTTTCATTATTTAATTTCATCACTTTTTTTATGGTCACAGGGAAGATTCGTTGTATAGTTATACTAGTATAAGCATTTTTTCATTTTGTGTCAGATTGTGAGAGGATCTGGAAAAGAAATGAATTTAGCACTCTGGGAAAATTTTTGTACTGATTATTGACATCTGATTGACTATATACAATTGACCCCTGCGCTGTTCTACCAGGTCTCCATTGTGTTATTTCAATGGGGAGATGTTTGGATCCGCAAGATATACAATGAATGTTTACATATTGCGAGTTTTGCACATATTGTTGAATTGTACCAATGGCGATTTTGCACACATTGCGATTTTGCACATGAATTCATACATATGCACTTTATCAGATTAACTGCAGACCCAATTTTAGGTTTTGTGGTTTATTGGTGTTTTGTTTACATTGCATATTTGCACTTCATAGCAGATTTTGCACATTTAGCGTTGATCCTTTAGAGTAGTAGTCCGGGTCAAACTGGTTACATTTATCTGAACAGTTATCTATATAGGTATTTTACCGGTATAACAAAGTTTTATCATGAGTGCTTTTAATTCAAATGCTATATATATTCCTCATTGTTAAATTCAATAACCTGTATTTTAAGGTAACATGAGAATGTTTAGTAATTCTCTCTTCTATGACCATGTACAATCACGTGGTGTTATTTTGATCGGTCACTTGCACTTTAAAAATGAGCTTCTGCATTGTGAATGTTGTCATGAGAGCAACGCTCCACGGAGCTGAAACGTCATGCGATTACTCTGCTGAATAAATAATTCTGCACTTAACTGGTCCGTGTCCGCGAGGTGTTTTGAAAGCAATCTGATTCCAATTGCGGTAAACTTGGATATATATATATATATATAACGAAAACGCCATTCACCACATCTTTCTTCCGAAGGAATAACGAGAGTAAGCCCAAGTTTTCGTGCAAATTCTTTGGTGATTTATTATTCAATTACACCAGCCATCCGTCATAACGCGTTTCACCTCTCAAACGAGGCTTGATCACATGACGTGAAATTAAACAAAAGAGGGTCTTAAATACTCCCAAATGTAGGCGCGGCATATCATGCTTGTTTAAAGTGACCAATGCATATATCTCATGTTAAGTCAAATCAGAATTGAGGGCAAGTGCCCAATAACTTCAATCCCACATGTCCTAACATGTCAATTATCGTATATGGAAATTCATTCCCACTCTATGTACACAAATAATTACATCTGTAAATGACTTATAAAAACAATCATCAAAAAGCTATCAAAAGATTACATATCTATATACACACTATTACCAAAAGACACTCATTATATGTTCATCAAAAGTATCAAAAATATCAAAAAATACATATAAAAATATATATATCTCAATCTCTATATAAAAGCGCTACTTTTATATGCATATATACACATTAAAATTAGTCATGTATACATATCTTATGGGAATTGATTATCTATTTGTATATCCATACTTGGCCTATGTGTAATAATCAATTGACTAATATGCTTCCTGGATAACTGCACAAGAGTGATTTAACCAAATTTACAGATATGCCTGTGTTGCTTATTTAATCTCATTAAGTACGGGGACCCTCAAAAGCAGCTGTGAAATACATATGATACCAAAATAATATAAAGTGCTCATGCTACATAATTAACTTAAACCAAAAAATTATTTCATTTTTAAAAAAACATTTCACAGAAGAGATGGAAGTTGTGGATTCCAGAATATTTAAACGATCCATGTGGTTGTTCAATGGCTGTGGCAAGATAACTCTAACCCATCAACCGGGGTATACTCAGCATCCCTAACCAGAACATAACCAAGAGCAACTTCCAATACCCAACTAACAAAAAGGGAAACATCACACCATATATTATGAGATAGACAGAGCTAATTATTTACGGTGATCAAACATTCATAGATTTAAGGATCTAATGTTCAATATATCGTGCTGACAAAGTTTCATAACTCTTTTAAACAGGTATATAAATCCTCCCGGTCATTGAGTCCAGCCGGACGTTTGCTATTCATTTCCAGGATATACTTTGTTTCTAAAAGGCGTAACTTGCCTTCCCTATCTCCTCCCCGTTTCAATGGCAAAATCGTATCCACTAGATAGTACTGAAGACCACTAGGGTCACTATTGTGCATTGCTTCAAAGTGACGTGCCACCGGGTAAGATTGGTCTCTGCCAGCTATAGCTCTGATGTGTTGGAGTATGCGTTTATGCGCCGCAGGCCGCGTGCTGCCTATATAGTTTAGGCCGCACGGGCACTGTAAAACATAAACCACAAACTCCATCTTGCACGTCAGTCGTTTGGTGATGGGTATGGGATTCTCTCTAAATGGGTTTGTATAGTGAGTTTTATTTACTCCATATTTGCAAGCTTTGCAAAAGGCACATTTCCTGAAGCCCTTGTTCAAGGCCTCCCATTTGCCTGATATGGTCGGCTCCAGGTTGCTACTAACTAGGGCATCCGCCATTGTTGGAGATTTGCGAAAAGTGATCTCAGGTCTTATCGAGACATCACCCCCAATTATTGGATCCCCTTTCACTAGATTCCAGTTTTTCAGGAAAATCTTTTTAATCTCTGAATGCTGTTGACAAAAAGGGACTATGACTCTAGAATTTACATGTGAACTGTCAGGGTTAGTTGTTCGCTCCTTGATCCTGGGTATTAAAGCCTCCTCTCTTGTTTTAGCTCTTGTTTTCCTCATTGCTTTATCAAGGACATTTTCTTTGTACCCCCTTTCCAGGAAGCTTTTTTTGCTTTCCTGTTGCGCCGTTTCGCAATCAACATCCGTGCTACAAATTCTTCTCAGCCTCAGCATCTCCCCATAGGGGATGCTGTTGATGAGATGGCGCGGATGTTGGCTCGCGGCATGGAGTACCGTATTGCCTGCAGTTGTTTTTCTATGCAGTCTAGTCTCAAGCTTCTGGTTACTGACGAACACCTCAACGTCCAAAAAATTGACAGTGATATTGTCTATATGAGATGTAAATTGTAAATTCAAAGAATTCACATTTAACAATTTAACAAACTCCTCTGCACTAGATTTTGAACCCTTCCACACTAGAAAGAGATCATCAATATATCTCAAATACAGCATGACATTTGTTCTCATAGTGTCACCATGTAAGCCCATGAGGACCCGCTCCTCCCACAGCCCCATGTGTAAACATGCGAAGCTGGGGGAGAAGCAAGCCCCCATGGCGACCCCTCTCAGTTGCTGGTAAATCTGTCCATTAAAGATGAAATAATTCTGTTCTAAACAAAGTTCTAACATGCCTAAAATCATACGATTATGGCTAGAACAGTTTTCTGGACGTTTGGACAAGTAGTGTTCGGCGGCTTTTATGCCGTCACAGTGCCTTATGGACGTGTATAAAGACGTGACGTCTAGTGTCATCAAAATGTAGTTGTCATTCCATTCAAGGTTATTTAGCTTGCAAATAAAGTCATTTGTATCCCTCACATAGGACGGTAATATTTTCACCCACTCTTGCAAAAAGAAATCAATGTATTTAGAAATGTTTTTAGTTGAACTGTTTATTCCCGAAAGGATGGGTCTTCCAGGTGGTGTAGATAAGTTTTTGTGGACCTTCGGCAATAAATATAGAGTGGGTATTACCGGACAATATTTTTTGAGAAACTTAAATTCATCATTCGAAATAAGGCCGCCGCTTCTCCATGCCATTAATTTGGAATTTTGTTCCGACCAGGCTGTCTTTATTGCCATAAGATTGCTTTTTCTGTAACAATCCAAATCGCTCAGTTGGGATTTTGCTTCCTTTACATAGTCGTCCCGATGCCACAGGACGATATTTCCTCCCTTATCCGCCTGTTTTACAATGACGTTCTTATCAGCTTTGAGCTTGTTAATCAAGTTGTTGTAGCATTGATTATGCCGGCTTAAAATGGCGTGTTTTTTATTTGTGGCTGCATATAGTTTCTTCAAATCTTTTATGACAGAGTCCTGATACAAGTCTATACTGTCATGAGTCATGATAGGCGAAAAAGTCGATTTCTTTTTGAAGGAAGTAAATCCCTGAATATTTTCAACGTCATTAACTGTTGACTGGGGTTGCACCCCAGACTGACCCTCCTGTTGCAAATCCCATATTTCGTTGAGTGTTACATCCACTTCAGTTGTATGCAGTGTAGGGCTCAATGCACCCAAATTCCCACGTACTTTATATGGATGCAAACGATGATATTTACTCAGCTTTAACTTCCTAATGAAGCGGAAAGTATCCATCCTTAGATTTGCATAATTCATATTGCTTGGGGGACAGTAGGATAACCCCAAACCCAGAATCCGCTTTTCTTTTGCGGTCAAAGTAATATCAGTCAGATTTATAATTGTTGTTGTTGGGTTGAAGTTGACGCTTGAGCTTGTGCTTGGAATCTGTTCCAATTGCCCCTGTTTCCTCGATTGCCCCTCTTCCCTCCGGCCATATTTCCTCTCGTGGGGTTTGCGGCGCTGGAGGCGTTTGATGTTGGCCCTTTGTTGTTTTGTTTGGGGTCTACTTTCGATTTCGATCTCAATGTGTCTCGACGGCTCTCGCAGAGGCAATTCACCTCTTGCGCCAGAGACAGTTTGGTAAACCCCTCTTGTAAGTTTTTTCTCCTTTGTTCATTTTCTGAGTCGCTTTCCGCTGCCGAACTCAGATCAGTGGAGGAAGCCGATGTAGTGGCGCCCTGCCTGGTCCTTTGATTGCCTTTTCCCACCTGCGCCTTAATGTTATCAAAACGGCGCGCGAAAGTGAAAATCTGGCCGTGGAGATAATCGAGTCTATCCCGCTCAAACTTGAAAGCTTTTCTCTTTTTGATTATCTCTTCCTCCTTTGCAAGCCTTAACATTGTTTCATCTCGCAACTTGGTAGTTTGCTCCGTAATGCCCATTACTGTCAGCTCAACTTCAACTGCTTCTATCTCGATCTACAGTTTCATCCTGTCACTGTCCGCATATTTTGCTAAGATAGCCATTAAGCGCGCAGAGTACTCCAAATTCGTCTCCGCCCATTCAGCCAGCATAGCTGGGTCCGGATTTTCATAACTCGGAGCCAAAGTACTCCTAAGACCTCGTGGGACACGCTTGACCATCAGATATTGGGATAGAGATTTGTGTTCCCACCACTTAGACTGTTCGCGTTTCATGAATATATATATATATATATATATATATATATATATATATATATATATATATATTCACTGAAAAAACCATAGGTTATAGACCATATATAGTTAGGAATTAGCATTTACAAAACCTTGAAAATTCACTGAAAAAACCATAGGTTATACACCATATATAGTTAGGAATTAGCATTTAAAAAACCTTATTTTACTCACACAAAACCATTGAAATTCCATATATAGTTAGTTGCACTAACTATATATCGCGCACCCGCAATCCACTGCTGATCATGTCACATATTACATCATTCATGACATGGTCAGTGACATCACTGATGACATCACTGATGACATCTCATTTGACATCAATGACCACATCACTGATGATATCATTCATGTGACAATACAATGCATCTCCTCACGTTTTAATATAACCTCTGTTTCACCCAGTGTTAAATACAGAGTATAATTTTTGAAACCATTGACACACCAATACTAGTTACTACATACGTACTCACTGATTCCTACGTCTACACACACATTCACTCATTCACCCATACAATCATTCATACATACAATCACTCATCTTTACAACACTATCATATGCACTCATACACTTACACTCTGCCACTCATCCATGGAGTTACTCACACACCTAGTCAGTCCTGTAAAGAATCAATCACACTTCCATTTTCTTGTCTATACAGTTAAACATAGAGCACCTTACATTTTCAAACATATACTAACACATACTTACTTTCTTATACAATCATTGATACAAGTACACATTGATCTGCACAGAGTCACACACCTCCCAGCCAGCCACACACACACTCAGTCTCCTATACAAATACTTGGACAATCAATCAATAACCCATATAGTTAATCATATAGCTACTGATCAACACATGCAGCAGTTTACAGAACAACAGACATAATGATGCACAAATTAAGACAGTTTAGTCACTAACCCATGCACTCAGTGAGACACATTTAATCACTCACTCATACATTCAGTCATGCACCTACTAAATCCTTCGTCCAGACACTTATACATCTACTCATTCTTCAATATGTAAAACATATTTAAACTTTACAGAAACACACAGTCACTGGATGATGTCATCAGTGATCTCATCAGTGATGTCATTTGAGATGTCATCAGTGATGTCATCAGTGATGTCACTGACCATGTCATGAATGATGTAATATGTGACATGATCAGCAGTGGATTGCGGGTGCGCGATATATAGTTAGTGCAACTAACTATATATGGAATTTCAATGGTTTTGTGTGAGTAAAATAAGGTTTTTTAAATGCTAATTCCTAACTATATATGGTGTATAACCTATGGTTTTTTCAGTGAATTTTCAAGGTTTTGTAAATGCTAATTCCTAACTATATATGGTCTATAACCTATGGTTTTTTCAGTGAATTTCAATGGATTTTTAATAGCAAATATCATAAGCTGTCGAATGTCAAGTACGTGGTAAGTAAAAACATTTTCGTGTTTATGCACACTGATCTGCTTTGAATGCTGCCCCCCACCCCTCATTTCTATTAGGAGTACTCTCTCTTTGCAGATAGTGAAGGGTAGTTAACGCAGCCCTTTGCCCCCTTTGTAATCCGTCGTGCCTGCTTCTCTCTCCATTTGATTGATTGTTCTCTTTGGTTCATTCTCTATTTACAAACAAGCACAGAGTCGCAATACTCTGTTTAGTCTTTGCAGATAGCGAAAAATCGTGTAAAAAAACAAAAGGAATCGAGCAAAATCAGTAGGCCACTAATGGGATCTCTTTTTGACCTCGCTAAAATAGAAACATTAGGAACAACCTGTTGAAAATAGCAATGCGTATGTACATAAGCGGCGTTCATTTGTGTTCACAGTACCCCTTGTTGATTGTTTCAATCGAGCATTGAATTGTTCGAAGTTAATTCTCTTAAGGATCTTCTCTACCTGCAAACGAGGAAGAATAGGAATATTCTCTCTCCCTTTGCAGATAGTGAAGGGTAGGTAACGCAAGCCTTTAACACGTCGTACCTATTTCATTCCTCATTGATTGATTGATTGTCCGAACATTGACTGTTTGGGAATTAGTTCTTTTTGGAGGTATTCCCTGTTTGCAAATAAACGTAGGAAAATCTTTGCAAGTAGTGAAAGGGTACGTAATGCGGACCTTTCTCCCCCGTTGTAATCTGTCATGCCTATCTACTCCCCACTGATTGATGCACCTTTTTCACCCGGACCATTTACTAGAGATACGTCATCTGGCCCGACCAGAGAGCACCCCTAGTGAAAAGGACATATGCAATAATAACGAAGTGATCACTGTATCCTGTTAACAGAAACTTTACCATGAAACAACCTGGAAAGAAAAAAATAGGAAAACGAAAATCAGTAGGCCACTGATGAACATGAACTTTTATTAAACAACGAACAAAGAAACGATAACATAACGTAATGATAAAACCTATTAATGTCCTAGAAACAAGAAAACGTTAAAATATGCCAGTGGTGAGAGACCAGAAAAACAGTAAGAGAAACCAAATCACCCCTCGCTGTCCCACCGCCTGCCACGCCAAAAAAATCGATAGACTAGGGAAAATGCAAGTCAGTAGAACATCCGCCCCCACTCTGGAAACTTCCAAGGTGGGGCAGGGTTCCGGCTACGCCCAGCCGGGAGCAGCCCATATAAGGCAGGTCCTGCTGCCACGCCTCGGCCAGGAGATCCTAACGTAGGGTGTAGCCGGAGGAGAGGCCGAGGCCAGCGGGACCCGGCCAGGGGATTGCCTTTACAACGCTGAACAGTTGCAGGGGGGGGAATGTCTCCTCGACCCTCCCCTCTCTCTCCCAGTCCGGCCGCGGTGGCCCTTGAGAGTTGCAGGTAGTCCCGCCACATGCTCTTCCGGTCCGGCCACCAACGGTCGGGGGGCCGAGGCCGACGGGATCCGGCTGCAGCCGATAAACCAAGAAACCCGTTCATGGGGCCAGAGCCAGGGGCGTCCGGCCGACATCCACCGGAAGCCCGGCCCGAAGACGGACGGGACACTTCTTTCTTTTATAATGGCTGCGACAACACTGGGGGGGGATGTCTTGCACATGCCTCCGACCCCCCCCCCCCCTCGTCCTCATCGCCTGGTCCGGCCATAACAAATCTCAAGCGAGACGCCGTGGGGTGCACTGGGAGGGAGAGACGGTGCGAACAGGCCTCTTCCGCCTCCCCAGGTGGAGGCTTCCCAGCTGCACCCTCAGCGCTCCAGGCGCCCGGAAAAGGGTTCTTCCACTGTGGCCATGCTGCAACGTCTCGCCCGGCAGGGTGGAGCCCGTCCGCTCATGTGACCCCGCGATCGCCGGTAGCTGCCGAACTCTCAAAATGGCGGTCGACCTGGCAAGAGCGGGCCCAGCATAAAGAAATGGCCCGGTCACTGGTTGACTCCACCACCGTAGTCCTCCACGACCTTGAAGATTCTAGAGGAGCCGCGGGAGTCTCCGACCCCCGATGGGGAATGACTGCCATGATCGCCCGTGGAGTGACGAAACTGTATCCGCGGGACGTCGGCGCTCCCATGCTGGCGCCAGCCTCACTTTGAATTACTAGAATCCTGCAGACCTCACTTCCGGTGAAAGCACAGTGTGACCCGGTAGGAAAAATTATTGCACCCCCTCCCCTTTTTGACTGATAGTTCAAACCACCGATCCTTTCCTTTGCCCTTTTAACGGAACTTTGGACTGCCTCCCCCTCTTTTACATTTTCTAGAGAAAACAAAACATTAACCACTACATTAGCATAGCAGTTGACACCAGAACTGTTTTCAAATTGAAAACCAACAACATCTTCAACAGAATCCTTTTTGTTTCTGCTGTGACCCTGCTACAGCACAGGCATTGTCCCCAGCAGTAATTCTGCAATGCCGGTAAGAATAGCTGTGGTGCCTACTGGACTCACTCACCCCCGCGGCGCCCCACGCCGTTTTTTGCTGGGCGGCAACTTACTAGACATCACTTTCGTGCCATCTAGATTTCAGCGCGTTCTGCTGCCTTGGAACTATTCGCACAACAGACCGCTACTGACAAGAATATTTCATTATTGGTGCTGTCAATTTCAATAAATCTATTGGATAATTCAAAAGAAATTGCCACGGTCTCTTCGTTGTTTAAATGTTTTTACTGTTTTTGTTTTCTTGTATATATTTATATGTTATTAAAGTTTTATATTCCTACTACTTTGTTGGAGTGCTATATATTTTTAATGTGACACATAATTGTAAAAACTTTGATGTACAAAGAGTCATTCCTGGAATCTTCCGCTTCAGGCTCGGTCCCCTCCCCAATCACAATACAGGATGGTTTTCAGATAGTAGGAACACGTGTGGTGTGACGGATCTCATCGGGTGTGGGCCTTGATCTACTATAACTCCTTTGAAGAGGGGTGATTCTTTACAGCTGGGGCCATAAACTACATCTGCAGGGCTAGCTGATAGCCTGGACAATCGGACACAGAGAAAGAGGAGTGTCAGAGGGTGCGGTAGTGAATAGGGCGAAAGGGAGGTGTCGGGCGGGCACAGAGTGTGATTCTCAGGGAAGAGCAGCGCAGATGGGGGGAGGTTTATTGCCCATGCATAAGACAGAGAGCGGTGGTGACCAGTGCCTAGGGAAGATGCTTGCGTGGGTGAGGAGCCATGCTACGAATCGACAGCGTGCAGAGAGTGGGTCTGGTCAAGACATCTAAAATGGCTGCCGTGCACGACAAAAGTGTGGCATTTCAAAAAAGGCAAGATGGCGCAGACAATGTTTTTCAACACTTCCTCATTTCCTTTGAATCGAACGTTAACAGACGTTGGGGCATATTACCAAAGTTAAGCGATATTTATCGCTAACGATGCTTACCAACCAATTTTTTACCACTAAGCATCGTCAGAAATTATCGAAGATAAACCTTGCTATTATCAAGGTTTATCGCAAATGCGATAATAAACGGCCGCAATGCATGAATATCGCTAAAAACTCAGCGATATTCATGCATTACCGAGCTAATGCTCTTAGCCATGTTATCCACCTCCCATTGGATAACATGGCTAAGAACTGCTCAGGGCAGGTGTTACTTTTTGGAGATATTCGCGCTTAGCGCGAATATCTCCAAAAGTTGGTAATAGGAGATAGATATCTTGCATGTTGTAATGCAAGTTATTGTGGTATATGGAACTCATACCATAATCTCTCAGGAAAGCAGAAACTGATCCTTTTGGGACCGCCTAAAAAGGCCTAGGGGGTGAGGAGTACTCTACTTTGCCCCCTTTTCACGTTCCGAACTATTTTATTTTACTCTCTTCTGTAATTACACAAAATAGCAGCGATAAGATGCATCGGAGACACACAGTGAGAGAAAGGAGGCCGGAGATGAAGAAGAGATGTCAAATACACATTGGAGATAATATAGTGGCAGAAGGGAAGTAAATATGAGTAAACTTACCATGTAACATAAAAATGTTGCACTCTATACTATAAGTCTCATTTTATACTACAATCACTTCGCTACAACCTCATAAATTAAAAATAAAAATGAATAATGTCTCAAACAATTTTTGATTTCTAAATATAAATTTATTCTTCAGAATTTTCTAAATTTGAAAGAACTAGTAACATGTCCTCATCAGCAATGTCCTCATTAAAAGTCTCCAATGATGATTCTTGTAACTCTATGGTCTCCAAACACTCGATAAATTCGCCATCAAGAGATTGATCAAAAAAATCATTCAAGTCATCTCCTCCTTGTGACAATATTTCATTATTGGTGCTGTCAATTTCAATCAATGTAGTGGAATCATTCAAGTCATCTCCTCGTGACAATATTTCATTATTGGTGCTCTCAATTTCAATCAATGTAGTGGAATCATTCAAGTCATCTCCTCCTTGTGACAATATTTCATTATTGGTGCTGTCCATTTCAATCAATCTAATGGAATCATACAAGTCATCTCCTCCTTGTGACAATATTTCATTATTGGTGCTCTCAATTTCAATCAATGTAGTGGAATCATTCAAGTCATCTCCTTGTGACAATATTTCATTCTTGGTGCTGTCCATTTCAATCAATCTAATGGAATCATACAAGTCATGTCCTCCTTGTGACAATATTTCATTATTGGTGCTCTCAATTTCAATCAATGTAGTGGACAATTCAAAAGAAATTGCCACGGTCTCTTCATTGTGAGCCATTTTATTTTGAAATTGCTTGCTGTAAATTGCAGAAAAAAATAATCACTTTCATTTATCGTTTTTAGTAATACATAATATAAAACTAACTTTATCAAGTATTTAGTATAACAGAAGGACTGCAAATAAATAACAGAAAACATTTTTCAAATTATCTTCAAGTGTACAACATAGTTCCCCTTACAAATTAACAACTCACCTTTTTAAAAGTAGCAGAAGTGTTAGTACTGTGTAAATCAAACACCAGAAATTCACCACCAAAAATTCCTCACAAATGTACCTCAGACAGTAGTATCACAAAATGGCTGTGGTTTCCTCTCATTTGACATATATACATAACCAATTAACTTTCATCACACACAAATACAAAACCAAAGTAACATTTTAATTGGTTCTAAATTTCAACACTTTCAAATGTGTTTTCCCCATGCAATTTTCCATAGGACATTTACATACGTCTACAGCCTGAATGGCTGAACGGAATTACACCAAACTTGACAAAATGGTACATCAAACCTAAGAGGTCAGGAAGGATCTACTATGCCCCCTTATGGTCATTTCCCCCTTCGCTTTGGCCTCCTCTTGTCTCTCAATCCTACCGAGAGACAAGATGGCGGCCGCTACGGACTGTTTGGAATGTTGACAGACGCCGGAGAACCAATCAGCTTCGCAAAGCTCCGTAACGCGAAAAGTACGCGAAGCGGAGCGCTGTTACAGATATATATATTTTTTTGAACGTTAATTTCTCAAAATCCACTGGAGCACATATATTGAGACCTAGCAAAGGCACATCGGGCTACCAGTCCCTAATATTTTGCCAAGTTTCGTGCAAATCCATTCAGCCGTTCGATTATTATTATTATTTATTTTTTTTGCCCCGCGGAGCCCTTTTAAAACCTCCACATCAAACGTAGGGGGTCAGCGAGGATCTACTATTCCCCCTTATGGTCATTTGCCCCTTCGCTTTGGCCTCCTCTTGTCTCTCGATCCTACCGAGAGACAAGATGGCGGCCGCTACGGACTGTTTGGAATGTTGACAGACGCCGGAGAACCAATCAGCTTCGCTTCACAAAGCTCCGTTGCGCGAAAAGTACGCGTCCTGGAGCGCTGCCCGGTCCGCTGTTACAGATATATATCTTTTTTTAAACGTTAATTTCTCAAAATCCACTGTAGCACATATATTGAGACCTACAAAAGGCACATCGGGCTACCAGTCCCTACAATTTTGCCAAGTTTCGTGCAAATCCATTCACCCGTTCGGGCTAAAAGTGAGGCCAACCGCCCTATGGAAAACTCAATGTTAAAAACACGTTTTGGGACCCCCCTTTTTTCTCAGCCCCCCCTTGACGAACCCCCCCCAAATTTTCAAGGGCTGCTCAGAAACAAAATGTTCCATTTTCCTGAAAGTTTCAGCCAATTCCGTCCACAAACGCCAAAGTTATTAGACATAGAATTTTCAAAAAACCCATAGAGAAAAAATCCTAACTATATATACCTACTGGCGACCGCCAGTAGGTAATATATATATATATATTATCATAGAACAGAACTATAAGCAGCCATCACTGTGGTTTGAAGTCTCAGAGAACAGCATAGACTGTCGCAAAGCAGTACCATACACATACATCAGCAGGGGACATGTTTCATTGTAGAGGCTAGTATGCTGTCATTTGACATGTTAGAAATAGTAGCACTCATTACTAGTACAGAAAGAATAGTAATTTAACTTATGCAGTAGCTTAGTATATATCTTTAAGTCTCAGAAACGTTTACAAAACCCTTACATTCACTGGATGATGTTATCAGTGATGTCATGAGTGATATCAATTGAGATCTCATCAGTGATGTCACTGACCATGTTATGAGTTCAGTAATATGCGAGTTCAAAAGCAGTGCAATGTGTGGGCATTATAGTTAGCTCGGCTATAATGTCCCTGTAACCTTTGCTTTTGTCAGTGAGTATGTACAGATAGATAGATAGATAGATGATACTCAGTGGCGAACTAGTTCTAGTTAGGTCTACATTTCCTTAGGAAATGCCTTTTTTGTTTTGTAATAACTTTGGCACCATTTGATGAATTTTCACAAAACTTTCCAAAAAAGTGCTGTGTTTTACTTAGCACCTTCCTGGAATATTTTGGGATGATCGGGCAGGTGGGGGTGAGTAAAATGGGGGACTCAAAACATAAAATCTTCAAGCATTTCCCATAGACTTTTTTGGAACACGATACCGCAAAAACTGCTGAACGAAATGACACCAAATTTGGCAGAAGGCTAGATCTTAGCCCAGAAAACATCCTTTTTGTATTTCGGTGTAAATCCATAGTTTAGGAGAAATGAAAGTACAGATATATTTATACATCTAGATGGTTAGGTTTGAGGGACTCTGGCGAGAGTTCCTCAAGCTAAACTTAAAAAATAATAAAGCATTCTTATTGGCAAATGGGGCTTTTTGTCCCGTGGGCCATCTTACTCCTGAACACTCTGATTGACTGACCACAACATGAATAAAATGTTGTTGCAGCCATTACAGGATTCAGGATGTAGTCACTAGTCTGCTGTACCACAGGAGAACCAGAAAATAAATTGGCAGCTGCCATTTAAAAAGAAATAAATATGACCCCGTATGGACCACGAATTGTGGGTCAATGTATTCTAATTTTTATGGGGGAGAGCATTCATGGGGCCCCCTACTCCCTGCCGATTACAGCCCAAGGAACCCCATCCCCATAAGCCCTGCAGAATATTCAAAGAAGAGGGGGGCACACGGCCCCTTCAAAAGCCAATTATGGCCCCTGGCACACCATTCCCCGGGCTTGGTATAATATTCGAATGGGGGGAGGGTACACAGCCATTCCCTGTGCCGATCACAGCCTCGGGGACCCCTTGGATAGTGGCACAATCTTTCATATGGAGGGGGGCATGCTGCCCCTTCTACAAGCAAATCACAGCCCTGGAAGCCCAGATCCAAGGCCTGTCTTAAATATTACACGGGAGGGTGCATGTGTCTCCCTCCCCAAACCTCTTATGGCCCCTTGGACTCCATCCGATGGGGTATTCTCCGATGTGGAGTCGCCGGGAGCCGGGAGCTTGCGCAGAGAAAACTTGTCTGCTCCCATCTTGCACCTGCAAAAATGCCCCTACCAGGGGGGGAGTAGGCATTTGTTTCCCTGCGTGTGCTCGTGAGGGTAGCGAAATTCAGATTGCTCCTTACTAGAGCGAGCAATGAAAAATGCCTGATTTCATCAGGCAGGAGTAATGCAGCTCCCACTGTACCCAGGATGGGTGCATGCGGTAAGCAGGTGGGGCCACGGAGGCCCTAGAGATCCACATGCAGCCCCCAATGTTGTTTGTTGTGGGTGCCCAGGGTGGGCACCGGGTCACCCACAATCAGCCCTGGAGCCTATAGAGGCTTGGGGTCTGGATAACAACCTGCCCCTGATAACAAAGAACACAGTCCAGAGAGATGGGGTCTCCGAAGCCCATAGAGGCTCACGAAGGGGGGTAGCTGCCCCGATTAAAAAAGCAAAACAAATAGAACAAGGTCCCAGGAATGCAGTCTTGGGGCCATAAGAGACTTGGGGAAGGGGCCACCCCCCCTCCCTATAGAAAAGATCTCAGCCCAGGGGGATGAGGTTCACCGGGAGCGTAGAGGCTCGGGGAGGGCAGGATGCCACCACCCCTAAGACAAAATAACACAGGGCCTGTAGATGCTCGAGGAGAGGGGCCACATGCCCCCTCTCCTTAATAAAGCAATATAACCCCACGGGATGGGGTCCCTGGGACCTGTAAATGCTGGAGGAGGAGGGCCACATGCCCTCTCCCCAATAATATATATTTTTTAAAGGGTGTCCTGGGTGGACACTAGGACAGAAAAAGTATTAATAAATGAGCGGCAGGAGCTGCTCATTTATTAACTGCTCTTTGAAGAAGAATCCCATAATGCCCTGCAAAGGCTTTTTCGTTTATATTTTTCTGAACTAGGTAGTGCCCATAGAACAGGGAGTGGGGTCACCAAGCCTTTTTTTAATGTTATGGGGCTCTTAGACAGTGGAGCAGGAAGTCTCCATGGTAATAAAATCCATGGCCTGAGGGAGAGCTTATTAGGCCTGGGAGGAGTTTGCAGAACTCTGTGAAGTGACCAAAAAACTCAGCTACGCATAGTTCTGCAAGCAGCGGGGTGCATCAGGTCACACCATTCGCATGTATTTTTAGCACCAGGTGTTTGGAAAATCAGTGTGAACCGTACCATGCCCAGTGCAAGAGGGTGCTGCTTCTTTATGCCGCTGAAGTAGATGTTCTATTCGAGCTGAAGGTTTCTCAATGCAAGTGGTAGCAGCCATCCTCGTCTGCTCGTGTTGAGAAATATCGAAGGTGGTCTGGAATAGGATTTTCCTTGCTCACGCTTACCAACTGAATGCTGGTGAGCGCGAGCCAGGAGAAAACTCTGCTTCGCTACACAGAGCAGAGTTTTTCGGAACGCCGCGCGTTCCGCAGAGAGCGGTGTGAGAAAAACTCTGCAAAGCGAGCAGAGCGGAATTTCATGCCCAGGCCTAGAGGTTACTGTATTTTTTTAAAGCACTCATAGTTAAAGCTTTATGCTATTCAGCTGGAATGCAGAGCCCCCTGGTAGTTGGTTCGATGGCATCAGTTTGTTTCCTGATAACTGTTAAAAAAAAGACTTGGACATGTAGAATTCTTTTTTAAATACAACTTTATTACAACTTTTTTTCAATGCAGTCGCTTTTTTAACACTGAACTGTGAGAACTAATGAAGTATACATTTAATTATAATTATTGGTCAATTTCTCTCCAAAACAATACATATGCTTTATATATGTTGATATTCTGACCCCATTATAAAGCCAATAGGCCCACTTTTTTTTTTTTTTTTTATATTTTGGTGTTTTGATCCTTTGACAAAATCAGTACCTCTGCCTTACTTAAAATGCTACCCATTACATTCTTCATTCAACCATGTGTGGACACAGGAGTTGGACTCCAGGCCCGGCGCCCACCCCTCCATTGTGCACAAGCCTTGTGCGGTGGGGCTGGGCACAAGGCCTGGCCCACGCCAGCACCAAGGTATGCACAGCTTTTAGCTGTGCGAGTCGGTGTGTTGGCTGTCTGTGGGGGGGAGGACACAGGGCTGTGTGCGGCATGGGGTGGCTTTACATATAATAATAAAGTATTATATTACATTAAAATAAACTAGGAATTCACTGAAAAAACAATGGATAACGTGACATTATAGCTAGGCATTGCAATTATATCTTACTTTTCATAAAAAAAGGCTTAGGAATTCACTGAAAAAAAAGGGTTAAAATTAATGTTATAGTTAGGTTAAATTTCAGTGACGAAAAAAACCCACTATCATGTACTAGTTTTAATCAGTAGTGGCTGCTACCATTTGGGGTGGGGGTGTAGAGGGTAAGGGGTGGGGGTGAGGGAATGAAAGGACTTACCTGGCTACAGCCGTCCACCGCCACTCCTCCGTTCTCTTCATCTTCCTGTCTCGAGTCCCAGTAGCAGGAGGCACCCAGACTCCCCAAAGCCAAACTTGACGTTGCTGTCACCATGACAGCAACATTGTGCTTGGTCTCAGTGCCGTGGTTAGATGCTCAGACAGGGACTGGAAGCCTGTACATGTTTGCCACCAGGCTTTGCATTACAGCATGATGGTGAACAAAACGGCTTGCACACTTGAAGAGTGCCACCACTCCTCCCCCCTACTTTGGCCAGCCCTGCCCCACATGAAACGTGGCCACTGCAGTGGGAAAAATAAAATGATAATAACATTGAGTTATTATCATTTTCTTTTTCCTTTACTTGAGATAACTATAACTGGTGAATTTCAGTGTTTTTAGTCTAAAACGTTGCATTGTCTGAAATTCTATAAATACTGTTAATAAACCCGTACAAGGTTATTATGTGAGCCAATATCTATAGAGCTGGTCTGCATCTGAATAATCCTAGTTTGTTTACATACCAGTTTTGAAACGACCTGGAAAAGAAAAGGGCCTTAAGATCTTTGAAATGTGAACTAAAGAAGGGATCAGGTTACATTCAGTGTCATAGCCAGAGCAATTTTTAAAATGTTCATGATATTTTCTGACAGAAAGAAGTGTACCCTGTGAATGTCTTGCAAATCCACACTTTACCCTAGTTGCACATCAGAAAAGAAATTGCGATCCTGACATTTTTTCACAAATTAATTTGTTACAAGCACCATTTTGACTAATTCATATTGTAATAAAATAAAAATAGAATGCATCATCATCCATGTGCTTTCTAGTTAACAATGCACAACTCTTGTTCTTCCAGGCTGCTCTGGCTGGAGGCACCACAATGATAATGGACTTTGCTATTCCTAACAAAGGACAGTCCCTGGTTGAGGCCTATAATACCTGGAGAGGCTGGGCAGATCCGAAAGTCTGTTGTGACTATGCACTTCATGTGGCGGTTACATGGTGGAGTGACAAGGTAGGAGTAACAGGACAACTAATGCATTTCTTTTTATTCTGGCATTTCTGCATGTTAAAACATTGTTATAACACAGGGAATGGATTTTATATTGAAGTGCAAGTGGAAACTGTATGTTTGCATAACGCCTCTGAATAAAAGATCTCTAGTGAAGATTTAGTCCGTGTTCTATTTTGTAATATACATTTTTTTAAACACTTGCTTAGATTGGCAGCGAACCTTTTGTCCAATGACATTTGGGGCATATTTACAAGGGCTTATTGCCAGTGCCACCAGAACTTTACTTTTTGTGTTGTTTTGGTGGCGATAACCCCTTCACCTTATTTACAAGGTGGTGTTAAGCCACTTAACATGGCTTTACGCTGCCTTGTAAATAATGCCCCTTTCACCCAGCACTTGGAGTAAAAGGGGCGGGAAATGGGTGTTGCAGTGGGCGTTGCACTGCAACACCCATTGCTTTTTGACGCTGCTCCCCTTCCGTAAATATGGGCCAGTGCCAAAATTAAGACCTTAACCTGGCACAACGAGGAGAAATTATTAATTTCTTTTCGTTTTTACTGTTTCTGTGTGCTGCATTATGTATGAGCAAATCGCCATTAGTGATTGTTCATGAGCAGGAAGAAACACCTTCTTGCACTTGAACAATCATTCCTTGCAATGCAGGCACCCTTGCACTATGGTGCCTAAATTGGTGCTAGGCAGCTAAATCCAGTGTATCCCTGCGTTTCCAGAATGTTGGAGTGTGGCCTTACCAAATATTACATTACAGCGCACTCTGACATTCTCTTGTAGATATATGCCCAAGAGTCTCTTTTTTTTAATTCGCTTGGTAAGATTACATTTGCACCTGCCCAAAATTATATAAATATATCCTGAAGAAGGCCTCAATCCTACTAAGAGTTACACAATTAAAAAGTGATATACATGAGTAGCTCCATTTATCATGTGTACTTTAAACTGCTGTATAATGTTGTTTATGTATACATTCCATTTCACACTGTGCTTGTATTGTACTGTGATTTGTATTTAAAATATACGTTCAAAACCGCTGATAGTGTCAACTAATTTGACAAACATTTTAAAACATTTTCTTACTAGTTTTAGAGGTCTCCAAAGCAGCATAATAATTTGTAATAAGTGCATTTTCATCTGTATTTCCCTCCAATTACTTTGGCGTGATTCTGCTTGATTTAAATAAAAAAAAATTAGGTGGATCATTCCTAACAAAAAATATAAAATATAAAGTGAAAGTGTAGCGATTAGGAATGAAGAAACAGTTTGCCTAGCATTTTGGGTTTAGTCACACACACAGGAGGAAACAGTCCTTACTTGTTCAAGAGTTCTATGAATCTATGCTGACATTTCGAAATTAAAGTGAGAAACCAAAATTTCGAAAATAAAAATGAGAGACCAAGATTTCGAATTGTAAGAAAATACCCAACTTTTTCGGATATACGTTGTTACCACGCGATGTATTACATCGCGGTACTTTACAACGCGTCTTTTACAACGCAAGTCTTTACGACTTGCGCTGTAGGGGTGCTTGACTTAGGAATAGTTAAATTTACTATTCCAACACCAGCCTACGTACAGTAGGGAAGATGTTGGAATAGTAAATCTACTATTCCTTAGCCTAGAATGCCCTCCAGCGCAAGTCGTGGTTACGACTTGCGTTGTAAAAGACGCGTCGTAACTGCACTGCGGGGTAACATGTTCCCCAACTTTTTCAGATTCTGTGTGCCAGCATCCACCAAAATGTATACACAGGTTGTTAGCTTCTGAATTGAGCATTGCGTATCAGCACGGGCCAATCCAGTGGCAAGTGTGGATCATTGCTGTAGGACCATTCAATTTAACTTTGTGGGTCCATGATTTATATTGCAGCAATACTAAGACCAGGTAACACTAAGGTCAGCATTTAGGGACGGCCTGGCTGTAAGGCAGCGCTAGAAAAGTGTTGCTATTTATTTACTTATTGTTCAGTGCACGCATATTGTGTACCAATCATACAATCACACAATATACAGAACCTCACAAAAAGATTCTTTAACCCCTTCCACGCTCATGACGAGCTGAGCTCGTCATGAGTTGCGCCGCTCGCATGCTCATGACAAGCTCAGCTCGTCATGTAACGCGGCTTTTTTAAAAACGCCGCACAGCGAGAAAAAAGCCGCCGCACGCATGCGGTTAAAGTAATAAGCAATTAATATGTAGTCATACGCATGCCACAGTTTGCCTGGAACAACTAGTCGCCCATCTTACAAATTACAAACTGTTGGGAGAGAGATCCCTCCGTAGAGAAAAGGGCTCCACCCTCTGGAGTTCGATCCCTGCTTAACTCAGACATTGAATAACCCTTCCTGACATTCTGTAGATGGCATAAAACCAACCGATTCACTGCTGCTTTTGGTTCTACTTCTAAAGAACTGAGTGTGAAATGTCCATTCTCGTTGCCTCTGCCAGTGCTTGCTAGAGCTTTGAAGATGTAGTGCAGCATTGTAACCTGTGTGTAACACCCACAAAACAATTTATGCGTCCAAGTTTCAAAAAGTTGTTGGCAGGGGTACTTCGATGTGGAGTTTCTTCTTGCTCCAGCAACAACAAAACCAGTCTCATTTAAGGACATTGTGGCATGGAGAACTGAAGGGAGTCGTATTTGCCTAGAGAAAGAACTCAGGGTGCTATATAACGTTATTGAAAACTGTTTATTTTCTTAATAAGTGTTATCTGATATAATAAAACCACTACTCTACAATTCTTTTTTTCAGGTCAAAGAAGAAATGGGCGTTCTTACCCAGAAGGAAGGTGTCAACTCCTTTAAGGTGTTCATGGCCTATAAGGGCACATACATGATCAACGACATAGAGATGCTGCACACCTTCACGCGTTGTAAAGAAGTTGGAGCAATAGGCATGGTGCATGCTGAGAATGGAGACTTGATTTCAGAGGTATGGTAGAGGTTGTGACTGGAAACCACAGTTAAACTCAAATGTCTATGAATGGTTTGATGCTGTTGCCTAAGACAAGAGGATGGAATGACACTGAGTGTCAGATATCTAGCCCATAGAGTTATCAACTCCACATCTATGAGAGTAAAAACCTCACAGCAGAGTAGATGCTTTTTAACAGAAATATTGTGAGTTTAGGTTTTTCTTTGTCCTCCGAATGACCTTTTCCCTATAATTAAAACTATGGATATTAGCCTGGGTTTTGACCCATCCATTTTAGTCAAAGTGCATTTCTACCAGGCTGATCAAATAAACTTAGGGATATATCATAATGGCAGTGTTGTCATACCTACATGACACTTCTGATGAAAACATGTAACACTTCCTGTGTTCTCCTGATCCAGCTTTTAGGGACTGACACATTTCTATCATCTAGACCCAATTTAATATCTAACCATCCCTTTAATGCTGGGTGAGTTTAAACCAATCTTACCAATTTGTTCATTCTATTTATCCTCTTTCTTGGCAATGAATCTTTATTTAGTTAGTTAGGGATTGTCAAATAATATCAGAATTTCTAAGAGTATTATCATAGAATAATCATTTCATATAACTAAATCAATTACACTAATAATGAAAAATTCTTTTGAGAGTTAAACATTTTTTATCTAAATAAATGTGATTGCTCATCAAGTACAATACAGCTCAAATCATAGGTCCTCACACAAGAGAAACATCAGCAAAATAAACATCAATTGTACATCTTAAAGGTCAGCACAATGAGAGAGTGAATAGGCGTAGAGACAAAATGATAAAGGCATTTGCAAAATAGATTTATGCAAATTCAAAATATCATAATAACCAAATCTCAATGTTTCTAGAAATCTGAAAAGCTACCCTCTGGCCTTGAGAGTAAGCTCGACACCTCAAGAAGAGTTAAGGAGCAAAGTCAAAGAGTCAAGATCAACAGAACAATAGGGGGAAACAACCTTTACAATGCAACCATTACATCGCACTACACTTACAACGCAGGCATTATATCGCAACATCCTTTACAACGCATGACACTACAACGCAGGCATTAGAACGCATACCATTACATCGCATACCATTGGAGTTAGAATAGTCATTTTTAACCCCTACACTGTCCAACACGTACCCTACTGTTTCAAGCCCTGGAGGTAGAATAGTCATTTTTTCCCCTATACTATCCAATACTTACCTTAAATGCAATTTAATGGTATGCGTTGTAAAGGTAGTATGCAATGGAATGGAATGCTTTGCAAAGGTAGTTTTTTAAAATGCGATGTAGTGTCATGCGATGTAATAGAATGCGTTGTAGTGGATGTTGCGATGTAAAAACTGTGCTGTAAGTGCATGCGTTGTAAATGTATATGTTGTAACATCATACATTCCCATAGAATTAGGAAACAGCAACACAGCTCTCTCCTCTCACAAAGTAATGACAACGCGCACCCATCCCCCAGCCTCCAACTACTAATAGTTATATAAATTCACTAAAGGTCCAACCCTCATTGTATCATCTCATATACAATTATTCAATTTCATTGGTCCAAAACAAGGGGGGTCACAGCACTCTCGACGCGCCTAACTTTTCAAATGCCCCATTGTTTTAACTTTGCACATTGTAATCAGCTTCTAACAGAAAAAATTCTAATATTAATCTTCCGTGGTTTGTATGTTTCTTTATGTATCAACTTGTAGTTCAAATGTCCTCATGCTTCACTCAGCAAGGAAGTTCCATTCATTTATTTTGTTTCCAATGTACAACCTTGACCATCTGTTGAAACAAAAAAAGAGTTGACCATCATCAGGAACTTGCAAAGGACAAATTAGTTTTTCTCCCTTCTACATCTCTAATATGCCATGTTAATCCTAAAAAACCTCTCGGATCTTTTCTGCAGAGCAGTAATATACACTTCTAGGAAAAACAAATACAAGTGTTATTTATCATTTCATAAAACTCCACTATTAAACGCTCTTTGAATGCTTTTGCTTGCGCACATTATTTTTAAACAGGGAAAAATAAACTCTCAACTTTTGGCTGTTATTTTCTGCATTAATCAGTGGCATTTGCGGCCTACTCTTATACTGCCAGCACATGCTTGCACAGTTTTCATCCTTCCCCTTTTAGTTTTGCACTGTTAGTTTTCACGCCATTCGCAATTCACACAATGAGGAGTTCATTCCGAGCAGGTTTCATTTCGCGAAAGCCCTGCTCAACCACTCCTTATGCACAAACAGGAAGCTGAGGGATGGAGAAAGACAACACAGCATGAGACGTAGAAGATCCCAGATGTACTAGGGGACGTTTACTGCTTTTATCCTTGTGGAACGTGATATCTACTGATTAGCGAAGGCTGTAAATGGCATATTTCTCTCTAGCTCGATTATTCATCATTACCATAAAATTACTTGTAATTATGCATAATTACTTGAGAATTATAATCCAGCATTTAGTGCTGTTTTCATGGTTGAAAATAAACCCTCACATCCAAAATGGGCTGGAGGATGCATTTTGCACTATGAAAATAGCACTAAATGGTAACAGACATGCACCCCAGAAGACAGCACCTGCTCACTCTCTTAGTGCATTGTACCTATGCTCATGCGGTAAGACTTTTACCACAAATCACTCTTAATTACTCAATACGATAATTTCACATCACAAGCATAATGCGTAATTATTGAAATTATTCCCATTGCTCCAGCATAATTAAAATTTCTCCCAGTCCTACTACTTATGAGACAGTCTGCATTTATCATCCCTCTGATGCTTCAAATTGAAAGCTGAAGTTTACTATTTTGTGATTTTTCATTCAAATCTGTTTTTATTGAAAGAACAAATCAAGATGAACAATACTACAATCAAATAATCATAAGAAAGAAAAAAAATCAAGGAAACAAAGTAAAGGAGAAGAAAAAAGGAGGAGAGGAACAAGCGAAGAGAGAGGAGAGAGAGGAAGAGGGAGGGTGCAGCAAAAACAGTGCCTAAAAAGAGAGAGAAAAGAAAAGTCAGCCAATGAAAGCACAAAGGAATAAACCATGGCTGTTACAAGCATCTGTTGAAATAAACTGCATTCTGGTAAAAGAGAGGCAACCAAACTGCAAGGCGGAGCCAAATAGTGACAAGTCCGTTAGGAGAGTGTGGTTGTGAGAAGTGTAGGCAAAGTGCTTGAGATACCCCACAACAAGGAACCAAGCCCCATATGGAGGGAGAGCCAAAGCAAGGGCACAGTATCATGTCGAAGCAGTACCCAGCAGAGGAGAGGCTACGCCTCTCGGCTGGGTCCCCAGAGTCTGCCCGCATCAGAGGGAAACACATTGTCCTCGGAGAGGTGCAGTGCTCGAAGCGTTAGAGGCTGAAGATGAGCATAATCAAGTTTGCAAAAATACTCTATTAATGGCTGCCAAGTTTTTGTACATTTGGTGTCGCGGAACTGCAGTTGCGCTGTGAGGAGCTCCATGGCCACGGTATCCCATAAGTGGGTAAACCATATAGTCACTTTGGGTGTTTTGGCCTTTTTACAAAATAACGCTACTATTTGTTTAGCTGTGCCAAGCATATGTAAAATAAGGTGCCAGTGCCTATGTGTCATGGCGAGGAGGTTTGTGGGTTTGATACCTAGAATGAGTGTGGCCAGCGTCTCGGTCAGTGGGTAGCCAATTACCTATTTAATGTGACTAAGGACCTCTTTCCAGTAGGTGATCAAAAGCGGGCAATGCCACCAAATGTGAAAAAAATCTCCAGTAGCGCTCGCACAGCACCAGCAGAGGGGGGAGACAGTAGGAAATATCTTATGTAACCTGTGGGGAGTATAATACCATTGTGTCGTGACTTCATATGCAGTTTCCCTCTGAGAGATACTGTGAAAAACCCCTCTGGATGTCACGCCATAGCTGCTTCCATTGTTTGGGCATGACTTCCATGGAAGTGCCTATCAGGTATTGTGACTGGTACGCATGAGGGGGGAGACTAGAGCCATGTTGGAGGGTTTGATAAAGGCAAGATATCAGACCCCTAGACTCATTAAAGGAGTGCACCAGCCGCTCAAAGGGGGTGAAAGGACGAGTTGGTCCCGGGGCAGAGGACGACGCTTGAACCCAGTGCCGAATTTGGACATACTACAAACAAGCCCCCTTGGAAAGCTGGAAATACCGTTTGCATCGAGCAAAGGATATGAAAGTGTCTCCCTCGAAGAGATCCTGGAGCGTCCGACACCCCCCCTCGGACCAGGCTTGGAAAGAGTGTGAGCGCTTGGCAGACAGAAAGTGGGAGTTGCGAGCAATGGGATTGTGAGGGGACGGGAAAGAAGTGAGGCCTCTGGACAACACCAACTTCTCCCAGATATCCAAGACCGTTTTTGTGTGAATGGCCATGTAGGCGCTGCATGGCCGTGCCTCTCGTGAGAGCCAGGCGAGATCCCAAAGAGGTCTACAAGCCACTGCCCTATCAATATGAAACCAAACCTTCTCGCGTTCTCTCGCAACCCACTCTGAAATGAAACGGAGATGGGAGGCTCAATAATACTCCATTGAATTAGGGCAAGCCAACCCTCCCCTGTCCCGAGGCAGCATGAGTATTTTATTAAAAAAGCGTGGCGTGTGCCCCCCCCCCCGTATTTTGTGATTCTTAACAATACGTTGAAATCACATGTTTATGCTTGGTGTGTGTCCTCATTATTTATCCCATAAAGTATGTCTCTGCTGTGACCGCAGACTCCCACATGTTGGCTCATGCTAAGCTGCTACGGGCAAGTACCATGGATGTGACAAGTGGGGCCCTTTGCAAAATATGTCCCAGTACAATGATGAAAGTGAACCAGGACAGTCACTCTACTCACCAAAATGACCCAAGTCCTTAGGTCGACCAAACCAAACAACAATCCATGTCAGGTCGAAGGACCAGAGAAGTCACTGTGAGGTTCAGTTTGCCGGCTAGCGCTCAGTTGCCTGAACAGGAAAAATCGAGAAAGACAAAGGATCCTAACAAGATGGAAGCCCTCATATCAGCACCATCTCCACATAATACCTCACTGATCAGGGAGCTCACGGAATTGACCAGAACTTTGCTTTGATCAGTGTTTCAACAAATGATTTAATAAAGTAAGGTCAGCTCCCAACTGTTACATTTGGAAATGGGTCTCTTTGTAGTGAAAAAGGTTATAAAAAAATTGTGGAGTATCTTGGTTTTTTATCACCCCATTTCTACAGTAACAAAGTGGCTCTGCGCAAGACATCGAAACAAATTCCCATTATGCCAATTCCTCCCAACTTCGAATTGGGATCAGCATCATATTGCAGGATTATGCTGTTTTGATCACGCCTTTTAGGATCTCAGGCAAACTTCTTTGGAGAATTTATGGCTACCCTGAACAAAAGACATGAGGATTACAAAGATCCCCACGAACCCATCTTGAATGTTCTATGCTAGACCCTAAAAGATTATTATTACACCGCTCACACAACCACAGGGAAGACTCCTGCTGAAATTCTGTTTGGTAGGAAACTCCAAATTTGTATTTCCCATGCCTCTCTAGAGCTTCTTCCGGATCACCAGGATGTGAGCCAGCATGACCATTCTGAGAAGAAGATACTGAAAGAATATGTGGGCAAGAGATGATGAGTCACTTTGTCAAGGGGACCAAGCATTGGCCTGGTACAAGAATTTTGCAAAGTACGATCTGTCATTCAATTCTCAGCCATATTGATAACCGACATAAAGGTATTTATGATCACTGTGTGGTGGGATGGACAATGTAGGTGGACCACTGTCTTTATTTCTGAACATTACACCTACAAATAACTGATTTCTGGTGTGTTGGTATAATTAGACAAACGGAAGCAAAACAAGAATACAAGTTCTAGAATGCATTAACCTATTATCCAAGCCCAAGAAACAATGTTCGTAATAACTGGGCGAGATTAGGTACCCGAAGGACGCAATATTGGCCCTGAGGCACACTGCTCCCTCTACGACCTCCCACCAGCATCCATACCTGAACCGTACAGGGAGTCCTAGACCCCATCTGGCAGACAAACCAATGGGCACAGGGACAACTGCCCGCCCACACAGGAAAGATTCCAGTGACAATCAGGCAAGCATATCCTGTATGTTACTTAACACCAGATCTTTGGTCAAACCACAATTGGAGTTCTGCGACCTAGTACAAACACAAATTGCGAATGTGGCATTTGTAAGGGAAACATGGGCCAATGCAAGTTCGGACCCAGACACTGTTGCAGCCACCCACCTCTCTTCCCCCGGGCTATGCAGTAGATCATCTAGACAGACAATCAGAAAAGAGGGTAGGGGGGTTTGGCAGTATTTTATCATTGTCACTTTAAAACGACATATGAGCCACTAATCTCACCCTGGATTGAGGCTTTAGCATTCACGGTGCAGTCAGCAGATTCACGGGCTATTAGGGGTATATTAGTTGACCCCCCCCCCCTCCCGGATCCAGATGTGGGTTTGCGGACAAGCTAAGTATGCTCATGGAATCCACTATCATCAATGAGAACTCTCTGGTGTTGGGAGATTTTTATTTTCATCTGGAAAAGGAAACAGACCCAGACTCTCAAAAATTGATTGACATTATGAACGTGTTTGGACTGTCTTTGGTCACCAACTGCCAAATGCATAGGGCCGGGCACACGTTAGATGGGATTTTTTACAATCATTCTGACATCCTGCTACTTCCATCTCTCCCCTTGACGTGGTAAGACCACTGGGTGGCCTACTGGAAGATAAAGACCATGACTAGAAATATTAAGCAACATACCTTTAGTAGAGCATGGCATAAAATTCGGCAAGCCGAACTAGGAGATACCATTGTCTTTGGCAACCACGGGACAATTTGGAGCGCCGCGTTGAGAACTTTTCATTTTGGCTGAACTCTGCACTGGACCGAGTTGCTCCAAGAATTCAAAAAACCACATGTAAAAAAATATCCCTGCTCTAGTACAATGAAAATCTCAGACTATCAAGGCAGGACTATTGTAGACAAGAACAAAAATGGAGGAAAAATGACGATGTGGAGGAGAAAAACATTTATAAAACCAAATTAGCCAAACATAAAAAAAATTGTAGTAGCTAAAATGGCATATTACTCGGGGCATATAAAACCTGCCTCAGGTGCAAACAGGACTTTCTTCTCAGTGATAAAAAAATTGACAACACCAGCCAGCTCAAATAACGTGGACACAAATCAAGAGTTCTGCAACACACTGGCGGACTTTTTCCAAGAAAGACGCTAATATCTTTAAGAAATTCTCTTTGCAAACAGCAGGTAATCATCAGGAGGAACATGTTTTAACAGGAAGGGCAAAAAAATCATTTTTTTCTCCTTTAAGGTCCCAAAAGTAGATCAACTCATAGAGTTAATCCCACTTATCAAATCGGGGGCGCCACAAGACCCTTGTCCCCCCAATATCAGGCACATGATTCCTGCTCAAGTAGCACAAAATCTAATGCAGATTTTTTAGAACATATTTGCAGTAGGGTATTTTCACCTTCATTGGAAACAGGCTTTGATTCTCCCTCTATTAAAAAAAGACAACTTAAACACCCAGGACCCAAATAACTACAGACAAATTTCAAGACTTCCTTTCGCCGCCAAGCTGGTAGAAAAAGTAATGAACCAACAACTATCAGAATACTTAGAGGAAAATTATTTGCTAGATGACACAGAACATGGCTTTAGAAAACACCACATAAGAGAATCGGCTCCGGTGATAGCAACAGAGGACATCTGAGAAGTACTTGATAGGGGTGGGACAGCTGCATCAATCCTGTTTGATCTCTCTGCAGCTTTTGATACGGTCAGCCATGAGATCTTGGCTGACCGTATGCATAGGCTGGGGGTAGAGGGAACAGCATGTGACCTCCTACAATCTTTCCTGGCAAATAGACAAAACAACATGAAGATGGGCCATTTTGTCTGGAGGCCCTTTTCCTTGCCTTGTGGAGCTCCTTAGGGCTCAGCACTGAGCCCAACTCTGTTTAATCTTTACGTTACACCACTTGCGACCATTATTAAAAAGTCTGGCTTCTCACTGGCCCCGTATGACACCCTAATGTGGTATCACTGACAAACTCAGAAAGTAATTCGGGTGCGTGTATGAGTAAAGTGTGCAACTGGATGGACTTTAATTGCCTTAAATTGAACGCCAGAAATGTAGGCCACTTGGTAGATAAGGAATTGAAGTTCAAGGGTCAAGCTAATAAAATAACTTTGGGCACCTTTTGCTCCCTAAGTCTAATAAAAAAGAAAGAAACATTTCTGCCACCTGAACTACTAAAAACTGTTAAATGTCATTGATCTGCACATGGATTGACTATTGCAATAGTTTGTATCTTACGCTTGCAATGGGTCTCATGAAAAAGCTTCATACACTACAAAACACTGCGGTGCGCCCCCTTTTTAAAATTCCGAAATATGAGTCTGCCAGAGGAAATTACACTGGTTGCCAGTCAAGCAACGATTTAGTTTCAAAGCTCTCTGCATGGCCTACAAATCACTGCATGGACTCGTCCAAGACCATTTTAAAAAGAAATGTAAATGGTACATCCCAGCTAGGACACTTCGATCAGACTCTGCTAGGAACCTAATTGTCTCTCTATTCAGGAAAGCCCCTTGGGGGTAAAGAGCTTTTTTAGGGCCACTGCCACACTCTGGAATAGTCTCCCACTGACACTAAAAGCTGCTCCCTCCCTACTTTCCTTTAGAAAAGCCCTGAAGACCTGGCTTTTCACAAAGAAGTAGAAGATATCTGCTTATCTGCCTGATCCGACAACGACATGGTCACAGCTTAATCAACTTCGATAACACCAAGATGCCCTGCGGCATGAGTTTGGGCTTTATAAGTCACATTTACATTACATTACATGATATCTGTGGAAAGACAATCTAAATTTATCTTCTCTGTGCTGCTTCAACCTGAAAATTATGTTGATCCAGATTCACAACAAAACGGGCCCTATTACAGAAAGTGCCTCGGGGGCAAGGCAGGCAAGTGCGTCTACATTGGCACTGAAGGCACTGCCAATTAAGTGAATAGGTGGTGCTTTCAGTTATGGTACTTTACCTACAGTAGTGCCCCCCACACTCTTGCCATACCTGTTACACTCCTGTGCTAATCTTAATAGAGGTGGGCATAAGTGGCGTAACGAAAGTTGAAGGGGGTCCCCAGCAAGGTACCCAGAGGGGTCCCTTCTCCGGATTTAATCTGGAGCTATCAAACCTCAGATCTGTGCTGAGCAGTGTTGCCAGATTTTGAGACCCATCCTAAGCTCAAAGCTGTCCAAGTAAAAACCCAAATTCAGCCCAACGCATAGTAGTATCACCTCAAACACCAGCCCAAAGATGAAACTCTCAAATTAGTCAGACACAGCCTTCAGAAAACATTTTAAAGTTATTTCTATAGTCTATTTAATATACATATGGTAGGAGGAGGAATACTGGGTGACAATGAGCTTCTGAAATCATGCCTAAACTCTATTAAAAACACTCATTTTGATAACCAGTCCCCACTGCAACCTTCTAATCAGCACAACGTGAATGTCAAAGATATTTCAGCTGAATGGCTCCCTAAAAGAACATTGAATGGATCTTGCAGAGGTAGCACCACAAAATGCTACATGTATTAAGAAACAACCCTTGTGATAAAGTACTTCCAGTATGACTCTGCTTGCAAGGTTTGCATTCTTTGGATTTGCCTGCAGAAATTTGAACAAAAAAGCTTCTTTTACACTGCATTCATGACAGTTTGGGACAACAATAAAAATAAACATTGTGGCAGACAATTAACAAAAGTGCTTAAATATGAAGTGACAGTGTGAAAACTTAAAAGATTAGAAGAGTACTGTTTAACAGCTGCCAGGGTTACTGCAGTGGGATGAGAGGCCAGAAATGAGACATTCCTTTACTCTGATCAATTCCCTTCCCCGCCTTTCACTCCAAAGTGCTTCACCATGACCACATAATCTGGCACTAAAAGTAATACAGTACCAGTGATGTTGCCTTCGTGTTGTAGCACAATCTAGACAAAAGCTCCTGGTCTTGGCATGAAGCAGATGTGTTCGTTTGAGGTCCAAAAGACCCCTTTTCCCCAGAACCTTCGGCCACACCCTTCCCTCAACACCTGAACACTGATGCTCTCTGAGCTCTGCTGACACTGTCATAATTCCTCTTGTCCCATCCCAATCAATTCCCTTTCATCATTTGGGCTATTCCACTGTCATTACACTGCTGCCCTGGGCAAATCCATGAGCCTGTGCGGCTGTTTTATGCCGATAACCCGCAATGAACTTTACTTGGGGTGGGCCCTCAAACTGACTTTGAAATGGCTACCTATATTCATGTAATTAACTTTAAGGACAAAAGCACTTATCGAAATTTCACCAATGACTTTAAAAACCCCAAGGTAATCCATGTCAGCAAAGCAGCCCCTGTGTATGTTTCACATGCTTTACTTCATTCCAAAGAATATTTGCTTTTTCTAGATGTTGGGCTTCTGTTTTACTTTCATGCAACATATGGCTACATTATAGTAATTATAGTACATACTATGAACTATTTACTTTCAGAGAAGCAACCTGTAGGGGGTTTCTTATTCTCATTTTCATCTGGGCCCAAAACAAAGTCCTCAGTTAAGGGGCCATCAGCCCTCCTGGTGTTGGAGTCCAATCCTGGCTGAGTGCTATCTTGAACCTAACACCAAGATATCTATGTAATGAAGGGAAACAAAGACAATCAGCTTGGTATCGCTTCATAAGTTCTTAAATAACACTGTGATTTGGAGGTACATGTTTGACTCTGCTCATCACCTGTATGTAAGAGATATGCATACGCTGTAAGAATGTCAATGTATGTCTGTATGAGTAATAAGACTAATGATCTCAATACCACTTACTAATTTAGTGTTGTATTCAATTTCTTTTATGGCGCTATTTATCCTAATGTATGGTTTCAGAGTGCTGGACAACACACAAACATATTATACAGAAACAATGAAACATACAAGCGGGTAAAACAATGCACATGGGATTTTTACATAAGGCGATCAGTGCTACAAAGTGTAGGAGTCGCATATCTTCCATACAAGTAGGCAATAATGTAAAAGTACTTGGTCTGAAGAAACAAAGTTGGGATTTACAACATGATGGAGTGGTTGCTTGTGCTAAGACTTTATTATTATCCAAAGGAGCCCTTTTTAGCAATGTTGGAATAACAAATGTGGAAAAGCACTGAGCGATCTGTATACAATACAAACCTGGGATCTGCATGTTACACGTAGGGTTGCCATTTGGTTGGATTTGCTCTAGTATTACCAGTAATTTAAGGGCTCAATCAATAGAAAAATTACCAAAATCGCCAAAAGCTAGTATGTGCCTCTCATCAGTACATACTTTAAACAGTAACTATAACAAGAAAACACTCTAAATTGTGTTATAGAGCTACCTTAAAGATACCCGACTGATAATTAGAATAAACAAAGACAGAAAATCTACATTGATTTTCTATAAAACTTTATTTAAATATACAGTGCAGGCCTTTACAGAATCTTCAAACGTGAAAATATGTCAATATTTTTCCCCGGGACGTGATGCTAGTGATGCTTTGCAGCAGCCACATTGACCCTCTGCGCTATTTTATAATGAGGCAAAACTGTGACGAGAAAAAGCAAAGCTCACTTCCGCCAAATTCTTAACCTCAAGAATTATCTTACTGTTTCGTTTGCCACACATGAGCTCTCAGAATGCCAGCAGGAATCACATCTTGCCAGCCAACAGAGACAAACACCTTATCCAGTTACCGAAGCAAACACCTATCTCCAGTAACATACCCATCACCTGTTTCAGCCAGGCCCTTCTCTTCCAGTGACAGAGACCCCACTCAAATAACGGAGCCACAATTAATTCAATGAGAAGTACACTCTCCTTCACTGAAACAAACATCACCCTGTAGCGGTGTCAACATAACCAATCTCCTTCACAAACAAAACCCACCCCTTGAATAACACAGTCCCACTCCTTCAATTTCAGGTCCACCAGCTTCTTCATTACTAGTGCCTCTCCTTTCTTCACCTTCAGTGACAGAAATGAATTCCTTTATTAACCTAAAACCACTTTCACAAGTGAGATCCAATTTTTTAGTGAGAGAAACTTCCATCCAGTCAGCAGACTTCAGATCCTGCAGTGACAGTTCCCAGCCTAGTGTGAGATACAAGGACCATACCGATCCTTCAGTGATACACCCAAGCCCCTTCTTTTCATATCTAATGAGAGCATTGTACCCAGTGCTTGAAATGGAATAAAAGAAGTGCAGGTACCCTGTACCAGAGTACCAGTTTTTATCAGAGAAGTGTCAGTACTCTCCAATTAAAGCTATTACCTCTCTCTTGAAAAGTGCAGGTACACTCCCTCTCTAAATAGAAAAGTGCCAGTACTCAGTACTGGCACATTTAAAGCACTGATCGTACCCCAAGCAGTCCCTACCTTACTGAGAGTATGTACTGATGAAAGGTCAGGCCTCTGCTCCGTGACATTGTATTGTAATTGCATTTATATAGCGCTTACTACACCTGACGAGGCATCAAAGCGAGTTTTCGGCAAGTAGCACGCTACTCTGGAACCCATAATGAATTAGTGGTGAATTAGTATAGTGAAATATGTAAGTAATTTGAGTGGTGAATAAGTTAGTCAGTTATTTGGATAGAGAAAGATAGTGAAGGTTAGAAGAGGGAAAAGGTTTACATTTATATAGTACTTGATACCTCTCATGAGGTGTTGAAGTGCTTTTCGGTGAGTAGCATGCTACCCTGGAACCGAAAAAGGGTGGATATATATTTTTCTATATCTATATACGCACACAGTTTTTAGATGCATGCCAACATTTTGGAACAGGACAGTGGAAGATTATGAAAATAAAATCATGATAACCGATTTTCTCCTCTGCCAGCTACTGAAGTAGAAGCAATTTTAGGAGGGAGGCAGGTGAAATAAAGCCTTTTTGGCTTTAAAATCTAGAGTCTCCCGCCTCAATCGGGTTTATTCTGAAGCATGCGTTTAGCAGTTAATTCCATAACTATCTGTTCAGTCCATCGTAACCACCTCTATGGCCCAACGGCATGTTCGCGCTAGACAAACCACATAAGTAAATCATAGAATTACCCTGTGTATTATCTTAAATTCGCGTAATCTCGAGAGTGTTTTGCTAGCTGCGAGTTCCTTTAGAACTTGATGATAAAAACGTTTTCGTAAGGTTGAAAGGTTGGCTCCTGAGGATGCCATTCAGAAAGTGCTAATGCAGCCTCATAAAAACAGGAGGTGGCACTCCTTGTTATGTGCCGTGCCCAGGGCACAAGTCCTAAAAAATGAAGTGGGGGGACGTTGACGTCACAACAGGAAGTGACGTCATGAAAGGTGGATGCACCATCAGACCCATTGCCTCCCCTCCCTCACCCCTTAGATGCGATTTCATCCGAAAATCCAGCGCCTGAGCAGCATTCTGAATGAGCTCCGATCTCGCCCCAGAGAGGCCAAAGAGTGAATATGTGGCTCCATTTGCTCCAGTTATCGAGCTCCCGGTAAAATAAGTGGGGGGACGCCGTCCACCCACGAGGTACCCCGACTCGAGCCCTGGCCGTGCCAAACACAAAACAAATATCACCTTGGATGCCCAAATGGCCAGGGCAGCACGGAAAAGAAAAGTAAAGGCTGCGCATTCAGAATATATGCTGTATTCCCAGCTCCAGCATGGGGGTCTGGCAGTGAATGCAGTGCAAGGAGAGAGTAAGTGCACCGGACAACAGGGGTGGGGAGGCTGTCTGTGAAGATAGCACATGGGCGGCAGAGGGAGTGTGTGTGTGTGAAGTGTTTGCTACTGTAGGTGTGCCGAAGACTGACAGCTGGGACGAAACGAACAAAGGTACATTCAGAACCCACATAAGGGCCCTTTACGTGGGATGGGTCCCTCCGGGTCTCTCACCTGGCAGCAATGAAAAACTGGCATTAAAAACTGGTCCTTTTATATATTGATGTCCTTTGAAGGGAAAACACAGATCCTTTTATCAACAACGGTAGCTCAATAATTACTGTTGAACCATTAAGAAAATCTATGTCAGTGAGGCAGCAGCTACGGTTTACATTTCACATGGTATACTTAATTTACTTCCCTCAGAGTGGTTGCTTTTTTCAGTAAGCTGTTTTCCTATATTTTTTATGCAGCTTATTAATCAATTATGCGGACTGTGAACTGCATCTTCTGTAGGTGTCTGTTTGAGCTTAGATTGTGGGTGGATGTTTATAACAGTCCAAGATTAGGTGCTCTGGAGTGGAGGATGAAGGCAGTGCAACGTTCTCAAAATGCCTATCAGGTTGTCATAAACATGATCAGAATACATGCTCATGCAATCCTTGGCCCCTCTGCTGAGCGTACAGAGCAATGGTGGCAGGCGCTGCTTAAATGCGTAGATATGTGCTAAAGTGTGGAAAGGAGATACAAAGCTGTTGAAATACAATGAGGGCGAAAGTTAAAAAAAAGGAAGAGCTTACAGGTGAATACGTGTGGGTGTGGTGAAGGAGGTGCAATGAAAGTATGTGCAGAGGGAGAAAGTGAATAGAGGGTAATCAAGACGAAATGAGGTGTGCAATATGCAGATGGAGGATTTCTAAAAGATGTGGGGAGAAAATGGGTGAAAGTGTCTAACATAGAGGCTGCAGAGTAAAGTGATGTGCAGGGAGGAACATGGTTGACTGGGACACTCTGCAGACCGCTACTCTTCCACAGACCTCAGTAATGTTTCATTTGCAGGCTCATATTATCGGAGTTGAAACTGAAACATTTTCAAGTCTAATTTTCCACAACTATATCATTGCTACTCATTTATCTGATACTTCAAACAGGCAATTTAGAAGGCCAATAAGTCAGGCTTGTTTTAACATTGATAAAGATCAATTTACAATGGTCAGGCGATTTCAGAAGTTGTTTCCTAAGTTAAATTTGCCCGGCGTGGAACGCCTCTAATACCATACGAAGTTACTAAATAAAGAGGCAGGCGCTGGAGACTGGAAGACAGGAAACAAGTTTTATTCCGACGGAGTAGAACACATCAGATCGGACAACGAGGTATCGTCTCGAGGTGCTCTCCCAACCTCTCTGAGACCTGGTCTTTTATACACTGGTTTAAGACATGTGAACGTCCTTTATTACAACAGGGACATTGTACAGCATGAGAATGACATCAGAACGATATCTCCGACACCCCCCAGTTCCAACCCCTTCTAACACATGACAACAGTAGAGACCCTTTCCCCTCATATGATTGGGAGGGGCTATCACGCAGCTGAGTGTTCTGCCGATCTCTTTGGAATGTGTGAGCCTGATCGAATCTCCGGGGGCGGGGATGTCATGATCAATAGTGGCCTCTTTCAGGAGAGGCGAGGGCGTACGGTAATGGGCAATAAACTGTATCTTCGGGCTAAAGGATGACCAGCAGTCAGTGCTAACGTTCAGGCTCAGAGGAAGGGGACATCAAAGGAGGGGTATTCATGGACGGAAAGGACTGGTGTGGACAATCGAGCGTGGTGGAAGGGTTTATCCACAGAGGGGTATTCATGGACGGGAAGGAGGTGTTGGTCAGGCGCGGGGTGTGATTCCCTGAGAGAGTCATGGGGGGGTTTCATGGCTTGTGCATGTGAGCGCGGGGGCAGCCAGGGTGCGCGGGGAAGGCTTGCATGGTCAGGGAAATGTGCTGACGGGCGATCGTGAACAGGGAGACCATGGTACCTAAAATGGAGGGGTATTCATGAACGGAAAGGACTGGTGTGGACAATCGAGCGTGGTGGAAGGGTTTATCCACAGAGGGGTATTCATGGACGGGAAGGAGGTGTTGGTCAGGCGCGGGGTGTGATTCCCTGAGACAGAGTCATGGGGGGGTTTCATGGCTTGTGCATGTGAGCGCGGGGGCAGCCAGGGTGCGCGGGGAAGGCTTGCATGGTCAGGGAAATGTGCTGACGGGCGATCGTGAACAGGGAGACCATGGTACCTAAAATGGCTGTCGTGTATTCTCATACGTGAGTCTGCAAGATGGCGTAGATAATGTTCAGTACACGAACTAAATTTCCACAGTCCTCCCTTTAACATGTCTCGCCAGCTTGTCAGTTCGGATCAATCCCCATGAGACCACGCACTTCTATTTCGTATAGGGGACTAATGTGCTCTGGTTTAAAGTTCAAAGTCTTCGGGCACATACAGTTGGAAACGAGTGCACATAAAGATGGTAAACATTGAATACCTAAACAACACCCACATAGTATCATGATTGGTATCAATAAAAACGTTAACACTCTCCATCCCCAGTTCTTTAAAGTGTCCCAGAACCAGCCTCCAAGCGACCATCCTTCCTGTTCCTGGTGAACCTCCGAGGACAGTCTGTGGAGGTGTTCGATTGCTTTGTAGACTGAAGGTGAGTTATCTGGCACGTAGGTGCAACAGCTGGAGCCGATGATGCGGCATGCACCTCCACGGTCGGCCAGAACCACATCTAGAACAAGACGGTTTTGAAGAGCCACCAGGCGGACTGCCTGAAGCTCAGCCGTGTTGTTGGCGAGGATGCCAGCGGTGATGTTAATGGTTGTTTCTAATGCCTGAGTCAGGTGTCGGATAGCGCGGCTATTTGCCATTGGCCCCCACAGAGGAACAAGTCCCTTTGCTGCATCTAGGAACTGTGCTCCGGTGGAGTCGGCTTGTTCAACATCTCCAGCGCGCTTTTGCCGGTGGTGGTTGGCTGGAGCCACATACGTGGGAGGAAGAATGAAGGCGATGTAGCACGTACCCTTCCAGCCTTTTGGGAGCCACGTGTAAGCTTTGGTGCCACAAACAAAGTACATATTCGGGGAAGTAACAAAGGAGGGGGTGTTAGCTGAGGCCAATGTTTTGGTGATGCGGCAAGAGCTGTGACCCACCAGCTGCGTTCCTTGTCCTTCGAGGCATACGAGCCCTGTGACATTGATGACAGACAGGGCTGCAGTCAGGGTGGCAGCCGTTTGTTTCCGCAGGTGGGAGAAGGTGGATCTGGCTGGATTGTGGAGCACCTGCATTTCGACCCTTTCGTTGGCAGGGATGTTCGTAAGAAAGGTTGAACCTGAAATTGCGGGACAAAAGGGCTTTCCTGTGTTGTTCGGCCAGAACCCATAGTAGAAGTGCGACACTGTCTGACCAGAAGCAGCATTGTCCTTGTGGCTTTCTTGCATGAGGATCAACCAGGCGAGGCAAGAGCCGTGAACTGAGAAAGGTGAAGGAATAAAGGGGATGGAGTGTCCGGTAGCATGTGGGAGCAACCCACAGATCCAGCAGTTTGTGGCATTTGCAGCAAGGTTGTGCTGGTGCAACAGTTGTACAAAGGAATTGTTCCAGAATTCCCTACGCCTTTCTCGAAGCTGAGGTGAAAGGGTGATCAGGTGGTGCTCTTTCACGGTTGTTGGCTGGACAGTTGTTGGCAACATCTGGTGAGCGGGCGTGCTTTCCTCCAGGATCCAGAAGGAAGTCATGAGGAGGAGGCAGAACAGGGAGATAATGAAGAAAGCAATTGTCTTTGATTTGTGCAAATTGTCAGTTTTTGGATTCCTATAGTGGGTATTTCCTGTTGCTTTCGACGTCTTCTTATCTGGCACTTCCATCATCTTCTTATCTGGCGCTTCCATCATCTTCATCTTCAAGGTGCTCGGTAGTGGGCAGAACCACAGACTTAGTTTAGCTTCTCTCCAGGTAACCCTTGGTTGCTTTGGGTCACCGTTCTGAGATTTTTAACTTAGTCAGTGGCCTACTTAGCCGAAGCTCCCTCCTTTCGACGCAGGAAATACCCTTCTCGAGATGGCACAGTGGGATCAGAGTGTTTTGCAAGTTCAAGTGCCTCGGTATCAGGATAGCAGTTCAGTGACGGTCGGTCTTTGTTCAGGAGCTCTTCCTGGGTGCTGACGTTGTCTGTCGTGGCCAGGGTCGAGGAAATCTTCTTGCAGTGGTGCGCATGCAGCCAATTCTTTTTCCCCTCCACTCGAAGAGCCGTCCGAGTGGTGATCAGTACTTGCCAGGGGCCCGTCCACCGGGGTTCCAGACTCTTCGCTCGTTGAAAGTTCTGGATCAAGATATAGTCACCCGGTTGGATATTGTGACCAGGACCCCTGGAAGTATCGGGGATGGCCTGCTGCACCTGTTGATGAATGACAGACAATGTCTTAGTTAACTTGTATAAATAATCTGACAGCAGGACGTCGGGGACGTCATGAATGGAGGTTGGTTTGGGGGCAGTCCAGAGGTTCATAGGCCGTCCAAACACAACCTCGTAGGGGGTCAAGTGATGCTTAGTGGGGGTGGAGCGCATCAATAGCAATGCCAGTGGAAGGGCATCTGGCCACTTAAGTCCTGTGGTGGCCACTATTTTTGACAGTTTCAGTTTCAGTGTAGCGTTGTGTCGTTCAACCAGGCCAGCGGATTGGGGGTGGAAGACCGCATGGAACCTTTGTTTGACCCCCAACCCCTTCAGGATGAGTTGGATAACTTCAGCTATGAAGTGGGGGCCATTGTTGCTCCATAAAATTCGACAAAGGCCGTAGCTTGGAAAAAACTCCTTCAGTAGTACTTTGGCAGTAGTCATGGCAGTGTTATCACGGGTCGGATAGGCTTCCACCCATTTGCTGAAGGCACATACAATGACTAATACGTACTTCAAGCCTTGGCACCTCTCTAATTGGATGTAATCCATCTGGAGGACCTCAAAGGGGTGGTCGGGGATCCCAAACCCTCCCCGGGGTACTACAGTTCCTTTCCCGGGGTTGTGTTGTAAGCAGATTGTTGCGTAGCCCTGCGAGCACTTCTGACGTTTCCTCCAAGCTGCAAACTCCCAACTCCCTCTGGATTAAGTCAACGCAGTCAGGAAATCAACACTGACTGATTTAACTTCCCCCAAAGGGAAAGGGGAAGTGGACCGAGAAAACAAACATACAACAAATAAGAAAATGTTGTCTTCAGTACTTGTTTTCTCTTGATTGTGCTCCAGGCCGTCAACAGTTTACTTGATACGTGCTACTGTTCCACATAGATTCTGAAGTTAAAAGATTTACCATCAATAAACTCTAAATTAACTCCTTTAAACTATGGTGATAGAAAAACTAATCTACTGACCATAAACTCTTGCGGCCCTTGTTCACACACTTTTTAACTCAGAATTGCTCAGCGTCTTTCTCTTGACCCTTTAAAAATAAGATTTATGTCACAACATGACTTTACTTAAAACCTGCGTTAGTTATAGAACTGGTTAGTGAACTTAACAGATTCCTTCATGCAAACTCTCATACCTGAAGTCTTCTGCGAACTCTTCTACATATGGATAACTGCAGTAGGAAGATAAGAAGGGAAAAACAACTCTCCTCCACAGCTACCTTACAGATTATCCAACATAACACCAGCAGTCAACTCTTAAAAACAATTCATATGTGTTCATATGTTAAACTCTCTCTCTATTTACATGAAAACTCCTTAAAACCTATTGAACATTAGTTTCCTTGACTTTGCCAAGGTTTGTTTACTTTTAATATTAAGAATCAAGTCTCATAGTCTCTTGCTTCCTAATCACTCCAAGCGCTCAACTACAAATCAACTTTTGTCTTGTCTTGCCAAGGTTTGTTGTCTTGCCAAGACTATGCGCCTTTAAGAACCCTTTAGTCTTTTCCTTCTGCCCTTTTTAAAACAATACTTGTAAAGTTGTTGTTTATCTTAGTTCAGGGCTTAATATCCAAATAAAAATAAATTAGAATAAATCTTACTGTCCTTTTTTCAAATTCAGTGAGGGAGTGAAGTCTCGAACTGCCTTCTGGCATCAAGGAAGGAAATTACACTTTTCCAGCTACTAGCCGGTGAAGATACGAAGCTTCGTTCTCCTCTAAAGCCTCCGCGCTGTCACACGAGGACTGGAGCTAGAACAGCCTTCTGGCGTCAGGGAAGAAATGACTCAGCCCCAGCTGACCTGCCGGGGAAGATACGGAGCTTCGTTTTCTCACAAAAGAACCTCCACGCTGACACACGTCGGTTGACGACTTAAAGCGCCCGCAGGCGCACGGAAAAGGAATTAGTTGAACGTTTCTGCCGGGTCCGCTGCGGGGAAAACAGAGCCTCAACGCTGTCTCAGGAAGGTGATATTAAACGATGCAGGGCGGGAAGAAATAAAGAGCCGGAGGCTCCAAGGTTTAGGGAAACACCAAATCACAGGCTGAATACATGAAAGGGACTTACTCAGCTGAGCGCGATCAGAAGCGCTCTTCAGGGAAAACAACACGAGACGAAGCAGTGACAGTTGGGAAAGGCATCTATTTATAGATGCTCTCCTGTCACGAGAGCCAGCCACGAGGAGTTGCGCGAGCCCTGCCCTCAAGGGGCTTACAATCTAAACCTCTCAGCACTGAAGTCTTTAAAATAAATAATTACACAACAAACATTGTCAAAATTAATTTAAACACTCTAGTTTCACTTCAACAAGATTTACTGAATTAAACTGAAGTTATTTACTCTTTGTTTTGAAACAAAATATTTAATAACTTTGACAATGCCTTGACTACCATAACTACCTGAATTATGTAAGACGAACTGTCACACCCCTAACAGTTCCTCCCCCCAAAGGTCGTCTTACAGGACGAGGTTTATCAGGATGTAAAGCATGAAAGGACCTGACAATTCTAGGAGCATGAACATTCCTTTCAGGCTCCCAAGATCGTTCCGAAGGATCATACCGCTTCCAATCAACCAAATAAAATAAAGTACCCCGAATTCTCTTTGAATCCAAAATAGCTTTTACCTCATACTCAACATGATCACCTATAACCACAGGCGGGGGTGGATTATCAGGTCGAGTAGATGGTTCAAAAGGTTTCAAAAGAGATACATGAAATACAGGATGAATAGTATATTCATCAGGCAAAATTAACCTTAAAGACACAGGATTCAGAATTTTCTCAATTTGAAAAGGCCCAATAAATCTAGGTTTCAACTTCCTGGGACCCTCCAACTGAATATTCCTTGTAGACAGCCAAACCCACTGACCTTCCACGTAAATAGGTGAAGATCTACGATGAGAATCAGCATTTCTCTTCATAGATATTTTGCTTTTAATCCATTGTTTTCTAGCCTTTTCCTGAATATTCAACAATTCTGTCAATCTATCAGACACAGCAGGCATGAATTGCTGGTCCTCTGGTAAAAGAATAGGAAGAGATCTGGGATGTTGACCAGTGAGGAAATAAAAAGGGGAACAACCCAAAGCAGAATGGGTGGTGTTATTATAGGAAAATTCAGCCCAGGGCAAAACTTCATCCCAATGACCAGAGGAATTAGCTAATAAACATCGTAACCCCTGTTCAACATGCTGATTAACTCTTTCAGTTTGACCATCAGTTTGTGGGTGGAAAGAAGAAGATAAGGCCAACTCAATTCCCAGTTGTTTGCATAATTGTGACCAAAATTTTGATATAAATTGAGGGCCTCTGTCGGAAATAATCTTAGAAGGAAGACCATGAAGCTTAACGATGTTTGATAAAAACAAAGTACTAAATTCAACAGCTGTGGGAATTTTATGTAATGGAATAAAATGTCCCATTTTTGATAACAAATCGACTACCACCAAGACAGTAGTAAAACCATTAGATTTAGGAAGATCAGTAATAAAATCTAAACTGATGGTATGCCAAGGCTGAGGAGGAATCGTCATTGGACGAAGTAAACCCATAGGAACTGCATGTAAAGCTTTTTGTCTTGAACAAACTGGACAAGATTTTACAAATAGCTGAATTGCAAGAATCATTTTTTCCCACCAAAAATGACGCTGACATAGATCTAACGTTTTATTAATGCCAGGATGCGCCGCAATAGCCAAGTCATGATTCCAATGCATAACTTCATCTTGCAATTTTTTAGTGGGAACAAATAATTTATTATCATGAAAAAACAAACCTTCTCTGACTGAATTTCCTTTTTGAGATAACCATTCTTGAGTGTTAAATTTTTTTAATTCTACTTTAACAGACTCTAAAAAACTTTCAGAATGAATTTCAGCAGCTATTTTTTCCTCAGGTAAAATGCTTGGTGGTTCATTTACAAAATTAGAATCTTTCTGACAAACTAACCGTGACAGAGTATCAGACAGCAACTGCTTATTCCCTGGCCGATAGGTTATTAAGAAATCAAATTCACTAAAAAACTGTAACCACCTCATCTGTCTAGGAGTGAAGGCCTTCACAGTGGAGTAAAACTGTAAATTTTTGTGATCAGAAAATACTGTGATAGTATGTTTAGCACCTAAAAGATGATGTCGCCATTCCTGAAATACATCTTTAATAGCTAAAAGTTCCCGTTCAGCGATAGTATAATTCTGCTCAGCTACTAAAAGCTTCCTAGAAAAGAAAGCAACCGGGTGTAAATGACCAGAATTTGAATCCTTTTGAAGCAACACTCCACCAATAGCAGTCTGAGAAGCATCAGCCTCGACGAAAAAAGGCCTATCAGGATCCGGATGAACTAAAATCGGTGCTGAAGTAAAAGCCTTTTTTAACAAGGAAAAGGCTTGATCTGCTTCTTCAGTCCAAGAAAATTTTCTCCCTTTTTTCAATAACTGAGTAATAGGAGTAACGATTTCAGAAAATTTTGAAATAAATCGTCTATAAAAATTAGCAAAACCCAAAATTCTCTGTGTATCCTTAATAGTAACTGGAATTGGCCAGGTTATAATCGCTTCTACCTTTTTAGGATCCATATGAATACCTTCTGGAGATAAGCAATAACCCAGGAATTCCACCTTGGAAGCATTAAATACACATTTTTCAAATTTAGCAAACAGGGAATGATCTCTTAACCTCTGTAAAACAGCTTGAACATGTTGCACATGTTCCTCAGAATTTTTTGAATAAATTAAGATGTCATCAATATAAACTATACAACAGACATCCAATAAATCATGTAGAACCTCATTAATAAAATACTGAAAGGCAGCAGGGGCGTTGCAGAGTCCAAATGGCATGACCGTATACTCAAAAAGACCAAATTTCGTACGAAAGGCGGTCTTCCACTCATCACCCTCTTTAACTCTAATCAGGTGATAAGCACCTCTCAGATCGAGTTTGGTGTAAATGCTGGAACCTTTGATTTGATTAAGAAGTACAGGAATTAATGGTAACGGGTATCTGTTTTTAATTGTTGCTTTGTTAACAGCTCTGTAATCGATACAAGCTCTCAAATCTCCAGACTTCTTAGCTACAAAGAAGAGCGGAGACGAGACGGGAGAAGTGGAGTGCCGAATAAAACCTAACTCTAAAAGCTCATCTAAATATTTTCTCAAATAATCATTTTCAGGCTCCGTTAAAGCATATATCCTGCTACAAGGTAGAACAGCTCCTGGTACCAGATCTATTCTACAATCATAGACTCTATGAGGTGGGAGTTTAGTTGCTTCAACTGGATCAAAAACATTAGCAAAATTCTTATACTCAATAGGGAGACTACTAATTTCCGCATTAAGAGTAGCACAAAAAAGCGGCATTACCGGATCCCTTGTCTCTTGATAGCAATGTAACTTGCAAAATGAGGACTCTAGGGTAACAGTTCTTTTAATCCAGTCTATCCTGGGATTATGTAATTCCAACCAAGGAATGCCCAAAATGACTCCAAAAGTCGGCGCATCAATTAGATCAAAGACTACCTTTTCCGTATGACCATTATCTGCCACTAAAGTCAATGGTTCGGTGTTAAATCTAATCATTCCAGAAGATAAAACCGAACCATCAACAGCCCTCACAGGCTCTGGTTCTTTCTTGGCAATGAATTTTAAATTCAATTTCTCAGCAAAACCAATATCAAAAAAATTTCCAGTGGCCCCAGAATCCAATAAAACCGGAATACTATGTCTCTGAAGTGTAGTTAGAATAAAAACCATCCGAATAGTGAAATGTTTAGGAATATGTGTAGTAATATTAGTAACAAACTGAGAGATCTTAGACGAAGAATTTCTCAAGGAAATGACCTCGGCTTTCCTCGAGAATTTTAGTTTTCCGACGGATTTACCACAGAAGTTTCAATTGCTCAGACTTTTTTCTTAGTAGGTTTAACAGTACAATCTTTAGCAAAATGTCCAGACTTGCCACAATACAAACACAAATTACCCTTTCGCCTACGTTCTTTTTCTTCAGGAGTTAATGGCCCCTTAAATCCACCCGATAGAACAGGTTCAGCTAAAGTACTCTTGACATCTGATTCTTTTTTCTCCACTCTAAAAGTACTTCTTGTCCTTTCGTTCTTACGTTCACCCAACCTGTGATCGAGCTTCACCACCAGATCCTGAAACTCTTTAAAGTCTTCAGCTAAATTAACTATGTGTGCCAAAGAATCCTTCAATTCGTCTCTTAAACCTCTATAAAATAAAGAAATTCTTTTTTCTTCTGGCCAATGAGTTTCAGTCAGAAGTCTATTGAAAGTAGTTATATAGGAGATGAGCTCCTTTGTCCCTTGACGAAGACTCAACAACTCATTATCAGATGCCTGAACCAAGGTATGTTTTGCAAACAAATTGGACATGGCTAACTTAAAATTTTGCAAATTATGAAGTAGCGGATCATTATTATCAACCAAGGGCATTGCCCAATTTGCAGCTACCCCTCCAAGATAAGAAATTATAAATGCTACCTTAGAAGAATCTGAAGAAAAAATTTGGGGTTTACACATGAAATGCAATTGACACTGACTAAAAAAGGTTGCAAACCTACTGTTATCCCCAGAAAACCTTTCTGGATTTGCCAACGGAACAGGTGTAGGAGTAACTACAGTGACCTGAACAGGTTGCCCTTCTAACTGATCTCCCAAGGAATGCGACTGACGAACGTCAGCCCCAAATCTTGTAGGTGCTAGGACTGGTCTTTTCTCCTTAGAAGGATCCCTCCAGACTGAAAATTCCGCTTTAGTTTTTTCCAATTCCTGGCGGAGCGATAAATTTTCCAAACGCAAATTCTCCATTTCCCCAGTCATCTTTTGCACTAACTGCGACAACTGTGAAACATCCATGAGGGCGAGTTTGCAGACTCTGAAGGAAACGTTTTTAAATTTTGAGGCTTCGTCTTCTGTTGCGTAGCCCTGCGAGCACTTCTGACGTTTCCTCCAAGCTGCAAACTCCCAACTCCCTCTGGATTAAGTCAACGCAGTCAGGAAATCAACACTGACTGATTTAACTTCCCCCAAAGGGAAAGGGGAAGTGGACCGAGAAAACAAACATACAACAAATAAGAAAATGTTGTCTTCAGTACTTGTTTTCTCTTGATTGTGCTCCAGGCCGTCAACAGTTTACTTGATACGTGCTACTGTTCCACATAGATTCTGAAGTTAAAAGATTTACCATCAATAAACTCTAAATTAACTCCTTTAAACTATGGTGATAGAAAAACTCACCTACTGACCATAAACTCTTGCGGCCCTTGTTCACACACTTTTTAACTCAGAATTGCTCAGCGTCTTTCTCTTGACCCTTTAAAAATAAGATTTATGTCACAACATGACTTTACTTAAAACCTGCGTTAGTTATAGAACTGGTTAGTGAACTTAACAGATTCCTTCATGCAAACTCTCATACCTGAAGTCTTCTGCGAACTCTTCTACATATGGATAACTGCAGTAGGAAGATAAGAAGGGAAAAACAACTCTCCTCCACAGCTACCTTACAGATTATCCAACATAACACCAGCAGTCAACTCTTAAAAACAATTCATATGTGTTCATATGTTAAACTCTCTCTCTATTTACATGAAAACTCCTTAAAACCTATTGAACATTAGTTTCCTTGACTTTGCCAAGGTTTGTTTACTTTTAATATTAAGAATCAAGTCTTAGTCTCTTGCTTCCTAATCACTCCAAGCGCTCAACTACAAATCAACTTTTGTCTTGTCTTGCCAAGGTTTGTTGTCTTGCCAAGACTATGCGCCTTTAAGAACCCTTTAGTCTTTTCCTTCTGCCCTTTTTAAAACAATACTTGTAAAGTTGTTGTTTATCTTAGTTCAGGGCTTAATATCCAAATAAAAATAAATTAGAATAAATCTTACTGTCCTTTTTTCAAATTCAGTGAGGGAGTGAAGTCTCGAACTGCCTTCTGGCATCAAGGAAGGAAATTACACTTTTCCAGCTACTAGCCGGTGAAGATACGAAGCTTCGTTCTCCTCTAAAGCCTCCGCGCTGTCACACGAGGACTGGAGCTAGAACAGCCTTCTGGCGTCAGGGAAGAAATGACTCAGCCCCAGCTGACCTGCCGGGGAAGATACAGAGCTTCGTTTTCTCACAAAAGAACCTCCACGCTGACACACGTCGGTTGACGACTTAAAGCGCCCGCAGGCGCACGGAAAAGGAATTAGTTGAACGTTTCTGCCGGGTCCGCTGCGGGGAAAACAGAGCCTCAACGCTGTCTCAGGAAGGTGATATTAAACGATGCAGGGCGGGAAGAAATAAAGAGCCGAAGGCTCCAAGGTTTAGGGAAACACCAAATCACGGGCTGAATACATGAAAGGGACTTACTCAGCTGAGCGCGATCAGAAGCGCTCTTCAGGGAAAACAACACGAGACGAAGCAGTGACAGTTGGGAAAGGCATCTATTTATAGATGCTCTCCTGTCACGAGAGCCAGCCACGAGGAGTTGCGCGAGCCCTGCCCTCAAGGGGCTTACAATCTAAACCTCTCAGCACTGAAGTCTTTAAAATAAATAATTACACAACAAACATTGTCAAAATTAATTTAAACACTCTAGTTTCACTTCAACAAGATTTACTGAATTAAACTGAAGTTATTTACTCTTTGTTTTGAAACAAAATATTTAATAACTTTGACAATGCCTTGACTACCATAACTACCTGAATTATGTAAGACGAACTGTCACACCCCTAACACAGATAAGGCACTGTTGGACTAGGCGTTTGGCTGAGTCGGGGATCTTGCCGTTGTGCCAGACTTTGGAAATGAGTTCGATCATGGGGGCAGAACCTATGTGTGCAGGGGAATGTGCCATTGTCAGTATGGGGATCAAGTATGCATCAGGCAGTAACCATTTGTTTGTGTCCTTTGTCCGCCAGCAGCCTTCGTCATCCCTTAGACCCACCCGTGCCCACTCAGTCAGTTCGTGGGGTGTGTTGGCCGATTGGATATCCCTGATCGTTTCCCTAGCGTTGGTCCATTTTTCTGCTTGTGACCTGGTCACATACATGCGTGTCGTGGCCCTATTCTCAGCTGTGGTTCGGGCAGTGATGTCGGCTAGTGCGTTTCCCTGTCCAACTAAATCTGTCACCTTCTTGTGTGCCTGACATTTGATCACTGCTAATCGTGTGGGGAGAAGGACTGCTTCAATCAGGGCGGAGACTAAATCTCCGTGAAGGATGGGTGTACCATGGGACGTCAGGAATCCCCTTTCCCTCCAAAGGATCCCAAAATGATGAACTACCCCGAAGGCGTACTGGCTGTCCGTGTAAATGTTTGCCGTGGTTCCTGCTGCTATGATACATGCTCGTGTGAGGGCAATTAGTTCTGCTGCCTGTGCGGATCGTTGTGTGATGCAAGCTGTTTCAACTACTGTTCGAGCAGTCGTTACCGCATAGGCAGCAGAAGTGGTGCCGTCTGGGAGTTTGATGCAAGAGCCATCTACCCATAGTTCTCCGTCAGGGTCTGTGAAAGCAATGTCTCGGAGGTCAACTCTACTCCTAGTCTGTTCGTCCGTGAGGGTCACACAGTCGTGTATAGGGGGCACATAGGGGTCATTTTCAGGCAAGGGTAACAGTGTAGCAGGATTCAATGTCGTGCATCTCTTCAGGGTGATGTGGGGCACAAGCAAAGTCGATTCGTATCCTGTCAGTCGTGCACTAGTCAGGTGTTGAGTCTTTGTCTGGTTCAAAAGCGTGTCAACTGCATGGGGTACTAATACTGTGAGGGAGTTCGAAAGTACAATTCCCTCACTCTGTCGGATAGAGACAGCAGCAGTGGCTACTGCTCGAAGGCAGGCTGGTAGAGCTCTGGCGACTGGATCAAGAGTGGCAGAAAAGTAGGCACAAGGGCGCTGTTTGGCGCCGATGGGCTGAGTCAGAACAGACAATGCGCATCCCTCCCTTTCGTGAGTGTAGAGGGAGAAGGGCTTGGAGCAATCTGGTGTTCCTAGAACGGGTGCCGAGCAAAGGGCATCCCGCAACTCCTTAAAGGATGCTTGGCATTCAGGGGTCCACGGGAGTGGGAACGGAACATCTTTGGTCAACAGGGAAAGTAGGGGTTTTATAATGAGACTGAAATTTGGTAGCCATTGTCGGCAGAAAGAAGTAAGGCCTACTAATGAACGGACTTGCTTCTGTGTTTTTGGAATAGGGGTGTCTAGGATGGTTTGGATTCGGTCGGGTGTAAGTTTTCTCCCTTCTTTGGACAGGAGATGACCCAGGTATGTTACTTGGGACTGACAGAACTGCAGTTTCTTTTTGGAGACTTTGTGGCCGTTCTCCGCGAGAAAGTGCAAGAGTTGGATAGTGGCTGTGATTGCAAGTGGAGTGGTGTCGGCCGCCAAAAGGATATCATCGACATATTGGATCAACACCACTCCATCTGGTAGCTGGACGGCGTCCAGCTGCCTTTTTAGGGCCTGGCTGTAAATGCTGGGACTTTCAGTGTAGCCCTGGGGAGCTCTACAAAATCGGTATGAACGGTTTTTTAAAGTGAAACCGAAGAGATAACGGCTGTCTGGATGGATGGGGATAGAGAAAAATGCATTTTTAAGATCTATAACGGTGAAGGTGGTGGCAGTGGACGGGACGAGAGTCAGAATGGTGGCGATGTCTGAGACTACGGGGTACTGTGGCACCACCACTTTGTTGACTTCTCGCAGGTCGATGATGAAGCGGTACGCTTTCTCATCCCCCTCACCTTGCTTCTTAACAATGGGTAGGATTGGACTATTGCAGACATTACTAACCACGTCCTCTACCACTTCTGCATCTACCAAGGACTGAATAATCGCTACCAACGCCTTCTCGCCTTCGGGCGATATCCAGTACTGTGGGAGTTTCGGGAGTATTGCATCTGGTCGAACAGTTATGTGTACAGGATCGATCATCATTCGTCCTACATCCGAGTCGTTTCTGGCCCATAGGTGCAGGGGTAGCGAATCGAGCAAGGATAGGTCAACATCTGTTAAAGTGCACATATGTCGTGCGGGGTAGGGTCCGGTCAAGTTCGGGTTGTCGTACAGGATGACTCGGACTCCTTCCGGGGAACACCTAATAGTAGCTCGGAAATGTTTCAGTAAATCAATACCCATAATAGCGTCAGGGGAGTTGGAGGAGAGCAGAAACGTCGTGTCAGTGGGATTGTTTCCTAGGTCAAAGGAGATAGGTACCGACAGGGGATTAGTGGAGGGCGTCCCATCGAAACCTATCGAGGTAATGTGCGAGCCAGACAAGGGCGCCCTTGGAATCAGTCGTTTTGATAACACACTACGTGTCGCTCCAGTGTCTACCAAAAATGGAGACTTTGTACCCAGGACCTTAGCAGTGACATAAGGACCTTGCTGGTCAACACAGAGCTCGACTGGATCCCTCCCTTGCCCCTGGCAGTCCTATGCAGAGTCGTGAGCATTGTTGCCGTCGGACTGCTGGTACTGATTCTGTCGGGGCGGTCAAATGTGTTTGATTTACCAGATCGGTCATTGGTGGTGTCGTGGGTCTGTCCTCGTCCCTGCCCTCCAGTTTTGGGGCCATTTGCCATGTCCCTTGTCTCCTTATTTTTAATCAGTTCCCGAAGGGCTAGGCATTGAGACTTCCAATGTCCAAATTCTTTACAAAATGCACATTGGTTCTCATCAAGGTCGGTTCGTGGAGCGCCAGGGGTGGGGTTGCGGTCTCTAGGGGTCGAATTCCTAGGGGTATTTGACTGGTAATTTCCCCTATACCGTTCCCTCCCTGTGGTCACTCCCTGTAGTTGTGCAATCATTACTCGTTCCTTTAGGTCCTTTTTTTTTCTCAGTTGCCCTTTCGTTCTTGTTCTTTTGGTGTTCGTAATACTGAGCCATCTGAAGGATAGCTGTAGGTTTAGAGGCTCCCCAACTACTTTCGCTAGTCTGTAACTTTTGGGAGACCTCTTGCGATAGCCCCTTTACGTAGTTCTGCACGAATAGGTGTTGTCCGGTTGCGGTGGTCATGTCTTGGCCACTGTAGTCGGAGAACACTGTTTCAAATCGTGAGAAGTATTCTGATACGTCCTCTTGAGGTTTCTGGCGGCAGGCTGTGACTATCGACCAGTCTACCTTCTTTTCTGGGATCAACGTTTTTAGCTTCTGCACTATTTTGTCGGGGAGTTCCAATATGTCTTTTACAGGTTTCTTTCCGGGCTCTCGCTGCCTATCTAGTTCATCGAGTTTTGTCCAGGTGTGTCCGAACAGATCTGTGTGGTCGGCTCTCCGGATTTGCTTCCACACATCAGCCGGCAGACACAACCCGAAAAACAAATCCATGTCCGCTAGAGTCATTATGGTTGAGCCCAAGGCTGTGCCTAATTCAGTATAAAATGCTGTAGGGTTCTTTCTTAAATCGGGCAGGGTTTGTCTAAAAGTTAAAATATCTTGCCGATCCCATGGTAGGTAAACCCAGTTGTACACAACCCTCCCTTTGGCATCTACATGGTTGATATCATCGTTCGTTCCCTGACCTCTTGGGGGAACCCAATAGGGGGCGGATTCTCTGATAGGCATCATGGTGTTGGCTGCTTCTAATGAGGGCCCAATCGTCTCAGGGACTGTGATCTTGACTTCTGATTTCTGTTCCGCGAGGTGGCGGAAGACCTCAAGCGTCTGCATGAAGAGGTCCGTCACATCGCTTTCAGCCCCATCTCCGACGTCGACCCTTCTATATAGAGCCATCACTTTAGCAGGACCCTTAGTCTGGTACCTATCCTCATACGCGTTCAGGGTGTGGTAGCTGAACCGTAAAATAAAATGCCGTCTGTGACTACCGGCATGCGAGTTGTGCATATTCATCGTATATTCTTCGCTCTCTTTTCGTTCTACCAGGGTTTTTTCTATTTGGTCGATTCCATCCCGCTCATCTTTGCTCAACCTGTTTGGTCTAGCTGTTAGATGCCTGTTGGTCTCATGCTCATCTGCTGTTGTTACCAACGCGGCTGGTGCGAAGGCCGTAAGAGCCGGGGCACTAGCGCTATGGTCACCCATGCCTGCACTTTGAACTGGTGAGTGTTGTGCTAGAGGTTGGCAGGGAGCATATGGAGGAGGCATGTAAATAATTGGAGGACCGAGCAGTAACTCGTCATTTGCCCGCTGTTTGGAGGGAATCTCCGGGTAGAGCGCAGAGGTGGTCCTGACAGGGCATTGACCTGTCAGTCCTGGTTCTTGCGTTTGTTTAACTTCCTCTCTTCTTCTTATTTCTTCATCTAGTTCTTTTGCAGCCAGATGGGCTGCTTTGCGTAATTCTTTCACTGTTTTTGCTTCTTCCTTTTTTTTGCGATGGTCTGCTTCTTTGCGCCACATGCCAATACTAACAAGCATAGTGGGCGTTACCTTATTTATTTTTACAGCTGCTTCTAGTGTTTTTATTTTATTTTCATCAAAAGAACCTATCAGTGGCCACTGGTTTTTAGGATCCCTTTTTGTATATTTATGCCATAACTTACTATAAGCTATAGCGACTAGTCCTTGTTTAGTAAACATGTCCTTATTAGGGGTGCCCTCCAGTGGATCTGGATGGTTCATCTCTAATAAGCGGTCCGGGTTGACCCAACTATGAGCCAATGGGGAGAAGATAGGCATGACGGATTACAATGGGGGGCAAAAGCCTGCACTACCTATCTTTTCACTATTTGCAAAGACTGGACAGAATATTCTATTCTACGCTATTTGCAAACAGGGAATACCTCCAGAAAGAACCAATTCCCAAAACAGTCAATGTTTGGGCAAACAATCAATCAATGAAGGAGTGGAATAGGTACGACGTGTTAAAGTTTTGCGTTACCTACCCTTCACTATCGGCAAAGGGAGAGAGAATATTCCTATTCTTCCCCGTTTGTAGACAGAGAAGATCCTTAAGAGAATCAACTTCGAACAATTCAATGCTCGATTCAATCAATCAATCAATGGGGAGAAAAAAAGAATAGGCACGACGTGTTAAAGTTTTGCGTTGCCTACCCTTCACTATCTGCAAAGACTAAACAGAGTATGGCGATTCTGTGTTTGTTTGCAAAATAGAGAATTTCTCAGAAACGGTCAATAAGTAATACTAGTATTTTCAAACAATCAATCAATCAATTTCGCAATTTGTCGTGTGTCACGACCTTACCCGGACCGCATGGACAGTTTCTCGTCTTCCGCTTCCAGCGCCCGATCGTCCTCTATTCTCTGTTGCTATCGCGGCACTCCTGGTGGTTCCCAGTCAGGACCGTAGATCACTCGGGAGAGGTCTGCTCGGAATCAGTGAAGTTCAGATGATCGGCTGTCAGACGAGGGTCTATCGGACAGGAGCTCTTCCGATCGTTGCAGTCGTTCACTCTGTCGTCGGGACCTCTCCCACTGGATCCACGTGTCGCTGATGGGCCCCGCATTTGGGACGCCAATTGATAAAGATCAATTTACAATGGTCAGGCGATTTCAGAAGTTGTTTCCTAAGTTAAATTTGCCCGGCGTGGAACGCCTCTAATACCATACGAAGTTACTAAATAAAGAGGCAGGCGCTGGAGACTGGAAGACAGGAAACAAGTTTTATTCCGACGGAGTAGAACACATCAGATCGGACAACGAGGTATCGTCTCGAGGTGCTCTCCCAACCTCTCTGAGACCTGGTCTTTTATACACTGGTTTAAGACATGTGAACGTCCTTTATTACAACAGGGACATTGTAGAGCATGAGAATGACATCAGAACGATATCTCCGACACCCCCCAGTTCCAACCCCTTCTAACACATGACAACAGTAGAGACCCTTTCCCCTCATATGATTGGGAGGGGCTATCACGCAGCTGAGTGTTCTGCCGATCTCTTTGGAATGTGTGAGCCTGATCGAATCTCCGGGGGCGGGGATGTCATGATCAATAGTGGCCTCTTTCAGGAGAGGCGAGGGCGTACGGTAATGGGCAATAAACTGTATCTTCGGGCTAAAGGATGACCAGCAGTCAGTGCTGACGTTCAGGCTCAGAGGAAGGGGACATCAAAGGAGTGGTATTAATGGACGGAATGGACTGGTGTGGACAATCGAGCGTGGTGGAAGGGTTTATCCACAGAGGGGTATTCATGGACGGGAAGGAGGTGTTGGTCAGGCGCGGGGTGTGATTCCCTGAGACAGAGTCATGGGGGGGGTTTCATGGCTTGTGCATGTGAGCGCGGGGGCAGCCAGGGTGCGCGGGGAAGGCTTGCATGGTCAGGGAAATGTGCTGATGGGCGATCGTGAACAGGGAGACCATGGTACCTAAAATGGCTGTCGTGTATTCTCATACGTGAGTCTGCAAGATGGCGTAGATAATGTTCAGTACACGAACTAAATTTCCACATAACCACATGTTCGTTACAGCGTGAAGTGTCCGGGAGGGAGCAAATACCAGAATACTCAAGAGAAACACTCAAATGATAGTCAGGCGGAATGCTGTATGATACGTGTTTGAAGCTACGCCGTTCACCACACCTCTTGTAAAGGATTAAGTTAGGCTTCTTTAACCCGTCGAACTCCACGACCACCCCCACCTTTTTCACCCCACTTAAAACCCTGGACCTATGGTAGAGTGCAACACTGTTGAAGTGGGGGATTGCATGTGGGATTGAGTGGTATTCCTGCAGTCACATGAATGCAATGCCGCTGGCCGCGCGACACGGAGGGGAGCATGGGCGAGACAGCGTCTTAGTACCACATGCCGCGCGAGAGGAGCTTGCGGCGCGCCTACCCTCCCCCGAGCCGCCCTCCCGCCAACGGCCAATGGGAGGGCTCTTCTAGGGATGGGGGCGTTCCCGGGGGGTATATAGCGGCCCAACAACTTTGCTCGGCCTCTCCTTCCTGCGCGGTTCCTTGGGCTGCTCTGCGCTGTTCCACCCGCGGCTATGCGCTGTCTGCCAGCCTGCCTGCTGCACGTCGTCGATCGGTTCGGTTCGGTACGGTTTCGTCGTCTGTAGGTGAGTGCCATGCTCTTTACTCCCCCCCGCCCCGTCCCTGGGTCCAGCCCAGGTTGCACAGGGGCCTGTGGTTGCGTTACCGCGGGGGAGCGAGACGTGGCCAAACTGCGGCCTGGCCGCATGGGCAGGCGGGCGGATGAGCCGTGGGGCATTGTGCGTGGCATCTTTGAGCTGCACGTGCACGGTGTCCACTCTCCGGGAGCAAACCTGTTGGCAGAAAAATCTTCGTGCGTCGGCGGAGTTATTTTCAGGCCAAGTTGTGTTTGATAACGGCAGCTAAATGTGGTAGGAAGAGGCCGTTTACTCCGGGGTAAACCGCTTCCTTCCCAGACAAATGTGCACATGTTATTTGTGTTCATTTGCTATCAGCCCACGGGGGCAGGTGGGAAAAATTGTTTCATATCAGCCCTTAAATGCATAATTTTATTCTGCCTCGATAATAAATGATGTGTGGGCCATTGTTGTGTAGTGCGCTCTGTCGCCTTCCTTCTATGCTTGTGTCGAACTGCAGCCGGTACGGCGGCTGCTCCGGAGTCAGTCGGGCGAGCTCTGGCGACTTTGATAAGGGCTCTGCGCGTTGCTCATATCCACTTCCGGTCTCTGCGTCGGCGGCGTTATTTTCCTCATGCTCGCCATGTTTTCTAGAAAATAAATGGCGTCTGTTCTAGTATAGGTATGTGGGCATCTACCGTATCTGTAATCGTGTCGCGCAGACAGCGGAAAACAATCACCAAGGCGTAATGATTAAACTAGGACGCACATTTTGTGGTTAGCATCCGGGTGTTCAGCAGGGCCACACATTACAAGGTCGAGAACCTCCGAAGAGATTCTGATTGGTAACGCGAGTATTTATTCAGTCCCTGTGTGCAATTTAGCCTTGAAGGGATGCACGCGGCAGCCTCCTTCGCGCGCGTTGAGTATTGCTAAAGTGATGTGAATAGAAAAATGCCTGTCGTAAAGCGCGTGTTTCAGGCCAGAACCGGCTACGCAAATGATGCGCATCTGCAGATCAATGCGAAATACGATATTTAAAATGAAGGATGCAGTTCGTCCCTTCACCATTGCTCCATGTCGTCAATTTTGTGAGCGGCGCAGGCAATCGGCTATTCAGTGCATGCCCGGCTAGTAGGTCTTGAAGGGTTTACAAGCATTTCGCAGCCCCTAGGTATCGGCACAGATGCTCAGGGAGCCCTTTTTGGCAGAGAATAAAAGTGATATGTGGTAATGGCTGCAACTAAAATTCGACGTTGTGTGTTGTTTACCCACCTCTAAGTATTAGATAAGTCACTTGACTCTTCGAACTAAACTTTATATACTAGCAGGAACAAAGCTGCAGCATCTTCCAAATGTCGCATTCAATGTTAAAAAACCCCGTACCTCGGTTTACTCGAGATGTCTGCACGGGTTGCGCTATGATATTTATTCATTGTATTATTTTGTTCATAAGACCAGCGTGGATTGTTCGTGTACATCCAATAAACATAGATGTGTACATATATGATACACAATGAACTTTCTGTCTCCCCTCGGTGCGACATCTTGAATACATTTGTCTCTTCTCCGACGGCCTGCCCATCCGTGTTGTCTCGATATCTCAGCACCTCTTCGTGGGCTCCTCAATTCAGGGCCGTATTTATTGTACATACGCACAAAGACATGTGAAAGGATCCCAGGCCCACAATGTCTTTCCCGCTGTCCAACCGGTACCCTTTTAAAACGCTGCGACGCAAATATTACGTCAGATTTCGAAGCCAAGTGCTTTATTGGGTTCAGGAAGGTGACTTTCGGTAGTATTAATGTGCCATAACATAGCAGTGGGGTTTGTCTCCGTTGGCTGCCATTGATACATTTTATAATCTATTACCGAAATACATTAAGGGTGGTGAGGGTAGCACCATGTTCTTTGAGATTTATAAAGCGCGAAGGTTTTAATGTGCATTCGGACAAGGACACGTTTATTTTGTGGTCGCGGGAGATTGGGTGATTTGCCTGATTAGCAGGATGCTGGCGTCCCTGCAGAGACTCGAACCCGGTGACCCAGTTCGACCGATCTGGCCGCTACACTACATCCATATTAATAATTTTCGTGACTTAGAATGAATAATGAAGAGGACACGGCTTGTTTCCTTGAAAGAAAGAATACTCTAATTGTATGCTCTTTTCCACATTTGTGAGGCGCACAGTCGCCCGTGGGGGGCGCTGGGGGCTGTCGGGGAGATTGGGCGGGCTGTTGCCCGGAGTCGCGTGGCGCGGGCTGACCTGCCGCCGGCGCTGGGGATCGAACCGTTGTGACTTTCGTATATTTCTATACTCGTTCTAAACAACGTGTTATTGGGCTACACTTATTTTCACTGGCATTGCAGGTATGTAAAAGATAACTCACGAATGCAATTCTTCCGGTGAACGCACCTTTACAGCTTGTAGAAGTGCACGCGACTCGGTTAGTTCTAAGTCCCTGGGAGAGAGCAGTTTAGTTGGATCATTTGGAGGAGAATGCATTTCAGAGTGTCGGTTCTAGACAAAGTTCATTTCATGTTTAATTTTAGCCAGAAGTAGGATGTGACACACAGACGGGCAGAGTGAGCGTAGCCTCCTTGGACCTCGGCCCTTTCTCAGGAGCGCCAGGGATTCGACTCTCTTGAGAGCGGCTGTCCCTGCTGCATTGGAAGGATGCCTGGCAGCCCGTCATTCACCCACTCGTTCACGGAGAACATTCTCATACGTAAACAAACACATGCCTTCCCTCTCCAGCCACAGTGGGTTCATCGATACTTTAATTGATGGTATCGACGTACGCCGACCTGCTGCTTCGATTCATAAAAGGGGGTGGTGATGGACAGAGTATCTGAATTAAGCAGAACACTCCTACCCATGTCAGGTCAGGTAGTTTGGTCTGCCCTGTTCCCATGATGCACTGGGCCAGGGACAGACTAATTTGCATATAGCCAGGTTCTGAGCTGGGATGGGGCAGTGAGCTAAATAACGGTGATGGATCAAGCCCTGATCTTTGGACTGGGTAAGAGTGGTCTGCTTAATTCAGACACACTGTTCATCACCACCCCCTTTTCTGAATCGTTTTTGGCCACTATAGGTGTGGCAGGGTATACTCAGACATGAGTCCCTTGCTCACTGCTCCATCAGGATTCAAGCAAGCCGGGCCGACGAGGCTGAAATGCCAGAAACCGGTCCCCGGTAGCTTGTCTCCTTTCTGGTGAAGAATTGGCTTGGTAGTTTGGTCTGCCCTGTTCCCATGATGCACTGGGCCAGGGACAGACTAATTTACATATAGCCAGGTTCTGAGCTGGGATGGGGCAGTGAGCTAAATAACGGTGATGGATCAAGCCCTGATCTTTGGACTGGGTAAGAGTGGTCTGCTTAATTCAGACACTCTGTTCATCACCACCCCCTTTTCTGAATCGTTTTTGGCCACTATAGGTGTGGCAAGGTATACTCAGACATGAGTCCCTTGCTCACTGCTCCATCAGGATTCAAGCAAGCCGGGCCGACGAGGCTGAAATGCCAGAAACCGGTCCCCGGTATCTTGTCTCCTTTCTGGTGAAGAATTGGCTTGGTAGTTTGGTCTGCCCTGTTCCCATGATGCACTGGGCCAGGGACAGACTAATTTGCATTTAGCCAGGTTCTGAGCTGGGATGGGGCAGTGAGCTAAATAACGGTGCTGGATCAAGCCCTGATCTTTGGACTGGGTAAGAGTGGTCTGCTTAATTCAGACACTCTGTTCATCACCACCCCCTTTTCTGAATCGTTTTTGGCCACTATAGGTGTGGCAGGGTATACTCAGACATGAGTCCCTTGCTCACTGCTCCATCAGGATTCAAGCAAGCCGGGCCGACGAGGCTGAAATGCCAGAAACCGGTCCCCGGTAGCTTGTCTCCTTTCTGGTGAAGAATTGGCTTGGTAGTTTGGTCTGCCCTGTTCCCATGATGCACTGGGCCAGGGACAGACTAATTTGCATATAGCCAGGTTCTGAGCTGGGATGGGGCAGTGAGCTAAATAACGGTGATGGATCAAGCCCTGATCTTTGGACTGGGTAAGAGTGGTCTGCTTAATTCAGACACTCTGTTCATCACCACCCCCTTTTCTGAATCGTTTTTGGCCACTATAGGTGTGGCAGGGTATACTCAGACATGAGTCCCTTGCTCACTGCTCCATCAGGATTCAAGCAAGCCGGGCCGACGAGGCTGAAATGCCAGAAACCGGTCCCCGGTAGCTTGTCTCCTTTCTGGTGAAGAATTGGCTTGGTAGTTTGGTCTGCCCTGTTCCCATGATGCACTGGGCCAGGGACAGACTAATTTGCATATAGCCAGGTTCTGAGCTGGGATGGGGCAGTGAGCTAAATAACGGTGATGGATCAAGCCCTGATCTTTGGACTGGGTAAGAGTGGTCTGCTTAATTCAGACACTCTGTTCATCACCACCCCCTTTTCTGAATCGTTTTTGGCCACTATAGGTGTGGCAGGGTATACTCAGACATGAGTCCCGTGCTCACTGCTCCATCAGGATTCAAGCAAGCCGGGCCGACGAGGCTGAAATGCCAGAAACCGGTCCCCGGTAGCTTGTCTCCTTTCTGGTGAAGAATTGGCTTGGTAGTTTGGTCTGCCCTGTTCCCATGATGCACTGGGCCAGGGACAGACTAATTTGCATATAGCCAGGTTCTGAGCTGGGATGGGGCAGTGAGCTAAATAACGGTGATGGATCAAGCCCTGATCTTTGGACTGGGTAAGAGTGGTCTGCTTAATTCAGACACTCTGTTCATCACCACCCCCTTTTCTGAATCGTTTTTGGCCACTATAGGTGTGGCAGGGTATACTCAGACATGAGTCCCTTGCTCACTGCTCCATCAGGATTCAAGCAAGCCGGGCCGACGAGGCTGAAATGCCAGAAACCGGTCCCCGGTAGCTTGTCTCCTTTCTGGTGAAGAATTGGCTTGGTAGTTTGGTCTGCCCTGTTCCCATGATGCACTGGGCCAGGGACAGACTAATTTGCATATAGCCAGGTTCTGAGCTGGGATGGGGCAGTGAGCTAAATAACGGTGATGGATCAAGCCCTGATCTTTGGACTGTGTAAGAGTGGTCTGCTTAATTCAGACACTCTGTTCATCACCACCCCCTTTTCTGAATCGTTTTTGGCCACTATAGGTATGGCAGGGTATACTCAGACATGAGTCCCTTGCTCACTGCTCCATCAGGATTCAAGCAAGCCGGGCCGACGAGGCTGAAATGCCAGAAACCGGTCCCCGGTAGCTTGTCTCCTTTCTGGTGAAGAATTGGCTTGGTAGTTTGGTCTGCCCTGTTCCCATGATGCACTGGGCCAGGGACAGACTAATTTGCATATAGCCAGGTTCTGAGCTGGGATGGGGCAGTGAGCTAAATAACGGTGATGGATGAAGCCCTGATCTTTGGACTGTGTAAGAGTGGTCTGCTTAATTCAGACACTCTGTTCATCACCACCCCCTTTTCTGAATCGTTTTTGGCCACTATAGGTATGGCAGGGTATACTCAGACATGAGTCCCTTGCTCACTGCTCCATCAGGATTCAAGCAAGCCGGGCCGACGAGGCTGAAATGCCAGAAACCGGTCCCCGGTAGCTTGTCTCCTTTCTGGTGAAGAATTGGCTTGGTAGTTTGGTCTGCCCTGTTCCCATGATGCACTGGGCCAGGGACAGACTAATTTGCATATAGCCAGGTTCTGAGCTGGGATGGGGCAGTGAGCTAAATAACGGTGATGGATCAAGCCCTGATCTTTGGACTGGGTAAGAGTGGTCTGCTTAATTCAGACACTCTGTTCATCACCACCCCCTTTTCTGAATCGACCTGCTGCTTCGAGCACACTAGACAGAAATATCTCGGTACAGGTTAAAATGAAAGTGGGAGATAACCTGGAATTAAAGTCGGCCTGTTCGGTTAGGGCAGTGGAGAGAGAGTGGGTGAAAAGCCAAGAGACATAACTGCATTAGCAAGCACGCTTCTATTATTCAGAGGCGCTGGGCGGCTGTTTACACTGCGCACGTGCCTCCCGGGTTCCCAGGGGTCAGCGAGTGCGAGGCATGCTGTAACAGGACAGGTACTACTCTACCTAGCTCTGTAATACTTAGGGTCTGCTCCGGAGGCAGGAGGAACTCCCTGCAACTTTTCAGGACGGGCGCCTTTTTCTGGCAGAGGTCCGTGATAATGAGCAGTGCCCTTTGGCACAAGTTGGCATTGCCTCCTTAGTGGCACTCATCGCACAAAGTGCATCGTTCACCCCCCCCTGCCCCTCGCAACTGAAACCAGAAGTGCAGGCTCTGAAACCGCGCGCGGAGCGCGAGAGCAGCCCCCCTCCAGGCGGGCCAATCCTTTTCTGCAGACATCCATGCCTTGCCAGGCATGTGCCCTCCGCTCACACTCGGTGCCGCCCTTGCCTGGCAGCCTGGGGGCACTTAGCCGGCCGAGACAAGCATACATACATCGATGAAACATAATGGTCTCTTTAAACAATAGTCGAGTAAGGAGCGAGTTTGATATAGTCCAAATATAGCTAAACTATGATGTCTGAGCACCCACACACCGCCTTTCAGATAATGTGTTTGAAGGCACAGTTCTGTGCAGTACAGCTCCGTCCTGTAGTTACAGCTCCATACATTTCTTGTTCAAGTAACACTAATAGTGAGTGGAAAAGGATCACGGTGAAGCACTTGCTTGCTGCGGTCCTTTGTTCAATAAAGGAATGCATGAGCGATGGTCAGTTCTAAGTCTGTCTAAGGTGCGCGACCCCCTGCGAGCTGATGCGTGCATCAGTAATTTTCACGAGGTCGCAAAATCGAGCGTGAGATCGCGTGGCCCCTGCGTTACAAGTATTTAAGACATCAGTCATCCCATACTGTAGCAGTCACGTTCTTACCCTAGCGCTGCCAAGGCCGACGTTGGGTTATATGTCCCGCTACGTTTAATCTTTGAAAGGCCATCTCTTCCCAGTTTCTCCCGCTCCGGTGAGCATGCGCTGGCATCGGTTCATTAGAATTTTAAAACTAAGCCGGCCATGTGTGAAAATTTTAAAACTAAGCCGGCATGTGCGGAACCCTCTGTGCACTTTATCCCTGCTGGCCAGAGCATTAGTCCCTGTAATGCCCCTACAACATGACGAAATTGGCACACCCTGCAGTAATTAGAGGTACAATACTGCAAAATATGCTAGACACTCAGGCACAAGAACAAACGATACGCAGACAATGGTGGCACTTGTGCAAGTATCGAAGGCAAACAACATGGGAAAGGTAGCAAACAGTGTGTTACAAGAGAAAGTGGCGGGTGCATGTTACAAAGGAGTACGAAACGCAGGTACAAGGATAACACTGCAATAATTGGCAAACACTCCGCAGGGACTAAGAGAGGCATGCCTTTGACTTGGTTCACCCTACCTATAAGTGCAGGCACTGAAGATTGACGGAGGTCTCTGTCTGTCCCTGTACTACCCAAATAACGATTTGATTAGTACTAAAGTTAATTCTTCATCACTACTCTTCCCTGCGCATGATTATACACGGGATGTTTGTATGTATTTATGGATTGTGAAAGTGAGTGAAAATGCCGGTTTCAGTCGGTTTGCAGTACCTCTCAAGGTGTTCGCTAGAGCAGGAGCACAGCCACCTTCCTGGCCCTCACGGTAAAATCGATTATGCCATGCAGGGTCGGCAAACACGTCACCCGAGTGGGGCTCAATAGGTACAGAAAATGACGGGGGAGAAACTTTGCAGTAAATGACAGGGGAAAACCTACAAAAAACAGACAAGCTACATGAGGGAAGAGTGACAATTGTGAGGATATGAAAGGCAGGAGGAGCAAACGGTACAACAGTGTGCAGATTGCAAGGGAACATACTGATAATTAGAGGTATAACACCAATACATACCAGACACACAGGCACAGGAACAAACGTCACGTAGGCATTGATGGCACTTGTGCAAGTGCAAAGGTAAACAACACGTGAGATATAGCAAACAGTGTGTTATAAGAGAGGAGTGGCGTGGCATGTACCAAACACAGGTACAACGAGAGTGCTGAGGACTGGGAATGACATTTACTGTCATGATCATTGCAGCACGGTGCCCATGCAGCAAGTAAATGTCTGACTACAGGGTAACTGTCATAATCCCACCTCGTTGCGGGGACGAATATCACTGGTTTTCCATTCTCAGCAGATACAATAATGCAATTAGTCACTTGCCGATCCCCCTGAGAGCCATAGGAAGAAATCTTCATTGGCAGGTACCAATTCGGAGTGAAAACGGAAGGGTACTAAGATAAAGGCCACTAAACAGTGAAAGTAGCTAGGTGGTGGGGGGGCTCTGTCATCTACGGGGGCCTCCTCCAGAGCTGTGGCAGAGTACAGGGCGATCTGGAAGCAGATGGACAGTAGGGGTACCTCTGCGGCAGAAGGATACAGTCTAAATACCTCTGCCTGGCACAGTAAGGGTGCCTGAGCCAAGAACCTGGAGCCGAGGGGGTTCCAGGAAACAGCGTCGGCGCCCCGTTAGTCCTTCGGGCAGTCGGGGGGCCTGAACCGACCGGGGGTGTGCCTCATTGCTCCGCCCTGACAGGGGGGCGGGAGTATAACGAAATAAAGTGATAATGTACTGCACCGTCAGAGCATCGACTCGCCGTGCAAGATGGCTCCTTAGGCATGCGGGTCAGCGAGGGGCTGCCGCATTGGATCGCCTGTAAGATGACCCACCTTATCAGCTACTTGTTGTACGAAATAAACCTGCATCACTGCTTTCCCACAAATATGTCTCATGAGTCTCCTTGGTATACAAGTGTTAACGTGCGCAGTGCGGAGCGAGCGCTGGCGGTGTGGGCACTATGATCTGTATGTAAGTAGAATCTATTCAAGCAGATGGCGTCACCGCTTAGACTTTCCTTTACAATGTTAAGATGGAAGAAATTCGGTTTTCTTGATACCTATGTACACTGACCTAAATAAGCCTGCTAAAAGACCTGAAAGCAACTTCACCACATGCGTGATAAACGGGTGACGTGAGTGGTGAGCTTTGAGTGATACGTACCCAGAAAAGAGGTAGTCAAGACAGGTCCCGGGTACCGCATTGCTCAGGCTGTAGATCCTTTGCTCGTCGGACTATAGAAAGCAGGGTCAGATGGACGTCCTCTAATTAGGAGCGACCTAGTCCAGGGCCCTTATCCTCCACTGGCTCTAATTCAGAATGTTCCCCTTTGTGATTGGTGGCGAGTACTCTAACTTTTGGACAGGTCTTGCTTATTGCTGTTCCTGGTTTCCCCATTGGTCCAGACTCTATTCGGGGCAGGACAGCAACATTCAGCAGGGCCGTCATAGGTAGCGCTTTCGTGCTATATGGATGATTGACTGCCCTGCTCTGCTGAGTTCGGGAGCTACACAATCATTTGATTGCCGGCACAGTCTAAATCTTGCACACACAGCAGAGGGCAAAATAAAGCCCAAGTTTCTGCACTTTCCCAGGAAAGGTATTTCCCCGCACAAATGGGAAAAGTATCACCCATTTGTACGGGAAGTAGCCCAATCTGGCAACATTGCAGAGGGGACCCCTTGCACATCGGGGCCCCCCGCACCGCGGGTGCTGCGGGGCCTGTGTTACACCCCTGGTGGGCATTGATTAACTTAAGTATGAGTCCAAAGAGGTAGAAAGAGGGGTTTCTCAAGCATGGATCCCCGTAAGGCACATATTTGCCCACCGTCTGGACATACAACAAAGTATGGTGTTATCACATTGTCAATCCTTTTGATTTGTCGGTGACAAGAGGCTTCACATTTAGCAGCACTGAAACGGAGATAATCTGGCAGTATTTTGATGAAATTTGAATATCAATATACAATTTATAAATGATCATTAATTAATAGGTAACCCGGAAGTTGTTTGGATTTTTTGAAGAGTGCTTCGATTATGAATATATATTGCCATTCTGTGCCACTGCTCTTCTAAATGTTCACACAGTCTGCTGCACATCTACTGTGTCATAGTGATAGCTGCATTCTTAGAAATCTGCTCTATCAATTGGTAATTAAACCTTAATTCAAACTTAACTTCTTGTGGGTTTTACAGGGTGCCAAAAGAATACTGGCTTTGGGAATCACAGGCCCTGAAGGACACGAGCTATGTCGCCCTGAAGAGGTGGAGGCAGAAGCTACTCAAAGATCCATCACAATTGCCAACTCCGTGAGCTGCCCACTCTTTGTCGTCCATGTGATGAGCAAGTCTTCGGCAACAATACTTGCTAATGCTCGGAGAGAAGGTAACAACTGACTTTCAAGTGAATAGGTTTATTGGTATGCTCTGATAGAATTAGAATAATCCTACAGGAAGGATTTTAAGAGTGAAATGACTTCCATGAGCCTCTGGTTCTCTTCCATCTGTCCTTTAGTTTCTATGGATGGCTGGTTCAGAGCTGGCACAAAAAACCTTACGGTCAATGCCCCTTGAAAAAGAGAAAATGCCCCCTGTGACCACGCATGCACTATTCGTTTTATTGAAGAGGCCACACAAGTATATACAGCCACTTCTACAATGACAAAGTAGCCCCTATGTGCAAGACGTTGACACAAATGCCCATTCTGCCCCCAGGGCACATTTTCTACTATGGCCCTAAATGTGTTTTCAAACATATTTTCACAGGTTATTCCCACATTCTGGCCTTTACTAATGACCTATTTTGCCAGGTTTGACCTGACAAACGTGTCCTCAGAAACACCTGAGATAATTCCACATGCAAATTTACTGCGTCACTCAGAATTCCCAATCTGGCAGGTAACTCCTGTTACCACATAAATCAGGAATTCCTCTAAAATTGGAATTGGCCTTAGCATCATTTGGCAGGGTTATAATGTTTTGCTTCGTTTTCTGGGGGGATCAGTTTTTTTCTGATTTGGTAAGCACTGATATGTGTATTTTATTGATGTAGCACTCTACCTAAACGAAAAGCAAAGAATTTTCGAAAGGATGTCTGGGCCCACTGTGAATGGAAATGAAACTGAAATGAAAATAAAATGTATTGAGCGCTTTACTACCCTATGGTGTCTAGACAGTATTTTGGGGCTTGTGGGAATTGAGTTAAGGTGCATTACTCCCCTGGTTTCTTTTCTGTTGACTTCCTCACGTCTCATTACCCGTGTGTACTTTTCCTTGATTCCCAATTTCATTGTAAAATTAGTTCTATGCAGATCTGTGCAGATTGAATTGAAATTTAGACCCTTGTTAAAAAGTTTTATTTTTTTTCTCAGCCTCCTGCTAAATGAGAACTATGGGCCGGATTATGATGTTGGGCGGACTTGCGTCGGTCCGACACCGTTGTAGATTGGAAACTACCCGACCATAGTTCGGAGGTTCCGACTACAGAATTTGGATGCCACCACTTTATGGTTGTTAAAAATATCAATTTTTCAATTGCAGCTTGTGCGACGGGTGAAAAAGACCCACAACACAAGCTGCCATTTAAAACTGGATGCTTTTAAACACCCATTGCACCGTGTGGCAAGCACCATGCGATGCATGGCACACAGTGCAAGGATGTTTAGGGGAGCACCGTAGGTGCCACCCAGGCCCAATAGCAGTGGGCCAGACATAAGGGGGCCCTGCTTGGGGCCCCAAAGGTCACTTTACAACAGCCTTTCCATGTTAGAAAGGCAAATATCGAAAGGCTGTCGGAAAGTGGCGTCATAATCCTAACGGCGTAGTCGAGGCTGGATCCTCCATATTTTTTATGGGATTATACGTGTTTCTGATGCTCCGACGGGCTCTCGGAGCCCATTGGAAGTGCAGCGGATGGTCCCTCCGCCCGATGCCTCCACCCACTGCATGGTAATATGGCGGGCAGTCCGCAATGGCAGATGTAGGGAGGCTGCAACCGACGGTCCGTTGGTTGCGGTCTGTCCAACATCGTAATTAGGCCCAATATATTTGCAGACAGAAAATGACCGGTCTTAATATCTATCTATCTATCTATCTATCTATCTATCTATCTATCTATCTATCTATCTGTCTGTCTGTCTGTCTGTCTGTCTGTCTGTCTGTCTGTCTGTCTGTCTGTCTGTCTGTCTGTCTGTCTGTCTGTCTATCTATCTATCTATCGGTCTAGCTATAAAGGGCTATTAGATATTCTGCACTTAGAAGTAGGGAAACATGTAGGTACAGCAGGATAGGCGCTGATATATTTCTGTTTATAATAATGCATGTTAGGAAGACTGGTGTTATTACACATTCACCACCATGAGTGCATAAAACTGCGCAGAGCAAGATCTACGTTTTTGGAGTAAATGTGGGAGCAGAAAGAAGGGTTACTGGAAAATTAGCAATGTTTACTGCAAAGTGTAAAAAGGAAACAGGAAAATGTGGAGGGCCACAGAGATAAACATGAAATCACATAAACACACATACTTGTGATATACCCAAGTAGATGTGGTTAGTTCTCAAGTAGATGTGGGTGCACCAAAATGGCACTTGCATCTACTCCAACAGTACTAAAGACCAAACGAGCTAAAATCTACTGCAGCCAAGCTACGAAATAAGTCACACGTCACACATGGCCACTCACAGGTACCTCCTAAAAAATGTATGTGGTATTTACATAGCACAAACCTAGCCAACATATAATGTAGAGTTGTATATGGACAAAGACAAGCATATAGCCAATGTGTGATAGAAGAGGTAGCTGGTCTGTGGACAGTTAATGTATTCACATTTAAAGCTCTTTAAAGAGGTACATCTTCAACTCTTTCCTAAATTGGAGAAGCGTTGGGGTGACCTGAGGGATAAAGAGCTGCTGTTCCAGATCCTAGGTGTGTAGATGGAAAAGGACTGCCACCTTGTGTTTTTTTTTTTACCCCTTTCTGGTCTGCAGTTTGACAGTGCCCTGGCTGTGGGTCCACTGAGAATCAACTGAGATGGGGCACAATAAGCTGGGTGCTTGTTGTGATGGTATTGCAAATGATGCAGCTGGTGTGTAGGAGGGTCCAGGCTGGCAAGGGGAAACAATTGCATTTTATCAGGTTGGGGAAGATATCATATTTCTTCAGGCCCTTGATTCAACATGCTTCAGTATGTTGGATCTCCCCAAGTGAGGCATCGTACTTGTGAGTGATGTGTGGCACCATTACAGTGAAATCTTTGATTCTAGGCATGTTGTTGCTTTCACCTTCCCACTACAGTTATGGTTGTAGTCGGAGTTGAAGGTTAGAAGTGACAAACAGGAAGTTACATAGTAGCAGTTAAGAAACAGCCATTCCTGAGCCATCCTTCAGGAGAATCACAATTCACCTCCATCCTGCTACTGAATTAGGTTTCAGTGGTGCAAACTCCAAACTGGAGGAAGATGAAGTGATCAGGGTGAAATATCATCAGTTTTGAGTGGCCCGATATCCAGAAGGTGAAAAATGCGTACTTGGCCATCTGTTAGGATATTGCCAGGAGTTGCACTACACTGCTGGTTGCCATTCACTGTAGTGGATGTGTTGCAAATGCTGAGGGGACCTCAGCTGGGTCCATATCATGACCCAGGACATATTTAGAAGTTCTATCCTGACAATATAAGAACGCCCTGTTGAACCAACTGCAGAACATGGTCCTACAGACGACTTACACAGAAAGTCCAAAAAGAACAATTGATCGACAGAATGTAGAACAATGTCATACATTTACCCCATTGCAGAGATCTGGGGCTAAATCCATCGTTTTTCTGCTCACCATGCCATTCCAGTTTGGACTCAGCCATATGCAAATCCGTCTTGACCCTGCACCCAATGGGAACAGTCCAGCACAAACTGCCAGGCCATGTCCTCCCTGGACTGGAAACAAGAATCCTAGGGTTGGTTTCACCAGCTGGAATAACACCAGCAGCATTGTGATAAATACTCTGCATATTTATTGAAACTCTTCACTTGTTGATTGCATAATATGCCTTCTCGTGTGCTCACAATTAGGGAAATAGCATGATGATTGCTCCTCATTTACACTCGGTCTACAAAAGTATTTAATAATAATTCTATGTTTATATTTTGCTAATGCACAAATAAATCTTCCCTGCTTGCGCCCAGAGTTTTTAAAAACTTGCCAATGTTCTTTATTGTCCATTTCTCCTCTCAGAGCGGATGGGAGGTGTGGAGGTGTAGAGAGGACCAAAAACACTGCTGGGTTACCTAAGAGTGTCTTGGGGAAGGTGTGGGTTATGGCCTGAGATAAAGAGGAAGTCATTGGCCTCTTTAAAGTCATTATTTCACAATCTCAGCCCCACTGGCTCTAGAGTAAAGAACTGTGTGAGGCTTTTCAGTGCTCCTTGCAAAATATAGTGTTTGCAGACGAAGCATTCGCCTTACACTGGATTGCCAAGTCTTTTTAAGTTGGTTGGTGCCATGCTAGGTAGCACCCTGATGGTGCTGCTTTACCTCACCTTATGAAAGTGCCACTCCAGAACAAGCTATGGACAAATAGGTCCCTTGCCATCCCCAGGGCGATGTTGCCACTGATGGCTTGGTCTCATTGTTTCATTGTGTTACCTCACAGACAGGGCTATGCATGTTAGAAAAAGTGATTCAGTTCCTGGCTTGGACAGGTTAAGGAAACAAGATAGATCTTGGGATTAGTACAAGGATGTATTATATCTAGTGTGCTGCACCAGTTGGAGATGTGTTGCACTGGGCAGACAGTGCTGCTACCAGAATTCTGCTACCAACATCCAAGGACAAGCCAATGACACAACATGTTGTTAAAATTGTAAACACTAGGGGCCATATTTATCAAACCGGAATGCAGTGCAGTGCAGCAAGTCTCCTTGCTGCACTGTGCAACAGGGGGAGGGCAGGAATTATCACAACACAGTGCATTCCTGCTTTTTCCCAGTGTTGGCCCACAATGTGCTGCCTAGTTCTAATGCAGGCACTCTTGCACGATGGTGCATGGGTGCATGCGTTGTAAGCAGGATTGTTTTTGTGCAGGAAGGGGCACCTCCCTTCATCAAACAATCCCCTGAGGCATGTTCCTCTTTCTATGTGTATTGCAGAATGCAGCACACACAAAAAGAGGAAAACACGTGACAAAAATGAATATTTTTTCTTCTAGTTCTGCCTTCACTGGGAAGGAGTAGCAGTTTGGTGTATCCCCAGATCTGTCAATGATTTTTGGAAATGCATCATAATCCATGGATTTTGTGTGGGAGCACCCACACACCACCCATGGAACACCTCCCTGTGGCAGACTAAAGAAAAGCAGCAATTTGCACTGTGTTGCATTACTCTGGATTTCTTAGCTACTCATTGACACACAATGAGGCCTTGCGTTGCTTGGTTAATCGCATCTTAGGGGTTGCGTCGCTTTTGCACCACGTTGCGTGGTGCAAAACGACGCAACCTCTTAATACATTTGGCCTTAATATTGTAAAAAAGTTGAGGATTATAAAATAGTCTAAGGCAAGCAATCTGTAATTTCTAAAATGTGTCCTTTGGTGACCATCAGCCAGTGTTGCACGGTGTTAACATGTGATAACTGGTTCAATTATAAGTCAAAGTGTACAAAGGTTTGTAGCATCGGGTCCAGAATATGTAAACATTGCAATTGTGAAATAAATGAAAGAATGGAACAAAATCTCTTTTTCGCAATGAAGAACACAGGCATTTCCCCCATGTATCTTGCATAAAGATTTTTACCCCGTGCAAACCATGGCGAAAAGTGATTTGCAGTAGTTTTGCACCTGTATCATAAGAATAAATTATATTGTAGGTTTGATAAATAATTGCTTCACCACATCTGCATTTAGGAAAGCAGAATAAATAAAGCAATAGCAGTGTGCTTTTTTTTCTTTTTAATACGCATTACTTTTCAGGTTTTTTGCATGTTAAAAACCATATTATACAATATTGGTAATTTAAATTATGTATTACCCTTCAAAACCAGAATCCCTGCATCGCTAAAATGTCCAGCTCTTGCTTCACCAGAACTTGAGATCAAGATAGCATGAGCTCGGGCAGGCGCAAACCTTTCTAATTTAAAAATCAAAGCTGAAGCTGCCTGAGAATTGTTGACAAGGTAGAAACATTTATTTTGCACAGGAGCCCCGCGTACTTTCAATCAATGCAAGTTTGGAGCCTTGGATCAGCTCATCACCTCAGAGTTTCAGACAGAGTACCAGCAGCCAGACCCTAACAAGTGAAAACGACCAAAATGTTTTCAGATTATCAGCACTGTCGGGCTAAGGTGAGCTCGGCTCTCTCGCTGTCAGAAAGGTGATTCGCGCCCTCTTCCCCAGCCCCCATCAGAGTAGTTACTAAGTGCTGGAATAGAAGATTCATTCAGCAATCCTTCCATTTTGAGGCCTCTGCAGTGGGGCTTGTGAGAGCTGCGTCGATGAGAATAACCAGTCACAGAGTGTGTGTAAACTGATTGCTCCCAGAAGCACATTTCTGTTCCACACCACTTTATATATAATTTGTATCACAATGGATCTTTTTTACATTTTGGAATCCAATGTTCTCTGAAGTTCAAGAGTCTGGTTCCTTTAACATGAGTTGAGTTGGGTGAATCAATGAAGGCTACTCATTGGACATCAATGAATGAATCAATGGGGATTTATAAGGCGCTGCTAATCTCCCACAAGGGTTTCTAGGAGCTGCAAACCTTGCTGAATCAGGTGGTGGGGTGGTCAGTTGAGCAGCCGGGTCTTGAGTCCTTTCCTGAATTACAAAAGAGAGGATGAGTTCTTGAGGTGAAGAGGGAGGTTGTTCCAGGACTTCGTAGTGAGGTAGGAGAGGGAGCATCCTCCACTGTTGCTTCGGTGGATGCGGGTAGTATGTGCGAGGGTGAGGGAGGCGTATCGCGGGTGTCTGGAGGGTTGGTGGAAATTCATGCAGTGGTTGATTTGTGTTTGTCCTTTATTGTGAAGGGCTTTGTAGGTGTGGACCAATATATTGAATTGAAATATCTTGTGAATGGGGAGCAAGTACAGCTTCTTGAGGTGGGGGGAGTGATGTGGATCCATTTAAGGAGATCGAGGATAAGCATGGCCACTGAATTCTGTATGGTCTGCAATCTCTTCAGGAGGTGCATGGTGATCCCTACGTAGAGTCAGTCAGAAGAGAATACATTGATCTAGCTTTTCATGGTGAGCTTGCTGTCCTGTCCAGGATAATGCCAAGGTCATGGGCATGGTCTATCGTGGTGGTTGAGGGTTCTAGTTTGGAAGGAAACCAGGAGTAGTGCCCGGGGAGTTGTTGTTCCTGAAGATCAGCGCTTCCATCTGCCTGCATTGATTTTTAGACAGTTGTCCTTCATCCAGTCAGCGATGCATGTCATGCACACGAGGAAGTGAGCCATCGTGGTGGAAGGATCCTCTGATAGTGAGAGGATGAGCTGGATCTCTTCAGCGTAGGATATGATGTTTAGTCCATGGGTTCTGTTGGCCAAGGGGGTCACATATGTGTTGGATAGTGTAGGCCTGAGGGATGAACCTTTAGGAATGCCGCAGATGATGTTCTTGGGTTCCGAGGTGAAAGGAGGTAGGCAGAATCTCTGGGTTCTTCCGGTAAGTAAGGAGGCGATCCATTTGAAGGCATCTCCTTGGATTCCAATATGATGAAGCCTCTTGATAAGGGTGTGGTGGGATATGGTGTTGAACGCTGCTGAGAAGTTGAGGAGGATAAGGGCTGCCGTTTCTCCCCGGTCAAGGAGGGTTCTGATGTAGTTGGTGGCAGCAATCAGGACAGTTTTAGTGCTGTGGTTCCCAGGACCTCTCATGCATCCTGCAGTAAAAAAGAAGTAATTAGTGCTGACCTCACTCCACCCCCCCTATCTGTCAAACAAAAACCTCTTCACTTCACATAGTGCTCACAACACTTTGACCCCCACCAGCCTATTTGTCATATATGTCTCCGATCCCACCCCAAGCACACCACTGCAGTCGCTGCCCAAATCCTACAGGGGTGTATCCTGAAACTGACCCGATTCCACCCTAGCCTACATAATGCCATGCAGAACATTGCCAGCAACTGAAAGGCAGTATCCCTACCTCCCCTCTCAGGTCAAAATATGGTCTCCTGCCTACCTCCAGGCCAAGCCTGAAACCTGCGCCACTCGTACACTGGCCGCACCTCGTAGACTGCCTCCCTCTTACAAACATACCCACCTACCCCTCCCTTCTTGATCCTTCTTGGATCACCAAATCCCCATCCGTTCCTGCTCCAAACATATCTCATAATGTAGCACCCTTAAATCCCTGGCTGACCATAAAAGCTCAGACCCTTTGAATGTAGCAAATGCCTCCAAATCATAAATATCCGGAATACAGACACCTCAAAATAATTGTAACAACAATCGGGCAACACTATGAGAAGGCCCTTCAACAATTCAAACGTAATAGCTCCTGTAATACAACCCCCCCTGAAACCTGCTCCTTGTCCTACCCCTTCAAACTCCACCCCAAAATCCCAATCCTGTTTGGGTCAAAGCCCCAAAACAATTTTCCAGTGATCGCGGGCAATAAACCTTTCTCAATGAGCGGCATAAGTTAAAGTAATACTTTCTCTTCAGTTTCAGTGCAGTCCTGTAACATCATATTCTGAGAAATTTCCTCAAACTTATTCCATGCCAGATGGTAGCTTCTTCTGGTAGACTCTGTCAAAGACCTCTCAACTAGACCAACCCATCTCACTCCCCCCACACCCAAATGTCTGCAGGCAATTACATCTTGTCATGCTCTTCTTCTGGTACCAATCTGTGGAAGCAATGGCAAGATAATATGTCTGCTATATCATTGTTAAGCCCTGGCACATGTTTTGCCATGACAAAAATATTAAAACGCAAACAAGCCAGCATGAACTGTCTCAACAATTGCTGCACTCCCACATCCCTCGCCCTCTGCCTGTTGACCTAGTCAAACATTGTCATATTGTCCATATTGAACATCACTGTCTTGTTTGCCAGTTCCCTTCCCCACGCTGTGAAGGCTACCAGTAACAGAAAATATTCCAGGAAGGCAAAGCTCTGCCCCTGATGCAGCCAGTGTGGCGGCTACTTCTCCACACACCACCATCCATCTCAAAATAGTCCAAAAACATGTGCCCCTGCCGCAATCTGAAAAAATCTGTACCTGCCAAATTGTCTTTTCCTCCAGAAAAACCATAGACTATGCCATGCCCAGCTGTCGCAGAACACCCTACCTCCTCTCAAATTCAGAAACCCCAACAACTTATGCACCATGAATGAATGAATGAATTAATTAATGAATTAATGAATGAATGAATGATATTTATTGTTTGGTTACTAAAAACCATTACATAAAACCAAAATACAAAACTCTCAGCATTACAAAAGTTAAATCAAAATACAATTTATCTAATTGCTCCATAGGTCCCGGAAATTCCAAATGAAAGGGTTCATGGGCCCACAGGCAGCTCTATGACCCGACTAGTAGAAATCATTAGCATTGCCCGAGCTTGAAAAATAAATTTTCCCAACGCCGCCATGTGCTTTACCGTAGACAAAGTATAAAGATAGCTAAGGCCCTCCTTTGCAGTACGTGATCCAGATTGTCTTAGTAATGGCCTAAGATAGAGACTCCGGGCCAGACGCAGGGCCGGGCAGCAGAAGAGGAGGTGGGACAGAGACTCGCGTTTATACATGCAAAGCCTACATTCCCGGACTCCTGAGCTTGCCTGGCCACCTGGATATAGTTCATTTAGGGGCAATGGGTGAAGTCTGTACGCCAAGATCTTGTGAAGGGCCGAGCGGCCCACTGCCTGCGTGAGGTGAGGTTTAGCAGTATGCAAAATGTGTGGAAGACACAGGGTCTCATGCAAGCCTTTTCTTCCAAGCGCCTCCAGATCCAGTTCCCGTGACCTTGCACGCACTTGTTTTTTAATTGCGTTTTTGATGGCAGAATATTTGACGTGTACAGGGTTCCATGAATCCGTAGCGAGATTGAGCTGGTCCTTAGCCGCTTCAAAGGTGGCCGCTCAGGGGTTCCCTGGCTCGCTAAAGATACCTTTTAAAACTGCCTTTAGTGTGTTCACCTGTGCCGCCATTGTTAAAAAGTAATACTTGCTTAGGGCGGCCAGCTCTTCTAGATTTTGCTGATTAAGTGAGAACTCCAGGCGGACAAGGGTGTTTCTGGTGAACCTTGGAAGATGGAAAAGTTTCTTATATGTTCTGCAGTGAATTTTTTCTAATTCATTGCTTAGTTTGCCCGGAAATGCCTGTAGAGCATAATTGAGTGCCGGCATGAGCTTAGCTTTAAGTACTCTGTTGATGGCCGTGGTAGACGGGCTTTATAAAGAAGCTTGCAGCTTGCAAATGGCGTAGGTGATTGATTTGCCTTTAGCCTGAATTGTCTTAAGATGGCCACTTGCACGTCCGGATTCCTGAAAGCAAATGCCCATGTAGGTGTACAGCTGCGTGCTTTCCAGGAGGAGGTTGCCTAACCTCCATTTTAAAGATTTCTTCCTTGAGTAATGACCAAAGATCATTACTTTAGACTTGGTTGGGTTTGCTACAAGCCTGTTACTGTCATTATATGCCGCGAGTGCCGTCAGCGCCTTTTGTAGCCCCATTCTCGTGTGGTCCAAGAGGACCAAGTCATCAGCATACTGCATAAAGTGGAATTTAAATCCACCGATCTTTGGAGTTGCCAGGGCGGCCCCAGTCAAGGCCTTCTCCATGACTGCTGTATATAGGTTGAATAATAACAGGGCTAACACACACCCTTGTTTAAGGCCTCTGTCTGTGTTGATCTTAATGGATGCGTGGTCCCTCGAAAGTTTGATTCGCACCCATGTTTTTTGATAGAGGGATTGTATCGCTCTTAACAAAACCGGATTGATGTTCCATTGGACCAACTTGTGCCACAGAATTGCGAGGTCTACCCCATCAAACGCCGCTGAATAGTCGATAAAGCAGGCAAAGAGGGGAGGCTTTTGCTTGACCGTGCGCGATGTGCCAGGAAAGAAAGAGCAATGATGTTGTCGACCGTGGCAGACCCAGGTCTGAATCCGGTTTGGCAGAACGGAAGGATGCCTTCAGCGCTGGACCAGTCTGCGAGGTCCCTCAAGATGGCGCTAGCATACGCTTTTCCCTCAATATCCAACAAGGCGATCATCCTGTAGTTGGACGGTTCAGATTTTGGGCCTTTTTTATCGATAGGCTGTAGAAGCGAGCCTCTCCATGAATCTGGTACGTCCCCCAGGAGCCAGCATTCAGAATACAGGTAGGTCAGATTTTTGGACCAAAAATCGATGTTTGCCTTGAATAAGTGCCCGGGAAGGCCATTGGGCCCTGGAGCGGCGTTTTGTCTGATGTTTTTTATGATGTTAACGACAAGCGATTTTCCAGGTGGAGCCATCTTCTCGGCGAACAGATCTAAGTTGTCTCCAGCAGTGGATGCTTCATTTTGCATGTGGGCCGGACCAGCGTTAGTGTAAAGTGTTCTTACATGCGCGACCCAGATCCAGGCTTCAAGGGAGTTTTCTCTGTGGTTTGCGCCGCGGCCCAAGTTAAATTTAAACTTCCAAAACTCCTGTGACTTTTCCGGTCTGAGCAAATCAAAAATTATTAGCCATTGTGCGTCGCAATGTGCACGTTTTGCTGCCCAGACCTTTTTTGCATGGCTTTTTTTTAACTTCTTGTAAACGTTTCTTGTTCAGGGCAGTCCCAATTTTGCGGGCAAGTTTGCATTGCCTATTTAATTTTTTAGCGCTTATTTTGATTTCAGTATTATGACCATATGTGGGTAAAAGGCGCCTTTGTGATGTACTTTTCACACTCCCGCGAAGAATCCCTGCCAGAGTCTCTGTAGTGGAGTTCCAGAGTTCTATGGCGCCCTTTTTTTGTTCGCTCGGTGGCCAGCCTGTCCACTGATCAACCCAGCTGTTAAATCCAGTAATTGTGGTCTGTTCCCATTTAATCCTTCTAGGCAGCCTTATGAGTTCTTCTCCATCGGCTTCTCCGATGGGTTCAAGCTTATGGTGATGGTCCACTATGAGGTTCAAAATGACGATTAGGGCAGCATGATCGCTATCACTGCGTGAATGCACTAAAAAATTTGACATTAGAAGTTGGAGTTTGCCACTTAAGATTATATAGTCGACCGTAGTTTGGTTTTTAAATGTAGGGCCGACAGTCACCCCAGGGCTGTTCTTTAGGAGGACTGAGTGCGTTGTCTCCAATTTGTAGGATTTTAGTAGGGCATTCAGGGCGTTAGTGGCCCCAGCCTGGAGCCTACGTGTGGTTGAAAGCCCGATGTTGTGAGTGTTAAAATCACCAAGAATGATGCATTCAAGGCCCGCGAATTGCAGCAGTAGACGCTCGATGTGGCGTATCAACGTATCCGTGTTGGATATGAGCCCTTGAGGGTTATGGTAAAGATTAATTAATAATAAGGAAAAATTACTGTTAGTTAGGCTGCAGCCTTTTAAAATGCCTGCCTGAATGGTGTTCAGCAGGTTGGATATTTCCGCGAAATCCAGATTGAGTGCGTGTTTTATATAGATGCATATCCCACCAGAGGGTCTACCGAAAATGTTGTACTTTTTTGCAGGTTTTCCATACTCAGCGTATCCTCTCAAAGAGAGGGGATGGATTTGCCAAGTTTCTTGTGTGCAAATTATGTCTGCTTCCTCCATAAATAACACTGCAGATTGCTTGAGAAGCAACCTCCTGAGCCCAGCAACGTTCCAAGACATGATTTTCAAGCTCTTCGGAGACCATTCCTTCTCTGGGGGCTTTAAATGCGTATTTGACGCGTCTCGATAGGTGTAACCCCAGGGTTTTAAACAAGGACCATTAGGTCTTGGAATTTAAAGCAAGCGGCAGCCAGGACCAGTCTTTATTCACGGTTTCCAGTGTAGCGCATGTGCGTGTGCCCTGGGTTGGATTTGTGGTTATCTTTATGGGGGTTCTGATGAATTGGCCAGTATTTGTGCCACCTTTTGACTCCTGGAGGGTAGGAGCCATTTTTGGCGCGTGGGAGAAGGGCGCATGCAAGCGTGGTGGTTCTCCAACCGGTTGTACCATGTTTCCCCTCTGGGGGTTTGCAAACTGTGTTTTTAATATGAGGGGATATTTTTGTGAGCGCTTGGGTTTTATCTTGATTCCCCAGCTTTCCAGTATCTTGTGCTGGCTTTTCAAGGCCTCTGCCATGGCCGAGTTTGTGAAGGTTAACTCCGTCGTTTCATTTTTCTCTTCCGCATCTAGTGGTAGGAAGGTGATGGTTTCAATGTCAGTAGTTTTTATTCCCTCCAACCCTGGGATGTTTGCACAAAGAGTCAGAAGATTGCTGCGATTGAGAACGTCCCACCTGCCCTGCGAGACGTATTCTGGATACAGCCCGATTTCCCAATCCTGGGGTAGGGCATTATTTATATAACCAACGGGGCCCGCGGCCTGACCGCATGATTGTGATACTACTGGTATACCAGATGATAGGGCGATTGCCGGCCCTTTTGGCCCCGTGGCTCGTTGAGGGGCCATCATGAGTGGAAAGCTAGGAAGACTGTTGTTAAGCGAGATGTTTTTCAATATCCTTGGTATCTAAGACGGCCCGTGGCCTTTGAATCGCGGCGTGCAGCGTCAACATTGATGGGGCAGCGCCCAAAAGATATTTTAATCCGGCGTCATGTTCATTAGAACAAGTTTGGGTCGCTTCCACGGCGTTTTGACCTTGCAGGTCGTTTGCTATGCATGCAGGTAGAGCTGGTGGGACTGGCCGGGGTGCCACCGGGGGGGCAGCCGGCCCAGGGTTTGTTACTGCATCAGTCAGGTAAAGAGCTTCGTGCTTTCTTTCCGAGCTTTCTGGTGTTATGAGAGTAGCATCTGAATGAATCATTTTCGTTATGTCTGTATGGCCTTGCGTCTGATTGCCTGGACGTAGCCATTCCTGTATGGATTTGTTCTTGTTTGCCTTATTCAGTTTTTTAAATTTTTTCTAATTTTTTCTTGATAGATTCTTTTGAAAGTCTAAGCTAGTCGATATAGGTATCTTCTCCCAATCGTGAGTATTTGTTACGGCCGATAAGACCTCTGCGGAATTTGCATCCGTCACCAATGGGAGTCCCGCCCTGTCAGATTTGTTTTCATTATTTTCTTTACAAGTTTCTGTTCTGTCCGGTGATGAGATTTTTTTTGCGCCTTCTTTTTTAGACGGGTCGGGCGTTGGTGCCTTTATGTTTGAGACCTTGTTCTTACCAGCTCCTATTTTGAGATCCTCAATTAGTGTGGTCATAACGTGCGGGAGTTTTTCTAAATTTTTCAAAATAGGATCGCAACTACATGGTTCAGGCTTAAAATTCGTGCTATCCTTTACTCTGCGGATCAAGGAATTCAAATGATCCAATTTAGCATCGACCCCTGATATTAGATTAGCCACTGTTTGTAATATGTTTATCTGGGCATTGAGCTTATCGGCATGCATGATTGCGGCTGCAGTCATAGAAATGAGGGTCTCGTTGATCAATGTTAGATGGTCTACAAACGCTGGGGGGCTATCCCTCCTGCTGCGTCTAGAAGATGATGACTGAGACATTTTTTCTTGATCCGGGGGACTCCAGCTCAACAAGATCGGAGACTGGATGAGCCGAGCCAATGGCTCTGTAGTTGCTCCTCCTTTTTTAGGACTTTTTCTGTTGCCAGACACATCAAGAGGGTACTCTCTCTTTACAGATACGCTGCAGCGTGGACTGTTACCAGCTTCAGTCGTTGGGGCCCCGTTTTGAGAGAAAATTGGTTGATGATTTTCTAAAGCATGAGGGGGCGGGGTTGTTGTTCTGTTGAGCTCGGGCCTCAATGCCACCCTGTCAGCTGGCTCTGGCTTGGGTGGATCATCCCCCCGGGACGTAGTTATTATAGGTGAGAGTGGTGGCCCTAGAGCATGCACCGCAGTAGCGCTCAAGCTCTGGCCCTGTCCTTCCTCGGGAGTATATGTAGGCGATATACAGCTCTGGGGCCTAGCAGGTGCTGCAGAACTTACTACCAAAGGGCAAAAGAAAGTTCTTATGTCCTTATTTCCTAAGGACCCAGGGGTGGCTACGGTAGCACCTGGGCGAGGGGTTAGGTAAGCTCGGGTGTAACACTTCCCCTCTTCCCCTGTATGCGGCTGTACATTGTTCAATGACACTGACCGTGCTGGGGACGCCGTCAGTGAGGTTAGGAGCGTAGGAGTGGCTCCTGTAGCTCCAGAAGAATCCAAGAGTGCACCCTCCAAGGGCACTGGCCCAGGGTAGAGTTCACCCGCTCCCGGGGGGGTAAAAGAGTTTTGCCTTCCGTCTTCTGGCAGAGCGGTGAGGACGCGGCTTTGCCTGGGTATGGGCCTGCAGTAAGGTCGAATTTCTAGTCCTCATAGTTTCTCCTTTCTCCTTTCTCCTACTGGGTTCCTATTAAAGTTACTGCTGCGTTGCGTTGTACACTCTGAACTGGTCAAAGTGAAAATACACTCTGAGCTGGTCGGAGTGAAAGAGAGTGAAAATAAGGGCGGTGTTCCCACACCCCCTAGAGAGGGACCCGAAGTTAATCCTACTCTCTGTTTTTTCTCAGATCTGTAGACCTCCTGCGCTCTGGTTCACTTGGGGTCCTTTGCTCAATGAGTACATAGCCAGATGGGCAAGCTGGGCAGTGTCGGTGGCAGCGTTGTTATCACAGCGCTCAAGCTCCACACAGCGCTCCTACCCGCCTACCGCACGCTGGAACTTTTGGCCCCCTGATGCTAGGGTCCACAATGTAGCAGCACCCGCCCCACCCTTACTAGCAGGCGTTGTTATCACAGCGCTGAAACAGCGCTCACACCTGCCAGCAGCCCCCCTACAGCGCCGTAGGCCTCGCGCCTTAGTATTTTGCGCCTGATTGCGCCTGATTGTATATATATATGGGGGGTTACGAGGGATATACGGGAGGTTTTGCGTTTTTTTTTTAAGTGTTTAAGTGTTTAAAAGTTATTATGTGCCGGAATAGTGGCTGATCCTAATCCTGATCCTGAGACTGACACGGTGCTTGCAGGTTTCAGGCACACAGACTGTTACACGGGCAGCTGCTCTCGCCCTCGGCCAGCACCTGTGCCTACCCCGCTCTACCGCTCTCCCACCGTCTCACCGTGATATCTAGTCGCAGTCCGGCAACCGCTGTTGCCAGCCGCCCTCAGGCTATCAGACAGCCAGCAAACAACCAGCAGACGGGCAAGCAGACGGGAGCGGACGGAGAAGGTGATAGCGGCTGTCTCTTGGGCACCTCAACCTCGTCCTCCCTGTGCTGCATGTTTTCTTAGGCTCCTGAAAGCTCGTTTCTCGGCGTTCGATGCCGGTGCCGGTGCAATTACAATCTGCAGAGATGAAGGACGGCAACTTCCACCGTACTCTCCTTGCTGCCGTGAAAATGGTGATCTGGCGTTCTGAGACGGCTCACAGGCTCCCTCCAGTGGCAGCTACTTCTTATGCACCATTCTCAACTCAATCCTCAGTTCTTGAATCACTTCAGTCAAAAATTGTTGAATCTCCGGCACCTCTGCCTGAGGCAGCCTTCCCACCAACAAGTTTGTGTCCAGTTCAAATACCCAGAAATGTCAAAACTGTACTGGAGCCTTCCGTCTTCTCCCGAGCCAGCAGAACTCCCAAGACCACCGCCAATGACTCAAATTGTCTGAGCCCTGAGGCAGTCACCGGAATCCTTCCTGCCCACAAACAAAAAGTCATCCAAATAATGATACTCCGTCAGCCCATTCTTCTTGATGAATGCCCACTGTAAAAATGTGCCGAACATCTCAAACAATACACACGATCTGGCACAGCCCATATGCAATACCCTGTCAACGTAATTGGCCTCTCCAAATTCCATGCCTAACAATGGGAAATCATCTGAATGTATAGGCAACAACAAGAAAGCAGACTTGATGTCACACTTTGCTAGCTCTGGTCACTGTCCGCATTGTCTTACAATGCGAACAGTGCCATCCACCAACACATATACCACTTTAGTGTCTTCCGCCAAAATGAAATCATTGAATGCAACCGCCTCTGGCCAGGAAAAGTGGTGAATCATTCTGAACTCTTCCACTCCCTTCTTTGAAACAACCCCTAGTGGGGATACAATCTAGTTCACCAGTGGCCTATCTAAAAAAAATGGGCCTACAATCCTCCCTTTTTCCACTTCTTTCCGCAATTTCGCAGCCAACACTGAAGGGGCTTCTCTCACTGATCGTAAATTGTCCACCCACCTACGTCCTCAAGGACCCTGATAAGCAACCCAAAAACCCTCCCTTGAAATCCCATTCTACCCTCAAAGCTGCCTCCCTGTCCAGGTAGGCCATGAGCCATGGGATCAACACCTCCACGTTAATGGGTGTAGGAGCCCTTTGGCCCAGCCGGGCCCTGCTGTCCTCTCCCTCTGTTTGCCCACCATTGTTGCACAGGACTGACCAATGTGAAACACTGCAAAAGAGGTTGCCTCCAACAACCATTTTGAACATTCGTGTTTAACTTGCAAGGATGTCTGAAGCCAAAGCCTTTATTGAAGTTCCAACATGCCCCAACATTGGGTCCTGAGTGGGACAGGGCTGGAAGGGCTGGTATGTAATTGGAAGGCTGCTCGCAGTATGTGTTGAGGCTGTGGATTCTGTAGATGACTTCCACTGCATCCATAATTCCAAATCAACTTCTCCCTATGTCATATCTGGGTTAAGGCTTTCCATCGCCCTGAATTCCTCATCGTAGCTAAGCCACACATAGCCACCAAAGTGCTTTTGCATCTTCCTGATGATATCCATTTATTTGAACAATGCAAGAGCTCTGTCCACGTGTTTCTCAAAATATACACTGGCATAAATGAAAAATGCTAATGTCCAGTTTTCCATGTTAATTGGAAGCCTAGGTCTCCTTGACAATTCCCAATCTTCCTCCTTGGACCCTTCCTTAGCCTCTATATCTGTGTGTAACAACTTGAAAACATCCACATACTCATGTTTCCAAATCTTGTTTTTAGTCTCATCAGAAATGGGCAACTCCAAGGGCGTCGACAAACCCATGTAAGGAAGCGGTTTCCTATGTGTCTCATCCTCTTTAGTCTAATTTCAATGTGTGTCCTGTCTCTTTTAAGCCCTCCGTCTAGATCCCTTTTTAGTTCTTTGGCTTCGTCAATCCCCGCCTTTGTTGCATCTTTTGCTTTCACTCTGGTCCCGCAATGACTCCATCTTTTACCCCCACCAACTTGCAGGCTCTTGCTCCATCCTCCGACTCCTTTACTTTTCCCACACTAACCACCAATCCCCTTTACCTGTAGGTATTTTGCCAACAGCCCTTATATCCTTGAGACGCCCGCCGCTTGCCCGAACAGTTATTTCAGTAGTGCCACCCTTGTCTGCAGTTGACCTCTGAAAGACACCAACTGCACTTTCCATTGCCTCATCTTTCACCTTTGTACTCCACTCCAGCACCACCATGTCTTCTTCATCGCGTTGCTCACTTCTTCCCAATCATCGCTGCCTTCATCATGCTCCAACGTCAACTCATCTTTTCCTGTACCTCCCTCACACACTGCATGACACACAACTCTGCCACTCCCACTCACAGGCACGTCCCTCTCCAACATAGACTGGCACTATTGTTGTGTGTCACAGAACCGAGCCCTCGGCATAGGTCCCGCAACCGCAGACCCCCCCACCTCTTCAGCCTGATGTCCAGAGGCTTTCATGTGCTCTGTTGGCATCACTAACTGCTTGGCAGCCTCGCCTGCTGGCATTGTTGCTCCACCAACTGTCAGGCTGTACCAACCTGAGGGTCTTTCGCACCAGCTGGTCCTCAAGCCGCACCAGCTTCCAACCTCCCTGTTCCTGTGTCCTGTCCTTCTGACACCCATAGCCGCCTCCCCCCTCTCTGTGGCCCAGAGGCCCCTGCTCCAGCCCTGATATTCTAGGGGCTTGTGCCCCACCCCAATACTGCCCCTGCTCAAGCCCAGCTTCTCTGGCCCTACACATGCCCTCCCACCTCTCCCCTGTCTCCTGTATGAGTTGGTGTTGCTCCCTCATGCGTGCCTCTGTTTACATTCTACTGGGAAACGTTGTTTACAAAGCAGTGTTTACACCGCACGACCTTTTCCACGCAGCTATTACAACGCAAGTCGTTACTACAACTTGCGCTGGATGGCGCTGAGGGATAAGGAATGTTGTAATTTTATATTCCAACACCTTCCCTACTGTTACGGGGACTGGTGTTGGAATATAAAATTATAAAATGCCTAAATCCGCGCCCTCCAACGCAAGTTGTTGTAACGACTTGCGTTGTAAAATCTGCGATGTCAAGTACCGCGATCTAAAAGATCGCGTTGTACTGACATACATCCCATTCTACTTTTGGGACCCAGTCACTGGGCCCAGCCCCCAAGTCCTCTGCTCTTCTAGGCCACAATCAGCATATGACTGCACACCCCCACTCACCCCTCCCAGCCCACTCCCATCTAAGTCCATACTTGCTTTCTCTTCCATTTTTTTGTTGCTTTTTTTAAGGGATGGGTCTAACAAGCCCTAGTACCGCAGGTCGTGCCTTGCTGTGTCAAATCCAGGGGTCCATCACTCACTGTAGGCCCCCATTCCTGATTGCTGACTGGCTGCTCCATATGTGCGTGGGAGCTCCTGCTGATCCCTGCATCATTAACGGCCTCCCCACCCGTTGCTTTCTTGTGGGAGAGTATGAAGTGGAGGCTGCCCCGCCTCACTGGAGTCCAGCCATGGGCCTCACTCCTCTATTTCCCTGCCCCCCACCTTATTGGCATTTGCTGTCCCCCGCAGGGGCGAACAGGCCATGAAAGTGGCTGCCAAAACGCCCTAGACGGAGCATGTCGGGCAGCTCAGCCCTACCCAGGCCTGATCCAGGACACCAGGCCTGAGCAGGTCCGCCCACCCTACTGCATCTAGCGTGTGCATGGCGGCCCTCACCATCTCAGTGTGATCGGCCATTCCTCCACGTAACTATCAGTGCCCATAGCCTCACAAATTCTCTTCCCACTCCAGCACTGCTTAGGAGTCAAAAAGAGGCTCGCCCGCCTCTCCTGACTCCTTTATACTCCTAACTACATTCTCCCCTGCCGCCTATTCCTACCTATCCCGTGTTCTGTAACTTTTTTTAGCACAAATCCTCTGGGCGAAGACTATGCTGTGGTTCTCACTTCCCCCGGGGCCCTCCTATGCGGGCGAGTCACCGTTATCATATCACACGATGGTTGAAATTGTCAGTACAATGAAAAGGGACTTCAGTAAGGAGATGTGCTTTCTTAACTCCATCGCTGCGGCGGCTATTCCGCCGCAGCGCTAAGTGGGCGGGGCGGCCGCATGCTGATGACGGAACCGCTCCGTCATCAGCCGCGGTTGGGCTGTGCTCATGACGGAGCGGTTCCATCATGGCCCCGCCCGCTCAATAGAACGCGCCGCGCAGGCGCAAAATCAGCGCCGCGCAGGCGCGGCAGCCGGGCCATGACGGAACCGTCATCAGCACAGCCCAACCGCAGCTGATGACGGAGCGGTTCCGTCATCAGCATGGAATGGGTTAATATGCTTGCTACGAATTTGCCAACTGGCAAAGCAAAACTATGCATTTAATATTTCTTTTTAAATGCCAAAATCAACATAATTACTAATATGTCACTAAAATTAAATGTTACCCTGATAATGTGTGTTCTAGAGTTTCGAATACAGCGTTATTTGTTTTAAAAACGATCCAATAACAAAGTTAAACTTGTGATGCCCTTTAACAATGTTAAATCTTAGTTGACCACACGGTGGCACTGTTGTTATCAAATTTTTGTTGCTCAGATACAGAACTTACATTAAGGAAACCACGTGAAAAATACAGTGAAAGTGTAGTAGTGGAGCAACCTAATATTAATCAGCAATGGACAAGTCTATCAAGAAAATGAACACAAATTTGAAATGAAATGTTAAGTAGGACTGCTGAGAAATAGATTTTCTCAAAAATGCTACACATCCATATATGCACACAGTTTACATTTTGGGTTCAGATCTAATGCACACACACGTTAAAGGGATTCCACAGGGAACAACGTACCACTAATGTAGTACTGGCAATGTCACCCCAAGAAGAGGGTGAACCTTGGACTTGCCCAGAAGGAGGAGAGGACGGAGACTGATTGCCGTACGCCGCCTGCAGATTGAACTGTGAGGCAGGCAGCGCGAGAAATGAAAGCTTGAGAGGCAGCCCTATTGGCAGGATGCTGGTGAAGAATGTGCTGTGATCCTTCCAGGTCTGACGGGGCCCACGGCATGCAACTCCCTGATCCGGTGAGGCACCCGTAACCTGCCCGAGATGGCTGCTATCTGTCGCAAAAGGTGAAAGAAGCAGCGGACTCCCAACAAGACAAGAGCATGCATATGACCCCCAGCGAGGCCTCTATGCATGCCTCCTCACAGAGTGACTGCCAACAACAAAACCTTGCGTCTCCTGTGTGGTGTTGGGCCTCAGGCCCACATGGTGCGGAAATGATGGACGCATACACTGGCTATGTGGTACAGTAAACTGGCCACGAACACGTGCACCCGGGCCCTTTTATTGGCGGGGCCACGTCACTCGTGACAGACACCCGTGATGGATGGGTGTCAGGGTGCAGTGTGACCAGCCCTCTAGGGTTCTGGTTGAACCCTAATAAGTGTCCAGCAGGACACTACATTCTGCACCCTCTGCCTCACCTGCCTGCTATACACCGTGCGGTGCGGTGCAGAGAAGAAAGCTCCCCCAGCAGCCGGCTAGTCGAGAGCCATGACCCGTCTGCAAGTGTATGAGAAATAGCTGAAGCGCCACCTAGTGGCCACTTGATGCACCTCGACTGGCCTGAGTGGTTTTACAAATGGTTTGCAAAGAAAGGGCCTCAATGGGGAATAAAAACATGTACGTATAAGACAAGCCGCGCCCACGCACCAGCACTGAGGGAAGCCCTGCACCGGCGTTCCCTGCCCTGCGTTGCCTCCCTTCTTCAGAGCATTTAATCAGAGGCCGCTGAGGCCTGCAAGAAGTTGTGGCCGCAGGGCCACCTAGCGGTCACACACACAGCAGCACCTTGAGCTGCCGAAATGGGGGCAAGGAGGCCCGCAGAAAGAGTGCTGCAATGCCATGGGTGATGTTTGCCCAGGGGAGCCACAAGCAAAGATAATTAAAGAAAGTATAGGACAGACCAAGTTAAATGAGGATGCGATTGAGAAGCCTCACAAGGTTGGAGATGAGTGCACCGCGTACCCCCAGGTTGCTGTCTGTCATTGCCCCAGGGAGGAACAGCACATGGTCTTGGACTGCCGGCCACCTCCCCCCTTGAACACCGACTGAATTACCCAATTCAACCAGTCAACACATGGGGGTCTTTGGAAGTCAAGGGGGGGGTACGGGGCCCCCCCCCCTGGCCGTATTTATTAAAATATAAAAACAAATCAAAAATTTTAATCAAATAAACATTTCTGACAATTATTAAAATGCACACTTTTCAGAATATTAGATTGACATCCATTTCGACATGGTATGATGGGCTAACCTTAACAAATAGCTAATACCGCGTGTCTCCTAACGTAATCTAGTCATCCTGAAAATTAAACTGCATTCCAATAATTCCATTACTTTTTAATAACTTTTTATTAACTTTTTATTAACTTTAATAAAGGCCTACGGCAAGGTCGCCAACCGGTGTCAGATCCTTTTACAGCTGCGCTCTCGCGTTGAAGATGCGCATGCGCAACCCAGGGCACGTTACACCCACGTGCGCTCCCCGAACTCCATTTAACCATAACAGGAGGGCCCAGACACTCGCGCACCTTAATGACGTCATAGTGTTGTGAGGGGTGGCTACCAGCCTGAGGAAAGCGTAGACTCCCTCCCCCGCACCCTTTAAATTAATGGAGACCATCTCCTGCCCCTGAAGTTCTGAGAGAGACCAAATGGCCCCTCCCGCGGGCGGCCCCTTTCGTGAATGGGTCCGCCCCCCCCGTAAGGACCTTAAAATGCTGCTCACCGATTAATGACCTTACCGCCAGACACACATAATAAATACGACAATGCTATTCTAAAAGGAAAAAAGGCCTAAGGAAAAATTGTTAACACATAGCAAAGCATAAACATCCACATATATAGTTACTCCTGTAAGCGGGAAAAAGGCCTAAGGAAAGAACTGGTTAAAATCACGGCACTGCACCCACGTTCAACTTCTGTACTTCCTTCAAGTAAACAGGAAATTCAAGGCCTACTGGATCAAGTCCCCCTTATAACTATGTACCGGCACATTGACAAAACCTGATACTCACCCTTTGCCAAGCCCCAAGGTCTGCTAATAAGGGATGGAGGGTGGGGAAAATTAAACGGCCCCACGGTGGGGCGAGGAGCGAGCCTGGGGAGCGCGGGCACAAAGAGGCCGCTTCCCGCGCTCCCCAGGCTCTTAACCCCTTCGCCGCCGCGACCCCGCCCCCTCGCCCCGGAAGCACACCAGTACTTCCGGGGCGAGGGGGCGGGGAACGCGGCCCCGAAGGGGACGGGTTATGGGAGGGACCGGGCCCCGCCATGCTTGCGTGGGGGCCTATTGGCCCCCCCTTGTATCATGGTCTTGGACTGCCGGCCACCTCCCCCCTTGAACACCGACTGAATTACCCAATTCAACCAGTCAACACATGGGGGTCTTTGGAAGTCAAGGGGGGGGTACGGGGCCCCCCCCCCTGGCCGTATTTATTAAAATATAAAAACAAATCAAAAATTTTAATCAAATAAACATTTCTGACAATTATTAAAATGCACACTTTTCAGAATATTAGATTGACATCCATTTCGACATGGTATGATGGGCTAACCTTAACAAATAGCTAATACCGCGTGTCTCCTAACGTAATCTAGTCATCCTGAAAATTAAACTGCATTCCAATAATTCCATTACTTTTTAATAACTTTTTATTAACTTTTTATTAACTTTAATAAAGGCCTACGGCAAGGTCGCCAACCGGTGTCAGATCCTTTTACAGCTGCGCTCTCGCGTTGAAGATGCGCATGCGCAACCCAGGGCACGTTACACCCACGTGCGCTCCCCGAACTCCATTTAACCATAACAGGAGGGCCCAGACACTCGCGCACCTTAATGACGTCATAGTGTTGTGAGGGGTGGCTACCAGCCTGAGGAAAGCGTAGACTCCCTCCCCCGCACCCTTTAAATTAATGGAGACCATCTCCTGCCCCTGAAGTTCTGAGAGAGACCAAATGGCCCCTCCCGCGGGCGGCCCCTTTCGTGAATGGGTCCGCCCCCCCCGTAAGGACCTTAAAATGCTGCTCACCGATTAATGACCTTACCGCCACAGGCCAGATAGTTAACCGACTATCTGGCCCCCCCCCAGAACTCCCCCCATCTAGAAAGGTCATACTCCTCCTGCAAAATTTTCCACCCATGCCAGGATGTTTTTTATAAAAAGGGCATTCCCTTCCTCTGTTAAATGCACCCCATCCCGCAAGTAGAAGTGGTCCCCCCAAATGCAACCGTGAGGGATGGTCTGTAAGACCGGAGTCCTAAATAACCTGTCCAGCTTGTTGTTGACCCTCTTTAACGAGCTGTTCAACGCGCTGACTGAGTTTCCCCCCCTCCATTGCATCCTTGGTATCAGTTGTGACCATACTACAACACTACCTGGTAACCGCTTTGCTAGCCAACCTGCTGCAGATATAATTTCTTCCAGGAGGACCCTTCTGCCCAGACCTGCCAGATCATTCCCCCCTAAGTGAAGTATTACCGCCGAGGGTGGTGTAGTATGTCGCGCTAATAAGTCCGACATATAGTCCCTGAACTGATTGAGGCGGAGCCCCCCCTGGCCATGGAAGGAGACCCTGCACCCCCTACTTTCCACCCTTTGTTTGCCTGAACCTGCAAGAAAAAGTTTGTTAGCACGTTTGACATATGAATGCCCCACTACCCAAATGACTACGGTCTTCTGTCTGTCCTCCTGGTCCCTCCATGCTGTAGTAAAGTTGCCTTGATGCTCCATGGGTAGTTTCCGTCCTGCGTCACAGGCCCGTGAAACTGTAAATAACCAGAAAAACAGCAGGTATTAGCAATACTCCACATGGCGGCAGCTCTCACAACATGTGTAACCGCACGTAGCGTTTATAAGCGCTTGAGGACCATCTCCCAATTCTTTGCACACTCTTCGTGGTCAAACCCCTAGCTGTTGCTTCTGTGGCTGCCCCTATCCGGAAGGAGTGTGTCCCAAACTCTTTGTGATTATAACCCGCTTTTGCCATGCTCATGGATAGTACCCTCTGGAACTGGAACCTGGTAAGAGGAGTCCCATCCCCATGCATCAGTAGTGACCCCACACACTCCTGAGCCCGCTGTCTTATTAGTTCCTCCACATGCGTCACCGGGCAGCAGGGATTGTTCCTTGCCCGATGTAACGCCAAACTTTGGCCCCTAGCGTCCTGATCAGTTTTAGATTTCCTGATGCTGATCCACATAGTGTCGCCCCTTATGTTGACATCCTGCAGCTGAAGGCCGCCTACCCTATCCCCTTTGTTGGCCGCCACGAGTTCACCTACCCTGAATGCCCCATAGAAGGCTAAAGAGAAAGCAGCTTTAAATAGGCCCACCTCAGATGTAGAGCTACATGTGTCCGGCAGCGCGAGGAGAACAGCTGATAGACGTTCAAAACCTATGGGTTTCCTAGTATCTATGGAGGGTGGCTGCATGCGCCGCCATCCTTTTAACGCCCTCTGGGCCTGGAAGCTGTGTGTAGGGTCCCTGCCCCCTCGTGCCCGTGCGAAAAAGGAGATAGCGGCCTTGTGCCTGTTGGCTGTTGCCACCGTGCGCCCTTCCTTGTGTAGGCTGCCTAAGTACCCATTGAAACTAGCCTCCATAGTCCAACTACTCTCCCAGCCCTGTCCCAGAAAGTGACAGTAAGACCTGAACGCCCCTTCGTATGCCGTCCTGGTCTTGGGTGCTAGGCTGGCTGCCACGAGGTCATGTAGTTGGGGGCACCAATTTGCCAAAGAATCGCCGGGAATTGAGCTGGCGCTGTCTCTGCCTCCGGCAAGTGATCCCTGAACACCTGCATCTTAAAGCGAGAAAGGGCATCAGCTGCATTGTTTAACACCCCTGGGACATGTTTTGCTCTGAAAAGTACATTCCTTGTCATGCAACACAGCACAATCTCTTTGATCAAGCGTAAAATGAGTGGACACCTTGCAGCTTGTTGGTTGATGCATTCCACCACTGACATATTGTCTGACCAGAATATTACCGATCTGTTGGCCAGCTCCTCGGGCCAGACTTTCAGTGCCACCCAGATTGGGAAGAGCTCGAGGAAACCAATGTTCACCGTCAGCCCGCTCTCCTCCCACCAGGCGGGCCACTTCTGCGCCACCCATTTCTTGCCAAGGATGGCACCAAACCCAATACTGCCCGCCGCATCGGTCCATAAACCAATGTCCTCCGAAGACACCGTGGGTGCACCCCACAGCACTCTTCCATTGAAATCCGCCAGGAATGCCATCCATATCCGCATGTCCTGGCGCACCTCAGCAGACAGCCGTGTCCGGTGATGTTTTTCACGAAGACCCCTCATGGCCTGTGCAATTGAGCGTGAAAATGGGCGAGCCATAGGAATTACCCTCAACGCAAAATTCAACTGTCCCACTGTCTGCTGCAACAGCCCTAAATTCACTTTCTTTGCTTGTAAGCACAGTCCCAGAGTCTGTTTGAATTTTTGGATCTTTTCTGCTGGTAATCTAAAACAACCCTCAACAGAATCCAGTTCAATGCCTAAAAATTCCAGGCATGTCACTGGTCCAACTGTCTTCCCCTGTGCCAACGGGACCCCGAAAGAGCGCATGAGCACGCAAAATTCCTGCAATGCTGACGCACACTCCCGTGAACCCGCCGGGCCCAGAAAAAGAAAGTCATCCAGGTAGTGCATCACCCACCGGTGACCCGTATGTTGTCTTAATGCCCATTCCAAAAAGGAGCTAAACTGTTCAAAATAAGCACATGATATTGAGCAACCCATGGGCATACACTTATCCATGTAGTACTTCCCCTTAAAGGAGAAACCCAGCAGGTGCTGGTCCTCTGGGTGAACCGGGAGTAGTCTAAAGGCTGACTCAATGTCTGACTTAGCCATCAGTGTACCCGCGCCCAGACTCCTCAGCATGCCCGCAGCCTGATCAAAGGACGCATACCTCACAGAGCAAATTGTATCATCAATAGCATCATTCAATGATGTCCCCCTTGGTGCGGACAAGTTGTGGATGAGCCTAAATTCCCCTTGTTCTTTCTTAGGCACCACCCCCAGAGGAGAGCACACAAAATTCTGCGTGGGAATAACGTGAAATGGTCCCGCTACCCTCCCCAAACGCACTTCTTTAGCTATTTTTGTTGACACCACTGTTGGATTGGCCAGGACTGATAGCTGATTCTTACACTGTGGTCTCCCGACATACCCCCCAGCAGGAATTCGAAAACCATGTGTGAAACCCTCTTGCAATAATCTAGCCGATGTGTGATTCGGGTACCTGTTCAACCAGGGGATCAATGCTGACAAGTGAATGGGTGAATGTGCAATTAGAGGGTGGATCTTACTATTCAGGTTTCCTCCTACCCCTGTGTCCTGCACCACTATTTTTATTTCGGCATGTTGTTTCGGGGTGGGACGGGTGACCACATACGCTGCATGCGTGCCTGAACTTACAGGTACCTGGTGCCCTGTTGCATGTCCGCCTATTAAAGTCCCAACATACCCCCTTAGCCCCTCCATTTGCTCTCTGCTTTTGGGCCGTCTCCCCTCCCGGCGCTGATCGAAAGGGCTGTTGAAACGGCAGCTGCTGCCTTGGGAAATAACCTCTACCCGCATTTGTGCTTGTGCTCGCCCCCTGACCCTTCTCGAATTGATTGTGCCATGAGATAGAATCCACCTTGTCCCATGATAAAGTTTTATCAAATTCTTTGGACTTTCTGAAAGCGACATCATATTCCTTCCATACATCCCCTGCATGATTCTCATGGAACATTGTTATCCTACTTTGATAGCAGTTCATGGCTGGTTGCATTCCCTTAAAACGTTCGCCCATTACTGCGCCGAACACTGCAAAAGCCCTCAGCCAGTTGATGAGGTTTTCTTCTACCCTAAACTTGTACAACTTCGCTCTCCATTCACTGGGCAACAACATTTCCTTCTGTGATTTTGCATATTCCCATTCCCTGTTATCTATCAGCAATGAAAACATGTTCACATACTTGTCAGCCCATATCATTTCCTTTACGCTCTGTGACACATGCTGTGCTAAGCACTCACCCCTAGAGGGCAATGACCCTTCGCCCAGCAAAGGAAGGGCAATTTCCTTACCATTCCCATTGTCGTTGGGTAAAGTTGCCTCCGCGGTCTTGGCACCGCCTCCATCATTCGCTGGACCTGTATGGGGAGAAACCGGTGCAGGCGGCGTTGCTCCCCTACCACTAGCCAACAATATCTGAGTCACCAACGCTTGTTGCTCCGTTGTCAGGGCAGTATTGACCGGCAACGCACCCCCCCCTAACCAGGGGAGAATAGCCGCCACCTGAGCTGCTAGGTCTATTGGCACCGGCCCAGGCGGAGGAATGGGAGTAGGGCCCGCACCTAGGGGCACCGGAGCCTGTGGTGGCGCGACGGGTGGCACCGGTGCCGCCGCCGGTATCACTGGCCCATTTGGGACTGCCACTGGCAACTGGGGCACCGGGGCTGGAACGGGCACCGGGACCTGAGGTGGCGGGAGTGGGGCAGCAGGGGGTACCTGTGGTGGCAGAATTGGCGCAGCAGGAGGTAGAATGGGAGCAATACTCTGTGGCTGCCCCCCCACCCTCTTATTCCTTGCCCGCCTGGGTGGTGTCACAAAGACGCCCCTTGGTTTGGGCGGTACAATCGTTCGCTTGGGTCTTCCAGATGGACCGGCCTGGGCATCTACTTTGGCCCCCAGGTCCGCTAAAGCCTTACCCATTTTATCAACCTTCCCCAGCCTCTTATCCATTGCAGACATTCTGCGCATCATTTTTTGTAAAATTACCCCCACATTTGGATTGACACGCCCCCTTCTTTGAGACATATTTATGAGCACACCGTGCTCCGTACCTGACCCAGTTGGCGCTGCACGACCTGCAATACCTGACCTGATCCAAAAGCGCCTGTGCTGATGTATGGCGACCAGAACCTAGTCTCGCAGTCCTGAAAAACAAAGAGCGTTACCTTCCAACTAGTGACCATGAACTAGAGAAACCTTGTACTGGTAAAACAATATTAGTAAATTCCAGTTAGCTCCTCACCAATTCGCATAGACACACAAAACCCTAACCGGCAGAAATGCAAATTCCTCTGCTGCCCTGGAGGTCCTTCCCCTCTCAGGATATTTAAACTGCTTGGTCGTCAATACTTCAATTTCAAGATCTTGACTAAACTTGTCAGCATAAAGAAATTATCACAGCCTAAAGATGCACTGCTAAACCCCCCTCAGCACGATCAAGCCCAGTGCCCCCACCAACCGAATTATGCGTTTTTGAAAATCACACGTATTGCCCAGACAGAGAACACACTTAATTTCAGATCGTTCTGCCCCTTATACCAATGATGATGCGAGGAACAGGCCCCCTGCCCCCGCAGTCCCTGCTTAACTGTACTGTAATACACGTATTGCACAGAGAGATAAAACACTTACTTTCAAAAATGTTCTGTCCCTATCGGTCTATGCTAATATTGCCGCGAGGAACAGGCAGGAAAAACACGCAACACCGACCAGACTGCAATCACTGGAAGACGCTCCGCCTTCCCGAAATACTGGCAGTAAAGTGACCCACTTATCGTTAATGACACTCGCACCTCTTATTGTACGCGAAACAGGCAGGCAAATCAGACCAAGGACTTAAATACGCTCCGCTTCCGTAATTATTGGCGGGAACCTGACTCAGGTGCCGTTTAATGGTACCACCGCTGTTTGGGGCAATTTGGCTCAGGCTTTTCGCACGTCCGCCCCGCCTTCTTGCCGCAGCCCACCCGCCCCGAAAAATACCTCGTGTCCTGCTGCTCAGTCCAACCGCTAAGCGCTGTACGCCGTGTGTGCTCTTCACGCTCTATGTCCCGCCGCTTTGTCCCAACGCCTCTCCGCTGCAACCGCTCTCCCGGTTCCGCGACCGCCCGACACGTTCTCCAGCTCCTTCCCACTAGCTCCGCTCGTGATCCTGGAAAATTCGACAACTCCGATGCAATTGCGAAATCCTCCGGCGACACAGATCGACTCGGGAACCTGTAAAAGAAAAGAGAAAATTAAACGGCCCCACGGTGGGGCGAGGAGCGAGCCTGGGGAGCGCGGGCACAAAGAGGCCGCTTCCCGCGCTCCCCAGGCTCTTAACCCCTTCGCCGCCGCGACCCCGCCCCCTCGCCCCGGAAGCACACCAGTACTTCCGGGGCGAGGGGGCGGGGAACGCGGCCCCGAAGGGGACGGGTTATGGGAGGGACCGGGCCCCGCCATGCTTGCGTGGGGGCCTATTGGCCCCCCCTTGTATACTGTTAGCCTCCCTCTTCAGAGGAAACTGTTAACCCTGCAAGGGCCCCGCTCCACCGGCAGAGAATGGGGAGACCGCTCATACCAGTCCCTAAGTTGAACCTCTAATCACTGCAGGGCCCTGCTAATTAGCCAGCAACACACCGACTGTTCACTCCCTCTAGTGGTCTCCTGCCACAAACGCATACTACTAGGAACCAGCAACAACAGTGACCAGCTCCAGCATATCAGCCCACCACAACACTGAGAGTACTGCTTACCCCCTAGAACTGCGGTTCCCAAAGTGCGCCGTGAAGAGCAGCCAGGGGCGCCGCGCCGCCACTCAGGATGTGGGTGATATAAACCCGCCCCGCCCCGCCTCGCCTCGCCTCTCCTCTCCTCTCCGGGCCCTGTTCAACTAAAATCGGTAAGCAAGCACATCGCAAACGAGGAAATGTGACACACAAACTCGTCAGCGTCAAAATATGTCCTCATTCAAATACCTAATAACTGCACTCTCCCTATGCAGACACGTTATGCTGCCTGACTCCCCAGCACTAGCTTCCTTATTTTCTCTCCCCCTCGCCAGACCGTCTCACCTGAATCATAATTCCCAGATAGGAACATGGGGATGGTATGCGTCATTTAAAGCAATACCGCCACCCCGAGTGTTGAAAATAAACCTGTATGGAGGCACCAGTTGTTGCTGTTATAACGGAGTCTGAAGCATAAAATTGTATTTTCCCAAATACATTATGTATGTATCTTTGTTGCTTAACGTCCCTTATGGGTAATACATAACGGATGCACTTGCCTCGATGACGAGGTTGCACACAGGAGCACTGTTACCTCCTATGAAAGATTTTTGTCCCAAAAAAATGCCTAAAATGAAATCATGTAAAATCAGATGTCCTGTCTTTACCACCTACCTAAGAGAAACACTTAAATTGCAACCCCAAGATGTGGCTCCTGGTTTGGAGGACGAGCACCGACGAATGAGAGGCCAGCCCTTGGGATCCAGTGAGGGGGGCGGCGGCCAAGCCACAGAGAGGCCTCGGAGCCTCTGTCCTCACTCATCTATGCGCTGAAAGAACGCCAAGATCACACACTCGAGGAGTGCACTGCTGGGAGGCGGGAGAGAGTGCGTCTAGGCGCCTCATGGCTCTTGGGTGCAGTGTCTACAGTCCAGCCAGGAAGAGTGTGGTGCCGTGGACACACTCTACGTGTGGACACACTGGAGGCCCGATTCACGAAGGTGAACTTGCACCTGTGTGGCTTTACTACTTTTCAGCATTCACAGGGGTACACTTGATCCTCTTGCAAGCGGATACAGGCAGTGACTGCACCCGCTCACAAGGGGATGTCTGGGGAGTCTATAGGATCGCCTTTATCCCACATAGAAGCAGGCAGGGTCAGAGGCCTGGTGGAGAGCATTGGGTGGGTGGGTGCGGGGTGAGGGGCCTGGTGGAGAGCGTTGGGTGGGTGGGTGCAGGGTGAGGGGCCTGGTGGAGAGCATTGGGTGGGTGCATGGTCAGGGGCCTGGTGGAGAGCTTTGGGTGGGTGGATGCAGGGTCAGGTCCTGGTGGAGAGCGTTGGGTGGGTGGGTCAGGTCCTGGTGGAGAGCGTTGGGTGTGTGGGTGCAGGGTGAGGGGCCTGGTGGAGAGCGTTGGGGGGGTGGGTGCAGGGTTAGGGGCCTGGTGGAGAGCGTAGGGTGGGTGGGTGCAGGGTGAGGGGCCTGGTGGAGAGCGTTGGATGGGTGCAGGGTCAGGGGCCTGGTGGAGAGCATTGGGTGGGTGCAGGGCCAGGGGCCTGGTGGAGAGCATTGGGTGGGTGCAGGGCCAGGGGCCTGGTGGAGATCATTTGGTGCATGCAGGGTGAGAGGCCTGGTGGAGAGCGTTGGGTGGGTGCGTGCAGGGTCAGAGGCCTGGTGGAGAGTGTTGGTGGGTAGAGGGTCAGAGGCCTGGTGGAGAGCGTTGGGTGGGTGGGTGCGGGGTCAGAGGCTGTTCAAAAATGTATGCTGATGTGAAAAGCCTCTTGCGCCGTGCTCTTTGTAATTTTACTATGTCATCTGATTTAGTGCTCCCCAAAAGCAGCACAAGTCCCCCTACCAAGTATTTTTTTGCAGTTTTATATAGCGTGAACTCCACCGGAAGGCATCAGAGCGCTTTACATTAGCGCCAGTTGCGTTACAGACAGACACATTCATTTTTAGGCACGGGGAGACCATCATGCTTTTGAAATGGTGCCATTATTCCAGGTGACAGCCCCCTCCATTGGGTGGGAAGGGTGGACGGGGGTCGCCGAGAAGGGTGCAAGGCAGAGGAGAGAAGGGTGCAAGGCAGAGAGGAGTAGGGTGCATGGTAGAGAGGAGAAGGGTGCAAGGCAGAGAGGAGAAGGGTGCAAGGCGGAGGGGAGAAGGGTGCAAGGTAGAGAGGAGAAGGGTGCAAGGCAGAGGGGAGAAGGGTGCAAGGCAGAGAGGAGAAGGGTGCAAGGCAGAGGGGAGAAGGGTGCAAGGCAGAGGGGAGAAGGGTGCAAGGCAGAGAGGAGAAGGGTGGATGGTAGAGAGGAGAATAGTGCAAGGCATAGGGGAGAAGGGTGCAAGGCAGAGAGGAGAAGGGTGCAAGGCAGAGAGGAGAAGGGTGCATGGTAGAGAGGAGAATAGTGCAAGGCATAGGGGAGAAGGGTGCAAGGCAGAGAGGAGAAGGGTGCAAGGCGGAGGGGAGAGGGGTGCAAGGCAGAGGGGAGAAGGGTGCAAGGCAGAGGGGAGAAGGGTGCAAGGCAGAGGGGAGAAGGGTGCAAGGCAGAGGGGAGAAGGGTGCAAGGCAGAGAGGAGAAGGGTGCAAGGCGGAGGGGAGAAGGGTGCAAGGTAGAGGGGAGAAGGGTGCAAGGCAGAGGGGAGAGGGGTGCAAGGCAGAGGGGAGAAGGGTGCAAGGCAGAGGGGAGAAGGGTGCAAGGCAGAGGGGAGAAGGGTGCAAGGCAGAGGGGAGAAGGGTGCAAGGCAGAGAGGAGAAGGGTGCAAGGCGGAGGGGAGAAGGGTGCAAGGTAGAGGGGAGAAGGGTGCAAGGCAGAGGGGAGAAGGGTGCAAGGCAGAGGGGAGAAGGGTGCAAGGCAGAGAGGAGAAGGGTGCAAGGCAGAGGGGAGAAGGGTGCAAGGCAGAGGGGAGAAGGGTGCAAGGCAGAGGGGAGAAGGGTGCAAGGCAGAGAGGAGAAGGGTGCAAGGCGGAGGGGAGAAGGGTGCAAGGTAGAGAAGGGTGCAAGGCAAAGAGGAGAAGGGTGCAAGGCAGAGGGGAGAAGGGTGCAAGGCAGAGGGGAGAAGGGTGCAAGGCAGAGTGGTTGCAAATAACGTTTTATGATAGTGATGGCTACTCTCTGAATCCTTCATCACGTCTAGGCTTGATTCTTCATGTAGACCAGTGGTTCCCAAAGGGTGCCCCGCGGCACCCCGGTGCGCGGGTAAAAAAATGGTGGGGAGCCATGGCCAACTGCCAATTAGGTCAAGGGAGCCACGGGTCAAAAAGTTTGGGAACCACTGCCCTAGAAGAAAGACTGCCCACTCAGTACAAATGCGCTCACTGGCGAAAGAGACTGACAGACTGTCACAAGGCCTAGTGAGGCAAACCCTCAGAAAAGGATACCTGAAACTGGCAGAGAGAGTGGCCACCTGCCCCCACTGCAAGAGAGAATCTACACCACAACTGCAGTAGCACTGCCCTGCAGTGGTCCAGAGACTCTCCAGGGAGTGTACTCCCCCACACTACCTTAAGACTGTGTTGCACATTGGCCCATTACAGGCATGAGGAGATTTGCACTTCCCCTAGTGATAAGCTGTCACCACTGCAAATGAGAGGAGACCCTCGTCTCATGCAGGGATCCTGAGTTGCACCCGAAATACCTTGTCCAGGCGAAGAAAGGGATGGAAGAGGCTGCCGACCAGAATCATCAAAGCAAACCTTCCTCCACTGCTTTTCATATCCTGGCTGACGCACCAGTGAGTAGATGCCCAGCCCTATGGACAAGACAGGACCTGTGAGTGGTCCAAGACGGGAGGAAATGCTCAGTCCTAAAGACAGGATGGGGCTGGCAGGAGGTCCATGTGACTAGAACCATTGACATGTGGCCTGACTCCACTGTGCACAAACTGAGGAGCAGAACACATGCAACGCATGGCAGGACGCCACATTACAAGCAAGAGTTATAAAGGAGAGAAGAGTGTGTGACCAGACCTGTCACACTGAAATACCTTACGACCACAGATGTGCAAGAGCAAAATATCACAGGGTGAACAGACTGAGGACTAGTGCCACTACCGAAGGGTGCGCCTACAGACACAAGTCAGCCACAGAGGTGGAGTGATGTCCCTTGTGACAGCTCAGATGGAGAACCAAACGTAAGTTGCTGGCCAGCGTTAACCACACCTCTGCCTCATGCTTCCGAGTACGACCGTCCATTCCGAGCCATTAGCTGCTTGGTGAGAAAAGGCATCCCTGCTAACGACCACCCATGCCAGAAGGAGGGTCCCAACAGTGACCCTCACTCCCTACAAGTCTTGCCACCTTTCGTCCAGGTCGTCTAATTGCAACCACAACATCTTTGCCATGTTCATCCCCTGAACCACCAAAGGAGCATCTCATTTCCAGGGTGGAGCCTTACAGCCATGAAACATCTAGAAACCAATGAGGCACTCCTGGCAACATGACAGACCAATTGTCCAGAGACTATCTGACAGCCAACCTGCATCTGGGTCCTGTTGCCATGCACACCGGCCATGTGACATCCATCCTTGCGGTTGCACCAATGACTTGGTAGTGCTCTTTGTCAGTGATCCTGCAGTGGCCCCCAAACAGCCCACACGCAGTCCTTCACAGTCCACATGGTATCATGATGACCTATCAGAACAGGTCTCAAGGGAATCTATGCACAGAGATGGTCTGGAAGCTGCTACACCGACAAGGTCCTGAGAGGCACTCGGGCCTTAGAGGAAGATGTCCCAAGCATCGTTAACACCATCTCAGTCCTTACAAGGTTGTCCATCACAGAGTCTGGATGCTCCAAGAGTAACCTCTGCAGCGGACTCCATGATACTCCTGATGCACCAAGTTTGAACTGTTTGACACCAACCACATAACCTCAAGGGTATTAGGTTATGTCTTATACTTACCAGTCCTTGCTGCTCAGCCTGTATGAGCGTGATGTCATGGAATGTTGGGTGTGTGTGCATGATTTGAATGAGAGATCTGTTAGATTGAGAAGGGCTGAGTAGCAGGATGCTGCTCCCGGTGAGGGACCCTGTACCATCTTACATGAACTAATAAATCTACTTAACTATATCTCTGGCTCCTGGTCTACATATTTATGACAGCATATCTTCTGTTACAAAACATACAGGACCGACAACTGTACGTGAGTGGACATTGGCCCAACTAGCATGTTAAAGGATCTGAACTCCATCTACACCGTATTCATGCCCAGTGGTAGCTGGTTAAATCACGGATGCATGCAGAGATGCCCAGGTGCTCCCAGCTGCATCTGTCCACTCCTGTTCCACGGACAGCCTCTTGAGGTTGAGGGACTAAGTGGTGTCTAGTGTGTTTTGTTTTATTCCCACTGGTTGAACTCATTTTTGTTTTTAATAAAGTTTGGGAGGAATGTAGTGTCCAGCTGGACACATACCAGTGTTTTTACCAGCCACTCCCAGAGGGCTGGCTTTTATTCCCATCCCAGTCCAATCCAACACAGGCATCACAAGTGACGTGGGCCTGACAATAAAAGTGCTTGAGCCCATGTGTTCTGGGCCAGTTCTCTAACAATACACACAATGCATGTGGGCCTAGGGCATGACAACTTTACGCATTACAATGCTATTAAACAGACCCTCATAGGATTTTCCGATTTCGTGGTCTGCCGCTAAATCGGCACTTTTGTAAAAATGCAGCGATTTTTACAAAAGTGCCCGCGAAATCAACACTTTTGTAAAAATGCCGCAATTTTTACAAAAGTGCCTGTGAAATCAACAACTTCCCATTAAACTCTTCTCCCCTCAATCAGGTGACCTGCTGAAGGCATCTAGCATTACTGGGAGGAGGGGTTGTAGACTAACCACAAAACCTTGTGAATATACACATGTTTACGTGCTGCAACTGGCGAGGTTTAATCTGTTAACGTAATGTGAAGTCCTAAAATTAACAGATCCACACTCTTGTGAAGTCTAAACCTTCGGGTGACGATTTGCGGATTTCTTTCTCCCACAGCTTCTTTACAAGCTATGAACCCAGTCCCAATCTGGCCCCAGTGTGGCTAGTAACTTTAGTAAGGACCATAAAACAGGTAGCTTTCCTTTCACAATACAGGTTAGCCTGGATGTATGCACTTAATAACAACTTTTGGAGCAGTGCCTTAATTGTAAATGTATAGAAGCGCAAAGTTAAAGAAACACAATAAACTCGGATCTCAAAAAGAAACGAAGTTTAACACAAATTAAATATATTCTTCAAACATAAGACTTCCATTAAACATTTATTAAGCATCTGAAGTTGAAAACGAGTTAAGAAATGGCTTTCATGAATGTTTGACAATAAAGCAAGGGCACACGTAACGTTCACCAAATGCTGGCAAAGCCAAAAGGTCTTGCCTCGGCGAGACCTCGTTGCGTTTTTATGATTTATTGCAGGCACAGGCTACAAAGTAAAAAAGGAAATATGCTATCACTTAAACACCATAGACTCACACAAACAAACCGTTTACTAGTGATATTTTTTAACACATTTTAGCTGTGTCATGGGTCTTTTTAGTATCAATTTTTGAAGGAGACACAGCAATATTACCACCTAACCAACTGCAAAAACAGGTACAATGTTATAATCTCACTTTATGACAAACTTTGAAAAAGACAGCAGGCCAAAGAAAAAGCTGGTATTTAAAGTTAGTCCAAACAAGCAATGGCAAAGGCAAGAGGTTTCGCCTTTGGGACATACTGGCTTTGCCAATGGTTTTTAGCGGTACTGTACAACATTGCTAAAGACTAAACAAAAAATATGTGTTGATAAATTTGCCCACATCATTTTTTAGGGATGCACAACTGGCAGGGGCGGGTTTACAAAATGGAGGAGGCATTTTTTCCCTTTTATTAACCGATACCTTGAAATGCAGCATAGTATTATATTTTTATTTCTTTGAGGCGCAGGTTGGGGGATGTAAGGAACTCAGGGTGCTGGTAGGGGCATTTCCACGGCTCCTTTCCTTTCCTATGTACAAAACTGGCTGCAAGCAAGAGTTGTACACTGGTCTTAACTACATTGATAATTAGATCGATGCAGATGTTGGGTCATTTACGAACACTCTGCCCTGAGGATGCTCTCATGTACAATATGCTAATTCCACAACAACTATGCCTGGATGAACTAAATGGAATATCATTACAAACCTTCTGAATATTTATTACAAAAGACTGTCTTTTGGCACTGGTTGAGTGGATTCTCATGCTGATTATAGTCACCACCTTATTGTAGGCTAGTTTTAAGTGCAAGTCGAAATGCGTCTTTTGAATAACCCACTGTTCATTTTTGATGTACAAAATGTATCTAAATCAGGAAGTTAGCTTTAGGATGTGGGAAGAAGAAACCAGAATCATTTTGAGCTTTAAAAAAATTGGGCAGTGGTAGGATTTCAAAAGGTTTGCATACAAACAAAGTCAGTTATTTTTCTCACATTGGGCCTTCTCGGACCTGTTCAATATGCCATGGCCTGTCCACGAAAGCGGTGTCCAGCCACCCTCAGACTCTAAGGCAAGAAAAGTGTTAAGGATGTGCCAAACTCCAGTCCCGCAATGTGTCAAAAAGTGTGATAACTGCTACTAACCTATACTAAAGCAAATGGAGAATTGCATTTCCAAGGGAGAACAGCCTTCACCTGTGAGCTGCTTCCTCTATTCCATATTCCAGGTTGCCTATTCAAAGTGGAATACTCTGCTAAAACAGTTTCCATTCACTTAAGGCTGAAAATGAATGTTTATGAGTAAAATAAAGTGCTGCAAAAATGCTGCTTAATTTCCACATTTGTGCTGCTAAATTTCCATATTTGTGCCGCTAAATTTGTGAATCCATGCCGCTATATCCTGGGGTTTAATAAACTGATAGCACTAAATCACTATGGACAGGACAGAAACACTGTATATGGAAAGGAAGTTGCTTTAATCTGCACATGTGAAATCACAAATATAATAGTTCCATTGCTATTCTAAGAACAAAACGCCAAGACCATCTGTGCAAATGGTCATCCTCGCTATTTTTTGTGTCAGCTCCCTGTATATTTCCATTTTTGGCTCAGTTTGAGGGCACCCTAGGTCAAGGAACCCACAACCTGTAAATCTACTGATTTGTAGGGAAACACTAGGTATGACCTAAGATTGAGCGACCCTGAATTGTCCTTCTTGCATAGTAATCTCAAAGGAGTAGTCCTTCTCGAACCCTTTGTCACTATTGCCTGGTCCCTGGCTGGTGACTGCATTTTATAGCTTTGGTGTTTAGTAGATGTCACCTAGGGTAATGCCTTCTGGCCTCCCCAGTTGAATTAAGCCAGTTTCATGTGGCAAATTGGGCCCTTATATGTATATTTTATTTTATTTTTAGTGATAGAGAATATTGGAATGAGTGCAGAATGAACACTGATCAATATCACCTTTATCGTTCCTGTCATTAGTATATCACTGCCTTAGATGTGGATGAACATGTTCAGATGGTAGATGCATGATGGAGCAAGGCTCTTGCCTGCAGAAAAATCAACATGAATAGCCCTGTCCCCCATTTCTTCACCCCTTCCCAGTTCCTTTGTCTCCCTTTCTCCTCTCACCAGCTTCAGGCTTCTATCCATTCTGTTTTGGTAAAATTTCATTCTAAGATAGATCCAGTGCAGACTATTTCTACTGTGGGTTTTGTAGGGGTTGAAATCAAGGCAGACAGATGTAGCTATGAGACACATAACCTCAGTGCATAATGGGTGTCTTGTGGCTGGGACAACTAGATCACAAATACTACCTAACTTGCTAATTTACAGTCAAGAGCGATATATAAGAGGTCCTAATAAGCTAAATATAGTCCAAAATCTGCCTGTGATTTTTACAGCCGAGGTTAATAAAAGACCTTCCCACACTGTCAGCATTTTAGGAGGCACCTGCATGTGGCAGCAAACTACACGTCCAATACAGCAATTGCACTGTATATTTATAGGTGTTTCTGCCATTGGATTCCAAACCAAATGAATCCAAGACATCATGTTGTAATAGAGTGAGCCATTAAATTAGAGTAGGGAAGGGCTGTTGTTCAGTGATCTGAGATGATCTTGTGGCTAAAGAGAGCTATAGTCATGCAGTTGGAACCCCTAGTCTTGGAAATTAACTACAATCTGAATTTAAGTCAGAAACTCCCCCTTGGCTGCTAGATTTATAAACCTAGTTCAGAATTTTAAATCCTCATAAGTATAATATCTATTTACTGAACCCCCTCCCCCACACACCATTCCTAAATTTGAGAGAATTGGTCAAATATGGTAGGCTAGCAGTTCTGCTTTAATATGTGGGGAAGAACTGTGAGGTGTCCTACTAGGAGAGAAGGAGATGTTTTTAGGTAGGGTGGTCCAACTCTTCCATGGATATTTAATCAGAGGATGGGTGTGAGTAGCTCTACTTTAATAGGGCTGATTGAATATGCAAATGGTTCCTCAGCATCACTGGATCACCCATTGGATTGGGTAGACTAATAGTTAAGCAAACTAATAGTTGCCCCTTCCCCGCAGTTGAAGGGGTGGGGTTTAAACTAGTCTACCCGTAGAAGATGTGGTGAAAATAATGTCTTGGAACATCCAAATCATGCCAAAAAAGGGGGAGTTCTCAAACGAGTCAGATTCTATTAAAAAGGTCGATGTAATATAGCACACCAGGAAAGCTGGATGGAGACTGTACCATCTTTACAAGACTACAAAGTTTTTCCTGTAGCTACTGAATCAAATACACTTCCAAGTGTTTCTGGAAGCTAGAGAGAGGGGTTAAAACTAGGAAGTTTTTTAATTGTATTTGATTGGCTATCATAACAGAGATGCAAATTATGAAATTGACCGTTAGGATTGGCCAAGTAATCATACTCATTATTAGTATATGTAATAAGCCATTCCTAAGAAGGATTCCAAGACAATTGGAACTTCTAGAAGATGTGAGCCAGCCCGGAGAGAATTTGGTGATGGTCATCATGGATTTTAATTCTAGATTAATATTCTGACTATCTTCAAAGATAATCAAAGGTATCCTATTGGGGCTCCCCACACCAGTTATTGTAAATAAAGCTAGTAAATCAAAACATATCAATTGAACATAATGCTATATTGTGGGCAACGCCAGTAAGTTAGAGGTTTTCATAAGAAACGCTTGCAACTCCTACATTTATAAGATATAATATTTTAAGAGTAGACTCTATTATAATTTTCAGAGTTAAGATTTAAGAGGGATACATTTTAATGTGGATGCGTGCACTGAAAGAAACCATCACCACCTCTTTTTACCACACAGTGTGATTAATAGCATAGGTTCCACTGCAACCCTTATATATATATTCATGGTTAAAAGTGGTACTAAACCACAATTAATGTAGATTATCCCATATAATAAAAACAGGGATGTCACTTATGGAAGAAAGCGGGGGTAGCTGTGTACACCCCTGATGGAAAATGGGGAGAAGCATCATGGGGGTGGTTTGAACAAGAATGTTAAAGGGCTAAAACTTGGCCACTAGAGGTGCATACAAGCTCCGCGACAGATAGCCAATAGATGCCAGGTTCAGGTAGGTCTGATTACACAAATGTTCCACAGTATAAAGCAAGTGGCGTTGTGGCCTTCATTTGGGAGCAGATGCAAGAAGCAATAAATAACAAACACTGGAAATCCTACTTGGCTTTAACTGCTGGAGAAATTAGGGAATATGATACATTGCAATTCCATATTTCCACTGATGCATGATATACTAATTTGTCTACCTTATATGAGACTAACACCTCATCCTTATTCAACATTGAGGTTGTTGTAAATCCCCTAGTAGAAGAGACCAATTGTATTCCACTTTAAGATGTTACACTAGATAAGGCAACTCATTACCTTAAGACTCAGAAGAAAGGGAAACCGCAGGCCCAGCTCTAGCATTTATAGACTTCTTTGCCAGTGATATGGTTATTTGAGATGCCCCCTTTGCTTGCAAATTTAAGACAATTGTGTAATCAGGGATTATCTTACCTTCGTGATTAGCTTATCTTGTGCTGACTTAGACTCTGTGGCTCTGTGTCTCCAGGACCAATGGTACTGACCTCCCCACCACCTCTTGGGAGAGTAGCCAGTGGACTTGCTACTGGAGGCGAGAGTCCTCTGGAATATCTGTGCACCAGTTCTAGATGGAGGTGACTATCTGGTACTGAGGTTCACTGCAAGTGGGACCTGGCAGTTCAGGAAGGCGGAGTGGGCAGCCTTTTGTGCCACAGAGGTGCTGCTGTGAGAAAGCACAAACCAAATAAATGGCTGAGGGGACAGAAGAGCAGGTCAAGAACTCCTATTCTGAAAAATGTAGAAAAAGGTTAGGGGCCAGGAGTCCTGAAATACACCCTCCTGATGCCCGGAGTTGGCAGTGTGTGAATCAGCTGTGCATGTACAGCATAGCTGAGCGGCCAAGGAAAATAAATACTGCTTTCAGCAATTTCAGAGAAATCATTTTTCTTGGAGAGCCGGGGCCCGTGAGCAAAGGAACCAAGAGGCACACCCTCATGGGCTGAGATTCACTTCAGGGGCGGGCTAGTGTCATTGGCAGAATTCAACTCAGGAGTGTGTTTTTCTCGAATCCGACATCTTGGATCCGAGAGCCTGCACCCTGGGGGCGTGGAGTGCCACCAGGCTCCCTTCACTGAAGCTCCCAGGCAAGGCAAGAGTCACAGGAACATTGCAGCCCCCCCAGTCTCCCCACACTCTTTGTGTCTGTGTCTATGGGGGCACTCTGCACCACAGTCTCAGCCCACTCAGAAGTGGGTCGTAGAACAGAAAAAATGCGTCTCCAGTGCCCACATTCTAGGGCTGTGGGCACTGTGATTGGTCAGGATCAAGAGGGCTGTGGGGACTCCCATGTGGCTCCCACGGTGCTAGAGGCAGGGGCACCCAGATTAAAATAAAAAAAGAAGCATCACCAAAGAAAGCATTAAAAAAACAAGGAAGAAAAGAAGGGAGGATAAGATGAGGCCTAATGCCACATCAAAGGACATGCAGTGTCGACCGCAAAGTCACACCCCTTAAGTCCTTGCAAGGCATTGACAAAAAATTGTATATTAGTGGTTGGTACCTAAGAAGGGAAGGGGCACCGTAAAATGGGCTGCTTTGTTCTGGGGCACCCTAGAACCAGCTGTGTGCCCTCCACAACCCCACAAGGAGCCCCTAATGGAATTGGGAAGATTGAAGTGAAAATCATTTTCAAGCATCTGTAGAACTGGGATTTTTAGTTTTAATGGTTCATGGGTGCATAGATCTTTGTTTCTATTTTCAGTGATTGTTTTGTAGCTAAAATTAGGATAGAAGAGACGTTCCTACACTGTAGCTGAGATCACTGAAATCTTTATTGACATACACTGTGTTGAAATATCTTTTAACATATATAATTAAGTAGCATAGAAAGATGGTATGATTCTGATATATTTTGATAAGGAGTGAACTGTGCCTATTCCATACACTTGTGTCTTTAGTTAATGTATAAAAACCCTACAAACGTCTGTAGGATTGACTAGGAGTAGGAGCGACCTGACCTGACCTGGTCAGAGCCGGTCGCTCCTCCCGCCGCGTGGCCCACCCCGAGACTGCCCGGTATCCGCCGCCGCTGCCAGTTTGTATCTGCCCTCTCATATCTGTATTGTGCCAGTATTCGTTTTTACATCGTCCTCTGATAGTATTGTGCCTGTAATTGTTTTTTATTTACAACAAGGGGTGGTGATGGACAGAGTCTCTGAATTAAGCAGAATACTCTCACCCAGTCAAGTGATCAGGGCTAAATCCAACACCGTTTTTTAGCTCATTGCCCCCTCACATCTGTATTGTGCCTGTATTGTTTTTGCATTGTCCTCTGCTGTGCCCCTGATCGCTCCTGTGCCTCCACCGCCGACCCACCCCGCTCGCTGCCTCTGCTCCTCCTGCGGCCCCACCCCCGCTCCCTCCAGCATCACTGCTCCCCTCCCCACTCGCCACCCCGCTCCCGCCTCCCAGCTGCTCCTCCCTCGCTCCGCCCCACAACTCTCCACTTATGGCAGAGTCCGCACATGCGCGCAGCGTTCACGCGCAGTGGGTGCGCCGATTGTGCCCCGAAGGCACGCCAAAGGCAAGCCCGTCTACGCCCGTCCACGCCTGGCCCGCGCCCAGTGCCAGACCCCCTGGCCCCCGCTGAAGCCACCCCACCCGCCGGACGTACAGCGCCGCCACCCTCAACGCACTCAACACCGGCCGGACCCCCGGCTGCCACCGAGCCACCCCAGGACGCACCCACGGACCGTTCACCTGTCAACCCTGCAAGTTCTCCTGCATCCGGACCTGCACCGCACCCGCCAAGCCGAGCACCAACAACAACCACCTGAGGTGCATCCTGCTCAACACCCGCTCCGTCCACAGACACGCCGTGGAACTATGGAACCTGCTCGACACCACATCTCCAGACGTCGCCTTCCTCACGGAAACTTGGATGAACGCCTCCTCAGCGCCCGACATCGCCATCGCCATCCCGGACGGATACAAGATCACCCGGAGGGACCGCGTCAACCAGACAGGAGGAGGCAACGCCATCATCCACAAGAACACCATCCGCATCACGACCAACTCCGACGACACCCTCACAGCCGCCGAACATTTTCACTTCCAGATACACACCGACCCCAAGACCACTCTCAGAGGAACCCTCATCTACAGACCCCCAGGACCCCTCACACAATTCAGCGAAGACATCGCAGACTTCATCAGCCCACACGCCCTCCCCTCCGCCTACTACATCCTCCTAGGGGACCTCAACTTCCACCTGGAGAACAACAAGGACCGCAACACCACCACCCTGCTGGAGAACCTCGCCAACCTCGGACTCAAGCAACTGGTAAACACCCCCACCCACTACGCCGGACACACGCTCGACCCAATGTTCTCCTCCAGCAAGTACATCTCCTTCAGCCACTCCACCAGACTCCTCTGGACAGACCACAGCTGTGTCCACTTCAGCTTCAGAAAGACCACAACTCACCACCTCCCACAACAGGTTCCCCGCAGGAGCTGGAACAAGATCACCACGGACCAGCTCACCACATCACTAAACCAGAACCCTCCCACCAGATCTACGGACCCCAACCAAGCAGCCAACAACCTCACACAGTGGATCACCAACTGCGCTGATGACCTCGCACCCCTGTGTGGAATTTTAGTTTGTGTATTGAACATCATCTACGCCATCTTGCAGACCCACGTACGAGCATACACGACAGCCATTTTAGGTACCATGGTCTCCCTGTTCACGATCGCTCATCAGCGCACTTCCCTGACCCTGCAAGCGTCCCCCATGCACCCTGACTGCCCCCGCTCTCTCATGCACAAGTCATGAGCCCTCCCCTCCCGCATGACTCTGTCCCAGGGAATCGCACCCCGCGCCTGACCAACACCTCCTTTCCGTCCATGAATACCCCTCCTTTGATGACCCCTTCCTCTGAGCCCGAACGTCAGCACGGACCGCTGGTCATCCTTTAGCCCAAGGATACAGTTTATTGCCCACTACTGTATGCACTCGCCTCTCCTGAAAGGAGCCACTATTGATCACGACCCTCCACCCCCAGAGATTCGATCAGGCGCACACATTCCAAAGGAATCGGCAGAACACTCAGCTGCGTGATAGCCCCCTCCCAATCATATGAGGGGAAAGAGTCTCTACTGTTGTCATGTGTTGGAATGGGCTGGAACTGGGGGGTGTCAGGGATATCGTTCTGATGTCATTCTCATGCTTCATAAATGCCCTTATTGTAATAAAGAGCGTCCACATGTCTTGAACCAGTGTATAAAAGACCAGGTCTCAGAGAGGTAGAGAGAGCACCTCGAGACGATACCTTGTTGTCCGATCTGACGTGTTCTACTCCGTCGGAATAAAACTTGTTTCCTGTCTTCCAGTCTCCAGCGCCTGCCTCTTTATTGAATAACTTCGTATGGTATTAGAGGCGTTTTTGCGCCGGGCAAACTTAACTTAGGAAACAACTACTGAAATCGCCTGACCATTGTAAATTGATCTTTATCAATTGGCGCCCAACATGGGGCCCATCAGCGACACGTGGATCCAGTGGGAGAGGTCCCGACGACAGAGTGAACGACTGCAACGATCGGAAGAGCTCCTGTCCGATAGACCCTCGTCTGACAGCCGATCATCTGAACTTCACTGATTCCGAGCAGACCTCTCCCGAGTGATCTACGGTCCTGACTGGGAACCACCAGGAGTGCCGCGATAGCAACAGAGAATAGAGGACGATCGGGCGCTGGAAGCGGAAGACGAGAAACTGTCCATGCGGTCCGGGTAAGGTCGTGACACACGACAAATTGCGAAATTGATTGATTGATTGATTGTTTGAAAATACTAGTATTACCTATTGATTGCTTCTGGGAGATTCTCTATTTGCAAACAAACACAGAATCGCCATACTCTGTTTAGTCTTTGCAGATAGTGAAGGGTAGGCAACGCAAAACTTTAACACGTCGTGCCTATTTTTTTTCTCCCCATTGATTGATTGATTGAATCGAGCATTGAATTGTTCGAAGTTGGTTCTCTTAGGGATCTTCTCTGCCTGCAAACGGGGAAGAATAGGAATATTCTCTCTCCCTTTGCAGAGAGTGAAGGGTAGGTAACGCAAACCTTTAACACGTCGTATCTATTTCGTTCCTCATTGATTGATTGTTTGTCCAAACATTGACTGTTTGGAATTGGTTCTTTCTGGAGGTATTCTCTGTTTGCAAATAGCGTAGAATAGACTATTCTGTCCAGTCTTTGCAAATAGTGAAAAGATAGGTAGTGCAGGCTTTTGCCCCCCATTGTAATCCGTCATGCCTATCTTCTCCCCATTGGCTCATAGTTGGGTCAACCCGGACCGCTTATTAGAGATGAACCATCCAGCTCCACTGGAGGGCACCCCTAATAAGGACATGTTTACTAAGCAAGGACTAGTCGCTATAGCTTATAGTAAGTTATGGCATAAATATACAAAAAGGGATCCTAAAAACCAGTGGCCACTGATAGGTTCTTTTGATGAAAATAAAATAAAAACACTAGAAGCAGCTGTAAAAATAAATAAGGTAACGCCCACTATGCTCGTTAGTATTGGCATGTGGCGCAAAGAAGCAGACCATCGCAGGAAAAGAGTGGAAGTAAAAACAGTGAAAGAATTACGAAAAGCAGCCCATCTGGCCGCAAAAGAACTAGATGAAGAAATAAGAAGAAGAGAGGAAGTTAAACAAACGCAAGAATCAGGACTGACAGGTCAATGCCCTGTCAGGACCACCGCTGCGCTCTACCCGGAGATTCCCTCCAAACAGTGGGCAAATGACGAGTTACTGCTCGGTCCTCCAATTATCTACATGCCTCCTCCTTATGCTCCCAGCCAACCTCTAGCACAACACTCACCAGTTCAAAATGCAGGTGTGAGTAACCCTAGCGCTAGTGCCCCGGCTCTTACGGCCTTCGCACCAACCGCGTTGGTAACAACAGCAGATGAGCATGAGACCAGCAGGCATCTAACAGCCAGACCAAACAGGTTGAGCAAAGATGAGCGGGATGGAATCGACCAAATAGCAAAAACCCTGGTAGAACGAAAGGAGAGCGAAGAATATACGATGAATATGCACAACTCGCATGCCGGTAGTCACAGACGGCATTTTATTTTACGGTTCAGCTACCACACCCTGAACGCGTATGAGGATAGGTACCAGACTAAGGGTCCTGCTAAAGTGACGGCTCTATATAGAAGAGTTGATGTCGGAGATGGGGCTGAAAGCGATGTGACGGACCTCTTCATGCAAACGCTTGAGGTCTTCCGCCACCTCGCGGAACAGAAACCAGAGGTCAAGATCACAGTCCCTGAGACGATTGAGCCCTCATTAGAAGCAGCCAACACCATGATGCCTATCAGAGAAGCCGCCCCCTATTGGGTTCCCCCAAGAGGTCAGGGAACAAACGATGATATCAACCATGCAGATGCCAAAGGGAGGGTTGTGTACAACTGGGTTTACCAACCATGGGATCGGCAAGATATTTTAACTTTTAGACAAACCCTGCCCGATTTAAGAAAGAACCCTACAGCATTCTATACCGAATTAGGCACAGCCTTGGGCTCAACCATAATGACTCTAGCGGACATGGATTTGTTTTTCGGGTTGTGTCTGCCGGCTGATGTGTGGAAGCAAATCCGGAGAGCCGACCACACAGATCTGTTCGGACACACCTGGACAAAACTCGATGAACTAGATAGGCAGCGAGAGCCCGGAAAGAAACCTGTAAAAGACATATTGGAACTTCCCGGCAAAATAGTGCAGAAGCTAAAAACATTGATCCCAGAAAAGAAGGTAGACTGGTCGATAGTCACGGCCTGCCGCCAGAAACCTCAGGAGGACGTATCAGAATACTTCTCACGATTTGAAACAGTGTTCTCCGACTACAGTGGCCAAGACATGACCACCGCAACCGGACAACACCTATTTGTGCAGAACTACGTAAAGGGGCTATCGCAAGAGGTCTCCCAAAAGTTACAGACTAGCGAAAGTAGTTGGGGAGCCTCTAAACCTGCAGCTATCCTTCAGATGGCTCAGTATTACGAACACCAAAAGAACGAGAACGAAAGGGCAACTGAGAAAAAGAAAAAGGACCTAAAGGAACGAGTAATGATTGCACAACTACAGGGAGTGACCACAGGGAGGGAACGGTATAGGGGAAACTACCAGTCAAATGCCCCTAGGAATTCGACCCCTAGAGACCGCAACCCCACCCCTGGCGCTCCATGAACCGACCTTGATGAGAACCAATGTGCATTTTGTAAAGAATTTGGACATTGGAAGTCTCAATGCCTAGCCCTTCGGGAACTGATTAAAAATAAAGAGACAAGGGACATGGCAAATGGCCCCAAAACTGGAGGGCAGGGACGAGGACAGACCCACGACACCACCAATGACCGATCTGGTAGACCAAACACATTTGACCGCCCCCGACAGAATCAGTGCCAACAGTCCGATGGCTACAATGATCACGACTCTGCATAGGACTGCCAGGGGCAAGGGAGGGATCCAGTCGAGCTCTGTGTTGACCAGCAAGGTCCTTATGTCACTGCTAAGGTCCTGGGTACAAAGTCTCCATTTTTGGTAGACACTGGAGCGACACGTAGTGTGTTATCAAAACGACTGATTCCAAGGGCACCCTTGTCTGGCTCACACATTACCTCGATAGGTTTCGATGGGACGCCCTCCACTAATCCCCTGTCTGTACCTATCTCCTTTGACCTAGGAAACAATCCCACTGACACGACGTTTCTGCTCTCCTCCAACTCCCCTGACGCTATTATGGGTATTGATTTACTGAAACATTTCCGAGCTACTATTAGGTGTTCCCCGGAAGGAGTCCGAGTCATCCTGTACGACAACCCGAACATGTCCGGACCCTACCCCGCACGACATATGTACACTTTAACAGATGCTGACCTATCCTTGCTCGATTCGCTACCCCTGCACCTATGGGCCAGAAATGACTCGGATGTAGGACGAATGATGATCGATCCTGTGCACATAACTGTTCGACCAGACGCAATACTCCCGAAACTCCCACAGTACCGGATATCGCCCGAAGGCAAGAAGGCATTGGTAGCGATTATTCAGTCCTTGGTAGATGCAGGAGTGGTAGAGGAAGTGGTCAGTAATGTCTGCAATAGTCCTATCCTACCCATTGTTAAGAAGCAAGGTGAGGGGGATGAGAAAGCGTACCGCTTCATCATCGACCTGCGAGAAGTCAACAAAGTGGTGGTGCCACAGTACCCCGTAGTCTCAGACATCGCCACCATTCTGACCCTCATCCCGTCCACTGCCACCACCTTCACCGTTATAGATCTTAAAAATGCATTTTTCTCTATCCCCATCCATCTAGACAGCCGTTATCTCTTTGGCTTCACTTTAAAAAAACGTTCATACCGATTTTGTAGAGCTCCCCAGGGCTACACTGAAAGTCCCAGCATTTACAGCCAGGCCCTAAAAAGGCAGCTGGACGCCGTCCAGCTACCGGATGGAGTGGTGTTGATCCAATATGTCGATGATATCCTTTTGGCGGCCGACACCACTCCACTTGCAATCACAGCCACTATCCAACTCTTGCACTTTCTCGCGGAGAATGGCCACAAAGTCTCCAAAAAGAAACTGCAGTTCTGTCAGTCCCAAGTAACATACCTAGGTCATCTCCTGTCCAAAGAAGGGAGAAAACCTACACCTGACCGAATCCAAACCATCCTAGACACCCCTATTCCAAAAACACAGAAGCAAGTCCGTTCATTAGTAGGCCTTACTTCTTTCTGCCGACAATGGCTACCAAATTTCAGTCTCATTATAAAACCCTTACTTTCACTGTTGGCCAAAGATGTTCCGTTCCCACTCCCGTGGACCCCCGAATGCCAAGCATCCTTTAAGGAGTTGCGAGATGCCCTTTGCTCGGCACCCGTTCTAGGAACACCAGATTACTCCAAACCCTTCTCCCTCTTCACTCACGAAAGGGAGGGATGCGCATTGTCTGTTCTAACTCAGCCCATCGGCGCCAAACAATGCCCTTGTGCCTACTTCTCTGCCACTCTTGATCCAGTCGCCAGAGCTCTACCAGCCTGCCTTCGAGCAGTAGCTGCTGCTGCTGTCTCTATCCGACAGAGTGAGGGAATTGTACTTTCGAACTCTCTCACGGTATTAGTACCCCATGCAGTTGACACCCTTTTGAACCAGACCAAGACTCAACACTTGACTAGTGCACGACTGACAGGATACGAATTGACTTTGCTTGCGCCCCACATCACTCTGAAAAGATGCACGACATTAAATCCTGCTACACTGTTACCCTTGCCCGAAAATGACCCCGATGTGCCCCCTATACACGACTGTGTGACTCTCACGGACGAACAGACTAGGAGTAGAATTGACCTCCGAGACATTGCTTTCACAGATCCTGACGGAGAACTATGGGTAGATGGCTCTTGCATCAAACTCCCAGACGGCACCACTTCTGCTGCCTATGCGGTAACGACTGCTCGAACAGTAGTTGAAACAGCTTGCATCACACAACGATCCGCACAGGCAGCAGAACTAATTGCCCTCACACGAGCATGTATCATAGCAGCAGGAACCACGGCGAACATTTACACGGACAGCCAGTACGCCTTCGGGGTAGTTCATCATTTTGGGATCCTGTGGAGGGAAAGGGGATTCCTGATGTCCCATGGTACACCCATCCTTCACGGAGATTTAGTCTCCGCCCTGATTGAAGCAGTCCTTCTCCCCACACGATTAGCAGTGATCAAATGTCAGGCACACAAGAAGGTGACAGATTTAGTTGGACAGGGAAACGCACTAGCCGACATCACTGCCCGAACCACAGCTGAGAATAGGGCCACGACACGCATGTATGTGACCAGGTCACAAGCAGAAAAATGGACCAACGCTAGGGAAACGATCAGGGATATCCAATCGACCAGCACACCACACGAACTGACTGAGTGGGCACGGGTGGGTCTAAGGGACGATGAAGGCTGCTGGCGGACAAAGGACACGAACAAATGGTTGCTGCCTGATGCATACTTGATCCCCATACTGACAATGGCACATTCCCCTGCACACATAGGTTCTGCCCCCATGATCGAACTCATTTCCAAAGTCTGGCACAACGGCAAGATCCCCGACTCAGCCAAACGCCTAGTCCAACAGTGCCTTATCTGCTTACAACACAACCCCGGGAAAGGAACTGTGGTACCCCGGGGAGGGTTTGGGATCCCCGACCACCCCTTTGAGGTCCTCCAGATGGATTACATCCAATTAGAGAGGTGCCAAGGCTTGAAGTACGTATTAGTCATTGTATGTGCCTTCAGCAAATGGGTAGAAGCCTATCCGACCCATGATAACACTGCCATGACTACTGCCAAAGTACTACTGAAGGAGTTTTTCCCTCGCTACGGCCTTTGTCGAATTTTATGGAGCGACAATGGCCCCCACTTCATAGCTGAAGTTATCCAACTTATCCTGAAGGGGTTGGGGGTCAAACAAAGGTTCCATGCGGTCTTCCACCCCCAATCCGCTGGCCTGGTTGAACGACACAACGCTACACTGAAACTGAAACTGTCGAAAATAGTGGCCACCACAGGACTTAAATGGCCAGATGCCCTTCCACTGGCATTACTATCGATGCGCTCCACCCCCACTAAGCATCACTTGACCCCCTACGAAGTTGTGTTTGGACGGCCTATGAACCTCTGGACTGCCCCCAAACCAACCTCCATTCATGACGTCCCTGACGTCCTGTTGTCAGATTATTTGTACAAGTTAACTAAGACATTGTCTGTCATTCATCAACAGGTGCAGCAGGCCATCCCCGATACTTCCAGGGGTCCCGGTCACAATATCCAACCGGGAGACTATATCCTGATCCGGAACTTTCAACGAGCGAAGAGTCTGGAACCCCGGTGGACGGGCCCCTGGCAAGTACTGATCACCACTCGGACGGCTCTTCGAGTGGAGGGGAAAAAGAACTGGCTGCATGCGCACCACTGCAAGAAGATTTCCTCGACCCTGGCCACGACAGACAACGTCAGCACCCAGGAAGAGCTCCTGAACAAAGACCGACCATCATTGAACTGCTATCCTGATACCGAGGCACTTGAACTTGCAAAACACTCTGATCCCACTGTGCCATCTCGAGAAGGGTATTTCCTGCATCGAAAGGAGGGAGCTTCGGCTAAGTAGGCCACTGACTAAGTTAAAAATCTCAGAACGGTGACCCAAAGCAACCAAGGGTTACCTGGAGAGAAGCTAAACTAAGTCTGTGGTTCTGCCCACTACCGAGCACCTTGAAGATGAAGATGATGGAAGCGCCAGATAAGAAGATGATGGAAGCGCCAGATAAGAAGACGTCGAAAGCAACAGGAAATACCCACTATAGGAATCCAAAAACTGACAATTTGCACAAATCAAAGACAATCGCCTTCTTCATTGTCTTCCTGTTCTGCCTCCTCCTCATGACTTCCTTCTGGATCCTGGAGGAAAGCACGCCCGCTCACCAAATGTTGCCAACCACTGTCCAGCCAACCACCGTGAAAGAGCACCACCTGATCACCCTTTCACCTCAGCTTCGAGAAAGGCGTAGGGAATTCTGGAACAATTCCTTTGTACAACTGTTGCACCAGCACAACCTTGCTGCAAATGCCACAAACTGCTGGATCTGTGGGTTGCTCCCACATGCTACCGGACACTCCATCCCCTTTATTCCTTCACCTTTCTCAGTTCACGGCTCTTGCCTCGCCTGGTTGATCCTCATGCAAGAAAGCCACAAGGACAACGCCACTTCTGGTCAGACAGTGTCGCACTTCTACTATGGGTTCTGGCCGAACAACACAGGAAAGCCCTTTTGTCCCGCAATTTCAGGTTCAACCTTCCTTACGATCATCCCTGCCAAAGAAAGGGTCGAAATGCAGGTGCTCCACAATCCAGCCAGATCCACCTTCTCCCACCTGCGGAAACAAACGGCTGCCACCCTGACTGCGGCCCTGTCTGTCATCAATGTCACAGGACTCGTGTGCCTCGAAGGACAAGGAACGCAGCTGGTGGGTCACAGTTCTTGCCGCATCACCAAAACATTGGCCTCAGCTGACCCCCCCTCCTTTGTTGCTTCCCCGAATATGTACTTTGTTTGTGGCACCAAAGCTTACACGTGGCTCCCAAAAGGCTGGAAGGGTACGTGCTACATCGCCTTCATTCTTCCTCCCACGTATGTGGCTCCAGCCAACCACCACCGGCAAAAGCGCGCTGGAGATGTTGAACAAGCCGACTCCACCGGAGCACAGTTCCTGGATGCAGCAAAGGGACTTGTTCCTCTGTGGGGACCAATGGCCAATAGCCGCGCAATCCGACACCTAACTCAGGCATTAGAAACAACCATTAATATCACCGCTGGCATCCTAGCCAACAACACGGCTGAACTTCAGGCAGTCCGCCTGGTGGCTCTTCAAAACCGTCTTGTTCTAGATGTGGTTCTGGCCGACCGTGGAGGTGCATGCCGTATCATCGGCTCCAGCTGTTGCACCTACGTGCCAGATAACTCACCTTCAGTCTACAAAGCAATCGAACATCTCCACAGACTATCCTCGGAGGTTCACCAGGAACAGGAAGGATGGTCGCTTGGAGGCTGGTTCTGGGACACTTTAAAGAACTGGGGATGGAGACTGTTCACGTTTTTACTAATACCAATCATGATACTATGTGGGTGTTGTTTAGGTATTCAATGTTTACCATCTTTATGTGCACTCATTTCCAACTGTATGTGCCCAAAGACTTCGAACTTTAAACCTGAGCACATGAGTCCCCTATACGAAATAGAGGTGCGTGGTCTCATGGGGATCGATCCGAACTGACAAGCTGGCGAGACATGTTAAAGGGAGGACTGTGGAATTTTAGTTCGTGTATTGAACATCATCTACGCCATCTTGCAGACCCACGTACGAGCATACACGACAGCCATTTTAGGTACCATGGTCTCCCTGTTCACGATCGCTCATCAGCGCACTTCCCTGACCCTGCAAGCGTCCCCCATGCACCCTGACTGCCCCCGCTCTCTCATGCACAAGTCATGAGCCCTCCCCTCCCGCATGACTCTGTCCCAGGGAATCGCACCCCGCGCCTGACCAACACCTCCTTTCCGTCCATGAATACCCCTCCTTTGATGACCCCTTCCTCTGAGCCCGAACGTCAGCACGGACCGCTGGTCATCCTTTAGCCCGAGGATACAGTTTATTGCCCACTACTGTATGCACTCGCCTCTCCTGAAAGGAGCCACTATTGATCACGACCCTCCACCCCCAGAGATTCGATCAGGCGCACACATTCCAAAGGAATCGGCAGAACACTCAGCTGCGTGATAGCCCCCTCCCAATCATATGAGGGGAAAGAGTCTCTACTGTTGTCATGTGTTGGAATGGGCTGGAACTGGGGGGTGTCGGGGATATCGTTCTGATGTCATTCTCATGCTTCATAAATGCCCTTATTGTAATAAAGAGCGTCCACATGTCTTGAACCAGTGTATAAAAGACCAGGTCTCAGAGAGGTAGAGAGAGCACCTCGAGACGATACCTTGTTGTCCGATCTGACGTGTTCTACTCCGTCGGAATAAAACTTGTTTCCTGTCTTCCAGTCTCCAGCGCCTGCCTCTTTATTGAATAACTTCGTATGGTATTAGAGGCGTTTTTGCGCCGGGCAAACTTAACTTAGGAAACAACTACTGAAATCGCCTGACCATTGTAAATTGATCTTTATCACCTGAAAAACCATCCCAGCAAGCCCGGAAGCAAGAGAGCCTCCTGGTTCTACGACGACCTCAAGAACTGCAAGAAGAACTGCCACACCCTCAAGAAAGCCTGGCGAAAAACCCCGACCACAGACAACATGACCGCCCTCAAGAACGCCACCCGCAAACACCACCAGCTGATACATACCACCAAGAAGTCAGCATACAAGGATCGACTAGACAACAACGCACACAACAGCAAGGAACTCTTCAGCATCGTCAATGAGCTCTCCAACCCCAGCGCCGGAAACGACATCACCCCCGCACAAGACCTCTGCGACTCACTCGCCTCGTACTTCCACAGCAAGATCGCAGAAATACACAACAGCTTCGGCAACCAGTCCACGCACCCAACCACAGAACCAACGCCCCCCACCACCACCCTCCGCGTCTGGACCCCGGTCAGCACCGAAGACACCATCCACACGATGAACACCATCCACTCCGGATCACCAACTGACCCATGCCCCCACCACATCTTCAACAAGGCCGACTCCGCCATCGCACCCCAACTCCGGGACATCATCAACTGCTCCTTCAAAACCGCCACCTTCCCGGAGAGCTGGAAGCATGCCGAACTCAGCGCTCTCCTGAAGAAACCATCAGCAGACCCCACCGACCTCATGAACTACCGCCCCATCTCGCTCCTCCCGTTTCCCGCCAAAGTCATCGAGAAGACCGTCAATAGACAGCTTGCCACCTTCCTCGAGACGAACGGATCCCTCGACCACTCGAAGTCCGGCTTCCGAGCCAACCACAGCACCGAGACCGCCCTCATCGCTGCCATGGACGACATTTGAACCCTGCTCGACAACGGGGAAACAGCAGCCCTCATCCTCCTGGACCTCTCCGCAGCGTTCGATACTGTCTGCCACCGCACCCTAGGACAACGCCTCAGCAACGTCGGTATCCAAGAAAAGGCACTGGAGTGGATCATCTCGTTCCTCGCCGGAAGAACCCAGGGAGTCCGCCTCCCCCCGTTCAGATCCGAGGCCACCGAAGTCATCTGCGGCGTACCACAAGGATCATCACTCAGCCCCACCCTCTTCAACGTCTACATGAGCCCCCTCGCAGCCATCGCACGCCAGCACAACCTCAACATCATCTCCTACGCCGACGACACCCAGCTGATCCTCTCCCTCACCAACGACCCTGCCACCGCCAGAACCAGCCTACACGAAGGGATGTAAGAAGTAGCCGAGTGGATGAAGAACAGCCGCCTGAAACTGAACTCAGACAAGACGGAAGTCCTCATCCTTGGATCATCAACCTCCGCCTGGGACGACTCCTGGTGGCCCCCGGCCCTAGGCAGCGCACCCAATCCTACGGACCATGCATGCAACCAGGGCTTCATCCTGGACTCCTCCCTCTCGATGACCAGACAAGTCAACGCCGTCTCATCATCGTGTTTCAACATCCTACGAATGCTCCGGAAGATCTTCCAATGGATCCCCACCGAAACCAGGAAGACGGTCACCCAAGCACTCGTCACCAGCCGACTGGACTACGGAAACACCCTCTACACCGGAACCACAGCCAAGCTGCAGAAAAGACTCCAACACATCCAGAACGCCTCCGCACGACTCATCCTAGACATCCCCCGACACAACCACATCTCCGGACACCTGAGAGACCTGCACTGGCTCCCCGTCAGCAAGAGAATCACGTTCCGTCTCCTCACCCACGCACACAAGGCCCTCCACGACCTGGTACCTAGGTACCTGAACAACCGCCTGACCTTCTACACTCCCACCCGCCAACTGAGATCGACCAACCAAGCCCTCGCCACGGTTCCACGCATTCGAAGAGCCACCATGGGAGGAAGATCCTTCTCCTACCTGGCAGCCAAGACTTGGAACTCCCTTCCCATCAACCTCCGCCGCACCCAAGACCACCTCTCCTTCAGGAAACAACTCAAGACCTGGCTGTTCGAGCAGTAGTGGACCCCTCTCCCCCAAGCGCCTTGAGACCCTCTGGGTGAGTAGCGCGCTATACAAATTTCTTGATTGATTGATTGATTGATTTATTAACTAACAATGTTGTGTCAGGCATGTAGAGATGTTACTGTATTTCTATGGATCGGGGTTTGCTGGTGTGCAGACTGCTAGATGTGCCTCCAGTGTGTGGGAGAGGTGGGGAGGGGGTTCAGAGTACATAGGGCATTACCTGATCTGTGGCGCCTTTTTTTGAATATGGCCATCTGTTTGTTGTGCTGTCCGTGTGAGATTGTCGCCATAAGTATTTAATCATGCAACTTTGGTATGTATATGAAAATGTGTGTGTAGTTTTAGTGGTGTCTGTAGTGAAATTACATTCATTTTTATAAACAAATTTTAAAAAGTGCTGATTGGACAGTCATTTAATAAGTGTTATTTGTTGTTTAGTTGAGTGCGGAGTCGCACAGCACCTCAGTAAGGTTTGAGCTGTTCTGAATGCTACCCAGAGCGTCAAATGCTAAAAAGGGGTACCTGGCTCCCAGTTCTACACTACGGTCATCCAGTTGTTCAACTCAGTCTCATTACTGCCTCTGCTCTAAGACCCCCTGACGTGGATTCCGAACAAATAGAGAAGCAAAGGTGGTCCCAGAATCTATGGCTGACCTCCTGAGTTGTGGTCCAGCCAATGGGGCCCTTTGGGGCTGCCTACCTTAAGAATGTTTTAGTTAGTGTGGGCCTGAATAAAGTGTGGCCTGACCCTACTGTATGTACTTGAGGCAGATGTACTAACTTTTCATGAAACACTGTGCTGTGTGAAAGGGCACAGCACCATATGTAATAATATATGATGCTGTTTTACTGTCTCTGTGTTGGCTACCATGCGCCAATGCACATACACCTGCACTGTAGTGTAAGGGTGTTTGCGTCCTATCAAGCATAGGTTTGTACTGGAAGGGGATCCTAAAGCATAATGCAACATTACTTTGGCCAACTAAACAAAGCAAATCATGATTTACATCGTAAAGTGTGTACAATCTCAACACTTTGTGCTGGGTTTGCGCAATGTAAATCCGGTCTAAAGTGTCAGTAAATCTGGGTGTAAATCAACTGTCACCCAGAATATGGAGAAAAAAATTGGTATAAAGTTCGCTGTAATGTGATTCATTCAACTGTGTATAATTTGCTTGGTCCGGGATACCTGCAAAGTAGGTTTTCACCTGAACGCAAATACTATTTGGATCAGCTAATATTTTTCCGTTGTATTATCGTGTAAACAATTTTTCAACCCACACATTTTCATTGTTCTCCTATGGTTTTGGAGGGTGAAGTGCCAGTCTTATTTTTGTGCCTCTCTGTGATAAATTACAAACAAAATGGCGCTGACAATTTTTATTTGAATTTTATGGATGTGGATAGGAGGTCCATTTAAGGTTATGTAAATATATTGAGATCCTGAAGGTCCAATACAGTATTGCAATGCATATACTAACATCCTGGGATAAACGAAAGCTTTTAATTGTAATTGCTTCCGGGTATGAAACAGATTAAAGTTGTAACTGTGATAGGTAGTTCATATTATATTTTTCGAATTATAGTTTGTGGTTTTTCAGGCGGGTGACATGTTATAGTTTGACTTATTTTCATATACATCTATCCATTGTTTTCGTTTTTTTGTCTGTGTTTTTTTTAATATTCAGTAGATTTTCTGACAACTTCCACTGGAAGGAAATTCTCATTCCCACTATGCACACTGATGAGTTCAAGGTGTACAGTACTCTTTATTTTGGCTGTTGTGTATTTTCAATATGTATTGAGTGATTTATAATTATAGATCTATAATTGTGATAGGTTTTGAGTTGACGTACTAATGCTTTGCCTGTGTTTTTAAGGATGTTATAAACAGAAATTAAATTGATGATGGATAGAGCAGAAAAATCTACTTATAAGAATGGTTTTCGCGTAGGACCCGTCAGTTAGCCCACAAATCAGGCGCGGTGCGTCCATTGGGGCGTAGGGGCGAAGCCCCACTAAGCCCCATGGACCCACCACGTCGTCACTAGAAGCCAAACACAATTATTTTTAAAAATCGCGCTATCTGCCGGCCAGGAAACCGGGAGACACCCGACCTTCCCGGAGTGCGCAAGGGGGGGGAGGATCAGGCTGCCGCAGCTGCGCAAGTGTATTTTTGGGCACAAACATGCCCGCGCATGCGCAGATCGTTTTCTTGTGAATTCCCCCTTAGAGAGAGGACCAGAGGGCGGGCCGCAGCCCCCGGGGTTACACAGGGCGACTGGGCGAGGAGTCATGGTGCCCCCCCAGCCAATCCTGGCGCAGGATTGGCTGGTCACTACATAGCCCGGTTACATAACCCCTGACGGATAGCACGGCCGACTTTGGTGCTGGGAAACCAGGTTCGAGCCTCTTATCGAACCATAAAAATGTATACATGACTTACTTTGGTGTTAAATAAATAGATATTTTAAAAAACAAATAAAAATGATGTTCCGACTAAGGTGTGAAATTGGTGTCGAATAAATACATGTTTTTAAAAACAATTAATATTAATCATGTATCATTGGTGCTGGAGTACAAGGTTCGAGACTGGTATTAAACACTGACAAGCTGTGTGCAAGTTATATGGTCATAAAAATACATGAATGATGGATGCAGGATGGGTGGATGCATGAATGGATGCAGGATGAATGATGGGTGGATGAATGGATGGGTGGATGCATGAATGAATGATGGATGCAGGATGGATGCAGGATGGGTGGATGGGTAGATGAATGAATGATGGATGCAGGATGGATGCAGGGTGGATGGATGGGTGCATGAATGAATGATGGATGCAGGATGGGTGGATGGATGATGGATGAATGATGGGTGGATGAATGGATGGGTGGATGCATGAATGAATGATGGATGCAGGATGGATGCAGGATGGGTGGATGAATGAATGATGGATGCAGGGTGGATGGATAGGTGCATGAATGAATGATGGATGGATGGATGGGTGGATGCAGGAATGGATGCAGGATGGCTGATGGATGGGTGGATGGATGGGTGGATGGATGGGTGGATGGATGCATGAATGAATGAATGATGGATGCTGGATGGATGGGTGGATGAATGAATGATGGATGCAGGATGGATGGGTGGATGGATGGGTGCATGAATGAATGATGGATGCAGGATGGATGGGTGGATGGATGGATGGGTGCATGAATGAATGATGGATGCAGGATGGGTGGATGCTGGCTGGATGGGTGGATGCATGAATGAATGATGGATGCAGAATTGGTGGATGGATGGGTGGGTGGGTGGGTGGATGGATGGATGGGTGGATGCATGAATGATGTATGGATGGATGCAAGGTGGTTCGGGCTCGCTCGCTGCGCTCGCTGCGGTGCAATATGCAAATTAGTTTACGCCACACCACTTTCAAATGTCACCAGCCGCCGCTGCCACAAATGTCCTGAGTGGAAGAGACTGGGCGCAGAAGTGTGAGTTTGATACAGCATAGGACGTTAGGCCTATTGCATAATAAAAATAAACTTTGCCAATCGTAAAAGTGTGCAAGTCTACAAAACATTCTCTTTTCTTACCCAGGACTGTGTGCAAACTGACCCCTCTGCTCCCACCCATGGTAGCCTCATTTATGTCTGCAAACTTTCACTTGCTCTTCAACTTTGTCTCGAGTTTATCCTACTGGTGCTTTTTATTTTTCTTACAGTGCATTCATTACATATTTACTATTTAAGGACAACTGACGTAGTTAAAACGTTGGTTCTAAAATACCAGGGTATCCAGCCGCACAGGTGTGTAGCTTCAATTGGTGCAGCAGGTGCAGTGGCACTATGGCCCAGAGGCCGGAGGGGCCCACTGAACCCTGATTATAACTGTATTTAGTAATGCAAATGGCCGCCTGAGATGGGGTAGGAAAGAAGGGAACACTTCTGTAAGACCTAGCGGTTTCAGACTGGCTGGGACTCTCATCGAAGCCAGTCAGAATCCACAGTTCCAAATAGGACGAGTCAGATCCACTTGTACAATAACATGTGCTCACCCTCTGGTAGCTTAGCACCAAGCAGCCAGGCGTATCCGCAGAGCTCAAATGTAAAATATTGGCACAACACCATCCTTGCAACACACTGCGTATGCCACACAAAGACTCCACAACCTATGTATAAAACACTTGTCTTTGTATAACACACACTGAAATCATAACAAGATACATATTGTATATGCATTCTGAAGTTATACACTATTGTCAATCTTCTCTAATGAAATCAAAATGAAACACACATTGGGGCTTATTTACAAGCCCCTTGCGCCACTTTTGCATCATTTTTAATGTGGGAAAAGTGACGTACTGGTGGCGCAAGGGGCTTGTAAATCTGCCCCATTGTATTTACACTTTATCAGACTGTCCCATTAGAAGAACGGTCAAACTGTCACATGTCTTTTACGATGCCTCTTGACATAGCACCTCAGTCCATCAACAGCCAAGGATACACGCTACCCCAGCTAGCTCCCCGTGGACAAAACAGATGTAACGACCTAACACGGAAAGAAACAGTTACTTATCATCTGTCCTGATTAGACCTCCAGGCGCCTGGTGGCACTTGCACAAGTATCCTGTAGACCAAATGTTCTGACCCAAGAAGCTGGCACACTTCCAAGTCTGGAGAAATGTTTTCCCCTCAAGCGTAAGTGTGACTTGCCGTAACCCCTGACAGTCATCTGTAGGTGCCCACAAAGCACACGAAACCCCTCATGCCTCATCGTGGTGTTTTCCACAACAAAGCACCATGTGGCATGGATCTAGGGAGAGGGAGTCATCAACCTCAGACAGAGGCCATGATGTCAGGCCCTGTCGTCCTCCTGATCTGGAGGCCGTAGACAGTCTCAGCTCCCAGCTCAGGTTCCCCCAACACCCCTCGGACACCACATGCTCTGGAGCGCAAGCTAGCACAGGTTGCCCTGTTACAATTATGGGTTCCCTCCGACCCTGCACTCCTCGAACTCCTCACGCTCTTGCACTTCAGGTGGCTGCTCATCTTTATACACACACTCCTCTGCACAGCGTGTCGATGGTGTATGTCAGGATGGTCCTTGTCCCAACCACAATCACTTCCACCTGTCTCCGCTGCATCCAGTGTGATCCTTTATATCTCTTGAAGACAGTGAGATCTTTTGTGCCCCAGGGATTTCGTGAACAGGAGGCCAGCTCACCGCCCCTTGGAGAGTACTTCAGGACCCAGGCCGCAACAGATGGCACTAAGCTGTAGACCAGCAACATCCAGGCAAAATCCACGAAGTGATAGTTGCCTTCCTGGAGCAAGACAAACTCCATACCACCACAGTTCTGCAGATAGTCCAGTTGCAGTCACTCCTGCCCAAATTATTTCTCAGGTTGATGTCCCAGTGTTGAACCAGTGTAGTATGGTTCCAAATCCAAAAGAGTCTCTGGCTGCTGAGGCCCGAGTCCTTATACCCATGATGGCCTTTGAAAATGCATGCGGTTCAAGAGGCCACCTTTGAAATGCACAGGCCCTCTCTAAGTTCTTTCCTGTCTGCCATCCTACCCCAGATAGGTTAGATTTCTATATTTAGTGGGGCCAAGAGCCTGCCCCTTAGAATGCTGGTGGCAATTCCACCCCCATGTAACGATCCCAGAAAGACCCATCAAAGGCAGAGGTCCACAGTTTCCTGTGAGCCCCTAGTTTATGGTCTTCGATCAGGAATGCACAGAAGTGGCTGTCCCCCTAGCACCCAGTTATGAATTAGGAGACAGGCCAACATGCACACAGAGCAACAAGCACTGAATTTCCTAAAAGGGACATTTCTACCCATGTAATGTCAAACCCACTCTCCCTACCGGAGAGGATTCTCCATTATAAACGTATCGATACCATACACTATACTGCTGCAATTCTGCCTGTGGGAAATAATGCTCGAGAACCATTCCCTAAATCTTCCTCTGCTAATCATATGCAAGAAGCAGGCCCTGTCGTACAGAACACATCACTCGATGCCATTCCCGACTCTTGCATGTAACACACACATGCACATGCTCTACTTCTTCCCAATATTGCACCTTGTCACCCTATCACTACAATACAACAGGATACAAGCAGAACCTTGGCACATAGCTTTTTCAATGGCAAGTCAAGTAACAGTAACCCATGCACAAAGGCCCCACCAGGGCAAACCAGTGGCACAATCGAGCTACCACTGCGGTTGGCACAACTAGTGCAGCAGGCCATGGAGGTGCATTTGAGATACATGCCCTGGGTATAGGTCTTACCCCATAACAAGGGACTTATAGCTAACTCAAATAAGCCAATCATATATACATCAATCGCCAGTATGTATACAAGGAGCACAGCACTTTGGCACTACACAGAAGTGTCAAACGCACCCTCAAAGTCCTAAGCCAACAAAACAAGGTCAAAACATAAGGTTGGCAGCCAAAAAGATCAGGTAGACCACGATAACTGATGCCATGTCTAACAATTTCCTTCCTTGCACAAGGTCCCATAACACACTGGCTACACTACTGCAGCCAGATCTCACATGCGACAGTAATGATTGACTGAATCCAAGATCTTGGCTGGGCCCCAGATAATATGTTATTAACCTGATGCGCTATGTGAACAGCGGGACACATGACACCTGTTGTGCACCAGGATAAGGTCTCTAAGTTTCTTTTATATCTGGGCATGGTGCCCTTAAAGAACAACCAGCATCTTCCTTCGTCTGAGGGGTGGAAGCAGATATATGTTGAAGGATCACAGCTGGAACCTACCATCATCATGCAATTCTCCGATGTGTGCCAAGGATTGGAAGTGTTTATTTGTAATTATACAAGTAACCACTTGTTTAATATTGTATAAATGTTAAGAATTACAATGAATTCAGAAAAAAAACCTGCAAGATACAAATGTATACATTGTAAGCCCTGAACAACTTTCTGATGGAGGTTCATTACTCAGAGAGCTATAATACAGTGAATGTACCTTGTAACCTGCAGGTAACACAGTGATCTTTGTAATAAAAGTATGAACCCACTGAGCTATCCCAAATAACTTATGAATCTATGGCCTACATATTGTGCTTCACCTGTGCTTTTTGATGATACTTCGAATCTGTGACCAGGGAGTGCATAAATATCTTACCTGCAAGTGTATTTACCACCATATCTAGCTACAGCCATGATTTGATTTGATTTGATTTTGTAGAGCGCACGAATGCCCAGGGGCGTCTTGGCGCTACTTAATGCAAAAGTCTAGAACTGCTGGGGATTTGATGTTCTAACTAGGAGGTAAAGAGCTAGGTTTTTACAGCCTTCCTGAATGATAGTAGCGAGGAGCTATTTTTTGTTGTGAATGGTAGTTGGTTCTAGGTTTTAGCTGTCTGCAGCAGGAAGCTTCCCCCCCCCATCTTACCTGCTTGGATTTAGGGACCTTAGGCTCATGGGAGGTTCGTGCTGTTTCAGTTGAGTTTATCAGAAATGGGGTCCTGCCTCATGAAGGGCCTTGTAGGCTAAGCAGACTGACTTAAACCTTATCATTTTCTCCACTGCTAACCAGTGGAGGGCTCTTAGTCTGTGGGCAACCGGCTCAAATCTGGGAATGTCCAGCACCAACCTTGCCGCTGCGTTTTGTAGATGCTGAAGTTCTGTTAGATGTTGAGTTTGTATCCCAGCGTACAGGGCGTTCCCGTAGTCCAACCTGGATAAGGCCAGTGCCATTACTAGTGTTTTGCATGATTCTCAGGGAATAAAAGGCAGAAGTCTTTTTATAATTTTCAGAATGTACCACACAGTTGAAGACAGTTTGTTAATCTGAGCATTAAACGGCAATTTCTTGTCAAATACAAATCCCAGATTTCTAACTTTGTCCACTGGGGAAGGGCAGTGGCCTAAGCTATCTGGCCACCATTTAGACAACCAAAAATTCAAATCTGTCCCTCGCAGCATAACTTCGGTTTTATCACCGTTTAATTTTAGACAGTTTAGCTGCATCCAGTGATTAACCTGTTTCATGCAATTTCTAAATCTGTTTGCTGTTTCATCCAAGTTATTTGAGACTGACACCACTATTTGGGTCTCATCTGCGTAGGAGACAAGTAGAAACCCACAGTTCCTTATAATAGTTGCTAGTGGGGCAACATACATATTAAAAAGGGTAGGACTCAGGGAAGACCCCTAAGGTACCCCCCACGGTGACTTAAAGGATTTACATGTGGAATCTCCTAATTTAACTGTAAAAGTTTTATCGGTCAAGTATGAGGATTACAGCTTGAATGCTGTGTCGTGAGCTCCTAGTTCTGCTAGTCGGGTCAGGAGTGTATCATAGTTTATAGTGTTGAAGGCCGCTGAAAGATCCAAAAGGATCAGGGCAGCCTTTCCACCTGTATCCAGTACACTCCTGAGTTACTCTACTGCCATGATCAAAGCTATCTTGGTTCCATGTTCCTCCCAGAACCCGTAGTGTGGTTGACCTAGGGCATATGGAGAGGCTAGAAATTCTGACAATTGTTTGTTCAGTAGTTTTTCCAGTACTTTTGCTGGAAAGGTATTCTTGAGATTGGTCTGTAACTCGCAGGATCATGTGAATCCAGATTGGGCTTTTCTAGTAAAGAGAGGACTGATGCAGTTTTCCAGGCATCTGGGAAACAGCTCAACTGTATTATTTTTGTGAAAACCAGATTTAATTGTTCACTAAGTAGGTCTGGGAACAGGTACATCACCTTTGGTGGACAGGGGTCCGTTAGGCCTCCGGACTTAATTGTCATCATTACCCGTCTGATCTGTTCCACTGATGGGGCAGAAAGCGGACCCTAGATTAAAGTTTCCAGTGTGCCTGCTATGCTTGGGATGTATATGTGATTGAGAGGTGTCCGATTTGTCGATCGTCTTAACAGATTTGTACACTGATTTAACACAAAAAATTGTCCCAGTATATTGCATAGTCCAATGCTGCCTTCTATTTGTTTATTAGTGGTGAGATTTGTTAATTTTTAACCGTGGCAAATAGCTCTTTACTAGAGTTTTTGGTCTTGTTTATTTTTCTTGTACAATAAATGCTTTTTTCTACTATTATTAGTTTTTTATATGGTGCCAGAGTTCTGCAGTATCCTTCTTTCGTCTGTGCCTCATAATTGGCTCTCCATTTCCTCCATAACTTGAAACATACTTAATAAGCAAATCTCTCTGGCAGATGCCCTAGCCAGTGTATTCAGTAGGTGTGTCCTGCAAGTGTTCAGCACCCACCACAGAAAAAAAGAGAGGTGTTGAAAAGAGTTCCTGCTGCACTCTCTTTTTCTGCCCTTTATGACTTCTCCTCCCCAGCTTTACAATGTGGAAACAATAAAAAAATAAACTAAAAACCTTGTTTACCGTCTTGGAGTTTACCCATGAATTACTAGGACCAGAAACACAAGGAGGACCTAGACCAAGGCAATTAGGAGGACCAGGGTCAATAGAACCAGCATCAGGTGGACCAGTAGGACAAGGATCGCAAGATCAGGGCCTTAAGGGTCAAGACCAGGAGGATCCGCACCAGGGAACCAGAACAAGAAATACCAGGAGGGCCAGCACCATTTTGACCAAGGCCAGAAGAAACGGGACAGGTACGATTAGTACAAAGGGGACCAAGACCATGGGGACACGCACTAGGTAGAGGTGCATTAGGAGGATTAGAATGATAAGAACCGTGAGGAGCAGGAAGAGGACCGGGAATAGGAGAGACAGGACCAGGGTACCGGAGTGATCGAGAAGAAGCCAAGGAAGGGTCAAAGGTGCCAGGAAAAACAAGAACTGGTGGATCAGAAGAACAAGGATCAAGTGGACCAAGGTATCTAAATAATCTAGGAGTAGGAGGGCCAGGGGAGCCCACACAAGAGACACCACAAGTAGAACCAGAAGAACCTGAACCAGGACCTGATAGAAGACAAAGACCAGAAGGACCAGGGTCATGATGAACAGGAGGCTCAGGACCAAGAAGACCAGAAGGACCAGAACTGAAAGTTAAGAACGGGGTCAGGGGGACCAAGTTCAGGACCTGAAAAATCAGAGGCTGGAGAATAGGAACAGAAAAAGGCGACCCAGGAGCATTTCGAGGAGGACGACCAAGGTGCAAACCAAGAGAATGAGGAGACAGACCTGGACCTGGAAGAGAACATTTGAGAGAAGCAGGATGACCATAGTCAGTGAAACCAGGACCCGAATGATCTGGTCAAAGAGGACATGGATCAGAAATAGGAGGAACAAGGCTGAGGCCCCGAGGAAGGCCAGGAGTATGAAAAGGAACAGGAGGAAAATTAAGAACAGGAAGAGGAGGACCAAGAGGGGAAGGGCCCGGAATAGGAGGAAGACAAATACAAGGAGGAGCACTAAGAGACTAATGATGAAGTGGAGGCGAAGAAACACCAGGAGGGTAGAGGAGACCAGGTGGAGGATGATGAAGAAGAGCAAAAAGACCAGGTGGGGTGTGAGGACCAGAAGTCGGGGGACGGCGAGGGGGAGTAAGAAGCACATATTTTTGGCTACATGTATTAAGATGGGCGTTTGTTGCAGAGGTCACACCTCTAATGCTTAGTTACTCTCTCAGGCCACAGCCTGTTTAGAGTCCCTCTTCTATTTCAGCCTACATTAAGCACTGCCTGACCCGCCTTAGCTGTCTTAAAATGCAATCCTTTTGTGACCAGTTAAATAGACCCGAACAGCCTTACTCCTACATTGCGCTTGTTGCCAATGTCGTTTGGGGCGGAGTATGTCAGAAAGAATGCATTTGCTTTCTGCTGTCCCCAATTTATGGGCTCCTAGAGTAAACGTTTTCCATGTCCACCATTGCCACGTTTACAGCCATGCCATTGTTTGTGTTTGCAGAGCATTCATTACCACTGGCGCAATCATTGTGAGTAATTTCAAATTATGTATGCACTTTTTGCTTATTCCATTGAAAAGCAGCACTGGAGTGTCCGGTGCCCATTACTGTCAGTTAGGAATGTATACCTCTTGAAAGCCAGAGCCTTTTTGTTGCTAATACAAAACACCAAGGACCTGATTTATACATGGGTGTGGCTTTCTTTCCTAGAATGTCTGACTTACAACTGAATTCCAGGAGTAAACCAGGAATGCATGAGTAAGTCACAGCAGAACGTGCATCAATCGTCCTCATCGTTGATGGGAATCCATTTTGATTTGGGAAGCTTGAGGTCCGATTGCGGAGATTTTAAGTCTTTCACGTGTAATATAGTATTTAAAGTCACAAATCACAAAAGCTGCAGAGCATTTGCAACTATGGAGCATGTCAGCTAGCCAAAGGCTTATTTACTGCGTAATATATTGTCTAAAGGGGCAGCTGAAGTTCTTAATGTATGTCTGATTCAGTAATGCATGAAATCAAACAAGTGACTTTTAATATTACTCTTGTAGGAAAGGTGGTGTTCGGGGAACCGCTTGCGGCCGGTCTGGCCACGGACGGCACTCACTACTGGAACAAGGACTGGGCCCACGCTGCACACCATGTCATGGGACCGCCTCTCCGGCCCGACCCATCCACCCCCGACTTTCTGATGAAAATGCTGGCCAAGTAAGAAGGGCACGAGCCAACGTTGTGTTTGTCCTGCATTACATCACAAACTTCAAAGCCTTCTTTCAATGCTGACGATGCAGTGCAGTGTGCCTATTTTTAAAACAAATAGACTTTGTTATAAGCGAAAACACTTTTCTGATTTTCAAATGTTGATTTTGCAATTTGTAAAAGGATTTAATCACACACAAAGATTGTCGTGCGGGTAGATCTACAAGCTCAGGAGGGGTTAGGGAGTTAGCGTTACAGGTCTGAAGTATGCTGCACGTTTGTGACGTTTGTGACAACCAATAAACTTTAATGTGTATGCGCAATCCCAAAACTCATATTTGGTCTCTTCCTGCTCTGGAGGAGGTAGATTTAATACTGTCAAGGGCTTCTGTAAATCCCTTTCCAGGGTGGACCTGAGGAGGGACCACCCTCCATAAATCGGGTGGGTGAAGAGGCTTCTTCACAGGAACAACTAATTTACAATGGAGAAAAAAAGAGAACAAAGCAGGTACTTTTGCACATGCTCGTTTTTTCCTTGCAAAAATTTGATGTAGATATTCTTGCATGCAAACATGAAATGTATTAAACATTTCCAAGACTTTATCCGGAAATCTGCAACGGTGGCATCTTTCCAGGTGACACCTGCAAAACCTTTGTGCATTCCTAAAATGCAAGAAATCTGAACCCATGTGGGATTATGCAATTTCAGCTTTTTTCTAGAATAATACTCTTAAACTCAGATTTTGAGTTGGTAACAATATAGGATGTAGTATTTACCTCACCTTGTGAATGTAATTTGCCCTTAAATGATATATTTACTGGGTGCAGTAAATACCGGGGTCTGAGTTTTCAACTTAGAAATGACACATAGCATGAGAAGCTGTTTTTTTAACACATCAAATTCAGCATGTTTTGACTTTTTCCGGGCATTTCTGTATGCAGGTGAGGTTTGCCTTGCTGAATTTTCTCAGAGGAAAATTACGGGGAAGCAGACATTAATGTGGAAATCACTCTTTCGAACCCCGTGCAAACTCCTGCTTGTGCAAGGAACATATACAGCCAGATTCATCAAACGAAAATCCGCTCGCAAAGGGCCAGATTCTGAGAATCTGGCCCTTTGCGAGCGGTATTTTTGCATTTGGGATGCATCATCCCAAATGCAAAAATCGCTCATTAAGAATTCGCTAAATTGCGATACTTTGCATTTAAGGAATCTCAAATTGAGATTCCTTAAATGCAATGCATGAAAGTGAAGAAAATAGCGAATTCGCTATTAGGGCACGCAAATTACCATGAAGTACAACTTGATGGTAATTTGCAAAAACTTTGACAAATGCACTACAGTGCATTTTCTAAGTTTCATGTTGCGCACACACATGCCCTAAGGGCATGTGTGTGCGCAACATATGTGCACACATCATTTCAGGGGTGCAACAGGGTGTCCTTAGGACACCCCTGCACCCTTGAAATCGCAATCTCAATTTGCGAATCGCTAATTGTGATTAGCAAATTGAGATTGTCTTCCCATTCATTCCTATGGGCCTCTAGGCCCATAGGAATGAATGGAGAGATATTCCTTAATTGCGACTCGCAATTAAGGAATTATCAGAAATTGCTATTTTATTAGTGATTTCTTGATGCATAGCATTTTGCTATTCCTTAATAGCGATTCGGTATTTTTCGCTATTAAGGATTAGCAAAATGTGTTCTTGATGAATCTGGGGGATAATGTATCCCCTTTAAACTGGTTTCTAGCAAATGTTACAAAACAGTGGTGAAACTAAACTCAGTTGTAGTCTCCCTCTTGTTTTGCACCTGTTATTCTTGAGCGGACATTCTGTTCAGTACTGTTGCGTTCACAGACTCTTAAAATGGGCAAGTATGAAATGTTTAATCTCAACTATGTTATTCTAGGTTTTAAAAAAAAAAGTGATTCAAGGATGGGAAGAAAATGGGAAATATTTGCTTACATCAAAGGGAACCACAAAAGAGAGAAGAGGTGAGAGTGACAGGTGAAAATCATACATGGGCACACCGACAACACTTTGTTCTTATTTGTTACCACCCGTCACAGCTTAATGATTAATGGCCTCATTCAGTGCTTTAAATGGAAAATTATAAGTGCAGGTACTCATTAATATGAGCTAGAGGCGTGACGAGTCGGCGGGGCTAGGGGCGGGGCTTATGGCGACATATGATAATACATAATGACTTTTATATCAGTTGCAGCAACTATGAAAAACACATGAGAAATGTGTTCATGTAAAGGAAACAGGTTAACTCATTACACAAAATGAAACCCAAATTGGATGATATGTGAACAGTTACATGTTTTGTAATATTTGCTGCTTCTTTATGCCATACTGTTATTTGTTGGTGTTTGGCACAATACTAGATACACTTAAGCGCGCGCGCACACACACACAGAGAAACAAGCAGACGTACACAAGCATTCTACACATTCCCTCTAAAATCTACTGAGTGTCCTGATTCTCTCCCTTTTCTCTCACAGAAAACAGGCACACACAAGTCTCTTGTTCTCCCCTCCATGCTGTACTCATCCCCTAAATTTGCCGTCTGGAAAATTAAAGTCAAGAAATGCACCAGATTTATGACTTTACAGAAATGTTCCTTGGCTGCATCTGGCATACTTTTCTTAATAAATTCGTTATGAAAGCCTGCACACTTTGTTCCACAAACCTGCTGCAAAGAGGATCTACAGGCATTGGGGAGCAGGCTGAGGCTTATGCGCCGGGTGTTCTGTTTGTTTAAAAAATGACTTATCACACCATTGCATCTCTCACCCCTCCCTGTCACGCCTTATATTTCTTTAAATCATATGCTCCGAAGAATCTTCTAATGATCCCACAGTTTCACCTCCCTCCCTGGTTGCTGCCGTTCTTAAGGATTAATACGTTCAACTGCCCCCACACCCGATGGATCGCCAGACAGTTGTTTAAATACATTTTAAACAATTGCCAGGATCTTGAAGGAAACTGCTTTAATTGCATGTTCAGTTCCAGTTAAAGTAATGCAAAGTACTGGCTCTGCAGCCTGAGTTTTGCTGTGGGTTTTAGTCACTTAAACCAATTATCGACCTCGGAAAGATAAACACCCGACCCACAGTGAAGGGTCTGTCTAGACCCTGCACTGTTAGTCACAGCGTGATGCACAGCAAGCCCTCTTAGACCCCTGCAGACTCAGGCCATTCACATGGACGCTGCTGGAATCTCCAGCAGCGACTTTGTAGGAGGCTTGGCGGGCGCCCTTACAAGCTCCTGAGAGGCAGAGCAGCATCTCTAACTTGTGTTAGAGGAGATAAACAACCGGAGCCTGCAGTGCGGTCTATTGTGGTACCGGTACTCTCCCTGGCAAATGAGAAGTGCCGTACTGAGGGCACGAAAATTCAGAAGTGCCGGTACTCAGTACCGGTGAGTACCGGCCCATTTAAAACACTGGCCTCATTTATGAGATTTTGGCGCAGGGCAGCACAGCAAGGAATCTTGCTGTGCTGCCCTGCGGCAAAACAAATGGGCAGTAATGCACCGTATCTACAAGATAAAGTGGATTCCTGTCCTTTCCCCTGAGCATGCGCACAATGGGCTGCAATGCGTCAATGCAGGCGCAAGGGTGACTGTGTTGCGGGGCGGATTGATTTTGTGCAGGAAGGTACACCTGTTAGTTAGTTAGTGACTTGGTAAGTCCGTGTCTCCCCACAACTCGTTGGGATGTCACCTAGTAGGACAGTGGCACAGGTAATTATGTGGTAGAGCAGTGCTCCTGTTGATGCAGAAGACTTGTAATGCATTCAGTTCAAAATCCCACTGATGTCATAGAATGAAGGATAGGAAGTGTCAGAGTGAGTAACATGTTTGATGGCTCAAAGAGCTCTGTAGGGCTGGGCATAGCCTGTATCTGTCCCATTTTTGATTATTACAGCACAACTCGGAAACAGAGACTTTAAAAAATGAATGCCATTAAGCTCTTAAAAACAGGGGATCGTCTCTGATGTATAAGTAAAGACATAATTATATTTATTTTCCAGTGATGATCTCAGCCTGGCAGCGACTGACAACTGCACCTTTAGTACCTGCCAGAAGGCTTTGGGGAAAGACGATTTTACCAAGATACCCAGCGGGTTAAATGGCGTGGAAGACAGGATGTCTGTAGTATGGGAAAAAGGAGTGGTGAGAAAACATTTAGTTCTTTTTTCATTATTCAAGTCTACCATAACAATTGTTATATCACAAAACTGTCAACGCCATTGTCCAGAATTGTGTGTATGCAGCTCATGTTTTCATGGGTCTATATGGATGAACTGCTATACCAGCATAATGCTGCAGGGCTGTCTCATGCTCCTCTTCTGTGCGCTGGGCCAAAGAAGAATGTTTCCTCAACTACAGCACATTCATTCACTCGAGAAATCTCAAGATAATGCATGTGCTGCTGATAGTAGATCTCAGAAACACTAAGGGCCATGTGTATCAAAGGGTTTTACCCATTCTGTGTCTATGGGAAAATGTGTTCATACATATGGCCCTAAGAGCCAATTACTGCATTTCCGGGCCCTGCTGTCTGCAGCCAATGCACCAAAATCTGAGAGTTTTTAATTAAATGTATGTGTTCTAAATGGGAAAATAGCCAAATGCCCACTCAAAATGTTGACTTGGTATTTACTTTTCAGTGCAACACTAGTTTTGCATAGGATAGTTTCCTAAACTATGTGCTATTCTGCATCACGGGCGCATCCCATGGGTGTCACATTGGTATTCCCATGCAACCAACCTTGTTTTTTAGGTCGAGCATCAGTGCGCATGCGTTGTCTGCAAGACCTGCTGTAATCACTCTACAGAGTGTAATCCAGCCTGCTTCTTGCAATTGTATCAATCCTGCATCACTTTTTTTTCCTGGCTCATTATTGGTTAGCTCTCGGATACATCATTTCCGGTTTTACTAGAGGAGCACCGGTAAATTACAGTTCTCTTACACTCGTAAGTGTTATGTGTTCTTTGGGGACTACTTGTTTACTTAATATCATGTTACCATTACTTGTGCTGTTTATTTTTTCACCACGGGCCACGGAGGTCACTTTACCAGCTACCACTTGCGTAACTTGTATGTATTTTGGCGCCGTGCTTCATATTGAGCACGGTGCCCGCTTTTATGTTTTTTATTACCATACCGCCCAATTTACGGGCTGACACGCATAAGTTTAATGAAGACATGGCGAAGGGGCGGCTCTGCATGTGAACTGGAGGCTGGTGCAGCCTGGTTTATTGACCCTCACCTCACAGCATCTGCTCCACCGGCCGAGACCAAGGACTCCAGCAGTTTCCTGTTTGCAAATTGAAGAACAGCGAGGGTAGGTGTTTGAAGTTTCTCGCTGCTCTTCTCTCATGGTAGTTAATTTTTAGGAAACTGTATCAAACGACCCTTCAGCACTGCTAGGTGCAGCTTGGTCTTAAACAAAGGCGCGTTGCACTTTTGTTATACTTAAAAAGCGAATTTTCCCTGAAAAGGAATGCTGAGAAAAGTGCCCTGCTGCTTGAAATTTATTTACCAATCACCCACAGTCCTTTGTAAATGAGCCTCAAAATATCTGCCACGCATACGTTTAATGAAGACGGGCGCCATGCTTTATTTCACATGGGCACCCGCATTTGCAGGCAGGTGCTGAGATTCATGCCTGACGCATGTTTCGCATGTTTCTTTATGCAAGGGTGCACTTCAATTTACCATGGCTGCTGCCTGCTGTTGTTTCCTTCTCCATGGATGGTGCACGGGTGGCTCTGCATGTGAACTGGAGTCTGGTCAAACCTGGTTTATTGCCCCTCACTGCGTCTACTCCACCGGCCGAGAACAAAGGCTCCAGCAGTTACCTGTTTGCCACTTGAAGAACAGCAAGGGTATGTGTTTGAACTTTCTCTCTGCTCTTCTCTCATGGTAGTTGCTTTTTAGGAAACCCTATCAATCAGTCCTTCAGCACTGCTAGGTGTAGCTCGATCATCAACACTTTCTCTATAATTAAAAAGCAAGTTTTCCCCGAAAATGAATGCTGGGAAAAGTGCACCACTATTTAAGAGCGTTCGTAGCTTTGCAACTGCGACTAGAAGTGCCCTGCTGCTTTGAAACATCTTACCAACCACCCACTCTCCTTTCTAAATGAGCCTTAAAATAGCTTTTGTAAGTCGCCACAAACTTTACTCCTTCTTCTGTGTGGCACCTTCAGAATAGTAAGTCAGCCGCTGTCGCTCACTGCTTCACAGACTCTATGCTCTTCAAAAGCAATCACTTATTTCATTCAGCGTTTTTATTCCATAGTAATATCTCAATAAATTAGGCCTAGTTTGTTGTCTACTAAGGTGATCTAGCCATGTATGGACTGAATGTAACATAGTCAACTTTTTTTATGATATAAAACATAAGTATATCATTTCGAAATAAAAACAATTCTATTCAGTGAAGGGCTAACCCTGCTTTCAGACCAAGTTCACAGAGTATTATAGACCTAGAAATCTCTTCTTTTATAACTGCTGCCCATTATTTTGTAATTCTGTTGCACAATCTCTACTCTTAGTGCAGTAACATGTCCGTGGTTGTAGTGGTTCAGCAAATTGTATTTGTACTCCTTGGGAGATAACCCCTTAATTAAAACTAACAAGAGGCCAAGAAGCCTGTGCGTTGACAATTTGTGTTAACGGTTGTGTTTGAGGTTCCTGTCATTACAACACGTGCATTAGATGTTGTGATATACATTTTAAGTTCTGCTTTCCTTATGTCTCTCAGTACAGTTAGTCGATTTGAGAAAAAAAAAGATATGTTCCTGGCTTGTTTAAAATTGCATTGCTTCACGCTCGTGTTAGGGCACATCTTTGTCTCCTCCCCCACCGCCACCCGGCTGTTGCTCTTTGGGATACAGAGTCACTGCTAGATTCATCTTTTAAGAACATGCAAACATTATTTGCACCCCATGCAATGATTACTGCACGTTCTTGCGTACAGGAAAGTACACCAAAGGCAGAGACACTTAAGAACCTTCATTGTTCACGGGTGGGGGAGGGGGCGGGCACGGGGTCATGTTGGGTGTGTAGGCAATGGGTCGCAAGGGGTGGGGGGAATCGTGTGTGGAGGGGGGGCATTCAATAATAAAAATTAAAACCTACCTTTCTGCCGGCTTGTGTCACGCATCTTCACTGCTCGGTCTGCTCCTGCTCGCCTGCCCCTGGCAGGAACAGGAAGCAGGCAGCCTCCCTCCCCTTCCCTAAACCAATCACAACTCTCCACTGGAGCGTTGTGATTGGTCGGGATGCCGCCCAGCCAGGGGCTGTTGGGGATTGCATGTTCTCCATATAGGCTGCAATGCAGCAAGCATGGAGAAGTGCACAGTGCACATGACTCGTTTGGGCAGCCAGAGAGGGCCAACCAAACCGGTCCTGAATACTGAGGAGTGGGCAAACCACCCCTGCCCTGCCCAGGCAGCTCTGCTCGCCGTCCCGCCTTAAATGCGGAAAGAAACATAACATGGTAATAAACAAAAGTTATTACCATTTTATGTTTTGGCCTTCTCGCACTAAAGCAGTGTGGCGAAGCTCCTCTGCCCTCGTGGAGGAGCCGCCCCTGATACCAAACTAAAGGCGTACACGTCACAACAGCACAGTCCGGCACAATGTCCACCTGAGTCTGAGGTGAGCTGTGCTGTAAAACCTACTCAGGTGGTATATACTGCAGAGAAGTCGGGATTACATGCTTGGGGTACAAGGAGGAACCATTTATTTGCACAGTGATTATGTAAATATTACACAAAGGATGTCTTGCATATTTCCAGCTCTGTTTTAAAAGTGATCAAACCACTGATCTGCGGGACTTAATCAATGAAATATTCTTAATGAAACTATAAAAGCATCGACACATTGGAAGATCTGCAATAAGTGAAAGCGCAAACCCTGTTTATACCTCACAGGATCTTAAGATAATAAATCAATGTCAGCACTACATTGTGTTATTGCTAAGTCCTACCACTTACCTGCATATTTTCCGTTCTGAACTGCAACCTTGTTTTTTCATATAATGCTATTCAGGGCTGCCTTATCAAGGAAGGGGATCTTGCTCAATATGCAGCTTCATGTGCCCTGATATTAAATTTGTTTGGAAAGGTGAACGGTTTACTTCCTGTTTCACAATTCTGCTGGTTTCTGGGGTGGGCCGGAAAAAAAAGGAATTATTTGAAACAAACAGAAATCCAAATATCTGTCATCAGATAGATTCGTTCTGTTTGATGATAGGTTGGTGGGATATGAAGATGCACTTAGAATGTATCTTCGAGGTTCATTACAACACACATTTAAAGAGGGCTAGGTTTTTTAATGCTAACATTTCAAATAGCAGACAAAGCTTTTAAAAGTCAAAATGTAATGTGGTGCTACAACATGATGCTACGAGACGAAGCTGAAGTGTTTTTCTAAGCTCTGATTGGATGCAAGTTCATGCGCAGTTCACATGCCACGTAGAACACACGTCATACTCATATTCTCATTGTTCTCCATCAACATTACTAGTCACTAGGTTACATTCTTTATGCACTTAGGCAAGTTGCAATATGTAAATGATAGAGGTTTTCAATTTTCTAGGTTATGATCCTCAGCAATTTTTAACTGTTAAATGACCACCACCTCAACATCACTCAGCATCAGCGCTGCATCATCTCAGCATCACTTTGCACCACCTCAACAACACTCAGCACCGTCACATCTCTTCAGCATCACTCCACACCCACTTCCCCTTTCATCACACTGCCACTACCCACTCTCATATCGCAATTCCACTACCCCCTCTCAGCCCTCCCTCACACTTCCTATCTCCTCTCTACACTGCCTAGTCACACATGGTACCTTCCTGTACCACCTTACGCCCCCACCCACTGGGTGCACCTTCTTCTAGTCCCTTTCTCTCTCTCACACCTCTTTTGTTCTTTCACACACTCTTCCTGCCATTCTCATATTAGTTCACTTCAGGTCTTCAAGCTCAATTTTCTTCATGTGTCTTTTGAACATTTCTTTCCCTCAAACCCACGCTGTCCTCCGCTTCTTAGGGTCACTTCTGCATACACTCTTTGCATCTATAGCCTGCTCTCCCCTTCTTTCTCACTCACTCTTTCTGCTTCTCTTTCTAGAGTTCAATCACCACTTCATGCACAAACTACCTATCCCTCTCAATCTATCTTCCTTTCTATCTAGTCTGTGCAGCTCTTACCTCTATCTAATCACCATATCACATAATAATTCCACTACACTAATAAATTACACACCACACAAATCAACCCCACACAAATCGAAAGCTAACAAATCCAATTCAAAACACATCATTTCACTCCAACCAACATACATCCACCCCGCCCTAAACCAAAACACATAAAAAAAGACGTTGACATTTACAATACCAATCGCCCTAACTCTCGCAAATGCGAGACCTATTGCATTGCAAACGCTTGATTTAAGCAAGGCACTATCTATTAACATTTGTAGAGAGGTATGTGCATCAAAATATATCTCCTTGAGGCAGACGCAAAGTAGTAGAAAAGTTCTATTTTATCCAATCGTTTTCATGTGTTCAGTATTGCGAAAAATCCTTAAAATTAGTTTAAGATAGAGTTTTGTACTGGATAGATTGTATAAAACTTATGCTAGACTAACATACAACTTTACTGGTGCTCAAATGGTGTGCGTGGTACAAAGCAGCCAAATTATGCGCCACTGCTTGGGAAAAGAGCAGCAGTGCCTTATCTTGGTAGGTCTGGCCCTGTCCTGCACTCTCCGTTTTATGCAATGCAGCAAAGGAACTTCGGTGTGCAGTGCTCAGGGTCGGATTGGCAGGGCGTGACAGGGCCTGTGACAGAGGCCAGCTTGTAGTCCGTATTTTGTTAGTCTGGGGATCAAGCAACTCCATATACCTGGGCTGATTTTCCTCCAGAGAGCTGCAGCTTTAGGTGGTACGAGTCTGAGAGCCACATATTAGGCCCATTAATTGTTATTTGCAGAATGACAATAGGGCGTCAGGAGGACGCGCATCATGTGGTGGACCTCCTTCCATCCCGGGCCCCAGAGGTGTCAGTGAGCCTTTGAGAGCGGTGTGTCTTTTGAGCAGTGCAATTAACAAGTAGTCGGTGTGGAAAGGAGGTATTTTGTCCCCCACAGCAGGTCACAACGACTAGACAGACAAGCCTCAGGTGCCTGCTGTCCGCTTTCTGAGGTTAGAAGTTTCATTCAAATACTGTGCATTGGAATGAGAGAAAAAACACAAGAAACACAACCGTTTTAAATAACTTTGCAATAAAAAAAATCTGACTAGCAACGAATAAGAAGAAATCACAATTTTCGACATGAATGGTTGCGAACTGCAGTTGGGGCCTCTTTTGTTTTTGGGTGCCCGTGCCAATTTTTCATCCCAATCCAACTGTGGCTGCGCAGCATGGTGTGAAATATTATTAAAACAGCCCTCCTAAGTATAGGAAGAGAGAAAACAAGACAATATGGGAAGAACAACTTAGAATGGTCATACACGTTAATTTAGGAATCTTTGATGAGGGGCTCCAAAATACTACAACGTACAGTATCGTCTTAGAACGACGTCATTCATGGTCACACAGTAAAATTAAAATAAGGAGCAGATATCACATAGAATTTCTGATCCTGGATCCTGCTCAATTGCACTTATTTTACGTGTTTTCATGCACACGTTCTTATACCCGGAGGGACTTGCACGGGCTAAATGAGCGCAAAAGGGAATAACGTGCAGGTGATCCCATCTGCGAGGCTCATTAAATGCATGTTATTCCTCATTGCAAATGGAAAAACTTGTGAGGGGGTTCAAACCCTCCCGACAATCAGAGCCGTGGCGGTATTTCCCTAGGGTGGCTTAATTTGTCCTTCATTTTTACGAGTCACTTGTAATGAGGCTGTAAATCTCAGATTGTGTCAAGTATTTCTTCCAGACACAAATGAGTGTGGATTATTAGTTAGGTCTCACAGTTGAGAAAATATTAGATTATGACCTTGTTTCTCTAAGGGAATTAAATTCTCCCTTTAACAGCTCCATCTTTGAATAACGTGTAGAACGGAAGTCTCAGTTCTTGTAGACAGCAGATGAAGTTCTCCAGTGTGACGCCAGGGTGCAGCAGAGAGCCACAGCATACAGTTCATTGGCAATAAGAGAACCTTCACTGTTACTAGTTGTCGTTCGTATACTTTTCACCACCAGGATTAACTCATCAGAGTGCAGTGGCGGCTGGTGAGATTTGAAAGTGGTCAGGGGCATAAAAGTTCATGGAACACTTTACATAAGCACCTGCTACATTACACAAGCATCATTCGCCCGGTGAGTTGTTGGGAGAATACGTGCCACAACACACAGACTACAACAGTATCACACAGAACACAACAGTAGAATGTAGATAAATGAAACGCAGCCGTTTGCAAGATTCAGAGTTGGCTTCGACTAGAAACATGGAGAGTCAACACTATTAATAACATGACTCCTACTCAAAGAACTTCGTAGTTCATTAGTATTTTCCAGATGAAATTGCAGGGGATTTGTGTTGTTCGCTCTGGTACCTCTTGATAGTGGTGCCAAATTTAGGACGTATGAGCCAGGGTGGAATTAGGTGCAGGTGATTTTTTTTCCAAGTATAGTTTTTGTGAAAATTAGACTTAATATGCAAAAAAGTGATGGTTTCTATGTGAAAACTGTACAAGAGGTAACCCTTGTCCACTAAAGTAATGGGGTGAAGTTTACTACCACAGCGCATGCAGTAACAGCACACATCACTTTTCACTGTTACCACAAGACACTGGGTTAAAATTATGTATAAAAGCGCACATAGAAGAAAAACAAAAATTATGCGAATACGTAAAATCCAATAATAGGAATTTACATAGGATTTCAGACCCATTTTATCGACTTTTAAAATGCAAGGGCAAATAACTTTTTTTAGAATCTGGTACACCTGTCCATGGAGCTCTGTCCCAGGGGCAGTCTAAACATGCCGGCACTGTTTCAAATTTCACACATTGAAAACCTGACTGTTACATGCTGGCAAACATGTATTTGAAAAACATTTCTGGTAACACCACTACTCCTCTGTATGGAACAATGTTGTATAGAAGAAGACTTAACATAACATACCAACAACTACTCAGAGTAAGAAAAACAGAGAGAAACATACTATGTGACTCACAAAGAACCAATAGTAGGCAACAACACACAAGGGGACATGGTAGACACTTTTAAAGACACAAACAGAAAAACACACCAAAAGAAATATCAAGACAAACGCTGGTATAAGAACCACATGCCACTCTTAACAGACCAAGAAATCTACACATGAAGCGACCAGAAAACCACTACTCGTAGATGCAAACATAAGGATGTGCATAGAGAGAGAGCCAATACGAGCATCACTGTGAAAGAAACACAGAACACTTCGAGCAGCAACACGGTGAGGCACAGAAATGGCAAGAGGCGCTTAGCAGCCACTAAAATGGACACAGCACACATACACATACAAGCGGCCACTAAAATGCATTCAGCACACATACACACAAATATACAAAATGGGTCACAGGCATATGTGCCGAGAAATTGAGACAGCAGCTTTAATTAGATCAAATGCGAGGCAAGCATAGTGGGTCACATTAACCAAACGGCCACTGAGAGCACAAACAGGCCGAGATTATAAAAAAGAGACAAACTAGAGCTTTGAGTGCAGCATACACCCACGCAGATGTACAACAGCTCTGGATACTCAATGAGAGATTTGGGGGATACCGTCATTTATCATACAGAACGTACTTCCCTCGCAGGTGCGCAGTTTCGTCCTGAGGATCTGAAGTTAGAAGATATATGACTGGGCAGCAGGATCACATCACACCGTCACCTTCATGCACGGTCGTCTTTGCTAGAAAATTGACGTGACGTGCAGCCTCAGACCGGGCTGTGTTCCGGGGTTGGGGGCCGGGGAAGTTTAAAATTAAAATATAATATAAAAGAAAACTTATCAGTCGCGCCGCCTCTGCTCGACAGCTCAGAGGCAGGGGTCCCGCGCGCGCTCTTCAAAAAACAGGAACAGCCGAGACGTCACTGCCAACCCCTCTACTGATGCTGCTCCAGCAGCGCCAGGATTGGTTGAGGGCAGAGATACTCCCTGCCCATTAGGAGACCGAGGGCTACGGCATGAAGCAACCCTCGGTCTCTTAAGGGGAAAGCTAGTGCGCATCTTTGGGCTGATCGTAAAAATTATCAGCCCAAAATCGAACATGCGCACTAACTATTGCTGTGACAGTAGTGCACTGTAACTCCTCGAGTGCTGCCACAGCCCGGCCAGCCCTGCTCCTCCCACCCCCTTTAGCATCCCTCCCTCGTTCTACTTATCCGACGCTAATTCCAATCAGGAGTCCTGATTGAGAATTTGAAGGCCGTGGCATTAGTGCAGTGGGCCGTGGCATTAGTGGGGCAATACCACTGTCAGAGTGGCATACATGACAAGCGGAAGGGTAAATCTGACGCAGGTGGAAGTGGATTTTACCTCCCTCTATTACTTCTGCTCTTGTATTGAGGGCAAATGTGTTCCTTGTGATCCCATAATTACGTGCTGGGTTTCTGTTACAACAAGGACAGAGGAAGGCAAAGAACCATACATTTTTCTAGCACATAGTAAAGCAAATAGACTCATTAGCACGTGTCATGGCTTCACATTTGAATGAGGGGTGAATGACCAGTTACTTACCAGTAATATTCATTACTCCAAGTTGTAGACCTCCCCGTCGCAGTCATTACCATATGAGCAATAGCTCCTCCCTGTAACTTAAAAGAAAAACTCCTTAGCCCATCCCTACCCTCCAGGCCATTCCGGCATCCATAGCATATAACCCTTGAAACATGTAAGCACATCCTGTACCCCCAAGCACAAGAGCTGAACAGGGAGGGAGGGAGGGAGGGATGGGAACCAGGACTGTGATGGGGAGGTCTATGACTCAGAGTAATGAATACAGTCATTACCATATGAGCAGATACCAAAGCAAGAATCAGCTTCAACAGAGAGAAGGAAACAGACTTTATTAATACAAGCAGAAAGTCACACCAACTGAATAGAATGCAACACTGTGTCCCCAAATCCAGCCAACCCTGTTCCACCCACCACCAAATGATAATGGGACATAAAGGTGTGAGGAGCACTCCAAGAAGCTGCCCTGCAGATCTCAGCCATAGACGCTCTCTGAAAAAAAGCCCAGGGCGCAGCCATACAGCGAGTCTATCTGCACTGACCCTGGTGCCAGCACGCCACAAGCATCATATGCCACCCCCACAGCCCACCTCAGCCATTGACTGAGAGTAGCACCAGAAGGCTTCAGATCCTGACTAGCCAGGCCAAAGGTCACAAAAAGTGAATCCACCTTACGAAAAGGCTTAGAATGCACCAAGTACACCTCAAAAGCCTGCCTAATGTCCAAACTGTGCAGCCGCACCTCCTCCTCAGAAACCGAAAGAGGATCATGGGTTAAACCAGATCCTCCGAGCAGTGAAATGAGGAAGGGACTTTGAAAACAAAGGAAGAATCAGGCCGGAGAACAACCTGATCCGGAAAAAACCCACAAAAAGGGATCAGAACAAAGCAAGGAACCCGACTCCCAACCCTCCGGGTCGAGGTAATAGCGACAAGAAAAACTACCTTGATCGTCAAAAAACACATACACACCTGACCCAGAGGCTCAAAGGGAGCCGACTGCAAACCCCTCAGCACCAATGGAAGATCCCAAGTAGGCGTAAAGGGCTTAACTATGGGTTTCTGGAGGAAACAACTCCGCAATACACAGGACACCAACGGAACCACGCGCTCACAGGCCTAACCCCTAACGGCCCTCACAGCCGCCCACTGAGCCCGCAAGGAGGAGAGAGCCAGCCCCAAGTCGAATCAATCCTTCAGGAAATACAAGATACGCACAGGATCCAACTCCAAAGCAGACCAGCCCCAATCTGCACACCAACCCTGAAAAGACACCCAATGCAGAGCATTAGAGAAATAGGCACTACTCGCATAAGTCAATGTCCCTTCCCGATGCTTGGTCCACCAGATTTTCATGGAGGCATACTTTCTGTCTTATCCACACTTGATTTAAATGGTCTAGTCCATATCATTACCAAAGTAAATTCTGGGTCCCCGGAAGACCCCTGCCCTCCTAGAGTGTTTAAAATGGGTCTCCCAGTGGTAGGGCCAGAGATATTATCCTCACTGAACCTGTCCCTGGCAACAGGAAAGGTCCCACACAAAGTTAAGGAAGCCATGATAATCCCACTGTTAAAAAAAGCAGGGACAGACCCTAGGAATCTGAAGAACTTGCAACCTATCTCCAGACTTCCATACCTGGCTAAGGTGCTTGAGCAACATGTGCTTAGAATACTTTCATTCTTTTTGGAAGGCCATCAGCTGCTACATGCTAAGCAGGCGAGATTTACAGCTCACAATAGCACGAGTTGGTGATGCTTCAGTAATGGATGTGCTACGGCTAAAAGCTGATAAGAAGCACTGCCATGTGGGGTTCCGCAGGGCTCTGCACTGTCCCCCTTGCTTTTTAACATCTATCTACAGCCTTTGATAGAAGCTCTGGCCAAACTGGATTGTCAGGTATATAATTATGACGATGACACCCAATTAATTATTTGCATTGATAACTCCTCCCAGGCACAGCTTAAGGTACAGAACATCCTTCGGTTTACTATAAACTCGATGACTTTGAACTCACTCAAAGTAAATCCGGATAATACGGAGGTTCTTGCTTTCACTATTGGGGCTAACACCTGGTCCAGCCTCTTTTGGCTCCAAGAGCTTGGCACCACTCCGATACCGGTGCCAGCTGTGAAGAGCTGGGGTATTAGATTAGATTCCAAGTTAGTGATGGATAATCAGGTAGCTGCGGTAGTGGACGCTGTGTGGGAATGATGAGGCAACTACAGAAACTTGTACCCTTGCTGTCATTTGCTACCATGTGTACCGTGGTGTCAGCTTTAATTTTGTCACGTCTGGATTACGGCAACGCAGTATACATAGGACTCCCTGATAAACTTCTGGGGAAACTTCAGGTGGTTTTAAATGATGCAGCACGACTGATCCTTAAACTGCCCAGAAGAACACGCCTCACCCTTGTTACAGCGGCTACACTGGCTTCCTATCAAGCAGAGGATCAGATTTAAGGGCCTGGCATTGCATACAAAGCTATGTATGGAGCGGTGCCAGCTACATTAAAGACCATCTGAAGTCTTATCTGCCTGGTCGTTGCCTCCATTAATCAGAGACACACCTGTTGACCTGTCCACGCTTTGACAGAACCACCTTGGGAGGAAGTGCCTTCTCGGTTGTGATCCCCCAGCTTTGGAATACGCTACGAGAGACTCTGCGCGGGGAGGCAACTCTCCTCCCATTTAGGAAGAAACTTAAGACCATTCTGTTCACTGAGGCATTTGGATAAGTCCACCCCAAGTTCTTGCGCGATCTGCAAGTATTATGGCATTCCTGGGTCTATGGTTTGTAGCGCTTAGAGACCGTTGGTGACTTGGCGCGTTACAAATATAAATTAACATAACATAACATAGGATTTTAGAGTCACAGGATGCCGGGACTGCTGGATAAACTAAGCCTTAGTAAGAGAACACCCCAAAGCCACCAGGTTCATCCTTTCAACAGCCAACCCACCGGCTGCAAGCGAACAAGACAATCCCGGGACAGAGGGGGAAACGACAGGGGACAAGGAACCACTGGAAACTGCCAGCAAGGACCCTCCACCAACCTCAACAACAAAGGGAACCAAGGCCTCCGGGACCAAGCACGAGCCACCAGCACAACTGAAGCCCGATCCAACTTAACTTTCAGCAGGACACTTGGAATCAAGGCATTCAGAGGAAAGGCATACATCAGTCCCCCCTCCCACCGAAAGGAGAGTGCATCCACACTCCAAACCGAGTGTGACCGTACCAGAGAGCAAAGCCTCTCCCTCAAGGCGTTCCCCTGGGCAGCAAACAGGTCCACCAGCGGGACCCCAAACCTCTCCATCAGACCCCCAAACACCTCCTGCATCAGGCACATGTCAGACAGGGAGGGAAACTACCTGCTCAGGTGATCCGCCGCCGAGTTCAAAACCCCCAGCAGATGCAACGGTCTCATAGACAACAAGTTCAACTCTGCCCACTGGCAAACCTGTTGTGCTAACAAGTTGAGGGAAGCTACGTTCGCTCTTCCCTGGCAGTTGACATACACACCACCACCGTGTTGTCCAACCGCACCAGCACATCCCAATCCAGGACCCAAGGAAGAAAAGGAGTCAATGACAACTGCACCGCCTTCAAATCCCTCCAATTCGAAGATATCTGTGCCTCCTGAACTGACCAGACCCCTTGAACAGATTCCTGGTCCAACACTGCCTCCCAAGCCAGCTCGCTGGCATCTGTCATCAGCACCAACCTCTTATGGGACACAGAGGGAGAGCCCTGCAAGAAGGTCCGATCCTCCAGCCACCAGGACCATTCCCCATCAATTTACACACACCCACAACCAACTGTTCGTAATTCTGAGACCCCGGACTCCAATGCCCCAGAACATGATTCACCAGGGGGTACAAGTGCAAATGGGCCCAATGAACAATCATTATGGTAGCAGACATTAACCCCTGAACCCATAACCACTGTCGAGCCATGGAAGACTGGGCTACCAACACCTTCCTCAGCTGTCGCACCAGAGTCAGTCTGCGAGGTTCTGACAGGAAAACCTTCCCCATGTTGGTGTTGAAGGCCCCCCAATGAACAGCAGTTCCTGAGTGGGGCACAGATGGGAGTTCTCCAAGTTCAGAATCTACCCAAACTGCTGAAGGAGCCAGCAAACCTCCTGGGTATGTGCTTGATCCTTAAGGAAAGAAGAGGAAGAGATCAACCAGTCATCCAAGTAAGGAAACACCTGGATCCCCTAAGCATGCAACAACCCTGCCACGGGTGCCAGCACCTTAGTTAACACCCTAGGTGAGGCAGGCAGCCCAAATGTCAATACCTGGAACTGGTAATGATTGACGTCAACACAGAACTGTAGAAACCTCTGGGAATGTCAAAGAAGAATTCCCTTTGGGCACCTTAATTCAGAGACGCCAATTCTAACACACAACTAAACAGATATCATTCATCCATACAGACCCATCCCGTTGAGCAATGCAATGTGCAACAATATAATTCTATAAAAACAAATAAATTCGGGATGTACAGTTTATTTTGTAAGATTAAAAAGCAATAAAAAAACATATAAAATTGCTTTTTAATCTTACAAAATAAACTGTACATCCTGAATTTATTTGTTTTTATAGAATTATATTGTTGCACATTGCATTGCTCAACGGGATGGGTCTGTATGGATGAATGATATCTGTTTAGTTGTGTGTTAGAATTGGCGTCTCTGAATTAAGGTGCCCAAAGGGAATTCTTCTTTGACATAAAGTCAGTCTTGGTACCCTATCCCTTTGGTTTTGGGTCCCTCTCTCTTTTATTAGAAACCTCTGGGAAGCCAAGTGAACCGGCACATGAAAGTAGGCGTCACTGAGACCCAGAGAAGCCGGGAAATCCCCCACGGATAGGAAGGGCAGAATCATTTGTAGCTACATCATTTTGAAGGACCGATGAGGGATGCACAAATTCACCACCTTCAGATTCCGAACAGGGCGGAAGTCCCCATTTGTTTTTTGGATCAGAAACAGGATCTAGTAAACCCCCGACCCTATTGACTCACAGGCACCCTTACCACAGCCCCTTTGCAAGCCAGGTCCTAAACCCCCTCCAACAGAGCCCGACACTTGACCTGAGGTCCGGAAACAGGGGTGGTCTGAAACGCATCCTCCGGTGGAACCCCAAATTCGATCTGATAACCTAGATTGACAATCTGCCGGACCCATTGATCCCGAGCGAACTTTATCCATACCGGGAAAAAAGAGTTGGGGTAACCCCCAACCAGCATCTCTTCCGAACCCCTCAGATAGTCATGATTAAGAAGCCCTGAAGAAGTGGAGGCACCTTGCTGACCCCGGGACTTGTGGAAGGAAGGGACAACCCGGCCACGTCCCCTACCACAAAAGAGCTGGGTGGCCATTTTAGATTGAAGCGCCTGCCCAAAAGCCCACTTATAACCAGAAAACCTCCCTTTCTGGGAAGAGCGGACTGGAGCTAACAACTTTTTGTCCTCCGCCGTCTTTTTAATCAAGATCTCCAATGGATCCCCAAAGAGATTAGAGCCTGTGAAAGGAATCTTCATGAGGGCAGCCTTCTTCACTGCCTCTGCTTTCGAAGGTTTAAGCCATAACTGTCTCCTAGCCGCCACCGAGGCCCCAGCCACCGGAGCACTAAGGGAATCGAAGGACAAATCAGCCAGGAAGCGCAATTGCTGCTCCAACATTGTCAAAGACTCCGAGGGGTCCTCATCCTGTAAGAGCTGCTCTGGAATACCATGACAGTCCTTTAGAAGAGGCTGAACCAGGTAGCTAGAGTAAGCCGCAGAACGAACATCAAGGTTAGAGGCTGCAGAGGACCTCTTCAAAGCCCTTTCAACCTCTTGTCCCCAGGATCAGATGGAACTGAATCCTCGGAAACTACCAGGTTCTGAGATGCAAGTCCCGCCAGTAGGGAATAATCCTTCACCACAGGCATAAACTCCTCTGAGAACCCCTGCAAAGGATATCTCTTAGCCACAAACCGGGGAAAAGTATGCTTGTCAATATCTTTCCATTTACCTTCCAATACATTCCTCACAGATTTATGAATGGGAAGGCACTGAGACTCCTGATAATTGGCAAAAAAGTCCTCCAACTCATCACCCTCAGAGGGATTCCCACACATGCTACAGAATACTGTGGAGGTCAGCCCCTTGGACAAAACAACCCTTCACCTCCTCATCCAACTCCTCATCAGGAGCAGGGGCAGCCGGGGAATCTAATTTCTGCCTCTTTGGCCCCTTGGATTCTCTTGCTAGAAAGGCCGCGGCCACCGCAGGTTCAATCATATTCTGCACATCTGACCAGGAAGGAGCTGTGGAAGGCCCAGCAACCACCACCACCTCCTACTCCTGGAGCCCACTCATCTCTGACCGCCTCCCATCCATGATGAACAAGGGCCAGAAGAGCACACACTACCTTATATATACATATAACTACCAATCAAAATATGACAAAGTAAGGACCAATTTTAGGCAGCCTCCAGTGAAACCAGCCCATACCACCAGGCCTGGAGGCCAATACAGAAGACAACCTTTCATGGTCTCCTAAATCATATAAAACCAATGACCTAACTTGACCCAGGCTCTAAAGGCCCAAGGCAGAGCACCAGATGCAACCCCTATGCAGGTCAACCTCCGAGGGATCTAACCCCTGAAACCAGTAAGTAACACCCCTTTGTATGCCAAACCTAATAGCCTGCAATTTTCCTGGATAAGTGCGGGATTTGTGTAGAAATGCCATTAATTAATCTTATAATTTTACCTCCTCATCACAACCATTGAAACACCAGGATCTGAACACAGAACCTTTTGCATAAGAGTCAGAGACCTTACCCACTGGGCCACAGTGACTCATTCCAATCTAAGGCACTCCCGTTGCCTAGGTCAGCGGTAAACGGCGAAATGCCTAATTACATACTCCCCGCAATTACCACCACCTCCCGCAGACCGGCCTCGCACCCAGTCGCAGTATGGAGCCGTAGGCAACAAGCCAGCGCCATGCTTTGTAGGCACCGGCAGCAAGCCATTTTCGTAATTACAGAGCCAATGCGAACCAGCTTCTGCTGAAACCCACGCTCTGAAATGAAAGCCATCCTTCCCAGGAGGAGGGGCCGACCTGCGCTCAACAAATCCCCTACACCCACCAGGTGGTCCCCGCTACAGCGGGGGATCATACCCGGAAGAGGGGAACCATTGAAACACCAGGTCTATAAAAGAACTACAAGGGCAAGGGCAGCGAGTCATAAAATCGACAGCACAGTCCCGCTATAGCAGAGACTTGATCCATAATACCCACACAAGGGTCGCTATAGCAGACAACCGCACACTCACCTGTAATCAGTTGCAGAGTCTTGCAAGGAGCAGTTTGCAGAAAAAAAGAACAGGATGTGCTTACATGGGTCACGGGTTATGTGCCACAGGATGTGGGAGTGGTCTGGACGGTAGGGATGGGCTAAGGAGTTTTTGCTTGGAAGTTCTGGGGAGCAGCTATTGCTCATATGGTAATGACTGTGATGGGGAGTTCTGACGAGGAGGTAATGGGCCACCAAATTCAGACACCGGGCTTTCAAATCACTAAGGATGCAGAGATGCCCAGTGCAAGGTCAATACACCCAGGTTACTTACTGATCCTCTGCATCACCATAAGTTTCATGTTTTCTTTTTTTTTTGCTGTCTTTTAAATTAACATTTGAGTATTTCCTGTTAAGTAGTCAACTTAAATTGAAGGGAAAGAAATATTTATTTTTTAAGTGCTCATCCCCTTTAAAAAAACGTGTTGATGTGGTTTTACTAAAGAGGTGTTTTGACTCTAACAGAAGTCAGAAGGTGCTAAATTACCCATGTCGAGGTCCCTATTAGCATATTCAATAACCGGCGTTTATGAACATATTACTTTTTTACCTATAGCATAAACATTTGATGTATTTCTGATATATTTTTTCATCATGTAAGATTTCATATTGTTACACATGTGGTATAGTGAAAGAGATGTGAACCATTTCACAAAGAGTTAGCATAAGTGGTGTAATTTTCAAATTCATTTTTTGCAGTTTTAAAGTCTGCTATATATTGTTTAAGTAACATGGTCTTTCATTTTGTTATGATTTTCAGCACAGTGGCATTATGGATGAAAACAGATTTGTTGCTGTTACAAGCACTACTGCAGCAAAGATCTTTAACATGTACCCCAGGAAGGGGAGAATAGCAAAAGGATCAGATGCTGACATTGTTATTTGGGATCCAGTAGCTACAAGGTAAAAACAAATCTAAAAGAAAAAAACTCATCTTATATCGTGACATCAATTTACTAAAATACCTGGTGTTGCAGAAGTGAAGTGAATGGCCCTTTGACCACTTCTCTATGGCAACATTACAGGACATTCCAACACATGACATTTGGCCATGGCATCATACCAAGTGCTAGTACATGGCCGCTAACCATAGAGCCATGTCACCGAGCTCACCTGGACGGACCACTCAGTTGTCCACTTAACCATCAAATCAGCCCCCAGCACCGCCACCAAACCACCCAGAACCTCACACCACAGCTGTAACAAAGTATCCGAAAGCCAATGGGGCAACGCCCTCAACACCTCCCACCCTGACACCACAACCATCCTAGGACAGGCTGTCAAGAACTTCACCACGTGTTTCACGGTCAGTGCCGACAGAGTCGCCCCATCAAACCCACCAAACTCAAAAGATCTGCTAAACATGCCAGTTGGTACACCGTGAAAATGAGAGCCACGAAACGAAATTGCAAGTAACTAGAAAGGAAATAGAGCACCAGAAAGAAACCCACAGACCACACCACCTCCAAGACATTGCTCAGCCACTACTACTGACTCCTGAAGGAGACATAATAGAATGTCCTAACTAACTGCGTCGAAGCCAGCTCCAACTACAGCAAATAACTTTTCAGCATTGTGGAGGAGTTCTCCAACCCCTCAGCAACCAGAACGATCATGTTATAAAATGTATTGTTACCCCTATTAATGGTTTTAACGAAAGCATACATTAAGAGAAATATAATGTGTTTACCATGAACATCATGTACATAATGTGTATCTCAGACTTCATCCAAATTACTCTAAATACCCCCCAGCCACAATGTGGAAATATTTCAAAAACACAGAATAAAAAAAAACTATGGGGAATCCAAACATACCTCATATATATGATGTTTACAGAATATTCCTTTCCCTAATCATAAATAACTCTGAGTTTGTTCCAATTGCTCGATATATAAGTAGATACATAAATGTACTTCCTTCTTGGAATAGGTCAAGTAAATTCCAATAATATTTCACAATGGCTTAGTCCGTAGCCTTCCGGCTAGAGCGTTGGATTTTGAAGCTGTGGAACTGGGTTGGAGTCTCGGCAGGGACCCTCAACATCCTGTGATTCTGGGCAAATCACTTAATCTCCCCGTGCCTAACAAAAATTAATGTGTCCATCCGTAACAAAACTGGTGCTCATGTAAAGTGCTCTGATACCTTTGGGTCGAGTTCGAGCTATATAAAACAAAAACAACAAAAAAAATAACTACAGGATCGGGGGTTATTTGCCTGTTAATAATACCTAAAAATTGATATCATCAAATAAAAATTATATAGTATAGAAGGTATATATCATATAATATATTGTATTACACTAACATATTCAAGGCTGAAACATTAATTTTACCCATTACCTAAGTGTCATGCGTTTTATTGCAGAATTTTAAATGATAATGTGAAATTGACCGAATAGCACATAGAAGTCAAGGGTCAACGCTTACTATAACTTCACAATCAAGAACACATAATCAGTTGGGAAAAATTGAGATCAATAAAATTATGCCAATATAATAGGAACGAATATTCATAGTAAATAGAGTTATGGAAGGGAGATTAAAATATTAGGTTGGTTATGGGGACTAAAAGTGGTTATGGCAAGGGGTACTTCGTGTTAACATATAACACCACAAATAGCAATGGGAATCTGCATCGCCGATGGTACAGCCATCCCGTATGAAGTTTAAACCTAAACAATTGAAATCATCTAAAAATAGGAGCCTTGTCTGAAAATGTGTAACCAGCCAATAAGAGGCTCAAGCATGTTAATACATCTCAAGTATTATAAAATAAGCAAAAGGAAAAAACAAGAACAAAGTATACAGGGCTCTTATCGTGAAGTATTTATTTAAAATGGGGCTATGGAAAAGAAATTTAAATATTGGGTAGGTTATGAGGTCCGAAAACGGTTAAGTCAACGGGTGGTACGCTATTAATATAATATTCGGGTGGTGATGTAAAAATAAGCAGCCAAAAAGCTAGTAATAATGGTGGCCATCTTATCATGGTGAGGACCATACATTCCAAAGTCCTCACCAATAACCGCAAAGATAAGCCCATAACCTGCATTTCATAGTGTGAAGGTAGAAATATATGGTTAATCAACACATGGGCCATTTCATATGTCCAAGATATCAATGAGTCAAAGACTCATGGAAGAATCGAAAATATACCTGACATCTATCACATATGCCACCTTCCCAGAAAAATGGAAATATGATGAAGTTAAATCCGCCCTCAAGAAACTATCCGCAGACCCCAAAGAGCTCAAGAAATGCTGGCCCATTTCCATGCTCCCCTTTCCCACCAAAGTCCTTGAAAAGGCCTTCAACAGCCAACTCACGGAATGCCTGGAGAACAGCAATCTTCTGGATGCCTGCCAATCCGGATTCAACATGAACCATAGAACTGAAACCACCATGATCGCAGTCACTGACGACATCAGAACCTTTCAGGACCATAGAGAAATGGCCGCCTTGATTCTCCCCGAGCTCTCAGCAGCCTTCAACACCATGTCCCATCACACCCTGATCGAGAGGCTTCATCAAATCAGAATCCAAAAGGATGCCCTCAAATGGATTGCATCTTTCCTCATCAGAACACAGAGAATCCTCCTTCCACCCTTCACCTCAGGACACAAGAACATCATCTGCAATGTCCCTCATGGTTCATCCCTCAACCCTACACTGTTCAACACCTACATGATTCCCCAAGCCAACATTGTCAGAACCCTTGAGCTGAACATCATCCCAAATTCAGACGACAACCAGCTCATTCTCTCCCTATCGCATCCACCACAAGGGCCAACTTCTGCTTGTGCATGACCAGCATCGCCAAGTGGATACAAAACAACTGCCTCAAACTCAACATAGACAAAACAGAAGTACTGATCTTCGGGAACACCACCTCCCAGTCGAATGATTCCTGGTGGTCTGCTAAACTAGTTGCCTCACCAACTCCTATAGACCACACCTGGAACCTCTGCATCATCCTGGACAGAAAACTCACCATGAAAACCCAGATCAACACAGTCTCCACTGCCTACTTCATCACTTTTTGCATGCTCCTTTCAAATGGCTCCCAGTCACCAGGTGCAATGTCACTAAAGCCCTCGTCACCAACTAATTGGACTAAGGCAACACACTCTACGTTGGAGTTACCACATACCTCCTGAAGAGACTGCAGACCATACAGAACTCAGCCGGCCAGACTTGTCCTCGATTTCCCAAAATGGACCCACATCACACCACACCCGAAGAAACTTCACTGGCTTCCCATCCACAAAAGACGCCAATTCATGATGCTTACCGATGCCTACAAAGTCTTGCGCAATCAAGGACCAGCATATATCAAAAACAGCCTGAGCTTCCACCACCACGTCCGACACCTGCGCTCCATCTCCCCTGCTCACACCCCCCACCTCCGCTGAAGCAACAGTGGAGTATGCTCATTCTCTTCCCTCGCTGCAAAGTCCTGGAATAGCCTCTCCCTCCACCTCTGCACCTCACCTTCTCTTCAGGAGTTCAGAAGAGACTCAAGACCTGGTTGCTCTACTGATTTCACCCAAGCAGCATGGCTCTCAGCACATTGATATCCTAGCAGATGTTTAGTAGTGCTTCATATCCGGGTTGATATACTCAAGTAATTAAAGCATAGTGTGTTTAAGGTAAGACAATTAAGAAAAGGTATTAAAGGTTATTTGATTTAACATATGTTAACTTGTGTGCTACCACAGGGTGCAGCCATGACTTTTTTGTAGATCAAAGGTCAGCTACACCTGTGTGTCATCTGTCATCATATGACTGGTGAAGCTTCAAATGTTCCACTACACCTTCATATATATATATACAACTCATAATGCACAGTCACAGTACTAATTGCCCAAACACTGTCAGGTATACCTTGGCACACACTGTTATGCTCAGGCACAATCATCATAAACCTAGGTACATCATCAAATGCATAGGAACAGTCTTGTTGCAGTTTAAATGCCTGGTAAACCCATCCTTTACTAAGGTAAACTCTGACATGCCAAGTTACAGTAAAAAAAAAATATTTTGTGATTTGTTGCAATTTATTTTCCCAAAGCTGTTTGTATATAATGGACCTGCACACACGGGCAACAGAGCGCTTCATGTGAAATCAAAATTTACCATATAACAGAGAGAGTGAACTTGTTTAGCATCAGGTATGAGTGAAGTGTCAGTCTTTAAGTCTGACTCTGCAAAGGTGAGTTCACAGGTGCTTGTGGAAACCGAGCAGGTTGATGTTGAGTCAGCGATCTTCAGAGTCTGAGAACTTGACAGGAGAAGGCTTTTTTGGGTGTTTTCTATTTTTCCGCAAGTGGGATTTCAAGGAGTAGGAGTGATTTGATCTTAGTGTTTCTTATTCTTCCCAGGATGCACACTTTGTTGAGATGACTGGCCAGGTAGGATCCATCATAATGGCAGTGATATGCTTAGATTGTCATGCTTGTTGTACCAGGCCTGATGCAGCAGGGAGGATGACCATGTATGGCAGTTTTCAAGTTTGATGAAGGGATGGAGGTTTTCAGTTTTCTTATGAGACGTTTGAAGGAGTCTGATTTAGTAGGTCTGTAAATCATAGTGATTCATACATTTTGGTCTAAGATGAATCCTAATGATTTGACAACTGGAGCAACTTGACGGAGATGTCAATGTGAAAAGTATCTTCAGCCTCCTATTTTTAGATGCAGAGTCATATGTCCAGACACTGCTTTAGTTGTTAAGACACATCATCAGATATGAAAGCACATTCTCTTACAAACACTGATTTATTGATATGCCCAAGCATGTACTAATGTAGCCTTGCACAGCCTTGTATTTGCATTTGTAAAGCGCAACATTCATCCCGAAGGACATCACCACGCTAGGAGAACATACAGTGCGGTGTAAGGAAAGGGTATTTGGTTGCGGCGATTGATGCTTCTTCATAAATCGTTATGTTTTCTTATGATGTGTTGTGTTATTTGTATTTGTAAAGCACAACATTCCTCCAGAAGGACATCACGGCGCTAGGAGAACATACAGTGCCGTGTAAGGAAAGGGTATTTGGTTGCGGCAATTGTATGCCTCTTCATAAATCATGTTATGTTTTCTTATGATGTGTTGTGTTATATTCTGGTTACGTTATAGTTATGTTATATTATCATCCTTCAAAACGTTCATGTAGTGCATCAACACCCTGCCTGGCCCTTCTATTTCACACTTCACAGACACGTGGAATGCTGTCAACTAACTGTTTAGTGAAAACAGACAAAAGAGCCGACAGTACCTCGCAACCACAAACACGCTTCTTCTCTGACACCCACCTCTCCTCACCGCTGCATCCCACAGTGCTCATCCTTCAAAGCCCTGTCTTTCAAAGTCCTGGTTTATACTCTCACCTCCCTTCCAACCAACACCTATGAAGATTATGCCTTACATTCATGCTTCATTAAAACACTCCATGGAGACTGTCTCACCCCTAATAACCATCACCAAGACCCCCATTAAAAGAGGGATAATCGAAGTAAAGTAATGAGAGCACCCCTAAAGTGACTCATCTGGTAGCATTGCAAGGATGGGGACATCCTTACTGTCAATGTCCCTTCTTCCCCTAGAGGGTAAAGATCTTCAATTAAATAAGAAACATCATTTGTTGATCTAGCCGCTGAGGAGACTTGTTCTTTTTTCTCCGTAGGACTATTTCTGCCAAAACTCACCACCAAGCTGTTAACTTTAATGTGTTTGAAGGAATGGTTTGCCATGGTGTGCCTCTGGTCACTATCTCAAGAGGCAGAGTGGTGTATGAGAGAGGAGTCTTCAACGTTGACGCAGGACACGGAAAATACATTGGGCGTCCGCCATTTGCTGACTATGTCTACAAAAAGATGTATCAGAGAGATAAGGTCAGTTATCCTTAATATATCTTTTAAGAAAATAGAATATACAGCAGTTTGCCTTTCATATTATTGCTTTATGCCACTTATGTTGTGCCTCCATTGGCTGATAATATTTATTTGTGCCTGGATGTGATTTTGTAGGTTGTTATAACGGTGACTGAGGAATACCTTCCCGACGCTACATCATTATTTCGGACTTTAAAGATGTCCGACAAATTGAAAATGTTTAAAGTATGCCAGTTTATACAAAACTAGTATCTTCGCGTCACAAACACACACAGAAACATATTCCTTACACCTTGAAATGTCCATTTGACTGCCCTGCCTCAGTCACACAATGAGGAGATACTAGCAAAAGTGACCAGGGAAAGTGAGTGAGCATTTTATTCCCCAAGAATGAGTACATCCTCGTAAGGAGATGACTCAGCCAGAAAATACCTAAACTAAAGTAAATGTTCAACTTTATAGTAAACTTTCTATGGCATACATACATTCAACGACAGGCGTCTCCATCCTTTTCTGTAATAAGAGCTACTTATGTTCAGTGAAAATCATTGCGAGCTACTAATATTATCAGTGTTGTTCTAGTGACCACATCATACAAGATCACATTATTGGGTACACATGCAAGATTATCAGCAGTCATCACCCCAATGCATCAGGCAGGGTTGCCAGCTGGAATGTAAAAATGCTTTATCGGTTTGGAATAACTCATCATTGGTACAAAACACCAATAGCTGTAGTGCACTAAGTTTGTAATAAGTCTTCACAACACAGCATCACTCAAAGATCAGCTGTAAATATAACATAACATGTATTTGTGAAGTACACATTCATCCTGAAGGGTATCTTGGAATTGAAATAATGTTTATTGTAACCCACGTCAACGACTAGAAGCTTGGAATTCAATATTCATCCTTTTTCCTAAAAACATCCACTTGTGAGCCCAACAAAATACACACATTTTCATCTCGAAAACACACTTTTCAATTTTGTTATAAGTATACTAATTCAACCAAGCAAAGAATTATAATTTAGAAGGCTCACATGAGAGCTACCAACATGTAGCTACAAAGCTGCCAGTAGATCACATGCTATTTGCTGGAGAATCCTATTCTACAAGAGCCATAGGTAACCCCCTTTCTTCCATCTACTTGCCCATTATGCCCAAAATCCAAACATCATGAAAAGTCATTTCTATCCATTAAATAATCATCCAAATACTTTGGTAGAGGTGTTGTGTAGGCCTAGGAGAAAATTCTGTTATGTCAGCGAAATCTGCATACTTTTGTGATTTTTATGTTACGCTTGTTACACCAAACTCCCCAAATTATGCCATTTTACATAATGAGGCACCCTTAGTGGTAAAAATGTAATGCGAACGCGTTCATTACACAGGGGAAACCCAGAAGGCGAGCAGCTGTTGTTCAGTGCTGCTTTAGTTAAATACGTAAATTATAGATTTGCATTTTGTATAAGTACGTTAATTATACACACCCACAGTCTTGTCCTCTGCGTACATCCTACTCAACAATCGCGTTCATAGCTTCTAAATAGTATACCACATCATTCCCAAACAACTGACTCTAGGTTTCATCCTTCACATTTGACACTGAACATTTACTTTTATTGTTTATGTATGTATGTGGCTCTTCTCTATAAACAAGGTGTTTCAAACTTTATAATCCAACATTTGAAACCCTATTTACAGGGAACATATAGACAAGCACAGCTATTTGAAGCCTGTTGTTGACACAAGAGCTTAGAGGACAAATTAAACTTTTCTGTGTTTCACTGTTGCAAAGGTTAGAGATTTTATGAGAGCAAGAAAAAGGGCGAGGGGTTGTAGATTCAGAGTCTTGAATTTTCCAAGTTAAAGTTTATTCAGTTGAAGCACCAAATACAGCTAAACACGAAATGTCCTGCCTTGGACTCCTCAAGCCAGCATCTGCCCCAGAGGGCCAGTGAAAAGATTCTGGAATCAGAGAAGCTTGCGCCGGAAAGAGCGAGGACACTACACATTACAAAAGTAAGCAATACATCTATAAATAACACAATATAATATTAAAGTAATTATAATACATAATAGTGAGGCAGAGTTGGCGAGAGAAGAAAGGGTCAAAGGGGCATTAGGAGGAGCAGAGTAGAATGACAGAAAAATGCCTGTTCGAACGTTCATATTGTATTTTTCCTTCCTATAGAGACGGTTTAATCATTCAATGGAAGAGAATTGGTAGGGGCATGAATGTAAGAAAGAGGAGGTAAAGAAGATAAAGGCCCAGTAGGTAGGAAGTGGATAGTTAAGACAGATCAAAATTGTTCTGGGCAGCCAAGATGGCGGTAGAGCTTTCGAGCAGCTCCCGTAGCCTAGCAAGTTTCGGCCAACATCCTCCCTGACAGCACAATATAACAACTCCCCCGATTTCTCCTCAATGTTGGGACACCCCCGGGGCTCAGTGGACCCTGGCTGTAGCCGAGGTGGGGACACGGAGACCCTAGAGTGCAGCAACTGCCACCGAGTGCCTAACGCAAGGTGGCGACTGCCCTCGCACTGAGAATCGAAAGCGTGGCTTAGTGGCTACTGAAAACTGCGGCCCAATCGATCCACAGGCTCTATACAGAGGGCGACACACATGGAGAGCGGCCTCTAAACTGCTTCACTCAGTGAGGTGAGGCTTGTGCTGTAGAGCCTGGCGACACTGCTGTCGGCCAGCCCCGCCAGTACCAGGGCCTACCTTCAGGGGTCGACCGGCCAGTTGCAGCAGCTCTGAGATGCCAAACTCAGCCCAGACAGGGCCCAAGGTGACCTGCTAAAACAGCAGCTCCCCCACGTTGCGACATGTGAGGACCAAGGAGCGTGTTAGGGCACCAACCTTGCGATGCGATCTGCTCCCTTCAGCCCTCAGGGAGAGTGACACAGCCTGGCTGCCTGAGGCCTCCCTGCACCTGAGCATCCCTGACTGTGGCCTGTTCTTGAGGCGGAAGTGGTGGCCCTTACCCCCTTGATGCTGCATGATTACTTGACCCACTTGGACTGAGGCACACACAGGAACAGTGCTGCTGGGGTGGTGTGAAGCAGCCCAGACTGCTTGGCCTCCTGGACAGAACCTAGAAACTGACCCCTAGTGACCACTTTTACCCAAACGTATGCTACATTTTGTGGCCCCGGATGACAGGCAAGCACCAACAGTAGTAACTGACACATACCCTGGACCCAGCACGGCCTGGGCGGGGCAAGTGAAGCCCTCTGAAACCACAACTGGAACCTAGTGGAGTACGGGGGGCTCCTGCAGCTTGCGCACCTCCGCTTAGTGGTGCAGCCATAGGCAGACATATAGATGGTAGCCACCTATCTCCTCTCCCCAGAGGCTATACAGAGCAACACCTGACACGCCTTCCATCCTTCACATTGCTGTTTTTTGTTCTAAGCCAAATGTGAGACAACTTTGGAATACTACTGAGCCAGGATAAGAAAAGATCCCTATTGTTCTTTGCTACTTTTACTATGTCTTGCTCTCACTGCCCACAATAGACATTCGTTAGGCTCCAAACGTCCCCTCTTATACCTGAAATAATAAACTCCTTCCACACAAATCTCTTCATTCTTGCGTGCCACCCACTTTTCTTTTAACACCTCTAGCACAGGGCACAAGTTACAGCCATGCTCCTCCACTGCCTCTACTTAGCTGGATGTATCATCTTGAAAATACGCCGTACCCCATCAGTTCCAGAAGAAAACATGCTTAGCCCATTGAAAGCAACAAAGGATGAGGCTAGTCTGAAGGGCACACTGAAGCAAACACACCCTCTGGAGTGTAAATAAGATCACGGGAGCCTGAGGTATGTGTAAAATACCACAGGCCACCTGAAGTAACTTGAGGATTTCTGTTCTATTGGGCAATGAGTGGAGATTTGTCTATATGAACACGTTCACACACTTGCACAATGGGCCGTAGTGTTTTCCCGATAAAATAACAAAGGTCCAAGCCATTCAGAATGTTTGATTTCTTCAATGATGTTCTCACTTTAGAAATTTCTTTTGTAGATCAAAATTAAATAATATTTCACCCCTCTTCAAATTTAAATTTGCAACCACCTTCAAATTATTTTATTTTCTGGATGAAACTTTTCAGTTGACATAAGTAATTTGAAAACGCTCAGAAAATATTTATTTTTAATCCCCCAATCTTTATTTTGGCTCTGTCACCATAGATCCCATCTGATCAAGGTGCTGTGGGTCTAATATTATCCACAGCTCACGTCGCTTTACCCATCTTTTTTTGCCACATGTTGACCACTGTTATCCTCCTGTCCCTGTACTTTAATTCAGTTTGATATGCCCCTCTTAATTTTATGGACTTCCTTCACTATGTCTATGAGCTTATTTTAAACTCATGCAACCCACCTCCATGAAACCTATTGACATCATCTTTGCCAATCAGTGTATATGAGTTGTCAAATCTAGAGCCAAAGTTCTCACCAATACCTTTCAATAAAGCACACTCTTGTTTTTATGATGCATCTGTAGTACAGACTCTTTTATTTCCTTCCCCTTAACTCCCACATTCTTCAACACATTTATGCTGTAAACCATTCTTTTTGACACACACACATATGCTTAGTGTCCTCGTTTGTTCTATTACATAGTTGCATCACAGCAGGTCATGTCTTGGTATTTCCTACATTCAAATTAGTGCCAACGATAACACTCACTTGCTACATTTGGTCTCCCTCTAAAGCTAATGTATCTGAAATCCTCTGTATTCCATTGAATACACTCATAAGGCTTTGACATTTATTTCATACACCTTGCTGAATGTTCAGTACCCCTTGCCAATTCCAACATGTGTTCCAAGATGGCATCTTCAGTGGACACATGTTTTTTTCTGCTATCTTTTTCAACTGGTTGATCCCTGATTGTGTCGCAATGAAATTCCCTATAGGTGCGTGTGTCTGCTGCCAGAATTTGGGCTATTTGATAGAGAAGATGGTATCTCTACCAATTTAATAAATGGAATCTGATTAGGCTACAACACAGTGCCGAGAACATCTTTGCTCAGCCCCTGGGACTAGCATACAAGCTGCAGGCCATTCCTCAGTAAAATGCATGTTGAGATCAAGCAAAACCAAACAATATTAAAATAGCACAATAAAATTCATGAAACAGTTTTGAAAAACCATGAACAATTCAATGTGGAAAAAGACACACAAATAATCAAAATTTGGTAAAGGAACTACACATATGGGTGTTAAACCTGGCATCCCGTGACTTGTTTGCCTTCTGACCTCTTGTTTTGCTGACTTTATTTTTGCTGACCTTAGGACTCTGGGCACTTTACCACTGCTAACATGCATGTGCTCTGTACTTAAACATGGTAACATTGGCTTATCCACAATTGGCATTTTTAATTTACTTATTGAGGTCTATAGGAAAGTGATCTACATGTTCCCAGTGCATCTAACATGTCTCAGGCCTGCCATTGAAGAGACTGTGAGTGCAGCTTTTAACTGCCTTGTTGACCTAGCATGTTAAGCCTCTTGCCAGGCCCAAACCTTCCTTTTTAATACATACATATAAGTCACCCATAAGATAGGCCCTGGACAGCCCAAGGGCACGGTGTAGTGTATTTAAAAAGTTGGACATGTATTTTTGAGATTTACATGTCCTGGTAGTGAAAAACTCTTAAATTCATTTATCACTACTGCATAGCCTATCTCTCCCATAGGTTAACATTGGGGTTACCTTATTACATCTTATGGGTGGAATTTCCAATTGGGAAGAGACTGACCTCCAGGTTTAGTGTCACACAAAGGAAGCTTAGCTGTGCCTGATGGGCCATCCACATCCTGATGGGTTATCCTAATGGAAGGGAAGAGCTGACACACCTGAAAGGGCTGTGTCAGGTTTCCGCACAAAGGACTGTATACCCCCTAGAATCTATGGAGAACTGGGGTTTTTTAGAGGTACAGGGAGATACTGGGCGCACTGCACACGTTAGTGTTGAGAATGGATAGGTCTGGGTGCAAGTAGGCGAGGGGAAAAGGCCCTAAACCCCTCCAAGGGTGTGCAACGCACACACCAAACAATGTGAAAACAAATACCAAATGCACACCAAATTGCAGTACAGAGAGAGATGTCTCAATGGGCATAGATGAGTACAAGTAACATAGTACAGAACACAAAGGGGAAGCGAAGTAGTGCGATTCCTCTTTATTTGCATGGACGGCCAGCCGACACGTGTTTCGTCGTCAAGCGGTAACAATGCTTGCACGACTCATCAGGGCTGTAGCGCGGAAGAAAAGGACCACAGGTCGCTAAGCCGGTGATACTTCCGACCTGGCCCCTGCTCGAGACCAGGTAAATGTAGGTTGGTGGATGTAGCTCCAGAGTCCAGGGATCATGCAGTGTAGACGATGCTTTGTGTAAAGGCAACAGTACTCCAAGCGACTCCAGTAAAAGGCTGCCACCAATGAAATAAAGCATCCGCTTCACGGTGCTATTGTGACTGGGTTGAAACAACCATATAAAATTGTCAGGAATCTTGTGGCGACCCAAATGTGCGGGATCGATAGTTATTGTGCGACTTGCGGGATAGATAACTCCTCGCATCGGTTCCGGGTGCGCAATTTTATATGGTTGTTTCAACCCAGTCACAATAGCACCGTGAAGCGGATGCTTTATTTCATTGGTGGCAGCCTTTTACTGGAGTCGCTTGGAGTACTGTTGCCTTTACACAAAGCATCGTCTACACTGCATGATCCCTGGACTCTGGAGCTACATCCACCAACCTACATTTACCTGGTCTCGAGCAGGGGCCGGGTCGGAAGTATCACCGGCTTAGCGACCTGTGGTCCTTTTCTTCCGCGCTACAGCCCTGATGAGTCGTGCAAGCATTGTTACCGCTTGACGACGAAACACGTGTCGGCTGGCCGTCCATGCAAATAAAGAGGAATCGCACTACTTCGCTTCCCCTTTGTGTTCTGTACTATGTTACTTGTACTCGACTGTATACCCCCTGTAGTGAGTCGGGACCCACGGCAGGAAGTACAGGGACTCTGTGCACTTCGAAGGCCTCACTTTGAAGTCCCCCCACTTTAAAAGAGGCACAACTGGGTATAAGTACTTGACCCCAGAAACCACCAACTCTATACACTTCTGGACTTGTGGATATTCTGCCAGAAAGAAGGACTGATGTGCTGCTGTAAGAACTGTCACTCTGCTGGACTACTACTCTGAAGGAACTGCTGCCCTGCTATGCTGACTTGTTGCCTACTGCCCTCTTGGCTGGATGAGAAGGAGATGGACTTGCATCTCTAGAACCCAGAACCAAAGTGACTCCAGGGCTAGTTGGCTGGCGTCCTTATCTGATGCCTCAGAAACATAACAGGATTCTAACAACCTTGCATCTGCACCTATATTCTGCCATCTGTGAATCTACCCTGCCAAGTGGTGCTACCCCAGCCCTAGACCCTTGGAAGTGGGCTTAAAGTGCTTTGCAAGACTCTATGGTACCAGCGGAACCATTGCATCTCCTGTGCTCCACAGCACACCCGAGCAGAACCCATGCATCTCAGCTGCTGGGTGGATTTAATCCTATGCAAAAACTTGCATCACTACCGCAGCCTGCATCACCTTTGAAACCGCCATGGTACGACCCATCCTCGACGAGGCACACACATCTCTCCTTGACGGCAGTCTCAACAACGATGCCGGCTCTGCATGGCAGAATCGCAGCTCTTCAGAACCAACGCATCACCCTGACTGTGCGCCACACCCTCGACACCGGACTTTGCATCACAAGCACCGTTGACAGGATCCTCAGCGATGACACAGGCTCTCAGACCGCAGACTCACTGCATCTCGGAACCGGTGCGACGCATCTTCGCGGATCAAAGCAAGGCTCCGTGAACCAGGATTTAAGGTACTCTTACCTGCAGGCTTAATTATGTCCCTGTGACCAGGCCGCACTCCATCGCATTCAGCCTGGACTTGTGGCCTTGTCCTGGTCTAGTGTGACCAGATATCCACAGATATCCACGCCTTTTGGTGCTATTTCCTCCAGAAACGTTCAAATTCATTATCTCCGGTTCTACTAATTGATTTTTTGTCATTTAGGTCTTGTTTTATTTATTGATTTAAGCTCTATTTATCTACACTGGTGTGGGATCTTATTGTGTGGTGTTTTCACAGTTTTACTGTTTGAAGTGTTGCACAAATATGTAACACTTTGCCTGTAAGTTAAATCTGAGCTAACAGTGGATGAGCGCATGTTCATTTGGGTTTTGCTTGTGCTTTTCCCTGACTAGGATTGTGGTTGCTACTTGACCAGGACTCAAACCCCAGTCAACCAGTAACCCTGCAATGACCCACCTGGCATGCTTAATTGTAAGAGTAAGTACAGAGGCCCAAGGTTTTTCCAAGAAGCTCACAGCTGGTGCTATCTAATGAGAGGATGCAAATACTAGGGCTGAGTAGGTTTGATTTTACCTCATCATCTGTAATCCACCACCAGACATTCCATGCATCTTTATCTCACTCTCCAAGTCATTTTTCATTTCTGCTTTCTCTCTTTGTCATAGTCGTAGTCTTTCTGTTACTTCCTCTTTCTTCCCCCTCTGGTGTTTTTCTCTCATGTTCTGGATCAAAGTCTGTTCAGAATAAATAAGTGCCGGTTCACAAACATATGTTCCGGTGGGCCCTCTGCAACCACCAGCTCCAATTACGCATTGCCTGCCTTCCATATTTAATCTACTTCTCCAGTCAGCTGAATTCCATTTGATGAAAATTCTCAGCCTATCATGGCGGCGGTACTTACTTTGACATTCATCAGTGTCTGCTGACACCCAGTGTTTTGATGCCATGACAGATTGATCAGCTTTTTGTAAAATGTATTACACTCAAACCAAAAGGGACTGAATGTTTTTGTTCCAGACATGCTGGGTGTTTCCTTCTACTGCATGTCGGACAGTGTTATGTTTTTCTGGCTTGGACTGCCATGTCGGCGCTGGCGAGCTCCAGGCACGAAAAAAAAACGGTATCAGAAGCTCTGACCCATGTATGGTGGGCCTACAGATGCTGTGGAGCTAGAGTTTCTGCAGAAGCGGGCTCACCACTAAGGTGTTTTTGACAGCTTAGTGGGCTAGAAACACAATACTCCTCCCACCTCTAAATAGGAGGCTGGGTAAATGAGTAATTCACAGATTTTTGTCAAACGCCCCATTATAGTCACTTTTAATTGAGAGTCTAAATTTGATCCTTACCAAAATTAATGTTGAATCGTTTTTTGCTAGGGTGCAAATAATGGAAACAGATTAATAATTCCTTAGTCATCTTTAAATCATTTTTATTAATAGGTCAGATTTTTGCCCCCAACAGCGACTGGACCCATTAGAAGTTCACGTTTTTGTTCACAGTGAAATCTCTGTGCTATAAACATGCAAGAATCAGTGTGAAAGCACTGATTCCTGCCAGTTATTCCCCAAAATCTCATAGTCCTATTATTTCCTTACCCCTGAATCAACCAGAATGCCATGTAAAAGCTCTATACAGCTGGGTTTTATCAGTAGAAGCCTCTTGGTGCTCTATCATGACCTTGGGCCTGATTTAGAGTTTGGCAGCCAAAGTAGTTTCTTTTGGGCAGACCGAGCACTTTTCCTCCACCATCTCGATGGTACTCTGCCTGCCAAATTTAGAGATGACTACTGGCCCAGCAATCTTAAATTATTGTTGAATGTAGCCCTGTTTAGCATATTCCAATTATTATGTGACTCACTCCATTTGTCTTGTTTACTATTTTTTTTAATGGTTACATACCTTCTTGATTGTAGCTTCTGAATGTACCCTATACATATTAGAGGAACTGATTTCATTTGTTATTGCATAACTCTCCAATACATTCTCTGTAGCGGATTGCTTAAGAGGAGACTTTTATCATCTAAGTTCCAAAAATATGTCTAACCTAATTTGGCTCTCGTGTAAAGCGCTCTAACGCCCTTGAACTAAAACTGCAAAAAAAACAACTAGATATCTGACCTACATATGTAAACACTTGCTTACGACTACGGGAATTTTTGGATAGTTTATCTCCAACCACACATTAAATTCACCCTTACTTTAGATTGTTCATCTCCAACCACCCTCGAGCTCACAAGAGTTTTATAATCACAATTTAGATAAAAAACATAATGACACTGTAAATCTCCATTTATTTGGGCTTTCAGGTGGAACGAAAGAGCCCCCAACCTTTAACAATATGAAACGTTTCCTTCGTCCCTATTATGAAGTGAGATTTAAGACGATTTTTGTTCAGGGCAGTGGACTTGTGGCACAGCATTGTAAAAATATATGCATAACTTGCACAATTAACATTTTACTAGCAGTTACACTAAAACTGACAAGTATGTGGAAGAATGATATATATTGGGTGCATAATCAATTATTATTATTATTCAGCATTTAGTAAGCGCATAGCTATACAAAGGCATCCCAGCGCTAGCGGCTGAACAGGAGGAGGACTGAGAAAATTATAGGGTGAGTTGTTGAAATAACTATGTTTTAAGAAGTTTTTGAAAGGGGGGAAGACGAGGTTCCGAGCGAAGGTGTGGGGGCAGGGTGTTCCAGAGTCTAGCTACATTGTAAGAGAAGGATCTTCCTCCACTTCTTACCCTCTTAATTTGAATGACTGCGTTGTTAAGATTAGCCGAGCGAAGGCATTTTCTTGGGCGGTAAAAGGTGATGAGGGAGCTATCGATTACTGGGCCCTTCCACCATAGGGTCTTGTGGGCTATACACAGAGATTTTAATTTTACTCTTTCCAGAACTGGCAAGCAGTGCAGGGTCTTCAGAGCCGGCTTAGCCGACTGAGTTTTACGAATCCCGAGCAACAGCCGCTCAGCGCAGTTCTGCGCGACTTGGAGTTTCCTTATGGTTGCTTTAGGTGCTCCTAGCTAAAGAGAATTGCCATAGTCCAAACGAGAGAGGACCAAATAAATAGTAAAATTAGCTAACCTGCCAAAACCGCCTTTTGAAGCATCTTGGTGGCTGCCCTCCTGCCATGAGTTCTCCGGCTCTAGTGAATAGCGTTATAGGAATGTCCCAGTCTTGTGCATACAGGGAGGTTCTACACTAACATGTCTTAGTAGGCATATTCTAATCATATTGGATCTTCGCGCATAATTGGCTCCATCACTGTTTCTATATGCATGTCTGTTCAATAAAGCTTGGGACCAATCATGTGTATGACTGTTTGCTGGCAAATTCATGGCATGCATAGGCCAGAATCAAAAGGCATTTCCTGCAGATAGAAACATTTAATAGGGCACAACCTGATTCATAATCCAGAGAATACAGAGATGGTGTGATTTTGCCTTCATGAGTGAGTTAACTACACCAGATTTAGCAAGTCTTTGCATCTGTTTGCATTACATTTTTAATGCAAACCCAATGCAAAATCTACTGGTGGGATTTACAATCCAGTGGAAATCAACAAATCAAGATTTGCATTGGATTGCAGGCCAAAGAAATGCAACTCAGTGCAATGCGCTGCATGCATCACTTTGCATCAAGGGGGCATTCTATGGGTGGTGCACAGGCGTTCCCATTGACCACCCATGGGTTTTGAAGAACATCTCTATTATAGAATTATAGACAGGGATTTGAGCCAATATGGAGAAATGTTTTCATTGCTTCTTGTTTACCCCACTTTGCATGTGTGCTGCATTCTACAGCATGCATACAAATAGGAAAATGCCTAAAGTACAGTTTTTGTACAGGAAGGAGCAACTTGCTGCACAAAAGTATACTTACCACAACACAGACACCATTACACTATGGCGCAAGGGTGTCTGCATTGCCGTATGGCAGCCAAAACTGTGGCAAGTGTGCCAGCGCAGGGAGCGAGCAGAACAGTAGATTTTGGACTGTCTGCTTTCTCCCATTCACACAACACAATGGAGCAACTTTAGTACATGTTTGTACATCTACCCACAAATGTGCATTTACATGTATTTTAAAATCCTGTCTGTCAAAAGCAGGAATACATTTGTTTTCAGGAGGGGAACAAAGCGTACCCAAAGTGTCATCTTGGGTCCGTACCGGTCGGAGGAGGTGGAGATCTCAAAGGGGGTGCCGCAGGGCTCTTGTTTGAGCCCCACGTTATTTAACATCTACGTGGCCCCCCTGGCTAACATCATGACATCCCACGGTTTCATCCCGGTATCGTACGCGGACGATACTCAACTCCTCTTTCCATTTAAAATGCTGACATCTGAAGTGCGAAACTCCTTTGCCCGGGGGATGAAAGAGGTGGCCCACTGGATGGCATCAAACTTTCTGCAGTGCAACGTTTCCAAAACGGAGGTGATGCTCTTTGGAGAAGCTAAACGCCTGTGGACTCCTGACTGGTGGCCTCAAGATCTGGGCCCAGTTGTGAAAGATCTTGGAGTAAAATTGGATCAGGAGCTCTCCTTGAAACAACATGGAAACCAAGTGGTCGGCTCCTGTTTCCATGTCATTGGGCTTCTCCGGAAAGTATTCCCCCTGCTCCCTGATACCACCAGAAGAACTTTGGTACAGGCGCTCGTGTTGAGCAGACTAGATTATTGCAATGGATTGCTGCTAGCTGCCAACGAGGGGATTATTTCAAGATTACAGGTTGTGCAAAACACTGCTGCACGCCTTGTTCTTAATGCTCCTGCTCGTACTCCATCTAAACCCCTGTTAACCAAACTTCACTGGCTTTCAGTGAAACAGAGGGTGATGTTTAAAACATGCTGTGTCATTCATAAGTGCCTCACAGGGAAAGGACCCGACTACCTGACTAAAAAGTTTAATTTATATGTCCCCTCCCGATCTCTTAGATCAGGAGATCGAGAATTGCTATGTGTCCCCAGGATTAAGAAGACAAGACAAGGGGGAAGGGCCTTGTCAGTGGCTGGCCCAAAGTTGTGGAATAATCTCCCCATAGAAATCAGACAATGCAGAGATCATCTTCCTTTCAGGAAAAAACTAAAAACTTTTCTCTTTCAGCACTAGGCCATCTATCTAGGGAGGAATGTTTTATGATTGGGTCCTCTTTGCTCACAGATGATGCCAGAGGCGCGGAGATACTCCTTCAGGAGTCGATTCCCAGCGCGGTATAAGTTTGCAAATAAAATAAATAAATAAAGCCCGCAACAGCCCCCACAGAAATAATATAGTCCTCATCAAGGAAAAAAACATTAAACAGTGCAGATGCACCTGTTGTCTGCCTTTACGCCTATGAGAATGTAGCCTGGATATTTTTGTTTAGAAGTAAATATTTACCCATGTGTGAAAACCGTGGGAAGCTGTGCCGTTCACAGCGTTCCGCTGGTACTTAGAACTATCTGAAAATTCCTGAAAAGTAGAAAATGTAAGCTAGTACTAAGTATATGTTCCTTTGCTTTGAAATTGTTTACTAATTGAGTATAGTTTTTTATGGTTGGCAAAACAAGGAAGGGCTAAAGATGCTGACAGCAGGAGTAGGAGCATGTGTGTATTCCAGGGCTCACACACTTGAAAGCTGTAGGTACTGGTATCATGGTCCCAGTGGCGGCTCCTCCACTAAGGCAGAGGAGCGCCACCCCACTGCTTCTCAGCAGTGTAAAATAGGAAAAATAAAATGATAGCAACACAATGTTATTATCATTTTATTTTTCCCTGCTGATGCAATTTTGAGGGGTGGGGCTGGGTTGCTCTGCTCACAGAGCAGGGGTAGGAGAGGTGGGCACTCTGTAAGTATGTATGACGGCTTGGCCGGCCGTCTTGGGACAGCCTAACATGCATTAGCATGTTCTCCACCTGACTGTATTGCAGCCTGGTTGGAGAACATGCACAGGCTCATAGTCCCCGCCTGAGTGCTGAAGCACAGTGCTCAGACCAAACACAACTCTGTTGACCGCATCATTGTGATTGGCTTACGGGAGCCTGGGTGCTTTCTGCTTCCGTTCTAGTCGGACTCATCACAAAGAGATGCACAGAGACGACAGAGGAGAGACACAGTGATGAGGTACATTTTATTTTTATTTTTATACAACCTCTGCCATCCCCGATCCGTGCTAGCCACCACTGCATGGCCCTTATGGTATGTAAAGATATCAGAAAGTGGTTATCAAGAAGAGGCTAATGCACTGTGCTGACAGTAAAAGAGACATTGATATTGTAAAAGTGCACAATGTGTCTACAATACAAGATTGGTAATGTCACGTGTCTACAATACAAGATTGGTAATGTCATGGTCTTCTGCAGGTCTGCCAGCCCGTCGCTGTCAAAAGGGAACCTTACAAGGGAGAAGTGATCAAGTTGAAGAAATAGACGACTCGACTATCAGGTGATGTTTTTTCTCCTTTTTTCCAATGAACCCTTGCACATTATGGTGCTTTTTACAGGTAGCACAGAGTGATAGTACTGCATGGTTTTCTGTGTTGTTATCATAATTACTAGTGTTACAGGGAGTGGTGTTTCCAGGTGGTCTTGTCTCACCCAGCATTGCTACTTGCTTTTCCTTTCCCAAATTCCACCTTCTCAGAGCAGATGAAATTTGTGAGTGGAAAAGGGCCCAGAATTTATGAAAAACATGCAGTAAATGGCCCGGTATATCCTGGCCATGCGTGCTATTTCCCATTCCAGGACACACACTACTAATGGACGGAATAAATAAGAAGGAAATAACACCTGGGGTCATATTAAATAAAGTGTTCTATGTGCAGCAACGGGCGTGTGCACCTGGTTTCTACGACTCTGGGAGATTTTGATATTACAGAAGGGCCTTCAGACGCTCTGTAGTACAGAGTGTGCTGACATACATATAGCATCAGAGTGATCTGAGAGGGATATTCCCTCATTTGCATGGGACATCGCCACAATCAAATGTTGGGAAGACTTTGCCTCTGCACCCCAGTGCTGTATTGTAGATGTGGTGCAGGTGCAAAGAGAATGTCAGATGGTTCACTGACTGTGCGCCACAAAAAGTGTGCCCCAACGGCGCCCTCTGAAAGGGGGTAAAGAGGTCGCATGAACACCCCAGACTTCCCTCTGCAGGCAAGTGCAGTCATTCACTGCGCCCACCAGCAGGGGGAACTTTGCCCCCTTTGTTTCACATGCCTTCCCTGTGAAAGATGGAGTGGCTGCTTCAAATCGCTGCTCTACCTTTCACTAATGCTCTTTCCCAAGAGCAGCCAAACTTTGTTGACTGTCCTGGGGAAGTCTACTATTTGCAATAGAGTGCACTGTCTCTGTTTGTGCCCGGCGCATCTAGTTAAAGTTGCATTGCGACACAAGTAAGGACAGTGCACCCTTTGCATAATGCGGTCACTTGTAATGTTAACACCAGACCTGGTATTATCACTCTTTTTCTTATCAATTGACTTGTAATGGGGCCCAATGACAAAATAAGCAATGTGTTCTCTTTTTATTATAGTGTTCATTCAATACCTGTTCAGAATGGAGCGGTCAGAATATTGTAACTTCAATTCTACCTGACATATAAGTAACGCATCATTCACATACAAAGCAGCAAATAGTTTGCATCATCCTTTCTAATCAGCAAGAAAAGTGCATAATATAGGCCACCTTAAATAGTACAAGTATGAATACACCAATAATCCAGAAATATTGTAATATGAGCTGGCTGGTCTACAAAGAACCCTGAAGGCCAAAAGAAGGGGACATATCAAACCACTTTGGCGAGTCCCAGATCTAAGGTACTTAGCATCCCTTCATATAGCAATGCAAAGGATCTCAAGCCACTGGTACTGTTTGAATATCTACCACAAACTAACCTAAAAGAGGTCTTCTTGGTGTTAGGTGAAAGACGTTATGCTGAAAGGCACACACGAATGGCCTGATTCACAGTCATTTGAACACCAAGTTTGTCTTGTGAGCAAATGACTAGCTTTGCGGATGTAAATCCCAGTTTTTGTACACAAACCCCGAATTTACACTTAAAAAGTGATTTACTAACACTTAATATTACAGCAGCATCTGCTGACAGTGTCAAAGAGTAGGGCAGCTAAAAACAAGTATGCTGTGGAAAGTAAGTGAACACCCTCAAACCTGTGAGGCACATTTCCACCGTGGACATGGTTGTGGATTTACTGAAGTGCCAGCCACAATCTATGTCCATGGTGAGAATAGGTAGGCAACATTCCCACAAATAGTGGGGGTAAGATGGAAGGGATTCCTCCACTGCAGCAAATATTCCCTTTGGAGAAAACAAAATGTGTAAAGTGTAATTGCACTATTGTGCGGTGTTTATGCTTGTCAAAATGTACACCTTTTAAATATACTCATGCAAAATTGCAGTTGAATGTGAGAAACTTGATATACTCAATCGAATTCCAGAGCTACTCCGCGGAAATTCTTAGGAAACCGCGATTGTCACAGATTCTCTGGAGCTCTGCTGGAGTCTTCTTGGAAGTCCACATTTTTTAGAAATGTAGTCCAGACACAGACGTAAATCAATTAGCGTAAATTTCATAATCAGGATCTAAATTACATAAAAGTCTAGTTTTAAAAGTTTTCGAAAAGTCCTCTGATTGTCAAGGGCTCAAAGAGAGAGAGAGGGGAATTATATTCCAAAGAGTGACTACCAAAACGCAAAGGATTTTCTGCTCTTGTGCTGTCTGCCGCGAGGCTCTCACACATCAGTCAATTGGTTGAGCACAACTGCTAGTTAAACACATCCAGTATAATTCCAACCAGCAGCTGATTGTCAGTTTTTGTGATGATGAAGTCTTTGTAATTGGATTGGTTGACATATGGAATATTGCTATGTTTGATCTTTTATTTTTGTACTTCTGTTTTAGATAAAAGAGTAATCTTTTCACTCAAAGCCGAAGACCATCCTCTTGTCAAGAACAACTTCTTACTGGTCAATATTCAGAATAACCTCAGCAATATTTTTAAATATTTTGCTCTTTTGCCCTTGCAGATCAAATTACACTTATGTTCTGATTTTATATTAATGTGCATCTTTCGTATTAGATTGCTTTTCCGAAAATATGGAAATGTTAATAATAATAATCATTTGTATTTGTAAAGCACGAACATATCACCCTTCAAGGGGTGCTTTGGGCCGTCGGGGAGATTAAGTGAACTATTGCACAAGAGTCATATGATGCTGAGCTGAGCTGCCGCCACCGGGGATCGCATCACGGGCCCGTCTTGTGGAAGCGGCTGCTCTGGCCGCTGCGCCACACCTCTCCCTAAATTGCGCTTGTACATTTGGAAAATCTGAAATCCTGAAATCATTTTGCCTACTTTTGGCAGCCAGAGAAAACCTGGCAGAGACTGGTGCCTGTTGGAGAAATGTTCACCGGTCTGAAGGCCACAATGATGTGCTTCTCCCCATGTGTCCATTCAATTTCACTGCAAGTGGGCAGCCCTGCAACACGTGTCTTGCGGGTACATCTGACATCATGGTTTGCTATTTCACTGCCTTGGAAATGCTGCTGTTGAATAACTCTCTGATGCGCTTCCATCTCTCAGAATCTCACTGTATTATCCTTTCAGACATGTTACATTCCCAGAAATATACAAGGAATACTTACTAATATATTACCAATCACTTTTTAATACTTGCCTTGCATTGCTACATGTATCGCTAATCATATATTTAACCCTTATGACCTTGGGGTTCTACTTAATTTTTTTATCTTGGTTGCATATATTTGGGGCAGATTTACTAAAACGTCACACAATGCAACGCAGCAATGCAGCTTGCTGCGCTGCGTGAAAAAGAGAACGCAGGAATGCACCATATTTACAAAGATGTGGCGCATTTCTGCTGCCTCCTTGTGCTGGCACACTGTATGTTGCAGACACCCCTGCTCTATGGCAAGGGTGCCTACGTTATGAGTAGGATTGTTTTTGTGCAGGAAGGGACAACTGCTTGCACAAACACAATCCTTAAAGGCATTTTCTTTTTCTTTGAGTGATGCATAATGCATCACTCAAAAAAAAAGGAAGTAACACGGAGAAATACAGATATTTCTTCTCGTTATGCCTGGGTCATACCTGGTGGCTCATTCCCAGGTTTACAACTCATTATAAATCTGGGAATGTGCCAAATCCATGGATGGATACGTAGGAACATCCACAGTCCACCCATGGAAGGCATCCCTGCTGCAAGGTAACTCACGGCAGCGAAATGCGCTGCTTTCCGTTACTCTAGGGGCCCGATTCACAGAATTAACTTAAGACAAAATCCTAAACTTACTACTTTTGGTATTCACAGAATGCACTTCCTACTTTTGTTATTCACAGAATGGATTTACGACTACTAACTTTACGTCCACGCTCGGGCTGGAAATTCCGGCCCGGAGGCAGAGCTTCTGGCTTGGAGGCGGAGCTTCGGCCCGGAGGCGGAGCTTCCGGCTTGGAGGCAGAGCTTCCGGCCCAGAGGCGGAGCTTCCGTCTCAGAGGTAGTTATTTAGCCATGGCTGACATCTCCACCTCTGGGCTGGAAGCTCTGCCTCTGGGCCGCAAGCCCCGCCTCCAAGCCAGAAGCTCCGCCTCCGGGCCGCAAGCTCCGCCTCTAAGCCGGAAGCTCTCCAGCCCGAGTGCGGACGTAAAGTCAGTAGTCTTAAATCCATTATGTGAATACCAAAAATAGTAAGTGCATTCTGTGAATACCAAAAGTAGTAAGTTTAGGATTTTGTCTTAAATTAGTTCTGTGAATCGGGCCCTAGATTTTTTAAGTCATGCAGAGCCACTCAAGGTGGCTTTGCATGGCTTAGTAAATCCCATTTAAGGTTTTCTGCTGCCTTGTGTGCGCAAGAGCAACGCAAGCCCTTTGCAAATCTGGTCCCCAGATGGCATGAGATGAATAATCTGGTTGATTATGTCAAAATGTATTAATTTATTGATTTTTACACTTAAGTGCTTGCTTTTAAGGCTGTGTTGGACAAAGTGCTACTGTAGTTCAATTTACGCTCTGTAACCTAAGGTTGTTTGTCCAAATTAATAAAGTTTAAGGCTTAAACAATCTCAACAAATACATTGTTTCTTTTATATACATATTTTATTTGTTCCATAATAATGTTTTTTCAAAAGGTCATCAGCTTTGTGAATCTGAGCTGTGTTGTCTAGATTATTTAATGTCAGTTACATACCAGTACTCTTAATAACCCTGAGTCCTAGAGCTGTTCATCCCAGTCCTAACATATTGAGGTGGCCCTATTTATTCCATTGAGAGCCTCTTCCCACAATCGTGACTTTTTCCTAATAGACTGGCTGTAGTCTTTTTCGTATCCATATTGGGCATGCACTATACACCACTCCTCCGCACCTCTTCCGGACGACCTATCTGTACAAAAGCATAAATTGGATTGGTGGTGCCTCTGTACCTCATTTTGAAGGAGCTGTAGGACTCATGGTACCTAAGATTACTGGTAAGTAATAGAAACATTACCTGCTCATCCGTGCTCCTTGTCCAGGCCTCACATATTGAGGATCTATCTAAGGCTTAAGATCTGGACCTACAATACCATATAGCTAAGCATCAAAAGCAACATTTATTTCATACAGTAAACAAAAATACGTTCATCACAATTAATTCATTGTGGCTTTTAAAACTACTAAATCAGAATTCTCATCCGGCACACTTAGCCTACAATGAGAAACTAACGTTCTTGGTGGACTAGGTTGCTGTCCGCAAACCTCTTGTAAAGATATACCTGTGGCTTTTGCCCAGGAAGGAGAAACAGCCCTGGATGAGCCCCCTGAATATTTGTTGGTATATCTTGACCTGCCAAGATGTATGCCTCTAAAACCGCCTGGCAGACCCAGCAATTTAAGGTAGCTGAGAGACATTTTTCGCCTTTTTGGCACCCCATAAGAGACAAATAGAGCATTTGTAATAATGAATGTGTTCGTTTTCTCTGAATAAACCAACAGGGGTATTTTAGAATCCAAAGTGTATGGAATATAATTGACAGGTTTCGCACCAAAAACAGGTAGAACAATTGTTTGAACTAACTTTAAGTTACTTTGAATACTAGGCCTACATTTTGGGTTATCTGGAAAAAGCACTAAGGTGTGAATAGAAATGCCTATCTCTCCTAATTCACCTAACCTTTTAGCAGATGTGATTGTTAACAAAAATGCTACCTACAGTGACACCAAGAAGCCTCCACTTTAAGAGCCTCACAGGGTCCTTTTTGTGCACCATCTAATACTATTGGCAAATCTCATGTTGCAGTAGGATTGAGAATGACCAGTTTTCCTAGTCTGAAACTCTTTGAGTCAGGAAGCTAAAGGTTACATTCTCAGTATAACACAACAACTTTCTTCAGCCCATCATTGCTGCCTTTTTGGGCTGCAGTAGTAGATGGAGCTAACCCTTTTAAAACTCCATCCCTCAAAAATTCCAGAATCTGAAGTGGATCACACGATGATGCCATCAAACTCCTTGTCCACACCACTTTGAAAAGTTTCTCCAGTACTTAGCATAGGTGAATAAGGCTGATGGCTTTCTGGAGGCTTGTCTTTCAAATGTTACGTCCTTGGAACAGTCTCAGTGCTGGAGTCCTCCCCTTTCCAGAGCAGTGCCATTAAATGTAGATTTTTTATCTGTTTTTGCATCAGCTCTTGGAAACCTGAGAGATGAGGGATGAATTAACAGATAAAATTATTTGCTTGATTGACATCTTCTTTAGTAATAGGTACCAGCGGCTTCAAGGACAAAACGGGGTTATGAGAATTACTATTTCTTCTCCTCCCAAATTTTCTGAAGCACCTTCAGGAGGAGGGGAATTGAGGGACATGCATGTAGAATGCCACTTGACCATTGGACTAACAGAGCATCTACTGCCCTACACCTGAGATACATCTGCTTGTGTCCAAACAGAGGAAGCAGGGCAATTTTCAGAGAGGCAAATAGATCCAGCTAGCTATCTCCGAATACGAACAATATTAATTGAAAAACCTCCCTTTTCAGGTGATAATCTAGGTAGGACACCTAATTCTGACTACGCCTGTCTGCCAGAACATTGCTTCCCCTGCAAATAGATTGCTTTCAGGTTCAAAATAGTCTGTTGTACCCAAGAACATATCCAATATGCTATCTGAGTTACAGATGTTCCTCCCTATCTGTTATCATTGCTCTTGGCAATTTGATTGTTTCTTCCAACACCAAAGCCTTCTCACATCAGGAGGTGAGATAATGCTTGTAAAGTCAGCAGTATTGTCGTTTGCATTTTACATTTGGAGGATTGAACTTGCTCTGTCAGAGAGCAGCTCTTTTTCAGGAGTTCCTCCCCTAGAAATGCCTTCCAACCCCTAGAACCCACATCCATAGTCACTACAACAGGTGCAGTATAGTTGAAGCAAATTTAATTACAAGACCGAAGGCTACCATTATGCATGTATCCTTTAATTCCACTCCACACAACACTTTAAAGAACATTACACCATGAACCAAAAACAATCTAGAATAGAATATGAACAATATATAAATAGTCCATGCATGGATGATATTCCTCTATTAAATGATACTCTTCACTCAGTTAAGTAGCACGTGGTTTTAATATCCTTTTCTCCATTACTGGTATTAATTTGCTGTTTTTAGGGTTATTTTCCCATTTGATTGGTTTCCAATAAATGGAACCAAACCCCTGTTTATTTCCACTTATTCTGTTTGTTTTGCAAATGTGTTTGTTTAAATGGTTTATTACTTTTTAGAATTTATATTTAAGTCATTTATTTGCTCCCATACCTTTCATTCTGCTCTCGAGCACCTATTTGCTCTTTCTTCTGATCCACAAATCCCACTGACACCCGCTTGGAGCTGCTGGTGCCGGTGCACTCTCATTGCCCCAGGCGGTTCTAACCGACTCAGGGCAGGTGCCATTGCTCTGACTGAATGCAGCCACTCTTACACGATTAAAAGCAGCCACCATTGCATCCTGACTAAGCCTCTCTTCTGGCCATGAACGCTCTTTCGAAGCCAGGCAAAGACAAGGGCTTTTTTTACCCTTGCTGGCAGGCCTGCCGGATGCGTCATAGGGCTTTAGAGGAATGCATTGGGCAACTTCATAAAGCTGACCCAATGCAAAATTTAGCCACCATCTTGGTTTGAGCTTTGTCCTATTGTTTAATATTACTTTCAGCTGCCGCTAACCAGATCTGTAACACTTCTGGTACAAATCCCTATGTCTAAGCAAACACAGAAGAATTTCACACATCAGATGTTATGGGAAGTTCTGCACAGATGCAATGCATCTGCTTTTCTTGAGAAATTAATTAAAGGAGGTGGTAATTTTTGATGAAAAGCCTGCTCTATTGATCTTACATAGCTTTCTGTCCCTTTCCTTGTCAGCATTGCCTCGCTCTGATTGGTGGCTTTTTGGTCCAATCAGGAGCAGACCCTAGAAGAGCCTGTTAGAGCCCCCGGATATTTTATGGCAGCCGCAGTGCAGACGCACTCATCTCTTTGACCTGACTGTGATTGATCTAAGTGCCACTTTCGATAACGTATGTGACAACATCTTGCTCCAGTACCTGCGAGAGATTGGGATAGGTGGTTCTGCCCTAACTTGGTTCACCTTCTTCCTTCCGATTGCTCCTTCCAGGTTGTGTCCCCGCCTTTTAGCACTAACTGGAACACTCTACACCACATTGCCCCCCAACGCTCCTCACCTACTTTGTTCAACATCTACATCTAGCCCTTGGCTCCAGTTGTGAAAGCTCTGGGGTTCGCGTTGGTGTCATACGCTAATGACATCCAGCTTGTCTTCTCTTTTTCAGGGACTTCTTCATTGGATCTGGTCAATTCCTAAAAAAGGTATGATGGCGGTTGCAGAATGGATGGCTGCTAACTGTTTGCAGCTGAATGTGAACAAATCTGAAATCCTGCTCGTAGGCAAAGATATCCACGCCTGGGGCGACTGCTGTTGGCCCTCTTCCCTTGGGACTCCCCCTTGTCCCAAGCCGGTGGTCAAGACCTAGGTTTTTGGGTGGAAAGTGCCTGTAACTTTGAAGCATAGGCGTAAGCGGTGTCAGGCACCTGTTTTGGGCTTTTACATGGGATCAAATCCATTCTGGAGTTTTTTAATCCTCACATTCATCAAGTCATCGTTCAGGCTGTTATCCTTACCTGGCTGGACTATTGTAACATCCATTTTATGGGAGCAAACAAGCCTCTGATTAATGACTACAGATGGTTCAAAATGCAGCTGCAAGGTTGTTGTTGCCACTTCTAAAGTACTGCTCCACTGCGGACGCTATTTTCAAATTACACTGGCTCATGGTGCACAAGCATATTCAGTTTAAGGCTCTGTGCTCAGCCCATCAGGTCATTCTTTTCCAGAGGGCCCCCATTTTATCTAATTTTCTGATGCCCGACCTCCCCTCACGGTCCTTGCGCTCTGCTGATCTTAACTTGGCCTGTGTGCTGCGTGTTAGAAGAGTAAGGGCGGGTGGCTGCTCTTCGCGCGCTGAAGCCCCTGCCCTTGGGAATGCCCTTTCTCTTCCCTTGGGTCGCGCTCACACCCACTGGTCCTTTAGGAAATCTCTGAAGACCTGGTTGTTTTCCATCTAAGTACTCTGTTGGGCCTTTTCTTTTTCCCCTGGGTCTCTCCTAACAGTTGGTTCACTGTCAAGACTATCACTGGGACGCCCCGTTGTTAAGGCAGCCATGCGCTCTACAAATGTTATCACATAACATATCAAAAGTAGTAGGGTGCGCACCCAATTCTTAACGATGAATTTGCAAAGTTGGTGCGTGCTCCTGGGGTATCATGACATTTTTCAAAGAAAACAATATCCTGAAAATCTTGGAAGTCACGTGCCGCAACGTTTTTGAGATACATTGATGACATTTTTGTTGTATGGAGAGATTCATTAGAAACATTAATTGAAGCGTTAACAGCACTTAATCATATCAATGAACGCATTCAATTTACTTATGAATACCATGCAAATACCATCACCTTTCTGGATGTTCAAATAACCTGACGTGGCAACACTCTTGAAACCAATTTATTCATAAAATCCACAGACCGCAATAATTTATTACACTACCAAAGCTTTCATCAGACTTCTCTGAAAAATCATTTACCATATTCACAACTGCTATGTGTGAGAAGGATTGTGTCTGACTCCATCAGATATGAACAACAAGCTTCAGACATGTTGAACAGATTTGAGCAAAGAGGGTATCTTCCCGACATCTTAAGAACAGCTAAAGCTAGATGTGACAACTTCACACGTTTTGAACTTCTCAGTTTCAAACACAAGACTCCATCAAAACTTCCTGTAGTGGTATCCAAATTTTCTACCATCAGTTATGCTTACAGGAAGTCTATCATCAAACATTGGCCCATCATTGCTTCTGAACCAGATTTCAAGAATATATTTGAATGTCCGCCTATTTTTGCTTTCAACCGCGGAAAGAACCTTAAAGAGAATATCACAAAGACTCCAACAAACACATCTACCCAGACATACAAAGGAAATCTTCCATGTCATAACTGCAAAAATTGCAATAACATTATGAAAGGACCAAGCATCCTATGAAAAGAACAAATATCCATCTCAAATTGAACGTCACTTGTAATACCAACAACGTCATCTACATCTTGAAATGTCCTTGTGGTCTTATCTACACTGGGAAAACAGAGAGAAAAATTGAAACACGTATCAACAAACATAAAAGTAACATCTGAACTGGGAACATTAAATCTGTCATTGCACTTCATTACATGGAACACCGACATAACATCAGTCAACTGCAGTTTGCCGTGGTTGAAGTGGTGGAGAAACGTGAAGGCCAGGACAATAACAACTTTCTCTTACAACGAGATAATCATTGGATCAAATATTTGAACTCAATGAGACCCCATGGGCTTAATGGACGAATTGAGTTTCTTTGTTATCTTTAATTTCCGTTACTTCGCACTATTCAACTGTACCCCTTCCCACCTTTTTTATTCCTATTCTTTTGTCACTCTCGTTCACACATCTTTTTTCTCTCTATTTGCTATGCAGGTTTTCCAGCTTTTCTTTATTACACATTTGGTTCACCTTTTACAACACACATTCTCAATTAATTTTTTTCTACTTTTTCTACCTTTATCATGCTTAACACAAGCTTTATTGCCAAGTGGCACCGTTTTAATATGGCGCCTACTTTTGGAACATTATACACTCGAGTATTCACATAGTCCGTCTTTTGTGTTTTCACCCTGTACGGACCCTTATCTGAACATCGCGTCGCCCGCTTGTGAACCACATTGCACGCTGAGATATCCAGTAAGTTTTAAACCTTGGCGTCCGCCTCTTTTCACGGCACGTTAACGCTGCACGCGCCTGATACCTGTGGTCACATTTTGTTTAGAGTCTTGAATAACTCACGTTTTGCATTTGTTTTTCTGCACTGTTTTTCTTTTAGTTGCACTGACCGAAGTTTGGCATACCGCCATTAACAACCGCTCACCTCTAACGTGCATGCCCTAAAGTTTGTTTAATACATCTTCAATCTGTAGCTGACGATCATTTACACTGACCCAGCATACTTATGACATACATGGTTTCTTTACACTTGCATGTGCTATAGATGCGATTCACAGACTAAAACTTCACAATTGTAGCTCTGAATGTGTGTGGCCACACTTTGGCATCTTATGCATTTCATTGTTTACAGATCACTCTCCTGATGAAGGGCCCCACGCCTGAAATGCATAGGGATTTTAAATGATTGGCCAAATGCTGTGATTACAACACCATGATCTTTGGAAACATTCGATTATGTTTTGGAGCATTTTGATTGAAGAATATGAATAAACAACTTTGATTTTTTTCGATTGACTCTTGAAGAATTGGTGATACAGTCTTGAAGAATTGTTTATTACACAACATTTGTGTATCCAATCTCTGTGCCCAGGGGACCGATACCTAATCAGGTATCGCTGCTTCATTTATCACATAACATATAACATTATGCTTTGCATCAAAACTAATGGGTGTTTGCACTGTAACATCCCAGTAATACCCTCTAGATGCAAAGCAGCACTAAACGCTTTTTGTGCTACAAAAGGCACCTTTCCAATGCAAAGTACTTTGAAAGTAAATACCAATGTATTGATTTGTGTTTTGTTTTGCAAGACTTTCCAGCTGCAAAAAGTGTTAGTAAGTCTGGGTCCAAATTGTTTTACTCTATTCGGAAAGCCGACTAGAAACTGCATCCGGAACCACAGCACCAAAAACATCAGAGAATGAGTGCCCAATGCACAATTGATAAAACGTATAGAAGTATACCCTTGTCATGTCATTGGAACTTGCCATCAAGTCTGTTAGACTTGGCTTGCTTGGAGTGGTTTCCCCTAACGTTTTGCCTCTACCTCCTGCATTTTTTGATTATGTGATGGATTTAGTTTTTTCTGGCTTTGATGGTTTGGCACTTTGTCACTGCTTATAAGTGTCAAAGTGCAGTGCTCCCTGTGCAAATTGTAAACGTGATTGGTTGTCTCTGATTGGCATATTTGATTTACTTGTAAGTGCCTAGTACAGTGCACTGTGTGTGCCCAGAGCCTGTAAATCAAATACTACTAGTGGGCCTGCAGTACTGATTGTGCCACCCACGCGAGTAGCCCTGTAAATGTATCTCAAACCTGCCACTGCAGTGTCCGCACACTCCATTTTAAACTGCCATGTTGACCTGGCAAGTGCACCTACTGGCCAGGCCCCCTCCCTTCCCTTTTTTACATGTAAGAAACCCCTCGGGTAGGCCCAAGATACCCCCATATGCAGGGTGCAGTCTATGTAAAAGGTAGGACATGTGGTGTGTTTTTATATGTCCTGATAGTGAAATGCTGCCAATTTATTTTTTCACTATTGAAAGGCTATCTGTCCTATAGGCTTACATGGGAGCAGCTTTGTAACATCTTACAAGTATAACTTTCCATTGGGACAAGATTGAGAAATGGAATTTAGGCTCTCTGAACTCAAAATTTAATAAGGCATCTTTTTAGGGAGATCGTTTTTAAATTGTGTGTTTGGGAATGCCACTTTTAGAAAGTAAGAGTCATGATGGCGAATGCACTCCTTCCCTTCAAAAATAGTTAGTTTTTGCTTAGACTGCCAAATAGGTGCGTGCATAACAGCGCTGTGATCGTCCCACCACAGCATATCAATGATGCTTAAGAAAAGGTGCGAAAAAGTACGACACAAACTGCTGCACTGCTGCAATAAGGAAAAATATCCTTCACATGTAAACCAATTTTTAACATTGACCAGAGTAATCGATAGTATTCCCATTTTTGTTAAATATTTAGTAATCCATATTTTCCATGCTTGTAAAATCACTGCGGAGACAGAAAAGTTGAGCTGGAATGCTTTATTCCTCATTTTCAAATGTCATATGCTGTTATCCGAACTTAAACATAGACATGTGTTGCCAACTATAATTTGACCCAGTACAGTGGAAAAACCCAATGCATTTCGAACGGTGTACGTTCTTCGTCAGGGGTACTGTAATGAATCAGAAAGAACTGTTTAAATGACTGCTCATGCGCACTGCGGCTGGATAATAGTAAATAATACATTTTATCAATAAACGCCCCTCCCTATCAGCCCTCATTGGCCTCCCCTTTCCTCGTAATCTCACGCTAACAAAAAACTCATGCTAATAAATTTTTTTTCAAGAAATACTCAGAAAACCCCTCGTAGTTCATAGCAATCAAAATAAACGATCAGTGTTTCTTTACATTGAGAGGCCGTGGCTAACAATTTAACGTCTGCATGTCTCCCTTCATTTTCAAAATAGAATCAACCTACTCCCTCTCCCGCCATGCCTTATATTTCAAAATGACATGCACACGTGACCTCAATCAGTCCCAAATGAATCCTGCCCCGTGACCTATTTAGCCTCCTTTGCTCGTGAAAAGGACTCCTGCCTAATAATCCCATAACGCACCTACTTAGTTACCTAGCTGTTATGCACGCACCTATTTGGCAGTCTAAGCAAAAACGAACTATTTTTGAAGGGAAGGAGTGCATTCGCCATCATGACTCTTGCTTCGCAATTAATTTTGTCCCAAACGCGAGATGCACCCCAGAGGTTTACTGTTCATTGAATAAAACTACTGAGTCAATTTAAAGCATCACTGAGGAGACAGCATTCCATCGTGGAACCTTGATCCGACCATTTATTAGTGGCATGAAGTTTGGATTGTTTAATATTCTACTAAAAAGGAAGCACCATGGGCATTTAGAAGGCTGCTCAACATATCATGGACTTTGCTTGACTCAAATCACTTTATTAGATGGGTTTATGCATCATGCTACAAACACGATTGTATATATATGTTTGTGTATTGAATGCAGACATTTGTTTGTTTTACTATGCAGTTTTCGTGGGTTCACATTTTAGGTAACTAAGTAGGTGCATTATGGGATTATTAGGCAGGAGTCCTTTTCACGAGCAAAGGAGGCTAAATAGGTCACGGGGCAGGATTCATTTGGGACTGATTGGGGTCAAGTGTGCATGTCATTTTGAAATATAAGGCATGGCGGGAGAGGGAGTAGGTTGATTCTATTTTGAAAATGAAGGAAGACATGCAGACGTTAAATTGTTAGCCACGGCCTCTCAAGGTAAATGAACACTGAATGTTTATTTTGGTTGCTATGAACTACGAGGTGTTTTCTGAGTATTTCTTGAACTTGTTTTCTTGTTAGCATGAGTTTTTTGTTAGCATGAGATTACGAGGAAAGGGGAGGCCAACGAGGGCTGATAGGGAGGGGGGTTTATTGATAAAATGTATTATTTACTATTATCCAGCCACAGTGTTCATGAACAGTCATTTAAACAGTTCTGTCTGATTCATTACAGTACCCCTGACGAAGAACGTACACTGTTCAAAATGCATTGGGTTTTTCCACTGTACCGGGTCAAATGATAGTTGGCAACACATGTCTATGTTTAAGTTTGGATAAACAGCATATGACATTTGAAAATGAGGAATAAGCATTCCAGCTCAACTTTTCTGTCCCCGCAGTGATTTTACAAGCATGGAAAATATGGATTACTGAATATTTAACAAAAATGGGAATACTTTTAGAAAGTAGGCATTTTCTTGTTTTACCATTCTGTGTGCCTCTGCTGTTTGTGTACTGACTTTCTGGTTTTGAAGTGACAGGAGCTGGTGATTTGTATTCACTGTAGGCAGCCACAAGGGGGTTGAGGTGTGTCCTGCCTTTCCTGAGTGACTCATAGCTGGGTTGAATAGACCTTGGCTGTATTTAGAGTGGTGGGTGGAGCTTCACTTGCACCTGAATAGGCTTGCTGTCCTTTGCACAATGCTGTCTCCACCTCCTGTGGTCATGCTGAACCAGAGAGGACAGTGCTGGTTTGGACTGGACTCAGACACCCTTGTCACACAGAGAACAAAATGACAATGGGGTATAAGTATTGGAACTTAAAACCTTGTGAAATTAGATCACTTCTGGATGCAAGAGGAACCTCAGCCAAGGAGAAGAGCTGGATATCCGTAAGGAGTACTGCCCCTTTGCTATGTGTGATTTGCCAGGTTGGTCTGCAGTTGCTGCTTCTGCCAATGAGGGGATAAAGACTAGAACTTTGGGTGAACCTGCTTGAAGAAGAATTTCCAAGGGCTTGTGTGTGCTTTCCTCCTGTTCTGAAGTCTCAGGGTCACAAAGACTCACATGCAAACCACTGACCAGCACCTGGACCCCTCTGTGGACTCCTGCATTCAAAAGGGCACCAATTCCAGTTCCTGGGTCCTGAGAATTGTGTGGTTGGTGCTGTAAAGCAAGAAAAACAACTCTGACGCTGCCAGTGACACTGCGACCTCCACCTAGGCTGGAAGCACCGCTCGCAAAGTCCAGGATGCACACCCACCTGCACTGCATCTCCAGTACCCTTCAATGCCCGCAGTTATCGGCCTTTCCGACGCCAGTGCTCTCACGTACGTCGCCATCGTCAGCATCTGCATCCTGTTAGCACTGAACCGATGAGGGTGACTTCAGGAACTCTTCGATGCCGCATCACCTCACCGGAACCGACGCCTCACCGCCAATCCCACGTTACTTCCCCTGTCCTGGACTCAACACCTCATCTCCTGACAAACTTGCTGCCTTGCCTCCCCCATGGCAGAAGGCAACCAGCTTCACCTTGGCAACAACACCTCACCTCCATGATGTCGTGCATCATCTACAGACTTCATGTCCAAAGGTACTGTTGTCTGGGGGTCCGTGTGACTCTATACCCGACTCCGCACACCTTGCGGTGGGCGCCATACTTTGGATTTATGCTTGTCACAACGTTGTAATAGCCGCAGGTGGAGCTATTTTGTTTCTACAAGTTCTATTTTTGAAGTAGCTGTTATAAAAGTATATCTGAATACATGTATGTTGGATTTGTGTCATTTTGGTCTTGTTTAGTTCAGATAAATATACTTTATTTTTCTGAAAAGGGGGTGAGCAGGGTTTATCTAAATGTAAATGTAAATGTATTGCGACTTATATAGCGCACGTATCACCCGAAGGTATCAAGGCGCTTGCTTAGGGAACCCGTCCTGGTATTCCCCTGTGAGATACCCCGGCAGGGTATCCACAAGGTGAAAGCCAGACATCCCGCCGCGAGGGGCCGTAGTGGAGATTAAGCAAGCTATTGCCCAGAGTCGCAGAGTGTGACCCCGTGAGTCGAGTAGGCACCGGAGCGAGAATTGTCGAGTCCGTGGAATTTTTGAGCCCGAGCCCCGGAATCGAACCCTGGTCCACGGCCGATCTCAGCATCTGGGTCTGCCGCCTCTAACCACTGAGCCACGCTTCTCCACTAAAGTTTATAACTCCCTTACCTCTGCCAATCAGAGACCCCCATTTCTAACAACATCCCATCATTTCAACTAAGGCAAGGAAACTTCTCCAGGCTAGGTAGAGCAACCACCCAATACTGTCAGAAAGGAAGCTCCAGCCAGCCCAAAGGCCATAGAAGTAGGCAAAGTGATCAGCCAGCTCAAAGTTGGAGAGAAAGCTTATGAACATGAGGCACAAAGCCTTTTCTCAAAAAAAGATTGAAGAACCTTCACAAAGAGAAAAACATGCTAGGCCACAGTCTGTCAATGCGAACACACATTTATTGAACAAGCCCCCTCTTCCTTAGACATCACCAGATTCTGTTGGTACAATGTCTAGGGGAGAGTGAAAACTGGTACAACAGTGGGCAAAAAAACAGAGCTGGCATGCAGCACAACCGTGTCTGAAAATACCTTGTGAAAAAGTCTGTGATCCATCTCAACTGTCTCCAACAGGGGTTCACGATTTGACCCCGGCCTGAATGAATCAGGACCACTGATTCCTCCACTTGCTTTTTAAGAGGGCACCTTCAGCCTTCTTATTAACAGGTCTGCCAGAGAAAGCTTTAGCTGCAATAGAGGATTGGCCCATCAGTTTGAGAATCAAAGAGACAATTTTAGCCATTTTAGCATAAGCCGAGACTGCAGAGCCAAACTCTCCAATGAGTTTTGCTTCAAAATTATGTTTAGGAGCCCTTCTTTTTACACATTCCATTTGCACACAAATATAACTCTAATTACTCAGTGAAAAGGATTTGAGATAATAATGAAGACACCGTTCATGTTCGTCGTCCTTAAAAGAAACTGGCACTATAGTCTGTCTATCTCAAAAGCACACATAAGACAGTAAGTTACCTCTCCGATATTTGACTTAACCCTCAGCCTCTTGGGAAGGCCCATAAAAAGTATTCTAACTCAGGGCATGTTTTAACAGCAAATAGGCATAGGTGACTTAGGAGGCAAAGAAGGAGGGTGAATGAGGAAGAGAAGAAGGGGAATGAGAGAGCAAAGAGGTGGACAAGTATGTGGACGAGGGTGTTCAGGATGGTGCATCATCTTAGCTACTGCTTCTCGAAGCATGTAAGCCAGAATCCTGAACAACTGTACAATATCCAGTGGTGCAAAGGCAATTTTCAGAGTGGGGTGCTGGCTAGAGGCGTCATCTGACTCAAGTGCCTCTAATGTATCTTCCACGCTGATATATATATATATTTAGATATTTGTATTTTACTATGTAAAACAAGCATGTGTCTTTATTTACATATGTGTTAGAAAACCACTGTCATATTGTGGCTTTTTCCCTTCATCTGAACCCTAGCAATAGATGTCCCTAGCTAAAATTACAAAATACCCTAAACATGCTGACAGAGAAAGGAATAGTATATATAGTTCTCCATGCTGATAGACGTAGCAGGACTTTGTCAAACAAAGGTGCATATTAACAAGGGCATTGCGCCGCAGGAATGTCACTTTAAACGACGAATGCCCTGATCCATATTTACAAAGTGGCTTTGTAAATGTGGGGCCTCATTTACAATATTTTGACGGAAAGCAGTGCAGAAAGCCTTCCTGCTGCACTGCTGTGCATCAAAACAAAAGGGCAGGAATGCGCTGTATTTACATGATACAGTGCATTCCTGCCCTTCTCCCCTGTGCAAATGCAGAATCAGCAGCAGACACCAGCGTGCCAGTGCAGACACCCTTGCGTCATTTCGCAAAGGTGTCTGGGCTGAGGGGATGATTGTTTTGTGCAGGAAGGGACACCTTCCTGCACAAAACAATCATTACAGGCCATTTCCTCTTTCTATGCATGCTGCAGAATACAGCGCGCATAGAAATAGGGAAAAAAACTAGGAGAAATATGAGAAATATAAATATTTCGCCTCGTTGCCCCTCCTTACGCCTCCCCTGGATATTCATAGGATTCTGACACATTCCCAGGTTTATCAAATCTGAGAATACCTCAAGTTCCATGGATGTTGAGTGGGAACACCCAAAACAACAGCCATGGAACGCCCCTTTCACGCAGACTTATGCATGAAAGGAAAACATATTTACATGGTCATGAAAAGTCATGCAGGGTGACTTTACGTGGCCTTGTAAATATGGGGAAGCACTTTGCACTGCTGGTGCATCAATAAAAGTTCCCAGAAATGAACAGCCCTTAGCAGAAAAGAGCCATTCATGGCAGCATGTTTATTGTTTGCACACCTATATGTCATTAACCAAAACAGGAATCTTGCTGCTATTTTTAAAATTGACCATTAAACTGCATATAATGATTGTGGAATAAAATACTAGTTGTATATTGATATGTATAATTTTGCATTTTTATTAGCAACTACACTTCATGGTATGAAAGAGCAAACACCCAAAGGATTTTCAAATTTTGGGATAAGGTTATGGTATGGCCATGTATTGTACAATATTCTCTTCCATAAGGTAAAAGGACACTGCAAGTCACCTCAGAGTTCCATGATCTTACGAAGAAGCTCAGCCTCTGGCTTCATTCCTTCAACCCACAGAACTACTCAGTGACTTTGACTATTCTTAAAATATCCAACAGATGGTAATTTAGCCAATATCTATAACAAGACTGCATGCATTGAACAACAACAGATTATTTTACATGTTAACCGTAGCGGCCCAGGAGCATTTGCAGTATACAGTAGAAATGTCCATACCCTAGTCACGAGGAAGTGGTGATCATAAAATAAAAGAAGGTTTAGCCAGCAAAAATTATAATAAGTTCAAAGTCAGCCTGGCTGTCTAACTTATGTTGAACATTCTTCACAGTGTAGGTACAAAGAAGATGTAAAGGAGGATATATAGTTGGAAAGTAGGACTGTATGAATGTCAAAATACAGTTACTTACAGGGGAAAGGGACTTTTAGTTTGGATACAGTAGACTTACATCCAGGCTCTTGCATATGATCAAAAGAATAACATAGGCAGGAATAGGTGCAGAGATGCAGTTCAGAATGCCCAGTTCTTTAACAATCTGTTGTCTTAATGGTCTACTGTAGGACCAAGGTGTATAGGGGAACTATCAGCCTGATTCATCATTCTCCCGTTTTGCGAGCCCCTAATAGCGATTCATAAGGAATCGCTATTAAGGACTTGCAAAACGGGATTCATGTAGGAATTGCAATAAATATTGCGATTCCTACATGTTCCTTATTTGCGATTAGCTAATTGCTAATAAGGAATAACTCCCCATGCATTCCTATGGGCCTACAGGCCCATAGGAATGCATGGGGAGTTATTCCTTATTTGCGATTAGCAATTAGCTAATCGCAAATAAGGATGCGATTTCAAGGGTGCAGGGGTGTCCAAAGGACACCCTGTAGCACCCCTGAAATGTAATCTACATTGGTGTTGCGCACACACATGTCCAAAGGACATGTGTGTGTGTAACATGCAACTTAGAAAAATGCATTTAAATGCATTTTTCTACGTTTTTGCTATTTACCGAGAGGTCTGACCTCTCGGTAAATAGCGGCCCAAAATTGCATTTTCGCAATTTTAAAATGCTTCATGAATTGCATTTAAGGAATCTCAAATAGAGATTCCTTAAATTCAATTCTTCGCAAATGTGCGAATTCTTAAATAGCAAATTTTGCATTTGGGATGATGAATCCCAAATGCAAAAATTGCACTCGCAAAAGGCAAGATTCTGAGAATCTTGCCCTTTGCGAGTGCAATTTAGCTTGATGAATCAGGCAGTATGACTTTATTCCTGCTGTGAATGTCTGGACATAATCACAGCTGCAACAAATAAAGTTATATCAATAAAATGGTATAGTGTCTCTGAGTGATAAAAAATGTTGTAAACCTGGTAGGACCTTACAACCAGTGTAACTGTATCTAGTAAAAGAGGAAATAGATAGTCTAAAAGCTAAGCCTTGACTAGTACCTCAATATATATTGAACCCCAAACACTAACATATATTTTGTTTTATTAGTATGCAGTGTGTTACATGGATTCACTAATGCAGTGTAACATCAATGACGTTCCTCCAATACCCATTGCAAATGCAAAAAACAACCATTCGTCATTGATACCTTTACGAAAGCAGGTCACAGGTTCTAAGGAACCCACAAAAGGTTATAAATTGCACATGTAATCAAATCCAAAATGTACTGAAAGACTCATTAGTTTTAAAGTAATTCATTTAGATATTCTCAAACAATGGAACCATGTGGGAACCCACTGCTTTTAAATAATATATAGGAGGGACTGACCATTTAGCAGAGAGTAGTGGTCTGATAACACTTACTCTATCAAATTTATCAAGTGTTAAATATAAGTTCAGGTTGCACCTTGTTAATTCAACTTTTATTGAGAAATAGCTTCAGCTCATTTGCAAATCCTCTAATTCCTTTGAATGAAATGATGTGCAGTGTTACTATAAAATTAAAAGTTCTTGATTTAATTTTTTTCTGGTGGATATAGGCTACAAATAACTACCACTCATCCACAGACCGTAAACACATTTCCAACTGTATCTAAATTGCAATCTTTGAAGTTAACTCTTTGCCCTGAACCCCTAATATCTATGACACTAACCCATAACCTTGTTCCAATCAATCAATCAATTCGGATTTGTAAAGCGCGTCTAATCACCTGTGAGGGTCTCAAGGTGCTAGATTTACTAACTGCTACATGGCGATCTGTTCATTGGAACAGCCAGATTTTGAGTCCTTTCCTGAACTCTTGGAGCAATGAGGGGGTCATGAGGTGCAATAGGTCATTCCAAACGTTGACCACCAGGTGTGAGAAGAAGCATCATTCACTATTGCTTCCACAGATTCAGGAGATGTCTGCGAGGAAGAGGGAGGCAAAATGTAGGCATCTAGCTGGTTGGTGGAAGGTCATGCATTCGTTGCTGTATGCTGCTCCTTCATTGTACAGGTCTTTGTATACATGGGTCAACATCTTGAACTGGCATCTCTTCCGGATCGGGAGCCAGTGTAGCTTCTTGAGTTACCCTGTGATGTGGGTCCATCTGGGGAGGTCGAGGATTGGTCTTGCTGCTAGGGACATCTTAAGGATTTGGGAGGCCTTGGGTCAAACGTATTTATGGGTTCACTTTTCAGAATAGCATTGAATATATGAGCCATTTTAGCTCTTTAAGGCCCTCTTTGTCCATGTCACTGACAGTGCATAGGACACTGGTCCAAATTCTAAATGCATTTACATCTAATATTCAGGGATAGTGGTGTGTATTTTCAATATTGTAACACAGCAGGAACTCCACTAATATTACTGAAAATAATCTCTGTGAGACCCTCTCATTTCCCAGATGTCAGGCCCTGTTTTGATTGAAAATAAACATGTTTAATGTATTTTACTTTCTCTGCAAAATGTCTGTGATAGACTCTCACACATCCTCCACATAATTAAAGGAAAACGTTTTTAAAACAATCTGTTTAAGAAATATTCAAGGTCATCAGGGCAAGACTCTACAGAACAGAGCTGGCTCTATCAGGGTGCCCCCAGAAAGTCAGGGGTCCTGGCCATATCCCACTTTGCCCCTGCCTTAAAACGTCTCTACATGCTGCTGCGTTTTGGATTGTCTGTGGTCTCCTCAGGAGGCGCACAAAGATTCCTGCATAGTGTGTTCCTGTAGTCCATCCTGCTGGTGATGAGGGCCTACGTGACAATCCTACTGGTATTGACTGGGAGTCACTTGAAGATCTTGCGACACATCCATAAGGTATGGAAGCAGGTGGATGAGACTGCATTTACCTTTCTTTTATAGATAGTTTGTTGTCCAAGATGATGCCGAGATTATGGGCGTTGTCTGTCAGGGCAGGGGATGGGCCAAGCACATCAGGCCACCATGTGTCGTTCAATGGCGAGGTGTTGTTCCCAAAGATGAGGACTTCCATCTTGTCCGTGTTGAGCCTGAGGCAGTTGTCCTTTATCCAGTCGACGACATTCATCATACATCTGTGGATGTTTGTTCTGGTGGTGGAGGGGTCTTCTGACAGCGAGAGGAAGAGTTGGGTGTAGTCGGCCTAGGAGATGATTTTGAGTCTCTGCGATCTGACATTGCTAGTCAGGGGTGTCATATCGCAAACTGTTAAGACTATGCTGGTCACCTATAACTTATGGCCCAGATTTACAAACCTTTTGCATTGGGTTTGCATTATGTTTGTGATGCAAACGTGAGGCAAAGTGTTCAGGTGGGATTCACTATCAAACACAATTGCATTGGATAGTAACACATAGTTAGGCAAAGTTGTACAATGCTTTGCCTTGTGCTACTTTGCACCAAGGGGTCATTCCATGGTGGTGCATGGGCATTTCCTTGCAACCACCCATGGGTTTAATTCAAATCCCTGTCTACAAATAATTCTAAATAGGGATTTGAGACAAAATACTACATCTCTTCGAGGCCGGTGCAACAAGGAGAAATATTTTCATTACTCCTCCTTTTTGCCCACTGTGCATTTGTACTGAATTGTGCAGTACACATATAAAGTGGAAAAGCCTCAAAGCATAGGATTTGTATCTGAAGGGGAATCTTCCAGTACAAATCCTATGCTTCAGACAATGCATACACCCTTGCAGTATGGCGTCAGGGGGTCTATGTTGGCGCATGGCTGTCTAAAGTGCACCAGCACTTGGAGAGAGCAGGCCCGGACACATCTTAGTAGATATGGTGCTGTTCTGCTCTCTCCCTTTCAAGCAGCGCGGTAACTTTACTTGCTGCCTTGTGTTATGTGACTAAACCTTTAACTGTAACCCCTATAAAATTAGCCCCTGGCACTTAAACCCTCAACCATTAACACATTAACCTATAAACTCTATGCCCTTAACCTAACCACAAACTCTTAACTATGTGTTGGAAACTCCTAAGCCTACACTCTTTAACCCTATTCCACCAGAATGTTACACCCCAAAACATTAACCTTATATCTTAGCTCTAACATCTTAACCCTCTATGCCCAAAACGCTTAAGCCTTAACTCTATATCCCAAAGTTTTAAATCTTAACCCTATACCCCAAACCCTCAACCCCCAACCAATAACCTTGACCTGTACACACTTCACTCTACACCCTTACCCCAAAACTTTAAACCTATACCTAGTGGCATAATGAAACTTGATGAGGCACCCCATGCTCTTGCCCAGGCAGGAGCTCTCAGTCCAGGGGCCTACCACCCGTGCACAATGCCAAAGGGGCCCCCTGGAGCTCAGGGGCCCCTGCACCACAGGGGCTATTGTTACACCACTGTCTATAAATCAACTCTTATATCTTTACCTTTAAACCCAACTTCTAACCCCACACCCTGTAACCTCAACCCCAACATTTAAATTTTGTGCCCCCTAACGCCTATTCTTTGAACTCATTAACCCTAAATTTTAAACGCTTAGGGGCAGATTTACAAGCCCCATTCACCTCTTTTACGCTGCTGTTGCATCACTTTTCTGACGCAACGGCGGCGTAAAAAATGCGGAAAATTTACTACGTGACGCATCTAGGGAGATGGGTCACGTTGTAAAGCCCTGCGTGACATTATACCTGCGTCAGGTAAAATGAATGCAGGGTAGGAGTTCCCACGCAGGAAAGCCTTGCAAAAGTGACGCAGTGAAATCTACAAGATTTCACTGCATGACTTTTAGGACGCTACTGCGTCAAAACCTTACGCCCCCTTGAAAGAGGCGTAAGGAGTGATGCAGTGTATTGAAAATAGGCCATAACATGCATTGCAGAAGTTGCGTCGTGCATGCGACACAACTCCAGCAATGCGTGAATTTTCCACCAATAGATGTGTCAGAATTTCTGACGCATCTGTCAATCCTGCACCATAGTGTGCCGTATTGTAAATATGGCGCATCTATGGTGGCGTAAGAGCATTTCACTCAGGCGCAGGGAAACTGACTCATCTATACAGATGCATCAGTTTCTTGTAAATTTGCCCCTTAATCTTTAACACTGTATTCCGGACATTTAATCCTATAATCAATGCCCTTAATTTAGAACCCCTACCTTTCACAATCTCATTTCTTCAATATATTTAAGGGGAAAAAAACACTTTGAAAAGCGTTCTTTTTTTCAACATGTTTTTCTTTAGAGCTAGTAATTGAGAATTTTAAACGCTTAGGGGCAGATTTACAAGCCCCATGCACCTCTTTTACGCTGCTGTTGCATCACTTTTCTGACGCAACGGCGGCGTACAAAATGCAGAAAATTTACTACGTGACGCATCTAGGGAGATGGGTCACATTGTAAAGCCCTGCGTGACATTATACCTGCGTCAGGTAAAATGAATGCAGGGTAGGAGTTCCCAAGCAGGAAAGCCTCGCAAAAGTGACGCAGTGAAATCTACAAGATTTCACAGCGTGACTTTTAAAAAAAAAAAAATTGTATTTTATTTTTTTATTTATTTATATTTTATTTAAACCAGTGGAAACAGGGAGTAGTACAGAGTCTCTCGCCTACATCCCTTCTCGGGCCGGCCACATCATCTGTCATCGTCAGAACAAGAATCTTGTCCATTGGTAACTGTGTTAAAATGGTAACTTCCAGTAACAGTAAGGTAAAGGATCATTAGCCGCGCCAATGCATGCCTGTATTACATAGCATATTTCTTACAGCCAAGACAAAGAGAAATGCGCCCTTCATTATGTTCCCTTCCCGTTAGTCTGTACTTCCCTCCCCTATCACACTCCCCCCCCAATTGACCCAAACTAGATGCGCTCATCAGTTCCTAAGTCTTACTGTGTTGTGCGCCCTGAACTCTGTGTATGTGCCAGTCGACCTGTAGTCCCGTGTGTGCATATTCGCCTTACCATGCTCCCATCCACTACAGAGTGTGTTCTGCTATTCGTGCCCAGTAACGTGTCTCCCGCCCGTGTCCCACCAATACCGGGGTAGAGGGGGGGTGTTGTGGGGCCCTCCCCAGTCGCCATTATCTAGTGTCGTGTATCAGCCCTCAGCGCCTCTCGTCCCTCCTGTGTAGGTGTCAGTGTGTCACTCTCCGCATCCTTAGCTGTCAGGTAAGCCTGGTACAAGCCCCAGAAGTTCTTAGGGCGGCTCCTAGGGGGGAGCAGCTCTCCAAAGGCCTCAGATTGCGTATTACAATATAGCATCTCACGGGACCATCTTTTTAGGACTGGCAGAGGCCCTCGCATCCAGCAGGTCGCTACAACTTTACGCGCCACCAAGAGACCCATGTCAACAAGCCTGCGCAGTGGAGCAGGAACCGACTTGGAGTAGCCTAGCAATGCCAAAGCCGGATCTGGCAGTATCTCTACCTTAGTCATATTGCTCATTTCGCTAAAAACCGCCTTCCAGAACGTTTGTACTCCCGGACACTCCCATGCCATATGCAGAAAGCCGGCTATCGGCGCGTGACACCTCTCACATTCCGCTGATTGTCTAAGACCATATTTGTGGAGTCTTTCCGGGGTGTAGTATACCCGCTGCAAATATTTAAAATGTATCAGCCGATGTCTAGCGTTCAGGGATACCCTCCTAGTGCTTGTACAGCAGTATGTCCACATAGCGTTGTCTATCTGAACGCCGAGATCTGCCTGCCATGCCAATCGTGCCCTGGTGTAGGTAACCTGGGAATGTTGGTGTCCGATTTTGTACGAATTGGTTATTAATTTATGCTGGGATGATGTTTTAATCACGTACGTGAACTCGGGTATCTCAGGGGGCTCCGCGAGGTCCGGGCCCAGCAGGTCCAGAAAAGCCCCACGTACTCTATAATATTGAAATTTTTCTAGGAGCGTATGATGCTCTCCGCCCTGTGAGACTTGATCCCAAGTCTTAACTATCCCAGCCTCGAATAAATCTCCCATAGTTTTAATACCAAGGTTTTGCAAGGCCCTGACTACCCCAGTTTCCACAATCGTGGGGAGCCATCTTGCCCATTCAATCAGCATCAACGGGGAATACAAGAGCTCGCAGGCCTGCGATCGCAGTATCATGTGCCAAGCGTGATTAGTGGCTCTAACAGAGTCGATTGTTCCCACTCTGCGGTCCATTGCATCACATACCGTGGCCGGTAACGGGACCGGGGCTGCAAAGAGCCGCTCCATTTTCACGTGTGGGATGTCTCGACGTCCATGAATCCAGGTATGTAAGTGCGTAGCTTGCGCAATGTAGTAGTATCTTTCAAAATTAGGCACTCCCACCCCGCCCTGCTCATACGGGAGCATCAGGACCTCCCATTTCACCCTCGGCTGTCCACCTCCCCATGCCAATCGATTAAGGAGCTGCGTGAGAGTACGAAAGAATGATTTCGGCATGACTATGGGGAGGTTAAAGAATAAAAAGAGGAATCGGGGGATTATCACCATTTTAATGATAGCTATCCTACCCATGAGGGAAAGCGGAAGTTTACACCACCTATCCACATCGGTAGCCAACTTACCACAGGCCACGCCATAGTTTTCACGGGCTAAGATGTCCGGGTCCGTGTGTATCTGAATGCCAAGGTATCTGACTGGGTCCGTAGACCACACTAGTGGGTACTCCATGTCAAAACAGTCTGTACCGCTCGTTAACGGGAACGCCATCGACTTCGTCCAATTCACACGAAGTCCGGAAAGTGCCCCAAATCGCACCACCTGCCGCAGGACCGCCGACAAGTTGCTGACAGGGTCTCTGATATATAGCAGTGTGTCATCTGCATACGTGGATATCCCTATCTTATATGTCGGAAAGCTGATAGCTCTGTGTCTGTGGTATTCTCTAAGTGCACACACCAAAGGTTCCGCAATCAGCGCATACAGTAGCGGAGAAAGAGGACAGCCCTGTCTGGTGCCTCTACTAATCGGGAAAGGGTCCGAAACTGCGTCTCCCATCCGCACCCTGGCAGTGGGATTATGATAGAGTGCTCCTAGCATTTGGACAAAGGGCTCTCCCAACCCCAGCTTCCTCAACACTCTAATCATAAAGGGCCACTCCACAGAGTCAAAAGCCTTCTCCATGTCCAAGAAGACCGCCACCGCTTGCGTGTCTTGTCGGGTGTGTTGAATCGCGCCCAGTGCCGTGCGAATGTTATAGTTCAGGTTGCGTTCGGGGATAAAACCAGCCTGCTCCGGCGCCACCAATCCGGGAGCCACCAACACCAGGCGTGTCGCCAACACCTTTGCAAAGATCTTAGCGTCGACGTTGATCATCGATAATGGCCTATACGACCCGCAATGTTCAGGGGGCTTCCCTGGTTTGAGAATCGTAACTATGAGAGCCTCTCGCATGGATGGGGGCATCATCCCCGTCTCACATATTTCGTCAATTAGAGTGGAGAGATGTGGAATCAGCAGTTCTTTGAAGGCTTTATAGAAGCCCACCGTCAGTCCATCCGCCCCGGGGGCACTTCCCGATCTCATACCCTCTAGCGCATCAGCAATTTCATCCTTTTGTACCGGGGCCATAAGGAATTCCCTTTGCCAATTTTCCAGGAAGGGCATCTTGATATAGCTCAGATAGTCGTCTATGTCGGTCTCTACATTAGTTAATCTAGCAGAATATAGGCGCGAATAAAAGTCTGTGAATTCCTTGAGCATTTCGCCCTCGCCGCTCAAAATTCGGCCCTCCTCTGTATGAAGTTCCTTGAGTGGGGCGACACGTCTGGTGCCCTTAATAATTTTAGCCAGTAGAGAGCTCGGACGCTCCCCTTCACCTTAGATGCGCGCTGAGGCGTATTTACCCAGGTGGCGCACCTCCCTGTCTGCTTCCTCACCAAATTCTCTGAGTAGTTCCTGCATACGAGTCTCATCAGCCCCGGCATTGTTCGCTTGGTGCGCCCGCTCCAACTCCGCTATGCTCCGCTCTAAGTGGGTCAGTCTCTGTCTTATAGCCTTAAGTACACTAGAATGTTTTGCCATCACCTGACCTCTTATGACCACCTTGAAAGTCTCCCAGACCGTGGAAAAAGTGTCAACCGACCCAATATTAGTGTCAAAGAATGAGTCTATCTCTTCGGCCAGCTCTGCTCGGAAAGTCTCATCAAGCAGTGAGTAAGGGGGGAACCGCCAGGTGAAGGGGGGTATTCTCCTCTCTGGTGTATCTATCACCATCAGCACTGGGGAGGGGTCAGATAACGTACGAGGCAGTACCTCACATCTCCGTACATGTTTCATCATGACACATGAAGCCAGCCAATAGTCTATTCTTGTATATATATTGTAAAAAGACGAGTAGTGTGTGTAGCCCCCTGTGTTCGGATATTTGTCACTCCAAACATCAACCAAGTCAAGTGCGAGCATTTCCGCCTGTAACTGTTGTGCCGCTGCCGCCGGGCGTCGTGTGGGCCCAGCCGATCTGTCCACCTCCGGGTCAAACACCAAGTTGAGATCACCCCCCCATAACATCTTGGAATCTGCATACGGGGTACACAATCTGGCCAATGTATTGTAAAATGCTGGAGTGTCATAGTTCGGACCGTATACATTTACTACGATGAAGTCTTGCCCTTTCCCCACACATCTCGATATAACAAATCTGCCTTCCGGGTCCGCTCTCAATAGCGTGAGCTGTAGCCGGGATTTGGGGTTGACCCATGTGAGCACCCCCCTAGAGTGTGAAGTAAAACCTGCCTGCACAGTACATCCCGCCAACCCTCTAGTATTTAGCATCTTACTGGTTGGAACTAAGTGCGTTTCTTGTATGAGGGCCAGGTCAATGCGCTGTCTCTGCAGGTAGTTCAATACCTTCCTGAGCTTACGATAATCGTTAAGGCCCCTCACGTTCCATGTCAGGGCCCTAAGGCACATCATGTCTCCATTCAAGCAGGGGTTAATCTCTGCAGTGTTAGACATTACAATCTAATCGGCACGATATAGGGCACAAAATCAGAAATGTTGTAGCACACAGGGAGGGTCAAATAGCAAGGCCAGTGCCATCTATCTAATGCACCAAAGGTAACTCTACAGTATCTGGCTGACATGTGCGAGCTTACAGTATCATATACACATTGATTGTACATCATCAACAATCCATTGTCGTCACCATCGTCCAAGGCATTCCTGAAAGTTTCAACCTGCAGCAGCATCTCTGAAAACAATATCCAACTCCCAACCCCCTTCCCACAGCAGACCTCCCCCAACTCGGCCCGACAGTACAACTCACCCACCCGACCCCCAACGTCTCCCCTCCCAATCTTAACTTTACTCCAAGTAGCCCACATCCAGGCCACAGTAGCCAAAAGGCGCTGGGGCAGAGGTCGCCAAAATAGTCAGTTGTCGTAAGTTCAACAGTTCTCTATGTACTCTGACCCCAACACCCGCATACCCTTATTGTCTACCATTGTGCGATGAATCACAGCAATTCTCAAGGAGAAGGGGGTAAACTCGATGCACCCTATTCCCGCAGAACGTGGGTATATCTCACCATTCGAGTTGTTCAACCACCCGCCATACAGCCCGCCCATGAAATGGACTGTTAAGTGCACAAGTGTCCACCATACGTCCCATCAATCATTGTTATCTCATACACACCCCCGCAGGTGATGCAGCTCATGTACCCAGAAGGAACACAGCCAAGGAGGCCCCCCCACAAAGCGCAACAGAACCTCCCACAATACATACAAACAGTGTAGTAAGCAATGACCAGTAGTCCAACAATGGTAAGATCTCACCCATTATTTGCCTCTGCTCTCGCTTATGGGCTGCCGGTCCGCAGATCAGTCCAATCGCCCACAGTATTCAGGAGCAACGCGACTGCAAACCCCCCCCCCCCCTCATGTCGTGAGTGGCGAGCCGCTCGCTCAGTCCTGCTCATCTAGCAGCGCTGTATCCTCATGTTCCTCATTTTGGCTGCGTGGGCTATTCCGCTGTTCCTTCGACCACACCTTCAGAGATTTCTGCAGCTCCCTCGGGTCTGTGAAGAAGTGGGATCGGCCCTGCTTATTAATGCGAAGTCTGGCGGGGTACAACATCGCGTAGTCTAGACCCAGGTCTCGCAGCTGTTTCTTGTACGGGGCAAAGTGGCGCCTCTCCTCTTGTACCTTAGCTGTGAAGTCCGGGTACAAAGATATGTCCATACCCTCATACTGCAGCGACCCCTTTTCCCTGGCCACTCGCAACGCCGCGTCCCTGTCCCTGTAATTCAGGAGTTTGGCTATGATGGGTCTCGGTGTTGTCCCAGTTTTGGGCCTGGGTCCCAGGGTGCGGTGCGCCCTCTCTACAACAAACATCGGTGAGAAGGTTTCTTCGCCCAGGAGAGTGGTCAAGAGTTTCTCAACAAATAGCTCAATTTTTCCAGTATTCGTCGTTTCCGCCACTCCCGTTATGCGTATATTGGAGCGCCTGGAGCGCGCCTCCAAATCTTCCGACTTGTCCTGGATGACTTGTAGTAACTTACTGAACTGCCTGCGATCCTTGTCCCACTCCATTTGCGCCTCTTCGACCTCCGTGATCCTCCTTTCCGACATGTCTAGGCGTTCCGCGTTTTTATCAACCCTCTCCGACATCCGGTCCATTCGGTAGGAAAGGGCGTCTATTTTGGTGCCAATTGCTGTTATGCTTTCATGTAGTCCTTTCTCCATGTGCGTCAGCATTTCCCTGATTTCCGAGCACATTTCGCCCTCAGGAGCTGTGGATTGTGTTGGCGGCCCTGCAGCCTGAGTGTCCGGGTCCTTCGCCCTTCTTTGATCGAATGAGAGCTTGGGCTGAGTTCTGTCGCCCTTACCCATGATGCCAAACGTCCAGTTACAGCTTTTCTCTATGCAGGGGAAACCTCAGAGTGCGTCTACTCCTCGTCGCGCCCAATCCCGTGCACACCTCGTGAGGCTATCAGACGCGAGCCATAGTCTACGCCAATGTCGGAGAGCGTTAAGCGTGTCTCTATGCACCACGGTGCCTCGCTCGCAGGATCCCAGTGGCAACGTCTATCTTGGATTGGAGCCCCCGCCGCGCTCTCCACTCCGTGTGCTGGTCGAAGTGAAGCAGGGGGAGGGGGGGAAGGGGGGGGCAGTGTCCGTCGCGCAGTGGGTGCTGTGTGGGCAGTCGCACCTCGTCGCCCCCGCGTACCTCTCACCTCTCGTTTCCGATGCCACGTGGTGCCCAGAGTGTAGGCCAGCCGATCCCCACCAGCCTGCGATGTAGGGATTCCACTACGCCAGACCACTGGAGGAGGCCCCCACAGTCTCACCGCACCCCCCACTCCACTGCAGGGTTCTCCTCGCGATGGTGCCCCCTGACGCCAATTCTCCAGGAGGGTCTTCTCGTCTCAGCGAGGGCGCAGACGTAGTCCGGAGAGCCTGTCCGCGCTCACTTTCACTGGGGGAGGCCGGGGATCAGGGCTTGGCGCATGGTGTAAGCGCTCGAGTATTCAGTACCTGTAGTCCATCTGCGTCAGCGCGCCAGACTTGTATGTCCCCCGCCGGGACATAGGCTCAATGTGGGCTCCAACTCAGGTCCCCGTAGGCAATGGCTCCGCTCCAGGGACACTCCTCTCTCAGCAGCTAACACAGGCCGCTGGTCACGTTCGCCGTTTTAAATGACAGTGGCAGGTCGGGGACTTTCCCGTAGGCCTGCAACGTTGTCAGGCTGGTCCTTAAGGGCTGGAAGGACGCTGGGAGCTGCCGACGCGGCTATCCTGCACCGCCGCGGGAAGAGGTCAGTCGCCGCGCCGCACGCACAGCTACGCAGGTCGGATCCTCCGCAGCGCAAGCCCGGGGACTGGGCCCAGTCCGTCAGCTCGCGCGTCCTGTGAATGCCTGTCGGCGCGGCTCTCCCCCGGAGCTCGGATCTCTGTCCGGAGGTACCGGACTCCTCTCCCAGGCGAAGGCTGCCGCTGGGTGTGCAATTCACCGCTATGGAAGGATTTTAAAGCAGGATGATTTGGGTATCGGCGAGGAGCCTAACACTCACGCGTCCACCATCGACGCTGGCTAGCTCCGCCCCCCCACTGCGTGACTTTTAGGACGCCACTGCGTCAAAACCTTACGCCCCCTTGAAAGAGGCGTAAGGAGTGATGCAGTGTATTGAAAATAGGCCACAACATGCATTGCAGAAGTTGCGTCGTGCTTGCGACACAACTCCAGCAATGCGTGAATTTTCCACCAACAGATGTGTCAGAATTTCTGACGCATCTGTCAATCCTGCACCATAGTGTGCCGTATTGTAAATACGGCGCATCTATGGTGGCGTAAGAGCTTTTCACTCAGGCGTAGGGAAACTGACTCATCTATACAGATGCATCAGTTTCTTGTAAATTTGCCCCTTAATCTTTAACACTGTATTCCGGACATTTAATCCTATAATCAATGCCCTTAATTTAGAACCCCTACCTTTCACAATCTCATTTCTTCAATATATTTAAGGGGAAAAAAACACTTTGAAAAGCGTTTCAACATGTTTTTCTTTAGAGCTAGTAATTGAGAATTTTTGCTCCATATGAGATTTTGAGGCAATGCCTTAGCTTCAGAAACCCAATGATTGGGGGCATCCAGTCTACAGCTCCAACCCTTATCACGTGAAATAGAGCTGTACATACCTTTTATGTGAAATGGAAAAATATGTATGCTGGTTTACAAAATTCATCAATGAAATTTTCTTTTAAAAATTGGAAATGCCCAGAATGTATGCAGCGTTAACTATCAGCAACGGTTGTAGTGGATTGTCACTTTACGTAGGAAGTTGTTTAGTGTCACTGGTTACCTTTGGATATCGACTCAGATGGAGAATGTTTGTAATTCTTGAGAATCTGGAGAAGAAAATTAAAAAAACACCAATCTCACTCGATTTTTTAAAATAAAGAACCAATAAATGTCTTGATTAATCTGCTTTCCTTAAAGGATCTGTAACCGTTGTAAAGATCATGGTGTAAGTATGATGCAGATTCCGATATTCAGGTGAGAGACCACCTGATATCCTAATCCAATTTCAAGTCGCTATCAGGCATTCGGAGCCCTTTCAGCCCCCACCTGGCTCTCCAGGTCAATGGAGAGACGCGAGACTGCAGCAGCTGCAGATTGGCACACCTAACAGGCAGAGTAAGGAAAGTGTCACCATTAATGCCACTACTATATCGTGAACAAGTTACAATGAGCCTATATCTGCAGCTCTCTCTACATCAGGACCACTTGGCCAAGTGGGCTTGCTATGCTGGAATGTATGCTGATGCAGAATGCATAATTATATCTTGGAAACTGTACCGTCTACTTTGTATGTTGTAAAGCTCTAATATATATATATATTGGGGGGTTTTTGTGTCTGTTTTAAAGTAGTCAGCTGTCACCTGTATATAGAAAACAATTTTTGGAAAAATTCAGGATGTTCCTCCAATGTCTAGCCTACCAGACACACAGAACTGGATGTTCAGAAATATGTCAAATCTTCTCTGTGATATACTGGTTGTTAATGTAGATAGGGTTGTGGTCAGTGCTTGAAATGGAAAATTAGAAGTGAAGGTGCTCCCTACTTGTCAGTGCTTAATCTATGCTGGTGGTTGCAGGTGGGATCTGTGGTATTCTACCATTATGTAATCTTTAGAATTGTATTAGGTCAAATAGAATGTTTGGGATGAACTGGGAGAAGGAGAGAGGACTTGATAGCAGTTGGTCGTGTCTCTCATCTGTGGTTGTCAAGCTGTTCTTCTTTTGAATAAATCCATACCTGGAACCCATTACTTCGTGAGATCTTTTCAACACAATTATTGGCGACGAGGATGGGAACTGGATTTTCTTACAGAAGACAGCTTTCACCTGTTTATATTTTTATCACTGGAAATTATTGGGATTTTTTTGTATTTACTCTCTGAACTTCTTCAATCAACATCTTTGAAAATCTGTAGCCACTACTTGGTAATGTATTTTTATTGACTTTATTATTACTGTATTGAACTTCTTCAACCTAGCGGTTAACTTTAGCTCCTGCTTATTTTTATTTCCGCTGACGGTCAAGAAGTTTTCCAGCATTACGTAGTGTGTCTACTTAGTTTTTCAAGATAATACTTGCCATTCATTACATTTTTTAACATAGCCGATACCGACCGCACTCATCGAGCGGTGGTTTGGAGTTGCATCGTTTGAACAGCTACTGGAGTTCCTCCTTACCTACCATTCTGCCAAGCTCTTAGACTTCCCGTAGTGTTCTGGATTGCTGTCTCCGTCTTCCTGGATTGACGCGTTGTCCCGAACTGAACTCTGGGAACTTCTGAGGTCACCACGCACTAAGTGGCGCTTTTGACGGCCATATTGCTTCAGGATAAAGGAGTATCTTCCTCATAGCTCATCGGAATACAATTTTCCATACAGCGAAGTTTAATTCTACAGTGCGATTTCTCATTTGGTGATTCACACACCATTTCTACTCTTTAATATTCCTGCGTTCAGTATAATTTGTTTAACAGTCTCCTTCCTTTTTAAAATGTACAAAACGTTCATATTACAGTGCAAAGTACCAATTTTTTTTCTCTTTTCTTTATCTCATCATTTGTGTACATTTATTACAATGTCAAATATAGTTGCTCCTCCACATTTCCTGCAAGTAGCTGGGGATCCTAATATTGAGTGGGATTTATGGTATCCCATGTTCATTGCTTTGTGGAAGGTTTGGAAAAAGATGATTGCTTTTCTAAGAGGAAACTTGCTTTACTTAGACATTGTTTAGGAGGCGCAGGCATAAAAGAATTTGATAATTTACCTCCTATTGAAGATGCAGGAGATATCGATGTTTTTGAAAAAGCTGCTAAGCAAATGAAAATACGTTTTGGAAGGAAAATAAATACTGTTATGGAAAGGTTTAAATGTTATTCTCGAGCTCAAAAATCTGATGAATCTATTGAGGATTATGTTGCTGCTTTACGTTCTCTAGCATGTTCCTGCGCTTTTGAAACTATTTCCTATGAGCATGTCCTCAGAGACCAAATTATGTTGAAAACCAAGAGTAAAAAGATCCAAGAAAGACTTTGGTTGAGCACTGAATCCACACTTAGTGCTGTTGTTAATATTGCAAAGGGCATTGAGCAATCTGAGCTATTTGTATCAGAAATTCGGAATCAATCTTCCAAGACGCAAATCTCGGAACCTGAAGTTTCACTTGTAAAAAATCAAACGAGCTTCAAAACCAATGCTAGAAGTTATTTTAAGAAAGAGTTGGTTAAAAATACCAATGACAACAAGAGTTTTTTCAAGAAAAATACTGTTTTATGCTATAGATGTGGTAGTCCCAACAATGTTGGTAACTAGAGACGTTGTCCTGCTTGGAGCAAAGTGTGTATCAAATGTAAAAAAAGGGGCATTTCAGTAATGTTTGTCGTTCAATTCAAAAGGTTAATTATATTTCCCAAGAAGAAGAGGAGGTTCTTCATAGTCTTAACTACATACTTTCTGTGAATGAATCTGAACACAAAAAGTTTCCCTCTTGCATCACTATGATTGATGATAAACCTATTGACTTAATGGTTGATTCGTGTTCATGGTACACCATAATTGGTAAAAAAGTGTTCAAAGATTTTTGGAGTTGTAGGGAATTGTTATCCCCTGACATACAACCTGGTGGATATTCGGGTCACAAAATTGACCTAGAAGGGTTTTTTTGGGCAAAAATTAAATTTAAAGACAGATTCATTAATGGTAAAGTTTATGTAGCCTCTAAAGGTGTGTCTATTCTTGGTTGGCCTCATCAACAGGGATTGGGGATCAAACTTGATCCCAATGCTTCTCCTCCTGTGTGTGTTGTAAGTTCTAGTAGTGAACTATCACAAGCTAATTCTAATATAAATTTGACTTCTTCTGAATCCATCAAAAATTAGTTGTTTGTTGAAAACATAAAAAGGAGTTATCCTAAGGTTTTTGATAGAGAACTGGGAAAATACACTAACTTCAAACATAAAATCATTTTAAATGAGAAAGCCACTGTCATTAGACATAAAGTTAGGAATTGTTCTCATTGTACTTTGAGTGATAAATCTGTTAACGCTCTTTCAGTTGAAGTTACTCCTATTGAGTATGCTAATGGGCCTTGGAGAAAGTTGGGCATTGATATTATTGGTCCATTTAATTATCAATCTGGCAAGGAACTATTTGCTTTAGTTCTGATTGATTACTTTTCTAAGTGGCCAGAATTGAAAATTGTTGAAAAAGTTTCTTCTGATAAGATAGTTGAATTTTTGGATGAAATATTTTCTAGAGAAGGATTACCTGAGGAACTCATTTCTGACAATGGTCCACAATTTATTAGTAGAGAATTTGAATCTTTTCTGTCTAATTGTGGTGTTTTACATAAAAGGGTTTCAAATTATTTTCCACAAGCTAATGGTCAAGTTGAACGTTTAAACAGAGTAGTTAAGGAGTCTTGTCAGTTGGCTATGAAAAGTGGGTTGAAGTGGAAAAAAGCATTACAAGCTACCCTGTTAACTTATCGCACATCTCCCAACTCTGTAACGGGGGTTATCTCCTTTGAAATGCTTCGAGGCAGGAAGCCGGGTTCAAAACTTATGCCTTGGTGGTTAAAAAGGAATAATTCTTATAATTTGGAATTAGAAGTCAGAGATAGAGTTGAAAATATCAAAAGAGAATGGTGCAACATAATTCTAAAAGAAGATATAATGTTTGCCAACTAAGAGCGGGTGATTTCGTGAGAGTGAAATTTGGTGGACAAACTAATAAGAAAATCTCAAAATGGTCTGATCCTGTAAAAGTTACAGAAGTTTTTAGCAAAGCGGTTAGAGTGGATGGTGGTAAAATTTGGAATCTCAGACATATTTCTATTTGTAAATCTCATGTTGATTTTTCTCTTCCATGTAGTTTTAATAACCAATTAGTTAGAATCGATAATTCCATTAAATGTTTTGATGAATCAGATGGTTTTCCTGGTACTCATGAGGTCAATGATAATTTACATGCAAATATTGAAAATGTTAATGACACAGATGTGAATCTAAATGAGAACTCCAATCAGAATGTTTCTGATTGCTTTTCTGATGTTGACTGTGAAGCAACTTCTCCTAGGAGAAGTGAACCTGTTAAACATGTTCTTCTTAAATTCAAAGACTTTGTTCGTTATTAGTTCTATTTTTTTTTATTTAAAATGTTTATTTATTTATTTATTTAGTTTTTTGTATTGTTTTCAAAAGGGGGAGGTGTGTGGTATTCTACCATTATGTAATCTTTAGAATTGTATTAGGTCAAATAGAATGTTTGGGGATGAACTGGGAGAAGGAGAGAGGACTTGAGAGCAGTTGGTCGTGTCTCTCATCTGTGGTTGTCAAGCTGTTTTTCTTTTAAATAAATCCATACCTGGAACCCATTACTTCGTGAGATCTTTACTACAGGATCCACCAGGTCTCGCTTTTTGGGGCCGGCACATATTTTTAATCATCAGATTTTGAACCTGAATAAGAGAGAGAGAAATGTAGCAACTGTGCAAAGAAAGAGGAAGAGAAAGATCGAAGAACAATGCCAAAGGGAGAAAGCAGAAACTAAAAAGAACCTATGATGGTGCAATATAGGGGCAGCCAGTGGATATTGGTGAATGAAAGAGACATAAGGAAAAAAAAACTATGGGACCTATTTATCAAAAACTCATGCAGCATAAAAACTAGAGGGCCTATTTATCCAAAAAGTCACGCAGTGCAGCAAGCCACCTTGCTGCGCTGCATGACCAGGAAATGGCAGGAATGTGCCATATTTAACAATATACAGTGCGTTCCTGCCTTTTCTCAGTGCTGGAGCACAATGTGCTACCTAGTGCAAATGCGGGCACACTTGCACATTGTGCAAGGGTGCCTATGTTGTAAGAAGGATTGTTTTTGCGCAAGAAGGGGCACCTTCCTGCACATAAAAAAATCCCCTGAGGCATTTTCCTCTATCTATGTGTGCTGCAGAATGCAACACACATAGAAAGAGGAACAAACGAGGAGAAATAAATATATTTCTCCTTGTTACGCCTCGCCTGTGGTGGCGTAGCAGTGTTCAAAGGAGGGCGCGGACTCGAGCACGCCGCCGAGTATGGCAGTTGCGCTGGTCCCCCTCAGCCGGCGGGAAAGCGGGGGCTGCGAAGCACACAGCAGTGATGCGGCGCACCTCGACCTCCTTGCCCTCCGCTGATTGGGTGCCACGCGTGTGACCCGGAAGCACTTGATACCGTTTCCTGGTCAACGTTGGGGAAATGTCGGTAAGACGGTTAGAACCGGCTGCCGGCCACCAAGTGCCTTCAAAAGGCTGTGGAGCGGCAGGAGCAGTCTCTGCTGCTCCACAGCCTCATCATCAAGATGTCAGGGCCTCGATCGGAGGCCCCAAGGGGAACTTTTCTGGGAGACCGCATCGCTAATTTTCCTGTCTCGCATGGATCGATCCTGCCCTTCGAACCACCCAGCGGCATGCCTTTCAGGGATAAGTACGCTCTGCTGCTGCTACGCTGCATCCACAGCCGTCAGACTTCACATGCTTGGTGTACCCCGGGAGCTGCACGTTTTGTGTGCATACTGTGCCTTGTTTTGTTCCCCTCATTTGAGGGTACTCTGTGGCGCTCCGGGGGTCGCCTGAGGGCTGTGGAGGTAAGGTTGGGCTTATGGGATGTTTTGCTGTGGGGGGGTGGGCAGTGCGGCCTGTCTGAGTTTCCCATATTCTAGGGTCTTTAGGAAAACTAGGACTTCAACACCCAGAATGCATTAGGATATTGCCTAAAAGCACTGGTTTCTAACACACTGTGAAGATGTGGCGTGTGGTAATAGGCTTCCAAGCCCGCTCTCCAGTATCGTGTCATACAAATTGATCACAGATCAAAGTATGTGTAGCTCGCCAACAAGGAGAACAGAAAGCAACCACGAGCCTGCTTCTCATATGCATTTCACACTGCACGAGCACAGACGACAAGCAGGAGTACATATATGGTGTATTTTAACCCCTCAATGACAGAGCTAGTCTTCACAAAAAACTTTTCTTCTTCAAAGATGTTTTGTAAATACTCCACATGCGCCCCATGAAGAATGACGTGTTTTTTGAAAATCTGGTAAAAATAGAGTTTGTTGGTTTTGAGCTGAAACGAGGCACCTTAGCGGCAGGGCAGGTCAGACAAGCATGGGCAGAGTAATTACTTGTGGTGCTAAGAATATTGTTTGCTGCCTGCGGTCCATGAAGGGGACCCTCATAAGAGGACGGCCGCCTTAGTGCCACATGAGGGCATACAAGACATTCTAGTGGTGTGGGAGGGGGTGGGCAGGGGATGAGTTATAAGTGCCTCTCCCCGCCCACCTGGCTGCCTCTTTGCCGCTGCCCTTGATGCCGTTTGGACGTCAACCTCCTAGAGATGTTCTGTGTCTCCTCCCCACTCCTTTGGGGGTAAAGACTGCTAGCCTGGCCATTGCCGTGGCTGTGGCCTCCTTGGGGGGGGGGGGGGCAGGACAGCTCCAGGGGGCTTAGGGTAGCGGCTCCTTCCCCTGGGTTGGCTGCTACCCTTGTCACTGTTTGGTCCCACGCCGTCTGGTCGGGTCCGGGAGCCCTTTGCTGCGGTGTGTGCTTTTCTTGCCACCACCGACCCTCCCTTTTCTCCGTATTGAGTTCTGTCGCCAACCGGCCATTGCCTGGGTTGGGGGCTGGAAAGGAGGGGATGGGGCAAAGCTCCTGGTGTGTGGTCACCCCCCCATGGGGGCGTGTGTCGCGGTGTCGGGCGGGGGTGTAGTTGGGCCAGAAGTGCAGGCCTACACACCCGGGGCGCTTGGTCCTTCCCTACATCTTGGATCGGCGGCAACCCCCCGAAGGGGCCTGAGCCCACGGGTGCTGGCAAGCCATCGGACTACCGGGCTCGTCGGCTCAGTGATGGTCGTGGGGGATGGGTCTGCGAGCTGGGACGGGCCCTGCACATGGGCTGCTGCTTTCAGGCACAGTCCTGGTGCTCTGCGTGAGTGGTATGTGTGGAAAAAAAGGGGGTACCCCTGGAATGTTTTTCCCTCATCAGGGTAACATTATTTGACAATAAACATGTAGGAAACAAATACACAGTGGAGCAATGCTTAACAACAATATGTGACCAGAAATAGAGGATTATTAAAAAAATTGGGGCAGGGGTCGAGCTCGTGCCTCGTGCCTCGCTGGCAGCAGGGCGCGTTTCCTCCATCTAGGCAGAGGGGGGTCTTGGGGGGCAGCCGAGCGTAGGGAGGTCTGCCCCCCGGGATGTTTGGGGAATGGGAGCGGCACGGGACTCTGCTCCGCCCCCTTTTGGGCTGGTTGGGCTGTTTGGGCTATTTTGTAGCCCAAGGGATATTTATTCCTCCATTTTGTGTGTTCCTGTCACCATTTTGAGTATTCCCGGTAGCTGGTACCCAGTCTTTCTAGAATTTTTTCTTTCACCATTTTGTCTTCGGTGACCTGGTGGCTGGGAGCATTTAGTCAGGGATTTTTTTTTTACCAAGCCATGTCTTTCCCAGACCGGAATCAAGCATCCAAGGACCGGTTTCTGGCTATCAGCCTTCATCAGCCTGGATAGCTTGACTCCAGTGGTGTGGAGAGCCTGGGACTCACGTCTGAGCATACCCAGCCCACTCGGGGTGAAAAGGTGCCAGGTAAAGAGCCTTGCAGAGTAAAGAGCTAGCGTTTAATAAAAACCTCCTGTACATGGGTGTAGCAAAGCCCCCAGGTGCGCATTTGATGTTGGCCACGAAAGAGCACGTTTGAAGGGGGGGAATACATTGAAATGTTAAAGCTACTCCACAAGGAGATGCGGTCCAAAGAAGGGTCTAAGGAAGAGAGGTATGAACTGGCCGAGCGGCTTAAGGTGCCGTTGACAAATGTAAACTGGAAGACCTATACTTACCGTAAGTGGTTACCTGTAGGTACCGGCCCTTTCAGGGAAGGCCTACCCGGGGAGGGGTGGGTAGGACAATAGCTACACAGTCAGGATCAGGAGCGTGAGGGGAGTTTTTATGAAGGCTTGGGCACAAGGGACTATTGTAAGTTCATACCCGAGTTCTCTCAGTGCGGAAGGAAACACCGCTTGGTTAGGTGTTGGGGAGGCAGGGCGCAAGGAAACCAGCAGGGGCAACAGACAGGTGCTTGCACATCTGGGCCACCACAACAATCCCCGGGTGGTAGGGGAGGTAAGGGATCTCAGGGACATGGGCCCAAAAGCTTCTACACCAGTCAGACTAACAGCTGTGGCATCAGGGTCTAGGGAAGATGAGGGTTTGGAAGCAGAACAGGTCCTGTTGGAGAGTTTTGAAGAGGGGTTTCGTTGGGATTAAAAGGGGCCTCAGCAGAGGCGGTGGCCAAACAATTTCGAAGTCCGCATTTGAACATATGGCAGGGGTGCAACACAAATTGAACAAAGAAGTCCGTGAAGGAGGGATGGCAGGTCCTTTTGATGGCTGCACAGTGGATGATTTGATTTGTTTCTTCGATTGGGAGGGGTGTTCCCAAAGAATAATTGGGTCAGTACAGACTAAGACAACACCTATCGTGGCTTGAGGAGTTTTCAGTAAATGATTTCATGGATGAGGAGGCAGCCTCAGTGTCATATTTCCTAGTTTAAGTTGCTATGTCATTGGTTGTGACCGCGGGCGCAACTACAGATATGGCGAAAGGCGATATAAAATCTTCATTTCACTTGCTTCCCGTACATCCGGATGATTGGGGTCTTCTTGGATTCCAGTTTGAAGGATGGTGGTATGTGGATAGGGCATTTCCGATGGGTTGTTCAATGCCTTGTGCTTTGTTTAAGTGTTTCAGCACCTTTTTACAGGGGTATTTTACACAGCACACTGGTCCGAGGCTGGTAACACACTACTTAGACGTCTTCTTTTGTAGGTTCCCCGTGCTCCACGGAGTGCCAGTTAGCACTAAACACTTTCCACGAGCTCTTGGGGGAGCTGGGGTTGGCCCTTGGCACCAGAAGAACAATGGGGCCATGTACGACCATGTCATTCTTAGGCATGGAAATTGACTTAGTAGGAATGCAGGCACGGGGGCCGGTTGATAAGAAACCGAAAATGTTGGTGTTGTTGGAAGGAAGGTGGACAAGCATAAATTAACACAGAAGGACATCCAGGTTTTGTGGGGCTATATCAATGTTGCCTGTAAGGTAGTCCGGGCTGGTAGGACTTTTTGCAGGAGATTGGGAAGGGCGATGTCAGGTCATTAGCTGCCTCACCACTATATCCGCTTGTTGGCTGGTGTGAAGGAGGACCTGTGCATGCGGAGGTCAATTTTGCATTCCTTTGACAGATTACTATGGGTTCGAAACAATGACTTTCAGTGGGATGTTCAAATATTTTCAAGCCCGGCAGGTAGCAATGGTTGTGGTATATTCTGGCAAGGCAGTTGGTTTTCGGGGTCGTGGCTGGGCGGTGGAATGATGGTGGGTGGGGCATCTCCTTTTTTGAGCCTTTTCCTGTGCTGGTGGCATTGTCGCCGTGGGGTGAGGAAGCGGCACATGAGAAAGTTTGGTTCAGGATTTACAACTTGGCAGCGGTGGAAATTATCAACAAGCAGTCGGCTAGGGAGGTGCAGTTTGTGAATTGGTTGCAGGTGTTTGTTCTTGGCTGCATTAGGCTTGATATGGTGTTCTGGGCACTTCTTATCCTTGGTGTGAACTGGGAAAATTGCTGCTGCTTGGTCTCATTCGCAGAGGGGGAGATTCTGTGGACTGGCCAAGGAGGTGGATAGGATTCCGACCGCAATTCCGGATCAGCTGTGGTATGTAGGCAACGCAGGGTCTTTCAGCTGGTGGTAGGTTCATTGTCAGCTTCTACTTGCGCAGTTCTTTCTCTGGCCTGGAGAAAATTTATGGCATCTGGTGCTTGTCAGCGGGAGGAGTCAAGGGGGTGATCAGGGGATGTTTTTCAGTTTAGAGGCGTTGCCTGTATTTTGCAGGGAGGGTTTTTGAAGTACGTTTGTTTTATGAACAGGGTTTTTGTCTTCTGGGGCCTTTAGGGTATCCAAGCTCTTAGGTTATATGTTTCACCTAGGTATCTCCTGGCAGTAGGTTTTCTTTTCTTAGACATGTTTCATATGTTCGGAGAGGGTTAGGTGGGGCTGCAGGGCGCGGGTATGTAGTTTGTTGTTGTGGCTTGGGCTCCGGGACGTGTGGCTCTTCCCAGTGTGAAAGTTTTCTCTGGGCAGGGGCTTGTTCTGGCTCAATGGGGTGGCAAAGGGGTGAATTGGCCCTAGGTTAACTGCGTTGCTGTGGGGCTTCTGGCACTCAGGGTATTGGGAGGCTGGCCATGGGTTCGGAGCATAGCGGGCATGAGGTATTAGGGAGTCGGGCATGTACTGCTGTCAGCAATGTGTACTGGTCAGTGGGGGAGTGTTTCTAGATACTTCATTTTCTGAAAGATTCTTTGTTTTCAGGTTCGGCCATAGTTGGAGGCTCCTGGGTGTCTGTTTGGTTACTGGAGGAGTCATTGGTATTGGGAGACTAGCACGAACGAGAGGCGTTTTTTGTGTTTCTTGTGACTCTCTACATATTTTTTGCACATGGCATCGTGTAGGAGAGGGGGGCCTGGGGGGGAGGTAGCTGCTACCCTCTTAAGATAAGCTGTTGTGGGCGGGGGGTAGGGGTTAGGATTTTTCGTACAGGTGAGTCATGCCATTGGTTGAGCGACGGCCAGGTGGGTTGTGGACTGGCCATGTGGGGCATCGGTTGGGTCTGTACACATGGCAATAGGAAGACATGGAAGGGGTTTATGCTGCCAGGACTCCTTTTTTAGACGCTCATGTGGCTGGCATTATCCCTGAATCGTAGGATGGTTTTAGGCTTTTTAGTGGTTTCCTTTTCTCGTCGGATCGGAGTGTCAGGTGCAGGTTTCTTTTGCAGAGTCTCGATTGGTTCCCCGTTTTTGGGGGGCAGAAAAAGGGGGAGTCTACCCCCCCTTTTTCTGGGTGGCGGTTGGCACTCAAGTTGACATGTTTTAGCCAAGTTTATTCGTTATTGACAGAGGCAATCCAGGCTGAAAGGGTACGGGCAGACAAGTTCACGAGGTAGGATCTTTAAGGTGCTTTAGGAAATTAGGTTAGTGACAGGTTAACAGTCGTAAAGGTTAAGGTTGAAAGGTCAAAGGTAAAAGGGTAAAGTTCAAAGTTCAAAGGGAAAGGTTAAAAGGTCACACCAAGGGTTAAAAGGGTAACGTTCAAAGGTCAAAGTTCAGCAAAGTTCAAAGGGAAAGGTTAAAAGGTCACCAAGGGTAAAGTTCAAAGGGCAAAAACTGAAAGGTCACAGTAGGTGGTACTGAATGGCAGGTTTTAAATGTTGTGTGGGAGAACCTATGGGGTGGGGGTAGCGTAACATTGGTAACAGCTTGTATAGTGAGGTTGTAGTTTTGTTAGGCATTAGGCCAAGGGCCTTGTAATTGTTTTGTGCACCTGTTTCAATAAAAGCGGCCTTTTTCACACTATTTCGGTGTCGGTGGTCTGTGTCGCTCCCCATATTCCCCAATGGCGCTGCCTCGGTTTCCAGCCTATGGGGATCTCAATAGGTGGAGATTGTTGCTGGGAGAGTGAAGCGGCTCATTGCTCCGGTTGGTGGCCTAAGCGATAGGGCTTTGCAGATCGCCTGGTTCCACTTTCCAGACTAGCTGACGTGGACATCTCAGGCTCTGTTCTCGGATTACTTGGACCGGACGTAGAGACTGGGTGGCTGCCCCTTTTCAGTCTGAGTCTGAGACGGCTCTTGCAGCGTGTCGGGGCGGGAAATACAGCGTGCATTGCCTGGGGTGCCGCGAGCCGGCTTGTAACCGGGTTCTTTTGGTGGAATGCCTGGACGGCCTGTCGAGGGGCAGACAGTGCCCCGGGTGTTTGGTGCCAGCGTGGGGACATGCTGGTCCCTTGGAGGATGCTGTGTGGTTGACTGCGGGGGCCGGCACAGACCGTAAGTTGCTATCCCGATGCCACGCAAAGCCCTGGGCATTCTTTTATACGTTTGTTCCGTGTATATATAGTTTTCTTGTCTCAGTAATAGAGGGCCTTCGGCAGCACAGTGGCGGCCTGTTGTCTTGTGACGACGATGTTGATCATGTTGCCTTGCCGGTACACTAAAATACCAGGGAGTGGCTGCAGATGGGTGTGCGGGGGATAAAGACTTGGCTGGCACGTGCACAGGATGTAACTGGAGGGCCTTCGACGGTGCATCGTGGGGCCTGCTGTTCGTTGAAGATGACGGGTTGTCCTGAGTTGCTCCCCGATAGACACATCTATCTTGGGGCGGTGTTGTATATGTTTGCGCCTAGGGGTATACCTTGCTTTTTCCGGATCCACGGGCACAGTATTTAACCGGAAGGCTGAGGGGGGCCTTCGGAGGGACATCGGTGGCCGTGGTTTCTCAAGGTAAGACAATAAGATTGGCCAGCAGCCCAAGCACCCAACGGGGTAACAAGGTCGATTACAGAGCTTGGATTGCAAGCAGGGAGGAATGCACGTTCCCTTATGCAGCCTGATATGGAACAGATGAGAAGGCTCCCTTTTCACGTGATGCGCAGGGATATTGAGGTGCTATCAGTTACAGCGTGGCACTACATCAGCATGGTTGAACTTCTGATCCCCAGAAAGGCGGGTTATCGAGAATCACATACATAGTCGGTGTCGCCATGGCAATGCTTTCCGGCCCTGGCTGGACCCAAAATGGCCGGGCGGCAAAAATGGCGACCGCCTCCCTCGTGATGTTCAATCGTGGGTGGTTGTTTGCAGAGCTGGGTCGTTACAGTCAAAGCAGGTATTATTGCAAGCGCTTTCTTCCGGCTCAAGCTCTTGTAATTGGCACTGCCCTGTCCACTATAACAACAACTCGTAAGAGAGGGTCCGAGGGAAGTGTTTAACGACCAGACAAGCAAATACCCCCTGTGTAACTACATCAATGACAACGAAGCCTGTAGGTCGAGTGGCGCTGAGATACAAGAACTAACACTGGTGTGATTGCACAGAAAGAATAACTTTAGTGACAAAAAGTCAAAAGGGCTATCAACAAATGCTGATTGAGTCCTATCAGCCCACCTAATGGCGGAGCCTCATCATGTAGGACCTCCAAACCTAGGTCTGTGTGCGGTCGCCCAGTTGTATTTTAGCAACGCATCACTAGGCCATGGTCCGGTCACCGCAAATGTTCATACAAAAGGTAAGGCTGATGTGTGCAGTGCAAAAATTAAATCAAGTGAAGTGTCTAAAATGGCTGTCAAAGCAAACAAAGACCTTTAATAGTGTTTGCCTGGACGTCAGATTAAAAGATAGTGAGGTGACAGTGTGAAAAAATCACTGTCTAACTTGCTTGGTAGAAATCCAAAAAAATCTATATAGGGCCAACATGTTTCTGCCTTTATGTGAAAAGTCACTGGCATTCGTCAGGGCCAAGCTCTTATCTGCTACTGCAATAAGTTCAAGTTCAAGTTCAGGCATTTATTAAGCGCACTACTCACCCAGAGGGTCTCAAGGCGCTAGAGGGAGGGGTTCACTGTTTATCGAATAGCCAAGTTTTCAGTTCTTTTCTGAAGGAGATGTGATTCTGAGTAAGGCGGAGGTGGGTGGGGAGTGAGTTCCAGGTCTTGGCAGCCAGGAAGGAGAAGGATCTGCCACCCATGGTGGTTTTTCGGATGCGCGGGACTGCGGCGAGGGCTTGATTGGATGATCTTAGTTGGCGGGTGGGATAGTAGAAGGACAGTCGGGTGTTGAGGCATTCGGGTCCTAGATTATAAAGGGCCTTGTGTGCGTGGGTAAGAAGGCGTAAAGTAATTCTTTTGTTGACGGGAAGCCAGTGGAGGTTTTTTAAGTGACCGGTGATGTGCTCTTGGCGCGGGATGTCTAATATGAGTCTCGCTGATGCGTTTTGGATGCGCTGGAGCTTTTTCTGCAATTTTGTTGTAATTCCGGCGTAGAGTGTGTTGCCATAGTCCAGTCGACTCGTGACCAGTGCATGGGTGACAGTCTTTCTTGTTTCGAGGGGGATCCAGCGGAAGATCTTTTTGAGAATGCGAAGGACGTTGAAGCAGGAGGACGATACGGCGTTGACTTGTCTGGACAATGAGAGAGAGGAGTCTAGAATGAAGCCAAGGTTACGTGCATGGTCTGTGGGTGTGGGCGCTGATCCCAAAGCGGAAGGCCACCAGGAGTCGTCCCAAGCTGAGGGGGAGGATCCAAGGATGAGCACCTCCGTTTTGTCTGAGTTGAGTTTTAAGCGGCTCTGTTTCATCCATTCGGCTACTTCTTTCATACCTTCGTGGAGGTTGTTTTTGGCGGTGTTGGGGTCTTTGGTGAGGGAAAGGATTAGCTGGGTGTCGTCGGCGTAGGAGATGATGTTGAGGTTGTGTTGACGTGCGATGGAGGCGAGGGGACTCATGTAGACGTTGAAGAGGGTGGGACTGAGTGAGGAGCCTTGAGGTACGCCGCAGATGACTTCGGTGGACTCTGAGTAGAAAGGGGGGAGTCGGACTCTCTGGGTTCTCCCGGCTAGGAACGAGATGATCCAGTCCAAGGCTTTTCCTTGTATGCCGATGTTGTTGAGGCGTTGTATGAGGGTGTTGTGACAGACAGTGTCGAAGGCGGCGGAGAGGTCGAGTAGAATGAGGGCCACTGTTTCACCGTTGTCCAGGAGTGCTCGGATGTCGTCGGTCGCCGCAATGAGGGCGGTTTCGGTGCTGTGTTTGGCTCGAAAGCCGTTCTGTGAGGGATCAAGGGAGTTGTTGGATTCAAGGAAGGCTGCGAGTTGGCTGTTGACGGCTTTCTCGATGACTTTGGCCGGGAAAGGGAGGAGGGAAATGGGTCGGTAGTTTTTCAGTTCTGATGGGTCTGCAGTTGGTTTTTTCAGAAGGGCGCTGAGTTCGGCGTGTTTCCATATTTCTGGAAAGGTGGCGGAGTTGAAGGAGCAGTTGATGACATCGCGGAGTTGGGGAGCGATGATGGAGTCAGCTTTGTTGAAGATGTAGTGGGGACAGGGGTCAGAAGGTGAGCCAGAGTGGATTGAGTTCATGAGGCGAATGGTATCTTCAATGGTGATTGGGTTCCAGGAGTTGAGGTAGTTGGTTGGAGGGGTGGGATCAGAAGGGGGTGGGGTGAGTTGGTCATTGGGAATATTCTTGAAGCTGTTGTGGATGTCGGCAATTTTGTTGTAGAAGAAGGACGATAGCGCATCACAGAGGTCTTGGGAGTTAGTGATGTCGTTGGATGCTGCGGGAGGGTTGGTGAATTCTTTGACGATATTGAAGAGTTCCTTGTTGTTATGAGAATTGTTGTCGAGACGGTCCTTAAGTGCTGATTTCTTGGCGGATCGAATCAGTTGGTGGTGTTTGCGGGTGGCTGTCTTGAGGGAGGCCATGTTGTCTGAGGTTGGTTCTTTTCTCCAAATCTTCTCCAGGGTGCGGCATGTCTTCTTGGATTTTTTAAGGTCATCATTGAACCAGGGAGCCCTTTTGCTGAATGATTTTAACTGGTGTTTTTTCAGGGGTGCTAGTTCGTCCGCACTGTGGGTAATCCATTGCCTGAGGTTTGTGGCCGCTTGGTCTGGGTCCGTTGTTAGGGTGGGAGTGTTTTGGCTGAGTGATGCGAGGAGTTGGTCGGTGGTGATTTTGTTCCATTTTCTTCGGGGGATGGGTTGTGGACGGTTGTGGGTCAGGGTTGTTTTGTAGCTGAAGTGAACACAGCTGTGATCCGTCCAGTGGAGAGCTGTAGTGTGATTGAAGGAGATGTGCTTGCTGGAGGTGAAGATAGGGTCGAGCGTGTGTCCGGCTGTGTGAGTGGGGGTGTCAACAAGTTGTTTGAGTCCGAGATTGGACAGGTTGTCCAGAAGGGTGGTGGTGTTGTTGTCGAGAATGTTGTCAAGGTGGTAGTTGAGGTCTCCTAGAAGAATGTAGTTCTCGGAGGCGAGGGCGTGCGGGCTGACGAAGTCCGTTATGTCGTCGCTGAATTGAGATCGGGTGCCTGGGGGCCTGTAGATGAGGGTTCCTCTGAGGGTGGTCCTGGGGTCGGTGTGGATCTGAAAGTGGAGGTGTTCGGCGGTTGCAAGATTGTCGTCAGAGCTGGTTGTAATTTTGATGGTGTTTCTATGGACGATGGCGATGCCTCCTCCAGTTTGATCGGTGCGGTCTTTTCGAATGATCTTGTAAGTGTCCGGTATGGCTATGGCGATGTCGGGGGCAGAAGATGCATTCATCCATGTTTCAGTGAGGAAGGCGATGTCAGGTGACGCAGTGTCGATTAGGTCCCAGAGTTCGGTTGCGTGTCTATGGACCGAGCGGGTGTTCAGTAGGATGCATTTCAAGTCGTTGGGTTCGGAGCTGAGTGTGGAGGAAGTGTGTTTGGTGAGGGTTCTGAAGCAGTTGAACTTACAGGAGAGGCAGGAGAATGGGCCGTGGGTACGTCCTGGGGTAGCTTCGCAGCAAAGTGGGGTGCGTCCGGCGTTGAGGGCGAGGAGAGTAGCGGCATCATAAGTGACTCTGGGGGGTTGGGAGCGGCATAGGGCAGGGGGACGGGCGCTGGGCGCGGTCCAGGCGCGGACAGGCGTAGACGGGCTTACCTTTGGCGCACCTTCGGCGAGGCCGTAGCGCGTGTACGCTGCGCGTTGGGACATCTGCCTTAAATGGAGAGTGGATGGGGGCGGAGCTATTATCCATTCCTCGAGTCATGTCAAGGGGCCAGCCTGCTACCTATATGTGGGTGGGAGGGTCAGCTGGGAGGCGGGATCTAGGTGCAGGGAGGGTCTGCAAGGGGTCACAACAAAATGGCTGAACACTGCCCACAATCAATTAGGATAATAGCGCCAGTAGTACGACACAAGCGCTGCCCACAATCAATCAATTTCAATTCTAGCGCTGCACAGAAAGCTTTCCAGGAGAGAGGCAGAAACGCATACGATACCAACAGGAGGGGGAGGTGATGGGAGCGACCGTTTCTGCGAGGAGCAGGACGGACACAGCTCTTCACGAGGGTGAGCACAAGCTCTACCTCTGTGGGTGGGAGGGTCAGCTGGGAGGCGGGATCTAGGTGCAGGGAGGGTCTGCAAGGGGTCACAACAAAATGGCTGAACACAAACCAGTAAACAAATACTTAGGCACCAAGAGCTTAATTTACGCACACAATGTAAATTATAAAGCAATTGCAGTGGCACTAAAGCGCCTAGGTCACGAGCGCTGTGCAGGTCAGTTTCAATACTAGTATCAGTAGTACGACACGAACGCTGCCCACAATCAATTAGGATAATAGCGCCAGTAGTACGACACAAGCGCTGCCCACAATCAATCAATTTCAATTCTAGCGCTGCACAGAAAGCTTTCCAGGAGAGAGGCAGAAACGCATACGATACCAACAGGAGGGGGAGGTGATGGGAGCGACCGTTTCTGCGAGGAGCAGGAGGAGCAGGATAACACTATCATATGTGCTAGAATGATGAAAACAAAGAATTGGTAGACCATTGTCAAAGTAAAATAAGAGTGGTCATTTAAGACCATCCTACCACATCTTCTTAGTATTGCTCAAAAGATGCAATTGGTCTTTCCTGTATTCAAAATAAACAAAGAGAGAGAGAACCATGTAGAGATTGCATATACATAATACTCAGTGTTACATCTTAAACATGTGCTACGTAGAAGGTGCTACAACTATGCAAAACCAGTGATAATTAAACTAGACTCAGACACGACCACCACTACTTTATGATAGCCACATTCACGGTGCGCTGTGTTACGTCACCAACAGATGATCTGTATATCTGTTTGAAAACAATAGTATAACACTTACCCATCAATATGTGGGAAGTAAGCCTCACCTCACCCGGCAACTGCTCGGACGAATAAGGCACCGCTCTAAACATATAAATAAAGACAGTTCCTTTAATAGATACATGCCTTAGGGATTAGACCTCTGTGTACTGTTTCAAAACCCAAATAATTTCTAATCTGTCTAAAACTTGTCCCCCCACGGTGTACCAGATGGAGGCATCAAACGACTTAGATCTGCAACCCCCTTAAGTAAATTCAAGAGAGGCGCTCCATGATGATAAAATGGCACCTTCTCTTGTCCATAAAAACAGCTGTATAATATTGCTGTTTCAAGCCAGTGAGAAATACCCCACGCGCTATTATCCATTCCTCGAGTCATGTCAAGGGGCCAGCCTGCTACCTATATACCCCCCTCCATCCAAACACACTGGTCCACTCTTACCTGTCCGTCGGTACCTCGCGGCAGAATCTCGAGCCGAAGGGGAGGCACCGACGGGCAGGTCGGACGTCTATTTATACTAAAGCTGAGTGGCTGATTGCTTTCAGCTGGTCCTCTCAGCAGTGCTACTGCGTGTGCGCAGTATGGAGACACTACAAACTGCGCGTGCGCCCATACTGACGATCGTATGCCGCGCATGTGCGGTGACAACTCATTCCGCTCCATGTAACGCATTATGCCGGTGCGCATGCGCGCTAACAGGACACTAACGCCGTTACCCGCGCCTGCGCGGTACCAAGACACTCACCGCTGTTATCCGCGCCTGCATAGTAAGAGTATAATCACTCGTATATGCACAGAGCGCCGCAGCGCGAATGTCCTGAGATTTGAGAAAAATCCCCAATCTGATTACCAATATTCGGCGATGTAGGCTAAAAGAAACCGGCCAGTTTTTAACACTGAATAGGTTGTGAGGATTATACAGCATGGCCTACCAAGGCAGTGGCTGAGTGTTTAACGGGGGAATAAATGAAATAGACTGATCGAGCCTTACTGGACCCCAGACAAATATCTCCCAGTGTAGCTTGGAGTTGGAAGTATAGATTATGGTCAAATTAATCGCTTCACAACGAGTGCACCCACTATTTTAATAAGTAGAGAAATGGATGGAAAGTGAGTACCAGTGGATACTAGAAATCGGACCTCATAATGATTTACAAACCCATACATAACTGTAAAAAGTTGGCTAACCTATGGTACAATGCTTATCAGAACACGGGGTTAGAGTTTAAAACCCGCAGTGTTCAGTGGTCTAAGCCGATAATTTTTAAGGCGCCCTGTAGATGGAATCACATTACAATTGCCACGAAAAAGTGGGAGCCTAAGTCTGTACAGGTTAATACATCGTATGGTGACGACCATGAGCACCCAATGACAAATGTTGCACTCAGATCGACAACCATGGAATGTTGTCATTCAGCCCATTGACATCAGACTTCAATCTAAAAATCCATCGTTGCTCCTTGACAAAAAGAAAGTGAGAGACATCAGCGATGTGTGGCGGGATGTATGGCTGTTCCAGCACGACCCAAACCAAGTCCTCTGCTTTATGATTAGCTTCCAAAAAGTGGTTTGTAAGGCCTGTTGATTGCTTCCTGCACCGGATCGTGTTTTTATGCTCGCTGATGCGAGACTTAATCATCCTCGTTGTATGGCCCACATACTGCTTCTTGCAGGGACAGGTGATCAAGTAGATCAATTTTTCTGAATTGCAGTTTGTATGTCTTGTTAGCCTCCACGGTCTATTAGTGCCAATGTCTATCATCAGGGTCTTGCGTGTCTGCGGGCAGGCAGCACAATTTCCCCAAGGGTAATGGCCTTGTACTGGGTTGGTGTTCCAGAGAGTGTTCGTGGTTTGTTTCATATCGCTGCGTGGTCTGGTATGAACCAAATTGTCCCGAATGGATGGTCCTCTCTTAAATGCAAACAATGGGCGAGGTATTACACCTGCTGCTGTATTTAGAATCTTCCAATGCTTAAGTATGATTTTCTTCACTTGATTGGAAGATGTGGTGAAAGTTTGTACCATAGTCATCCGATGTCTTGTAGCCTCTGACCTCTTATGTTGCAGGAGTGCCTCCCTGTTATTGTTGAAGGCTCTCTTACACGCTCGGCGTACAAGATGGTTAGGATAATGCCGATCTCTCAGGTTGAGTGCCAGTTCTTCAGCATGGTGCTTGTATAAACTGTTAGAGGAACAATTCCGTCTAACCCTGAGAAATTGGCCTACAGGCAAATTCTCACGGAGCGATTGCGGATGAAAGCTCTGGAATGACAACAGTGAGTTACGTGCCATGGGTTTCTTGAAAAGTTCACTTTGTAGGCCTCCCTCTGCTGGAAAAATCTGGAGGTCAAGGTACGCAAGTTTTTCTTTGCTGCTCTCCATGGTGAACTTGAGAAACTGATTCCTGGAATTTAACCATGTATGAAAAGACGACACCTCAGTGAACGTCCCTCTCCAGATCACCAAGATGTCGTCGATGTATCTTTTCCACAGTACCACCTGATGGATAAAGGGGTTACTGTGGTTCAATACATGATCTAATTCGAATTGGTGCATGTACAAGTTTGCCAAACTAGGCGCAAAGACGCTCCCCATTGAGGTCCCTGAGACCTGGAGATAGAGATCATTCTGATACTGGAATTTTTTTTTCATCATGGCAATCCTTGCGCACTCCATTATGAAGGCTACTGGTGTTATTGTGTCCATTTGTCTGGCCTCTAGGAGGATTCTGATGCAATCCAGTGTTTCTTGTTGCGGGATTGAGGTATACAACGATTCGACGTCGAAGCTAACCAGCAAGTCTGTCTCTACGTTGAACTCAGCATCAGCCAAAAGTCTGAGCACGTCCCCAGTGTCCTGCAGGTACGTGGGTGTTTCCTTAACTATGGGTTTCAAGAAGAAATCCACGAAAGTAGATAAAGGCTCGAGTAACGAACCTATGCCCGAAATAATAGGCCGTCCAGGAGGCGGTCTCTGGGCCTTGTGTATTTTGGGAAGGCAGTAGAAATAGGGAGTCACTGGATGCGCTGTAATTAGGTATCTCGCTTCGTGAGGAGTAATCCAGCCTTCTGCTGTTCCTTCTTCTACCAGGCTCTTGATGTCATTCGAGATTCTTGGGGTAGGATCTTCATTGAGGTGGCGATAGGCTTTGGTGTCATTTAGTTGTCTCTGACATTCTTGATGGTAAATGATGGTATCCTGTAGCACTATGGCCCCGCCCTTGTCAGCGGGCTTGATGGTAAGGTATCTATCATTTGCTAGGGTAGATAGTGCTAATTTCTCCAAGGTGGACATGTTGAGAAAAGTCTTGCGTTGTCGGTCGTTGTTCATCACCTCATGCGTCACTGCTTGCTCAAAGGCTAGGACATTGGCTGGTACTTGTTGGTTCAGAGGTGTAAATGTTGATTTAGGTCTGAGGCCGGTGTTCTGTTCGCCCTGATCAAACATGTTTGCCTCGTTCGTATTGGAACTGGATGTTTTGAAAAAGAAATGCAGACGTATCTTCCTATAAAAGCTTTCGAGTTCACACCTCAGTTTGAATAGATCACCTGCATTCGTGGGAACAAAACCCAACCCTTTGTTCAAAACAGTGTTTTCAATTGGTGTAATGATCCCCGTACTCAAGTTCACCACTAGGTCGCAGCTCCTGTTGTTGGGCCTGTCTTGTTGGTCTGCGGAGCCCAGTTCACAGTTTGTTGGCCTCTCCTTTTGCCGCGGTTCCTGCCCCGGCCCTGCCATAAAAAAGACTGGTCATAGTAGAATGACGGGTTGGGAGGATACATGGGCATAGGGTGGCCCATTGATGGAGGTCCCATTGCTCCTGGATGATAATTCCACGGTCCTGGGGGCCACCATTGTCCCGGACTGGGGTACTGTTGTGCGCCACGGCCTCTGTTGGGTCTCCTTTGGAAGCCCCCACCTCGTGTCCCGGTGTTCGGGCCTGTATTGGGATTCCCTTGGTCACTGGAACCCGAGTCCGAGCCTGAAGAAGAGTAATTCGACCCGTATCTTTTCCCTTTAGAGTTGGTGAAAGGAGCTACATAGGAATCGCTCAGATAGGGATAAGCCAATTCCATGGAAAAACATGCCAAGTCTTTTTTAAACTTTTCCACTTTATTCAGGAGGATGTTGTCACGATATTCCTTGTTAGTTTTATTGGCATCTTCCAAATTCTTTTTGTAGATCACGGGCCGAATTGCTGCATTAATTTGACCCTCCAGGACTTGGATCTCTATCAATAAGGCATCGGCTGTTTTTTTTGCAGTTTTAATTATTAAAATCAGCCAGTCGCGGGTACACCGCCATGCGATCAAAGCCCAATTTTTCAGGAATTCTTTATCTTTTAGAAAGAGTTGTGGTGCCGTGGTGACAATCAAACCTGATGGTGCACATTTGCCATGTAGGTACTCATTCATAATCACACCGTGTAAAGAAATACGGGAGTGATTTTTCTTCAGATTCAAAAGTTTGACCCAATCATCCTCTGTCGTGGGGTTAGAGGTGGAGGGTAAATCATCTAGTATGCTAGGGTTGTTGCTTAGGATGGTGTTCTGATCCTCATCGTCAAACGCTAAACCACCAAAGTCCTCCATGGTGAGGAACCGTAATAGACGGACAACTAAATAAATAAATTGGGTGAGCTAGATGGCACCACAACACTTGATGTGTGGTGCTTGATTAAAAAGCAGAGACCCGCAGCCTAAGCTGCTCAGTACAATATAACAACAACTCGTAAGAGAGGGTCCGAGGGAAGTGTTTAACGACCAGACAAGCAAATACCCCCTGTGTAACTACATCAATAACAACGAAGCCTGTAGGTCGAGTGGCGCTGAGATACAAGAACTAACACTGGTGTGATTGCACAGAAAGAATAACTTTAGTGACAAAAAGTCAAAAGGGCTATCAACAAATGCTGATTGAGTCCTATCAGCCCACCTAATGGCGGAGCCTCATCATGTAGGACCTCCAAACCTAGGTCTGTGTGCGGTCGCCCAGTTGTATTTTAGCAACGCATCACTAGGCCATGGTCCGGTCACCGCAAATGTTCATACACAGGTAAGGCTGATGTGTGCAGTGCAAAAATTAAATCAAGTGAAGTGTCTAAAATGGCTGTCAAAGCAAACAAAGACCTTTAATAGTGTTTGCCTGGACGTCAGATTAAAAGATAGTGAGGTGACAGTGTGAAAAAATCACTGTCTAACTTGCTTGGTAGAAATCCCAAAAAATCTATATAGGGCCAACATGTTTCTGCCTTTATGTGAAAAGTCACTGGCATTCGTCAGGGCCAAGCTCTTATCTGCTACTGCAATAACACTATCATATGTGCTAGAATGATGAAAACAAAGAATTGGTAGACCATTGTCAAAGTAAAATAAGAGTGGTCATTTAAGACCATCCTACCACATCTTCTTAGTATTGCTCAAAAGATGCAATTGGTCTTTCCTGTATTCAAAATAAACAAAGAGAGAGAGAACCATGTAGAGATTGCATATACATAATACTCAGTGTTACATCTTAAACATGTGCTACGTAGAAGGTGCTACAACTATGCAAAACCAGTGATAATTAAACTAGACTCAGACACGACCACCACTACTTTATGATAGCCACATTCACGGTGCGCTGTGTTACGTCACCAACAGATGATCTGTATATCTGTTTGAAAACAATAGTATAACACTTACCCATCAATATGTGGGAAGTAAGCCTCACCTCACCCGGCAACTGCTCGGACGAATAAGGCACCGCTCTAAACATATAAATAAAGACAGTTCCTTTAATAGATACTTGCCTTAGGGATTAGACCTCTGTGTACTGTTTCAAAACCCAAATAATTTCTAATCTGTCTAAAACTTGTCCCCCCACGGTGTACCAGATGGAGGCATCAAACGACTTAGATCTGCAACCCCCTTAAGTAAATTCAAGAGAGGCGCTCCATGATGATAAAATGGCACCTTCTCTTGTCCATAAAAACAGCTGTATAATATTGCTGTTTCAAGCCAGTGAGAAATACCCCACGCGCTATTATCCATTCCTCGAGTCATGTCAAGGGGCCAGCCTGCTACCTATATGTGGGTGGGAGGGTCAGCTGGGAGGCGGGATCTAGGTGCAGGGAGGGTCTGCAAGGGGTCTCAACAAAATGGCTGAACACAAACCAGTAAACAAATACTTAGGCACCAAGAGCTTAATTTACGCACACAATGTAAATTATAAAGCAATTGCAGTGGCACTAAAGCGCCTAGGTCACGAGCGCTGTGCAGGTCAGTTTCAATACTAGTATTAGTAGTACGACACGAACGCTGCCCACAATCAATTAGGATAATAGCGCCAGTAGTACGACACAAGCGCTGCCCACAATCAATCAATTTCAATTCTAGCGCTGCACAGAAAGCTTTCCAGGAGAGAGGCAGAAACGCATACGATACCAACAGGAGGGGGAGGTGATGGGAGCCACCGTTTCTGCGAGGAGCAGGACGGACACAGCTCTTCACGAGGGTGAGCACAAGCTCTACCTCTGTGGGTGGGAGGGTCAGCTGGGAGGCGGGATCTAGGTGCAGGGAGGGTCTGCAAGGGGTCACAACAAAATGGCTGAACACAAACCAGTAAACAAATACTTAGGCACCAAGAGCTTAATTTACGCACACAATGTAAATTATAAAGCAATTGCAGTGGCACTAAAGCGCCTAGGTCACGAGCGCTGTGCAGGTCAGTTTCAATACTAGTATCAGTAGTACGACACGAACGCTGCCCACAATCAATTAGGATAATAGCGCCAGTAGTACGACACAAGCGCTGCCCACAATCAATCAATTTCAATTCTAGCGCTGCACAGAAAGCTTTCCAGGAGAGAGGCAGAAACGCATACGATACCAACAGGAGGGGGAGGTGATGGGAGCGACCGTTTCTGCGAGGAGCAGGAGGAGCAGGATAACACTATCATATGTGCTAGAATGATGAAAACAAAGAATTGGTAGACCATTGTCAAAGTAAAATAGGAGTGGTCATTTAAGACCATCCTACCACATCTTCTTAGTATTGCTCAAAAGATGCAATTGGTCTTTCCTGTATTCAAAATAAACAAAGAGAGAGAGAACCATGTAGAGATTGCATATACATAATACTCAGTGTTACATCTTAAACATGTGCTACGTAGAAGGTGCTACAACTATGCAAAACCAGTGATAATTAAACTAGACTCAGACACGACCACCACTACTTTATGATAGCCACATTCACGGTGCGCTGTGTTACGTCACCAACAGATGATCTGTATATCTGTTTGAAAACAATAGTATAACACTTACCCATCAATATGTGGGAAGTAAGCCTCACCTCACCCGGCAACTGCTCGGACGAATAAGGCACCGCTCTAAACATATAAATAAAGACAGTTCCTTTAATAGATACATGCCTTAGGGATTAGACCTCTGTGTACTGTTTCAAAACCCAAATAATTTCTAATCTGTCTAAAACTTGTCCCCCCACGGTGTACCAGATGGAGGCATCAAACGACTTAGATCTGCAACCCCCTTGAGTAAATTCAAGAGAGACGCTCCATGATGATAAAATGGCACCTTCTCTTGTCCAGAAAAACAGCTGTATAATATTGCTGTTTCAAGCCAGTGAGAAATACCCCACGCGCTATTATCCATTCCTCGAGTCATGTCAAGGGGCCAGCCTGCTACCTATATACCCCCCGCCATCCAAACACACTGGTCCACTCTTACCTGTCCGTCGGTACCTCGCGGCAGAATCTCGAGCCGAAGGGGAGGCACCGACGGGCAGGTCGGACGTCTATTTATACTAAAGCTGAGTGGCTGATTGCTTTCAGCTGGTCCTCTCAGCAGTGCTACTGCGTGTGCGCAGTATGGAGACACTACAAACTGCGCGTGCGCCCATACTGACGATCGTATGCCGCGCATGTGCGGTGACAACTCATTCCGCTCCATGTAACGCATTATGCCGGTGCGCATGCGCGCTAACAGGACACTAACGCCGTTACCCGCGCCTGCGCGGTACCAAGACACTCACCGCTGTTATCCGCGCCTGCATAGTAAGAGTATAATCACTCGTATATGCACAGAGTGCCGCAGCGCGAATGTCCTGAGATTTGAGAAAAATCCCCAATCTGATTACCAATATTCGGCGATGTAGGCTAAAAGAAACCGGCCAGTTTTTAACACTGAATAGGTTGTGAGGATTATACAGCATGGCCTACCAAGGCAGTGGCTGAGTGTTTAACGGGGGAATAAATGAAATAGACTGATCGAGCCTTACTGGACCCCAGACAAATATCTCCCAGTGTAGCTTGGAGTTGGAAGTATAGATTATGGTCAAATTAATCACTTCACAACGAGTGCACCCACTATTTTAATAAGTAGAGAAATGGATGGAAAGTGAGTACCAGTGGATACTAGAAATCGGACCTCATAATGATTTACAAACCCATACATAACTGTAAAAAGTTGGCTAACCTATGGTACAATGCTTATCAGAACACGGGGTTAGAGTTTAAAACCCGCAGTGTTCAGTGGTCTAAGCCGATAATTTTTAAGGCGCCCTGTAGATGGAATCACATTACAATTGCCACGAAAAAGTGGGAGCCTAAGTCTGTACAGGTTAATACATCGTATGGTGACGACCATGAGCACCCAATGACAAATGTTGCACTCAGATCGACAACCACGGAATGTTGTCATTCAGCCCATTGACATCAGACTTCAATCTAAAAATCCATCGTTGCTCCTTGACAAAAAGAAAGTGAGAGACATCAGCGATGTGTGGCGGGATGTATGGCTGTTCCAGCACGACCCAAACCAAGTCCTCTGCTTTATGATTAGCTTCCAAAAAGTGGTTTGTAAGGCCTGTTGATTGCTTCCTGCACCGGATCGTGTTTTTATGCTCGCTGATGCGAGACTTAATCATTCTCGTTGTATGGCCCACATACTGCTTCTTGCAGGGACAGGTGATCAAGTAGATCAATTTTTCTGAATTGCAGTTTGTATGTCTTGTTAGCCTCCACGGTCTATTAGTGCCAATGTCTATCATCAGGGTCTTGCGTGTCTGCGGGCAGGCAGCACAATTTCCACAAGGGTAATGGCCTTGTACTGGGTTGGTGTTCCAGAGAGTGTTCGTGGTTTGTTTCATATCGCTGCGTGGTCTGGGATGAACCAAATTGTCCCGAATGGATGGTCCTCTCTTAAATGCAAACAATGGGCGAGGTATTACACCTGCTGCTGTATTTAGAATCTTCCAATGCTTAAGTATGATTTTCTTCACTTGATTGGAAGATGTGGTGAAAGTTTGTACCATAGTCATCCGATGTCTTGTAGCCTCTGACCTCTTATGTTGCAGGAGTGCCTCCCTGTTATTGTTGAAGGCTCTCTTACACGCTCGGCGTACAAGATGGTTAGGATAATGCCGATCTCTCAGGTTGAGTGCCAGTTCTTCAGCATGGTGCTTGTATAAACTGTTAGAGGAACAATTCCGTCTAACCCTGAGAAATTGGCCTACAGGCAAATTCTCACGGAGCGATTGCGGATGAAAGCTCTGGAATGACAACAGTGAGTTACGTGCCATGGGTTTCTTGAAAAGTTCACTTTGTAGGCCTCCCTCTGCTGGAAAAATCTGGAGGTCAAGGTACGCAAGTTTTTCTTTGCTGCTCTCCATGGTGAACTTGAGAAACTGATTCCTGGAATTTAACCATGTATGAAAAGACGACACCTCAGTGAACGTCCCTCTCCAGATCACCAAGATGTCGTCGATGTATCTTTTCCACAGTACCACCTGATGGATAAAGGGGTTACTGTGGTTCAATACATGATCTAATTCGAATTGGTGCATGTACAAGTTTGCCAAACTAGGCGCAAAGACGCTCCCCATTGAATATAGTATAGTTTGGCAAACTTGTACATGCACCAATTCGAATTAGATCATGTATTGAACCACAGGCCGAAGACGCCTGAAATGGCAGAAACCGGTCCCCGGAAGCTTGTTTCCTTCCCAGTGTAAGAATTGGCTTTTGTAGTCTGGTCTGCCCTGTTCCCATGATGCACTGGGCCAGGGACAGACTAATTTGCATACAGCCAGGTTCTGAAACTGGGATGGTGCAATGAGCTAAAAAACGGTGTTGGATCTAGCCCTGATCTCTTGACTGGGTGAGAGTACTCTGCTTAATTCAGAGACTCTGTCCATCACCACCCCTTGTTGTAAATAATTTTGTCCACCCTAAGCGTGGAAGGGTATACTCAGATGTGAGTCCCTTGCTCATTGCACCATCAGGATTCAAGCAAGCCGGGCCGAAGACGCCTGAAATGGCAGAAACCGGTCCCCGGAAGCTTGTTTCCTTCCCAGTGTAAGAATTGGCTTTTGTAGTCTGGTCTGCCCTGTTCTCATGATGCACTGGGCCAGGGACAGACTAATTTGCATACAGCCAGGTTCTGAAACTGGGATGGTGCAATGAGCTAAAAAACGGTGTTGGATCTAGCCCTGATCTCTTGACTGGGTGAGAGTACTCTGCTTAATTCAGAGACTCTGTCCATCACCACCCCTTGTTGTAAATAATTTTGTCCACCCTAAGCGTGGAAGGGTATACTCAGATGTGAGTCCCTTGCTCATTGCACCATCAGGATTCAAGCAAGCCGGGCCGAAGACGCCTGAAATGGCAGAAACCGGTCCCCGGAAGCTTGTTTCCTTCCCAGTGTAAGAATTGGCTTTTGTAGTCTGGTCTGCCCTGTTCCCATGATGCACTGGGCCAGGGACAGACTAATTTGCATACAGCCAGGTTCTGAAACTGGGATGGTGCAATGAGCTAAAAAACGGTGTTGGATCTAGCCCTGATCTCTTGACTGGGTGAGAGTACTCTGCTTAATTCAGAGACTCTGTCCATCACCACCCCTTGTTGTAAATAATGGGCTGAATGACAACATTCCGTGGTTGTCGATCTGAGTGCAACATTTGTCATTGGGTGCTCATGGTCGTCACCATACGATGTATTAACCTGTACAGACTTAGGCTCCCACTTTTTCGTGGCAATTGTAATGTGATTCCATCTACAGGGCGCCTTAAAAATTATCGGCTTAGACCACTGAACACTGCGGGTTTTAAACTCTAACCCCGTGTTCTGATAAGCATTGTACCATAGGTTAGCCAACTTTTTACAGTTATGTATGGGTTTGTAAATCATTATGAGGTCCGATTTCTAGTATCCACTGGTACTCACTTTCCATCCATTTCTCTACTTATTGAAATAGTGGGTGCACTCGTTGTGAAGCGATTAATTTGACCATAATCTATACTTCCAACTCCAAGCTACACTGGGAGATATTTGTCTGGGGTCCAGTAAGGCTCGATCAGTCCATTTCATTTATTCCCCCGTTAAACACTCAGCCACTGCCTTGGTAGGCCATGCTGTATAATCCTCACAACCTATTCAGTGTTAAAAACTGGCCGGTTTCTTTTAGCCTACATCGCCGAATATTGGTAATCAGATTGGGGATTTTTCTCAAATCTCAGGACATTCGCGCTGCGGCGCTCTGTGCATATACGAGTGATTATACTCTTACTATGCAGGCGCGGATAACAGCGGTGAGTGTCTTGGTACCGCGCAGGCGCGGGTAACGGCGTTAGTGTCCTGTTAGCGCGCATGCGCACCGGCATAATGCGTTACATGGAGCGGAATGAGTTGTCACCGCACATGCGCGGCATACGATCGTCAGTATGGGCGCACGCGCAGTTTGTAGTGTCTCCATACTGCGCACACGCAGTAGCACTGCTGAGAGGACCAGCTGAAAGCAATCAGCCACTCAGCTTTAGTATAAATAGATGTCCGACCTGCCCGTCGGTGCCTCCCCTTCGGCTCGAGATTCTGCCGCGAGGTACCGACGGACAGGTAAGAGTGGACCAGTGTGTTTGGATGGAGGGGGGTATATAGGTAGCAGGCTGGCCCCTTGACATGACTCGAGGAATGGATAATAGCGCGTGGGGTATTTCTCACTGGCTTGAAACAGCAATATTATACAGCTGTTTTTATGGACAAGAGAAGGTGCCATTTTATCATCATGGAGCGCCTCTCTTGAATTTACTTAAGGGGGTTGCAGATCTAAGTCGTTTGATGCCTCCATCTGGTACACCGTGGGGGGACAAGTTTTAGACAGATTAGAAATTATTTGGGTTTTGAAACAGTACACAGAGGTCTAATCCCTAAGGCATGTATCTATTAAAGGAACTGTCTTTATTTATATGTTTAGAGCGGTGCCTTATTCGTCCGAGCAGTTGCCGGGTGAGGTGAGGCTTACTTCCCACATATTGATGGGTAAGTGTTATACTATTGTTTTCAAACAGATATACAGATCATCTGTTGGTGACGTAACACAGCGCACCGTGAATGTGGCTATCATAAAGTAGTGGTGGTCGTGTCTGAGTCTAGTTTAATTATCACTGGTTTTGCATAGTTGTAGCACCTTCTACGTAGCACATGTTTAAGATGTAACACTGAGTATTATGTATATGCAATCTCTACATGGTTCTCTCTCTCTTTGTTTATTTTGAATACAGGAAAGACCAATTGCATCTTTTGAGCAATACTAAGAAGATGTGGTAGGATGGTCTTAAATGACCACTCTTATTTTACTTTGACAATGGTCTACCAATTCTTTTTTTTCATCATTCTAGCACATATGATAGTGTTATTGCAGTAGCAGATAAGAGCTTGGCCCTGACGAATGCCAGTGACTTTTCACATAAAGGCAGAAACATGTTGGCCCTATATAGATTTTTTTGGATTTCTACCAAGCAAGTTAGACAGTGATTTTTTCACACTGTCACCTCACTATCTTTTAATCTGACGTCCAGGCAAACACTATTAAAGGTCTTTGTTTGCTTTGACAGCCATTTTAGACACTTCACTTGATTTAATTTTTGCACTGCACACATCAGCCTTACCTTTTGTATGAACATTTGCGGTGACCGGACCATGGCCTAGTGATGCGTTGCTAAAATACAACTGGGCGACCGCACACAGACCTAGGTTTGGAGGTCCTACATGATGAGGCTCCGCCATTAGGTGGGCTGATAGGACTCAATCAGCATTTGTTGATAGCCCTTTTGACTTTTTGTCACTAAAGTTATTCTTTCTGTGCAATCACACCAGTGTTAGTTCTTGTATCTCAGCGCCACTCGACCTACAGGCTTCGTTGTTATTGATGTAGTTACACAGGGGGTATTTGCTTGTCTGGTCGTTAAACACTTCCCTCGGACCCTCTCTTACGAGTTGTTGTTATATTGTACTGAGCAGCTTAGGCTGCGGGTCTCTGCTTTTTAATCAAGCACCACACATCAAGTGTTGTGGTGCCATCTAGCTCACCCAATTTATTTATTTAGTTGTCCGTCTATCACGGTTCCTCACCATGGAGGACTTTGGTGGTTTAGCGTTTGACGATGAGGATCTGAACACCATCCTAAGCAACAACCCTAGCATACTAGATGATTTACCCTCCACCTCTAACCCCACGACAGAGGATGATTGGGTCAAACTTTTGAATCTGAAGAAAAATCACTCCCGTATTTCTTTACACGGTGTGATTATGAATGAGTACCTACATGGCAAATGTGCACCATCAGGTTTGATTGTCACCACGGCACCACGACTCTTTCTAAAAGATAAAGAATTCCTGAAAAATTGGGCTTTGATCGCATGGCGGTGTACCCGCGACTGGCTGATTTTAATAATTAAAACTGCAAAAAAAACAGCCGATGCCTTATTGATAGAGATCCAAGTCCTGGAGGGTCAAATTAATGCAGCAATTCGGCCCGTGATCTACAAAAAGAATTTGGAAGATGCCAATAAAACTAACAAGGAATATCGTGACAACATCCTCCTGAATAAAGTGGAAAAGTTTAAAAAAGACTTGGCACGTTTTTCCATGGAATTGGCTTATCCCTATCTGAGCGATTCCTATGTAGCTCCTTTCACCAACTCTAAAGGGAAAAGATACGGGTCGAATTACTCTTCTTCAGGCTCGGACTCGGGTTCCAGTGACCAAGGGAATCCCAATACAGGCCCGAACACCGGGACACGAGGTGGGGGCTTCCAAAGGAGACCCAACAGAGGCCGTGGCGCACAACAGTACCCCAGTCCGGGACAATGGTGGCCCCCAGGACCGTGGAATTATCATCCAGGAGCAATGGGACCTCCATCAATGGGCCACCCTATGCCCATGTATCCTCCCAACCCGTCATTCTACTATGACCAGTCTTTTTTATGGCAGGGCCGGGGCAGGAACCGCGGCAAAAGGAGAGGCCAACAAACTGTGAACTGGGCTCCGCAGACCAACAAGACAGGCCCAACAACAGGAGCTGCGACCTAGTGGTGAACTTGAGTACGAGGATCATTACACCAATTGAAAACACTGTTTTGAACAAAGGGTTGGGTTTTGTTCCCACGAATGCAGGTGATCTATTCAAACTGAGGTGTGAACTCGAAAGCTTTTATAGGAAGATACGTCTGCATTTCTTTTTCAAAACATCCAGTTCCAATACGAACGAGGCAAACATGTTTGATCAGGGCGAACAGAACACCGGCCTCAGACCTAAATCAACATTTACACCTCTGAACCAACAAGTACCAGCCAATGTCCTAGCCTTTGAGCAAGCAGTGATGCATGAGGTGATGAACAACGACCGACAACGCAAGACTTTTCTCAACATGTCAACCTTGGAGAAATTAGCACTATCTACCCTAGCAAATGATAGATCCCTTACCATCAAGCCCGCTGACAAGGGCGGGGCCATAGTGCTACAGGATACCATCATTTACCATCAAGAATGTCAGAGACAACTAAATGACACCAAAGCCTATCGCCGCCTCAATGAAGATCCTACCCCGAGAATCTCGAATGACATCAAGAGCCTGGTAGAAGAAGGAACAGCAGAAGGCTGGATTACTCCTCACGAAGCGAGATACCTAATTACAGCGCATCCAGTGACTCCCTATTTCTACTGCCTTCCCAAAATACACAAGGCCCAGAGACCGCCTCCTGGACGGCCTATTATTTCGGGCATAGGTTCGTTACTCGAGCCTTTATCTACTTTCGTGGATTTCTTCTTGAAACCCATAGTTAAGGAAACACCCACGTACCTGCAGGACACTAGGGACGTGCTCAGACTTTTGGCTGATGCTGAGTTCAACGTAGAGACAGACTTGCTGGTTAGCTTCGACGTCGAATCGTTGTATACCTCAATCCCGCAACAAGAAACACTGGATTGCATCAGAATCCTCCTAGAGGCCAGACAAATGGACACAATAACACCAGTAGCCTTCATAATGGAGTGCGCAAGGATTGCCATGATGGAAAAAAAATTCCAGTATCAGAATGATCTCTATCTCCAGGTCTCAGGGACCTCAATGGGGAGCGTCTTTGCGCCTAGTTTGGCAAACTTGTACATGCACCAATTCGAATTAGATCATGTATTGAACCACAGTAACCCCTTTATCCATCAGGTGGTACTGTGGAAAAGATACATCAACGACATCTTGGTGATCTGGAGAGGGACGTTCACTGAGGTGTCGTCTTTTCATACATGGTTAAATTCCAGGAATCAGTTTCTCAAGTTCACCATGGAGAGCAGCAAAGAAAAACTTGCGTACCTTGACCTCCAGATTTTTCCAGCAGACGGAGGCCTACAAAGTGAACTTTTCAAGAAACCCATGGCACGTAACTCACTGTTGTCATTCCAGAGCTTTCATCCGCAATCGCTCCGTGAGAATTTGCCTGTAGGCCAATTTCTCAGGGTTAGACGGAATTGTTCCTCTAACAGTTTATACAAGCACCATGCTGAAGAACTGGCACTCAACCTGAGAGATCGGCATTATCCTAACCATCTTGTACGCCGAGCGTGTAAGAGAGCCTTCAACAATAACCGGGAGGCACTCCTGCAACATAAGAGGTCAGAGGCTACAAGACATCGGATGACTATGGTACAAACTTTCACCACATCTTCCAATCAAGTGAAGAAAATCATACTTAAGCATTGGAAGATTCTAAATACAGCAGCAGGTGTAATACCTCGCCCATTGTTTGCATTTAAGAGAGGACCATCCATTCGGGACAATTTGGTTCATACCAGACCACGCAGCGATATGAAACAAACCACGAACACTCTCTGGAACACCAACCCAGTACAAGGCCATTACCCTTGTGGAAATTGTGCTGCCTGCCCGCAGACACGCAAGACCCTGATGATAGACATTGGCACTAATAGACCGTGGAGGCTAACAAGACATACAAACTGCAATTCAGAAAAATTGATCTACTTGATCACCTGTCCCTGCAAGAAGCAGTATGTGGGCCATACAACGAGGATGATTAAGTCTCGCATCAGCGAGCATAAAAGCACGATCCGGTGCAGGAAGCAATCAACAGGCCTTACAAACCACTTTTTGGAAGCTAATCATAAAGCAGAGGACTTGGTTTGGGTCGTGCTGGAACAGCCAGACATCCCGCCACACATCGCTGATGTCTCTCACTTTCTTTTTGTCAAGGAGCAACGATGGATTTTTAGATTGAAGTCTGATGTCAATGGGCTGAATGACAACATTCCGTGGTTGTCGATCTGAGTGCAACATTTGTCATTGGGTGCTCATGGTCGTCACCATACGATGTATTAACCTGTACAGACTTAGGCTCCCACTTTTTCATGGCAATTGTAATGTGATTCCATCTACAGGGCGCCTTAAAAATTATCGGCTTAGACCACTGAACACTGCGGGTTTTAAACTCTAACCCCGTGTTCTGATAAGCATTGTACCATAGGTTAGCCAACTTTTTACAGTTATGTATGGGTTTGTAAATCATTATGAGGTCCGATTTCTAGTATCCACTGGTACTCACTTTCCATCCATTTCTCTACTTATTGAAATAGTGGGTGCACTCGTTGTGAAGCGATTAATTTGACCATAATCTATACTTCCAACTCCAAGCTACACTGGGAGATATTTGTCTGGGGTCCAGTAAGGCTCGATCAGTCTATTTCATTTATTCCCCCGTTAAACACTCAGCCACTGCCTTGGTAGGCCATGCTGTATAATCCTCACAACCTATTCAGTGTTAAAAATTGGCCGGTTTCTTTTAGCCTACATCGCCGAATATTGGTAATCAGATTGGGGATTTTTCTCAAATCTCAGGACATTCGCGCTGCGGCGCTCTGTGCATATACGAGTGATTATACTCTTACTATGCAGGCGCGGATAACAGCGGTGAGTGTCTTGGTACCGCGCAGGCGCGGGTAACGGCGTTAGTGTCCTGTTAGCGCGCATGCGCACCGGCATAATGCGTTACATGGAGCGGAATGAGTTGTCACCGCACATGCGCGGCATACGATCGGCAGTATGGGCGCACGCGCAGTTTGTAGTGTCTCCATACTGCGCACACGCAGTAGCACTGCTGAGAGGACCAGCTGAAAGCAATCAGCCACTCAGCTTTAGTATAAATAGACGTCCGACCTGCCCGTCGGTGCCTCCCCTTCGGCTCGAGATTCTGCCGCGAGGTACCGACTGACAGGTAAGAGTGGACCAGTGTGTTTGGATGGAGGGGGGTATATAGGTAGCAGGCTGGCCCCTTGACATGACTCGAGGAATGGATAATAGCGCGTGGGGTATTTCTCACTGGCTTGAAACAGCAATATTATACAGCTGTTTTTATGGACAAGAGAAGGTGCCATTTTATCATCATGGAGCGCCTCTCTTGAATTTACTTAAGGGGGTTGCAGATCTAAGTCGTTTGATGCCTCCATCTGGTACACCGTGGGGGGACAAGTTTTAGACAGATTAGAAATTATTTGGGTTTTGAAACAGTACACAGAGGTCTAATCCCTAAGGCATGTATCGATTAAAGGAACTGTCTTTATTTATATGTTTAGAGCGGTGCCTTATTCGTCCGAGCAGTTGCCGGGTGAGGTGAGGCTTACTTCCCACATATTGATGGGTAAGTGTTATACTATTGTTTTCAAACAGATATACAGATCATCTGTTAGTGTCGTAACACAGCGCACCGTGAATGTGGCTATCATAAAGTAGTGGTGGTCGTGTCTGAGTCTAGTTTAATTATCACTGGTTTTGCATAGTTGTAGCACCTTCTACGTAGCACATATTTAAGATGTAACACTGAGTATTATGTATATGCAATCTCTACATGGTTCTCTCTCTCTTTGTTTATTTTGAATACAGGAAAGACCAATTGCATCTTTTGAGCAATACTAAGAAGATGTGGTAGGATGGTCTTAAATGACCACTCTTATTTTACTTTGACAATGGTCTACCAATTCTTTGTTTTCATCATTCTAGCACATATGATAGTGTTATTGCAGTAGCAGATAAGAGCTTGGCCCTGACGAATGCCAGTGACTTTTCACATAAAGGCAGAAACATGTTGGCCCTATATAGATTTTTTTGGATTTCTACCAAGCAAGTTAGACAGTGATTTTTTCACACTGTCACCTCACTATCTTTTAATCTGACGTCCAGGCAAACACTATTAAAGGTCTTTGTTTGCTTTGACAGCCATTTTAGACACTTCACTTGATTTAATTTTTGCACTGCACACATCAGCCTTACCTTATGTATGAACATTTGCGGTGACCGGACCATGGCCTAGTGATGCGTTGTTAAAATACAACTGGGCGACCGCACACAGACCTAGGTTTGGAGGTCCTACATGATGAGGCTCCGCCATTAGGTGGGCTGATAGGACTCAATCAGCATTTGTTGATAGCCCTTTTGACTTTTTGTCACTAAAGTTATTCTTTCTGTGCAATCACACCAGTGTTAGTTCTTGTATCTCAGCGCCACTCGGCCTACAGGCTTCGTTGTTATTGACTGCCCTGTCCACTACATTTCTAAAGGTAAGGAACTATGTTGGCCCTCACATGTAACAGGCCAGTGGCTCTGGTGTTCCATAGGGGCGACATCAACAACAAGATCAATGGTTCGATCCCCTTACGGGTCAGTAACGGACGTGGACGCAGCCACATATCACCATCATGACAATGCTTTCCAAGGCTGTCTTGATGCTTTTGCAGCACTTGGTGTTTAATGTCGTATGTTAAATATGTTTAAATGTTTTTACAGAAAGCACGGAGCCCACCATTTTAGGTGTACAACTGGCAGTGCACGCATTTTCCAAAGGCTGGGGAACACAAAGGGTTGCATTTAAGAGGTAGCCGGGGCTGGGTGTGTTTGTCAGTGGATCACGGAACCGGGAAGCAGCATGGCATTTTCTTTTACTCATGTCCCTTTTTCTATTCAACACCTGCTCAGTGCAACCTACCTGGTAACAGACACGGTGGACCCTGGATTCCAAGACAAAGCTGCTACACTGCCATCTTTAGTAACGCTGGCCGTCTCTGGCAGAACTAAGCTTTCACCTTGGCAGCTTTGACCCACGTGGCAAACTGCCAAGGAATGCAGTGGTCACTCACCCCAAAAGAAAGTACAGACCGTGCCCCTCAACAAATAGTACGGGCCGCATTCCTCGAATGGACCACTCACTGCGCCCCATGCTTGGCAGGGGGGACAGAGCCTGACTGGTGGCGTGACAAGACAGGATATGGAGCTCTAAGTCCCCACGGGTCAGCACCAGCTTCGTCGCGTCCGCAACCCCGCCAGATGAGGCTCAGGATAAGGGGATTTATATTTGTGGTGGTTGGGGGATCTGTATCTGGCATTCCTAAGGGTCCTCGGGGTTCACAGGCACGCGCATAGGGAGTTAGGGGGCACCCACCCGACTGTTGGAATCAGGGCCGGTCCTATGACTTGTGGGGCCCTGGGCGAAAGGGAAGATGTGAGGCCCCTCTAATTTGCTTTTGACATCACAAGAAGTGACATCATATAAAACTGACATCACAAGACTATTGTCATTGCTGAAGAGACATACTGTTGATACCAGTAACATGAACTAAAAGATAAATATCCAAATGAAATATGTCTATTTTAAAACTGTATTAAGTGTATTACATTAGTCACATTGGATGCTAGACGCAGATCTAACAAAGATGGCTATTCCAACTCCTAGTTAAATATGCAACAGGGTATAGCGAGATGAAGTTGAATTCAGATACATATAACTTTTTTATTATTTTTGAGAGCTTCATAAATCAGACTAGAACAAAAAAGGACAGCAGAGTTCGGAAGAAAAAAAGCTTTCGGATTTAGGATTCAGGATTCAGAATGATTATATTCTCCTCACAGGGGATGTAAGCCATGTGAAGGAATATACATTTCTTATAAAAAGCAGATTAAAGGAAACACTGCAATCTGACAATGAGGAGATAAGTAAATTGATAAGTACATAAAAAGCCAATTCCAGTGAAACATGAATAGAGTAACTTCAAAGTTCTAGGTTATTCTCATTGGGTGACTCTCTGGTATTGATTCATTATGAAAAGTTTAGTATCTGTGTGTTTAAAGTAAAGGTATGCTGCAGATTTATGGGGTTTTCATACCAAGGTTTTTCATTTGGTGTCAGAAATGTTGAAAGTGATAGTGGCAGAATGACACTATTCTGATGAATCCTTCAATCGCCCCATAAAGATAGTACTATTCTACTATATATTCACAACTTTATGTGGTCGTCCAACTTGAGAAAAACATGGGGTAGGGCAGGAATGTGAAATAAAAGAAATTGCCATCTTCGTATTATGTCCTGTACACATCTGGAAGTTATTGGTAGAATCTGCCCTCTGAGCCGATCAGCATATTCCTCAAGACATTGGAGATCAGAAATAAAGTTAACTTGTGGAGACACATAAAAAGTGTTTTTTACAAGGCTCTTAGGGGGGTGGCAGGTGCGGTTAAGTCCAGCATACAAGCTCCTTACTATATATAATGATCCAAAAGCTCTATGAAAAGATCTCCGGTAAAGTACCCCCTTGTTGGTGCCCGTTGGACATTGCAATGCTGGCCTGAAATGGAGCTTGCCTGATGATGAAGCATGACACGCATACAGGTGTGTCGGGCACTTGCTCATATTGAAGCATATCCCCCCTCTAATAAACGGTATTTCTACACACGTATTCCACTGTCTTTAAAAGGAACTGCATACTCTTGTTGGATCAGAGAAGAGCAGGGGCAAGATTGAAAAATTGAGAACTACAAATCTGTGCCACAATGCTCTCCTAGACAAAATAATGGAAGCAAGGCAAGTCTTATTGCTTCAATTGTCTTTTTTTCCCTGATATGTCATTCACTACTAATAATGAAGGTGAACATTTCTGTGAGGAAATTCCTAAAGGTCATGAGAATCTTTCCTCATATTAGCTAGAATGAACAAAGTACCTGGGACTCCAAGTAAAATATTGGGCTTGCATGGAGTGAAGTACCGGGTTAATCAGAACCGGCGGCCTCAGGGACACGCCCGATGTCTTCGGATTCCCCTGTCCTGGCAAACAGAGACACGGAATGCTTCTAGGTGGCGTTAGAGATCAAATTTATTGGCTGCAGCCAGTAACAGAAGTCCTAGAAATCATCACGGTATGAGTTCTCAGGAGACTGCTCAACTTTACAAAGCAAGTCATCCCTTTTTATGCCAAACATTGTGCTTCAGGCAAACATTCCTAGTTTACAGTTCAACCAATCACATGTTTCCACAGCAATAAGTATTGCATAACGACAAACCCATTTTACAGTTGTCCGGCCCATGATCAATCACTGAACAAACCCAACATTCTTCTTTAGACAAGCCGGACAAACCCATAATAAAAGGACCACAACCCATATCATAAATAGACCATAAAAGAAGGAACAGAAAACAGATAGAAGTGAGATAAGGCATGTTTGTGTGTAGTAAAATTTTACGACGTCCTGTGCTCTGATCCTTAATCTAGATCAGCTAAAAGGCAGGAACTGGTTCAACAAGGTCAGCTTCAGGCAACAGGGTCAGTTCACTCAGGTCAAACAGAAGTCAGCACGAACTGGAGCTAAGGTGTACGTGTACTTAAAAGACTAGTTCATCCACAGTCATCGGCCTATGTGAGGGCAACCACAAAATGGCTGCCACACACAAAATGGAACCCAAGGGTTCAAAACAAAATCCCTAAATACGTAGTGAATCCATCGGTCTAACATGACGAAAACACTCATACTTGCCGCACTAACTAGTTACGGTTCGCTAATATCAAATTTGTAATGAAACCATGCCATTTATAAAACGGGTTCAGAATTCATGGAACCACAGACCCTCCTTTTGCCCTTACATAGGCAATCACTCAGTCTGCATCTGAGTCGATGTCAATATTCATCAGATCATCAAGATGCTGCTGGAGCATCATCCTATTACTCATGACTTCTCTCGAGACAGGTCTTCTCACACACGTAGTAGCACAAAGGCCACATATGGCAGGGCCACACTGTACACAGAGACAACATGAGAAGAGAATCGCGAAAACCATCCCAATGATCATCAGATTCTTCCATCCCCAAGTGGATAACAATCCCCAAAACCAGTCAATGATCAATTGTCATTATCCACATGTATAGACTCGAAGATCTTATGTAACTTAGAAATGGCCTGGTATACTGTAGGAGCATTGTCTGGAATAAAAACGCAGCAACTCGATTGGATCACTTTACATACCCCACCTCGGTCCGCAAGTATGACATCTAAAACCATTCGATTCTGTAATGTCATAAGGCGATCCGCTTGAAGCTCAGCGGTCAAATTACTAAGGGCACCGGCAGTTTCATTCACGGTGGATTTGACCACTCTCGTTAATTGCCGTAAGTTTCTACTGTTTGCCATAGGTCCCCAAAACGGTAGGAAACCCTTAAAGAAGTCTCCCACTTCTTGTCCAGCGGTATCTTCCTGATCGAAGACACCTCTAACAACTCTCGTTCTGTGGTAATCTACAGCAGCAGTATACGTAGGGGGCAACAAATATGCAACATAACATGTGCCCGAAAAATCAGAGGGGAACCATTTATGCTCTATCATAGCAGACAAAATACGTGCCCTTAGCTGCTAAAAACGGTGGGGACGTTTGGGACGCAAAAACATACGTCTGAGTACAAACACTCTTCCCTAACTGAGCTCTTGGATTCTTGCCTTTCCCTTGCAGACAAAAATGACCACGATGGGGTACAATCCAAATCGGAGGTGACCTTTTTCGTCTCTGCTTCTCACCCAGACTATTACTATATCCAGTTGCATTCCAGCCAACATATGCTAATAACTCATCCTTGGGAATAGTCTTATACGTTTCGATATCTCTACTCATATCTGTAATTCCCTTCACCAAGGCTTTATTACTTGAGTTATCTCTCATGGAACGCAGGGGATAAACTTTGATGGCATAAACAAACATCGTCTGATATGCCCATACGGACCCATTGTAACTGAATGGCAGAACCAGATAAGGAATACCTCTATCCATAGTATGTGGCATAAGACCACACACCCAACAATTAGTGGTGTTTACTACTAACTCGTGTTGATGCAGAAGTTGTACAAAAGAATTATTCACAAATTTCAACCTTCTAATTTGCTCGTGTTCAGGTAAAGTATGAAAAGAATGCAAAGAAGTAGTAGTAGGAAAAGACATAGGTTGGAAGGTGGGTGCAGAAGTCAATTGGGAAGAAAAAACAAGATATCCCACTAAGAACATCGTTATGCTAAGTAACATTAAAAGACATGTTATCAAAAAACATTTGCTACTCATTAGTTTACACAGTTTCATTTTAAAGTTTATTTTCTCGGCAGCTCTCTCAATCTCAAAAAACTCCATCCTCTAACCGATGCTGTTCACGGCGGTTGGTTTTCTTCCGCTAAAGAATGCTTCTGTCAGCCCAGGGAACGCCCTTAGACCAACCAGAACCGTCGACCTTGCGTCTTCGGCTGCACTCCCTAGTCTTTACACCGTGACAATACAGCTGAACCCGGATGGTGGTTCATAAAAATATACCAAAAAAGTTTCTTGGCTGAGAGAGTTCAGTTCCAAAAATCAAAAAGGAATTATTCACTTTATTAGTTCATTGTCCCTAGGTCGTAGATTATAACAGTCTTTTCCAGGCTTCGTTTGACTTTGGAATAATAGTTCAGGTTCAGTGGTGTCCAATCTCAAATGCGGAGGCACAGCAGCTTGTAGAACTTCATCATCCTCACGTTCAGACCGTGTCCATGTCAAATGAGCATCACTAAATGGAATTAATCTAGGGACCTTCTCACAATCAAAATCAGCTTTACCATCCCTTACCCACTGATCATATGGCAAAGGCAAAGGAACTTTTTTACAATGGGTGGCATGCACCCAGTTCTTTTTGCCTGCTACTCTAACAGCGGTTCTAGAAACCAACAAAATCAGATAGGGGCCGGTCCATCTAGGCTGTAAGTTCTTGGTACGCTGAAAATTCTTCACAAGAACGTACTGTCCAGGTTCAAGTACGTGGCCTGGATCTGTAGTGGCTGTCGGCAGAGTGTCATAGACCTGTTGGTGGAGAACACGTAATTTAGCAGTCAAGTCATGTAAGTAATCCACCAACATAGGGTATTCAATACTGCTGTATTCTTTCGGACGAGGCACACTCCAAACATTCGCTGGACGACCAGACACAATCTCATACGGACTAAGTCCCACTCTAGAATGTACAGTCGTCCTTGTTGACAAAAGAGCCAACGGCAAGGCATCTGGCCATGTAAGACCAGTGCTCGCTTGTACCTTAGCCAATTTCAGCTTAAGCGTACCATTGTAACATTCAACAAGTCCAGCAGACTGGGGGTGATTCGCTGCGTGGAACTTTTGGTTAATTCCTAATCCAGAGCATACTTTCTTCATGATCTGACCCACAAATTCACTCCCATTGTCCGACCATACAATTCTCGGCAATCCATACCTAGGGAAATACTCTCTCAACAAAACCTTGGCTGTAGACAAGGCAGTATTATCTTTTAGGGGATAAGCCTCTATCCATCTAGAAAAGGCGGAAACAACCACAAGAACGTATTTTAGGGTTGTTGCATCTCTCCATGTGAATATAATCTAACTGTATCACCTCAAACGGATACGTCGAAGGAGCAAAAAGACCAGCTGGAGTTGGAATTCCCTTACCAGGATTATATTGCAGACAAATCATACAATGTTTCACCACGTTCTCTGCACATTTCGGGATTCCAGCATTCTGCCAAACTGGAACCAACAACTTGCATATCCCTTTTGAACTTATATGAGCCAATCCATGAGCCATTGTAACCACTGAGAGCACATACGCATCTGGCAACAACCATCGCTGGTGTTCCGACAACTCAATTCAACAACCTGTAGAATCCAACATACCCGTACTCTCTCTCCAAACATTCATTTCCTTTTCTGTAGCTTCAGCCTGAATCATCTTCACACTTTCTATTGTGTCTTCACACATTCCACCAGCCATAACCCAATTAGCTGGGCCTGCAACATACATACGGCTCATCACATCCTTCGCTGTTTCCTTTGCAACTTCATCCGCAAACGCATTCCCTCGACCAACATCGTTCACAACTTTCTTATGCGCACTACATTTCACAATTGCAATCTGCTTTGGGAGAGTGAGAGATTCCAAAAGTTCATTCACTAACTGCCCATGCTGAATTTTCGTTCCATGGGAAGTAAGGAACCCACGCTCTCTCCACAAACGTCCAAAACTGTGAGCAACACCAAACGCATACTGACTATCGGTATATACATTCACTTGCTTTCCTTCCGACAACACACACGCTCTAGTCAATGCAATCAGCTCTGCTGCTTGCGCAGAATTCTGTGGTATGCGTGCTGTCTCAACAACTGTATTTAAAGTTGTGATAGCATACACTGCGGTCGTTTCACCATTCGGAAGCTTAAAACACGAACCATCAACCCACAGCGTACCATCAACATTATCAAAAGGAGTGTCCCTAATATCCACTCTAGCTTTTGTTTCTTCCTCTGTACGAAGAAAACAATCATGCTGTTCTTGAGCATCCGTCTCTGTAGAGATCGGTAACAACGTAGCTGGATTCAACACGTTACATCTCCTAATGTGAACATGGCTAGCCAACAGTGTCAACTCGTAACCTGAAAGACGTGCACTAGTAAGGTGCTGTGTCTTAGTCCTGTTTAATAAGGTATCCACTGCATGCAGAACCATCACAATCAACGTATTATCCAATACCAGACCAGCAGACTGTCAGAGAGAAACAGCAGCTGCGGCTGTAGCTCTCAAACAACTCGGAAATGCTTTAGCAACTGGGTCTAACGTTGCTGAGAAATACGCGCATGGACGCTGCTTGTCCCCAAAAGATTGTGTCAACACTGACAACGCACATCCTTCTCTCTCGTGCAGGTACAACGTAAAGGGCTTGCTATAGTCTGGAGTACCCAACACAGGAGCCGAACACAATGCATCACGTAATTCAGAAAAACTTTTCTTGCATTCATCAGACCAGGGAAGAGGATACAGAGTATCTTTCATTGTCAATGCTAACAGAGGTTTCGCCAACAGTGAAAAGTTGGGGATCCATTGCCTACAATACAACGTAATACCCAAAAAAGCACACACTTCTCTCTGTGTGGATGGCACACTCATTTGCGCAATCGCTTGAATTCTTTCTGGGGTCAATCACCTTCCCTCCTTCGACAAGAGATGACCTAAGTAGGTTACTTCTTGTCGGCAATATTGCAACTTTGAAGGTGACACTTCATGGTGAAGGTCAGACAAATACCGCAACAACGAAAGAGTAGCCTCTTTACAAATCTTTTCATCATCAGCAGCAATCAACAAATCATCAACGTACTGAATAAGAGTAGCACCAGCAGGCAACACAAAACCATCAAGCTGAGTTTTCAACGCCTGACTATAGATTGAAGGACTTTCACAATAACCTTGGGGAGCTCTCTTAAACCGGAAGCTTCGTCCTCCTAAAGAGAAACCGAAAATATCCCTACTCTCCTCAGCGATCGGAATGCTAAATAAAGTATTCTTCAGGTCAATTATAGAAAACCAGGCTGCCGAAGCAGGAATCAACGTCAACAAAGCCGTGATATCAGGGACAACAGGAAACTGTGGCACGACAATCTTATTCACTTCTTGAAGATCGATCACAAACCGATACACAGGTGGCTTAGAACATCAGTATGCTTAAGAACAGGTAAAACAGGACTGTTACACACATTTCCTCTCGTTTCTTCAACTACACCCTTCTCAACCAGATCATAGACAATCGCCAAAAGAGCTCTCTCACCATCGCTCGATATTTTATACTGGGGAATACGAGGTAGCTTAGCATTCGTTTTAAGGTTAACAACATACGGTGGAATCTGCAAAAGACCAACATCATTTGGACCCGTAGCCCAAAGCGTATCAGGAAGCGAACGCAATTCCAGTGGCAAACAATCTTTAGACAAATACATTGGAGAAATCACTTTCTTACCAAGAGTAAGCTGTACTCCCGAAGGAGAACAATGTAATGTCGCATACAATCTTTTCAGCAAATCCAAACCCAACAGATTCTCATTACAACCAGTCGTTAGAATAAGTAGGGCTTCCAATTCACAAGGGCCAATGGAAAGGGACAAAGGACTAGAAACCGGATTACAAACTGGGGCGCCCGAAAATCCTACGGAAACATTAGTTAAGCCAGACAAAGGTGCGTTAGGGAGTTTAGAATGCATAATAGAACTCTTTGTCGCACCAGTATCCAAAAGAAAAGGCTCTACTACACCTGATGTAATCACTTCAACATAAGGTCCACTCTGATCTACTGGAACTGACACTACTCCCTCTCTTTGCCCATGGCTGTCCTAGCTATCATTATAGCCAACACTCTCACCTTCGACACAGTAATCCTCAACATAATACTGGGCAGACTGTCCACTCGGAGCATTCTGTCTGTCAAAATAATTCGTAGAATTCTGTAGGGAAGAGGAACGCTCATTCTGGGGGATCACACCACGACCTCTTCCTCTAGGCGCTTGCTGAAAACCACCAAAACCTCTCTGACCAGGTGCACCATTCGCACGCTGTAACAAAGCCGAGCAACTATTCTTGAAATGACCTTCTTCTCTACAATAAGCACACTGATTAGGGCCAGGAAAGAACCGCTGAACATATGGCTCAGGTTTCTGTAACAATCTCTGAAATTGCGAAGGTTGCTGAAACTGAGGCTGATTCTGACAAGGCGGATAAGCTTGCTGCACAAGAACTTTCGTCTTTAAATCTTTTGTTTTCTTCACCGCCTGATCCTTCTCATCTTTATCCCTATTCTCGTAATTTTGGGCAGTAGCCAATATCTGGACCGACGAAGAAAGGGCCCATGAACTCTCAGAATCTTTCAACTTATTGGAAAGTTCGGGAAGCAAATTAAAGACAAATTTATCCACGAACAACCTTAGACCACCTTCGTACTCATATCCTGACCACTGTGATCAATAAACGTCTCTTCAAACCTAGTGAAGAAGTCAGACACACTCTCGTCTTTCTTCTGCTTACATGCTGCTAACTTATCCCAATTCACTCGTAACGCAGGCATCATCGTTTTCATCAAAGTAATAATTCTACCTGGCAATTCTGAAACTAAAGGTTCAGGTTTAGCACCTCCCTCTTGTCTACCATCTGCAGCAATAATATTCGCCCAAGTATCTCCTAATTCTGCTACATGATTCTCATGACGAATCTTTGCCCACAAAGGTTGCGGAACTACATTACCCATCAACATATCTATGTCAGCTAAATTCATGATACATGCTTCTACTGTCTGAGACAACTCCTTGTAATAACCAGCAGGATTCTTACGAGGGTCAGGTAAGGTTTGCTTTAGAGCCAAGACCTCTGATCTCTTCCAAGGAACATGTACCCACATTCGCTGAAAATGCGCCGGAGCGGCAACAATACCCCGATTTGCATCAGACTGAACTGCTTCCTTCCATACAGGAGGAACTTCTCTCATTGGATACTGTCTCGCTTTTCTCCTAACAGAGGAATCAGGTTCGTACAATGTCTGAGGCGGAAGTCTAGACCTAAAAGCCAGTATCGTCTCTACGGCGTCTGTAATATCAGATTCCACTATCATCCCTTTAGCAAAATCCGACTGAACATCAAGAAGTTCCTGCGGGATCAAACCCAAATCATTATCTTCCCATTCCTGACGCAGAAACATACACATCACATTAAAAACATACCTTTGCTTAGGCGGTTCCCACTGAAAGAAAACATCCATAACTGCTGGCAAACTATACCTTGAGGCATTTATAATCCATTTACGAGCCAACAAATCCAACACTGCCTGTTCCTCGGAACTAGGAAGCTGACTACGACTCTGCTTACGTTCCAAAACAGTTGTCATATTCAGTGACCCAAACAATGGAGACAATAAACTAGAAACAGTTTCTGTCATTCCAGAAGGAGAAGAAGCAGACATAAGAACAGGAGAATAAGTGTTCTGAGGCAAAGAAGGTGTAGGAACAAGAACAGTAGGAGTCTCAGATGCAGAAGCGGAAGGCAAAGGAGTTTGAGGCAAAGCTGGTAGCAAAGCTGGCGACCCTAGAGCGGGTTGCGCAGGAGGAGGCAAAACCATCTGTGGAGCACCGGGTGGCTGAACAACAGCAGGAGGTTGAACAACAAAGGGTGGAACAACCGGTGGTAATGGAGGCGCAGTAGCCCCCTGTACATAAGGAGGTGGCAATCTCAGCAAATGAGAGATCAAAGGATCTTTCTCAAGATCTTTAATCGCTTTTGGAGGAGGAGACGGCAAGGCCGGATAACATTTATCTATGGCCATGCGACGCTGCCTATCTAGAACTTCACTCGCTCGCTCCTCTCCATCATCCCTGAACTGCCTAGCAGCTTGTACTATTGATATATTCTTCTCTTTCCGATCTCTCTTAGCTTGTTTAATTTCTCTCTGTTTGGCTTCTTTACGCCAAAGGCGAAAGGAGTCAAACATTGCCGGCCGGGCTTTCTTCTTGAATAGCGCAACTTCTAGGTTATCTAAAATATTTGATTCAAAACTACCATATTGGGGCCATCGTAAAACACCATCCTTTTTAGTGTAGCGGATCCATACTTCATTATAAGTAATAGGACCCACTCCGTGTTTTGAATAGAGCTCATAAGTCGGAGTTCCAACCGGAGGTATCGGACACGAGTCCTCTAGTCGGGAATCCTTGTTGCAACCACAACTAAACCATTTTCTAAGTTTGCTAAGACCAGGCATCTTATAGCTCACTAATCTAGCTTCCAACTTCAAGGGGTTATCGACTATCGATACTCTCGCAAATATACGAGCCCCTCAGCTTCGATTGCTGCAGCAGCCGAATCAACCAAGAACCAAGAACCAAACCAAGAACCAAATCAAGAACCAAGAACCAAACAATTTGTGGGAGCGACCCACTTCTACTTAACCAAAATATCTGTCACGCCACCAGAAGACCGTCTGTCGTCTCGCTCTACAAACCATCTATCGAGGGTCCAAGACAGGGCGACAGTCAGGGCAGCAGTCCTTCGTAGCCGTCGGAAAGCGGGAAGCCTCGCAGCAAACACCTTCGGTCCACGTCGACATACAGGGGTCGATGAAGTGGAGGCCTTCCTCCAGAATTTCCTCACGAAGCTCCTCACGATCCTCGGTCTTGGACCGGTACCGCTGAAGTTGCCCACGTGGGCGCCACCTGAAGAACCGGGTCAATCAGAACCGGCGGCATCAGGGACACGCCCGATGTCTTAGGATTCCCCTGTCCTGGCAAATAGAGACACGGAATGCTTCTAGGTGGCGTCAGAGATCAAATTTATTGGCTGCAGCCAGTAACAGAAGTCCTAGAAGTCCTAGAAATCATCATGGTATGAGTTCTCAGGAGACTGCTCAACTTTACTAAAGCAAGTCATCCCTTTTTATGCCAAACATTGTGCTTCAGGCAAACATTCCTAGTTTACAGTTCAACCAATCACATGTTTCCACAGCAATAAGTATTGCATAACGACAAACCCATTTTACAGTTGTCCGGCCCATGATCAATCACTGAACAAACCCAACATTCTTCTTTAGACAAGCCGGACAAACCCATAATAAAAGGACCACAACCCATATCATAAATAGACCATAAAAGAAGGAACAGAAAACAGATAGAAGTAAGATAAGGCATGTTTGTGTGTAGTAAAATTTTACGATGTCCTGTGCTCTGATCCTTAATCTAGATCAGCTAAAGGGCAGGAACTGGTTCAACAAGGTCAGCTTCAGGCAACAGGGTCAGTTCACTCAGGTCAAACAGAAGTCAGCACGAACTGGAGCTACGGTGTACGTGTACTTAAAAGACTAGTTCATCCACAGTCATCGGCCTATGTGAGGGCAACCACAAAATGTCTACCACACACAAAATGGAACCCAAGGGTTCAAAACGAAATCCCTAAATACGTAGTGAATCCATCGGTCTAACATGACGAAAACACTTATACTTGCCGGACTAACTAGTTACGGTTCGCTAATATCAAATTCGTAATGAAACCATGCCATTTATAAAATGGGTTCAGAATTCACGGAACCACAGGAGGGGTGATGCCAGCAAGGCAACACTAAGCAGCACAATTTCTCTTGTGCTCTTAGGGCAAAAATCTGCCAAGCGCTCTGTCACTCACCCTTCCATGTGCAGGGTACCAGTGTGTCTGGGGTCTGAACCACAATCCAAATAAGACCTGTCCAACTGGTGATTATCTGCTTTTGACAGCCTTCTGCAGCTTGAGAGGCTTGTGTGAAGTCCTGCTAAAATACTGGCTTCCTTCGGGCCCTTAGAAGTCGGTGGAATTTGGATGTTTTAAAGTTTGTGTTGTTTCTGTTGAGGTTGTCAGCCTTGATTTCTCTTTGGCTTCCTTCCTCCTTCATTAGGTGTACTTTTTTAGCATTAGGCCGTATCTCTGCCTCTAAATAAATAAATAAATAAAATAGTGCATGGCTACAGCTTATGTCACCAATTAATATTTTGTAGCAAGTTGGGAATCTTTTTACTCATTGAAAGCCTTTGCTGCCTGGCACATGTCACCATGTGGATTACTGGACCTTCTGTGATTATCACCCTTTTTGGGGTACAGGCGCACCTCATTCCCTATCGCTGTGGCTAAGCTGGTAATTCCTTATTATAATTACAGTTTGTGAGTCTCCCTCTCACATACCCTCACCCATCTCACCCTCTGGTGCTGCGTCCCATAAAGTAAGCTGTACCTCGTTGGCTATCTCGCAGGACATAAAACGCATTACACATAAGCTCAAAACAACACAACACCCTTCAAACCACACACATGTTGTAGCTTGCTATCTATGTTGGTAAGTGCTTCAGCTCCTCACATATGGGTAGTAAGAACTAAACAAATGCTACAATACCATACAATTTGTTAATTGGACACATCGAAGTAAGACACTTGAATAGCTAAAATCCCATTCAAATGAATTAGAAATGCTTGCAAATTACTGCTGTGGGTTACACAGCATTGAATATTAATCTTTAAGGCTGCTTGGTGGGGTAACGTAATGCCTGTTGTAATCAGTGTGCAACCTCGAAAAGGCTAGCTGACATAAGGTTGGCATGGAAGTCCAGACCTCTCATCTTTCATGTAGAATTTCAGAAGTGTACCTATTTAATTACTCTCTTAACAGGCTGTCCAGCCTACGATTAACTTATCCTGGGTAACAGTAATGTATGCTTTTCGCAACACTACAAATTACGTTTCTCAAGGATAAACCTTTGAAAAGGAAAGCTCCAAATGGCTGCCATCTTGCCAATGTACTAAAACCAAAGTCTGAAGATAGGGATTAAGGAATGAGTTAGTGAGCACCATTGCAATACTATGGCTACACCTTTACATGTGAGGCCAATAGAAACCCCTTGCACAATGTCTATCTTCTTTCTGATCTCTCCGTAAAGTGGATTTGTACTCCGTACATTCAACATATATGGCTAAATACTTGCTGGGCCTTTATCATTGTGTGGTGTCGCTAATAATTGGGGCCTAGGATTGGATAGTAAATCTGTTGACAAACAAAGCATGGAGAGGAGGCCAGCAAAGGCCTCAGTTTGTTCACATTTGATAGCAGAATAGTTTTGTGAGTTGCACCCTGACTGTATAACTGCAGATCAGCAGTTTGACTCTATGCAAGACACAATCGTTCTTCCAGGATCTATTATCTGAGCGTCATTAAATAGTATAATACTAACTCCTTAGAAAAAGTGGAATGTAACACCTTTATATGTACGTGATAATGCAAATGACAGCTAAAAATACCTTTGACACACCTCCACATAGGTAGTGTGCATTTCACCACTAAGTTAATATCGAATGTGTTGTGTTTCTCTTTTCATGCTAAATATTTTAGGCAAAGGCTCAGAATAACATCACCATTAACAAGCATTAGCAAAGCCAATCGGTCTCACCTAGAAGAAATCTTGGCTTTGGCAATGTTGAGTTGCCGTGTTGTACACCAGTGTGGCTGTTTTTCAGCATGGTTAAAAGTTAGTGGCATGGAGTGTCCTTGAGTGAAGTGATAGGAATAGAGTGTAATTGACTGGATTTGTTAGAGTAGTAGTTGTAGAGTGGAATAGGGGGAGTAGAATGTCATACAGTCTAGTAGAGGGGAGTAGAGTTTAGTCGTTCAGTGTCCGAGAGGGTCGTAAAGTGCAGTGTCCATCAAGTGCAGCGTCATAGAGTGGAGTGCTGTAGATTGGAGTAGGGTGGAATCGGGTTGAGTGGGTTGGGTGGACTGAGGTAGTGAGTGGATTGGAGTAGATTTGGGTGGATTGGGTTGAATTGGGATAGAGCGAGTTAGAGTGAGTGGAGTGAGTTGGACTTGGTAGGTGGGGTGGATTGGATTGGAGTGGTATGGATTGAAATGGGGTGAGATGGATTGGAGTAGGGTGTGTTAGATTGGTTTGGGGTGGGGTGGATTAGAGTGTGGTGGGCTGGAGGGATTGGACTTAGTGGGGTGGTCAACTGGGGCGGGTGGATTGGATTGGCATAGAGTTGGGTGGATTGGAGTAAAGTGGGGTGGATTGAACTGCAGTGGAGTGGGGTGGAATGAATGTTGTATATTAGACTAGAGTGGGGTGGATTAAAATGGGGAGGTGGGACTGGATTGGGGTGGGGTAGATTGGAGTGAAATAGAGTGAACAGGAGTGGGGTGGACTGGAGTGATGTGGGGTGGAATGGGTTGTGGTGAATTGGATTGGGGTGGGGTGGATTTGAGTGGCGTAGATTGAATTGCAGTGGGTGGATTGGATTGAGTGGGGTGGCTTGGATTGAATTGGGGTGGGTTTGGGTGGAGTGTGGTGGGGAAGATTGGAGTGGGGCAGATTGGATTTTGATGGATTGAATTGAAGTTGGGTGGATTGGATTGGAGTGGGTTGGATTGGATAAGGGTGAGGTGGATTGGATTGGAGTGGGGTGGAACTGAGTGGGGTGGATTGTTTTGGATTAGAGTGGAGCAGACAGGAGTGGAGCAGACAGGAGTGGAGCAGACAAGAGTGGAGCAGACAAGAGTGGAGCAGACAGGAGTGGAGCAGACAGGAGTGGGGCAGACAGGAGTGGGGCAGACAGGAGTGGGGCAGACTGAAGTGGGGGAGACTGGAGTGGGGCAGATTGGAGTGGGGCAGATTGGAGTGGGGCAGATTGGAGTGGGGCAGATTGGAGTGGGGCAGATTGGAGTGAGGCAAATTGGTGTGGGGCTGATTGGAGTGGGGCAGATTGTTTTGGATTGGTGCTGATTGGAGTGGGGCAGATTGTTTTGGAATGGAGTGGGGCAGATTGGAGTGCAGAGATTGTTTTGGGGCAGATTGTTTTGGGTTGGAGTGGGCCAGATTTTGTGCGGAGATTGGAGTGGGGCAGATTGGAGTGCAGAGATTGGAGTGGGGCAGATTGTTTTGGATTGGAGTGGGGCCGATTGTTTTGGACTGAAGTGGGGCAGATTGTTTTGGACAGAAGTGGGGCAGATTGTTTTGGATTGAAGTGGGGCAGATTGGTGTGTGGGGTCGGAGGATTGGAGTGTGGTGGAGTGGGGTGGTTTGGATTGGTCTAGGGTGGATTGGATTAAGTGGGGTGGATTGGTGTGGGGTAATGTGGGATGGATTGGCTTGGATTAGAGTGGGCCCAATTGGAGGTTTACTGAACTATTATGTGTTAATGCATTTTTCAGAAAAAACACATACAAAAGAAACATTGTTAATTTGCAATAATATTTGAGAACAGTGAACACAAGCTAAAACAAAAGAAAACATTAGTGAAAAGTAAGAAAAGAAGACTTGGCAAAATAAAAGAAATGTAACTATAGAAAATAAATCTTTGCAAATGTGTTTGTCCTGCTGGGCACGTTTTTACCAGTCTCACATCTTCTGTTTGCAGGAAACTAAATGTTAAACAGAATAAAATGGGGGCGTGGCTAAGACGCCACGGAAGATGGCCGCAATCCCGGAGAGCTCCGTTACAACGTGAGGTGACGGGAGCTTCACCGGGCGACTTCTCTCTTCCCCGACTGCCGGACCAGCACTAGAGGACGTCGGAAGGTGCGCGGCGCATTTTCATGTGCCTTTCAACACTCGAGCAGTTCTACTTGCCGGTATTTCATTCTCCACAGTTCCTGACGGCTCGCTCGACCTGCGGCCGCCATTTTGGGATAAATACCGCGTTTGAGATATGGGTCTTTCGGCAATTCCTTGACATGTTGCATTTCTCCCTATCCTATCATGGTTTTTGGAACTTGGCTGCTTTAATTGAATGTTTTTCAGTTTTTGACCCTCTCATGCTGATTTAATAGCATGTTTAATTCTCTCCTCAAATTTCTGCCGCCATTTTCTTTTTGGATGTTTTCCTCACTGTGCTCTCGAGGAGTTGCTATGCACATAATGGCCTTTTCCTATTTCCTGTAGACCTTGGTTTTGCTCCCTGCTGCTGTGAATCAGACCCAGGCGCCCTTGTGGAGCTACTGCTGCGTTTTCAAGCCCTTTGACTGTTATTTGTCCTCATTTTCACGACTGCCTTGTGTTGGGCTCTTCTTTTTCACTTAGTGCATTTTTCAATTGACTCTTCAATACAATGGCTACGTCACGCTCAAACCGTAATGTTCCTCTTCAGCAACGCTCTGTCTCTCATGTGCCTTTGGGGGATAATAACCCTTTCAATGTGTTGCAGGACTCATTTGATGATTCATACTCTGATACTGCTAGCATCAAAGACTCTGTTACTCCTAAGTCACGCTCCACAAAACCACTTTCCAAAGCTGTCTCTCCATCTTCGAATCCTAACTCAGGAAAGAGATCTAAAGCTAGTCCTCCTTCTCCTACAAGTATGTCCAACGCAATTTCTATGGAACTTCTTTTGGAGGAGATTCGAGCCCTTCGGCCTTACATGTCAGAGACCAACTCCCGCCTCCAGAGTCTTGAGGATAATTGGTCTCACACACAGCAGAGAGTGGTGGATATTGAGGACTCCCTGGCTTCAGCTCAAACGGTCATTGTCCAGGTTCCTACTATGCAGAAAGAGATTGCTTCTCTCAAACAGCAGGTTGAGAATTTGGAAAATAGGAATAGGCGCAATAACCTACGTATTTATGGCCTTGCCGAAAATCTTGAGGGGTCCACTCCAATTTCATTTTTTCAATCTTTTCTTCCCACTCTCCTCAATATGCCACCTTCGCCTCCTTTGAATATTCAGCGTGCTCACCGTCTAGGTCCAGTGTCTCATTCAGCAAATGTCTCCACTTCCGTAAAACCTAGAGGTGTCATACTGTACTTTCTAGAATATACTGACCTCCTTCGAGTTCTTCATGCTGCCAAACAAAAAGGAAAAATTTCACACAATGGCTCTAACCTGTTCTTTGCTCAGGACTATGCCAAAGCCACTGCAGACCGCCGTAAGCGATTTTTGGACATGAGACCTGCTTTACGGGCCCTAAATGCCCACTACAGACTATTTCATCCTTGCATCTTTAGAGTCACCTATAATAACAAGACGACATCTTATGAAGATCCTGTTCGCTTGCAGCAGTTCCTGGATTCCTGTCACGCCGAAACAATGGACATTCCGCACCCATGATTTTTGTTGCCTTTCTTGTTTTTTCTTGTACTGTCCCCGCTATTTCCTAATGTTGGTTGCTCTGTGAAATTGTCATGTAGCTAAGGTGTTTTATTCTCCTATTTTGTTCTCATGTTTGTTACTTTTTCTCTCTCCTATTCCTTTAGTTGCTGATCTCGTGGTCCTTACGATTTGTTATCCGTTATGCCTCCTCATTTGCCCGGTGGTTCCTCCCCTTGCCGCGTCTCCGTGGAGTCTCCGGTCAATTGTGCTCCCTTCCTTTATGGCTCCTCCACCCCCAGTTTCTTCTCTTGTATTTGTACGGTATGTGTTTTGTTATCACATTGATTATTGTTTTTATCTTCTTCTCGTACTCACTTTTTCCTCTTTTTTCCTCTTCTTTTCCTCCTTTCTCCTCTTTTCTTCTCTTCATTTTCTTCTTTCTTCTATCCTTATATATTGCGTATTTTCTTCTTTCTTTTCTCAGCTTTCAGCAGTTCCTTACATTTCTTCTCCCTTTTCTTCATTTGTTGCCATGTTGCTTTTATGCATGATTATTTCTATGTTTCGAATGTTTTTTAGACTTTTAAATGGTAATTAATATTATCTCTTGGAATGTTAAAGGTTTGGGGTCTCCTATCAAGAGACAACGTGTTCTTTCTCATTTAGCTCATCTGAAAGCAGATATAGTGTTGTTACAAGAAATTCATGTTAAAGATGTTGAAATTTCTAAATTACGACGTAATTGGGTGGGTCAAGTCTTTGCTTCTCCGGGGACCGGAAAACGTAATGGGGTTGCTATTTTGACTCATAAACGTTTGAATGTTCAACTTGTTCAACAAGATAATGATACGGAGGGCAGATGGGTTTTTACATCGTTACTGGTCAACAAAATTCCTCTCACCATTTTTAATGTATATGCCCCTACAATTCCTGATAAGTTGTTCTGGCCACAAATTCTCTCCTCCACGATGCAGTATACCGATGATTATTTTATTTTTGGTGGAGATTGTAACATGATTATGGACCCTTTCCTGGATCGTAGATCCCACTCCCGATTTTCCCCGTCTCCAACCCATACCCAATTCACCTCCTTTATTGCCCAACGATCCCTGGTTGATTCATGGCGACTTTGTCACCCTACCCTACAAGAATACACATATTTCTCTCCGGTCCATTCTTCTCAATCCCGTATAGATTATCTTTTTATTTCCAAAGCTCTCTCTCAACTTATTACTCATTCAGATATAGGTTCCATTTTAATCTCCGATCATGCCCCGGTTTCCCTTCAGCTTGATTTACTTCCACCTAGTAAGGGGACTAAGCGATGGAGATTCAACAATTCCCTACTCCTCGACACTACATTCTCTACCTCCTATCTTCAATTTGCCTCCCTTTTCTTTAAAGAGAATGAATCCCCTCAGACTTCCCCTCAACTGGTATGGGACACATTTAAGGCTGCCTCTAGAGATTTCATCATTTCCTATGTTGCCAAGAAGAGACGTCTAAACATGCAGTCTATTTCTACACTTACCGCTCGTATTAAACATTTGGGACAAGTATATCACTCCTCCAAATCTCAAATTGATCTTAATAATCTTGTATCCGCCAAATTATCCTTCAATAAGTTATCCACCGAATCTGCGAATTTAATTTTACTTAAATCCAGTGCTAAGTACTATTCCTCTCAGAATAAAGCTGGTAATATGTTGGCAAATTATCTTAAAGTTAAGAAGGAACGTACCAAAATTGAATCGATTGTCTCTTCCACTAATACTATTCTTCATAAGGATGAAGATATTCTGGGTGAATTTTCTAATTTTTATCAAACTCTTTACACTCCTGAATCTCCCCCTTTGCCCTCAGACATTGATCAGTACTTATCTTCTATTCCCTCTCCTTCGGTTTCTGGTGTAGATTTCTCCTCTTTAGACAAAGACATTACGTCTATAGATATTTTGGAAGCCATTCGTGTCCTTAAGAGGGGGAAAGCTCCAGGTCCAGATGGTTTCTCTATTGAATTTTATTCTCATTTTTCTGCTTTTATCGTTCCTAAGTTATTTCAATTATTTTCTTTTTTTATTTCGTCCCCAAAGTCTGCAGGTTCTTTTCAGGAAGCACTGATTTGCCTTCTCCCCAAGGATAATAAGGATCATACTTTATGTAAAAATTATAGGCCTATTTCTTTGATTAACCTTGATTATAAAATTTTTGCAAAAATTTTTGCTTTACATTTAGACAAAATTCTACCTCAACTTATTGGTAAGGAACAATGTGGATTTATCAAAGGTCGACATCTAGCAGATAACACACGTTTAATTTTTTGATGTCCTTACTAAATCACACACTTTACCTCACTCTTTAGCTGCTATAGCTTTAGATGCTGAAAAAGCTTTTGACAGAGTTAATTGGCCCTTCCTTTTATCCTCTCTTAAATGGTTTGGTTTTGGGTCTCAGTTTCTTTCTTACGTTTCTTTGTTATATTCTTTTCCTAGGTCTTTTATTTTTGCTAATGGCCTTGTTTCCTCTTCTTTCCCTTTATTCCGTGGAGTTCGTCAAGGTTGTCCTCTTTCACCCCTTCTTTTTATTCTTGCTTTAGAGCCTTTCCTCACAAAAATTCGACTCAATGCAAATATTTCTGGTTTCTCGTATGGGGATAAACAAATAAAGTTGTCCGCCTATGCTGATGACATTCTTCTTTTTATTTCTAATCCTCAAGTTTCTGTTCCTGCGTTCCTCTCTGAAGTCTCTGATTTTGCATCCGTCTCAGGGTATAAACTGAATGTCGATAAATGCGAGATTCTTCCCCTTAATAAATTCTGTTTTCATGCAGATTTTCTGATATCTTCTTTTCATTGGAATCCCTCTAAGATTAAATATTTAGGCCTTTGGTTCGCTCCATCCATTAAAGACACAGTGGCGCTTAATATTAAGCATTTACATACTACTCTCGCAGATTCTACGTCACGATGGCATCCGCTATTTTTATCTTGGTGGGGACGGCTGGACTCCATTAAAATGATGCTAGTTCCTATTGTTTTGTTTTTTCTTTCTAATCTCCCTGTTAATATTCCAAAATCTTGTTTTAAAACTATTTATTCTATTTTATCCCGTTTTTATGGCAAAATAAAAGAGCTAGAATGTCGTTTTCTAAACTTCGCCGCCCCAAACATTTGGGAGGTGTTAATTTTCCCGATTTTTCCTCTTACCATATTTCCTTTTTTCTTTCTCACTCAGTTTCTTTGTTGTCTCCTACTTTACTTGATGATACTTCTCTTCCCTTGTGGGTCGACGTTGAATCCACCTTTTTTCATCCCTTTTCGTTTAAAGAGTTTCTTTCTCTGTCCCATGTCCCAAAGCAGATGTCTCTACCTACTCTTACGATTTCCAGGAAACTTTTTCTTCCATTGTTTCAAACTACCCTTGATAGCCATTTGCGTTTTTTACAATCTTCTCTTTGGTATAATCCTCTTATTAAGATCAAAAATAGGACCCTTTTCTGGAAGGCGTGGTATGATCAAGGGCTTTTTTGGGTACATCAAATTTTTCAACATGGTGCGTGTATCCCTTTCCCTATTCTTCAACAGCGTTTCTCTCTTCCTCCTTCCTTCCTCTCTAAATTCGCTCTTTTGACTGCTGCAGTTCAACTAGGTTATGACTCCCTTCCCCCCGCTAACTCTTGTCCTTCCTCTTCTTCTCCTCTTACCCTCTCTTCTCTCTTATCCTCATCCTCCGCTTCACAGATTTATAAAAAATTACATGAATCGTCTCCTACCAGAGATAAATCAGCCGTTGAACTAGCGTGGGAATCGGATTTAGGTGAAACGTTCTCTACCTCCTTGTGGCAAAATATATGGAATAAAATACGGAAATCCTCTAGAGCAGCCAACACTACCCAAACTTTATTTTTTCTTTATAATCGTCTTATGCTCACTCCTGCACGATTACACAAAGTGGATTCCTCTATTCCCTCTACATGCTGGTCTTGTTCCGAACCAAGATCGGATCTCAAACACATGCTTTTCCTCTGCCCCCTTGTTCGTACATTTTGGTCCAAGGTTTGGAAACAAATTAATACTATTTTTTCTACTAATTTTCCTTTTACCTCTACAAATGTTTTCCTGGGTAGCCTTTCCGACATATGGTCCTCATCTCCCTTCACCATCTCTATTATTGATCTCCTTCTAGCGATAGCTTTCCAGCAAATTACCAAAGCGTGGAAAGATACCTCATCCATATCCTATCAGGCTTGGTGGTATGGTGTTTGTTTTAACCATAGATTAGATAGAGCTTATGTTCATCCTATTACAATTGCTATCAAATGTGATTTATTGTGGTTGCCTATCACCTCTTTCTTAGACTCCACAGCTGCATCCTCTACACTTCATTCCCCTCGTACTGAGGAAGTGCCCAAACCCCCTTGAATTGTTTCGTGCTTCCTTTTTTCTTGCGTTTTCAACTCGTTCAATGTTTGATATTGTTCAAATGGTTACGCTTATTTTATACTGATGTGATTTGAATACTGCAATTGTATTTTCTTTGCTGACTTTTTGCCTTTTTCCCTTTTCTCCTTCCCCCTCTCCCTTCCTTTCTTTCTTTCTCTCACCCTCTTTTTCTCTCTTTCATTTCTCCTCTTCTTCTATATTATTTAGCTTGCTTGAGTTATTTCATATCACATTTGTTATTTCTTGTACGAGCTCCATTCTTGTACCCAATAAAATTCTCTTTAAACTTAAAAAAACCAGAATAAAATAGTACCTCAATCACATCGGGCATAGCGAATGTGCACTGATTAAGTTGAATCAATCAGTGCCTGGTCCCTGCTCCACAGAGAGGAACGGAAGTGATGATAGATCTGCCTTGACCAATTATGAGGCTGTAAAGAAGAGTACCATGCAAATCAACATGTGGTAAGCAACGGGCAGGTTCAAAGCCCTTTTATGCATACAACAGTGTCCCGCAAGCAAGACACATGCGGTAGCGCATGCTCTTGCAGGCACGACCCTAAAAAGGGTCAGAATAGCACTAAAAGATTTTCAACAATCACGTGTGCAGCCGCATTTTGCTATCTTCAGAGATCAAAAGGAAGAGCTAAAAAAGAGGGATGTTGAATGACCCTTGCAGCTTTTCTGAGGAACTGATTGGGGACAAGGGCCAACGGATAAAGGGTGGCTCTGCCGGGAGTAGTTCATCGGAATGCATTTATTCCTTTGCACATTACACTGAATAGGTTTTTCAATGTCTTTCAACTCATAATATCAATGAAGTTGCTTGTCATTTCTACATCTGAAAAGGCAGACAACATGTTTTCATGGTTAGTAGCTGACAGTGTGTCGCACTCTTTCACAACGAGAAACCTTGTCCAGCTACAGTACTTCCCTTCTGCCTTCCACCACACCCTACCTTCCCTGCCCTGTTAAACAAGACACAGGGGCAGCACAAACATGGGCTGTTAAAACAGTATCTATGCAATCCCCTACAAGTAATTAAAAGGACAAGAAATTCACAGCCCCTCGGACATAAGTGAGGGGCTCAAAGTGTGTCACAAAGCAGTCAATCTGCTTAATTCGCGATAAGAGGGGCCACAGAGCTTCCTGCTGGGGAAATTGGGTGGTAATCCATTTTTACGCACTTAGCTGTATTTACTAGACAACCCTCTAAGTTTATCACTGGTGGCCTAGACTGGGAAGCAAACATGCTAGTCTCTCTGGGAAATAGAAATTAATGATCTAACAGTAGCACTGTGAGGGCAAGGACAGGGCCCCCTGCTCTGGGCCTCCCAGCACAAAAGTAATGGCTACAAATCCCTGCAAAGGGGGCCCCACATCTGCACCTTGCAGCCTGGTCGAGAGCTGTGAGGGCCCCCTGCCCTGGACTTCGAAGCACTAGATAATGGCCACGTCCCAGTGAAAGGGGCCCCACGCCTATCCTTGCAGCCTGATTTAGTGCTTTGAGGCCCAGGGGATAAGGACCACCTCTCCTGTGCCTCAAAGCAGTAGTGAGACACTTTGCTGAGCACAAGTGCCACCATTGCCTACGTAACGTTTGTTCTTGTGTTTGAGTGTCTGCCATTTATTGCAGTACTATACCTCTTCTTGTACTTTGTACGCTTTTGTAACCTGCACCCATGTCACTTTTTCCTCCAGTAATGTACCGTTTGCTACCTGTTGTATTTTGTTTGCTCACAATTGCCACTTTTGCCTCATGTAACTTCTTAACGTTTGCTTTTGTAATTTGTTCGCTTGGAATTTTCTCCTCATGTATCAGTACTGTTCCTATTGTGAAGCGCTCTGACACCTTCGGGTAAAGTCAGCGCTATATAAAAACGCATAAAATAAATAAACACTGCCCTACTGTGGCAATCGGAGATAGATGCTCCCCCATCCCCTCATCAACCTCTCCTTATCTGCTGATGTCTGGCTCATCGTGGAAACAAAAGGGCCATCTATCGCGTGGAGTGGAAATACACAAAGGGCAGACAAGTTCTTCACGACAGGATTTTAACAGAGGTGCTGCCCCGCCCTTGTTCTGCAGAGCTGCCGTAATTATTGGCTTTGTTGCTCTCACATCTTCTACCCCTTGTTTACCCTCCCCCCACCTTTCACACCCAGGAATGCCGCCCTGAACAGCGAGGTCAAGACACCTCGCTCTGCTCACAAATACATTAGCAATGTGATGGGGCTGGGGAGGGGGGCCTCGGGGAGTAGCTGAGCTGCCTGTGAAAGTGTGATAGCGGGGGCCCCCTGTTATTGTGCTGAGCGCGAGGCCCTGGGCAGCTGCCCACACTGCCCATGCCTAGCGCCGGCCCTGGTTGGAATGCCATGGGCTGTATTGGAACTGGACAGGCATTGCCGGACAAATACTGAGGGGTGCGGGAGGATCACGCCGTCAACCAGGTCCCGGGGTTTCCACATTGCAGTGCCTAGCGCTAATGTTTTCGGTGATGAGGTTGAGTCTCCTCAGTCATTGTTTTAAATTGAGTCATAGCTGACTTCACATTATGTGGTACACTCTTTTATGTAAATTACAGGAACAAGCATTGATTGCTTGACTTTCTCGTCCCTTACATGTCTGCGAGAGGCACACTAGAGCAACATGGGCTCAAGACAGGTGGAGGACTGGTACGACAACAAAAAGAATTTCCCCCTGGTGCTACCACGCTGTCAACTTTGGTCCCATTCATTCAGTTAAAATATGTTGGTGGTGTACTTTGTGATCCTGGAGAAGAGTGACTTCCATTCTCAAATACCAGTGGTCCGAAGGATATACATCTCTCATTCGATTGAACATTGATAATCACACACGTTTAAGAAATGCATGCACTTTCTTATTTCGAAGCGTGAACCTAAACCTTTGAGCACAGTGTAACAGACGCCACGCATGTTCATGTTCACAGCATGCAAAAATTACGAATGCTTTTCAGTTCATTGCACACATATGAGTGCAGCATATGACTAAAATGAGAATGTGACCTCCAGCAGCTAGAAAAATCCAGTTGTTCCTGCACCGGATGTGCGATCAATGAGGGCAGTCTCGAGTACAGAGCAAACATACCGGCGGGCAGGAGATGACTGGGTGGGGGGGACCGGGCCTTTGATCCTGCGCCCCGGCAGCAAGTGCTATGCCCAGATGCGGGTCGGGTCCGGCTTTCAAGGAAACGTATATTGCAAGCCTGAAGAAGTTGATAGATTCGCTTGTAGAGGAGTTGTTGAATGTAGAATTCCCCAGACTGCTTGAATTCTGTAGGAAAACATATTTTCGAACTACTTGTGTTGGAAAATAAGGTTTTCATTCCCGCAAGACCACCTCAGGAGGCAGGCTGGTCAACGATACATTTTTTTGCGGAATCAAGGGAAACATTGTAATTGGCAAGAAATTTTGTGAACAAAAACGCACATTTCCTAATATCATATATGGAGTGCCTATTCAGACCGGGTGGTTATTAAACAACTTCAAGACGTGACCAATGGTATTGTAAGGCCTAGCAGGAAGATATTTAGCAATTCACGCACTCAAGTAGACATCATTGCACACATGGCCTACAAGCAGGGGGGATATTGAAATTACTTAGGGCTACCTTCTACTAAGGCCATCACATTAGATAGCTGCCCCGCCCCCTCAGCCTTTCACCATCCTGAGGCCCATCATTTTAGTACTTTACTGGCCAGGCTGCCATTAGACAAGGATCAGGAGTTAGCTCTGCACATCCAGATGGCCAAGAGACATGACTAGGCCTCACTGGGTTTCATACAGAGCTTGCTGGGGTTGTTGGATTGCGCCGCTAGAGTGATACCAGCTGGGAGGGTGTTTGCAAGGAGGTTAGCAAGGGCTCAACCTCATGGTCACAGGATCAAACCCTGTTGGGTCTACCAACCTATCATCCAAAAGAATGTATTTACTGCAAGAATTTAAATATGGTAAACGAGCAGGGGACTGACTGACTCGGTGTGGCACAAAAGATAATTCCAAAGGGTACTGGACTAAAACACAACATTGGTTCAGGACAGTTGTATTATTACTTTTGGGGCGATGCAAACTCAGTGGCCAGTTAACGTGGATGTTCCTCAACATGATCAGTGGGTAACTCAGGACGCTTCACTTATGGTTATGAGACTGCCTACCCCATAGCTGGCCCAGCCAGGTTGTGTAGTAATGGTTGCTCTTAGAGGAGGCAGGGTCTTCATGATGTGGGGTACACTTGTTGGAGGACTCTGGCTGATAAAGTGTATTAAAGCTCCTACAGTTTCTCTCCTGCATCCCGGCAATCTTCCAGTCTGGGTGCGGAGCAATCCGCACCGGTACAGCTACACAAAATCCGTCTAAGTCTGCAGTCAGACTGGGTTTGAATTCTGTGCAGACTGTCCCCCCGTTCTCACCATCCACTTGTCTGCTTCCTGGTATACGTTACCAGAAGTTTGGCATGGGGCTAATCACGCCAGGGTGGGGACAGCAGCAGGGTGACTCAGCATCTATAGATCGCTTTCAGACTGTGGTGGACTTGCAGGCTATAAAAAAATAAAGGGCAGGCAAGTTATGCGTATGATTTACTCCAGGGCTCCACTAGCCAAGAGGACTGGCCCTGTGTGGCACACTTGTATACCTCTAGCTTACGCTGGCTTATGGGCTACATTAGTTAGATCCACCATGTCAGCCAGGGGGGTTGCTTTAGATTGTCACACCAAAGATAGTTGCTGTTGCTGCAAGAGTCTTGAAAATATGGGTTTGGAGCACCAAGGCTGACTACTACCAGAACACATTTGCAGTCATATTTAGAAGGGGTGACTAAATTTGCTCTTATGGTACTACATCCTCGAATCCACAGCATTTACTTACCCCCCCCCCCCCCGGCACTCTGGCAACAAGGGGTAAAAGCACATAGAGGCTACACTGTATTAGGAATACTTGGCATGTTCCTTTCCGATTTTCAGGTAGTACAGGTAATGTAGGCACGCTTAAATGTGAGGCAATGCGGGTCCAGGCAAGAGCTGATGAAGTCACTCCGTTACGATAGGGACAACAACCACAGTGTTGAGGGCTGGCTTGTCAGCGGATCGCAGCTTACAGGTGGGACGATGGGAACCCCACGGTTTTAAGAGGTGCATCCGACCGTAGGCCACACAGTGGAGTGGCCAGAAGACAGGTTAAGCGTATTATGTACAGGTGAATTGTGAGTTTACCGAAGGCACCCCGGTGTGACACCGGATGTTTGGTGGGGTGCAGTGTTATGGTGTTTTTTTCTGTGCTAGCTTGGTTAGTTGGGTAGAAGGGTGTGCAGTGCTCTACAATTGTGTTTAGCAACCTTGCATTGCTTTACTATAAGAAGCTGCTGCACAGACTAGGGGGGTTTGTCTCCTCTCACTACATTCTGATCATACACTTGGGAGGCAATGATTTGACTTTCATGGGTAGGAAGGCAATGCTGCTAAAAATGAAATCTCCACGTGTAGGTTAAGCAACCAATTGGGGGCATGTGAGTTATGGTGGTCGGAGATAACCCCATGTTTAGAGTGGTGAGGGGCCCGGTCAGTGGATGCCGTAGAAGCCTCTTGCAGGAGAGTTAACCGTGCCATACATAAATTCACTGAGCAAAGGGTATTTGGCTTGATCAGGCATGGTTTGCTGCATGCAAAGTCCGCTGGGTGCTTTGAGGAAAATGGGGCTCAGCTGTCTAGAGTGGGCATGGACTTGATTTGGCTGGACCTGGGAGAGGCCCTGGAATCAGCAGGATGTAGGTAAAGAATGCCTACCTTGGTGGGGGGCCCTGGTTGTGACTGAGGCCACACCCAGAGCTGTGGTGGAGTTACAGGGCAATCCAGAGGCTGTAAGGTACAGAGGGGTACCCTCTGCAGGAGCACAACCAGTGGCGGTTCGTCCATTGGGGGCGTTGGGGCATTGCCCTACCAGCCATGGACGACCGTCACTGTCACACTGCGCATTCGTGTACGCACCAAAAAGTAAAATTATGAGCGCAGCGCACAATACAACAACAGCCCGACACTGCCGACAGAAGAAAGATTGGAGGTCGGTCGGAGTCACAATAGTGACGTCATCGCGATCGCGGAAGGGTGTGGGGGGGCGGGCCTGCGGCAGTGAATGGCAGGCTGGCAGCGTGTGACTCTGAGAGCGTGGCAGGGAGGGCAGCAGCAGTGTGCGCATTTAGGACAAGTCATTTTTATGACTTGCCCACGCATGCGCACACACGCAGTAGCCCCTTCCCTCCTCCTCCTCCCCTAGCACTCACACAAGTAGCGACCCGAGGGAGCCGGGTCTCATTATGGGCAGTATTAGCCCTGCTCTTTAGCATTGGCCGCTGTGGGGACTTCAGCGCGCCCTGACGTGCTCCATGACCTCGTGGCCGGCCTCCTGAACCTGATGCGAGGACTCCCAGTTCCCACACAACTTCCAATAGGATAATCTCTGCTAGTTGAATAATCCAGCCTGGAATAATCTCTCCGATCACAGTTGAGCGGAGAATCCGACATCGCGCAGACAGGATTCATTTCAGAGACGGACTCCGTAAGTACAGTACACCGTGACTCCGATTGAAATTGGTGGTGATTGCGTTGCTGCTTGGGTTGGACTTGGCTTGACAGTTCTAGGCTGCTTAGTTGTATTGTGCGTCGTCATCATCGCAGTCGCATGATAAACTACTAGGCATGTAGTGTGTGTCAGCTCAGCAGCCAGCCCCAGCCCTCTGTGTGTCTTCTTCCCTCCCCGACCCCAAGTGATATCGGAGTTAGACTGTACATCCATGTCTGTGAGAGTGTGACTCACTGTAAAATGTTTTCAATTAAATCAGCTCGAGGGACAAATCATTAACCGTGAGTGCAGCATGACATTACTCGCTGCTGTAATGGCCAGAGATACGCTAACAACTTTGTCGCAGAGACTCGAACTTGGTTCACCGGAGGAGAACCAGGTTCGAGTATCGGCTTATTTGGCTCAACTTCCTGTGATTCATTCTGGGCAAATCATTTAATCTCCCTATCCTACCAAACAAGCATGTACGTCTCTGGCGCGCTCATGTAAATCCAGCAATGCTGGCGCCAAGCTCCAATACTTTCGGGTGAGTTACATTCCCGCTAATGAAATACTAGTCTGAGACTGTGGAGCAGTGCAGAGTAGACAGAAATGTTTCTGAAGCCTTTGACCAGGCCTGCTGTCACATCACCGGCACTGCACCTTCAAAAAGCATTAGAGGTGAGTGCCAGCAGGGCCTAGCTTCAGAAACATTTCTCTCTACAAGGAATGTTATGCTTCGAAAGCTAGGACCTGCTTGCCTGGCACGCATCTTCGAGAAGCATATAGGATGTGTACCAATGCTCCTAGCTTCAGAAACATTTCTATTGTAGGCACGCATCCTGTATGCTTCTCGAAGGTGCATAGAAATGTTTCTGAAAAAGCATAATGCATGACATCATTCAGCCCGAATTCAATTTCAGTCTGGGTGTTGAAGTTTCTACATTCTTCTTCGGTCCAATTAATCTTACTGGATTGCTTTTGTACTATGTAACTCATAATATGGAAATACGTTTTTTTTCTCAGTTGCCTCGCAAGAAAATATGTTTTTGATTTTGTGGCCAGGGCAGCCTCTTCAAAGTGCAGGTTTGAAAGGCAAACATTGAGACAATGGCATTTGACTTGGATGTTTAGCACAGCAGACACATGTATATTGTGCCTTTGGTAAGTAAATTGATCTGTGCACATTTCTGAATATATGGATTGTACCCAAATATTGTAAATTTCAAATACATGACAACGCCCTGACCGAGCAGTCCTTTGTATAAAGTAGCGTCATTTAGAAATGAAGAGATTGGGCACACCTTGAAGCGTCATTCACTGTTTGGAGGAATGTTCTGAGATTCTGAACTTTAATTATTATTAGAATTTGAAAAACTTTTCATTTAACGTTTTTGCTTCCTTGGTTGCTGGCGAAATACTTTTAATTTACCTTATACATAGCATGCCTGTAATTTAAACCAGGGGGAAAAAATACACACTGCGTCTGCGTGCCAAAGCTCTTAGCTTCAGAAACCTATCAAGAAGACAGAAAGGTTTCTGAAACTAAGAGCATTAGCAACCAGCGTTTATGCTTCTTAGAGGTGTGTGCACACTAGAACTAAAAGCGCACAGGCACACAAGAAAAACATCCACAATGCCTCACTCACAGACAAATACGTATATTTATATGTGCAAGGATGCATAGACACAATGGTGCACCTACACATGATTATACATGCACTGAATACATTAATCTTAACATTTATTGAATGCTGCTAGTTTGTGACCTGCTTACTTTGTTAAAAAATACTGTGAGGTACTCATCATTTTTAGCTTGAAGTCTGTTATGAAGCTCTGTGGTTGTACTTAATAAACGGCTACCCATGTTGACATCTCTTTATTAATGTAATAACTGCACTTTCACAATTGCTTTATTAAACCTTGATTTCTCCAAATTGCTTGAAAATACGCCATTTGCCCACTCTTTTTTCAAACTTTTCCTGGGGGGAGACCCACTGTAAGTCGCTCGGGCTCACTATTCTCGCTAGCCATGGTGCACTCCACCACAAATTTTACGCCTCACCACTTACAAATGTCACCAGCCACCACTGAGCACAACAAGCGTGCAAAGGCCAAATATCCCCAGGGAGGTCCTCACGTTGTACCCTGGAGGAGCGTCTGTGCCCCGTTAGTCCTATGGGTGGCTGTGGACCTGAGCAACTGGGGGTTGCCTGGAACGCTCTTCCCCTTTGCGGGTGTGAGTAAGGGAGTAGACTGGCGGGTTAGCCCCTCCCCCATAATAGGTAACAACCGATTGGCGACGCCACAGTGTAATTTGGCTCATTAGGCAGGCAGGCAGCGGAGGGGTTTCCTGTCCTTGGATCACCCGTAAGATAACCCACCATGTTGGCATATTTGGTATGCAAATAAACCTGCAGAAATTTTCTCCAAAAACAAGGTGTTGTGTGTTTTTTTTCCTAATGATATTGCTGTATGTGGGATGGTGAGTGTTGCTGATATTGGCACTATGCAGTCTTGCCAGCAGCATTTCCAGTTTCTGTATATGTTCAAATCTAGGCTGTTTATTTCCCTGTAAACATATTTTGCTGTCCACCCTCGGGGGTCTTTTTTAGCACGAAGTGCGTTTTTATGTTTGTCATTTTCTAAAATTGTAGAGATACACTCTCCTTTTTCATCTATTAAGCTGGCTGTTAAGGTATTCGTGTACCAGGCTATGTGGAGAACACGCCTCTCTCATCCATCACGGGTCCTACTGTCCTACTATGGCACGTTCATGTGTGGTGTTTGTGCCGTCCAGTTGCTGATTTTAGCCCCTCTTACTCATTCTGCGTTTGCTACGCTCTGTTCTTCATGTTTTGACCACAGAGGGGCAGTGGCGGCTGGTGACATTTGAACCTGGTGAGGCGGAAAATGATTTCCGCACTGTAGCACGCGAGCGCGGCGCGCGTGCCCGAACACCCCCCTCCCTGCCGAGGCCCCATTATTAATGCAACAAAATGCCCACTGGCCTGTCCAGGAACCTCACCTAAGGGGTTTTGATATAGTTAGTCACGTGTTCCTTTATTTTTGCGACAGTGCCTCGGTTCCCAGGAGAGCTGGGTTACTGAAGTTCTTCAGAGGCGTCTTGAGCACAGTGGTTTCATTCACAGCAAGTGGCTCACATAGACAGTTTTTATATATTTACTACATTAGTTGACTGCATCAATTTTGCCGGCCTTTGGCAGGTTAGCTGAAGATACAGGAGATGTACCTTTTATGGAAATGCGGATTATTTTTTGAGTATTCGTCCCAGGATGATCCTGCGCCTAACTAAACTGAATTAGGCTTTGGCCCTCCCCCCTCCCTGCCGAGGCCACATTATTAATGCAATAAAATGCCCACCTCATTTCAAAACGCGTTCGAGACACGGCGCGCGTGCCCCCCTCCCTGCCGAGGCCACATTATTCAATAAAATGCCCACCTGCCTGCCTCATTGAAAACGCGCTTGAGACACAGCGCGCGCGCCCCCCTCCCCCCTCCCTGCCGAGGCCACATTATCAGTATCATTCTCAGCCCAGCACATAAACCCCTGGCAACTGCACCTGGTCCTGGGGGGAACAAGAGTCGCATTGTGGCTCACCGTGACCTCAGTAGTTCTCTTGTCGATGTCGTTACAGTATGGTAACGGACGGTAGTAGTCCAGCTCCACGAGTCCACGACCACGAGGCAGGAAGAGTTACCATCAGCCAGGACAGGAGGAGCACGCACACCACGTTCGAAGCGGGCAGCACTGTGTGTGGCAGTGGTTGCGGGTGCGAGTGACTAAGGAGGTGAGTGACGTCACGTCATGCCAGACGTCATCAGGCAGGTTATGATTGGTTGGAGCAGCCAAACTCCCCGCCCCATTAGGAGGCCGGGGGCTGCGGCATGAGGCAACCCCCGGTTTCCAAAGGGGGGGGGGCTAGTGCGCATGTTCCCGCCGGGCAGAAAAATGACCAGCCCGAAAGAGTACACTCGCACTAGCGCGTCTGCACAGCCCCACCCCCCCTTTTCCTGATGGTTTCTGGTCCGGCCCGGTGACCGGCCGGCCAGAAACTAGTTGCAGAATAATGTTTGATTTCAGGCACACTGGCGGTCCCGGATGGCAGCAGTGCGCATTGGGAGGGCAACGCCCCAACGCCCCAATGGACGCACCGCCGCTGCGAGAGGGGTACTGTGCAAGTCTGCAATTTCGAGCTGGGAAGTCTATAGCTTTATGCTTGGATGTGCCTACTAAATTACAGTTTTCCCACTGCCACAATATTTCACTGTGTCAGTAAGTGTTTTGCTTTGGCGTCACTTGACAGATTTGTTATACCAGTGATGCGCGCGCTTTGACACCTCTTCAGGGGTAGTAAGCGCTAGTTAAATGTAATTACAATTATACTGCTGAAATGTGGAGCTTCAACAGGATGATCATTATTTATTGGTCATTATCACACATTGTGGGTATTTCCTAGAAACACATAGCATGCCCTGGGAGAACCTCATTGGTAGATGGCGACCGATCTAGTTGATGAGCAATCGCCATGTTGGTTATTTAAATGTAATTCTATTATGTGGCTGGAATTAATATGCATTCGCCCCTTATAATTCCTACAATGCAAGTTTGGGGGCCAGCTAGATGGACAGTGCACAGGCGGTTTCCCTGGTGCCCACTAAACAACAGTATATCTCAAAATGGTGGGGGATTTTTCATCAGCTCCAGGGCCTTACCGCGATAAACAAGATTTCTTTTGGGTTAACTAAGGCCGTTGCCCCCAAGCCCCAGGTCTGGGGCTGAAGTGAGGAGCCGCCAAGCTAGGGCTCCTTCCTGGGAGTCAGGGTGCCCTGATTCGGCACTGATGGGCCAGCAGGGCCAGTGGAGTGGGCCCTGACAGCTACAAAGAATAGGGGAACTTAAATATCTTGTTATGTTTTGCTCTAACTCCTTTCTCCCTTTGTTGTATCCTCCAGTCGCCGCAAGCACAAAGTGGGATGAGTTTGAAACAGCAGCTGGTACCTCGAGGGCTTTGGTAAAGGCAGGAGCGGTTCCAGGGGTTCTGGGGAAGGACCTCTCACAAGTGGGGCATTGACAAGGTGTAAGGTGCAAGGAGCTTCTTGGACATTTGGATCCTTTGTCATTCTTATGGGCGCAAAAGGGGGTTATCATAGCGGTCAAACGGGCCCCCTGCACAAACAGCACCGGTACGGTTGGTGGGTCGGGTCCTACTAAAGAAGGGACCCACCCGGATCCAAGATGGGTGTGTGGGGGTGCTTGAGGGAGGTACCCTAACAGGCTGACAGGCTGACAGGCACCCCGCACAAGCATTACTGGTATGTTTGGTGGGTCGGGTCCTCGCGGAAGGTGGGACCCACCCATGTCCAGAAGGCTATTGGACAGAGGGTTCCTAAGAGGAAGAGCCCCAACCTAGTCATTTTCTCACCCTGAAACTGTTAGCATTAGATGCACTGGAGCAATGGAATGGTGTGGGGGAAGAAGATGTTCCGCTTCCGGTAGGCATGTTGACCCAACTCCCGCGCAAGTGCAGTGGCACAAATAACTTGGCATGTCGGCACAGCCCCTTGGTGATACTATTGAGGGCGTAGGGGGGCTGGGGGAGATAACCTTCTGGTGCCCTGCGCAAGTTCACTCCAGTAGGAGGGTTGGCTCACATCATCTAATAATTGCAGGGGCGGGGGTGATTAAGTTGGAATCAGGTCTGGGTGTGGAACAATTTTATCAAAAAGACCTAAGGAGAAGATAGATACGTTGTTTTATGGTTGGTTGGTCCATGTCCTGCCCCACAGGAAAGAAGCTTGCAGCAATTTGAAATGCGATGTGCATCTACACATGCTGTGAGTTTTTTGCTATGTGTTACTGATGGTGTCTTTTATCTTTGGTTGGGTTTGTAGTTTCCATGTCCTGAACGGCAGGGAGGAAGCTTGCACCGGTTAATCTGTCGTCGGACCCCATCGCAGCCCAGGCAATTATGTGCACAGAGCACGGCTGGACGTCTTCAATGTTTCTCTCCACAGTCAGGGGGGCTATGCTTTAGACAGCTCAGGGAGATGTTGTTTCTACATCATGTCCCGGAGGAGGGAAGCGTGCAGTGGCTCGTCATCCCTCAGCGTCTGTTGGGGAGCCGGTCCACTCCCTTTCCAGACAGAAATGAAATCTAGATGTGAGCAACACGGTCTGGGCTAGCCAACCTTCCAGCAAGCCCATTATCCACATCTGCAGTCATTAGGATCCAGCTGTGGGTCAGGGTATGGTGCCATATATTTGTCCATCATAAATATTACTTAGGATTGTCCTGCTTCTTTTCACCAGAAAATTAAAGAACCCCTTTGAGCGCTCCATATCTGGGGCTTGGGTTAGTGAGAAAAATGCTGATTTCCGTAAAGGCTATTCAGTGGATGGCAGAAACAATGGCGAGCTCAGAGCTTGGCTCAGGTATATAATCCAAGGCTGCACCCTCCTTTCCTTCCTTGAGGAATCCCATTAAATGTATGTCCGTCTCCTGGAGTTCTCAACCAATACCCATTCTCCTGATGGGAACTGGACAGAGGAAAAGAGGGATGAATCCATCTCCATGCAGCAGAGAGTCTGTACTGTGCCACACCCTCTCATACTGGGGCATAAGGGGCATAAGGGTGAAGCAAGCAGTCTAATTGGGCGGATGCATCTAGTTTACTAATGTGCAATAGTTGCAAGTGCTACATACCTGCCATGAACAATCTCACCATGTGAGGAGGGGGCGGGGCCTTGAACGGGGCGGAACCTCATGTCGAGAAGTACGTACGAGGCACTTTTGAACACCTACAGAATCAAGGAGGGGGAAGCTAGAAGGAGATATGATCCATTCAGCTTCCTTTTAGTCATTCAAAAACAATGAGACATGTTGGGCGCTAATGCCAACATACATGCGCCTTTTTCCCAGTGATAAAAGCGTACACTTAACCTCCGCCGAGACACTCATAACACTGATTTCCAAACGGCATAGTAAGACACACGCCTTTTCCTCAGAGACCTAAACAGTATTATCTCTAACGTCAGCAACGCCTAACAAGGTCGGTAAGGCGTGGAAAACCCAGGTTACTATTGATACCCTCATATTAAGCTACAGAACATGAGAGTGAACATGAAGGCTATGTTAATCATCGCTAATGTCAGCTATATAACACGAGCATATCTACATTTGGTACCATACCTTACCGCTGTTTTTCCAATCTAGGGATAGAATTACGAGAACTCATACCTTTGAACCTGAAATGAGGACAACAGCATTTAAAGATTTGCCATTTTAATGTTTGCTCAAAGTAATGAAGTATTGTCATTTTCTCTAGTCTGCTTATTTTGACAACCAATAGTTTAAGTTGAACAATGATAGACCTCAGCATCCTTTTACAAAAAAAAAAAACACTAGTTACTTTTACTTACTCTCTTTCCTTCTTGGTACCATTGACCTTACCTTTGGAGTAGTAACTCTGAAAAAAACCACACAGAATTGGGCAACATCCTTTTCTCACATTTTAGGTCCTGAAGAAAGCCCACAGACCCCCCTCAGGGGCACGCATATGGGGTGAAACATGTCAACCAACTTATTGGTCACAGAAAAATAGTGCGGTGGATTCATAATCAATCCTTCACTGCACAAACCACACCCCCGTTTTTATCTCTATTCCTCCTCCCATACACCAGACAGAATACATTATTTATGGCAGTATGTGGAAGGATTTCTTTAAACATTTCACCTCACTTGAGCACCTTTCACTGACCACCGATTTCTGATCACTACTGTATAAATCAGCGGTTCCCTCCAGGTGGAGGAAGCATACAGAAAGAGACCTTATGGTGATGCTGTCACATAAATAACAAAGGAGGAGAATCAAGATAAACTGCCACACGACCTGCCTACGTGAATGAGGGTTTTTTAAGTACTCTGTAGGGTACTGATGGATAGAACACATAGAACCCTGGTTGCAGGTACTTTTGAACACCACCACGCCCCCAAGTACCCTCCTCCCCAAAAGAACAAAACAGCTTTCTGGGGCTGGTGCCGATGCCTAGGGGGATATTCACACCCCTTAAAAGACGCCAGCAGTTCAAAGCTTTGGAAACTAGCTGGAAAAACACTATTTTATTTACAGTGGTTTTCAGCTCGTTTTCCCGACCACTGTGTAGTATCGGCTCCTCACGGGAGACCGTGTTATGGAAGCCGATATTGTGTGTCACGCTGTTGCACCATGTGAGTTGGAAGGTATGGTGTCAGCAGACAACATTTAAACGGGTAGAGCATCTTTGTTACAAAAATGTATCTATCATTGCAGATACCAGATTCTTCCAAAGTTTTATCCAAGCATAATACATGGTTCAGCCACCCAATATAACATTCTATGTAACTAGAGTGAAGCCATGAACGTTATTTAGCTGCGACCTCAGGCATGCCTCTTGCAAACTGTGACACTGAATTTGGGATCCCTGGCCGCAGATGTGACAAAAGCTGTGTCAAGAACAGAAGGTAAGCAGTGCCTTTATGAACATCATTTACTTTCTGCAGCTCCCGCTTGGACATTTCACTTTCTACTTGGAAACATGAATGAATTCGCCAGTGCAACACTTTTTATAATACATCATACAATGAAACATTTTTTTAAATTGTTGACATGCATCTTTACTGTCAATACGTGAATAACAAGCATGGTAAAGCCAGTAGGTAGGCCTGGGAAGCTGGTGAGATGTTCATTTTATTGTATTACTAGCTTACCCATCGCGCATTGCTGCGATCTCCGAAGAAAGGAAATTCAAGGAAACTCGTTATGATAACATTCAATTTACATTGTGTCATTTTTATTGAAACTTGTTCATTTTAATATGGAAAACATTTCAAAGTGTTGTTTTAATTCTATTTATTTATTTGAGTGCTTATGGATACACGTTTTTTAGTTTTTCCGTCTGATGCGTACATCAGTATTCGAAAGATTATGAGGGCCCTGGGGGGCCGATATTTAAAAAAAATTATTACAGAAACCTTTGCGGGCGTGTACTCAACAACTTCCCAAAGTTTCCTGGAGATCGGATGAATGCTGTTTTAATTCGTTTTATTTATTTGAGTGCTTATGGATACACGATATTTTGTTTTTCCGTCTTGTGCGTACATCATTATTCGAAAGATTATGAGGGCCCTGGGGGGCTGATATTTAAAAAAAAAATTATTCCAGAAACCTTCACGGGAGTGTACTCAACAACTTCCTAAAGTTTCAGGGCGATCAGATGAATGGTGTTTTAATTCTGTTTATTTATTTGAGTGCTTGTGGATACAAGATTTGTTGTTTTTCCGTCTGGTGTGTACATCAGGATTCGAAAGATTATGAGGGCCCTGGGGGGCCGATGTTTAAAAAAATATAATGCTGGAAACCTTCGCGGGAGTATACTCAACAACTTCCCAAAGTTTCATGGCGATCGGATGAATGATGTAGTAATGCATAAAGGACAAACAGACAGACAGACATACATTTGTTTTTATATATATAGATTGCACGGCATGCCATAAAAATAAAACAAACATGCCCCCTAAAAATAGTGCCATAAGCTTGCAATTACAATTTTAAATTAGCAAAAATAAACAATCACTTACAATTTTAGTAGAAAAGTATGAGTCACTCCTTGCAGGCATGTGTACTTACTTTATTTATTTTATTTATTTGAAAGTTTTATATAGCGCAAACCAGACCCTTGCGGGTATGGGAGCGCTTTACAGGGTAGGTGTCATATTACATAAATACAAAGAAAATAGCATGAGGTTCAATGATGGTCAATGATAGTATAAACTTCTTAACATAGCTACATGGTTATAAGGTACGTAACACAACATTCAATGTATATCAAGCAAAATATAGATACAGTATCCAGGAAACCTGGTTGGACAATAGCCAATAAAAGGTTCTATGTAGAAGATACTTTGGGTATCAATATAACAGTAGTCCATGCTCAAGTGAATTTAGCCATGAGAAGTGATTTCACCTCTTTTTTTTAAAATATGCCGTAGAAGGATTAAGGCTAGGTTCTAGGGGTAGAGCATTCCATATTCTGTGCACCATCCCTGAAAAGGTTCGGGTATATGTTTTCTTCTTGTTGAATCTTTGCGGTTTCAGTAGAAGGCTTTTAGCACTTCTTGAAGATCTAACCCCCAAATGAGGGCGCCAGTTTCTGTACCAAATAATTAGGTGCGTTGTGGTGGACAGCATATTGATGGTCGCGGCAGAGGAAGGTCCCTCCCAAAGTGACACACTGCCAGACTTCCTAAGGGTTTCTCTGACATACTTGAGCCACAGGATCTTGCTGAAGCTGAAAAGGCCGAAGATTTCTTCCAACCCCTGGCAATAGCGCAACAGGTCAGGAGTTGTCCAAATCCTGCGCCAGTACAGGATCGGTCTCACAATACAATAATCAAGTGTAGCAGAGACTAACGCATTTAAAAATGTGGAATGTTTGTGTTAGTGAAAATAAAGTAATAGTTTGTTTTAGTGTGCTCAATTTCAAGATACATGCCTTCCCCAAAAAATCTACTTGCTTACTTAAGGTACGAGTCATATCAAATTGTGCACATATTTTTTTTTACACACTTCAGAAGATTAGGCTTTACACTCACCAAAGACAACCAAAACACAAGACCCTTAAATGGCAACGCTCTGGAGAGAAATAGAATTTCTGCCTTCTCTCTGTTTAGTTTAAGTTTATTGTTTGTCATCCAAAGTTCGACTTTTGTGAAGATTTTCAGCTCTCTTGTTTGTGTTACTGTCTATTTTAAAGAGGATTTGCATATCATGAGCAAATACAAATGCTAAGCAATCCCAGATAAATTTGTTTTTTTTATCTCTACTGATGAAGGATAATATCCAGAAACACATCTGTCTAGAGCTTGACAGCACTAACCTGCACCAACTTTGGTGAAACACTTCAGCAAAAACTCAAGTAAGCATTTAAACTGAACTGCATTTACCAGGATGCTAAGGGGTGAACTGTGCTGGGAGGTGAAGCAGTGTGCTCCCATCCCCCTTCTGTCCAAAATAAATTATTAGTTTATTTTAGTGTGCTCAATTTTAAGATACATGCCTTTACTCAAAAATCTACTTGTTTACTTAAGGTACAGAGCATATCAAATGTTGTAAATATATTTTTTACCCACTTGAGAAGATGAGGCTTTACACCCACCAAAGACAGCCAAAACACAAGACCCTTGAATGGCAACGATCTAGAGAGAAATAGAATTTCTTCCTTCTCTCTGTTTAGTTTAAGTTTATTGTTGGTCATCCAAAGTTCGACTCTTGTGAAGATTTTCAGCTCTCTTGTACCATCTAGGTACTTAGCAACCTATTTAATACCTCTGTGATTTCTGCTAGTCAATGGAATATTTTCTCATTCCAGCAATATTTCAAATATAAGGTGTGGTCTTGTGACTACAATTCAACTGCATTCTGCGCAACCTGCAGACACAAGGTAACAATACCCAGTTGTGTTTTAAGTGGGCAGCCTCCTCTTCACAGAGTGCTAGCCATGAATTTGTAACTGTATGAGCACATTTTCATGTATTTATCTCACTTCTCTATGCACAAGCTTGGAGAAACGTGGCTCTCCTTTGTGCCTTTCGAATGAAAGCACGTGGGACTTTATAAATCTGGTCTGTCCTTATCTTAATCCTTGCATTTTAGACATTGTGTAAGGTTCACTCTGTCAGTCTTTCTTTGTGATGCACTGCATAGCTAATAGATAAAAGATTACAATTAAATGCATTAGGGTCAACATAGCATAACCCAGATCGTTGTTTATATGCATTTTAGGTTCCAATCTCAATGGCTTCCTGATGAAGGTTGTATAGCCGAAACACGCAGACACAATTTATAAGTGATGTTATATATATTTTCTTCTAGCCATGCCACATAGATAACTGCTCTAGCCCCATAAAGCCGTGCCCACTGATTCTGCATTTGGTCTGTAAGTCACAAGGACCCAGTGAAGACAACGTTTGAGAGTCTTTAATCAGTGAGGAACTGTATGTGATTCATAAAATTATTAAATGTTTTGAAATATAGGAGTCTATATACAGAGCAATGGAAATTCCGGTAGAATAACAGTATATACACAATTTTCCTCTAATACAGCCAAAACGAACTAATTTGAACTGGATGAGTGTGGGAGTATGAACGAGTATTGAGGCTTGAGAAATTTCACTGTAGATGTAAATACAACCTGTTTTTTAAAGTAAGCTTGCACAAATAATTTTGACATCAATGTATTTATTGATTTATATTGATGATGTATTTGTACTAATAAATTGTTTTCATATAAACTTTGATCTGTGGTCGCATATCTTATTTCTGTAGGTTAATTTATTAAATACTGCCCACACAATTAGTTTAGCCAAGTATGGCAACTGGGAGCCATGCTTGTAATTGTCAACAGACCCAGAAGCCACTTGAACTTTTTTTTTCTGTTTTAACAATGGACGGATATAGGCTCTTTTCAGTTATTCGGAAACCCTACTTTACATCAGCGAGGCATTTATAATCACTTTTACTTGACTATGGTTATTTCAAAGCAGTTTTTCATACAACTTGCCAGGAATAATATCAACTCTCGATCCAGACGGTTTACTAGTCGTTATTAACCCCTTGCCCGTGGCCGGAATCTGTTGGACATTACGATCGCGGGCGTGGTCATGACGGCCCCCAGCCGTCATCAGCACACGAGCACTGTGTGTCATGACGGCTGGGGGCCATCATCAGCATGGAAGGGGTTAAAGATTGAATAGCACTATTGTCTAATAAGGAAAAACAAAATTCCTTAGAAGGTATCCTTGTATTGACGAGGTGGCTGATTTTCATTTCTCTGCAATAACCGGGCTTTATAAGAATGCAAATGTAACTTAATATTAATTTCTGATGCAAATTGATTGCATTTGGCAACAACCCCCGTTTCTTGGGATGGAACAGGGGGTTCTCTCAGTTAATTTTTCCAAAGGAAACATCAGTCTTGGGGTAATGGACGCAAACAATTTTTTGATAGAAATGTTAGGGCCATCCTATCATTCAGAACCTTTTTAGAAATAGTGTTGTTACGTGGTACTTTTACACTTTTAAAATAGTCCCTCCACGAGCTCTTTCTAGACAATTGAGATTGGTTCTCGTAATCCTTAAATTTTCATCAAATTACATTTTTGAGTTCTCTTTTCCCTGATCCCTTATTCCTGCCTAGGTGTCATCTCCTGCAAATGGAGGCCAGTTTTTCATTGTAGCCTTCATGCTGACCATTAGGATGTGCTGCGTCCCACTTCGAGAATGGCATTGTCAGTAGTTTTTATGCCATTATGTGAGTGTCTATATTTCCCAAGTTCCAAGTCCCTAATCTTGAGGATGGTACAGCATGTGGTCTAATTGGAAGGTGTTCAACGGACTAATTAAACAGAATCACTAAACTGTCAGTCTAAGTTACAGAAAAAGGCAGTGGAGTATTACAATGCTCACTGTCATATTTGGGTAGAAGACAGTTTTTGTAATATGCAAAGATTTCCCGTGTGGCCAGCGAGCTATGGCCGTCTTCCCGGTAGAGCCCCCTGTAACTAGAACATTGGAAGTAATACTGTAGATGGCCCAAGGGCGGTGTATGATAACTCACCTATACCAGGCAATATGAGATGACCTACCAAGGAAACCACTCCCCATTCAGGCAAGATGGGAGGAGGTGACCGGAGAGCACATGACACCAAAAGAGTGGGGCAGAATACATGAAGGGGTAACATTGGGGTGCTCGATTTAAACTAACCCAATATAAATGTGTGCATCCAGCTAATCTCACTCCTAAAGTACTGAGCAAAATATATCCAGAACAATCCAGTGGGTGACCCCAATGCGGGGAGGCGGACTTCTTGCATGTGGTGTGGTTCTGCCACCTGGTGGTAACATTTTTGGAGGAGGTATTGCAGAAAATGCGCGGGCCTCGGGATGCAAGGTTCCCAGAGAGATATGGACAGTTCTACTAGGACTTCTCCCCACGCTCAAAAATAAGAAGCGGAGTAGGAAATTTGTGTTGCTGGGGTTAATAATAGCGAAAAGACTAATTGCAATTGAATTGCTGAAGTTGGCATCTCTAAAGGGTGAAAGATGGTTAAAGGATATGTGTGAGAGGGCAACGGCAGAGAAAGTAAGAAAGAAACAAGTCCTTAGAGACGACAAACTAGAAGACAATATCCAAGCAGGGACAGCAATGATTGCTGACTTACAGACCCTCCCCCCTGCACGTCACAGGAAAAATATAGCATTAAAAAATACTATTGACTCTAAATTATTGTAACCTGAAGAAATAATTTAAACACACAAGGAAGACTAAAAAATAATAAAGAATAAAGAATGCAAAGGAAAAAAAGCACTGGGAAGTAACGTATTGACCCTCTATCCTTGAGATTGAAGTGCACTTCTTTTTAGAGTGATGGGCGAATGTGATTAGGCAAAATGTCACTGCTCGCTACATGAGGATATCTACAAAAGAGGTTTGGAAGACATCAGTATATATCAAAGGAGTGATGTATACAAAAACAGAACTTGCGAGTGTGTGTTCGTTTTTTTAGAACCTACACTCAGATACATTGTTCCTTTTTTATACAATGATTTCAAATACAAGAGGCACAATACTTGGTAATGGTAAAGCACTACTGCAGTAATGTATGTCATGCTGTCTGCGTACTATAGGTACCTGAGATATCGCAGTAGTTTGATATAGCCACTTTCTGTGCAAGGAAGCCCATGGATGAAGTGAGCTGAGCCAAACTTTTTATGCTGTACACTCCTGAGGGAGGAAGCAAAATGTGAATCACAGTAGAACAGACAAGTAGGTGAAGAGTGTTGACCCAAACCACTCTGTATGTATGCAATTTATGATTTTTGTTAAGAGTGTGGCTTATTTATAAATTTTTTCTTTATTACATGAGGGTGGTGAAACAGGTAAAGCAGTCTCTAAGCCAACCTAATGATGTGTTTGACCCAAAAAGTCCCCTCTACCCTTCACTAGTGTGATACTTCCTGAGAAATGATCATGAATCAAAACTGTTGCTAAGAAGTAAATCAAGCAAGTGACAGCATTCATATTGAATTTGTGGACCATGTGGATTAATATGAGTATGCATGACCACAATTATTTTTATTTATCTCCTTTTTTGTGAATAACCCTGTGATTTATTAATATATTTTCTCTTAGAGTTGTAAATTAGGCTTCAACGATAATAATTATTTTCATATAATCCAGATCAAGGTCATGTGGCTTTGCTTCGTGGAATTCAGTGTCAAATGTCAAATGATGTCACTCCTGTGAAGTCACTGAGGGGAGAAGATGTGTGATGTCACTTCCGCTACTCCTGGCATTTTGCTGAATTGACATCCATTAGTGTAGCAGGCCTCAAACTTAACAAAAAAAATATTTCACAATAGTGGATGAACTGCATGGTCCACTCTAAAGTAATTTCACCTCTGAAACTTTGCAGTCCTCTAGCAGAAGGATTACCCAATTTGATTAAGGCCATAAAACGTCTTCATCACTGGTGATAGTTCTCCTTTTATTATCACTCTTCATAATAAACTATCTATGAGTCGAATGTGTTCTTTTTCAAATCTAAACTTAAGTACTTGACCTGCAAGACTGCTTCCCTTTGAAGTCAGGGTCTCCTCTGTGTCGTTGTCCAGTGGCATAACTAAAGTTCGCAATCAGTGTACAGCGACTTCTTTCTTCCAGATACTTAACAACTCTCTTGGCCCCTTTCTTTTTCAAAAAGGCCATAAATGAGCCTTTATTTGGACAACGCATGGCCTATGACTCGTTGATATTATAGACCCATTTCTCTGTGCCCTGCAGCCACAGTATTTATTGTAAAGAAATCATCCTACCCTTCACTGTGGAGAGTCAGACACAGTTCATCCATCTCAGAGGATGCAGCAGAATAGCACCTGGCCCTGAAGCAATGCTGGTGGTGGCCCCTGATTACCTCTGAACACCTCAATCATGGCAATGATACTTTTGAGTCCATCTGGGGCTGTATTACATAAGGTGCCCCCGGGGTGCAAAGGGCATTTGCGTCCGCTTTGCGCACCCCCAGGGCACTTTCGTATTATAGAAGGAGATGCGGATGCTTGTGTGTTCCCTTCTATAATACCGATAGTGCTGGTGCACTTAATGCACCAGCGCTACCTTCAGAGGGTATTCCCTCATTTGCATGGGGGCATGCCCTATGCAAATGAGGGAATTCTTTTGACTCTGTGCCGGCGCCATATAACAGACATGGGCGCAGAATCAAAGCAGCCCTCAGGAGGCGCACTGAAGGTGTGCCATTTAAAAGGTGGCGCACTGTCAGTGCGCTTCCTGAGAGAAGCCCTCTGCAGGGGGTAAATTAGGTCTTATTGAACCCCCCCCAGTCATCAATTTGCAGGCGGGTGCAGTCACCGACTGCACCCGCCTGCAAGGGGATCTCAAAACCCCTTTGAAAGTGCAGGCGGATGCCGCCTGCACTGTGAAAATACAGAGTGGCTGCTCCGTGTTTTCAACTTTTCAAACGTGCACCGGGTGCAAACAATGCCAATACATAATAGTGCCCACACCGCCATGCGCTCCTCCCGCTTGCAATACACACTTACATTTCCCAACAGAAACTCAGGAGACATGTTTATGGGAAAGAACTGCTGCAGGTTTATTTCATACAACACAGGTATGGTATGACGTTCGTTATGGTGGGTCATCTTACAGGCGATCCAAAGCAGGCATGGTGCGTGTATCCCTTTCCCTATTCTTCAACAGCGTTTCTCTCTTCCTCCTTCCTTCCTCTCTAAATTCGCTCTTTTGACTGCTGCAGTTCAACTAGGTTATGACTCCCTTCCCCCCGCTAACTCTTGTCCTTCCTCTTCTTCTCCTCTTACCCTCTCTTCTCTCTTATCCTCATCCTCCGCTTCACAGATTTATAAAAAATTACATGAATCGTCTCCTACCAGAGATAAATCAGCCGTTGAACTAGCGTGGGAATCGGATTTAGGTGAAACGTTCTCTACCTCCTTGTGGCAAAATATATGGAATAAAATACGGAAATCCTCTAGAGCAGCCAACACTACCCAAACTTTATTTTTTCTTTATAATCGTCTTATGCTCACTCCTGCACGATTACACAAAGTGGATTCCTCTATTCCCTCTACATGCTGGTCTTGTTCCGAACCAAGATCGGATCTCAAACACATGCTTTTCCTCTGCCCCCTTGTTCGTACATTTTGGTCCAAGGTTTGGAAACAAATTAATACTATTTTTTCTACTAATTTTCCTTTTACCTCTACAAATGTTTTCCTGGGTAGCCTTTCCGACATATGGTCCTCATCTCCCTTCACCATCTCTATTATTGATCTCCTTCTAGCGATAGCTTTCCAGCAAATTACCAAAGCGTGGAAAGATACCTCATCCATATCCTATCAGGCTTGGTGGTATGGTGTTTGTTTTAACCATAGATTAGATAGAGCTTATGTTCATCCTATTACAATTGCTATCAAATGTGATTTATTGTGGTTGCCTATCACCTCTTTCTTAGACTCCACAGCTGCATCCTCTACACTTCATTCCCCTCGTACTGAGGAAGTGCCCAAACCCCCTTGAATTGTTTCGTGCTTCCTTTTTTCTTGCGTTTTCAACTCGTTCAATGTTTGATATTGTTCAAATGGTTACGCTTATTTTATACTGATGTGATTTGAATACTGCAATTGTATTTTCTTTGCTGACTTTTTGCCTTTTTCCCTTTTCTCCTTCCCCCTCTCCCTTCCTTTCTTTCTTTCTCTCACCCTCTTTTTCTCTCTTTCATTTCTCCTCTTCTTCTATATTATTTAGCTTGCTTGAGTTATTTCATATCACATTTGTTATTTCTTGTACGAGCTCCATTCTTGTACCCAATAAAATTCTCTTTAAACTTAAAAAAACCAGAATAAAATAGTACCTCAATCACATCGGGCATAGCGAATGTGCACTGATTAAGTTGAATCAATCAGTGCCTGGTCCCTGCTCCACAGAGAGGAACGGAAGTGATGATAGATCTGCCTTGACCAATTATGAGGCTGTAAAGAAGAGTACCATGCAAATCAACATGTGGTAAGCAACGGGCAGGTTCAAAGCCCTTTTATGCATACAACAGTGTCCCGCAAGCAAGACACATGCGGTAGCGCATGCTCTTGCAGGCACGACCCTAAAAAGGGTCAGAATAGCACTAAAAGATTTTCAACAATCACGTGTGCAGCCGCATTTTGCTATCTTCAGAGATCAAAAGGAAGAGCTAAAAAAGAGGGATGTTGAATGACCCTTGCAGCTTTTCTGAGGAACTGATTGGGGACAAGGGCCAACGGATAAAGGGTGGCTCTGCCGGGAGTAGTTCATCGGAATGCATTTATTCCTTTGCACATTACACTGAATAGGTTTTTCAATGTCTTTCAACTCATAATATCAATGAAGTTGCTTGTCATTTCTACATCTGAAAAGGCAGACAACATGTTTTCATGGTTAGTAGCTGACAGTGTGTCGCACTCTTTCACAACGAGAAACCTTGTCCAGCTACAGTACTTCCCTTCTGCCTTCCACCACACCCTACCTTCCCTGCCCTGTTAAACAAGACACAGGGGCAGCACAAACATGGGCTGTTAAAACAGTATCTATGCAATCCCCTACAAGTAATTAAAAGGACAAGAAATTCACAGCCCCTCGGACATAAGTGAGGGGCTCAAAGTGTGTCACAAAGCAGTCAATCTGCTTAATTCGCGATAAGAGGGGCCACAGAGCTTCCTGCTGGGGAAATTGGGTGGTAATCCATTTTTACGCACTTAGCTGTATTTACTAGACAACCCTCTAAGTTTATCACTGGTGGCCTAGACTGGGAAGCAAACATGCTAGTCTCTCTGGGAAATAGAAATTAATGATCTAACAGTAGCACTGTGAGGGCAAGGACAGGGCCCCCTGCTCTGGGCCTCCCAGCACAAAAGTAATGGCTACAAATCCCTGCAAAGGGGGCCCCACATCTGCACCTTGCAGCCTGGTCGAGAGCTGTGAGGGCCCCCTGCCCTGGACTTCGAAGCACTAGATAATGGCCACGTCCCAGTGAAAGGGGCCCCACGCCTATCCTTGCAGCCTGATTTAGTGCTTTGAGGCCCAGGGGATAAGGACCACCTCTCCTGTGCCTCAAAGCAGTAGTGAGACACTTTGCTGAGCACAAGTGCCACCATTGCCTACGTAACGTTTGTTCTTGTGTTTGAGTGTCTGCCATTTATTGCAGTACTATACCTCTTCTTGTACTTTGTACGCTTTTGTAACCTGCACCCATGTCACTTTTTCCTCCAGTAATGTACCGTTTGCTACCTGTTGTATTTTGTTTGCTCACAATTGCCACTTTTGCCTCATGTAACTTCTTAACGTTTGCTTTTGTAATTTGTTCGCTTGGAATTTTCTCCTCATGTATCAGTACTGTTCCTATTGTGAAGCGCTCTGACACCTTCGGGTAAAGTCAGCGCTATATAAAAACGCATAAAATAAATAAACACTGCCCTACTGTGGCAATCGGAGATAGATGCTCCCCCATCCCCTCATCAACCTCTCCTTATCTGCTGATGTCTGGCTCATCGTGGAAACAAAAGGGCCATCTATCGCGTGGAGTGGAAATACACAAAGGGCAGACAAGTTCTTCACGACAGGATTTTAACAGAGGTGCTGCCCCGCCCTTGTTCTGCAGAGCTGCCGTAATTATTGGCTTTGTTGCTCTCACATCTTCTACCCCTTGTTTACCCTCCCCCCACCTTTCACACCCAGGAATGCCGCCCTGAACAGCGAGGTCAAGACACCTCGCTCTGCTCACAAATACATTAGCAATGTGATGGGGCTGGGGAGGGGGGCCTCGGGGAGTAGCTGAGCTGCCTGTGAAAGTGTGATAGCGGGGGCCCCCTGTTATTGTGCTGAGCGCGAGGCCCTGGGCAGCTGCCCACACTGCCCATGCCTAGCGCCGGCCCTGGTTGGAATGCCATGGGCTGTATTGGAACTGGACAGGCATTGCCGGACAAATACTGAGGGGTGCGGGAGGATCACGCCGTCAACCAGGTCCCGGGGTTTCCACATTGCAGTGCCTAGCGCTAATGTTTTCGGTGATGAGGTTGAGTCTCCTCAGTCATTGTTTTAAATTGAGTCATAGCTGACTTCACATTATGTGGTACACTCTTTTATGTAAATTACAGGAACAAGCATTGATTGCTTGACTTTCTCGTCCCTTACATGTCTGCGAGAGGCACACTAGAGCAACATGGGCTCAAGACAGGTGGAGGACTGGTACGACAACAAAAAGAATTTCCCCCTGGTGCTACCACGCTGTCAACTTTGGTCCCATTCATTCAGTTAAAATATGTTGGTGGTGTACTTTGTGATCCTGGAGAAGAGTGACTTCCATTCTCAAATACCAGTGGTCCGAAGGATATACATCTCTCATTCGATTGAACATTGATAATCACACACGTTTAAGAAATGCATGCACTTTCTTATTTCGAAGCGTGAACCTAAACCTTTGAGCACAGTGTAACAGACGCCACGCATGTTCATGTTCACAGCATGCAAAAATTACGAATGCTTTTCAGTTCATTGCACACATATGAGTGCAGCATATGACTAAAATGAGAATGTGACCTCCAGCAGCTAGAAAAATCCAGTTGTTCCTGCACCGGATGTGCGATCAATGAGGGCAGTCTCGAGTACAGAGCAAACATACCGGCGGGCAGGAGATGACTGGGTGGGGGGGACCGGGCCTTTGATCCTGCGCCCCGGCAGCAAGTGCTATGCCCAGATGCGGGTCGGGTCCGGCTTTCAAGGAAACGTATATTGCAAGCCTGAAGAAGTTGATAGATTCGCTTGTAGAGGAGTTGTTGAATGTAGAATTCCCCAGACTGCTTGAATTCTGTAGGAAAACATATTTTCGAACTACTTGTGTTGGAAAATAAGGTTTTCATTCCCGCAAGACCACCTCAGGAGGCAGGCTGGTCAACGATACATTTTTTTGCGGAATCAAGGGAAACATTGTAATTGGCAAGAAATTTTGTGAACAAAAACGCACATTTCCTAATATCATATATGGAGTGCCTATTCAGACCGGGTGGTTATTAAACAACTTCAAGACGTGACCAATGGTATTGTAAGGCCTAGCAGGAAGATATTTAGCAATTCACGCACTCAAGTAGACATCATTGCACACATGGCCTACAAGCAGGGGGGATATTGAAATTACTTAGGGCTACCTTCTACTAAGGCCATCACATTAGATAGCTGCCCCGCCCCCTCAGCCTTTCACCATCCTGAGGCCCATCATTTTAGTACTTTACTGGCCAGGCTGCCATTAGACAAGGATCAGGAGTTAGCTCTGCACATCCAGATGGCCAAGAGACATGACTAGGCCTCACTGGGTTTCATACAGAGCTTGCTGGGGTTGTTGGATTGCGCCGCTAGAGTGATACCAGCTGGGAGGGTGTTTGCAAGGAGGTTAGCAAGGGCTCAACCTCATGGTCACAGGATCAAACCCTGTTGGGTCTACCAACCTATCATCCAAAAGAATGTATTTACTGCAAGAATTTAAATATGGTAAACGAGCAGGGGACTGACTGACTCGGTGTGGCACAAAAGATAATTCCAAAGGGTACTGGACTAAAACACAACATTGGTTCAGGACAGTTGTATTATTACTTTTGGGGCGATGCAAACTCAGTGGCCAGTTAACGTGGATGTTCCTCAACATGATCAGTGGGTAACTCAGGACGCTTCACTTATGGTTATGAGACTGCCTACCCCATAGCTGGCCCAGCCAGGTTGTGTAGTAATGGTTGCTCTTAGAGGAGGCAGGGTCTTCATGATGTGGGGTACACTTGTTGGAGGACTCTGGCTGATAAAGTGTATTAAAGCTCCTACAGTTTCTCTCCTGCATCCCGGCAATCTTCCAGTCTGGGTGCGGAGCAATCCGCACCGGTACAGCTACACAAAATCCGTCTAAGTCTGCAGTCAGACTGGGTTTGAATTCTGTGCAGACTGTCCCCCCGTTCTCACCATCCACTTGTCTGCTTCCTGGTATACGTTACCAGAAGTTTGGCATGGGGCTAATCACGCCAGGGTGGGGACAGCAGCAGGGTGACTCAGCATCTATAGATCGCTTTCAGACTGTGGTGGACTTGCAGGCTATAAAAAAATAAAGGGCAGGCAAGTTATGCGTATGATTTACTCCAGGGCTCCACTAGCCAAGAGGACTGGCCCTGTGTGGCACACTTGTATACCTCTAGCTTACGCTGGCTTATGGGCTACATTAGTTAGATCCACCATGTCAGCCAGGGGGGTTGCTTTAGATTGTCACACCAAAGATAGTTGCTGTTGCTGCAAGAGTCTTGAAAATATGGGTTTGGAGCACCAAGGCTGACTACTACCAGAACACATTTGCAGTCATATTTAGAAGGGGTGACTAAATTTGCTCTTATGGTACTACATCCTCGAATCCACAGCATTTACTTACCCCCCCCCCCCCCGGCACTCTGGCAACAAGGGGTAAAAGCACATAGAGGCTACACTGTATTAGGAATACTTGGCATGTTCCTTTCCGATTTTCAGGTAGTACAGGTAATGTAGGCACGCTTAAATGTGAGGCAATGCGGGTCCAGGCAAGAGCTGATGAAGTCACTCCGTTACGATAGGGACAACAACCACAGTGTTGAGGGCTGGCTTGTCAGCGGATCGCAGCTTACAGGTGGGACGATGGGAACCCCACGGTTTTAAGAGGTGCATCCGACCGTAGGCCACACAGTGGAGTGGCCAGAAGACAGGTTAAGCGTATTATGTACAGGTGAATTGTGAGTTTACCGAAGGCACCCCGGTGTGACACCGGATGTTTGGTGGGGTGCAGTGTTATGGTGTTTTTTTCTGTGCTAGCTTGGTTAGTTGGGTAGAAGGGTGTGCAGTGCTCTACAATTGTGTTTAGCAACCTTGCATTGCTTTACTATAAGAAGCTGCTGCACAGACTAGGGGGGTTTGTCTCCTCTCACTACATTCTGATCATACACTTGGGAGGCAATGATTTGACTTTCATGGGTAGGAAGGCAATGCTGCTAAAAATGAAATCTCCACGTGTAGGTTAAGCAACCAATTGGGGGCATGTGAGTTATGGTGGTCGGAGATAACCCCATGTTTAGAGTGGTGAGGGGCCCGGTCAGTGGATGCCGTAGAAGCCTCTTGCAGGAGAGTTAACCGTGCCATACATAAATTCACTGAGCAAAGGGTATTTGGCTTGATCAGGCATGGTTTGCTGCATGCAAAGTCCGCTGGGTGCTTTGAGGAAAATGGGGCTCAGCTGTCTAGAGTGGGCATGGACTTGATTTGGCTGGACCTGGGAGAGGCCCTGGAATCAGCAGGATGTAGGTAAAGAATGCCTACCTTGGTGGGGGGCCCTGGTTGTGACTGAGGCCACACCCAGAGCTGTGGTGGAGTTACAGGGCAATCCAGAGGCTGTAAGGTACAGAGGGGTACCCTCTGCAGGAGCACAACCAGTGGCGGTTCGTCCATTGGGGGCGTTGGGGCATTGCCCTACCAGCCATGGACGACCGTCACTGTCACACTGCGCATTCGTGTACGCACCAAAAAGTAAAATTATGAGCGCAGCGCACAATACAACAACAGCCCGACACTGCCGACAGAAGAAAGATTGGAGGTCGGTCGGAGTCACAATAGTGACGTCATCGCGATCGCGGAAGGGTGTGGGGGGGCGGGCCTGCGGCAGTGAATGGCAGGCTGGCAGCGTGTGACTCTGAGAGCGTGGCAGGGAGGGCAGCAGCAGTGTGCGCATTTAGGACAAGTCATTTTTATGACTTGCCCACGCATGCGCACACACGCAGTAGCCCCTTCCCTCCTCCTCCTCCCCTAGCACTCACACAAGTAGCGACCCGAGGGAGCCGGGTCTCATTATGGGCAGTATTAGCCCTGCTCTTTAGCATTGGCCGCTGTGGGGACTTCAGCGCGCCCTGACGTGCTCCATGACCTCGTGGCCGGCCTCCTGAACCTGATGCGAGGACTCCCAGTTCCCACACAACTTCCAATAGGATAATCTCTGCTAGTTGAATAATCCAGCCTGGAATAATCTCTCCGATCACAGTTGAGCGGAGAATCCGACATCGCGCAGACAGGATTCATTTCAGAGACGGACTCCGTAAGTACAGTACACCGTGACTCCGATTGAAATTGGTGGTGATTGCGTTGCTGCTTGGGTTGGACTTGGCTTGACAGTTCTAGGCTGCTTAGTTGTATTGTGCGTCGTCATCATCGCAGTCGCATGATAAACTACTAGGCATGTAGTGTGTGTCAGCTCAGCAGCCAGCCCCAGCCCTCTGTGTGTCTTCTTCCCTCCCCGACCCCAAGTGATATCGGAGTTAGACTGTACATCCATGTCTGTGAGAGTGTGACTCACTGTAAAATGTTTTCAATTAAATCAGCTCGAGGGACAAATCATTAACCGTGAGTGCAGCATGACATTACTCGCTGCTGTAATGGCCAGAGATACGCTAACAACTTTGTCGCAGAGACTCGAACTTGGTTCACCGGAGGAGAACCAGGTTCGAGTATCGGCTTATTTGGCTCAACTTCCTGTGATTCATTCTGGGCAAATCATTTAATCTCCCTATCCTACCAAACAAGCATGTACGTCTCTGGCGCGCTCATGTAAATCCAGCAATGCTGGCGCCAAGCTCCAATACTTTCGGGTGAGTTACATTCCCGCTAATGAAATACTAGTCTGAGACTGTGGAGCAGTGCAGAGTAGACAGAAATGTTTCTGAAGCCTTTGACCAGGCCTGCTGTCACATCACCGGCACTGCACCTTCAAAAAGCATTAGAGGTGAGTGCCAGCAGGGCCTAGCTTCAGAAACATTTCTCTCTACAAGGAATGTTATGCTTCGAAAGCTAGGACCTGCTTGCCTGGCACGCATCTTCGAGAAGCATATAGGATGTGTACCAATGCTCCTAGCTTCAGAAACATTTCTATTGTAGGCACGCATCCTGTATGCTTCTCGAAGGTGCATAGAAATGTTTCTGAAAAAGCATAATGCATGACATCATTCAGCCCGAATTCAATTTCAGTCTGGGTGTTGAAGTTTCTACATTCTTCTTCGGTCCAATTAATCTTACTGGATTGCTTTTGTACTATGTAACTCATAATATGGAAATACGTTTTTTTTCTCAGTTGCCTCGCAAGAAAATATGTTTTTGATTTTGTGGCCAGGGCAGCCTCTTCAAAGTGCAGGTTTGAAAGGCAAACATTGAGACAATGGCATTTGACTTGGATGTTTAGCACAGCAGACACATGTATATTGTGCCTTTGGTAAGTAAATTGATCTGTGCACATTTCTGAATATATGGATTGTACCCAAATATTGTAAATTTCAAATACATGACAACGCCCTGACCGAGCAGTCCTTTGTATAAAGTAGCGTCATTTAGAAATGAAGAGATTGGGCACACCTTGAAGCGTCATTCACTGTTTGGAGGAATGTTCTGAGATTCTGAACTTTAATTATTATTAGAATTTGAAAAACTTTTCATTTAACGTTTTTGCTTCCTTGGTTGCTGGCGAAATACTTTTAATTTACCTTATACATAGCATGCCTGTAATTTAAACCAGGGGGAAAAAATACACACTGCGTCTGCGTGCCAAAGCTCTTAGCTTCAGAAACCTATCAAGAAGACAGAAAGGTTTCTGAAACTAAGAGCATTAGCAACCAGCGTTTATGCTTCTTAGAGGTGTGTGCACACTAGAACTAAAAGCGCACAGGCACACAAGAAAAACATCCACAATGCCTCACTCACAGACAAATACGTATATTTATATGTGCAAGGATGCATAGACACAATGGTGCACCTACACATGATTATACATGCACTGAATACATTAATCTTAACATTTATTGAATGCTGCTAGTTTGTGACCTGCTTACTTTGTTAAAAAATACTGTGAGGTACTCATCATTTTTAGCTTGAAGTCTGTTATGAAGCTCTGTGGTTGTACTTAATAAACGGCTACCCATGTTGACATCTCTTTATTAATGTAATAACTGCACTTTCACAATTGCTTTATTAAACCTTGATTTCTCCAAATTGCTTGAAAATACGCCATTTGCCCACTCTTTTTTCAAACTTTTCCTGGGGGGAGACCCACTGTAAGTCGCTCGGGCTCACTATTCTCGCTAGCCATGGTGCACTCCACCACAAATTTTACGCCTCACCACTTACAAATGTCACCAGCCACCACTGAGCACAACAAGCGTGCAAAGGCCAAATATCCCCAGGGAGGTCCTCACGTTGTACCCTGGAGGAGCGTCTGTGCCCCGTTAGTCCTATGGGTGGCTGTGGACCTGAGCAACTGGGGGTTGCCTGGAACGCTCTTCCCCTTTGCGGGTGTGAGTAAGGGAGTAGACTGGCGGGTTAGCCCCTCCCCCATAATAGGTAACAACCGATTGGCGACGCCACAGTGTAATTTGGCTCATTAGGCAGGCAGGCAGCGGAGGGGTTTCCTGTCCTTGGATCACCCGTAAGATAACCCACCATGTTGGCATATTTGGTATGCAAATAAACCTGCAGAAATTTTCTCCAAAAACAAGGTGTTGTGTGTTTTTTTTCCTAATGATATTGCTGTATGTGGGATGGTGAGTGTTGCTGATATTGGCACTATGCAGTCTTGCCAGCAGCATTTCCAGTTTCTGTATATGTTCAAATCTAGGCTGTTTATTTCCCTGTAAACATATTTTGCTGTCCACCCTCGGGGGTCTTTTTTAGCACGAAGTGCGTTTTTATGTTTGTCATTTTCTAAAATTGTAGAGATACACTCTCCTTTTTCATCTATTAAGCTGGCTGTTAAGGTATTCGTGTACCAGGCTATGTGGAGAACACGCCTCTCTCATCCATCACGGGTCCTACTGTCCTACTATGGCACGTTCATGTGTGGTGTTTGTGCCGTCCAGTTGCTGATTTTAGCCCCTCTTACTCATTCTGCGTTTGCTACGCTCTGTTCTTCATGTTTTGACCACAGAGGGGCAGTGGCGGCTGGTGACATTTGAACCTGGTGAGGCGGAAAATGATTTCCGCACTGTAGCACGCGAGCGCGGCGCGCGTGCCCGAACACCCCCCTCCCTGCCGAGGCCCCATTATTAATGCAACAAAATGCCCACTGGCCTGTCCAGGAACCTCACCTAAGGGGTTTTGATATAGTTAGTCACGTGTTCCTTTATTTTTGCGACAGTGCCTCGGTTCCCAGGAGAGCTGGGTTACTGAAGTTCTTCAGAGGCGTCTTGAGCACAGTGGTTTCATTCACAGCAAGTGGCTCACATAGACAGTTTTTATATATTTACTACATTAGTTGACTGCATCAATTTTGCCGGCCTTTGGCAGGTTAGCTGAAGATACAGGAGATGTACCTTTTATGGAAATGCGGATTATTTTTTGAGTATTCGTCCCAGGATGATCCTGCGCCTAACTAAACTGAATTAGGCTTTGGCCCTCCCCCCTCCCTGCCGAGGCCACATTATTAATGCAATAAAATGCCCACCTCATTTCAAAACGCGTTCGAGACACGGCGCGCGTGCCCCCCTCCCTGCCGAGGCCACATTATTCAATAAAATGCCCACCTGCCTGCCTCATTGAAAACGCGCTTGAGACACAGCGCGCGCGCCCCCCTCCCCCCTCCCTGCCGAGGCCACATTATCAGTATCATTCTCAGCCCAGCACATAAACCCCTGGCAACTGCACCTGGTCCTGGGGGGAACAAGAGTCGCATTGTGGCTCACCGTGACCTCAGTAGTTCTCTTGTCGATGTCGTTACAGTATGGTAACGGACGGTAGTAGTCCAGCTCCACGAGTCCACGACCACGAGGCAGGAAGAGTTACCATCAGCCAGGACAGGAGGAGCACGCACACCACGTTCGAAGCGGGCAGCACTGTGTGTGGCAGTGGTTGCGGGTGCGAGTGACTAAGGAGGTGAGTGACGTCACGTCATGCCAGACGTCATCAGGCAGGTTATGATTGGTTGGAGCAGCCAAACTCCCCGCCCCATTAGGAGGCCGGGGGCTGCGGCATGAGGCAACCCCCGGTTTCCAAAGGGGGGGGGGCTAGTGCGCATGTTCCCGCCGGGCAGAAAAATGACCAGCCCGAAAGAGTACACTCGCACTAGCGCGTCTGCACAGCCCCACCCCCCCTTTTCCTGATGGTTTCTGGTCCGGCCCGGTGACCGGCCGGCCAGAAACTAGTTGCAGAATAATGTTTGATTTCAGGCACACTGGCGGTCCCGGATGGCAGCAGTGCGCATTGGGAGGGCAACGCCCCAACGCCCCAATGGACGCACCGCCGCTGCGAGAGGGGTACTGTGCAAGTCTGCAATTTCGAGCTGGGAAGTCTATAGCTTTATGCTTGGATGTGCCTACTAAATTACAGTTTTCCCACTGCCACAATATTTCACTGTGTCAGTAAGTGTTTTGCTTTGGCGTCACTTGACAGATTTGTTATACCAGTGATGCGCGCGCTTTGACACCTCTTCAGGGGTAGTAAGCGCTAGTTAAATGTAATTACAATTATACTGCTGAAATGTGGAGCTTCAACAGGATGATCATTATTTATTGGTCATTATCACACATTGTGGGTATTTCCTAGAAACACATAGCATGCCCTGGGAGAACCTCATTGGTAGATGGCGACCGATCTAGTTGATGAGCAATCGCCATGTTGGTTATTTAAATGTAATTCTATTATGTGGCTGGAATTAATATGCATTCGCCCCTTATAATTCCTACAATGCAAGTTTGGGGGCCAGCTAGATGGACAGTGCACAGGCGGTTTCCCTGGTGCCCACTAAACAACAGTATATCTCAAAATGGTGGGGGATTTTTCATCAGCTCCAGGGCCTTACCGCGATAAACAAGATTTCTTTTGGGTTAACTAAGGCCGTTGCCCCCAAGCCCCAGGTCTGGGGCTGAAGTGAGGAGCCGCCAAGCTAGGGCTCCTTCCTGGGAGTCAGGGTGCCCTGATTCGGCACTGATGGGCCAGCAGGGCCAGTGGAGTGGGCCCTGACAGCTACAAAGAATAGGGGAACTTAAATATCTTGTTATGTTTTGCTCTAACTCCTTTCTCCCTTTGTTGTATCCTCCAGTCGCCGCAAGCACAAAGTGGGATGAGTTTGAAACAGCAGCTGGTACCTCGAGGGCTTTGGTAAAGGCAGGAGCGGTTCCAGGGGTTCTGGGGAAGGACCTCTCACAAGTGGGGCATTGACAAGGTGTAAGGTGCAAGGAGCTTCTTGGACATTTGGATCCTTTGTCATTCTTATGGGCGCAAAAGGGGGTTATCATAGCGGTCAAACGGGCCCCCTGCACAAACAGCACCGGTACGGTTGGTGGGTCGGGTCCTACTAAAGAAGGGACCCACCCGGATCCAAGATGGGTGTGTGGGGGTGCTTGAGGGAGGTACCCTAACAGGCTGACAGGCTGACAGGCACCCCGCACAAGCATTACTGGTATGTTTGGTGGGTCGGGTCCTCGCGGAAGGTGGGACCCACCCATGTCCAGAAGGCTATTGGACAGAGGGTTCCTAAGAGGAAGAGCCCCAACCTAGTCATTTTCTCACCCTGAAACTGTTAGCATTAGATGCACTGGAGCAATGGAATGGTGTGGGGGAAGAAGATGTTCCGCTTCCGGTAGGCATGTTGACCCAACTCCCGCGCAAGTGCAGTGGCACAAATAACTTGGCATGTCGGCACAGCCCCTTGGTGATACTATTGAGGGCGTAGGGGGGCTGGGGGAGATAACCTTCTGGTGCCCTGCGCAAGTTCACTCCAGTAGGAGGGTTGGCTCACATCATCTAATAATTGCAGGGGCGGGGGTGATTAAGTTGGAATCAGGTCTGGGTGTGGAACAATTTTATCAAAAAGACCTAAGGAGAAGATAGATACGTTGTTTTATGGTTGGTTGGTCCATGTCCTGCCCCACAGGAAAGAAGCTTGCAGCAATTTGAAATGCGATGTGCATCTACACATGCTGTGAGTTTTTTGCTATGTGTTACTGATGGTGTCTTTTATCTTTGGTTGGGTTTGTAGTTTCCATGTCCTGAACGGCAGGGAGGAAGCTTGCACCGGTTAATCTGTCGTCGGACCCCATCGCAGCCCAGGCAATTATGTGCACAGAGCACGGCTGGACGTCTTCAATGTTTCTCTCCACAGTCAGGGGGGCTATGCTTTAGACAGCTCAGGGAGATGTTGTTTCTACATCATGTCCCGGAGGAGGGAAGCGTGCAGTGGCTCGTCATCCCTCAGCGTCTGTTGGGGAGCCGGTCCACTCCCTTTCCAGACAGAAATGAAATCTAGATGTGAGCAACACGGTCTGGGCTAGCCAACCTTCCAGCAAGCCCATTATCCACATCTGCAGTCATTAGGATCCAGCTGTGGGTCAGGGTATGGTGCCATATATTTGTCCATCATAAATATTACTTAGGATTGTCCTGCTTCTTTTCACCAGAAAATTAAAGAACCCCTTTGAGCGCTCCATATCTGGGGCTTGGGTTAGTGAGAAAAATGCTGATTTCCGTAAAGGCTATTCAGTGGATGGCAGAAACAATGGCGAGCTCAGAGCTTGGCTCAGGTATATAATCCAAGGCTGCACCCTCCTTTCCTTCCTTGAGGAATCCCATTAAATGTATGTCCGTCTCCTGGAGTTCTCAACCAATACCCATTCTCCTGATGGGAACTGGACAGAGGAAAAGAGGGATGAATCCATCTCCATGCAGCAGAGAGTCTGTACTGTGCCACACCCTCTCATACTGGGGCATAAGGGGCATAAGGGTGAAGCAAGCAGTCTAATTGGGCGGATGCATCTAGTTTACTAATGTGCAATAGTTGCAAGTGCTACATACCTGCCATGAACAATCTCACCATGTGAGGAGGGGGCGGGGCCTTGAACGGGGCGGAACCTCATGTCGAGAAGTACGTACGAGGCACTTTTGAACACCTACAGAATCAAGGAGGGGGAAGCTAGAAGGAGATATGATCCATTCAGCTTCCTTTTAGTCATTCAAAAACAATGAGACATGTTGGGCGCTAATGCCAACATACATGCGCCTTTTTCCCAGTGATAAAAGCGTACACTTAACCTCCGCCGAGACACTCATAACACTGATTTCCAAACGGCATAGTAAGACACACGCCTTTTCCTCAGAGACCTAAACAGTATTATCTCTAACGTCAGCAACGCCTAACAAGGTCGGTAAGGCGTGGAAAACCCAGGTTACTATTGATACCCTCATATTAAGCTACAGAACATGAGAGTGAACATGAAGGCTATGTTAATCATCGCTAATGTCAGCTATATAACACGAGCATATCTACATTTGGTACCATACCTTACCGCTGTTTTTCCAATCTAGGGATAGAATTACGAGAACTCATACCTTTGAACCTGAAATGAGGACAACAGCATTTAAAGATTTGCCATTTTAATGTTTGCTCAAAGTAATGAAGTATTGTCATTTTCTCTAGTCTGCTTATTTTGACAACCAATAGTTTAAGTTGAACAATGATAGACCTCAGCATCCTTTTACAAAAAAAAAAAACACTAGTTACTTTTACTTACTCTCTTTCCTTCTTGGTACCATTGACCTTACCTTTGGAGTAGTAACTCTGAAAAAAACCACACAGAATTGGGCAACATCCTTTTCTCACATTTTAGGTCCTGAAGAAAGCCCACAGACCCCCCTCAGGGGCACGCATATGGGGTGAAACATGTCAACCAACTTATTGGTCACAGAAAAATAGTGCGGTGGATTCATAATCAATCCTTCACTGCACAAACCACACCCCCGTTTTTATCTCTATTCCTCCTCCCATACACCAGACAGAATACATTATTTATGGCAGTATGTGGAAGGATTTCTTTAAACATTTCACCTCACTTGAGCACCTTTCACTGACCACCGATTTCTGATCACTACTGTATAAATCAGCGGTTCCCTCCAGGTGGAGGAAGCATACAGAAAGAGACCTTATGGTGATGCTGTCACATAAATAACAAAGGAGGAGAATCAAGATAAACTGCCACACGACCTGCCTACGTGAATGAGGGTTTTTTAAGTACTCTGTAGGGTACTGATGGATAGAACACATAGAACCCTGGTTGCAGGTACTTTTGAACACCACCACGCCCCCAAGTACCCTCCTCCCCAAAAGAACAAAACAGCTTTCTGGGGCTGGTGCCGATGCCTAGGGGGATATTCACACCCCTTAAAAGACGCCAGCAGTTCAAAGCTTTGGAAACTAGCTGGAAAAACACTATTTTATTTACAGTGGTTTTCAGCTCGTTTTCCCGACCACTGTGTAGTATCGGCTCCTCACGGGAGACCGTGTGATGGAAGCCGATATTGTGTGTCACGCTGTTGCACCATGTGAGTTGGAAGGTATGGTGTCAGCAGACAACATTTAAACGGGTAGAGCATCTTTGTTACAAAAATGTATCTATCATTGCAGATACCAGATTCTTCCAAAGTTTTATCCAAGCATAATACATGGTTCAGCCACCCAATATAACATTCTATGTAACTAGAGTGAAGCCATGAACGTTATTTAGCTGCGACCTCAGGCATGCCTCTTGCAAACTGTGACACTGAATTTGGGATCCCTGGCCGCAGATGTGACAAAAGCTGTGTCAAGAACAGAAGGTAAGCAGTGCCTTTATGAACATCATTTACTTTCTGCAGCTCCCGCTTGGACATTTCACTTTCTACTTGGAAACATGAATGAATTCGCCAGTGCAACACTTTTTATAATACATCATACAATGAAACATTTTTTTAAATTGTTGACATGCATCTTTACTGTCAATACGTGAATAACAAGCATGGTAAAGCCAGTAGGTAGGCCTGGGAAGCTGGTGAGATGTTCATTTTATTGTATTACTAGCTTACCCATCGCGCATTGCTGCGATCTCCGAAGAAAGGAAATTCAAGGAAACTCGTTATGATAACATTCAATTTACATTGTGTCATTTTTATTGAAACTTGTTCATTTTAATATGGAAAACATTTCAAAGTGTTGTTTTAATTCTATTTATTTATTTGAGTGCTTATGGATACACGTTTTTTAGTTTTTCCGTCTGATGCGTACATCAGTATTCGAAAGATTATGAGGGCCCTGGGGGGCCGATATTTAAAAAAAATTATTACAGAAACCTTTGCGGGCGTGTACTCAACAACTTCCCAAAGTTTCCTGGAGATCGGATGAATGCTGTTTTAATTCGTTTTATTTATTTGAGTGCTTATGGATACACGATATTTTGTTTTTCCGTCTTGTGCGTACATCATTATTCGAAAGATTATGAGGGCCCTGGGGGGCTGATATTTAAAAAAAAAATTATTCCAGAAACCTTCACGGGAGTGTACTCAACAACTTCCTAAAGTTTCAGGGCGATCAGATGAATGGTGTTTTAATTCTGTTTATTTATTTGAGTGCTTGTGGATACAAGATTTGTTGTTTTTCCGTCTGGTGTGTACATCAGGATTCGAAAGATTATGAGGGCCCTGGGGGGCCGATGTTTAAAAAAATATAATGCTGGAAACCTTCGCGGGAGTATACTCAACAACTTCCCAAAGTTTCATGGCGATCGGATGAATGATGTAGTAATGCATAAAGGACAAACAGACAGACAGACATACATTTGTTTTTATATATATAGATTGCACGGCATGCCATAAAAATAAAACAAACATGCCCCCTAAAAATAGTGCCATAAGCTTGCAATTACAATTTTAAATTAGCAAAAATAAACAATCACTTACAATTTTAGTAGAAAAGTATGAGTCACTCCTTGCAGGCATGTGTACTTACTTTATTTATTTTATTTATTTGAAAGTTTTATATAGCGCAAACCAGACCCTTGCGGGTATGGGAGCGCTTTACAGGGTAGGTGTCATATTACATAAATACAAAGAAAATAGCATGAGGTTCAATGATGGTCAATGATAGTATAAACTTCTTAACATAGCTACATGGTTATAAGGTACGTAACACAACATTCAATGTATATCAAGCAAAATATAGATACAGTATCCAGGAAACCTGGTTGGACAATAGCCAATAAAAGGTTCTATGTAGAAGATACTTTGGGTATCAATATAACAGTAGTCCATGCTCAAGTGAATTTAGCCATGAGAAGTGATTTCACCTCTTTTTTTTAAAATATGCCGTAGAAGGATTAAGGCTAGGTTCTAGGGGTAGAGCATTCCATATTCTGTGCACCATCCCTGAAAAGGTTCGGGTATATGTTTTCTTCTTGTTGAATCTTTGCGGTTTCAGTAGAAGGCTTTTAGCACTTCTTGAAGATCTAACCCCCAAATGAGGGCGCCAGTTTCTGTACCAAATAATTAGGTGCGTTGTGGTGGACAGCATATTGATGGTCGCGGCAGAGGAAGGTCCCTCCCAAAGTGACACACTGCCAGACTTCCTAAGGGTTTCTCTGACATACTTGAGCCACAGGATCTTGCTGAAGCTGAAAAGGCCGAAGATTTCTTCCAACCCCTGGCAATAGCGCAACAGGTCAGGAGTTGTCCAAATCCTGCGCCAGTACAGGATCGGTCTCACAATACAATAATCAAGTGTAGCAGAGACTAACGCATTTAAAAATGTGGAATGTTTGTGTTAGTGAAAATAAAGTAATAGTTTGTTTTAGTGTGCTCAATTTCAAGATACATGCCTTCCCCAAAAAATCTACTTGCTTACTTAAGGTACGAGTCATATCAAATTGTGCACATATTTTTTTTTACACACTTCAGAAGATTAGGCTTTACACTCACCAAAGACAACCAAAACACAAGACCCTTAAATGGCAACGCTCTGGAGAGAAATAGAATTTCTGCCTTCTCTCTGTTTAGTTTAAGTTTATTGTTTGTCATCCAAAGTTCGACTTTTGTGAAGATTTTCAGCTCTCTTGTTTGTGTTACTGTCTATTTTAAAGAGGATTTGCATATCATGAGCAAATACAAATGCTAAGCAATCCCAGATAAATTTGTTTTTTTTATCTCTACTGATGAAGGATAATATCCAGAAACACATCTGTCTAGAGCTTGACAGCACTAACCTGCACCAACTTTGGTGAAACACTTCAGCAAAAACTCAAGTAAGCATTTAAACTGAACTGCATTTACCAGGATGCTAAGGGGTGAACTGTGCTGGGAGGTGAAGCAGTGTGCTCCCATCCCCCTTCTGTCCAAAATAAATTATTAGTTTATTTTAGTGTGCTCAATTTTAAGATACATGCCTTTACTCAAAAATCTACTTGTTTACTTAAGGTACAGAGCATATCAAATGTTGTAAATATATTTTTTACCCACTTGAGAAGATGAGGCTTTACACCCACCAAAGACAGCCAAAACACAAGACCCTTGAATGGCAACGATCTAGAGAGAAATAGAATTTCTTCCTTCTCTCTGTTTAGTTTAAGTTTATTGTTGGTCATCCAAAGTTCGACTCTTGTGAAGATTTTCAGCTCTCTTGTACCATCTAGGTACTTAGCAACCTATTTAATACCTCTGTGATTTCTGCTAGTCAATGGAATATTTTCTCATTCCAGCAATATTTCAAATATAAGGTGTGGTCTTGTGACTACAATTCAACTGCATTCTGCGCAACCTGCAGACACAAGGTAACAATACCCAGTTGTGTTTTAAGTGGGCAGCCTCCTCTTCACAGAGTGCTAGCCATGAATTTGTAACTGTATGAGCACATTTTCATGTATTTATCTCACTTCTCTATGCACAAGCTTGGAGAAACGTGGCTCTCCTTTGTGCCTTTCGAATGAAAGCACGTGGGACTTTATAAATCTGGTCTGTCCTTATCTTAATCCTTGCATTTTAGACATTGTGTAAGGTTCACTCTGTCAGTCTTTCTTTGTGATGCACTGCATAGCTAATAGATAAAAGATTACAATTAAATGCATTAGGGTCAACATAGCATAACCCAGATCGTTGTTTATATGCATTTTAGGTTCCAATCTCAATGGCTTCCTGATGAAGGTTGTATAGCCGAAACACGCAGACACAATTTATAAGTGATGTTATATATATTTTCTTCTAGCCATGCCACATAGATAACTGCTCTAGCCCCATAAAGCCGTGCCCACTGATTCTGCATTTGGTCTGTAAGTCACAAGGACCCAGTGAAGACAACGTTTGAGAGTCTTTAATCAGTGAGGAACTGTATGTGATTCATAAAATTATTAAATGTTTTGAAATATAGGAGTCTATATACAGAGCAATGGAAATTCCGGTAGAATAACAGTATATACACAATTTTCCTCTAATACAGCCAAAACGAACTAATTTGAACTGGATGAGTGTGGGAGTATGAACGAGTATTGAGGCTTGAGAAATTTCACTGTAGATGTAAATACAACCTGTTTTTTAAAGTAAGCTTGCACAAATAATTTTGACATCAATGTATTTATTGATTTATATTGATGATGTATTTGTACTAATAAATTGTTTTCATATAAACTTTGATCTGTGGTCGCATATCTTATTTCTGTAGGTTAATTTATTAAATACTGCCCACACAATTAGTTTAGCCAAGTATGGCAACTGGGAGCCATGCTTGTAATTGTCAACAGACCCAGAAGCCACTTGAACTTTTTTTTTCTGTTTTAACAATGGACGGATATAGGCTCTTTTCAGTTATTCGGAAACCCTACTTTACATCAGCGAGGCATTTATAATCACTTTTACTTGACTATGGTTATTTCAAAGCAGTTTTTCATACAACTTGCCAGGAATAATATCAACTCTCGATCCAGACGGTTTACTAGTCGTTATTAACCCCTTGCCCGTGGCCGGAATCTGTTGGACATTACGATCGCGGGCGTGGTCATGACGGCCCCCAGCCGTCATCAGCACACGAGCACTGTGTGTCATGACGGCTGGGGGCCATCATCAGCATGGAAGGGGTTAAAGATTGAATAGCACTATTGTCTAATAAGGAAAAACAAAATTCCTTAGAAGGTATCCTTGTATTGACGAGGTGGCTGATTTTCATTTCTCTGCAATAACCGGGCTTTATAAGAATGCAAATGTAACTTAATATTAATTTCTGATGCAAATTGATTGCATTTGGCAACAACCCCCGTTTCTTGGGATGGAACAGGGGGTTCTCTCAGTTAATTTTTCCAAAGGAAACATCAGTCTTGGGGTAATGGACGCAAACAATTTTTTGATAGAAATGTTAGGGCCATCCTATCATTCAGAACCTTTTTAGAAATAGTGTTGTTACGTGGTACTTTTACACTTTTAAAATAGTCCCTCCACGAGCTCTTTCTAGACAATTGAGATTGGTTCTCGTAATCCTTAAATTTTCATCAAATTACATTTTTGAGTTCTCTTTTCCCTGATCCCTTATTCCTGCCTAGGTGTCATCTCCTGCAAATGGAGGCCAGTTTTTCATTGTAGCCTTCATGCTGACCATTAGGATGTGCTGCGTCCCACTTCGAGAATGGCATTGTCAGTAGTTTTTATGCCATTATGTGAGTGTCTATATTTCCCAAGTTCCAAGTCCCTAATCTTGAGGATGGTACAGCATGTGGTCTAATTGGAAGGTGTTCAACGGACTAATTAAACAGAATCACTAAACTGTCAGTCTAAGTTACAGAAAAAGGCAGTGGAGTATTACAATGCTCACTGTCATATTTGGGTAGAAGACAGTTTTTGTAATATGCAAAGATTTCCCGTGTGGCCAGCGAGCTATGGCCGTCTTCCCGGTAGAGCCCCCTGTAACTAGAACATTGGAAGTAATACTGTAGATGGCCCAAGGGCGGTGTATGATAACTCACCTATACCAGGCAATATGAGATGACCTACCAAGGAAACCACTCCCCATTCAGGCAAGATGGGAGGAGGTGACCGGAGAGCACATGACACCAAAAGAGTGGGGCAGAATACATGAAGGGGTAACATTGGGGTGCTCGATTTAAACTAACCCAATATAAATGTGTGCATCCAGCTAATCTCACTCCTAAAGTACTGAGCAAAATATATCCAGAACAATCCAGTGGGTGACCCCAATGCGGGGAGGCGGACTTCTTGCATGTGGTGTGGTTCTGCCACCTGGTGGTAACATTTTTGGAGGAGGTATTGCAGAAAATGCGCGGGCCTCGGGATGCAAGGTTCCCAGAGAGATATGGACAGTTCTACTAGGACTTCTCCCCACGCTCAAAAATAAGAAGCGGAGTAGGAAATTTGTGTTGCTGGGGTTAATAATAGCGAAAAGACTAATTGCAATTGAATTGCTGAAGTTGGCATCTCTAAAGGGTGAAAGATGGTTAAAGGATATGTGTGAGAGGGCAACGGCAGAGAAAGTAAGAAAGAAACAAGTCCTTAGAGACGACAAACTAGAAGACAATATCCAAGCAGGGACAGCAATGATTGCTGACTTACAGACCCTCCCCCCTGCACGTCACAGGAAAAATATAGCATTAAAAAATACTATTGACTCTAAATTATTGTAACCTGAAGAAATAATTTAAACACACAAGGAAGACTAAAAAATAATAAAGAATAAAGAATGCAAAGGAAAAAAAGCACTGGGAAGTAACGTATTGACCCTCTATCCTTGAGATTGAAGTGCACTTCTTTTTAGAGTGATGGGCGAATGTGATTAGGCAAAATGTCACTGCTCGCTACATGAGGATATCTACAAAAGAGGTTTGGAAGACATCAGTATATATCAAAGGAGTGATGTATACAAAAACAGAACTTGCGAGTGTGTGTTCGTTTTTTTAGAACCTACACTCAGATACATTGTTCCTTTTTTATACAATGATTTCAAATACAAGAGGCACAATACTTGGTAATGGTAAAGCACTACTGCAGTAATGTATGTCATGCTGTCTGCGTACTATAGGTACCTGAGATATCGCAGTAGTTTGATATAGCCACTTTCTGTGCAAGGAAGCCCATGGATGAAGTGAGCTGAGCCAAACTTTTTATGCTGTACACTCCTGAGGGAGGAAGCAAAATGTGAATCACAGTAGAACAGACAAGTAGGTGAAGAGTGTTGACCCAAACCACTCTGTATGTATGCAATTTATGATTTTTGTTAAGAGTGTGGCTTATTTATAAATTTTTTCTTTATTACATGAGGGTGGTGAAACAGGTAAAGCAGTCTCTAAGCCAACCTAATGATGTGTTTGACCCAAAAAGTCCCCTCTACCCTTCACTAGTGTGATACTTCCTGAGAAATGATCATGAATCAAAACTGTTGCTAAGAAGTAAATCAAGCAAGTGACAGCATTCATATTGAATTTGTGGACCATGTGGATTAATATGAGTATGCATGACCACAATTATTTTTATTTATCTCCTTTTTTGTGAATAACCCTGTGATTTATTAATATATTTTCTCTTAGAGTTGTAAATTAGGCTTCAACGATAATAATTATTTTCATATAATCCAGATCAAGGTCATGTGGCTTTGCTTCGTGGAATTCAGTGTCAAATGTCAAATGATGTCACTCCTGTGAAGTCACTGAGGGGAGAAGATGTGTGATGTCACTTCCGCTACTCCTGGCATTTTGCTGAATTGACATCCATTAGTGTAGCAGGCCTCAAACTTAACAAAAAAAATATTTCACAATAGTGGATGAACTGCATGGTCCACTCTAAAGTAATTTCACCTCTGAAACTTTGCAGTCCTCTAGCAGAAGGATTACCCAATTTGATTAAGGCCATAAAACGTCTTCATCACTGGTGATAGTTCTCCTTTTATTATCACTCTTCATAATAAACTATCTATGAGTCGAATGTGTTCTTTTTCAAATCTAAACTTAAGTACTTGACCTGCAAGACTGCTTCCCTTTGAAGTCAGGGTCTCCTCTGTGTCGTTGTCCAGTGGCATAACTAAAGTTCGCAATCAGTGTACAGCGACTTCTTTCTTCCAGATACTTAACAACTCTCTTGGCCCCTTTCTTTTTCAAAAAGGCCATAAATGAGCCTTTATTTGGACAACGCATGGCCTATGACTCGTTGATATTATAGACCCATTTCTCTGTGCCCTGCAGCCACAGTATTTATTGTAAAGAAATCATCCTACCCTTCACTGTGGAGAGTCAGACACAGTTCATCCATCTCAGAGGATGCAGCAGAATAGCACCTGGCCCTGAAGCAATGCTGGTGGTGGCCCCTGATTACCTCTGAACACCTCAATCATGGCAATGATACTTTTGAGTCCATCTGGGGCTGTATTACATAAGGTGCCCCCGGGGTGCAAAGGGCATTTGCGTCCGCTTTGCGCACCCCCAGGGCACTTTCGTATTATAGAAGGAGATGCGGATGCTTGTGTGTTCCCTTCTATAATACCGATAGTGCTGGTGCACTTAATGCACCAGCGCTACCTTCAGAGGGTATTCCCTCATTTGCATGGGGGCATGCCCTATGCAAATGAGGGAATTCTTTTGACTCTGTGCCGGCGCCATATAACAGACATGGGCGCAGAATCAAAGCAGCCCTCAGGAGGCGCACTGAAGGTGTGCCATTTAAAAGGTGGCGCACTGTCAGTGCGCTTCCTGAGAGAAGCCCTCTGCAGGGGGTAAATTAGGTCTTATTGAACCCCCCCCAGTCATCAATTTGCAGGCGGGTGCAGTCACCGACTGCACCCGCCTGCAAGGGGATCTCAAAACCCCTTTGAAAGTGCAGGCGGATGCCGCCTGCACTGTGAAAATACAGAGTGGCTGCTCCGTGTTTTCAACTTTTCAAACGTGCACCGGGTGCAAACAATGCCAATACATAATAGTGCCCACACCGCCATGCGCTCCTCCCGCTTGCAATACACACTTACATTTCCCAACAGAAACTCAGGAGACATGTTTATGGGAAAGAACTGCTGCAGGTTTATTTCATACAACACAGGTATGGTATGACGTTCGTTATGGTGGGTCATCTTACAGGCGATCCAAAGCAGGCAGCCCCTCGCTGTCCCGCTTGCCTAAGGAGCCATCTTGCACGGCGAGACAATGCTCTGACGGTGCTTTTATTCCACTTTTGTTATACTCCCGCCCCGCCCCCCTGTCAGGGCGGAGCGGTAGGGCACACCCCCGGTCGGTTCAGGCCCCCCGACCGCCCAAAGGACTAACGGGGCGCCGTTGCGGTTTCCCGGAACCTCCTTCGGCTCCAGGTCCTTGGCTCAGGCACCCTTACTGTGCCAGGCAGAGGTACCCTTACTGTACCCTTCTGCCGCAGAGGTACCCTTACTGTCCGTCTGCTTCCAGATCGCCCTGTGACTCCGCCTGCAACACAAAACTAGACCATTAAATTATTCACCAATTCGCACCGCCGCTCTGCTGCTGGGTCAGGGTGCAGGGAGGGAACTGCGCAGAGCCGAGGGAGAATCCAAATGGACGTGAAAGAGGCCGAGCACAGACGCTGGGGTCCTAAATACCAGAGGGGCGCCCCTCCTCCCAGGTGAGCCCTCCCCTTTGTTAGGAATCTGGGGGTGGGCGCCAGGAGGGGCGTGACAGAGCTAAGTTCGCGCGTCGTATGGGACTAGGGCGCTGCCCCGCCCATGCTCCCCTGCGGGTCGCGTGGACAGCGGCATAGTGCCCACACCGCCATGCGCTCCCCCCGCTTGCAATACACACTTACATTTCCCAACAGAAACTCAGGAGACATGTTTATGGGAAAGAACTGCTGCAGGTTTATTTCATACAACACAGGTATGGTATGACGTTCGTTATGGTGGGTCATCTTACAGGCGATCCAAAGCAGGCAGCCCCTCGCTGTCCCGCTTGCCCAAGGAGCCATCTTGCACGGCGAGACGATGCTCTGACGGTGCTTTTATTCCACTTTTGTTATACTCCCGCCCCGCCCCCCCTGTCAGGGCGGAGCGGTAGGGCACACCCCCGGTCGGTTCAGGCCCCCCCGACCGCCCGAAGGACTAACGGGGCGCCGTCGCGGTTTCCCGGAACCTCCTTCGGCTCCAGGTCCTTGGCTCAGGCACCCTTACTGTGCCAGGCAGAGGTACCCTTACTGTACCCTTCTGCCACAGAGGTACCCTTACTGTCCGTCTGCTTCCAGATCGCCCTGTACTCCGCCACAGCTCTGGAGGAGGCCCCCGTCGATGACAGAGCCCCCCACCCACCTAGCTACTTTCGGTCGCTGTTTAGTGCACCTTTATCATAGTACCCTTCCGTTTTCTCTTTGTATTGATACCTGCCCAATGCAACACAGGCCTCTCTTTCCATGAACTTCTGCCTGGATCTGACGACCCTCTTGCGGGGATGTTCTACCGCTACCGGTGATCTGGCCCTGCGAGGAACCTCAGACCACAGGAGCTCGCCCGCTCCCAACCCGTTCCCAGATGAAAGGTGGGGGTATTGTGTGGGGGCCCCCCGTACGCAGGGTGCTGTTCTAGTTTGAGCCTGAAATTGCTCTATTACATAATGGATACCACGGTTATCGCATGTTAACGCCCCAACTGAACCTGCATGCACTCGATTATGCTACAAGGGCAGGTCTCACTCTCACAGGACTAGTTACCAACAACATGGATCTTGCCACCATAGGATCTGAATAACCCCTATTCACTGACTCAGGGCGCCCGCTTAATCGTGTGCCTGGCCCAGGGCCCTCCATCTCCTGTGAGCCCTGCAGTTTGAATTAAGCTGTTTGGCATTACCTGTCAATATCTACAAGAGGGTCCACACATCCTCGCCTGGTCCATGCTTCTCTGTTGCATAACCTGGATCGGCTACCATAAAGCTTCCTTGCCTAGCCGACCCCGCCTCCCCAGCGTGACCAGAACATTCCCTCCCAGGTGAAATGGGGATATTGGGAGGACCACCCCTCCCCGCCCTGCATTGCTCTAGCTTGCACTTCAGTGGCCCCATTGCATTACAGGAACACCCACCACAGAATTTGTGTCCTCTCTAAAGCCAAGTTCCATTTCTCGGACGTAGCCCCTTGTACCAACCTGAGAACATGGGAATGGCCCCTCACCCACACGCAACAGTCAGCTGAAAAGTTTGGCCTCCGAGGTAGGGTGCCCAAGCCAACCACAACCTGGGCCGATCCTAGCTTCACCCCTTGACTACGTTTGCGAATTTAATCCCAGAAAATCGCTTTTAGCTCTTTTCCAGAAGCTATTACTTAGTTTGCCTGAGGACTAATTACTTACTTCTCCTCACTCTGACAAACATAGGAAGTTTTTCCAAAGTATCCTATTTGTTCACCTTCCTATGCTTAATATGCACTACGTTAGCTGTTTTCATTCAGAAACAGTATACACGGGACCGGCAAGTGACTATTCGCATTATTGTAACTGCTGCAATGGACAACCAGTGATATTTGTCCAAGAAAGTAAAGTGGTGTGATTGTGAAATTTACCACCGTAGCTGTAATAATTATTACAGTGGATGTCCTAGCAAATCCCTGCCAGGTCAATACTTGGAATAGTTGAAGCGCAGCCTAGCAGATATGTTTGAACAGTCAAATTGTTATTCCTGACCATGTCTCCGTAATCCGTGCCGCAGCAATTAGCTACTCCATGCATGCTCCTACTGCATGTGACCCCTAAACTGCATCGCTCCCAGGAAGCAAGTGTTCGGAATGAACGCAGTCACCTAGTAGTTGCTTCCACTTTTCGTCTGCCACGGGGCAAGCCGCTAAAGAGTCCACGTTCTGATGTGTGGTGAGTTTGGACTCATTCCCGGAATATTGGTGTAAACTTCCTACTCCCAGCCTTCGCTTGTGCCCCTGCAGCAAGCATCATGCACTCCCAATTCTCTTCTCAGCGAACATAAAGCTTTAAACTGTTAACCTGAAGCTAGTAGGTTATACCTGTATTCGTTAGAGAATGTGTGCTAAAGCCATCCCATTTATGTGTAATTTTCTGTATTGGCTTTGGCTGTACAGTGATTTAGGGATAAGGTTTGTGTGCTTAAAGCGTGTTCAGGCTTGAAGCCGTATGAACCAATGTACGGAAGTACATATTTTCCACACCCTTTCAAACGTACTTTCAATTAAATCGATTATCTTTATCATTTCATAAGGAAATATTGCGGTTAATGTGAAATTTTTGTTACGTCTTGTCCCTACCCGAGGCTTACCTCTCTAGGCATGTCACTAATTGCCCCCACCCGCGCTTAACGCTATTTTGACCCTTACTAAGACAACACAGTGCAGGTCACGGGATTGTACCTATAACAGGACTAACTACACCTCTACGTTAAGGCCCCAGGATATTGATATGCGCAAGGGGTTATTAAGAACCTATTAGCTTAGGGCTAGACCTAGAATTAGCTAATTATTTCCACACAGCCATAAAAGAGTCACGTGACGCGGCTCCACATAACACACTTCGACGTGTAAAACTGTAGAGAGCCTGTTCTACTGAATTAGAACAGACCCAAAAGACGCCAAAGACATGAAGAGACTGAAAATTAACACCTTTGGCACACTGATTCCACACTGTTGTGGTCTACGTACCTACTGTTCAGACAGTCGCAGCACTATCTTGTTTTGATTACAATGTTAGATGGAGTCCCGTAGACGCTCTAAATGGCCTTACAAATGCGCAAGAGCAGGTGTCCATTCACATACATGTACACTGCGCGCACAACGATGCGCCTCTCCTAGACCGAGCAGTCATTCATAAGTCTGCTGTGCACAAATGACCCATTGCCCGGCAACTCTCCTGCGGGTGACAGGCGCTCATTCATATGTACGCTGCGCACACCTCACAACGTGTCTGTTCCATGCACTCCTCTGCAAGGCCATTCATTTACATGCCCCTCATTTACATGCCCCTCATATACATGCCCTCTGACCCCAGCATGCAGGGTTTGTTGCGTCGCACATCCCCTACAAACAAGCACTCAGTCACATGGATACATATATCCTGCAGTGGGCGGCTTGCTCTAGTAAAAGGCCCCACAAAAATGGGCACTCAATCGCCTAGATATTTTAGCCACAACATACCATATCTGTACTCTGGTGGCCTGAAACACTGCACCTCTCCTGTACACCAGCAATCGGATGTGTGTACCTATTGCCCACACTATGCAGTAGCATTTGCTTGGATGGTGTATCGCATATGTCCTAGAACTGGATACTCGGTCACCTGCACATACTGATCACCTCATGCATAGTTGGCTTGCTGTTTGTCTAGAATAACACCAATCTCCAACATGGGCGCACAGTTACACGTACACCTTAGTCACCTCATACAGTTCTAGCTTGCTGCATGCCTGATGTATCACACCTCTAGCACAGGGGCACCCAGTCACACGTCTTTAACTCCTCCTGACATAAAGATCCAGCCATAGGCAGGTGTAATAGGTAATACCGCGGCCCGCTGTAGGGGTAATTGGCCCAGCCCCAATTGACCAATAGGGTAGGCGACAAAGTACCTGGGTCTGTGTCACAGTACAACTTTCAATCTAGAACAAATAATGGCCCTACTCACGATAGGCAAAACATTAGCGCGACCGCTACAACATCCCTACCGTGTGCGCAGACTTAAGGGAACGATTAGAGAGATCCGAACTGGCAAGGCAGGACTAGTGTTGTCGGGAAACGGACCCATGATTATACATGTATAATAGCCAGATTTAAATCCCAGCTTTCTCCATTCCAGCAAACACCTCAGCATAAGTACCCCCCATGAAAAGAACACACGTGGTGTTCATATAATGCCGCTACAGCCTCTACAACCAGTGTGTGTTACCACCCACACTCAAGAAACATCATGCCCTTGCGCACAACGTGCAAGTTTTCAAATTAAAAAGGTATGCTCGGCGGCCAGCGTTGGGTTTATGCGGGGGAGGCAAGGGAGTTTAAGAGCACAGTGTAGAAGTGTGGCATGACATTTTCCCGACATTGCGCTTGGTTGGCATAAGCGGAAGACTGAGCCAAGCCTTAGAAACTAGTTTACAATCTACGGAAGGGCCACCGCAGTGTGTGCCCAGGGGAAAATGCCCAAAATTTTAGATGCATCTGAGACGTTGTTCCCAAGGGGAAAATATTAGAGACGGTGCGCTATACGGATGTCGGGGACAATGGAGCTCTCAAGCAGGGAGGGGAACGTTCCATTCCCCGTGAAACACTGTTCTGTTAGCACTTACTCAGGCATTCCGGTCAAAACCCATTTGCTCCTATGCGAACGTAAACAATTAAACGAGCCATCTTTATGAAACAACCTGGAAGGACACCGAATGCTACGCTTGTGCCTGAAAGGTAGCTGGGTATCCTAGCTTCCAATTCTTGACTACAGACTATGGCAACTCCTCTTAGTGCCCTAACACAGCGTGAAGATGCATGGACGCTATCAGAGAGCATATCATTGCTGTCCGCCTTGAATACAGTGCATGTGAATGCCAAATTGGTGAGAAAAGTGTATTATTGATTTCATTAAACCATGTTAATCATTAACACTATTGGTTTTGACGCACAAATGTACTTATTCCGTGGCTATGCTGTACCAAGGTAAGTTGCCTCGTTTGGGAATACAAGTAAAACTTCGTCCCAACTGAACAGCAAATATTTACCAGCCTTGACAACATTGCATTGCGTCTTATACCAAGGGCAATCTTACTCATAACAGCGGATATTTACATGCAATATATCGTTTATGAAACAAATCACATATGAGAGATGTATATAATCGCATGCAAAAATGACAATTATACCAGTCCAGTGGAGTGCAGATAATCCCCCGCAAAATCTAAATTCTGAAGTAATAGATCTTTCTGCAACTAAATTATTATTAGGGCGCCTCCTTACTATCCGACTATTGATGTATAATAACATTATAAAATTAGAGCGGCCTCTGAGCAACACGTTTCAAATACATGGCGGTGTTTGGGGCAGAGCCCATGAGGGCACGGCGGCTTACATCACTCTGACATAAAAGAACACCCTAGCCCAGGATGGCGACCCGGAAAAACCTTCCTTACTGCTTTTTTCCTCGTGTTCCGATCAGCGGGCTGAGCCTTTTCGGGAAGTGTCAATGAATGCATATAAAAGAGGAACATATATTCTGACCGGGCAGAAACCTTAAACTAAATAATGAATTTGGAAGCATAAATCAATGTGCTACAGGATTAGCGCTGCACCTTGAGATCAATGTAGAGACAGTCGCTTTTTGCCTAATCTGTGGGGCAGCTAAAATATAACATCTCAAGTATAGATAACAGATACTATGGCAAATAGCCTTGAGGTGGTCGCTATAGTGAGGCTGTGACAATCTGGTGAAGTACTCTGGTCCCATATACACACACCATTGTATTAATCTGTGCTTCAGTTCCACAGTACCACCATTAACAACACACCGTCAGATCAATAAGGACGCAATATGTATATGCAACTAAACCGGAAACGGACTTGGTATTTAACGGTAAGTATAGATTGCTTTCACATGGGGCTTCATAGCACCTTCTGAAGGTTCTAGGCACTAGTAATCCTTTAAATGGGGTCACGCTTAAATAGTATACCATTAAATAGGGCAAAAGTAATCAACAATGGCTTCACTTCCCACATATGATCAAAACACGGACAACATCCTTCCAACCACACCACAAGCCCTTCAGTGCCCCATATAGGGGTAGTTTTTTTTTTTATTTAGAAATTTTTTATTGGTATACAAAAGAAGGTCGTACAAAAATATATATATACAGATATAGGTACACAGATGGCGGTCATATCTATTGTTCTCCCTCCACTGGAGAAGAAAAGAGAAAAGAAGAAAGAAGGGGGGGGGGGGGTACGCACGTAGTTGTCCTTGATTGTCCTTTATTGGGTCGTCCTCAGGAGCTCATCGAGCGGGTCCCACATGTGCAGCTTGGCTTTGTGTTCTTTCGAGAAGGTGCCTGTAATGTTGTCGGCTCCCCTCAGAAAGGTAATCCAGTTGATCCATGTTTTAAAGCTTGCTTTGGCTGTGTTTTTCCAGTTCGTTAGGATCATTTTGAGGGCTGCTGTGAGAAGTAGGTCTAGGAGTTCTCTCTCTTCTTTACTTTTTAGGTTCGCTGTTAGGTGCTCAGTCGCCAGGCTGACGAAGCTGATCTCCAGATGTGTTTTGAGCATATCGTTCAGGAAAGTGTTGATTTGTGCCCAGAACTTCCTGACTTTCACGCAGGTGAAGATAAGGTGTTCGAGGGTCCCTTCCTCTTTCAGACAGTTCCAGCATTTGTCTGAGTCTGCTATGCCGACCTTGTGGAGTTTGGATGGCGTCCAGTATGCGTTGTGGAGCAGCCAGTATTTTGTTTGCGCTAGTTGTGGGGTGATTTTGTTTGTTGTCGCTGAGCTCCACATTATCGCTCGCTCCGTTTCATTTAGTTGCCTGCCCAGGCGCGTCTCCCATGTGTTGGTTGCTTTTTTGTTCTGCGCCATCTTGGATGGGCTGAGGAGTTTATAGATTTTTGCCGTTTGGTGACCTGCTGAGTTGATGAGCTGCAGATACTTGATGATCCCCGGCTCTCCTCCGCACAGGTTGGCCTTTGTTATTGCTGTCTTAATTTTTAGGAAGTTATAGAACTCTTGGTTCGGGAGGTCATGTAGCTGCTGTAGGTTCTGGAACGTCAGCGGTTTTTTCTTTGTTTCCATTTGACTGGGCGTGCTGATGCCTTCTCCAATCCACGTGTCATTGTGCAGTGTCGCCCCTTGGTAGGTCACTTTAGTGTTGAACCAGATGGATTCCCAAGCCGTGCCTTTCAGTTTCTGCGCCATGTGCCTGTCCACTTTCAGCAGGGCGTCTCTCGTGTGTTTTAGTATGGCGCTCGCTTTCAGTGGGTGCCGGTTCGCTGTTAGGAGTGCTATTGGCTTGAGTCCTCCTAGGATGTCTTGTTCGACCTCCAGCCATACTGGCATGTACGTTTGTGTGGCATCTACCCAGGCGATACCCTGTCTCGCCAGACATGCCGTCTGGTATGTCTTGAAGTTCGCCAGGTTAAGGCCTCCGAGGTCTCTTGACAGTCTTAGTTTTTGTAGGCTTATCCTTGGCTTCTTGTTTTTCCACAGGAAGATGTTTATGAGCTGGTCCAATTTTTTGTGAAATGTCTCTGTCATTGGGAGTGGTAGCATTGATAGCGTGTAGTTTATTACCGGTGTTATCATCATTTTGATCGTTTCAATGCGTCCCCACCAGCTGATGAACTTTGGTGACCATAACTCCAGTCTCTCCTTTATCTTCTTCAGCGTGAGGTCCTCGTTGTGTTGCAGCGTTGACGTGAGGTCTCTCCCAAAGTGGAGCCCTAGGTATTTCAGAGGTTTCGTCTGCCATGCTAGGCCGGAATCGCCTAGGACTTCTCTTGTGGTGTGAACATTCATTGGCTTACACTCCGATTTTTCCTTATTGAGTTTGTAGCCTGAGGCTTCTGCGTATTCACCTATTGTGGCCATCAGAGCTTTTATCGACGTGGAGGGGTTCGCTGTTGTGATTAGGATGTCGTCGGCGTATGCTGCTAGTTTGACGGTCTTCCTCTTGAGCTTTACGCCTGTTATCTCAGTGTTGTCCCTGATCCTGGCTAGCAGGGGCTCTAGAGCGAGCAGGAATAGTCCGGGGGAGAGAGGGCATCCTTGTCTGGTGCCTCTGCCCAGCGTGAGCGTTTCGGATGCGCTCCCATTTACCACTATTTTCGCCTTCGGTTTGTTGTAGAGGGCCATGACCATCGCCGTGTACTTCCTGCCTAGGCCAAAGGCTCCCAGACAGTTACCCAGGAAGGGCCACGAGACTCTGTCGAAAGCCTTCTCCGCATCCAGCGCTATCATGACTGCCTGCTCGTTGCTGCTTGCTGTGTGGTTGATCAGGTGGCACAGTAACCTTGTGTTGTCCTGCGACAGTCTGTTCTTTATATATCCCACTTGTGAGGGGTGGATGATGTTCGGCAGGATCCTGTTTAGTCTGTTGGCTAAGACTTTTGCGTAGATCTTGCAGTCGACGTTTATTAGCGATATTGGTCTGTAGTTCTGGGGATATTGTGGGTCTTTCCCCTCCTTGGGAATTATAGTGATGTTGGCCTCGCACATGGACTCCGTCATCCTCCCTTTCTGGATGCATGTGGAGTATGTTTGTGCCATCAGTGTCTTGATGTGTTCGCTGAAGGTTTTATAGAATGTCGCCGAGTAGCCATCTGGTCCTGGCGCCTTGTTCCGTTTCAGTTGGCTTATGGCAGTTCCAATCTCTTCCTCCGAGATGTCAGCTTCGAGCGACTCCCTTTCCGCCTCGTCTAGCTTCGGCAGATTGGTTTTACTGAGTAGGTCACGTCCTGCATCTTTGCTCAGGTTTTGATCCTCAGTGTACAGTTCTTGGTAAAATTGTCTGAAAACCTCTAGTATTCCTTTGTTCGTTGTTTGGGATTTGTTCGTGCGGTCAGTTATCGCTGCTATCGTGTGTTGCCTTTGTTTTGCCTTTAAGTAGGACGCCAGCTGTTTCCCTGCTTTGTTTGCTGCACATAGGTTGACTGACTTGAACTTCGTCAACCAGGAGCCCGCTCTTTCGCTTAGGATCCTGTTCAGCTCGTATTTCGCCATATTGGGGGTGGAGGCTCTCAGCGCGCCACTTCCAGCAGCGCTCTAGTCTCCGGTTGGAGTACAGGTGAGGCTGTATTTAGGGCGAGCCTTTAGTGCTGCTCGTCCTTCGGATTGTTAACTACATATTTCATCGCGCTCCCTGACTCCTGCACTACATGCGTGCAGCGCTAATGCTGAAATTGAATTTTTAAGCCGCATCTGCGCTTCTGTGGCGTTTTAATAGTAATTTACTGTGTTTCTTACCTGTGCTCACTGCCCGCAGACCCGCATTTTAAATTGTGCCCTTTCACCGCTTGTAGAGCGGAGTCCCCTCGTGGCTCTCCTCCCATACCGGCGACGCTTGGCCGCCATATTGGGGGTGGAGGCTCTCAGCGCGCCACTTCCAGCAGCGCTCTAGTCTCCGGTTGGAGTACAGGTGAGGCTGTATTTAAAGTTCGCCTTCGGCGCGCAGCGGTGACGCCTGACTCGCGCCTGAGTCGAGCCAGAGTCTGCCCGTCTGCGCCCGTCAGCGTCCCGGAGGCGTACGAGGCGGCAGGCAGGTCTGGCCGATTTTTATCGCATATGTTGCTGTGTACGTGACCATCATGCTGCACTATTCGGGTTCGGAATTGCGCTCTTGGCAACACACTAACGGCTCCTGCTGCAGGGTGTTTCCTGCCCGCCACAAGGGCAAGCATTGCTGCCCTGAGTGTGGCTGGCGCCCGCAGAAACATCTGGGCGGGGCTCCGCAGAGGGTGGCGATAAGCGCTAAATATTTGGGCCTGATGCTCAATACTAGATCGCTGGGCCGCCATGCTCTGGACATATTCGATCTTCTGGAGTCAGAAAAACCCCTGTTTCTGATGCTCACTGAGACGTGGCTCGGTGAGGCCTCCAACCCTGATATCACTACTGCTCTGCCGCCCGAGTATAACATCTTTAGGCAGGACAGGCTGAAGGGGCGTGGAGGGGGGGTTGCACTGATAGTAAAGAAATCGGTCACCTGCTCCATCATCCCCACGGACGCTATTAAGGATTGTGAATCCCTCGCCTTTGCAATTGCCCTTTCACCACATCAATCGATGAAGGGTTTCTTAGTCTACCGGCCGCCAGGGCCTTTGGGCTCTTTTTTTGAAGAGTTCCAGTCGGTGACGTCCTCTGTATTACTCACGGCGGAGCATTGTATTGTCGCCGGGGACTTTAACGTCCATATGGACGTGGACACGGATGCCGATGCAATTAAACTGCTGGAGGTCACAGCCCCGTTGGGACTGGTTCCCTATCATGTTGGACCGACCCATGAGAAGGGACATACTCTTGACTTGACCTTCTCTTCATCCCCTATAGAGATGCTGGCTCCTATCCAGGTGCTTTGGTCTGACCACAGGTTGGTGACATTTTATTTCCCAGAAGTAAGGAAGCCTCTCGCTGCCTCCCGGCAGACCTCCGTGGGGTTTAGGGCACTCCACCGGATTACTCCGGAATTGTTGGCGCAGGCTTGTGCAGACCATCCCTGTGTGTTAACTGGGAACTTGGAGGAGGACGTGGAGCGTTTGCAGGTTTGGCTCTCAGAAAGACTTAATGATCTTGCTCCCCTGAGACCCCTCCGCAAACCTGGAAAAGGCGCATCTGCCCCTTGGTTTACAGAAGCATTAGCAGCTTCACGGCGGCAATGCAAGGTGGCGGAAAGAGCATGGCGCGTGAATTACGACGCGATGGCGAAACTCGCCTACAGGTCTATGGCGAAAGCTTACCATCGGAACATCCTCGCGGAGAAGAAGGTCTATTTCGCGAGAAAAATTGAAGCGGCCTCCAATTCCTGTAGGGAGCTTTTTGCCATTGTGCGGGAGTTTACAACATCTCGCGCTGCACCAACCCAGACCCCCCCCCCGGAGCCTTGGGTCAGGGCGATTGCGGACTTTTTCACCTCCAAGATCCAGCGGATCCAGGACTCCTTTCAGGTGTTGGAGCCTGAGATGCCAGGTCGGGTGGAGAATGCTATTGTTACTCGACCGAACGCAGGTGGGACCTTGGCAGTTTTCCCTTCTATCTCGTTGACCGCTTCATTTGACCTGTTGGCCGGGCTTAAATCAGGCTCCCCTCGGGATGCCTGTCCCGCAAAATTTCTGGCTAGAATGGCAGCTGTCATTAATCCACTCGTGAACCCCCTGCTGAACCGTTCTCTTGCACAGGGTGTGGTTCCCCAGTCCTGGAAGCAGGCTATGATTATTCCCCTGCTGAAAAAGCCTGGCTTGGATGTGGAGGTGCTGGCGAATTATCGACCTATATCGCTTCTGCCGGCTTTTGCGAAGGTCACTGAAAAGCATGTCCATAAGGTGCTTGCCGACTACCTGGAGTCCCACGACCTACTGCACCCCACCCAGTCGGGTTTCCGCACCAATCTTAGCACCGAGACGGCTCTCCTGGAAGTCTCGGAGGCGATAAAGGAGGTGCTGGATTCGGGCGGGAGAGCGATGCTGGTGATGTTAGATCTGTCGGCGGCCTTCGACACCGTCCCTCATGAGGGTCTTCTTGCAAGACTGTCTGAGATTGGTCTCCAAGGGACGGTGCTCCAGTGGTTTCGATCTTTCCTGGTAGGCCGTCGACAAACGGTCTGGGCTTCGGCTTGCTCCGCCGAGATGTTGCCATTGGGTGTCGGAGTTCCTCAGGGCTCTGTCCTGAGCCCAACTTTATTTAACATCTTCATGACCCCTCTGGCGGCACTGGCGGAGTCTTTTGGGGCCCAGATCGTTTCTTACGCCGATGACACCCAGCTCCTCTTCACCTGCGAAAGGGGTGCGGACTTCGATGGAGGTAGGATCCAGGGTTGCCTTGAGGCTGTATTTTTATGGTTCCATCACAACAGCCTCAAGTGCAACTCGGATAAATCCGAGGTCCTCTTTTTCGGGTGCAGTACGGATCCGGACTGGAAAGTGTGGTGGCCTGAGAACATGTTTCCACCAGCATGTTCGTCCCTGGTAGCTAAAAACCTTGGGATCAAGATCGATAATGGCCTCACACTACGCTCACAGGTAATCGGTCTCACTGGGACCTGCTTCGGGTTACTCCGGATGCTGCGCAAGTTCCTTCCCTTGCTATCGGAGGAACATAGGAAGATCACGGTGCAGGCGATTATAGGTTCAAGAATTGACTATTCCAACGTCCTGTATCTCGGCCTGCCAGAATACCTGCTTCAACGGCTACAGGTTGTCCAGAATTCGGCAGCACGTGCTATCTTTGGACTATCTCGCCGTGCTAGAGCCTCAGGCCTCTTGGAGGCCCTGCACTGGCTCCCTGTCCGGAAGCGGATAATCTTTAAGACTCTCACTCTGGCACACAAAGCCTTGCACGCCTCCGGAGCAATATATCTTCAGAAAAGGCTGACCTTTTACCGTCCTGCCAGGTCGCTTAGGTCTGAAGCCCTGTCCCTTGCGGTGGTTCCTCGTGTGAAGAGAGCCCGCATCGGTGGCCGCTCTTTCAGACTATTAGCGCCTCAGCTTTGGAATAAACTGCCTTTGCCCCTGCGCAGCATTCCCAATCTGTTGGCTTTTAGGAAAGGACTCAAAACCTGGCTTTTTATCTCTTAGTTCTGGCCCCTAGTTAGGTTTTTTCTTCCTCTCTGGTTTCTTCTTATGTTATCTCGCTGTTGTGTTAGTGTGCAATTCAAAGCGTCGGGACACTCTTCTGAGTAGCCGTACGCTATACAAAACTTTTATAACATAACATAACATAACATAACATAACATTTCTTTTTTGTGAGCAAAGTGAGCGTGTTTTTGTCCGTTATGTTAGCACAGTGACCTCTCTCCAGTGCTGTTATTTCCTCCTCGAGCTCACGGAGTTTCTTGTTCCGTCCTCTGTTCATCCTGGCCTTGATGTTTATCAAATTCCCCCTTATTGTCGCTTTGAGGGCATCCCATACGGTGTCTTTCCCTACCTCGCCATTGTCGTTGTGTTCGAGGTACTCTTTGATTGTAGCTTCAATTTCTTTGACGTTCTCTCTGTTCTGGAGGATGTCATCGTTCAGTCTCCACCTCCTCGTTGGGTTTTCATTGTGTTTCCCACTTAGAGTGAGTGTTATGTGAGCATGGTCTGAGACGGTGATTGTGGCTATCTCCGTGTCTTCTATGAGGTGCGTGTGTGTGTTGGACATCAGTATGTAGTCGATCCTGCTGTAGGAGTTATGTGGGTGTGAGTAGAAGGTGTATTCTCGCGCTGTCGGGTGTTGGAGCCTCCACGGGTCTGCCAGTTGATGTTTGGTGCATAAGTCTTTCAGGGTGTTGTTGTTGTTGTTGGAGTTGTGACTTGGTCTGTTTGGGTGTCTGTCTGTTGCCTGGTCCATCGTCTTGTTCATATCCCCGGCTGTGATCAGGAGGTCCTCTTGGGGGAGATCTGATAGCTTGCTGTCCACTCCCAGCCAGAATTGCTTGTCTTCCGAGTTCAGACCATAGATATTGACCATGTGGATTGTGTCGCCTCCTCTCTGGACGCTTGCTATGAGCATGCGGCCATCTTCATCAGTGTCCACTGCTAGTGCTGTCATGTTGGCCTTCTTGCTCAGGATGGTTATTACTCCTCTTTTTTTCCCTTTTGCCGGTGAGCAGAGTACCTCCCCTATCCATCTGGCTTTGAGTAGTTTCGCCTCCTCTTTGGAGAGCTTGGTCTCTTGGAGCATGTACACATCTCCCTTTAGTTTGGACAAGTAGTCCAGGATTTTCCTGCGTTTGACTGGGTGGTTCAGTCCTTTAACATTCATGGACACTACCTTCAAATCAGTGGACAGGCCCGCTCTTGTTGGGTTTGTCATGGTGGTTTCGCTTCGTCGCTTGTGCTTTGCGTTCTGCGGCCCCCCCCGGGGTGCTGGATGGGAAAAAAGAAATAGGAAAAGTATAGGGTGCCTGTGGAGAAAGGCAAGATTCTAGGCCCTTTGTTCATGACGCAACCGGCGGCTCTGCCATGTACTGTCATATCCGCCGACTTCACTCCCCCCCCTGGCCCTCCCCCCTCCCCCCCTCCCCCCTCCCCCCGTCAGTAGTAAACCGGGTGTGCGACAGCAAGGGTCCTCACACTCCCCCCCCCCCCCAAGTTCTTCCTGAGTCTTTTAGTCCTTAGCGTGTTAGCCAAAAAACCCCCCCGCCCTCATGGTCAATTTCAAAAGAAAAGGATATGGTCAGCGGTTGCCCGCCCGTTCTTCCCGTGGCCACCGTGGCCTTGCTGAGGTAGGTATGGTTGTTCTTGCTGTTTGGTGGCTCACGGCATGTTCTGTATCCCGGTGGCTGTGGCCAATCTTGTTCTGTGGCCATCTGAGGTAGTATGTTGTTGTTGTGTGAGGTAGATTCCCTTTTTTTGAGGTAGGTTGTTGTTAATGTCAGAGTTTCCTTGCATGGTTGCGCATGCTTGTTACTCCAGGCTATTGTTCGTAGCAGTCAAGAGTCTCGGTGGTTGCTGTTGCTCCTGTACATGGGTGTCTGCGACATGCGTGTTCCTTAAAAGCACTCCTTCTTATTCACCTCCTTCGTGTGTTTCGTCAGAGGATGCCCTTCTCTTAGCCCCTGGGCTCGGCAGCTCCATCTCCTCTGGTTCCGGGTCTCGTAGGTATCGGTGCAGGTCGTTGGGGTCATCGAAGATTCTGCTTCCGTGTCTGTCTGTCACTCTCATCCTGGACGGGCCTGCAAATGTAAAAGCAATGTTCTTTTTCCGCAAATGTTCCCTTTGGGCTAGGAAGCCTTTCCTCACCTCGACTGTTAGTTTGGAGAAGTCCTGGGTGATGGTTACTTTGCTCCCGTTTATCATCATCGGGCGGCCCTTCCTGGCTACCGCAAATATCGCCTCTGTTTGATTTTCTCTTAGTGGTCTGCATATTATGGGTCTGGGGGCGTTGCTGTTCATTTGCTTCCTGGCTGGTATGCGGTACGCTTTGGTGATCACCAGCGGTTTGTCGAAAGTAAGTCCCGTTATTTTAGGTATTAGGGCCTCCAGCATGAGGGCACATGCTCCTGGTGTGTCTTCTTCCTCCTCAGGTACTCCCAAGAGTCTTATGTTCCCCTTGCGACTCCTGTCCTCCTGCTCCGCTACGGCCTTCTGTAGTGCCGTTGTTCTCTTTATCACAAGCCCCATGTCCTTATGTGTTATATTTGCGTTGTCTTCTAGCGCACCTATTCGCTTCTCTGCCTCGTCAATTCTTCCATTGGCTCTGCTTTGCTCGGCTCTGATTGCTATTAGCTCCATCTGGATGCTGTCTACTGTTTTTTTCGTGGCTTTTGCCAGCTCGTTCCCCTCCGTTATTTTCTTCAGGAGCATGTCCAGCGTTATGGTGCCATCCCCCTGATTGTTTCGTTCTTTGCCCGGTGAGGGCGGTGTCTCATTCTTGCTTTTCTTCAAGTCGTTGGCCCCTTGTTTCCCGTCCCTGCCTGCCATGGCTTCTGTTCCTCTTTTGGCCTGGTTGAGACTGAGCCTCCCTTCTGTTAGTGGCTGTCTTTTTGCGGCTTTGTCTCCTCTTTCTCCCTCCTTGCCCCTCGAGGTGCAAATCGGCGTTATAGGGTCGTCTCTGAACCTGGGTGGCCACCTGACCACTCTGGTTTTAGTCCTAAGCTCCGCCAGCCTTCTGCGCTGTTCTCTGCTCTGGCCGTGTCCCCTCTACTATTATTATGCTCCAGCTCTCGTCGCCGTCTGCTCAGGCTTGTTTGTCACAGCGTCAGTGGCCTTATCGATGGCTCTCTGCCTCCTCCCCTGTTGTGTACGTGCCTGGTGCGTGACTGATTGCCCCTCAGTTCCCTGCTTCGTTGGAGAAGTGCGGAATAAAGGCGGCAAAACAATTCAAAAACAATCGTTAGTTACAATTGCTCAATTTAAAGCTATACGATTTCAGTTTGAAATCCAAGTCAGAGGGCTTCTATTCAAACTGATTCTAGTTGTCACCTTTCACCTCGATTTCCTTGTTTCAAGTCTCTTGAATTTCTTGTAATTTCCCATTAACAAATGTCACCAAAATGAGTCACTCCTTACCGAAAAAAAAAAAAAAAACGAACATAAAACATCAAGCGCCATTGAAGCTAGCCACACGGATTGCATAACATGGCAACACAATGATGACGCAGATGAAATCAAACCCGATCCTATAATTGATCTTGGCAAGCATTCTCTAATAAAAGCAGGGAACAAAACCACGAGTAGTGGTGACTTAATTGGAGTTGCTTAAAATGGTTCATATTGCAAACAAGCATTTATAGCTTTCCTCTACAAACGGCTCAGGACTAAGCCTGGGCGGCCAGCTACGCTCCGTGCACGGAGTGCACGGAGTGCCGCCTCCTACGCATTTTGCGTAGCCGGCGTAGAAAGGCGGCACTACGCGCGCTCCGCAGACGGAGCGTAGCCGGCCGCCACCCGCCTCCCTCCCGCCCTCCCTAAATACATAAATAAATGTATAAAAAGCTTTTTAAAACACTTACCTTGTCTGCCGCGTCCCCGGGGCTCCCTCTCGCCGTCCCACGATGCGCGCCGCCATTTCGGATCCTAATGCGCATGCGCGGGCGGCCGCGCATGCGCATTTCTCGTGAGGAATGCGCATGCGCGGCCGCCCGCGCATGCGCATTAGGATCCGATTCGGTGGTGGCGCGAACGGCGGGACGGCGAGAGGGAGCCCCGGGGACGCGGCAGACAAGGTAAGTGTTTTTAAAAGCTTTTTATACATTTATTTATGTATTTAGGGAGGGCGGGAGGGAGGCGGGCGGCGCGGAGTGGGGCTACGCTGAGTGCACGGGTGGGCGTAGTTGTGCGCCCACTTCGCGTAGCTCCGCGGAACCCCACTCCGCACACTACGCCCAGGGTTACTCAGGACGGGGGGCCGCAGCCCGGCCTTCCGAGAGCCGAAGGTACAAGCCGAGAAGACCACCAGGGGGGTGGGGGGGGGAGCGACGGAAGCCACAGCATGGTGAGACCTCAAAAGGGGCCACCACCCTCGACCGCTCGCTACCGAGGCAGTTGAAAGGCGCAATGCAGGCTTTGGACTAAAAGAGTTATCTTCTAATACCATTATTTCTCTTCCGCAACTAAGCATTTGAATTGTAGGCTGTTCAGTTTCTATTCAAAAATAGCCTGCTGCCGAGGCCGGGATCGAACCCGAGACCCTTCGGTCATCATCCATCTAGCACTCTCCACCATGAGCTATTCCGGCCGCTCAAGAAACAAGCATTGAAAATGCAATAGGTCTCGCCTTTGATTAAGTTAAAGCTATTTGCTTTGCTAATGGTATTGTATAGCAAAGCAAATGGCATTAACTTAATAAAAGGCCAGACCTATTGCATTTTTAAAGCTTGTTAAAAATACCTTTTGGCAATTACTTAAATGTAGTGTAGGAATGGAAACAACGGTCAGAGAAAAGAAAAATCTGTCCATGCAGCTTTAACATTTTCATATTTTTTGAGCGAGTATTTTATGAGACAATATAGTGATGATCATAAACATTACTACTTTAAACATACCTCAATAGACTATGACTGCTGCCACTCTTCTTTTACACTACTATAGCGAGATGGTTCTAGTAGTGATATTCATGTTCTAGTTAGTCTTCCTAGTGACCGACAGGTTTGTCTTTTGTAAGATGGAAGATATTTTGTTAAAATTAACCTTTAGTTTGGCCGTCTGCAGTTCTACCACATTTCCTCCTAGGCTTGGGTAAACTAATCCTTCAAACTCCGCTGTTTGGTGTGGTACACAACCCCTTATGATACTGCCCGGGTCGAAGCAGACTGCATGCGTTCTGCAAGGACCATTAACTCCTGCCTGGTGGGACAAGATGGCACAATGAACACCTCACGTGGGCGATCAATATATTACAGTTCCCCACAGCACCCGCCCAGCCTTGAGACACCGAATCAGATACCTTTCATCTAATTAGGATACGTCTCATGATAGTCCCTGCTTCTCACGCAGCACTGCACAATTGGGCATAAAGCCTCCGGTTAAGGCACCGTAACCTCGCTCGGCATGGCCAGCTGCCAGGCCATTGCGGTATCTATACCTCCAGCCTACCCTGCCAAAGAAGATACCCCGCGTCTGGCGCTGCGATACGCTGCCTGCCTGCTGCCAAGCAGCCAAATAATTCTATCTGTCTGGCTGTCAAATACCGTCACACCTGCGCGGCGAGAACCACGAGGCTGCTACAACGTGCCCCGCATCGGCGTGCCCGCTTTGGCGCCCGCCTCTCAGGAGATCCACGCCGACGGCTACAGCCACTACCTCTGGGCCGGCATGCTCCCCGGACACCCCCGCGGCCATGCAAACAGTCGCTCGATGCAACCAACCAGGTTGGGCACCACATGCAGAGAGCTGCAGCGGGCACCCCCTGCCACGAGACACAACTTGGAGGGGGGGGGGAGGGGCCAAGAACCAGAGGCCAGCAAAACCCTGTAGCACAAGATCGAGGGGAGTCCGTAGTCCCCCAGACCTAATGTACACCCCCACCTGCTGCGGCACCCTGCACGACAGCCCGGCCTGCACGTCCAGCTGAGGCCCCGGGAGGCCCGACCCGTGACCTGGCAAGGCCTCTCCAACTGGGCTGCAGTGAGCAGTACCCCGTGCCCAGGCACAAGAAATCCGGGTGGGCCACCACGACACACAGGCCGGGGGAGGGGGAGTGAGGGACCCGGAGTGATCAGATGCTCCCCACCCATGCTGAAAGTGTCTCCTACAAGGCAAGAAACAGAGGGGGCACAGTGCCAACCGGCACATTGGGCGGAACCTCCAGACGTTATTTTTATGGGAGTCTGGCGCAGTGGGTTAAACTCTCCGGCGCCCCTATGACCAAGCGGCCCGCTATTGAATCTAATAGTCCCGCACGAGCAATATCGGGACCATAACACAGAGCTGGGTTAGTCACTTTGCAAATTCAGGTTGGTGTAGGGCCACCCTCAGGACGGAGGCCTGCCGGGCAGACAGCAGGCACCAGGGAGGTGGTGTTCCCGAGCAACACAGCCTGCTCTTCCAGCTTCAGAGCAGGAGCCGCCCCTCCCCACCACTGCAGGTCACCCCAGGGCCACACGCGGCCCACCACAATCACCATTGGACAATCTAGTAATGCGAGGACAGAAAGCCCACAACCCTTTGATAGTCACCTTAAAAATATTGCTATGCTTCGCCTTGGCCAAAAGAGGCACAAACGTACTTTGGAATCCATTTCAGCATGAAACGAGTCCCCGCCGGGCCGCCGCGCTGCCTGCGACGACCCGGAAGCGGTTGGGCAGCCGGCCAATCACAGCGCGGCCCCAACCGGAAGTCCCGCCCCATCGCGCCGAGAGGGAGAGAGAGCTGCCCGAGGAGCCACGAAGGCTCCGGATTGAGTCCCGGTCCCGAGATGGGGGACCGGGTGAAGAGCGGCCGGGCGCATGGGGAAGGCGGGGCTCTCATGTGGCGAGGGAGCCCCGCAAAGCGCTACCGCCGCTCGAGAGGCAGAACCGCCGCCGAGCACCGCCAGAACACGTGAGTGTGTTGAGTGAGAGGAGGGGTGAGTGGGGGTGGGGTGTACGTGCGTGTGTCTGTTTGAGTGTGTCTGTGCGTGCGTCTGTCTGTCTGTGTGCGCGTGTGTTTGTTTAAGGGGGGGTGCGTGTGTGTATATGCAGTGTGTGTATGGCTTTCTTTGTGCGCATGCGTGAGTGACGACGTGCGCGCTCACGAGGTACAATCTCGGAAAGAAAAAGCGCGTGGCACTTTACTGTCCTGATTCCCCCAGAAGTAACAACATAAGTCGTCTCGCCCTAGACAGCAAAGCTTTGCTTTGCTTTCGTCTAGGCGAGACCTAAGAACGGCTGAGTGCCGGTATTCATGCCAACATTCATATAAATTACTCGTCGGTATACCCCACTGGATTCTCCATAGTTCAAGTAATGACAAGTTATCCCTAATTTCTCAACCTCATGGGGGAGCCCGACCGGGAGTGTCGCTTACCCACCTCCTCGTTAAAAACTTCCAACTTTTGCCTCGCAGCGCCTGTGGCCGCCCTTGCGGTTTTGTGTGCTGGCGGTGGGATTTGCTCATAGCGAGTGAGCCTAAGCATGTAGGTAGACGCCCGCAATCGAAGGGGACAGCTCCGGGTTGTGCACCCACGCTCGAACCCCTTACCCCTTCTTTGCCACGGCTGTGCCGGTGGGTGCCTGGACCTGGTGACTCTCGGCCGGAGAGCATGTTCATGCAAACCCAGTAACCAGCATGCGCTCCGGACCCGCAGGCGACGGTGAGGGAGCCCCGCGGCGCATGGCCAGGTTCGCGCGCCCCGCGATCTGCGTGAAAGCTGCTCCCAGCGCAACGCCATTATCAGCTTGCCGTCATGGGAATGGGCTCTACTGGGGCAGAACCGTGCGCTCGCAACAGGGCATAAAGCGCCCGACTCCCATCGCCCAGCCCCAGCAACTGCAGCTACGATTATTGTGCCACATTATCACACATGCCAGCCGCTTGTAACACGCCTCAGCGGCCCGCAGCAACCCCCTATTGGGGAAGCGTGCTCGAGGGAACAAAAGGAAGCGGGTTCGAGGGAACGAAAGGACACCTGGGCTGCCTGCCACCAGCCTCAGCGGCCCACATTAAGCGGGCCGCCCGGCCCAGCTGCAACCCCCATAATGGGGGGAGCGGGCACGAGGGGGGCTCGATCTAAGACTCACCAATGCCGAAGAGAGTCGTGCAGCCAGGCAGGCCGGACAGGGGCAGCCGGGAAGCGCAGAGCCGAGGGAGAATTCAGCGCAGAGCCGAGGGAGAATCCAAATGGACGTGAAAGAGGCCGAGCACAGACGCTGGGGTCCTAAATACCAGAGGGGCGCCCCTCCTCCTAGGTGAGCCCTCCCCTTTGTTAGGAATCTGGGGGTGGGCGCCAGGAGGGGCGTGACAGAGCTAAGTTCGCGCGTCGTGTGGGACTAGGGCGCTGCCCCGCCCATGCTCCCCTGCGGGTCACGCGGACAGCGGCATATGTTATGTTATGTTATGTTATGTTAATGGTATTTTTATAGCGCTCAGCTGCCCCAGCAAAGGGGCGTCCTGGCGCTTAGACAGGTACCTTAACATAACACACGAGATGCAAGAAAAAAAGGGAAGGCGGCTACTGGGAAAGAGGGAACAGGAAAGTTTTAATGGGCCGCCTAAAAAGGGACAGATCGTTCAGAGCTCGAATGTGTACAGGGAGGGAGTTCCACAGCCCCGCAGCAAGAACCCGGTAAGAGCGGCCACCCATTCTACTGAGTTTAAAACGAGGGCAGACCGCCAGATAAGAAGCCTCTGATCTTAAAGATCTCAATGGGATGTAGGGGGTAATCAAATTGGCAAGAGCCGGCGGCGATGACATTTTTAGGATTTTAAAAGCAGAGCGCTTTAAACTTAATCATCTGTCTGACCGGTAGCCAATGTAGGGCCAGGATGGTGCCCGAGACCGAGCAGTGTCTGGGAAGACCCACGATGGCCCGCGCTGCGGCATTCTGGACCCTTTGAAGCCTAGATGCCTCAGCCTGGTTTACCCCCAACATCAGCGCGCTTCCGTAGTCCAGCCGGGATAAAATCGAGGCTTGGACCACGAGCTGCCGAGTGGGAGGGTCAAGATATTTCAAAATCGGTCTCATGCCACGTAAGATACTGTAGCAGGTGGCTGCAACCTTCTTCGTGTGTCCTGTAAAGGTTAGCGCAGGATCCAGCCAGATTCCTAGATTTTTCACTTCGGATGCTGGGATAGGTATAATACCCAGCTCCGGCGGCCACCATTGATCTCCCCATAGCTCAGCATGTTTCCCCAGGACCAACACCTCAGTGTTGGTGGCATTCAACTGTAAGCAGTTGGTCCGGAGCCAACCAGCAACTGCCACAAGTCCAGCTCGGAATCTGGGGGCCTCCACTTCTGGGTCTCCACTAAGTGTCACCGCCAGCTGCGTGTCGTCCGCATATGAGGTCATCATTAGACCTCACTGTTTGGCGACAGCAGCTAGCGGTTTCACATAGAGGTTGAACAAGGTGGGGCTCAACGAGGAGCCCTGTGGGACCCCCAGGCCCAAGGGATGAATGGCAGATTGGCAGGGTGGTATTGCCACTTTGAAGGTTCGATCAGATAGAAAAGATCGAAACCACTGAAGGGCAGTGCCGACTACTCCAGCTTCCTCTAGGCGTTGAATCAATATGTGATGGGACACAGTATCGAAAGCAGCGCTCAGATCTAATAGCAGGAGCGCTGCCGTGCGACCAGAGTCAATCACCTGGCGAAGATGTTTGATGATGTAAAGCAAGGCAGTCTCGGTACTGTGACCCGGCCGAAAGCCATTTTGGCTGGAGTCCAGTATCTGGTTTCGGGCAAGGTGGTCAGACAAGATCGAGTTAACGTAAGCTTCTGTAACCTTAGCAGTCCAAGGCAGCTGAGATATGGGGCGGTAGTTCTCAGGTAGTAGGGGGTCAGAGTTTGCCTTTTTTAAGATAGGAGTAACTACCGCCTGTTTCCAAGAGGAAGGGACCGTCCCAGTTGACAACGACATATTAATTAAAATAAGTATTGGGGCGCGACACAGCGGGGAAAGCGTATTAAAAAGAGCAGGCTTCAGCGGATCCAGGGGAGAACCTGATTTAACTCTAAGGCTAAATTTGTCAAAGGTCTCGGTAGACATATCAGGTAAAAGAGACAAAGTCTCATATCCCAAGGAATTAGGATCGGCTGGCTCTGGATTCAACCGATACAAGTCAAACCCTCGGTATATTTTCTGCACTTTCTCCAGAAAAAAGGTCGCCAGATTCTCACAATGGGAGCCAGTGCAGATCTCTGCCGAAGTGGCTCTTTTATTCATTAGGTCTTTCAGGACCTTGAATATTAATTTAGAAGGGTAAGTGCTGGCATGAAATTCCTGAGCATAGAATGCGGCTCGTGTTCTGCAGATTGCCCTATGATAGAACTTAAGTTTGGCAAAATACAGGGTTTTCAGATCAGGATCATAAGATCTTCTCCATTCCCTCTCCGCTTTCCGGCAAGTTTTTTTAAGCTCGGCGAGGGAGTCACTATACCACGGACTGGGTACCTTCGAATTACCTTTCGACCAGCCTTTAGGTATAAGGGCATCAAGAGCGTCAGAGATCCATGTACAGAACAGTTGGTACCCATGGTCCACATTCAAAAAAGCGCTCAGGGGTTTATGCTCCAGCAAACTATAGAACTCTTCAAGTTTAAGCTTATGCCAGTGTCTTTTAAAGATTGGTCTGTCCACAGGTTTGAATGGCTTTTCGTGTACAGGACAAAAGACTTCCACCAGCAAATGATCCGTCCATCCCATCAACTTCGGGTCAGATACCTTGACCCTCTCAAGAGTGGAAAAGAAGGGATCAAGGATATGACCTCCAGTATGAGTAGGGAGAGTGACTAACTGGACCAGTTGAAAAGCTTCAAGATCCGCAAGCAAGGTGTTAATAGGTATGGACGACCTATTATCAAAATGGATATTAAGGTCACCCATGATGTTAAAGTTTGCGCAATTAAGCGCTAGAGAGCTTACCATATCGGCAAGTGCGGACTTAAAGACTGAGTCATTGCCAGGTGGGCGGTAGATGAGCATACCGCTAAAAGTGAAATGATGGCTAAAAGCTACTTTGAAGAGAGCACTTTCACAAGTAGGCAACCCTAGAACTTTCCATTCCGCAGGAAAGCAGGATTTAACTGCCATGGCAATACCACCTCCCCTTGTAGTCCGGTTCATAGTATAAATCGTATAATTCGATGGGAAGGTGAGATTCAGAATGGCAGCATCCGTGTCCTGAAGCCAGGTTTCGGTAAGGAGAAAAAGATCAGGATCATCTTTTTCAATAAGGTCATGTATAAGCTGGTAATGTTTGACCAATGATCTTACATTCAAACTCCAAATCCGAAGACCCTGGCCCGCATTGATGTTGCGCTTAATAGGGGTAACATCAGCCAGAGAGCCGATCCTAGTAGGTCTATCAAGAGACCATTTCTTACAGGCACAAACATAGGGGCCAGATAAGGGGTCTACAGGATCGCATCGACAGACCTCAACCCTATTCCCGATAGAAAACAAATCTGCCCGTGAATAGGTCGGCATTTGGAAATACGTGCCAGATGGCAGTGGCCACGAAAGCACAGAGCCCTACCGCGTCTCGCGCTTTCTCGTCGCTGACGGGCGCAGACGGGCAGGACTCTGGCACGACTCCGGCTAAGCGACGGCGCCCCACCTGCGCGTCCCGCTGCGCGAGAGGAGGGAGCTTTAAATAGGCGATCCAATCCCAGCCAGAGCGCGAGGACGCTCCAAGATAGCGCCCGTTGGTGTGATGCAGAGCCCAAGGCAAGATGGCGCTCACACAGGACCACCCCCGGGACCCGGACCCGCCAAAGCGACGGTGAAACAGCCTTTTAAGTGCGGTAAGAGGGAGGAAAACCCCACCACGCCCGACTAAAACCAGGGGAAAGGTAAAATCAAACTCAAATGAAATACAAAACCAGGGCAATTAAAAGTGCAAAAGCGCTAGCAGCAGCGCGTGCGCAGCAGTGCTGGTACCTGTCATATGGCATATGGCCAGTGATGAATTTGACACCATCAATCATTCTATAGTGATCACTAGACTCTAAAATATGGATTTAGGACCCAGTTACTTGCCTGAATTTAAGTTTGCATTCAGAAGAGTGAACAGGGCTTTGACCTCCCTCCGGCTGATTCAGACCTGTTTCGTTACTACAAGGTTCTTCTCTGAGCAAGGCTCTTTTTACTCTAATTTGGTTGCTTTCTTACGCACTGCTGCCAATTCTGAATATGATACTGACGTGTACAGTACTCTGACAACCAAATATGGGCATTGTTCATGCAATATTAAAAAAACTAAATAGATATATATATAAATGCAGCTTTAAAACACTGAGACAGAAGCATGGAAAAGAAGACCAAGGTCCTCAGTAAGGGACTGGTGGTAAGTCTGGTTCCACCAAAACTTGGTGAAATCCCTGTTCATCAACCCGCTGAGTCCCCTGGGCCATGCCAGTGGTCCATCCACCACAGGGATGTGGATTAACTCCAATGTTGACAGAGGGCACTTCACTGCAAATGTCTAGGCACTTTTATTTGTTCTGCACGTTCTACAAAAAAGGACTGACTGCATTCCACCCATTCTGTTATAGGCAGGGTATGGAGATGCAGACCAGCTCTTGTGTTCTTTGTCTCCGGGAATCGAGGCTAATCTCTATCTCTCTACTACCCTTCTCAATCCAAATAACTGACTAACATATCCACCACTCATATTACTTTCATATTTCACTATACTAATTCACCACTAATCCTTTATGGGTTACGGAGTAGTGTGCTACTTGCCGAAAAAGCACTTTAACACCCCATCAGGGGTAGCAGGCGCTATTTAAATGCAAACCTTTTTTCCCTCTTCTATCCTTCCACTATCCTTCTCAATCCAAATAACTGACTAACATATACACCACTCAAATTACTTTCATATTTCACTATACAAATTCACCACTAATCCTTTATGGGTTCCGGAGTAGCGTGCTATTTGCAGAGAAAGCGCTTCAACACCTCATCAGGGGTGGCAAGCACTATATAAATGCAGACCTTTTTACGCCTATCCCTCCACTATCCGTTTCAATCCAAGTAACTGACTACCATATCCACCACTCAAATTATTTTCATATTTTCACATACTAATTTATCACTAATTACTTTATGGGTTCCGGAGTCGTGTGCTACTCGCCGAAAAAGCAGTTCACCACCGTATCAGGGCTAGCAAGCGTTATATAAATGCAAACCTTTTTCCCTCTTTTATCCCTCCACTATCCTTCTCAATCCAAATAACTGACTAACATATCCACCACTCATATTACTTTCATATTTCACTATACTAATTCACCATTAATCCTTAATGGGTTCTGCAGTAGCGTTCTACTCGCCAAAAAAGTGCTTCAACACCCCATTAGGGGTAGCAAGCTCTATAGAAATGCAAACCTTTTTCCCTCTTCTATACCTCCACTATTCTTCTCAATCCAAATAACTGACTAACCCATCCACCACTGAAATTACTTTCCAATTTCGCTATACTAATTCACCATTAATCCTTTGTGTTCCGGAGTAGCGTGCTATTTGTCGAAAAAGCGCTTCTACACCTCATCAGGGGTAGCAAGCGCTATATAAATGCAAACCTTTTTCTCTCTTCTATCCCTCCACTATCCTTCTCAATCCAAATAACTGACTAACATATTCACAACTCAAATTACTTTCATAGTTCGCTATACTAATTCACCACTAATCCTTCATGGATTCCGGAGGAGCGTGCTACTCACCGAAAAAGTGCTTGTCAGGGGTAGTAAGCGCTATATAAATGCAATTACACTACAATACAATACAATCTGTTCAGCGGCTGGGCAGTTTTTAGCTGAAGCAGCGAAAGAAAGGAACGGGTCCCTAATTTAGCACATACAAATAAACTTTATTTTCAATCTGAAATTCAATGATTTGAATGAAGTTGTATATAAAACGTCAGTATAATTTTATGGTTAAATAGCCATGCTCTGCAATCCGAAATAAATCTTATTCGATGTGAGATTATGCAAATCTCATTAAAACCACTCAGATTACTGTGGAACAGCAACTAATAACAGGTGCAGCGACTCATTTCATGATGCATACTCCTTTAATAATAGCGTTTAATGGAAGTCAAACGCAATGAAACATGCCTTTGCCATCTGTAAAGGGCCTCACTTGTCACACTAATTCACATAGCATGCACATTTACTAGCGTCACATGTATGGCCTTGTTCCAAGTCCAAGGGGTTGTGGTATCAGAATATCATTGTGAGAATGCTTGGCACAAATATTGTCTCCTAAATTTCCGCTTACAAAAATGTCCTATTGGAATTACTTGCACCCAGTGGGATGTTATTTTAATAAACAATATCTAGGTCACTACATTTATGTCAGAGGACATTTCTCTATATTGCTCTAACATAAAACTGTTTCAAGGTAGTAACGGTAACAAAAACACCCAGGATGAAATACCGTTAGTAAAACGAATTGTGAGTGTTTTTGCACCGAGTTTCCATCTCTGCATTAATCAATGGGGAAGAACATGCACAAAAGAACCTGTTTTGGGTGCAGTCGGTACCTTACCAAAGGCTCTGCATGTTTGCAAAATCTATTTGACACAAATCTGTGAAAGTGGTGCCAAAGTAGGTTTGATGGCCCTGGGTATGTCCTCTCGATTAATAATGGGAAAGTGTTACTGCATCTTCTTAAAGCTCATTCTAAGCCTCATCATAAATGTGAAATCAGGTGCAAGTGTTGTGCGCATGGAAGGTCACATTTCGAGTTGGATGTAAAGTGTGTTATGATCCATGGGGGCACATTTACTAAGACTTTGCACCTGCTAATAACCGTGCAAAGTAGCACAAAGTCTGGAAGAGTGCCCTCTTCCTAGTGCAAATAGAGCTTTCCACTGCTGCTTTGCTCCACTTTGTGTCAAGGGGACGCTAAAGTAATGTACAATGGGTCGATTAGAGCAAGTACACATAGTTTTTCAGGCAAAGCCTGATCTACTAAGATAGTCATTCTGAGCTGACGCTTCTCAAAGATGAATGTATGCTTCTCCTACCTGTTAACTGCCTTCTCTTATTCGATTACTTTGTGAATTTTATGTGCTATCTAGTAGCAAGTAATTTAAACATTTACCAGAATTATAATATTAATATACAAATTTAGGGCCACATGTATGAAACAATTTGGCATTCGCAAACGGGGTGCATCAGTAATTTTGCCCGTTAGAGAATGCAAAATAGCCTTTCAAAATATATGAAAGGCTTTGTGTTCGCAATTTTAGGTACTCGCATAAAATGTAATTAACTAAAATTGGGACTACAAATATGGAATTACAATTTGCGATTCCCTTAGTACATGTACCAAGCATTTTCTAAATGCAAACTGTGCAATTAGGAAATGCTATTACCATCGACTCCAAGTCCAAATTTTGAAAAGTGCACAAAAATGCATTTTTAAAGTTCCATGTTGCGCACACATGCCCCTAGGGCACGTGTGTGCTTTGCATGTGCATATATTTTCTAGGGGTGCTTCATGGGGGCCTTAGGTCCCAAGGCACCCTTGGTATTACATTACCTAATTTGCGATTACCAATTAGGTAATTGTAAATTAGGTAATGCAAAACCATTCGCACCTATGGGCCTTTAGACCCATAGGAACTAATGGAGTAGTATTACCTAATAGCGATTACCTAATTGCGATTGCGAATCTTTAGGAATCGCTAGTAGGTAATCGTTACTTTCTTTCATACCATTTTGTATTCCTTAAATAGCGATTACCTAAAATTAGTTATTTAAGGAATGCAAAAATGGATTTTGATACATGTTGCTCTTGGAATCATTCTGCTGTTAGGCACGTTGATTTGTAACATTCCACTCACCTGAGAGCGCTTACACAGCAGCGATCTTAAGTTATTCATACACTCGTGTCCGGCTGGTAGAGGGTGATAGGCAGATTCAGAAGATGTTAACACCCCACTCATCTGAGAGTGCCTGTAGAGCAGCCATCATGAGTTATTCACATACTTGTATCCGTCTGGTAGTGGGTGATTGGTGGATTCAGATGTTAGCACTCCACTCATCTGAGAGCACCTGTATAAGCAGCCTCTTGAGTTATTCTTACACTTGTGTCCGGCTGGTAGTGTGTGATAGGTCCATTCAGAAGATATTGACACTCCACTCATCAGAGAGCACCTGTTGAGCAGCCATCTTGAGTTATTCTCAGTGGGTGATCGGTGGATTCAGAAGGATATCACTAATCACGACGACCTAGCATTTTATGCCTAAGAATAGGTGGTGTCTTGTAGCGCTGCATTGCGAAATGTTGGGTTGAAGTACGTTTTCTGCCATTTTTTCATCACTTCTCAGTAGTAGTGACCGTGCATTGTGCAGGGGTAGTCAGACGCCCAAGCACACTTTTCTTGCTTGTTCACGGTGTGTGGAGAGGAACCAAGTCCAGTGGCACTGCAGTTTTTAGTGAGCAGGTGCAGTGGCACTGGAGTCCATAACACACCAACTGCGGCTGCCCTTTACTATCAAAGCAAGGGCTTGCGTGTCCCATTTTAATGCTTGCCCCATGATGCCCATGCTATATAACTGGACAGCCTTGGTCATCTGTGTCTCTGGGCCTGTGATGTCCCTAACGCCAGCATAAACGTGATCTATGTAACCTGATGAGCGAAACATCAGTGTCTCATCTCTCACGCTCATTCTTTCAACATTTTGCCATAAAGTTCTCTCAATTTCTTGATGTACCCTTTTCTGTGTAGTTTAGTATTTAGTTATACCATCGTTAGGGAAATAACTCCCAAATACTGAAAAGTTTGAAGGGTTATATTTGGATTTTGCTTGTGATGAGACCAGGTTCTGGTGTTAACCTGGACTTCAATGGGAATTCACAAGGGCATATTATCAAGCCCATTATCGCCGCTTTAGCGGCAGTTTCCTGCCGATAAAAGCGGCGATAATGTATCGCCCTTTCTTGATAATATGGCCCATAGTTCCTCTCATGGTAAGAGCAAATAAAAACCTCTGTTAGACCCAGTCTCCGCCGCAAGCCGATCAATAACTTCACTTCCCTGGAAATTATCCTCCTGTTTCAAGCCAGGCTGTGTCCCAAAGATGTCACTAGCCACAGTCTGCGTTGGTCTGTCATGTGTGGAAGCTGTGGTGGACGCATGAACATGCTGTTATACATGCTGGTTCTACATCTAACACCCCAGGAACACTAACATGAAGACTCACAGGATGTTGTAAAAATCTTGAAGCGTGTGAGGAGTTACACGTCAAAAAAAGCTCAGGTTTACACAGTGTCGCTAGTAAAGGCCGCATTCTGAGTTTCCTGCTTTTTTGGGAGGGAATACTGCACCCAGGAAATACCAGTACCACCTCCAGTGCCATATTTACCGGGTGCAGTATTACCACACATAAAGGAAAAAGGGTTCCTTGGTGATGTGCTGTAAGCATTGCTTCCTGCCTACACTCCTCCCATCAATGCTTGTCACAGAAAGGCGGTCACTAATTGCTTCCCTGCCACATCACATACTACACTGCCTGGACGTCCCGCCTAACATCCACCGCTAGTGACTGCCACCATTAGTATGAACTCCCACCCTCCAGGGTGCCCAACCTGGGGGTGCAGGTAAAGCATTTTTGCTTTTATTGCATCATTCTGTGGTGACTTCCCTGTTTAAGCATGTTAGGGCCTGAACCCCAGCAGCTGAGCCAATTGCAGCAGGCAAACCCAAGGTAACAACAACAACAAAAGTAATAATACCTACAGTCGCACACACAGGGGATGGACCTAGCAAGTTCTACCTACTGTGGACCAGAGTCCCTACAGCAATCCATGAGGTAATCTATACCTAACACCTGGGTGGGCCCCACAGACCTACTACCTTGGGTAGGTGACAACCTTTACAGTGTGACTACACCTCACACCAATAAGTGAAGCCTTTAATGTGCGGTCCACACACAGCAGTCTGCAACCAGGCTATTGGGCAATCGTACTGTCCCAACCACCAGCCAACAGACTGTATGCAACACATTCATAAATGACTTAGAATGGTGTTCTCAGGCAGGCCCAAGGAACTCAAGCTAGCGCGAGAACACCATGAAATAATAAAGCAGTGTTCACAAGTATTGAACAACATGCAATGGAAAACAAGCAAGGTGACAGTACCACGCCCTTCCTCTTAATACAAACACATAGAAAAGAGATTTTATAAATATACGCATAGGTTGAACAATTTGACAAACCTCTAAACGGGTAAAGACCCCTGGGAATAAGAGAATGATGAGAGTTAACGAGGAGAGCTAGGAAAGGGTCAAACTGCAAGCGAAAACATCCATCAAAAGAAGACATGAGACCTCAATTCGGCGCACGAAACAATGACATACAAAAGCAATGTTCACACGTATTGTACACTGTACTATGGCAAGCAAGCAAAGTAAACGTAGCCGACACCTTCCCTTAATACAAACAAATAGAAGAAGATGTGATTAGATGGACGGACAGTCAGACGGACAGATTAGACAGACCAATTAGATAGACAGATTAGATAGAAAAATAGATTAGACAGATAGATGGATCAGATAGATAGATTAGATAGATAGACAGATAGATAGATTAGATTAGATAGATAGATAATGATGAACAGTAGGAAAAACCTCAGACCAGTAAAGGAAAAATGAAAAGCAGAAACCAGGGTGAGCTAAGAAGGGGTCAAACCATGAGAGGAAATACAAAACATTAAGCAACAACATAATATAACTCCAAAAATAGAAGCAAACATTGCTGAAATCAAATATTGAGGCACAAATTGCAGAAGTCGGTTGTGAGACACAAAGTAGTGAAAATGTCTATCGAAAGTAAAACTAACACACTCCTCAAAGCGCTTTGGGCTTTTTTGGTTCTTCTGCTTTCAAGTGTATTCTTCTGTTCGTAGGGCTCTTCTTTATCCATATGAGACAGCTGATTTCGAGCTAAAATGTCATCAGTATTAAATTCATTGCAAGACATGGCTTTACCTAATGACTCAGGAAACACTGTAGATCATCACACCAATGTACTTTTGGAACAGAAAATCCTGGCAAGTAAGAATGTGGGGACACAGGAGCAGATGTACTTATCATGTTTTTACTTTAAAGCTAGTGGAAAAAACGAAATCTGATTCCTCAATAGGTTCCTCACTCTGATTGGATCAAGATGGATACAATTTAACTAATCTGTTTATACACCAACAAGTGTGATTATTCAACACAGCTGAGGTTTATGACTTTGAAAACTTGGATAATCCTTTCTAACTGAAAAATGCATCTTTATTTTGACCCTATCACCAACAGCAATGTTGACCTTCATGAGCAGAAGATAATATAGAGAAATCTAATTTACAGTCCATTTTCTTATTCACATTCTCCTTATCCAATTATACACATTGGGGCTATTCGCAAAGGTAATTTAGACTTGTAAGTAAGTAACCCTTGTAGGTTTACTCTTACAGTTTTGAGTAACTTTACCACTTTTGTCTATTCAGCATTTATAAGTGTTGCACAACTGACAACATCCATCACAATGCATTGAGACAAATGATAATAAGGGGCAAAAGCAGTGCCTCAAGAATAATCTGTTTTAGCAACTCAAAAGCCCTCTCGTTTTTTGAGTACCGCCTCAAAGGCAGTCATGGCAAACCTTATTGACAAATCTTAAATAAAATACACAAACCCAAATAAGAGGGAAGGTGGTCCTTGTTTGAAGGAACTTCCATTCTTTCAATGGACTGCATTGTATTACATTTGGGACTTAAGCTCTCCTGTGAGATAGAATCACCCAAATATTTAACTTCTTTAGTTAAAAACTTTCATTTTTCCATTTAGAGGGTCATTCCTTTATCTTACAAGATCTTTTAAGACTGGGACAACATTTCTGCATCTCAATTTTCAGAGCAAAAATCAAAATACTGTCTTGGAAGGCCATTACACCTTCCAAACCCCCATAATCACCACAGCTTTTGAAAAACAGAAGCTTCTGCATCTAATCGAAACAGCATTCTAATGTAACAAAAAGCACCATGGTGTATAATACATGGGGTTAATTCTCTGCATTCTTTAGCAAGCTCAAAATAGTAAAAGGCCAATTTCAAATCTAAAGAAGTGAAAAACTTTGCTCCCTCCAACAATGCAAAAAATTCCTGAATTTTAGGCATTGGATTGGCAGACCACTGTTTAAGTGATCTAAGGTCTGCACACAACTTTAAGGATTCTGATTTTTTTTGTACTGATAAAATTGGTGAAACCAATTCAGATCTCTTAATTGATTCTATAACACCGTGAATATATATATGCCCTTAGATATATTCAAGAAGTGGGTGTCTATATATAGACCTTGAATAGACAACTTAATAACTTTTTAGCACTCAAAAGAACATCACAGAGTTTTTATTTAATGGGACCGACATCTGATTCAAGCTCAGTCATGGACAAGGAGTGTACAAATCCTGGGCACACGTATATATTATACAGTTGATACAGAACTGAAATTATAGTGAAGTCAACACCGGTGGTTTCATGAAGGTTGTTTTATGCAAGAATGTTCATAAAAGAAAACAATACAGCCGACACGTGTTTCGTCAACAGGTCGCTACCTGTGACTCTTCAGGGCTTAAACGCGTTATTCCAGAATCGACGAACCAGTGATAATTCCAACCCGTTCCATGGGTACAAGGAGCAGCCTCGGATGAGGCCGTCTGAGATAACGGAATACAGCGGGCGGGTGCGTCCGTGTATGAGCGGAGCCTGGGGGTGCAGGGTTCAGCCGTTGCTCGTATCGCCAGTGGAGAATGGGAGCTCCTAAAGAGTCACAGGTAGCGACCTGTTGACGGAACACGTGTCGGCTGGCGTTGTTTTCTTTTATGAACATTCTTGCATAAAACAACCTTCATGAAACCACCGGTGTCGACTTCACTATAATTTCAGTTCTGTATCACCTGTTTATATATACGTGTGCCCAGGACTTGTACATGTTTGTCTGCCTATGAGCTCATAGCTTATTCCTTATCCAGGGATTTGGGTCTTCCCCTGACCTGGTAGCACCGTGAAGCATTTGTTCTTTGTTTCCTTATAACCCTGCATTGTTACTTGCCCGAGTGCCACTCACCTGCTACCTCAAAAACCCTTGCAGAAACCATGGACAAGGAGTAACCGACCTCAACAAATCAGAGCCTCCTCCTCACTTTTTGAGCTCTGCAAGAAGCTGAAGACGTAGCTTTCAATATAAGCACCTTGTGGACCACACAATTGCCTCAGTGCCTGGATACCCTCTTGGGTGATTAGTGCACTATACAAATCAATATAACAAAACATAACATAATGTGTCAAAAACCAGTGACCTTTCATATTTCTTTCAAAAATAGCACATGGGTCTAATATGATTCATAAATTGCACTGATGTCTACATTCTAGTACATGTATGTTGACCTTGCTTGGGCTGCATAAATTAGCACTGTAATTCCTAAAAAGCAATAGTTAAAAAACAGCACAATACTTTTCTTCCCATAACCATAAGCTTTTGCATTATTTGGGTCCAGACAGTTATTATTCCAATTCATTTTTAAAAATATTCTGAACTCAATGTGAATGGGGCACTACAATCCACTTCACGTGTAATCTCGTGAGTTACTACTCTCCATTTCGGTGGTTTATAAGGTTCAAGGTTCACCTTTGTTGTAGGCATGGCTTCCCTGCTGCGTGTAACTTTTAGTTGTCCTTATTCTCTACCTGCAGCTTAAAAGGCTTGCTTAACTAAATGAACTCTCTTTTGTACACTACACACACTTGACAATTGCCTCATCTCACTACTGTTAGATCTGGGGGTCTCTAATTGGCAGAGGTAAGTACCTTAGTTCAAGTAGGGACCCTTGCTTCTAGTCAGGGTGAAGAAGTGCACACAGTAGATAACCCCTGCTCACCCCCTTGGTAGCTTGGCACAAGCAGTAAGGCTAAACTCGGAGGCAATGTGTAAAGCATTTGCGCCAGCACACAACAGCAACAACATCCTAGGCACACCACAAAAGGAACTCCACACAAGGTTATATGAAAATAACTTTTGTATTGTCAAAACCACATCAGGTAGAAATCACACATGTACATTGTGCCAACTGGCACGGGCAATATTCACAAGGGATTATGTACAGGACAGGGCCACATGGGCCACTGTCAGAATCAACACTTTTAGAAATAGAAATACTGTCAGAAATTAGAATAAAAGGATATAAAATCACTGTAGCACTAATTAGCAAGAATAGCACACAACCAGTAACTACTGGTAACAGGTAATTACCACCTACGCAACCCTAACCACCTTACGAGAATGTCACGCAGGGGACCAGGACCTCACTAGGACCACCTGTACTGGAAAGAACAACCACCTAAGAATAAAATACATTTAGGGGTATCAGCAAGAACACATTACACATGATGCATCACAACATTCAGAGGTGTAGGGAAAAGGTAAACACATGATGCATAAAAACACATTCAGCGGTGTAATAATAAGGCACATGATGCATCAAAAACACATTCAGAGGTGCAGGGAAGGAAAAACACATGATGCATAAACCAACACATTCAGAGGTGTAAAATCAAGGAAGACACATGATGCATAAAAACATTCAGAGTTGCCAGAACATAACTCAATAGCGAAAAAACACTTTAGGCAATTACCATCACATAATAATCACATTGCGCCTAAATAAAATCACATACCAGCCCCCATCTAATAAAGGGACTAAAGAGCCCTGTGTCCAGAATGTCAGGGCGCGCTGCCAATGCAGCGCCAGTCAGGGGTGCGCCACTGGCGCAAAACCTAAACGTTGCAGGTGCCCACTACTTGCTGGGCACCTGGGAACAATCACAAGACCTAAACGGTGCAGCTGCCCACTAATTGCTGGGCAGCTGAGAATCATCAAAACTGCGACAGGGCCCTCACTGGCCCTAGGACAGAACTGCACCAAAATGTAGGAGCCACACAGGCTCTGGGCAACCCTGCGCAGAACGTTGGAGCCACACAGGCTCTGACACTACACATAGTCAAACGTTGGAGCCACACAGGCTCTAAAACAAATATGGTCCATGGAGTCCTCAGGCTCTGAAAACAATGGCACCTCGAGCCTCGCTGGGCTCGTAAATCGAATATGGGCGGGAGCCTCTCGGGGCCCGAACACAAAATGGCCCGCCGTTGGAGCCTTGCAGGGCTCAAAACAAACAATGGCCCTGAGCCTCTCTGGCTCTTAAACAATTCTGAACAAAGTTTGGGCCCCTCTGGGCCCGGACTGCAATACACCTCGTTGGAGCGGACCACTGACACACGGGGCCGCTCTGGTGCAGTCCCTTACATTGGCACTGCAAAGAACTGCCCCCAACCGTTGGAGTCCTGCTCGGGGGACTCAACATGTGGAAATGCCCCCAGAGCCTCGCGGGCTCCCAAGATCCAAATGTGGCCCCTTCGTTGGAGCGGCCCCCTATCAGGCGGGGGCCGTTCAAGAACTAATGCTGCTGCGCTCCCGGGGACACTCACCGGGACTCTCGCTGGGGCTCCTCTCTGTGTTCTCTCCTCCCCCGCCCTCCTCCCCGGCAGCGCTACTCACCAGCTGCCTCTCCGGGAGGGGGGGGTTGCTCCACGCTTCACCCGGTCCCCCATCTCGGGACCGGGACTTCGGAAGGTGGAGCCCTCCTGGCTCCAGGCTCATTCCTCGGCCGGGCTCCCTCATGGCGGCCTCTGCAGACACCCGGGAGCCAGCCAATGGCAGTGCGGCTCCCGGGACGAGCCTCTGACGACGCTGACGCCTCAGCCAATCTCTGCGCGGCTCTGTCGATGACGCGGCGGGGCTGGGGCCAGTCCCAGCGCGGCGTCACTGAGGGGCTCGTCGCTCTCCGCCAATGGGAGTGCAGATGCTTCGGTCTCTCTCCGCGATCCCCGGCCAAGGCGGTGATCAAACGGGGGCAATAAGGAGGGGTGGGCACCCTCGAAATTAAAATAAAATAGAGAAGCGAGGTGGGTACTCGCAAAAAAATTAAATAAACGGGCCAAGTCGCAGGATAGGCACCTGCCAATCCTCACGCAAAATGCGTGACGGCGACATGCTCGCTATGGGACCAAATAAAGCGCTCTCCCAGCGCTAGAAGCAATAAAGCAGCCCCCATGAGGGAAGGGGGCAGGAGAGCCAAGCCAAGGGGTCCCCAAAAGTCCTGGAGGAGTAAAAGTGGGCAAAACAGCTCCCTGCAAAGAGGAGTCCTCCAGCATCCAGGAAAGTCCATCAGATAATCAGGGGCTGGGCAGGGCCCAGGGATTCCCCTGGGCCCAAGCAACAGCACGCCCCTGGTAGGATTCAAGTCAGAAAACAAGAACATTTTGGAAGGGGACACAGCCCCTTTTTATACAGAGAAATCCTTTGTCTAGCAGGGTGCAGGCAGTGTGAGAACCAGCTAGAAATGGTTATAGGGAATTCCTTTCACTGGCCAGGCTAGGGACATCAGACACACCCCAGGGGGTGGAGCCAGCATTGTGTGGGGAAAACCCAGCCTTACTCAGGACCCTCAAACCAGACGGTCAATCCACAAGCAGGCCCAGGCTCACTCCTCCCCTCACATCAGCATGCTAAACACTCCATTCACCACCGGGGCAGACCCTCCCAGACTCTTGGAGCCAGGCTCACCAGCCAGCCTCAGCCAATCACACACCAGACACAAATGACACAAATATGCCAACTTCTAAAAGTGGCACTTCTACACTAGACACAATCATGCCGCATATACCATTGTGCAGCATTCAATTTCACGAGTTCGCACATACCAAACTCGACCCTGCACTCCCCACACATCAGGAACTGCCATGGGCATACATATTCCCCATTCATTCCTATGGGAGGGCAGGTCACTCACCACACATACACAGCGAGCTCACGCACTTTACACTGTACCACAGTGAAAAAGTGCACAGAGGTCTAAAATCACCAGCACCAGGTCACAGAAACAGGCTAGGAAAAAGCAAAAAGTTGCGGGTGAACCTGCCAAAAGGGCCAGGTCCAACAACTACCCTTAAAACATGCACTGGACAGAGCAAGGCAAGACTTGTTAATGTGAATCTTGGATAGACAACTGGCACTTGGTTCTCTAGAAAATTATGGATTGCCTGTTTTATCTGCTTTATGTTTGTCCAAATTAAATTTTCCTCTAACTAAAGCCGCTTCAGCATGTACAGCTTTATTGTTGTTGAATCTTTTAAAATATTTGTTGGATCTTTCTATACTCCTGCCAATTCCCAAAAATGTCAATGATGGTCTGATTCCACTGTCTAAATAATTGCTCTTGTATTTCTTTTACTGTAACTGTGTACAATTATTTGATCAGTGATATATTGATATACCATTGCTCCAAATTCGCAGGTAGATGCCAATACCCTGAGGATACTAAATAGTGTAAATAGGCTCATTATCTAAACGACACCTGGAGTAAATATTGAACGTTTTCATCACCACTTGCGGCTGGCTCCTCAGTCAAGTGCAGGTTAAGCCTGTCCAATGCTTCATTGTACTCATCATTTGCACATTGTAGTACACCCCCTAGTGGCGGCTGAAGGTTGGTGAGTGATTAAACATTTCCTGGGATACTATTCCCAACAAGTTCAGTAGAATACCATTTTTTTTGCTGCTTGAAATTAGTTCTCATCTATGGCAACCAAGTAATTATTATAAGGCCCAAGCCCATTATGCCATCTTACCTGTTCCTCAACCTACTATCAGAGATACAAAGCTATCCCTAGGTTAGCAAAACCACACAACATGAGTGAGAGGGGGCACAGGCCCACTACTGTGATAACTCAATTGTTCTTTGGCTAGAGCCATCTCACACCTAGGTGGACCCCTTACACCTGCTACAGTAGCTACTGAGTTATCCATACAATATCAACACCTCACATGTGGGTGAGCCCCATAAGCAGAATGCCTAGATGATATTAACCTAAACTTAAATTAGCTCCGGGTTTCTGAAGAAGAACCTCAAGACAGCAACATAATATCACAAACAATGTTGAAATACCAAGCCTCGGCCCAAACACTATGCTATGAACGTAGATGAAGATGAATAATCACTCATTATGTAAGCTCTTCTCTCACCACCTGCACCCACCCAACCAATTAACAATATCAACTTGCATTGTTCTTACCCACACCTCCCCCTAATATCCAACATCTCTCTACCTACCTAAACTCACTCCCCCTTTAAAGATCTCAACACTATTATATGGCCTCAGCAGTCACTCTAAAAAATCCCAGTTAGTTGCTGCACGTAAACTTACTAACAATTTCCCATTACACATACACACACACACCCATTATCTGAACCAAATAAACCTTTATCTGACATAAAACACCCCACACAAATATTTACACCATCCTTTAGTCATATGCACTCTCAATTCATTGAGATATCCGCTCACCACATCTTATCCTCTCCTCCAACTACCAATCCACTTAACAATCTCACAACCAACATTCACTCAAAACTATCCCAGTCAAATATTTAGTTAATCTATTGGGTAATTCTGAAGATGCAGCCTCTAATCATGTGCATTCCAGAACAAACATTTGAATTGCTAATACACCATCAACCACATAAAGCCTCACTAAACATTGACCACTTAGCCCAATTTTGTAACTGCCAAGATATAGAGAAGAAAATCAGGCTGTGATGGAATACACAGCAGAAGCATTTATCTCAAAGCCATGTGAGCCTCATTGTTAGAAATGGGAGTCTCTAGTTGGCAGAAGTAGGTACCTTTGTCCAAATAGGGACCCTTGCCTCTAGTCAGAGTAAGGGGGATACACTCTTTAGATAACCCCTGCTCAACACCTGGGTAGCTTGGCACGAGCAGACAGGCCTGTCCCAAAGACAATGTGTGAAGTATTTGTACCCAAAACACAGAGTAATACAGTGCTAACACCACACGTGGACAACAACCAGTTTAGAAAAATAAAGTATATTTATCTAAACTCAACAAGGCTAAAACAATAAAAATCCAACGTACAAGTATTAGGAATATGACTTTAAGAAGGTTTTAAGCAAGTGGGTCCACAGAAAACTATGTATGTGGGATTTCTCTCAAAGTATCTGTAGTTGCGTTACTTTTCCAGCTTCCAACAGCAGGAACAACCTCCAGAGGTCTAACACAGTAACAGGCACCTCTTGGCAGGTCAGACCTCCCAGCAAGGAAGTTCAGGGGAGCTGAGGGGGAAGATTTTGTGTCCCTGAGACTTCAGAACAGGAGGCAAGCTCTTCTCAAGCCCTTGAAGCTCTTCCTCAAGCAGGGGGACACAGTACGCAGCAAAGCCAATGTCCTTTCCTTGGCAGAAACAGCTACTACAGGCCAACCCCAGCCAGCACACAGCAAAGGGGCAGTACTCCTTCTCCAGTTTCTCCAGCTCTTGTTCTTGGCAAAGGTTTCTCTTGATTCCAAAAGTGATCTAAAGTTCTGGGGTTTTAGGCGTAATACTTATACCCAAAAATGTCTTTGTTCTCTTTGTGCAAGGGTCCACCTCACTGGTGCAGTGGACCATAGGGGGTGGATATAGCATTTTGCTAGGGAGACAGGCCCTATTCAGGTGCAAGGAATTCTACACCCACTACACTAATTGCAGCCTAGGTCTATTCAACCCAGCCCTGACTCATTCGGGAAATGCAGGACACACATCAACCCCGCAGAGGCTGTCTTAGAGAATGCAAATCCCCACCCCCTGTCACTCCAAAACCAGACAGTCAATACACAAACAGACAGGGGCACACATAATGGCTAAACATTTTTATTATTTATTTAGCTTGTCTTCTTCAAAATACGAAAATTTTGGTGATCAGGGGAGAGACACAGATGTTTGAAAGTCCAAATATATATACGATGTTATTAGGATGCCAGTCTCGACAAATGCTCCTTAAATTTCTCGAACCAAGTTACTATAATAGAACCCAATTCAAGACTGTGTTAGCTGCATTTAAAGGGTGGAGATGGATACGCAAAATTATTGGTTTAAATCGTATCAATTTCTATACACCATGTGATTCTATAGAATTATTTCCTTTAATATTTCGGGACAACAAGATGAGGAACTGGGCTGACAAGGGCATTTGCCGTCTAGGGGATATGTTTAATGGCGGTGTTATGAAAAAAAAAAAAATAAAAAAAAAGAATGGCTAAACAAGAAAATGCTTACTTTCTAAAAGTAAAGAACAAATTCCTATAGGGAAAAACAAAGTAATCCCTACCAATGGGTACTTGATCCCTAAACCGTCTTTCTTCTTTATAATTCAAATACCAACTCCAGGTGTATTATCAAAGTAATGCTATATCCTTTCTTGAAATATATAAAAGGAGCATAAACATGTACACTAATATATACACACATATACATGGATGTATGACGGTACAACGCGTACCGTCACAACGCGTGCTGTTACAACGCGTCCCTTACAACGCAAGTCGTTACTACGACTTGCGTTGGGGGCGCGGATGTCGAATAGTATAATTTACTATTCTAACACCAGTCCCCGTGGACACTAGGGAAGGTGTTGGAATAGTAAATTTACTATTTTTAATCTTCTAGCGCCCTCCAGCGCAAGTCGTGGTAACGACTTGCGTTGTTACGGACGCGTCGTAACAGCACCGCGGGGAAACATCCGCATTGTAATGGATGTTTCCCATATACATTTACCACTCCTTCCTACCAATTCTTACTAAATACGGTCACTAATCACAACCCAAGCAAATTCCTTCAAAAAGCAATCCAGAAAAGACGTTGTCCAATACACACCAGAAGGGGTAGATCAACCCTCCACATAGTACATGAAGTGTGACATGATTGGTGATGGGTTCACAGTTCTATAATCTTTTTTCTTTTTTCAAATTACTTCGTTTTTTCCCTCCAAATACTAAGTTCCCTTTTCTGGTACTAATGGTGATGGGTCTAGTAGTTTAGGCTTTCCTTTCCTTTCCGATCCCCTCCATTTAGGAGCTTCACACCAGCGTTTCTCTTTAGCCACAACAGTCCCGATGCCCCCCCTTTTTTATACACTAGGAAGACGCAGAACTTTTTCGCAGTCCTTGTTCTGTTTTCAGTCTGCTGAGGACGCGGTTCCTTAAATGGCACCTCCATGGATGTCCAACAGAATCACATGATCAGAATCTTTCTTTAAGACTGCTGCTCACATTACGGCGTTCCTTTGAGAGCTGTCACAAGGGGAAGCTGCTCCACGATTCTTCCGGTAAGCTGGTACAGCCTCTCACGCTCTCGATGCCTCCTTTTTAAGACTTGGTCCGAGTGACCTCCTCTGACTCATTGTCCATGCCCTGTTTATTGTAGATCACTTTATTGTACAGATGTTGCCATTAGCTGTCCCCTTCACTTACAGACCAGTGTTTAACGCTCCATATTGCAGGATGGTTCTCTTTCTGACAGGTACCCTGTGAGTTCCTTCGGCTTCAGCCGTTACACATGTCCTGTTTTTTGCACCATTAGACTTATCATTCATTGATCCACCCGTGAGGTTCCGTGAGAATCATTACGACGTTTTGGGCATTCTCGGATATGGACAAGTTTGGTATCTATGAACCGTAAATGACGAGATTAGTAGGTATATGCGTTTACGCTACACTACTTAGACGGGTTCGTTTCCTTTACGGGTTTTTCCATCTGAACCCTCGGGTTCCATTTTAGATACGGCATCCATTTTGTTTCTTGCCCTCACGTAGCCAGCGAAGGGACAACGCCCGCTTCGTGACCCTGGGATTTCCCAAGGTCTGGCGGAAGATGAATATTCTTTGGGGTCGTCTTTACGACCGGGGGAATGACACGGCAAAGGCAGATGGCTCAGCTTGAGGCTTATTCTGCCGTGTTGGTCTATTGTTTCAGCTTTATACATGTTAGGTTTGAGTCCTTTGATCCTGTGATCACGCTTCCGATATTGCCCCCACACTCTTCTGTTACGGTTGTCTGTCTTTCTTACACCTGTTCCTGTCTCTTTCTTTCGCCTGTTTACAACTAGAGTGGAATGTGCCTTATGGCGAGATGATGTGCTTTTACAGTTGGGAACCGGCAATGTTACTATAATCATGTTCCGGGCTTCTGAAAACATGAATGCAATCCTTTTGAAGTTTACTGTGGGAACTGATTTGTAACCTTTTGTTCGTTATGTCGAGCAATGACGAAAATGTGTATAAAAGGAGCGATTCCCTTTTGCAATTTGAAGTAGACTCTCAGAACCTACACTATGTTGTACTTCTTGCGATTTCTGTATCCCTGCAGTAATAAACGCTGATCTTTGACGCCAAAGGAAGTGTCCCGTGTCTCTGTCACTTGTACGCCAGACCAGGTAACCCACGAAGGTTTCAGGTGTTGTTCCCTGGCACCGCTGGGCCTTAAAGAACCCAGTCCTTCAGTTTGGCGCCCAACGTGGGGCCACATCAGCGGTACCGGTCCAAAACCTGACGATCGTGAGGAACTTCGTGTGAAATCTCCGAGGAAAGGTGCACCCCGCTTCATCGATCCTGTTGTCGAAATAAGTGGTCCGAAGACTTTTCCTGCGAAGATCCCCGCCTCCTGACGGTTGCGACGGACCGATGCTCTGAATGTCGACCTGTTTTGGCGCCTGGCGTAGTCCTTTGTACGGCGAGACGACAGACGGGCCTTCCTGGTGACGCCATTGAGTTCTCAGTTAAGTATTTGTGGGTCGCTCCCAGTATCCTTGGTTGTTGTTGGTGCTTAGTCGTTTTGCATGGTTCCATTGCATTTGTGGTTCTTAGTTGTTGGTTCTTAGTTGTTATTTGACAGTTGCAATTGCCAAAAACCGAGGGTTTTGTATTTCACGAAGATTTCGTACTTCGATAACCCTTGAAGTTTGATACTAGGTTAGCGTGCAAGATGCCTGGCCATAGTGGTTTCCTTGGTTTCTTTAAATGTCACAGTATGGACTCCCGGTTGGAGGACTCGTGTCCGATACCTCCAGTTGGAACTCCGATATATGAGCTCTATAGTCGACATGGTGTGGGCCCTATTATATATAATGAATATTGGATTCGTTATACGAAAAATGACAGTGACCTTAGTTGGCCATCACATGGAAGTTTCGACACTAAAATTTTAGATAATCTCGAAGCGAAACTGTTTAAAAGAAAATCTAGGCCGGCTATGTTCGATTCCTTTCGGTTATGGCGCAAAGAGGCCAGGCAGAAAGAAATCAAACAGCTTAAGAAAAATAAGAAAGAAAGTAGTATCATTACGATAATGCAAGATGCAGAATGTCACCATCAAGATAAAGCAGATAAAGAAACGGAAGTTTCAGTTAGACTGCATCACATGTGGGCGGATAAATGTTATCCGGTGTTATCGTCAAATCTCGATAAAAAGGAAGAAGACTCGAAAGAGGATCCTTTGTTAGCGTATTTAATGAAATCACCACCTCCTTATGCACAGGGTGCTACGGCTCCTGTAGTTCCTCCTGTTCCCCCTCCTGTTGTTTTGGCGGCTACTGGTCAGCCTGTTGTTGGTCCTGTTCTTGCTCCTCTACCTGTTCCTCTTCCTACTGCTTCTTTGCCTGTACCTTCTCAGTCTATTGTTCCTGCTACCCCCACTGATCCTACAACCACTTCTAATGCTGTTGCTCCTGTTCTTTTTTCCTCTTCTCCTTCCGTTCGTAATCGTATCCCTAACTCTGTTGTTACCCTCTACTCCCCACTTTCCGGATCGTTACTTCAATCCGATGTCTCTGAAACTCCCCAGAGACGAAGTCAAATCCCTGGTGGAAGAGAGAGAGCGACGTTAGAAACTATGGCGCGTAGATGGATTAGACACCCTGCTAAATACACCTCACGCATAGTTTTCGATACATTTTCTCAGTTCAATGAGCCAACACAGAGATTTGTGTTTGAAGAAATGTGCAACTCCTTGAGGGAAGAGTGGGATAATGATGACTTAGATGATGTACCGCCCGAAATGACCGAACTTCAGAGTCGTTTTTTGAATGGTATGATCGTAGGTGCAGATGTACGACGTGCATTAGAGCGATTATTAGCCTTTAGGTCTACAGTGCCTTCTCGGGTGTCGTTTGATGACGATTCCGATACTCCAAAAGCGAACTCCGGTCAGTATCCTATGAGAGAGGTTCCGCCAGTTTGGATGCCAGGGGATCCGAACGCTAATCCTGTGGTTCTGCCGTATTTTCAAAGGGTTTGGATACACCTCCCATGGAAGCGATCAGAAGTCTTACAGGTGAAGCAATCCTTGCCTGATCCACGCAAAAATCCGGCAGGTTATTATAAGGAGTTATCCCAACTGGTGGATGCTTCTATTATGAACCTTGCTGACATCGACATGTTGTTTGGTAATATTGTACCGCAACCGATTTGGGCAAAAATCCGCCAAGAGAATCATTTAGCTGAGTTGGGTGGTGATTGGGCTACGCTATTAGCGGCTGATGGATGGCAAATTGGTGGGGCTAAGCCCGAGCAGTTAATTACGGATTTGCCCCAAAGAATCATTACGCTCATGAAAACGCTTATGCCAGCGATGAGGGTGAATTGGGACAAATTGTCGGCTTGTAAGCAAAAGAAAGACGAAAGTGTCTCCGATTTCTTTACTAGATTTGAGGAAGCATTCATTGATCATAGTGGTCAGGACATGAGTACGGAGGGAGGACAGCGGTTATTTGTTGATAAGTTTGTGTTAAATTTGTTGCCTGAATTATGCAAAAAATTGAAAAATTCAGAAAGTGCATGGGCCGTTTCAACCACTGCTCAAATACTAGCGACGGCTCAATACTACGAAAATAGGGAAAAAGAAGAAAGTGATCGTTCAGATAAGAAAACGAAGGAGCTTAAAACGAAGGTTTTGTTGCAACAAGCGTATCCTCCGCGTTCGAATCAAAATGATTTGCAACAGCAGTATCGGCCACAGGCACAGTCTTCCAGGATGCAGTCACGCTCTGACTCCTCTGACTTTAGATCTATGCTTGGATATAATCAGTGTGCATATTGTAGGGGAGAGGGACATATCAAATTTAATTATCCCACTTTACGTGATCGCTATAATCATGCTTTGGCTCGAGGGGGACGTGGTGGTCCCCAACAGGCATTGCGAGGTAGAGGTTGTGGTAACTCTCAGAATCAGAATGAGCGCTCTCCTACTTCGTTGGATGCGAATAATTGTTTTGATCAGCGGAATGCGAGGTCCGATAGATCGGCACAGTACCATGTGGACGATTATTACATTAGACATGAGATTGAGGCAGGTGATCGTTACTAGGACAGCCACCGACAAAGAGAGGGAGTAGTGTCAGTTCCGGTTGATCAGAGAGGGCCTTACGTCGCAGTTGCTACATCTGGCGTAGTGGAGCCTTTTCTGTTGGACACTGGTGCAGCAAAAAGTTCCATCATGCATTCAAAACTCCCTGGCGCACCTTTGTCCGGCTTAACGAATGTTTCCGTTGGATTCTCTGGCGCCCCTGTTAGCAATCCTGTCTCCAGCCCTTTGCCCCTTACGATTGGTCCTCGTGAGCTGGAGGCTCCCTTGATTCTCTCCACTGGTTGTGGCGAGAATCTTTTGGGTTTGGATTCGTTAAAACGGTTATATGCGACTTTGTACTGCTCTCCTGCGGGAGTGGAGCTTACATTAGGTCAGAGAATAATCTCTCCTATGTACTTATCAATCGATAAGTTCCCACCGGAACTGAGTTCCCTTCCTGCGTCACTATGGGCCACAGGCCCCAATGATGTGGGTTTGTTGGACATTCCACCTTATGTGGTTCAGTTGAAATCAAATGTGCGATTACCACGTATACCTCAGTATCGTATTTCTCTTGATGGTGAGCGAGCGCTATTAGCGATCGTTTATGACCTGATCGAAAAGGATGTCATTGAAGAAACTTGGGGAAATGTGTGTAATAGTCCTGTGTTACCCATCCTGAAACGAACTGATCCATCTAAACCTCCTGTGTACCGTTTGGTAATTGATTATAGAGAGGTGAATAAGATCGTGGTCCCACAATTTCCTGTGGTGCCAGATATCACGGCCTTGTTGACCTTAATTCCAGCTTCTGCCTCCTGGTTCACGGTGATTGACCTAAAGAATGCTTTCTTTAGCATTTCGATTGCTGAGGAAAGCAGAGATCTATTCGGATTCTCACTAGGTGGTCGCAGTTTTAGATTTAAACGCGCACCACAGGGCTATTGTGAGAGTCCATCGATCTACAGTCAAGCCCTTAAAAGTCAACTGGATGCATTTGTATTACCGACGGGTGCAGCTTTGATTCAGTACGTTGATGACTTATTAGTGGCTGCTGATACCGAGGTTATTTGCAGAACCACTACAGTGTCGTTGTTGCAGCATTTATGTGATTTACATCACAAGGTGTCACCTTCTAAGCTGCAATATTGTTGTCAAGAAGTAACCTATTTGGGTCACTTATTGTCAAAAGAAGGGAGAAGGTTGACCCCAGAAAGAATTGCAGCGATTGCTCGAGTGACTGTGCCAAAAACTCAGAGAGATGTGCGTGCCTTTCTAGGTATTACGTCATACTGCAGACAATGGATTCCAAATTTTCATTATTAGCGAAGCCATTATTAGCTCTCACGTGCAAGGATGTTTCGACTCCTTTGCCTTGGACTGAAGAGTGTCAGCAAAGTTTTTCGGAATTATGTGATGCGTTGTGTTCGGCTCCTGTGTTAGGTACTCCCGATTACAGTAAGCCGTTCACACTGTACGTTCACGAGAGGGATGGTTGTGCGTTGAGTGTCTTGACGCAACAATTTGGCGACAAACAACGCCCATGTGCGTATTTTTCCTCAACCTTAGACCCAGTAGCTAGAGCATTACCGAGTTGTCTGAAAGCAACAGCAGCAGCTGCGGTGTCCATTCGACAGTCCGCAGGTTTGGTCATGGATAATATGCTTACGGTGATGGTTCCGCATGCAGTTGACACTCTTCTGAACCAAACGAAAACTCAACACCTGACGAGCGCAAGGTTGTCTGGGTATGAGCTGACACTTTTGGCAAGTCATATACGGATAAAGCGTTGTAATGTGTTGAACCCAGCAACATTGTTGCCGATCAACATGGAATCAGATGATGTAGCACCACATGATTGTTACTTGAGAACTGAAGAAGAGACGAAGGGTCGCATTGACCTGAAAAACACTCCATTGATAGATCCCGATGGTACTTTGTATGTTGATGGCTCGTGCTTCAAGTTGCCGAATGGTGATACGACGACTGCGTATGCTGTAGTGACGTTGAGTACGGTTGTGGAAACTGCGAGATTGAGTCAGAATTCGGCCCAAGCAGCTGAATTGATCGCGTTGACGAGAGCGTGTGTGTTGTCTAGAGGAAAGTGGGTGAATGTGTTTACCGATAGTCAGTATGCATTTGGCGTAGCGCACAGTTTTGGTCGATTGTGGAGAGAACGAGGGTTTTTCACATCGCATGGCACGAAGATACAGCATGGACAACTTGTGAATGACCTTTTGGATGCACTTACATTGCCTAAACAGGTGGCAATAATCAAATGCAGTGCGCATCGGAAAGTTACAGATGATGTTGGCCGCGGTAATGCGTTTGCGGATGAGATTGCTAAGGAGACAGCTAGAGATCTGACAAATTGAATGTACGTTACGAGTTCAGTAAGATGGCCAGCGGAGACTGGTATGTGTGAAGACACAGTTGAGAGTGTGAAAGAGATACAGAATGAGGCTACCGCGATGGAAAAGACTCAGTGGAAAGAAAGCACAGGGAAGTTAGATGAGAATGGATGTTGGGTTGATTTGTCAGAAAGGCAGAGATGGATGTTACCGGATGCATATGTGCTTGCCGTTGTTACCATGGCTCATGGCACGTCACATATTAGCGCAAAAGGCATATGTAAGTTGTTGTCCCCAGTATGGAAGAATGAGGGAATTACTAAGTGTGCGGAGAGAGTGGTTAAGAATTGCATGATATGTTTCATGTACAATCCTGGCAAGGGCACTCCTACTCCACCTGGTCATTTTGCCCCTCCTACATGTCCCTTTGAAATTATTCAGTTGGATTTCATTCATATGGAGAGATACAACAACCTGAAGTATGTCTTGGTTGTAGTTTGTGCATTCTCTAGATGGATTGAGGCTTAGCCCCTTAAAGATAATACTGCCCTATCTACAGCAAAAGTGTTGCTCAAAGAGTATTTCCCTAGGTATGGCATGCCACGGATTGTATGGTCGGATAACGGAAGTGAGTTTGTGGGAAGTGTGATGAAAAGTGTATGCAGTGGCCTTGGTATTCATCAAAAATACCATAGTGCTAATCATCCTCAGTCGGCGGGTTTAGTGGAAGGATACAATGGTACCCTGAAACTGAAACTTGCCAAAATCCAGGCCACGACTGGTTTATCATGGCCAGATGCTTTGCCTCTAGCCCTCTTATCGACCAGAGCGACTGTGCACTCTCGAATAGGGCTTAGCCAATATGAGATTGTGTTCGGCCGTCCTGCGAACATTTGGGGAGTCCCAAGGCCTAAGGAATTTAACAGACTTGAATATCCAATGTTGATTGACTATCTTCATGATCTGACTGCTAAATTGAGTTTGATTCACCAACAGGTTTACGAGGCTCTACCGGCACAAACAGAAGGTCCTGGTCATCGGCTCCAACCTGGCGACTGGGTCGTTACCCGAAATTTTGGACGAAAACGCAATCTTGAGCCTAGATTCGTGGGACCCCACCAGGTGTTACTGGCGACGAGGACTGCAGTTCGACTGGAAGGAAGAAAGCACTGGGTGCATGCCACCCACACCAAGAAGGTTCCGCTTCCTTTGCCAGTAGACACATGGATGAAGAAAGGAGTCGCCTCGACTGAAACAGAGACCCCTTTGTACTATGTACCATTTAGTGATGCTCAGCCTGTAGGGAACGATTTAGTTCAATCAGATATCCCTGTCGAATCATCGAAAACAATACCGTTATCATCAGCATTGGAGAGTTCAAGTTCTGAACTGTTACCTGAACAATCGAACACTGTTTTGCCATCAGAACCGTTATTTGAAGAGCAAACTCGACCAGGAAAGACTCGATATTTTCTTCGATCGCGCAATAAAGACTAATGCATTTGTTTATTTTTGAATTCACGTTACCCCTTACAGTTGCCATGAATGTTATGATTTTGCATATTGTGTGTATACTTTTTTTTTCCTTGCAGCTAGGAGACTTATGCTAATTAAAAGATAAATTGATTAGACCTACCCTCTGGGTTGACCGTAGGGCCGTGCGGGTACCTCCTTCTGTTTAGCAGGTTTCTGACACTAGGTCGATTGCCTTTTGTCAATTTCTGGGAACTCCTGGGAATTGATCATCGCTACTCAGAACGAAGTGCGTCAAGAACGTCACGGATGGTTTTTAGAGGATGGAGTTTTCTAAGCTGTCGGACATAGACAAAATGGTGGTACAAAGATCCAAATTGCATAAGATGTTTCGAACGAAATGTTTTCTGTTTCAGGTTTTTATGTTGTTCTTGACTGTTTCTATGCTACTAGTGGGTGGAGTGTACTTTGGGATTCAATTATTATTGCCTTCCATTTCACCCGTTTCCTTCTCACTTGACCTAAATTCTGTTTCCACTATTTCACCACATTCCTTTCATCTTCTGCCTCAACATGAACAGGCCAGACGTGCGGAATTTATGAACAATTCCTTTGTCCAACTCCTGCATCAGCATCAGTTGGTGATGAATACTACGAATTGTTGGGTGTGTGGGTTAATGCCACATACTATGGATAAAGGTATTCCGTATTTGGTTCTTCCTTACAGCACCCAGGGGTCAGCTCGAGCATTCCAAACTATGTTCCGTAGTGCACTAGATTCCTACCCCCGTCGAGAGCCTCGCTCCACAGACCTTAGTCCCGGCCCGTACCACAAGCCTTTGGCGATAGCGATTGCTGATTTAGATAAAGATATTTTTGATGCAACAATTATCCCAGAGGAAGAGGTGCGAGCTTACAAGGTTCTGAGTGAGGTTGAGTATAGTATGTTAGTAAGTGATAGACAGCTTAAAAGCTCATCTCCGATTTGGATTGTACCTCATCTCGGCCATTTCTGTCTGCAAGGCCTTGGTCGAAATCCAAGAGCTCAGCTTGGGAAGAGTGCTTGTACGGAGACGTATGTCTTACCGATGCTCTCTTCCCCTGTCTTCCTGACTGCCAAGGGTACTTATTTTGTGTGTTACGATCGTGCTTATACGTGGTTGCCTCGTGACTTTTCAGGCACCTGCTATATCGCGAATCTTTTACCACCAACTTTTACGGTTGCCTCAAACTATCACAAGACTAGAGTTGTGAGAGGCGTCGTTAGTAAAGAGGACACTGACAGTCAAGAGGCAGGAGACTTCTTTAAGGGTTTCCTACTGTTTTGGGGTCCTATGGTTAATAGTAGGAACTTGAGACAGTTGATTCGTGTGGTGGAATTGACTGCTAATATCACTGCAAGTGCCCTCGGTAACCTGACAGCAGAGCTTCAAGCGGATAGACTTATGACGCTACAGAACCGTATGGTTCTAGACGTTGTACTTGCAGATAGAGGTGGTGTGTGCAAGGTAATCCATTCGAGCTGCTGCATTTTCATCCCTGATAATGCTCCAACTGTTTATCAAGCCATCTCAAAGTTGCATAAAATCTCGGAGTCCATACACGTGGACGAGGGAGATTGGACGCTTCTAGGATGGTTTTGGGGTCTGATGTCGACTTGGGGTTGGAAGCTTCTGATGATCATAGGAGTCGTTGTAGCGTTTCTGTTCACGTGTTGTCTTTGTGTGCAGTGTGGTCCTGCCTTATGTGGCCTTTGTGCTACAACGTGTATAAGAAGGCCATCTGTGACCGAAGAGACATTGATGGATAGGATGATGTTTCAACAACACCTGAATGATCTGATGAATATCGAAATTGATTCTGATTTCGACTAGTGCTTGCCTACCTGAGGGCAAAAGGAGCGTCTGAGGTTCCGTGAGAATCATTACGACGTTTTGGGCATTCTCGGATATGGACAAGTTTGGTATCTATGAACCGTAAATGACGAGATTAGTAGGTATATGCGTTTACGCTACACTACTTAGACGGGTTCGTTTCCTTTACGGGTTTTTCCATCTGAACCCTCGGGTTCCATTTTAGATACGGCATCCATTTTGTTTCTTGCCCTCACGTAGCCAGCGAAGGGACAATGCCCGCTTCGTGACCCTGGGATTTCCCAAGGTCTGGCGGAAGATGAATATTCTTTGGGGTCGTCTTTACGACCGGGGGAATGACACGGCAAAGGCAGATGGCTCAGCTTGAGGCTTATTCTGCCGTGTTGGTCTATTGTTTCAGCTTTATACATGTTAGGTTTGAGTCCTTTGATCCTGTGATCACGCTTCCGATATTGCCCCCACACTCTTCTGTTACGGTTGTCTGTCTTTCTTACACCTGTTCCTGTCTCTTTCTTTCGCCTGTTTACAACTAGAGTGGAATGTGCCTTATGGCGAGATGATGTGCTTTTACAGTTGGGAACCGGCAATGTTACTATAATCATGTTCCGGGCTTCTGAAAACATGAATGCAATCCTTTTGAAGTTTACTGTGGGAACTGAGTTGTAACCTTTTGTTTGTTATGTCGAGCAATGAGGAAAATGTGTATAAAAGGAGCGATTCCCTTTTGCAATTTGAAGCAGACTCTCAGAACCTACACTATGTTGTACTTCTTGCGATTTCTGTATCCCTGCAGTAATAAACGCTGATCTTTGACGCCACAGGAAGTGTCCCGTGTCTCTGTCACTTGTACGCCAGACCAGGTAACCCACGAAGGTTTCAGGTGTTGTTCCCTGGCACCGCTGGGCCTTAAAGAACCCAGTCCTTCACCCGGACCAGTGTCACTGCAGAGACACTGTCAAGGAGATTCTTCCTGAGTATCCACACACAGTATTGGACATCCCCTGGCAAGTGGTAACGCTTTTTTGAGCTCTACTGGTCCTTTATCTGGGCTGGCGGATACCTTGTTTCTATTGCCAGACACTGGTGGCTATAATATTTAGAACATTCACTGGTGTGTTTTCTTTCCTTCTGCTGCAGTTCCTGTTTGCACAATACACTGCTCGGTGTCTATCTCTTGGATACATATAGGCATCACGTATGCCCCCACTTCTAGCTTATCAAGCTGGTTGGTGTTTTTTGTATCGCACACAACGCGGCTGGGTATGTGAGGTTCTTGCCTGTTTTGAACAACGTTGATGAAGCATTTCACTTGGCATTGCTTAGTTGGATATGTACAGCTGTTGTATCTAGATTGAAGTGGTGCCATTGAGATGATATTTATATATATATATGTTATTTTTTAGGCATTGTATTACTTTTGCCCATGTCCTGATGAGGCCCGAATCAATGGCCCGAAACGCTTTGACCCTACAGACCGGAGTAGTACAACAGATTATGATTGGCATATAAGAAAATTGATACACACTTCTTGTACTACGTGTAGGGTTGATCTACCCCTTCTAGTGTGTATTGGATTACCTCTTTTCCAGATTGCTTTTTGAAGGAATTTTCTTTGTTTGTGATAAGCAACTGTATTTATTAAGAATCGGTGGGAAATTGGCGGTATTACTCTATCAGGACATGTCACACACACCAGTTCATGTCCTACATTTCACATACACTGCCCCCTGCCCAGGGGGCTAACTTGGGCCTACCATAGGGGTGCCTTACATGTAAGAAAAGGGAAGGTTAAGGCCTGGCAAGTGGGTGCACTTGCTAAGTAGACATGGAAGTTAGCAAACTGTGCACATATCCTGCAGTGACAGGTATGAGGTACCTTTTCAGGGCTACTCATGTAGGTGGCACAATCAGTGCTGCAGGTCCACTAGTAGCATCTGATTTACAGGCCCTGGCACACTTCAGTGCACTTTACTAGGGATTTTCCAGGAAATCAAATATGCCTATCATGGATAACCAATCATGTTCACAATTTACACAGAGGGCATATGCACTTTAGCACTAATTAGCAGTGGTAAAGCGCCCAGAGTCCTATAGCCAAAAACAACAGGTCACGAAAAAATAGGAGGAAGACGCAAAAAGTTTGTGATAACCCTGCAAAAAGTGCAAAGGCCAACACTCATTAACCCACAATAGAAAACTCTGATATTCTGCTACAGCAAATACTAGACCTACAATAAGAATGCCCAATTGCAAAATGTTAGACCTAGTGGTTTCTGGCTGGCTGGAACGCATCAAAGCCAGTCAGAATCTACCGCCCTAGATAGGATGAGTATGATACATGTGTCTGATAACCTGTGCTCACCCTCGGGTAACTTGACAGTGAAGCAGTCAGGCTTATTCTTAGGGCCCATGTGTAAAGTGTTGGCACAACACCACCCTCGCAACACACTGCGGGGCTACTTAAACACTCCACACTGTATGTATAAAACCCTGGCTTTTGTATTGCACACACAATGAAATAAAAAATTATATATACATTGAATATACACTTTACAGTAATAAGTAATTGTCAGCTTTCCCATTAGCAGCAGAGCGGCATGAACATACATGCCCTATTCCGAGGTATTCATCAATCACGACATTCCCCAATATCGCATACCTCAATAGTTGTAATGGTCAAGAAATCACAAGTCTTTCACTATGCCCAGCCCCACAGTCAACTACACCACAGAATGATATATGTTGCCCCTGCTGGCACCACATTGTTTAGACTGTTGGAGCTACCTAAAGCGGAATTAAACCGTTGCTTAGTTTCGTCCATCCGGATTTGACCTCCAAGCATCCAGCGGCACCTGCACGAGGGCAGGATCGCTATCCCCCCATAGACAAAAGGTTGTGTCTCAGGAAGCTGGCATGTTTCCTAGTCTCGAGAAATGTTTTCCCTCAAGTGGAGGTGTGAGTTGTTGTAGCTCCCGGCAGCCAGCAGTAGATGCCCCCAACGCACACGCAACCCCTCAGAAACTTTCACGATGCTCTCCTCAACAAACTACCTTGTGTTGTGGGTTCAGGGAGAGGAAGCCCCAGACCGTGAGTGGAGATCGCAATGTCAGGCACTGTCATCCTCCCAATCAGGAGGTCGAAGACAGTCTCAGCTCAGCCTTCCCAACACCCCTCGGACACCACACACTCTGGAGTGAAAGCTAGCAAAGGTCCCCTGGTTGCAAGCATAGGCCCCTCTGACTCTGCAAGCTTCCCCCACACCCCTAGAACTCCTCATGTCCAGCATCTCAGGTGAGCTGCTGATCTTTATGAATACACTCCTCTGAACAGTGTAATGACAGTGTACGTCAGGACTGTCTTTGTCCTAACAGACAATCACTTCCACCTGTTTTCGCTGCACCCTGCCCATTCCTTACAATCTCATGAAAACATCGAGATCCTTTGTGCCCCTGGGATCCTGTGGACAGGAGGCCTGCCAACCTGCCCTTAGAGAGTACTTAGGGACCCAGGCCCCGACAGTTGGCACTTAGCTGCAGGCCAGTAACATCCAAGCAAAATCCACCAGGTGAAAGTCCCCTTCCTGGAGCACGACAAGCTCAAGGCGACCACAAGTCTGCAGATAATCCAGTTGCAGTCCCTTCTGGCCTAATGTCTCCTTTTGTCGATGTTCCACCATCAAACCAGCGTAGTATGGTTCCAAATACAAACGCATCTCTAACTCCTGAGGCCAGAGCCCCAGTAGATATAGATATACCCGCAGTGGCCTTTGAAGATACGATCAGGTCAAAAGGCCGCCTTTGAAATACACAGGCCATCTCTAAATGTTGTCCTGTCTACCATCGTACCCCCGGGAGGTTTGATTACTATTTTCAGTGTGGCCAAGAACCTGCCCCTTGGAATGCAGGTGCCAATTCCACCCCCATGTCACCGTCCCAAAGAGGCCCCTCAGAGTCCGAGGCCTGTAGTTTCCCTTGAGCCCCTAGTTTATAGCCTTCTATCAGGAATGTACAGATGTAGCTTTCACCCCAGCACCGAGATGTGAATTGGAGACAGGCCAACGAGCACAGAGCCACGAACATTGAAATGCTCACTTTCCCAAAGTGACATTTTGTAGGAAGCCGTTTCTGTATATGCTATGCCACTAGGTGGTGATACCATGCCCAGAGTCCAGAGGTTCCCCAAAAGTGTACAGGACTCAATGTAAAACCCAAAGTGCGCTATTAGTGATAGTGGAGTTGAGCATCCTTAAGTCTAACACAGAGGAGTGTAAGACATTTATTGCGCAACATTGACCAATAACGGACACACGACTCAAATTAGAGATCCCTGCTAATTTTAGAAAAATATACTTTGGTACTATTTTATTTTAAGAGCAAGACATTCCTAATTAGGTAAGGAGGAGCCCGATTCACAAAGTTAAACTGAGATGAAAGTCTAACTTTACGACAAAGGGCATTCACTACTCGTAAATGCCCTTTGTGAATCACGAAAGTTATTAAGTTAGACTTTCGCTCATTTTACCTTTGTGAATCATGCCCTATATTTTAAAACAAAATTACTTTTCACTTTTAGAAATCAACACTTGGAACTATTTCTAAACAGTTCAATTTTATCCTATGGGGTAAACAATATTGTGGGTAAACAGGTAAGAATCACCCTTGCAATTCCAGTCTTTGGGACCAAAGGTCAGCAGTTGGGAAGGGCCAGGTAAGTACCAAAACTGCACCACCAGCGGTGCCAGATGCTGAACTCAAAATCGGGTTTCCACCCAATGCTTTCAAGCGAGACTGGGGATGCTCAGAGCCACACAACTTGCGGGTGGATGAATCAGTAGCAGGCGCCAAGCTTTGGTGGTTAGGACAAGCTCAAGGGGGCCAAAACGCAGCACCAAACATACACCTCTAGCGGCACAGGGGCGGTCGGGTGCAGTGTGCAAAATTAGCAGCGGGCGGCCAATGCTTTTCAAACATTTTTGGGGGACAAACAGGCTGTAGGCGTTGCACAGGAGGTTGCAAGAGTAAAACCAATGACAGCAGAGGTAAGTAGAGATGTAGGGGTTAGGAGGGACACCATTGGTTCAGCTCACCAAGGCCCAAGGGCTTCAGGTGCAAGGGTGCCTTTTCATGTTGGTTTCTTCTTACTAGAGCCGGTCGCGGTCTGGGGGATGCTCTCAATTCAGGCTGCAAGCATTGTCGTGGAGGTCAGAAGCTGTCGGACGATGCTGGACTCAAAGTCAGGATCGCTGAGGAGACTTCACTGGGCAGGTGGGCCACTCAGATCTACGTTCCAAGTCTGGGGGAGCCACCTACATACTAAAATTAGGGGAGTAGCAGGAATGGCCATTGGGCACCTTAACTGGGGTGACTACACCCTCTATTTTGCCACCCTCCTTCGAGGGGGCAAAGACCTAGCCCTAACCTTCAAGATGGAGGGGACTGAAAGATATGCTTAACCTTGCCTCCCCCACCTTAGAGGTGGAGTTGGCAGAGGTGGGCACACCTACTATTCTCCTAAGCTTTTCTGCCAAAATTAGGGGTGTAAACTGGGGGCTCCCATCTGCTGCTAGCAGCAGAGGCTGCAGGTCTCATTACAAAGGTAGCAGGCCTTTGAAGCTCCCCCTTCGAGCACTGTCCCATCCTGGGGGAGGAGGTGTGATACCTTTGCCCAGGATGTTCATGGGCTCTGGTCCCAGAGTGCAGGGGCTCTCCACCCAGGGGTCCAGAACATGTCTGGCGGTGGCTGACCGGCTGTAGCTAGTCAGAGACCACATCAGGGTTGGTAGATTTTCAGGGGGCACCTATGAAGTGCCCTCTGAGTATATGGTACAATAAATCTCTCACTGGCATCAGTGTGGATTTTTTGAGAGCAGTAGTTTGGTACCAAACACTCCTGTTTTCAGTGAAACCCTCATGATACTCTGCAACTCGAGTTGTCGAGTTTTCAGCCCATGTAGTCACTTAGGCCTCACTGGCTCTTACTAAATTTAAGAATGGATCCTAATATTGCAGGGGCATATCTGCTTATGCAGATGTGACCTCACCTGTGGTATAGTGCACCCTGCCCTAGGGCTGTAAGGCCAGATAGAGGGATGACTTACCAATACCTTCAGGCAGTGCTGGCTGGAATGGCACCCAGGCAGGGTAACATGCCAGCTTTGTCATTTTCTACCTCACAGGGGCATGCAACGCTGCAAGGATAGCAGGATACCAGTGAGGGGGGTTCCAGGGAACCCTCTTCAGCTCCCAGGCCTTAGGTACCCAGGGTCTCACTTGCTAGTGCCTTACAGGGGGCAGAAGTACCAATTGCGGATATGTTTTAGGGAAGAAGCACTGGCACAGGGGACCTGGTTGGCAGGGACCCTGTGCACTACAATTGAAACCACATCAAAACCAGGCAACAACTGGGGGATAACTATGTAACATTAGGCACTTTCTCAGACATTTCCACGTACATAATGTCTGATCCACTCGCGCTACCGAAGAGGATTCGCCATTACGAAGGCATCAATATCAAACACTACCCTGCTACCATTTTGCACATGGGAAATACTGCTCAATAGCCTTGCCCAATATTTCCGAAGCTAATCCGATGTGAGAAGCTGGCCCCATCGTACTGAACACACCATTTCGTGTCATTCAATACCCTTGCATCTCAGACACACAAGCACATGCCTCACTTCTTCCCAACACTGCACCCTGTCCCCAAGGAGAATTTCGATATAGGCAAGAGAAATGCAGAACCTTGGCATGCAGCTTTCAAAATGCCAAGCCGAGCACCGGTAACCTGCGCACACTTGCCCAACAGGGCAAATCTGTGGCACAATAAATTAGCTCCCTTTGTGGAAGGCACAACCAGTGCTGCAGGCCCACAGAGGATCATTTGAATTATATGTCCTGGGCATATGTCTTACCCCTCGAAAAGGGACTTACAGCTAACTCAAATCAGCCAATCATGTATACCCCAATCATCAGTATGTATATGACAAGCGCAGCACATTGGCACTAAATGGCAGTGTTGAATAAGTTCAAAGTCCTAAGCCAGAACAATAAGGTTCAATCATGAGTTTGGTATCCTAAGAGGTCAGCGGATCCCAGGTCTAGCTCAAAAGATCCCTAGGTATGTTAGAAGTCAAAGCAACTATGTGGTCTCCCAGGCCCGTATACCTTAACTCAAACATCAAAAGCAACTACCTGAACAACTGAAGATAATGGCCTAAATGATCTACTAAGTGACCCAGTCCAGACCATTTCTTTATTACAGAAACATATGAGGAACATGTTGGAAATGACCATATTTTGCTTGGTATACCCTCAGATTTCTGCCTTGTGTGAATTAACCCGTTTTTGTTGACCATAGGACTCTACTCACTTTACTCCTGCTATCCAGTGATGACGTGCATGTGCTCCCCCTCTTACACCTTCAAACATTGGCAATAACCAATTTGGCACATTTAATTTACTAAGAAGTCCCTAGTATATAGTACTATAGGGTTTAGGGCATGTACATTAAATGCTACTAGTGAGCTGCAGCACTAATTGTGCCACCCATCAATGTAGCCCCTCCAGGCCTGCCCTTGCAGCCCCTGTCTGCAGTTTTAAACTGCCATTATGACCTGGTAAAATAAACCTTTTGCCAGGCTTAATCCCTCCTTTTTAATACTCATAAACCTCCCTAAGGTCGTTCTTAAATGCCCATAGGGCAGGGTGCATGGTGTTTAAAATGATGGGCATGTTTATTTAATGCGGTCAGATTGGGTGCTGTCTGAGGTATCAAGCACTCATATAGAATTTGCATGTATGTGTTAACTAACTGGGGTTTAGCCCCTAGTGCATTCAATAATGGGGAGGAGACACCCTGCGCACCTATACAATCCTGAGATCGACAGATACAATTTACTTAATTGAAGCACACACCATTCATGTCAATCTTAGTTCACGGAAAAGTATAGTCAAAAGTAACAGTGCGAAACAAGATTTCTTGTTTTGTCTTTAATAGTTGTTTTTATTCTCTTCCGATGACTTCTATTTAGCCAACACGTGTTCCGTTGTTATGGGTGATATCACTACCACTTCATCGAGGGTGATATGTAGAAGTTTGTACACTGGAAAAAAAATCCTTGAACCCAGGACTCCAAAAGTGACTCCAAGTGTCAGTTTGCTTCCAGAGGCCTTTCTCTACAGCTGCCCAGCTGACCAGTGACAACTGGACCTGGCCTAGACTATGCTGCTGGCCTCTGCTGGAGTAAGTCCAAACCCCCCAGTGGTGCCACCCAAGTCCTGCACCCTTGGCTGGTGTTAGAGAGTACTCTTCCTATCCCAAAACTGCAAAAAGTGGTACCTGGAAACTTAGTGCCAACTCTCTTGCTGGAGAATTGTCAGAGAATGTGACTACAGTCAAAGGTGCAGCGATCAATATGGAATCCCTGGTTGACCCCAGCTTTCTGGTGTGCCCTGCTGAAGGAGATCTGACTTTCAGAAATGTTTCCAAGTGTGAACGTAGAGGGCTTCATCGGGACCATTGCAGAGAAACATGTGATTGAAGTTAAGTCCTTCCGGGGCATGGACTTCGGACTTCGACTGCTCGCAGCTTTTCTTCCTTCGTCGACGATCATGCTGGGACTTTACACATTGCCTCTACTTGAAGCCTGATTGCTTTGTGCCAAGCTACCATAGGGTTAAGCACAGGTTTATTTAGTAGCGTTTGTGGTTCACCCTGACAAGAATTGTATTATTTTAGGTGGATTCTCACCCCCTCAATTAATAGTCCAACTTCTTATGGAACTTAACACTTTAACATGTTACACAAAGTGAGTCCCAAAGGACATTTATACATTTATTGGAACTAACCAAATTGTAGGAATGAAGGAGGAATGGGTATAGTATGCTTTCTAATGATCAGCTCAATAAGCGATCATGCAACACCAAACTATATTTATACTCCTCTGCTGTTCACTGCTATTACGTTTGCCTGCCTTGTTGCCTTTAATATATCAGCCACCTCCACACAGGTGAACATTTGAAGATGCCCTTCTAGACTATAACAGATATCACCATTGACTACCATAATCTTTCTCTTCTAGGAGAACTCAACATCTGCGTCAACAAAACAGAAATTCACAAGAATACCATCCTACTCAATAATCACAACACAACTACCACAAGCTCATCATTGGGGCAACACATCACACAGGCCATACCGTAGATGCCCTATTCGTCTCAAGGAATCTCATCTCAGTTAAAAAAAGAAGTCCAGTCCATCAGATCAAGCAACCATCACATCAGATAATTCAACTTAAAATTGTCAAAAGCACTACCTCTACCAATAAGACAAATTAACATCTCTATTTACCGATCATGGAAGAATTTCAACAACACTTTTCAGCACCAATTCTTGGCAACATGCCAATGAACTATCTGATGTCCATCAGTTACACCAAAGGTTGGTTGAAATGTTCAAAAAAGTATATCCATCTAGACATGAAAAACCACAACTGAAAGCAGCTTGCCTCAACTCGAACACAACTTTGCTAAAAAAGAAAATCAGTGCAGGAAACACATTGTCTACAAGAAAAAATACAATAAAGAGAAAGTACAGAATTTAAAGGGCAACCATCAAACAAGCCAAGATCTCCTACTTTGCTCAACGAATTTCAGAGACTACCAACTCGACCAAAGACCTGTTCAAAATGATCTCTGAATTTCAGCAACCAGACTGCATTTCAGGACACCTAATCACTCTCACAAATGTTGCAACTCAATTGCAGAACATTTTACCGAAAAAGCCAAAGATCTCCAGAACTACTTCCTAACAAAAACAATAACTAACCACATCATTTCCGAAATCGTGCCAAATTATGATAACATCAACCCACACCCAACACTTTATTTGTATTATCCACTATCCAAAAAAGAAAACAAAGAGACTAACCTATGCCCTTAACATATGTTCAAGAACATTGTTAAAGGTTCCACTGTGGCCGCACAAGCCAGAGTGATCATCAACGAGGCACTATGGTTAGGTTAATTTCCCGGTGGACTAAAATCTCCTCTATCAAACCAGTTATGGAAAAGCAAAACTGTACCAGGTGAACCCCATAAACTACATACTGATGTTAAATGGACCATTTTTGGGTAAACTAAAAGAAAAAGAAGTGCATGCAGATTTTAGACTTGGTTTTAAAAACAGCCCCCTCTCTGAGCAACAGATAGGATTCTGACCAGTAAGAGGCACAAAATCAGCACTTATTGCTATTTGGGATGACCTCAATAACACAATAGATCTGATGGAATTGTTGCATTATTTCTACTTGAACTCTCAGATACTTCTGATGCTAGGGTCGAGATATAAGAACCTTTTATAAGGTCACAAACACAGCCACAAAAAAGGGTTTTCCTATCTGACAATGCCATTTTAGAAGTCAGCAAAATGTTACCAACACCCACAGCTGGAATTGTGACTGGATATTAATTAGATTTTTAGAAGGGTATATTTTGGGTGCTCCTTCAAAATACCGAGTCTGTACCCTGTGTATCAACTGTTTGCAACTGGAATTCCAATCACAAACAATTAAAAATGTACTAACCCCCAATTTGAGGTGGTAACTCATTCACAAAAGCTAAAGGGTCCTCTTTGGAACCTTTCCCCTTTGTACATTTTGGAAAAAAAGAAAAAGTCCAGGGAAGAGGCAGTGGTCCTGAGTACCACTGCCAGCGCTCAGAGAAACCTTTGGAAAGGAAAACATTTTTTTGTTTAAAAAGCAGCCCCGTGTCCTTTGAGGAAATTGCACTGCTTTAAAAAAAATATTAATTTTTAAAAATGGAAAAACAGATATGGCAGTCTGCTGACCCTTGTAGGTCACCATTCCTGTGATTGTATCCAATTGGAGTGAGCTGCAATTTTCATCCTAACTAATGAATATTAATTAGTTTGTTCATATTGCCACCATCTCTGATTTAGTATTAGTACATAGGTTGGTTAGAAAAATTCAGTGCTGATTGCAAAAATACTGGTCGTTAATCGTGTCCGGTTTTTGTGATCAATATAATTACACATTTGGCCTTAAGAACTACATAATTCTGCTCAAAAGGCTACATGGTTTTGTGTTACAAGACATTGTCCTAAAATAGATTCAGTCATACCTTACTGAAAGAGCATTAACTCTATCATTACCTCCTTTCATTTCATCACCATTCTTGCAAGAGGTGGGTGTTCCCAATGGCTCAACAATTGCACCACTTCTTTTTAACATATAACTATCACACGTGTAAGAAATTGGAATATTGTTTGAGGTGGGTGAGTACCCACCGAAGGAATTATCACAACTCTTATTTGGGTGAACCTTAAAAGTCACTAAATTAAAGAGATCATCACACTCAGTAGCTATGGCACAGAGCCGTTAGAGGTAACTTAGGGCAATGTGTAAAAAAGCAGTCCTGTTTCCTTTAAGGAAATTGGACTACTTTAGAAATATTTATTTATTTTCATGCAATAACAGGCATGGTTGTCTGTTGACTCTTAAGTCACCATTCCTGTGATTATATCCAGTTGGGGTGAGCTCCAATTTTGAGCCTAATAAATATTAGGTTGTTCATTGATATTCTGACAGTCTCTGAGCTAGAATTAGTACGTACGTTGGTTCGCAAAATTCCATACTGATTGCAAAAATACTAGTCGCAAATCGTGACCCAGTTTTGCAACCAATATAAAGACGCATTTGGCCTTAGGAACTACTGAATTATGCTTGAAAGGCCACATGATTGAGGGGTACAAGACACTTCATTAAAATGGATTCAGTCATACCTCAGTGAGTGAGCACTAATTCTATCATTACCTCCCTTCATATCATTACTATTTTCGCAAACGGTAGGTGTCCCCCATTGCTCAACAATTGCAATGCTTCTTTTCAACAGATAACTATCACCACATGTAAAAAGTTGGATTATTATCTGTGGCGAGCGATTGCCCACAACTCTAGTTTCGGTGAACCCTCATAGCCTCTAAATTACACTAAGTTTAAACCCCTGTAGCTATGGCACAGGGCAGTTAGCGTTAACTTAGGGCAATAGAGTAAAGTATTTATGCAGTATCAAAAGAGTAATAAGGTCAAAATGCAAAACAATACAAATCTCAAGCCAGATTAGAAAAGTAGAGTCACATTTAATAAAAAAAATGACTCCACAATTACATAAATACAGTAAAGGAACCATGGAAATGAATTTTTAAGTCGAAATTGTGGCTAGATGGCTAGGTGGCAATGATAGTATATATTTGCATTAGATCTTGACCCAGGAACACTTTCAGACTAACCACGAGGGAGCATGGGTTGGATACTCCAACCAAGCTCATCCCGGTCATTGTCAAAGATTTTTCCTTCTGCCTTTGTCTTTTAGTACTAAAACACAAAAGAGGGCCAGAGGAAATTTAAAGACCAGCAGACCAGCAGGGGGACATGAATCCAGACACCATGTCTTCGTTCAGACCACAGACTGCAGCTACAGCAGCACAAAGCAGGAGGACGCGAGAAGGAGGACCCGAACGGGAGGACGCCAAAACTGCTCATGACTGACAACGGCTCCTCACCCCCCCTCTGATTTCCCCACCAATTTTCACACAGCGGGGGATGTAAAAACCAATAGGCTAATCAGCAAATCAACCGAGGGTCGCGGATCACCAACTCCAAATGCGACCAATCGCTGCTGTTGCTGCCTTTGTCTTTGCCAAATTGTTCAGACTAACCGCCTCACCACACCTCGCCCTGCTGCTCCATACAGGAGCTGTAGCAGCGGGTGGGCAGCGGCCCCAAAAGCTACAAAAGCTACAACCGGCTCCAAACAACTTGACCAAGCAATCGCCCTCACAGTCGTTCTCACTCACAGGTGACAGTATTTTAGCAGGCAGTGCATGGAGAAGACGCTGCCTCCTGATGGGGAGCTACAGTTCGAGAGCACGGCCCCACCTTCACCATGAAGGGAACTCTAAGGAAGCCTGAGGAGCACTGCGGAGTACTTTGTGGAGCACAGGAGCACAGGTGAGCCTGCCTCATAGCTCTTGATCCCCAGCAGGTGAAGCAGGCGAAGTAACACACTAAGCACATTCAAGCTCATATAAGCAAAGGGGAAGCACCCTCGCTGGGTTAATTGAGATGGGCAGCCCATGACCATCCTGTGTGCCTTGTGTGCCCCACTAGCCCCCGGCTCCCTGCAACCTGCACTAATAAGCCCAATTTCGAGGCAGTTTTAGGGTCCGGAATAATAGGAAGACAATTACAGCAGACACAAGTTGCCCTACAATTCTGGCAAACCCAGCAAGTGAAATTAACAAACTAATCTTCCTCAACCACCCACTCTACTGCACATCAGCCTTCCAGCCCCAAATCAGAACAAATAGAACAGTCAAATTAGTCTAGCTCCATCAGCGTTTTCGACTGAGTTTCTTTGACTAAAATTCAGTAGAATGGGACCCAAAAAAGGGGATACAACACACGACTTCTGAAGACCCCAACAGGCTCCCGCTATTAAAAGGATCACCAGGAGCAAATCACTCACAGAAAGTTTAAATGAACTATCCCAAGACGCAGAACTGAGGGGGTCGATTAGATATTTCTTCAGGACAAACAGTGCTGTTGCATTGACCAAAGCACCACTAAGGGCGGGCAGGAGCAGGCTGCCGAGATCACACCACGGCATGGGAGCGACCCGTGCATCATGCAAGAAAACATCACTAAAATGCAGAGCGTACAGCCTTTACCCCACACTGCCGTTCCCAGGGGCGGCTCACTGCTTCGCCTGGAGCCTAGCAATGAACATGAAATGGCCAACCTGGACTACAAACAACTCTAAAACACACCAATAAACCAACCACCCTGCACTCAAAAACGTATCACTCTTATGGATAAAGGAAATGACACCACCAATGGCAGGGACTACGCAACCGTGCTAAGCGAACCCGGTGACGCAACTGAGACAAGGGTGCAAATCCATTGGCAGAAAGATCATGATCACCGCTCAGCTAGCTGAAGCTCGGAGAGCATAGAGCCAGCTCCATCGCCAACAAGCCCTCGGCTGCAACCAATTGTCCAGACCCTAGAGTCGCCAGTGGCAGGGGAGCTTACATCTTCGTTTCTTCAAAATCTAGGCCAAAAAATTGAACGAACACTAGAACTAACCCCAAACATGCTGGGGTGAGGACAAACTGGACAAACAGGGCTTCCACGAGCGCCCTTTCGAAAAAGAAGACCATCATACCTTTAATGACAGCCCAGAAGTAGACTTCCGGAAAACACCGATGACTGAAATAAACAGTGACACCAATAAAGCTCTACTGTGGCAGTCAACCAAAATGGAAGTTCAAATAGATCTTTTACAATCGATTGCCGGCCAACTAGTTAACATAAGCTCCAGAGTGGAAGAGCTGGAAAAAAGGATCAACCAGCACTTGCTATCCAACCGAGGTGAATGTTCCTGCTCCTGCCCAATCCTCATGGAAAAAAGGGCGTTGCTTCCCGAGATCCTCAAAGGAGGCAGGAAAACACGGCCCTTAGGCAATACAGATGAAAGGACAACATCAAGAAGTCACCACCCAGAAATAAGACAAAGGGAAGCAACTGAACTCGGCTTAATGACATCAGCCGGACTGGATCAAAAAGGGGCACAAACAAGCGAGGTCTCTGTTTAAAATGTAAAAACGGCACAAGGAATACAAAGCCCTAAAAGCGGGGCAATAGAGTGCAGTGAAGCCCTGGTTGTCACGGAAACTGACTCGAAAGAACATACCTCCGCCAAAATTGGTATGCCTGAACGCCCATTATCAAGAAGAGCAAAAAGAGAAGATAAAGAAGCAACAGAAAAAAAGTAAGCTAAGAGATAGGCAACTGCTGTCAAGGAAGATCGATGGTAGACCCCCACAAGGGGACCCCAAAGTAGGTCAGCTTTACCCAATTTTTATAACTAAAAACTGGAGCAAAAAGGCACCTGACACTGTTCTGTCTTCTGATGAACAGCAAAAGCAGCCAACCATAATAAGCAATTCCACTGCGACAGGCCAGAAGCCGCAAATAAGAACGGGTCAACCTTCAGGGAACCAACTGACAGAAGACACAAGCCCCGCATTGGCTGAAAAAAACACACAGCAATCAAGGTCAACAACACCGCCACAGCCGGAGGATCCAAAACCATCACAGCAAAGCCCTGGCCACCAGCTCAGCATCAGGATCACTCAAGGCTAGAGCATGAAGCATCAGGCAGGATCAGGTATAAGCAAACAAGGAAGCCCAACCCCCGGACCAACCCTGGTGGCACAAGATCTAGATCTAGGAATGGAAAAAACAGCCCAATCCTCAGGCACACTAACCATTGTCCATGAGGTAGTCCTCACCCCGAGATTCTACAGCATGGGACATGACATTCTGAATCTGCATGACCTTCTCCGCCTCTTTAAACATCTTGCTTCTCTTGACCAGCTACAAACTGGGGATATAGAAGGGGTGAATTTCTTGAGCATGCATGGGGACACACACGGTGATTCAACAGTTCTGGGCCTGAAGAAAAAGGAAACAGCACAAGCAATTTTGAATAATTCCATACAACTCGCTGAGGGGGCATCGATGCTCAGAATCTACCCCACCCAAAATATCCACTCATCCTTGCTCCAGACAAGGGCGATAAGGGTCCTTGGTTGGTCCTGCATGGGACAAATAGCTCAGGAGTCCCCAAGAACAGATGGAAGGGACATAAGGACTGTAGGGGAATCAGGATTGCATGCCAAAATAATCAAAAGATTATCAGTGCCTCCCCCTCCCTACCGGACCAATCCTGAACCGCAGGAAGTATACAGAAGTACTCATAACAGCTGCGAGATCAGGCCAGGCAGGTGTGAGGCCAGGGGAAGACCACTTCCTAAGAAGAAACTAACCATAATCTCATGGGACATCGCCGGGAGCAGCAAGATTAGTGAGAATAAAAATCTGACTTATTTCCTGGAAACAGGAGACATACTCTGCTTTCAAGAAGCCTGGGCGTTAGCCAGCACCCCACTGGGGGAGTTCTACGAACATTATGTTCCAGCAATAAAAAAGAACCTTTTTGGTCGCCCATCTGGTGGTCTATCAGTTTACATAAAACATGCAAGCTCTCTCGCAGTGACAGAAATAAATCTGAATTCACCTGGGCTGCTAGCCCTACAGATTGGAGGCCTGAAGCACATCTCACAGCCAATGCTCCTCCTAATAATAAATTGCTACATTAACTCGGCACGGACCACCATGAAAGAGCAGATGGAGGCACTGACACATAAAATATATGGCCTCCTAAATAAATATAAAACCCACCAGGTAATTCTAGCTGGGGACTTTAACCTGAAGGAACTCAATAAAGCCGCACCCTCATCTCGAGGGTTGGGCAGGGCCGCCCCGTTTTACGATCTAATCCCCAATCACAAGCTATCCTCAACCCGCGCTGTGAAAGAAGCACTGTCGAATGTTGGGCAACTACAGCCGACCTTCCGGGACATCTCAAGGATCGATTACATCATGGTCAGCGAAGTTATGGCGGCCAGTTTCGAAGACTTTACAGTTGAGGATAGGTCAGAAAGCGACCGTAGGCCACTAACAGCAGTGTTCATGCTCGAAGCTCCATCAACCATCAAGCTCCAAGACATCGGAGAGTCCAGGGGGATGAAAATCACAGCCTGCTCAGGAGAATTAGATGGACTGATGAGACAGGCACGTAGCTTCAAAACTGGCTGGATCAAAAACAGGAAGAGATCTCAGCAATGCTCTCCTCACTGATAGAAGGGTGGGAGACCATCCTAGAGGAGATACAAGCGAGCATGGGCCACCCCCAGCCACAACGATGCAGGTCCAAAACGCAACCAACTGCTGGAAGCATCCGTCCAACTAAGGAAATACGGGAAAACAAACACCTCTCGTGCAAGGCTCTCATAAAAAAGAAAAGTGGGGAGAGGCAAACGGAGGGGTCCTCAATCGCATCATTGAGGGCTGCCATAAGAAAGCAATGGTGGGAACACAAAATAGCCCACATAGAAAAGGAATGGATCAAAGTTTTCTCCCTGCTTAAACAGAACAACTCATCAGGCCTATGGAGATACATTAACCAGCTCAGCAGTAGAGGAGTGCGAAATCAAAACGGAGTGGCAGAGCAAGACTGGCTGGTTCACGTAAAGCACCTATATTCAATCATCCATGTAAACACAGGCAATACAGAAAAGCCCAACCGTGGGGCGGACCCTCCCCCTCCATCCTGCACAAAAACCAGAGAAATGACCGCAAACCCCCAAAACCCCCTTGAGGGTCAGGAAGAGCAGGCCGAGATGCATTGTACACCGTCAGCCCAGATAAACCCTCAAATGGTCATCAAGATACTTAAGAACATGAAGAATGACGGGGCCTCTGGGCCAAACGGGATACCCGCTCTGGTTTTCAAACAGGCCCCTGATTTTGGGCAACCATCCTCACTCCTCTTTATAACTACTCTTTTATGACAGTAAAAACACCTGATTCCTGGAGGGGCTCCATTCTTGTACTAATTTTCAAAAAAGGGGATTGATTAAGGCCATCAAGCTACAGGCTCTTCGCTCTGCTCGACCTCGAAGCCAAGGCTTATGCCTGCGTCTTATTGAAGGACTTGCAGACAAGGGTCGAAGAAAAAAGTATCATTCCCTTCTACCAGACCGGCTTTAGATCACACTCATCGACCATGAACAACACACTGGCATTAGCGCACCTAGCAAGTCAAGCAGTAAAAAAGAAAAATCCACCACTCTTTTGCTGATTCGTTGATAAAGTGGTAGAAAACAGGCTATGTTGGAAATTAGAAAACTGGGGCATCCCGCCAAACCTACTGAAGGCAATCAGATCACTATATGAAGGCACCTGGGTGCGGGTTAAAACCAGCTCCGGCACAATCTCACCCAAAATAACAACAAACAACGGGTTGAAACAAGGATGTGTGTTTGACCCCATCCTTTTTAACCTGTACACAGCAGATCTGAGGGATGCCCTGAAAGGAGCTAGCCTAGTAACACTGAGATTAGGCAGCATGAGGCTGCCGGTGCTACAATATGCCGATAACACTGCCATAATGGACCATACGAGGGTGGGCCTACAAAGAGCCCTAAACACGCTAAACCAATTCAACATCGATAACAATCTTACAGTCAATCAGGGGAAAACAAAGGTCATCCTTTTTGGGAGCTACCACCTGAAAAAGAAAGCACATTGGCTAATGGGAGATTTGCTAATCAGTGCAGTTGCATCTTACAACTGTCTAGGGGTTTGGCTCACGGAATGGACCATGGCAAACATACATTTGAAACAGCAGTCCTCTAAGGCTAATAAGATCATATTTCTGTTAAAGCAATGCCGAACCAATACTGACTGCCCTAAAGGCAAAACTGCTGCCAGCCATTAGTTATGGTCACCGGGCTTTCCCAGGGTCACAGGACACCCTTCTCATCGCAGCCCGAGCCAAAGCATATAAATCCGTTTTCTTCATCTCAAGGCCAGCAAGGAAGTCAAGGCAAAGACTGGAGCTAGGCGTGGTAAGGCCAGACCTGATGTTCCAAGGGGAGATTATAAAACTATACTTAAGGATCTTAAGGGCCCCAACAAATTCCTTAAGGCAACAATTGAGAGTCATATTTGAGGGGCCAACATCAGTACAGCACTCCAGCCGCGGCAAAGCGCTCATCACATTAAAGATTGAGGAAAAGAGCGTACCATAGCGGGAAATTCCATTAAACGCCTGGAAAAAGCCATAAATAGACAAGTCCACGAAATTTCATTTGATCTGGACCTTAAATCGCCGAACAGCTCCTATACACCAGGCAAAGTACAACCCTACCTAAGCGAGGCACTGACACCACAAGCCTGAACCAAAATTCTCTCTATGAGATTATGTGTACTAGGAATCACCGACTTTAACCCCGCATGGGTCCTCAAGGGCGAATCCACAAACTGCAGACTGTGGTTATACATGAGGAAATCCTGGCTACATCTCCATACTGCTGCCCCGCCCTTAGGAACAAACGCTGACGACTTCTTCGCCCAGTTTGTATCACTAAAGGAACTAAGACATGTAGCGAAGCATCAGCCTTGTGCTTCTCTAATACAAACACGATGACCTTGGCGAGACTGGGGCAATGTATTCATCAGATTAGGATTGCATTAAAGGCCGCAAATGAACACACTGAAACCATGGCATCCAGCACAGCAAAATAAGGGGGATAAAGCAGACTTCACGCAAAGAAGCACAGACACTGCACTTACTCACCCGTTCTAATGAGACGTTACCATATTTATGTCTCTCAATAGAAGGTTCAAGGAGATCTGGCCTACAGATAGCTGAAGCAGGAACCACCAAGGTTTACGCAGGTGCTTCAGAAACTTTGTACAAGGACTCATGTCAATGACTATCAGCACTGGCTGAACGAGTGGGCATCATGGGGAGGGGGGAGGGCACATAAACTAAATTTCATCGGATGCCTTTATACTTCAATTGTGACTATTGTTTTAATCTTTGTGCTTTATACTTTTATTGTAATGATTTTAATTAATTGTACAGTTATTAAATAAATTCAAATAAAAAAAATTCAAAGGGGTCAACTCCTCTATTCAAAGAGATCCCGGCGTCTGTGGAGTCGAATAGTGCTAAGGTAATGTCCCTTTAAAAGGGTGGTTACCCTCACCCACCCAAGGGTGGCATGCTCCATCATTGGGTAAGCTCCTCACATTATGAACCTAGTCATAAATCAGACTAAGAGGGAGGAGCTCAGGAATATTTTTTTTGATAGAGAGGTATTCGAAACCTGAAGGTGAGCAGGGTGTGGTGAGAAGTGGAAAAAGAAGAAAAATGTGAGCTGAAACTCCAGGGTGGGCAACAAACTTTATAAGGGCACACCTGGGCCAGAATTCAAACCAGTCTACGACAAGAGGGAATTTAACCATAGTATGAAAAAATAGGTCACATTGTTACAGCCTTGTACCTTCCTTAGAGGTGTGGCGGCTTTCTTCAGGACCTTGTTAAAAGTGTAATATGGTGTGTGTTACAAAGGCACTGTGCTGCAAGCAAACCAAAAAATAATGGTTTACAAAACCAGTGGTTGGAGTGGAAAATAACTTAGTCAGGAGTTCACTGGTGGGTGTTTACAAGCAAAAGTCGAGTAACAAGCTTCATCTTTACCTTGGCGCAAACTCAAGGTGGTGTCAAGTCCTGTTCGGCTTGAGCGCAGGTGGCGTGGATTGCACCAGGAAGGTTGCTTAGCACTCTTCTACTGCAAAGACCCAGGGGTCTCTTTTGTTTTGTTGGTTTATTTTTTAAGTCCCAATCAACCACCAGAGTACATTTCTAAAGAACTCAGAATCCCAACCTCAGGGGAGGCACTTAGAGACTCACAGTGTGTCAGGCAGTGGCCAACAGCAAAGTCCAGCCCAAGTTTAATTGTCACGGTTAGAAATGGGGGTCTCTAGTTGGCAGAGGAGTGACATTTGTTCAAATAGGCACCCTTGCTTCTAGTCAGGGTAAGGGGGATACGTACTTTAGATAACCCATGCTCATCCCCTGGGATGCCTGGAACGTGTAAAATATTTGTACTAAAAACACACAGTAAAACAGCGATAACACCGCAAATGGACACCACAACTGTTTAGAAAAATAAAGTATATTCATCTAAACAAGACTAAAATTACAAAAATCCAACATACATGTAATAAGAATATGACTTTTCAAAGATTTCAAGCAACTGGGTTCAAAGAAAAATATGGATGCGTGATTCTACACAAAGTACCTGTGGATGCATTAAAATTCACAAGGCCAAACAGCCGCAGAGAAGGAAACCATCGAGAAACAAAGAGATGTGTCAGTTCCAGAGTCCTTGGGGAGGCGATGCAACAGTTCTGCTGCATGCTGGAGAAGTGATGGGTTGGATCCGGACTGTAGGGGGTAGTGATGCGCCGACTCCAAGATGGTTCTGGTCCACCGGGAAAACTGGCAGCACAGGTGCAGTGCATGGAAGTCCAGGATGCTCTGGCATTTGATGGGGCGGCGGCAAGCAGAGCTCCATGGGTTTTTTTCAGCTGCAATCCCATGATGGGTCGGTTCTTGCAGCCGCAACAGGTGCTGTTTCGGCTTGGCAGCTGCACGGAGATGCATGGAGATCTACTCGGACGGCAGTGCTGTGTCGGGAAAAACAGCTGCAAGATGAATGATGCATCGATTTTCTCTGTTCGTCAGCTTCCAACAGCAGGAACAACCTCCACAGGACCACAATTGGAACAGGCACTTCCTGGCAGGTCAGAACGTTCACAAGCAGAGTTCAGGGGAGCTGAGCATGAAGTCTTTGTGTCCCTGAAACTTTAGAACAGGAGGCCAGCACACACAGGCCCTTGGAGGTCTTCTTCAAGCAGGTTCACAGCAAAGTTCCAGTCTTTGTCCTTTCCTTGGCATAAACAGCAAAAGCAGGCCAACCCTACACATCACACAGCACACTCCTCCTCACAGCTCTTCTCTTTGGCAAAGGTTTCTCTTGAGTCCAAAGTGATCTAAAGTTCTGGGGTTTAGGGTCTGGTACCTATATGCAATTTTATCTGTGTTTTCTTTGTGTAAAAGTCTCTGAGCCCAGTCCAAACCAGTTCTGTCCTCACTGGTGCAGAATGACCATAGGGGGTGGCGACAGCATTTTGCCGGGGAGACAGGCCCTATGCAGGTGCATGGAAATCTCCTCCCACTACTCTAAATGCAGCCATGTCCCATTGAGCTCAGCTCTGGGTCATCCAGGAAGAGCCGGGCACACTTCAACCCCCCCAGTGCCCGTCTACAGTGAATGCACATCCCCATCCGATGTCCCTCCAAAACCAGACAGTCAATCCACAAACAGGCAAAGGCACACAGAATGGGTAAACAAGAAAACGCCTACTTTCTAAAAGTTGCAAAACCTACAGTGGATAGGCCCATAGGACCGGGGTCAATAGTTATACACAACATTTAACATTTGCATCATAGGACAAAATACAATATCACAATCTTATCGCTAACTTATTTTTTAGACCAAGCATGTGCCTGACACAGGGAATACTTAGGTATATCTGCGGGGAAAATTATTCATGACAAATCCCTCACACAATACACTAAAATTATTCCAATTCCTCCGTGTTTCCAAATGCCAAAGCGTTTCAAGGCCCAGGCCGCTGGTACTGGGACTATCTTCAGGGCTTCATGTTAATGGATGTGGACAATTTCTAAAAAATGAATGAATAAATGATGCAAACAACGCATCAACGTGGTGCATCCTCCCTTACCCTCCAACTCTATTGTACGCTCAACATCATTTGTACCTGATAGAGCTACGACTCTACTTGTATTTTCTAAGGAGTCCGTGTTCAAATTCTAACCAATTTCAGAATGCTGCCGGGGGCCACATGATTACTGTCGATATCAATTTCTACAACATATAAAAAAAAATCATAAAAATTAACCCTGTTTTTTATCATGCTCATTATAACTATATTAATGTTGTATTGGACAAGTTTAAAGATTAGAACAAACTTGTACCTTCATTCCGTAACAATTCTCCCACACATGGACGTGTTTTTCTGCAATTCTCTCGCCCAATAACAAATGGAGACGAGTTACTTAAAACCGGGACTTCCCTGCAATGTTTTAACCAATGCTGGAGAAAGAGGCATGAAAAGCGCTTTCTTTCTTCAACTTAAACTCTGTCCATTTCGAACTGGTGTAGACTGCCACTTCACTGTCTCACAGGCATTTCGAGTGAAAACGCTTGTTGTGTTTGGCGCTAGTATTCATGGGAGGTACATTTTGACCAATCAACTTGTAACTAGAATACAGGCATTCTCACTACTGGAAAGGTGTATTATGGGGCATGTAGTTTAACCCAAGTTCTTGAAAGCTCTGTCATCCCATTTAGCCCAGTCGCTGAACTATTGAATTTTAGAATGAGGTAAGCTTCTTTCTGTAACAAAGCAGTGTCTATGTCAATCAGTCGTTTAGGTGTATGTAAGACTGTCAACACTGTCCACTAAAAATCCCTTTCACTGTGGGAATTGTCAATGAAGTGTTGCACCATTGGAGCAGCAACTACCCTCTTTTTAATTCTAGAGCGGTGTTGCGTGATACACTGGTTAATCTGTTGATTTGTCTTGCTGATATATATCCTAGCGCAAGGGCAAAAAAACGCATAGATAACGTTTTTAGATTTACAATTAGTAAATTCTGAGTGACGCCATTTGATATTATTATGTACGAACTCAGTCCCCTCTATTGTAGAATCACACGCAACACATGTGCCACATTTATGGTGACCCACCACTGGTTTTAACCTCCACTGTGACCGCAAGTTACTTTTAGATTGAGATGGAAAAATGTTAGCTCTTACAATTTTCTGTCCAATGCTATTATTTTTCTTCATGACAAAGAGTGGTTTTTAAAATAGGCAATCCAGATTTTCCAACAAATGCCAATTTTTTAGCTTGATTTGTCTAAACTTATTGGTATTTGGGCCAAAAGTGGTAACGCAAATTAATTTATCCAATGGTGATTTCACTTTCTTTTATAGAAAATCTTCCCGAGGTGTGTACCATGCTCTCTTTATTGCATGCTTGAGTTGTTTCTTAGGGTATCCTCGAAGGATCGTCTGATCTTTGAAAATAGCAGCATGCTGTTCATAATCAGATTTTCTTGAGCAATTCCTTCGTATGCGTAATAATTGACCATATGGTAAATTCTCTTTCAGGCTCCTAGGATGAATGTAGAATGGTATTTTTATCGGTGGATTTCCTGTGTAGTGTAGTCATCAACCTTTTGTCATTGGGAGATACCTCCACATCAAGGAACATCAGACTTGTCTTACTTATGTTCAGGCTGAATTTTATATCCTCATGGCGCGTGTTGAGCCAACCATGGAAGGTTTCTAGCTCCTCTTTGGACCCACTTCCACAAGCACCAAATGTCATCTATATAGTGCATCCATTGCACAATCTTTTCTCTGAACGGGTTGCTGTTGAAGATGAGTCTATCTTCATATTTGGCCATGAAGAGGACCGCCATTTCTGGAGCAAAAGGACAACGGTCCCCTTCACTTGGAAGAAAAATGAATCTTCGAATTTGAAATAGTTCTTTTTTAAGGCAACCTCGGCAAGTTGTAAAATAAATGTCGTTGGTACCCTATGGGGGCGTGATCTGTCTTCCAAGTATGCCTCTATCACTTGGAACGCTTTGTCTTGAGGTATCTGTGTGTACAACGAGGTTACATCAAAGGAAACCATCCATTGTGAAAGTTCATCAAACTCTTGGCCTTCAACCCTGTTGGTAAAATCGGCGGTGTCCCTCAGATATGATGGCACGCCCCACCAGAAATGGCTTCAGAAAAAAGTCAAGGCAGTTTGAGATTGGCTAATTGTTAATCTAAAAACGTTATCTATGCGGTTCTTTGCCCTTGCGCTAAGATATATATTGGCAAGACAAATCAACAGATTAACCAGTGTATCACGCAACACCGCTCTAGAATTAAAAAAGAGGGTAGTTGCTGCTCCAATGGTGCAACACTTCATTTACAATTCCCACAGTGAAAGGGATTTTAAGTGGACAGTGTTGACAGTCTTAGATACAACTAAACGACTGATTGACATAGAAACTACTTTGTTACAGAAAAAAACTTACCTCATTCTAAAATTCAATAGTGCAGTGACTGGGCTAAATGGGATGACAGAGCTTTCAAGAACATAGCGTTAAACTACTTGCCCCAAAATACACCTTCTCAGTACTGAGAATGCCTGTATTCTAGTTACAAGGTGATTGGTCAAAATGTACCTCCCATGAATACCAGCGCCAAACACAACAAGCGTTTTCACTTGGCATGCCCATGAGACAGTGAAGTGGCGGTCTACACCGGTAGGAAACGGATAAGTTGAAGAAAGTAAGCGCTTTTCGTTCCTCTTTCTACAGCAGTTTAAACATTGCAGGGAAGTCCTGGTTTTAAGTAACGCGTCTCCATTTGTTATAGGGAGAGAGAATTGCAGAAAAACACGTCCGTGTGTGAGAAAATTGTTACGGAATGAAGGTACAAGTTTGTTCTAATCGTTAAACTTGTGCAACACAACATTATTATAGTTATAATGAGCATGATAAAAACAGGGTTAATTTTTATTATTTTTTTTTAATATGTTGTAGAAATCCATATTGACAGTAATCATGTGGCCCCCAGCAGTGTTCTGAAATTGGTTTGAATTTGAACACGGATTCCTTGGAAAATACAAGTAGAGTCGTAGCTCTATCAGGTAAAAATTATTTTGAGCATACAATAGACGTGAAGGCTAAGGGAGGACGCACCGCGTTGATGCGTTGTTTGCATTATTTATTCATTTATTTTTTAGAAATTGTCTGCATCCATTAACATGAAGCCCTGAAGATAGTTCCAGTACCAGCGGCCAGGGCCTTGAAACGTGTTGGCAATTGGAAACACGGAGGAATTGGAATAATTTTAGTGTATTGTGTGAGGGATTCGTCATGAATAATTTTCCCCGCAGATATACCTAAGTAGTCCCTGGGTCAGGCACATGTTTGGTGTCTAAAATAAGTTAGCAATAAGATTGTGATATTGTTTTTTGTCCTATGATCCAAATGTTAAATGTTGTGTATAACTATTGTATATAGTTATTTAGTGTATTTAAATTTCTTGTCTATTGTGAATTGTCAAAAGTATTGTCAAAACTATTATTGTTACGTTTTTTGAAAAAACGAGTGTCTCCCTATTTCTCATACATTAGAATTTTTTGATAAACAAAACAGTGAAAATTGCCAAAAAAAAGTAATGGTTTAATAAAAATTCCATTCCAACAGAAAAGGTGAAAGTCTTTTTGTTGCCCAAAAGTAAAAGGTGCATAAGACAAAACGGAGTCAGGTTCTCCCCTTTGTGTCTTTACTTTCTAAAAGTGGCATTTTCAAACATGCAATTTGAAAACCATCTTTACTAAAAGATGTCTTATTAAATTCTGAGTTCAGAGAGTGTAAACTTTATTTATCCATCTTGTTCCAATGGGAAGTTATACTTCTAAGATGTTAAAAAGCATTTCCTATTTTATTCCATGGGGCAGAAAGCCTTTCAATAGTGAAAAAATAAATTGGCAGTATTTCACTCTCAGCACATGTCACACGCACTAGTACATGTCCCACCTTTCATTTACACTGAACCCTGCCCATGGGGGTACCTTGTTCCCACCATAGGGTTGCCTTACATTTAAGAAAAGGGAAGGTTAGGGTCTGGCGTTTGGGTGCACTTTACAGGTTGACATGGCAGGTTTAAAACTGCGTGCAGACACTGCAGTGTTTAATTAACAAGGGACCCCAATTGTAATGGTCAGGGACCTTGGGTAGTAGTACGTTACAATTACAAAATAGTCCCTGACAGGGGAGATTCACACAGAAAACAATTAATATAAGCTTGAAATCAGTGGTATGTTAAAGCTGTCCAGCCGGACAGAAAATGTAATAATGTATCAAATCACTTATAAAACAAGAATAAATTGGGACACATTCCTGCGTCTAACGCAACATATATACCAAAGACACAAATTAACAGAAATTCACAAATTCAGAAAAAGGCTCTGGCAGGACACAAAATGCTTGTAACTTGTATAATGAAATGCAACAAGCAAACAATATGTAAAGACACCGTTACACATCAATAATGAATTCAATTGCATTTACGGTGCATGTAAGGTCGGCGACGTTTCGTTCCCGTAGAAACAATATTGTGATCATCATCAAGACGTACAAATTACATGCCTGATGGAATTTCAGCCAAGCGTAATAGGGGGGGCCAGCTATGAGGCAATTGTGAAAATGCCAGGAAGGGATTACTGCCGTCGCACGGAGGTACGTTAGATCACTCGAGCGTCTTGGCGCATAGCAAAGGAGGTAGGGTGGGATTGGGGCAATTCCCAATTGAGGGTACTGGTATTGAGAGGCGCGTTAAACTAATTACACTAATAGCAGCAACCAATCCAATTTGGAAATATGAGAAAGGTGCTGTGAGTCACGCAACATTGATGCAAGTACTCCTGAGCCGATACAATGACATGTGTGTCCTTCGGTATTCCGGTGTGCAGTGGAAGGTCTGAGAAACCTATTATGGGGTACTCATGTGGGTGGCACATTCAGTGCTGCACCATTAGTAGCATTTAATTTACAGGCACTGGCACTCTCAGTGCACTTTACTAGTGGCTTACCAGTAAATCAAATATGCCAATTGTGGATAACCAATCATGTTCACAATTTACACAGAGAGCATATGCACTTTAGCACTGATTAGCAGTGGTGGACTGCCCAGAGTCCTAAAGCCAGCAACAACAGGTCAGGAAATAATAGGAGGAAGAACCAAAAATGTTGGGGATATCCCTGCAAAAAGGGCCAAGTCCAACAGTTACTAGTCATCAGGACACTTCAGGGCAAATGCCTCTTTTGGCTTGTCTTCCTGTAACCCACAGGATTTCAGCCAAGTGACCCTTGGCATCCACTTCTTTGTCCTGGGTAGAAATGGGGGCAGGTCTAGTCCTTCTGGGTTCCTCTCAGGTCACAGACAGCAGGTCTAGTCCTCTTCTGAACTTTTTTAGGTCCAGAAGGTGTGCTGAATTGGGTGCCAAGAGGTGTGACATTTTTGCCTGAAACCAGCTAGGACCATGGGGAGTCTCTTGTGCACTCACTAAACAATGGCGTAAACGTTAGGGGGGCAACCTTACACATGTTTACAGTAGTTCCTGTATGCCTTACTGCAAACAGTCCCAACATGCAATGTGTCATGGCATTTTAATGATGGTGAAGCCTTCAGACACAGTGAACTTGGGCTCTTAGGCTGAGAGTGTGGGGGTGAGTGTACTATGGTAATCCTAATGTCCTCCCACATCTAACACTAAAATCAAGAGGCATATTTACAAGGCCCCTGCTCCACCAAAGTATCACTTTTTTTGACGCTCAGGTGGCGCACAATCCAGAGCCACATTTACAAGGCCACGCAAAGCCACCCTGCATGGCTTTTCATGGCCTTATATATGACCCGCCTTTCACACATTACTCTGCACGAAAGGGTAATTCCATGGGTGTTGTGTGCTGTGGCTGTTCCCACGCAACACCCATGCATCCTGACACATTCCCAGATTTTTAAGGTTTCGTAAACCTGGGAATGTGTCAGATTCTAATGCCTCTCCATGTAAGGTATTAACATGGCGCAACAAGGAGAAATACCTTTATTTCTCCTTGTTTTGTGCTCTTTCTGCATTCTGTAGCCACATAGAAGGAGGAAAATGCCATTAATAATTGTTTTTGTGCAGGAAGGTGTCCCTTCCTGCACAAAAACAATCACCCCTGCAATGCAGCCACCCTTTCAACATGGTGCAAGGGTTCCTGCGTCGGCGCTAGGCAGCCTATAGTGCGCCAGCGCAGAGAATAGCACAGGGATGTGACATATTGCTGTAAATATTACGCATCCCTGCACTTTCCTAATGCGCAGAAAGATGGCTTGCAGCACCACACTGCATCATTTTCTAGTAAATATGCCCCCAAGTTTGAGGCAAGAACTGTGCCCACAGCGAACCCAGAGAACTGTAGCCTGCTAGGATGACAGCAGGGTTCTCCAGTAGCCAGACAGTGGGTAAACAACAGTTGTCATGGCATCCTGTTCTTTTCCTTTAAAGTATGACCCAGGTATTACATGTGGCTCAACAGACCTGTCAAGCATGATTTGACACTGTAGTATCAAAAAGGATGCCTGCATCCCCCAACCTACATGCTCTGGGGAGCATCCTTGGTTCCCATCTGACTTTTTCACCTTCTTCGCCAGAAGCATCTTCACTGAAGTCCTCCATTGTGGTCTACAGAGGTTTCCAACGTCACTTCAAGCTGTGTACCCAACTTCCCTGGTATAGGTATCCTGGTTCATGGGGTATCCACAAGTGGGGTGACTCTCCAACCTTCCATCTTCCACTGTGTTTCTTCAGTGTCACCTCTACAAACTATCAGATCTTGGGACATAAACACTCAATGAATGTCAATATATAGTTGAGTCCCAAATACTACAAAGTCACTTGAAATAAAAACCCTTCTGAACTGAAATTTTAAAATGTGGACTATGGAAAACTATTACCTAACCACATCCTGACCTAAGGAAATTCGATCTTCTGCCACCACAACAATAAAAGTAAAGAACTTGGGTGTGTACAAGTACTCCAGATTCTCACTTGAAAGTCAAATCAATAATGTTATGAAAAGCAACTACAACATCTTGAAAATTCTATGTTGCATCTTCCCATCTACAGTGGTCAGACCTCCACAGCATTGAGACTAGATGTAAATGGTCTATGTATTGCACGTTTAAGATGCCTAATCCACGGGGGCTCCTCCTCAGTAGCGATTGATTCCCCACCTGCTGCAAGCTCAGCAGGCAAATATAAATAAATAAAATGGCATTTCAATGCCCTCTTATTTATGTGCCACCCTACCAGCTCATGCTGTCTACAGCACAAGGGTGGGGATGGGGCTGAATCCTGGAAATGCTGGATATCAGCACTGGTCTACAGTGCGCATGTCAGATTGGCCAGCCGTCTTGCAACACCCAGCTCAACATGCACACTGTAGACTCAGCAATCCAAAGCTTGTGAAACAGCCTTGGAATTGCTGGCAAAGACCCACAGCCTCAAAATAAGTGCTGGATAAGCCTGCTGCCACCCAATCCTGGGGCTGCTTTCACAGCATGAAAGCAGCTCCAAAATTGGCCGGAGTTCTGTTCCACAAGCAGGAACGTAGTCCTTCCTTTTCCTACTCATGGAAAGGAGACGTGTCACAGCGAGCGTGCTCCAGCTCTGCATTTATGGTGAGTCGACCACCTTGGTGCTACCATTTTTTACTGAAGCTAGCAGCCACTGGCCCAATCAGTAAATCCCAAAGAGTGCAGAATGAGTTTGCAAGACAAGCGCTTAGCATGAGCCGATGTGACCACATCAACCTTGCCATCAAGGCATTGAACTAGCCATCACTCAAACTATGCACCCAAAGAAGAAACCATAAACCAAGTATTGCACCACTATTAACCGTCTTACTTTTAAGAAGGATCAGGATAAGAGGTAGCCTACCCATGGTACAAACATGTAAACTATGAACACTTTAACCAAGAAAATAAGGACAATTAGAAAACTACTAGAATTCAGAAAAGGCAAAAAAACTTGCCAATTCCCAAAATAAAAAAACTCAACCTCCAAAATTCTACACCTTGCATAAAGTGAGCAAATGATATTTACTATGGACTTACAGCAAAAGGAGCTGAATAGTAGCACCTCTTACTGTAATAATTAAAATCCTATTGGCTGTGCCTCAGTCTCATAAAGAGTTACACCAATAATGGCACTTGATGGACCAAAATCACCTCATTCCTTCCCACGTATTCCTTACAATCAGGCATGTCAGAGATGAACAGTTTTACCTTATGGACTATGCAAATATCAACAATTTCCTAATCCAGTAAACGCTACATATAGATGGTGGATAACTGCATGCACCGCTATGTCCATCCTCACACTAACCTGCCACATCTACTCCCATATGCAATGAAGTGCACAGACAACCACTACTCCCCCTACAGTCCACTTACACTGCACCCAACGTTTCCCATATGGGTCTAACTGCAACCAACACTCTTCGGACCGTGCACCTGAAGGGTGCCAGGAATCCATTAAAATGCTAAGGACCTCATTTATGAAAAGTGACGCATCACTGCGTGAAAACAGCTGGATGCGTCATATTTACAGTATGACGCATCATGTCGCAAGGAGTTACAGATACGTCAGTATTTCTGACGCATCTGTAGGAGCAAAAAATGCCGCATTGCTGGGTTCTGTCACAAAAGTGACGCAAACCCTGCAATATGTCCTGTCACATGGGGCAAGCCCCATGTAAAAGGGCCTGCATCAGTCTTACGCCTGCTGTGAGGCAGGCGTAAGATATTGACGCAATGGCGTCCTGGAAGTGACGCAATGAAATCTCATAGATTTCAGTGTGTCACTTCTATGAGGCTTACTTGCATTGGAACTACCCCCCCCCCCCGCATACATTATACCTGGCGCAGGTATAATGTAGCGCAGGGGTTTACAAAGTGACGCATCTGCTTAGAGGCATCACTTTGAAAATAGACGCAACAGGGGGCATGTTTTACCACACCATTGCGTCACTAAAAAGTGACACAAAAGCAATGCAAAACTGACGCAAGGCCTCATAAATAAGGCCCCAAGTGCCTAACCGATTTCCTGGGGCAACAAAGTAGTATATAAGTGATACCTACAGAGTAGCTCCTTATAAATCCGAAAGTGCTGAGGCCTCGTAACGGGAATGGAAAGTTCTATTTAAATAACCACGCAGTTCAACAGAGTACATCATGCTGCGTCCTGCACCTCTGAATGGGGGACAACGCTAGAATACAGCACATCTATACACATTTTGAGCTTCAAAAATTCGATTTAAGAAGTATTTCCTTTCTGACTTGCGCAACACAACACCCTTCTCATCAAGGGAATAGTGCACATTGACACACAAAGATTGGTGGCACATGCTCTGCTAAGGTGCATGAGCTTTCTATTGTAATGTGTAATGAGGGATGTAAGACACACCCCTGACCTCCTAAAAACATTCAAATGTACAGAAGCAATTAAAACACATATATTTAGAAAAGGGACCTCGCTGTAAGGAATTTCCTATCAAATCTTTCATTTGACGGATTCCTCGAAAAGGCTTCCCGAACTATGCAAAGGGAGATGACTTTTCTCACCCTTCAGACAGACAGATGTTTAGCGGCCTAAAGGACCACTGAATCACAACAATGCCAGGGTTGGCTTGATTATGCGGCCAGGAAAGGTCAGCCTTTGTGCGATTAAAGGCAAATTGTGTTGGGCATTACCAAGCCTGGTTTTCTAGCTATTTTAACATGTTAGCGCTCATTGATACAGAAGGGACCCCAATGATTTATGGAATGCATCGTTTTCTTAATAAACAAAACTGCATATTTTATTCAAATGTTATTTATCTACAGTTAATGATTTCATATTGTACGAAATCACAGGGACTCAGGGGCATATTATCAAGGGGGTTTATCTCCGCTTTTTTGGCTTTAAAAACCAAGAAAGCGGAGATAAAATTATCTCCCTATTACCTAGCTGTCGCTAACACCAGTTAGCGACAGCTAGTAGGAGATAGCGACCATCTTGGGCCTGCTTTGCATGTCAGTGATATTTATCACTAATGACATGCAAAGTGGGCGTGCCAAGATGTTAGCAACTGGAAACAGTCGCTAACATCGCTATCTCCTATTACCAACTTTTGAAGATATTCGCGCTAAGCGCGAATATCTCCAAAAGCTAACACCTGCCCCAGAGCAGTTCTTAGCCATGTTATCCAATGGTAGGTGGATAACATGGCTAAGAGCATTAGCTCGGTAATGCATGAATATCGCTGACTTTTCAGCGATATTCATGCATTTCGGCCGATTTTTATCGCTTAGGAGATAAACCTTGATAATATCAAGGCTCCTAAGCAATAAAAATCGCCGCAGCTCGGCGATAAAAATATCGCCGCTAAACCAACATAGCGATAATTATCGCTAGTTGTTGGTAATATGCCCCTCAATTATTTACTACTACGCTTTCTGCTCCAATGGTCATTTAATAAGTGATGAACTGGAATTTCACACATTTTTGTGGAGTGAATGTGCACTGCGTTATTCCCAAAAATCCAAGCTTCTTTCAGTTTGTGACAAAAGTGTTGTTAATCGAAGTACTATATGACTTTTGTGATTTCCATAGGGAACTGTGGTACAGGCTATAGAACCAGGGGGCATATTACCAAGAATAAGCAATAATTATCGCTAAGCTTGGTTAGAGGCAATAATTTTATCGCCGTGCTTCGCCTATTTTTATCGCTTAGAAACCTTGCAATTATCAAGGTTTATCTCCTAAGCGATGAAAATCGTCCGAAATGCATGAATATCGCGGTAAAGTCAGCGATATTCATGCATTACCGAGCAAATGCTCTTAGCCATGTTATCCACCTACCATTGGATAACATGGCTAAGAACTGCTCTGGGCAGGCGTTAGCTTTTGGAGATAATCGCGCTTAGCGCAATTTTTTCCAAAAGTAGGTAATAGGAGATAGCGATGTTAGCAACTGTTTCCAGTCGCTAACATCTTGGTATGCCCACTTTGCATGTCATTAGCGATAAATATCGCTGACATGCAAAGTGGGCCCCAAGATGATCGCTATCTCCTACAGCTAGGTAATAGGGCAATAAAATTATCGCCGCTGTAGCGGGAAAAATTCCCGCTAAAGCGGCGATAAGGCCCTTGGTAATATGCCCCCAGCTTCCTTAGGGACACCTCCGCCTCTCCTAGCTTTTGTGTGAAGTTCTCCACCCAATTTGCCAAGGTCTCAGCACACATTTCAGTATTAAATACGGGAGGAACCTGGGGAAGTGCCTGGTAAAAGGGGAATACTTACTACTAAAAGAGAGAGGATTATGGCGGGGTAAGGAGAGTTTAGGGAGGGACATGCAAATACAAAAACCCACCCACAAAAATATAAGCCTATTATTATTTGCAAACAAAACTTCTAAAGTTACTAAAGTAAGCAAGCATTGGCAAAGTCAATAAGTCTTGCCTATCTGGGATTTATTGGCTTTGCCAATGTTTTAAGCCATGTTGCAAATGGCTGAAAGTAAAGAAAAAAGCTTTATAAGAAGGCCTGTGTTGACTGTGCTATAAAGTTTTGTTTTTTACTTGCAGCTAGGCTGTACTGAAGCCAGCGCAGGTGTATAATCGACCCTATTGCGGCCCTGTAGATCTATAGTATGGGGCCGTAAGTACACTTCTGACCTTTGCATGATGCCCCTTGTTCAAAACATGCAAGCATTTATTATTTAGTTAATTGACATAAAAGAAAGCAAGTAACCAGGGTGTCCTGCACAGTTAACTTTGGCCCACCTTTTTTTAAAGACATTATGCAACAAACGTGTAAAATCTGAAAACATCTCCTCAAAAATGTATTTTATTGAGATGTAGAACTGTTTGATCAGTAGTAGTAGTACATCAGACTAAATCAGTGCAGGTATTTTTTTAGAAATAGTTTTCAAATATGAATTTAGAATTGCTTATGCTTCCATCCACCCTGACAATGCCAATAGTGAGTTAAGAGCACTCTTTGGATGGTATGGGTTGCTATTCTACGTGGACATGATTTTAGTAAAATGAAATGTTGGAGAATTTTTCGAACAGCACACATCCTGCAGGTATGTATTTCATAATCGTATTATATGTAATAACAAACAACAGGTAGTGGCAAAGCCAATGGGTTACGCCTATGCGAAATCTATTATCTTTGCCAATATTTTTTCTAAATGTTGCAGATGACTATAATAAAGATGTGAAATCACAGAAGGAATTGCCAACTTGAGGAACCGGGTTTGAGCCTCAGCATTGGCTCAACATCCTGTGATCCTAGCGTGCTGTGAGGTTTAAAATTAAAGGTGCCTAAAGGGTATCTACAAAAATGTTTAATGGTTGATCCCTAGGACACGAATAAAAAGGTTATGTGTCTGAATTTACTGCCAAAGGTAATGGATTGGTTAATTCAGAATATACATTAGTCAGTCAAATAGGCACCTTTAATTTTAAAACCTCACAGCACGCCCTTTTCACACAACCAGCTCCGCAGTCTTCTGGCGTCGTAGCACACCAAAGAGGCATTCGGCCTCTTTGGTGGGGCCCTATGATGAAGCATGACACTGACCAGGTCGGTGTGTGAGGGCTTTCTTTCCCACCCAAAGTGGGTGTGTGATCCCCCAGTTGCTTCGCTCCGTCTCTGTGGCTTCTTGAGACCTATTTAACCTCTCTTCTCTTGTTTATTAACATTTAAGGTGTGCCAGTGTCCTAGGTGAGGAGTAGAGCAAGCCCATGAGGGGATGGAGGAGCGGTCAGGAAGCGCGGCAGTGAAGGACACTGAGCTCGCACTGCGCCCCAGGGAGCACTGTGACGCCAGAAAATTGGTAGAAGGTGGGGAAATATCGTCCAGAGAGTTGAGGGTAGTAGTAAGATATGGCATTAATCGGTATTCAGTTAGTTTCCATTTTGGCCCCTGTGCCACTGCACCTGCTGTACCATTGAAATCTGACACTAGTGCCTGCACGATAACTGCACTTGTGACTGCTTGTTTAGTAGTAACATTTCGGTATAATCAGTATTCAGTGAGTTTCCTACACCTAATGGCCCCTGCACTACTGCACCTGCTGCACCATTCAAATATTGACCCTAATGCCTGCAAGGTAATTGCACTTGAATGCTTATTTAATAGTAAAATATAGCAAATATTGGTGTTCAGAGGGTTTCTAGACCTTTTAGCTCCTGTGCCACTGCACCTGCTGCACAATTCAAACTATGACCCTAGTGCCTGCAAGGTCAAACAAGGACATTATTTATCCAGTAATTTATGTGTTCCAAAAAAGGCACTGTTACAGACAGAATACATAATTGTTCTGTAGCTAAACATAAATAGAAAAGCTTTTATAAAAAGTGCCTTAAAACGTCTTAACTCTTCAAAACGAGATGCCATAAATTAAGCATATGCTTTACACATCGAAGCAAAGTGAAAAACAAGCATTGTTAAATTGGGTTACAATGTGGCTGGATCTTTCCTGTGAAAAGCTCTTATCCTCTGCTTGACAGTGAATGATTCATCAAAAATATAAATTGCCCAAGATCACCACATGTTAAGCTGATGCTGAGATTGAAATGCGGTCTGGTACTTTGTTCCTGAAAAAGACAGTTTCACAAATTATATGGACTCACCAAAGAAGTGGAAATTTGCAAAAAACAAGTTAAATATAAAAAATTCTCAGCAAAAATTCCTAAAATGTATTTCATTCACATGCAAACTGTTTCATCTGAGTTGTACTAGTACATCCGACTAAATCAGTGCTGTTCGCAAGTGCTCTCCTGAACTTTGCATGCGACCCCCCATTGAAAATGGGCAAGCATTTATTTACAAATTAATCGACGTGAAAGAAAACAAGTAACTAGTACATCTGACTAAATCAGTGCAAAAGTTTTTTAATAGTTTTCTAACATGGTTCCACCCAACCTAACAATGCCAATTGTGAACTTCATGCGCCATGAAAAAAGTGAAATGTTTTGTGCAGCTGAAGAACAAGATACCTTTTGAGATGGCAATGTCTAAAATAAAACAAATTTAAAGCAGGCTTCATGGAGAAAGTACACAGCGTTCCACTTTCCTGTAAATGCTCTCAGTCAGCTGAAACCCAAATAAACACCATGCTCCCTTGAAAATACAGCTTGACATTTGACCTCGGTCTTTGAATGCCCAGGAGATGTGACAAGAAAAGAACACGTTTTACAGGCCTGTTTATTATAGAAAACAAGTTTGTGAAAGAATACTGTAAACACAGATTTGGCATAGGGAGATACATACTCAAGCTGCACAGCCTAAAGCAAATACAGTGTTAAAGGTTATATTCAATATTCAGGGACGGGGGAACGGGGGGAGATGGGCACAATGGCACACATGCACAAGTAAGTAGAGCACATCTGCGAACAAATCATGGCCAAGAGCCCAATTTACCCAAGTATGCAACATCTCAGCACTGCATAAGCACAGAAGTCAAAGGCACATCGCATAAATAGAGAAGTGGCAGCAAAATCAGAGCATCAGGGGTGAATCTCCCGAAATGTAGCACACACACATAACATGCAGAGCATTTCAACACTGACAACAATGTGGTAAAAACCGCAACACGTCCACAACAGAACACAGAACACAACTGGTGCCAGACACTGGCCAATCACGTTTGGCATTGCAGGGAAATGTGAGTTGACAATGTACAAGTAAAAACACACACACGTCATGTTGTCGAAATGTCCACTGTCCCCCATCAAATAGGAAGCTCCTCCCAAACAGCCACAATATACACAGTCATGCAGTCTTTATGAAAACCTGTACAATGCACCAACATACATGTGGAGAAATTGTAAAACTGAATCTACCCTTCACATTGCAGAGGGAGAACCAACACCTCCTGCAGTGCAGCCCGACCCTCTCCTCTCTGATGGCGAAGAGGACCACCACAGCTTCGACTCAGACTCAGACCTCCAACAGTTTGTGGACAGCCTCCGCAGCTCACTTCCAGGAGCAGGGCAGCCCAGCTGCATTGAATGGACCCCACCCCCTGCACAGACCACACAGCAGGCAGCACCCACCACCATGGCTGCCTCCCAGGACCCCATGAAGAACACATGGCCTTCCAACGCCGTGTGTTGGGGTGCTAGGAGCAGCTGGCTGAACAGGTGTGGGTGGGTTTCGACCCCATGGCTGACAAACTAGATGCCATACATGGGTGTCTAAGTCCCATCAGGGACCACTCACGGTCCCTAACTGACACCCACAGTCCGCTCCATGCTCTCCAATGGACCATGGCTGACATCGCTGGAACCCTGACTCAGAGAATAGAACAACTGTCCAGTCAGAGTGGCTCTAGCGATGTCACATAGGAGTTGGGAAACATGCGGAGGTTAATGGAGACCATGGAGCGGGCGAACACGGAAAGAGCGACTGACACGGCTGCACACCAGCGAGTGTTAGCTGGGTTCCTCCATGACCTCAAGACCATCCTCATGGCATTGCTGCCACAAGGCCTGGTGCTGATGCATGCTGCTGTTGCCACTCCATTCACATTTCCGCCCCTGAAGTGACAGTGCTACACAGTGCGGCAGACATTCCACCTCCAGGCCCTGAGGTGTCACTGCCACACAGTGCAGGAGACAGAACACCACCACCCACACGTGAGGCACATGCAACAGCCATGGACAAAGATGCGGATGAACCTGCCTTCGCGGTACGAAGGACGCAGTAGCATTCTTCTCTGCCATATGGCCTGTTTCTGCTTGGTTCTGCCCTCTGCATCATCACTTTCACTGTCCCCCGATGCACTCTGCGACACTCACCTTGGACCTCGACATGGACTGCCGTTTTCTGTTTAATCACCAATAACACAGCTATCAGACTGCGGACTGAACACTTCCTCTTCCTTTGGACTTATCATTCCCTGAAGGACTCTGGCTGGCCCTCCACTGGCCAAAATTGCATTGTGGGCTTTGCATGGCCCTGTACTGCTCCAGATGCAACACTCCACTGAATGTGCATTAAACATTCCGAATCACACAGATGTGTCATGTCTATGGTCTTTCAAGTGCGGAAGTATGGATGAATGTAGGCTCAGTGAATTCCTCTTACGTCCATGTGGCTCATGTCGTTGGACTTGGGTCACAGGGTGACACATTGCCGCTTGCAGTTCGGGTGTCACAGACACAACAACAGTGACACACGCATTAGTTACTTCCTTGTCCAGCCTCGTACAGAACCATGCCCAGAGCCCCAGGGTCATTGTTCACACCCTTAGGCTGGACTGGCATACGCCAGGGCAGCCCACTTGACTTAATCTCACAGGGGGGGACAGCAACGCTACATGTCCCAGGTCTACCCTGTAGTGATCTGCTGATCACAGGTCTAGTTGTCAGCATGCCACAACCACTCCCTCATGGCTGGTGTACACCCACACCACACCCATCCAGCAGACGCGTCACAGGACATGTGACCCTGCCAATTAAAAGTGCTGGGCGCACATACTCGACGCCAATTCCAACTTCTCTCTGGGTGTATCCATGTGGTGTTCATGTAGGCATGAGGGCCCAGGGCCCTTCAACATCACATTCCCCCGGCCCGGAGGTGACATGATGGCATCCGCACCATGATACCCAATCATATAGGGTCCATGACTTGCAGGGCACAGACTTGATGGTACCGTATATACTTTGGCCAGCCCAGGCACATCGCCACGGGACATTGACTTTCGGTGCACTGAGGAAGCGGCACCTTAAGTGCTGAGCGGGTGTGCAGCCTGCGATGATGCCCCGTCCCAGCGGTCCGGACTGCTCAGGATTTGTTTGCCCTGCTGGACCGCAGTGTAGGCCAGAGCCAGCGGGTAGTGCGGGCCTACTACCATGTGGCGTCACCTCCTGGATCACAGAGTTAGTGGCAACTCAAGGGCTGAGCGGGTGTGCAGCCTGCGATGATGCCGGGTGTCCTTTGCCATGGCAAAATCGAGACCCAGAATCAAATGTGAGACCTGGTAGCCTGCAGAGCAGGGCTGCATGATGCGGAGATGGTGGGCACATGGTGGGCCCTTATTGCGACACTCCAGTGGTGGAAGGTGAGCAGTGAGGCCTGGGTGCGTAGGGGCGGGCATGCACCGCTGGGCGGCAGGAGGGGCTGGAGTGCATCTGCCTGTACAGGGGCAGACAGGCAATGATGTTGTGTGCAATTGTATGTACTTTGCCATTCATGTATCTGGACTCTGTTTCAGATGACAGATCTGTTTCAGATGTGGGACCTGGTGAACTGCAGTACATACCGGCACATGGTTGGGGACACTCCAGTGTCAGCAGGTGAGCAGTGAGGCACTCTCTCTCCCTGTCCTTCTCTTCTGTTTCTGTATGTCTCTCCCCCTCTCTGTCGGTCTTTCTCTCTTTCCCCTCTCTGCCCGTCTTTCTCTCTTGCCCCTATCTGTCGTTCTCTCTCTCCCCCTCTCTGTCCGTCTTTCTCTCTTGCCCCCTATCTGTCTTTCTTTCTCTCCCCCTCTCTGTCCATCTTTCTCTCTCTCTCCCTCTCTTTCTCTCTCTCTGTATCTCTCTCTCCTTCACGCTCTCTCTGTCCTTCGATGAGCGCAAGTCACACCTTCTCATCTGGATTTTTGTCTTGCAGGGTGTGACTTACAGATTGTCCCGAGGAGAGCCGCTATGTGTCTTCATTTCTGTTCTGTGTTTATTTGAATACATTTTCGATTGTTAATTCGAAGGTGAATGTATGATGCTCATTTTTGTGACGACACATGCATGTCACAAAATGTGATTGTACGACATCAGGCTGATTATTTGGTACGTGTTTCGTTTAGTTGATGTGGCATGGCAGTGGGTGCCTGGGGAGGGGGGATCCTGGGGGTGGTGGCAGTGGGTGTTGTGGCCCTGTTGGGGCTCCCAGATGCATGATTGTTGGCTCCATGGCATCTGTTGCCCTTCGGGTGTGGCTCTGGACAGGGCTCCCTTTTGGGGTGCAGGCTGTAGTCCGACTTTACACCAGGTCAGAGCAGGTGTTAGTTTCCTGCTGCTAACGTGCCTTATCGTCTGTTTTGGGTTCTTATCGCTGATCTGGCCGGTTGTTGAGAATGTTGCTCAATGGTGTTGTCGCGGCTTTTGGCACCGGAACACCTACTCTGCATCTCATTAGCGATAGTTGCGTGGGTCATCTGTGATGTTTTTTGTGGCTGCTATCGCAGGTAAACTGCTGATATGGGCTGTTAACACCAGCTTGTGAATGGGGCAAAAAAAGCCACTTTGGCTGCGATAAAGTACAGTTAACTCGGTGATAAGTCCTTGAGAATATGCCCCTTAATCATTTGCTCATAAAATGTCCACCAATCCATGTGTTCGTGGTCCGTTTATGTGAAAACAACACGACAGCAACAATTGCATAAGAAACTGCTTTAATATCAGCACACAAATAAAATAGAGAGTCTTGCATTACAGCGGTTTTTACAGGATTGTCCAAATATAAGCACAGTGGATCTGTACGTGAAAAACCACTCTTAATGCCACATTTGTGCTGTTTCTCTGCATCATGAGTAGAGTCAATAAAGGCCTCAAGCAAAATCATGTGCAAACCACTCTGCGGTACAATTACTATTAGGTTCACGCCGTGGTTGGTTCAGTCTTCGTTGGCTGTGGAAAGGAGGGTGATGACACCATTGTTGAAAACTCGTATGGTCTTATTTAAGAAAACTGTCACATCGCTGCCATAAAACAGTGATGCAACAGTTTTCACTGCACCCTCCTTGCAACACAATGGATGAAACGTAGTTAATGTACAGTGCTCCATGCAACAAGGAATGACAGATACATCAGGAATCCTGATGTATCTATCAATGCAAAAGTCACGCATTGCTGAAGTTGTGTCACCATGGCACTGCGTCACCCTTTTGCCTGCCATGAGACATGCGTAATGTTTTGACACAGTGGCGTCCTAGAAGTGTTGCAGTGAAATCTCATAGATTTCACTGTGACCCTTCTACAACCATTTCTACATGGGAACGCCCTCCGTGCATACACCATACCTGATGTAAGTATAATGTAGCGCAGGCATTTATGAAGTGACGCATCTGCTTAGATACAGCACCTTGTAAATATGGCCCAATGTGGTGCATTGTTTACGCCGCCGCTGCATCATGAAAAGAGATGCAACAGCAGCGCAAAAGTGTGGCACGGCCTTCATATGTAAGGCTCTTAGTATTTGTGGGCCTGTGCACTGCTGTTAGATTATTTTAGTTGTTGTTTATTTGCTACCAGATGTCCACGTGCCAGTGTACAACTACCCCTATATGGTGTTGTGCATAAGTGAGAGCTGCTCAGGAAGCGCCCTGTTGGCACTTCCTCAGCACCCTTGCTGAAGGAACTACCCTGGCTGCCAGTGAAGAAGCGCTCCTACTTTAAGATCTGTTGCCTTACGTACTGGAACACCGTACTGGAACAAACTGGAACAAACTTCCTTTGCCCTTGCGTTCCACCCCCAACTATTGTAAATTTAGGAAACAACACTAAGCCTATTTATTCTGAACCATCTTGTATGTTTCCTGATCTGCATCAGCCCGAGATGCCCCCGGGTGAGTTATGCTCGATAGCGAATAGTTTTAACATAACATAACATGGTGGTGTGTTTATAGGTGACATTTTCATCCATGGTCTCAGGGACATTGCCACAAAGGTAATATCTTGGTTAGCGCTATAGTTTGTCTTCCCTATCTGTGCTGCCGCATCCCATGAGTCTTCACACCTTGCCCACTCTTACCCACAGAATTTGATAGGATTTAATGCCCTCGTGTACCCATTACCATGCCTGCTCTTCACACCCGAAACCATAATGAACTCAAAGATTTCCCTTTATGTTGAGTAAATGAGTGAGGGTCTCAAAAGCAGGGCTTCTTCAGTAATACTCTGAAGCATGGGTGGGTGTATTTTCAAAGAATAAAAAAAGTAAAGAATAACAAATGGCACCCAGCTCCTTGAAACTAATGTTCGTTTTGATTGGAAGTGGTCGCCTAAGGTATGATCAATTATGACTTGTGCTGCCTCATGTTATCAATACGATAAGCCAGGTCTGGCAGGTAAATGCACTTATTGATTAAAAAGCCACTTTAAGTGTTATCTCTTCTCTCACTGCAGTCTGTGAAATGTGTTAATGAGATCTGCAAAGGGGATCCGTTTCCAGATAACAAAGATTAAGAGAATACTTTACAGTGTTAAGACCAGCAATCAGCTAGAATAAGATAAGGAACTGAACTTCTCTGCAGCAAAACCCAAGTTTGCAAATAGCAACTTGTTTGTTTGGGTGGTTTATATAGTTCCAACATTCCCCCTTATGGCAGCTTCAGGGCGCTCTAAGTCACTGAACCGCACAGAACTGCTATAAGCAAAGTAGTGTTCAGATTTTCATAAAGCATAGTCTCAAATGTAAGCTGGTGGCACGAGGAAAAGAATACAGCAATTACTACGTGTTGTAGCCAGGTTACAGATTTCGAAAATGAATGTCAAGCACCTTCAGGTGTACAAAGTGTCCATAGCATCAAACAGCATTATTGCCCGGGATTGCCTCTTTTTTACTCTCCAATAGTTCTTTTGTTTTCAGGACAGGAAACCAGAAGTGTACCTGAAAAAAAACAAAGTCTGTTAACAGGTGTCCATAAATGCATTTTTTTGGGATGCATTGCTTCGGGAGAGGCGGAATATAGTAAATGTAAATGGCGCATTCATCGACAGTCCTATAAATAGAAGTACAGAAGTGCATGTACTCACTATTCACTGTTCGCTCCTGAGAATTGCTAGTGCTCTCCCAATAAATGTAATGCAGCAGTGCTGAAAAGTTCAGGAACTCTCCCTTTCAAATTAAAGAAATGCAGGTACTCAGTACCAGACAGCACCTGCCCATTTAAAGCACTGTCCAACAGCTATGATAACAAACATTGGGATTGGCAATCATTGCGATAAAAGGGTTTCCCCAAACTTCTGTAAGAAACAGAGAACATCTGCCATGTGGACACAAGCCATGCAAACTTCCCGTGCACACACACAAGGGTGCTGGCACACAAACCTCACGAGAGTCAGCAGTGCAAGCTTCCCTTACAAACAGAAAAGGGACAGCATGGGCACCTGCAGGGCTACGTTTATTGAGCAGGCACACACAACACCTACACAATACGCCCCAGCCTACCTGTTGCCCCTCAAGGGGTTTGAAATATTCACATTCAGGTAACTTTTCCCTCCACCTCAACCGTACAGGCAGTCATGGGTGATGCAAGTTTCCTTGAAAAAGCTGCAAACAGCAAAGAATGTAACATGGCAGCCTCCCAGACCCCAAGAGAAAGAAGCACTCAATAGGAACCTTGGCCAAAATTTATTAACGCTTTGAGCTGGGTTTGCATAGCAAAAGTGAAATAAACCAGCTCAACGTGGTCAACAGCGATTTAATTTCCGGCGGTCAACAAGCTATGAGCTACTTTACACTACTTATCTTCAAGGGTGAGTACCATGCATGGGACATGGGCATTCCTATGCAACCACCTGTGCTTTATGATGCAAAGCCTTATTTACCAAACATGTAGACATGGCATTGTGCCAAAAATGCATTCTCCTTAAGGCCGGTGTAATGTTGGCGAAATGCTTTGTCTTCACCAAACCATTCTAACTTTGCATGTGTTCTGTAGTGTGCTGAACACTTACAAACCTGGAAACGCTGTAAACTTTCTGAGCATAGTATTTTGTAATGAAGGAGCCCGTTCCAGTACCAAGCCTATGCTGGACGTCAGCCACACCCTGGCACTCTTGTGTAAGGGTGTGCGTGGCACAAGGCAGCCTAAAGTGCGCCAGGGCATGGGAGAGAGATACTGCTCCATATATTAGTAGAATTGGCGCTGTTCTACACTATCGCTTTCACGCAACGCACTGCAGCAACTTTGGTTGCTGTACAGTGTTGTATGAAAAATGTGTATGTGTGCAAATGGACTAATGTTCCCTCCACCCTCCTCCATCTTCAAAAGAAAGAGACAACAAGAAATAAGGGAGTGGAAATATTAGAATAGAACAGAATAGAGCAGGCGCAAAATGAGCTGCAGCCATGCATATCACACTCCCCATAACCTGCTCCCTTTCATCTCTACTAGCCACTCCCAAAGAAAGTGGAGCAGCACAGTGGGTTGTGGGCAATGCAGCTTGCTGAAAACCACAATGAAACCGCAAAGTTCTCCGGGGGGGGGGGCAGAAATTAATGGAGTCTTGGGATGCACGAGCAAGCTGCAGGGTACTGAGGGCACAAGAGGGAAATGCAGGAGCTTCATGGAGCAGGCGCAGAGAGGCAACGTGCTTGCAGAGCAGGAGGTGGCAGGCGGATGCAGGCATTATTTAAAGTGTACAGGAGTGACACTGTGCCCAGGGATCCATAAAGTCATATAATTTAGAAGGTACCTGCATCCAGTGGCGTAACATTAACCCACGCAGTGTGGGGGGAGGGGGAGGGAGAGCTTCAGGGTGTCCCCTCTAGCACTGTGCACGGGCAGTGGGCCCCTGAATTTAGAGCTCCTGACTGGGTCCGGGACGTGGAGGGGGCCACTTCCATGAAGTCCAGGGGCCCCTCAAGTTTCGTTATGCCACTGTTGCCTGGTGCAAAGGGGAGCCACACTCTGCTCAGAGCGTGGCAGGCGTCTCCAGGGTAAGAAGGGGGGCACCTGGTGTTAAGCTTTAATGAGGATGCGAGGAAGTGGGCATGCTGCAGGGGGCGATCGAGGGAACAAGAGGGAGATACAAGGAACAGGAGATTCCTAGTGCAAAAGTGAGCTTAAGGGTGCAGTAGTGAGCTGCAGGGTGGAACAAAGAGTGGCCAGCCCTGCTCTTACTGTGCATTCTGGTACCTATAGACCCCCATTAACACGAAAAGACACAACTACAAGGACCTAAATACAAAGAAAGCAGTCCGGGTAAAACACCCCGACAACTGTCGCGTCCTTAAGGTAGGATCCCCTTTTCCTTCCCAGCAATACCTCTAGGGCACGAAGATATTGCCTTTGGATAGATGCACCACCAACCACCATGATGTCTTATTCTTCGGATTCTGCGTTACCATGACACCACCTCTGGGAGGGAGAACATGCAGACGTCCACACCATCCCAGAGCTCTTGAACCATCAACACGTAATGTCTTTTAAGGGTGGCCTCCTCTGCTCGCGTCACTTTGCATTGTAAAGTGCTGCATGTGCTTGAAATGGGTATAAGCAGGATGACAAGCAGCAGGATGCAAAGCAGTGTGAGTTTTGGATTGCAGTGTCCTTCAAAGGTTGCTTGCAGTGGCACTTTTCGTGCTGCTCAAGTGTCTGCTTTGATAATAAAGAAATTTGCTAGCAAAGGCATAATCTGCCATCTGCACTTCGAGGCCATTTACGTTTGTAATGCCTCTTTCATTAGAAATGAACAAAACTTCCAAACAATATTAACAGTAACTTCGAAGCACTCCAGCAGTGGCAAGGTACATCTTGTACTTGGAAGTAGTTTCTGGTAGTCAGTAGCTGCCATGAGTATCATTTAATATTCAGAACATTTTAGCCATCTGTTTAACATAGATAATTTTATTTGTATTGCCTTATTTAATTATAGCTCATCCCAACCCCAAATGCGATGTCAGGGCGCTTTGAATGGATTGAAGATATGACACAGCAAGCAAACTGTCACAACAACTCAACAGATGTCTAGACCCAGGCATTGAAGTCGGCAAATACAACTATGAAACCGTGATATAATCACACATATAACTCGTTTTCTACCCTGGAAGGAGGCATTGGAGCGTTTTCCTATCTGTAAAGTGACAGATTTAAAGTTCCTCAGTTGACAGCGATAGTCTCTGCTCAGTAAGGCATTAGTTCTTTGCGATGGGGTAGCGACAACACCTTCAACGCTGAAGCAGATAAGGCAAATATCTTTCAAGCTGATAGTTAAAGGGAAATGCAAATCTTGTATACATTTTCCAGTATCATACTATAAATGTGAGAAGAGCTGCTAGGCATATTTCATAGGAGAGTTACCCCACCACCCCGCTCTTACCTGTGTCGGCCATGCCTGGTGCATGGTAGTGGATTAGAGAGTCGTGAGGTTGATTTAAGGCAAACAACCGTTCTATTCAGTGCACTTACATTTATTTGCACTGGCTGCGGGCTTCTGACCAGAGCTCCAGGCACCAACACTCTGTCTTTTACAAATTAAACACTGGCAGAAAGTGTTACACTCTGTGAAAGCATAGCATTTTGTACAGGAAGGCTACCCTTACAGTACAAATCCTATGTTTGACATCACATACATGGTGCAAGGGTTTGTGCATTGGCACACGGCAGTTAAAAGTGCACCAGCACTAAGGGGGAGAGAAACAACTCAGTATATTTTTTAGTAGGTGTGGTGTTGTTCTTTGGTTGCTGTATCACATTGTGTGAAAAGTTAGTAAATCTGTCCCCAAGAGTTTTTAAAGACTTCACTGAAGAGCTTGACATTTAAATTATATAGTACGGAGGCACGCTGGGAGTTTTTGGCTTCTGAAAAGTCAAGCTGTAGTTGTTGAGAGAGCGCTTCATATAATGATGCGTTGTGATTTAATACCAAGATAAGATTTTAGCCATTTGAAAACTACCTTTGATGCCCATTCTTTCACTTATTAACTGAAGAGACATCACGATAAAAGGTATCAAATGCAAAGCATAAGTAAGGAGTATGAGAAGTAAGCATTTACCTCAGCCAAAATACCAGTAGCTCAGTGAACATGGATTTTTCGGTGCTGTGTCCTGACCTGAACCCACAATGGAACTCAGGCAGGAGTTGATTTCTGAAGATAAATTGCTTTAACAAAGTGGCAATACTGATCAGCATTAATTTACAAGGAAAAAGTAGACCTGTTTGGAGCAACATCTTTTAAATTTCCAGAGTCAGATCATGGTTGTTGAAAAGTGGGCAAAGGTGGCTAGTCAAAGAGGAATAGGAGCTTTGGCATGCCCTTTGACAAGAAACAGTTGAAAGAGGTCTGATGAGGCTAATGAGGATCTGGTGTTACCAATGGTGAGCCTGATATTGTCCTCTGTGACTAGTTTGGAGGGAGAGGAGAGAGAGGTCTCTAACCACTCTCATTTTGACTCCGCATAATGCCCACTGAAGAAAGTTCTAGAACACAATAAGGACCTTTGTGGAGGACGCTGAAGAAAAACCGGGACTGACTGCACACCTCAAGAAAGAATAAGAGGTATCAGTGTAGGCCAGAGGTGTGAACAATTCTCTCACAGCCCTACATGCAAGAAATCAAGGGCACTCAGACCACCCAACCGATCCCAGAATGTTCAACTGGAGCACAAAAGCAACATCACAAGAGATCTTTAGAAAATAAATCACCAAAATGAACAAATCAAATATCTGTAGCCTAGGGCTATTTAGCCTTCAAACCAAGAGGTGAACCTGCAGAGATGACAGACTTGAGCTGTCTAAAGGGCCGGGGAGCACAGGGGAACTCATTCTTGGTGCACTGTAAACTCACAAAAAATAAGTAACCAGGCCATCCTTGGGCAAAGTAAACTACTACAGTGGGAATGGGTTTTGCTCTGCAGAGGTGCAAGAGCAAATTGGGGCTAAGAGAAAAGGATGGGAAACTGTATAGATGGCAAGGACTCCATGGAACTAGCAGAGCATTCACTCTGTGTGTCACCTTCTCATAGAATGTAGTCATGAAGTCACACAGAAGGGTGTTATCCCAACTCACAACACAAACAGATTTTGTTGACTTGAGTTCTAATCCTTCAACAGATGGCAAGGATGTTCTCATGGTCCAGAAAGAAGTCCACGGAGTACAAAACTACTATGGACAATCAACCAACCAACTTTTTGTGTATACAGCCTTATGCGAGGTAACAAAAAGGAAGTGAGATACGATTTGAGACATGTGCTTCCTGGAAATCCACTCATGCCAAGAGAGAAGTCTTGGTACCAATCAGAGTATTCAAAAATGATTTGCAACACAGTTATCCATTTGGACCATTACTCCTCTGCTTGGTGTAAAGAACAGAGGAGTCTTCTGAATTGCTGCTTTTCCTTACTAGTGGAATAGGTATTGACCTCTGGCCTTTTCAAAAGACCTTCTGCTGGAATTTAACTTACGTTCGATCCACAGCCAATGGTAAGATCTGAAGGCACTGGGGAGCAGAGGTGCAATCTTCTGGTCAGGTTTGAAGGCTGCATCGATTATTGTGTTGCATTCTTGATATAGATGAACACTCGAATTAGTGTTTTAAGCCTTCTTGGCTCCAGTTCTTCAGAAGGTGTCAAATGAGTAGACTCGCCTATAGGCTTGTACATGGAAAGCCCTGCAGACAGGATAGTTTCATTCTTTTAGATAGTTTTCATACACCCCATAGCCAGTTATTCAGAATGGTATTCCACATAAATATTGTTCCAAAAATATTGTGCTACCACAAGATCCTAGAAAAATGACTGTGGGCCAAAATATCAGAATAGAAGAATATATAGGTAAGAAAAGGTTTGCTTCTTCTTTATTCCACATATATCTCCTTGAAGATACATATATCATCATAGTACATAGAGATGGGGCTCATAATATTAAATATATTCTTTCCCAAATGCACTTATCTTCTCACCATTTCGGTCTTTGCTATTTTGCCTATGATATTATGGTAGTGCCCTATTTTTAAAAGTTTATTTTGACATACAATTTGAAAATCCAATGATGTCTCATTGCACTTGAAGCCATTGTCTGACTGAGTTCCCCAATCCAAGAAACACTACAGGAATATCCTGATGATTTTTAAAAATGGTATCAGACAAATACACCAGAGGCACTCCAGAAGGTATTTAAATATACTAAGGGGCAGATTTATGAAGGCCTTGCGCCGCCGGTGCGTCATTTTTAACATGGGAAAAAGTGACGCACCGGCGGAGCAAGGCCTTCATAAATCTGCCGCTAAATATTAAAACAAAAATGTCTACATGTTTCTCCATTAGTAATCTGAAGATTAATCAGGACTACCAATACTTTAGGACAATGTAAGAGCTAAAACACATGCTCACAACTATCTGATCAACTTAACTAGTTCCATTGCTATCTTATACCCATTTTCTCACAGGCGCGGTGCGTCCATTGGGGCGTAGGGGCGAAGCCCCACTAAGCCCCATGGACCCACCACGTCGTCACTAGAAGCCAAACACAATTATTTTAAAAAATCGCGCTATCTGCCGGCCGGGAAACCGGGAGACACCCGACCTTCCTGGAGTGCGCAAGGGGGGATGGGGGGGGGAAGGATCGGGCTGCTGCAGCTGCGCAAGTGTATTTTTGGGCACAAACATGCCCACGCATGCGCAGATCGTTTTCTTGTGAATTCCCCCTTAGAGAGAGGACCAGGGGGCGGGCCGCAGCCCCCGGGGTTACACAGGGCGACTGGGCGAGGAGTCATGGTGCCCCCCCAGCCAATCCTGGCGCAGGATTGGCTGGTCAATACATAGCCGGGTTACATAACCCCTGACGGATAGCACGGCCGACTTTGGTGCTGGGAAACCAGGTTCGAGCCTCTTATCGAACCATAAAAATGTATACATGACTTACTTTGGTGTTAAATAAATAGATATTTTAAAAAACTAATTAAAATGATGTTCCGACTAAGGTGTGAAATTGGTGTCGAATAAATACATGTTTTTAAAAACAATTAATATTAATCATGTATCATTGGTGCTGGAGTACAAGGTTCGAGACTGGTATTAAACACTGACAAGCTGTGTGCAAGTTATATGGTCATAAAAATACATGAATGATGGATGCAGGATGGGTGGATGCATGAATGGATGCAGGATGAATGATGGGTGGATGAATGGATGGGTGGATGCATGAATGAATGATGGATGCAGGATGGATGCAGGATGGGTGGATGGGTAGATGAATGAATGATGGATGCAGGATGGATGCAGGGTGGATGGATGGGTGCATGAATGAATGATGGATGCAGGATGGGTGGATGGATGGATGGATGATGGATGAATGATGGGTGGATGAATGGATGGGTGGATGCATGAATGAATGATGGATGCAGGATGGATGCAGGATGGGTGGATGAATGAATGATGGATGCAGCATGGATGCAGGGTGGATGGATGGGTGCATGAATGAATGATGGATGGATGGATGGGTGGATGCAGGAATGGATGCAGGATGGATGATGGATGGGTGGATGGATGGGTGGATGGATGGGTGGATGGATGCATGAATGAATGGATGCTGGATGGGTGGATGGGTGGATGGATGGGTGGATGAATGAATGATGGATGCAGGATGGATGGGTGGATGGATGGATGGGTGCATGAATGAAGGATGGATGCAGGATGGATGGGTGGATGGATGGATGGATGGATGGGTGCATGAATGAATGATGGATGCAGGATGGGTGGATGGATGGGTGGACACATAAATGGATGCAGGATGAATGATGGGTGGATGGATGGGTGGATGCATGAATGAATGATGGATGCAGGATGGGTGGATGAATGAATGATGGATGCAGGGTGGATGGATGGGTGCATGAATGAATGATGGATGCAGGATGGATGGATGGGTGAATGCATGAATGGATGCAGGAATGGATGCAGGAATGGATGATGGATGGGTGGATGGATGGATGGATGGGTGGATGAATGAATGATGGATGCAGGATGGATGGGTGGATGGATGGATGGGTGCATGAATGAATGATGGATGCAGGATGGATGGGTGCACTAATGAATGATGGATGTAGGATGGGTGGGTGGATGGGTGGACACATGAATGGATGCAGGATGAATGATGGGTGGATGGGTGGATGCATGGATGAATGATGGATGCAGGATGGGTGGATGAATGAATGATGGATGCAGGGTGGATGGATGGGTGCATGAATGAATGATGAATGCAGGATGGATGGATGGGTGGATGCATGAATGGATGCAGGAATGGATGCAGGAATGGATGATGGATGGGTGGATGGATGGGTGGATGAATGAATGATGGGTGCAGGGTGGATGGATGGGTGCATGAATGAATGATGGATGCAGGATGGGTGGACACATGAATGGATGCAGGAATGGATGCAGGATGGATGATGGATGGGTGGATGGGTGGATGGATGGGTGGATGGATGGGTGGATGGATGCATGAATGAATGATGGATGGATGGATGCAGGATGGATGGGTGGATGGATGGATGGGTGGGTGGATGCATGAATGAATGATGGATGCAGGATGGATGGGTGGATGGATGGGTGGATGCATGAATGAATGATGGATGCAGGATGGATGGATGGGTGAATGCATGAATGAATGATGGATGCTGGATGGATGGGTGGATGCATGAATGAATGATGGATGCAGGATGGATGCAGAATTGGTGGATGGATGGGTGGGTGGGTGGATGGATGGATGGGTGGATGCATGAATGATGTATGGATGGATGCAAGGTGGTTCGGGCTCGCTCGCTGCGCTCGCTGCGCTCGCTGCGCTCGCTGCGGTGCAATATGCAAATTAGTTAACGCCCCACCACTTTCAAATGTCACCAGCCGCCCCTGTTTTCTCAATGAATTTTCTTTTTCCATGAGAGGAGATTGAGGTAGTACAGCCAGTGTAGTCACTATTGTGTTGATGTCACATAACCTTATGACAATTAGATTACATTGACAATATCTTGTAGACGATTGACTCTTTTGTTTTGTGTTCAAACTCCTTCCTGATTTTGAATGGTGCATGCACTTTTGGGAGATAGAAATTAGAGGCTCTAGTGTGAGAAACCATGCTTTTTGCCCACTTCTAAATGAGATGGGTAAATGCAAGTTTGGCAGATCAGGAACCCTGCCGAATTACGGAGTGGTCCTCACTATGCCAAACTCTGTATGATATGGCCTCATACAAAGATAGAGTTCTGAATGCCAGTCATTTAAAAAGGAGCGTTCACTTTCATAGATGAAATTATTGTGAATCAATGGAAATTTGGAAAAAACACTTTCAATGACTCAAGCAATCTTTCTGAAAATTAACTGAGTTCACAATTTTTTTAATGTAGTATTAAACTCTAAATTCTAAGCTACAAACAGATATTTTTATAATGTATTTACAAGTGTTGAAAGCTTACATATGTTGGTTTTATTATTTAGGAGATAAAAGTGTTGTAACTACATGCAAACCTGGGAGACATATTCACACTTTGAAGGAAATAAAAAGTGCATATTGGTCATGGAGCTGTTGCCTGTCTCATGCTGGCATGAAGCTCCTAGCCAAACGTTATCAATCCTAGATGCATCAGAATGTAGGAAGACTGCTAACTCTTAGTGTGAAATCCAGTCCAGCTGGCTGGAGGAGGTTGGCCTGATTCTGAAACCATTTCAACCACCATTCTAACCCTTACGGATATAGGGATATTAACAATGGAAGCCACAGTTAAATCTAACCCTAAACTGACTACATTTCAGATGGGACTGCTGTTACCAGTGGCAAACAGCAGTGACCAAACAGAATATTGTCAAAGAAATTCTACTCAAGGACCTCAAGAACGAGTCACACAACTTCAACAGTACAGATGTTCAAGGAAAAGTGGATATAAAAATATCTGTCCTCTAATTATCATGGTTAGAACATTCAACCTTGTCAAGGGTATGAAGAGTTATATGAGTATCATAGTTTGAATAATTGTCACATCTGTTATTTATAACGCTTGGAAGCACAGAAGTTCTGTATGAACACTGTTAGACCTGCCATTATGAATCCGAAACCGGTCCCAGGATGCTTGTTTCCGGTCCAAGGAAGACATGGCTTGGCAGTTTGGGCTGGACTGTTCCCATGAGGCACAGGGTCAGACTGATTTACATATAGCCATGTCTGAACTGGGGTGGCCGAGTGAGCTAAAGAATGGTGATGGATTAAACCCAGATCAGTTGACTGGGGGTGAGTGTTTGATTTGCTCAAACGCTTCGTCCATCATCCCCTTTTGTATCAGACCTGCCATCCTTGGCATGGTTTTTCCCTAACTTTTTGCCCTCGGCCATCCAGTTTTTGCTGCCTTAACCCCTTCCATGCTCATGACGAGCTCAGCTCGTCATGTAGTACACTGCTTGTGTGCTTATGACAAGCTGAGCTCGTCATGAACAAGGGGATCCAGTAAATGTTAGCACAGAGGGGTAATTGCTGCAACAGTCTAGGTGTTAATTTGTGCTGGCCCTAGGATTCTGCACACTTCACTGCTAACCAGTGCTAAAGTGCTTGTGCTCTCTCTAAAACATGGTAGATTGCTGGTACCCAATTGGCATATCTAATTTACTAAGTAAAGTGGCACTACCTGTGCCCAGGGCAGTGCTTAATTTGAGCCAGTGCTTTCCGGTGCTCAGCATTGGCACTTAATTGGTTTCCGGTGCTCGGCACCGGCACCTAATTGTCAACACCATACAGTTTACCACATGGTGGTGCTGCTCATCTAATTTAGAGATGAGCAGAACAACGGTTGTTTAGGAATACAATATACATTAAAATTGCTCATACCTGCCTCCCCAGCCATTCCTTTAGCTTCGGGGACCTGGAATAATCTGAACTGTCGCATTTACATGCGAGAGAGATGGTTAGTAGTTGTTTTGGCAGCGATGACAAGGGCAAAGGGTGGTGCAAGGTGCAATGGCCTCCTGGTCAGAGCCCTGGCACCTAATATTTTACAAATTGAGCACTGGCCCAGGGCCTGTAACTTAAATGCTACCATTGGGCCTGCAGCCTTGATCATGCCACCTACTTGAATAGCCCTTTAAATAAGTCTCAGATTTGCCATTGTAGCCTGTGTGTGCAGTTTTACACTGAAATTTGGACCTGTAAATAAATCCTTTTGCTAAGCCCACACCTTTCATTTGAATACATATGTCACCCATATGGTGGGCCCTGGACAGCCCAGAGGACAGGGTCCAATGTATTTGAAAAGTAGGACATGTACTTTTCATTTTTACATTTCCTGGTAGTGAAAACCTCTTAAGTTCATTTTTCACTACAGCAAGTCCTACCTCTCCCATTGGATAACATTTGAATGACCTTAATACATTTTATAAGTGTAATTTTAAAAAATAAACAGGTAACTCCTTCATGTCTGGTGTCTCATGAATTGCAATTTAAAAGCCTAACTTATGGTTAAGTCAGATTTTAAATTACATTTCTGAAAATTACACTTTTAGAAAGTTGCCATTTTTTTGCCATAGCCATTTGGTGCCTTCAGCTGATCTCTGGATCACATGACTGGGTGTGAGCAGTTGAGCTTTCTTTATTCCTCCTAGACAGCCACTCCCAATGGGGAGATAAGGTGTGACTGGATGGGCCATCACTGGAAGTATGGAGGGGGTTGTTGGGCCTAACCCCACTTACACATGAGCAGACTGTTTTCTGTCTCCACACATAGGGCTGCAAATCCCCTGTAGTTAGTCTGGAAATAGGGCCAGGAAGGCAGGGCACATATGCACCTCAAAGATTTGCTTCTAGAAGCTTCACCCCACTTCAAAGTCTCAACTGGAATTAGATACTGGACCTCAGACACCACCATTTCAGTAAACAGGCCCTTGCATTCCTAATCGACAGCAGCCTCGAAAAAAGACTCTGCATCGCTGCCTTGCAGTGCTTCGAAACTGACACATCTCTCCAACTGCATGCCACACCCTGGACACCGGACTTTGCATCACAATCCCTGTAGACGGGATCATTCATGAAGACCCAGGCCCTCGCATCGCAGCCTCACTGCATCTCAGAACTGACACATTTATTTGGCTGTGCAATGCATCTTTGATGCGAATCCACACAAAAGCTCTGCAAACCAGGATTTAAGGCGCTTTGTTCAGCAGGGTTAACTGGGTCCCTGTAGCCAACCCATGCTCCATTGTGGTCAGCCTCAACTTGTGACTTTGTCCCGGTCCAGCACAACCAGATATTCACAGTTGGGGCATTGTGCTCTTTGGTGCTAATTTCACTAAAACCTCTATAATTGCATACTTTCGGTTCTACTGATTGGATGTTTGTCATTTTGGTCTTGCTCTATATATTAAAAAAAGTTTGTTTTTTCTAGATTGGCGTGGGATCCTTTCAGTGTGGTGCAATCACTCTATAGCTGTTTGAAATGTTGTACAAAGCCCTTACACATTGCCTCTAGGTTAAGCCTGACAGCTCTGTGCCAAGCTTCCAGAGAGTTGAGCATAGGTGAATTTAGGGTTGACTTGTGCCTCACCCTTACAAGGAGTGTGGTTGCTGATTGACCAGGCCTCAATCAATTATCCACTTTCTCACAAACACTATGTGAAAATCCATCATCAATATTATTATTATTAGTAGTAGTAGTAGCAGTAGCATTTTTAGTATTATGTAAATCCAACATTACAATGCAATGAAATATGCAATATGCAAATAAATTGATAACTTACAGTCTTCACTACCTGGCTTATGTCTGTCCTCTCATTTTGGGATCTTAGTTTTCTTCTTTTCTTCAGTAGTTTTGTGTGTAGGTACACAAGACGTTCCTTTTCCTTACTGGGATAGAATGATGCCAAAACCAGTAGCTTTATTTGTGTCAGAGTAGCAGAAAATAGTCCAAGTATTAATAAAACAATGATAATGATGCTGAGAGAAACCCAGGTTTTGGAGAGGGAAAGTTCAGGCTTTGGTACGCACTTATGTTCAAGGAGATGGATTTCAAAGGAACTCTCATATCTGTTGTAATGCTTCAAATTAGGATCCGCAAGAATTCCCTTCTGCAAAAAACATGGAAAGCTTTATGAAGCATCAATATTTGATGAATAATACGATGGAATTAAGTTCTTTAATGATAGCACTCTGCAAAGCGAAGTACTACTACTTTCTGTTTTTATGCTATAGCCTCTAATTATGACTGATATATTTTCAGAATATGAGTACAAACACTTTCGGGTCATTTTCTGAATAATGGAAATAACCATTGATGAATGGAAAATTATGATGAACTTCCTCAGTGATTCGCTCATTGCAAAGAAACCATGTTATGTTATGTTATGTTATTAAATTTATAAAACGCGCGCAGCTGCCCCAGCAAAGGGGCGTCCTGGCGCGTGAACAGGTGCAAAACATAACAGAGAATAAGAGAAAGAAATCCTAGTCAGAAGCAGGGAACAGGAAAGTTTTAATCATGCATCTAAAAACAGAAAGATTATTCAGCGCACGGATATGCACCGGGAGAGCATTCCACAGACCAGCGGCGAGTACTCGATAAGAACGGCCACCCATCCGACTGAGTTTAAAACGGGGGCACAACGCCAGATAAAGCGCCTCCGATCTTAGAGACCTCAGTGGGACATATGGAGTTAACAAATTCACTAGCGCCGGCGGCGAGGAGGACTTCATGATTTTAAACGCCAGGCATAGGGATTTAAACTGAATTCTTTGCCTAACCGGCAGCCAGTGAAGGGCGGAGATCGTACTTGAAACCGAGCAAAATTTAGGAAGGCCAACGATCGCCCTTGCTGCGGCATTCTGCACCCTCTGGAGCCTAGAAGCTTCGGCTTGATTGACCCCCAACAGCAGCACACTGCCGTAGTCCAGCCGAGATAGAACAGTGGCTTGGACCACGATTTGTCGAGTAGAGGAGTCAAAAAACTTGAGGATAGGTCTGAGGCCCCGCAAGATGCCAAAGCAGGTGGCTGCAACCTTCTTCGTATGACTCGAGAAGGATAGGGCTGAGTCCACCAAGACTCCCAGGTTCTTCACCTCGGTGACAGGGACAGGAGTAACGCCCAATTCCGGCGGCCACCACTGATCACCCCAAAGCTCCGCATGTTTCCCTACCACCATAACTTCCGTTTTTTTGGCATTCAACTGTAGGCAGTTAGATCTTAACCAATCTGCCACTGCCAAAAGTCCTGCTCGGAATTTGGGGGCATCTGTCTCAGGGTCACTACTCAGAGTCACCGCCAGCTGCGCATCGTCAGCATATGAGGTCATAGTCAGACCCCATTGTTTGACGATCACAGCTAGCGGCTGCACATATAGATTGAACAATGTGGGGCTCAACGAGGAACCCTGAGGGACCCCCAGTTCCAACGAGTGGAAGGTGGACTGGCCAGGTGGTATAGCCACTTTGAAGGACCGGCCGGAAAGGAAAGAGCCGAACCACTGAAGGGCAGTCCCTGAAATACCCGCCTCTTCCAGACGTAGAGCCAGAATGCGGTGAGACACAGTATCGAACGCGGCGCTCAGATCAAGTAAAAGGAGCGCCGCCGTTCGTCCCGCATCAAGTACTCCACGTAGGTGCTCGATCATGTAGAGCAACGCGGTTTCGGTACTGTGTCCCGACCGAAACCCATTCTGACTCGGGTCCAGGATATCATTCCGGGCAAGATGATCAGTCAGTATGGAATTGACATGTGCCTCAGTAATTTTGGCTATCCAGGGAAGAAGGGATATGGGGCGGTAGTTCTCAGGTAGAGCCGGATCCAAAGTGGCCTTCTTTAACACCGGAGTAACTACCGCCTGCTTCCATAAGGGAGGGACCGTTCCTGATGTTAACGACAGATTAATCAGGGACAACATCGAGGCCCGACAAGAATGGGGAAGAATCCCGATAAGATCAGGCTTCAACGGATCAAGCGGAGATCCAGATTTAATCCTCAGGCCCAAGGTGTCAAAGGCCTCCATAGACAATGCCGGTAAACAGGACAAAGTGTCCGTCTCAGATGACTTAAGACTCCCTGACTCCAAGTCATGCACTAAACAGTTGAATCCTCGATGAATAGCCTGCACTTTATCTAAAAAGAAGGATGCCAGGCCTTCACAGTGAGCATCAGTGCAGATAGCAGTCGAGGTGGTCCTCTTATTCAGAAGATCCTTGATGACCTTGAAGATTAGTTTAGAGGGGTTAGTACTGGTTTGGAATTCCTGGGCATAGAATGTGGCACGGGTTCTGCAAATCGCTCTGTGATAGTTCTTGAGTTTTGAAAAATAGGTGGACTTCAGGATCGGGTCGTAGGTCTTCCTCCATTCCCTCTCAGCTTTCCGGCAGGTTCTTTTAAGCTCGGCAAGTGAGTCATTATACCATGGGCTTAGTACTTTAGAGTGGCATTTAGACCAGCGCCTAGGTATGAGGGAATCCAGGGCATCCGAGATCCATTTACAGAACGACTCATACCCTTGTTCCACATTCTGAATAAGACCCAGGGGATCCTTCTCCAGTATCCCAAAAAACTCCTCCAATTTCAGCTTGTGCCATTGTCTCTTGAAGACCACTCTTTCTGCCGCTTTAAATGGCAGATCATCAATGGGACAGAGGACTTCCACCAACAAGTGGTCAGTCCAACCCACCGGAATAGGATTGGTCATCTTCACCCCATTAAGAGTAGTAAAAAAAAGGTCCAAAATATGGCCCCCAGAGTGAGTGGGCAGGGCAACGAGTTGAACAAGTTGTAAGGCTTCAAGGTCCGCGAGCAGAGAATCTATGCCCGTGGAGGACTTGCAGTCAAAGTGGATGTTAAGGTCCCCTATGATGTTAAAATTAGCACAACTAGGTACAAGAGAGCTTACCATATCTGCCAGAGCAGCCTTAAAGACTGAGTCACTGCCTGGTGGGCGGTAGATGAGAATACCGCTAAAGGTGAAATGATGGCTGAAGGTCACTTTGAAGAGGGCACTCTCGCAGGCTGACAGAGCCAGAGGTTTCCAAACCGACGGAAAACAGGATTTTACAGCCATGGCGATGCCGCCCCCCCTCGTAGGCCGATTCAAAGTGAAAACCGTATACTCAGGTGGAAATGTGAGGTTAAGGATGGCGGCATCAGAATCTTGTAGCCAGGTTTCGGTAAGGAAGAGTATATCTGGCGAATCCTTAATTAAAAGGTCGTGTACGTGTTGATGATGTTTAACCAACGACCTTACGTTCAGATTCCAGATACGTAGTACACGTCCCGCGATGTTCCTATGTATGGTTTTGACACTCTCTTCCAGTGACCGTATCATAGCCGGTTTTTCTAGAGTCCAGATGTTACAGGCACAAGCAAATGGGCCAGATAAAGGGTGTACCCGGTCGTGACAACAGGTGCTGAAGTTTCTGTCTATGGACAGAAGCTCGTCCCGGGTATATCTCAAAGTCTGACGTGCCGACATAGCTACTAATGGTCGAGCTAATAATCCAGAGTCCTGCCGCGCCCGCGCTTCCTCGTCGCTGACGAGGACGCTCCAAGATGGCGCCCGCCGGTCAGATCTAAGCCCAGAGCAAAATGGCGCCTGAATATGAACCACGGACCACCCAAGGAACCCGGACCCACCAAAGCGGTGGTGTAGCCTCAATTATGTGCGGTGAGTGGGAGGGGGGAAACCAGCCCAGCCAAGGTCCGCTAAAACCAAGGAAAGAATTAAATTAAACAAACGAAAATATAAGACCAGGAGAGTTAAAAATCGTGAGGCGCCTGCAACAGCGCTATATCAGCAATTAAATACCTGTTCAAAGCGCAGGCATCAGAGGGTCCGCCTTAAGTAGGCGCTCCCCGGACCAAAACGAGCGAGAGGACTCTCCAAGATGGCGCCCGCCGGTCAGATCTAAGCCCAGAGCAAAATGGCGCCTGAATATGAACCACGGACCACCCAAGGAACCCGGACCCACCAAAGCGGTGGTGTAGCCTCAATTATGTGCGGTGAGTGGGAGGGGGGAAACCAGCCCAGCCAAGGTCCGCTAAAACCAAGGAAAGAATTAAATTAAACAAACGAAAATATAAGACCAGGGGCCATATGTAGGTGGTCGAATACCGGTCGGTAACACCGAAAAAGGTCAGTTTTCGTTGTTACCGACCGGTAATTAGCCATGTGAGATGTACGTAATACCGAATTGATTCGTTAATAACGAATCGGTAATAAATTACCGAATCGTTATTTTCTGAATCAAAATTACCGAAACAAATATTACCTAATCGGAAATAACGATTCGGAACAATCCCCAAAAATGCTATGTAGCAAACCTCGGTATTACCGAAATTGACCGGATTCGGTAATAACGAATCGGTATTTACCACTTTTCAGGAGCATGTGGTAATCAGGTGGAGTGCATAAAAACAGGCCCAAAATGCATCAGTGGGAACACAATGGCAGGACTCTACCTCATTGCAAGGCGGCTACGCTTGAGAGCAGCAGGAGTAAGGATCTGGAGACGGGAGGAGCAGGTGTACAGATTGCGCATCACATTGTTCCACTTGACAGAAGCAGAAATTCATGAAAGATACAGACTGCACCCTGATACCATCCTGGAGCTAATACGGGACCTAAAACCCTATCTGGAGCATCAGACACCAAGGGCCCACGCTGTCCCCACCCATGTCCAGGTTCTCTGCTGCCTGCACCTCCTTGCAACAGGAAGTTTCCAGGGTGTGATTGCTGCAGTGGGTGGAGTGTCACAGAGCTGTTTGTCCCGTTTTTTCAACACTTTCCTAGATGCCATGATGGACAGAATGGAACACTACATTTCCTTCCTCAGTACACAGGCGGAGCTGCAGAGGACCAAGCTGGAGTTCTACCAAATGGCACACTTTCCACACGTCATCGGCTGCATAGATGGGACCCATATACCCATCTGCCCACCTGCAGCTAGTGAATACATTTACAGGAACCGCAAATCCACCCACTCCATCAATGTACAGGTGATATGTGATGCCAAGTTCTTAATTACTGACATTGTGGCCAAATTCCCCGGGAGTAGCCACGACGCGTACATCTTCCGGAACAGTGGCATCCATACCTGTCTGCTTGCAGGTGAATTTGGAGACGGATACATACTAGGTAAGTAAATGTGACACACTCTGATGTACACCCTGGCTAAAGCTATTGATCACACAACATAATGCCACTTACATCTGTACATAGGTGACAGCGCATATGCCCTCCGCCCGTATCTACTCACACCTTATCTCAACCCAACCACCCCGAGGGAGAGGAGATACAATGTAGCACATAGGAGCACACGCAGCGTGGTGGAGCGCACGTTTGGATTGCTCAAAAGCAGATTCCGTTGCCTCCACAAAACTGGAGGTGCACGTCTCTACAGCCCCATCAAATGTTGCAAGATTATTGCTACATGTGCAATGCTACACAATCTGGCCATCAAAAAAGGAACAGCAGTGGAACTGACTGACTCAGATGACGAGGACGAGGACAACCCTCAGCCAGAGCCCAGCACAGCAGGTGTTGCTATTGAACATGATGGGAGACAGAGACGGGCAGAGATAACGGCAAACTACTTCTGAGTGAGTAACGACACAGAGCCAGTTCCAGTTACATTTCAAGGTGTTTATTAGGCACACCCCCAGTAATGTGAGCAATCTCCAATTGGACATGGGTTACATCACCCATCTCATGCTTGGCAACAGCCATTGGTCCTTACTTCTTGCGGCCACGTGCTGCCCGTGACCGTTCCCTATCTACACTGTCCGGTGTGTCGGACTGTTCATGTGAAGGCACGTTACGTTCACTACCCCTTCTGAACTCGGTGGGTGAGGGCGTGATGCTACCACGGCTGGTGGCCTCCTCACTGTCCCCCCCCCCTTCCATTGTGGCGGCCTTAGCATTCTGCATTTGCTCTAGCACTGAGGTCAAGGACACCATCCCCCTGGCCACATCCCTGCTGCAATGCGCCATCTCCTCCTGCATGGCGATGGACCTGCGACACATCAGTGATGTTGAAGTGGCGAGCCGGTTCACCGACTTGGTATAGGCCTGGAGCCTCTGTCTCTCCCTGCGCCTGGCTAGACGGTCCTGCTCAAGCTGGCTGCAGAGGTTGTCCACCGAAGTAGCCACTCTTTCCATTCCTGCACTCATGTTCTCCCCCATAGCACTGATGCCCTTCTCCATCCTGTGCATATGCTTATTCATGTGTGCCACCTCCCTGTGTATTGACTTCAGTTCTTTCCATTGCAGGTGCTGGACCTTCAGCATGTTGCCTTCCAGTCCTGCGAACACACTGTCACCCAGCTCGGCTGCCTCTGGACTGTCCGGCCTTGCCCTGCGGCGTCTGGATGAGATGTGGGCACCCTCGGATGCAGAACTACACCTCTCCCTGTTGGATCTTTCCCCTATGGGACTTTGTTCGCCCCCTCTGCCCTCCTCATCTGACTCCTCCATCTGCTGGAGGGTGGCCACGGCATGCCTCCTGCCTGACTGTGGGGGTGGGGGTGTTGGTGATTTTCGCAGTGGAGACTGTGTGAGAGGGGATTGTGGACTTCCCTGGCGCTGTGGTGATGGCTGTGGTGGTGGAATAGATGGCCGTGATGACGCAGAGCTTGTGGTCCCTGCAGGCCTGCTGGCGTCTTCATTTTGCCTCCCCTCCGGCCTGGCTGACTTAGCTCGGCTGCTCTCTGCTGCACTGCGAGATGACTCGCCTGTAATGACACAAATGTAGATATACTCACTGTTCTGTATGCCATGTGATTTCATTAAACAACATGCCTACAGAGCACAGTGGTTGTCCTGACATTGCCTATTACTTTACCATGCTATTGTGTTTGCTAGCCTGACTGTCCTATTCATGTGTTCCCTCTGACTACATCACCCATAATGCATTGCAGGTATCCAGTAAGACATGGGGTGGAGTGGGAGCCCCTTTGCCACTATGGGGATTGGGGGTGGGGAGGGGGTAGCACAGCATGCTGGGCATGCTTCTTACCTTGTTTTCTAGCTGCTCTGGCGGAGCTGTCGGCATCTCCCACGCCAATTACACTCTCCTGCTGGATGGTGGATTCAACCATCTGTTCAAGTGGTGTTGGTACTGGGGCTCTGTTTTTCCCTCCTCCGGTTTCTCCAGCCTGCCTCAGTCTCTCTGCCATCCTCAGTTTGGCTGTCTTCCTGAGGTCGTACCACCTCTTCCTGATGTCCTCTATGGTGCGCTGGGTCACACCTATGGCATTGATTTTGTCCCTGATGCCACTCCAGATTTGCCTCTTCTGTGACTCTGGCACTTGGTGGGACTGGGCTCCAAAGAGCTTGTGGTGCTCTTGACTGACATCCTGGATCAGGACCTCCAGCTCCTTGTCACTAAACTTGAGTTTTCTCTTTCTGTCACCTCCCTCCTTCTCCCTGTCCTGGCTTGCCATTGCAATGCTTGTTGTTGTTTTGCAGTCCTGCTTGTGGCTGTGTGGCTGTGTTGCTGCTGGCTCCTCAGCTCACAAGGCTGTCTGCCTGCCTGCCTGCCTCACTGTGAGCTCCAGGTCCTGTGCACCTGGCTGGGTGTGGCCACTTCCTGTTTGGGAGGTAATTGGGTGTATCTGGATTGGCTGATTCAACAAATTACGATTTTTTGAATTACCGATTCGGTATTTCCGATTCGGTAATGGATTCTGTAATACCGATTCGGTATTTCATTCTCATTTTTTACCGATTTGTCCAAAATCGGTATTTAATACCGATTCATAACGAATCGGTAATATTTAACGATTTTTTATCTACATCGCGTATACCGAATCCTTAATACCGATTCGGTAAAATTCGGTATTAAGGATTCGGTATTCTCAATTTACCTACATATGGCCCCAGGAGAGTTAAAAATCGTGAGGCGCCTGCAACAGCGCTATATCAGCAATTAAATACCTGTCTGCATTTTGGACAATTATAGTATGATCTAGCTTACACCTACGAGACATAGACAGGAAGTACATTCTTTATACTTTTTCAGTTTTCTGGGTGTAAAATTGGAAAATATTTCCGATGTACCATTTGGAAGGGTGGCTACCCAAAGGGAGTTGGATGGGCAAAGTTCAACAGTAGCGAACACTGAAGAAATGGTGGCTCTGCTACAGCTTTGCCCCAGGAAACTAAATTGTAGTGAATGACCTCATATATTATCTAAAATGTCATAACTAGGTATAGATCGTGTTAGACCTGTCTTCCCTTAAACTTTTTGCTGATCTCCTTTTTGTTGGCCTTAGGACTCTGCACACTTTGCCACTGTTTACCAGTGCTAAAGTGCTTGTGCTCTCTCCTTTAAACATGGTTATATTGGCTTACACCCCATTGGCACATTTAATTTATTTGTAAGTCCCTAGTAAATTTGTACTACATATACCCAGGGCCTGTAAATTAAATGCTGCTAGCATCACTCATTGTGCCACTCACTTCAGCAGCCTTTTAAACATGTCCCTGGCCTGCCATTGCAGCCTGTGTGTACAGTTTAAACTGCTGTTTCAATGTGGCAAAATAAATATTTTGCTAGGCCTAAACCATATAAGTCACCCTAGGATAGGCTCTAAGTAGCCCATAGGGAGGGGTGCAGTGTGTTTAAAGATTTGGGCATGCACTTGTAGCTTTTACATGTCCTAGCAGTGATAAACTCTTACATTTGTTTTCCACTACTGCAAGGCCTGTCTATCCCACAGGATAACATTGGATTAATTTATTACATCTAATATATGATAACTTTCGATTGGGAGCAAGAAGGAATGTTGAGTTTGGTACTCAAAGAATTGTAATTTAAAACCCTCTTTAATGGTAAAGTTGGGTTTTGCGCTGCAATTCTGAAAATGTTATTTTAGGAAAGTTGGCATTTTCTCATCCTAAGCATTCGATGCCTGCAGTCTGTATCCTGGGTCACATGACTAGGTATTGATGGCTTTTGTGTGTTGGCCTGAGACAGTGAAACAAAGGGGGACTTGTTGTTGGCAGGCTGTGCCACCACTGACTTGATGAGGTGGAGAAGCTCTCACACACCACAGATGCATATCACAAAGGCTCTGTCGAGCATACTCAGAAAGGGTTTGACACTTGTCTTTTGTGACCCCAGACAAAACTGGGGCCAGAGCAGATAGGCAGGAGTCTCCAAACGCCTTTTTTTATACTTCAAAGTTGGCACCAGGTATAAATACTGGACCCTCAGACCCAATTCTTGAGTACACCTCTGGAATGTGGAATACACAGAAGTATTGATGTGCTGCTCTGCAAGAAGGACTGCTATTATGTTGCCTTGTTGCCTGAATAAGAAGGACTGGATCTGCTTATTGATCCCAGGACCACAAGAGTGACTCCAAGGGCTTGTTGGCTGGTGTCCAGATGAGAGCCTCAGGGACAGAAAAGGCTCCAACCACATTGAACCCAGCACCTGGAATCTGCCTGCTTCGAGTACTACCCCCCAAATGGTGCTACCCCAGCCCTGGACCTTTGGAAGTGGGACTCTGCTGGTCCAGCTGTGATCCTGTGAGCAGATGCGACCCAGCGTGATAGATTTCCTCGAAGCTGCTTTGGGACAACTAAAGCACAGAGAATCACTGCTGCTGTGCGAATCATCCTCAATACCGTATCTCGCAATGCTCTGCAACAAGGATATAAGGTAAGTTGTTCAGCAGGCCTAAACTGGTCCCTGTATCTGGCCCACACTTTATCGAAGTCGGCCTGAGCTTCTGCCTTTGTCCTGGTGCGGCATGATCAGATAACCTCAATTAGCACTTTGTGCTTCTAGGCACTATTTTTACTTAACACTTTCTTCTAGGCACTATTTTTACTTAACACTTTGAGATTGCATACCTCCACTTCTACTCATTGGATTTTTGTTGTTTTGGTCTCAAATAATTATTAAATTTAACTCAATTTTTCTAAGTTTGTTTTGGGTTTTTCTTGTATTGTGTTTTCAGATTATTATTGTGTGAAGGGATCCATACGTGCTTCACACATTGTCTCTAAGTTAAGCCTGATTGCTTGTGCCAAGCTATCAGAGGGGTAAGCACATGTTAATTTGAGGTTTGCTTGAATCTTCTCCCTGACAAGGCTAGTGGTTTCTGCTTGAGTATGGTTTTCACCCCCGCCAACAAGTAACACAATTTCCAACAGACCACTAACTTAGATCTGGCTCTGAGGCAGTGGACCCAAAACTACAAAATCAAAGAACATGGTAATTCACTTAATGAGACTATGAGGTTAAGGATCATTCTTTTGTGGGAAGGTTCTTACCAAATTAGTAAACTAGGGCTTATTTGCAAGCCCCTTGCACCGCTGGTGCATCACATTTTGTGACACAGCGACGGCGCATTCTGCTGCCCCATATTTACAAGGACAGGAAAAGCCACCCTGCATGACTTTTCCTGTCCTTGTAAATACGGTCCCTTTATGCTCAGCACTTCGCATGAGAGGGGCGTTCCATGGGTGTTGCTGTGGGTGTTCCCACCCATGGAACCTGACACCTTTCCAGATTTACGAGAAACTGTAAACCTGGAAACGCGTCTCAATGCTAAGGTGTCGTTCCTGCATATAAACAATCATTTAAAAAATTACGTTTTACAAGTTTAATGTGCGCTGATGCATAACAGATAGAAGTTGAAAAAGGGCATTTCAGATTGTTTATGTGCAGGAAGGGAAACCGTGTCATTCCTGGTCCTGGCGAAAGCCTCGATAATTTGCATTTTGAGGCTGAAACATGTAGACCGGCCACAACCACATATTCACTCAAGGATGTCTTTTATCAATTTAACCAGTTAAAACATCCACTTTCGCCTTTTTTTTATCTTTCCTTACTTTTCCAATATTAAAAAATTGGTCAGGATAAGTAAAGGTAATTTTAATATTCACTGTGTTAATGTTCACTCACTTTAACATTCCAAAAACCTGCTCCACTGTAATCAGGCGTCGTATCACACCAGAGAGGCATTCGGACCCTTGGGTGGGAACCCTATGATGGAGCATGTCACCAACTAGGTTGGTGAGTGAGGGTTCTTTTAAAACACATATGTGACTCCTGTTGCACATTTTAAGTCAAATATTCGGAATCACTCTTTCATTGTTTATTTAATAAGATTCTAAACCACACCACAGGGGCACAGGATGTAAAAGACTTCAATTCACATTTAAAACCCAGTTACTCCTGAGCCATTCTTTATCTTGCCACTTCAACCGCACTGGAGGTGCATTGTTATTTCCCACAGTCCCAGAAGAAACAAGCTTCATTACTGTCTGTTTCTCCCACCCCTGCCTGTGGCCCACCAGCTCCAGGAACTGCAGCATTGGTCACTTCTGAAAAGACAGCAATACAGAGTCATGCTGCATGTGACAGCAGCAGCAGGGATGATACAGTGTAGCGTGACATCCTGTGAATTCAAGATAGCCACCACATGCAAGCTTAATGGCAAGGTAGCTTATGAAGGGGACAGTACATGCTGCATTAAATCAACAGCTGAGCTGCTCTGCTGTTTTCCCTGACACTCTACCAGCTGTGATTGAATTATGTATTGTACCAATACTAGGCTCCCCACCCGCTACTGCCCCTCCTTTCCCGTGGGCGATGAAAACAGTGGACATTGTTTCTGCTGTGCTATGCTGGTTTATGTAGTATCCGAGCACAAGTATGTGTGCTTCGGCATAGATATATTATCAGTGGTAAATTTGTAAAAAAATAAGTGCTGGGGCTCTCATTAGGAGGCAGCTTATATTAGCACGTTTTTTCTGTTAGCGCCACCTAAAACAGAACCAACTACTAACCATGAAAGTAGGGAGAGGGTTTGGCATAATTTTCAGAGCTGCCGACTTCAGCGCGGGGGTAACCAGGTTTGAGTATCGACGTCAGCTCAACATCCTGTGATTCTGGGCAACTCACTTAATCTCCCTGTGCCTACTATAAATGAATGTGTCCTTAACTGGTGCTCATGAAAAGTGCTGGTGTTGATAATTAACTGCCAGTGCTGAGCACCGCAAACCACTGGCTCAAATGAAGCACTGTGTAGTATAGCGATCCTGTTAATCAGCTGCTTCCATCAAGCTCACTGCATGTGGAGTGCTCTTTGCTGCACATACACGCATGTATGTATGAATGAGAGAGTGCACTGGGAACAGACTTAGCCAGGGAGAGAAGCTTCTAGAAACTGCTGCAGAGACTCCCAGTCTTGGAGCAGTGGGTGTGTCTGCGAGCACTAAGGATCTTCGGGTTAGGAGTTGTGACTGTATTCACTGGTGTGGCTCGTTTTTGGTGAAAACACAAAATGCAACTGATTGTGCACATGAAGTGAGGCTTAGCTATAAGTGTAGGGGGGCTGCTGAGTGGGGAGGCCTGCTGGTGATCACTGGGCAAAGGTTCGCAAAAGTATATAAATGGACATCTGAGTTCCTTAATGTGCCTGCTGTCAATCAGCCGCAGTACTTAGTTTGAGTTAAAAAAAAACCACCAATCTTAATTTTCATTTTCCTCTGTACCACCACTTTCCTTTTTAATCCTTCTTTAGTCTTTATAACACAGTCCACATTAACTCTAAAGTCTCTTTGTGCTTAACCTTCCGGTAGCTTAGCGCAAAGCAGGCTTAATTTGGACGCATTTTGTAATGTATTTATTGCAGTACTCAAACAGTAATAAAGTTAAAACACAACAAAAGAAGAATCCCAAACCAATTTAGGAAAATAGAGTACAATTTAATAAATAAATTGACATCAAAATGTCAAAAATTTCATAAGTAGAACTAGAGATAGAAATATTTAAAGTTTGAATGAAAAATAGTGGCAAAAGCACCAATTATGATTATCTGGTAGCGCTAGATCAGTGCAAAGTCATAAGTTAAGTTGGACCGCGATGGAGCATGGCTCATATGTAGGGACCATGTCAGGCTCATTATGGTCCAAAGCAAATTCTCCATAATTCCTGTGCCTCTGGAGCTTGATACAACTTCTGCGTCCTGTGACACGCTTATGTTACCATGACGGACATTAGTAGACACCACCTGTTTTTTTAATGTATGGTAATACTGCAGTGACAGTCAGTGCTCCTATTTAAGCCAACGTCCCTGTTCGGGCACCGCTTGCTCTGCTTACCTGATCTGCAGTGTCTTTGAGCAGCATTTTCCGAAACTCCTGTTTCCCTTGCCTGCATCATTTATCTGAAGCTTCAGTTTCCCTGCAAGATCCATGCCTATAAGACCTGTTTGCGCACAGGCATCTGCGTTCTCACTGGCATTACTTGGGCTTTCCTGAAACAAACATCACTGATTTAAGGCAGTAACACGACCGTGCCACTAAACACTTTGCATGAACAGGTGAAACTACTATCTGGAAATCCACGGGCTGAGGCCTGTCACGAAGGGTCAATGTGAAGCGCTATCTCTTGCTAAAAACTGTTCTGAATGCATGTTTTTGAATCTTGGTTTCTCTGGCTCTACAGCAGCTCTGCTGACCTTGTTCTCTGTTCTAGAGCTGCTCTGCTGACCTGGTTTTTAGGCTCTAGAGCAGCTCTGATGACCTGGTTCTCTGGCTCTATAGCAGCTCTGCTGACCTGGTTCTATGGCTCTAAAGCAGCTCTGATGCCCTGGTTCTCTGGCTCTAGAGCAGCTCTGATGACCTGATTCTCTGGCTCTAAAGCAGCTCTGCTGACCTGGTTCTCTGGCTCTAAAGCAGCTCTGCTGACCTGGTTCTCTGGCTCTAAACAAAATCTGCTGACCTGGCTCTCTCCCTCTAAAGCAGCTCTGCTGACCTGGTCCGCTGCTTCTAGAGCAGCTCTGCTTACCTGGTTCTCTGGCTCTAAAGCAGCTCTGCTGATCTGGTTCTTTGGCTCTAGAGCAGCTCTGCTGACCTGGTTCTCTGGATCTAAAGCAGCTCTGCTGATCTGGTTCTATGGCTCTAAAGCAGCTCTTCTGACTTGGTTCTCTGGCTCTAGAGCAGCTCTGCTGACCTGGTTCTCTGGCTCTAAAGCAGCTCTGCTGGCCTGGTTCTCTGGCTCTAAAACAGCTCTGCTGGCCTGGTTCTCTGGTTCTAAAGCAACTCTGCTGACCTAGTTCTCTCCCTCTAAAGCAGCTCTGCTGACCTGGTTTCTCTGGATCTACAGCAGCTATGCTGACCTGGTTCTGTGGCTCTAGAACAGCTCTGCTGACCTAGTTCTGAGGCTCCAGAACAGCTCTGCTGACCTGGTTCTCTGGCCCTACAACAGCTCTGCTGATCTGGGTCTCTGGCTCTGAAGCAGTTCTGCTGACCTGGTTCTCTCTCTCTAAAGCAGCTCTGCTGACCTGGTCTCTCTGACTCTGCAGCAGCTCTGCTAACCTCGTTCTCTGGCTCTAGAGCAGCTCTGATGACCTGGTTCTCTGGCTCTAAAGCAGCTCTGCTGACCTGGTTCTATGGCTCCAAAGCAGCTCTGCTGCCCTGGTTCTCTGGCTCTAGAGCAGCTCTGATGGCCTGGTTCTCTGGCTCTAAAGCAGCTCTGCTGACCTGGTTCTCTCCCTCTAAATCTGTTCTGCTGACCTGGTTCTCTGCCTCTAAGGGAGCTCTGCTGACCTGGTTCTATGGCTCTAAAGCAGCTCAGCTGACCTGGTTCTCTGGCTTTAAAGCAGCTCTGCTGACCCGATTCTCTGGCTCTAAAGCAGCCCTGTTGACCTGGTTCTCTCCCTCTAAAGCAGCTCTGCTGACCTGGTTCTATGGCTCTGAAGCAGCTCTGCAGAGCTGGTTCTCTGGCTCTAGAGCAGCTCTGCTGACCTGGTTCTTTGGCTTTAAAGCAACTCTGCTGACCTGGTTCTCTCCCTCTAAAGAGCTCTGCTGACCAGGTTCTCTGGCTCTAAAGCAGTTCTGCTGACCTGGTTCTCTCCCTTTAAAGCAGCTCTGCAAGCCTGTTTTTTCTGGCTTTTCAGCAGCTCTGCTTACCTGGTTCTCGGCCTCTAGAGCAGCTCTGCTGACCTGGGTCCCTGGCTCTAGAGCAGCTCTGCTGACCTGAGTCTCTGGTTCTAGAGCAGCCCTGCTGTCCTGCTTCTTAGGCTCTAGAACAGCTCTTCTGACCTGGTTTTCTGGCTCTACAACAGCTCTGCTGACCTGGTTCTCTGGCTCTACATCAGCTCTGCTGACCTGGTTCTCTGGCTCTAAAGCAGCTCTGCTGACCTGGTTCTTTCCCTCTAAATCAGCTCTACTGACCTGGTTTCTCTGGCTCTACAGCAGCTCTGCTGACCTGGTTCTCGGCCTCTAGAGCAGCTCTGCTGACCTGGGTCCCTGGGTCTAGAGCAGCTCTGCTGACCTGGTCTCTGGTTCTAGAGCAGCTCTGCTGACCTGCTACTTAGGCTCTAGAGCAGCTCTGCTGACCTTGTTCTCTGGCTCTACAACGGCTCTGCTGACCTGGTTCTCTGGCTCTAAAGCAGCTCTGCGGACCTGGTTTCTCTGGCTTTACAGCAGCTCTGCTGACCTGGTTCGGTGGCTCTAAAGCAGCTCTGCTGACCTGGTTCTTTGGTTCTAGAGCAGGTCTGCTGACATGGTTCTCTGGCTCTAAAGCAGCTCTGCTGACCTGGTTCTATGGCTCTAAAGCAGCTCTTCTGACTTGGTTCTCTGGCTCTAGAGCAGTTCTGCTGACCTGGTTCTCTGGCTCTAAAGCAGCTCTGCTGGCCTGGTTCTCTGGCTCTAAAACAGCTGTGCTGGCCTGGTTCTCTGGCTCTAAAGCAGCTCTGCTGACCTAGTTCTCTCCCTCTAAAGCAGCTCTGCTGACCTGGTTTCTCTGGATCTACAGCAGCTATGCTAACCTGGTTTTCTGGCTCTAGAACAGCTCTGCTGACATAGTTCTTAGGCCCCGGAACAGCTCTGCTGACCTGGTTCTCTGGCCCTACAACAGCTCTGCTGATCTGGGTCTCTGGCTCTGAAGCAGTTCTGCTGACCTGGTTCTCTCCCTCTAAAGCAGCTCTGCTGACCTGGTCTCTCTGGATCTGCAGCAGCTCTGCTGACCTGGTTCTCTGGCTCTAGAGCAGCTCTGATGACCTGGTTCTCTGGCTCTAAAGCAGCTCTGCTGACCTGGTTCTCTCCCTCTAAATCTGCTCTGCTGAGCTGGTTCTCTCCCTCTAAGGGAGCTCTGCTGACCTGGTTCTCTGGCTCTAAAGCAGCTCAGCTGACCTGGTTCTCTGGCTTTAAAGCAGCTCTGCTGACCCGATTTTCTGGCTCTAAAGCAGCCCTGTTGACCTGGTTCCCTCCCTCTAAGGCAGCTCTGCTGACCTAGTTCTATGGCTCTAAAGCAGCTCTGCTGACCTGGTTCTCTGGCTCAAGCGCAGCTCTGCTGACCTGGTTCTTTGGCTTTAAAGCAACTCTGCTGACCTGGTTCTCTCCCTCTAAAGAGTTCTGCTGACCAGGTTCTCTGGCTCTAAAGCAGTTTTGCTGACCTGGTTCTCTCCCTTTAAAGCAGCTCTGCTAGCCTGTTTTTTCTGGCTCTTCAGCAGCTCTTCTTACCTGGTTCTCAGCCTCTAGAGCAGCTCTGTTGACCTTGGTCCCTGGCTCTAGAGCAGCTCTGCTGACCTGAGTCTCTGGTTCTAGAGCAGTCCTGCTGTCCTGCTCCTTAGGCTCTAGAACAGCTCTGCTGACCTGGTTCTCTGGCTCTACAACAGCTCTGCTGACCTGGTTCTCTGGCTCTACAGCAGCTCTGCTGACCTGGGTCACTGGCTCTACTACGGCTCTTCTGATCTGGTTGTCTGGCTCTAAAGCAGCTCTGCTGACCTGGTTCTCTGGCTCTAAAGCAGTTCTGCTGACCTGGTTCTTTCCCTCTAAAGCAGCTCTACTGACCTGGTTTCTCTGGCTCTACAGCAGCTCTGCTGACCTGGTTCTCAGCCTCTAGAGCAGCTCTGCTGACCTGGGTCCCTGGATCTAGAGCAGCTCTGCTGACCTGGTCTCTGGTTCTAGAGCAGCTCTGCTGACCTACTACGTAGGCTCTAGAGCAGCTCTGCTGACCTGGTTCTTTGGCTCTACAACGGCTCCGCTGACCTGGTTCTCTGGCTCTAAAGCAGCTCTGCGGACCTGGTTTCTCTGGCTTTACAGCAGCTCTGCTGACCTGGTTCTCTGGCTTTAAAGCAGCTCTGCTGACCCGATTATCTGGCTCTAAAGCAGCCCTGTTGACCTGGTTCTCTCCCTCTAAATCTGCTCTGCTGAGATGGTTCTCTGCCTCCAAGGGAGCTCTGCTGACCTGGTTCTATGGCTCTAAAGCAGCTCAGCTGACCTGGTTCTCTGGCTTTAAAGCAGCTCTGCTGACCCGATTTTCTGGCTCTAAAGCAGCCCTGTTGACCTGGTTCTCTCCCTCTAAAGCAGCTCTGCTGACCTGGTTCTATGGCTCTAAAGCAGCTCTGCAGACCTGGTTCTCTGGCTCTAGAGCAGCTCTGCTGACCTGGTTTCTCTGGCTCTACAGCAGCTCTGCTGACCTGAGTCTCTGGTTCTAGAGCAGCCCTGCTGTCCTGCTTCTTAGGCTCTAGAACAGCTCTGCTGACCTGGTTCTCTGGCTCTACAACAGCTCTGCTGACCTGGTTCTCTGGCTCTACAGCAGCTCTGCTGACCTGGGTCTCTGGCTCTACTATGGCTCTTCTGATCTGGTTCTCTGGCTCTAAAGCAGCTCTGCTGACCTGGTTCTCTGGCTCTAAAGCAGCTCTGCTGACCTGAGTCTCTGGTTCTAGAGCAGTCCTGCTGTCCTGCTCCTTAGGCTCTAGAACAGCTCTGCTGACCTGGTTCTCTGGCTCTACAACAGCTCTGCTGACCTGGTTCTCTGGCTCTACAGCAGCTCTGCTGACCTGGGTCACTGGCTCTACTACGGCTCTTCTGATCTGGTTGTCTGGCTCTAAAGCAGCTCTGCTGACCTGGTTCTCTGGCTCTAAAGCAGTTCTGCTGACCTGGTTCTTTCCCTCTAAAGCAGCTCTACTGACCTGGTTCTCTGGCTCTAGAGCAGCTCTGATGGCCTGGTTCTCTGGCTCTAAAGCAGCTCTGCTGACCTGGTTCTCTCCCTCTAAATCTGTTCTGCTGACCTGGTTCTCTGCCTCTAAGGGAGCTCTGCTGACCTGGTTCTATGGCTCTAAAGCAGCTCAGCTGACCTGGTTCTCTGGCTTTAAAGCAGCTCTGCTGACCCGATTCTCTGGCTCTAAAGCAGCCCTGTTGACCTGGTTCTCTCCCTCTAAAGCAGCTCTGCTGACCTGGTTCTATGGCTCTGAAGCAGCTCTGCAGAGCTGGTTCTCTGGCTCTAGAGCAGCTCTGCTGACCTGGTTCTTTGGCTTTAAAGCAACTCTGCTGACCTGGTTCTCTCCCTCTAAAGAGCTCTGCTGACCAGGTTCTCTGGCTCTAAAGCAGTTCTGCTGACCTGGTTCTCTCCCTTTAAAGCAGCTCTGCAAGCCTGTTTTTTCTGGCTTTTCAGCAGCTCTGCTTACCTGGTTCTCGGCCTCTAGAGCAGCTCTGCTGACCTGGGTCCCTGGCTCTAGAGCAGCTCTGCTGACCTGAGTCTCTGGTTCTAGAGCAGCCCTGCTGTCCTGCTTCTTAGGCTCTAGAACAGCTCTTCTGACCTGGTTTTCTGGCTCTACAACAGCTCTGCTGACCTGGTTCTCTGGCTCTACATCAGCTCTGCTGACCTGGTTCTCTGGCTCTAAAGCAGCTCTGCTGACCTGGTTCTTTCCCTCTAAATCAGCTCTACTGACCTGGTTTCTCTGGCTCTACAGCAGCTCTGCTGACCTGGTTCTCGGCCTCTAGAGCAGCTCTGCTGACCTGGGTCCCTGGGTCTAGAGCAGCTCTGCTGACCTGGTCTCTGGTTCTAGAGCAGCTCTGCTGACCTGTTACTTAGGCTCTAGAGCAGCTCTGCTGACCTTGTTCTCTGGCTCTACAACGGCTCTGCTGACCTGGTTCTCTGGCTCTAAAGCAGCTCTGCGGACCTGGTTTCTCTGGCTTTACAGCAGCTCTGCTGACCTGGTTCGGTGGCTCTAAAGCAGCTCTGCTGACCTGGTTCTTTGGTTCTAGAGCAGGTCTGCTGACATGGTTCTCTGGCTCTAAAGCAGCTCTGCTGACCTGGTTCTATGGCTCTAAAGCAGCTCTTCTGACTTGGTTCTCTGGCTCTAGAGCAGCTCTGCTGACCTGGTTCTCTGGCTCTAAAGCAGCTCTGCTGGCCTGGTTCTCTGGCTCTAAAACAGCTGTGCTGGCCTGGTTCTCTGGCTCTAAAGCAGCTCTGCTGACCTAGTTCTCTCCCTCTAAAGCAGCTCTGCTGACCTGGTTTCTCTGGATCTACAGCAGCTATGCTAACCTGGTTTTCTGGCTCTAGAACAGCTCTGCTGACATAGTTCTTAGGCCCCGGAACAGCTCTGCTGACCTGGTTCTCTGGCCCTACAACAGCTCTGCTGATCTGGGTCTCTGGCTCTGAAGCAGTTCTGCTGACCTGGTTCTCTCCCTCTAAAGCAGCTCTGCTGACCTGGTCTCTCTGGATCTGCAGCAGCTCTGCTGACCTGGTTCTCTGGCTCTAGAGCAGCTCTGATGACCTGGTTCTCTGGCTCTAAAGCAGCTCTGCTGACCTGGTTCTCTCCCTCTAAATCTGCTCTGCTGAGCTGGTTCTCTCCCTCTAAGGGAGCTCTGCTGACCTGGTTCTCTGGCTCTAAAGCAGCTCAGCTGACCTGGTTCTCTGGCTTTAAAGCAGCTCTGCTGACCCGATTTTCTGGCTCTAAAGCAGCCCTGTTGACCTGGTTCCCTCCCTCTAAGGCAGCTCTGCTGACCTAGTTCTATGGCTCTAAAGCAGCTCTGCTGACCTGGTTCTCTGGCTCTAGAGCAGCTCTGCTGACCTGGTTCTTTGGCTTTAAAGCAACTCTGCTGACCTGGTTCTCTCCCTCTAAAGAGTTCTGTTGACCAGGTTCTCTGGCTCTAAAGCAGTTTTGCTGACCTGGTTCTCTTCCTTTAAAGCAGCTCTGCTAGCCTGTTTTTTCTGGCTCTTCAGCAGCTCTTCTTACCTGGTTCTCAGCCTCTAGAGCAGCTCTGTTGACCTTGGTCCCTGGCTCTAGAGCAGCTCTGCTGACCTGAGTCTCTGGTTCTAGAGCAGTCCTGCTGTCCTGCTCCTTAGGCTCTAGAACAGCTCTGCTGACCTGGTTCTCTGGCTCTACAACAGCTCTGCTGACCTGGTTCTCTGGCTCTACAGCAGCTCTGCTGACCTGGGTCACTGGCTCTACTACGGCTCTTCTGATCTGGTTGTCTGGCTCTAAAGCAGCTCTGCTGACCTGGTTCTCTGGCTCTAAAGCAGTTCTGCTGACCTGGTTCTTTCCCTCTAAAGCAGCTCTACTGACCTGGTTTCTCTGGCTCTACAGCAGCTCTGCTGACCTGGTTCTCAGCCTCTAGAGCAGCTCTGCTGACCTGGGTCCCTGGATCTAGAGCAGCTCTGCTGACCTGGTCTCTGGTTCTAGAGCAGCTCTGCTGACCTACTACGTAGGCTCTAGAGCAGCTCTGCTGACCTGGTTCTTTGGCTCTACAACGGCTCCGCTGACCTGGTTCTCTGGCTCTAAAGCAGCTCTGCGGACCTGGTTTCTCTGGCTTTACAGCAGCTCTGCTGACCTGGTTCTCTGGCTTTAAAGCAGCTCTGCTGACCCGATTATCTGGCTCTAAAGCAGCCCTGTTGACCTGGTTCTCTCCCTCTAAATCTGCTCTGCTGAGATGGTTCTCTGCCTCCAAGGGAGCTCTGCTGACCTGGTTCTATGGCTCTAAAGCAGCTCAGCTGACCTGGTTCTCTGGCTTTAAAGCAGCTCTGCTGACCCGATTTTCTGGCTCTAAAGCAGCCCTGTTGACCTGGTTCTCTCCCTCTAAAGCAGCTCTGCTGACCTGGTTCTATGGCTCTAAAGCAGCTCTGCAGACCTGGTTCTCTGGCTCTAAAGCAGCTCTGCTGACCTGGTTCTATGGCTCTAAAGCAGCTCTGCTGACCTGGTTCTCGGCCTCTAGAGCAGCTCTACTGACCTGGGTCCCTGGCTCTAGAGCAGCTCTGCTGACCTGGTCTCAGGTTCTAGAGCAGCTCTGCTGACCTGCTACTTAGGCTCTAGAGCACCTCTGCTGACCTGGTTCTCTGGCTCTACAATGGCTCTGCTGACCTGGTTCTCTGGCTCTAAAGCAGCTCTGCGGACCTGGTTTCTCTGGCTTTACAGCAGCTCTGCTGACCTGGTTCGATGGCTCTAAAGCAGCTCTGCTGACCTGGTTCTCTGGCTCTACAGCAGCTCTGCTGACCTGGGTCTCTGGCTCTACAACGGCTCTGCTGACCTGATTCTCTGGCTCTAAAGCAACTCTGCTGACCTGTTCTATGGCTCTAAAGCAGATCTGTCCACTCCTACAATCATCCTGACAGAAGCATGTCCTTATCTAATCACTCTGCTGAAACATAAGTGCTTATAAACGTATCCTGATGTCAACTACTAGCACTCTAGGAACCATGTCTCTGCCTATGCACTTGCAGAATGACTCAGGCATTGAGACAAGCAGTGGTACAGTCAAATGTGCACAATATATGCGGTCCCTTAATCCGCACCCGACGCGACTTCGCAAAAATATATTTTAAAATAATATAGGTTTATTACAAGTAGAAATATATTATTTTTATGAATACCTTAGATAATCTTTTGCCCTAATATGTACATTAAAGACACTTACATATAATTTTAGAACTTAAAAAATTTCACGGGAGTCGAGCACCCAGTACGCCCCAGCACGTATATGACATCATGTGGGGCCCACCACCGCGCAAGCATCGCGTACCGTAATATGCATGTGTCACGAATGCGCGGGAGCAGGAGTCACGGACCAGTCGCATACCGGTTGCGCACACCACGTAACATTTTACGTATATGACATAACTTAAAAAAACCACGCATTCGTTGCTTACCATACGTGGATCCTTAACGACTTTTCCAAAATGGACCTGCTGCAGTAGGTACGCTTTGGGTGTGCAACTCCCCAAAAAAATTTGAAAAGTAAATTAAAAAAGAAAATTATATGAATATATTGAAATAGAAAAAAACACAAAATAATGAAAAATATTTCAGTTTTACATTTTTTTTTTTTTTTTGCAATTTTCAGAAAAATATATAATGTTGTTTAATAAATAAAATATTTATAAATAAACAGTTAAAAAACTAGAAATTCAGTACAAAAAAAAGGTATAACTACTATTGCACTTTAAAAATTAGCATTTAGAAAACCTTTGAAATTCACTGAAAAATCCATAGGTTTCAGAGACGTTATAATTAGGAATTAGCATTTAAAAAACCTTTGAAATTCACTGAAAAAACCATAGGTTTCGTGAGGGTTATAGTTAGCTGGACATTTCACTCATACAAAACCATTGAAATTCCTCTGTTATAGTTAGTTGTGCTAACTATAACTCGCACTCCCGCAATGCACTGCTGATGAAGTCACATATTACATCATTCATGACATGGTCAGTGACATCACTGATGACATTACTGATAACATCTGAAATGACATCACTGATGCCCGAAGTGTGCCTGTACTCCCTGCCGCCCTCAATCACAACACACACGCCACAATATTACACCCCAACTTGCTCCTTGTAAGGAAAGCCATGCACAGCATGGAAGAGACACCTGGAGGCCATCACTCATGTGGACACACCCACATATCACAGTATAAAACCAACCCCTTCCTGGACCAGCAACCTTTGCACACCACAAGCCGAGACAGATACACAGGACACCATTGACTCACACTGCACAATATCACACACACCTATCTCCACACAACACCACTTTCACCCACATACCTCACACACTTCACATATCTCCACCACTAACTTGCACCCTGCACCCATCATTTATTTGCACCATGACCCCAAGACAATTCCCAAATCCACCGACTCAGAGTTGAAAGTGTGGGTAGACGAGATAATCAGGGTAGAACCACATCTGTTTGGTCACCTGTTCCAACACACCCCACTTGGTGCATGAATCAGATGTGGGCAAGGAGCCACAGTAAAGTCAATGCCGTATTTACCACCATACGCACTGTGCGTGACATCAGAAAGCGGTGGGTCGAATTCAAGGGCCGGGTCAAGCATCGGGCCCAGAGGAACCACGCGGCAGCCCAGAGAACTAGTGGCGGCCCTCCCATTCCACAACTAACCTACACCGAATAGGAGGAGAATGGTGCTTGCCATGATGCTTCCAGAGAGTCTTACAGGAATCGCGGGGGGAGTGAAGGCTGGTAAGTACTAACAAATGTCCCCCCATCACACTGCAATGTACTGTTGTGCACAACAATTTATTATTTTATTTTATTTTTTCAATTTGTAAGGCGCAACAGCTACCCAAAAAGGGTTTCCCGGCGCCAAAACAAGTGAGCCTCAATCGCCAGCCCACATCAAACTCATGTGGAATGCATGCTTTTAATATGAAAGGATCACCAGGCGACCATTTCCTCACTCAGCCGCACTTCACAGGTAGGTAGTCAGCTCATGCATGCTGGCCTCTCTCCCGAACAGCATGGCCCACCCTCCCCACCTGTAATGAATGTGACTTCTCACCAATAAGCCACACCCAACCCCTGCACTTCCACCTTTAAAAATACCCTTTGAACAGCACTTCCTAAAGACGAGGAAAGGACACAGCACTCCTTTAGGCAAGGCAGGCAAAAAGACAAATTCTGGTGCATTTAAAATGACACACAAATATATTAATGCAACCTTTTAAAGAGACAGGCCGAATATATCAATCATGGCAGACTCCCAAATGTCAAATGAATGATTAAATGAACAATTGAAATAGAATGCAGTATATACAGACAGAAAATATATACAAGCAAAAGAGTGATTAGGAACACCTCACTGATTGAATTTGCATCATCCTTGCCCGCTCAAGCTGTAGGAAGTCTCTCAAACAGCCCAGGTAGGAGTTTTAATCAGGACCCAAGTTCTGTCATCCCCACAGCAATACTTCTATTCTGTGGTGAACTTCCCACCTGGCCCTCGTCGGCTCACAGCTTAAATATCATTACTAAACGCAGGATGAAGCTTCTAGAAAACCCTGCCCCTTTCTCATTGGAAAAAACTGAGCTGGCTGGTACCAGTCTGCGTCAAGGCCCAGACAGTGGCTGGCCAAGCCTCTGTATATTGATTTCGAGGCAGAGTTGCACTTTCCACAGATAATATCCAGTTCACTCTGGTCAGTGAGGTGCGAAAAACAAGAGAGGAGCAGAATGACCTTTAATATGATACAAAAGGGGATGATGGACGGAGCGTTTGAACAAATCAAACACTCACCCCCAGTCAACTGATCTGGGTTTAATCCATCACCATTCTTTAGTTCACTCAGCCACCCCAGTTCAGACATGGCTATATGCAAATCAGGCTGACCCTGTGCCTCATGGGAACAGTGCAGCCCAAACTGCCAAGCCATGTCTTCCGTGGACCGGAAACAAGCATCCTGGGACCGGTTTCGGATTCATAATCCTCATCAGCCAGGCTATCTTTAATCCAGTGGCCAAGTGAACAAGGGACTCACGTCTGAGCATACCCTGCCACACTTAGGGCGAACAAAGCGATATAAAAGGGGATGATGGACGGAGCGTTTGAACAAATCAAACACTCACCCCCAGTCAACTAATCTGGGTTTAATCCATCACCATTCTTTAGTTCACTCAGCCACCCCAGTTCAGACATGGCTATATGCAAATCAGTCTGACCCTGTGCCTCATGGGAACAGTGCAGCCCAAACTGCCAAGCCATGTCTTCCCTGGACCGGAAACAAGCATCCTGGGACCGGTTTCGGATTCATAATCCTCATCAGCCAGGCTATTTTGAATCCAGTGGCCAAGTGAACAAGGGACTCGCGTCTGAGCATACCCTGCCACACTTAGGGCGAACAAAGCGATACAAAAGGGGATGATGGACGGAGCGTTTGAACAAATCAAACACTCACCCCCAGTCAACTGATCTGGGTTTAATCCATCACCATTCTTTAGTTCACTCAGCCATACCAGTTCAGACATGGCTATATGCAAATCAGTCTGACCCTGTGCCTCATGGGAACAGTGCAGCCCAAACTGCCAAGCCATGTCTTCCCTGGACCGGAAACAAGCATCCTGGGACCGGTTTCGGATTCATAATCCTCATCAGCCAGGCTATCTTGAATCCAGTGGCCAAGTGAACAAGGGACTCACGTCTGAGCATACCCTGCCACACTTAGGGCGAACAAAGCGATACAAAAGGGGATGATGGACGGAGCATTTGAACAAATCAAACACTCACCCCCAGTCAACTGATCTGGGTTTATTCCATCACCATTCTTTAGTTCACTCAGCCACCCCAGTTCAGACATGGCTATATGCAAATCAGTCTGACCCTGTGCCTCATGGGAACAGTGCAGCCCAAACTGCCAAGCCATGTCTTCCCTGGACCGGAAACAAGCATCCTGGGACCGGTTTCGGATTCATAATCCTCATCAGCCAGGCTATCTTGAATCCAGTGGCCAAGTGAACAAGGGTCTCACGTCTGAGCATACCCTGCCACACTTAGGGCGAACAAAGCGATACAAAAGGGGATGATGGACGGAGGGTTTGAACAAATCAAACACTCACCCCCAGTCAACTGATCTGGGTTTAATCCATCACCATTCTTTAGTTCATTCAGCCACCCCAGTTCAGACATGGCTATATGCAAATCAGTCTGACCCTGTGCCTCATGGGAACAGTGCAGCCCAAACTGCAAAGCCTTGTCTTCCCTGGACCGGAAACAAGCATCCTGGGACCGGTTTCGGATTCATAATCCTCATCAGCCAGGCTATCTTGAATCCAGTGGCCAAGTGAACAAGGGACTCACGTCTGAGCATACCCTGCCACACTTAGGGGGAACAAAGCGATACAAAAGGGGATGATGGACGGAGCGTTTGAACAAATCAAACACTCACCCCCAGTCAACTGACCTGGGTTTAATCCATCACCATTCTTTAGTTCACTCAGCCACCCCAGTTCAGACATGGCTATATGCAAATCAGTCTGACCCTGTGCCTCACGGGAACAGTGCAGCCCAAACTGTCAAGCCATGTATTCCCTGGACCGGAAACAAGCATCCTGGGACCGGTTTTGGATTCATAATCCTCATCAGCCCGGCTACCTTGAATCCAGTGGCCAAGTGAACAAGGGACTCACGTCTGAGCATACCCTGCCACACTTAGGGCGAACAAAGCGATACAAAAGGGGATGATGGATGGAGCATTTGAACAAATCAAACACTCACCCCCAGTCAACTGATCTGGGTTTAATCCATCACCATTCTTTAGTTCACTCAGCCACCCCAGTTCAGACATGGCTATATGCAAATCAGTCTGACCCTGTGCCTCATGGGAACAGTGCAGCCCAAACTGCCAAGCCATGTCTTCCCTGGACCGGAAACAAGCATCCTGGGACCGGTTTCGGATTCATAATCCTCATCAGCCAGGCTATCTTGAATCCAGTGGCCAAGTGAACAAGGGACTCACGTCTGAGCATACCCTGCCACACTTAGCGCGAACAAAGCGATACAAAAGGGGATGATGGACGGAGCGTTTGAACAAATCAAACACTCACCCCCAGTCAACTGATCTGGGTTTAATCCATCACCATTCTTTAGTTCACTCAGCCACCCCAGTTCAGACATGGCTATATGCAAATCAGTCTGACCCTGTGCCTCATGGGAACAGTGCAGCCCAAACTGCCAAGCCATGTCTTCCCTGGACCGGAAACAAGCATCCTGGGACCGGTTTCGGATTCATAATCCTCATCAGCCAGGCTATCTTGAATCCAGTGGCCAAGTGAACAAGGGACTCACGTCTGAGCATACCCTGCCACACTTAGGGCGAACAAAGCGATATAAAAGGGGATGATGGACGGAGCGTTTGAACAAATCAAACACTCACCCCCAGTCAACTAATCTGGGTTTAATCCATCACCATTCTTTAGTTCACTCAGCCACCCCAGTTCAGACATGGCTATATGCAAATCAGTCTGACCCTGTGCCTCATGGGAACAGTGCAGCCCAAACTGCCAAGCCATGTCTTCCCTGGACCGGAAAAAAGCATCCTGGGACCGGTTTCGGATTCATAATCCTCATCAGCCAGGCTATCTTGAATCCAGTGGCCAAGTGAACAAGGGACTCGCGTCTGAGCATACCCTGCCACACTTAGGGCGAACAAAGCGATACAAAAGGGGATGATGGACGGAGCGTTTGAACAAATCAAACACTCACCCCCAGTCAACTGATCTGGGTTTAATCCATCACCATTCTTTAGTTCACTCAGCCATACCAGTTCAGACATGGCTATATGCAAATCAGTCTGACCCTGTGCCTCATGGGAACAGTGCAGCCCAAACTGCCAAGCCATGTCTTCCCTGGACCGGAAACAAGCATCCTGGGACCGGTTTCGGATTCATAATCCTCATCAGCCAGGCTATCTTGAATCCAGTGGCCAAGTGAACAAGGGACTCACGTCTGAGCATACCCTGCCACACTTAGGGCGAACAAAGCGATACAAAAGGGGATGATGGACGGAGCATTTGAACAAATCAAACACTCACCCCCAGTCAACTGATCTGGGTTTATTCCATCACTATTCTTTAGTTCACTCAGCCACCCCAGTTCAGACATGGCTATATGCAAATCAGTCTGACCCTGTGCCTCATGGGAACAGTGCAGCCCAAACTGCCAAGCCATGTCTTCCCTGGACCGGAAACAAGCATCCTGGGACCGGTTTCGGATTCATAATCCTCATCAGCCAGGCTATCTTGAATCCAGTGGCCAAGTGAACAAGGGACTCACGTCTGAGCATACCCTGCCACACTTAGGGCGAACAAAGCGATACAAAAGGGGATGATGGACGGAGCGTTTGAACAAATCAAACACTCACCCCCAGTCAACTGATCTGGGTTTAATCCATCACCATTCTTTAGTTCATTCAGCCACCCCAGTTCAGACATGGCTATATGCAAATCAGTCTGACCCTGTGCCTCATGGGAACAGTGCAGCCCAAACTGCCAAGCCTTGTCTTCCCTGGACCGGAAACAAGCATCCTGGGACCGGTTTCGGATTCATAATCCTCATCATCCAGGCTATCTTGAATCCAGTGGCCAAGTGAACAAGGGACTCACGTCTGAGCATACCCTGCCACACTTAGGGGGAACAAAGCGATACAAAAGGGGATGATGGACGGAGCGTTTGAACAAATCAAACACTCACCCCCAGTCAACTGACCTGGGTTTACTCCATCACCATTCTTTAGTTCACTCAGCCACCCCAGTTCAGACATGGCTATATGCAAATCAGTCTGACCCTGTGCCTCACGGGAACAGTGCAGCCCAAACTGTCAAGCCATGTATTCCCTGGACCGGAAACAAGCATCCTGGGACCGGTTTTGGATTCATAATCCTCATCAGCCCGGCTACCTTGAATCCAGTGGCCAAGTGAACAAGGGACTCACGTCTGAGCATACCCTGCCACACTTAGGGCGAACAAAGCGATACAAAAGGGGATGATGGACGGAGCATTTGAACAAATCAAACACTCACCCCCAGTCAACTGATCTGGGTTTAATCCATCACCATTCTTTAGTTCACTCAGCCACCCCAGTTCAGACATGGCTATATGCAAATCAGTCTGACCCTGTGCCTCATGGGAACAGTGCAGCCCAAACTGCCAAGCCATGTCTTCCCTGGACCGGAAACAAGCATCCTGGGACCGGTTTCGGATTCATAATCCTCATCAGCCAGGCTATCTTGAATCCAGTGGCCAAGTGAACAAGGGACTCACGTCTGAGCATACCCTGCCACACTTAGGGCGAACAAAGCGATACAAAAGGGGATGATGGACGGAGCGTTTGAACAAATCAAACACTCACCCCCAGTCAACTGATCTGGGTTTAATCCATCACCATTCTTTAGTTCACTCAGCCACCCCAGTTCAGACATGGCTATATGCAAATCAGTCTGACCCTGTGCCTCATGGGAACAGTGCAGCCCAAACTGCCAAGCCATGTCTTCCAGTTCGGACTGGACTGTTCCGATGAGGCACAGGGTCAGACTGATTTGCATATAGCCATGTCTGGACTGGGGTGGCAGAGTGGGCTAAAGAACGGTGATGGATCAAACCCAGATCTTTTGACTGGGTGTGAGTGTTTGATTGGTTCAGATGCTCCGTCCATCACCACCCCCTTTTGTACCGCTTTGGCCGCCATAAGTGTGTCAGGGTATGCTCAGACGTGAGTCCCTTGCTCACTTTGCCACTGGATTCAAGCAAGCCGGGCTGAAGATGGCTGAAATGCCAGAAACCGGTCCTCGGAAGCTTGTTTCCGGTCCAGGGAAGGCATGACTTGGCAGTTTGGGCTGGACTGTTCCCATGAGGCACAGGGTCAGACTGATTTGCATATAGCCATGTCTGGACTGGGGTGGCAGAGTGGGCTAAAGAACGGTGATGGATCAAACCCAGATCTTTTGACTGGGTGTGAGTGTTTGATTGGTTCAGATGCTCCGTCCATCACCACCCCCTTTTGTACCACTTTGGCCGCCATAGGTGTGTCAGGGTATGCTCAGATGTGAGTCCCTTGCTCACTTTGCCACTGGATTCAAGCAAGCCGGGCTGAAGACGGCGGAAATGCCAGAAACCGGTCCTCGGAAGCTTGTTTCCGGTCCATTGAAGGCAGGGCTTGGCAGTTCGGGCTGGACTGTTCCCATGAGGCACAGGGTCAGACTGATTTGCAAATAGCCATGTCTGGACTGGGGTGGCAGAGTGGGCTAAAGAACGGTGATGGATCAAACCCAGATCTTTTGACTGGGTGTGAGTGTTTGATTGGTTCAGATGCTCCGTCCATCACCACCCCCTTTTGTACCGCTTTGGCCGCCATAAGTGTGTCAGGGTATGCTCAGACGTGAGTCCCTTGCTCACTTTGCCACTGGATTCAAGCAAGCCGGGCTGAAGACGGCTGAAATGCCAGAAACCGGTCCTCGGAAGCTTGTTTCCGGTCCAGGGAAGGCATGGCTTGGCAGTTCGGGCTGGACTGTTCCCATGAGGCACAGGGTCAGACTGATTTGCATATAGCCATGTCTGGACTGGGGTGGCAGAGTGGGCTAAAGAACGGTGATGGATCAAACCCAGATCTTTTGACTGGGTGTGAGTGTTTGATTGGTTCAGATGCCCCGTCCATCACCACCCCCTTTTGTACCGCTTTGGCCACCATAAGTGTGTCAGGGTATGCTCAGACGTGAGTCCCTTGCTCACTTTGCCACTGGATTCAAGCAAGCCGGGCTGAAGACAGCTGAAATGCCAGAAACCGGTCCTCGGAAGCTTGTTTCCGGTCCAGGGAAGGCATGGCTTGGCAGTTCGGGCTGGACTGTTCCCATGAGGCACAGGGTCAGACTGATTTGCATATAGCCATGTCTGGACTGGGTGGCAGAGTGGGCTAAAGAACGGTGATGGATCAAACCCAGATCTTTTGACTGGGTGTGAGTGTTTGATTGGTTCAGATGCTCCGTCCATCACCACCCCCTTTTGTACCACTTTGGCCGCCATAAGTGTGTCAGGGTATGCTCAGACGTGAGTCCCTTGCTCACTTTGCCACTGGATTCAAGCAAGCCGGGCTGAAGACGGCTGAAATGCCAGAAACCGGTCCTCGGAAGCTTGTTTCCGGTCCAGGGAAGGCAGGGCTTGGCAGTTCGGGCTGGACTGTTCCCATGAGGCACAGGGTCAGACTGATTTGCACATAGCCATGTCTGGACTGGGGTGGCAGAGTGGGCTAAAGAACGGTGATGGATCAAACCCAGATCTTTTGACTGGGTGTGAGTGTTTGATTGGTTCAGATGCTCCGTCCATCACCACCTCCTTTTGTACCGCTTTGGCCGCCATAAGTGTGTCAGGGTATGCTCAGACGTGAGTCCCTTGCTCACTTTGCCACTGGATTCAAGCAAGCCGGGCTGAAGACGGCTGAAATGCCAGAAACCGGTCCTCGGAAGCTTGTTTCCGGTCCAGGGAAGGCATGGCTTGGCAGTTCGGGCTGGACTGTTCCCATGAGGCACAGGGTCAGACTGATTTGCATATAGCCATGTCTGGACTGGGGTGGCAGAGTGGGCTAAAGAACGGTGATGGATCAAACCCAGATCTTTTGACTGGGTGTGAGTGTTTGATTGGTTCAGATGCTCCGTCCATCAACACCCCCTTTTGTGCCGCTTTGGCCGCCATACGTGTGTCAGGGTATGCTCAGACGTGAGTCCCTTGCTCACTTTGCCACTGGATTCAAGCAAGCCGGGCTGAAGACGGCTGGAATGCCAGAAACCGGTCCTCGGAAGCTTGTTTCCGGTCCAGGGAAGGCATGGCTTGGCAGTTCGGGCTGGACTGTTCCCTTGAGGCACAGGGTCAGACTGATTTGCATATAGCCATGTCTGGACTGGGGTGGCAGAGTGGGCTAAAGAACGGTGATGGATCAAACCCAGATCTTTTGACTGGGTGTGAGTGTTTGATTGGTTCAGATGCTCCGTCCATCACCACCCCCTTTTGTACCGCTTTGGCCGCCATAAGTGTGTCAGGGTATGCTCAGACGTGAGTCCCTTGCTCACTTTGCCACTGGATTCAAGCAAGCCGGGCTGAAGACGGCTGAAATGCCAGAAACCGGTCCTCAGAAGCTTGTTTCCGGTCCAGGGAAGGCATGGCTTGGCAGTTCGGGCTGGACTGTTCCCATGAGGCACAGGGTCAGACTGATTTGCATATAGCCATGTCTGGACTGGGGTGGCAGAGTGGGCTAAAGAATGGTGATGGACAAACCCAGATCTTTTGACTGGGTGTGAGTGTTTGATTGGTTCAGATGCTCCGTCCATCACCACCCCCTTTTGTACCGGTTTGCCGCCATAAGTGTGTCAGGGTATGCTCAGACGTGAGTCCCTTGCTCACTTTGCCACTGGATTCAAGCAAGCCGGGCTGAAGACGGCTGAAATGCCAGAAACCGGTCCTCGGAAGCTTGTTTCCGGTCCAGGGAAGGCATGGCTTGGCAGTTCGGGCTGGACTGTTCCCATGAGGCACAGGGTCAGACTGATTTGCATATAGCCATGTCTGGACTGGGGTGGCAGAGTGGGCTAAAGAACGGTGATGGATCAAACCCAGATCTTTTGACTGGGTGTGAGTGTTTGATTGGTTCAGATGCTCCGTCCATCACCACCCCCTTTTGTACCGCTTTGGTCGCCATAAGTGTGTCAGGGTATGCTCAGACGTGAGTCCCTTGCTCACTTTGCCACTGGATTCAAGCAAGCCGGGCTGAAGACGGCTGAAATGCCAGAAACCGGTCCTCGGAAGCTTGTTTCCGGTCCAGGGAAGGCATGGCTTGGCAGTTCGGGCTGGACTGTTCCCATGAGGCACAGGGTCAGACTGATTTGCAGATAGCCATGTCTGGACTGGGGTGGCAGAGTGGGCTAAAGAACGGTGATGGATCAAACCCAGATCGTTTGACTGGGTGTGAGTGTTTGATTGGTTCAGATGCTCCATCCATCACCACCCCCTTTTGTACCGCTTTAGCCGCCATAAGTGTGTCAGGGTATGCTCAGATGTGAGTACCTTGCTCACTTTGCCACTGGATTCAAGCAAGCCGGGCTGAAGACGGCTGAAATGCCAGAAACCGGTCCTCGGAAGCTTGTTTCCGGTCCAGGGAAGGCATGGCTTGGCAGTTCGGGCTGGACTGTTCCCATGAGGCACAGGGTCAGACTGATTTGCATATAGCCATGTCTGGACTGGGGTGGCAGAGTGGGCTAAAGAACGGTGATGGATCAAACCCAGATCTTTTGACTGGGTGTGAGTGTTTGATTGGTTCAGATGCTCCGTCCATCACCACCCCCTTTTGTACCGCTTTAGCCGCCATAAGTGTGTCAGGGTATGCTCAGACATGAGTCCCTTGCTCACTTTGCCACTGGATTCAAGCAAGCCGGGCTGAAGAGGGCTGAAATGCCAGAAACCGGTCCTCGGAAGTTTGTTTCCGGTCCAGGGAAGGCATGGCTTGGCAGTTCGGGCTGTACTGTTCCCATGAGGCACAGGGTCAGACTGATTTGCATATAGCCATATCTGGACTGGGGTGGCAGAGTGGGCTAAAGAACGGTGATGGATCAAACCCAGATCTTTTGACTGGGTGTGAGTGTTTGATTGGTTCAGATGCTCTGTCCATCACCACCCCCTTTTGTACGACCTTTAATATGAATCGCAAGCACTGCTGTGTAGGCAGGAGCACGGCAAAGTCAGACATGAACTCATGTCAAAGCCAATAGTAAGAACTCATAATTCTGTGCACACAGAAGCAAGGCACAGTCAGAAAAGAAAGCAAGATGACATGAGACCATGTCAAAGCCAATAGCCAAAGTCAGAAAACAAGATGACATGAAGCCATGTCAAAGCCAATAGTCAGAACTCATCAGCAAAGCAAAGCCAGAAAGCAAGATGACATGAGGCCATGTCAAAGCCAATAGTAAGCACTCATAATTAACAAGCAAGGCAAAGTCAGGTCAAAGCCAATAGTAAACAATTATAATATAAATCAATCAATCAATCAATCAAAACATTTATATAGCGCACTACTCACCCGGAGGGTCTCAAGGCGCTGGGGGGAGGGGGTCTACTACCGCTCGAACAGCCAGGTCTTGAGCTGCTTCCTGAAGGCGAGGTGGTCTTGGGTCAGGCGGAGGTGGGTCGGAAGGGAGTTCCAGGTCTTGGCTGCCAGGAAGGAGAAGGACCTTCCTCCTGTGGTGGCTCTTCGGATGCGGGGGACGGCGGCGAGGGCGTGGCTGGTTGATCGAAGCTGGCGTTTGGGAGCGTAGAAGTTGAGGCGGCTGTTGAGGTACCCTGGGCCTTGGTTGTGTAGGGCTTTGTGTGCGTGGGTGAGGAGCCGGAAGGTGATTCTCTTGTTGACCGGGAGCCAGTGCAGGTCTTTCAGGTGTCCGGAGATGTGGCTGCGGCGGGGGATGTCCAGGATGAGTCGTGCTGAGGTGTTCTGGATCCGCTGGAGTCTCTTCTGGAGTTTGGCGGTGGTTCCGGCGCAGAGGGAGTTGCCGTAGTCCAGACGGCTGGTGACGAGGGCCTGGGTGACCGTCTTCCTGGTCTCGGTGGGGATCCATCGGAAGATCTTACGTAGCATGCGCAGGATGTTGAAGCACGACGAGGAGATGGCGTTGACTTGTCTGGTCATGGAGAGGTAGGAGTCCAGGATGAAGCCCAGGTTGCGTGCGTGGTCTGTGGGTTTGGGTGTGCTGCCCAGGGTGGGGGGCCACCAGGAGTCGTCCCAGGCGGAGGGTGAGGATCCCAGGATGAGGACTTCCGTCTTGTCCGAGTTCAGTTTCAGGCGGCTGTTCGACATCCATTTGGCTACGTCTGTCATCCCTTCGTGCAGGTTGGCTCTGGCGGTGGCGGGGTCGTTGGTGAGGGAGAGGATCAGCTGGGTGTCGTCGGCGTAGGAGATGATGTTGAGGTTGTGCTGGCGTGCGATGGCTGCGAGGGGGCTCATGTAGACGTTGAAGAGTGTTGGGCTGAGCGAGGAGCCTTGAGGAACGCCGCAGATGACCTCGGTGGCCTCCGATCTGAACGGGGGGAGGCGGACTCTGTGTCCTTCCGGCGAGGAAGGAGATGATCCACTCCAGAGCCTTCTCCTGGATTCCAACGTTGCTCAGGCGCTGTACTAGGGTACGGTGGCAGACAGTGTCGAAAGCCGCGGAGAGGTCCAGGAGGATGAGGGCCGCTGTTTCTCCGTTGTCGAGCAGTGCTCGGATGTCATCGGTAGCTGCGATCAGGGCGGTCTCGGTGCTGTGGTTGGCCCGGAAGCCAGACTGCGAGAGGTCGAGGGAACCGTTCGTCTCGAGGAAGGAGGCCAGTTGCTTGTTGACGGTCTTCTCGATGACTTTTGCCGGAAACGGGAGCAGCGAGATGGGGAGGTAGTTCTTGAGGTCAGTGGGGTCGGCTGATGGTTTCTTAAGTAGAGCGCTGAGTTCGGCGTGCTTCCAGCTCTCCGGGAAGGTGGCGGTGTCGAAGGAGGTGTTGATGACGTCCCGCAGGTGGGGTGCGATGACAGCGTCGGCCTTGTTGAAGACGTGGTGAGGGCAGGGGTCTGTCGGAGATCCGGAGTGGATGGAGTTCACCGTGCGGACGGTTTCTTCGGTGCTGATCGGGGTCCAGGCACGGAGGGTGGTTGTGGGGGGCGGTGGTTCAGTCGTGGCGTGCGTCGGTTGAGTGCTAAAGCTGTTGTGTATGTCCGCGATCTTGTTGTGGAAGTAGGAGGCGAGGGAGTTGTAGAGGTCTTGCGACGGGGTGATGTCGTTGTTTCCGGCGTTGGGGTTGGAGAACTCTTTCACGATGTTGAAGAGTTCCTTGCTGTTGTGTGCGTTGTTGTCCAGTCGTTCCTTGAATGCGGTTTTCTTGGTGGCGTGGATCAGTTGGTGGTGTTTTCGGGTGGCGAGCTTGAGGGCAGTCATGTTGTCCGGTGTTGGGTCTCTGCACCAGGTTTTCTCGAGTGCTCTGCAGTTCTTCTTGGAGCTCTTGAGTTCGTCGTTAACCATGGGGCTTTCTTGCTGCCGGGTCTGTTCGGCGGGGTCTTCAGAGGGGCGAGGTCGTCTGCGCAGTCGCTGATCCATTTCGTGAGGTTGGTGGCCGCTTGGCTGGGGTTCGTTGTGCTGGTGGGAGGGTTCTTGCTCAGGGCAGTAGCGAGCTGGTCTGCAGTGATCTTGTTCCAGCTTCTGCGGGGAACCTGTTGCTGGTGATGGTGGAACGTGGTCCTTCTGAAGCTGAAATGAACACAGCTGTGGTCCGTCCAGTGGAGTCCCGTGGCGTGGCTGAAGGCGATGTCCTTGCTGGAAGAGAAGACCGGGTCGAGTGTGTGTCCGGCATAGTGGGTGGGGGTGGTCACCAGCTGCTTGAGTCCGAGGTTGGCGAGGTTGTCCAGCAGGGTGGTGGTGTTGCGGTCGTTGTTGTTCTCCAGGTGGAAGTTGAGGTCCCCGAGGAGGATGTAGTCGGCGGAGGGGAGGGCGTGTGGGCTGATGAAGTCGGCGATGTCTTCGCTGAATTGTGTGCGTGGTCCCGGGGGTCTGTAGATGAGTGTGCCTCTGAGGGTGGTCTTGGGGTTGACGTTGATCTGGAAGTGCAGGTGTTCGGCGGTTGCGAGGGTATCGTCGGTGTCGGTCGTGATGCGGATGGTGTTCCTGTGGATGATGGCGACGCCATGTCTGGTTGACGCGGTCCCTCCGGATGATCTTGTAGCCGTCCAGGATGGCGATGGCGATGTCGGGCGCTGAGGAGGCGTTCATCCAGGTTTCCGTGAGGAAGGCGACGTCTGGGGCAGTGGTGTCGAGCAGGTTCCAGAGCTCGACGGAGTGTCTGTGGACGGAGCGGGTGTTGAGCAGGATGCACTTCAGGTGGGTGCAGCTGGAGTTCGGCTTGGTGGGTGCTGGTGTGGCGTGGGTCCGGTTGCAGGTGAACTTGCAGGAGTGGCAGCTGAAGGGTCCGTGGGTGCGTCTCGGTGTGGCTCTGTACCAACCCGGGGCTCGGCCGGTGTTGAGTGCGTTGAGTTCGGTGGCGTCGTAGGTCCGTCGGGTCGGCTTCCATTGGTGGGGGCCAGGGGTCCTGGCACTGGGCGCGGTCCAGGCGCGGACGGGCGCAGACGGGCTTACCTTTGGCGCGCCTTCGGCACACAATCGGCGCGCCTGCTGCGCGTGCACGCTGCGCGTCAGAGACTCTGCCATATGTGGAGAGTGGAGGGGCGGAGCGAGGGAGGGGCAGCTGGGAGGCGGGAGCGGGGCGGTGAATGGGAAGGGCTGCCGAGGGAAGGGGCGGGGCCGCAGGGGGCAGCGGCGGGGAGTGGGGAGGTGGCGGGAAGCGCGGCAGGGGCGACAAAGTCACAGGGGTCCAATAATAACAATACGGGGAAACAGAAAATAAACAGGGAGCAGAACTACACAGGGGGTGAAAAATCAATCGGAGTTACAGAGGAACAAAATACATCAACACGGGGAGTATAAAATGACAGGGAGCAGAGAGCACACCGGGGTAGCAAAAAAAACAATCGGATTCGCAATACAGACGCGGCGCAGGCGGGGCAAGGGTGCCAACAGCGGTGTCACAGGGTCACAGGGTCACAGCTGCGAGCGGCGGCGGCACTTGGCGGGAACGGGGGGCAGCCTGGGCTCACTCACGAGGAGTGCGCGCGGTGGGTGCGGGTGACCGGCCCAGAGGGACAGGGGTCACTGATCACCACCTCGCCCACCACGACCTATATGGCCCAGTCAGTGGGAGGGAGTGGCAGCTGGGAGGCGGGAGCGGGGCGGCGAATGGGAAGGGCTGCCGAGGGAAGGGGTGGGGCCGCAGGGGGCAGCGGCAGGGAGCGGGGAGGTGGCGGGAAGCGCGGCAGGGGCGACAAAGTCACAGGTGTCCAACAATAACAATACAGGGAAACAGAAAATAAACAGGGAGCAGAACTACACAGGGGGTGAAAAATCAATCGGAGTTACAGAGGAACAAAATACATCAACACGGGGAGTATAAAATGACAGGGAGCAGAGAGCACACCGGGGTAACGAAAAAAACAATCGGATTTGCAATACAGACGCGGCGCAGGCGGGGCAAGGGTGCCAACAGCGGTGTCACAGGGTCACAGGGTCACAGCTGCGAGCGGCGGCGGCACTTGGCGGGAACGGGGGGCAGCCTGGGCTCACTCACGAGGAGTGCGCGCGGTGCGTGGGGGTGACTGGCCCAGTACTGTTCTACTCCGTGACAGCTCTCACTAAAAGACAGCAAGTTTGCAAGACAGAAGAGAAGCAGGCATATGTAGGACCGTCGCATATATCCAGGCTAAGGTAAAATAATACCCTAAAGTCAGTTAAAATGGTGGTAGTTGAGGGTCATCATAGGGTGCCAAATCACAAGAGCGCCTCTTTTATTACACCACCCTACAACCATGTGTCAGCTAACTCCGTTGACAGTGCCTCCTAACTGGTCGGTAGCCATCTCACTGGGGAGGGAGTTGTTGAGCCCTGACAGCAAGACCACAACCCCCACAAGGCCCTCTGTCTTCCCTCACAGACAGCATGGAGCCAAATGACCCCCACATCCCGCATTTGGTAGCCAACTCTGGAACCCCCCAGAAGTTGTAGGCAGAGAACATACAGCCAATACCATCGAGAGGCCACATGATTCATAGTGTCAGTGATGAAGTCACATGTAACTGCAAAGCAAAATACAAGAACGCGATCACAAAAAGCAAATGTACAAGTCCGATTGCCTCAAAGCAGAAAGACTCGGGTCAACACAACACATGCATGGAAACTCTGTCAAACCTCACAAACCATCGGAGCCAGGTACAAAAAGCATAACACAAAACAGGAACTTGTGGCATAGTAGTCAGATACTCATAGAAAAGACACAAATGTCTAAGCATAAACTGAATCGGATGAGCAACAAGTTGGTACCATTGGACATGTCCTTGAAAATACAATATCTGCACAAATGATTTTGTATCTTCAGCCATGACACATAGCTAATGAGCAATGGATGTACCTCCACAACATGTTTGACTGATGATAAGAATGCAAACTAATGCCAAGCTAAAAAGTAAGGCCATCTCAAATGAAATTGGCTAAACATGAACATCAAAGTTGTGCTGTGTACTGAACATGTTGACAATATAACCTCTCTTCAACAAGTGGCTCAATAGCAACAGCAGGCGCCTATGCAATGGACGAACCCAGCCAGTCTCTCCCCCAGGAAGGTGAACCCTTGGATGCAGACTTCCTGGTCGTTTTGGATGAGGAGGACTGACCTGGCCCCTACAGCGTGCCCAGGACTGCTCAGTCTCTGACCCTCACTGTCCCCACCACCACGACTCCCAAAACAGATGCACCGCCAACGCAGACCCCTGCTGCAACGACCTGTGTGGCAGCCACCTCCACCATCACCACCGCTGCCTCCAACAATGTTCCTTTGCCAGCATTTGCGGATACCCCCAGGCAGACCAGGGATGTTGAGGATGGTGTGCGGCGGCAGCGCCTGGCACCACCACTGGTCTGTGGCAGCAGAGCAGGTGGGAGGCCAACTGGGGGACAGCCATAGGAGGACAATGAGACTGAGGCACTGAACACCGTGCTAACTGTCCTTGGTGCATACCAGCAGAACCAGGGACAGATGGGCCAGGTCCATGAAGACCTGCAGGAACACTGCCGGCTGCAGAGCTCCATGGACACTCGCTTGGGACAACATGTGGAGTACATGGGACAGTTTGTGGATGTCCTGAGGGACATGCATGTGGCTCAAATTGCTGCCAACTCCCCCTCTTTGCCAGCCGGATGATAGTCACACCACCTCAGCAGCAGCCAAAGGGAGGGGTGAGTCACACCATGGCGAATCATCAAACACCTCTGAGCATGCAGCAGGCGACTACCATCTGGCAAACCTTCTGTGGTGAGTACATAAGTGCACTACCAGTCTGGTCCAGGCACCTAAATATTGACTTCAGCAGTCCAAAAGTACGCTCCAACACATGACTTGTCCTCCCATGTGCATCATTGTATTGGGCTTTCCCCAGCGTTGTTGGATACCACAGTGGGGACAGCAACCACAGGCGATTGGGATACCCAGAGTCACCTAGTTGTGAGACAAACAGGCAAACAGTGTGATCTGAATATGTGGGGAGAGCAGCATGTCCCACATACATCACAGTCATTGACACAGCCCTCTCACCACTCACCAACAAGCCACACCCGCTTGGGTGCAGATTGGCCATCAATTGTAGTATGGTACTGTTCTGCAAGATGTGGGAGTCATGTGCTGACCCAGGATACTTTTCACACACAAGTGAGATGATCTGATCCGCCTGGCATACCACGTGCATGTTAATGGAGTTGTAGTGTATGAGGGTCCTATAGATGTGTTCACTTGCCTGTGGTGGAACGAGGGCAATGTGGGTGCCTTCAATGCCTCCCACAACATTTGGAATGCCTCCCAGTTCATAGGTAACCCATTTCTCAGCTGCCAATCCATCTATCCTCGGAAAGTGGACATGACTGTCCTTATAAAGTATCAATGCTGACAGGACATCATGCAACTCCATGCCGAACATAGGCTGTGCCATCCCACCAGCGCTGGCCACAGTGTACTGGAAAGACCCAGTGGAGAAGAAATGCAGTACAGGCATAACCTTCACTGTAGCAGACAATGCAGCTGGATATATTATTTTGGGCTTCAAATGCGGCTCCAACTTGGCACATAAGTTTTATAGTGTGCGGCGATCCAAACAGAATTTCCGGATGATTTTGATGTCCTCCATCGTCGCTAGGTTGGGACAGGTCAAAAGATGGGTGGTCTCCTCCTACGTATGTCAGGGTACACAAGAATGGGCTGAGTTATGGATGAGATGTGATGAACAGCTTACCCAGAGACTCACACAACCATAACATTGACAGGACTCATGGTCACGTGAAATGCACGTGACATACATTCAGACGTTGTTTTTCTTCACTCACTCAACATACTGACACTACGACATTGAAAGAAGTTGATGTGTATGGCATATAGTACACTTGGACAGTTCTGGAACATCTAGAATCATGCTCTGAGGCAGTGTTATTTGAAAAAGAGCAACGCTGGATTTATCGCTTAGCCACAAATAAGAATGGGCTTAACGACGAGATCCCTTGGGGCTCTGTTAGGCGTTGCTAACCGGGGCACATAGCTTATGGGTCATGAGACCAACCCTTTCTAACAGTCAAATATCTGTACTTAAATCCTGGGTTGGCACTCACTGGTGGCAATTCTTACTCAATTTTTACTCAATTTTTACTCAATTTTTGCTCACCTTCAACGAATGAGTAACTGCATTGCTTGCCCACCAGTATAATAGCCTTTTTGTAAAGAGGTTATGGAATTATGACTTTTCAGCTAGACTTTGCCAAGTACCCCATTTTTGATGTATGCCATTACGCTATATTGGATACTCTTGATGGTTTTGATAATCAGTCATTTCAAAATCGCACACTTTTTTTATCTTGATGAGTGATGTTCATTCACGAATTTATTTGGTACGTCTACTGGTTAGTCCTGTACAAACCGAATATTTCTTTTTATTGCTTTATACTACAAGCCTTTTTTCGGATCTTCAACATCACTCGAATACTTACATTAGAAGTACCGGACTGCAGCTTCGAACCCTGCAATAGGAATAACAATTAACACACTTCCCCTTTAAGGCATATCCCGTCATCGGCTACGTACGACCACGTTGGGCACGTGACCGGTACACTCGGGGAGGGACTAAAATACACGATAATGGCTGGTGCCTTTCACTTTCGGGCGGACAACGACCAAGAATGTAGGTACTAGGCGGGGAGTCGCGGTTACTCAAGTAAGTGACGAGATAATCATAGATCCAGACAAGCGGCTAATCGGTGGGAACATTTACCGCCTGAGGGGTAACACTATTCTCTCCTGCCTTTTTTAAGATCGGGACCGCGTGCAGATTTCCAGCTTTGTCTCGACCCAAGGGGAGAGTAATGTTCTCTCGAAATGTGAGTCCCTTGTTTTATTTACAATACCACTGAATCCTAGAGAAGGGTTTTTTCCTGGTACTTTACTATTTCTAGTGCACCAATAAGGAGTCCATTTTGATACGAATCACTATTGCTACTTTGATTTTAATTAACACAGTTGGCTAAATAGATGTGTTAAGTAGGGAATTCCTGCTACTCCCTGCCAATGTTCGGATAGTGCTTTGAATTTAGCGACTTTTGCGACCCCTGGTTGATAAATTATCAATGGCAGGGAAAACCGTCCTTTTCTGTCTACTCTGATACAGATAGAGATGTGTGTTTCAATGGTAAAAATAACAGAAATAGAGGCATTATGAATACCTAACAAGAGTTTCCTGCATCATTATTGACTAATTCTCAACTATTGAAAACTTGTGTCATTTCATGTGCTGTCTGTGTTTTGTTCCCTTTCCACAGGTTTTTAGCTCCTGTGAATTGCAGTGAGCATCCACGGGTACTAACCGTGAGTAACATACAACAATTGTATTTTTTACACTTAGAGCCTCACGGGAGGGTGCGCCTTACCGCGCGCATACCACCGGAGGACCATCTTCTATCTTCTTAGGTCCTGGCGAATGCTGAGCAAAAATTGCAAATTGAACAGCAGAAACTGTCATGCAAGCACCTTCTTTGTCTCAGGAGTGTCCTGGAGTCACGAAGCTTAACACCCTGCTTTCCCCCCGTTACCCCCCGGGCGTCAGGAATAAACGCTAACACCCAAATAGTAACCAAGGAGAACACAGGGGAACAAAACAAGGGTAGGAAGGGGAGAAAAAGAAGGGAACTCCACGTTTTCTTCCACTCAGAGGTTGTTCTTATCTTCAGTTATAGCACTGCAGTAAAACATAAGAAATATAAGTGAAAACTATTCCCTCCCCCAATGACCTAAATGTGGTAAGTGTCAAGTATTCTATATTACCTTGTGGAGGACTAGGAAAAATGATAAGAAATGCAAGAATGATGTCAGGAACTCTGTAGCTTGACTGGATATACTTTGTACATATATTCGGTACTCAATTAGGCCTTGTAAGCGCTCTGTAAATATCTCCACAACCGGTTACCATGAACGCTTATCCTAACTACCTGTAGAACCACACTGTTCACAATATACTCCTGAAACAAACGAGGGAAGACGGGACCAAACTCTAAAGTAAACCACACTAAAACTCTGCGGTAAAACAAAGCAATGGAAGAAACGAAAACAGAACAAAAGATTCTGGAAGCAAGCCGCTTCTAGTAACTCACACGCACAATGGCGAACCTTCACACGCCACGAACAACTAGCTCCTCGGACGCCGATGTGAACCCGGAACGAGTAGGGAAAACAACCTGGCTAAACGCGAAGCACTTCCTTCAGGTCTGGGGCGGGTTTAAGACCTGAAACACTATCTCTCGGCGCATGCGTGGAAATGACTCATGCGCTCTGACTCATATCACTTGGATCTGCAAACCAATGCCAACCACGATATGTGATAGGCTTCCTAACGAAAATGTTTTATCGGGCTACTGCCTATAATTCTAGACTCTGGCACATGCGCTGCTCTTTATGCTCGCGGCAGGCATGACAGAACACCCCTCCCACAACGCCCCCTACCAGTTTGGGTTTATAGGGGAACCTTCTGTGAAAGGCTCGTAATAAACGAGGCGCGTGTACCTGACTGGCAGGTTCCCATGACCTTTGCTCTATCCCAAACCCCTTCCAGTGAATTAAATACTGGAGACGACGTCTCACTCTCCTGGAGTCCAGTATAGCTCCTACCTCGTATTCATCGTCAGGATCTACCAAAGAGGGAAGAGGAGTCACTGGAAGACGAGTATTAGGCTGCACTGGTTTCAACAGAGAGATATGAAAAACAGGATGTATTTTCATCAAAGGGGGCAATCTCAATTTTTTCAATGATACAGGATTGATGATTTTAAGAACAGAAAAAGGGCCAATAAACTTGGGCCTAAATTTACATGTTCCCTTTAACCGCATGCGTGCGGGCGGAATTCCGCCCGTACGCTGGGTTTTTTAAAATCGCACTTTACGTGACGAGCTGGGCTCGTCATGAGCGTGCGAGGAGGCTACGCCATGACGAGCCCAGCTCGTCATGAGCGTCGAAGGGGTTAATGCAAGATGTTTTGTGGACAACCAGACCTTGTCATCTTGTTGGTACGCTGGTCCTGTATGTCTATGTGTGTCTGCTGTTTTCTTGTAATCAGTTTTGGCTTTATCGAGATTGGTATGAATGTTGGAATGGACTGTCTGCAAGTGTGAAACTAAATCCTGTACAGCCGGAATGGCACAAGGCCTCAATGGAGAAAAGGGGAGAACTTTAGGATGGAAACCGTAAGAAGCGTAAAATGGGGAGAACAGTGTAGAAAAATGATGGCTATTGTTGTAGGACAACTCTGCCAACCAAATCAACTCATCCCACTCCTTTTGTTCTTGCAGAAGTTGACAACGCAAGAATTGTTCGAGGCTTTGATTAACCCTTTCTGTTTGTCCGTCTGTCTGGGGGTGATGGCTGGAAGACAGGCGGACTTCAATTTGCATCTATTTACATAACTGCCTCCAGAATTTGGATATAAACTGAGAGCCTCTATCAGTGACCAGTATAGATGGAAGGCCATGGAGTCTAACTATATTTTGTAGAAAGACACCCGCTAGTACAAAAGATGTAGGCAGCCCCTTTAACGGGATGAAATGGGCCGATTTGGTGAACATGTCAACTACCACTAAAAGGGTGGTATTGCCTCTTTGCGTCCTCGGTAACTCTACGATGAAGTCCATTGAAACAGACTGCCAGGGAGCTACAGGTGTAGGAAGGGGTAGTAACAGGCCCACTAAGCCTTCGTGCGATGACTTTCCTTGAGCACATATGTGACAAGTTTGAACATATTGTTGTATATCTTTAACCATATGAGGCCACCAACAGTGTCTCTTTATCAACTCTATGGTTCTTTTATAGCCTGGATGTCCTGCCACCCCATGTGAATGACACCATTCCATCACCTGCTCTTGAAGAGATATTGTGGGGATGAACAACCCTCCCTGTATATAGTGAAGATCTTTCTTAACTATGGACTGATGTTGTTGCAATATGTCTTGAGAAGGGGGCGCTTGTTGAGCGCTTTTCACCTGCATGATGAATTCCTCCTCAGTAGTCAACGCTCCAATTATCCGTTGGGGAGCAATCATACAAGGAGGCTTCTCTTCACAAGGGAATGGCTCGAACCCCAGGCGAGATAAGGCATCAGCCTTACCGTTTTGTCTGCCTGCTCTGAAGTGTATATTAAAATCGTACTCATTAAAGAACTGTGTCCATCTCAACTGTCGCATGGACAAAGCTCTCGCCGATTTTAGATATTGCAGGTTACGATGGTCCGTTAGGACAGTGACTGTGTGATTTGTACCTAAGAGGCATTGTCTCCACTCTTCCAATACTTTCTTAATGGCTAAGAGTTCTCTTTCTCCAACCGCGTAGTTCACCTCAGCCGGAGTCAACTTGTGTGAATAATAGGCCACAGGATGTAGTTCACCTGTGTCACTATCCGCCTGCGATAAAATCCCTCCTACTGCTACTTGCGAGGCATCAACCTCTACAACATAGGGACTGGATGGATCAGGGTGCTTGAGGATAGGGGCCTGTGTAAATGCAGTTTTTAGAATGTTAAAAGCCTTGTCGGCTGCCTCTGACCAAACAAATGGGACCCCTTTTCGTAACAAACGAGTGATAGGAGCTACTAAATCCGAGAATTGATGAATAAAGCGCCTATAGAAGTTCGCAAACCCAATGAATTGTTGGATTTCCTTGACATTCTTGGGGGGTGGCCACTCTAGGACAGCTTTAACTTTTTGTGGATCCATGCGCAGACCTGATGCTGACACAATAAACCCCAAAAAGGCAACCTGGTGGCGATGAAAGAAACATTTATCCAATTTACAGAAAAGATCATTAATCTGCAACTGATGTAAGACAGATTTAACATGACTAATATGTTCCTCAAGGGTCTTGGAATATATCAGAAGGTCATCGATGTAAGCAATTACATGTTTGTCAAGATACTCCTTCAGCACTTCATTGATGAAGTATTGGAATGCTGAAGGAGCATTACAAAGCCCAAAGGGCATCACCAAATACTCGTACAGCCCGAACTTGGTGCAGAATGCCGTCTTCCACTCATCCCCCTCTCTAACACGAACCAAGTGATAGGCCCCACGTAGATCTAATTTCGTGAACCATTGGGCATCCTTCACTTGGTCGAGTAGAGAGGAGATGAGCGGCAAGGGGTACTTGTTTTTTATGGTAATGTTGTTTAATGAGCGATAGTCGATGCAGCAACGTAAACCCCCTTCCCTTTTAGGAATAAAAAACAATGCTGAAGAAGCAGGGGATCTAGATGGTCGAATAAACCCTAGTTCTAGCATGGTGTCTAGGTACTCTCTTAAGTACACATTCTCTTTCTCTGTCAGAGAGTATACCCTACTAGTAGGTATACGAGCGCCAGACTGCAAATCAATTCGGCAGTCGTATACTCTATGGGGGGGTAGGCTGGTAGCTTGCTTTTGATCAAACACTGCCTGGTATTCTTGATAAACATGGGGTAGTGTTTTATCGGGTTGTTCTACCGAATTTGTTTCTGCAAGAGCGTCTGAGACCAAAGGAATCGTTCTTTGTATGGGGTAATCAATTAACTCAGACGTCAGAGCAGGCAGATCCAAACTACCAAGGATTGTAGCTTGTTCATCATCCATCGAAAAAGTGATACAGGTTTTTTGCCAATCTATGTGAGGATTATGGAGGCGTAACCAAGGAAGCCCCAAGACCACTGGGAATTGGGGAGATTCTATCAAATCAAAGGTTAACGTCTCCCAATGTGTGGGTTCAATGTACATATACACAGGAATACTGGAGTGCGTGATGAGTCCAGATTTTAAAGGACTCCCATCTATGGTATATACTTCCTCTGGGACTTTTTTAGGCACTATAGGGACCTCATTAGCGACGGCCCATTGATAATCCATAAAATTACCTGAAGCCCCTGAATCTATCATAATGGATTGTGTAATAGATTGTGATGGCCAGGACAATTTGGACGTAATATAAAAATGTCCTTCATTGTTCATCAATGAGGAGACCATGTGAACCATAGGACCCGGCGGTACGGTCTCTGTTACCTTAGGGTCTGCTAGTTTTCCGCCTTGCGGAACGGCTTGGGTTTAACAGGACATTCTCTCAGAAAATGACCTGCTTTGCCGCAATATAGACACAATCTATTCACCCTGCGTCTTTGTTTTTCTGCCTACTCAAAGGTCCTTTTATACTCCCTATCTGCATAGGCTCAGGATCCTCAGACTTGGCTTCAGATTCCGGTTTCTTTTCTCTCTGGCTAAATCGAGGATACTCGTATCTCACTCTGTCTTTTCGTCTCTCCCCTAGTCTATGGTCTAATTTCACCACCAGATCGATTAATTCAGGACAAGTAGCAGGAGGATCTACAACATGAGCCAACTCGTCCTTGAGCTCATCTCGTAAGCCTTTGTAAAAAAAAAAGGCACTACGTTTATTAGCAGGCCAATCCGCCTCTACAACCAATCTATTGAACGTAGTAATGTATGTGATTATATCTTTTGAACCCTGTTTCAGATTTAGTAGCTCTGTATCAGCAGCGTGAGTAAACGAATGTTTGTCAAACATCTTACGCAATTCTTTACGGAAGGCGTCATAATCTAACAACATGGGATCATCCTTCTCTATCAAGGGAATAGTCCAGTTAGCTGCTGAACCCCCTAGGTAAGATAACACAAAAGCCACCTTTGCCTGGTCATTAGGAAAACAGGCAGCTTTGCATAGGAAATGTAGCTGACCCTGTGTCAGAAAGGCAGCACATTTTGAGGGATCTCCATAAAACCGTTCAGGGGGTGCTAAAGGAATAGTATGGGGAGTGACCACCTGCACTACAGGGGTAGGATTGCTGGCGCCTGTCCTTTCTCCTCCTTGTACACTTAACACCTCTAGTCTGTCTGCAATGTTTTGGGTTTCTCGCTGGAGATTCCCCACCATACTAGCAACATCCTGCAATGTGAGATCCATGACACACGGGAGACAATTAAATAAAGGCTTCGCGTTCTGTCATGCACGCACCTTCTTTGTCTCAGGAGTGTCCTGGAGTCACGAAGCTTAACACCCTGCTTTCCCCCCGTTACCCCCCGGGCGTCAGGAATAAACGCTAACACCCGAATAGTAACAAAGGAGAACACAGGGGAACAAAACAAGGGTAGGAAGGGGAGAAAAAGAAGGGAACTCCACGTTTTCTTCCACTCAGAGGATGTTCTTATCTTCAGTTATAGCACTGCAGTAAAACATAAGAAATATAAGTGAAAACTATTCCCTCCCCCAATGACCTAAATGTGGTAAGTGTCAAGTATTCTATATTACCTTGTGGAGGACTAGGGAAAATGATAAGAAATGCAAGAATGATGTCAGGAACTCTGTAGCTTGACTGGATATACTTTGTACATATATTCGGTACTCAATTAGGCCTTGTAAGCGCTCTGTAAATATCTCCACAACCGGTTACCATGAACGCTGATCCTAACTACCTGTAGAACCACACTGTTCACAATATACTCCTGAAACAAACGAGGGAAGACGGGACCAAACTCTAAAGTAAACCGCACTAAAACTCCGCGGTAAAACAAAGCAATGGAAGAAACAAAAACAGAACAAAAGATTCTGGAAGCAAGCCGCTTCTAGTAACTCACACGCACTATGGCGAACCTTCACACGCCACGAACAACTAGCTCCTCGGACGCCGATGTGAACCCGGAACGAGTAGGGAAAGCAACCTGTCTAAACGCGAAGCACTTCCTTCAGGTCTGGGGCGGGTTTAAGACCTGAAACACTATCTCTCGGCGCATGCATGGAAATGACTCATGCGCTCTGACTCATATCGCTTGGATCTGCCAACCAATGCTAATCACGATATGTGATAGGCTTCCTAACGAAAATGTTTTATCGGGCTACTGCCTATAATTCTAGACTCTGGCACATGCGCTGCTCTTTATGCTCGCCGCAGGCATGACAGAAACATGTTGACCACTTGTTTTATTCATAGGACACAGGTTTCCTAATATAGAACCTAGTTTGTCCGCTCATTTTGTTTTTAATCTATTACAGGTTGTCCTTTATTAAAAAAAATTGTATAGGCTTTAACTTGTATTTTTAATCTTGCACTCACAGTTAATTTCACATACTTTGTTTGTACACTGTTGCCCTCACCACCATCCAGCTCCGCTGTAACTCAGGCGTTGTAGCACGCTGGGGGGGCATTCGGCCACCCCAGCGGGGACCCAATGATGAAGCATGTCCTTCTTCAAAAGAGAGAGATCTCTCCTTTCCTGGTTCACTAATTAGATAGGGCACAAAACCATAAAAATATAACTAAAAAACCCTTTGTTTATTTATTTATTTTTTCTCACTTAGCCACTCCTTAGTTGTTTACAATATATTGATAGGGGTATAGGAGTGCCTGCTTATGCCCTTTCTCTCTTGTTGTTAATTCTATATAGTACACTTCTACATCAAGAATGAGCTGCTCTGTGGTTAGATGGCACAGCACATGTGTTTCCCAGCATCAGTGCTGAGTTCTATGTAGCTGCTGTCAGTGCACAACCACAAGCTTTAGTTCCACAATACACAACAATGTTACAGGATGAGGGCAGTGAGTGTCATCTGGACAATCAACATGGATGTACAGCACGGTGGACAGACACATTTGGACATTATGGGGTCAGTCCTGCGTGAGTGTGTGTGTAATTTCTGTAATAGGCATTGCATTGTTCACTTGAATGAGGCACAAATGCACATGGATTGTGTATACGTGGGTTCCATGTTTAAATATCGATAACAAAAATATAGTTAACAAAAATATAGATGTAAAAATATCGATTACAAAAATATCGACTCCCTATACTTAAACAGGTAAGTACAATAATATCGACTCAAAAATATAGATGTAAAAAATATTGACTTTAAAAAATAACATAACTTAAATTAAATAATTAAATAATATTAATATTATTGACAAAATAAATTAAATTAAATTTATATTTTAACTAATTATAACAAATAAACTTAATTTAATAAATATAAACACAAAAAATGTGTACAATATACATATATTTACTTAAATAAATGTTATTAGCTATTATCTTTATTTAATTTATAAACTTTAATAATTATATAAAAATAAAATAAACACATATATAAAACATTTTGAATAAAATAAAATATTCTATATTTAATTAACACATTCAAGTATTAAAAAAAATAATACATACATTTAATGACAAAATAAAAACATTAGTAGTTAAAACATTGGGTAGCGAAGGGGTAAAAATTACTATTCCCACTCAGAGAGTGCAACAATAGGGAAAGAGTTGGATAGCGTAGGGGTAAAAATTACTATTCCCACTCCAGTGAGTGCAACAGTAGGGAAAGCGTTGGATAGCGGGAGGGTAAAAATTACTATTCCCACTCCAGAGAGTGCAACAGTAGGGAAAGCGTTGGATAGCGTAGGGGTAAAAATAACAATTCCCACTCCAGAGAGTGCAACAGTAGGGAAAGCATTGGATAGAGTAGGGGTAAAAATTACGATTCCCACTCCAGTGAGTGCAATAGTAGGGAAAGCGCTGGAATCCAAAACAATAAAAAACAAAACTATTAACATTTTTATTAAATTTGATTTGCAATATAAACATAATTAATATATAAATTAAAATATATTATTATTAACACAGATAATAAAAATAATTAATTACACATTATTTAACACTATAATATCCACAGCACACACCTAAAATTAATTACACAATTACATTTAATATTTACTAATTAATTCATGAAAATGAATGTATTATTATTTATTAATTAATCAATAAACAATTAATTACTTACCAGCTTTCACACCATATACACATATAAACAACACACACCTAAAATTAATTACACAATTACAATTAATAATTACTAATTAATTAATGGTAATTAATTTGAAATGTATTTAATAATTAATCAATAAAGAATTAATTACTTACCACCGTTCACACCATTTACACATATAAACTCCACAACACACAACTAAAATTAATGAAACAATTAACATAATTAATTATTAATTGACTAATTGAAATTAATTAACAACTAATTATTAAACTATTATTAATAAATTACCACATTAATTAATCAATTAATTTTATATAATTAAATGACTACCCACCCTATTCCCCTATAAACCCACAACCCGCTACGGAACTAATAACGCAAAATTAAACATAAAATACATTAATAACTAGTACAATTCCAAAACATACAATAAAATGACAAACAATTCTCATTAAAAACACTAAAATACATAACATTGTTAATAAATCGATATTTTTGTAAACTATATTTTTGTAAACGATATTTATTCCAACTATATTTTTGTAATCGATATTTTACCTGTCAGTCGATATTCTTGTCAAACTATATTTTTATTGTCGATATTTCTTCCAAATTATATTTCTGCGTAGATATTAATGTTCCACAATATTTCTCGGTAGATATTCCTGCTCTGCACCGTATACATGTCCACATGGCTGACAATGACCGATGATGTCGGTCAGATCTATGTTTGTTTGTTCCACAGGTGTACTCCTATGATGTGTGTGGTAACATTTACAGGCAATGACAGCTAGGCACACTGCACGCCACACCAATACCTGCGTTTGGAGTGTTAAGGATTACAAGCATGCCTGATTTGCAAACAATGGACACCTTTGATTGTCTGCCTACATCACTGGCCCTTCACAAGGCCACCTCTGGCAAAGAGATGCCAGTCAGATGTCAAGGGATATTCAAGAGATTACAAAAACACTGAATGGGTTTGCTTAATTAGAGCCGCACATCACAATTTTATGCCAGTAGCAAGAAAAGCATAAGTTAGTAGCAAAAAGCAACTATGGCTGGGGTGCTCCCAAGGTGTATAACACCTACCCACCAAAGTGTCAATCAATCCCAGGGTTCAAAGAGCCCGGAATAACCATAAGCACACAATGCACCTGAGCACACCAATATTGTTCTGTTCAAATTCAATTATGCAGTTATTATTCCAGAAAGTTCAGTGACATCTCAGCAACCTATATAATTCTAGTAAAAAAAGTCTCAAACAGCTGTTTTCTTCTGGTGAACTGTGGAAATTAAAAACAGACCTCAACCTAAGAAGATTTGTTTGAATCATTTGATTTTGCTCTTTGAGACTATTTTGACTAGAATTATATAGGTTGCTGAGATGTCACTGAACTTTCTGGAATAATAACTGCATCATTGAATTAGAACAGAACAATATTGGTGTGCTCAGGTGCATTGTGTGCATATTAAAGAGATGTTCACAGGTTAGATGTGTCATTACACAACACTGGTACAGTGCAAGAGACCTTTGTCCTTTTTGACTTCTTCCTTCATTTCAGTCAATGCTAGCCAGGAGGCATGACTATGTATGTTATTTCACTCTTCTTTTCTTGGGATATCATGTGTGTGAAGACTTGACTTAAAGGTCACACTCTCTCATACCTTCCCAGTGTAGTGACCAGCAGGTCACTGGATATACCACTCACTCCCAAAGGGCTGGCTTACCCCCCACCCCACAGCCACCCAGCACATGCGTCACTGGACATGTAACCCAGCCAACAAACGAGGCTGGACGCACGTGCCCTGGGCCAGTTCTCCTATACATCTATGGTGTCTGTGTGGTTACTTCATATGTATGGGGGCCTCGTGCCTCACAACATTACAAATGGGGTGCACCAATCACTTTAGGCAAATGAGTTTTGATGTGTGATGTAATTCGCATGGCACCAAAGCAAATGCAATATGTTTTCGCATGCGCAGTAGCTGGCATCCGCAGCGATGACACGCATTAGCCCCAATTGAATGATGCAGGGTTGTGGTCGCAGCTTCCGGGCCGTGACGCTGTGGCAACCACTATGCGAATGAGTCATCAGCCAATGGGGGCCTTCGGCGTACATATTTAGATATTGCGGTGTGCACACTCTGCAACTGCGGGGCTCCGCATTGGCCCAATTGCCTTCGGGGCCCTGAGGGTCACTCCTGAGGATTGGGTGGGCCTTGCACTTTGCATCTGGCAGGTTGCCACATTCATCGTAGTACCGCCAGGCTTGCTGGGAGTTGTAGTTATTCAGGGGTTGTATGCGTGGAGATGTTTGGTACGTACCTCTGCTGTTGAGCACGGTGGCGTCTTATCTGCCGGAGGTGCAGCAGGCAGTGCAGCGGGAAGGCCTGTGGCACAGGATCCATGGCGGCGCCGGTGGTTTAGATGGGTTTTATTTCGGCTCTTCCTCTCCGCTGTTGTGTTTCCGCTATCCGCAACGTGGTGATTTTTACACGGTGGTGGGAAGGGCTTTTTGCCACACCATAATCTGGTTGGCAGCCGGAACGTGTTTCCGCATGCTGTTCTGGCTCTGTTGGCTCCATCCACCACCCTTGCGTATGCAAAAAAAGTGCAGAGCCTGATAGACCGTGGGGGGACAGAAAATGGCCTTGGTTGGACCATGGTAATTCAGTGGTCACAATGTCGGCACCAGGGGGGGGGGAAGGTGTACGTTTTCCACCACCGCCACCAGTGCGGATGGGCTTCCGTCCTTCATCGTAATGAGCCCCTTAGTTTCCATAGGAGGAGTGTTTTTTGACAAGTCTATATCTCTGGCGTCTTTTGACGAATCTTCGTGAATTTTTCTAATCTAATGGGTCGGTCAGGTCAGCTGCTGTGTTGAAGGTTTCGGGGTGATTCATTAAGTTGGGGCCAAGAAAAAAAAGAGGGCCCAAAACGCTTTTTCTCTATGTTAGTTTCCATAATTTCCATGGGAAACTGTTGACGGAACTGCAGCCCGAACTGTCCAGAATGCACTCCTTTTGTAAAATGGTGTAAATCTATTTAGTAGTTCATGAAAAATTAAAAAAATTCTCAGATATAGAAATATGGCCACAGAGGATACCTAACCCCACCCTCTGCCATCTCGTTGCTGAGATCTGTTTGGTTGTCAACACTTCTAACCAGCAAGTGTTGACAGCCATCTTGTGACGCGGTTGAACTGAGTCACAAGGAAAAAGGTAACAAAAATATAAAAAATTAAGAAAAGGGGGCTGGGTAGAAACACCCTAACCCTGTAGGCCAGCTCAGGGGATCCCACAGGGCCAAAAAAGCATTTCTTAAAAAACTGTGGGAGAAGTATTCAAATACTGAGCGTTGCCCCCGTTAGATAGATAACCATTGTGTGATCACTACTGCTTTGGGGAGAGAGGAGGTAGTGTTGTACTGCCGAAAGGGGCCTTACCACCAACATCGAATTTTCGAGCTGCCAAGGCGGAGATACAGTCCATGGCCAACAGGATTGGGGCACCACTGTGTGTTCAAATTCTTTATTACTGAATTGGTGTTCGAAGTGGATTTCTACATACCTGCGTGGAGCAGCTCGGTGAGTAGCGCAAGGTTCAGTGTTAAAGCAGAGCCTTATCTCTTTAAGACAAAGGAGAGGTTTGTGCTCCAATGGGAGTTGTCACTGCTACACTTAATAAGCCCTCAGGTGTTACTGCCCTTTGTGTGAAACGGGCATTGAGGAAAGCCTTATGGCTGAAATGCGTCTGTCACAGCATTTCACGGGCGAGTTATGATTGTCATATTCATCATACTGATTTTAATAAATTCCTTTGTGAAGTTACCCAAGCAGTGTTGGACCCATTTCTAAGTAGGAGTGGGATGTTGGCCATGATATCTATATATATATCACCAGTAGTTAGTTATAGTTAGGACTTAGTTTCCATAGGAGAAGCGTTTTTTGACTTGTCTATATCGTTGGCAGTGTTTGACGTAGCTTCGTGACATTTTCTAAACTAATGGGGTGGTCTGGTCAGCTGCTGTGTTGAAGGTTTCGGGGTGATTCATCAAGTGTGGGCTGAGATAAAGGAGGTTCCCAAAATACTTTTTCTCTATGTTAATTTCTATAATTTCCATAGGAAACTGTTGACACAACTACAGCCTGAACTGCTGAATGAAATTACACAATATTTGACAGAAAGGTAGCTCTTGGTCCAGAGTGCAATCCTTTTGTTAAATGGTGTAAATCCATTCAGTAGTTCCAGAGAAATGTTAACATTTCTCAGATATACAAATATGGCTGTGGAGAAACCATGCCCCCCCTCCGATCTCGTGCCTGAGATCTAATTGGTTGTCAACACTTCAAACCAGCAAGTATTGGCAGCCATCTTGTGATGCGGTTGAACCGAGTCACAAGGAAAAAGGTAAAAAAACCATTACAAATTAAGAAAAGGGGGCATGGTATAAACACCCTGACCCTCTAGGCCCACTCAGGGATCCCACAGGGACCCCCGGGGCCAAAAAACATTTGTTGATGAGGTTCATGTTGCATCCATGAATTCAGCTGAAAAATAAAAAGGAAGCTTGGTGCCTGTGCTTCGTTTTCTTTAAAACCCTGGGTGGGCCAGGTCCCGGAAGCAATGACAAATGAGTGGTGTGGGACAGCACAGGCCCCCCATGCCCCGGGGACTGCCTCTTCCCCGGGGCTTATAGACATGTATGCAGGGGCCTTCAGCTCCCTGGGGCTTAATTTATAATGAAGGTGCAGGGGGGCTTCTGCCCCGCTGACGCAGCCCCAGGAACCAGCACCTCCTCTGGGCTCTGTTTGTAAAATGTGGGGGACCACGTGGCCTCTGCAGCCCCAGGGCCCGCTACCTCCCCAGGGCTTTCTTTTAAAATGAATGCATGGGGGTGCTCATAGACCAACTTACACACCCACACAGACACTCAGACAACCCACTCACAGACATACTCAACACTCACACTTCTACTCACAGACTCGCACAGACACTCACAAACCCATTCACGGATTGACACAGGCACTCACACAGCCACTAGCATACTCACACAGGCACTCATACATCTACTCACAGAACAATACTGGAACTCACACATCCACTCACAGACCTACACAGACACTCACACATTCAATCACAGACCTACACAGACACTTAGATGCCTACTTATATACCCATAATGGCACTCATGCACCTACTCACTGACCCACACTGAGACTCACTGAACCATTCAGACACTCACATACCCACTCATAGAACTATAAGGCACTCAAACACCCACTCACATACCCAAGCAGGCACTCACAGAACCACTCACATACCCATGTAGGTATTCCACACCCAGTCACAGGCCCACACAGACACTCACATACCCACTTATGCTCACACAGTCACTCAGATACCCACTCAAAGACTCACTCACTCACATACCACCCACAGACTAACAGAGACACTCACACACTCACTAAAATACTCACACAGGCACTCATATTCCACACTCACAGCCCAACATAGGAACTCACACACCCACTGACAGACCTACACAGACACTCACACACCTGCTCACAGACCTACACAGATACTTACACACCTACTTACATACCCATATGATCACTCACACACCACGCACAGACCCATGCAGGCACTTTCACACCTACTCATTGACTTACACATACACTCACATGCCCACTCACAGACCCACACAGACACAAATATACTCACTCACAGACCCACAAACTTACACACCCATTCACAGACCCACTCGCCTACCCAGTGACAGGAACTCACACAGATACTCATATACCCACCTACTCACAGATCCATACAGGTATTCATACAGCCACTCACAGACTCACACAGTCACTAACACACCCACTCACAGACCACCCACAGGAACTTACACGTCCATTCATAAATCCACACAGGAACTCAAACAGCCACTAGCATACTCATACATCTACTCACAGACCAACACAAGAACTCACACATCAACTCACAGACCAACAGAGACCTTTACACACCTACTTACATACCCATAATGTCACACACTGGCTCCCAGACCCACAAAGAGACTCACATACCCAAGCAGACACTCACAGAACCACTCACATACCCATGTAGGCACTCCAAACCCAGTCACAGACCCACACAGACACTCACATACCACCCACTGACTAACAGAGATTCTCACACACTCACTAAAATACTCACACAGGCACTCATTTACCTGCTCACTGACCAATGCAGGAACTCACACACCTACTGACAGACCTACATAGATACTCACACACCCACTCCGAGACCTACACAGATACTTACAGACCTACTTACATACCCATAACATCACTTACACGCCACTCACAGACCCATACATTCACTTACACACCTACTTGTAGACCCACAGACACTAACATGCCCTCTCACAGACACACACACTTACACACCCATTCACAGACCCACTCACCTACCCAGTGACAAACACACGCAGGAACTCACACAGACACTCACACACCCACTCACATATCCACATAGGTACTCATACAGCCACTCACACAGTCACTAACACACCAGCCTCAGACCCCCCACAGGATCTCACACATCCACTCACAGACACTGACACATCTACTCACAGACCCACTCAGACACACACACACCTACTCAAGACCTACATAAACACTCAGACACCCATTCACAGACCTATGCAGGCATTGTCACACCCATTCACAATCCCATGCAGGAACTCATTGATTCACTGACATACCCATGTAGGCACTCATACACCCACTCACAGGTCCACATAGGCACTCAGACCCACACTCATAGTCCAATTCATCCACTCACACATCCACTCACAAATCTATGCAGGCCACTGATAGACACTCATATACCAATGATGGTACTCACACACCTACTCACGGCCCCATTCATCCATTTATACATCCTCTTATAGGACCACACAGGAACTCACACACCCACTCCTAGAGCTATGCAGGTAGTTACAGACCCACTCATAGAGCCAGGCAGAAACTGAGACACCAACTTAAACACCCACAAAACCACTCACACACCAATTTACAGACCCAGATAGACACGTATACACCCACTCACAGACTTACTAAGACACCCACTAGAGACTCACTCACACATTCATATGCCAACCCACATACCCACACAGACACTCACATGTAGTAATATGTAGTTACTACGCATGCTTTTACAACGCATGCCTTTACCACACAGGTTTTATAACGCAAGTCGTTACAACTACTTGCGTTGGGGGGCGCTGGATAGTGAATAGTTTAATTTACTATTCCAACTCCAGTTCCCGTGGATAGTAGGGAAGGTTTTGGATAGTAAATTCAACTATTTCCTATCCTACAGCGCCCCCCAGCGCAAGTCGTTGTAACGACTTGCATTGTAAAAGTTGCGTGGTAAAGGTACTGCATGGTAAAAGTTGCGTTGTAAACGCTGTTCCCCCTCACATGCCCACTGCAAGACCCACTCAGACACTCACACACACACTCAGAAACTCACTCACACACCCACTCATAGATCCACACAGGCCCTCTCACACCCTTTCACAGAATAACACATGCAGTCACAGACCCATGAGAGATCCACACAGGCACTCATACATCCGCTCACATATCCATGCGGGCACAAACAAATCCAATCACAGATACACACTGGGACTCAGAGAACCACTCATAGATCCATGCAGGTACATACATACCCACTCACAGACTCATACAGCCACTCACACCCACTTCCCAACTCATAAATCCACTCACACACCCATGCACTCACCCTCAAAACTACTCACACAACCATTGATACACCAAAACAGTCCCTCATACACCAACTCATAGACCCATACAGCCATTCACATACCCACTCACACAACAATACAGCCACTGACACACCCACTCACAAACCAACAAAACCACACACAGACCCATGCAGCCACTCGCAAACCCACTACCATCCTATACAGCCACTCACATGCCTAATGTCAAAGGTTACAGTTAGGTAATGAAAATCTTTTTAAATATTGAAATTGACTGAAAAAACACAAAGGTTACAGGGATGGTATAGTCAGGAAATAACATTAAAAAAAATGTAATAGAATTTTTAAAAAAGATAGACATTCCCTGAAAAAAACAAAGGTTACAGCAATGTTATAGTTAGGGTCAGATTTCACACGCACCAAACCATGACAATTCAGCAGTGCTAGTAACCTGAGCTAACTTTAACTTACGCTACTGCATTGCACAGCTTATGACCTCACATATTACATTGGTTATGATGTACAGGTTTATGAGTGTATATCATATATACGTAGCTACTACAAAGGTAACATTTGTATACTTTGTTTGCTAATAATGAGCAATACTTCTTCTGACATATATTATGTGAGTGGCTGTGTGACTGTGTGTATCCATGTGTGAGTGGGTGTCTGAGTGGCTGTATGGATATGTGAGTGGCTGTATGTGTGAATGAGTGGATGTATGGATGGGTGAGTAGGTGCATAAGTGGCTCTATGGGAGGCTGAGTGACTGTGTGAGTGGCTGTGTGAGTGACTGACTGTACAAGTGGCTGTATGGGTGTGTGAGCGGCTGTTTGAGTGGGTATTTGGTGAAGTCAGTTTGTGTGTGAGTGGCTGTATTGGAGAGTGAGTGTTTATGTGAGTGGCTGTATGGGTGAGTAAACGAGTATGGGTGTGTGAGTGGTTGGATGAATTTATGAATACTTATGTAAAAGGTTATGTGGGTTTGTGAGTAGCTAAATGGATGAATAAGTGGGTGTCTGAGTAGCTGTGTGGGTAGGTATGTGGCTGTGTGGATGAATATGTGGCTGTGTGGGTGAGTGAGTGGTTGTGTGAGTAGCTGTATGGTTGTGAGTAGTTGAGTGAGTGGCTGCATGAGTGAGTGAGTGGATATGTGAGTGGCTCTTTGGATGAGTGAGCAGGTATATGATTCGTTTTATGCGTATGTGAGTGGTTTTGTGGGTGTGAGAGTGGATGTATGAGAGGTTGTATGGGAGTGTGAGTGAGTGTATGAGTGATTCTGTGAATGATGTCATCAGTGATGTCACTGGCCATGTCATGAGTGATATAATATATTAGGTCATAAGCAGTGCATTGCGGGGTGTAAGTTATAGTTAGCTCTGATAACTATAACTGCTGAATTTCTAGGGTTTTAAGTATGTAGAATCTGAGCCTAACTATACCATCCCTGTAACCTTTGGATTTTTCAGTGATTACACACACACACACACACATACTCGCACACACTTAGGATGCAGGTACATTTATGGTCTTTTCATTTAACCCCTTCAGCGCTAATGACAAGGGTAACTCGTCATGGACTTTCCATTGATTTCAATGGAAAGTCAATGGACCTCGCACACACCCCTTAGCAGCCAAGTGGTTAAGGTACAGAGAAACTCACCACAGAACACAACAGGAGAGCGAGAGAGAGAGAGAGAATCAAATGCGGGAAATGGGACCCCAATGGGTACAGAGTCTGTTTAGTGGAAGTAGTAGAAACAGATAAAATATAGTGTTAAGATAAAATGCAGTGTATTAGTGTTAAGATTGTTCTCTCCTATTTCCAACAGAAGGACCAAGTTTCTCCAGCTCAAAAGGGAATTTCAGTACTCAAAGAACAGCTTGATGTCTCTAGCTCTCTTGTCACCTCATTCCCCTTTCTCCCTTTCTCCCCTTGGACGGCAGGCTTGGCTGAGTTTATTTTCATTCAGACTCCTGTTTTGGGGAAGAGTTGGGAACTAGCATCTGGACTTGTCTCCCCTCTGCAGCAAATCAGGTTAGTGTATGACAGACCAGGTTCATCCGTTGGAAAGTTTACCTTTGAACTTAAAAACTTTGTGGAGAAAAAATTGGTCATCAAAGAGTCATTGGCGGGGCAAACTGCAAGCTCGATCCAAAGCAGAGCTTGACGCCGGGGGTTCCTGGTGCGAATTATCATGAAATTGAAAAAGTTCAGAGCGGGCATTGTCCAGAGTCTGTGCACAGGTAGGCCTTGACTTTGAACGGCTTCGGCTCAGTTTCGGTCTCGGTGTAGCCTTCTCTGTTCGGACTGAAATCCTTTTCTGGAAGTCAAATCTCCTTCAGCAAGGCAAACCAGCAAGCGGAGGCTGACCAGTGATTCGATGGCGATCCTCGTCTCAGTGGGTTCTCCAGAAAGAAAGCTGACAAAAAGATTATCCATCCCACTTCTTGCAGTTTGGGATTAGAGCTGTAGTATACTCTAGCACCAGTCAAGGGCCCAGGACCTGGGTGACGCCCCTTGGGGGTTAGGACTCACTCCAGCAGAGGCCAGCAGCAAGTTCCATGGCAAGTCCAGTTGGAAATGGTCCGCTAGGGAGTTGCAGAGAGAGAGGTATCTGGAAGCTGTTGTGTCTCAGTAGAACAAACAAGAGGTCAGCCAACTGACCCTTAGAGTCACTTCTAGGGTTTCAAGGCAAAAAACAGGACATGTCTTTCTTCAGGATCTTCAGCTAGCAGGGTCCTTCCTCTCATTCCTCACAGGTTTCAGAATGTTCTGAGGGGAAGTGTGTAAGGTCTTCTTTCATGCCTGGTGCTAGCCTGTGGGTGGAGGAAAAGCCTTTGCCCACCCCTAAACCAGTTCTGAGCAGTTCCTCCCCTCTCACTGGTTTGGTGCCAGCCTGACTAGAGAGACAAAGGGGGTGCAGGCCTAGGTGTGAGCTTCATCCATGAGTGGCAAGGGAGGCATCCTTTGAAGCTCATGAAAGGCTGGGCAAAGCCCCAGGACATTCTGTTCAGGGAAGAAAAACACCACTCCACCATTTGTCAATTGTCTAGAGCAATACACATCTCATTACTGGGGAGCCATTGGGTTCCAGGTGACAGCTGAACACTGGCAGGAAAGCCTTTCAGTTTCAGACAGGAAAATGGCAACTTTCCAAAATAGTAATATAAAATATGACTTGACTTAACCCTCCAAGGGGTGGGCCTTTTCACCCATGTAGTAATTTTTTGATTATTCAGGGTAGTTCATGCTCAGGTCTCCATAATATTTTGTCCAAATAAGGTATCCACGCCAAATGTGTGTCCTTGTTTTCTAACATCCTGGGGATTTTAAAAGTATCCAGGGTTTGTGGATTTCCCTGGGGCTGACCGAGTAAATAGCCAAAATATAGCTACATTTTGAGTTTTGGGGGGAAATAGAAAAAAGTGCTCTGGGTATAGGTGTCTATTCTTCTCATTAAAATGGTGGTAATGAATGGTTTGTTGTGCTAAAGTCACCATTGTCCCAGCTTTCAGGAACATGCAAACTGAATAAACAAACAATTTTTTACCACCGGGTTGGCAGTTTTGAAAGAGGTAGCCCATTTTCCCTATTTTTTGTGCTTTCAACCTACTTTCAGTTTGTGGTGGAAGCTAGTGTGAAACCCATTGGGGATCCAGGAAAAGCTATATCATTCTGAAAGTAGACAACAACAACATTAGTATTCAGCAAGTGGTCATATCTCTCAAAGTTTTCCCAAAGAAACTAACTGCTGAAATTATGAAATACAATCTTTGGTGACAATGTTTGCATCTGTAACTTTTTGTCATGATGGAAGATTTACAAATGCAATGTAACATTACATTCACTAGACCCTTTTGGTTGTGGGGATATATAAGGTGTGTAGATCCTCCAAGAACCTGAGGTACCCAGAGCCAACAACTGAGCTGCAACTTACAATAGTTTTTCATTGTGTACTGAATATAGACCTATTCATATTGTGGAATATGTGGAGTAAAGATTAGTTATCAAGGTAACCTATGTATTTGTGAAATGGGAAGAAGATATATATTTAAGAAGCAGTGGTCATTTGTACATTTCTGAGTTTGTGGGTACCCGTACTCATATGATTTAAAGGGCATTTTTCAAAATGTCTTCTTTCTTACAACCTTGCTTACTATTGGTGACACAAATGCAGCAAAATCGACTTGGTAATGACAAATATCCTACTATTCTATGCTTCTACATTCCTTCTGATAAAAATGCTACCTCACTTGTGTGGGTAGGCCCAATGCCTGCGTCAGGTCACAGCCCAAAACGCAACATGGATGCAACACATTTTTCCACTCGATATGAACCTGTTATTTGCAAAGTGGTTAGCTGTGGATTTTGGGCCCTAGCTCATCCGGCACCTAAGGAAACCTAGCAAACCTGTAATTGTTTTTAATTAGACACCTAGTGGAATCCAGGATATGGTGACTTGTGTGGGTCTCACCATGTTGTTTTACCCAGCATCCCTGGCAAATCTCAAACTTTGACCAAAAAGAACACATTTTCCTCATATTTCCGTGATGGAAAGTTCTGAAATCTGTCAGAGGCCACAAACTTCTTTCTACGCAGCATTCCCCAAACTCGTCTGATAAAAATGACATCCCACTTGTGTGGGTAGGCCTAGTGCCAGCGACAGAAAATGGTCCAAAATGCATTATGGATACATTAAATGTTTCCACGCACAACTGAACCGTTTTTTGGAAAGTGGATGGCTATGGATTTTTGGCCCTAGTTCTGCTGGCACATTGGGAAACCTAGCAAACCTGTAAAAAATGTAAACTAGGCACCTAGGGAAATTCAGGATGGGGTGACTTGCATGACTCTCACCATGCTGTTTTACTCAGAAACACTGGAAACCTAAAACTTTTGTGATGAAAACTTCTGGAATCTGCGGGGAGCCAAAATTCTTTTTCCACCCAGCATTCCTCTAAGTCTTCTGATAAAAATGGGACATCACTTGTGTGGTTAGGCCTAGTGCCCGCAACAGGAAATGGCCCAGAACGCATCATGGATACATCATATTGTCCATGAAAAACTGACCCGTTTTTGCAAAGTGGGTAGCTGTGGATTTTTGGCCCTAGCTCAGTCGGGACATGGAGGCAACACATTTTTCCACTCAAAGCAAACCTGTTTTTTGCAAAGTGGGTAGCTGTGGATTTGGGCAATATCTCATCCAGTACCTAAAGAAACCTAACACACCTGTGCATTTTTTTAAACTAGACACCTACGAGAATCCAGGATGAGGTGACTTGCACAGCTCTCACCAGGTTATTTTACCCAGCATCCTTTGCAATTCTCTAACTTAGACAAAAAAAAATTCCTCAAATTTCCATGATGGAAAGTTCTGGAATCGGTCGGGCCACAAACTTCCTTCCACCCAGCATTCCCCAAAGTCTTCTGATAAAAATGGTACCTCGTTTGTGTGGTAGGCTTACTGTGCGTGGCAGGAAACAGCCCTAAACGCTACATGGGTACATCACATTTTTCCACTCAAAACTGATCTGCTTTTTTGCTAGAGGGTAGCTGTGGATTTTGGGCCCTAGCTGAGCCGACACCTATGGACATCTAGCAAACCTGTACATTTTTAAAAACTAGATACCTAGGGAAATCCAGAAAGGGTTGACCTGTGAGGCTCTCACCAGGTTGTTTTACCCAGAATCCCTTGGAATCCTCAAACTTTGGCTGAAAACACATTTTCCACCCATTTCTGTGATGGAAAGTTCTGGAATCTGCGGGGAGCCACAAACTTCCATCCACCCAGCATTTCCTTGAGTCTTCTGCTAAAAATGGTACCTAACTTGTGTGGGTAGACCCAGTGCCCATGACTGGAATTCCACTCAAAGCCACAGAGTGGGCCACTGTATAGTCATTGACAGACGGCTGCACTTAAAAGGTTATGTTGGATTTTAAATTACTGTGAGAAAGTACCTCTTTTGCATGGTTATCCCCTCCACGTTTTGCCTGGTTTTGATGCTGTTTGAAAAGTAGTACAAAGGGTCCGTGCCAACCCGTTCCCCTGTGCCAGTTCTCCTTTCCTAAAACAAACTCCCAGTTGGTACTTCTGCCCCCAGGAAGTCTCTAGTAAATGGTACCCTGGGTACCTAGGGCCTGAAAGCTGTAGATGGTCCCTTTGGACCACCATTTCTGGGACCATGCCACTGTCCTTGCAGCCTGCATGCCCTGTGGGGAAGAAAACAACAAAGATGACATGGCACCCTGCCTGGGTGCCATGCTAGCTAGCACTTCCTGGAAGCATAGGTAAGTCACCCCTCTGGCAGGCTCACAGCCGCAAGGCAGGGTGCAATATACTTCAGGTGAGGGCCTATCTCCATGAGCAGATATGCCCCTACAATATTGGGCTCCATTTCTCAATATTGTAAGTGCCAGTGAAGCCAAGGAGAGTACAGGGGCTGGGAACTCGACAACTCGAGCTCCACAGCAGCATGACGGCCCCACTGAATAGAGGAGTGTTTGGTACCAAGCTACTCCTTTCAATGAACCCACACTGATGCCAGTGTGGGATTCATTGTACCATGTAGCCAGAGGGCACCTCAGAGGTGCACCTTGAATCCTTACCAACCCAGGTGTGGTCTCTGACTGGCTGTAGGCAGTCAGCCACCACCAGAGATGCTTCTGGACCCCTGGAGATAGACCCTGCTCGCTGGGACCAGAAACAATGTACATCCTGGGCAGAGGTGTCATGCCTCCTCGCCCACGATGGGCCAGTGCTCGGAGAGGGGAGCTTCAAAGGCCTGCCGCTTTTGTAATGCGATCCACAGCCTGTGCTGCTAGGTGGAAAAATTAAAAAAGCTAGGAGGTGTGTGCACCTCTGCCAACCCCACCCCTTTGAAACTCTACCCAGTCAGAAGAAGACTCTGCAGCAGTACTGCCTCCACGACCTCAAGGCATCCTCTAGGCCCCACATCCTGAACTGTGTCCAGCCCGATGCCCGAGATCCCGTACCCACCTGCAAGTGGCCCTGCCAGCTCCAGCACTGCCTGCCCAACCTCGACCTCCCTGTGACGGTCCGTCGACGGCAGAACATCTCCATCTGATCGACAGCAGTCAACCACCGGTGAGCGCGATGGTAACTGTGTTGGCAGTCTGCTGAAAACCAACCGGCTTCATTGCTCTCTGTGGACTGCAAGTGTAAATCTCATTGTCGATAACGACTACCTCAGCATAGAAACTGAATCACCCACAGCTTGGGTGCCCCCAGTTCCCCACGGCTGGCACTGTCAGCGGGTGTTTGTGTGAGACCCTCTAAGACTGGCCTGGAACAGACTGTAAGTTGCATGCGTACCTGTTACACCGCACAATTGTTTTCCTCCACAGATTAATATTGAACTGTTCTGAAATTTGCAATGTCAAACTGCTGAAACCTGAAAGGTATTCTTAATGAGAATGTTGTATCCTAAGATTTACATTCTTATGTGTCTTCATATGTAAAGTACAACAGAGAACTATACTTACTGTAACAGGAAGACCTTGGTCTTGAAATAAAATATAGGCCAAGTATAATTTTCTTAAATTGGTCTAGTTCTCCTTCTTGAGTCGCGTGTCTGCTATAATCACTGGTGTGCAAGAAATGTCTTACACTCCTATGTGTTCTGCCTATGGCTGCCCGACAACACTGCCACAAATAGAGCACTTTGGGTTTTACATTGAGCCCTGTACACTTTTGGGGGAACCCTGTACTCTGTACACGGTATTAACACCAAGTGGCAGTATCATATACAGAGGCAGCTTCCTACAAATTACTATTAAATCGAGTCCTTGAATAATTTTTTACAGCATCTACCAAAATGAATTTAGCACCCAATTAAGGTAGTAGTGTAAACCACGGCTAACCTAGGACTTTTTCACTGCCAGGACACATAAAACATAACTTGTACATGTCCTACTTTTTAAATACCAGGGATCCGGCCCTACGGCCATCTATGGCATACCTTAGGGGTGATCTATACCTACAAAAAAGGTGGTTTAGGCCAGCAAAAAGGTTTGTTTTGCCATGTCGAAATAGCAGTTTTAAAACTACATCCAGGCTGCAATGGCAGGCCTAGACACATGTTTTACAGTGCTGTTTTAGTGGGTGGCAAACATCCCATTTGTAGCTTTTACTTTACTGGCCCTTGATACATGTAGTAACATATACTAGGGACATATAGGTAAATTAAATGTGCCAGTTAACTGTAATGCCATTTTTACCATATTTAGAAGGGCAAGTACAAGCACTTCGTCAGTGGTTAACAGGAGTAATGTGTTCAGAGCAGTGGCCTAGCTAGAGCTTTTGCCGCTCGGGCGGTCCCTGAGTTTGCCGCCGAGTGACGGCTAGTGCATGTAAGAGCGGGTGGGGATGAGTTGAGAGACGACGACGAGGGAAAATAAAATGAAAAAAAAGAAAAATCACTCACCTAGCGCGCCGAAATTGCTCACCTCATGTGAATTGCTGCAGTCCCCAAAAAAGTGCTGCCCTCAAAAAAGGGCCACCCGGGACAGACCGCTCCCCACACCCTTCCTAGCTACGCCGCTGGTTCAGAGTCCGATGGCCAAGAAAAACGATTTCCGTCAAAGGAGGCAAAAATCTTGGGTGAATGGCTGAATGCCTCACAAAAGATTATCATTTCCAACAACTTTACCAGCCACGCGTTTGTAGGCATTGTCTGTTGAAGGACAAGTGTTTTCCGCCAACGGCACAATTTGTCTCGAACGATAAAGCAGAAACTTTACTGTATTGGTGCCAGGAAGTGACAGCTGAAGCGTTTTAGGCGACGCCGCTGCTGACGCATGCCTTTGGGTCTTACGTTTATTACCCAGGGAAAAGGGAAAATAAGGAAACACAATGCTGCAGATATAACACGTCCTTTTTGTGGCTGACACGACTTTTAAAGTTTAATTTCTTTTTTATGGGCAATAATAAGCACTTTATCCTCTCGGCATTTGAGAGCTCTGCCTGCCTCTGCCTGACTCTTGTTTTCGTGATTTGGAGAATGATTGCATAATTCGCATTTTTCTCTAGCCTGCTTAATGCACCTGCATTTCGTTTCGGAACAAGGAATTGCGATTTGTAATTTATCGAAGTATGAATTTCAAATTGCAGATTCACTGTTGCAGTATTGCAACACACTGTAAAACATCATGCCTTCTTCCGGTTTGATTTGCCCAGAGCAAGTGAGACCAAAATGGCGCATGGTCTGGGACTACCGGCCACCCCCCTCCTTAATACACCGACTGCATTACTTAATTCAACCATTCAACACCTGGGTCTTTGGAAGTCAGGGGGTCAGGGCCCCCCCTGGCCGTATTTATTAAAATATGAAAACAAAATTAAAATTTTAATAAAATAAACATTTAGACAATTATTAAATGCACATTTCAGAACATTAGATTATCTTCCGTTTTTGACATGGTATGATGGGCTAACCTTAACAAATATCTAGTACAGCGTGTTTCCTAACCGAATCTAACATCCTGAAAATTAAAATGCATTCTAATAATTAAGTCGGACGGCAAGGTCGCTAACCGGTGTCAGATCCTTTTACAGCTACGCTCTCACGTTCGAGATGCGCATGCGCAACCCAGGGCACGTTTCACCCATGTGCGCTCCCTGAACTCCATTTAACCATAACAGGAGGGCCCGTACACTCGCGCACCTTGATGACGTCATAGTGTCTGTGAGGGGTGGCTACCAGCCTGAGGAGAGCGTAGACTCCCTCCCCCGCACCCTTCTAAGTAATGGATATCATATCCTGCCCCTGAAGTTCTGGGAGAGACCAATGGCCCCTCCCGACGGGCGGCCCCTTTCGTGAATGGGCCCGCCCCCCCCTAAGGACCTTAAAATGCTGCTCACCGATTATGACCTTACCGCCAGACCCACATAATAAATACGACATTGCTATTCTAAGAGGGAAAAAAGGCCTAAGGAGAAATTTAGTAAAAACCACAGCAAAGCACAAAACATATACATATGTAAATTTTCCTGTAAACGGGAAAAAAGGCCTTAGGAGAAAAATTAGTCAAGTAACCACTGCAAAGCACAAACATCTACATATGTACATTCGTCCTGTAAACGGGACAAAAAGCCTAATGAAGCAAGCATGCTATTCCTATGATCCCGCACATCGCTAGACAGTATACCTACCATTGTCTGTACCCAAGTTCCGCTAACCAAGGGGATGGAGGGTGGGGAAAATTACACAGCCCCACGGTGGGGCGAGGAGCGAGCCTGGGAGCGCGGGCACAAAGAGGCCGCTTCCCGCGCTCCCCAGGCTCTTAACCCCTTCGCAGTCGCGGCCCCGCCCCCTCGCCCCGGAAGTGCACAACTACTTCCGGGGCGAGGGCGGGGGGGGCAAGCCACCACGAAGGGACCGGGATATGGGAGGGGCCGGGCCCCGCCATGCATGCGTGGGGGCCGATTGGCCCCCCCTTTTTTCATGGTCTGGGACTACCGGCCACCCCCCTCCTTAATACACCGACTGCATTACTTAATTCAACCATTCAACACCTGGGTCTTTGGAAGTCAGGGGGTCAGGGCCCCCCCTGGCCGTATTTATTAAAATATGAAAACAAAATTAAAATTTTAATAAAATAAACATTTAGACAATTATTAAATGCTCATTTCAGAACATTAGATTATCTTCCATTTTTGACATGGTATGATGGGCTAACCTTAACAAATATCTAGTACAGCGTGTTTCCTAACCGAATCTAACATCCTGAAAATTAAAATGCATTCTAATAATTAAGTCAGACGGCAAGGTCGCTAACCGGTGTCAGATCCTTTTACAGCTACGCTCTCACGTTCGAGATGCGCATGCGCAACCCAGGGCACGTTTCACCCATGTGCGCTCCCTGAACTCCATTTAACCATAACAGGAGGGCCCGTACACTCGCGCACCTTGATGACGTCATAGTGTCTGTGAGGGGTGGCTACCAGCCTGAGGAGAGCGTAGACTCCCTCCCCCGCACCCTTCTAAGTAATGGATATCATATCCTGCCCCTGAAGTTCTGGGAGAGACCAATGGCCCCTCCCGACGGGCGGCCCCTTTCGTGAATGGGCCCGCCCCCCCCTAAGGACCTTAAAATGCTGCTCACCGATTATGACCTTACCACCACAGGCCAGTGTAGTTGACCGACTACCTGGCCCCCCCCCCAAACCATCCTGTAGAAAGGTCATAACATCCCTGCCACGACCTCAACCCATGCCAAGATATTCCTTATAAAAAGGGGCATTCCCTGCCTCTGTTAAATGGACCCCGTCCCCCAGGTAGTCCCTCTCAGATGCACCCCTGTGGGATATACTGCAATTGAGATGTCTGAAATAATTTCTCAATCCAAGTGTTGATCCTCTTTACCGAGTGATTCTTCACCGAGTGACTCTGCGCACTCACCAAGTCCACCCCCCCTTTTCCTGCAGTCTGGGAAACGACTGGGCCCCCCTATGGTGCAGTCTGTGTTTTATAATTTGCTAACTAGCTTGCTAGTGCGATTATCCCTTCCACCAGAACCCCCTTTGCCCAATTAAAAAACCCCATTCGTTGTTACCCGCATGTCAGATAATGACTGAGGGTGGGGGGGCGTGCCTATCGGGTACCTCTCCTTCCCCACTCTGGACGGACAGACCCCATCTTTGGTGTCCCTGTAGTTGCTGTGACCGGGGGTATCCTGGTACTATCAGTGTACCCTCCCACTGGCGTATCGCGAAGTCTGCTAACCCCCCCACACCTGGCCACTACGCTCTGGGAAATGTTAAGTGTATGTCTACTACTTTACTATGGAAGTCCCCACTTCCCGACCAGGAGTGATGAGGCGTTGCATAGGCCTATTTATTCCTGGGGTTGCCAAGGCTAGCAATGCACACCCTTGTGCACTGCCCCATCCCTATCGTTGGCCCTACCAATTGGTAACCTTATGCATATACCATGCTGACACTGGTGGCCCTGCGAGCGCAGGCGCCGTTACTGTAGAAATGCAATTTCCTGTTAAGGAAAAATACCGCCATTTTATGTGACGCCACATCCCGCTACATTACTGCGGCCAGCCCAATCTAGGGTTTACACACCAAAAACAATCAACCCTGTGCTGGCACCTCCTGCGTCTTTGATCGCTCGCCCATCACACTTGCGTTGCTGCTTGCCATCCTCTACCTGACGTAAGCATCCCTTGGGCTGTCCACCTGTTGCAGCTGTTGTGACGTGGAGCACTCCAGATTTCCACCATGGACCCGGCCATACATAAATGGAAAAGATAAACACAAACCATTAGTGTTTCTGGCGATAACTGCTGTACACGTGCTAGTCTTACATTGCCATCACTTGCTAAGTCTTAGATAATATTAGCGCCAGCTGCATACTAATTGACACTTCCGACTGTAAGTGTTAAGCATAGCCTCCGTTTGTGTCCCATGTAGTGTGATTGGATTAGCGTTACGGAGAGTGCCCTGTAGAATGACCTTCATTAAAGAACAATATCCAGTGTGCAGTACAGTGACCCAGTGCGTGGGGTCCACCGTGATACAAACGCGCCCTCATGACTCCTTAAGGACGATACACAGTGTGAAGTGTGGTGCCACGGCACATTCATGGCTACTAAAAATTCTGCTGCAGACCAGGACATCACCTCCTATTCCTGGTTTTCTACCCACGTCTTTAGGCCATAGGATCTAGGTTTGAAAGGGACAGTCTGTTTGCCAGTGCAGCATCTAAGTCGTTAAGCATAGGATCTGCCCCGCCCTAACCATGCTAGGCTGTAAAATTGGCTTCCTATCTTTACATTCCTTGTTACTTCAAGAAAATTGTGCTGCAGGCGAGGACATCGCCTCTTAATCCTGGTTTTCTACCCACGTCTTGATGCATAGGATCTATGTGTGAAAAAAAGAAAAGTCTGTTCAACAGTGCAGCATCAAAGTATTTTACCCAAAAGGATTAGCACAGCCCAAACTATGCCAGGCTGTAAGATGCCGCAACTAGGCTCCTGGACACCTTTTAAGGTGTGACAGCCTCGTCAGCATGCCTGCCGTGGTCCGTATACCACGTTCTTGATATATGGTTCGGTACGCCCCTAGGGCACAACATATACTGTGCTAAGTTACTGTGTGTTAAATAAATTTACTGACTGTAATTCTTTGCCTCATAGCCTCCTAAAGGGACCAGAGGGATGTGTTTAGAATAAATACCTATATTTATATCCACCTGGTGTGGTTCAACTTTCATTTCCTCACTCGTGAGATTTTGATTGGTAAAACAAGCTGCTTTACCTCCCTACGAGCATTAGCCTGACGTCTGCTCTCCACAGCTACCACTAGGATAGCTTTCTAATAAGTTTGCCTTTAACCAACCATCAATAAGGGTCGTTTTAGACTGGTGCAGTGTGCCCCCTAGAATACTGGGCAGCATATGTCAGGCAACCCTCTCACACTATGCTCACATAATTTGGCTCCCTGATCTGGCTAGATCAATGTTTAAGGCCTTCTGAACCACCTACAAATCATCTCAAGGAGAAAGGGGGAACACTACAAACAAAACGTAAGCAATGCAGACAACAAGGGTGGCAACACCTCAGATTCTCACTCAGGTTTAATAAGAAATCCACTTGAGGACTCCCTTTTAGGTCCCAGTGGCCAAGCCCTGGAAGTCATAGTCACCTAAGATTCGTTGCATTCAGTAATGCATAAAGTTCAGAAGAGAAGAGTCGGATGTTCATGAGATAACCATATGGCGCACCCCCCTAGGAATGAGCAACATTCGACTATCAATACAAGAGCCATCCTGAGCTCTGGGCCCGTCCCACCTAGTAGACGGAGCAAGAAAAACAAAACAAGGGACTTGCTGCTGTTGTTTCTAATAAATCCAACTAACACACTCCATGGCAGAATGCTATTCCATACTGATGAGAAAGGAAGGGGGGGACTAAATGACCGTCCCTAACCCATAGATCGACCTCATAGCATATATCTGCCCAACCTCCTTACACCCGCATGAGGAAGGCGGGGAACATTTAAATGGTCTCCCTGACTCAATCTAATATAATCACGGCGATATCACATACTAAAGCGCTACAGGATCTCAATAGTTGAAGGGTCAGAATCCTGGCAATGTAAGGATACTGATAGAAGAAGAGGACATTAACATCGCACTGTGCATTTCTCATCAGGTCTATAGGCAGTGTTTTATGCATCACACTCCTTGAGCATTAAGTGTATGCAAGCTGGTTATCCTTGGCCTACCGGATGACTCCCTCCAGAGGCTCCACTTAACCGTTGCTTTAATTTATATAACCCACTGTGGTAACCGGTGAAGTTGTGCCTCAGCAGAAGACTACCTTATGTGTCCTACGGATACATTACTATGCAATATGCGCCGCAGCACGTTCCGTGAATTGATCCAAAAGGAATAGCTAGGCTCGCATCTCTAGAGAGCAGAAAGAACACACTCGCTGTATTGATTTAAATTGTGTATTTAGTACAGATCTGTTTTTTAACTTATACAAGACGCATAGGAACCCCAAAACCTATGTAATAGCAACATTAAATGTTTAGCGGAATTGTCACCTGGCATGACGTCATGCCATAACTTCTCCCCTATTGAGAAGTGAGCAGTGTGCGCACAGGCACCTCGAAGTGCCTACTGTCCCTGCAGTCTGGAAAAAACAGCGCACCTATGCCAGGGCACAAAACAGAGCCCGATAGAGACCCGTCTCAACTGTAGGTGCTAAGACCCAGCCCGGCCCACTTAAAGCCCTGGAGATCCTACTGCGGATAATATTGTTCAAGTATGTGGGGGTGCTCTACTTACACTTGAGAGCGTGTGAGAAAGTGTGTACTAAGATGAGCCGAGCGTAGGGCGAGTCTCGGTCGCCTTAGCTCCCTGCTCTGGGGGTGTCTCCCAGCTGGTTCCCGTGAGGGCAGCGGCGAGGGAGAACGTAGCTGTTTGTCTGGCCTGAATGCGAAGGTGAGTCTATATTGATCATCATTACCCACTAATGTATGAACAGAACTTCAGTGAGGAGCAAATATGAAACAAGCAAATGGATAATCCTCTGCTGAGCAGAAAGTTTGTGTTTTGTTTCAAGCACTGACCGTGCTAGCCAAGTTTACCATTAGTGTTCATTAGAGAAATGAGACACTATTATGTAATATTTAATTTACCTTCGCCTAAACCGAACACCAGTATTGTGCACAACTCAACTCTAAATGTTAGTACAGAATCCGTTTTTTTAACTTATACGGACGCATAGGGACACCCCGAACTATTTAATAGCAACATTAAATGTTTAGAGGGATTCTGACAACTTTTTTTTGACTTGGCGCCACTGTACCTACTGCCCCAATAAAACCATGACCCTGTTGTCCGCCGGATACCAGTACTTGTAACTGCCTGTTCAGTGGCCACATATAGCAATATTAGGTGTTTTAGCGGGGTTCCTAGAACTTTGGGCCCCTGTGTCACTGCCCTGTTGTACCCTCGAAATCATGAGCCTAGTACTGTAGAGAAACTGCATTTTTGGATTGCCTATTCAATAGTTAAATATAGCAATCCATATTGTTCAGATGTAATAGCAACATTAAATGTTTAGAGGCATTCTGACAACTTTTTGACTTGGCGCCACTGCACCTACTGCACTATTAAAATCATGACCCTACAGCACCATTAAAATCATGAACCTAGTACTGTAAAGAAAATGCATTTTAGATGGCCTATTTAATAGGTAAATATAGCAATACATATTGTTCAGAGGCATTCTGCCAACTCTTGGACCTGGCGCCACTGCGCCTGCTTCACCATTCAAATAATGACCCTATTGTCTGCCCGGTAACTGACCTGGTACAATTTGGCATACACGCCAAGAAGTTATCACGGGTGGGAATTCGTTATTTTTAAGAACTTATTGCATTGTTCATTGACAAGGTACATTCACAATTGGAGCGCATCACTGTCCCTTGGAGCCCTCCCTCACCAACTCTCATGCTCATTAACCCTGGCTGCGTCATAGCGCTTTTCAAAATTCGTTTTAGCCACAATGTTTGCATTTTGTGCTGCTGTACTGCATGGCTACAAAACGTTGCCAAAGCAAAGCCAATATCTCTCATAGGTGAGACCTTTTGGCTTTGCCAATGCCTGTTTAATCTCGCCTCTCCCTTTCCTCCGTTGGTGTAGCTATGCCCTCCCGCCCCCACTCACTGGGTTGTTAACAGTACAGCTGTACAGTGCTCCGAAGCCTGACCCCTACAGAGAAATCTTTCGACACTCTCCCTCGACTCGGAATGTGAACTGTGGGAAAGGAACCAGTTAAAATTCTGCCCTAGAAGCGAATGGTCGATAGAGATCTCCGTGGGAACGTGCCCCCTCAAATTTACTTATTCAAACGTGAAAATGTTATACTCAATCGGAGCAGTGAACATAAAGATGCCGGCTCGGTTATCATGAGCATTGCAGTTTAAAATAAGTTAGTCATTAACCAACAGTGAACATAACGTATGTACAACACATGCTTGAAAGCCACACACGAACATTTAAGTCCTATTGAAAACCAAGCATCTGTGCACAACAATGGCACCGGCATTTTAACAATCCCGCTCTAAGCCCGAGAAAACAAACGGGGCCACGGAATAACATTTTTGCCAACAGCCCACATTAAGCAACTTAACTTTCAAATTGCTCCTTTATCTTCAAGTGCGGCTCCCCAACGACGACGCTGCTCCTTCAATCTTGGACCGGAGGCCCGAAATAAGAGACTCCTCAGGCCATTCCACCATCGCAACCGAGGATCCACCGGTCCACCGCTCCACGTGAAATCAGCACGCCGCCTGCAAGAAAAATTGAGAAAATTACACAGCCCCACGGTGGGGCGAGGAGCGAGCCTGGGAGCGCGGGCACAAAGAGGCCGCTTCCCGCGCTCCCCAGGCTCTTAACCCCTTCGCAGTCGCGGCCCCGCCCCCTCGCCCCGGAAGTGCACAACTACTTCCGGGGCGAGGGCGGGGGGCAAGCCACCACGAAGGGACCGGGATATGGGAGGGGCCGGGCCCCGCCATGCATGCGTGGGGGCCGATTGGCCCCCCCTTTTTTAGAACCCATCCTTTATAGCATGGGTACTCATAGTACGGCCCGCGGGCCGGTGGCAGCGCGGCAAGCCTTCCCTGGCGGCCCGTGGACCTTGCAGACATCCTACCACTGTTTTTTTTTTTTTTTTTTAAAGAGTGTCTGCTGCAGCGCGACTCTGAGAGTCTCTGCTGCTCTGTGGGGGCCAGGGGTGGGCGATTCTCACTTAGCCAGAGTGGAGCTGCAGGGGCCTAAGAAGAGGTGGAATAAAGCCTCATTAGCATGCAAATGGCCTTTAACGACCTGCGAAGTGCTTGGGTGCGGCTGTGTGTGTCAGGGAGCTGTCTCACCCGGGGCTGACACACAGGCAGGGTGAGATGACAGAGGGTGACAGAGGGAGGTCGAGGGACAGAGACAGAGGGAGGGATGGAAAGAGAGGGAGACAGAGGGAGAGAGGGGGAGGGAGAGAGAGAGAGAGAGGGAGAGGGAAAGGGAGGGAGAGGGAAAGGGAGGGAGAGGGACACAGAGAAAAGGAGACAGAAAGGGACACGGAGGGCTGCGACAGAGGAGGACGATGGAGGGAGGGAGTGAGGGTGGCGGAGGGAGTAAGGGTGACGGAGGGAGTGAGGGTGACGGAGGGAGTGAGGGCGACGGAGGGAGTGAGGGCGACGGAGGGAGTAAGGGCGACAGAGGGAATGTGGGCGAGGGAGTGTGGGCGAGGGAGTGTGGGCGAGGGCGGGGAATGAGAGGGGGAGGGAGTGGGAGGGAGTGAAAGAGAGACAGACTGACAGCCAGAGGGAGGGAGACAGAGGGAGGGAGGGAGAGAGGGAGCGAGGGAGAGAGGGAGTGAGGGAGAGAGGGAGAGAGGGAGTGAGAGAGACAGACAGACAGGGAGGGAGGGAGCGAGGGAGGGAGGGAGAGAGGGAGAGAGGGAGGGAGAGGGAGTGACGGAGAGAGGGAGTGAGGGAGAGAGGGAGTGAGGGAAAGAGGGAGAGAGGGAATGAGGGAGAGAGGGAGTGAGGGAGAGAGGGAGTGAGAGAGGCAGACAGGGAGGGAGGGAGCGAGGGAGGGAGAGAGAGAGGGATCAAGAGAGGGAGAGAGGGAGTGAGGGAGAGAGGGAGTGAGGGAGAGAGGGAGTGAGAGAGGGAGTGAGAGAGAGAGGGAGCGAGAGAGAAGGAGTGAGAGACAGACAGACAGGGAGGGAGAGAGATATGGATGGAGAGAGGGAGCGAGGGAGGGAGATAAATGTGTGTATGCCGGGTTTGGTGGCGCAGTCGAAGAAGGCGTCCGCTGCAGGGACCTGTGATCAACCTCATGGTCATTGTTTTTTTTGTTGATCTAGCCCCGCCCCCTCCCCCACTGACCCCGCCCCCACCGGTGCGGCCCTCGGAAACAAACCACACTGTCAATTTGGCTCCCGGGAGAAAGTTTGTGAGTACCCATGCTTTATAGTGAGTCTGTGAATCTGTACTTACAGTACTTATAAAAGCCCTCGCTCCTGGAGGCGCCATGCAGAGAAGCGTTCATTGTGCATTACATGAAAAAAAGGTGTCGCTTGGCTTGCACTCAACTCTGCAGTATCAGTTTCCCTGATCGAGCTCCTTTTTCTCAGAGTTCATTTTGCTGAGAAGGCCCGGTTTTCCCTAAAGAGTTAATTTGTTCGAGATGCAATTATAAGACAAACTCCGAGCATAAGGGATCTGCCAGACGAGTGTTTCAAAAAGCAGGTTGACAAATGTGAGTGACAGTTTGCCATTTCGCAGAAAAACTGAAAAAAAGGCAAAGTACAGCGCGACTCAGGTGTCACGTGAACGCCGACCGCACCAATCTACAGGCCCTCCCCCCCCCGATACACCTGCAGGGAAGGTAAAGTGCCAGCAAATACGATTTCTAAACATGTTTATAATCCGTCTCAATGCTGCGAGGCGAGGCCTGCGAAAGCAATACATCATGCTCATTTTGGGTAATCTCAAACAACATGCAACCTCGAAATCATGGAAAGTGGCGCCTGGCTAGGACTATGCTTGAACTTTCAGCGATGTTAAATACTGCCTGCGACCCTGACAAAAATTTCTAAACCTCTAGGTTATGAGGAAGGTGAGGACCAAATTATGCGACAGGTTTGACGAAATTGTGTGAGTAGAAAATGTAAATAATGTTCTGTGATGCTGCGTATTAGGGGTAGCTTTTTTTTAAACACAGTAATACTGAGGAAAGATTTCACCCCATCAGGACCAGTTTATAACCAAAAAACAGCAATTAACATCAGAAAGATGTCTAGTCAACCTCTGTGAAGGGCCTCCCAATCCGCAGGAATACGCGCTGCCACTTTAGAAGCTCACCTGGCCATGGCCGAGAGCAGCAAGGGTGCATTCAAACCGTGGCGGTCTTGTGCAGAGTTAAGCAGTTTACCCATGCCCTTTTCCTCTCACCCTCTTCCTTCCATCCCTCTCTTCTCTCCTCTCCCAACCCCGGATCCCTCTCTCACATTGCAGGCAGATGGTTATTAGCCCCAGGAAACCTTTTGGTAACAGTAGCGCACTACAAATGTAAATAATAGGCAGAAGCAGGGGATCCACTAGACCCGAACTTCAGGGGGGGGGGGGGGGTTTAACACTCCCAGCCAGGGCTTGTCCAAGCACTGGTCGCACACGGTGCAACAGTCTTTTCACTTTCTCCAGTGAAGTAGTGTGGCTCACTGGTTAGAGGCGGCAGACCCGAGAGCAGAGAACGGCCCGGGACCAGGGTTCGATACCCGGCGCGGCAGGTTTCTGGACCAGGGTCAGCGGACTCGATAATTCTCTCGCCTCGGTGCCCACTCTGATCAGCGTTCACACTCGGCAACTCTGGGCATTAGCTTGCCTCATCTTCACTAACGGCCCCACCAGACCGCCGGGGATGCCTGGTCTCACCCTGGAGATACCCATTAAGGGACCATCTCTCAGGGAAGCCAGGAAGGGTTTCGCAGCGGTCGAAGCGCCTTGGGACCCTACGGGTAAGTAGTGCGCTATATAAATGCATATACATTTACATTTACATTTACATTTCCATGAATTCCCTCACTACCACTCACCAACAATACACCTCATCTCTCTATAGCACCTGTCTGACAAACATTTCATTTCTTTATAGCGCTACTCATAGTTTACTCACACTCAGTTCTGTGATGTGCATGGTACATCTTCTTTGTACCAGGCACTTTAACCTTCTGCACTGTGTGGGTGACAAGAGTGTCCATGTGACTGCACGGTGAGCAATGCAACAGTGTGAGAGTAGGGTAAAAGGAGTGACTGCAGGGTGAGTGAGGTGACCATATGAATTTGGGTTTGGCTGTAAGTGCAGAGTGGGACGAATTAGTGCATGGTTAGTGATGGCCTTGTTTGAGTGAGCTACAGATTGAGCAGTAAGGGGGACAAGTGAGTGAAGTGTCACATGAGTGCAGGGTGAGAAGTGTGCTCGTGTGACTGCAGGGTGAGGTACAGAGTGAACAATGCAAGCACATTTTTAGTGCAGAGTGATTACTGTGAGAGCAGGGTGAGCGGGTGAATGTTGTGAGTGCATGGTGATCAGTGTGAGTGCATTGTGATCACTGTGAGTACATTATGATCACGGTGAGTGGGTGAATGTTGTGAGTGCATGGTGATCAGTATGAGTGCATTGTGATCACTGTGAGTACATTATGATCACGGTGAGTGGGTGAATGTTGTGAGTGCATGGTGATCAGTGTGAGTGCATGGTGATCAGTGTGACTGCATGGTGATCAGTGTGAGTGCACGGCGATCAGTGTGAGTGCATGGTGATCAGTGTGAGTGCAGGGTGAGCGGGTGAATAGTGTGAGTGCATGGTGATCAGTGTGAGTGCATTGTGATTGCTGTGAGTGCATTGTGATCAGTGTGAGTGCATTGTGATCGCTATGAGTGCATGGTGATCGCTATGAGTGCATGGTGATCAGTGTGAGTGCATTGTGATCGCTGGGAGTGCAGGGTGAACGTGAAAGTGAAGGCGAGAATGAGAAGTGAGTAGTCTGAAAGAGGGGTGCATTCCCAGAAACTTGAAGCGTAGGGTTTCAGATATAAGTTAAACTATTGCTATAATGTCATTAATCAGGGTTCGAGGGTGGAGGAAATAAATAATGTGCTGATCCTACAACAAACTTCCAGTCTAATGATTAGGGTTACCAGCTCATTATTTTGATGTCCCAGAAATAAGCAGTCACCTACAGCTGTATTTTTTGCACTTATCTGTGAATATTTAGAACAGCAAATATAAAAAGAAAGCACTTTTAATTGTGTTCTAGGGATGCCTCAATGATCCATGACTAATAATTAAAGAGAATAAAGACAGAAAAGTAACATAACTAATTAATACATACTTTTTTCTTTATAACTCAATTTAGTGTCAAGAGCCGGTCTCTGCAGGATCTTTAAACAACACATAGCAGGCATGTTTCTTTTGGCAACCCAACTTTATATTTCTTTTCATTAAATGCATTCTCACACTACAGCAGTAAGTGTAAAAATACAAATGTAAGGAATAGTCAGAGTGGGGGCCCAGGGGGTACTGGAACCATAAAAAACTAAGCTTTGGTAATCAGTTAACAAAGGCATGTAAATATGCGAATGGTCTTTAAAAACCTGTGAAAAACTCGGGCCGGAGATAAGACTCCAGACACTGCCCAGCCGAGGCCCCAGGAGCGCGAGCTGCACTGCAGCAGCCCGGGCTGAGACACATGATGGGGAGCAGGGGGGCTGAAGCCCTGGAGCCCAGGGCAGAAGTGACACTGTGAAGACACTTTGCATCACTCCACGGCCCCCCTGGGGGTCGCGCCCCACAGTTTGAAGACCCCTGGTCTAGAGGAAGGAACCCTTGATTGGGTTACATGAACCTGCAGCCCAACCTACATGCCATCCACGTATGAACAAGCTATTTATTGTTAAAGAATTTGCCAAAATTCCCTCCAATCTTGCATTCACCTAATTGATTAAAACTATACCCAGAGGAGGATATTTCAGAATATATTAGATGAAGTTGAGTCTGGCAGCCAGTTGCCCGGTATCAATCAATACGAACAGATTTTGGACCCATTTCTACTTTATTAAGTCTCATTCATTAGAGTGAAGCTATAAATATTCTCAATAAGAATGACACACAAGGGCTAAATCTCATGACGTTACTCAAAGAATATAAGTCCAGAAATACATAAGCTTTATTATTTATTTATTTAGAAGTTTTCTATAGCGCTAACAAGACCCGAAGGTATCAGAGCGCTTCACAGTAGAGGGAATGAAAAAGAGAACAACATGAAACAAACCCAATAAAAGCAATCAGCGAACGACAATTTGGAATGAAGAAAAGTTCGGACAGCAGGGCTTCTTGGTACAGGATTCAACGTTACTGCATGGATTCTGAGACGTTTGCAGCTCCAAGTTATCCACAACCAAGGGAGCGGATAAGGCACAAGGATTTGAGTTGGCTCTTGAATTCTGCATAGGACGGTATAGTTCTGATGTGCGGGGGGATGGCGTTCCATATTTTGGGGGCATTTCCTGAGAAAGAGCAGTCCGCAGTTCTCTTCTTTCTGGTTTTTGGTAGGATGAGCAGCAGGGAGTTAGAGCTTCTCAGATTTCTGGCTTGGCCTGCTTTTTTGAGCTTGTTAGCCAGGTATTCCGGTTTGCCGGTGTGGAGGGCCTTGTGGGTTAGGCAGGCCGTTTTGAAGGTGCTTCGCATTTCCGCAGGGAGCCATTCGAGTTCTTTGAGTGCCGGGGAGATGTGGTCAGATTTTTTGCATTCTGTGATCATTCTCGATGCCGCGTGAAGTGTTGTTTTTAGTGGTGCCAGGTGCGATTTGGGGATGCCTGTTAGGATTGAGTTCCCATAATCCAGTCTTGATAGAACTAGAGATTGCGTGGCTAGTTTGAGGTCCTTGTTAGGAATGTAAGGTTTAATTTTGTTCAAAAGTCTGAGATTGAAAAATGCGCTTTTCGCCGAATTCTTAATGTGGTTTGTCAGGGTTAGTTTGGGGTCTAGGGTGAAGCCCAGGGATTTAACGGAGTCGGCTAGCGTGAGCTTACCTTTGAGAGCATCGATCGACTTTAGCCACTCGGTGATTTGAGGGTTATCTTCTTTGTTTGAGATGAGGAGTGTTTCTGTCTTGTCGGGGTTGAGTTTCAGGTGATTCTTTGTCAGCCAGTCTTGAACTTCATTTAGGACATCATTGAGTCTGTGGATGTCTTTAAGAGAGGAGGTTTCCAGGTAAATCTGCGTGTCATCCGCGTAGAGGTGGAAGTGGATGTTGGCGTTCCTGAGTAACTTGGCGAGTGGTTCCATGTAGATGTTAAAGAGCTGGGGAGAGAGCACTGATCCTTGAGGGACACCCTTGTTGACTTGCTGGGTATCGGAGGTGAAGTTCTTGATTTTTATTAATTGCGAACGGTTATGTAAAAAGGAGGAAAACCACTTGAGAACTACCTCGCCAAGGCCGGCTCTTTCTTGAAGAGTCATGATGGGGAGCTTGTGGTCCACCGTGTCGAACGCTGCTGAGAGATCAAGGAGTATGAGGAGGCAGCACTTGTCAGCGTCAAGAGATCCATGGATGTCGTCTATGATGTTCAGCATCGCGGTTTCTGTGCTGCGGACTTGTCTGAAGCCGGATTGGAGGGGGTCCAGGAGATTGATGTTGTCCAGATGTTGCGTCAGTTGCAGGGGTACACAGCGTTCAAGTGTTTTCGAGAGCAAAGGGAGGTTGGATATCGGTCTGAAATTGTTCAAGTCAGTTGAGTCGAGACCGGGTTTTTTCAGCAGAGGAGTGACTTGCCCCATTTTTAGACAATCGGGGACCACTCCGCTTTGTAAGGAGCTGTTTATGATTCTTCCCCAAATGGGCGCTAAGGTAAGCTTCATTTTTTTGATTAAAGATGGGGGAATGGGGTCTGAAATGTGTGCTGATGGTTTGGAGGTCGAGATCAGCGAGATTATCTCAGTTTCCTGGACGGGGCGAAAGCTTAGCCAGGGGGAGGGAAAGGAGTCGGATGGGAGTGCCAATGGGGTGGCCGAGTTGCTCTTCTGGAGGTGTGGGTTGTTGATGTCTAGAGATAGTTCGATTTTTAGGACTTTATCGTTGAAGAAGTTGGCGAAGTTGTCACAGAGTTCTTTGGATGCCTGTAGGGTTGAGGGCAGGGGTTTTGTTGTTTGTTGTCTGATTATGTTGTAGAGTTCTTTGGGTCTGTTTTTGGATTTGACCAATGCTTCGCGGAAGAAGCTGAATTTCTTGTTTTTGATATGGTTGTTGTACTTCCTGCGGGCTGATTTTAGTTGGAGGCGGAGAATGGCGGTTGGGTTGTTTCTCCACTTTCTTTCTTTGGTTCTCAAGTTTCTTCTTTCTGCGTTGAGGTCCGCAGTGAACCAGGTTCTGGATGGAGTGGCTCGGCTTCTTTTGAGCTTTAGAGGAGCTAGATTGTCAAGTATGGAGACTAACCCCGAGTTATAGTGGTCGACGAGGTCGTTGGTCGAGAGGTGCAGTGTGTTATTTGGAAGAAGTGCGCTTAGTTGACCTTCCAGGATGTCTTGGGGTACTTGGGAGAGGTTTCTCGACCATTTAGGGGGGTCTTGCGGCGGTTTAAGCGAGATGATGGGGTGATTGATGTGAAATAAGATCATGTGGTGATCTGACCAGTCAACTGGTAGTATGTGGTTGACCGTGATAGAATTCTTTTGGGCAATGATGGCATCCAGTGTGGCTCCTTTGTAATGAGTCTCCTCAGTACAGTGTTGGGTGAGTTTGTTCTCATCAAGGAGGCTAGATAGCGATCTGATTAGAGGGTTATGGGTCTCATTCCATCGGAGGTTCAGATCACCAAGAATTAAGTTTTTGGAATCGCCAAGTGCGTCTTGTGCAATCAGGTTTGATAGTTGTTCTCCAAACTCATTATTTCGGCCCGGGGGGTGATAGAGTAGGTGGCACAGTAGCGAGTCGTTGTCTTTTGTCTTGATGACGGTGGATAGACATTCAAAGGAGTCATACTCGAAGGAGGAGGTTTCTGTGATGCTCCAGCTGTCCTTGTGGATGATAGCGACCCCACCTCCTCGTTGTTTAATCCTATCTTTGGAGATGAGGGAGAAACCGGGTGGAACCAGCATGTCTAGGCAGGGAGGGGATGTCTTATTAAGCCAAGTCTCCGTGAGGAACGCAACGTCAATGTCATGTGTGAGGATGGCTTCGGCTAAGTCCGTTGCATGTAGTGAGGCCGATCTGCAATTGATTAGGAGGCAGTTGGTGAATTTCTCCTGGTTGCTGGTGGCTCCATCTTTAGTCTCTCTAGGTATAGCGGTGAGGACTTGTAATCTCTGTGGTTTGACGATGGGTAGGTCTTTCCGGTGACCTGTGATAACTTGGATTTTGGATTTAGGTGACTCCGCAGTGGAGGAGTCATAGGTGGCGGCTAGTAAGGCTGCTTCCCTGTCTGACATAGGAGCTTCTGATCTAAGCGGCCTGGAGGTCGGGTGATTTGAGCCCGCTGGAGTGGGAGAAGAAATAGAGGACGTTTTGACGTGGAGGGTGGTCCGGGGGGAGAGTTTGTAGGGGTTACAGACTATACCAAGGTTAGAGAGGATTTCTGATAAACCATGGGTGATAGTGTTGACCTGGTTTTCCAGGGCTGCGAGCCGTTTTGATGTGGATTCAAGGAAGGGGATGTGGGCATCCGAAGTGGGGCCGAGAGTGTTAGGGTTCGAGAGGGTGGGTTGGGAGATAGGGGTCAGGGTGAAGGACGGGGGGGTGTTCAGGGGAGGGTCAGGCGGGGGTTTAGACAAGGGGGCGGTGGGGAGGAGGACAGGAGGGGGTTTGGACAGGGGTAGATTGAGAGATGTAGGGAGACTCGAGGGGGAGAGGCTCGTTATCTGAAGGCAGCCTGTTGGCGTGGGGGTGATTGCTGTAGGAGGCTGTCGGAGACTAATGTTGGGGGAGGTGAGGTAGTTGGAGGAAGGGGTAGAGGAGGGGGATTGAGTGTCCTGTTGATGTTGGGTGGCTGTGCGTGGAGGGTGAGGTATTGCTGGGGGAGGGGGGGCCAGTCGGGGTGGATAAGGGTTGCGGAAGGGAGTAACTATCAAGGTCTTCTCTGTTAGCTGTGGTCGTGGTCGGAGGCGGCGTAGGGGCGAGGATAGGGAGGGTGGGAAGGGCTGACCTGAGTGCGGGAAATATGGAGTCGAAAGCTTCCAGGTTCTCATTGTTAGCTTGGATGAGGACTGTGCCATTGGTGAAGATGGTCACGGTTATATAGCCTCTGCCAGCTGATCTGAACGGGAGGGTCGCGGTTAGTTTGCAGCTGTGGAGAGTGGAAGTTGTTTTGGCGATAAACATCCGCGATCTAATCGTGGAGATAAGCTGGGTCATCAATCAATCAAGCATATAGGCATATACATAATAAAGTACAAGAAGTACTCAGTAAAGTTCTTCAGATAATCCAGTATACATTCATCTTCTAAGAAAGGGAAAAGGTAAGAACCCACAAGCAGAATGTGCAGGCCCCTTTTTAGGACTTTATACAAAGTGTTTCATATATTCACTACACCAATACATTGTTCTCAATGTATGCACCAATGAGAAGCAAGCAAGAAGAAACATTTTATTGCAAAATACATTTGAAGATTCTCTAACAAGTCTGCTACATCAGATTCAGATATTCCCAGAATCTATTCAGGTGACATGGCCTGCTACATAGTATGGTTTTCAGTCTCAGACACATTGCATTCAAAGCGACAGGGAAAGTCTCAGGGGCATATTTACAAGAGGATTGCGCCACCAGAACGTCACTTTTTATGATTTTCCTGTGGTGCAATGCCCTGCTCCATATTTATAAAGTGGCATTAAGTCACTTTGCTTTGACTTAACACCACTTTGTAAAAATCGTACCCTTTCACGCAGATATCTGCGTGAAAAGGAAGAGTAATGGGTGTTACTGTGGGCATTCCACCGCAACACGCATTGCTTTTTGACGCTGCCCCAGATTTACATGGATGTGTAATTCTGAGGCAGCGCCAAAACGAGGAAAAATACTTTTATTTCTCCTCGGTTTCGCTCTTTCTATTTGGCCAAATAGTGCATTTTGCAGTATAATTTTCAAATAATTTGGACTAAGATACGTTCTCAAAGTAGTTCTTCATAGGCGCACATGAATGGACTACCTCAAGGCTCACTTTTGTCAGGGGTATAGACCCGCCTCAGCTATGAGAAACTGAGACAGTGGGGTTAAATTGTGCATTCTGCAACACACATAGAAAGATCAAACCACCTTTAAAGATAGTTTATATGCAGGAAGGTGTCCCTTTCCTGCACATAAACAATAATTCCCTACAACACAGACACACTTTCACCATACTGGAACGCAGGTACCCTTGAACCATGTCGTAAGTGTGTCTGTGTTGGCGCTAGGAAGCTTTTTTTAGTGCAAGGGAAAACACAGGGGTGCGCCGTGTTGTTATAAATATGGTGTATCCCTGGGCTTTTTAAATGACACAACTCGGCACAGTAGATTAGCGTGCAGCGCCCCGCTGGGTCAATTTATTGTAAATAAGCCCACAATCCTTATTACAGCAGAAAACAACAGTGATCACGTGATACATTATGGTGTCACATCCAAAATGAAAGAAAGCACAATTTGACTTAAGTTAGTGTGAGCTTGATTTCTAGTGCATTAAACACTACAAACACTACCAAAAAAGCAGATCCCACAGTACTCATTTCTATCACTCATAGTTCATGAGAAACCACCTTTTCTTTCTCTCCTTCCCTCATTGAGGATCTGTACTCACAAGCTGATGTCATAAAAAAATCCCCTGTTACATTTATCTCATTCTTCGAACAAATTCCATCCTTAAACCACAACTGATGCAAAAACTGAAGCAACCTGGCTATAGTTCTGTCTACGGCAAAGAGTTGAGACATCCTCTGCTTTTCTCTTTAAGTAGCTCACACTTTTTGCATTTGATTTAGTAGTTCAAGTTGTAGTCAATGAGCATTTAATGAATTGCCTTTTGATGTCATAGGCCCATACTCCCTGAAGGTAACTTAAAATATATAGGCTAGAAAATATATAGGTTTTGGTGCTAGAGAACAGAATCTGCCGCAGTGACTAATGGGTCTTACACCAACATAAGAGAGGCCTAGAACCTCCCCCCTCCCCCACCCTCCCCCCGCCTTTCAGCTACCTCGCCATCTATCTTTCCACTGAATGTTGAATGAACCGAAAAACTCTTGTTCCCCTCATCCCCCCAGGTTATATCTTCGGATTCTGCCTCTAGGCCCCAAATCTCCTCATACTGAGCTGGCATATACCATATGAGGTCCTGCGATCAGGCTCTGAGAATTTTGACTACTAACACTTCACAACAGATTATATTTAGTGTCAGTAGATTTCTACTTTCTATTTGCTACCGTAGGAAAAAAATGGGCCTTCAGCTGTGAATTGAATCTCTATTATTTTGGTCTTAACTTGTGGAATTGAATTTGTTCATATTAGCACTAATTGCATTACACAATTGAATTTGCTTACAGATCTATTGAGGTGTCCTCCCGTCTCATATGATTTTTATTGTTATGCTCCATGCACAGTTATATAGAATGCATTTTTATCTTTTTAGTGATTGTCTCTATTTTTATTAATGTAATGTTTAAATTGTTCTTTTATGGCGTAATGCCGAAATAAAGATTTGAAATGAAATGAAAATGAGCTGGCATATACCCTCTTCTGGTGTTGTCGACTTCCCACTCCTCACTGGCCTTTCCCTAACATCAAATCAGCTCAACAACAGCAGGTACTACGGCTGGGGAACTGGGACGTTACAAGTTGCTCCAGTCTGTCTTCCATGTTGTCTCGTAAGCGTGTCATCCTCCTATCGCCACAGCTAGGTATTTTACAATTCCACTTCTTGTGTAATCTGAAACACCTGCAGGATGGTTTCAGTCCAGGCCATTTAACTTCAAAACCATTTTCCATTACTTCTTCAAGTTCTGTATAATAATTTTCAAATGGCCTTTTCCTCAGTGCCTTTAGAGCATCACTTTGCCTGACTTATCTAAATTCTGTCCACTTTCAATCCCACAAGGCTTTTTTATAGCAGTTGTGTGCTTGAAAAGAAACCAACAACATAACATAACATAACATAATATGAAAGAAAGATTTTTTCACTTCTAATAAAAAAGCTTACACTGCTGAGGTATCCGAACAGTTTAATAGCAGATTACAATTACTCTAACTCAATTAAATAGCATCCACTGTTGCTCGTATAATATTGATACACACGCTACCTTACTAATTGCTCAATCAATTGTATAGACTACTGTTATACTTGGCACCATTGGCGTTGGTCTCCCTTCTATTTTTTTGCTGTTGCCTCCTGTGTTTTTGCTGGTCTAGATGCTTTGGGCACTTTGCCACTGCTGTTCAGTGCCAAAGTGCAAGTGCTCCCTATTGTAAATTGTTGTAATGGATTAGTGACTCCATGATTGGCTATTTGATGTACTTGTCAGACTCTAGTACAGTGCACCATGTGTGCCCAGGGCCTGAAAATCAAATGCTGCTGGTGGGCTTGCAGCACTGGTCGTGCCACTGACAGAAGCAGCTTGTAAATATGGCTCAGGCCTGCCCTTGCAGAGCCTGTGTGCAGTCTGGGACTACCATGTCGACTTGGCAAGTGCACCCACTTGTCAGTCCCTAAACCTTCCCTTTTCTACATGTTAGTCACCCCTATGGGCAGGGTGCATTTTATGTGAAAGGTAGAGGACATGCCCTGATATGTGTGGCATGTCCTGATAGTGAATTACAGCCAATTTCGTTTTTCACTATTGCAAGGCTACCTGTTCCCATAGGCCAGAATTGGCAGTTTGATTATAACAGCTTATAATCCTAACTGACCCAGGGAACAAGGTAGAAAACCAAGATTAGTATGCCTGAACTCAGAATGTTAAAATACATCTTTAGTGTGGGTGATTTTTACATTCTGTGTTTGAAAATACCACTTTTAGAGAGTAGGTATTTTCTTGTCTAACCATCCAGTATGCCTCTGCTTGGTTTGTGTATTCCATGCCTGGTTTGTGAGTGACAGGGGGCTGGAAAGGGCTTTGGCTCCAGCAGTCTGATGAGTTAGGGCTGGACTGAAAAGGACCTGGGTTGAATAGAGAGTAGGGGGAGGAGATTTCCTTTGCCTTGCTTGAGCCTACATAGAATAGAGAGTAGGGGGAGGAGATTTCATTTCAGCTATCTGGGCCAAGTCTGCTTTCAACAATGCTGTCTTCACCTCCTGCCAGGAAGCTGCACCTGGGAGGATAGAACTGGTTTTGACTACGTACAGACACTCTCTGCATTCAGAGAACAAAGGATTTAGTAGTATAAATATTGGGGCCCGACCCCAGAACTTTAGATCACTTCTGGGAATTAAGACAACCCTTTGCCAAGGAGAGAAACCAAGAAAGCTGAAGGAGGAGACTGTCCCTGTGCTGTGTGCTGCCTGTGAGAGGTTGGCTTGCAGTGGTTACTTATTGCCAAGGAAAGGAGAAAAGGAACTTTGTGTGTACTTTGTGATCTTGAGGAAGATCTCCAAGGGCTTGAAGCTGAGCTTGCCTCCTGTTCTCAAGTCTCAGGGACACATAGACTTCACCACCAGCTCCCCTGAATTGCCTTGCTGGGAATTCTGCCTGCAGAGAGGTGCCTGCTGCTGTTTTTGGGACTGGGTGTTGCTGGGAGCTGGAAGCGTGACCCAACGAGGAAGAAGCGTGTCGCCGCAGCAGCTGTTGCTGTCTCATTGCCAAAGAAGCATGCCGCAGCTGTTTGCTGACGTATCGCAAAAGAAGCAGGTTTCATCGGCGAAGAAGCGTATCGCATCCCCGGAGAAGAATGTCTCCGCCACTGAGGTTGCCGTCGCATCACCGAAAAAGCATATCGCAGGGCCTGTTCACCGAGTTCACCACACGGCAGTCGGTCGTGCACGCATTGCATCCAAGTTGTTGCATCGCATCAAAAATACAATTTTGTCGCATTGCACCGGATCGTCACATTGCATCGAGGCACCATCTTGTCGCATCGTAACCGGACCTCAGTAAGAAAGTGACGCATCCCCTCCTCTCCGGTAAGGAACAGACGCATCGCCTCCCCTGCGCTGCAGTAAGGAACAGGTGCGCCACCTCCCCCGAAGCGAGGAACTGGTGCATCACCTTCCCTGTGACCCTTTTGTGTGTTTTGCGTGACACATCCGAGGTGCTTTGAGAGTAAAGTGTTGCATTTACGATCTATATTAAACAAAGCTATTTCTACCATTTTAAAGTCATATTCTTGATATTGTATTGTGGATTTTTGTAGTTTGGTCTTGTGTTAAATCTAGTAAAGATTACTTATTTTTCTAAACTGGTGTGGTGTCCATTTGTAGTCTTTTCACTGTATTACTGTATGTGTTCACAAATGCTTTACACACTGCCTCTGAGATAAGACTGTCTGCTCGTGCCAAGCTACTAAGGAGGTGAGCTGGGGTTATTTTAGGAGTGTATCCCCCTTTCCCTGACTAGAAGCAAGGGCCCCTGTTTGGACAAAGGTGGAAACCATTGCCTACTAGATACCCCCATTTCTAACATTAGTGGTCAGCAGTGAGGATTTGGACTTGCATTTGTGACTCATATACAGTGATTGGTGCACACTACTAGTGAGTGCAGACCACAACGCACCCACATACATTTTTGGTAGAATGTTTTCTTTGGGACTTCTATTTTTGCTAAAAACTGCCAGTCAGTGTTACCATGAACAAAGCAGCATCACATGCATCTATGGATCTACAATTGGAAGATAGGATTGATACCTACACTGTGCCACAGCTTAAAATCCTCTTTGAAAGATTTAAAATCTCTGTGAAAGGCTTCAGCAGGAAGAAGGAGTTCCAAAAGGCGCCGAGGGCCTGGTTGGAAGCTAGAAATGCTCCTGGGCAACCTGAAGAGCCTTGGGAGGAGGGAGAGAATACAGATGGGTGGCTAGATGGGCCATTAGGTCTGACCGGGGAGAGAGTACCTTCCATGGCAGGCAGCAGTGTTTCTTCAAAGGACCTGTCCCTAGGAGAGCTGGAGGACAAGGAGAAGGATAGAAAAAAAGATTGAGCTAGCCAACTGGGTGGTCAGATTGAAATAGAAAATAAGAAGTTAGCCTTGGAAGCAAAAAGAGAATGTGTTTAGAGCATGAGAGAATGTTGAGGGAGTTGGAGTTGAAAGCCAAGAGCTTAGAGATTACATCCTCTGGTGGCAGCACACCATTCGTGCCTGTAGAAGCCGCATGCCTGTTGACTGTCTGTTAGGCAATGACTTGGAAAGCTCCCCTTGGGCTAAGGTGAAGAGAAGGTCTCATTTGGAGATGTTCGGTCTGCCAGAGTGGGCAGGTGTGACCACTCGGTCAATGGCAGCCAGCGAGGGTATTCAAGAGTACCTTGAGCCTGAGATAGGGGCCCAGTTGCCTGCCTTAAAGAGAAGAGATAGGGGGCGCAGGAAACCGGCCCCCGAGGTTCCCACAGTCCAGGAGGAGGCAGACCTTGAGTGGGATGCCCTGGAACCTACAGGGGAGTAAGTAGCTGAACTGGGGGACCTGACTGAGCTGACCCATTGGCAGCAGGAAGGAGGACCCTCCAGGGAAGAGTTCTGAGAGGAGCAGAAGAAGTGCCCTTCTCTTGTGGGTTTGCGGCAATAGGCCACAAACCAGGCAGCAGGTGATCAGTCTGGATCACATTGGATCTACTGGGAGAATGGTCTCCTGTATAGTGAGCCTAAAGTTGCTGAGCCTGGGTCAGCATGTGTGCTGGTGGTATCCCAGCGCTTCAGAGCCTTCCTACTGGGTCTGGCTCATGATGTGCCTTTAGCAGGACATTTGGGGCAAGACAATAACTTGGAAAGGCTTGTCAACCACTTTTATTGGCCCTAAATGCGCAAGAGTTCAGATACTCATTGCAGGACCTCTCAGACTTGCCAAGAAAGTGGCAAGAGTGGGAGAAAGCACAAGGCTCCTCTTCACCCGTTCCCTGTGGTCAGCATTCACTTTGAAAGGGTGGGCATTGACATTGTGGAGCCTCTGGATCCCAAGACAGCCATGGGCAACAGGTTCATCCTGGTCTTGATGGACCATGCCACCCGGTACCCGGAAGCAACCCCTCTCCGAACTGTGACGGCCCCGTGGTGGGATGTGCATTGATGGGGATTTTTCCCCGTGTGGTGTTTCCCAGAGAGGTGGTGTCAGACCGTGACACCAACTTCATATCCAAGTATATGAAGTCCCTGTGGCAGGAGTGTGGTGTAACCTACAAGTTCACAACTCCTTACCACCCCCATGGTAATGGGCTGGTTGAGAGATTCAACCGGACCCTAAAGGGCATGATTATGGGTCGTGAGGAACCCATGAGGCTTAAGTGGGACTGTAGCCACAGGGCCTGCCGAGGGGCTTTAAGGGACCACAGGACGCCATAATGTGCAGAACGTGATTTTTTTTAATGTTCTCAGACTGAACAGGAAGTGACTGGTTGTGGGGATATTGTTTAAACAGAAGGGGAGCACAGAACAACAAATGTCTGGGTTGTAGGGATATTGTTCAAACAGAAGGGTAACACAAAAGGTAGGAGATGGTGTCTCTCCAAAATGTCTTGGTTCTGGTCCGTCAGAGTAGAGATCTTCTGTGTGTGTCTCTCTCTCTTTCTCTCTCTCTCGTATGCGGCAGCCAGGGAAGGAAAAACAAAAATAAAACAGGTTGGGGTCAATAACAGGCCTTGTGGCTTATTTCTGACCTGTCCTACCATCACCAGTGTATATATGCGGGAAGGGTTATGTGGGACTGTGAGTGTTTATACTAACGTCACCTGAGTGCCCCAACTCCCTGTATCTCCCCACCACCCCCACCAGAACGATTCCCTGGGGGGCACTCGCCGTATGCCATGGCCCGTCTTTAGGACTGTGGCGCTGGGACCTTGGTCGTCTTCTCCCTCCTTCAGCCCGCCCGGTATAGATGCAGTGTATAATACGTTCTTCTGGGGTCCCCTCTGCTCTTCTCCATCCTCCGTCTCTCCGCTATGTTCCTCACGCTCCGTCCATCTTCATCTGAGGTCGCACACACTTTTCTCATCCTCCTCTCTTTTTGTGCCTCCCGCTACCTTGTTTGTCCGAGACTCCTCCTTCCTCACTTGGGCCGACACTAGACGGCTATCCGCTTCCGGTGTAGACGTACTCGACTCGTTCATTCCCCACTTCCGGTCTGTCCCAGCGCCGTCCTCTCTACAGGGACGTCCTCTTGATATGCCTTCTGTCTGCTTACAGAGAGGTGCCACAGAAATCCTTAGGGTTCAGTCCCTTTAAACTGCTGTATGGTCACCCTGTATTGTTAAAAATATGTATTAATGTTATCTTAAAAATATTTATTAAGCATACATACACCAAATGGTTTCATGGTGCTGGAAACAAAGGGGAGGCTGCATCAACGAGACAGTTAACTTAATCATATGCCTGGGAGAACAGCCAGGTCTTAAGCTATTTCCTGAACTATGCATAAGAGGTCAAAGACCTCAGTTCCACAGGAAGCGAGTTCCAAAATTGCGGTGCCAATACTGTAAATCTAAGTCCCCCATGCTTTTTGCGTTTGAATGAAGGAATGGTCAGCAAATTCAGATTAAAAGAACGTAGTTCCCGAGAGGGGATATAGCAATGGATCTTTGAGGAACTGAATGCTGGGCCATTCCCAGCGAGGGCTTTAAAGATGGTACATCCTAGCTTAAAGGCACAGCCTTTAGCCACAGGAAGCCAATGTAGACTCTTCATCAGTGGTCTAACATTGTCATAACCCTGTTAGAGGACCTCTGAGTTTGGTAAAGGAAGGCTGGGAGAAAGCTCCCAGTAAAGTGCCCTAGGATGTATATAGCTACATGCTGGCCTTCAGAAACATAACTAGGTGTTTCAGACAACTCGCTCAGGCAAATCTGGAAGCCAGCCAGGAGGAGATGAAACGGTGGTATGATCAGAATGGCACTCTGATCGAGTTTCAGCCTGGACAGAAAGTGTGGGTCATGGCCCCAGTGGAGCCTTGTGCGCTCCAAGATAAGTGGATCGGACCATTTGAGGTGGTGGAGCGCAAGAGTAATGTCACCTACTTGGTGGACTTGCGGTCTCCTAGTAGGCACCCTATGAGGGTCCTGCATGTAAACCACCTGAAGCCCCACTTGGAGAGGTCCGAAGTGGGCCTGCTCCTAGTGACAGATGATGGAATAGAGGAGGAGACTGACCCTCTTCCTGACCTCCTGTCTGCCACAGAGCAAGATGGGTCAGTGGACAGTGTGGATTACAGAGGGCTCAATTCAGTCACCAGGACTGACGCGCACCCCATCCCCAGAGCTGATGAGCTCATCGATCGGTTGGGGGCTGCACAGTACCTCAGTACATTTGATTTAACGTCTGGATACTGGCAGACCGCCTTAACTGATGGGGAGAGGTCAGCATTCTCCACACCAGATGAGTACTACCAATTCCGGGTTATGCCCTTTGGGATGAAGAATGCCCCTGCCACCTTTCAGAGGTTGGTCAACCAGGTGTTGGCTGGACTGGAAGATTTCAGTGCCGCCAACCTGGATGACATTGCTTTGTTCAGCGCCAGTTTGGAAGAACATCTGCGCCACTTTTGGGAAGTGTTGATGGCGCTACGGAGGGCAGGCTTCACATTCAAGGCAAGTAAGTGCCAGATCGACAGGGTTCCGTGGTGTACTTGGGACATCAGTTGGGAGTGGCCAGGTGGCGCCGCTACAGCCCAAGATTGATACCATCCTGGCTTAGGAACCCCCCAAGACACAGGCAGAGGTGAGAGCCTTTTTAGGACTCATAGGGCTTATCAAGGGGTATGCCAGCATTGTTGCACCCTTGACAGAGCTGACTTTCAGGAAGCAGCCTAAGAAAGTGAACTGTACTGACATCTGTCATAAAGCTTTTTATGCTCTGAAGACTGCCATGTGCACAGCACCCGTGCTTCTAGCGCTCAACTTCTCAAAGGAATTCTTTGTGCAGACAGATGCTTCAGAGCCTGGTGTGGGGGCTGTACTTTCAGATGAATGAGGAGGGCCTATACCAACCTGTAATCTTCATTAGTAGGAGGTTATTTCCACAAGAACAGAGGTGGAGTGCAATTGAGCGTGAGGCATTTGCTGTGGTCTGGGCACTGAAGAAGTTGAGACCATACTTGTTTGGGACTCACTTCTGGGTTCAGACAGACCACAGGCCCCTCAGTTGGTTGTTGCAGATGAGGTATGAGAACCCAAAGCTGTTGAGGTGGTCCATTTCCCTACAGGGAATGGAATTCACGACGGAATACCACCCCGGTACAGAATACACCAATGCTGATGGTCTGTCCAGATTTTTCTGCCTTAGTGAAGACTACTCCCAAGAGGGTAGGTAGTTTTCCTCACATTTCAGCTGAAGGGGACACATGTTAGACTTGGCACCATTGGCGTGGGTCTCCCTTTCATATTTTGCTGTTGCCTCCTGTGTTTTTGCTATGTTTTTGCTGGTCTAGATGCTTTTGGCACTTTGCCACTGCTGTTCAGTGCCAAAGTGCAAGTGCTCCCTATTGTAAATTGTTGTAATGGATTAGTGACTCCTTGATTGGCTATTTGATTTACTTGTCAGACCCTCTGTGCCCAGGGCCTGTAAATCAAATGCTGCTGGTGCGTTTGCAGCACTGTTTGTGCCACCCACCGAAGCAGCGTGTAAAATATGGCCCAGACCTGCCCTTGCAGAGCCTGTGTGCAGTCTGGGACTGCCATGTTGACTTGGCAAGTGCACCCACTTGCCAGTCCCTAAACCTTCCCCTTTCTACATGTTAGTCACCTCTATAGGCAGGGTGCATTTTATGTGAAAGGTAGGACATGCCCTGATGGGTGTGGCATGTCATGATAGTGAATTACAGCCAATTTCGTGTTTCACTAATGCAAGGCTACGTGTTCCCTTAGGCCAGAATGGGCAGTTTGATTATAACATCTTATAATCCTAACTGACCCAGGAAACAAGGTAAAAAAACGAGTTTAGTATGCCTGACCTCAGAATGTTAAAATACATCTTACAGTGTGGGTAATTTTTACATTCTGTATTTGAAAATATCACTTTTAGAAAGTAGGTGTTTTCTTGCCTAACCATCCAGTATGCCTCTGCTAGGTTTGTGTACTCCATGTCTGGTTTGCGAGTGACAGGGGGCTGGAGAGGGCTTTGGGCTCCAGCAGTCTGATAAGTCAGGGCTGGGCTGAATAGGACCTGGGTTGAATAGAGAGTAGGGGGAGGAGGTTTCCTTTCACTTGCCTGAGCCTACATAGAATAGAGAGTAGGGCGAGGAGATTTCCTTTCAGCTACCTGGCCGGGTCTACTTCCAACGATGCTGTCTCCACCTTCTGTCAGGAAGCTGCACCAGGAAGGACAGAACTGGTTTTGACTAGGTACAGATACTCTCTGCCTTCAGAGAAAAAAGTATTTAGTAGTATAAATATTGGGGCCCAACGCCAGAACTTTAGATCACTTCTGGGAATTAAGACAAACCTTCGCAAAGGAGAGAAACCAAGAAAGTTGAAGGAGGAGACTTCCCCAGTGCTCTGTGCTGTTAGGGGCTGGCCTACAGTCATTACTTATTGCCAAGGAAAGGAGAAAAGGAACTTTGTGTGTACTTTGTCATCTTGAGGAAAATCTCCAAGGGCTTGAAGCTGAGCATACCTCCTGTTCTGAAGTCACAGGGACACAAAGACTTCACCACCAGCTCCCCTGAATTTCCTTGCTGGGAATTCTGCCTGCAAAGAGGTGCCTGCTGCTGTTTTTGGGACCTCTATAGACTGTGTGTCGCTGGGAGCTGTTGCCGACGCATCGCCAAAGAAGCGTACCGCCACCGCAGCTGTTTGCTGACTCATCGCCGAAGAAACGGGTCGCATCGCCAACGAAGCGTGTTGCATCACCAAAGAGGTGTGTTGCCGTCGCAGAGGTTGCTATCTCAACACCGGAGAAGCGTGCCGCAGGGCCTGTCATGACTCAAGAGTTCTCCGGTAAGGAACAGACGCATCGCCTCCTCTGCGCTGCAGTAAGGAACAGGTGCGCCGCCTCCCCCGAAGCAAGGAACTGGCGCATCGCCTTCCCTGCGAGAGTAAAGTGTAGCATTTACCATCTACATTGAACTAAGCTATTTCTACCATTTTAAAGTCATACTCTTGATATTGTATTGTGGGGTTTTGTCCTTTGGTCTTGTATTAAGTCTAGTAAAGATTACTTATTTTTCTAAACTGGTGTGGTGTCCGTAGTGTTTTCACTGTATTACTGTATGTGTTCACAAATGCTTTACACACTGCCTCTGAGATAAGCCTGTCTGCTTGTGCCAAGCTACCACCAAGAGGGTGAGCAGGAGTTATTTTAGGAGTGTATCCCCCTTTCCCTGACTAGAAGCAAGGGTCCCTATTTGGACAAATGTACAAACCATTGCCAACTAGAGAACCCCATATCTAACAACTACAGAATGGGGTAGCAGCAAGAGAGTGGGCAGAAATATTAAATGCCCCCTATTTTAAAGCATGTTCCGAATTGCACCAAGTGCATAAACAGTTCTCCCCTGAATGATTTTGAATTAAATGTGATCAGATAGTGCATTTTACAGTATACATTTCAAATAATTTGGACTAAAATACGTTTTCAAAGTAGTTCTGAATAGGTGCTCATGAATGGACTACCCTCAAGGCTCACTTTTGTCAGGGCTATAGTCGCCCCTCACCCTTTGAAAAATTGAGACAGTGGGGTTAAACTGTGAATTCTTCACCACAATTGTCAAATAAATTGGCTAAAAAGCAAATGGATTTACAAAATAATCTGAAGGGACATTCATGAAATATTAAATATTATCATAATATGCCAGATAAGCATGATCCTCCTATAATGTGTGGTTCATCAGAAACAGTTGATAAAAAATAATATCAAAACAGAGCATTCAGTCACGTTTCTACAATTTGGTTAAAAAGCCACAGGTGTTACAGGCAATTCAAGTAATGTGGGGGTGGAATTTGACTATCATTTTTAAGATGTACATAGCACCTTTCTTCAGTTGTGTGTCCTACCTTCAGCCATTTTCCCATCCTGGCACCTCCAAATAAATCTTTACTCAAATTTAATGTATGGATGAATCTACTCAGAGGGCACATAGCAGCATTTGAAAAGGTCTGCAGCTCTCTTGATCGCAGTTATTAGACAGCACATAGGTTATAGACAGAGGTAGGCATAACAAGTGTAATTCCTTGTAGCGTATTCATGCAAAATTAGCCCAAAAGTTCGCAAAATTACACAGAATTATGCAAGAAAAGCAAATCTGCATTTAGGGATATTTCTTAGCACAAAAATGCTCCCCTGTGCCCAAAATGGATAAATGGGTGCCTTTTGCGCTTAGAAGTAGTGCACAATTAAAAGAAAAACAGCAAGCACAATCAGCCACTTGCCCTCACAACATGTGCACTTGGGGTAAGACATCACCTCAGCTTACTCTCAGCATCTAGCACTATTTTCCCAATACAAAATGCACCCTTGCAGCCAAAATGGACGCGAAGATGCATTCTGAGCTAAGGAGTAGCATTAATTGAAACAGAATATGTATAGCAAGCATGAGCAGCCGTTTGCACTCTGAAAATGTGCTCTTGCAGTAGGATCCCCCCAATAACTCTTAATTATGCCTTTCGGTATTATCGAGTTATTGGTAATTCCGCGTCACAGCATAATGCAGAATTACCGAAATTACTTTGATTACTCTGGCGTAATTGAAATTCTGTCCAGGGTTAATTATACGATTCATAAATATTCTGCAGCAGCTAGCCCATAAGGTAACATGAATGGTACATGGTGTGACCGCAGACATCAGTACTCAGTAAAAGTTGTAAAACGTTTTGTAAACATAGATGATAAAATACCTCTATATGAATCATGAAATAACAGTCATAGCAGCAGGATCCAACTCTGCAAGAAATATATAAGAATATAGCATGGAAAAGCAATTATTTAGCATCCAAACATCAGTTTGATTTTTCCTGACAAAATATATTTTTGTTCCTAAATTGAAGCCTTTCATTGTGGTTCAGTAGAATGCTTTGAAATATAATTATGTTGCACCTAAATACCAGCTATACATTTTTAGTACAGCAACGTGTGCTCTCCTAATAACCGTCTGTTATTGTAATTAAGAATTCCCATTTACTACTGCCCAACATGGTTACAATCTGTCTGACATGCTAATGTATTCTAATCATATTCCAGGGTGCCTGGGATGACCACAATAAGGACACTGATCCTGTTCATATGTCAAGTCTGGCCAAACTATCCCCAAACTATTATACAAGATATGACCACCAGGATGTCTAGGATATTTTAGACATAACAATGAAATCTACAGTATTCCAGATCCACCATTATGCCTATGATGTTCACAGTATGACAAGAAAGGACATCTTAATGCCTATAAGAGTCTTGGGGGTATATTTACGATATTGTGGCGCAGGTTAGTGCTGCAAACCCTTCTGGCTGTGCTGCCCTACGTCAAAAGTAACAGTTAGATGTAGGAAAGTAGGATCTGCTTCTATGGCTACCCCCACTTTTTGCCTGAAGCGAAGCTGTATTTGACTAGTCTTACTAGGATCTTGCTAATCAGGAGCCCAGTCTATCTCCTTTCTTCCTGAACTGGTGTGTTCTGTACTTAGGTACATCCCAGATTGGATACTGGGATATATTTTACTAAGGTACCCAGGGCATAGGTACCCCAGAGGTCTTCCTTGGGCTGAAGCATGTATTATGCCCCCCATGAGAGACCATTCAAAACGGAACTACAGGCTTGCCATTGCGGCCTGTGTAAGTTGGTGCTTACACCACTTACTAAAGATATAGGTTAACTATATCTAGGGTCACTGCACTTAAAACCTATGTCATCCCTATAGCAGGCCTTTGCAATCCTGAAGGCAGGCTGCTTGGTTCTAAGTGAGAGGGTGCCCCTGCATGAGCAGGACACCAGTGCAGCCTACGGAGTCCATTCTCCCGGGTTGTCAGTAAAGCAGCCATGTACTATATAGAGGGGCACCGCGTAATTACGCGATGACCATCTCAAAAATGGCTGCAACGAATCCTATCATGTTTGGTATCAAGCATGTTGGACTCATACCCCCACACCATAAACGGTATGGGAGGTATGATTCCAAGCACTGGAAGAGCCCTCCGTTAGGCTCTCAGTGTTCCCGGCACTAGCCTTCTTGACCCGGACAGCACAAAATGGTTGCTGCCGACCAGAGACACATTTATGCCCTCCTTCTGCTGAGCCAAGCTCGAGCAGGGGAAGGCAGAACAATAAGCATCCTGTCAAAGGGAAGTCCACCTCCCAGACAGGATTTAGTGTATAGGGATGGAGAGAGTGCGCTTGCCAGCACCACTCAGTCTGCATGAGGGGCACATTTGGTGTCCCTGTGCATAGTCCAGTTCAAACCAGTCCTAGGAGCCGTTGGCTCCCGGTATGGTGCTAAACTGGACAAAGGACATGGGAGAAACCTCCCCCCTGTCCAGACCTTCCCCTGGGAGGGTATCCTGAATCTTCCCAACCCTTTCCCTAGGGTACTTAAGGGATTACCTGGGTGTAGGTCCCTAGATTCGTCGAGAGATAAGATTCAGGTCAGACACCACTGCACTGCGACTGTCTGGGCACTCTGGACTTCGCTGGACTTCGTTTGGGCCTGACTTTGTCTCCCTTCCAGTCTGCTGCCTCGTCTGTGCCTGTGCATCAGACTGGTACCTTCTAAGGCCTGGGAAGCATCAAAGACACCCGATGAAATCTCCCTTGGAGTGAAGGAGTCACTCCTCTGCATTCGCAGGCATCGCAACTAAGTTGAGTGGTCTGCTGATCCTGAGCTCCTCAGGACTCCGAACAGCTCTGCAACACAGGTAGTGGTTTTCCACAGCTCATGAGGCCCGTTCTACCCTCTCACCAAGTTTAAAGCCAGTATTCCTTGTGGGGGTTGCAATAACCAAACCCCTGTGTACCGCGTCAACTTGCAGTTGCAAAGGCTTGTTGACTTCTTTCCAAGAAGATCTTCGGGCTTCAAGTAGCCTCAACTTCGAACATCCCCTGTGACCAGATCTTCAGCCACACTGCATCGTGTGCATCGTGACCTGCATTTTTTGGTGAGCTGCTTGAGGTCATCTCATGATTCATGTGCCTCCAGCCTATGGGTCCGTTTGAGGGTAACCTTTTCTTTTCTTGGGCTCCCCTGTTTGCCTAGGACCTGCCCTAACTTCCCTGCCTTAGGTGAGTCCCCTGGACCTTGCTGGTCCCAACATTGCTCCTTCTTTAATTCTTGTGTGGCTTGCCTTTGCCCAGGCTTGTTGGTGCTCCCACCAGACACCAAGCCCTCAGCACTCGACATCCTTCATGGGACAGCTTGTGCATGGCTCCTGGTCTTCTTCAGCATCGCCTGGTCCTCACAGCTGTAAAGTCAAGGTCACCATCATCCATCCTGCAATACCCGACATCGGAGGGCATTCGTCTTCCAAGTCTCCTGGTCACTTCTAAGTAACATAGACTCTGTCCCCTCTACTTGTAAGTACCTCTCATCAATTATCCATCTTCAAATTTCACAGGACACTTTCTCCTCTTCCAGCAGCAGCACTTTCCTGATGTCCTCCATTGAGTTTGACTGCTGTTTTTGACACCACTTCACACATATGCACCCGGCTTCCCTGGTGTAGGTAACATGGGTACTAGCGTATCCACGGGTGAAGTGGCTCTCCAACCTTCTGTCTTCCACTGGGTTTCTTCAGGGTCCGCTGGGAAGGGTCCTTAATCTTTAAAAATTCAACCTCAACTTACACGTAGAGTTGTACTGAGCACGCGTTCATGTACACACTGCACACGCTCTCCTTGGGGTCCCTAACTCCTTACCTTGGGTGGTTCCTTGTGTCCCGGGCACTTCTACGTCCTCTTGATATTGTCTTGACTCCAGTCATTGTTCTTATACCACTTTTGTAGTATATGGTTTAGCCCCCCCCCCCCCCGGGCCACTGTGTATTTCGTGCTATTTACTGTGATTCTTTACTAAAGTATTGTACACTCCTTCTCGGCTAAACCTGAAAGGTGCTCTCCAAAGCTACCACTTAAAGAGCTTTCTAAGGTTGTCTAAGACCTCTTAAATCACAATAACTGACTGGTGCCAGGTGGCCCCTTACATTAGTAGACATCGTATACCAGGCCAGCTTCTCACACCAGGAATGTGCCCTATCTACAAGATGTGGCTCATTCCTGCCCTTTCTGCCAGCGCTGGCGCACAAATTGCTGCCGAGCACCAATGCAGCCACCCTTTCACCATGGTGCAAGTGTGTCTGTGTTGTTATCATGATAGTTTTTGTGCAAGAAGGCACATCTTTCTGCACAAAACAAATCAAAGGAGGCGTTTTCATTGTTCTATGTGTGCTGCAGAATGTGAAGGCAGAAGGGGGATGGGAGCACACTGCTTCACTCCTAGAACAGTTCACCCCTCAGCATTATGGTAAATGCAGTTCACTCTAAACACTTACTTGAGTTTTTGCTGAAGTGCATCACCAAAGTTGGTGCAGTTTAGTGCGGTGAATCTCTAGACACATTGGCTTCTGGATATTATCCTTCATCAGTAGTGATAAAAAAACGAAATTCATCTGGGGTTGCTTAGAAAGTTTCCACAATCCTCTCAGGTCTCCGTACCTCTCTCTGGTGCACAGGTGCATCTCCAAAAGCTCAATGGCTTAAGAGAGCCTTTTCAAACAGAAGGGGGGGAGCACACTGCTTCACCTCCCAGCACAGTTAACCCCTTAGTATTATGGGAAATTCAGTTCACTTTAAACAGATACTCGAGTTTTTGCTGATGTGTTTCACCAAAGTTGGTGCCGGTTAGTGTGGTGAATCTCTAGACACATCGGTTTCTGGATATTATCCTTCATCAGTAGAGATAAAAAAACAAAATGCATCTGGGGTTGCTGAGAAAGCTGCCACAATCCTCTCAGGTCTCAGTACCTCTCTGGCGCACATGTGCATCTCCAAAAGCTCATCAGCTCAATAGCTCAAGGGAGCCTTTTCAAACAGAAGAGGGGTGGGAGCACACTGCTTCACCTCCCAGCACAGGTAACCCCTTAGCATTATGGTACATGCAGTTCACTTTAAACACTTCATGAGTGTTTCCTGAAGTATTTCACCAAAGTTGGTGCAGGTTAGTGCTGTGAATCTTTAGACACATGTTTTGGCACTTGTTTTGGCACTGTTTTGGCACTGCCCCAAATTTAGGCTAAGTGTCAAAAACCATGGGTGTTGCGTGGGAACACTCATGAAATGCCTCTTTCACGCACAGTAAGGCATTGCCTTACGCCATATTTAAAAGGCCATGAAAAGCCACGCAGGGTAGCTTTGCATGGCCTTGTAACTATGGGCCGGCACAATGCACCTCCGGAGCGTCACAAAAGTGATGCTCCGGCGGGGTAAAAGTGCAGCAGGGGCATTGTATATAGGCCCCTTAGTATGATGAGAATGTGCGAGGGCCACCACAATGTCTACAAAACTTGCCTCCATACCCTTGCATGTAGCAAGTCTTCATTATAATTTTAAAGGTAGTTATGTTAGTAGGTCTTATAAAACAAAGTATGACCAAGCATTTTGCAATGGTAAGGAGGATGAGGCCGGGGTGCAAATGAACCAATGAACTTTATGTTGCACGAAAGGCTTACCACTAGGTGAATATTTTTTCGGGGGATATCCAGCTCTGTTCCCAGATGATTTCACTGAGATTCTCCAGTCACTACTAGAGGACATGGAAATGTTTGGCCAAGCTTCTGGTCAGCAGATTTATTGAATCAAATCAGACCTGCTTCTACTGACTACTGATACCCGGCAGGTAGGTGATAATCTAGGATTCAAATGGAAAGAGTTTGCTATATGATTAGCAGGAGGAAGGACAAGCACATACTAATTAAATATAATTTTGACCTGGCTTTGGGGAATTTTAAAGGCCCAGCTGAAAACTGGAACTGACTGCTTCTTTTGATTATTGGTCATGTGTCCCTGCTGTAAATGTTTATAGAGATGTATATGAATATTCCTATAAATCTACCAAGCATGTTCTTTTATACATTGAAAGCAATTTTCATTAGGTTAGTGTGGGTGGTGGAACTTCCAGGTTAGGCTGGAACACCATGGTTTCCATGATGGCTGATCTTTTAATACCAGAGTTTCAATTGTACTGCTTGATTGCGTTGTCCAGCTATGTTACATTTTGATTTGTGGGGCCTCCCGGCACATGTATGAATGAAGAAGGCCTGACAACCCAGTGCTGTGGAGTTGGTAGCTATTATCCATGACAGGTATTAGAACCCAGGAAAGCAATTAACTGCTTAGTCATGGTAAGGCAGGGCTGCAAGAAGCTTGTTGGGAAAATGTGGTTGACTATGGTGGTGTCTACTCCGGGCCAGAGGTGCCAGTTATGTGTGAAAACGAACTTTTGCTTTCAACAGAGGCTTTAGAGAGCAGAGGGGAGGCAAATAGTATAGTCGCACATATAATTGCTGCAATATTACACCAAATTTTCCATCTCAACCTCTGATATTTAATCCTTTGGATCTGGCCACTAGAATGTAAATGATGCTAATGTCTGTTCTCTACAAAGCTACCAGAGAGCTAGTGGGATGCTGCTGTTAAGAGGTGAGATACATGAATGCAGTGCTGTATATTCTGTTAATGGGTGAGCAAAGGCAATTACTGTGTGTTGGAGCTGGCCCTCACTGCAGGGTCACCCCTATACATTTTGCCATTACCCCTTCTTGTTTTCTGAACCTGTTTGTTTGGCTTTAGGACTTCACACACTTTACCACTGCTAACCTGTGCGAAAGTGATTGGGCTCTCTCCTTTGAAATTCATTTGGCACATTTAATTTACTTGTAAGTCCCTAGCAAAGTTGTACTACATGAGAGGTGTTTCAGGAATTATAATCTAAAACCCTTACAATGTAAAACCCAATTAAGTAATAGAAAAAAAACTTTTAGAAAGTTGGCATTTGTGTGCACTAACTATTTGGCGCCAGCAGGCTGTTCCTGTGTCGCATGATTAGGTATAGTTGGTGGTTGGTATTGTGTATTCCTCCCAGGCAGCCACACAATGGAGGGTCGGGTATAGGCAGGATGGGCCATCCTGACCTGTTGAGGCAGCGGAGCTGTCACCTTTCACAAATGCACTTCAGAAGCACTGCCTCAGCTCACACACAAAGGACTTCACCCTAGGCCATTGTGTCTGCATATAGACTAGAACCTGGACAGGGAGGCAGGAAATTCCAAACACCCCTGAAGCGAGAACACTCCAGATGTTTCTTCCACTTCAAAGTGAGCACCAGGTGTAAAAATGGAACTCCCAGACCCATTTTTCAGTGCACTCCTGGACCTGTGGCTATTTCAGAAGAGGGACTGACCTGCAGACAGAGGACTACCGTGCTGCTTGAGGCCTGGCCTGCTATCTGAGAAAGAAGAATGTGCGTGCACCATTCATCCCAGGCTAAAGTGTCTCCAAGGGTTAGCTGACAGATATCCTGTTATGAGCTACAGGTTCAAACATAGGACATCTCAACTACTCTATATGTTGGCCTCTGCGGTTATGATGACCCTCTTCAGCCAGTCGTCGGTGATGTCGTTGGAGTCTATACTTTGAACAAGCTTTGGTCTTGGTAAGGGTCCCGTACCCCTGGTATTGGTGCAGGAGGGCTCGTGGAGGTTTTAGCATCTTCAGGCTTGGTAGGAAGACCGGTCTGACCTCCTTGAATGCGGTGACCTTCTCCTGAGCTGCTACTGCTTGCTGGACCCAGTGGACAGCAGCTTCTTTAAACTGGATGCCGCTGTCTGTGGCTGCAGGGTTGTAGCTCCTATACTCCAAGGGAGATGCTGGCTGCTTGGCGATGTCCTGGCAACCCTCCAGGGCTTGTGGAGGATGCACTGCTGCAGGACAAGTCTGCAAGTCTTTGGCACATACAGCCTTTGATTATATATATGTATCTAGAAATGTGTATTTCTTTGTGCAAATGTGTGTAATGACTATGGTTTTGAAATATGTAGATGTTCTTTTAGGTCTGCTTTTGAGAACTGATAATTCTTTGCTTGACATGTTTGTGGGTCACTGCATAGTTTTCATATGGGTTGTTTTATTGGCTGCTGGTGGAGGTCTGTTCTGTATGTCTGTCACAGTATTCATTCTTTATTGAAATTTCTTTATTCGGTTTCAAGTTACATACAACCATAAAAGCACAATGTAAAAACCAGGATAAAATGGATAATGGGCAATATATACAATCAGAAAAGCAGATCTTGACAAATTCATAATTAGCGTTATGTTTACAAATGACAACTAATCCCATAAAACAGCTAAAGACAATACGAAAAAGACAATAAATAAGACTGAAACCCATTGACAATGCGTATACATGGGACCAAAAGTTGAAATAAGAGCAGGCCGGCAAATCACAACTCGCCCTGAGCTTAATAGTGGCTTTTAAAAAATGTAAAACATGAAATACAGTATTACCCGTCAGCATCTTAAGGAATATAAAGGAGGGGCGAACTTGTTTAAAGTTGGCCTGTTTCAACATAGGAATTAAATATGATTTTCTAGGGGTTTCATAAAATGGGCAAAACATGGTAAAATATAACATTTCCTGCGGAGATATTCCATCGCAGCAGCAGGGCGGAAAAGATTGACCTCTATTCGAGCCCCTTGGGTAAGTAAGGAGTAAGTAAAACAAATCAAACCAAAACCTGGTCAGAAGGTATCTAGCGTAAGAGTTCACAGAACCAAGTATATATGGCTCAGCCTTTGCAGTGGACCTTAATAACACAAAATGGCGAACACCTGGCTTCATGAGCTCCCTCTCCTCCCTTAGTATGGTCTGACGCGTTCTGAATGCCATCTTAAGAAGGGGTATATCTACCTTTCGAGTTCCTTCTGGTTTAGAATAAAGGTCACCTCTTCCCAAGTTCGTTAAACTCATTTTGATATGCTTCAACCCTGGAGTCTTTAATACTTGATCCAGGGCCATGCAATCTTACAGGAAAGCTTTATTTAGCGAGTCCCCTGCCTTGACCCATATTTTTAACCAAAGTAGTAACGGGCGAAAGGCTATCTGATATGTGATATAAGGCATTCCTAACTCTTCGTGGGCAATAAATGAGGGAGTACCCTGTGGAACTGACAGCAGACGTCTAATGAATTTGTTTTCAGCTATTTGGACATCCTTTATGTCAGCATAACCCCAAATTTCGCTGCCAAAAAGTACTTTTGACTTACACTTAGCCCTGTAGAGCTCCAAGAAAGCACCCACGGGTCTTTTACCCAGTCTACCAGCAAAATTAAAAATTGCGGCAGTTTCCCTATTGAGGTCGTTTCTCTTTCGTGTGAGTTGTGCGCCCCATTTCAGTTTGTCATCCAGGAACACCCCTAGGTAGGAGAAAGCAGATGTTTTAGGGATTGGGGTCGGCCCTACCTTGAAGGCATATGATCAACTAGGCCGCATCCCCAGTTGCATAATGTGAGATTTGGAGTTGTTGACTTTTAAGTCCAAATCTCCCATAAACTAGGCAAACAAAGATAAAATGTTTTGAAAACCCTCTCTGTCCTGGTCCTGCACCAGTGTGCCTGCAGCCTTTGGACTGGGGGTGAGTGGTACTATTGAGGGTTTTCACATTAAAAAAGGAGTGTATACTTTTTGCTACGGTCTATCACTTGTTAAATTACATGTGAAATTAAGTTAAAAAATGATCTGTAGCTTTTAGAAGTCACGTCCACTTACTTCTCATTCTTGTTTTGTGGTGTGACGTGCCTTCTATGATTCTAAGCTGTATAATGTTGTTCTTCTTGAATCCACTAGAGTTGTTTGTGTCTTTACCTGCTCAAACACTTGTACGCATCTGAAAGCAAATGCATTGCAACTAGTCTATTTTACACTCAACCACTTGGTTCTACCTGCACCCTTAAATCTCCTTGAACAATGGTAATATTTCTAAGATGAAATAACAACGAGTTGATTAGTTGCATACAGGCACACGTGGGCATATTTAAGACTTGCAGGCGTGTTCTCTCTGTGGACAGTGTAACCACTGCCTTCATAACATCCAAATCACTTCAGAGAAACACAGTGCATTATTGAGTGAACTTCAGTACCCAAATATTCAACCTCTTATTTGGGCTGTTTGAGGTTATCTTCGTCTCCCAAGATATGCTATAATAGATGTGGTTTAATGGTGCTTTTTAGCACACCCAAAAACCCACAGGTTTTTGGAAACAGTTTCAAAATCGAACTCCTGAATTTATCCAACAACAATACAGCTAACATAGTAGCCAAACTATTTTGACTCTGCTTTAGAAAATGTATGTATTAATCCGCTAGAATCATTCCTTGTTAAACATAAACCTGGAGGAACAATAGAGCACGGAGTATAGACCAGCACATACATTGCCATTAAAAATATCACCCCGTATACATCCTGTGACAGAAGAAATAGCCACCATCGCCATTACTGTGTTATGCAAATGTGAATTTATTTCACTGTTTGTGCCCAATAAACGTCCTGTGCTTCTGCGCAACTGAGTTCAATCGGTTTCCAAAACTTGCTTATAACACATATTTGGGTTATAAATTGTGTTCATAATGCTATATTGCTGAAATAATCATAACCTAGTAGCTATTTTCAGAAGAAAATTTAGGTCTTTTATCATTCTTCGGTTGAATCACAAACCCCTCTAAACATTTATATCATATCCAGAAAGTGCACTATACTTACAACATTTGACAAGCTGAGGGGAACCTTCACAACTGGGAGCTCCTGAAGACGAGACGTCACTGACAAAATGAGCCAGTAGAGCAGCGCGTCTGCTGCTGCTAGGAAGGTCCAGATGCAAACATTGGTGAAGATGGGGAGCAGGAAGAGGCCTACCCCCTTCCACTCCTTTCCTGTCAGGCGCAGTGGCGGAATGGTCATATAGCGCTTTCTTTCACTTTTGCTGAGTGGAAGCACGCAGGGCTTCCCTTGCTCCCTGTTGCTGTCATCAAGCTTGGTGAAACCTCTTGTGAGGTAGGTCTTCTGAAACTTCCTGTTACCTGCCATCAGATACCTCCTGAGGAAGGCTGCAGTTCCAGCTACAACCATGACAATCCCTATGGCAAAGAGTATGCTCTGGCCCACATTGGACGCGGAGTCAAGAGCGGTGGATATATTTTCTGCGATGCTTTGAACCTGTTGCCTCGTTGCCTTCAGCTTGATTTCCAGGCGTTCATCTAACACTTGACCCTGCACGTGGAAGCGATCCTCTACTTTTACCACATCCCGAAACGGGTTGTTAAATTGTCTTCCCTCATTATAGATCCAACGTATCACTTTAATGTAATAGTCCAAGGGCGCTATCTGGATTGAGAGGCGTTTTGCTTCTAAATTGCATGTGATGCTGTTGACTAAACCCTCCAGATTAAGGACAATATTTTTTATATTGTGGAATAGGACTATACCAGTCCCGGCCGTTATAAGGGCATTTCTGCCTTCCCGCATTCCACATGCTATTAGTAATAATATGCTGAAGCAACGCATGTGCTTTGAAAAAAACAAGAGGGTAGAGACCGCTGCCCCTATGAATGCAGCGGTAGCCAAGGAAGCCTCAGCAGTACTCCCTAGTGACGCGCGCAGGCCAAGGAACACAAGGGTACCAAAGATGAGTCCAAGGAGAGAGCAGTCCAGCGCGAGGGTCAGTGTGTGCTTCCATCCTGGCTTATAGTCGGCTATAAATACAGCCACAAGAGGAGAAAAGTGATAAAGGAACTGAGGCCAGCTCAACATTATGTTTGGTTTCCGAAGATGTGTCCTAAAGAAAATGTGATCTGCAAAAAAGCAAAAGTATTTCACTTTAGATATTTGTGTAGATTAAAATGTAAATTAAGATTTTATCATAAAATATGCCTTCTTTCATTGTGGACAATCCTAACCTAGGCAATGTTTGCCACCTCTAACTAGTAAATGTAAATGTAATGTAAATGTGCTGGATTTGTAGAGCGCACGGCTGCCCGTGAGTGTCCCGGCGCTTGCTTAGGGAACCCGTCCTGGTATTCCCCTGTGAGAAACCCCGGCAGGGTGTCCACAAGGTGAAAGCCAGGCATCCCGCCGCGAGGGGCCGTAGTGGAGATTAAGCAAGCTATTGCCCAGAGTCGCAGAGTGTGACCCCGTGGGTTGAGTAGGCACCAGAGCGAGAATTGTCAAGTCCATGGAATTTTTGAGCCCGAGACCCGCTGAGGCGGGGAATCGAACCCTGGTCCACGGTCGATCTCAGCTTCCGGGTCTGCCGCCTCTAACCACTGAGCCACGCTTCTCCACTAGTACCAGAGGAATCATATTAATTCTCTCTCCTAATGTAGCTACTTTGCAATCAATCTGATACCAAAATGTTCAGAGAAAACATGCACTTCCATTTATATCTATTCAGGTGCACAGTTTATCCCTGCTGAAATAACCGCCACAACTTCAAGACAAAACAAGCAAGGAATTAAGGGTCACATGTATGAAGCTATTTTGCATTTGCAAAAATGGCTTTTCCCATGTACCTAATCTTATTTGCGATTCGGTAACCTATTTCCGTATCGCAAACAGGGTTTGGATTCGGTATTAGGAAGGGGCTTATTTAAGGCGTCCCTTCCTAATAGCGAATTGCGGGGGTCTGTAAGAATGTTTTGCGACCGAAATGCAGTCACAATACATCCGCATTTTACCACCTACCTCAGGTAGATGGTTACCCATTCGCAATGGTAAGGGGGCCCAAGGCGCACGTTCCCATTTTCAGAGCAGGCAGTGGTCCCACGGACCACTGCCTGCACTGAAAAACGGAAAAGAAAGAAACATTTCATTTTTCTTTTTTAAATGCAGCCTGTTTTTCCTTTGAAGAAAACAGGATGCACCTAAAAAAAAAATGATGGCTTTATTTAAAAGCATTTACAACAAGGGGTGGTGATGGACAGAGTCTCTGAATTAAGCAGAGTACTCTCACCCAGTCAAGAGATCAGGGCTAGATCCAACACCGTTTTTTAGCTCATTGCACCATCCCAGTTTCAGAACCTGGCTGTATGCAAATTAGTCTGTCCCTGGCCCAGTGCATCATGGGAACAGGGCAGACCAGACTACAAAAGCCAATTCTTACACTGGGAAGGAAACAAGCTTCCGGGGACCGGTTTCTGGCATTTCAGCCGTCTTCGGCCCGGCTTGCTTGAATCCTGATGGTGCAATGAGCAAGGGACTCACATCTGAGTATACCCTTCCACGCTTAGGGTGGACAAAATTATTTACAACAAGGGGTGGTGATGGACAGAGTCTCTGAATTAAGCAGAGTACTCTCACCCAGTCAAGAGATCAGGGCTAGATCCAACACCGTTTTTTAGCTCATTGCACCATCCCAGTTTCAGAACCTGGCTGTATGCAAATTAGTCTGTCCCTGGCCCAGTGCATTTTGGGAACAGGGCAGACCAGACTACAAAAGCCAATTCTTACACTGGGAAGGAAACAAGCTTCCGGGGACCGGTTTCTGGCATTTCAGCCGTCTTCGGCCCGGCTTGCTTGAATCCTGATGGTGCAATGAGCAAGTGACTCACATCTGAGTATACCCTTCCACGCTTAGGGTGGACAAAATTATTTACAACAAGGGGTGGTGATGGACAGAGTCTCTGAATTAAGCAGAGTACTCTCACCCAGTCAAGAGATCAGGGCTAGATCCAACACCGTTTTTTAGCTCATTGCACCATCCCAGTTTCAGAACCTGGCTGTATGCAAATTAGTCTGTCCCTGGCCCAGTGCATCATGGGAACAGGGCAGACCAGACTACAAAAGCCAATTCTTACACTGGGAAGGAAACAAGCTTCCGGGGACCGGTTTCTGGCATTTCAGCCGTCTTCGGCCCGGCTTGCTTGAATCCTGATGGTGCAATGAGCAAGGGACTCACATCTGAGTATACCCTTCCACGCTTAGGGTGGACAAAATTATTTACAACAAGGGGTGGTGATGGACAGAGTCTCTGAATTAAGCAGAGTACTCTCACCCAGTCAAGAGATCAGGGCTAGATCCAACACCGTTTTTTAGCTCATTGCACCATCCCAGTTTCAGAACCTGGCTGTATGCAAATTAGTCTGTCCCTGGCCCAGTGCATCATGGGAACAGGGCAGACCAGACTACAAAAGCCAATTCTTACACTGGGAAGGAAACAAGCTTCCGGGGACCGGTTTCTGGCATTCCAGCCGTCTTCGGCCCGGCTTGCTTGAATCCTGATGGTGCAATGAGCAAGGGACTCACATCTGAGTATACCCTTCCACTCTTGGGGTGGACAAAATTATCTACAACAAGGGGTGGTGATGGACAGAGTCTCTGAATTAAGCAGAGTACTCTCACCCAGTCAAGAGATCAGGGCTAGATCCAACACCGTTTTTTAGCTCATTGCACCATCCCAGTTTCAGAACCTGGCTGTATGCAAATTAGTCTGTCCCTGGCCCAGTGCATCATGGGAACAGGGCAGACCAGACTACAATAGCCAATTCTTACACTGGGAAGGAAACAAGCTTCCGGGGACCGGTTTCTGGCATTTCAGCCGTCTTCGGCCCGGCTTGCTTGAATCCTGATGGTGCAATGAGCAAGGGACTCACATCTGAGTATACCCTTCCACGCTTAGGGTGGACAAAATTATTTACAACAAAGGGTGGTGATGGACAGAGTCTCTGAATTAAGCAGAGTACTCTCACCCAGTCAAGAGATCAGGGCTAGATCCAACACCGTTTTTTAGCTCATTGCACCATCCCAGTTTCAGAACCTGGCTGTATGCAAATTAGTCTGTCCCTGGCCCAGTGCATCATGGGAACAGGGCAGACCAGACTACAAAAGCCAATTCTTACACTGGGAAGGAAACAAGCTTCCGGGGACCGGTTTCTGGCATTTCAGCCGTCTTCGGCCCGGCTTGCTTGAATCCTGATGGTGCAATGAGCAAGGGACTCACATCTGAGTATACCCTTCCACGCTTAGGGTGGACAAAATTATTTACAACAAGGGGTGGTGATGGACATTACAGCCGAAGACGGCTGTAATGCCAGAAACCGGTCCCCGGAAGCTTGTTTCCTTCCCAGTGTAAGAATTGGCTTTTGTAGTTTGGTTTGCCCTGTTCCCATCATGCACTGGGACAGGAACAGACTAATTTGCATACAGCCGGGTTCTGAAACTGGGATGGTGCAGTGAGCTAAAAAACGGTGTTGGATCTAGCCCTGATCTCTTGACTGGGTGAGAGTATTCTGCTTAATTCAGAGACTCTGTCCCTCACCACCCCTTGTTGTAAATATTTTTGTCCACCCTAAGCGTGTAAGGGTATACTCAGACATGAGTCCCTTGCTCATTGCACCATCAGGATTCAAGCAAGCCGGGCCGAAGACGGCTGTAATGCCAGAAACCGGTCCCCGGAAGCTTGTTTCCTTCCCAGTGTAAGAATTGGCTTTTGTAGTTTAGTTTGCCCTGTTCCCATCATGCACTGGGACAGGAACAGACTAATTTGCATACAGCCGGGTTCTGAAACTGGGATGGTGCAGTGAGCTAAAAAACGGTGTTGGATCTAGCCCTGATCTCTTGACTGGGTGAGAGTATTCTGCTTAATTCAGAGACTCTGTCCCTCACCACCCCTTGTTGTAAATATTTTTGTCCACCCTAAGCGTGGAAGGGTATACTCAAACATGAGTCCCTTGCTCATTGCACCATCAGGATTCAAGCAAGCCGGGCCGAAGACGGCTGTAATGCCAGAAACCGGTCCCCGGAAGCTTGTTTCCTTCCCAGTGTAAGAATTGGCTTTTGTAGTTTGGTTTGCCCTGTTCCCATCATGCACTGGGACAGGAACAGACTAATTTGCATACAGCCGGGTTCTGAAACTGGGATGGTGCAGTGAGCTAAAAAACGGTGTTGGATCTAGCCCTGATCTCTTGACTGGGTGAGAGTATTCTGCTTAATTCAGAGACTCTGTCCCTCACCACCCCTTGTTGTAAATATTTTTGTCCACCCTAAGCGTGGTAGGGTATACTCAGACATGAGTCCCTTGCTCATTGCACCATCAGGATTCAAGCAAGCCGGGCCGAAGACGGTTGTAATGCCAGAAACCGGTCCCCGGAAGCTTGTTTCCTTCCCAGTGTAAGAATTGGCTTTTGTAGTTTGGTTTGCCCTGTTCCCATCATGCACTGGGACAGGAACAGACTAATTTGCATACAGCCGGGTTCTGAAACTGGGATGGTGCAGTGAGCTAAAAAACGGTGTTGGATCTAGCCCTGATCTCTTGACTGGGTGAGAGTATTCTGCTTAATTCAGAGACTCTGTCCCACACCACCCCTTGTTGTAAATATTTTTGTCCACCCTAAGCGTGGAAGGGTATACTCAGACATGAGTCCCTTGCTCATTGCACCATCAGGATTCAAGCAAGCCGGGCCGAAGATGGCTGTAATGCCAGAAACCGGTCCCCGGAAGCTTGTTTCCTTCCCAGTGTAAGAATTGGCTTTTGTTGTTTGGTTTGCCCTGTTCCCATCATGCACTGGGACAGGAACAGACTAATTTGCATACAGCCGGGTTCTGAAACTGGGATGGTGCAGTGAGCTAAAAAACGGTGTTGGATCTAGCCCTGATCTCTTGACTGGGTGAGAGTATTCTGCTTAATTCAGAGACTCTGTCCCTCACCACCCCTTGTTGTAAATATTTTTGTCCACCCTAAGCGTGGAAGGGTATACTCAGACATGAGTCCCTTGCTCATTGCACATCAGGATTCAAGCAAGCTGGGCCGAAGACGGCTGTAATGCCAGAAACCGGTCCCCGGAAGCTTGTTTCCTTCCCAGTGTAAGAATTGGCTTTTGTAGTTTGGTTTGCCCTGTTCCCATCATGCACTGGGACAGGAACAGACTAATTTGCATACAGCCAGGTTCTGAAACTGGGATGGTGCAGTGAGCTAAAAAACGGTGTTGGATCTAGCCCTGATCTCTTGACTGGGTGAGAGTATTCTGCTTAATTCAGAGACTCTGTCCCTCACCACCCCTTGTTGTAAATATTTTTGTCCACCCTAAGCGTGGAAGGGTATACTCAGACATGAGTCCCTTGCTCATTACACCATCAGGATTCAAGCAAGCCGGGCCGAAGACGGCTGTAATGCCAGAAACCGGTCCCCGGAAGCTTGTTTCCTTCCCAGTGTAAGAATTGGCTTTTGTAGTTTGGTTTGCCCTGTTCCCATCATGCACTGGGACAGGAACAGACTAATTTGCATACAGCCGGGTTCTGAAACTGGGATGGTGCAGTGAGCTAAAAAACGGTGTTTGATCTAGCCCTGATCTCTTGACTGGGTGAGAGTATTCTGCTTAATTCAGAGACTCTGTCCCTCACCACCCCTTGTTGTAAATATTTTTGTCCACCCTAAGCGTGGAAGGGTATACTCAGACATGAGTCCCTTGCTCATTGCACCATCAGGATTCAAGCAAGCCGGGCCGAAGACGGCTGTAATGCCAGAAACCGGTCCCCGGAAGCTTGTTTCCTTCCCAGTGTAAGAATTGGCTTTTGTAGTTTGGTTTGCCCTGTTCCCATCATGCACTGGGACAGGAACAGACTAATTTGCATACAGCCGGGTTCTGAAACTGGGATGGTGCAGTGAGCTAAAAAACGGTGTTGGATCTAGCCCTGATCTCTTGACTGGGTGAGAGTATTCTGCTTAATTCAGAGACTCTGTCCCTCACCACCCCTTGTTGTAAATATTTTTGTCCACCCTAAGCGTGGAAGGGTATACTCAGACATGAGTCCCTTGCTCATTGCACCATCAGGATTCAAGCAAGCCGGGCCGAAGACGGCTGTAATGCCAGAAACCTGTCCCCGGAAGCTTGTTTCCTTCCCAGTGTAAGAATTGGCTTTTGTAGTTTGGTTTGCCCTGTTCCCATCATGCACTGGGACAGGAACAGACTAATTTGCATACAGCCGGGTTCTGAAACTGGGATGGTGCAGTGAGCTAAAAAACGGTGTTGGATCTAGCCCTGATCTCTTGACTGGGTGAGAGTATTCTGCTTAATTCAGAGACTCTGTCCCTCACCACCCCTTGTTGCAAATATTTTTGTCCACCCTAAGCGTGGAAGGGTATACTCAGACATGAGTCCCTTGCTCATTGCACCATCAGGATTCAAGCAAGCCGGGCCGAAGACGGCTGTAATGCCAGAAACCGGTCCCCGGAAGCTTGTTTCCTTCCCAGTGTAAGAATTGGCTTTTGTAGTTTGGTTTGCCCTGTTCCCATCATGCACTGGGACAGGAACAGACTAATTTGCATACAGCCGGGTTCTGAAACTGGGATGGTGCAGTGAGCTAAAAAACGGTGTTGGATCTAGCCCTGATCTCTTGACTGGGTGAGAGTATTCTGCTTAATTCAGAGACTCTTTCCCTCACCACCCCTTGTTGTAAATATTTTTGTCCACCCTAAGCGTGGAAGGGTATACTCAGACATGAGTCCCTTGCTCATTGCACCATCAGGATTCAAGCAAGCCGGGCCGAAGACGGCTGTAATGCCAGAAACCGGTCCCCGGAAGCTTGTTTCCTTCCCAATGTAAGAATTGGCTTTTGTAGTTTGGTTTGCCCTGTTCCCATCATGCACTGGGACAGGAACAGACTAATTTGCATACAGCCGGGTTCTGAAACTGGGATGGTGCAGTGAGCTAAAAAACGGTGTTGGATCTAGCCCTGATCTCTTGACTGGGTGAGAGTATTCTGCTTAATTCAGAGACTCTGTCCCTCACCACCCCTTGTTGTAAATATTTTTGTCCACCCTAAGCATGGAAGGGTATACTCAGACATGAGTCCCTTGCTCATTGCACCATCAGGATTCAAGCAAGCCGGGCCGAAGACGGCTGTAATGCCAGAAACCGGTCCCCGGAAGCTTGTTTCCTTCCCAGTGTAAGAATTGGCTTTTGTAGTTTGGTTTGCCCTGTTCCCATCATGCACTGGAACAGGAACAGACTAATTTGCATACAGCCAGGTTCTGAAACTGGGATGGTGCAATGAGCTAAAAAACGGTGTTGGATCTAGCCCTGATCTCTTGACTGGGTGAGAGTACTCTGCTTAATTCAGAGACTCTGTCCATCACCACCCCTTGTTGTAAATATTTATTTAAAAGCAATCATGGACACAGTGGTCTGCTGAGTCCAGCAGGCCACCATCCCCGAAATATAAGCGATTCCTAATGGGTCGCAAATAGCGACCTACCTCATTAATATTCATGAGGCAGGTCGATTTACGACCCCCTATGAATCGCTAAATGAAACTCATGCCGTTTCATACATTGAAATAGCCATTACCAAATTGCGATTCGTAAAGCATTGCAATTAGGTAATCGCGGTTTGTAATAAGGAAACATGTGGCCCTAAGTACAATATGATAGTATTTTCTAGTTTGTCTATTGTATAAAGACATTTGTATGAAACTTCACAAAGTACATGACAAAGAAGAAGCAGTATTGGCAAAAGCTATAGGTAGGGCTTTTTGTTAGGAGCAGATGTTGGTAACAGTTGTGCAGCTCTGTGTGTTGCGCCCAACTTCCAAGGTTTAAGCTGTACCCTAAAAAAGAGTGTTATGAAATGGAGTAAGAAGGTAAAGCTGGAATTGTAAGTGGTGAAATTAAAAGGCATACACAGAAAAATATTGCATAGTAGACACATTTTTTGAAGGGCCAGTATTGTTATTTCATATTTAAGAAAGCCTAAATGCATGCACGCCCTTACTTTGTGAAAAAATCTGCAATTCCAACATGTAATTATAACATCAAAGTAAAACAAACATTGTGTCTTTGTGATAGACTAGTGCATCCAAAGAGCAAGCACTACCTGACTGAAAAAAAGCCATAATCCAGCAATTAAAATATTGTGTCAACAAAATAAATACATCAAAGGTCACACTCTGGCTTTAGTCAAACAAAAGGGCTACTTGATGACCCATTACTAAAACTTATTTCCGCCATCTACGACTCCTATTAGGTATCCCCAGCTTGTTCCAGTTATCTCAAAAATGTCCCTGGTCCTTGTGATGGTAGCATCCCACCTGGACTATTGAGTGTATCTGTCTGCACAGACCTAGAAATAAAGATGCTTTTCTAAACCCAGAGATCAAAGAACAATTTTGCCTGAGTCATGTGTGGTTGCTGTTGCTTTCATCACACCACAAGCCATTGCATTGTAATCCCTTGGCTACCTCAAAAAAAGTCTACTAATATTTTGAGTCGACTTGTAGGTTAAGACCTGCCTTCTCCAGGCTCCTCTCCAGTAACAAGCACAGTCTTCTGGCAATCCATCTCACAGCCCTACTAAAGAAAGAAGACTTCTTAGTTTTTTGTCGGGAAAGAAAACCACCTCTTCTGCATTAGTTTTACCGACAGCAGAGTCTTAATTCCCTAGTGACACAAAGCCTAATACTGGTCACCTTCTATTAATTGTATAACCCTGACAAGAACACATCGGTATGGACTTTTTATGTTCTTCAAGGCATCTCCAATGTAGATGACACTCATGGATGGCACTCATACTTCAGAGTCCATCCGTAAATTCTTCAGTCATTTCTCTGATAAATATCACAGACCAAAGCTGAAGCCTACCTCATAGCTATACAAATAACCCCAGTCATGCACAAGAGATGGATCTTTATGCAGTTCCTGGGTTGGAACCACTCAGTTAACTGTAGCTGAAAAGTGAATAATTGTGACCCATCATAATCTTCATGAAACATTCCCCCCCCCCCAAAAAGGTTCATACACATCACCTCCTATCTGGAGAGTTCCGGGGTGCTCCATCAAGTGGGGGCTGAGAAAAAAATGGGCTCCCGAAACACAAAATCCCCATGCATTTGCCATAGACTTCTTTAGAGAAGGCTACGGCAAAAATTGGGCAAATTCGGCTGGAAGCTAGATATTAGTCTGTCATTTGTGACTTTTGTAGTTTGGTGTAAATCCGTTCAACAGTATTCAATATGTTACGGGTAACAAATAATTGTATATTTTGGCAGTTGGACTTGCAAGGGTCTCTGAGACTCTTGTAGGAATGCCAATTTTAAAATAAAGTGTTCTGATTGTTCCAGGGAGCTTTAATTCCCTTGGGCCATCTCGCTTTCATGTGGATAAGACTCCTGCGAGTGCTCTTATAGGCTGCCAGTAACATGAGAAAAATGTTGCTCGCAACCAATAGAGGACTCTTAGACCTAGTCCTCTGTCCTAACGTTGTAAAAATAAATGGTGTATGGGGGCAGGGTAGGGATCCCCTGACCCCCTAGGCCCAATGGGGGGGACCCAGAAAGTCCCCTTCCCTAAGGGTCAAAAAAGAAAAACACTGCAAAAAATACACCTATCCCGTGAAATTCTTGCTGGATCGGGAAAAAAATTGTGGCCGGACAGGATTTACTCATTATAAGCCCCAGGGAATGTACCACTGGGACAAAAACAATTTGATGGGAAGGGAGACACACAGCCATCCTCCCCAGGCCATTAGTTGCCCCGTGGAGCCCACCCCTGGGACCGATCTTATTATTCACGGGGAGGGGGCCCTGGGGTCCCTGGGGTCCCTGGGGGCCAAAGTGGGCCCAGAGAGAGGGACCGGGTGCCCCCTTCCCATTTAATATGTTGCCAGGCCCCGGGGGATGAGGTCCCTGGGGCCGAAATCGGCCTCAGGAGGGGAGCGGCAGGCCCCTCTCCCTTTAATGTGCTGCCAGGCCTTGGGAGATGGGGTCCACAGGGCCGAAATCTGCCTAGGGAGGGAAGCCATGGGCCCCGCCCTTCAATATATTGCCCGCTCTATGCAAACTTTAAAACAAATTAACAGACTTATTGGATGGTCTCATCAGTGATGTCATCAATAATGTCATTTGAAATGCCATTAGTGATATAAATGGTATGAGTGATGTCATATGTGAGGTCATACACAGTGCATGGTGGGGGCGTATGTTATAGTTGGCGCTGCTAACTATCACTGGTGAATTTCAGTTTTTTAGTCCAAAATGTTAATGTTACTTTAATCTTTTTTTTCAGTGACTATATATATATATATATAATGAGAATATTTGATCAAATTCAATTTTAATTAGGTAATTTTATACAAGTTGCGATCAGATTTTCTCGCCTAGAGTTTCTTCAGGGCAGAAAAGATGAGTTAAAGTTGGCCTCATCTCTAAAAGACTGTTCACATTGCTTGATAAAGTTCTGTTTGATCGTTGGCTGCCTCAGCAGCTGGGCTTGCGACATTACTCGTATCCCTATCTCATGCCTGGTGCTGCTTAGGAAATCCTAGATAGATGTAGTAGAAGAAGGAGGCAGCTGGCAGGTAAGAGGGAAGAAAGCTGATTGCCAGAGGTGGACCTGTGGGGCCTGTCAAACAAGGCCTGTCTTCCACGTGTCGGTCAGCTCACTGTACCCTGTCATAGAATACCTCAAAGAAAGTTCGCTAAAGGGGAGTGTTACATCCCCTCACAGCAAGGGTGGGACGGAGCCAGACAGGAACCTTGAGGGCTTTGGTCCACAAGCTGAGTATTGGATTATTGCCCAATCAATCAGAGAGGGGCGGTGCATACAGAACAGCTCTCAGTCAGAGAAGTTTTAAGGCATGGGAAACGTGGGCTCTGGCCCAGGGCACCAGCCTTTCAGGGGGCCCCTGATAAACCAAATCTGTTCTGCCTAGAGTCTTGCCCCGATAACCTTGAATAATTCTTAAACAGATTGTAATAGACTCTCACACATCACCCATATTCAAAATAAATGAAAGCAAAACAGTACTTGAAGTAGGCATTTTGCAGAGAAATTTGTTTGTTTCATTTTTCAGACCAAATCAGGACCCCACATATTCATACCTCACATACATTATTTGCAGTAATATTAGTGAGCTGCTGCTTTGTTAAAATATTGAGAACACACCTCACTATCCCCAAATATTAGATGTAAATACATCAATATATATATATACAATAAATGGACCAGTGTGCCTGTCCACTGGCAGTGGCCTGGCCAAAGAGGCCATGAAAGAACGGAAAATGGATCATAAATTCAAAACTGTTCCGAACAGAGCCCCCGCAAAATGCATTTGGCCCAGGGGCCCCAAAATCCTTAATATATCCTTGCTCTCAGTTCGACGCTGTGGATAAGAATTACAGGCAATTACCAGCCCAGCAGGCCGGCGTAACAGCACATGATTAAAACTTATGATAGACTTGTTTGTACCATATCATACTGCTAGTACTGGTTGACTCCCAAAAGATGGTAATCGTAACACTGAAAGCTGAGACTTAGGAACTAAAGGAACTGAACAAAAGAATGGGGCTTCAGAAAGCAATGAAAAGAAGACATTTGCAGACGACGTTCACCTAGTCGCTTCTACTGAGCAAGGAAAAATGCCTATTGAGTTACAAGTAGATTCACCGCTGTACTCAGAGAGAGGCATGATTGCAAAAGGTGCAATCCTTCCTCCTTTGCTGGGCCAAACTAAAGTAATATACAAACTCACAATGTAGTCATAGATAAGGTAAACGTTCGGCAAATATATATCCCTTAAGAAAACTTATCATGAGAGAAGAGAGGCGCAGAAGCTAAGGATGCCTTTCATGCGGAAGGAAAAGGTGGGGCATGCCTATGTGTGGACCCAGGACTTGACGTTTGTGAGTGCGGCTTGGATTGCATAATGTGGCTAATCAATTGATTCTACTGTAAGTGAACGTGGACTCAGCAATTTACCAGACTTTCTAATAGGAAAACTGAACTCAAACACAAATTCTCCTAACATGAAAATACTTATCTAACCAGAGAGGTATGTCCCACCAATAATTCCCTGTTCTTATCACACTATGGTGATTATGCATGGTTGAAAGCGTGGAGAACTTCCACCAGAAATTAGATGTTTCGATAGTACCATCTTATTACTGTTGTTACATGATTCATGCCCACGTGATGATTCACGTGCAAATAATAACTACTTTTTTTTGTTTTTGGTTTCAGGTAACTTGAACATCCTTATTAATGCCCTTTTGCCCACATGGCCAAGATCGTGTTCTCCTTGCCACCAATCCGTACTCTAGAGACCTCTGTGGGTTTCGGGAAGCCTATGCTTGGGAAGGATTTTTTGATCGTTAAAGCCCCTCTATTTCTACACAATGTTTGTTTTACATCTTCCCTCTTAGCACCTCCTTCCTCTGAGGGGAGGTGGTCAATTATCTTTCGTTTGTATTATTTTTTGTAAATTTATTGTCAGTATTTTCCCTTTATTATGGTTTACTTCCATTATGTTTATTGTATGACTGTTTTTTCAAAGAACTGTAGGCCTAAGAGGCCTATGGGCCAGGTGTATATAGGAACCGTTTTACGATTCCCTAATTGCGAATCCTTGCTATTCGCAAAATTAGGAAATCGCAAAACGGTATGTATGTATATTGAACACTTCTGCGATTACTAGGGGGTCGCAAATGATTACCTCATCAATATTAATGAGATAGGTCACAATTTGCAACCCCTTAGGAATTGCGAAAATGAGCAGCAGACCACCATGTCCGTGATTGCTTTTAAATAAATCAAACGTTTTTTTTAATGCAGCCCGTTTTCCTCAAAGGACAATGAGTACCATTTAAAAAAGGGAAAAAAAAATGATTTTCATTTTATGAGAGCAAGCAGTGGTGCATGGGACCACTGCCTGTTCTGAAAAAAACATATTTGCTGCCATTCCCAAAGGGGAAGAGGTCCCTTGGGGACCCTTTCCCATTTGCGAATGAGTTACCACCTACTTGAAGTAGGTGGTAAAATGTGAATGTTTTACAACCGCATTCACAGTCACAAAACAATCCTACATACCATTAGGATTCGCTATTTGGAAGGGATGCCCTAACCACGCCCCTTCCAAATAGCGAATTGAAAACCCATTTTGCAATTCGGTCACATGTAACTGTGAATTGCAAAGTAGGGTTTGATATATGTTAAAAGCATATTTTGTGTACGCAAAAGGGCCGATTACACAAATCGGCCAGTTTGCGAACACAGGAACGCTTGATACTTGTGGCCCTAAGTGTGTTACACGAAACATGAACTTGGGCAGATTTGGCATTGGCTATCAAATGTGGAATACCTGTTTGCATGACATGGACTAATATATGATAGGATAATGTTTCGCATAAGTAGGAGATATTGGCACGTTGACATCATCTGGCATAGGTGATATACTTGGACACATGGCACTGACTGGCATGTAGAGTTTAGCTTGGCACATGTTATTCACTGGTCTATGGGGCATACCTGGGCTCATGGCAATAGAGGATAACAGGGCACATGTCATGCAATAAAATATTATATGCATTTCACATGTTACCATTGAACTGCATATAGGAGATGCCTATGCATTCAAAGTCACTGATTGTGCATGGCTGGGCGCATGCAATTGAATGGCTTAAAATATGGCATACTTTGAACACAAGATGGTATAAAGTAGTGTATGTGGGATGGTTCATAGTATTACGTGGCATGTGCTAGAGGATGCCATCCACATTGCATTGACTGTAAAATAGTGCATTTTAGAGCACAGTGCATTAACTGACTTCTGATACATCATGCAATCGAAAAGTATATTGGGCACAAATTCCTCTACTGCAGCATTGACTTGCTTATGGAGTACAAGTGGGCACATGGCATTGACTGGTACATTTAAGACACCTGGCAGGTGGTACTGACTGACATATCACAGCCAACCTGAGCGCATGATGAACTTGGATTTGTAGGATATGTGAGCATATGGCACTGCATGGCATGCGATATACATGAACACATGGTATTGAGTAAAATATAACAGTCTGATATAGACATCTGACATTTTCTGGCAAATAGGAAATTCCCAGCGCATACCAGTGATTAATATATAATGTAGTTTATCTAGGCACATGTCATTAACCCATTTATGATAGCCATGTATGAGCACCTTATGTTATTAGCTTACAGAAAAAACTCACCACATACCATTGACTGGAGTATGATAGAGAGTACATGGATACATGTTACTGTTTAGTAAACGGGTATAGTAGTCTGGGCATAGAATTGGATTCACTTGCATAAAATGGGGCTGAAAGGAAGATAAGAATGTATTGGATCTTGAAGGTATTGGATCTTTAAATAAAGAATAATGAAGAAGTGCCTTTATGAAAAATGCATAAAGGATAGTCCATAGCCTCAAAAGAGAGAGAGAGAATGAGTGTTTCTGTGTGTGTGTGAGTGAGTGAGTGCATGTGTGTGTGTGTGTGTGCGAGAGGTTTATAGACTATCCACCTAGTGACAAAACAACAAAGCGCTGCACAACAGAAGGGGTCATAAGACGGGTGGTCATAATAAGAAAAGGAGGTCAGGGAAATAAGGGATTCCAGAGGGCTCACAAAAGGGACAGAGGAGTAGATATTTGGGTGCAGGGAAATGTTGTAAAAAGAAAACTGTTTTTATTTATTGGGGGCAAAGGAGGGAAAGCCAGTGGAGCTCTCAGAGAGTTGGTGTTACCCTTTTGTAAAACCGGACACACATGATCAGACAGGCTGAAGTTGAAGATGGTATTTAGAGTGTTTAGACAAAATATTGAGAAAAAAAGTATTGAAAATTGAGGAGAAAAATATTGTGAAGGTAAGTATCAATGAGTAATAAAAGTTTTACTATGTAACGCCACATATATATATATTCAAGGTACGTAGATGTGGAGTTAAGAATAGTAAATCTATACCTATCTATTTTCACTTACCTTTTTGATATTTTGGTCCTCGATATTTTTGACACGATATTGTATCCACATTATATTTTTATTGCCGATATTCTATCCATGATTCATTTTTTAGAGGGTTGAGATGGTAACATGACACTGTCACTCTACCAGTGTGTCCCAGAGTTTGTGTGGCTCTCCTGAAGGCTGCTATGTGTTTTAAGTCGTTTGGTCAGCTGGGATCTGAATCTAGCTAGATACATTGACGAGAGCCAGCATTGAATTTGCTAATGTTTAGTCTTGGGTACAAGAAAGATAAATATGGTTTTCACATGATTGCATTTGGCACATACTCAGACATTGTTCCTTTTATGCTGTTGTGGCAGTTTTTTATACGATCAGCACTGTTTAGGGATAAAGATTTTCAGTTCGCTTGTGAACACTTCATAGAGCAGGCTGGAGGAATGAGGTTTGCATTCTGGGAGCTCTTCTATAGATGGACTGATGAAATGTTTTTGCCTATTTAATGGCAGGACTTTTTGGCAACTGAAGATAGCTGGCTGGGATGAGCAGTGTTTGAGAAAATCTTTTTATGGTTCCAGAATGGAAGGTATCTTTGTAAATTGCCTCTACTAGAAGCCGATTCTGTGATTGAAATTGGTCAGATGTGAATAAACTTGTGGGCTGCTTGGCAGCTGTATGTAGAACTGATTATATTAGAGCCAGGTGCATTGTGGGAATTACTAAGTGTAGAGTTACCATAGTCTACCATCGGAAGCACAGAGGAATTAAATAGATTCTCAAAAAAAAGCATGGGACAGAAAACATGGTGCCCTGATGATTTAGAGCACGATGGGATTCTTACGTCATGGTGATCAAGGAGCAATCTTTATAATTTTGGGAACTAGAAAGATTTTATTAGCTGTTAAATATTGTTTTTAATAAAAGGTATTTTTTTTATACAGAAACACATTGAGTAACCCTTTTGCACGTGTTATCTCTCTGATGTTGTGTACAGAGTAACAGCTTCTCCTGAAAAGGAACATGCAATCGTGCAGGCATCGCTGCCTTCTTTTGGAATATTTAACTGTGACCTGGTAGGCGAAGGAGAGATATAGGTTGGCATTTGTCTGGAAACTAGGAGGCATATTAGCAACAAATAGCTATATTTATCGCTAAGTAGGGTTAGCGGCAATATTTTTATCGCTGCGCATCACTGGTTTTTATCGCTGAGATAACTTGCTATTAGCAAGGTTTATCTCAAAAGCGATACAAATCAGGCGAAATGCGTGAATATCGCTGAGAATACAGCGATATTCACGCATTAGCGACAAAATGCTCTTAGCCATGTTATCCACCTCCCATTGGATAACATGGCTAAGAACTGGTCTGAGCAGGCGTTAGTTTTTGGCGATAGCAGGAATATTTCCATCGCTACGCCTGCCTTGCTAATAGGCGATAGCGACGTTAGCGACTGCTTTCAGTCGCTAACAGGTTGGGTACGCCCACTTTGCATGTCATTAGCGATAAATATCGCTGACATGCAAAGCGGGCCCCAAACAGCTCGCTGTCGCCTAAAAGCTGTTGCTAACATCAGTTAGCGACAGCTTGCTAATAGAGCGATAGAATTATCGTCGCTTAGCGGCCGAAAACGGCCGCTAAACCGGCGATAATTGCCTATCGCCACCCTTGGTAATATGCCCCTAAGTGCTGGAAAGTAGTGAGAACCTGCAGGAACTGGGTTCCAGCAGCTACCTCTGGGCCGCATCCCCAGGGAAACATGCTGAATTTGTCCTGGTGTCATTTTCAGGCACTGGAACATAATTCAGCATCACCTGCATGTTGTATGAATTCTGTTCAGACCAGCAACCTGCAGGCAGTGAGGCAGCTTTCTTATTTTTACTTACAACAAAGGCCTGCTTTAAAGGGTTAATTAATCCTTTGTTTGTTCAACTATCATCTTGGCTGGGAGGCACCTGGAGCCTAACACCTAGGTGCTGAGGAAACAAAGGCACATTGCTTTTCACTTCACAAGAACTTTAGAGAAACTATGACTCGGAGGCTGGTTTTTGACTTTGATGAATCACCCAGTAAGAGATGTATATGTATTGTAAGAATGCAATATTTATCTGTAGGTATGAGTAAAAAGACAAACAATGGTTTAAAAAGCACCTTTTTTAAATTGAATATTTTATAGCAGTACACATCCCAGTGTAGGGTGTCAGAACACTTACATCACACAAATAGACACAATAAATCATACAAGTGTGTAAATAAATGTCGAGGAAATGTCACATAAAACAATGAGGATTATAAGTGGTAGGAATCCCATATCGCCAATACTTGCAGACATTATATGCTAAGAGTGAATGGCTGGAAGAAACACAAAGTCAGGATATACAACTTAGAACAGTGCGACTGGACAAAATACTGAACTCTCCAAAAACTGTTAACCACTAGAGTTCCATTACTGCTATTATAATCTCCTCAAAATTGCTGGGCCCACAATGATCTCTGCAGCAGGTGCTTTAACCTGTAGGATATTTAAAAATGCAACTTCTTTGTGACTAATTAATTAAGCTATACTAGATGTGCTGTCATATATGTCCTTATTGTCAATTTCTTTGCAGAAGATTTAAAATAAATGTATAAGTTGACTGTCTGCCTCTTCTTTTCGAGCTTCGCCCCTCGTAACTCCACCTCCTTTCCTCTGCCACACCTTGAGACCCAATGTATGGATCCCTGGAGTACACGTTTTCTGGTTCCAGCACCGAGGAAACTTGAGAAAAGCGGTACATAGTTTCATGTCTGACAGTGTGGTATTTAAAAGACAGCCTTCATCCTTATTTTACTTCAGAGGAAATTCGCGGCCGGGCTATTAAAAGCAAAGTATGCTAAATGGTGTGTCATGTTGTGCAAGAGGGCCAACTGAGTCACAGTGAGAAGGAAGGATTGTGTAACTTGCCACCACTAGGAAAAAAGGCATTCCGTTTTCAAAATGCATAATGAAGTACAAATTATCCATTCAGTGGTCACCTGAGTAATGGTGAGAGTGTGCCGCCCGTAGAGCACCGAAGCAGTATTCACATTTCTAAGTGTACAGTCACCCTGAGCTGTCAACACGCCTCATGTCACGAGGGGTTGTATTTACACACGTGGGCCTATGCTTACACAAAAGTGAAACTACAGGTCCTTGGATGCCTAGGGCTGTCAGACGAAAAAGGCAGACTGGAGCAATGTCACTGGTTGCGCCTCGAAGCATTCATCCACCCTATTCCCATATTCACTCCAATTAACTGTATCTGCTACCTATGTCCACCACAGTTGGTTGATGGGACCTACATACATTATATTGTTACATCTATACATCTAGCTACTGTTCCTTAGGTGTCAAATTAGGTGTGTGCTGTCTATGCCTGTGTTTTTTTTGTCAGTCTAACCTGAAAATATGGCCTCAGGAGATCATGCACCAGATTATCAGCACTGACAGAACACTCAGGTTTGTTTCCTGGAGCTGTTCCTAGATGCTGCCGTCTTTCTTCTTGACAGGTTGAACAGGAACAAATTGGGCAAAAAAAGTAAGTGGAAGGAAAGTACATGCTTTCAAATCATTTCCTTCTCAGGCGCCTGTCTCGTGATCAGTTCATTTATTGGAATATTGCCTCTTCGTCCAAGTTGTTACTGATAGTCACAGAGAGCATAAATTACTCAATCTTGTACTCTTTGATTGCAATTGTAATTGCATGTATATAGCGCTTATTAGTCCTAATAAGGCTTTGAGCACTTTACAGCAGACAGCACACTGCTCCATAACTAAGGTTAGCGATTAATCCAGTGGTTATTGGTTCTTGTTGGTTATTGGGTTAATTTTGTGTTTTGAAGGGGACCCTTCCATGCATTTACGCCAATGTCTTTTGGTGGATTAAATTAGTAAAAATTAGGCGCTATCATTAGTGTGGTGCAGAGGTATATGAGTGAGTTTATGCAGATGGTTGGTTGGATTAGTGGATGAGATTAGTAGGATGTTGAGTATTAATTACTAGGCTGCAGGAGCATGACTTTCAAAGAATAGGATTTATGTTTGAGATTAGGTGTGGGCACTTTGCCGAACTAAAAAAAGAGATTAATGCAAACATGCACATGACTTAAAGTAGGCTGCAATGAGAGAGAGAGAGCTAGAGAGAGTGAAGGCATGCAGAGGAAGGAAATTACGAAGAGAGACATACAAACAAAAAGGAGAGCGAGAGAGGAGGCATGCAGAGGAAGGAAAGTAAGGAGAGAGACATTCAAACAAAAAGGGGAGGGACAATTGGAAGTTTTAAATCAAGGTAAAAATTTCATGCTGATTTTTAGGAACATAGAGAAGACTTCTGAGAGAGCATGCAAAACTGCACAAAGAAACATAGAGGCCGATTTATATATGGGCGGATGGGCCGTCGTTCCTCCAGGAGGAGTCAATTACTCTATCCCCTGGTGGAGGGAACACCTGCCATGTTCTTAAATGGCCGCCAAGCAGGCAGTAATTTATGACGCATTGTCTGGAACCGCTATCACAGCGTTTCCTGCCAATGTATTTAGCTGTTTGGTGCAGGGCTACATCATGCTGATGGCTGTCCTGAACCAAATCGATATTTTTTTTCTCCGGGATTTTCTTTTTCAAAATAAAAAATGCAATGCGTTCCATGCCATAGAAGTCATCTCCCATGGCGAGGGGAGCATTATTACTAATTTACTGTCCCTCACAGCCAGGGTTTGCCTGGTGGTGAGGGACAATAAAAAATGGCTATATGTCCGCCAATCCTAATTGGGCAGGTGGGCATATAGCCATTTCTCAGGCAGCCCTAAGTCCGCCAGGACGTTGGAGGAGTTTGGCTATGGTAGTGACAAAGTAGTCATCACCGTAGCCAAACCTAAAGTCTGCCTTCATCAAATCGGGCGGTCAGATCTTTAAGATTGACGGTATGTGTACTCTGTCGCTGTTGCGACGGAGTACACCTATCGCCAAGATATAAATCAGCCCCATAAGTATTTGCATGGGAGATTGTGCTATACTTGGCACTTTTGATAGGGCCTAGAATCAGGCAATCTACTGCCAACCACCACTTCATCAAGGAAAATTGTTCAGTGCAAGCATTGGAAGAGTAAAGTAATGGCTGGACGCAGATATAGGGAAATACTGAGAGCATTAGGTTGCGCTTGAATTAAACAGTCACAACATGATAAAAGCAACATAAGAGAAAGTACAGGGTTACAACCATCAAAAAAGAGATTCTGCAAATTCTGGAGTGAGTGTCTTTGATGTTTTCCTTTAAAGTTTGCATTGCAGAATTAATTACCAAAGCACAAAGAAATCCATTAAGATGCCCCTGGTTTAGCATGGCACAAGGAGGCGAGGATTCCTTCCCAGACAGTGGAAGTGCATTGCTTGAATACCTGTAACTGGATGGAGGGGTCCAGATACTGAAGAGAGGAGGAGAGACCAGGCTAACTTATAGGAATTCTAAAAGGCTTTTTGTTAAATAACCCGATGCAGATTATTCTTCATGAACGCTGACATTTGGAGGATGGCAGGGGTGAGGGGTAGGATTGCAGATTCTTTTTTTCAGGAGAGAAAGTTTCTGGCCTTGGCCTGTCCTTTGTATGTCCATGATTGCTGCTGCAGGAAAATCAGACACTTCACTGTTTCCCATGCTGTGGGTGCTCTAGCTTGGGGGTCAGCCCCAGGGCTTCCTGCTGTGAGATACGGGAAACGGCATTAACAATGTGTTCAGAACCAAGCATTCCATAAGAACACAAGAGTTACCATGCTTGCCTTTACCACGCATATGCCTTTACCACGCATATTCCTTTACCACGCATGCTTTCACAACAATTTCCGTTGCAAAGGCGTTAAAGGCATATGCGTGGTAAAGGAAGTCAGAGCTCTAGACTTTTGAGGGAACGGGTGGGGGTGGGGGTACCCAGATGTCCTGCTTCCTTCCTTCCTGCCTGCGGCTTGGTGAGTCGTTTTTTGGGCAGGACTGGGGTCGGGGTAGTTTTCAGGGCTAGGGGTTTGGTTTTAGGGTTCAGGGCGGAGGGTCGGGTAGATTTTAGGACTGAGGGCCAGTTTTAGGGTTCAGGGCAGGGCATTGGGGTGTTTTCAGGGCTGGGGTCGAGATCGGTTTTAGGCATGGGGACAGTTGTAGGGCTCAGGGTGGGGGGCTAGGATGTTTTAAAGGCTGGGTTTGGGGTTGTTTTGAGGGCCAGTGGGCAGATTTTAGGGCTCAGGGCAGGGGGCTGGGGTGTAACTTTTACCACTCATTTACCTTTACCAATTATGCCTTTCCAACGACATGCGTGGTAAAGGCGTGTGTAGTACGGACGCGGTCGTGTTAAAGACCACGTTGTTAAGGCATGCAAAGTAATCGCATGTGTAGTGCCATCATACAACCATGGGAAGCATCACTTAACAACAAGGCTGTGTCTCCAGGAGAGCCTGGGAAATATACTTAAAATGAACAGATAAAGTAACCAACCCACTCCAAAGTGCGCAATATGAAATAAAATTGAATTGCAAAGAAGAGGCAAATAATAATTTAAAAAGCAACTATTAATAAACTAATGTCTACTGCAGAAAAACTAGAGACAGAAGAACCTGCCATCTGTTGCTGACTTACTGGCTATCTGATGAGGAAGTGTGGGTTCAAATCCAAACTGCCCAGTTCGATGATGTGTAAACTATTGTATCACAACATGTAACATTCTCTTCTAGCTGCAGCTCCCCTACTAAGGTGGAGGAGCGTCACCCCACTGCTCTGCGAGCAGTTTAAAAAGGAAAACTTAAATGATAAGGACCAATTTCCGTTCCTGCTTAGGTGTGGGGCGGGGCTTGGCTGCTCTGCTCACAAAGCAGGGGGAGGAGTGGTGAGCACACGCTAAAATTTGCATGACGGTTTGGCTGGCCGTCTTGGGCTGGCCAAACAGTCATGAGCACCTTGCATGTTCTCCACCGGCTGTAATACACAGGCTGGGTGGAGGAGATGCACGTGCTCCCTCTCCCTCCCTGAGCGCCAAACCAGGGCACTCAGACAATCACAAAACTGTTGTGATGCAGAGTTGTGATTGGCCAGGGGAGCCTGGGTGCTTCCTGGTTCCTGCTTTCTGCTGTCGACCATGGAGTTAAAGACAAAAGGAATGAAAGACGACAGCCGGTTGGCCGGCAGGCATGTGTTTTATTTTATTTTTTTCATTTACCCAGCATACACCCCCACCCTGCCACCACTGTTAAGTAGTGGCTGCCACTGTTCTCTTCAACATCAAAGTATGTAAGCATCAGGAAGTAAATGAAACCAGTGTGAGCTCTAGGCAGAAAATTTCATTTACATAGATTCTCATGGAATCTAACGTTGCTCCATATATGTCCATCATGAACTTGCCTCTTTAAATGCACCATCCCCATCAGCATCTCCTGCCCATTCAAATTGTGCAAAGGACTTCTCGGTCCCCTTGTAAATCCCTCTTTTTTTTCACAACTACTTTTATTGTATTTTTTTGTGCTCACACAACCCACCGAGCTACATACATATAGACATGTTTCCATGAATGATATTGCATCACATATACTAATTAAAAAACTATAACGGTGTAACCTGTTGCATTTTGTTTGTCTGTATGTAATAATGGTGTCCCCAGGTAGTATCTATGTTCCAATAGAAACGTTTCACATGGCATCTCATGCCACTGGATTATATGTCTGAATATCGGTATCTATTGTATCTGCTATCGAAGTCTGTTGTTCTAAGGCTAAGACGAGGCTACGAGATGCAGCCCCCTGCTGCCATATCTGCTGCCATATTTTCGTATGCTTCTTTGAGCATCCGCGTGCCCGAAAGACTAGGCCCAACCATAGGAGATGATGCTTATATCTATTGCCACCAATCTCGTTGGCTATATGAAGTAGTGTTAATCTAGGGGATTTAGGGAGCTCCCAAGCCAGGATGTCTGCAAGGCACGGAAATACCTGCAACCAGAATCCATCAAGGGCAGTGCATGTCCATACTGTGTGTATGAAGGAGCCTTCATCTTTCCGACACCATAAACATATAGGTGATTCTATCATTCCAGCCCTCCACAGTCTATAGAGTGTGTAATAGGGCTTATGCAAACATTTGAATTGAATCAGTCTTAAGCATGATGAAATGGCTGCCCCCTGGGGGGATTCCAGAGCTTCAGTTCAGTCATCAGTATCTGGGGGCATATGTCCTCCTGCCATGAAGTCTTCAACGTCTCAAGTGTAGCGTTGCTGTGTCTGATAAGACATATATATATTTTTGAAATCTTGTGATCGCCCAGGTCTCCCTTCAAAAGTTTGCCCTCCAATGGATTAAAGTCTGGAAGTGACTCCATTGTAGTTATGTAGGGCGGGATGGCATGGCAAAATTGTAAATATCTACAGAACTGGGAGTGGGGCATTAAATATTCGCTTCTTAGAGTTTGAAATGATTTGAGTGTGAGGCCATGCATTACATCCCCAATAGTGGAGATTTCTTTCTGGTTCCATCCGCGGAAGACCTAGAGGTCTGCTAAATGGGGCAGCAGTCTATTCTGCCATAGCAATGTTTTGAGTGTAATGTGTCCCCACCAGCCCATCCATTTGAGAGATTGCCACCAGGTAAGTATCACCACCCTGGTGGCGGGAGGTAGGGTCTGGATGTCCGATCTACTGTATAAGTGAGGTGAGTGTAGGGTTATCCAGCAGCCATCGCTACAGAGCATAGGATCCATACCACCAATCGATCAGCCCCTGTATATGTGATGCCACGTGGTAGGCTTGGACATCTGCAGCCGCAATTCCACCACAGTATGTTGATTGAAAGCAGGTGCACAACACCAGACGGGATGTCCCTCTACCCCACAGAAACTGTCCTAATATGGTGTTAATGTGACGGAACCAAGATAGCAGAACCGGATAAGGGGCATTCTGCAAATGGTAGAGCAGTAGTGGGAGGGAGATCATTTTAAATATGGCAGTTCTCCCATACAGGGATAGCGGTAATCCGATCCAGGATTTTATATCTGTCTGTACTTTTCGGTCGTAATGCCTATGTTCCAGTCCCACGATATCATCTAGTCATCTGACAGGAAGACCCCTAAATATTGTAGCCCTTCTGTGTCCTACATCAGATTCATTGCCCATTTACTGTTCCCAAGTGTTTCCCGCATTGGCCAGATGGTCGGATAGTCGATTTGTGGATATTCATATGAAGGTCGAAAGTTTCTCTGAATACTCGCAATCATCTGTAGAATTTTGGGTCCCGATTTATATGGATCTGTAAGGAATAATAGCACATCATCCAATATAATGCTATGCAATCCGAATTGTCGGCCGTCCAGTCAAAGCCTCTAACCAGAGCGTCCCTACGTACCCAAATGGCCAAGGGTTCGATTGCTAGCGCAAAAGCAGGGGAGACAGAGGGCACCCCTGTCTAGTACCGTGCTTAGCTGGAAAAGGGGCTGAGACACTGCTGGCTACATGTATGGATGCGGTCAGGTCCATGTATAATAGTTGAATATATGATATAATGCGCAGGCCCAGGTTTTGTCATTTTAGTAGTGCAAAGAAATATGTCCAGCTGACCGAGTCGAAAGCGTAATCCATGTCTGCTAATAGCAGGGCGGCTGACCTGCCCAATCGGTCCACTGCTGCTATCGCAGTATGGGCCCTTCTGATGTTGTAGCGGGTGAAATGATGAGGCTTAAAGCCCACCTGGGCCAGATGGACAAGGTCCGGCATATAGCGTATCAGCCTGTTTGCGAGAATTTTGGCCAATTTTCGGTTCTGTATTCAAGAGGAAGATAGGCCAGTCGGATGCATGATGTTCAAGGGTCTGCCTGGTTTCGGGAAGACCACTATCTCTGCATGTCACCAGTCTGAAGGTAATCGGGATACTTTGAGCTCTTCTTGGATGGCATTAAGGAGGTGGGGTCCCAACTGGGGCACATAGGCCTTGAAGACTTAACTAGGGTATCCATTGGGGCCAGGTGCTCTTCTGGTTCACAATTCTGATACTGCAGTTGCTATTTCTTCTAAAGTAATAGGTGTGTCTAGGGCCTGTCGCATATCATCTGAGACGACCCTTGGAGCTATATTGTCAAGAAATCTCTCAATTCACACAGGGCTAATAATTTCTTTGGACGCATATAGAGCCTCATAGAATTCTGCAAAGCTGTGTGCAATCTCTGCCGGGTCTGTAAGTACTTCTCCCTGTGTATTCCATACTGCAGGGAGATGAATTTGTGTCATAGCCTGTCTACACAGACAACATAGTAGTTTTCCTGACTTGTCCCCCCATTGTTTGATCCTGCTCTGAGATGCTAATCATGTGCATCGTGCCTCCTCCATTAGTACGCCTTGATACTGTTGTTGGGTAATACATAGCTGTCTATGCGTCACATGTGCTCCTTCATCGTGTCCCTGTCTTTCTAGAGCTAAGATACAGGCTTCTAATTGTAATAGGCTATATTTATGGCGTTTGCGTTCTGCTGCACAATAGCCAATGTCTACCTCACCAATAGAGGGTTTCATGGCTTCCCATAATATTTCTGGTGAGGAGGCTGTCTCCCTATTAAGGGTTAGATAGTCAGTCAGTGCATTGTGGATGTGGATTCTGTAGTCTTGATTTTGTAGCTGCCATGGAGAGAGCCTCCTCCAAAATAAGCTCCATCTAGGGCCTATCAGGAGCTGTATCATGATCGGGGAGTGATCAGATAATCCCCAGGGCATAATTGTGGCTTCTGATATTCTCTGAAGATAGCGGTCGGGGATAAAGTTATAGTCTATCCTAGAGAAGGACTCATGAACTAAGGAATAATATGAATATCCTGTATCATTTGGATGGTGAGCCCTTCAGGTATCAGCCTAGCCTACCAGGTCAATAAAGGATTTAAATTGTAATCCCCTGGGATTCTCTATAGACCCAGAGGTTCGCCATCGATCTTTGGACATGTTCATTACATCGAACCTGTCCTCCCCATAAATGCAAGTCCTTCTGGTAGCAGCCCCCATATATCTACGATGCGATCAGTATAGCTTTGATTAAGCGGAAGAGGGGCATTAATGCTACCAATTACTATGTGTTCTCCCGATGTAATCCCCTGAATCAGAATGTAGTTTCCCTGTAGATCTATCCACAAGCGAGTGAGTGTAAATGGCATCCTATGCTGTACTAGAATTGCTACTCCCTAATAACCCTCATGAAGCCCGCATGAAATACATATACAAAGCCAAACCGGGCAGGACAGGATGCTTTGGTGCCCATGAGAGGTGTCTCTTGTAGCAGCAGAATGACTGCTTGCATCCACTTTGCCTGACAGAGTATCACACCTCGCTTAACCCTGTCTAACATGCCCCTAACATTCCAGCTTACAACTTGTATTTGACCCGATGGGGCCTTATCCGTCTGTGGCAACATCAGTGTGCAATGATTGATAATGTTGCAGTGAAATAGGAGAATATCTTCCTGGGATATTGAGATTTGTACTTGGGGTTTAGGCAACACACTTAATCTATATTGAACCCCCGCCCCATTACCTCATAACAATGGAAGCCTCTGTCACGGATGATGAGCAGTGCCAACCCCAATGGGGGATTAGCACCCAGTCCATCCAATGGATCCTCTACCACCCGTGCATCGCAGTATCAATATAGTAAATCCTTCTTTAACCTCCACCACTCACTAGCCTATTCCTGACTCCAGACGTTGCCTCTCTATACCCCATTCCCACTGAAGGATCCAGCTCTAGCCTCAGAGATTTCCACCTTCTCTTGAAGGTCATGGATCTGCAGGCACACAGCAGCCAGAGAGATGCAGCACCGGCCCTTCATGAGCTCTCAGAAATGGTGTATACTGCTGAAGAGAGAGGCCCTGGCATACAACCGGGATAGGAGCATAGCAGCAGCAGGGTAGCACTAGAGGTCTGAACACACCATAGAGCCAGCATCTATAGGCCACACACAGTCACTGCCCAGGCACCACAAAAAAATACTGTCTGACTGTAACATACACATTGCCAAAGTTTACACATACACAAGCACACGTGCAGTAATGGTAACTCATGTTTTGTTAAAAGTGTAACAACTACAGCAGGAAAGGTTAAAGTCCCATTTGCAAACACACAAAGAATCTTCAGCCAGATGTGCAAAACTTTTTTTGATGTCGCAAATGGGCAATGTGCAGAATTGGCCTGTTTGCAAATTCAAAACAAGTATTTTGATATGCATAAATCCCAAATTGTGATTCAGTAATATGTTACTGAATTGCAATTGGCAATTCCGAATAAATACTGATTCGGTATTTGGAAGGGGCGTGTTTAGGATAACCCTTCCAAATACCGAATCTGAATGGGATGTATTATTATTTTGTGACCAAATTCCGGTCGCAAAACATTAATATTTTACTGACACCTCAAAGGAGGTGGTGACCAATCCGCAAATGGGAAGGGGTCCTCATGGGACATCTACCCTTTTAAAATAAATAAATACATATTTTTTAAGAGCCAGCGGTGGTCCAACGGACCACTGCCTGGTCTTAAAAAATGAAACTTAAACATATCATTTTATTTTTTGAAACGCATCCCATGTTCCTTTAAATATGTGTGCTGCATTTTAAAAAAGATTGCGTTATTGAAAAGCAATTACAGACATGGTGGTCTGTTGACCCCAGAAGGCCACCATCCCTGTGATGGTTGCCATTCACAGTGGGTCGCAAACAGTGACCTACCTCATTAATATTCATGAGGCAGGCCAGGCCCGGACTGGCTGTTGCAGGCACCGGGCAATCCCCCGGTCGGCCGCATGGGTGGGGGCCGTTTTTGTTACAGGGCCGTTTTTTGCAGCATAGCTGCAAAAACGGCCCTGTAACAAAATCGGATGAAAACCGGCCCTGGCAAAGAGTGCGGTCGCACCCCCAGGGTAGAGGGGGGCCGGCTGAGCACTTTGCCAGGGCCGATTTCGGTTCCCAGTCCGGCCCTGAGGCAGGCTGATTTGCAACCCACTAGGAATCACTATTTAAGCGTTGTACATTTTCTTACACTAGGAATTGTGATTTCCTAAATACGATTTGGTAAGAATCACAATTTGGAAATCACAATTCTCTATGTACATATGGCCCTTAAAACCGGCACAGACACAAACCTACTTTCCAAAAGCAACACATATTTTAGAACAAAATGTGCACCGACTACTTATAATAAAACATCTTAGGCTTAGTGTTCAAGTTTTGAATATGCACCCCAGAAATGCCTGAGAACTCTGATTGTCAGTGATCATGGTCATGCTGGGAGGTGTAGCCTTGATAGTATTAATCACCAGCAATGCCAGCATTTTGATAATTATCAATCTACTTTAATGATTCCAGATGACAGCTATGTTTTAATAGTTTAATGCTCATGAGGGGTGGGAGGGAGCAAAGAGACAGAATGTCCTTAGCCACACGTGGCACAGACCCAATATGGGATATGCGCCTAACACCACTCTTAAGTCAGCACACCTGGCATTTATTGTAAAGTGCCTCTCTATTGCATGCATTTATTTATCAATTAATGAAAGATGATTTTAAAAGTGCTCGAATACTGAAGAGATTCAGCACTGAAACAGCCAGGTCTGGAGTGATCGTCAATTTTCCTGATTGAGAGAGGAAGAAAATTGCAAACGAGACAGGAGAAAGACCGGACTTCCTGTATGCTTCAGCACATCATAGCGACGGTGGCAAGATGTAACAAGGAAGATCCCAGGAATGCCAGTGTCTAGTGTGCAGCATCCCCTTGTTATGGAGAGCTGAATGAGAAATGCAAGGGGCTCAATGGTGACTCCTTTCTGAACCAGAAGCGAAGGTCGTGAATGTAGATGAGGTTTCATCGATTCATGAGCCGGGATGTCCAGCAAGAGCCTCGCAGCCACTTTCGGAACAACTTGCAGCATATTGACCAAGTCGTCAGGAAGACCAAAAGGAAGGAATTAGCATGGTCGAGGTGGGATGAGACAAGTGCCTGGACAACTCTTTAAAAGAAGAAAGTGAAACTTTACCAAAAAGCAATGAAAGTTCAAGGGGAGGTTTTCTAAGGAAGAATCAGTACAGCTAGTAATCCCACTCATGAACCTTTTGATATTATTATAGAATTTCTGCATGCTAAAGCATCTACATTTAACTTAATATTCCACTCTTTGATAACATCTCCTCCTCATTCGAGGAGACAGTGAGAAGAATACAACAATCTTGACTGATTCGACTTTCACCAGAGCACCCTAGCATTCGTTACCTGCCAGAACAACTAGAGCCTCTAGTATGCTCTTACAATTCCGCCAGATTACATTCGAGGAAGGCCATTCTAAATTGTAAATCTGGATCCTCCAGAGATCCTTGTCCTTCTTCCTTCTTAGCCCTGGCTAGTGATACAGTCAATCTGGTTTTGAATCAGATCTTCAACAGTCGCGGCTGCTGCCAATATGCAGCGGCGGGTGGCAGGGCAGCAGCGGTGGCAGCAGGGAATTGAATAAAAAAAAAAAGTGCCTATTCTGCGGCCGCTTTGCGCTCCAGCGCTCCTTCATTCTACTGCTACTCCCAGCAGCCCCTGGGACAGACTCCCCATCCAATCAAGATGCTGCTCTCATGTTATGAGAGCAGTGCCGGGATTGGCCTGAGTGGGCTGGTTTGACGTTCCGCTCAAGCACAGGAAACCACTGCTGCTTCTCCAGTCGTATTAGAAAATCTAAGTGTGCATGTCTGGTTGTCCGGCTTAAGACCACCGGCCAAACAGAATTAGAAGTGCACATAGCACTTCATTACTCCTCCCTCCCATGGCCCTGCTCCGCCCCTGCCTACACATGCTGGCTCAGTCAGCAGCTGAAAAATAAAACAATAATAACATATTTTATTTTTGAGCTGCTGGATCTGAGGCTGAGCCAGTGGGGCGACGCTCCTGTGTCATTGCGGAGGCCCAGCCGCCGAATTTCAGTACATCCTTAGCAACTGTCACGGTCCCAAAAAAAGGTGGAAACAAGCTAAAGTGATATCACTATCTTTTTGTAACATTTCGTTATTGATTTTCTTGTTTCTGAATAACAAGTGAATAATGATCAATGACAACTGTTGTGCAACCTCATGCATAACTCACATTCTGAAACAAATGTTATCTCCAATGTTCTCCCCCTACTTACCTTTTACAACAGGCCCATTCCAGTATTACTTTGCAAAGCATACAGCACCGGCAAAGAGATGCCATATGTACAAAGCTTTTTTAAGGTCGCAAATGTCCAGATTTGTAGAATCAAGCCATTTGAGACCACAAAAAAATCACTTTTTTAATGTACAAGGTCCTGTTTGTGATTCGGTAACCTATTACTGAATTGCAAATTGGGTTTGCGATTCAGTATTAGAAAGGGGCGTGTTTAGGGCGTCCCTTCCTAATACTGAATCGCAGTGTTATGTGTGAATGTTTTGCGACTAAAATGTGATTGCAAAACATTAACATTTTACCACAGACTTCATGTAGGTTGTAACCCAATGGGAAGGAGTTCCAAGGGGATCCCTTCACCTTTGTGAAAGTTTGTAAAAAAAAAATTAAGAGCAGGCAGTGGTCCCACGGACCACTGCCTACACTTAAAAAATGAAAATAAAACTTTTCCTTTTCTTTTTGACACTGGTCCCATTTTCCTATAAGGAAACCAGGCTGCATAAAAAAATGATTGCTTTATTTAAAGGCAATCACAGACATGGTGGCCTGCTTACCCCAGTAGGCCACCATCCCTGTGATTTTTACAATTCACAATGGGTCCCAAACTGAGGCCCACTGGTATTCACAGAAAGTGTAAAGCACACTTTCAAGTCAAGTCAAAAAAGTCTTTATTTCGATATTTCATCATAAAAGACATACTACACAAATCAACCATATAAGACAATCCCAACCCCTAAAAACAACCAATTGGAGTGTGTTTGTTACCCTACTGTGCAAATTCGCAAATATGAGTATGATTGTGTACTATGGTTAAAACAAAAAATAATATACATTAAGAACAGGATAAAATAGCATTAAATCACAATATACAAGACTTCATTTACAATAAAAACTCATAAAAAGTGACATTTATGGTGCAATATAACGTTCCCCAGCACGTCAAACCTGTACCCAATCTGGCAGGTTAGGGAACATTTAATAAAGAATTAATCAACCTTAGCCGCAGGATCCAGGCCCAACTAGTAAATTTAGCAACCCCAATTACCACCAATAATGAGGTGTCGGTCTTCAAAATTCTGCTAGCTGTCTTCACCGAACGTGTACCCAATGCCCTACAGACTGGGCGTAACCACTTATGTCTTGGGGCATGGTACAAAGGGCAGATGAAGAGAAAGTGATCAACTGTTTCTTCCGACTCTGTACACAATGGACAGTATCCATTGCCACTATTGGCCCAAGACTTCGTTAGACCCCGTAGCTGTAGTGTCCCTACCCTAAGCTGATGGAATAGCTTGCGATCCAGAGGCCTGGTAATAACATTCCAGTAGGCTTCAAGGCGACAGACGTCCTTCACCGACACAAATGATGCCGTCAATGAGCCATCTGTCAGTGAAGCATGTCTTTTAGAGACGGCCCATCCCCAGTACAGATCTCTCAACAGCTTTTTCGGGGGAAAAGTAACTGTGTCCGGATTAGACCAGAGATCCGCCAACCCCATGTCAGACAGTGTGGTTCTAAGGTCACTCAACCAGCCTATCCTGTAAGAACCCTGAAGGTTTCTAACTTCTAGCAGGGCTTTAGCATAGAGCGATAGTTCAGGCGTAGTCCACAGGCGCCGCCAAAACACCAGTGGTCTATAGCGCACAACATCCTCTACCGGTTGGCACCCTAGATCATATGGAAGAGGAATACGGGGTTTAGTCTGCGGAAGGCCTGTAGCTGCCCTAAGGAATTTATTTTGGGCCACTTTAAGGGGATCCAGGTTACTATAACCCCAAAGCTCTGCACCATATAACACCGCTGGCAAAATTTTGGAGCCATAGATCTTCATAAGGGGGGACATGGGTTTTGTTTGGGAGCATCTGTGTTCTTTAAGAAGAGCTCCTCCTAATTGGGCGTGCTTTAAAGTAAGGAGGTCTATCTGGGGGTTCCAGCTTAGATTATCACTAAAAGTGACACCAAGATAAGTAAAGACCGATGTCCGTTCAAGGGTAGCCCCGCCCATTGTTACCCTGGCTGTAATTGGGCTCTTCCCCCGGAGAACTATAAACTTGGTCTTGGCCACATTAACCTCTAGCTCATGCTCGCGGCAAAACAGTTCAAACCTAGACAGGGCTAGCTGCAGTCCCTGCCTCGTTTTGGGTATCAAAAGCGTGTCGTCCGCGAACATGAGCAGAGGAATTTTCATACCAGCCAGGGATGGTGCATCAGTAGGGTGGTTTGTAAAATAATTTAGGACCCAGTTAATGAATAAAGAAAACAGAGTAGGGGCCAATACACACCCTTTGCTGACACCCTTGAAAACATCAAATCTGTCAGTCACCTCGCCTGGCTTACCCCAGCGAACCTGTGCATACGTGTGGGCATGTAGATTTACCAAAACCCTCACCAATTCTACTAGCATGCTCAGTCTTAATAAACATTCCCATAACTTTACCCTTGGCACAAGGTCAAATGCAGACCTTAGATCCACAAAGGCCGCATATAGTTTGCCACCCACAATGAAAACAACCTTCCAATAAAGCAGCACAAATCTAAATGCCTGGTCTAGGGTCCCTACATGGGTGTTAATATATCAAAATCAAGCATCCAGGACTGTATACGTCCCAGAACTAGACGGGCCATGATTTTTTGTACCTCGTCTATTAAGCTGATCGGCCGATAATTGGACGGGGCTGAGCGATCACCCTTCTTATATATTGGCAAAATCTCAGCCCCGAACCAAGAATCGGGGACCTGCCCACCATTTGCTATGGCGTTGGCTAAGATGGTTATATAAGGGACCCACATCCTGTTCTTGTAAGTACAGGTCCGCCGGAATGCAGTCGGGACCTGGAGCTTTGCCACTCGGGATAGATTTCATAACAGATTTGACCTCTGAGTGTGTAAATGTTAGGGGTTCATCAAAATTTGGAGGGGGAAGAACCACTACAGCCCCAATATTAGTCTTAAACTGATTTTCAAAAAAGCTGACCCACTGTTGTGGTTCCACATGGGCAGACCTGGGCCGTTCATCAGGACTATTGCCCCATTTAAGGTGGTGCCAAAACTGCAACAAGTTCCTGCCATCGCAAGCCTCTGTAAGGACCCTCCAGCGGTCCTCATCCCAATTTTTTTTTGCCATTTTTCAATGCTAGTTTGTAGTTTGCTCTGCAGGTTTGTATTAAACCCGGAACTCTAGATTTAATTGCGGCAATTAGTTCACGGTGGGCCTGGCTACACTTTTGATCATACCAGGAGACATTCCTCTGGGTTCCCTTTATACCCTGGTTTGAGATACTCTTAATAAATAGCTTTTTAAGTCCCTGGAATAACTCACTATGGGCACTAGGAATTCTAGCGTTAATCGAATCCTGGGTATCACAACTCCTCAGGGTCTCCACGGTTTGAGTGACAAGTGATCTTATTTCGGCTCTGGTTACCTCATCTGTGGCTATCTTGGGCCACTGAACCCTTCTCAGATCATTTTTTTTTTTTTTTTTTTTTTGAAAACCTTTATTGTGCACGATAAGAGAACAGATACGGGCCTACAACCATCAGGCCGGCCACGGGACTTTTAAGCACAGGTGCGAGCAATGCGGTACTACAGCGGCATCAGGCGAGATAGCAGCAATCGGTAACAGTTACATTGAATGGAGTTATGCCGCCAAGGAGAAGAGGCATTGAAGGTTTAAATTTCTAAAGTTTCGAGTGAAATATAAATCAATAAAGAATAGAGTCAAGAAGAACTGAGTCCGGACATTAGCTTCATAACATGAGCAGGAGGCATCAATAAGAACAACATTGGGAAGAACATCACGTCAATATTGCAGTACCATACAAAACAACAGTAGCTGCAGTCAACTTTTACGCACCACCCTCAGCGCCACCCACTCCCTACTAACCCCTATTGCAGACCCAGAACAGAAACCAAGGCCAGAAAGCGCAGAAATTAGAGAAATAAGGCCCATAGAAACTAAAAGAGGAAAACTATATCTACCCCCCCACCCTACAACAATCCGGAGGCTACGGCCTACCCCCCCCCCCGGCAAAGTGCCTGTCGCCCAGTAAAGAACCCGAAATATAGAATTAGAAGAGAAAAGAAAGAAGAAAAGGTAAGAAAAGAAAGATGTTCACACTTGAAGTATCGGGAGGAAGAAAAGAACAAGCTATTCTACCACTCCCAAAAGAGAAAGGAAAGGAAACGGAAACGGGGGGAGGAGCCCCAACTCTAACAAGACTCCCGGTCTCCCAGCCATGTATGTATAGCCCCCTTTACCGAATGAAACAATAATATCGAGAAGTACACTACCAAAAGGAGAATTGAATCAGATACATCCGGGTTCCCAAGTCAGTACCGGAATGATCACCCCGTCCATACGGGCAATAGCAGGATATGCACAGTCCCACCCCATGTGCAAATATACCAGGATAGACATCATTAGCAGAACAAATGTGGGGAGCTGCAACCATTACATACGCCAGAGAGGTGGCAGAGTTCAAAGTCGTACCAGCTAGTCTAACAAAGGTGAACCCCCGGAGATCACCAGCGCTAATCAGGTCGCGAGCGACCACTACACCATGACGCCCAACAGAAGCCCGCCCCAGTCGGAACAAAGGGACAAAATGGCCGCCTTAATGAGGACGCAAACAAAGGAGAACAGGATGGACGCTACCCCAAACAAACAGCCCCCACGTCAGACTAAACTTCCATGATCAGGAGACAGGAACCAAAGAGAACGCGGTGGAGCCGACAGCCCGCGACTTATCAGGGTAGCCAGTAGATGGCGCCGACTGTGCCATAAACAAAGGTCACAATATCTCGAAGGACGCCATGATTGTAAAGGAGATCCACCACTAGCAATAATAGAGACAGACGGGGGAAACAATCTACACCATACATACGACACATGCAGCCAGTACGTACAACATTCCAACCCCAATCCCCAGCAAGTATAGATCTATTATTACCGGAGGAGGGCCAAATCCAATGTCCCGGAAACTCCCCAGCCATCAGTGTACTCCTCCACCCCATACGTGAATAATCACAATAAGCTTGAATCACAAAACAAGATGGGAAGGGATATTACTGTAGCACGTGCAGAGGAAGCGCCAAAGTCCGAGACTCCACCAGACAGTCCAACACAGTTCAGAACATAGAGATTCCTAGCCCTGGCCCGATCGCAAATGCCCGCCCAGCCATGGCTCCCGGCCAGAGCCCACCACAGATAGAACAAAGGAGCAAGATGGCCGTCCTCGGCAGAATGGAGTTATCAAAGGGCAAAATGGATTCCGCCAAGCACATTCAGTCTCATTGTCCCAAGGGAGTATCAAAGTCAGGGCAGACAGGCATTCCAGAGTAAGATACAAAAGTAACGGAGCCCGCAGGCAACAGATCTGCAGGAAAGATAGTCGCTGCACTGACGGCTCTGTAAACCACGGTTGCACTGTCCCGGTGGAAGTCTTGATATCCAGCAAGAAGGGAAACAGTGTAGCGTCGCCAAAAGAAACATCTCCCATGTGTTCGGGCGATAACATCGTAGCACAGTCGGAGCCCAATGAAAGCAGATCAGCACTGCGTGGGGAAGAAGTCGGTGGTATAAGCGCCACTGAGAGTATCACACCGTCAAGCATCCTGCCCAGCAAACAGGAGCTCTCACACCACGCAGCCCTCAGGTCGGCAAGCGCTAACATAACAGAGCCGCGGGTCGGCCCGGGTGATGGTTCCACTTCATCCACAGCGTAATGCGCGGCTCGCCCCCCGGCACACCGATCAGGAGCCCCCCCGATGGCACATTCATGGGTCATAGCATAGCCTCCCCTCGCCACAACAGCGCCATCCATTTCCGTCCCTCTGCCGGGAAAGCACGGGGTTAAGTCGGCAAGGTCCGCAAAACGAAACAGGGTCTCAGGTCACCGGTGCAGTTCAGGGCAGCCGGTAACGGAGGCACAGCAGGATGAGACACCCTCGACCGACCAAGGGCGAGGAAGAGTCAGAGGCAGGCACCGTCAGCTGGACACAGACGAATGCGGGGAATGTACGGCGTGTCCCACCAGGGCATCCTACACAGCAGATCGGCGGGGCAAAGACCAGGCGGCCAAAGGAAAGCCCTGTGAGAGGGGTCAATGGCTACAGGCATCCGCGTGTTGCAAGGCAGGTCGTCAGCATTGTCCCGACTCGATCGGGTCACGGAGCTCCAGCAGGCGCCATCTTAGCGGGTCAGTCCGGGCTTCAGCTCAATGTCCAGGAGCGGCCGCCGAAGCAGCTCGGCGATATCTCAAGGTGGGAGGCTGGCAGGGCCCTCGGAAAAACGGCAACAGCCTCCGCTTACTTTCGTCGTTCCCCCGCAGCCACTCAGTAACAGGATGGATAACAGAAGTTATCTGCGGGAGACAAAGGCTCGCGGAGCCGGGCGACTACACGTCTGTCTCCTCCGCCATCTTGGCTCCTCCTGTCAGATCATTTTTTAATGTGACCTGAGCTTGGACGACATTAGATTCGACGGGGGGCAGCCTTGAGAAGCTATAATCTGTTAAGACCAGTACTAAAGGGGTGTGGTCACTTTCTAATCTGGTCATAACTTCCATATCGACAACAGCAGACCATAGCTGCACATCGATCAAAATATAATCGATTCGGCTACCATGTCTGCCATTGTTGAAAGTATTTTTACCCATCCTATCTGATTGTACCCTACCATTTACTGCCCTCAATCCTAGGTTAAGACACAGCCCTTTGAGATACATAGCGGATTGTGTCCACTTCTTTATGGGTACCAGTTCCAGCTGTGGAATTCCCCACACCATGTCCTCAGCCTCGGAGAGCTTCCCGTCTTCTCCATCCAGAGGCTCAAAACAGGTATTAAGGTCTCCCACCACCACCCTATACCCCTCACTCTGTGTATTAGTGAGGAAGTTCTCCAAGAGTGTAATGGTTGGAGAGACTTTCCCACCCTGGAGACCTCTTACATAAACATTCACAAGCAGAATATTAAAACCCTTAGTCGAACGGATCCTAATAACCAGTATATCAGGACTGTCAATTGTAATCTCTTCCACTGTGACTCCTTCATGCTTACGGACCCAGGTGGTCAAACCACCTACTGGTCTCCCTCTATGGCCTTTTACTGCCGGTTTAAAAAAGTTTAAGAAACCAGTGCAGAGTAAAGGAGCAACCGCCCAAGTTTCCTGAAAGGACCAAATATCCCCTTGTTCTATGAACTCCACCCAATCAGGCACACAAAATCTGGACTCCAACCCGGCTATATTCCAACCGGAGATCTTGGTGTGGTGGGGGGATGGCAAAGGCACATTTCCCGTCATGGTGGGGATGTTTTGATTGACTAGTATAGTAGGACTCAAGTTTACTGAGGAGCGGTACGATACTGGATGGTCATTAGACCCTAGGCATGGTGAGACTGGTGAGTCATATAAATACTTCTCAACTGATGCAGTAACGTGGTTTACCCCTGACAGAGGGGAGGCGTTACCAACCCTCGGTCAGTCGTTTTCTTCAAGGGTTGACAGTGGTGTATATCTGTTGTGAGTCAGAAGGGACTGTGTTGAGGCAAATCCCACATTCCCCACGAAAAGAGCGTTTTCTTTTCTGGGTCTTATGGATGGCATATATGGTACTTTGGGGTAAAAATCACATAATTCCCATGTTACTATGCATCCATCTCCCATTTGTGGTTGCCAGCTTCGAATGTAAGGGATCACGCGGTTATTCCTAAAATTTACTATGACCAAGTCTCCTGGTATGTCCTTGGTCATATGACCTGACCACCCAACCCTTCTAACATTTAAGATTTTCCCATCAATATTAGGGGGGAGGGGTCTATTTTTGCTTAACCAAAATGCAACTTTATTTTTTAATTCTTGGTGACCCTCTATTTTCCCATTTGGAAGCTCTGGTACCCCAGAGAGAACACACACAAAGGGTGCAGCCTCTGGCGGTAAGTCAGTACGGGTGGTGCTGCTGTTAATTCTGCCATGATTTGTGCTTACCCCATCTGAGTTAGTGCAATTATTAAGCTGCCCCACTATAGGGACAGCAGTCTTTGACAGGGTGGGACCTTTATTTGGTTTTGGGTCCTGTACATTAGGAGGTGGGATGTTGTGAACAACAGATTGACTTGTGTTTGTTTTCGACGCCCCATTTATTTTAGCCACTGTAATTACAGCTCAGCTGGGTTCACAGTATGGTTGCTTTCAACCAATTTCTTGATTGATAACGGCGTTGGCATTAGTTACTACCTCAATATTCCCAACCTTTTCTCCTATTCTTTTTAGTCTTTCTACTAGCGGCAGAATTAGAGATCTCACTAGGTATTCAATTTGCGCCAGTAGATCTAGTGGAGGGGTTAATATGAGCACTTGTGGTCCTATGTTACTCTTCTCGGATCTTGGGGTACTATTAATAACCTTAAGGGGACTTAGATACAATTTAGCTTGTTTAGCCGACCTTCCCCTGTGCTTAGCACCCTTACGCTTCCTTTTTGTAGGAGCGACCTGTCCAGATGCAGTAAGTTGGGTGTTATCTTTATTCAATATAGTGGGTGGAGTTCCATGGAAACTTTCCTCTGATATGATTTGCACGTCTGGTACACCACTTGTATTCCCCGTATTTAAGTCAGGGCTAGCTACCCTAATTGGTCCATGATCTCGCTCCACAGAAATACCAATGATATTAATGGTATTAATGAGCTCATTTACATTCCCTAATGTTGGAGGAGTTTGGGGAAGTTCAGATAGCCCTAAGGAGGACCGTTTATTGGGTAGTGATCCTAAAGATAAGCATTGTTCGGCCCGCACAATTTCCCGTTCTATGGCAGAGCTAGCCTGCGTTAGATAACGATCAATTGTCCCCTTAAGTGACCCTCCCTGTGAGATAACATTTTTAGGGACCCCTTTTGTGGTCATAATGTTAGTAGTATTTCTAAATGTGACAGGATGTTATCAGACACAGAAGCAGCAACAATACACCCCCTACAGAGTTATGGAATCGTATTAACAAATACAATGGAGTGTAATTGACAGGTCACCTAATTTAAGCTTACTTAGTTGTGTCCAGGTCCATAGAACAAAGTCAAGGGGGGTGGCCCAGCCCAGCCTCCTCTGGCCTCCGAGGGCCACAGAGGGCCTGCCCTTTGCCGGTGGATAGCTCAGCTGCACAAGGTCCCGGGGTACGTGATTCTCCTCCTTTCGTGGCCCCCAGTGAAAAATGACAGTTCTCCTTCCAGCAAAACGCACAGGCAGAGTCAAAGTCCAGTGTCTTCCCCACACTTTCATACATTGGTGTTTGCTATTACCAAATAGTGAATCACAAAAATTCACTATTTGGTAATCACAAACCTTTCCCTGTGTGCATCTGGCCCCCATCCTATCCTACCATCACATCCTACTGTATAGTCCCTAGCATATAATAGAGGCGTGCCCTAAGAGAGGCTAGAGAAGGGGGGGTTCCTCCAACAAAGCTTCGGAAGTGATACAAATACGTAGACATGTTTTGAGGGGAGGTATGTGTTCACCTAGATTTAACTTTTGTCCTGAGCTTGTCTGTGGGTCTATTTAGTGTGTGTATGGGCTACTCGGTGTGCAAGGCATGGTCTAGTCCCGCAGACGACATTAGTCATTCTTAGTCTGCGGTGTATTGGCGTCCAGAGAGGGGGCCCAGATATTGTCATTACTGGTAAGCGGTCTTGGTGCCTAAATGTACGTTTCCCCTACATGGCCAGTCAGAAGAGCACGCTTGTCCCTTCAGCATGAGTCGAGATGCGTGGTATGCACCAGTAGCAGAGTACACAGAATTTGGCACCCATTAATGCTGTTTGCCACCCAGCAACACCACTGAGAGGTATCTTCTTCAGTGAGTGAGGCATTATGTATTAACACCAACATGGCAGACTTCACAATGGAATACAGACTGGTGCTATGTAATGTGCCCCAAACTGATGCCCAATAAGCATGCAATTGCACACAGGACCATAACACAAGGGTAATATCACACCCTGCAGTATGACTTCTCCAGCAGTTGTTGCAAGGGATCAGTTTCACTTTTTGCAGCCTATATAGAAACCAGTTGTGCAGTATTTCGCTTGGGGGTGTCACTCGCAGAGTGTACACCCCCAAGCGGCTTCGGGCATATAGTATGGCCCGTGGACAGGTAGGTGCTCGTGATTGACTCGCATGTATCAGCGCGAGCCTGAAGCCCGAACGTTCTGTGTTGCTCACTTTTATCCTGTTCGGGTGAGGTAGGAGGGCTAAAAATGTTGGCGCTGTGGGGAGAATATTGTCGTTGCTTTGTCAGAAGTTAAATATTGAATTGGGTCATGGAATCCGCCACTTCAGTACGAGAAGCATTGCGGATGCTTTGTGAGGCTGGGAGGGGGGATTTAATTGTGCCCGGCGTGCTTTCATCTGCATGGGCTGGTTTGGAGCGGGGGGCGTCAGGCAAATTTGGTACACACTAATTTCGGATTGGGGCAGCATAAGAAGCAGCAAGATTGGAGTTTTCTATTAGAGATGTTAAAAAATTGGGGTGATGGTCTTCAGATTGTTGTCTTCGTTATATCAGAAAGTTGGAACATGATAGTTAGGGCCCGATGTAGGTAAATCTCATTTACCGACTCTAGAATACCGAATTCTACCGATTTGGTATTCTAGATTCGGTAAATGAGATGTAGGAAATAATTCGGTAATTTTTACCGAATCGGTATGATTCGGTAATTACCGAATCGGTATTTACCGATTCGGTAATTGCCATTTATTCCTATGGGCCTTGAGGCCCACAGGAATCAATGTCAATTACCGAATCGGTAAATACCGATTCGGTAAAATTACCGAATTGTCAAGGGGACAGGGTGTCACTTTGACACCCTGTTGCATCCCTGATTCTGGCCCTAAGGGCATGTATGTGTGCCACATGGCACAGGTGTACATGCACAGATGTGTATGTACACAGGAATTCGTTATTTACCATGAAATGTATCTTCTAAATATAAAAGAAATGATTTCAATTTTTTTTAATTTGCACACATGGTGTTGATGTTAGGCTGTTGAAGCGACAGTACTGATTTGGGCATTATTCAGATCATCGAGGGTTTTATCTTAGAATAAGCGTTATTATGTACCTCATTTTTTCCCTTATGTTATTTCTTCCACCTCCCTCTCTTTACCCTTTACCCCCTGCCTCCCCTCCCCCACAATTCTCCCACCTCTCTCGGTCCAATCAATATTTAATAGTCTAGTTTATGGTCGTAGTTTGTTAGAGATAATTTAGCTGCTGAAACGTATTAACGGCGACAGAATGTGTTGTTTGGAGATAAAATGGAACTGTTGTTGATGACAAACGTCCAGTTTTTTCAAATTAGGATGAACTTAAAGGGGGACAGGAAAAATGCCTGAGTTAGTGTTTTTCCTGGTGGCAGAGTTGGAGGAGATCAAGACAGGCAGGAAGGGTTGGGGGCATTAGGAACAGCTTCGGACAGAGGGAAACACGGGAGAGAAGTTGGAGGCAAGAAGTAGGCAGGAGATGGAGATAGGGGTTTGGGAGGTGGATCTGGCTGAACAAGGTTGGGTAATAGTTGCTACGAGGATATTGCTTAGGAGCGGGGGGTGTTAGGTTGGAACATGTTTGTATTTTGATCTGTATTCTAATATATATTGTATTGCCTACCTGTCCAATAAAGCGGCCTTTTACCCCAGATTTGGGACTTGGATTTGCTTATTGCCCGATGAAAGTTGGAGAGAGGACCAGCACTGAAAATCTGAGTCAGTCTTGTCTATCATGAATTGTAAATTAGCAACAATCATGTCTTCAAGTCTTAATGCTTTCCAAGTGAAGCCACACTCGTTGTCCATCTACTGTAGCTGACATCTGGTGATCAACAAGGCTACACTTTGGCCCCAGTTAATTCTATAGCCTGAGAAGACGGCAAAGTAATAAGAAACGGACCTGAGAGATCCGGGTCACTAATCGTTAAGTGGATATCATTGGTGTACAGCAGTATTTTGTTTTGCCCTGCTGCAGTCACAATACCTAGTTGCTCTGTTTGCAGAATGGCAGTCAGTAGGAATAGGAAGGCGAATAGAAGCTGAGCGGGGAGCATCCTTGTTTCGTTCCACGGTGGATTGGGCACATTTGGGATATATGTACCCCACAGTCAATCTGTGCAGTTCGGTAGCGGAAAATAAATCATCTCACTTTCACTTTGAAGTTTCCAACACAAACCTGCCCTCTCCGGTGTAGGGAATAAGTATCCCCATTCCATCCTGTCAAACACTTTTTCAGCATCTTGCTAGAGTAGAATTTTGTCATTGTTGTCCACCTTCACTTGCCACAATATGTTGGATAGAGTGCGCAGGAGGTTTCTCGGGGAGCGCCCTGGGACGAATCCACCTTGGAATTCATGGATAGGGCTCTCCAGCATTTTTTTCAACCTGTTTGCCAAGAGTTTGGTGAGGATTTTCAGATCAGTGTTGATGAACAAAATAGGACGATTAGTGGGGTCTTTACCTGCCTTCAGAATCAGGTTAATTCTCGCTTTGGTATACTCTGCCCTTGCCCATCACTTTCTTGAAACGTTTATGCAATATAATTAAACCAGCAGTGCTTGTTTTGTTCATAAATTTCATTAGGGTATCCCTCATACCACAGGCCTTTGTTATATGCAGGTTTGGGATTGACTTCCCAGTCAATTCCTCTGATATTTCCCCCCTCCAGAAGTATACAATTTTCCCTGGAGACAGTGGGTAAGCAATCCTTCTCCATAAAGTCTTGCTCTCCACAGATGCACTCCAGTCTATCCGGCTGTACAAGTGTCCCAAAACCTTGGCCAAAAACATCAGCTATCTCCACTGGGTGGGCCACCAGCTATTTTTGCTCATTTGAGCTGCCAAAAACCTGCCCACCTTTTCACCCTGTTCGTAATGACTCCACTTTAGTCAAATTAGGGCGTACTCTGCCTGAGTTGTGAAATAAGTATTTCAGTCAAATGTATCCCTTTATATGTGGAAGAGGAATGGTGGCCTAGGGCTACGATCATATTGTTTGTTCAGGGAACTGATTTCTGCCTCCAACAGGTGTTGTTCATCCCACAATTTCCTCTTCCAACTGCCAGAGTCTCACATTAGTAAGCCCCTCATCATGGCTTTCCCTGCTGCCCACAATGTGTGGGAGGATGAGACTGAATCTTTATTCTTGTCCTGATAGTCATGCAGGTGGTCAGTCAGACCCTGATTCTCAGCCGGCTGCTACTATCTGGCCATGTTCATCCACCATCTTTTGGCCGCTGGGACAACATGTCCAAGGTCAAGTTCTAAGAGCACTGGGGAATGGTCTGACAGACTTCCCTCAAGAATTGCATAGTCCATTGGCGCTGACAGTGCAGGGTGAGTAAGTACAAAGATAATATATTGTACAGCATGAGCTGTGCACACAGGAAACAAATGTGCATTTACTGTCCTTTGGGTGCAGCAGTCTCCATGGATCAAACAGTCTAGTATCCTTCATCGAATCTCTCAAGATCGCTTTGTCTTAAGCATTTGGTTTGCGTATAAGTCCGGTTCTATCTGTGTATGGTTCTATAGCAAAATTCCAATCCCCATCAATCATCACCTTTGCTGTATCAAACTCCCCAATCACCCTGGCGAGAGTGTAAAACAGGTCAGCCTGTTCGAGTTAAGAGCATTCACCAAGCCTAATGCTAGGCGTGCATTAATCATTCTTATCTTTGCAAAGACATATCTTTCCTCTGGGTCTTCCCAGGTTTACATTAGGGAATACTGTAGAGACTTATGAACTAGCATAGCTACTCCACACCTCATATAAGCTGTTGAACCAAGTAAGGGTGCTGAATGTCCACTCATCCAGCAGTGCAGCTACTACTCACCACCCTGCCACCCAATCCTGTTTTATTTGTCCAACTCATATTGGGATAGGTGAGTTTTCTAAAGGAGGCCAATGGCAGGGGGTTTTGTGGCTAAGTATGGTAGATTTTGTTTTTCTCTTATTATAATGGGACATCCCAGTCATAGTCAGAGGCAGGAACTGCAAGGCCCTGTCCTTTGGCCAGTCACATCAATTGAGGGAGCTAATCTGCTGTCCCTGATGCAGCTACCACCACTCATAGTCTTCTTTGTCCCAATAGGAGATATGGACCCTCCAGTGGGTTTGACACTCCTGGGTCGAATGGTCAGTTATAGGAAATGTGGAGAGGGTGCCAAGGAGCAGGCACTAACAAAGATGTAATTAAAACAAATATGAGTGACAGAAGGTCATGTCGGCAGATACTGCTGTCCACCTCCTAATACGGGTATACAAGAAAACAAGTGAGCTTGCTATAATTGAGCCATAGCTTTAAACTGGAAGTCTATCTCCCCAACTCTCAGCTCTCCCGCATCCTTATACCAGTACAAACAAACATTGGTCCACTCCCGGGGCAGTCCATACTTCCTCTGTTTCCTTTACCAGTACTGTGAGTGCATGAAAGGGTTCTCAGCACAGTGTTGACACACAGCATAAAGGCCAGGGTGCTGAAGGTGATGCCTCACGCCATCACTGACTCGGTCCTGCTATTTGAAGTGGAAAACACCAGAAGCAATAACCAGATAGATCTTACCATAAGACTGGTGCCACTTTAACCTCATCCCCCTTGCAGTGTCTACACCTCCACCAGCTCAGTCCATCAGGGGGAAGCAGAATTTGTCAGACTCTTGGGGTTCCCTTTCTTTCTTTCTGTTGGTCACTTCTTCCAGTCTTTAACACACTGCCATTGAATCAGACTGAGGGTTCATCTTCCCCACCGCCCTGTGGGAGGTCTGTGAGTGTGGCAATGGCTGCTCATTGATGAGGCCAGAGGAGTCGATATTAAGAGTCTCTCAACTCGACAGGAACCACTTTAGTTCTTTCAGATCAGAAAATTCCCTGTGCTTGACAGTATGGAGACTGGCTCCATTAGGCCATATTGAATATTTAACTTTCGTAGAGCGAACCTCTGCATCAGAATTCTTTTCTGCTATATCATGGTATCCTGAGAGAAGTCTGCAGCAATTATTATTTTGGCTTTTTTGTGAATGAATGACACTTTATGAAGTTTTGCTGCCAGCATCACGTCTGGCCTGCTTGTGCCACAAAAAGCAAGCTATAATCGGCCTGGGCAGCGTTCGATTCCCACAGGTCCTGGATTCTATGTGCTCTCTGGAAGTCGAGGGGGAAACTGCTTCACCCTCTCCAATTGGTTTTTAGGCCAAAATTCATCACCAAAACAGACCTGCTAGATTTATATATGAAACCATCGGGGTGCCTTTTTAGACCAAGGCCTGCCAGCCATTCTCATTTTGCTTGACCTGTCGGTAGCGTTTGACACAGTTTCTCATAAGATACTGCTTCAGCGCCTGGAAGCAAAAGGGGTAGGAGGATTAGGCTTACAATAGCTTCAATTTTTCTCACTTACAGAGAGCAAGTGATGTCCCTTGAACCATTTACATCAACATCTGAAGCACTGCTTTATGGTGTTCCCGGGGTTCAGCATTGAACCTTACCCTTTTCAGTGATTACCTAGCTCCACTTGCACCTATCATTGAAACCTTTGGCATACAAGCTATCTTCTATGCCGGAGAAATTCAGCTTATCCTATCCCGAGGCAAGAAGACAGAGGCAACTCAGCTGGCATCTAAGAAATGTCTCATCTATGTTGCTGACTGGATGAGAAAGAGCTGCCTGAAATGCAACTCTGATAAAACGGAGATGCTAATTTTTGGTCAGGCGATGGAAGACTGGACCAAGTATTGGTGGCCAGTGGAGTTAGGCCCAGCACCATAGCCTACAACTGTGGCCAGAAATCTGTGGGTTCAATTTGAAAACAAGTTGCGCTTTAACCCCTCCCTGCCCCTGCGGGCCCCTCCCCCTGCCCCCAGATTCTGTCTGTAGCAGGTGCTTGCTTCTCCTTGGTACGAGCCTTAAGTAAAACCCTGAAGTTCCTCCCAATTGAAACTAGGAAAACAATTGCACATGGTATAATAGCATCTAGGCTCGACTATGCCAAGGCCATGTATTTGGGGCTTCCTAAATAGCTAACTGAGCGGTTGCAGATAGTGTAGACTGCAGCAGTGATGTTAACAGGACCGGACTGGCCATAGCGGGCACCGGGCAATCCCCTGGTGCGCCGCACGGGTGGGGGCCGGTTTTGGGGCCCTGGGGCCGTTTTTGTTACAGGGCCGGCCGAGCACTTTGCCAGGGCCGGTTGTGGTTCCCAGTCCGGCCCTGGATGTTAATTTCACAAATTCCTTGCAGACATCTAATTGCTCACTGGCTCAAAAACCTGCACTGGCTGCCAGTGTTAATGTGAAAATAGAGAGGGGACTGTTTATATGGAATTGAATGTATTTGTCCATTAAAATGATATCTTATCATTATTATTAGAATCGCAATATAAACAAGCAGGCCCTCAGACTAAGGTCTGGGATTGCTGATTCATAGGTCACAGGTGGGAGGATGCATAGCTGGTAGGCTTACGCTCAGGTAGGAAACTCTTGATCAATCCCACAGATAGAAGCAGCGACATTACAAAGGGTCAAAGGAGATTGCCCTAATAAAGCACACATGGCTGGAGGGGGTACACATGTTCCTAAAAACACCATAAAATTCATATGCCACATGAGTTAGGAACACATAGCCAATCAAGACCTAGCACACGTAGTGATCACGCATTCCCCATGTCGGACATCTGTACACATCCACCACTGGCCACATTCTGTCAACGCAAGGTTGAGACTCACCTGTCGTAACCATTAGATAATTAATGTATTACTCCAAAGGCAGCAACCAACATTCCTCACCATATATGGCACGCCAGAAACGTTTACGACATACTGAGTTTTATATATAAGTAGGATAACTACAGAATGCAAATGGAGACAGTCACCATTCCCTGTGCCTGTAACTGTACTACCAGCCGTAATGTTTAATTAAACATACTGTTCCTTGTCTTTGATTTTTAAGGGATTTCAAACTCAAGCAATACCAGTTAGAGCATCCTCTTTAAAGCACTTGTTATTGCACATTGTGCTTTCTATAAGACCCCCACTAGTTACTTGATTAACAGGCTTGTTCACTACCAGCTGGTTACATCTTTAAGACTGTCTGAAACTCTGTTATTGAGAATCCCTAAGTTCAAGCTTGCCATTCGTGGAGGTCGATCCTTCATCTACTTGGCCGTCATGGCCTGGAATAAGCTCCCTCTCCCACTGTGTACATTATCAAAGGAAAACATCTTTAGATCTCAGCTCAAAACTCGGCTATTTGATGACTAAAGTTAAGCTTGATGCTTCTTAGCACCGGGGCACCGAGCTGGGCAGTTGTGTGCTCTATAAATCTGATTGATTGCGCTACAATAGAAGGAGAAAGGGAAAGAAGTTTTACGGTCCCTTAAGAATAAAAAAAAAAAGGTAGTGGCAATTTTTTATGATGTGAGCTGCGAAGGTGAATTTGCTGTGAAATAACATACCTAACTATCTGGATAAGCAGACTGGGGTGGAAACGGTACCAAGTTCTGTAGGCCACCATCAAGATGACCAAAACAAAGTTTGGTTAATGAGGATAAGTACCTCAGTCTTCTCTTCATTCAGTTTGAGGCAGTTTTGTCACATTCACTCTGCAACATTAGTGAATCATCTATTAAAGTTAAATTGTGTGGTGGGGAAGCCTTTCGCGATGGCAACGATGATCTGTGTCGTCTGCACTGGATGTGATGTTAAAATACCGCTAGTGGCGCCATGCGGATATTAACTAACAATTACCTCAAGGCAGAGCTTTGAGGTACACCAAAATGTATGGTGAATTCTTTAGATAGGTTTGGTGGGGCAATGACAGCTTGACTCCTGTCGCGGAGAAGGATTGCAACTAATACAGGGCTTTACTGGAGGATCATTGCCTTTTTCCACAATCTCTTAACAAACAGGAAACATATTAGGGTTTATGTACAAGCCCCTATCGCCACCACAACATCACTTATACGGACGTTGTGGTGGCGATAGGGTCTGCGCCTTATTTACAAGGTAGTGTTAAGCCACTTAATGTGGCTTAATGCTGCCTTGTACATAAGGCGCCCTTCCACTCTATGGTTAGCATAAAAGGGGCGTGCAGTGGGTGTTGTGGTAGGCGTTCCACTGCAACGCCCAATGTACTTGATGCTGTCCCCTATGTACAAGGGTGGCGTACATAGGTGGCAGCGCCAAAAATAAGACCAGGCAAATCCTAGTCTTAAGTTGGTGAAACAAGGAGAAATGCATTATTTCTCCACGTTTTTGCTTTTTTCAGGTGTGCTGCCTGATGCTGCACACATAGACAAAGCAAAATGCCATGGTTTGTTTATGTACAGGAAGGTGTCCCTTCCTCTACATGAACAAACCTTTTTAAAAAATGCCATTTTGTAACTATTATGTGTGCTGCATGAAGCAGCACAAATGGAAGTTATAAAATGGCAATTTAGGATTGTTTATGTGAAGGAAGGGACACCTCTTTGACTTTGCCAATGGGGATCTCTTTCCTTTGCCATTTTTTTTAATGATGCCATCAAGACGGAGCCTCTGTTCCCTGCTTGTCATCCCGGTTTTTCTGTTCCTATGTGTGCGTGGCTCTGTCTGTCTGTGTGTGCGTGGCTCTGTTCAGATTCAGAGTGCAGAGTGCAGAGTGCAGATTCAGAGTGCAGATTCAGAGTGCAGAGTGCAGAGTGCAGAGTGCAGATTCAGAGTGCAGATTCAGAGTGCAGAGTGCAGATTCGGAGTGCAGATTCAGAGTGCAGAGTGCAGAGTGCAGAGTGCAGAGTGCAGATTCAGAGTGCAGAGTGCAGATTCAGAGTACAGAGTGCAGATTCAGAGTACAGTGCAGATTCAGAGTGCAGATTCAGAGTGCAGATTCAAAGTGCAGATTCAGAGTGCAGAGTGCAGATTCAGAGTGCAGAGTGCAGATTCAGACTGCAGATTCAGAGTGCAGAGTGCAGATTCAGAGTGCAGAGTGCAGAGTGCAGAGTACAGAGTGCAGATTCAGAGTGCAGAATCAGAGTGCAGATTCAGAGTGCAGAGTGCAGATTCAGAGTGCAGAGTGCAGATGCAGAGTGCAGAGTGCAGATTCAGAGTGCAGATGCAGAGTGCAGATGCAGAGTGCAGATTCAGAATGCAGAGTGCAGATTCAGAGTGCAGATTCAGAGTGCAGAGTGCAGATGCAGATTCAGAGTGCAGATTCAGAGTGCAGATTCAGAGTGCAGAGTGCAGATTCAGAGTGCAGATTCAGAGTGCAGAGTGCAGATTCAGAGTGCAGAGTGCAGATTCAGAGTGCAGATTCAGAGTGCAGAGTGCAGATTCAGAGTGCAGATTCAGAGTGCAGAGTGCAGATGCAGATTCAGAGTGCAGAGTGCAGATGCAGAGTGCAGATTCAGAGTGCAGAATGCAGATGCAAAGTGCAATGCCATTCATTTAACGATTAAGCTATTGGCAATGTAAATGACCATGCTATTTATTTATGATTTTTTTTAAAAAGTCATGAGCAATGCCAATAGCTCTACCTTTAATAATGCCGAGACCATCGCATTGTAAATGCTTGTTTTTTTAGCTCTCACCTACCAGACAGCACAAGCTATCTGTTTGGCAAAAGACCTATTGACAACTGACACGGGCTTAGAGACCGCCCATTTCAGTCGTGGAGTCTGCTGATTGTGTGCCATGCTGAAAGCAACTGCTCGACAAACTATTTTTGTTCAGAGAAAATGCAGGAACCACAAGTTTGTTTTTTCTGAACTAAAAAATAAATGGCTTAATGTGTGGGTGCCGTTTTTCTGTGTGGATGAGGTCAATTATATATTTGCCCTACCTATTTTAACCATGCCTCACACAGCAGACATGGGCAGGTAAAATGGGTGAGAGTTATCTCACATCTATAGAGTAGGACAACCATCACTGTGACCCAGCAGTTCTCTGGCTGACATATATTAGGTCAAGGGTTACCACAGGCACAGCTCCACTGAAAGTAATCCAATGGTTTGCCTGAATCTAAAGAGAGCAGGGAAACTGCATCTTTGGCGGAACAGAAGGATCGCTGGTTTACCATGCTCATCCCACTTCACCAAACCATAAATACAGGTTCTAAGCCCCCTCTACCTGCAATCAAATGTGCTGTCTGTGGACATTGCAAACACACAAAGAGATCAAGAGGGAAATAAAGTGCACAGCGTACGTCCTCCGAAAAGTTAACAGATCTAACCACAATAAGTTTGGGCATCAAGAGGGAATGCGGAAAAACGTTGTATTCCGTATTAAATATCCATAGGTTGAAATATCAGATCCAGTTTTTTCAGATAAGGAAGCTTCACCCACATAATGTGGCATGCTTCATCCTAGGCTTTCTCACCCCATCCTGGTAAGATGGTACTACCAGGGTGGACTAAATCTCATGGGTATGAGGGAGATCTGGAAAAAATTATAATTGTTGGATAATTGCAGGGATCCAGATAAAATACCTTAGGGTAATCCTATAGAATATCCCTTTATTGTTATGTACTCTTGATATGATTAAAAGAATAGAGGGGGGTGTTTTAGGGCACTATGACCCTCTCATCTATTTTCCTGCTACAGTGTATGCTTTTGGGGGTGCACTGTCAAAATATCGATTCCAAATTATCGACCAACACTAATATCACGTTAAAATTATCGAAGGTGAAGAATATCGAGGTCAAGAATATCGTTGGACAGAATATCGACCCTAAGGTAAGTAATATCGATTTTTTTTATATCGATGTAAGTAATATCTAAGTTAGTAATATCGATATCAATTATATCGATGTTACTAATTTCGATGTTACTAATATCGATGTTTGTTTATGTATTTTATTATGTATTTTATATGTATGTGTTATATATTTTTGTTAAGTTTTTTATTTGTTTTTCATTATATGTGTGCTATTTTTTATATATTAAAAATGTTATATTTAACTTGATGATGATGATGATGATAAAACAATGTTTATTTAGACCATAGTCTCTAAACCATGCATAAAACTTTAGATCCACATAGTGATAACATAATAAACCACAATTCATTTTAAAACAGTTTACAAAGATATAAAACCTTAAAATCACAATAATGGAATGTATCTAAAATTTTTAAAATATACCACCCTCCTTTGTTGCCTACATTACAAATTCTCTTGTTGCTTTCCAAAACTTCCCCAACGCAATTGTAATATCTAACAATTACATTTCTGTAAGAAGACCAACCGTGTCAGCACGTGAATTCACCTTATATTTTAAAAATGTTGGACGTAAAAACACTTTTCGTACTGCTAAAATCAATGTACAGTCAAACAATATATGTAAAATATCACTTCTTGCTCCTAAGCCACATTTACAAATACCATCTGGTTGGATCAAGGCTGCTTTTATTTTCCCTTCAATCTTCCAAGGATTTATGCCCACACAAACCTTTAAGATATCGTGTCTTAACCATTTGTTGGGCAGCAGATCCAGATATGGGAACCGGACCTCCTTTTCCCATTCGCTCCTTATCCAATTGACCGATTTTTTTACCCTCAGATAATCATGGTCTTGTGATCTAGAGTATTGGAGCCCTTGGACCCTAAGCATTTTGTTGGTAAAGCCTACATCCAAGGTTGGCGATAAGAGGTTCAATTTTAGGTGCGCAGCTACCGTCTGGAGGGGTTACCTTACATCCCAAGCCCAGCGTAAGCTGCTTGTTTGAATTTCCTCTCTGCACCATATTGAGACCTTCTGTGCGCCACCAAGCTCCTGGCGTTTCCAGAATCTTAATAAGGACATTTGAGTCTTTACGTTCCATGCTATTAACCCTACCTCCATTCTAATTGCTTGGACCATGGTACAATTTGGTAGAGACAGCAGCATTGTAAGAATCTTTCCTTCTTCACGATCCCACCCCCTTTTACCGTACAGATAGAGCACTTCTGCACCGTAAAGGACTTGCGGGGGGATCATATCTTCAAATGCCTTTAAAATCGGTCTGTGTGACATATCACCATAATCTTTATTACATTTTTTCAATCCACAGGCCGATGAAAAAGCCTTTGCAGTTTGAGCCTCCAAATGAGTACTCCACTTTAATGCGCTGTCAAACCAAAGGCCTAAGTATTTATATTCGCTTACTATATCTAATTTGTCCTGTCCTAAAAACCAATTAAAGTTTTTTATCTCCTTCCCAAAACATAGGACCTTTGTTTTTTCCATGTTCACAGTTAGAAGCTTTTTGTCACAGTAATTTTTAAACACATTTAATTTCCTTTGTAGGCCCATTTCAGTTTGGTCAAGTATCACGAGATCATCTGCATATAAAAGACATGGCACTTTATTTCTATTCATGCGCGGACTTGCGCTTCTTTCAATTTCCAATGCTGCATGGAGATCTGCTAAGAAAATTAAAAAAAGCAAGGGTGCCAAAACGCACCCCTGTCTAAGGCCATTCTTTACTAATAATTTATGGGTTAGTGATCCCTTTGTATCTCTAATGACCTGGGCCCAATTGCCACTATGTAACTCTTTTATAATATTCAGGTTGCCATCCTGCATTCCATAATTTTCCAGCACTTCCCAAAGGCTATTGAGGTCCACTGAATCAAAAGCCGCCCGGAAATCGACAAAGCAACAAAATAGTTTACCATTTTGCTCTATCGATTTCCTGGCCAGTGCCCACACGGCAAAACAGTGATCCATTGTGGAGTGGCCTTCTTTAAACCCACCCTGTTCCACTGGCACAATAGACAATTGTTCCCCCCAGTCTTTTATCTTGCTTAGTATTATTTTCGTGAATATCTTTTCTCCTATATCTAATAGGTTAATTAGCCTGTAATTCTTAGGGGCGTGAACATCCCCTTTCTTGTGTAACGTCCTTATTATTGCACCCTTCCAGTTTGTTGGGATCTTCCCTTGTTCTAATATTATTGCAAACATTTTAGAGAAGAATTCCGCCCACCAGGTCTGGTTTGAGTTTAAAATCAGGGCTGGTAGATTATCTGGGCCTGCAGCTCTTGTTAAATTCAATGTCCGTATTGTCCTAAGGACATTCGCTGCTGAGCAATCTTGTTTTAAATCCTCTACTAGGCCTCTCCAGTCCCTTGATACCTCATTTCCAATTCCACTCCTCGGTGCGTATAATTTCTGTATATAGTCTACCCAGGCCCCCTCTTCCACTATGCAAATCATTGGAGCAACCAAAGATTTTGTAGCTGACTGGATTAGCTTCTTTGCCGGGCGGTCTTGAGCTACCCTACCATTTAGGCAGAAGAAACTTTTTGTAGCTAGGTAATTAACCAACTTAAGTTATTTAATTTAATTTTATGTTTTAGTACTGGAGCGGGTTGTGGGTTTATAGGGGAATAGGGTGGGAAGTAATTTAATTATAGTAAATTAATTATTCATTTTTAGTAATTGTAAATTCATTTTAATTCATTTTTGCGTTTAAGTTCTGTAGTGGGTTGTGGGTTTATAGGGGAATTGGGTGGGAAGTAATTTAATTGTAATTAAGTAATTATTTATTTTGAATTGATATTGATAATTATTTTATTTATAATTAAATATTAATTGAAAATTAATTATTTTAATTGCCAATTAATTTTTTTAATTGGTAATTAACGTTTGTAATTGGTAATTGCGTTTTTAATTGGTAATTAATTTTTTTAATTGGTAATTGATATTTTTACTTGTTAATTACTTGTTATTAATTGGAAAATCATTTTATTAATTGGTAAATCATTTCTCATTACAAAAAAAAATGTGTTAATCAATTCTTAATTATTAATATGTTTTTTTGTTTTGAAAAATAGTTTAGTGTTCAATATTTATTATTTGGTAATTTAAATTTCTTAAATAATATTTATTGGTATTTATTGTTAATTTATTGTTAATTAATTATTCCATTGTAATTATGTTTTTAGTAATTATTAATGGGTATTTGCAAATGATGAAGAGTTATTTAAAAATTACATTTTTAAATATTTTATTTACAACAATTATTTATAAGTATGTTATATTTAACTTCTACGCTATCCAATGCTTTCCCTACTGTTGCACTCTCTGGAGTTGGAATAGTAATTTTTACCCTTACGCTATCCAACGTTTTCCCTACAGTTGCACTCTCTGGAGTGGGAATAGTAATTTTTACCCCTACGCTATCCAACGCTTTCCCTACTGTTGCACTCTCTGGAGTTGGAATAGTAATTTTTACCCCTACGCTATCCAATGTTTTCCCTACTGTTGCACTCTCTGGAGTTGGAATAGTAATTTTGACCTCTACGCTTATGCAACGGTTTCTCTACTATTGTGCTCTCTGGAGTGGGAATGGTAATTTTAAGTTCTATGCTATCCAACATTTTTATTAATGTATTTTTTTTACTTATGGATTTTGAATAGTATTTTTATTTATTTAGTTATTTAATTTTTTTGTATACATTTAGATAATGTAGTATTTCATTAATTTTTAAAATATTAAAGGTATATTTATTTTTATGTATGTTTATGTTTGTAAATGTATTTGTAATTTATAATATTTTTTATTAATTTATAAATTATTAAAATAATTATTACAACTTATTGTTATGTGCGTATATATTATATATTTTCTGTATTTGTTTAATTAATGTATTATTCTTATATATGTATTTATTAATTTTAAACATTATTAGATATTTTTAACTATGTTTATTTTATTTATTAGTGTTATTTACTTTATTTTACATTTATATTTTTACAGGGAAAAAAACGATATTTTTAACATTGATATTTTTAACATCTATAGTTTTTTTCGATATTTTTGTACTTACCATGTTGTAGATAGGATGTCGATATTCTTGCCTTCGATATTTCTGTATCGATATTCCTGTAGGTCGATATTTTCAATGTCGATATTTTGTCAGTGATTCACTTTTGGGACCTGTGACCCTCACATCTATTTTCCTGCCAACATGTTTCGGCCCATAAACTAACCTAACATACTCTTTCGGGCATTCATCAGGACTAATAAAGGTAGAGAGAAAAGCTCCTTCTTAAACTAGAATGGCACCACTACATGCAGATGAAACAAGGACTTCCTACCTTACATGCATGGGAGTGACAGGCCAACTTGGTCACATCTGGAGATGTTAGGGAAGCCTGAGTGTGTGTGCCTTACCACACGGTTCATGGCTGCCCGAGAGGATAGTCAGGGTGACCTGGAGCCTGGCAGAATGGCCCAGGTACCTTCCAAAAAAAAGGAAGGGCAAGTGCAGCTGGAAACCTGCTCCTAAAACTCCCATGGTCTGGTAGGAAGCGTAACCTGAGGGTGACTCCCCGGAACCTATAGGAGAGGACATTGCCTACTTGAACTGACCGGCTAACAGAAGGAATGGGCCCACCAGGGAGGAGTTCTGCAAGGCGCAGATGGAGTGCCCAATTCTTGAGGACCAGTGGTGGCAAGCTGAGGCCAAGGCAAATGACAACACCTCTGGTGATCACCTGATCTACTGGGAGAATGTTCTCTTGTATAGCAAGTCTAAGATTCTGGAGCCTGATGCAGCGCGTGTTGGTGGTCCCCCATGACACAGGGCCTTTCTCCCGCAGCTGGCTCTTGCTGTTACCCTGCCAGGTCATTTAGGGCAGGACAAGTCCTTTGAAAGTTTTGTCACCCACTTTTATTGGCACAGGATGAGGATGGCCTAAAATGTATTCTGCAGGTCAAGCCCTACCTGCCAGCCCAGTGGCAAGTCAAGGGAGAAGGATAGGGCTCCCCTGCAGCCAGTCCCTGTCATTGGCACTATCTATGAATGGATGTGCATCAACATTGTTAGGCCTCTGGACCCCATGACAGCCCTTGGCAACACGTTCATCCTTTTCTTGGTGGACCATGCCTCCTGATACCTGGAGGCTATACCTCTGAGGATTTGACTGCACTTACAGTGGTCAAGGCACTGGTGGGGATCTTTACCCCTGTGGAGTTCCCCAAGGATGTTGTATCCAACTAAACAATGGTACGAACTCTATGTCTGCGTACACGAAGTCTATGTTGAAGGAGTATGGGCTTACCCATAGGTTTTCTGCACCTTACCACCCCCACATTAATGGGCTTTTGGGAAGGTTCTACAAGACCCTCAAAGGCATGATCATGGCATGTCAGAACCCTTGAGGCAGGAGTGGGCTGTATTCTTCTCGTGCCTGTTGTTTGCATACAGGGAGATACCACAGAAGGGGCTGGGTTTAGCCACTTTGAGCTTCTGTTCGGAAACCCTGTGTGACAACCTCTCAGTCTGTTGAAGAAGTACTGGGAGCAAGCTCCCAGGAAGTCCCTCCAGGACGTGGTCAGCTACATGCTGGTACTCCGCACTCAGATGAAGTGCTTCTGGAAAATGGCCAAAGAAAGCACAGAAGCTAGCCAGGAGGTCATGAAGCAGTGGTTTGACCAGAAGGCCACTCTGGTCAAGTTCCAGCATGGCCAAAAAGTGTGAGTGATGGAGCCTGTGGAGCCCTGGAAGACCAGTGGTGTGGGCCTTCTGAGGTAAAAAAACACAAGATTGAGGTCACCTACCTGGTGGACCTCAAGTCTCCGAGGTACCCTTTAAGGGTTTTGCTCATCATTTACCTCGAACCCCACTTCGAGGAGTCCGAAATTACAATTTTGAAAATGCCACATTTAGAGTTGGCATATTTCTGCCTTAGCCATCTAGTGCCTGAAACCTATGGGTGTAGACAGCCACACACAATAGAGAGCTTAGGTGGGCCTGGATGGGCCATAACTGGCAGGATGAGACGGTAGAGCTGAGCACAGCCCTACTTACACTTGAACAGGCTGTGTCCTGCCTCCACACAAAGGAATGCATACCCCCAGTAGTTTGACTGTAGCCAGGAAAAGGAAGGCAGGATGCCTTTGGACTTCAAAGGGAAACCTCTAGACACTTCACCCACTAAAAAGGAAGACTCAGGAATAAATATTGGACCCCGGAGACAAACTCTTCAGTACACTTCTGGACCTTTGGATACTCTCCCAGAAATAAGGACTGCTGTGCTGCTGAAAGGACTGCCACTCCGACTGACCGCTGCTCTGAAGAACTGTTGCCCTGCTGTGTTGACCTTTGGCCTGCTGACCTCTTGCCTGAGTGAAAAGGCATGGACCTTTATCTGTTGAACCCAGGAACCCAAAGGTGAGTCCAAGTGCTAGTTGGCTGGACTCTTGACTGGAGCTTCAAAGGACAGAAGGTTCCACCAACCTTGAACCGAGCACCTGGACTCTGCCAACTCTAAGTCCTACCTGCTAAGTGATGCCATCCCACTCCAGGACCCTTGGAAGTGGGCCTAAGTTGCTCTGTCTCCCTCTGTTGACCAGGTCATGTTTGGTGTCTCATGGAATGTAATTTAAAACCCCAATTTATGGTGAACTCAGATTTTAAATTATAATTTTGGAAATACCCCTTTAGTTGACACTTAGGGGGTCATTAGGATGGCGGGCGGACTTTGCCCTCCTGCCATCTTCGTGGTAATAGGGACCAGCCGCCATAAGGGCGGGGGTCCCATCACCAGCTTTAGGATGCGCCCGCCACAGTGGCGGGCGCATCCCGCATTCCTACCATTGTGGCGAGCGGTGCACTCAGCACCGCCCGCCACAATGGCAGGAAAGCATGCTGTGCACTTCCATGCACAGCATGACAGGCACCGCGCAACCCCCCCGGAGTCCTTGGGGGCCCACAACGGGACCCCGCAGGCATTCTCCGCATGCCTTTCCATGGCGGCATTGCCGCCACGGAAAGGCATTGAAAAATGCCCATCATAATATGGCTGGCGGTGTCTGATAGACACCGCCACCATATTATTCCTTTTTCGCCCAGGCCGCAAGGCGACCAGGGCAGAAAAGCGGTGGACGGTCTTTCCGTCTGCCGAGGTCCCCCCGCCATACTAATATGGCGGGGGGGAAAACGAGTGTGGATGTCGGGCGGATTGCCTCCGCCAGGCCGGCGGTGGCTACCTCTGGCCTGACGGAGGCAATCTGCCCGACATCGTAATGGGCCCCTTAGGCTTTGTGTATGCTTCCAAGAAAGCCACATAGAATGGGGAGCTTAGGTGTAACGGATGGGACATCACTGCCAAGATGGGACAGAGAAGTTGGGCCCAACCCCACTTGCACTTGAATAGGCTTTGTCCTGTCTCCACACAAAGGGCAGTATACCCCCTGTGGTTAGTCTAGAGCCAGGGCCAGGAAGGCAGGGCACCTGTGCACTTCAAAGGCGTGCTTTAGAAGCTTCTCCCCACTTCAAAGGCACAACCATGTATAAATACTGGACCTCAAACACCAACACTTCAGTGCACTTCTGGACCTGTGGATACTCTGCCGCAAAGTAGGACTGCTGTGTTGCTGTAAGGACTGACACTCTGCTGCTCTGAAGGACTGCTGCACCGCTTTGCTGACCTGATGCCTGCTGCCCTATTACCTGGGTGAGAAGGACTGGACCTGCATCTCCTGAACCCAGAACCCAAAGTGACTCCAAGGGCTAGTTGGCTGGTCTCCTGACTAGAGCCTTACCAATCAATCAATCATGCCATTTGTATAGCGCACTACTCACCCGGAAGGGTCTCAAGGCACTAGGGGGAAGGGGATTCGCTACTGCTCGAACAGCCAGGTCTAGAGTTGTCTCCTGAAGGCGAGGTGGTCCTGGGTCAGCCGAAGGTGGATGGGCAGGGAGTTCCATGTCTTGGCCGCCAGGTAGGAGAAGGATCTGCCTCCGGCGGTGGCTTTTCGGATGCGTGGTACGGCGGCGAGGGCGAGGCTGGTTGACCGTAGCTGGGGGGTGGGCGTGTAGAAGGTCAGGTGGTCATTGAGGTACTTGGGGCCCAGGTCGTGGAGAGACTTGTGTGCGTGGGTGAGGAGCCAAACACAAATTGCCCTAGTTTTCAAGGCAGTTTTTATTTACTGATCTGTAGACATCACTGGTTGTATCACAATTACAACACACCTCTCCTTTTGCAAAAAATGAAAGTAGGGGATGTCTCAGTCTGCTGCCATTATTAAAATAGCCCACCTCTGATTAACAAACATTTACACCAACATACAGCCCACATTCACCTAGACTGACAACAGGAAAAGGTGAGAAAGGCAGAATGGCACCTCACGGACGCACCACCAATGGGACCCCTGGTAGGTACTCACCAGGATGGCCCTATTATCATCATTGGTGCCATCAAGCCCAAACGGAAACGTGTCCTAAACCCAATAAATGACAGTGAATGGTGCAGTGAACAAAAATTATATGTACAACACTTACAACATTTAACACTTAACATATAACCACTGAGCAACCAGGCCGAAAAACTTTACTAATGTTCCTTTTTGTTGCAAACAGTACACAAAACACTTATAAAAAGGAAGGTGTGGATACTCCCTATCGATTCACACCTTACTTACTGTACCTACCAGGGGTCCCATTGGTGGTGCGTCCGTGAGGTGCCATTCTGCCTTTCTCACCTTTTCCTGTTGTCAGTCTAGGTGAATGTGGGCTGTATGTTGGTGTAAATGTTTGTTAATCAGAGGTGGGCTATTTTAATAATGGCAGCAGACTGAGACATCCCCTACTTTCATTTTTTGCAAAAGGAGAGGTGTGTTGTAATTGTGATACAACCAGTGATGTCTACAGATCAGTAAATAAAAACTGCCTTGAAAACTAGAGCAATTTGTGTTTGGCTATTCATAGAGTGGAGGGCGCCCAGTTTTCTTCTCTTCCCTCTAAACTCCCTTTCTGTTTACACTGCGTGGGTGAGGAGCCTGAACGGGATCCTCTTGTTGACGGGGGGCCAGTGCAGGTCCCTCAGGTGGCTGGAGATGTGGCTGCATCGGGGGATGTCCAGGATGAGTCCGGCGGAGGCGTTCTGGATGCGTTGGAGTCTTTTCTGTAGCTTGGCTGTGGTTCCGGCGTAGAGGGTGTTTCCGTAGTCCAGACGGCTGGTGACGAGGGCCTGGGTGACCGTCTTCCTGGTTTCTATCGGGATCCAACGGAAGATCTTGCGAAGCATGCGAAGGGTGTGAAAGCATGATGAGGAGAAGGCGTTGACTTGTCTGGTCATCGAGAGGGAGGAGTCCAGGACAGAAGCATCCAACAACCTTGAACCCTGCACCTAGACTCTGTCATCTGTGAATCCTACCCTGCCAAATAGTGCCACCCCAGGTAATTGGGCCTGAAGGTGTTCTGCCAGACCATCTCTGGATCTGGCAGGACCGATGCATCTCCTCTGCTCTGCAGCACACCCCCAAGCAGAACCGATGCTTTACCTCCACTGGAAGGGTTCTCCTGATGCAAGGACTCCGCATTGACTATGCAGCATGCATCAGAACCTCCACCTGTGCAAAGTTTTTCTGATGTAGGCCCTTACATCACAAATCTCTTGTTGACAGCAGCCCTAATGACAACGCAAGTTCTCGCATTGCAGCTCTTCAGAACTGATGCATTGCCTCAACTGTGCAACGCATTCTTGATGCCGGACTTCGCATCGCAAGCCCTCGTCGACAGGATCCTCGATGACAACACAGGACCTCACATCACTGCTCTGCAACCCCTCAGAACCAATGTATTACCTCAGCCATGCAACGCATCCTTGGCATGAGACCTTTCAATGCTCCACAATCAGGACTTAAGGTACTTTTGTTCAGCTGGTCTACCTGGGTCCGTGTAGCCAGCACGCACTCCATCACGGTCACCCTGAACTTGTGACTTTGTCCTGGTCCAGCATGACCAGATATCCAAAGTTGATGCTTTGTGGCACTATATTCATTGGAAACTTTAAACCAGCATATCTCTGGTTCTACTGATTGGGGTTTTGTCATTGTGGTCTTGTTTATTTATTACATTTTCCCCTTTTTTCTAAAATGACGTGTGCTTTTCCTTCTGTTGTGTTTTACTTTGTTATTGCATGAACTGCTGCATAAATACTTTACACATTGCCTCTAACTTAAGTCTGACTGCTCTGTGCTAAACTTCCAGAGGGTTGCACACTGGATAATATGGAGTTTGCTTGTGCCTCACCCTGACAAGGATTGTGGTTGCTGCTTGAGTAGGGTTGCACTCCCCTCCACCAGTAGCCCAAGTTCTTATAATAGTCATACGTCTTGCATGTCAGAATTGTTGTCCTGTGTTTACAATGCGTTTTCAAGCTTACATACAGGCACTTAGTTCTTCATCCCAGCCCTCTGAGAACTCCGTGACATGTGCAGAATGCTAATATTGACATTTGGAGTCTGATTTTCCTGGTGCACAGGTGTGCCACAGAGGATCCGGCAGGTTGTTCTGTGAGGATTTGTGATTTTCTGTTGCCAGCCCAATCGTGGCATTTCAAACAAAGATGGCACTGCTATTTGTGTATTTGGAGCTCTAAAGAATGGCATTGGAGAGCCCAGGCTTCTTCAGGAAGTGATATATGTGCCCGGGGTCGTTTTGATACATGGTGCTGGTCACTAATACAAAAGTCAAGCATGTGTCAGTGTTTGCCCCGAGGAGAAATTTCCATAAATCGAGGTAAAGGGAAGTGAGGTTGTCTTAAGGGCTAGGGGGTGGGTAGAAGTAAAGGAAGGGGAGTGTGATATAAGGGTTCATGGGTGTGGAAAGGCGGGATTTTACCTCTAGAGTCTGCTTACCATTCTCCAGAATCCCATCACAGGTCGACTAGACCTTTTTACCTGTCATAGAGTGAATTAGGCAATCTTTTCATATGGAAAATAAACAAATTTTTGAAATCCCAATTGCTTCCCCCAAGAACCACTGACCAAACTAAGTTTGAAAGGTTTATTACATAACCAAAAATAACTGCAGGTACAAACACCTCAGCAAGAGGTTCAAAAGGTAAACAGGCACTAATACAAACATAATCCTACGGAAAAGTCTCAAGCGACTGATGAATAATACGGTGATTAATTCCAGAATCATCAGACTGAACAGAATCGCTATAACCTGAGTTCTGGTACTCATCGGGATAATAGGCATAAGTTCAGGTTAGTCTGTCCCTACACTATACTAGGTGACATCCCTACTTAACAGCAGTCCATTCTAGCAAAAGGTGTCAGCCGTGGTGACTTCCAAAGAAGTTCACCCACGTCCTCTGAAATCAGGTGTAATTCTCAATCCTAGCTAAGCTCCTTGCCATCCGACTGCTCTCTCTAGCTCCTCAGCCCATCTGCTCTACCTCCACCCTCGGGGTGCTGTCCCTAATAAGAAACCCCACAATGTGAATGACACGCCTTCAGGTACGCCCGTCTCGGAGGTGTTAACTTCGAAACTTTCCAGTATGGCTCTCTTCCATCTTTGTCCATGCAGACGTCCTTGGGTCCCAGACTCTTCATCGCCTCTAGTTGCTTCTTCAAATTCCTGGTCTACTCCTCCATGTCTGAGTCTAGCATTTCTAACTCTCATACACAATAGGCCCTTCTTCTCTATAATCTACTTGGTGATGCACCTGCAAAGGAATACACGCAAATAGGCTCACAGTCTAATAATGTTGCAACCTCTTCTAAAAGCCTCTTTTATAAAACATTTCCACATCTAAATGCTAAACAAAACTTTCGAACAGGCCTGCATCCATTCTATGAACTAGGCCTCAGCTCGATTTAAAGGCCCAACAGTTTACATTAGTCACTAGGCCTCCAACCTTAACAGCAAATGCATTTTCTAGTTTAAGCTAATTGTTCAAATATAAAGGCACAGTTAATTTCCATAAGCAGATCTAAATGCACAATAGTGCTCGCTTAACGCACTTCTCATTAATGAAAGATTTCATCTTAACGACATTTCTAGGTTATACAGCAAGTGTGGATGTAATTCTTAACCGTGGCTCTCCATATTTCTAATACCAGTTACTCTAGTTCTCGATCCCACATTACATCTAAGCATGATTAAAGTCCTCTATATATACGGGTGCTGACTACTTGTACATATGATGCACCCCTACAAATTTCTCTGTAAATGGCGCTCTCTCAGTTCCCCCCTTTGATGACCCGTGTCATCACCACCTTACATCATCCTCAGGGTAAGAACCAACTAAACCGAGCTTGTGGCCATTTTCCCTCGCTTGAGCATTTCCAACGCTCTCAAGCTGCGCTATTGACTGTCCTGCAGCCTCTCCATTCGCATCTCTTGCGCTCTCATTGATCTCGCCAGTCTATTGGACTTGTACCACTTGTACAATCTTACCAAACCCCACAACCCAATCACACATGCCACTGCTATGATAAGGGGTTTCAGTACAAACCCAAGGAAACTCTTCCCCAAATTGGCAAACCAGTTTCCTACCTTCCCAAATCCTTTGCCAACTGTCTCCCACGCATTCTCTTGTGTCAAGTCCTCAATTTCATAATGGATTGCAGTAATGTTGCTTATATATTTTTCCAGATCCTTAGAATTGTCTGGTATATAAGTGCAACATTGTTGGACCTTCAATCGTTTACAGACCCCGCCCTCTTTCGCTAGAATGACGTCTAGGGCAAGACGGTTCTGTAAAACCATTGTCCTAATCGACAACATCTCACCCTCAACCAGCACTAATGACTTAGCTGTATTCATTGACAATTCATCCACTACAGTTGCCAATCGCCGTATCTTTATGTAATTTAAAATGATACCCAACATAGGTATCGCTGCTCCAAACACATCTCCCACAATTGCTCCAGCACTTTCCCCTCGCTTTACCCTCCTTTGAGGCCCTCCCTCTAAGAGTGCAAAATCTTCTGTATGATACATCTTGGGAAAGATAATTGCTAGATAGCAAGTTCCATACCACTTCTCTGGCAACCTCACATACGCATTCCTTCCGCAAACAAAATACACAGTAGGAATCACTTGCACCACGCTCTTCAGGAAATCTTTGGTGTAGTATTCCAATGTGAAGGTGTGTTCACACGTAGTATGACCCACATACACATTTTCATAATACGTCTGTGGTCTGTGAAGACACAACTTCCCTTTCTGCACTTCATCTAGAGCTATTGGACCATAGCTCCCTCTAGACTTATGCTGCTTCTCTTCCTCCATCCAATCTACCTTGCCTTGCCCTGAATCTCGCAACTGTTTTTGCTTCGTGTACCTATCTTCCACTTGCTCAATGAACTTCTTCTCCGTCTCAGATAATAAGCAGGTCAAGTTGTGTCGGTGTGCATACGGTGTGTCTAGCTCCTGGGTGGGAATGAAAAAATATCCAAGTCTGTCCTCTGACTTATAATAATCCCACTTGTTCAAATGCTTGTAATTCGGGACTTCTGGCAACACAGCATCATAATTCGAAAAGAAATATTCAAAATGATTTCGCCCATAAAGTATACTAATCAGCAAACTACATGAAATTCCATATGTCAAGGGAAGGTGATGGTATCTAATGCCCTCATCTACTGAAGCTGGCAATTGCATACACACATAACAGTCCTTCGCATCCATCGCATCACAATAGCTTTGCATATGCATTCTGTCCAAAGTTTCCCTTAGACAGATCTGTATGTAGCCTGCGACTTTCTGCAGCTAACAAAGCCTTCTCTCTTCGCTCTCTGTCTTCTTTCTGACTAGGGGTGGTAGGTGTCGGTGTCCCCCCAGCCTTCTCTACCTGTTCGTGTGGTGCAAAATAGGAAACTAAAACTACTATAGCTATAAGGAGTATCACTCCTCCTAAAAGAGTGCCTATTATGCACTTGGCTCTACGATTCGGGTTTCCAGGCGCCATGGTCTCAGCACAAAATAATTTGTTCTCGGAAAGTACCCAAAAGTCTCTTTCTTTGCTATTTGAGTCTCTCGAACCACCTCAAAAAGCAGAAATCCCCGTTTTCAGTTCTTCTTTTGCTTCAACAATAGACAGCCCTAACCCTTCTCCGTCCTCTGTGGAAAGTCCCTAAATTTGTTCTTCTGCCACTCGGCTCTAGGTTAAGTTCAACAGCTATTTACAAAGTCTTTTCAACGTCTTTTCAAGTCTTTAATAATCAATGATGATACTTGATCCGATTGCCTGCAACACATAGTCTAAAAGTTCCATGCGGAGCACAACTGCGTCATAAGCTGGTATATCTGGACCAAATGTAGGAAAAATCAGTCTATCTAGAAGTAAATCACGTATCTTGCTTAGGTAAGGGGGATTGGGAATGGTGAGTGTTAGTATTCCTTCAATTTCAAGTCCAGGTACTAACAGTATCACCTCCAGCTTAACATTTGGGATCGTACTGGTCACCGCCACTGACCTCACCCTCCCGGACCTCAGTACCCCTGGCATTTGTGAACGGGTAGGTCCACTCTGGAGTGGCGTATCTTCGGCAAGGTACTTTCACCCTCCTTGACCTTCTCCGACCCCTTTGCTCAGCTCCTTGTTCTCCCTCTTCCGGATCTGAGTCTTCGGACACAGGGGCAAGATCTATTTCGGAAGCCAATCTCACATTCATCCGCCTCCGTCTCTCGGGCCAATGATCCTCTGCCCTTCTTGCCCTTCTATTTCTCGTTTGCACACCCTGTTCGTCTCCACTGTCAACCTCCTCTGCGCTCAGATCACCTTCTCCGCCACTTCCTCCTTCTGAGGCAGATTCCGTGTCACTTTCGTCTTGGCTGTTTCCTGCCTGATCAGGGGAGTCCCCAACTTCTACAGGCACCCCCACAGCTTGACTTGCCCCCTCTGATGAATCTTCTTCTTCGTTATTATTTTCATCTACGAGAGGAGCTGTTCCCTCCGCGGGTGCTGGGACTCGTCGGGTGTGAGAAGCATGGACCCAATTTGGCAATCCGCCACACTTCACAGCAGTAGTAGTGACTAGAATCACTTGAAAAGGGCCTCTCCAGCGTACATCCAGGCAGCTCTTCCGCGCATGCTTCCGCACCAGGACCCAGTCACCAGGGCACAGGTCGTGACAAAGGTCGCTAGAAGCCGGGATTTCAGCAGCCTGTACCTGAAGAGACACAGAACGTATGACGTCAGAAAGTCCCCTGCAGTAATCAAGGATCAGGTCATCTGTGATATTCAGCAAAGCAGTTGTAGGAATAGATGGCAGCCTCATAGCCCTCCCCATCAGCACTTCATGAGGTGAAAGCCCTGTCCTCCTGTCTGGGGTACTACGCATACTCATTAGTACCAACGGCAATGCGTCGGGCCACTTCAGGGATGTGGATGAACACACTTTTGCCATTCGGGCTTTAAGGGTTCCATTTATTTGCTCCACTATGCCAGACGCCTCTGGACGGTAGCTACAATGCAGTCTCTGGTCTATGTGCAAGGCAGAGCAGAGCATCTTCACAACATCGCTATTAAAGTGCTTTCCTCTGTCCGATTCCAAAGAGGTCGGAACCCCGAATCGTGGCACCAATTCCCTCAACAATAGTTTCGCTACTGTGAGTGTATCGCACCTACGAGTGGGATATGCCTCAACCCATCTAGAGAACACACACACAATCACTAAGACATACCTGAGGCGATTGCACCTCGGCATCTCAATGAAATCTATCTGCATCCTATAGAAAGGTCCGCCGGACCTCCCAATGTGACTCAATGTAACAGGTGTTCTTTTCCCAACATTCAGCTGTTGACAGGTTACACATCTCTGACATACTGCTTCCGCAGCCTGTCTAAATTTTGGATTGTACCACGTTTGTCTGAACACACGCACCATCGCATCCCTTCCCAGATGCACAGGACCATGTATCTGTCGTGCCATTGCACTCACCAGCACATTTGGCAACACAGCTCGTCCATCAGCCGAAACCCACATGTCCAACTCTCCCTTGACACAACCAGCCGATTCCCACACCCTTCTTTCATAATCTGACACTTGTCCCTGCATGTCTTTCAACTCCTCCCATGTGTCTGCCACCTCAAGCATCATGCTTAGTTCGGTTCTTTCCCTTGGCCCCTCAATAGTTTGTTCGGTAAAGGAGTATCCCTGCTCCGCACAGTATCGTGCAACTTCATCAGCATAACGATTCCCCATTGTCACAAAATCCGTACCTTTGATATGGGCTGTACATTTTACCACGGCTATCTCTGCAGGACCTTGCAAGGCCTCCAGCAATAACCTGATAAATTCGCCATTCCTTATTGGGGAGCCCAATGATGTCATGTAGCCCCTTTGAGACCACAATTGACCGAAGTCATGAACCACCCCAAACCCATATTGGCTGTCAGTGAATATGGTGATCCGAATCCCGTTGGCTGCCAAGCAGGCACGCATCAACGCAATTATCTCAGCCACCTGCGCGGAGTGTACTCCTTCCAGACAGGCTGCTTCAATTAGTCCAGAAATAGTACAGACAGCAAACGCTGCTCTCAACTGACCAGTATTGTCTCTTACACATGAGCCATCCACAAAGTAAATTTCATCAGGGTCTGTCAATGGCTCATCAACAATATCCGGTCTAGGTTTGGTGCACAGTTCAGTCACATCAAGACAATCATGGTCTTCCCAATCATCTTCTATATCATTTGGTAATGGCAACAAAGTAGCAAGATTCAAGACAGAGCACCTCCTGAGAGTCAAATTCTCCGCAGCAAGTATAACCTGCTCGTAGCGTATGAGCCTGTTGTTGGTCAAGTGCTGCGTCTTGGTCCTGGTCATCAACAATTCCACAGAATGAGGTACATGCACTGTCAGTGGATATCCCATCACGATACTTTCACATCTTTCAATGCTGACACCTGTTGCAGCAACGGATTTGAGACATCCGGGCAACGCTGAGGCTACTGGATCTAAGGTAGCCGAGAAGTATGCAACTGGTCTACGGACTCCTCCATGGTCTTGCACTAAGACTGCCAATGCACACCCCTCTCTCTCACAGCAGAACAATGCAAATGATTTGGTGTAATCGGGCATTACCAGAGCTGGAGCGCAACACAGGTCCTCTCGCAGCTCAAGAAAGGCCATCATACAATCTGTGTCCCATGGTACCGGATCACTCACGTCCTTGTGCGTCAGTTTCTGCAATGGTTTTGCCTTCAGGGAAAAGTTAGCAATCCAATGTCGGCAGTAGCCAACCATACCTAAGAACATCCTAACCTCTCTTTGTGTCGAGGGCACAGTCATTCTCATGACAGTCTCAATCCTGTCAGGCGACACCTTTCTCTTTCCCTTCTCTATTCTGTGACCCAGATACTGCACTTCTTGCAGGCAGTACTGTAACTTGCTGGGGGACACCTTGTGTCCATTCTCTCCCAAGTGGTTCAACAAGGCAATGGTGTCAATCCTGCAAGCATCTTCTGTGTCTGACGCAACAAGGAGGTCGTCTATATACTGCACAAGGTCAGAGTTCTGCGGCAGTACCAGACTTTCAAGATTCCTTTTCAGCAACTGATTAAAGATCGATGGGCTCTCTGTATACCTTTGGGGGATACGACACCACGTTAAGACGCGACTCTCTATTTTGAACGCAAAAAGAAATTGGCTCTCCTCGTGCAATGGGATGGAAAAGAAAGCCTGACACAAATCAATCACAGAAAACCATTCAGCTTGGAACGGTATCTGAAACAATATCACTGATGGATTCGGTACCACTGGACAGCATGGAACAACTATGTTGTTAACCTTTCGTAAATCCTGCACAATCCTGAACTTCCCACTTGGCTTCTGCAACCCCATTATCGGAGAGTTACAGGGACTGCCCATAACCTCCTTTAGGATTCCCTGTCTAATCATGGACTCAATCACGGGTCTTATCCCTGCAATTGTTTCCGGAGTCAACTTGTACTGGGGTGTCCTTGGGAATTCAGCATTCGGCTTCACTTGAATTCTAACTGGCTCTACTCCTTTGATCAACCCGATTTCCTCCCCTGTAAAGTCCCACACCTGTGGTGAGACTGAATCTCTCAGGTCCCAAGGGAGTTCTTCCACCGTCAGAGCAGGGTACAGTTCAATGCACACATGCGTATTTGCAACCTTAAAATCTGCATCATCATCGTTTGTCTGCAACTCAACTCCCTTGTGGGTACAATAGATGGTGCAATTGAGTTTACACAAGAGATCCCTTCCTAACAGGCACACAGGACTAGAATCACACACTACGAACTGGTGTCTATCTCTGAAACTTCCGATCTTCACAGGGACTGGCTCAGTCAGGGGGTTTGTCATTCTTCTGTTTGCTACTCCTACAACTTGTATGGTCTGTCCTGAAAGGGGTAAGTTGGGGACTACCGCAGACCGCACAGTGGAGCGAGAGGCACCAGTGTCAACCAGAAAGGTGGTGGGATGTCCATCTACATCTGCCTCTACAAACGGTCCTCTCTGATCTACCTCCAGTACTGCTCCAAGAGTACAGCCCTCCTCCCCATCCACATACCGTCCGGTCACTGGGTCAAATTGGTAACACTCGTCCCCTTCCACTATGAAAGGCATCTGCTTGTATACCTTGTTCCCTATTGAAATCTTCGGTGGCTGGGGAACCGGAGCCCTAGGGGCTGAGGTCCCTCCTTTCGTCATCTGGAATTTTGTCACTGTCACCTTCCGCACTGGAGGGGCTTGGACTTCCTCCTCCTCCTCCTCCTGTACCTGATTGTCTGGGTTATGGGGGCACTCGCGTCTCCAATGCCCGACCTCATTACATTGGTGGCACTTGGTCGTCTTTTTCAGGGTCGCTATATCTACCCTTGGTCTCGGACCTTCCTCGTTGTCCCTCTTCTGTCCCCCTGATTTCCTTCCCAAGGTGCCATTGCCTGACTGACCCTGTCCTCCCGATTGCATCTGTACTAACATCAGTTTGTCCTTTTGCTTCCTTGTCTTCGAGTCTATCTCGTCACTGCAATACCTCGCATATCTCAAGATCTCATCCAGAGGCTTGTTTTGCCAACAGATTAAATGTTGCTGTATCATAAGGCAAATATCAGGCCTCAGTCCCAGAACAAATTTGGATACGAACTGTCCCACGTCCTTTGGGTCCATCACATCTAACCCACTGTCCTGCTTAAAAATCTGCAATAGCCTCTCGTAATATTCATGCACTGTTTCCTTTGGTTCCTGCCTAGTCCGATCTATTTTTACCCAATCAATGTCCTGTGGAGGTACCTTGGTCTTTAGCCACGTGATCGCTTGGTCATACTTTGCCATCACCCTGGGTGACGGTCCATTTGTGGCAGCATCTCGCTCTGGCTCCGCTGTGGGCCATTCAACACTGACCTTGCATGCTATCCACAAATCACCTGGAACCACAATGTCAAACAGCGTGTTCAAATCAATCCACAGCACCTTTGAGATTTTAACGAACCTCTCTACCTGCTTGTACCATTCCACTGGACTCGCACGCAACTTTGGAAATGTGTTTGTAAAGGCGGCCAGGTCTCCCCTACTCCAGGGTACATGTACATATCCCCCATGAGCCACCTCCCGCAAGGGGTACGCTTCTGTATGCATCAATCCTCCTCCCGGGGATGCCTCAATAGCACTTCGTCTAACCGTCTTCTTCTTTGACCACTTTTCTTCCCACTTCTCCAAATTTGACCACGTTCGGATTCCCATAATCAGTTCCCTGATGTGAGTTTTTAACCCGATCACCCTCTTTTCTTCTAGATCTTGGTCCGAGTACTGCAACCTATGGCCACCCTGCAGCGCTTTCGTCTTTCTTAAATCCACAGCATACTTATTCGCTAGTTCAGAGAGTTTCTCATGGGCTGTCCTAGCTCTCCGGGTAACATCTTTAACCACAAACAGCAGCTTGTCTGGTTCATGGAGTTCTATTCTTTCTAGTGGCAATGTACCTTCCACTATTTCCTCCACTTCTGATTTCAGCCTCAGCACATCTAACCTTCTTGCCTTAATTGCGGCCCTCAATGTACCTTGACTAGAAGTCCCATTAGAGTCCCTCCCACCACAGTCCTGACTCTCTCGTCTGTTCTCTTCAGGTGTGTTAGGGGGAACCCTTCTGTTTTCCCAGCCTTCACGGTCCCACTCTTGTCGGCTATCTCCGGAGGTGTGGTGGGATGCCCCCCTATTCTCCATACTTCCGCGTTCCCATTCCTGTCTGCTTTCACCAGGTGCGCAGTGGGACACCCTCCTACTTTCCTGGTTCTCGGACCCAAACACATTCCTCAATCTATTGCTGAGTGTCCTCAATGGTCTCCCAAGTTCTCAAATCTGGCCTTAATTCCCTCATCGACCTCGGCCTCGGTCCCCTCAGATCCATTGTTCCTCTCCAACCCATGTGCTCCTCTGAGGAGTCTGCTGATGCTGCCAAAGGAGTGCTTCTTTCTACGGGCTTTGGCAATTGTTTCCACCCATCTGCCACGTAACTCCTGTCCTCACTAAAACATCTCTCGCTCTCTCTTTGAGGTGAACTCTCGCATTGTTTCTGTTCTGGATTGTACACGGATACTATGGGACCTATGGTAACTGGTACCGTAAGAGCATCTGGCAGTTTCTGAGAGTTGACGCCCTCTTCTACCCGTACTTTTTGTACTGTAAACCTTCCCACTACTCTCGCCACTGGGGAAGGTGGAGGTACCTTTTTCCCTTCTTCTGGGCAAAACTTGTCCCCTAAGGTACTTGCCTCACTCACCATTTTACCCCCTCCATCCCCGTCCAAGACTCCCCAGTTCTTTGCTGGTGTTTGCGTTCCTTCCAACTCAGGATTGTATGGAGGTGGTCTCTCTGACAACAGCCTCTCTATCAGGCTGTCCTCTGTCTCACTGTCTTCATCCTCCGTACTTTTCCTCTGTGCATCCCCTGTCTTTTCCAGCAATGGGTACAACCTATCCCCTTCTATGGTCTGTACCCTCCACCTCTTGGCCAATGCATCCCATCTCGCATCTTGAACCGCCCTAACTGATCGTTTCACCCTCTCTTGTCTCCTATCTCTGTTCCGTTCATGGGCTGCCCTGATCCATGCATTTAGTGCTTCGAACTGTGTTGGTCTGGGCAAGGGTCGCAACGCAGCCATAATCGCTTTCAGCTGATACAACACCTCTAGTCTAAACGTTCCATATTTAGGAAATGTCAATTCTTCGTTTCCATCTGTCATCTTACACCAGGTACTAAGCCACAATATGGTGTGTAACCCAACATTCGTTGCCATATAATAAGCTGGAATATCCTCGGGTGGAGCCTCCTCCCCACCCCGAGGTTCTATCCTGTTGTCGCCCTTGAAACATTTCCGCAACAATTGAAAACATTTCATGATGAAAATCCACAATGTTTCCTTGTTTACAGCACTCGTTTACTTCCTGATGACAATCTACCAATCCCAGCGCGGCTTCTCACTAACCGCCCTATCCCAGCGCGGCTCCACGCTAGCCGACCAATCCCAGCGCGGCTCTTTCTGACGTCACTCGCCTCCATTTCACAGCAGTTCCCCTCCTCTCTCCGTTCTTCTCGCGGTCTCTTATGCGTCCCAATCATACACTGAAAATGATTACTTCCGACCAAGCAACCACTTCCCTGACTGTACGGCCACAGTCTAACTGTAATTGTCACCAAACCGGCAAATGTCTGTCCGCGAACGACCTGACAATCGCCTCAGCTGATAGGTTACAAACTCACGGCAACTTCCGACCAGCGTCCGTTACCCACGCACTCACACATTCGTTCCCCCTATCTCGGTCCTGCGGGCGATCAATGGTACCTCATGACCCCCTTAACAATGGTCGACAATTACTTTGGGTGTTCGATACACCCGAACCACTTAAACTCCCCTCGAGCTTAAGATTTTCACTGGTTGCGCGCGCTCACAACCTGTTCTCTTTCACACTACAGGCACTCAACTCCGCAAGACAATACAACATACAACACAACATAACCGCAATCTAACAACGCATGACCCTTTTCATACTCACTCTCCTCCGACCTGCTGCTTTCTGCCGCACTGTCACTTTTCGTCAGTTTCCATGGAACTCCATCCGTCCGCAGCTTTCTGGACACTCTTCATTGCTTCTCTATGGGCCTCGGGGAAATCTCAACCTAATTCTAGATTACCCTCACTCCAGAAGATAAACCATCCTCTGCTACCAACTGGAAAGGCGGGATTTTACCTCTAGAGTCTGCTTACCATTGTCCAGAATCCCGTCACAGGTCGACTAGACCTTTTTACCTGTCATAGAGTGAATTAGGCAATCTTTTCATATGGAAAATAAACAAATTTTTGAAATCCCAATTGCTTCCCCCAAGAACCACTGACCAAACTAAGTTTGAAAGGTTTATTACATAACCAAAAATAACTGCAGGTACAAACACCTCAGCAAGAGGTTCAAAAGGTAAACAGGCACTAATACAAACATAATCCTACGGAAAAGTCTCAAGCGACTGATGAATAATACGAGGATTGATTCCAGAATCATCAGACTGAACAGAATCGCTATAACCTGAGTTCTGGTACTCATCAGGATAATAGGCATAAGTTCAGGTTAGTCTGTCCCTACACTATACTAGGTGACATCCCTACTTAACAACGGTCCATTCTAGCAAAAGGTGTCAGCCGTGGTGACTTCCAAAGAAGTTCACCCACGTCCTCTGAAATCAGGTGTAATTCTCAATCCTAGCTAAGCTCCTTGCCATCCGACTGCTCTCTCTAGCTCCTCGACCCATCTGCTCTACCTCCACCCTCAGGGTGCTGTCCCTAATACGAAACCCCACAATGTGAATGACACGCCTTCAGGTACGCCCCTCTCGGAGGTGTTAACTTCGAAACTTTCCAGTATGGCTCTCTTCCATCTTTGTCCATGCAGACGTCCTTGGGTCCCAGACACTTCATCGCCTCTAGTTGCTTCTTCAAATTCCTGGTCTACTCCTCCATGTCTGAGTTAGCATTTCTAACTCTCATACACAATGGGCCCTTCTACTCTATAATCTACTTGGTGATGCACCTGCAAAGGAATATACGCAAATAGGCTCACAGTCTAATAATGTTGCAACCTCTTCTAAAAGCCTCTTTTATAAAACATTTCCACATCTAAATGCTAAACAAAACTTTCGAACAGGCCTGCATCCATTCTATGAACTAGGCCTCAGCTCGATTTAAAGGCCCAACAGTTTACATTAGTCACTAGGCCTCCAACCTTAACAGAAAATGCATTTTCTAGTTTAAGCTAATTGTTCAAATATAAAGGCACAGTTAATTTCCATAAGCAGATCTAAATGCACAATAGTGCTCGTTTAACGCACTTCTCATTAATGAAAGATTTAATCTTAACGACATTTCTAGGTTATACAGCAAGTGTGGATGTAATTCTTAACCGTGGCTCTCCAGATTTCTAATACCAGTTACTCCTCTCAGGTGGGTGGAGGTAAAGGGAGGGCTCAGGGTGTGTTGAGGGAATGAAGGGTGAGGGTGACTTGAGGGTTTGGGTGAGTAGAGGTAAAGGGAAGTGAGAGTGACTTGAGGACTCAGGGTGGGTAGAGGTAAAGGGAGGTATGGGTGACTTGATTGTTCAGGGCTGGGTAGAAGTGGAAGGAGGTAAGAAAGATGTAATGGTTCGGGGTGGATAGAGGTACAGGGGGTAGGGCTGGGTAGAGCTAAGTGTGAAACATAACCCTTTTGAAATTGCACATTTGATGAGGAGTAAAACATCCTCTGAATTATAAAAGAGGTAACTGGCAAATAAGTAAATGTGACTCACCAGAGATAAATAAAAAAACACACACACACACTATATGACAACAGTCTTAAATGAAGGGAATATGTTTACAGCTTCGTAATCAATAAAAGCAACAGGCGGGCAAAACGTATGTTTAAGAAATTAATTCCATGCCAGTTGTTTACGTTCAGCTCGTGGAAATACCGGAGGCATGAGCTTCAGTTTTGGTGGTTTCAAGTTGTAAGCAAAAGTAAAATGAAATTCCATTATCTGAGTGCAAGCAGCATGGAAGAACAATGAGGAAGAAATCAATCAGTACTTGGTCCATGTCCCAGGGAAGATAACACACACATTGAAACAAGTGAAGCTGACAGGCGCTGATATGCTCTCACCAATGAAAAGAAAGAAATTAAGATTGACAATGAATCCAACCAATGGTAAATAACAGGTAGGCTAGAAGTCACTTTTTGTGTATTTTTTTTGCCAGTAGATTGTTGCACGAGACCATGCGTGCGCTGTCTCAGGCAAGACCTAAAAATCAGTCTTCATTTTCTGCCAATCAATGACATAGTTGCCCCAACCACGATTGCACTTATTTTCTTGTCTCTCGATTATTGCGCTTCTCCTCATCCTGCCATGCTCCACTGTCTAATGTTAAGCCTGAAACATATTCACCACACACTGACTTCTATTAGTTGTCTCTCCGAATGTTTAAATAACAAAGATCTCTAGTCGTACTGGGCTTCCTTCGGTTCTGTTGGGCCAGCCAATCAACAGGGTTCCTCGTCTGTGACGGGCCGGCTGTCTCCCTACTGTCCTGTTTGCCATTTAATAGCAGCAACAGACTGATTAGTTTACAGACCCGAATTTTGTCGTATGTTGCATGACAAATAACCGTTCTTCCGCTTTCGTTACACCCCGACTGTTGAATTCACAGGAACGTCTTCTTTCATGTCACATGATCTTTTCCTTCATAATACGTCATCGGTTCTTTAGAATGCCGACTGTGTTAGTAAAACATGCGTGGCCTGATTTGTTCTTCTTTTCACTTCCTCCGGGTCAAAGGGCTTAAAATGATCAAATTCAGGCGTAGTTATCATGCAAGAACAGCTCACTTCCCTACACAATGCTGTTTCAGTGTTTCGCTGTTACATTTGCTCTGTGAATCTGTTGGGTATATTTTTGGTTGCAATAATAAAACATGGATTTTTATATCTTGGATAATAATTTCACTGCATTTCAGCTGCGTTGAGTTGAAAAAACTGTTTGTGATCACTCTTTGTTAAACATTGTGATGATGACGATAAATTACTCATGAATATACAAGGAGTACAGATGTTCAGTCATAGATGTTTTGTGAATGAGGCCTTTGGAATTAATAATAGCTACGATTTAAAAATATTCATGAATCATCCTTATATATGATTGATTAAGTCAAGTTATTGTATAGAATACCTGATTTAGAGGAGGGAGGATGGCAATAAAACATCTGCACTTGAACCGTGGGATTTACCATTCACGACCCTATGTTAACTCCACCCTATTTATATTTAGATAGATGGCAGATGCCTTGCCTAGGAAATCTCCTTGACCCCACCATTCCCCCTCCAATGTGTGCGGTGAATCCACTGGATTGATGGCGGGCCACCAGCCAGATGAAAAGTGGCTAATCCACCACAAGATCCTACAGGATTAACTCGGTGAAAGACCACTACGAAAGCTTGCCAGATTTGAGAAAATGTGTGTTTGGTGACCCTATTTTCAGAATATGCTCCAGGGAGCATAGAGCGGTACAAAAGGGGATGGTGATGGACAGAGCATCTGAACCAATCAAACACTCACACCCAGTCAACAGATCTGGGTTTAATCCATCACCGTTCTTTAGCCCATTCTGCCACCCCAGTTCAGACATGGCCATATGCAAATCAGTCTGACCCTGTGCCTCATGGGAACAGTCCAGCCGAACTGCCAAGCCATGCCTTCCCTGGACCGGATTCAAGCTTCCTAGGACCGGTTTCCGGCATTACAGACGTCTTCAGCCAGGCTTGCTTGAATCCAGTAGCAAAGTGAGCAAGGGACTCACGTCTGAGCATACCCTGCCAACTTATGGCGAACAAAGCGGTACAAAAGGGGGTGGTGATGGACGGAGCATCTGAACCAATCAAACACTCATACCCAGTAAACAGATCTGGGTTTAATCCATCACCGTTCTTTAGCCCACTCTGCCACCCCAGTTCAGACATGGCCATATGCAAATCAGTCTGACCCTGTGCCTCATGGGAACAGTCCAGCCCGAATTGCCAAACCATGCCTTCCCTGGACCGGATTCAAGCTTCCTAGGACCGGTTTCTGGCATTACAGCCGTCTTCAGCCAGGCTTGCTTGAATCCAGTAGCAAAGAGAGCAAGGGACTCACGTCTGAGCATACCAAGCCAACTTATGGCGAACAAAGCGGTACAAAAGGGGGTGGTGATGGACGGAGCATCTAAACCAATCAAACACTCACACCCAGTCAACAGATCTGGGTTTAATCCATCACCGTTCTTTAGCCCACTCTGCCACCCCAGTTCAGACATGGCCATATGCAAATCAGTCTGACCCTGTGCCTCATGGGACCAGTCCAGCCCGAACTGCCAAGCCATGCCTTCCCTGGACCGGATTCAAGCTTCCTAGGACCGGTTTCTGGCATTACAGCCCTCTACAGCCAGGCTTGCTTGAATCCAGTAGCAAAGTGAGCAAGGGTCTCACGTCTGAGCATACCCTGCCAACTTATGGCAAACAAAGCGGTACAAAAGGGGGTGGTGATGGATGGAGCACCTGAACCAATCAAACACTCACACCCAGTCAACAGATCTGGGTTTAATCCATCACTGTTCTTTATCCCACTCTGCCACCCCCGTTCAGACATGGCCATATGCAAATCAGTCTGACCCTGTGCCTCATGAGAACAGTCCAGCCCGAATTGCCAAGCCATGCCTTCCCTGGACCGGATTCAAGCTTCCTAGGACCGGTTTCTGGCATTACAGCCGTCTTCAGCCAGGCTTGCTTGAATCCAGTAGCAATGTGAGCAAGGGACTCACGTCTGAGCATACCCTGCCAACTTATGGCGAACAAAGCGGTACAAAAGGGGGTGGTGATGGACGGAGCATCTGAACCAATCAAACACTCACACCCAGTCAACAGATCTGGGTTTAATCCATCACCGTTCTTTAGCCCACTCTGCCACCCCAGTTCAGACATGGCCATATGCAAATCAGTCTGACTCTGTGCCTCATGGGGACAGTCCAGCCCGAACTGCCAAGCCATGCCTTCCCTGGACCGGATTCAAGCTTCCTAGGACCGGTTTCGGGCATTACAGCCGTCATAGAGGCCGTATTCACCCCCACAATGCAATATGCTATAAGAATGAATAAATGAAGAGAGATTCATAAAGCGCATGGCTACTCAGAGGAGTGTCCTGGTGTTAGAGCGCAAAATCCCTACAGTACACACCAGCTAGCACACACCTCACTGTCACACTGGGAAGAGCCAGGATTTCACTGGGGCGAGCAGAAATTCTAGGATACTGAGGAGCAGACTCCAACGTCTATTTGGTAATCCAAGAAGGCCATTTTGAGACTCTGTCCTGCACATTCCCATGCAATCAGAGCCTACGAAAGGGGAAATGAGATTATTTTGTTATGTTATGTGTATTTCTAAAGTGTACTTTCACCGGTGAGGGTATTTTGGCACTGAGCAGGTGTGTGTGCCTAACCCTATGGTAGGTTGATTAATTGAAAAGCCAGGTCTTCAGCTTCTTGCATAATTCTAGAAGAGGGGAGGAAGCTCTGATGGAGAGTGGGAGGCCGTTCCATGCTTCTGGAGAGATATGAGTGAATGCCGGCCCTCCTGATCTGGTTCTGTGTATGGATGGGATGTGTGCAAGTAGGGGCTTTGCGCAGCAGAGGTGTTTGGAGATGCGACTGTTCAGGTAGGTGGGGTCTAATTTGTGGATTGCCTTGAATGTGGTTGAGGAGTTTGAAATGAACATGTTTGTGAATTAGGAGCTAGTGGAGCTCCCTGAGATGTTTTGTGATGTGAATTCTGTTTTGGAGGCTGAGTTGAGCCTGGCTGGCGCATTCTAGATTATTTGTAGTCTTATTGTGAGTTGCTAGGTGACCTCAGCATAGAGGGTTTTCCGTAGTCCAACTTGCTGGTGACTAGGACGTGAGTGGCAGTTTTTCTAGTGTTGCTTGGGAGCCATATGAAGATCTTCCTCAGCATCTTCAGTGTGTGGAAGTAGAATGCAGTGACGCTGTTGACTTGTGCAGTCAGGTCCAGTTTGCTGTCAATGATTATTCTGAAGTTCCTTGTGTGGTTTCAACTTCAGTCAGGCAAAAGTTGGAATCCCATGGTGAGGTGTTCTTGCCAGCAATCACTACTTCTTTCTTGCGGGTGTTAAGCTTGAGACAGCTGGCTTTTAGCCAGTTAGTGACTTCGTTCAGAAAGGCAGTGTACTTGTTTCTTGTGTTGAAGGTCCTATACGAGAGGGAGAGTATGAGTTGTATATCGTCGGCAATGGGGAGAATGTTGATATTGTGCACTCGGATGAGTCTGCAAGCTTCAAAGGAGTAGGGTGACAGGCTGACAGCTTGTGTTCTATCAGCTAAGAAGGAGCAGATCCAGAAGAGAATAGACACTTAGATGTCAATCTCCTGCAAGTGCATGATGAGGATGGGGTGTGAAATCATGTCAAATGCTTCAAAAGGTAAAAAAAGAGAGAGGGGGCTCAACTGTCCTAGGGGACAGAGCACTATATACCAGTAGAAGTAAAGAATACCCCTAGGATCTAATTTAACACTTACGGGTGACCTACATACACACACCTACAATCAATCATGTCCTGAAATATGCAAACCCAGGTAAAATGCCCAACACTATGAACCCCCCCAAAACAGTCTACCAAAATAAGCTCACTAAAGTTGGGTTATAGCGCGTATCAAAACTGATCATTTATTAAAAAGTATTTTCTGAAACAATATATAGTTTTAAAAACATACAATCAATCCTCCAAAGAATGGAAGAAACAATGTCATGACCATCTAGTTAAAAAGAACAAATTGTACATATACATGTTATCATGGCATAATACAATCACAAAAACAACATCATTGAATTGACATTTAAAAAGGAGGAAACCCTAATGACACAAGGAAAGTTCCATTGTTCAACAAAGATCCATATTTAGCATAACAGGGAGAAACCAGGTGAGAACCTTGCTCTTATCCTTAAAGTGTTCCCTGATGGATTCCTTCTGTATCAAACTTGCGTTGACGCGTCAAGTGTGGGTCAATGTGTAATCAAACAAGCATTTGCAGTGCAATAGGTCTCGTATTTACGCGGGACCTATTGCATTGTAAATGGTAGGCATCACGGGCAATGGGAGGGAGGGCGGATGGGCGGCGGAGAAGGCACAGACAATGGGAGGGAGTGCAGGGAGGGGAGAGAAGGCATGGACAATGGGGGGGCAAGAAGGCAAGGACAATGCGAGGGCAGGGGGGAAGGCACAGACAATGGGAGGGCGGGGATAAGGCATGGACAACGGGATGGCAGGGAGAAGGCATGGACAACAGAAGGGAGGGTGGGGTGGAAGAAGGCAGGACAACGGGAGGGAGGGGGAGTAAAGAAGGCACCAAAGCATGTTGTGCCTGCAGTAGGAGAACCTCCCTAAAGAAAATAGTGCTCACAGTCTAAATAACACGTACCGTGTAACAACCAAAGTAAAGGGGCCAGTCGTAATGGGAGGTGACAAATGAAGAGGAGGCAGTACTAAGGAACAACTAACAAGCCTATTGACGAATCAGAAGCCAGCATTTAGGACGGACAATGATACAAGCCAAGGGCAAATATGTGCGGAGAGTGACACGGACAGGAAAAGATGGCTGGATGATAATTGCGCTGGGTTATGGTGATTACATATGTAATGCGAACATTAAAAAGAAGCTCAAAGGATGAGGTTTAGGCCATCCATCTAAAACCAAACAGGTATTAACAAGTCAATACCTTATAAACATAAATACAAATTATATCCTGAGCTAGCAAACATTAAAGAGTAAATATGAACAAATGACGAGTCGTATGTTCCTTCTCTTCTTCTTTTATTCTGCAGTAATCCTTCTTAGTGCAATCTAGCCGTTGCTAGCTCAGGATATATTTTGTATTTATGTGCGGAGAGTGGGTGGGGCTTCTATTCACTAGCCCTCTACAATAATACTTGTTGAGCAGCGCATGCGCGCTGGCTCTAGGCTTGGCCTAAAAAACCACAGAAGGAGAAAACAGGCAAAAAGGCCCGATAGTGAAACTCGGTGCATGGTGTAAGGTAAATAGAAAGAGTGCATGAATATCCATGTACAAAAATGTTCCCTATGGCAGACATAGTCCCAAATGAGGCAAATTGAAGCCCCAACATCAGTTTCTATCTTCCGTTTTTCATACTGGTCTTAATAGTACCAGGTCTAATTGGGAGCGCGTTTCAACGTTTTTTTGTAGAGCCACCAAAAGAATTCTGATCAGTGTGAGATGCATAATTTCTATCCAGTCTCACGTTCTAGAGTGCCTTAACACTCTAGCTTTGCAGTTTTTAAAACAGACATGTAGCTGGCCTCACTAGCACCAGGTCTCTTAGGGGTATACTTCGTATGAACGTCCATTTAAAACTAACCAAAGAAGGGATCAGGAAAAGATCTAAACTGGGAGCTCAGATAAACGTAAGGCACATGCCTCAATATATCCCTACTGATTAACGTTTTGACTTTCTTCCATTCACCTGGGAACCTCTGTGATTTAGTCCTTTAGTGATTACTTAAACAGGCTAGAGGGATCTTTTGCACTGCCGTAGGTTTAGTTGTATGTCAGAATATCATCTACAGATATATTGCCGGACATAAATATTGTGACCTAAATATAGTTATATAAATGAATTGTTCTGTTGGGTGTACATTTCCTATTATTAACTTTAACGAGGCAATATTTTTGCAGACAACATTTATTTTAGATGATATTCTGATAACTAACTCCTATAAGTTTGCTTTCTGTTGGTGCACATTGGCCTAAATCAGGCTTCTCTAATGAGTAGCTCATGGGCTACTGGTAGCTCTCCAGTTACCTGTAAGTAGCTCTTCCATGTGCAGCGCAGCTCACTCATTTTGAAGCTTTGCTTAGCTGAATTAATATATCTACACCAACATTTAAAAGTGTGTATTGTAGACATACATTTATTTATTTTCAGAACTCCTAAGCTAATGTTTGGAAAAAAAATTGAATTTCCAAAATATATTTAAAGTAGATATATTAATATTAGTGATAAGTAATGTAGCACTGTGGTACTTTTTACTAGTATTATTCCGTTTGAGTGAGGAGCATTTTGAGCTATACCGGCAATGTACTACTCATGTAAAAGGCATTCTAAATGAACAAAATCCTTTTCTACATTACTGCTGTCAACCCTGCCTTGTGCACAGAGGTGTTCATTGCTGGTAACCTTCCAAGTGGTGGGCACTAATATAATCCTGTCCGATGTGGTCACTATTACAGCATTATTATAATTAGTAACTTGAGATGAGTTTTACTAAGCATACGTACCTCTCATTGCAGAAAAGGTTGGAGACCCCAGGACTAAATCATTCTGGATTTACAAGGGGCAGTTACTATTTTAGGAACATTAGATACCTTGCTGGCAGTATTGGAGTAGAGATTGCCTTTCCTCCCACAGAGTTGTCTGAGACTCTATTATCTGAACATACACCATATCGGCACAGGCCAAAACTTTTGTTCAAATGATCAAAGTATCAAGAGTCAATTGTGCAAATGAAAATTATTCAAAATGCATCTGAAAAAATCTATCTGTTGATTAGGACACAACAGAATGCTTGTTATTCCTTTTTAGGTCTGGCGTTAGCCAAATCCTTTTGATTTCACTAAAATATGTATAATATACTTACATGTAAGGGCTTTCAGCCAGCTCTCTTCATCCTTGGGTCTGTTCTTGTGTTATTCACATTTTGCTTCTACCCACTACAGCACATAGCAGCGGGTCAGCCTACTTACGCCACAGGTAATCTTCTTTTTAAGTGACTGCATTTTGCTCTCTCACAAGGAACACATTTGCACACATCCTTCAGTGCCAGTGTGTTTTTTTTCACTTTATAATGACTTTCGACCTGCCTTTGTGTTTACAGCCTGATGTGATAGCAGGATGCTTCTTATGCGCATTCCATTTTTATCAGATCCTGTCTTCTGCCAATTCTGCTGTGTTTTGCTTTTCTGCCTGCTGCTATTTTACAGCATACCAGATTGTTAATTTTCAGACTGTTCTGTATTAAGTTATCCTTTTGTATTTTCTTTCTTTCTTTCTTTCTTTTCTTTCTTTCTTTCTTTCTTTCTTTCTTTCTTTCTTTCTTTCTTACTTTCTTTCTTTCTTTCTTTCTTTCTTTCTGTTTTCCTTCATTCTTTCCTTCTCTTGCTTTCTTTCCTTATTTTCTCTCTCTTTCATTCTATCCTTCCTCTCTTTCTATCTCTTTTTTCACTTTCTTTCTTTCTTGCCTTCTTTCATTCTTTCCTTCATTTTACTTTTCTTCTCGCTTCACTTCTCAATGTATTTATTTCATTCTCTTTCCTTCTTTCTATTTCTTTCTTTCTTGCTCGTCTTCTTTCGTTTTCCTATCTTTTTTACTCTTTCCTTCCCTCTTTCTTTTGTTCTTTTTTCTTTCTTTGTTTCTTTCTTTCTCTCTCTCTCTTTCTTTCTTTCTTTTTGCTTCTCTCTTTGCTTTTTTCTTTCTTTCTTTCTTTCCATTTTTCCTTATCTCTTTATTTCCTTTGTTTTCCTTTTCTATTTCCTTCTCTCTCTTTCTTTCCTTTCCTTCTTTATTTCATTCCCTTTCTATCTATTCCTCTCTTTCCTTCCTTCTTTCCTTCTCTCTTTCATAACATTTCTTTGCTCTTTACTTCCTTCTCTCTTTCTTTCCTTCCATATTTCTTATTTTTTTTCCTTCTCTCTGTCTTTATTTCTCCTTCCTTCTCACTTTATCCCCTTCTCTTCCTTCTCTTGTTCTTCTCTTCTCTTTCCTTCTCTCTTTCGTATTTGCTGACTTCACTATGAGTTACAGCATGCTGCTCTTTCACAAGGAACACATCCACACACAAAGTAGTTCCCTTCAGTGCCTGGGAGTACAGTGGTAATGTGTGTTTTTTTTAGACCAAACGTTTAGACTGACAAGGGCCTGGCATATTTCCAAACAATAAAGTTTCCCAAAAACCATGGCAAAACAAAAAAAGAATTGCCAGAAGGCTGGCACCCAACACCAGAAAAATTGGCTTTGCCAATGCTAGGTTTAATGTGGATGTAAAGGCACAGACACAATGAGAGAACACAATGCAACTTATATATCAAAAAAAGAGATACTGAAGTGTTCTAGTAGTATAGAAACAACTACAAGAGGCTTATTTCACCTCCAATGCACAGCAATTACAAAGCCTGAATTGTAAATATCAATTTCCAAAGAAGACGAGTCCATATACAATGGAAAACTCGAGTTGGGTACATCTATGCAGCTTCCCAATGGATTTTCTACAATTTTTATAGGCCTTTGTTCCATTGTAAGTGAGTATTTTTACTGCTATATATATGTTCATGTTAGGTTCAGAACACAGTAGCATTGATTATGTCCAAGGCAAAAAGTGTAATCATCCGCTAAACAGGGAAGCACAACAAGTACGTCCTATGGGGTAATTGAACAACATCGACAAAACTGTATTTACCAGAAATACTGCTTCCAGATTAGATGCAGATATGGCACCATCAATTAGCGAATCTAGCTTCATCGGGGTGCAGCAAGCAAGTGATAACACTGAAAAATGTACAACATCCTGGACCATATAAGGATATTTTGGTAAACAAGAAACCTACGTTTATGTGTGCCTTCCTGAGGGGAATGGATTATGTAGTGCTTTGAGCTGGCGGTGCTCAATCTCTCATCTGATTTTTGTGTTGTTGGTGGAATTATAGACTCAGTCTATCTTGCAAGCAGTAATACTTCCTCTTCTCACAACAGGATGATCTGATCGCATATATCCAGCTAGAGGCCAAGTGTTGATAACCAAGTGAGATAGTAGTGTACACAAGACAGCTGTCTCCAATTGGTGTGGGAAGGTCTAGAAGATACTTGCATTGGAAAACTTGATTCAAGTCAAGTTGTTATATAGCTTTCAGCATCTACTGCACAGTTGCTGTACTGTTGCTCACATCTGTGGTGTAAAATGCCATAACGCTGCACATTATGTTATGGTTTGGTCGACTGGTGAGGTCATTTGATTAAAGCAGAGAAGAGTTTTGTCCTATTTGAACTAGTTCAAGTTCAAGGATTTATATAGCGCACTACTCACCCGGAGGGTCTCAAGGCGCTTGGGGATGGGTTCACTATTTATCGAATAGCCAGGTTTTAAGTTCCTTTCTGAAGGAGATGTGGTTCTGTGTAAGGCGGAGGTGGGTGGGGAGTGAGTTCCAGGTCTTGGCCGCCAAGTAGGAGAAGGATCTGCCTCCCATGGTGGATCTTTGGATACGCGGAACTGCGGCGAGGCCTTGATTGGAGGATCTTAGTTGGCGGGTGGGTGTGTAGAAGGATAGTCGAGAGTTGAGGCATTCGGGCCCTAGTTTGTAGAGGGCCTTGTGTGCGTTGGTGAGGAGACGGAATGATATTCTCTTGTTGACGGGGAGCCAGTGGAGGTCTTTCAGGTGGCCGGTAATGTGATTTTGGCGAGGGATGTCCAAGATGAGTCTCGCTGAAGCGTTTTGGATGCGTTGGAGTTTTTTCTGTAATTTGGCTGTAATTCCGGCGTAGAGGGTGTTTCCGTAGTCCAGTCTACTCGTGACTAGTGCGTGGGTGACAGTCTTTCTTGTCTCGGAGGGGATCCAACGAAAGATTTTTTTGAGCATACGAAGTACGTTGAAGCAGGAGGATGAGACGGCGTTGACTTGTCTGGTCATCGAGAGTGAGGAATCTAGGATGAAGCCCAGGTTGCGTGCGTGATCTGTGGGTGTGGGTGCTGAGCCCAGAGCTGAAGGCCACCACGAGTCGTCCCAGGCAGAGGGGGAAGATCCTAGGATGAGCACCTCCGTTTTGTCTGAGTTAAGTTTTAGGCGGCTGTTTTTCATCCATTCGGCTACTTCTTTCATGCCTTCGTGGAGGTTGGTTTTGGCGGAGTTAGGGTCTTTGGTGAGGGAAAGGATCAGCTGGGTGTCGTCAGCGTAGGAGATGATGTTAAGGTTGTGATGACGCGCGATGGATGCGAGTGGACTCATGTAAATGTTGAAGAGGGTGGGACTGAGTGATGATCCTTGTGGTACACCGCAAATGACTTCGGTAGCCTCTGATTTGAATGGCGGAAGTCTTACTCTCTGGGTTCTTCCGGCGAGGAACGAGATGATATAGTCCAGTGCTTTTCCTTGTATTCCGATGTTGTTGAGGCATTGTATGAGGGTGCTATGACAGACTGTGTCGAAGGCGGCGGAGAGGTCGAGTAGAATGAGGGCCACTGTTTCTCCGTTGTCCAGTAGTGTTCGGATATCGTCTGTGGCTGCGATGAGGGCGGTTTCGGTGCTGTGTTTGGCTCGAAAGCCGTTCTGTGAGGGATCGAGGGAGTTGTTGGATTCGAGGAAGGCGGCGAGTTGGCTATTGACGGCTTTCTCGATGACTTTTGCCGGGAAAGGGAGGAGGGATATTGGGCGGTAGTTTTTGAGTTCAGAGGGGTCTGCTGTGGGTTTCTTCAGGAGGGCGCTGACTTCGGCATGTTTCCAGCTTTCTGGGAAGGTAGCAGAGTTGAAGGAGAAGTTGATAACGTCACGGAGGTGGGGTGCGATGATGGAGTCTGCTTTGTTAAAGATGTGGTGGGGACATGGGTCGGTTGGCGAGCCCGAGTGGATGGAGTTCATTAGGCGGATGGTGTTTTCGGTGGTGATTGGGTTCCAGGCGCTGAGAGTGTTAGAGGGCGGGTTATGTTCTGAGGGGGGTGGGGGGGATTGTTCGTTGGAACTGTTTTCGAAGCTGTTATGTATGTCGGCAATTTTGTTGTAGAAGAAGGAGGATAACGAATCGCAGAGGTCTTGGGAGGGAGTGATGTCGTTTGAGGCTGCGGTGGGGTTGGTAAATTCTTTGACGATGTTGAATAGTTCTTTGCTGTTATGGGCATTGTTGTCGAGTCGATTCTTGAGTGCTGATTTCTTGGTGGATCGAATCAGCTGGTGGTGTTTGCGGGTGGCTGTCTTGAAGGTGGTCATGTTTTCGGCGGTTGGGTTTTTTCTCCATGTTTTCTCGAGAGTACGGCATAGTTTCTTGGATTTCTTAAGGTCATCGTTGAACCAGGGGGCCTTTTTGCAGTCTTGTTTGGTGTGATTGTTTTTCAAGGGTGCTAATTCGTCCGCGCTGTGAGTGATCCATTGTTTGAATTTCATGGCAGCTTGGTTTGGGTCCGATGAGAGGGCGGGTGGTTTTTGGTTGAGCGATGTGAGGAGTTGGTCGGTGGTGATTTTATTCCATTTTCTTCAAGGAATAGGTTGTGGGGGGTTGTGGGTCGAGGTTGTTTTGTAGCTGAAGTGAACACAACTGTGGTCCGTCCAATGGAGAGCCGTGGTGCGATCGAAGGAGATGTGTTTGCAGGAAGTGAAGATTGGGTCTAGCGTATGCCCGGCTACATGGGTGGGGGTGTCAACAAGTTGTTTGAGTCCGAGATTGGCCAGGTTGTCCAGAAGGGTGGTGGTGTTGCTGTCGTTTTTCTTTTCTAGGTGGAAGTTGAGGTCTCCTAGTAGAATGTAGTTCTCGGAGGCGAGGGCATGAGGATTGATGAAGTCAGTGATGTCCTCGGTGAATTGTTTACGTGTTCCTGGAGGCCTGTAGAGGAGGGTGCCTCTGAGTGTGGTTCTGGGGTCTGTGTGGATCTGGAAGTGGAGGTGTTCGGCGGTGATAAGGTTATCATCAGAGCTGGTCGTGATTTTGATGGTGTTCTTATGAACGATGGCGATGCCTCCTCCAGTCTGAATGGAGCGGTCTTTTCGGATGATCTTGTAATTGTCCGGGATGGCTATGGCGATGTCGGGTGTTGATGATGCATTCATCCATGTTTCAGTGAGGAAGGCGACGTCTGGTGACATGGTGTCGAGTAGATCCCAGAGTTCGGTGGCGTGTCTGTGGACCGAGCGGGTATTCAGCAGGATGCACTTCAGGTGGTTAGAGTCGGAGCTGTGTTTGGGGTTAGTGGATGTGGTAAGGGTCTTGACGCTGATATATTTGCAGGAGTGGCAGGTGAAAGGCCCGTGTGTACGTCCCGGGGCAGCCTCATAGCATTGGGGTGTGCGACCAGAGTTAAGGGCTAGGAGGGTGGCTGCGTCATACTTAATACGGTCGGAGTGCGGTTTGCGGAGGCCTGGGGGTCTGGCACTGGGCGCGGTCCAGGCGCGGGCGGGCGTAGACCGGCTTACCTTTGGCGCACCTTCGGCGCGCATGGGGCGCGACCGCTGCGCGTAAACGCTGCGCGGGAAGGCATCTGTCAAGGCATCTGTCAAATATGGATGGTGGGGGGGGCGAGGGCGAGGGAGGGGCAGCTGGGAGGCTTTACTTAGGCCCTGATTTACCAAATTGCATTGGGTTTGCATCACTTGTTTAACGCAGCCCGACGCAAAATCCTTTTTAGTATTTACAAAGCTAAACAAATGTTGCTTTGCATGGCTTTTTAAGAAAAAGTAACGCCCCCCGGTACATTATGCTGTCCTGTGGTACTTTGTGTCAGGTAAACATGGGTGTTCACGTGTAGCCACCCTTGGATTTTGACGTCACCCACATTTACAAAGAGATGCAGACATGGGTTTCTTACTTGTTATTTCCTCTTTGCATGAATGCTCTTTTCTGCAGCACGCTTGGAAAAAGGACATAGCCTCAAAGAATCGATTTTTGTGCAAGAAGACACACATCATTCCACAAATACTCTCCTACCCACAATGCAGACACCCTTGCACTTTGGCGAAAGGATGCCTGCGTTGGTGTAAGGCAGCCCAAAGTGCACCAGAACTGGGAGATAGTAGAACTGCACTATTGTTTTAAAGTTATGGTGTACTTCTGTTCTTCCCAGGTGACTCAACTCAGAGGGGGTAATTAAAAATGTTTTTTAAATAAAGATAATAAAACTTACATGGCCTGGTCCTGAGTCATGCATCTCTGCTCTCCAGGGACAGGAAGCAGAAGCAGGCAGCCAGGCTCCTTCTCTCCCCTAAGCCAATCACAGCGCAGCTTAAGCCGCGTTGTGATTTGGGGGGGCCATTTTCTTCACGTAGGCTGCAGTCTATATGGAAATAAGGCAGCGTGCGCATGACTAGTTTGGGCGGCCGCATAGGGCCAACCAAACAGTCTTTGCACACTCTGGATTGGTCAGGCACACCACCCCTCCCCTCCCCTGCTCTCAGGACAACCAAACATAAAATGGTAATAACAGAAAGTTATTACCATTTTATGTTTCTGCTTCTCGCACTGTGAGAAGCAGTGGGGCGACATTCCTCCGCCCTAGTAGAGGAGCCACCCCTGCAGTAACATCATAATGGGACCAAGCTAACCCTAGGCATTCTTATGTCCATTTCTCACTAACCGGGATGGTTCTTAGCCCAAGTTAGTTAAAGTATGAATGAACAGAACGCTGTAGTTCATTCTTTTTCAACACATGAATGTATGCACATTATAATATTTTGTTGTGCAGAAAAACGACCTGGTTGCAGAGGGAGTGGCCCAGCTCGTAAAGCATATCCATAGTTATTTTATGCCAGTTTAAGGTCCACGTGCCCTGAGTACCATGCATTGGAAGCCAAGGGTGCGGTAGAAATAAGTTGCAAGATAATTTGATGTTTATAATGTACAGTTTGCGCACATACATACACCCTCACAAACAGACACACACACTTATTTGAAAACGTGCAGGGTGTAACGTACAATCCAATATCATCGATATCTTTTGTGGACGCTGTGATCACTCTCAAAGGGAAAGTCATAATGCTTCTCCCCTTATTCAGCAATGGTATACTTAAAATAGCATATTAATCTTGACTTATGTATGCAGAAAGTTACAAAGAAAATGAATTAGCCAGAATTTGAGCACATGGGATTACATTATTACAGCTGTCAAATCTCATTACATCGACCTTGTGACTATAGGTTCAGCTACGTAAAATGATTTTAACATGTAGTCTGTGAGATAAACAATACTTTGCACTGTAGTAATACAATCTTCAGTAATCAATAAGCAATACACATGTGTATGTGTATTTATTAGTGTACTTAATCCAAACACTATGTGCTATTTGACACATTTGTTTTCATTGTCATGTTGTAAATAACTCTTTGTTCTGCTTTATTTAATGCCAGGTTATTTATATTCATAAAGGACACTAGATAATCCTCCTCGCCATTATATTGATATTCCATAAATTAAATATGAAATCGCACTGGGTCATATCAAATGTAAATTTCCCTTACCTTAGTTAGTTGCTCTTGCAAGTAACCTGGAGCAATGGCACCCTCATTGCAGACACCGAAGTAAAAAATCCCCGTCTTACATACTTTACTCCCTCCTCCGCTCCCTCCCACATACAGGGCACCACCACAGATATACGTGGCAAAAGGCAGGGAAAGAGGAAACAGGCAGCAGTCTCATGTTTTCAGTCAGAGGCTGAACAGGGATGAGGAATACATTGTCACTGGAAATTCGTGATTAAGCAGCCACACGTGTTGTCAAAAAACTCCAATAAAACATCTATTTTCATTCTTTTGCTTCCGAGTCCAAACGTTCCCTGCTTCATAGAGTTTTCATATAAAATGCTAGTAGATTATTGGCCTTCTAAACCAAATATTTAACCGTTGTAGTTTACTGGTATTGTAAATAACTTTCCAATGTGTTCCTTTCTATTTTACTAGAGTGTTCCTAAGCGGCTCCTTGTCTTGATAGTAGGTGTTGGTCTAACAGTAGGGTTTTGATGTGCCTGTATATTGGGCTTCCTTATGTAGCAGAGGGCCAGATCTATGACGGATTTCAGGATACCAACATAAGATTACATGCAATTAATATGAATTACAACCATTTGCATAGTCAGGGGTGGTCCTGGAAATTTGTATGGACCCAGACATTCTGGGTCTGCGCTGGAGACCTGTTCTTTAAACAGTTTCTCACCATTCCAGGCTAACATTCATGGCTACATGACACCACCTGTGCTCCAGCACTGAAAACCAAACCTGCACTCTGTCTGCTACTTTACTCCTTCTTGTGGAGAGGGATAGTGCAGCACACAATATATACAGTGGCGGTCCATGCTGGTAAGAGTGGTAGGGCGGTGTGGCCAGGTTGAGGGGAGGGGGGATTCGACAGACGACCACGAGGGGAAATTTAATAACTAATTAATTCCCCCCGCTGTCGTCTGTCGAAACCCTCCCCCCACCGCCCCACTGCTCTTACCTGCACGGGTCGCGGCTGAAGATATATATATAATGCATGGTGGGCTCCTGAAATTTGGGCTATTACTGAAAAATATGACCTCTGTTTTCTCCGAGTTCAATTATGAGGGAATGCCAGCCCATCCAGTTGCTAGCGGCTCTTATGCAGTTGTGAAACTGGGAAATGGTGACTCCCACATTATTGGAGCCCAACACAACAATCTGCATGCCGTTTGTGTACAAAGAGGGGGAGAACCCAAATGATTTGCTCCAGTGGTTCTGATGAGGGATACTGGCTTCGAGGGAGTTGCAGAATCACCACCTGTGTTGCTGAACCTTTAGGAGTCCGTAGGAGCCCAGGAACAGCAGACAGGTCAGCTTTGTTGTGGTGCCTGCAGATGCAGGGGAGTGACTCCTTCACTTCAAAGGAGATTCCTTTGGGTGTCTTGGAGGTCCACAGGTCTGTAGAAAAACCTGTATGGAGCACAGGCATTGACGACACAGAAGACTGTCAGGGCGACAAGACCAGGAGCAGCAGGAGTCTTCCCAGTTGCAGTCTTGGTTGCCAAAGCGAAGTCCAGCAAAATCCAAAATGCCCAGAAGGTTGAAGATGAAGTGGTTTCGGATCTGAATCTTGTCCCACAACGGACCTAAGGACCCACCCACAGGTAAGCCCTTAAGATCCTAAGAAAAGGGTTGGGTCGATTCAGGGGTCCCTCCCAGAGGAGGAACTGGACAGTGGGGAGGATACTGCCATGTCCTTTGTTCAGTTTCACGCCAGAGCGGGAGCCAATGGCTCCCTGAACTAGAGTATTCAAGGAGGGCACCAAATGTGCCCTTCAAAGCAGTCTAGTGGTGCAGGCAAGCGCCCCCACCTTGTCCCAATACACTAAATCCTGTCTGGAATGTGGTCACACTCCCTATGACAGGAAACCTATTGTCCTGCCTTTCCCTGCTCGAGATTTGGCTCAACAGCAGAAGGGCAGAATCGTGCCTACGGTCGGCAGCACCCATAGTTTGCTGACCAGGTCTAAAAGACTGGTACCGGGAGAACTGAGGGTCTTCCGGAGGAGCTTTACAGTGCATTGATTCATACCCCAACACTGTTATGATTCCAACATGTTTGATAGCAAACCCCACAGGGTTCTTTTCAGCCAGTTTAGAGTTAGTCATCGCATAATGATGCATGACCACTCTATGTATCGTAATGGCTGATGCACTTATAACCCAGGAGAATGGACTTTGTGTGTTGTAGGGTTGTCCTGCTCATGCAGGGGCACCCTCACACTTATAACCGAGCACCCTGCCTTCAGGATTTAAATACCTGCCTTAGGGGTGACTTTTAGGTTTTAAGTGCAGTGACCTCAGATATAGGGAAACGTATATCTATTGTAAGTGGTGCTAGCACCAGCTTACACAGGTTTCAATGGCAGGTCTGTAGTCACAATATGAGTGGCCTCGCATGGGTGGCATATACATGCTTCAGCCCATGGGGGACCCCTGGTGTACCTATGCCCTGGGTAGTACCGGCGCGTGAATTCCAGTTCAGTTTACCATACTCACATGGACCCATAAACATTCCCAATTTGAACCGGTTATCACATTTTTCTGCCTGCCTATCAAAGTTTTATTCACCTAAGGACTTATACCTGCACACCATGACTTACCAAATCCGTGTCACTTATGCTCTAAGTCCAAATTCTGATGGATAAAAAGGAGTTAGAATAATAGGTAGTAACACAGCATTTACCTTTGTGGAAATAACAACAGACTCAGGAAAGTTTGAAACACTTTATCTATGCAATATTATGTGAGCCAAATACCATGACAGTGAGATTAGGGAATACTCCAGTAAGAAAATAATTATTAAAGCAAAAATCTTGTGAGACTTTAAGCAAATATTTTTAGACATTGGTACCTGGAAGGGTGAGAAAGGGAAACGGTACAAGGACATACCACACAGATTAAATTTACCTAGAATGGTGCGAGGACCAACCCTGGCCACAGGCTGGGATAAGTAAGGGCTCCTGACTAATCAGGTGCCAACAGGACAGGACAGGTGCAAGACGGGACAGGTAACCAACGCTAAGTGCAACGCCAGTGTCAAACCCCTTTCTGCAGCTACACTCATTCCCCTTCTGGGTAACAGAGTCTTCTTCCTCAGCAATTTCCCGATTCTTCTTTCAGAGTGCTCGACCAACCCTCTGAGGTCTGCAGCATCCACGATTCTTCTCCAGCATACGTTGGGTCAGTGACAGGACTGTGCCAAGTCGGACAATCTAACTAACTGAACCTACCTTAGTTATACCATTTTCCAGGGTATGTACCACCCCCCAATGTTGCGAATATGTGTATTCCCTTCATTTGATTGGTCAGAAACACAGGGAGAGGTCATCACTCCATACCAGTATGAGATCACTTCTTTTCGATGTAATTGATCAATGTTCCCGCCCATAATTTACTTTCCCATGATTTTTATTCCACCCAGCAACATTAGTTTCAATTCATATGGAATGTATTAAATACAGTCAGTATTTCTTCCTTTCTTGGGGTCACACGGTTAGGTTCCCAGGAACATCGCAGTAAGACAGGAATTGGCTGCAGTTCAATGACAGTGCTTCAAGGTGTTCAGTTTTCATTTTCGCAGGCGCAGCCTTTTCAAAATGGAGTTTGCGACACCCTTCAGGCTCAAATATGAGCTAATAATAAAGTCAAAGAGAGACATGTTAGAGTACGAAAATAAATGAATGTACTGTATTCCACTTATTTCTACTCTAACCCCATTACTTTATTTTAACTATAGCATTAGTAGTTAAGCAGGGCATACAAAGTTTAGTTCGAGCAGGAGCATGTGCACTAGTATGTGAAGCATGAAGCGGCCATCTTTAGCACTAGTGCGCAGCTGCAAAGAATTCCCACCAAAAGCATAGATATGTCACACTATGTAGATGTAGCAGATGCATACGTAGAAAGGTTCCCGTGTTTTCGGCGGCCATATTAGGACACTCGGGTTACTGTTAGTAAAAGTACATAGGAAAGCTTCCTCTAGATACTAAAATGTCTTGAAATGCAGTCATTAGTAATCACAAAATATATTGATTAATAAGTTACATGTTATTTCAAGAGGGTTGAATACAAGCAAGTTTCTTTATGTATCAACACTTGCTCCATCAGTACCTTAGTACCATATATTGGAGAATTGCAAAGGTACACCAGTAGACAATCTGGTGTGTACCTAAGTACTCACCATGTCAAATTTAGGGAGGAAGCACAGAGACTGAGGTCCTGATTAGCAGAATCCTAGTCAGACTAGTGAGTAAAACATATTGACACCAGCAAAAAGAGAGGGTGACCATGAAAGCAGATCCTACTTTCCTACAGTTCCTATATGTTAAGGTTAACTTACTGCATAACCAGTTCCAAAAAGCATTGTTCCTCAGTTTCACAAAACGGTGGAACAAAACCCTTTATCATAGTAACTTTCTCTCCGCTCCCATCTTTTTCCAAAGATAATTTCTCCTGTGATTAAAGCAAAAGATTAATTTCTAGGCACCTCTGTCCTTCTCACCCTGTGTGGAAGGCTCCTGGCAGTTTGTGAGAGCCCCGGTGCTCCCATTTGACACATAGTAAACAAAACATCAGCATAGTGGCAGGCAGGATGGACTTTGTGGGTTATTTGCTTTGAATTGTGCTAATATTTACTTGCCAGAGGGCTGTCAAAATTGAAGGCCATGCCAGCTAAGAAGTTGTGTGTCTAAGTTAGGCGTTGAAGCAGCATTTGACAGACAGCTGTCAAGCAGGAGAGCTGAAGCTCAGAATGCCTTTTGTCTGGGGAAACCTTTCATCAGTGGAGTGTCACACCTCATCTGGATTGGAAGAAAGTATGAAATAAATTATTGGTTAACATCAGGGAGCTCACCTAGAAATAAGAGATGATAGTAACCTGAGGAGTCTACATTTCCTGAAAACTGAAATATGAGAGCCTAAGAAAATTCTCTTTCACAACATATAAAATAGAATTTGATATCAATGAATGATTTTATCAGTAGTATGGCTTTCCTACGTAGCTCTTAACCTGAAAGTTGGAAAGGAATAGCACGAGACATAATGTGTGGCCTGGCACAGGTTGGGACTGAACTGTGTAACACCTGCAAAGACAAAACTATACAGACAAGATTTATACTAAACAATAAATAAAGAAGGTGAGATGACGATACAAACTGATGCACAATAGACAAACTTTCATAAATGATAGATTGAATGCACCTTTGGAAGTGACCTCTAAGCAAGGGTTAAATATTGTACAAAAGGCAAAGAGCAGTCACTTTCACATAGTCTGGGCACGCACCCTGTAGCTCTTATGGGAGACGAGATGGGCGGGTCTCTGTGCAATAGGCACCAAGCCTGAGAATCCCACTGGCAGCCTGAATATAATAACAGAGATACCAACACAACAACAAGAGAGGACAAAAGGGAATAGAGCAAAAAACATCGAAAAGAGCAACTGGTCTTAGAGAATAGTTATACCTGATTCTGAGAGCCGGGGGCAGGATTTAACTCTGGGTAACGGAACTAGCATCCACTACTAAGAATTTGCAAACTAACAAGGGTAGGACAAATACTGCTTCAACGCCGAACTTAGACACACAAATTATTAGCACAATTCAAAGCAAATAACCCACAAAGTCCATCCTGCCTGCCACTTTGCTGATGTTTTGTTTACTGTGTGTCAAATGGGAGCACCGGGGCTCTCACAAACTGCCAGGAGCCTTCCACATAGGGTGAGAAGGACAGAGGTTCCTAGAAAGCAATCTTTTGCTTTAATCACAGGAGAAATTATCTTTGGAAAAAGGACAGGGAGTGTGCAAGACAACACCAGAACAAGCAGGGTTTCTACACTTATAGATGTGCTGCACACCAAGCTTCCAAAGCAGAAATAGATGGGGACAGGATCACAGGAACTGAGGGCCATAAGTTCAATGAAGTGGTGGAGAGAGGCACTTGCCTTCCTGGCTAAATGCCTCTCTCCGCTACTTCTGAAACGCAAGGCTGCACCATATTTACAAGAATGTAGTGCAGCCTTGCATTTCCCCAGGCGATTGCGATAAGTTTAGTAACTTAGTGCCAACGCAGGCACCCTTGCACCATAGTGCAAGGGTGTATGCGTGCAAGGTAGGATTGATTATGTACAGGAAGGTGCCCCTCCTTTTTCAAAGATTGTTCATGTGCAGAAAGGGACCATGGCAATTTGCTTTATCCATGTGTACTGCACAAGGCAGCAAACATGGAAAAAGCAAAAACAAGGAGATTTAATGCATTTCTCCTCGTTTTGACAACTTAAGACCAGGATTTACTTGGCCTTAATTTTGGCGCTGCCTCCTATATACGCCACCCTTGTACATAGGGGGCAGCGTCAAAATCAATGGGTATTGCAATGGAACACCCAACGAAACATCCACTGCTCGCCCTTTCACGCTAGCATAGCGTAAAAGGGGGCCTTACGTACAAGGCAGAATTAAGCCATGTTAAGTGGCTTAACGCTGCATTGTAAATAAGGCGCAGCCCGTATCACCACCACAACGTCGGCAATAGTGACGTTGTAGTGGCAATAGGGGCTTGTACAGGTTTGACCCATCACCTAGGTGGAGGGAACCACCTATGAAGGGCAGACTACATAGGAAGTTGGGGATGGGAGGTCCATGGAGGCCAGCAGGTAGAAGAAGTGAAGAGGTAAACTAGAAGCGGAGAGCGGATTGGAGTTGAGAGTAAGACAAGCTGAGGAGTAAGTCCGAAAGAATCAGTGTGTCTGCCGGAGTTAGGAACCATGATGCAAAACTACGACCCACCAGCAGGAAGTCATCAGTGCAAGGTTGGAGAACAGAAAGGACATCATATACCACAATGCAATAGTGTAGTGTGTTTATCTAGGTACCTGAATCGATATTCCTAATATTTGCCCTTGTCCGGTTATAAATCAATAATATCCCTACAACGGCATAGAAACCCTTTTCATAATTCAGTCATAGCGCATGCTGTCACATTAAGCAAGCCTATTCCTCCAGCCCCCTAGAAAGCACACCGAGTTCTTAAACAAATCCAAGCCTCCAGCAACCTGGGAAATCCCCGCTGCTTTGTTTTGATTTCGTCCGAGAACTCCTGTAAAGCACTGTAAGAACGACCAGTTCTTAGTGACATCTTTATTGACATCTTATGTCCAGCCTTACGTCAAACCCGGCACCTTTCAGGTATAAATATACCAACTTTGCCTTAAGCAAACACACGGTGGTGATGAATCTGGAGCAGCTACTACTTGCCCGAGAGCCCAGCTGATGTGAGAGCCCGCGGACGCTGCCCCTCCCTTTTGACGCGCTGAGAAAGACGCTGTCTTTTCTCTTGCCGAGAAATCCAGCCTCCGGCGTTTCCAGCTTACCCTTGCGGGTGACTGGGATACCGAGTCCTGAGAGAGAGAGATACCAGACCTCCTGCCTTCTAATACCCAGGTACTGAACTGACTAAACCCTTACAGAGAATTCTTGAGTCAGATTCTTGGCAAAACAAACTTAACTTAAACTGCTACTTACTTACTCCCTCCCACGTATTAGGCTTAGGTCAGGTACACCGGGGTAGGCGTAGTTAGAAGCACCAGTTGAGTACGATTAGTCAATGTATATATGTATGTATCTATTTTATCCATTTTAAAGTATCATATGGCTACGAAACCATATCAATGCTTTTACAGTATTATTTCATAATCCTGCTTCTACTGTATGCACTTTACTTAACTATAAGTATTGCAATTGTAGCAATTCATTTCTCTTGTATGAGGAAAGAGACTGCTCAATAAATAACACCTTTTATTGAAAACGCCCGTCTCTCTTTTTCTCTGCAATCTGGTGAAACTAAGTACGCACTTATTGACTGAGTGAAATAGCTGTCTTTTGTTTTCACACGACTCTAGAGATATACTCTTATTCAGGGAGAGCAAAGTTGTCATGTTTTATGGTTGTCAGAAGCTAATCCCTTCTTGTCTATCCAGGGAGGTTAAACTCCTCCTCGCTTATTCGAGAAAGTTTCTAGTGAACTCTGAGCTAACTGGCAAAAAAACTTAAGTCTAATACAGTCAGTAGAGACCTAGTTAACCTCAGTCCTACGTCTACACTACTGAAGATATTATTCCAATGCGCAGAGCCTATTGGGACTACACTACAATAGGATGGTAAAGTGGAAATCAGGACTCGAACGTAATGTGGAGCCAGGTGTGCAGGGTGCTGAAGAATGTCCTGGCAATGGCAAGTCTAAAGGCTTGACCTCACAGGGCTTACATGAGTGCCACCATGTGCCCAGATAATGGAATCCAGACACTGATTTTCTTATTGTACAATGTAGCATTTCAACTGTAAAAGCGGGTTACATTTACCTGGTAATTTTTTAGGCCTAATCTGGAGTGTGACAGAGCTGGTCCGAGTTCATATCATGGCATTTGCTCCCCATGTCAGTGGCGTAAGGTCTCTGCAGGTTGACATGTGTGATGATGCATTTAGGAAGCCTGTACTTTTTATCCACACTTACTCATTTTAAAACAGCAGGACAAGTCAGTTCAGTAGTAAAAACAGTTGCCATATTTTAGGGAAAGGCATATTCATTACCTGGAATTCAAAACACCAGCTATCCAAGCCTGGTAAAAGCAATGAAAACATGGAACAAGCACGGATTTCCCACATATCTACAAATACTTACTTAAACTATTAACCATTACATTACTCTGCGCCCTGCTGTATGTTCCTCTTCTACAGAGAGACAAATGCTTCCTCATCACTATTTCCTATTCTCATGCCAGTGATTACAGTTGTATTTCTCATGCTTACAGTAAAGCATTCATCTACTCATGTGTCTATGTCTACACAATACAACGTGTATACACTAACAACTAAATACAACTAGGAGCTTGCAAAACTAATGTCTCAAGAAGTACTTCTGTTTCAAAAATCCTAATATGCGTCCAATGAGCTGAAAATGGTGGGCAGGCTCACCACTGCAGGCCATGACTCACAGTGAGCTGATGATAGCCCACTGACCTGCCTGCCCTTGCCATTCATGAAACCTTGTACCATTTTGGACCTCAATGTGATCAGGAAAGTGAGAGCAGCAAGATTTAGTTGAGTGTATAAGGCTAAAGCAGACTGTTTGAAACACAGGGATCAATACTGATGGGTCAAAATGCAATCTGAATGGCTTAAAAAAAACTTTTGGGGACAGAAACGTGTGGCAGTTAGTGGTGGCTGCTTCGTTACTGGGGTGAGGGAGGGCGGGGGGGATTTGGATAAAATAAAACTTGCCCTCTTCGCAGCCGCTGCTGCACCCTTTTCTCTGCCCTCACTCTGCAATGCCGGAAGCTCCCAGGCTCCCAGCGTCTCCCAGCCATAAGCAGCATTGTGATTATTCTGAGCGGCCACTTTTGCCACTCAGGCAGTATCAGGGAGGCTGGACCTGTTCTCCACGGGGCTGTGTACATAGCCCCGTGAAGAACATGCTAAGTCCTCATGATTGTTTTTCCTGGCTACAGAGGGCTTGCCAAACAATCATGCACACTTTGGGAGTGCAAAAATCACTCCTCACTGTGCTTAGCCCCGAACCCCTCCGACTTGGCTCCAATCCCTCACAGAAAAAAAAATTATCATTTTATTTTTAACACTGCTCACAAAGCAGTGAGGTGATGCTCTTCCGCCTTAGTGGTCTAGCTGCCACTGGTGGCAATCCCCACCCTTATGGGCCCTGTTTAGAAAGTCTACCAAGGTGTGAAGACAGAACCAGGCTGGCCATTGTCCCACTATGCTAAAAGACCAGGTACTGCACTCAGAGGCAGATGGGCTGCTATGTCCCAACCATTAAACTCCATGGCCCCATTCTAATAGCAGCACCCTGCAGTGTGGGCTGGTTTGAACAAAGTTTGCCTGGGTTGAGTTTGGTCTCTTTTCCAGCACCATTCCAGTAAGAATTCCAAAGGTATGGTATAAAAAGAAAGTATGTGAATTCTGTATCAGTGAGGAAACTCTGAAATAAGTGGATTTAGCCTGCTTTAAATTCCTGGGGCATATTACCAAGGGTGGCTATAGGCACTTATCGATGGTTTAGCGGCCGTTTTCGGCCGCTAAGCGGCGATAATTCTATCGCTCTATTAGCAAGCTGTCGCTAACTGATGTTAGCGACAGCTTTTAGGCGATAGCGAGTGGTTTGGGGCCCGCTTTGCATGTCAGCGATATTTATCGCTAATGACATGCAAAGTGGGAGTACCCTACCTGTTAGCGACTGAAAGTAGTCGCTAACATCGCTATCGCCTATTAGCAAGGCAGGCGTAGCAATGGAAATATTACCGCTATCGCCAAAAACCAACGCCTGCTCAGACCAGTTCTTAGCCATGTTATCCAATGGGAGGTAGATAACATGGCTAAGAGCATTTCGTCGCTAATGTGTGAATATCGCTGTATTCTCAGCAATATTCACGCATTTCGCCGCTATCGCTGGATATTTTAGCACAATGGAGAAAAACGTTGCTAATAGCATGTTTTCTCCACTAACATATCCAGCGATAGGCAGCAATTTTCGCTAAGCCTATTTAGCGATAAATATCGCTACTTGTTGGTAATATGCCCCCCTGTGTTTTTCCCTGAATATAACTTAACTTCTCTGGGTGGGTCACCTTGCCAGGATGAGTTTTACCCACAAGGTGGTTCGTCAATCGCTGACATGTAAATATACTCTTTATTAGAGTAGAGTGAGTATGCCTCTTTGTGTTATGTTGGCGCTATGAGCGTCCCTATGAGTCTGTCATAAGGGTGATCTGACACCCTGAGCCCTTTAAATTACTTATGTACAACCTAATGTTGGAAAAGAGGTGGTATAACTAATTTATATCATTTCACTTACAGGTCAAACACTGATCACACTAGTGTATAAATAGGGCTCCTGGTTTTATGGTATTTCTTTTTTTGTCATTTCCGTCTGTATTTATCCATATTTATTTTACTTAATAATTTAACTCGGAGAGGACGGGAGTATTTTATACCGTATAAAATACTCCCGTACTCTCCGAGTTTTCCTATCTTTAAGATCAAATTTGCTTAGCCAACAATGAAAGATTTGGTGTTGTATTCTCTAATAGTGTGTTTCTGTTTGTAGAACAATAAAATAAAAAGGTCAAACTCATTTTTCTCGCACAGGAATCTATGGGCCAAATAATAAGGTAGACCAGCCAAGCAGCATTGATGCCGCTCACTAATGTAACTCGCTGAGGAAAATACAGCAAAGATCCACCTCATTTGGCTAAGGTGAAAAGAAATATTTTGATATATTACAGAAACTGCAAACTCAGTCAATGGTCCAGGCTCCTCAAAGCTGATGTAGAAGTGCAGTGACTGTGGATTGAGGCCGGAGACTTGTGTGACAGAGCAGGTCGCTTTTTTTATGGGAAAATCTCTTTAAAAGTTGAAGGACATTCAACGCCACTAGTCAAATGTACCGAAATATTGGCTTCCCAAAATCTTTGAAAAAGAATTTGCTGTAGATTTATATTCATTATGTAACACAATTTTTTCAGAGGTGTAAGGTGAAAAATAAAAACTAGTGGAGAGATGGCGGAGCCTTGAAGAACAAACAGGGCACTGGTATCAATGACAGGACACATGGAGTCTTGCAATTGAAACCTGCCAGAGAGAACAGATGCAATCCAACTCAAACCAGTGTTTGACTACACACATCAGTAAGGCACCGCAACAGGATGGAGTGATGGACCACGTCGAAGGTCACGTAAAGCGACCTGAAGATGAGGGCCACAACACTTCCTTCATCCACCTGATCATCCTGCACAGATACAACAACCACCTCAGTACTATAAATCAGCACAAAACTAGTGAGAACTGGGCCAGAATAATCTGTTGTACTGCATATTGTTGTAATTGATCTGTGACAGCCCTGACATGTAGTTCTGCTGGGCAGGGGAGGAGGGTATTGGGTGGACGCAGTCCAATATTTTTTGAATCAGGGTATAAAAACACACGTAATAGGCACATTTTAAATCCTGCCATCAATGTGTAAAAGAACACATCAAACAGATAACTTTACCATCCATCACAGCCCTCAATCCCACCATAAAAGCACACCATATATGTGCAGGACAGTGTTTCTTCCATAGTATCACGAAGCGCAAGTTCTAAGCACCGACCTATGCTCTCTTCATGTCTCCAGCAAAAAAGGACACCTAATGTACACAGACGCATTTTTCTTTTATCTTAGCATAGAAGCACACATAATGTACATACCTGTCAACTTGAACAAAAATCTCACCACATGAGGAGGGAGGCAGGCCTTGGAGGGGTGAGGCCTCGTGCCGGTTGCTCCTCCCGCCGCGTGGCCCACCCCGAAGGTCCCGGTATCCGCCGCCACTGCCGCTGCCAGTTCGTCCTCTGTGCCCCTGCTAAGTATCGTTCTGCCTGATTAGTCTTGTGCCGTGATTGTATTCTTGTCTCCTGTACCCCTGAGTAGTATTGTGCCTGAATAGTTTTTGCCGTGATTGTTTGCTTGTCTCCTGTACCCCTGAGTATTATTGTGCCCTGATTGTTTTTCCCGTAATTGTTCGCCTGCCCTCTGCCTCCACCACCGACCCACCCCGCTCCCTGCCGCTGCTCCCCCGTGGCCCCACCCCCGCTCCCTCTAGCATCACCGCTCCCCCCCTCTCTGGATTGAAAAGGTGGTGTCCGCGGAGCTGTGACCTGACCTGACCTGGTCAGAGCCGGTCGCTCCTCCCGCCGCGTGGCCCACCCCGAAGGTCCCGGTATCCGCCGCCACTGCCGCTGCCAGTTCGTCCTCTGTGCCCCTGCTAAGTATCGTTCTGCCTGATTAGTCTTGTGCCGTGATTGTATTCTTGTCTCCTGTACCCCTGAGTAGTATTGTGCCTGAATAGTTTTTGCCGTGATTGTTTGCTTGTCTCCTGTACCCCTGAGTATTATTGTGCCGTGATTGTGCCCTGATTGTTTTTCCCGTAATTGTTCGCCTGCCCTCTGCCTCCAACGCCGACCCACCCCGCTCCCTGCCGCTGCTCCCCCGCGGCCCCACCCCCGCTCCCTCCAGCATCACCGCTCCCCCCTCTCGCCACCCCGCTCCTGCCTCCCAGCTGCTCCTCCCTCCCACTGGATTGAAAAGGTGGTGTCCGCGAGGCGGGGAGCTGTGACCTGACCTGACCTGGTCAGAGCCGGTCGCTCCTCCCGCCGCGTGGCCCACCCCGAAGGTCCCGGTATCCGCCGCCACTGCCGCTGCCAGTTCCTCCTCTGTGCCCCTGCTAAGTATCATTCTGCCTGATTAGTCTTGTGCCGTGATTGTATTCTTGTCTCCTGTACCCCTGAGTAGTATTGTGCCTGAATAGTTTTTGCCATGATTGTTTGCTTGTCTCCTGTACCCCTGAGTATTATTGTGCCGTGATTGTGCCCTGATTGTTTTTCCCGTAATTGTTCGCCTGCCCTCTGCCTCCACCGCCGACTCACCCCGCTCCCTGCCGCTGCTCCCCCGCGGCCCCACCCCCGCTCCCTCCAGCATCACCGCTCCCCCCCCTCTCGCCACCATGCCCCCGCCTCCCAGCTGCTCCTCCCTCGCCCCTCCCCTCTTCACTCTCCACTTATGGCAGGGTGCATGCCTATGCGCAGCATTGACGCGCAGCATTGACGCGCAGCGGGCGCGCCGATTGCGTGCCAAAGGCACGCCAAAGGCAAGCCCGTCTGCGCCCGTCCACGCCTGGACCGCGCCCAGTGCCAGGACCCCTGGCCCCCACCGATGCAAGATGACCCGACAGACCTACGACGCCGCCGCCCTCAACGCACTCAATGCCGGCCGGAACCCCGCCTGCTACCTGGCCGCCCCGAAACGCATCCATGGACCCTTCACCTGCAAAACCTGCAAGTTCACCTGCCTCCGAACCTGCACCGCACCCGCCAAGCCAAGCACCAGCAGCAACCACCTCAAGTGCATCCTGCTCAACACCCGCTCCGTCCACAGACACGCCGTCGAAATCTGGAACCTGCTCGACACAACATCACCAGACGTCGCCTTCCTGACGGAAACCTGGATGACCGCCTCCTCAGTGCCCGACATCGCCGTCGCCATCCCGGACGGGTACAAGATCATCAGGAGGGACCGCGTCAACCAGACCGGAGGAGGCATCGCCATCGTCCACAAGAACACCATCCGCATCACGGCTGACTCCAACGACACCTTCACCGCTGCCGAGTACCTCCACTTCCAGATTCACACCGACCCAAAGACGACCCTCAGAGGCACCCTCATCTACAGACCCCCGGGACCACGCACACAATTCAGCGAAGACATCACAGACTTCATCAGCCCACACGCCCTCCGCTCCGCAGACTACATCCTCCTAGGGGACCTCAACTTCCACCTGGAGAACAACAAGGACCGCAACACCGCCGCCCTGCTGGACAACCTCGCCAACCTCAGTCTCAAGCAACTGGTCAACACCCCCACCCACTACGCCGGCCACACGCTTGATCCCGTCTTCTCATCCAGCAAGCACATCACCTTCAGCCACTCCACCGGACTCCACTGGACCGACCACAGCTGCGTCCACTTCAGCCTCAGAAGAACCACAACCCACCACCACCCGCAACAGGCTCCTCACAGGAGCTGGAGCAAGATCACCACCGACCAGCTCACCACCTCCCTCAGCCAGAACCCACCCGCCAGCACAACGGACCCCAACGAAGCAGCCCGCAACTTCACGAAGTGGCTGACCGTCTGCGCCGACGACCTTGCACCACTGAAAAACCCTCCCAGCAGACCCAGAAGCAAGAAGGCCTCCTGGTTCACCGACAAACTCAAGGACTCCAAGAAGACCTGCCGCACCCTCAAGAAAGCCTGGCTCCTCGACCAGACCACTGACAACATGACCGCCCTCAAACACGCCACCCGCAAGCACCACCAGCTCATCCGCACCACCAAGAAGAAATCACTGAAGGAACGACTGGACAACAACGCCCACGACAGCAAGGAACTCTTCAGCATCGTCAAGGAGTTCTCCAACCCCAGCACCGGCAACAACGACATCACTCCCTCACAAGATCTCTGCGACTCTCTCGCCTCGTTCTTCCACCGCAAGATCGCCGACATCCACAACAGCTTCGGCGCACCATCCACGCACCCAACCGTCGAACCAACGCCCCCCACCGCCACCCTCCGCACCTGGACCACGGTGACCACCGAAGACACAGCCCGCACGATGAACACCATCCACTCCGGACCTCCAACCGACCACTGCCCCACCACGTCTTCAACAAGGCCGACTCCACCATCGCACCTCAACTCCGGAACATCATCAACACCTCCTTCAACACCGCCACCTTCCCGGAGAGCTGGAAGCATGCCGAGCTCAGCGCCCTACTGAAGAAACCAACAGCGGACCCCACCGACCTCAAAAACTTCCGCCCCATCTCGCTCCTCCCTTTTCCTGCCAAAGTCATCGAGAAGATCGTCAACAGACAGCTTGCCGCCTTCCTCGAGACGAACGGATCCCTCGACCCCTCACAGTCCGGTTTCAGAGCCAACCACAGCACCGAGACCGCCCTCATCGCAGCCACCGACGACATCCAAGCCCTGCTCGACAACGGGGAAACAGCGGCACTCATCCTCCTGGACCTCTCTGCAGCATTCAACACTGTCTGCCACCGCACCCTAGTTCAACGCCTCAGCAACACCGGCATCCAAGAGAAGGCACTGGAGTGGATCATCTCGTTCCTCGCCGGAAGAACACAGAGAGTGCGCCTCCCCCTGTTTCAATCCGAGGCCACCGAAGTCATCTGCGGCGTACCACAAGGATCATCACTCAGCCCCATCCTCTTCAACGTCTACATGAGACCTCTCGCAGCCATCGCACGCCAACACAACCTCAACATCATCTCCTACGCCGACGACACCCAGCTGATCCTCTCCCTCACCAGAGACCCCGACACCGCCAGAACCAGCCTACACGAAGGGATGAAAGACGTCGCCGAGTGGATGAAGAACAGCCGCCTGAAACTGAACTCAGACAAGACGGAAGTCCTCATCCTGGGACCATCGCCCTCCGCCTGGGACGAATCCTGGTGGCCCTCAGCCCTGGGCACCACTCCCAAGCCAACAGACCACGCACGCAACCTGGGCTTCATCCTGGACTCCTCCCTCTCGATGACCAGACAAGTCAACGGCGTCTCCTTATCATGCTTTCACACCCTAGCATGCTTCGCAAGATCTTCCGATGGATCCCGACCGAAACCAGGAAGACGGTCACCCAGGCCCTCGTCACCAGCCGACTGGACTACGGAAACACCCTCTATGCCGGAACCACAGCCAAGCTACAGAAAAGACTCCAACGAATCCAGAACGTCTCCGCCCGACTCATCCTGGACATCCCCCGTCGCAGCCACATCTCCGGCCACCTGAGGGACCTGCACTGGCTCCCCGTCAACAAGAGGATCACGTTCAGGCTCCTCACCCACGCACACAAGTCTCTCCACGACCTGGGCCCCAAGTACCTCAACGACTGCCTTACCTTCTACACGCCCACCCGCCAGCTACGGTCTACTAGCCTCGCCCTCGCCGCCGTACCACGCATCCGAAGAGCCACCGCCGGGGGCAGATCCTTCTCCTACCTGGCGGCCAAGACATGGAACTCCCTCCCCATCCACCTTCGGCTGACCCAGGACCATCTCGCCTTCAAGAGACAACTCAAGACCTGGCTGTTCGAGCAGTAGCGGACCCCTTCCCCCAAGCGCCTTGAGACCCTTCCGGGTGAGTAGTGCGCTATACAAGTGTTATGATTGATTGATTGATTGATTGGAGGTCAGAATGTATGATATTGCCAATAATCCCTCAGATGCCTTTGGGGAGGGTGTGGGGGATGTATAAGGAAAGAGGGGTCTCCTGGCACAATGCACTCTGGAAAGGTTGCACTGCAATGGATAGTTCAAGAGACAATTGTATTGATGTACAGTCTGTGTGACGTTTGACAATTGTTTGTCCTTTATTCTCATAACCAATGTCTTCCTCACTACAGTTGTCATTCCTTCCTGGAAGTGTGTGTATTAAAAGGCTATGCCTTGGTAGAACCACCTAATCATATGGTGTCTCTCTCTTTGGGGATAAGGAGGCTTGGGATGCAGTATCAGCTGGGTGCATGGACTTGCACATTGTGAGTGCATTATTGGACCACAGCATAAAACACACATAATACACACAGACCAGTGTTCCTTCCATCGTAGTATAAACATGCGCAGATCATGGACAGAGGCTGTTTTTCTCATCCACAGCATAATATATATATATATACCTTGCAGAGACAAATGTTCCCTCCATCACAACATAAAACCCATGTAAAACATACTGTCCAATAATCTCTTCATCACAGCATAAATCACTAATAATACACACAGACCAATGGCCTCCCATCACAGCATAAACCTGTATACAGATATGCAATGCCTTTTGGTCTAAAAGAACTTGAACTCCTCTGCGCCTTCCCCCCTGCACCCCTGTTGGAGTGACTCTTTGCAGGGCATTACCCATCAACCACACTTCTGTGTGTTCTGGAGCTTGAAGGAGTGTGTGTCCTGTGTATGCAAGAACCCAATTTGTTGCAAAGTTATTTCAAGGCAACTAGTCAAGTCAAATTTATGTTTATTTAGATCAAAATTTTTAAACAAGTACAAATACACAGTTACCAATTTTAAAATATTCTTCAAAAGGGATAAAAGGAAGTAGTTACAATTAAAAGTGTTCCTCAGCCAATTAAAAATCATCCACACATTATATCCTTAACTTAAAAACAAACACCAAAGACTATCATTTTTTGGATGATCCTTACTCTTTAAAAGATATAAATACATTAAAACAACCCATTCACTTAAACTGTCTGTGTAATTCAAGGAAATTCCTGAAACGTAATCCCCCCTTACTTGGAAACTCTGTACTGCCTTTATATAGTTCCCTAGGGTGATTGCAATTTCAATAGAGGGCATATCTGTAAGGAGATTGACCGCCTGCACCCGTGTTCTTATATCATGTTTTAGAAATATTGGGCGCAGCCATAGTTTACGCAGTTCTAATATAATTTGGCAATCCAACAGGATATGCACTATATCCCCTTTTGTGCCCAGGCCACATTTACAGTTCCCCTTGTGGTCTAACATTTTAAGTTTAGCTTCTTTATTTATCAACCAGGGGTTGATCCCAATTCTGATCCTCAGTATCTCCTGCCTATACCAGCGATTAGGTTGGATATCCAGGTAGGGAACCCAGTTTTCCTTTGACCAGGAATGCATCATAAATTCTACAGATTTTTTCTTAGTTAGATATTCCATATCAGCCCATCTAGAAACTGATTGCCCATTTACTTTCAAATCGCTCTTGGTACAAACTATTTGTTGGGATTCTTGGCACAGCTCCACCTCTAGACATTCAGATGCCTGCGCTATTTTTTCCCTGCATGATTTTGCCCATTTTAGGTTGCTATTTTGAAAACTCTTTCCTTCACCATTGTGCAATTTTTTGGCCTTTTACGTTTTCTAAACGTTTCCAAAATCTAACCACCGTTGTTCGTACATGCAGACCCCAAGATTTTGTTCCTATTTCGGTTCTTATTGCTTGAACCATCAAGGATTGGGGGAGGGGTAAAAGGGTTTTCAAACATTTCCCTTCCTCCAGGTCCCAGACTGCCTTACCGCTCAAATAAAGGATTTCTCCACCGTAGAGGACTTGCGGGGGTATCATTGCACTGAAGGTTTTTAGTAATGGGCGGTGGGACATATCCCCATAATCCCGGTTAAACATTTTTAGACCTGAGATTGATGTGTATGCTTTTGCTTTTTGGGCTTTCCAGGTGCGTGTGCCAGCTTAGTGTCTTATCCAACCACATCCCTAGGTATTGATATTCATTAACAATTTCCAATTTAAGATCATCTAAAAAACAATTAAACTTAATTACCTTTTTCCCAAAGCATAACATTTTTGTCAACCCCCACGCCTTTTGCGCTCGGACCAAAAACATCTTCTGCAGTCAGCGAGAGTTAGGAGAGCTCGTACTGGGGGCAGGCGTTTCTCGGTGCAGGTGGCAACTTTGTGGAACTCTCTGCCCCTCAAGATTCGCTCTGAGCCCAAGATCCTACTATTCAGGAAACTTCTTAAAACCTATTTGTTTCCACAGTAGTGACTAATCGAGCCTCTCCTTTTTTTGGTCTGTCGCGCCGGGATGCCCCCGGGTAAGCTGAGCGCGTTATAAGTTTCATATTATTATTATTATTATTATTACTGTTAAAAATTTTCTTACGCAGTATTCATTAAAAGATTTCAGCTTTCTTTGGAGACCTAACTCAGTCTGGTCCACTATTACCAGGTCATCCGCATATAAAAGACATGGCACCTTTTTCCCATCCATTTTTGGGCTTGCGCTACCCTCTACCTCTAAACAGGCGTGTAGATCAGAGAGGAAAATGGAGAATAACTGTGGGGCTAAAACACAGCCCTGTCTCAGGGCATTTGCTATAGGTATTTTTTGCGTTAATGACCCCTCTGTATCCCTAATTACCTGGGCCCAATTACCTCAGTGTAGTTCTTTTATTATCGTCAACAGGTCTTTAGGTATATTTTTCTCGGTAAGGATTTCCCATAGGCAATCCCGATCTACTGAGTCGAATGCTGCTCGGAAGTCAACGAAACAACAGCAAAACTTGCCATGTTGTTCCGTTGACTTCCTCGCCATTGCCCATAGTGCAAAGCAGTGGTCTATCGTGGAGTGCCCTTCTCTAAATCCTCCCTGTTCAACAGGTATAATTGAAAACTCCCAAGTATTTAGTTGATTTAACACAATTTTTGAGAATACCTTCTCCCCTACATCTAGGAGGTTGATCAATCTGTAATTTTGTGGTCCGTCAATACTACCTTTTTTATGGATTGGCCTGATTATAGAGCCTTTCCAATTCAGTGGCATTAAGCCTTCTGTTAATATTATATGGAACATCTGGGAGAGAAATCTTGCCCACCACTTAAGCTCTGATTTTAATATTATTGCGGGTAGATTATCAGGTCCTGCAGCACGTGTTTACTTCAGTTCCCTTATTGTGTTTTCTACTTGTTGTTCGTTAAAATCTAGCTTTAAGTCTTCTGATATTTCCTGCCAGGGTTGGGACTCTGTGGCTCTTTGGGGATCCCGTGCCCCATACAGCTCCCTTAGATACTTTTCCCAGGCTGCTTCACTTACAACACATTTTATTTCTCCATCTGTTGGGCCGGAAGCTGCCTTTACCAGTTTCCAAAATTGTCTTAGATTTTTTTTTTCAATTGATTCTAACAGATCCATCCAGCATTTCTCTTTGTAGGACCTTTTTGCACCAGTAACCATTTTTTTAAGTTCAGCTGTCAATTTATTTAGATATTTTTGTCTTTCTTTAGTGTAGTTTTTCCTTTGTCTTCTTGATACTGCCCCTATCTCCCTTTTTTTAGATTGGCAGTCAATAGAGAACCATTTCGCTCGGCTAGCTGGAATTTTTGTGCCCTTTCTTTTATCCTTTTTTAGTTCTATTCTAAGACACTGAACTACTTGGGCTATCTTTTCTATAAACCATTCCAGGTTTTTACTCCAGAGATCTTCTGGTCCGAGATCTTCAAGGCAACTACCTTTCTTGTTAGTTGAGTCATCTCATGCCAAAACTTCTCAATGTGGAGTGCTAACAACTGCTCCTTCATTTTGATTTAGAATAGCTCAGGTACCTGGCAGAGTAATTTCCAGGTTGCAGTACTACATACTAATTGGTACTTGCCAGTAACCAGGGCACGAGTCAGGGGACCAGGCGGGTGGACGGCATCCCCCTACTTATTTTACAGGGTGGTCGCCGTCCCCCCTGCTGGACCATCTAAGGCGCGAATGTGCTACCTGTCAAAGTTCTGCTTTGCCCTCTGAACTGTCCATGACTGGGACGCCGGGATGGAGCGGGGACAAATTGCTATTGGCAGGCCATTTGCTTGTTAATGAGGCTTTGTACTTTTTCACTCCTTCTTCGAGCCACCGGAATCTCAACTCTGCATGTTGCTGGAAGAGTCAGCCTCCACGAGGTCCATGACTGTGCGCATGGGTCAGTGTTTGAGCGCCAGGCTGCTTCCTCTGAGAAAGGAATGTTTTTGGCATCTCGATCCTCCCTCAATTTGTTCCTTTTCGCAGACCTCACATTTTTCAGTGTGTATTACACATAATGCAGGTGCCCACCCGCTTCAAAGCCCAGGTAACGTTGGTGAAAATGGGGAATGAGGCAGTGAAATGGACAGAGCTTTGCTCAGGATCACACATTTAATCAGATGGAGAACCTGGGAACCTGGGAATACTTTCGACAGGCAGGGCATTCATTTTACTAGTACGGAAACGAGCAAAGGCACCCTGGAAATGCAGGCGGAAGTTGCAAACATGTGGCTTACTGCGGGCCCTCTTCAGTTTTCTGATTCTTTAACGAAGTAAAATTTCAAGGAGGGGATTTTACTTTATTCAGGAAAGAGGACTTTGCTGCTGATTGATTATCCTAATTATCCTAAAGTTGGGGAGCAGTAGGGTGGGGGTGCTGTCTCAAAAGTCACCAGCAGAAGAGAGATTACAGCTTTTTCACTCTTGAAGGCTTCAAAGTGCCTAAAGAAAGTGAATTAACCTTAAGGAGAGATAGAGCTATGCTGAGGCTGTAACAACGGTACATATGGCTGTTAAGGCCTCAGAGGGGGCATTGTAGCCAGATCTTGGGGCCTCCTGTGGAACATTGCTCCATCCTTATAGCCTGCAACAATTTCTGAAGGATTCAAAGAGGAAGGTCCCAAAAGATAGGCCACCAGAACTGGAAATGCTTCAAAGTAAACAGATAAACCTGAGACTCCCAGCATGAGTAGCTTTTCTCAGAGAAAAATGTTGGCCTGGACATGATACTTCATTTGTTTTAACATGGCCTTTCTTTTTTGTTTACATTAATTATCCTAGAAGGGAGCAGCAAGGCAGCTCTAGAACACATTTGAAAGTGTATTTTATGGTGTGGCTTGACAGCGCAGCCATTGCAGACACTAAGTGGGAAATGGGAATCACTACAGAGGGGATTTGGTTCCACCCACATGATGGGAGTCAGGATTACATGCATTGGTTGGGCAGAAATGGCGATCTTCCACGCTCGCTCCAATTTAGGAAAGAGTTGGAAGCTCACCACTTTTATGAATACCAGAACACAATGTATTAACCATTTCCAACTCAGTTTCCGCTCCACTTACTAGTTGGCTTTATGGTTGCATTTCAGCGTGTACGGCACTCCACTGCTCTTATCACTATATAGAAATTACATATACCTACATGTATACCAGGGCACGAGTCGGGGGACCACGCAGGTGGACGGCGTCTTCCCACTTTTTTTACAGGGCAGCTGTTGGCCTATAATTTATGAAAGACAGCATGAAGAGTCACTTAAAAGTGGGACAATTTGCTGTATTTATCCACTTTTAAAAATAAGTGCTGACAGAAAACAGACTGTTTTCTGTCTGTATTTTCTGTAAAAAATCTGTGAAAAGGGGGAGCCTTACACCTCAGTATCCTGAAAACTTGGCTTGCCATGTTTAGAGCAGCAATAAGTGCAAATGATAGATCTGTTGCATATGTGATGTCACTTCCTGTTGTGATGCCACTTCCTGTTGTGATGTCCCTTCCGGCTGTGATGTCACTTCCTGCTGTGATGTCTCTTCCTGTCACACTACCTAACTTGGAGAGTCCCCCCACTTCATTTTTTAGGACTTGTGCCCTGCCAGTAACACATCCTATAACCAAGTGCATTAGCCCATTAAGTTTGACATTCGGAGACGTGTGCAGCCTGAAAAAGGAATATGTTGCACCATTCTGATGAGCAAACCCTGTGCGAGGACAGGTTCTAAATTGTTTTGTATTGAAACCTGTAGAAGCTGCTTTTTAATTGTCAAATCACCCATTCCTCTTCTAATCCCGGTCAGTAACCTATAAACATCGTAAAATCCAGTGGCGGCTGCTGCCATATAAAGTGGGGGGTGGTGGGGGGGGTGGCAGGAGAACTCATTTAAATTTAAAAGACTTACTAGATTCTGCTGGACGACTCTATGCTCCTCTGATGCCTCGGTGCTCCTCTGCCATGCAGCTGACAGAACAGGCTCCCAGACTCCCTCACCCAATCCTGACGCTGCTCTCATGCTATGCGAGAAGAGCTGGGATTGGCCTGAGCGGACTGGTCTGACGCTCACTCAGGTACAGGGAGTCTGTGCCGTTTCTCCACCCGGCTGTAGAATACACCTGAGTTGGAGAAACCTAAGTGTGCATGTCTGTTTGGCCAGCCTAAGACAGCAAGCCAAACCAACATGTGCACTTATAAGTGTCCACCACTCCTCCCTGCCATGGCATAGCCCCGCCCTAGATATGCATTGGCTCAGTCCGTAAAATAAACTGATAAAGTATTTTATTATCATTTTATTTTTGCTGGCTCGCAATGAGGCGGCACTCCTCCGTTATTACGAAGGAGCCGACGCTGGTCAAATCCACAAAAACTTTTGTAATCATATTTAGAATTCAATTTAACACTCTATTTTCGTGCATTGGCTCTAAGCATACCTCTGCCCCATTGTTTGAAGAGTTAGCCTCGTCTCCATTGGTTGGTCTATTTAACCTCCCTCAGAAGTTCGAGTCCGGTTGGCCCTGCTCCTACACGCCGGTACACAGACCAGAGTTCCCACCATCACTACATAAAAACACACATAATACAGGGACCATTGTTCCCTCCATCACCACATGAAGCCGCACATAATGTGACACACTCTGGGGCCCTCTTGCATGAGACTGACGTCCGGTTTCCTTGAAGGGAAGAGAGTGCGCGCGAGAGCCTCCATTGTAAGCCAGGCCGAGTATTAAACGAATGGCACGAAAGATGCCTACACGGGTTTTCTTTAATTGTGTTTGTCTTGTTCTAAAGCACTACCAAGAATCCTGCTCGCTTCGCTGCTGTCCTCTTTAGATTTTTAGACGCACAGCAGCAGTAAATTCGATGAGCTTTCTGCACACACAGCAGAGCACAGCCGGAGCGCGCGTGCCAAATCGGCGGGAAGATCATTAAGGAAATGGCAAAATGCAGTACTTGCAAAACCAAACAACAAGAATTAAAAGGTGCACTTCATCAAATTATAGGCTCTTGCTAGTCAATACCCCCGGGGTTAGATGTTGTTCCTGAACGCGGACATTGCATTGTATCTGTACACTTGGTACAAGGGATACGGTAATATGCTGTAATTCATTGGCGCGTGGCCGGAAGGCCGGGATCTGCTCTCCTGTTGAGCACAGTCACCCCTGGCAGGGGTCCAAGGCCTCCCTCCATCCATCAGACTCAGCACACATTGTTTTCTAAATCACGAATAAGCAGCAAATTAACGAGCAGCGTTTAGACTTCTCGCTAGATGGCAGGATGCAACTCTTTATTATTACCACACATGGTCATATCTGTCCCCCTTTTGACTCAAAAATGCTTGTGGAATCAGGCGCTGAGGCGGGTGATCCCTTAAAACTGAGTGCACAATGAACATTTTTAAGAGGGTGATATAGATTTGAAAAGCGAGTACCCCCACTGAAGCATTTGGAGATATCATGTTTGTCAGAAGGGTAAAGAAGAATGGAAGGAGGCTACAGCCTTCAAATGTGGGCTTGTAGTCTGCTATGAGTGGTGAAATCTTAATTTAGGTGCAAACGCCTCTTTGCACCCAAATCTGGATTACTGGCCAGATTGGAAAGAGTACCTTATTGTTTTTAAAACTGCGAATATTCTGAGTATGCTAAGAAGAGAAATGTATCTGATAAAGTTAACTGCAATGGTTAATGGGAAGCCCTTGTCTTTTATTTAGTTCTGCCACCTGGCTGGCCTTTTGGAATACGGTGCATCCGTTACAATGCTGGAGAAGAGTCCTGGGCACACGTTGGACTCAGGTCTTGCCTGTGCCTCATGGGTAACAAAGAGCACCTGTTGTTGTCTGGTGAATGTATTCTTCTGTAAATTGGTGTAGGTTGGTAATGTGCTTTGTGCTCGTATGTTCAGATTGTTGTATGTGGGATTATTTGGACTAAGTGTCGCTTGCAACTTCTTGTTTTAGTTCATTAATACATTTCGAGGGTGAAGAATAAGCGTACCAAAACATGTCCTAGTTGATTCTGGAGACTGAGGGGGAGATTTACAAGAAAGTGGCGCATCTGTAGAGATGCGGTCACTTTCCCTGCGCCAAACTGAGAAACCCTTGCACCACCATTGATGCGCCGTATTTATAATACGGTGCACCATGGCGCAAGGATTGACAGGTGCGTCACAAATTCTGACGCATCTGTTGGGGCAAAAGTCAGGCATTGCTGGAGTCGTGTCGCAAGCACAACACAACTCCAGCAATGCATTTTGAGGCCTATTTCCACTACATTGCGTCACTCCTCACATCTGCTTCAAACAGACATTAGATTTTGTAGATTTCGCTGCGTCACTTTTGCGAGGCTTTCCTGCGTGGGAACGCACACTCTGCATACATTATACCTGACGCAGGTATAATGTGATGCAGGGCTTTACAACATGACGGATTGCCCTAGATGCGTCACGTTGTAAATTGGCCACTGCTATTCGGATGCTAATTTGCTCGTCCAAGTCAAGAAAGTAAACACGTATACATAACTGTATTAATGTGGAGCATACCATGTTGTGATTCAAGAAACGGACAAGTGGAAAACCACACTTGAACAATGTATAGTCTCTAAAAGTACTAGGTTATGCAGCGCTTAATTTGTAAAAAATAAATAAATGCCACAGCCCTCATCAAGAGGCCACTGCATCTTGCACCACCCATTGACCCTGTCAGCGATGCCAATGATGGTGCCAACAAAGCTACTAACCATCACACACCTATAAATGTGACAATTCAGAATATTCCAGGCCGTCAAAGCTATACTAATGACTTGGGTGGCAGGGATAAGTCGTTGTTAATGTATATATATATATTTTTGTTAAATAATTTTTATTGAAAGAATGAACACATCAAGTAAGCAAAACATAACTAGGAAAATATGTAAACAATCATTAAGCATATGTTGCTAAAGGCCAATTAAAATGAATATACTACATAGTTACATTTGCAACTATTAAAATAGAAGAATATAGTTGTTAGATTTGGGGGTCTCTAGTTGGCCTAGGTAGGTACCTGTGACAAATAGGGACCCTTGCGTCTAGTCAGGGTAAGGGGTACACTCCTAAAATAACTCCGGCTTACCCCCTTGTTAGCTTGGCACGAGCAGACAGGCTTACCTCAGAGGCAGTGTGTAAAGCATTTGTGAACACATACAGTAATAAAGTGACAACACTACAGATGGACACCATACAAGTTGTATATTAAAAATAAGTATTCTTTTACATGGATTTAACACAAGACCACAAACGACAAAAATCCACAATACTGTACTTAAAATGGTAGAATTAGCTTAGTTCTCTTTAGATCTTAAAATGCAACACTTTGAGTCATTGTACCTTAAGATGCGTAACGCTTCTACAACTAAAGTTTTTCAGGGATGGTGATGCGGTAGTTCCTTACACGCAAAGACGGTGATGCATTGAAGATCCGGTGCAAAGAAACAAAGATGGTGTCTTCTTCTTGATGCAACATGCTCCTCCGATGTTGCGAGATGTCTCGACTCGATGCGACAGCTGCAGCGGCGACACCCTTGTTCAGTGATGCGACGACGGCGGCTTTGGGGGCCACACTCTTCTTCAACGATGCGAGACACTTCTGCTCGAAGCAACAACTGCAGCGACGACACCCTTGTTCAGTGATGTGACGACAGCAGCTGCGACGGTGGCACGCTTCTCCTCCATAGATGCGAGGCGCTTCTACGATGCACTGCGATAGTTACAGCGGCGACACCCTTGCTCAGTGATGCAACGGCATTGGCTGCGACGGAGACACGCTTCTTCGATGTTGCGAGAGGTTTCCTGTTAGCAGTGCAATGCAACAGCTACGACATCCTTTTTCAGTGATGTGACGGCAGCGGCTGCAACAAGTTTCTTCTTCGTGAGTCGCGCTTCCAGCTCCTTGCGACACACAGTCCCTCAAAAGGCCCAAAACTGCTGCAGGCACTTCCAAAGAACTCTTGGGGAACTGGTGGTTGAAGTATGAGGTCTCTGAGACTTCAGCAGGAGACAAGCTCTTCTCTCAAGCCCTTGGAGATCCTTTACAAGTTGAATAAAGCACACAAAGTTCCTTTCTCCTTTCTTTGGCAGTCAGACAACCACTGCAGGCCAATCCCCTAAGCAGCACTTCAGCTTAGGGATAGTCTATCCTCAGTCTTTCTGGTTCCACTCCACAGCAAAGGTTTCTTCTTGTTGTCCAAACAATGGAAAATATATCCTAATATTTTCCACAGCAGAAAACATATTACAACTAGGTCAATGTGAAACATGGATGATAGCTGGCACAGTCAAATTGTGCCCCTAACGATTCACTCACATATGTGCCATAATTGGTGAACATCAAAATGCTAATATACCATTCATATAGGCTCGACTGCCTAATAAGCAACGTTGCACTTACTACAAAGTACTGAACTACATTAAAATTAAACAAACAACTCCTCCCCACTTAAAATAAGAATAGATTTTGAACATGCTATGATTCAAACTATCTTAACAATTTTCCCACACATTGCCGTACAAGGCTGTCACTACTATTGTAGTCAAAGCATTTGGTGACACCTCCAACAATCTGCACTAATTGTAGAATATGGAACAACAGCCAATTTGACATTGAAATTAATGATTTCACTTGCCTATTTCCCTCTCACATAGTTAATTAACCACTACAACCAGCTTATATACATTTTTTTCTACTAACAAAGCAAACACAGATTAAGCCCCTAATGCAGTGGTTCCCAAACTTTTTTGATTCGTGGCTCCCTTGACCTAATTGGCAGTTGGCCGTGGCTCCCCACCATTTTTTTACCCGCGCACCGGGGTGCCACGGCGCACCCTTTGGAACCCACTGGTCTACATGAAGAATCAAGCCTAGAAGTGATGAAGGATTCAGAGAGTATCAGCACTAGACACAGAGAAGAAAAGAAAAATCACCCTGGATAAGTCACATTGGAAATCAGTAGGGATTTTTCAGGAAGCCCTCACTCACCACCCTGGGTGGTGACATGCTTCATCATCGGGCCCACCAGGAGAAGTTGAATGCCTCCCTGGTGTGCTACAACGCCAGATTACTGCGGAGCTGGTTCTTCGTGGCAAGAGTGTCAAAAGAAATGTGATTTAAAAATGTCAAAAACTGTACCATACAAAAAGTTTATTCAATGGTCAGTTTGACATGGATAAAATATGTGTGGGAAATTTACCAAATAGTGGTTTGGTTATTTCCACTTAAAGTGGGGTCAACATGTTTCTGCCCATCTATGTGTTTTTTTACTGGGCTTTCATCAGGACCGTAAGATTGTGTACCTCGGCGGTGTGGGCACGCTAAGGCCCACCCTTATCCTACATGGAACCATACTGAAACAGTACCTATCAACCAACACCGCACCTAAAGGTCTTCTAGTAACTAATGCCCCACAAATCTTTCTCAATGATGCTACATTCCGAAAAGAATGGGCTATGATTGCATGGCATTGTACTCGGGATTGGTTGGTTTTAATCATTAAAACGGCACTGCGTCTATCTGAGGCGCTTGTGGTCGAAATCCAACAAACAGAGTCACACTTTAAAGCAACCATCACTGGCTATAAAAAGAAACTTGATGAAATCAACAAAGAGCTTGTTGAATATAAAGACTCACTAATGCAATCAAAAGTCACAAAATTTCAGAAAGACCTTAAGAAATTTGAATACAAACAAGTGTAACCTTACTCAGATCCGGATTACACTCCTCCACGCAGAGACTCTAACAGATCGGATGATTCTGATAACAATTCATCGAATAGCAGTACATCTAGCAATTATGGCCCAAAACAGAAAGGGCGATGAGGGGGCAGAGGAAGATCTAACTACCAAAATCAACAACCGAGGTGGCCACAATATGGGACACCCGCCAACGTCCACCCCCCCTTTTCTTTCAACATCAGCCGCCATTCCCAATGATGGGCTGGAACCCGTTCATGCAGCCCCATTACCCCCAAAACCAACACCAAATGCCTTTTTTAGAGAGAGGCGTATTTCTATACTCTGCCCAAAACGCATAAGAACAAAATTCCACCTCCGGGCAGACCTATAGTGTCAGGAATCGGTTCTATCCTCGAACCTCTCTCAATTTTCTGTGACCACTACTTGAAACCCCTCATACAAAACACATCTACTTATCTTAAAGACACTAAAAGCCTCTTGCAACTGCTAGAACAGGTCACATTCAAAGAAGACTCTATCACCTTAGTCACTCTTGACATCGAGAGTCTTTACACCAGCATCCCGCAGGACGATACTTTAAGAGTCCTGGGAACAGCTCTAGACTCTATCCCGTGGGAATACCAGACGCCCAAAGAATTCATATTGCAATGTGCGACCATGGCCCTGAAAGAAAATTATTTTGAGTATCAAGGGAAGTTATATCTCCAACGCACTGGAACTTCCATGGGCAGCACATTTGCTCCGAGCGTAGCGGGTCTTTATGTCTACGATTTTGAGACTAAACATGTTCTACCTACCAGCAATCCTTTTGCCTCCTCCATAGGATTATGGAGGAGGTATATTGATGATATTCTCCTTATCTGGAAAGGGGGAGAGAGTGATCTAGAAAAATTCTTCAGGTGGATTAATACCCTTGATTCTTACCTAAAATTCACACATTGCTCTAGTAAGCAATCAGTGGTATTTCTGGATGTGGTCATGACCATACAAGGCACGCTTCTAACAACCAGAACTCACTACAAACCATCAGCGAAGAATAATCTGCTTGAGTTCTCAAGTCACCATCCCAGACCCCTTAGGGAAAACCTACCCTATGGACAGTATCTTCGGATAAGCAGGAATTGTAGTGACATTAAAGACTACAAAACCCAAGCTGGTGAACTCACAGACAGACTGAGATCAAGAGGCTATCCCATCAAGATTCTTGAGAAAGGAAACAAACGTGCGAGGAACCAACCCCGTGAAGCACTTCTTGAGGATAACGTTAGGGAACCCACAGAGATGCCCCTCACCTGTGTGACTACCTACAGTTGCCTATCAGACGCCATGAAAAAATCCATCAATAAACATTGGAAGATTGTAACAAGTAACAAGAGGACTTGGGACAAACCCCTTTTCTCTTTTAAAAAAGGCAGGAGCCTTAAAGACTCCTTGGTACGCACGCGTCCACAAGTAGCAGTCTCCAACTCTCTCACTGAGAGGTCCATCACAAGTGCATGGGGGTTACCACCTATCATCGGGCATTATCCATGCTCGAACTGCAGTGTGTGTCATTTGACTACACACACAAAGGAACTCTCTTTAGAACCTGGCAAAACATGGACACAGAGGACACACACAAACTGTAACTCCACCAATGTGGTCTATCTGATCACGTGTCCGTGTCTAAAAAGATATGTTGGAATGACCACCCCCAAAGTAAAACAACGCATCTGCGAACATCGCAGCAACATCAGATGTCGCAAAGGAACAACGAGGATGAGTGAACATTTCCTCCAACATAATCATACCCCAAATGACCTTCACTGCACCATTATAGAGCAAATCAATACTGATAGAAACACTACCAACATCCTTTTTGAGAAGGAACAACGCTGGGTATATAGATTGGGGACCCATCTAAATGGCCTCAATGACCAGATTCCCTGGGCTTCAGTACTCAAGCGTTAGCAATTTCCTTTATGACTGATAATCACTTGTGTCTACCTCTGTCCCAGTACATTTCTGTGAATATCGTGATAATGTACTTTCAGACACCATATGTCTAACAGCAGCCTGGATTCCGATCCCTCCACCTCCTCATAATGCTGGGCTTCAGTACTCATTCCTTTATGACTGATAATCACTTGTGTCTACCTCTGTCCCAGTACATTTCTGTGAATATCATTATAATGTACTTTCAGACACCATATGTCTAACAGCAGCTTGGGTGTCCGATCCCTCCACCTCCTTATAATGCTCTTTAAAATACCCTGTTTTAACTGTGAATGGGGTGTTCATACATTTCATTTCATTGCTCTTTTAGCGATCCTTATGCATTCCGAATACTACAATGCATTCTGTCAATACCAATAAAGTTAAAATAACAATTAGATCTCCCCTCGGCTTGTGCTCCAAGCCTCTATCCCATCCGGCTCATTGATAGGCTGAAACTACCCATGTGCTTCCTCCTCAAGCCTCTCTTTCATGCCTTCACCCTGATTGGCTAAATTTCCCTAGCCTCCTTCTCAGGCCCAAGCTCGGATTGGCCAACACGCCAGCTCCAGCGAACTCCCACCCCGCCAGCTCCACACTTTAGCGTTCTCCGACCCCGGTTCCTCATCCACGAGGTCCGGTAGTAGGAGACGCTAGGTGCTGAACGGGTGACAGGCGTTGCGGGCGTAAGATCTTCCTTTTCATCTTCTCCATCATCAGATAAGTAATCTGTGAGTCTATCACTTCCCTTGTGTCTAATCACCATTTCGCCATTTTTAATATCCCTCTACAGGGTGTGCCATTGTCGCCTCCACCCCCTCCCGAAACCTATGGGGTGTGGATCTTGTAAATCACAAGTGAGAAAGCTTCCCAGTATTCGTCAACTATAACCTCTTTCTTGACGTTTTCTGACATCACGATTTGCCCCACATTCGGGCATTTTGATCGCTAAACCACGAGTGATGTATTATTAGACGATCTGTCATACGGCCATTTCTACTTGACATAGTGCATGTTTCTACGCTTGTCTGACTCACAGAACAGCGTTTTCTTGCACTAAAATACGATTTATGGCACCATGGTCACCATTATTGACTAGTCCTTAGCACGTCCACACAGAGATTTCTCGTTGTAGAAAACCCATGAGATGGAGTGCACTAATTATGTGTTGTTTGTCTTTTTTGTATGTATGTCTTTTTATTTCAGACTATACAGGTACCTCTAAATTGAGGGTAATCCACTACTTGATGGTTTGTTTTTTGCACTTTAATTATTTTTTCCACACCTGCTTTTAACTTTCACGTACTCTGGTAAGGGTAGGCCTTAGCGTGCCCACACCGCCGACGTACACAATCTTACGGTCCTGATGAAAGCCCAGTAAAATAACACATAGATGGGCAGAAACATGTTGACCCCACTTTAAGTAGAAATAACCAAACCACTATTTGGTAAATTTCCCACACATATTTTATCCATGTCAAACTGACCATTGAATAAACTTTTTGTATGGTACAGTTTTTGACATTTTTAAATCACATTTCTTTTGACACTCTTGCCACGAAGAACCAGCTCCGCAGTAATCTGGCGTTGTAGCACACCAGGGAGGCATTCGGCTTCTCCTGGTGGGCCCAATGATGAAGCATGTCACCATCCAGGGTGGTGAGTAAGGGCTTCCTGAAACATCCCTACTGATTTCCAATGTGACTTATCCAGGGTGATTTTTCATTTCTTCTCTGTGTCTAGTGCTGATACACTTTCCTCTCACGACACTCTTTTGTTGTTTAATAAGATTGACTAGGGGGACTGAGAGTGCCCTTTACCCTCTCTCTCAATTTGTTGTTACGGATTCAGAGAGTAGCCATCACTGTCATAAAACTTTATTTGCAATAACAAAGATCTTATAAAGTACATCTCAATACATACATAGAGTAGTATAAAGCACTCCCACTAAAGGTACCCAGCCTAGAGAAAGGCTCAAGGAGCTCTGTGGAGTTACAAGAAGTTTACGTGAGGTGAGCTCTGATCATGGGTATCCGCAGAAATGTTTTCGGGGGGGGCATATTTTTAACTTCATCACCATCCCCCTTGCACCCTTTCCCCCTCTGCCTTACACCCTTCTCCCCCTCCACCTTGAACCCTTCTCCCCCTTCCCCTTGTACCCTACTTCACTTCAGCCTTGCACCCTTTTCTACCTTGCACCCTTCTCCCCTCTGCCTTGCACCCTTCTCCCCTCTGCCTTGCACCCTTCTCCCCTCTACCTTGCACCCTTCTCCCCTCTGCCTGGCACCCTTCTCCTCTCTGCCTTGCACCCTTTTCTACCTTGCACCCTTCTCCCCTGTCTTGCACCCTTCTCCCCCTCCCCGTTGCAACCTTCTACCCTCTGCCGTGCACCCTTCTCCCCTCCTCCTTGCACCCTTCTCTACCTTGCACCCTTCTCTCTACCTTGCACCCTTCTCCCCTCTGCCTTGCACCCTTCTCCCCTCTGCCTTGCACCCTTCTCCCCTCTGCCTTGCACCCTTTCCCCTCTGCCTTGCACCCTTCTCCCCTCACAGTCTCCAACATGCAGCAGTCACGAGTGACGACCCCTCAACGAGGAGAAAGGCAAAGACAGAAGCTGGCAGAGTTCGGCTGCATCAGGGCTTTATGCTCCCACCCAACGCTCTCCACCAGGCCTCTCACCCTGTATGCACCCAATGCTCTCCACCAGGCCCCTGAACCTCCACCCACCCAACGCTCTCTACCAAGCCCCCCACCCTGCACCCACCCACCCAACGCTCTCCACCAGGCCCCTGACCCCGCACCCACCCACCCAACGCTCCCCACCAGGCCTCTCACCCTGCACCCACCCACCCAACGCTCTCCACCAGTCCCCTGACCCACCCACCCAATGCTCTCCACAAGGACCTGACTCTGCACCCACCCACCCAATGCTCTCCACCGGGACCCTGACCCTGCACCCACTCACCCAATGGAGGTTAAAGACAGTCATTTTATGCGTATCTGTGCTCCCAGAGAGAACACTGGGATACCGCCACAGGTTTATTAAGCAGCGCACGAACACCCTCTATCTCTCCCAATCATTAAATTATTCCACCATTTAAAGAATCCAAAATATATGTCTTCAATAATGTGATTTTTCTGCCTGATAATGGACTTGGTACAACGTTGCACATGAATTTGAAAAAGCCGTCATAATAGGAACGTTCGTGAATGTCATTTGACAGTTGAAAAGTTTTACCCTTTTTCTGTGTTTTGGTCAGCTGGATTATTTTTTATTTTTTTTTGCTGCAGATTTATATAGCGCAAACTCGACCCGAAGAGCACCAGTCATGTTACACAAGGATACATTCATGTATTCTGTTTTTGTAGGCGCTGGGAGATTAAGTGATTTGCCTAGAATGACACAGGATTCTGAGCTGACGTCGAGGGTCGAACCCGGTTCCCCAGATCCAAAATTGGCAGCTTGCAGTTTCACTACATTTTGAGGATAATTATATATTTTTTTCAGACCCACATCCTGCACAGCGGCGCGGTGCCCCTGGCTTCCCTTCCCGGCACACCAGGGTGCCGCGGCGCACACTTTGAGAACCACAGATGTATGACATAGATATTAAGAGTGTACTCTCTGGACAGGTCCTGAGCATGGGTAGAGGAGGGGAGAAGATGGAGCTTGAGGTCAGAGCTACCCACTTTGGACTGAGGAATCAGGTTTGATTTTGATTTTGGCTCAACATCCTGTGATCCTGGGCAAATCACTAGGGGGTAGATGTATCAAGATTCCATTTTGCGATTTCTGAATAGCGATTTTGAAAGAATCGCTATTTAGAAATCGCAAAATGGAATGTATGTAGAAAATCGCTATTTTTTAGTGATTTCTTAGTCTTCCTTATTTGCGAATTTGCAATTTGCGAATTTGCAATTAAGGAATAATTTCCCATGCATTCCTATGGGCCAGGAGGCCCATAGGAATGATTGCGAAATATTTCTGAATTTGCGAATCCAACTCCAATCTATGCTATTTTGGAGAAGTTGTTGCACACTAAAGGGGTTACATTTACTAATATGACGCAAATCTAAACCATTTTGGAGAAGATGTTGCACACTAAAGGGGTTACATTTTCTTTTCCCACTGTAATCTAAACCATTTCGGCTAAAGGAGTTCTAATTACTAACTCCAATCCAATCTTAACATATTGTGGGGGTTTGGGGGAGGTGTTGGACAATAAAAGGGTTACATTTACTATTCCCACGTCAATCTAAACCATTTGGGAAAAGTGTTGGCCACTAAAGGGATTACATTTACTATTCCCACTCCAATCTAAACAATTTTGGGGAAGGGTGGACACTAAATGGATTACATTTACTATTCCCACTTCAATTGACACTATTTTGGGGAAGATGTTGAACACTAAAGGGGTTACATTTACTATTCCCAATCCAATCTAAACTATTTTGGGGAGCTATTGAACACTAAAGGAGTTATATTTAATATTTCCATTCCAATCTAAAAAAAATTGCGGAAGGTATTGCACACTAAAGGAGCTACATTTCCTATTCCCACTATAGACTAAACCATATTGGGGAAGGTGTTGGACACTAAAGGTGATACAATTACTATTGTCACTCCAAACTAAACCATTTTGGGGAATTTGTTTCACACTAAAGGGGTTATTTACATTTTCTTTTCCCACTCTAACTTAAACAGTTTTGGCAAATGTGTTGGACACTAAAGGGGTTATAATTACTAACTCCAATCCAATCTTAACACATCTTGGCATTTTGGGGAAGGTGTTGGACAATAAAAGGGTTACATTTACTATTCCCACTCCAATGTAAACCATTTGGGGAAAGTGTTGGACACTAAAGGGGTGACATTTACTATTCCCACTCCACACTTACCAATTTTGGGGAAGGCTGGACACTAAAGGGGTTACATTTACTATTGTACCTCCAACGTAAACCATTTTGGAGAAGGTGTTGACCACTAAAGGCATTACAGTTACTATTCCCACTTCAATTGAAACCATTTTGGGGAAGGTGTTGAACACTAAAGGGGTTATACTTACTATCCCCACTCCACCCTAAATCATATTGGGGAAGGCATTGCACACTAAACGAGTTACATTTCCTATTCCCATTGTAGACTAAACCATTTTGTGGAAGGTGTTGGACACTAAAGGTGATACAATTACTATTCCCACTCCAATCTAAACTATTTTGGTGAAAGTGTTGGACACTAAAATGGTTACATTTACTATTCCCACTCCAACCTATACCATTTTGGGGAAGTTGTTTCACACTAAAGGGGTTACATTTTCTTTTCCCACTGTAATCTAAACCATTTTGTGACTATGTTTAGACACTAAAGAGGTTATAACTACTAATCCAATCCAATCTTAACACATTTGGGGTTTTGGGGAAGGTTTTGGACAATAAAAGGATTACATTTACTATGTCGTAACTCCCTCATGACCCCTCTGTGCAGTGGGCCTAGTTTGCATAGCTCTTGTTGCGTTACCCCTGTGGTGCTTCATGGTCAACTATGATAACTTGCCTGGGTTTATCCTAGACCACTGATTCCATTACTTTTGATTCAGTGTAGTGGTATTCCCCAAACTACAAGTATCCTTTACCCATGACTCTATGTTGTGTTAACTTGTGGTCCCCCATCCCCCTGATTCCATTACTCCTGCGCTTTTAAGCATTTCCTGAACACATGAACCAATGGCCTGCTTGTACCCGCTGTCACTAGGGTGTTTTCCTTTGTGCATGTTTAGTCTAAATGAAACATTTGTTAGTGTGCAGCTGCTCTTCCTGTAAAGCCAGTGTACTAACACGTGTCTTGGTGAGCCTTTCAGTTTGCCATGTGCACAAGTGATCCCGCTGTATCCATTGGACCCTGAACATGTTATATAAACCACACCCAAACATGAGCCCCTTGCTTGGCCTATGTTCCCTTTGGAACAAGATTCCTGCCTACCCACTCACCTGGAGAATCGACCGGACCTAGCTAGTGCACTTCTTGACTGCAGTTCAAGCTCCTCAGTGATTCCCTTGGCTCCAACCTCCTCAATGTATCCTTTTTCTCCACCTCCTGCTGAGCTTTCAGTTTCTCATGTGCCACAAGTGATCCTGCTGTATCCATTGGACCCTGAACATGTTACATAAACCACATCCAAACATGAGCCCCTTGCTTGGCCTACATTCCCTTTGGAACAAGATTCCTGCCTACCCACTCACCTGAAGAATCGACCAGACCTGGCAAGTGCACTTCTTGACTGCAGTTCAAGCTCCTCAGTGATTCCCTTGGCTCCAGCCTCCTCAATGCATCCTTTTTCTCCACCTCCTGCTGAGCTGCCCCAGATCCTGAGTCAAGATCTCAAGGCCTTCTTCAAACATTAGGGCAACGTGAAGTACTAAGTTGAGTACTTTATATCAGATTAGTGCACACTATCCTTTAATAGTAGTAAGCAGACCGGAGTATTGGCGTCTTCAAGACTATAGACTTGTCTTCAAGTTTCCTTCCAATGACTTCCCTCTACTTCACCTTGATTTTCCTTGCTCCAGACCCTTACTACAACCTTGTCCTTTGAACTATGTTATACAAGCACTAGAGACTTTGCTATGTGTTTCTCTAATGAACAGTAGTGCCTAGAGAATTCTCCTCAAAGTATTTGATTTATGTGTGATTCTTGTACCGAGGTCAATGTTCCTACTATACCTTGGGAGTGTCATACTCCAAACTGTGTTCCTAGTATACCTTGGGAGTGTCAAACTCCAAATTGCGGGACGATTATGATGCCGGGTGGACTTCAGTCTGCCCGCCATCGTAACGGGATCGGGACCGCCCGCCTGTAATGTGGCGGTCCTGCACCCCTGATCACGATGCAACCGCGGCATATCCAGCAATTTAACATTGCAGGGGTGTTGCTGGCTGCAGCACCCACTGCAATGTTAAATGGCCATGTTGTGCATTTCCATGTGCATGGAAATGTACATGGTACCCCCCCCAGTGCACAACTGGGCCCCCCAATACTGACGGGGCCCGCAACGGGCCCCCAGAATCCAGCCTCCGCCAGCGTTTCCATGGTAGTCCCACCGCCATGGAAAGGCTGGCTGACACCAGCATTGTGATCGGGCGAAGGCACCGCCCCCATGTCCCCGGCCTTATCCCCTCTGCCAGGCAATCGTTATGATTGCCTGTAATCGTTACGATTGCCTGTGGCGGGTGGGCTTTGTGCCCGCCACGCTTGTGGAACTATTCCCCCCGCCATCCTGATGTGACGGGGGAAATGGGCATGCAGATTGTAATGAGCCCATTTGTTCCTGGTGTACCTTGGGAGTGTCATACTTTAATCTGTGTTTCTAGTGTACCTTGGTGTGTCAGAAACTCGATCCCATGCTTCAAGTGCAACCTTGGGAGTGCCAGAAACTCCAATCCATGTTTCGAGTGTCACCTTGGGAGTGCCAGAAACTCCAACCCATGTTTCAAGTGTAAACTTTGGAGGTCCAGAAACTGCAACCCATGTTCCGAGTTTTGTCCTGGGAGTATCAAAGGCTCCCATCAGTATTTTGAGTTCATCCTCAAGTGTCTCGGAGATTCTTATCAGTGAACCTGGCTATCCTACTTTTATGCCATATTGTCGAAACATGTGAGTGTTACTAAACTTAATGCAATGACACTGTATCAGAAGGCCTACTAGCGTACTGATGCTAATTGTCTTTTCTTGCTCTTTCCAGTGTATTGCGTCTTCACAAAACCATACATCCCTAACTTTGTAAACACAGAAGGTCTCAGGAGCGATACATCCTTTTAAGCAGTGTGCATCGCCGCAGAGCAGATCCAGTACCCCAAGACTCTCTTCTCTTATATTGTCCCTGCCGCCCTAGACCCCATCTTCTGAGAGAGATAGAAGATCCAGCATCGACTCCAGTGTTGTCCGCGCTGTTGGGACCAGGTAAGTGCATGACATACTATTCCCAATCTAAACCATTTTGGGGAAGGTGTTTTACAACAAAAGGGTTGCATTAAGGGGCATATCATGAATATGGTGGTCCTGCGACCACCATACTATTGGTGGTGGTCAGACCACCGCCATTCCTGCATTTCCACCCGCTGTTTTCCGAGGGTGGCAGTCGGACTGCCACAGCACCACCACCTCCACCCGGATCCAGGATCCCACGGCAGTGACGGAAAGTGGTAGGATTATGCTTTCGGTGCCGATGCCTGCACCACAGAGCATATTTGGAGTTGCATTTCTGCCGCCCACAAAAGGGTGGTGGACATGCACGAAAGGGGGCCCTGACAGGTCCTCTGGGCAAATTTGCCCATGGGGGTGCATGCAGGGGGGGCACATGTTGTGTCCCCCTATATTTGCACCTTTGTTCCTGAACTGTGTGGCAATCATGACATGGTGGATGCCACACCATGCAGGAACTTGCTGTAGGCGCAGTCATGGCGTTGGTGTTCTTGTTAGACTCCCCTATGAGCCTAACAGACCGCTGCCATGACATCTCCACACTGCCCACCCGCCCGCCCTGGATACAACTTGGAATCCAGCGGCTGGGTGCACCACAGGCTTGGCAGTCCTCCTGGGAGTGTAGTGGAAGTGGTTCTACAAGAAGACTGCCACATTTGTAATGGGGCCCTTAGTATTGCAACTCTATTCGCAACTATTTTGTGGAAGGTTATGGACACTAAGGCCCCGATTACGAGCTTGGCAGTCCATGGACTGCTAAACCTGTGGGGGCGCGGTGATCTCCGGACCGCTCTATTACGATATTGGCGGTGGGACCGCCACAGCTCTGCCGCAACACCAAAGAACCATCATTCGCTGACAGTGTTGCGGCAGTCAGGAGGTAGTAATATGCTCCGCAGTACCACTGCGGTCCTGCCAAGCATATTACAAGTTTTCTCTCTGCCATGGTTTGCCATCAAAATCATGGCAGAGAGGAAACAAAGGGGGCCTTACAGTGCCTCACACCCTGTGATGCACTTAGAGGGGCACAGCATGTGCTCTTGTGTGCATGCACACCAGTTCCTGCATGGCATGGACTTTTAAGTCCATGCCATGCAGGAACAGTTTTTGGTATTCTCATTGCGATTGCGATGCCCCTAATCTGGTGGGTGGTCTGACCACTCCTTTGGTGTGGTGACAGCGGGCCGAGCGGACCAGCTGCTGCACTGCTAAAGTCGTAATCGAGTCCTAGAGGTATTACATTTATTACTCCACTCTCATCTAACCCATTTCGGTGAAGGTGTTGGACACTAAAGGAATTACATTTACTAATCCCATTCCCATCTAAATCATTTTGGGGGAAGGTGTTGGACACCAAAAGGGTTACATTTACTACACATACTCCATAGCCAACATGTTAAAAATTTAGCTTTGAAATAAATCACATTACATATAATGCACAGCTACCAAATAAAAATTGGCTATATATTTAATATGACAAACTATCATATTAAATCATTATTTCTATTGAAAACTATACAGAATCATATTGAGAAAATCAAAACATGATGCAGTCTAATAAGCATGTAAATGATATTCACAATAATCTATTTTATAACGATTAAAAACATATTAGATTAAATAATCAATTTTTAAACGTACATTTACATATTGATTACATTAAATATATATAAAAAAGATTATAATACTAAAATGTGATTCATAAAAATTTATACTTTTATACACAAATTACGTATGAATTAATTAAAGTTATCTAGATAAAAAATCACATTACTTTAATTTTCAAAAATGTACATATTATCTGTAAACGTTCAAAAAATCTATATTTCATTCATAAAAATGTACATATATTTTTTTAAATAAAACAGAAAAGTTCCATGCATTTTACATTTTTGTTTTAATAAGAAAAATCGTGTTTTAATAATTACTTATAAATTAAAAACAACCATTAAAAAGTTAGGAGAAAATATTAGCATATTTAGGAAAATGTACATAAAATCAAATTAATATTTACAAATGTAATATTCTTCCTACCCTTGTCCTCTAAAAACCCAACATCCTGCTCCTCTAACATAATTGCACATACATTAGGTACACACATTAGTCAAATTAAAAACATATTTATAATTTCAGATGAATAAATTAAATAATTTACAAGAAATACTAACACAAAAATTAACATAACATAAATTAAAACACATTAAAAAAGCATATAACATAACCCATAAAACAATATTATGTACAATGATATTTTTTCTAGTGATATGTTTTCAACAATAATAAAAACAATATTCTTAGAGTCTGTATTTCTGTTGACAGTATTTCTGTTGACGATATTTTTGTCATGCCTATATTCTTGACGCTATATTTCTGTATCACTATATTTTTTTATTCACTATTTTGTCCAAACATCAACAGTTGTGAACCCAGTGGCCATTAACCAAGAAATGCTTCATTTATTTTCAGTACACACTATCTTCCATATATCTATGCTGAAAACACTTGATTCTGATAATCGATTGGTCGCACCACCACTCCTAATCAATACTGAGGGCTATTCATAGTTGCATCACTAGGGTGGAGCAGCTGGATTTGGACCCAAAATCACCAATGCTGTCAATGTCACCACAGTATTTCAATCCAGACTGCTGAGTGAAAAACACACGCAGCATGGAACAATATAAGAGAAATGCATTCCCCAGAAGTCAGACATCTTATATAAATGAGACATGTGACATAGAATATTTCATATGAGATGTCTGACTTGTGGGGTTGCAGATTAATTTCATATTTTTCAATAAAAGGCAGGTTTCAGAGTAAAGATACGCAGTCTGTGTTAGACGCCTTAAAATCAGAGGGGTATATTCACAAGAACTTGTGATAACTACTGCAAGGGTAGTGTAACGCAACTTTTACCATTGCAGCCTATTGCGGATAAATAACCCTGTGGCAACGTGGAATTCACAACACGGCGGTAGCATGCGATAGACTGCAATAACCGCGGACAATGTCCGCGATACAACCACCCCTATGGCGACAAAAACACAAACTACAACACCAAAAAACCTGTGATGGGCCAAAGCGCGATGAAGAAACCAGTGATAAGCAGCACCAGGCCTGCAACACACACCTGGCAGGCGGGAAAAATCAACATAAAAGTAGAAAAAAAAACACAAACACAAACTGACTAACTCACTAGCACCATGGAGTCTGCTGGAGTAGGTGCAGAGACGAGCACATCCCCACACGCACCCCGGACGACCAGGCAAGGACCTCAGGGACAGAGAAGGGCAAGGACATGCAGAAGAGGAAGACAAAGTTCAGTCCGCAGGTGAAAAAGATCATAGTCACGGGTTGATGGAACACCATCAACAACTGTTCATCACCTCCAACATGTCATTGGGCACCAAAATTGGAATATGGCGGAACATCGTGGACAAGGTGACGGCCGTTGGGGAGCACAAGAGGACAATGGACGAGGTCAAGAGTCGATGGAATGACATCAAGCGGCGGACCAAGGAGAAACTCTCCGCAAACCAGAAGGCAGCAACGCAGACTGGAGGTAGGGGCTCAGCACCACAGCTGGAGCTGGATGACGTGGAGGAGCTGGTGTCGACAGTCATCAGTGTGGAGACTGTGGCCGGAGTCGGGGATCGGACACTGCTCAACAGGACAAAACACAACCGCAACAGGGTGAGTGACCACCAGGTACTGGGAGCATGGTTGGAGATAGGCTCAATGGCACACATGTACAACTAAGCACAGCACAGTGCACACCCACAATGACTCTGGGTCCTTCGCCCAGATCTACAGACTGTCACAATGTACAATGCCATGCTGTCTGAATGTCAACATGTACCACGTGGCTACATACATATGGACGCATTGTAATACACCAACTCCCCTTCACATCGCAGGGTCACCATCAACACCTCCTGCAGAGCAGTGCCAGCCACTCTTCACTGATGATGAGGAGGACAACACCACCATCGACACCCAAGCTATCCATGACATAATTGACCTCATCCAAAACTCACCTCCAGGATCAGGGCAGACCAACTGCATCGAGGAGACCTCACCCACTACCCAGAGCACCGAGCAGGAGGCACCCACAGCCCGGCACCCCCCAAGACCCCCAGAAACAGCACATGGCCTTCCAACTTTGTGTGCTGGAGGGCCAGAGGGAGATCACAGAGCAGGTGCGGGGGGGGGGGGTTCTACCTCATGGCTACCAAACTTCACGCCATCCTTGGGTGTGTAGCCCCGCTCCATGGTTTCAATGAGCCCTGACTGACATCGCTGGAGTCATGACGTGGAGAGAAGAACACCTGTCCGCTCAGAGTGGCTCCAACGATACCAGCCGTGAGCTGGCACACATGGGGAGGCTCATGGAGGACAGGGTGCGGATGGAGGCGGAAAGAATGGCAGACACCGCTGAACATCAAAAGAATGTAGCAGGGATCTACCATGCCCTGCAGATCTTCATCATGGCATTGCTGCCACAAGGCATGGCGATGTTGAATGATGCTGCCCCCACACCATCCACATCCCTGCCCACTGGTTTGGCTATGCCTCCCTGTGCAGCAAGCCGAACCACTCCAGCACCTGATGTGTCAGTGGCACACAGTGTGGCAGACAATCCACCTCCGGACCCTGAAGTGCCAGTGGGGGACAGTGTGGCAGACGATCCATCTCCGGCACCTGAGGTGACAGTGCCACACCGTGTGGCAGATAGACCACCTCCGGCACCTGAGGTGGCAGTGCCACACAGTGTGGCAGATAGACCACCTCCGGCTCCTGAGGTGTCAGTGCTACACCGTGCCGCAGCTGGTATAGCAACAGCCACAGATGGGGCAGGGCACATATCCGGGGACGAAGACGTGGATGGGCCTGTGATCAGAAGGGCTCAGTAGCATTCATTCCCGCCACCTGGCCTGTTTCTGCCTGGGCCCGCACATGGCCTCATGACCTTCCACTGACCCCCGATTCACTCAAATGCACTCACCTTGGACAGCGACATGGACCGACACATCCTGTTTGATGACCAATGACATGGCTACCAGACTGCGGACTGCACCCTTCCTCTTGCGCAGTACTTGTCTTCCACAGATAGACTCTGGCTGGCCCTCCACGGGCCTATATAGTGTGGTGTATTCGGCAGAGCAATGTACCACTCCAGCTTAGGAACAGCACTGGATGTGCAATAAACATCCAGTGATGCACTGCTGTGTCATGTCTTTCATCATTCATGTATGTATGTTTGGATGAATGTAGGGACAGTGATTTCCCACAACAGGGACACACGCACAAGCCACTTTCTTGTCCGTACATGGACTGATCCACGCCCATTGGGGCCTCATTGCTACCCATCGCAGGAGTTTTCGCTGGTGGTGTGCAGGTCACTGGTCTAGTTGTCAGCATGTCATAGCCACTCCCTGAGGGCAGGTTTGCACACACACCACACCCACCTCGCACAGGCATCACAGGCCATGTGACCCCGCAAATATAAGGGGCACATAACGTCACATACCCCTTTGCTGCTGGGGACTGGATGACGGACCCGAGGTCTTGAGGCCAGCACAGGTCTACCGCCACGTGGAGCTGACTGGGGTTGAACAGGATTTGTGGCACACGAGGCCTGGAGTTCGGTATGGGCCTGCCACGGGAAGCTGATTGGGGTTGGACAGGGTTTGTGACAGACGCTGTATTGCAGCCAGCACAAGGACCCCACCACGGGATGGTGACTTAAGGTACAATGAGTCATTGGCACCTTGAGCTGCTGAGCGGGTGTGCAGCCTGCGATGATGGCCCGTCCTGGCAGTCTGGACTGCTCAGGATTTGTGTGCCTTGCTGGACCGCAGTGTAGGCTGTGCCAGTGGGCTGCGCAGGCCTACCGCCACATGGCCCCACTTCCGGGGTCACAGAGTTAGTGGCGCCCATTAGGCTTAGCGGCTGTGCAGGCTGCGATGTTGCCGGGTGCCCTGGTATGTCCTATGCCACTGTGTGATCAAGTCCCAGCACCAGACGTGTGACCTGGCAGCCTGCGCAATGTGGATGCATGGTGTGGAGGGTGCCATGTCTTTGGGCCCCGGGCTTGTGGCTTGCATCGGCACGTGGTGGGACTTGCAGTCTACACCCCGGTGGCGGAAGGTGAGCAGTGTTGCCCGGGTGTGCATGGGCAGGCATGCTCCGATGGACGGCGGGAAGGCTGGGCATGCCTCTGGCTGTGTGTGCATGGGCGGCCAGGCGACGTTGTCTTGTGCAAGTGTGTGTCCTGTGCCAATCATGTTCCTGGACTCTGTTTCCGATGACAGCTTTGTGTCAGATGTGTGACCTAGTGTGCTATACGTACCGGCAAGTGGTTGAAGACACACCGGTGGCAGCAGGTGAGCAGTGTGGCCTGGGTGTGCTGGGTCAGCTCTCTCTCTCTCTCCCCCTCTCTTCTTCTCTCTCTCTCTCTCTCTCTCCCCCCGATTCTTCACTCTCTCTCTCTCTCTCTCTCTCCCCCCTCTCTTCTTCTCTCTCTCTCCTTCGCTCTCTCTCTGTACTTTGATGTGTGCAGGACACACCTTTCATCATGTTTTTTGTCTTGCTGGCTGTGACCCATGGATTGTGTTGAGGGGAGCTGCCATGTGTCTTCAATTAATTTCTGTGTTGTTTCAATAAAGTTTCATTGTTTGCTTTGAAAAGTGAATGTGTGATGCTCATTTCTGTGACACATGCATGTCACCAGTTGTGTTTGTGCGATATCAGGCGGATAAGTTTGTACATGTTTAGGTGTAGTTGATGTGGCATGTCTTTGCCTGGGGGTGATCCTGGGGATGGTGGTGGTGGGTGTTATATCCCTCGTGGTTTCCACCCTACATAATCAGTTGCTCCATGGCATCTGTTGCCCTTCCGATGACGCCCTGGGCTGTGCCTCCTTTTGTGGTGCAGGCTGCCATCCAACTTTGCACCAGATCAGAGGAGGTGTAAAATTACTGCTCCTAACAGGCCTTATCGCCTGTTTTGTGTTCTTATTGTCGATCTGTCTATTCGATGCTTATGTTGAGGTGTGGTGTTGTCACGGCTTTGTGCACGGGAATGCCCACTCTGCATCTCATTAGCGATAGTTGCGGGGGCCCTCTGTGGTGATGTTTTTTTGTGGCTGTTATCACGGAAAAAAGTGGTGCTGTGGGCTGTTAGCACCTGCTTATGAATGGTGGGGTAAATTTATCACAACTTTGGATGCGATAAAGTGCAGTTAATTCTGCGATAGCTCCTTGTGAATAAGCCCCAAATAGCGTTAAACAGAGACAGCATATGTTTTTACTTTGTACCTTTTTCATTAATGTTGCAGTAATTGACATTAGTTAGTCCTTCTGCCTGCTATCTTTGTTTTCAGATGTCCACTTTGGTTTATTTTGTAAGAACGGCAAAACATAAAGTGAAAATGTAAACCTAAAACGATTGTTATCCTGGAGGCGAGCAGTGTGGCTGTGTGCTAGGTTTTAGCTGGATGAGTAGCTCTTCACAAAGCACATATTGGCTAAGTTCCACCCTCAGATTTCAAAGACATTCTTTCTGGTCATCCGGTTTCAAGGTTATCATTTTCCTAGCATAGTATTCAGGCATTCATCTAATATATAAAATCGAAACATAAATGTTCCCTATAATATTGGAATGTCTTATTTTTCAGAAGTGATGCTGCAGTGTGAATACATTATATCTACTGGCTGTAAAACAAAATTAGGGGCACACTCTTAAGTGTTTGCGTATTTTAAGAGTACCCTTTATGAAATGTCTTTGAAATACATGGTTTTTATATTCAATCGATTTAGCAAATTGTGCTATAAAATGCAGTATTTTCCTGCTATCCTCATAATATTTTATATTTCACTAGGCGCCACTGATGTTAGGGGTTTAACTTTTTAAGCATCAAGGGGGTCCTTCCCTCCACCTGACCTCAACATGACATCTCCAGCCTGTTTGCAGCCTGCGCTCCTCTCAATATAAACCTGCTTTTTGGTTCATTTAATAGCTTATTGGTGTTCTCATAGGTACTAGCTACACACACATCATATTGGCAGCTTTAAAGCAGCAGAAGCAAAAGCATAGATGGAGACTAATGATCGAATTAAGAGTTTGGAGGTAACTGAAAATCCTACAATTTTGGGATGAACCTCTAAATGCAGAGTATAGTTTACAGATTGAATCTTCTCCATTGGAGGTATACTGTTCTGGAGGAAATGTAGCCCATGAATTCTACTCCAAATTAAAAAAGTTCTGTAGAAATTTGTAATAATGTAATCATAGTGCATGAACAAAGATAGATCTTGCAACTGCAAAAGGCAGGCAATGTGCATAATAGGTGGCTACACATCACATACCCATCCACACATAAATGCATGCCACTCTGGAAATAAGGTATAGTTATATTGTCATGACATATTTTCAGAGTGAAAGCTTGTGACTAAATACCGTTGATGAAATCATTGCCGGTATAGAAATAGCCAAATGAAGTAGGCTAGGTATCCCCTTCTTCGACAAATATATAACACCTATGTACCTGTACATATATCATCAATACCCAAGCACAGTACACACCGGCACCTTTGAAGGAGCAAAGACAGAAGTGGAGTCTAAGTAGAATATGTGAGGTTACTAGATTGACAAGAGTGGAGAGATCTGACCAATCCAATAATCTTTATGTCCCATCAATATCTATATATGTCTCTGTTTAATACAAATTATATCATATGCAGCAACTGAACAATTATGATATGATATGACAGATAGACTATAGAGGTCAGGGGTGCAACGGTCACCCTCGCAGCCCCAGTCTTCTCTACAGCATTAGCATGTTGTGCAGCGTGCCTCTCTGAATCAGCTCCAGTGTGCCGCATAGTCTGAGCTGACACTGTGCCAATCCACGACTGAAAAGAAACAAAATAGCCTATTTATTTCTCTTCAGCCGAGCCTGCCAGGCACCTTACTTGAGTGGGTGGGGCCCACTGAAGGAGAGCATCCCAGACAGAGCACTGCACCTCCTAGAGGGGAAGAGGTAGCACAGACATGACCGGAGCAGAGGTGGTGTTGCCACCTTTCCAGTGAAAAATACCAGCTCTATCTCAATTCATGTTCTGAAACTTTGCACGGCCTGCACTTGATTCTTATGTAGAACTTTATATGAAATAATCTGTGCTCATTTTAACACCTTTCTGTCTTTGCATTTCTACCGTTGTTTATTTAAGTTATCAGTCAGGTACGATTAGGGCAGCTGAAAACATATTTTAAAGTGTTTTCTTCTTACAGTAACCGTTAAATACTGTTGATAAGGAAATACATTACCAGCCAGGACATTAAAGTTATATCCCAATGTTTCTATTAAAGGATCCGGTTAGAATACCAGAGTTCTTGTTTCCATCGGGCATGCTTTGAATAAGGGGTCAGGCAAACGTTAAAAGCAACGTGCAATACATATATTTAAGAATAATTCACAAATATATATCAATAAAAACACAACATTGAAAAAACAAAATTGAACACCTTCACTCAAACATGTCTAAGCACTTTGTGTTTTTTTCAGAACAAAGTAGTGTACAAAGAATATAGCCTTTGTGTTACATAAAATGATTCAGTGAATTCAATATTTAAATAGCCATTTTGAGTTCCAGTATTGTAAACCATTGATCTCAATCTCTCTTGTCAGATGTATCTTTTTTTGCAACCTGGTTCTTGTCATTTTACTTTTTCACAGTATATACAGGACTACAAGTACCAGAAAGCAGTGCACCAACTACTCACATCTGACATGGAAAAATTAGAAGTCACTGTGTAGGGTCTAATCGAAGATTTCTTGTACATATATAGCATGACATCCTTTTCCTACGATGCTGCCCCAAAGTACTTTTGTGTTTTCATACTGGAACAAGAATGTTCAGCAGCATTATTATTTTAGTTTCCAAATTAAAATCATTCTCTCATGTATAAGAATGGAGTCCATGATACCAAAGCATTATCTGTGGTCCTGTGAAGAAGGGGATCAGACACATGATTTTATTTGGCAGATGAAGATAATGCCAGGCAGCTGTAAGGGATTTATTGCTGAAAGGCTTTACTGAATTGCAAAATGGGTTTAGTGCATTTTAAAAAGCCATTTTGCAGTTGCAGACCCTCTGACATTGTGAATCTGGGACTGGAAATCCAATTTGTTTTTGTTTTTAGGTTCTATGTTGGTAAATAACCAATTTATATTCAAATGGTATGTTGCAGCAAAATATTTAGTTTTCTATTTTGTGTACCAGAAAACAAAATACAAATATAATAGAATTTAGGTCTGCTGGTTTCAGTGTGAACAATCCAACATCTACACTATAATTCATCGCACAATTATATATTTATATGATTTATTGGAGTGGAAAGACGTGGTGGGGGCCCCATCAGTATATCTTGCAGGGGGCCCCCTCAAGTTTCGTTTCACCACTGATGGAGGTGGGTATCTGTATATAAAGCAAATATGTTGTACCCATACACAAAATTAATCAAAACATTAAAGTCATTATTACCAGTCGAACAGAGCCGAATGCCCATGTGGAATTCCACTCTGTTCAATGACAAATGGCCCAGTGTTTTTGCACCTTGTTTTCCAGGTTCTGAGAGCTTAGGACATGATTTTAATGACTTAAAAAATAGCCAGTATAATCGCTTTAGGCTTTCTCTGCACTGCAACAGCAGCCAGGCTTTATTCCATGGCACTGCCTGACCTCCTTTGTTTGTTTGAGGGAGCATGCAATGCTTCCTAACCTGCGCCTGTCTTACCATTTTCTCCCCTGCTTTTGCCTTTGCCTTTCCTATCCCTCCACCCACACCCTGAACAGAAGCTGTTGCATGAGTTACTACCTGTTTAGAGCTGGTGGTTCATGAGAGCACTAAACTCCACGGAATTGGGAATACTATGCAGCTTTACACCAAGTAAAATTGGCCTGTACAGTTATACCCCATTTCATGGAGTTTGACTCTTTTTTTTTTTGGTTTTACAGTACAGCACCGGTGTATATATGTATGGAATTTTCACTCAACCAGTACCACGCAACTTGGAATGAAGACTTTAGTGTGTAACTTGGGTACAGAGCAGTACTATGCTGCTCACCGTAAATAGTCAAAGTATGTGGACACTCTTTACTATTTTCCATTGTTAATGGCCTCATCACTTTTATTAGTAGCCCTTTTTGCACCCTCTAATAACCATTTTAGTGACACCGCTGGCAACTTGGAATTTGAAGCAAGCCTGTAATGGACTCCAAAAATTGAGACTGCGTTGATTAACTGACTAGACTAAATAGGATAGAGGGCACAGAAAAGGTCTTGAGTAACCATCTACTTTACCTCCATGCCCTGAGATTGGTACTAGTCTAGCAACACTATGGGGACCAGTGCAAGGATTCTCAATGCTCCAGCCAAACTAAAATTGTGCCAACTGAAATACTGCACTTAAAGCACATAAAACGAATCTGGACTATTTTCAGGTGTTCCTGTGACCTCTAACAACATTTGGTGCTTGCTGGTCACCTTAGCACTTGGCAGCTCTTCATGCGCATAGCGTGACAGTCCGGGAAGCGAGCACTTCATTTTTAAACATTCCTTTTTGTTCTCTCATTATTTTACAGCCTCATTTCTTAGCCCCTGTTTTTAAATCATTAGCGCTTACCTGCACTGTAATTGTATTTACACCGCCGTTTGAGCGGGTCCTTAGTTGCTGCATTCCGCCAATTTCGCAGCCATCTTGGGGGAGGCTGGGACACTCCACGGGCACCATTTTGGTTAGCGCTTCAGTGTCCCAGGCAGACTCACGAACCGCTACATAAGGCGGTCTTTTAGAGGTGAGTCGGCCTCTAACAACATTTGGTGCTTGCTGGTCACCTTAGCACTTGGCAGCTCTTCGTGCGCATAGCGTGACAGTCCGGGAAGCGAGCGCTTCATTCTTAAACATTCCTGTTTGTTCTCTCATTATTTTACAGCCTCATTTCTTAGCCCCTGTTTTTAAATCATTAGCGCTTACCTGCACTGTAATTGTATTTACACCGCCGTTTGAGTGGGTCCTCAGTTGCTGCATTTCGCCGATTTCGCAGCCATCTTGGGGGAGGCTGGGACACTCCACGGGCGCCATTTTGGTTAGCGCTTCAGTGTCCCAGGCAGACTCACGGACCGCTACATATGGCAGTCTTTTAGAGGTGAGTCGGCCTCTAACAACATTTTGTGCTTGCTGGTCACCTTAGCACTTGGCAGCTCTTCGTGCGCATAGCGTGACAGTCCGGGAAGCGAGCGCTTCATTCTTAAACATTCCTGTTTGTTCTCTCATTATTTTACAGCCTCATTTCTTAGCCCCTGTTTTTAAATCATTAGCGCTTACCTGCACTGTAATTGTATTTACACCGCCGTTTGAGTGGGTCCTCAGTTGCTGCATTCCGCCGATTTCGCAGCCATCTTGGGGGAGGCTGGGACACTCCACGGGCGCCATTTTGGTTAGCGCTTCAGTGTCCCAGGCAGACTCACGGACCGCTACATATGGCAGTCTTTTAGAGGTGAGTCGGCCTCTAACAACATTTGGTGCTTGCTGGTCACCTTAGCACTTGGCAGCTCTTCGTGCGCATAGCGTGACAGTCCGGGAAGCGAGCGCTCCATTTTTAAACATTCCTGTTTGTTCTCTCATTATTTTACAGCCTCATTTCTTAGCCCCTGTTTTTAAATCATTAGCGCTTACCTGCACTGTAATTGTATTTACACCGCCGTTTGAGCGGGTCCTTAGTTGCTGCATTCCGCCGATTTCGCAGCCATCTTGGGGGAGCCTGGGACACTCCACGGGCGCCATTTTGGTTAGCGCTTCAGTGTCCCAGGCAGCCTCACGAACCGCTACTTAAACCTGCAATGAAAACGCGCAGCGGTGACGCGCAGCGGGCGCGCCGGAATGGCGCCGGAGTCGCGCCAGAGTCCAGCCCGTCTGTGCCCATCCAGGCCCAGGCGGGCTCAGGGCCAGGATCTATGTCAAATTCATTAGGGCCCAGTATCATCTACACCCGCGAAGACCTTCTAGCCATATGTCCCTCAAAAAAGACGACATTCAACTATACTTATAGGGGAGTAAAACCTTTCACCCATTGTGAGGTATGCCGCTCGCCCCAGCCATCTATAGGAAAGAGCTCCCTGCAAATGGCCTTGCTGAATTGCAGATCTCTCCCGAGGCACTCTTTAGAGATTAATTTTCTTATACAGGATCATAATTTAGATATCCTGTTTTTAACGGAAACGTGGCTCACTTCGAGCTCAGGGGTGGACATTGTTCAAGCCCTTCCCCCAGGCTTTCTAATATACTCCCAGAACAGGCCAGTAGGTCGAGGAGGTGGCATCGCCATATTATATAGGGATTCATTCGTATGTAGGGCACAGAAGAGTGGGGTGCGGGACTGTGAGAGCTGTCAGTTCTCTTTGCAGATTTCACCCACGGTCTCTGTGTCAGGTCTACTGGTGTATCGCCCACCAGGGTGTACTGGAAATTTTGTCAGCTTCCTTATGGAAACCGTCACGGTTTTGGCATCTACTACTACCAACTTTATGTTGCTGGGAGACTTTAATCTCCACTTTAATGATCCAGCGGACGTGTTAGCGATAGACCTACAATGTGATCTTAAGGCCTATGAAGTAGCCCTGACCAATTCTGGAGCAACACATAACAAGGGCCATTTGCTTGACCCGATTTTCTCTAATGTGCCCCTTTGTAAGGCCATGCCTCCCTACCCTCTCCCGTGGTCAGACCATTTTTTGGTTCCTTTTACATGGCAAATGGAGGCCATGACTATAACCCCCTCCTCCTAGTGTTCGTACTCTGGAAAGAGCTTGGTCCAGACTGTCGGTCGAGAATTGGGTCCTTAAACTCGAATGCTCGCGCCCCTCTCTAGTCCCCGACCCGGTACTGGCAGATGCAAATTTCGGCAACTGGTTGACCAGCTCACTTGATTCTATCCTCCCTAAAAGAACTGTTCCAAAAAGGGAGAAGAGAATAGGCTCCGCTCCTTGGTATACGCCCGAGTTGAGAATCCTTAGGAAGGGCTGCAAGAAGCTGGAGCGCACATGGAGGAAGGAGTGGGGTGAATCTAATAGAATTGAATATCGCTCTGCGATAAGGGCATATAAATGCGCTCTACGTCGTACTAAAGCACAATTCTTTGAGGAAAGAATTAAAAACTCCTCGAATTCCTCTAGGGAAACTTTCTTAGTGGTTAAGGAACTATTGAAAGTTCCCGAGCCCTCCGCAGCCCATGATAACCCAGGAGAGAAATGTAAAGACGTGGCAAACTATTTTTACACTAAAATAGAGAACATTCTAAGTGCCCTGCCCCAGATTGACCAGATAACAGAGGCTAGCAGAGAGCCAGTTGGAGCACTTGCACATCTGGAAGCCTTTGGACCAACAACAGTGGAAGAGGTCCTCAAAGTGTTGGGCACTATTAAGAGCGGCTCCCCCAGTGATCCGGTCCCTATGAGGATCCTGAAACAGGTAGGAGCTACTATCGCCAACCCTGTCACCGACTTATTCAACGCTTCCTTTGCTTGTGGTTTGGTGCCACCGAGCTGAAAGGGAGCAGTTGTGAAAGCCCTCTTGAAAAAGTCTCACCTAGATCCATTGGATCTAGCGAATTATAGGCCTATTTCTCTGATGCCTGGACTGAGTAAAATCGCAGAAAGGTTGGTGAATCTACACCTATCACACTTTCTTGAGTCCAATGGCCTGCTGAGAAATTCGCAAACAGGCTTTCGGCCGGGTCAGGGCACTGACACCGCCCTTCTGGCAGTCGTTGAGGAAGCCAGAAGCATTTTGGATTCAGGAGGATCAGTGGCAGTGATCCTCCTGGATCTCAGTGTGGCTTTCGACACTGTTAACCATCAAGTGTTAATTCAACGCTGTCAGATGCAGGGGTAACAGGAATGGCTCTGAAATGGCTTAAGTCATTTCTTAACGACCGGACCTACCAAGTATGGGAAGGCAGCGCACGTTCAGCGTCAATCCCCCTCCATTGTGGTGTGCCACAAGGCTCTTCCCTAAGCCCCACATTGTTTAATGTGTATATGGCCCCCTTGGAGGATGTGGTTGCCCCATTTGGTATCAAAATCGTGAGCTACGCTGATGATACTCAGCTGGTGGTTGCCCTATCCCAGCTGGCTAAAAGCCCAGACACGTTGCACTCCTGCATGTCCAAAGTTTATACCTGGTTGTGTCAATCGGCTTTGAAGCTAAATGGCTCAAAGACCGAAATAATGCTCTTAGGGCACAAAGGAGCCTCACTTGCTCCGGCTAGCTGGCCCAGTTGTTTAGGCGAGCTCCCGAATCCAAAGGAGGAGATCAAGTGTCTTGGAGTCTGGCTGGAGCAAGATCTCTCTTTCAGGACCCAGGCGAAAAAAACGGCGGGAGTGTTTTTCGGTCTTCTCCGCGCAGCTCGGAAAGTTCTGCCCCTCCTCCCACCGCAATCTAGAAAGCTGCTCATTCAGGGGTTGTTCGTATCAAGACTAGATTATAGCAATGCTATCTTTCTTGGTGTGCCTGAAGCAATGCTTAATAAACTCCAGCAGATTCAAAACGCTGCCGCCCGGCTCCTCAAGAGCACCCCAATGATGCGGTCAGCTAAACCTGCATTGAAGGCGCTCCCAGTGCGCGAAAGGGTCAAATTTAAGTCCCTCTGTATTGCGCATAAAATTCTACAGGACAAGGGACCTCCCATCCTGAAGAATTTAGTCGTACCCTATAAAGCAAACAGAGCCTTGCGCTCAGATCAAAAACATCTGCTTAGGACTGCCAAAGTCAAAAAGGCTTGAACGGGGGGGAGAAGATTCTCAGTGAATATAGCGATTCTCTGGAACTCACTCCCCCTGAGTCTACGTTCGGAGACTTGTCTCCTCCGGTTTCGTAAACTCCTTAAAACGCACCTCTTCCCCAACTAATGCCTTTGTTCATGCTTAACTGCCTCCGTTTTTTGTTGCTCTGGAATAAGCGCTGGGATGCTTCAGGGTAACTACGCGCTATATAAAACTCGAAATAAATAAATAAATAAATAAACTTAATGCCACAACCAGGTGGCTCAAAGCGGCTATTCACATAGCCATGCACATTATACTTATAAACCAAAAGCTATTAGGGCTCTTAGGGAGGATGTTCTCTCATGGTCTGGCCTGTGTTGGTCCCCAATTCTGATACCTTCAGTCTCCCCTGTCTCACCAACATTTGCTGATTGTCATACTCTTTTTTGCGTCTGTTCACTTGCTTGACAAACAAAACACATCCATAGACTTGGATGGGATCACCCGCTTTTCAAACCCGTATCACCCTTGAAACAAATGTTCGTTCTCCATTTAGCTAAATGAGATCACTCTCTTAAACAAGTGACTTCACCCACATTTTTTTTGTCAGTAGGTTGCTCCTTTCAGTTCCATCAGCACTGCGCTCCTTACCACAAGTTTCTCTCCTCTTTACTCATCTCCTTTTCCCTGTACAGGTCCTTCCTATCCACCAATCAAACCTTAGATAGACACCCGTTTCAGCAAGAGCACAAAGTGTTCTGTTGGTAAGGGGGAAGCAGACAAGCTTCTTTCTGCCTGCATGGAGCTCATGCAAAGATAATTGACATTTTTATTCCCGTGGGACTTCCTGTCTCCCTGGTTAACAATTTTCAACTTCCTGTCGAAAGAAAAGAAACCCTTCCGCAAAGCTCCACAAAAAGCCCCTTCAGCGGCGGAAGGATACAAGGAAGCTTTAATCACTTAAATACGGGAACTTCCTTTGCTTTTGGCGTACAGCACGTCTCTGGCAACAGAGGCGAACCGCAATTGATACGTATTTGATTGATCCTGGAAATGTACTCCGATTTGCTGAGATTCGCAAGATTAAGCTAAATTGCTGTACACTTTGGGAATTTGGGGCCTGAACTTAGTAGGTACAGCGTGACAGTGGGATGGCAGCCTCGGGGGATATACACAAGGAAAATAAAAAGTACTGCAGCATAAGAAGTACTGCATGCACGGCCCTTTTCTGCGGCGCAGCGGTAAGTAGGTCAGTGTATTTTCAGTTTTTGCTTAGAGGGATTTCTTGGAAGCTTTGAAATCATTTACTATTTATGAACTGAGTTAGCTTGACGTTACCTTTGAGAGCTGCCTGTTATTTATTTGCAGGTTCCACTCTGATAGCAGTTTCTAATGTCATGCTTTTCTTTTGATAAATCAAATATGTCGGTACAGTCAAGGATTCACAGTGGAGTGCAATAGACAAAAAAAATGTATGATTGATTTGTGCCCATCCTACTGCGGTGTGTGGCCCGTTAGTCAAAAGGAGCCAGTTACCTATCATGTTTTTCACAGGGAATTTTACATGAAAATTTTTATTTTATTTTATTTATGTATTTTATTGGGGGGATTATACAGTGCAGACCTAGGCCCGGTGGACAACAGAGGGCTTTACATAGGCAGTATTACATACAGTCACAGTCTGCTTAAGCACGCATGGCGGCGGGTTACACATATGACCTTAGAAGCACCATAATGGGATCCGCAGCAGAGTGCACATACATTTCTAACAGAAGTGTCCAATTGCACAGAGGGAGTGTGTGTGTGTGTGGGGTGGGGGGCCTTTGAAACTGCTGATTCATTCATCCATGAGTCCTGTGTGGATTGATCAATTTGGTGTGAAATAGTTCAAGGGCGGTTTTATGATCTTTCCTACACATCAGAAGCCAGAGGGGCATGCTCAGATGAAGGAAAATATGGTCCCAAAGGGTGTAGGTAAAGCAGAAGAGGTCTGTCCCGATTTTCTCTCTTGTTCTCCTGGGGAAATCCAGTATAAGCAGGCTTAAGCTGCACATACTACCTGTTATGTTGTTTCTTTGTTTGAAGCAGAGACAGACCTTCTCAGTAAATAATCTTTTTTATTATTATTCATACATTGCAAGTCAGAGATCGAGTAAGTCGGGGGGCGTGGCTAGCGCCCGATGCAGATGGCGGCTCTAGTGTGAGCGATCCGTTCTCGCCGAGGGATTCACCCGCTCCTACCTGTGCCGGCTGCCTGAAAACCGGTGCGGTCCCTGTCGGAATGTGAGCGGAGCTTCACCAACCCGGCGGCAGCTTCCAAGAGCCTCCCGTAAGCCTGTTTTAGCACTTACGAGCGGCCGCGGCTTCCTGCCAGCCGTGACCACCATTTTGTCTCTTCCTCGCGCGTTTACCGCGCTATTCGCAACGAACAATGCCTCTACCACATGGTGCTTCGGACCACCGAAAAGGCTCATGGTGAGCTCATTTTTTTTTTCAAGCCTACCAATGATGCTATCAATACTTCGCCTGCTTTATCTTGTTTCAGCACCATTTGCGTAAATTGCGACTCTGGCGGCCATTTTGCTCTTTTTGCCTGCTCTCACCACAATGCTCCTCATTTTTCTCGCTGCTAGTGCCTCCCTGTGACTGAGCACATTTACCAGTCAGTCCTCACTTATGCGTCGCTGCAATTCTCATGTTGGATTCCATCTTCTGCTGCTAATGTCTCACTTCTCAGTTTTGGGACTTTATACGCACTAACTTCTCGCAGGAAAGCTTCATCACTCATATAATTGGTCACTGCTTTGTCTCTTCATCTGTTTTTTTTTTCCAACTCCAGCATGGCTGTGCGGAGGTGCCTCTGAACTTCCTTGCATTTCAACGCTCTTTGCTGCTTGGCCCTCCCTTATTTCGCCATTGACTTTAACAGACAAAGACTCTCTCAGCTGTTACCTCTTTATTGCCTTCTTCTTGTCAGCAGCTTATATCATATGGAGAAAGGCGCAATTGGTCATACTCCCAAAACTCCAAGACGTGTTTTTATCAAAAACTCCAAAGTCTTTTCAGCATTGGCGCATCTGGAAGCGTCTCAAGAGTTTGCTGCTCAAATGTCGCAGTCTAACACGGAACGTCCTGCCCAAAACCCGGGAAAAGTTACAACGAAACGTCTCAAAAAAGACCCTCCATCACCGTCAGGTTCCACGTCAGTTGTATCTATGGAACTACTGTTGGAGGAGATACGTGCTCTTCGACCTTTCATGGAAGAAACCAACTCTAAGTTGCAGGTTTTAACCGACAATTGGTCACAGATGGATGCGAGGGTAACGACCGTGGAGCACTCTCTCTCTTCTCTCCAGGAATCATCTTCCAAGGTGACGCACATGCAGTCGCAGATTTCTTCTCTCCAGAAGCAGGTCGAGGAACTTGAGAATCGAAATCGACGCAACAACCTTCGCATTTACGGCCTGGCGGAGAATTGTGAAGGGACTGACCCCGTCGCTTTTTTCAAATCTTTCCTGCCTAAGCTCCTCCACTTACCTGAGGGAACCATGCTTAACATCCAATGAGCACATAGGCTTGGCCGCATTTCTTCATCTTCCTCTGCCTCTCCTAGGCCACGAGGCATCATCATGTACTTTCTGGAGTATACTGATCTCCTCAAGGTTTTGTCAGCGGCTCGAGCCTCTCCTCGTCTCACATGGTCAGGTTCTACCCTCTTCTTTGCGCAGGATTACGCTAAAGCCACAGCCAACCGTCGTAAAGCCTTCTTGGATATGCGACCGGAGCTTCGATCTATTGGCGCCAGGTATGGCCTTTTCCACCCTTGCCTTTTAAGAGTCACTCACAACAACAAAACGACGACCTACGAGGACCCTGTTCGCCTTCGGAGCTTCCTTAATTCATGCCAAACATCAGAAATGGACTTCTCCAGCTCCTCGTCAGCCTTCCCTCCATGACTTTCATGACTTGCTCTTGCGGTTCTTCCACTAGTTTGCATAGTTCCTGTTGATTATATATATATTTGTTCTTGTCATGTTGTCTCTCTCCTTTTCCTTTCTGACATTTCCTCCTTTCTATTTGTTCTCCTCTAGTTCCATGACCTATTCGCCTTCTTTCCACTTGCTTCGGTATTTCGCTTGTATCTATACCCCTTCTGCTGTTCTCTTCTCCTCAATTATTCTGTCTTTTATTCTCTTCCACAGGTTTTGTTGCTTACAGTATGTATTTCCCTTGGTCTAACGGTTTGTTCGCATTGGTTGGACCGCCTCCCCCAGTGGGCGCTCCCCCCTCAGTTCTTCCTCTAGCCTTCCCTTCCTCGTGATCGCCCTACCTCCATTTCACCCTTCGTAAGTATGTTTTCCCTTCTTCCCTTGTTTGCCGTTATATCCTTTTTGTCCTTGATCCTTTTTTCTCCTCTAGTTCTTTTTCCACTTTTCTACATTGCTTTTCTTCCTTTTACTTTCTATTATTTAATCTTGGGTCTTTTTCTTACTCATGCATTTATTCTCTCTGCACACTGCTTCCTTCTTGCTCAGTTCACTCTTCTTCCTCTTCCTACACTTTTGATTATTTCCTTCTTTTTCTCTGATTTCCTCTTTTTTATTTCTCATATTTTAGATTTCTTTATGTACCAAGTCATTGCTTTATTGCGTAAACTATGTCTTTGAATATAGTTTCCTGGAATGTTAAGGGTATTAACTCCCCAGTTAAACGACAGCGCATTCTATCTCACCTAGCCAAACTAAATATTGACATTGCATTTCTTCAAGAAACTCACCTTACAGATATAGAATCTGAGAAACTTAAGAGAGGTTGGGTAGGTGAAGTCTTTTACTCACAGGGTGATGGTAAACGTATTGGTGTTGCTATTTTATGTCGCAGGTCGCTCCCTCTTACACTTATCTCTCAAGACTCAGATACTAATGGCAGGTGGAATCATGTCAAACTATCGCTTAGAGGTGTTCCAATCTCCCTCCTTAATGTCTATGGTCCCACAAACGGTGAGCCCCTTTTTTGGGCTGAATTTTCTCCCCGCATCACCCACTTCATGGATGATAATTTTGTCCTTGCAGGAGACTGTAATCACCCTCTTGATCCTTTTCTGGACAGGAAATCTGATGCCACATATATTCCCACAAAACCACACAAACTCTTCACTCAAGCCATTTTGCAACATAAGCTTGTTGACTCATGGCGCTAATGTAACCCGACTTTGCAAGAGTTTACTTTTTATTCACCCCATCATCGTTCCCAATCACGTCTTGATTATATTTTTGTTTCCCATGCACTCTCTCAAACGCTTCAGGCGGCAGAAATTGGTCCGATTTTGCTTTCTGACCATGCCCCTGTTGTGGTCAGTCTTGAGGTTTTACCCAAAATCGATGGTCCTAAAAGGTGGCGTTTTAATAATGCCCTCCTTCTGGACCCCAAGTTTTCCACTTCCTTTTCTACCTTTTTTGATGAATTTTTTCTTTTCAATGATGTCCCACCCATTTCAAGACATACTCTCTGGGACGCTTTTAAAGCAGCTGCACGCGACTTCATTATCAGTTTTGTTGCTAACAAACGAAAAGCTGCTCGCCATTTCACCAAGAACCTCCTCCAGGACATTAAAAGATTGGAACACGCCTACTTTACCTCACATTCCTCGGATAGTCTGACATCTCTGGTTGCTGCCAAAATCAAATTTAATGAAAAGTCTACTGAAGATGCTTCTCTATATTTGCTCAAATCCAGTGCTAAATTTTATGGTGGTAGAAACAAAGCTGGGAAAATTCTTGCTAATTACTTGAAGGTCAAGCATAATAAGGTAAACATTGAATCGATTTATGATGATGCTGCACACTTACAACACAAGGATGCTGACATTCTCACTACTTTCTCCCATTTCTATGAGACCCTATACACCTCAGACACCCCCTCTTCTCCTCAATCTCTTGCTCACTTTTTCTCTACCATTCAAACGCCTCCCTCTTTCCCTCTTGACCTTTCTTCCTTAGAATCAGATGTTTCACAAAAAGAATTGCTTGCTGCCCTTCAACGTTTAAAACTCAACAAGGCTCCTGGCCCTGATGGTTTTACTGTTGAATTTTACCTTCACTTTTCAAAATTACTCATTCCAAAACTCCATTCCCTTCTCCACTCTTTTGCTGAATCTGGCTCTTCTTCTGGTACTTTCTCGGATGCACACATTTGTTTAATTCCTAAACCCGGGAAAGATGCCCAGTATTGTAAAAACTACAGACCTATTTCCCTAGTTAATATAGATTATAACATTTTTGCTAAATCATTGGCGATTAGATTAGATCACTTGCTTCCTGACCTTTTAGGAGATGAACAATCAGGCTTTGTTAAGGGGCGTTACATTACTGCCAACACAAGACTCTTATTTAACATCTTAACAAAATCCTCACGTCTCCAATACCCCCTCGCAGCAATAGCCTTAGACGCTGAGAAGGCGTTTGATAGGGTAGAATGGCCTTACCTCTTTCATACTCTTAATTGGTTTGGGTTTGGTCCCAAATTTGTCTCCTTAATTTCGTTATTATACTCCCGTCCGCGAGCTGCAGTTTATGCCAATGGCCAAATTTCTCCTTATTTTGATCTTGGCAGAGGTGTTCGTCAAGGATGCCCTCTTTCACCCTTTTTATTTAACTTGGCCCTAGAACCCTTTTTGTCCAAACTACGTCAAAATCCTGATATTCACGGATTTCAGACTAAGGATCTTTCCATTAAGCTTGCTGCGTATGCAGACGACATTTTACTTTTCATCTCGAACCCCACTGTTTCTATTCCCGCTTTTTTAGCAGAAGTACAGCATTATTCCTCAATTTCTGGCTATAAATTAAACCATGATAAATGTGAAATTCTGCCTTTGACAAAGTTCACTTTTAAGAATGACTTTAGCGCCTCTAATTTCACCTGGAGTTCTTCCCATATTAAGTATTTGGGATTGCATATTACCCCCTCCATCCCTGACACTGTTTCCCTATGCCTAACCAAGTGTATTCAGAAATTATCGGACCTTACGGCTAAGTGGCACCCTCTTTACCTGTCCTGGTGGGGTCGCTTAGATACTATCAAAATGATGCTATCCCCTGTTGTTCTCTATACTCTCTCAAATATTCCCGTCGCTATTCCAGCTAAGTTCATAAAAAAAAAAATCAGTTTTGTCTTCCTTTTTATGGCATAAGAATAAACCCAGAATGTCTCTTGTTAGACTCACTCGCCCCGCTTCTGAAGGTGGTGTTAATTTTCCGAATTTCCTGGCCTACCATAGAGCTTTTTTGTTGCGTCAATCCTCCTTTTGGTTACAAGATCCTGATTCCTCTTGCCCGCTGTGGACTAAGGTAGAGCGCCTTTTCCTATCACCTTTCTCTTTTGCTGAATGTATCTCCTTTTCACGCAAGCCCTCCTCAATTTTTACTCCTATACATAAATTTACTCTCAAACTTCTCTTATCCTCCCAACCTCCTCCTCCTGTTTGTGTTACTGATTTCCTTTCCTCCACCATTTGGCATAATAAATACCTTTTAATCCGAGGTAAACCTATTTTCTGGAAATCTTGGAGAGCCAAGGGTTTGCTTTGGATCTTACAATTGTTTTCACAATCCACTTTCTTGCCTTTTCATGCCCTTCGCTCCACTTTTGACTTACCCCTCTCTTCTGCTCCCCAATATCTCCTCCTTAAAACATCGGTTTTGGAAGCCTACAATAAACTTCCCAAATCCTATCCTTCTCCATCTTCCCCTAATCCTACTACTCAACTTCATTCTACTCTACTTACCCTTCCAAAAGCTTCTGTGCTATACCAACGCTTTCACACACACACACTTCCCAGACTAAAAAGCACAGTGGAGGAGCACTGGGAGAATGATCTTTCCTTGTCTTGGCCAACTTCTCTCTGGGATAAGATCTGGACGAAGATCCGTAAAACCTCCAGAGCTGCCTCTCTGACGCAATCTATTTTCTTTATTTACAATCGTTTACTACATACTCCTTCCAACCTTCACAAACGTTTCCCTACTACACCAGACACATGTTGGTCATGCTCTTCCCCTAATGCTACTTTGTTCCACATGTTGTTTCTTTGCAAAGAGGTACATGCCTTCTGGTTACAAGTTTGGGCTCAAATTAATGTTATCTTTTCCACTAGCATTCCATTTTCACATGCACTAATCTTTCTGGGGAGTCTTTCCCCTTGTTGGGATCAGATTGACCTAAATGTTCGTATTGTTGACTTATTATTAGCAGTTGCTTTTCAACAAATTACTGTCCATTGGAAGTCTACGTCCAATATCACTTTCAAAGCTTGGTGGTATAATGTTTGTCACAACCACAGACTTGATAATGCTTTTGTTTTTCCTGCACAGTTGGCAGCTAAACGTGCTGAGTTATGGCTTCCTATTACGTTGTATTTGGATAAGTGTAAAACCCGTTCCTTTCGTCCACGACCTGATCAGCAGGAGGTTTCTAAACCCCCTTGATACCCTTTCCATTTCCTCATGTTCGGCTAAACTGTTTTGATGCATTACTCTAATTGCATTTGTTTCTATTATTTATATATTATACTATTTACTCTTTTTACCTATTGTTTCCCATGATTAATCCATTCTGTTTCGAATTATTAATTCTATATTACATTGTTTTCCTTCCATCTTCTTATTTAATCATCATCTGTTTCCCTTTTCCTTTTTATCCCCTTTTTGTTTTTCCTCACAATATTTTGTTCATATTTTGTATTATTACCTTGTATTCCTTTTAATAAACTTATTTTGAACTTAAAAAAGAGATCGAGTAAGTCCAGTGATATTGCCAGCATACTCTCATGAATCAGGAATCATGATGGAGTTAGCCTAGGCCTTGCATGAAGCACAGGTCCGCAGCGCACCATGCAATTTATCTTCTCGCTCTCCTAGCCCAGTGCACTCTTCTTTGCCCCACCCATTGCATTCCCACCGCACGCCTCTTCCCTGCACGGACAAACAGCTACTTATAAAGCACGACTACTCACCCGTGAGGGTCTCAAGGAATTGAGTGGGGGGGTGGGGGGAATATGCGGTTCAGTCAAAGAGCCAGGTCTTGAGGTCCTTCCTGAATTGTGGTAGTGATGGTGATTGCCTGAGATGCAGAGTCAGGGAGTTCCAGGTCTTCGCACCAAGGTAGGAGAAGAATCTTCCTCCAGCTGTGGTCTTGCGGATCCGTGGGATGGTGGCCAGGGCCAGTTGGCTCCGAGCGGAGATGTCTGGTGGGAGTGTAGAAGGAGAGGCGAGATGTGACAATCAGATGGAGCGCACAGAACATAAGAGTACATATTAAAGTTGGGTAGTCGGGTATTTGGTGTAGATTGCCATGTAGAAATTGCATGGAGATCTGCATTTTTTGCATAATGGAAAGGGGTTTCAGGACAGATCCCTTAATGTGGGGTGATGTGACTGTTCATTTTGTGACTATTAAGGCTGGGAAAGGTGCTTGAGTTCAATCATAGATCCATGAAACATTACATTCAATTTTTTAACCAGTAGGCATCTCCCCCAGAGCATTTCTCAGTAATGGATGAGCCAGAGTTTCTGCGAATTTCTCAATCGAGTATTGAATTCTAGTGTCTTTTCTCTGATCATTTCCAATCCAGATGGGCATCCACCATATGCTACCCAGTCTTGGTCCTGCTCCAATGCAGTTAGCAAAAACTACTACACCATCCTATTAGTCCGAAGCCATAGGAAGGGTTGATTCTTTGGCGGTCCTAGAGCTGTACAGTGGGACAATAGGCCTGTTGCTCCCCTGGCAGTCATATTCCCTGAGGCTGTATGTTTTATGGAGCATGTCTTCAATAGCAACAGAGGTGCAGCGAATGCCGATCCACTGTTAATTGATTGCTAGTAAGTTGACAGTGAGCGCCTCTAATGGCTACCAGCTCAGTTGATTAGTTACACGGATCAGGGGAAAGGGTTCTACCGTTACAGCCTAAAAGCACATCACACCAAACTAAAGAGAAAATCTAACATTAGCACACTTTGTCTTCTGCACCAGTAATCTTGCTTATCACAATAATGGCCAGAGATCCCACAGTTTAAAGCAATAAAACATGGACTTTTTAAATTGTTTATAACCATTCGGATTGAAATGAAGAGATACGTCAGAAGTCCAACACTTATGTCAGCTTTGCAATGACCATGCCATCCATTTCAGGGGAAGGACCTAGCCCTTTGGTGGTGGGAATAGACCTAGCCCTGTGGTGGTGGTAATTACAGAGTAAGAGGCCATATGAATTGAGGATGGTCATTGAAAGTCTGGTAACAGTGAGATCATTGTGAATAAATTTTGAATACATGGAATTAAGTACGCTAAATTCCTTTTCTTGCTCTCATGCCTATGTTGGAGTATGCAATACTGCTTTGCACTCACTTCCCTTCTGGATTAAAATACATTTCTATACACTATTGGATCATTGTTCCATGAATTCTGAAAATGACCAGTCTCCTCTCCTGCTTAGACAATTGTGGCAAATGATATACTGCAACGCTTGAAATCTCCCCCATCCTGACCATACTCCTAGACCTAGGATAGGCGTAAATTCCATCCAGAAGAAACGTTTCACTGTACTACAAAGCTCGCTTCTGCATGCTGAATTCGGAATTGTCCACCTACGTAAGACATGCCTACTCTCTATGTTCTGTGAGTTTTCCTGTATAACATTGCAGTCCAGAAGGTATAAGAACTAAGGGCCCGATGTAGGTAATCCCAGATTACCGATTCTTAAATACCGAATCATACCGATTCGGTATTTAAGAACTGGCAATCGGGATTTAGGTAATTTTACTGAATTCATTACAGAATCGGTAAGATTCGGTAATTACCGAATCGGTATTTACCGATTCGGTAATTGCCATTCATTCCTATGGGCCTGTAGGCCCATAGGAATGAATGGCAATTACCGAATCGGTAAATACCGATTCGGTAATTGGGGGAAACATTCAAGGGTGGCAGGGTGTCACTTTGACACCCTGTTGCACCCCTCAATTGTGCATGGGTGCACATGTTGCAGACATTCATGCCCTTAGGGCATTTATGTCTGCAACATGGCACTGTTTAACCCCATGGATGCTCAGCATATTCCCCTGCTGTGCTGAGAAATCGGAAATCCCACCCATCATGACGAGCTGGGCTCGTCATGAGCGTGCGAGGAGGCTACTTCATGACGAGCCCAGCTCGTCATGAGCGTGGAAGGGGTTAAAAAGCAAAAAAAAAGCTTTTTAAAGGGTTTTCATTATTTACCACCAACTTCTAGTTGGTGGTAAATTACGAATTCTTAGACCCCTGTAGCACTGATTGCAGTGCTACCTATATGTCAAAATACAGATTCGGTAATTTTACCGATTCGGTATTTTACAGAATCGGTAAAATTACTGATTCGGTAAAATTACCGATTCTGTATTTTAACATGCCCCTACATCTCCATCTTCAAATACCGGTCGGTAACGGCCGAAATCGGCCGTTACCAACCGGTATTTGGCGACCTACATCGGGCCCTAAATGATTTACAAATCATTTACAAATGATGCAAGACTAAAGCATGGCCTGAATTTCTAATCTTTTTAATTCTCTGCAGGTGCTACTGTGTAGGATGAGATCAATTGTTCATATGGATGGAGTCTATTGAAAATGTAAACTCTTTTAGTAAAATATGACCTGTGCTTTATATTGTATGGCTTACAGCTGTTGGGGTCAAACAAAGTGGAACGTCATTCTACTCTTCGGTTATCAGTAAGCAATGCAAGGCTGGGGTGCCTTGGTTGTAAATGAAATTACCACCGATGGGTGAAGCAGGGTCTCTATCCAACTAAGTAGGCATTGTGTCTCTGTTTAAAGGCAAGAAACTGCAGTCCCCTGAGAGGGGGACATTGTTCACCATCAGAGTGCTACATTATATTGGCCGAAAGCGGTATACGTTTTATCAGAGTGACCTTATGTTCAGTATTTGGATGTATGACATTACAACGCATGCTTTTACATCGCATGCCTTTACAACGCGGTATTTACAACGAATACCTTTACAACGCATAGTGCTTTGGGGCGCTGGATAGTGAATTGTTTAATTTACTATTCCAACTCCAGTCCCCGTGGATAGTAGGGAAGGTGTTGGATAGTAAATTAAACCTATTCCCTATCCTAGAGCGCCCCCCAGCGCAATGCGTTGTAATGGTTTGAGTTGTAAAAGTTGCGTCGTGAAGGCACTGCGTGGTAAAAGTTGCGTTGTAAAGGTTGTTTACCACAGTATTTACGTAAAAAAGAAATGTTCAGAGTCACATATGGGTAACCCTAATAACAGGTGCACTGGAAGTGGCCATGATCATCTTTCTGTTCTGACATATTCCGGTGTTTGTAATCAGGGTTGTAGAACAATCGTACTACTGATATGACCCAAAAGACACACCCTCATCACCCTTGCTTAGAGTTCTGCCGGCCCTCAACTCATATAAGTAGGCTCTGGAACCACAGATCTGGGAAAACATACAAGGTTCTTACCAACCTCCCATAGGCATAGTTCCCAATGAAGGGCAAGTATGCTAAATTTAGAGTATGGGATCACCTGCTTTGTTTTTTGAAGGCAAAAACACCCACAATTATATATTACTCTGGACTTTACTTGGCCCTATTTGAAACCGTAAAATCTGCACGTTTAATGTAGAAAAAACAAAAAACAGCATAGGTGAGCATTAGAAAAGTGAAGAGATGGTAAATGCTGAGAGAGCGCAAACTGATTTAAATGTATGAGTGCATCACACTTACCTGTAGTAAGCACAAATCATGAAGAGAAATGCCATGAGTGCTAATAGTATCTGCAATTATATTCTGAATGTATAGCTAATATAGAGATTTAAGTAGAAGTGGAACTAATACAGAAATGTGTGACATTATATGACTTTATTAGACGTGATTATTTTTTTGAATCCATGTCGTGAAGCTGCTAAAACATAAGATAGTATGTGGTTAAAAGCAGAACGTGGTAGGCCTCAGGGCCAGAGCTGGAGGGAAAGGGAAGGTGGTTCTTTTCACGACACAGATTATATTAACGTTTTTGGTCATTGCATTAATGGGCCAGGATTTATAGAAATGTTTACTTAATAATAGAATAAGAGTATTAACATGCTTTAATTAAATGAAGAAGTTGAATATTATAATCGTTATGAGAAATATTGTAGGCCTGAAATGTTTTAGCATTGATTTACACGTACATGTCTGGGCTGAGAAATGTTGCAAGCCTTTTTAGAAGTCTATGAGAGTTGGGTTCTTGGCGGCAGATATCTGTCTGCAACAGGAAAGGGGGGATCCAATTATAAATGAATGAATAGAGGTCTGTTCAAGTAGACGGCCCAGACATGGAGGAGGGTTCTGGAATGTTTAAGGGGTATCAGCGGGCCGGAGAAGAGACTGAGAAGCAAGGTCAACTCTAACGTCTGAGGCCCAATACAAAGCATCATGGAAAAAGCCTGAAGTTGCACCACGTGAGAGGCGTTTCGCAAGGGGCGTCTCAAATGTTGTTGACTGTTTTGTATTAGGGACAGCACCCCTGGGTGGAGTTAGAGCAGAGACCTGAGGACCCTTTAGAGAGCGGATGGGTAGGCAGTGAGGGGTCATGACTGGAGAACTTTAGGTTTTCACCAAGAGACTTAGAGTGGGTGACTTCCCTTGGGGGTCATTCACTGCTGACACCTTTGTTAGGTTGGGATTTGGTTAAGTAGGGATACCATCTAGAACAGGGTAGGGACGCCTAACCTGTGTTTGTTTTCCTCCAACCTAAATGAAGGAGAGATATGCGTCTATGCTGATAGCTTTACTATTTTTAGAACTTGTGTTAGTGATTTCTGTTGCTCGTCTAAGGGCTTTTCGAGAGCACATGTATGTAATTGGACCTGTGTATCTCGTGAATCTCATTCTGAGATGCCTGTATTTGCAGCTCATTATATCTTTACAATAAACTTTTGAAAACTAGAAGTTGTCCGTGATCTTTGAGAGTAGAGTCCTTTCTTGGGTGAACTAACTTGCAGATGGGTGTACTGTTTTCCTCCTAGACAGGCAACAAAGGTTCAGTCGACCAGATCGAGGTTTGGATCAATAGATATAAGGTATCGATCAAAATCTCGCCCTTTCAGTTGGTAGCTATAGAGGATGGTTGCCTTCTTGAGGACGGTGACCTAGGCCAGGTTAGCTTACCCCAAGGCCCCTAGAAATCGATGATCGGAAGAACAGCCCGCAGATGAAGATCCGGATGACGTGAGACAGAAAAAGCAGCAGTATCGGTCGAGAGTGAGTATAAAGGGTTATGCGTGTTAGATTGCGGTGTTTTGTATTGTATCTATGTTGTAATGTCTGGCGGAGTTGAATGTCTGTAGAGTGACTGTGGAACAGGTTGTGAGCGCGCGCAACCGGTGGAAATCTTAAGTTCAAGGAGAGCTTAAGTGGTTCGGGTGTATCGGACACCCAGAGTAATTGTCAACTAGTGTGAAGGGGGTCATGAGGTACCATTGATCACCCGAGAGACCGAGATAGGGGGAACGTAAGAGTGAGTGCGTGAGTAACGGACGCTGGTCGGAAGTTACTGTGTGTGTAAGCAACCTATCAGAGAGACGATAGACATCTCGTCAGTTGTGTTGACATTTACAGATAGACTGTGGACGTACAGTCGAGAGAGAAGTGACCGCTTGGTCGGAAGTAGTCATTTTTCGGTGTATGAATGGGACGCATGCATAACCGGGAGACGAGTTGAGAAAGGAGGGGTGCTGCTGCGAAGCGGAGAAAAGAGACGTCAGGTGGTGTCGCGCAGTGATTGGCTGACTGGAGAAAGACCGCGCTGTGATAGGCCAGCTAGCGAACACGTCAGACAGGGTCGCGACGTGATTGGCCGACAGGAGAAAGACCGCGCTGTGATAGGCCAAGCTAGCAAAGCCGCGACAGGATTGGTGGATTGTCATCAGGAAGTAAACAGAGTAGCGAGGCTGGATTTTGTGCGCATAATTATGAAGTGTTTTAAATGGTTGAAAGCGCTGTTTAAGAAAGAGAAGCGGGGATCGTATGAAGGGGAAGAAGCCCCGCCGGAGGGTACGCCAGCTCGTTATATGGCAGTAAATGTTGGGTTGCATACGATCCTTTGGATATCAGAGTGGAGTAAGATTACTGAAGGAAATGAGGAACTGACGTTCCCGAAGTACGGGACGTTCAGATTAGAGGTGTTACATCGATTGAAATCAGTCATGACCTCAAAGAGACCCTTGCCTAGACCAACCCAGTTTGAAGCTCTTGAAGCATGGATTAGGGCAGCGCATGAAAAGAATATGAACAGACGACAAGAAAGGGTGAAACGCTCGGTAAGGGCAGTGCAGGATGCCAGGTGGGATGCGGATGCTAAAAGATGGAGAGTGCATAACCTGGAAGTGAATAAACTGTACCCAGTGTTAGAGGCGCCAGTAAATAAAAGTCCCCTGGAAGAAGATGATGAGAGCGAAACAGAGGACAGCCTGATAAACAGATTACTGACAGACAGGCCACCCCCGTATAATAGAGCAGGGGGAGAGGTCGAGAATACTGAAGGAGCAAAGGGGGGCAATGCAGGAGAGCATAGACCGCTTCCCAGTTCAGAGTGGGATCCTGAGCCAAAGAAAGAGTTGTTCCAGCCTAGTCAGGTGCAACAGGTGGTCGGTAGGTTTGTGGTACAGAGAGCGCCGGAAACAGAAAGCGCCACATCCTACCCATTACCAGATGCACTACAGGTACCTGTTACCATAGGTCCTATAATATCGATATATGACCAAGAGAGAGCAAAAGGGGAAGAACGGAAACGGAAAGACAGAGAAAGAGCAGAGGAGGCAAGGAGGAACGATACCACTAATTCCCCAAGTCAGATGCCGATACCCAGAGAGTGGAGCACCCCGATGCACACAGCAGGGGACCCAGGAGGAGATCCTGGGGGCCCTAGATGGCCAATGGATCTGAGGGGATCGGGACGAAAATCCTTTCAAGAGCTAAATGAGTACATGAAGCAGTGGGATGAGGCAGTGAAGGCTCAAAAGTGCATCAATGCCGCAGAAGCAGAAAGGGAAAGTCAGGACAGCAGAGCACGGACTCACTGCGGGGCTGGGGAGAGTAGCCCGGAGTGGGACTGTAGAGGGAGTAGGGGAGTCACCCATTGGGCCCGGAGTGGAGGTAGAACAGACCTAGAAAACGGGGGCCCCGGGAGTGAAGGGGTGGCGCGCCCAATACTCAGTGAGGGAGAGAGGAGAGCACAAGAGTACAGAAACAGCTTTAAGTGTCCACACTGTGTACCTGGCACCAGAGAACTGAATGGGAGTTGTGAGAGGACGCACCATAGTCCCTGTGATGACAGAAATGAGCGCAGCCCAGGGAATATGGGGAACCAGGAAGGATCGTATCGGATACTGAGCGATACGAGGCAAAGGGAGTGTAGCGACCAGAGGGAAAATAACAGAGAGCTATGCAGTGAGAGGAGAGAAGAAGAAGAGAATGGGCAGAGCCAGAATAGGGGTAACAGGCCCGTGTTCCATCACCTTCCAAGATCAGATGGCCGAGCATGGGACCTGGAGAGATGGGAGCAAGGGAGGCCACCCATTAACTCTCCTGAGCCCAAACGCAGAGCTCGAAGTTGGGATGGTAGGGAGACCAGCGAGCCCCCTTTGAAAGACATATTGCGAGCTGAGATAAAAGCCAAGAGACTTGATGTCTCCAGCTTAAGGTCAGATCTGGATGACATGGTAGATGGTACCCTGCCTTTAGAAAGGATGGAAATGTATGAACAGGATGAAATACTGTATATGGCAAAGGACATTACTCGAAAAGCGAGAGCAGTCCATGAGAAGTTAGTCGAACTAGCAGGCAAATATATGGTGGACTTGTCAAGAACCAAAGCATTACAGGGTAACCACAGGCTACATTATACAGATCGAGACCTAGATGAGAGGAGAACGATTGGGCTAAAAACACACATAAGGGAACTGATTACTGGAATAAGGACATGGAGGGCACTAGATAAGTGGGAAGAGAGGTGGTCCAAGAAAGGGACCGGCAGGAGAAGCATGATTGGTATGACACCAGGACAGCAGGGAATAGAAGCTTACCCTTTGCGGGAAGTTGCAAATGGGAACTATGTACATGTCCCTTGGAGTAGGGGAGATTTAGCTGCTTTTACCACCTCTTTCCCCAAATTACGTGAGAGCCCAGTGGAGTGGTACAAGCAAGTGGAGAGATTTGTAAAAATCTCAAAGGTCCTTTGGATAGATCTGAACACGCTGTTTGACATTGTAGTACCAGGCGATCTGTGGACAGCATGCAAGGTTAGCGCTGAGTGGCCCACAACGGAGCCAGAGAGAGATGCCAAGACTAATGGGCCGTCCGAGACTGTGATGGCAAAATACGAGAGAGTGATGACTTGGCTGAAAGAGAAAGTGCCAATGCAAGACATAGATTGGGTCAGAATAGACCGAACGAGACAGGAACCCAAAGAGACAGTCCACGAATATTACGAGAGATTGCTGAAGGCGTTTAAACAGTATAGCGGCTTGGATGTAATGGATCCAAAAGACATAGGGCAATTTGTGTCCAAGTTCGTCCTGGGACTGAGACCGGATATTAGTTTAATGATTCAGCAACACTCGATTTGTTGGCAAACTAAACCCCTAGATGAAATACTGAGATATGCCAGGTACTGCTGTGATGAGATTGATTCCAAGGCTAAGAAACTAAAAGAAAAGTTGATGGTGGTACAGATGCAAGCAGCAGGGAAGGGGGGGCCGCAGCAACAGCAGCAAGGAACAGGTACAGGAGGAAAGAAGCAGTACAGTCAGAACAAGGGTAATGAGGAGAGTTCCACCTTTAGACCCAGAATAGACATAGCTACCTTGAAGAAAACGACTAGGTGCCACCAGTGTAACGAGCTGGGGCATTGGAAACGCGAGTGCCCTTACAATGTAGAGATAGGAGAGCAAGAGATAGAGGAGGAAGAGGTTCAGAGCGCGCCTACAAGAGGGGTAACGCCATACCAAGGAAAGGTGCTCAAAGGGGGGGGGGCTCCTCCCCGAGCCCAGTTCCCGCAACCTCCTCGAGTAGGGAGTATGGGTAAGACCTATAGACAAATGCCCCTGTTTGTGGAAGGGGAAGAGTGCTATTATGTGGACCCATTAACCGGACAGAGAGTGGAAAGAGAAGACTGCACCCTCGGGGCAGCCTTAGAGGTAGATCAGAGGGGACCCTATGTGGAAGCAGAAGTAGCAGGGTGCCCTACGACATTTCTGGTGGACACAGGAGCCACTAGATCCACGATCAGATCAGCTGCAGTTCCAGACCTGCCCATGTCTGGAGAGACCATACAGGTGGTAGGGGTCGCAAACAGGAGAATAACCAGCCAATTGACAGAACCGGTACAGGTGAAAATAGGGAAGTACAGTGATGAGCACCAGTTTGTGGTTTGCGATTCAAGCCCTGTGTGTCTGCTAGGAAGAGACCTGTTGTGTAAATTGAATTGTACTATATACTGTACACCTCAGGGAGTGGAGGTATTGACTAATGATGATGATGCAGATTTCAAAGTTGCAAACTCTAGAATATGTGTGGAGCTGTACCCTACTTTGACAGTAGATGAGCTTCCCTGGGACTTGAGAGAGACAGTGGCATCAGAAGTATGGGATTTCACTGGGGAAGAGATTGGATTGGTCAAAGGGGTGGACCCAGTGAAAATTGTAGTGAAACCGCATGCTGAGTTCCCAAGAACACCCCAATACAAATTGACTCCAGAAACGATTGCAGGCATAAAGCCCGTGATCGAGTCCATGATTAAACAGGGAATACTGAAAGAAATCGTGGGTAGTCCATGCAACTCCCCGATTATGGGTCTGCAGAAACCAAATGGGAAATTTCGGATAGTACAGGACCTTCGAAAGATTAATAACATAGTCGTTTCGTGTTGTCCAGTGGTACCGAATCCATCAGTGATACTGTTTCAGATTCCATTCCCAGCTGAGTGGTTCACAGTGATCGATCTTTGTCAGGCTTTCTTTTCGATCCCTTTGGACGAAGATAGCCATTTTCTTTTCGCATTTAAGCTGGAAAATCGCGTCCTAACATGGTGTCGTATCCCTCAGGGGTATACAGAGAGTCCATCGATCTTTAACCAGCTTTTGAAGAAAAATCTTGAAAGTCTAGTGCTGCCCCAGAAGTCAGTTCTGGTCCAGTACATAGACGACCTTCTTGTGGCGTCAGAAACAGAAGAAGCTTGCAGAGAAGACTCCATTGCTTTGTTAAATCACCTAGCTGCCAATGGGCACAAGGTGTCCCCGGGAAAATTGCAGTACTGCCTGACAGAAGTGCAGTACCTAGGACACAGAATTGAGAAAGGCAAACGAAAAGTGTCACCAGACAGGATAGAGGCGATCATGAAAATGAATGCGCCTAAGACACAGAGAGAGGTCAGGATGTTTCTAGGGATGGTGGGTTATTGCCGACAGTGGATCGTGAACTTTTCACTGAAAGCAAAGCCCTTGCAAAAACTGACGCACAAAGAGGTGAGTGATCCGGTACCATGGGACAAAGACTGTTTGATGGCGTTCCTACAGCTGAGAGAGGACCTGTGTCGTGCTCCGGCATTGGGAATGCCTGATTACAATAAACAATTTTTCCTTTACTGTTGTGAGAGAGAAGGTTGTGCGTTGTCTGTGTTGGTCCAAATCCATGGGAATGCCCGTAGACCAGTTGCTTATTTCTCGGCTACTTTAGACCCAGTAGCCGCAGCGTTGCCCGGATGTCTCAAGTCCGTTGCTGCAACGGGTGTCAGCATTGAAAGATGTGAAAATATCGTTATGGGGCACCCGTTAGAGGTGTGCGTGCCACATTCTGTTGAACTGTTGATGACCAGGACCAAAACACAGCATCTGACCAATAGCAGGCTCACGCGCTATGAGCAAGTTATTCTTGCTGCAGAGAATGTGACCCTCAAGAGATGCTCTGTTTTGAACCCTGCCACTCTAATGCCACTTCCAAATGATATCGATGATGATGATGAATGTACAGACCATGACTGTCTCGATGTGACTGAACTATGCACCAAACCCAGACCCGACATCGTAGATGAGCCACTGACCGACCCAGACGAAGTTTTCTTTGTCGATGGCTCATGTGTAAGAGACGAAGTTGGGCAGTTGAGAGCAGCCTATGCTGTTTGTACAATTGAAGGAGTTGTGGAAGCTGGGTGCCTGGAAGGAGTACACTCCGCTCAGGTAGCCGAGATTATTGCCCTGACACGTGCTTGCTTAGCAGGCAATCAAATTCGAGTCACCATCTACACCGACAGCCAGTATGGGTATGGGGTAGTTCATGATTACGGGCAGTTATGGTCTCAAAGAGGGTTCATGACTTCTTCAGGCTCTCCCATTCGCAATGGAGAGTTTGTGCGCCTGTTGTTAGAAGCATTGCAATACCCAGCAAGTATCGCAGTTGTAAAGTGCATCGCACATACCAGAAATGAGGACTTTGTTTCGAAAGGCAATAGATATGCTGATGAAGTTGCGCGGTATTGCGCGGAACAAGGTTACTCTTTCACAGAGGTGGATGTGGGTGGAATAAATGTAAGAACTGAATTAGCCATGATACTGGAAACTGTTGATACTTGGGATGAACTGTCAACCATGCAAGAAAATGCTCCTGATTCTGAAAAAGAAACATGGGAAAAGGCAGGATGTGTAATGGGTGAGACCCATTTTTGGGTCTCAGCAGACGGCAGAGCAGTGTTGCCCAATGAGATGGTGAGTCCAATGGCTAGGCTCATACATGGTCCCGTACACTTAGGGAGAGATGCTATGCTGAGAGTGTTTAGACAGACTTGGTACAATCCTAAGTTTAGAATAGCAGCAGAAGCAGTGTGCCAGCGTTGTGTGACCTGCCAGCAGCTGAACGTAGGGAAAAGAACACCAGTTGCACTAAGTCACATAGGGAGGTCTGGAGGTCCATTCAATAGAATGCAGATAGATTTCATTGAAATGCCAAGGTGCAACCGCCTCCGCTATGTCCTGGTGGTTGTTTGTGTGTTCTCCAGATGGGTTGAGGCATATCCTACACGTAGGTGCGACACCCTCACAGTGGCCAAGTTACTGCTTAGAGAACTCATCCCTCGCTTCGGGGTGCCGGCCTTTTTGGAATCAGATAGGGGAACACATTTTAACAGCGAGCTTGTGAAGATGATCTGTGTAGCACTAAATATTGACCAAAAGCTGCATTGCAGTTACCGACCAGAAGCCTCAGGAATTGTGGAACAAATCAATGGCACAATCAAGGCCAGAATAGCGAAAGTGTGCTCCTCAACGACCCTGAGTTGGCCTGATGCCCTGCCATTAGTTCTCATGAGCCTTCGTAGTACCCCAGACAGAAGAACAGGGTTGTCACCACATGAGGTGTTAATGGGGAGAGCAATGAGGCTGCCATCTATTCCAGCTACTGCACTGTTAAATATCACAGATGATATGATCCTGGACTATTGTAAGGGGCTGTCTGACGCCATGCGTTCTGTGTCCCTTCAGGTGCAGGCTGCAGAGGTTCCAGCGTGCCAGGGCCCGTGCCATGACCTGAACCCTGGGGACTGGGTCCTGGTAAGAAAACACGTGAGAAGAAGCTGTCTGGATATTCGTTGGCGTGGGCCCTTCCAGGTCATCCTGATCACAAACACAGCTGTTAAGGTGGGAGGCCTGCCCAATTGGATCCACGCGTCACATACGAAAAGGGTTCCAGCACCTCTGGAAACAGCTCCTCTCTCGGATAGACGTCCAGCAGAGGACCGAGAAGCCATAGAGGGGGCTAGCCAAGCTGTAGAGGTGCCAGCGGAAGCAGGGAACGAGTCTGACCAAGCTGAGGACGGTCAGTACAACAGCGAAACAGAAGACGCTACAGAAGGAGAAAGTAGCTGGGAGTACGAGTCTGACCCTGACAGGTCTGAAAGAGAGCGAGAACAGACCAGAAGGAGAAGGAGTAGAAGGGCACGTGGAGAAGCTAATTGGCCGCAAAGAAGGAGCTCTAGCCTGAGGTCAACTCCAGAAGCAACCCTTCCTCCGATATCAGAAGACTCAGACCTGGAAGAAGGTGCTCAGGGCGCTGAAGCACCGGACCGAAGAAGGTCAAGAAGAGTGCGAGTGCCTAACAGAAGATACTCCACACCTGAGTGGACATATCTGGCGTCAAATGTCTGTGAAACCGGAGACAGGGAGGATCCGAGCGGTGGTGGTGTCCAGTTCTGAGCCCATTATCACCGTGGAAATACGACTGTTGGTACCCGGTGTCGAACAAGAAGGGTCGCTGACATTCGTGCTCCCCAGACCTCCCCGCCTCAGCAAGTTAAAACATATGTTTCTTACAGAATTGCAATTCCCCGATTTTGGTACAACGATAACAGCACATGAAGAGCACAATCTTCGTTTGGAAATACTGAACTATGCTATTGAAGCTGCAACCACAAATCTGATAGTAGACTGTTAAAGGACTTTGTAAATAAAGCAAGCAGAAAAAGAAGATTACCTAGCGCCCAGGAAGCAGAGAATTTTAGGGAATTCCCCTTGAGTTGATGGAGAAGGGCTAGGGTTGTCTTTTTGAACTGTTAAAGGACTTTTGCGAAGAAGGTTGTCAGCCTCCAGTTGTGTGGATTCTAAAGACAAAAGGATTGAAAAGAGACTGTAAAGGAACGAGAGGAAAAGAACTTTTTGCAAAGATAAAGAGAGAGCTAGATAGTCTGACGAAATGGAGGCCGGCACCCCGAACCGCAGAGCTAAATGTATAATAGGTACACTAATAGTAGGAGTGATAATATTAATAGCTTTAGTGGTAACAATTTCTTATGTAAAGGGAAATGAAGAAGAGGTAAAGGTAACTGATGTGAGTTCTGCAGAAACGCTTACACCCACTGTTGCTGGTGAGAAAAGGGAAAACACTCAAGAGAAAGCGTTATTGGCTGCAGAAGCCCGCAGGTTACATGTAGACGAGTCCCAAGGAGACTTTAGGTCAAATGCTTATGCTAAACTCTTGTATGAATACGTGGATGCCATGGAGGTTAAGGATTGCTACGTCTGCATGCAGTTGCCTGCGTCTGTAGATGAAGGAATTCGCTATCATCACCTCCCTCTGACATATGGCATTACATGTAGCTTATTGCTTAGTATATTTTATGAGAGAGATAGTTTTGAATACTATTTCTCTAATTATGATTCAGTGTTGCCAGAAGTCCCGAATTATAAGCAGATGAATAAATGGGATTACTGGAAGAGTGAAGACAGATTGGCCAAATTCTTCATTCCTTGGATTACCTTAGATACTTCACATGCCCGTAGAAATAACTTGACATGCAAGGTGTCAGAAGTCGAAAAGAAGTTCATAGGGCAGGTGGATGATCGTTACAGGAGACAAAAGATTTTGAAGAAATCAGGACAAGGGAAAATAGATTGGACCGAGGAAGAGAAGTCACATAAGAGAAAGGGTAGTAGTGGTCCAATAGCTTTAGATAAAGCGCAGAGAGGAAAGTTATGTCTTCACCGAGCCAAAACGTATTATGAAAATGTATACGTGGGTGAAGTTGACTGTGAGCATGCTTTTAATTTAGAGTACTACACTAAGGATTTCCTGAAGGGAATGCAAGTGATTCCAAATGTGTATTTTGTATGTGGAAGAAATGCTTACGTGAGACTACCTGACAACTGGTATGGATCATGTTACTTGGCAATTGTCTTCCCCAAAATATATCATGCACAAGACTTAGTGATCATTGAGGGTCAGACATCATCGAGGGGAAGGAGAGATGTAGGTGATGCCGAAATGGTTGGAGATGTCTTTGGAGCTATGTTCCCTCTTTTGGGAATAATCCTTAATGATGTTAAAATTAGACGACTGGCAACAGTTGTCGACAGGTTGTCTGCCAGCACTGCTCAGTCCTTAATGCTGGTAGAAGGAGAGATGCAATCGATAAGGGCTATGGTTCTTCAAAATCGTCTTGCATTAGATGTCCTACTAGCAAAAGAGGGCGGAGTCTGTAAGGCTTTGAAGGTCCAGGAATGTTGTACTTACATTCCAGACAATTCGAAGCCCCTTGAGAAAGTTATTAAGAACATAACTAGTATTCACAAGGAGATCGAAGACTTGAGTAGAGAAAATGTCTGGGAAAAGGTGGGCCACGGAATAAGTACAGTTGGAGGGTGGTTTTCCGCCTTAGGCAAAAGCTTTGTATGGTACATTCTAAAGCCTATCATCATAATATTGATCTGTGGGATAATATTGTGGGGATTGGTGAGGGTATTCAAATGGTACAGAGCAAGAAGGTCAGAAAAGGCCCAAAGAGAACAGCTGCGGAGATTGGCTGCCATACAAGATAATCAGTACAGGAGCCTGAGAGCTCTGGAAGCGCAGAGAATGCCAGCAATAACTGCAGTTTAAATGTTAGTGATGACCCCGAGAGGTCATCAAAGGGGGGAACTGAGAGAGCGCAAACTGATTTAAATGTATGAGTGCATCACACTTACCTGTAGTAAGCACAAATCATGAAGAGAAATGCCATGAGTGCTAATAGTATCTGCAATTATATTCTGAATGTATAGCTAATATAGAGATTTAAGTAGAAGTGGAACTAATACAGAAATGTGTGACATTATATGACTTTATTAGACGTGATTATTTTTTTGAATCCATGTCGTGAAGCTGCTAAAACATAAGATAGTATGTGGTTAAAAGCAGAACGTGGTAGGCCTCAGGGCCAGAGCTGGAGGGAAAGGGAAGGTGGTTCTTTTCACGACACAGATTATATTAACGTTTTTGGTCATTGCATTAATGGGCCAGGATTTATAGAAATGTTTACTTAATAATAGAATAAGAGTATTAACATGCTTTAATTAAATGAAGAAGTTGAATATTATAATCGTTATGAGAAATATTGTAGGCCTGAAATGTTTTAGCATTGATTTACACGTACATGTCTGGGCTGAGAAATGTTGCAAGCCTTTTTAGAAGTCTATGAGAGTTGGGTTCTTGGCGGCAGATATCTGTCTGCAACAGGAAAGGGGGGATCCAATTATAAATGAATGAATAGAGGTCTGTTCAAGTAGACGGCCCAGACATGGAGGAGGGTTCTGGAATGTTTAAGGGGTATCAGCGGGCCGGAGAAGAGACTGAGAAGCAAGGTCAACTCTAACGTCTGAGGCCCAATACAAAGCATCATGGAAAAAGCCTGAAGTTGCACCACGTGAGAGGCGTTTCGCAAGGGGCGTCTCAAATGTTGTTGACTGTTTTGTATTAGGGACAGCACCCCTGGGTGGAGTTAGAGCAGAGACCTGAGGACCCTTTAGAGAGCGGATGGGTAGGCAGTGAGGGGTCATGACTGGAGAACTTTAGGTTTTCACCAAGAGACTTAGAGTGGGTGACTTCCCTTGGGGGTCATTCACTGCTGACACCTTTGTTAGGTTGGGATTTGGTTAAGTAGGGATACCATCTAGAACAGGGTAGGGACGCCTAACCTGTGTTTGTTTTCCTCCAACCTAAATGAAGGAGAGATATGCGTCTATGCTGATAGCTTTACTATTTTTAGAACTTGTGTTAGTGATTTCTGTTGCTCGTCTAAGGGCTTTTCGAGAGCACATGTATGTAATTGGACCTGTGTATCTCGTGAATCTCATTCTGAGATGCCTGTATTTGCAGCTCATTATATCTTTACAATAAACTTTTGAAAACTAGAAGTTGTCCGTGATCTTTGAGAGTAGAGTCCTTTCTTGGGTGAACTAACTTGCAGATGGGTGTACTGTTTTCCTCCTAGACAGGCAACAAAGGTTCAGTCGACCAGATCGAGGTTTGGATCAATAGATATAAGGTATCGATCAAAATCTCGCCCTTTCAATGCTTAACATTTTATTAAGAGCTAACTACAGCCTGCATTTAATTCTCTCCTGACCGCCTGGAAATATAAACAAATAAATCCCTTTGTGCCTCCCTGTTAACACCCTTTGTGGAGTTGGTGTTCAGAGTTCATGGACATAGAACAACACCCAATTAGCATAGCAGGGGCGGCTCCTCCATTGGAGCGGAGGAGCGTCGCTCCACTTACATGCCCCCCAAAGCCCCAGAGATAAAATATAAAATGGTAATTGAGTACTAGTTTATTTTTTATCGTCCCGTCCTGAACCAAGTGTCAGGATGGGGTGGGGTCTGCTGAGTGAGCAGGTAGGATTGGTGGTCAATGGGCTGCCTTTGCACTTGTTTGAAGTGCGCATGTGTCTTTGGCCGGCAGTCTTGAGACGCCAGCCACGTATGCACACTTGAAATCTCTCAACCCAGCTGTCTTTAGCCAGCCGGGTTGAGAGCAGGTGCAGGCATCCAGTGCCCTCAGGAGTGCCGACAGAGGACACTCCCACCAATCACCATTAAGAGCACGTGAGCAGGCCAGGATTGGTCAAGGAAGTATGCTGGGGCCTGCACTGCAGTCCCAGCAGAAGAAGTCGGAGTAAGGAGGAAGTCTTCGTCAGAATTCAGTAAGTCATTTTCTTTTGTTTGCCCGTCCTCCCACCTTCAGTAGATGCCAGCCGCCACTATCCATAGTTTTCCCGTGAAATAGAAAAAATCTTCCTCTGAATGTGAAAATTGTCATTCTTACCTTCCTCACTTGGCATCAGGCCAGCGTGAGATGTTACACAATGAGGTAAGGAGCAAACAGGTATGCAGACAGTACATATGGCAAAGTACAGGTATGATGTGATATTGCTGAATGCAGGCAATAGCCAACAGTAATAGAATTAGATCATATACTGTGTATGCATGTGAGCGAAAATCATGATGAACCAACAAAAACCTTCACAAACTGAATTCTTACTAGAAATCATTTCAGGTGTCGTACCGAGAGTCTGGATCACGGATAATAGGTCAGAAATGGTGATAATTTATGACACTAATGAAGATAAACATTAAGGGCCATATTACGAGTTTGACAGTCTTCATGTAGGACCGCCACAGCAGCAGTCCCAGGAAGACCGCCAAGCCCGTAGTGAACCCGCCCATCAGATTCCGAGTTGAATCCAGGGTGGGTGGGTGGGGCAGTGACATTGTCACGGCGGTCGGTATGTTAGGCTCATAGGAGAACCTAAACAGCATACCACTGCCGTGACAGCACCTACAGCTCGTTCGTGCACTGTGTGACATGCACCATGTCATGCATGCCACACAATGCATACATGACCGTGCACCTTTGAGAGGGCACATTATGTGCCTCCTGCATTCACTTCCATGGGCAGGTTTGTACGAAGTGCCCTGTTGGGAGTAATACTACTCCATTCATTACTGTGGGCATAAAAGCCCATAGGTATAAATGGTTTTCAGTTACCTAATTTGTGATTACCTAATTGGTAATCACAAATTAGGTCATGCAAAACCAAAGGGGCATAAGGCCCCCCGAAGAACCCCCCAAAAATGTGCATAGGGGCATGTGTGCACTACATGGCACTTTGAAAAATGCATTTTTTATTCATTTTCAAAAATTGCACATGGTTACCATCAACTTGGAGTCAATGGTAATAGCTTTTCATGAATACACAGTTTTCACTTACAAAACGCACCGTACATGTGCTTAGAGAATCGCAAATTGTGATTTGCTGTTTGTAGTGGCTGATTTAGGTAATCGGAAAACATGTCGACGACCTAAAATACACTGACAAAATCTTTCATACATCTTGAAAGATGTAGGCAAAATAGGTTGAGACATGTGTCCCTATGTCTCTTAACAGTGGTTTATATTTAGCCATTCACATTTACTGCTACACTTTCTCAAGTTATCCAATATATAGTTTGTGTCCTGTGAAAAGGAAATTACAGCTAGAATATATCCACATTTATTTAATCAATAAATGCACATTCATAGCACTTAGATGCTCGCCAGATTTTAGCACTATACTCATCCTTACAATACAATATAGTACACTCATTTGAACTCAAAAGCATGATTGTGCAAAATATGCACCTCTGTAGGTGTTTGAGGAAATATAAACTCTTTAGTAATTCACCATGCTGACGTCATCGCTAACAGCACGAGAGACACTCAGAGGAAGCCATACTTCCTTTATTTTTCTATTTCGAAACATAAAGACATGGAAATTAATTGCATCATATTTTATATTTTCATGTAATAATCAGTAAAAATGGAATTGTGAAAGCTTTAATTATCTTTCATTAAAACTGGTTAGGGTCCCAGACATCACTGATTTCATGCCCTAGAGCAACAGATATGCAGTTTGGGTGGTCTGTTACATTATGTGGTCACTGCATTGCTCTTTAGAGTTTTGTGAGGACATATTTCATGCTGATTCTAAGGATAAATCTTTGGAGGTCTTTGCAAATGCTTTGTAATATATTAGAGAGGGTTCAGAGTCATCTGTGATATTTTTCTTATACCTCAGATTGATTATGTAAGATGGAAGTTAGACCGGAAGTGTGTGGGTTGCTGGTTGCAGTGTTGGGGATTTCAGGTTAGTGGTCTTGGAGCCTCTGCTTTGTGGGTGGACGAACTAGGGTGCACATTACACATTAAAGGCTGGAATGCTGTAATTCTAGTAACATACAAATGTAATGATTGGATTTTTGTAGCACAGATCATTGATCTTATGTTATCCTCATACACTCTGTAAGTGATTTAAGTCACATACCTGTTGGAAGCAGCTGTTGATAGTGTCTTGCAGTTGGGACGTGATTATATAGATCGAATCATAACACCAGGGGGCAGATTTATCAAAGTGTCTCGCAACACAGCAAGCCAACTTTCTGCGCTGCACTGCGTTACAGGGAGAGAACAGAAATGTGCCATACCTACTAAAATATGATGCATTGCAGATCTCTCTCTGCAGCTGACACACTCAGTGCTGTCTAGTGCCAACACAGGCACCCTTGCAAGGGTTGCCTGTGTTACAGGTAGGATTGTTTTTGTGCAGGTAGGGGCACATTCCTGGACAAAAATAATCCTTACAGGAATGTTTCTCTTTCTTCGTGTGCTGTATACTGCAGCACACATAGAAAGAGGTAATAACGAGGAGAAATAAAGATATTTCTCTTTGTTACACCTCTTTTGGGAAAGTGTACCATTTTGACGCATTCACAGGTTTACGAACTTTTGTAAATCTGAGAATGTGGCAAAATCCATGGGTGGATGCATGGGAATGCCCATGCTCCACTCATGGAAATCATTCCCAACAAGAATAATGAAAGGCCGTGTTTTGTGCGACCTTTTGTTACTTTGGATCTATTAATCTATGCAGAGCCCTGCAAGGTAGCTTTGCATGGCTTAGTAAATCTCACTTAAGCTCTTGAGTTGCCTTGCGTCACCTTGTGTGATGTAAGGGCTTAGTAAATTTGACCCTTAGTATTTTACTGACAATTACTCTTTTTCATCAAATAGGCTGAAGCATTAATCAAAAAGCAGGAGAAGCTACATTATTTTCTAAACAAACTATTCCCGACAACTAAGACTGATGCTACTGTGAATGGGAAAGTGGGCAGTGATTTAAAGTGTTAAATCCAATTCCTCAAGAGATGAAAGTGAAAAAATCAATAAATGGTGGAAAGTAGCCTTGTTGCAGAATCTATTGACAATAACTTAGGGGTCATTACGATGTGGGGCGGACTCGAGTCCATCCGCCATTGTTGCGGTGACTGGGACCGGCCGCCTGTAAGGCGGCGGTCCCGCACCACAGATTACGATGCAACCGCCACCATGGCGGTAGCATCCGGGCCGTTTAACATTTCGACGGGTGCTGCTGGCTGCTGCACCCGGCGCAATGCTAAACAGCCATGTGTTACATTTCTGTGCACTACGGGGCACGCACCTAGTGAACCCCCCACCCCCTTGCACAAGGAGGGCCCACAATGGGCCCCCAATGCAATCCTGCCAGCCTGTGAATGGCAGTTTCACCACCATACATCGGCTGGTGGGGATGCAGCATCATAATATGGCGGACAGTGCCTGCTAGGCACCGCCACCATTTTACAGATGCTGACCGCTTGCAATCAGAATGATTGCCTGTGGCGGATCCGTGGCAGGCGGTCTTTGCACCCGCCACGCTCAGATTCCCCCCGCCATCCTAATTTAGTGGGGCGAAATCACTGTCCGATGGCGAAGGGCCGGTCACCGCATGGTTGGCGGTGGCGGGCCGTCCGCCATCATAATGAGCCCCTTAGTATTGAGAAGTACATCAGTGTTTCCAGGGTAGGTAGATAGTAAAGCTGATGTATTTAATAAATGGAAGTAGATTTAAGAGAGGTAGAAGCTTTAACACAAACCCAAGAAATCTAAGAGTTTTGTATAAAAATGCATTAGAACCCGAAAACATTATTGGGCCAAGATCAGTGTTTGGAAACAGCATACACTCAACAGAGATATCAGAGCTTGACTGTGGCAAGATTTAAACGTTCCCAAAAAATAGTAATATATATAACATTGATACATTTGTGGCACAGACCATCCCTTTAAATCCAAAACTCCTAGTTCAGGAGAGGTGTATTCTGAAGATAGTGAGTATTATAGCACATCAATAGAAACATTCCTAATTTTTAACAAGAAAAGAGAGTAACACTGGTCAGGCTCGGCAATAAAGAAACAAACACAAACAAGCCAAAACGAGAAGTATAAATAAGACGTAAAGCAGATGGCAATGTGGGAAATTTTGTGAGTACGGCAAGAACTGCTGTCCACAGCGGAATCTAGGGCCCTGGCCACTGACGCCGCCAAGACTTTAGCAAGGGACAGGGAGGGCAGAATATACGATCCAGGCGATAAGGCGGGTAAGCTCATCTCCTGGCCCGATAAAAAACAGCAGGCACAGAGAGTAGTGGTTGAGCTTAGGACTGAATCTGGAGACGTCATTACGGAACCCCGCGAGATAGTCAGTGAATTTGCACAACACTTCCAGAGGGTATATAGCAGAGGGTCTGACCGCCCGGAGGAAGACTCTGTGGCCTTATTGGCTGACATTCAGATGCCGGCTCTCTCGGAGGATGAGAAACACACCTTGGAGGCGCCACTCACCACTGAAGAGCTAGGGCGGGCTATTAGGGATCTTCGCCCGGGTAAAGCCCTTGGGCCTAAAGGCCTTCCGATTGAGCTGTACAAGCTCAAACCTGATGGCCTTAGCCCTTACCTCAAACGTATGTTTGAGGAAAGTAAGGAGAATGGAGTGTTACGGCGAGATCAACGTTTAGCCACAATCGTGGCCATCCCAAAAGAAGGGAAACTGAGAGATTCTTGTGCCTCCTACAGGCCCATATCTTTACTGAACGCAGAGCCCAAAATACTGGCCAAGGTCCTCGCCAACAGGCTCAAGCCAGTCTTAAATACACTGGTCCACCCGGACAAATCGGGCTTTATGCCCCACCACAACACCGCGCTCAACCTCTGTCATCTTAATGGAGTGATGGGGCGATGTCACACTATTCAAGAAGCCGCGGTTCTGGTGTTACTCGACGCCACAATGGCATTCGACACGCTTGAGTGGCCCTACATGATGGCAGTTCTTCAGAAATTGAGCTTTGGCCCAAGTTTTATCGGATGGGTGCGTCTCCTTTACTCAGAGCCCCTGCCCCAGGTCACAGTAAACAATAAAACCTCTGAGGCCTTTGCACTAGGAAGAGGGACGCGACAGGGATGTCCCCTCTCACCTCTGCTATTTGCCCTTTCTCTTGAACCGCTCGCTGCCTGGATTAGACAGGATGTGTCTCTGAAGGGGCTCCGGTGGGCTGACGGCTGGGAGGACAGAATCTCACTCTACGCGGATGACATCCTCCTTTATCTCTCGAGACCTCGAAGGTCCCTCACGGTGGCCCTGGACAACTCAGGTCAGGAGCGACCCTTGACCTCTGGAAGGTCGCTCCCCTCCTGCTGCAGCTCGCCGATGTCACCGCCTCCTGCATGCGCTGTGTGCCGACCCTGGTTCCCAGCTCCTCGCTGTCGCCGCCCTCCCCAGGACCCCACCCGCCTCCCGTGCTTGCCCCTGTTTTCCCGCCGCTGCCTCCCCTGCAGCCCGCCCCCTGCCACCAATTCGCTCTCCCCTCCTGCCCCACCCCCTCCCAGCTGAGCCGCCCTCCCACTCCTCCTCTTAAGGCGGTGCTGCGAAGCAGAGGAGAGCGACCCTTGACCTCTGGTAGGTCGCTCCCCTCCTGCTGCAGCTCGCCGATGTCACCGCCTCCTGCCTGCGCTGTGTGCCGACCCTGGTTCCCGGCTCCTCGCCGTCCCTGCTGTCGCCGCCCTCCCCAGGATCCCATCCGCTCTCCGCGCTTGCCCCTGTTTTCCCGTCGCTGCCTCCCCTGCGGCCACGCCCCCCTGCCGCCGATTCGCTCTCCCCTCCTGCCCCACCCCTCCCAGCTGAGCCGCCCTCCCACTCCTCCTCTTATGGCAGATGCTGCAAGGCCGCGCAGTGGAAACGCGCAGCGGGCGCGCCGCTGGCGCGCCAAAGGCACGCCCAAGGCAAGCCCGTCTGCGCCCGTCCGCGCCGGGACCGCGCTCAGTGCCATGACCCACGGACCACGCCCCTCTCACGAAGCCCGCACTCGGTACGATGCCAACACCCTCATCGCACTCAACCTCGGACGACCATCCAGCTGCCACAAAGCCGCCCCTAAGCGCACCCACAGCCCCTTCACCTGCCGGAACTGGTGCCTCTCCTGCACCAAAGACGCCGGACCTCCGACCACGACCACCAAAGACGCCAAACCTCCGACCACGACAGAACCCAACCAGCTCCGCTGCATCCTGCTCAACAACCGCTCCGCACGCAAACACGCCGTCGAGCTCTAGGACCTGCTCAACTCCACATCACCTGACAATGCCTTCCTGACTGAGACCTGGATGACCGAAGCCTCCGCCCCAGACATCGCAGTGGCCATACCTGACGGATACAAAATCACCCGCAGAGACTGCGCCAACGGAGTCGGAGGGGGGATCGCAATCATCCACAAAAGCACCATCAGGATCTCCACAAGCACCACAGACACCCTCAGCACCGCTGAACACATGCACTTCCAAATTCACACGGATCCCAAGACCACCCTAAGAGGCACCCTCGTTTACAGACTACCCGGACCCCGTCTCCAATTCTGCAACTCCATCGCCGACTTTATCAGCACGCATGCCCTGACCTCCTCTAACTACATCCTCCTCGGCGACCTGAACTACCACCTGGCAAACAACAATGACAGCAACTCATCCAACCTGATCTACAACCTCACCACCCTGGGACTGACACAGATCATCACGACACCCACCCACATCGCCGGCCACACGCTAGATGCCATCTTCACCTCCAGCCCCCACGTTGCCTTCAGCCACGCCTCCGAACTCACCTGGACCGACCACCACTGCGTCCACATCAGCTACCAGAAACCCATCTCACATCACCGCACCCTACAGATCCCCCGATGTCGCTGGGGCAAGGCCACCAAGGAACTACTACAGGCCCACCTCGCACTCAACCCACCGACCAACCCCACCGACCCCGAGGAGGGGGCCCGCGCCCTCAGACACTGGATGGAAGACTGCGCCAACACCTTAGCCCCATTGAGACAACACACCGGTAGGAACACCAGCCAGAGAGCCAGCTACTGGCTCTCTGGCTGGTGACCTACTCTTAGGACACCCCCGCGCCGCATGGCCACCAGCTGTCGCGTGTGCCCCCCGCCTGCCGCAGTTCTCAGCCTCGCTGAGCCGTCCTTCCTTCTGGCCACGCCCCCCGCCGCCGCTCGTGGTTCTGCCGCACTTCTGCTATTTGTTGTTTAGTTTTAAGTGTACTATAATTTAGTATTTCATTCCTTTTCTGCCTTCTGCTTGTATTGTGGTCCCCCCTGTGCAGTTTTCCCCCGCGCCCACCCGCCCCGCTCCCCGCTTCCCACTTCCCGCCGCCGGGAGTGTGGACACGCCCCCTTCCTTCTGTGCCCTCCCCGCTCCCGCCTCCCAGCTGCTCCTCCCTCCCTGCACTTCGCCATAAATGGCGACCGTGCGCACGCGCAGCGTTGACGCGCAGCGGGCGCGCCGATTGTGCGCCGAAGGCGTGCCAAAGGTAAGCCCGTCTGCGCCCGTCCGCGCCTGGACCGCGCCCAGTGCCAGGACCCCTGGCTCCCGAAGATACCAGCCCACCCGGCGGACCTACAACACCACCGAACTCTACGCACTCAACGCCGGTTGAATCCCGGCCTGCTATCAAGCCACCCCGAGACGCACCCACGGACAGTTCTGCTGCCACTCCTGCAAGTTCACCTGCATCCGAACCTGCACTACACCAGCACCGACCAAGCCGAGCACCAGCAGCAACCACCTCAAGTGCATCCTGCTCAACACCCGCTCCATCCACAGACACGCCGTCGAGCTCTGGAACCTGCTCGACACAACATCACCGGACGTCGCCTTCCTCACGGAAACCTGGATGAACGCCTCCTCAGCGCCAGACATCGCCATCGCCATCCCGGACGGCTACAAGATCATCCGGAGGGACCGCGTCAACCAGACAGGAGGAGGCATCGCCATCATCCACAGGAACACCATCCACATCACGACCAATACCGACTACACCCTCGCACCCGCCGAACACCTGCACTTCCAGATCCACATCAACCCCAAGACCACCCTCAGAGGCACCCTCATCTACAGACCCCCGGGACCACGCACACAATTCAGCGAAGACATCGCCGACTTCATCAGCCCGCACGCCCTCCTCTCCGCTGACTACATCCTCCTCGGGGACCTCAACTTCCACCTGGAGAACAACAACGACCGCAACACCACCACCCTGCTGGACAACCTCGCCAACCTCGGTCTCAAGCAGCTGGTGACCACCCCCACCCACTACGCCGGACACACACTCGACCCCTTGTTCTCATCCAGCAAGGACATCACCTTCAGCCACGCCACCGGACTCCACTGGACGGACCACAGCTGCGTCCACTTCAGCTTCAGAAGGACCACGATCCACCACCACCAGCAACAGGCTGCACGCAGGAGCTGGAACAAGATCACAGCCGACCAGCTCACGACTTCCCTGAGCATGAACCCTCCCACCAGCGCAACGAACCCAAACCAGGCGGCCACCAACCTCGCGAAGTGGATCAGCAACTGCGCAGACGACCTCGCCCCTCTGAAGACCCCGCCTAGCAGACCCGGCAGCAAGAAAGCCCCATGGTTCACCGACGAGCTCAAGAGCTCCAAGAAGAACTGCAGAGCACTCGAGAAAGCCTGGCGCAGAGACCCAACACCGAACAACATGACTGCCCTCAAGCTCGCCACCCGAAAACACCACCAACTGATCCACGCCACCAAGAAAACTGCATTCAAGGAACGACTGGACAACAACGCACACAACAGCAAGGAACTCTTCAACATCGTTAAAGAGCTCTCCAACCCCAACGCCGGAAAAAACGACATCACCCCTTCGCAAGACCTCTGCAACTCCCTCGCCTCCTACTTCCACAACAAGATCGCGGACATACACAACAGCTTCAGCATTCAACCGACGCACGCCACGACTGAACCACCGCCCCCCACCACCACCCTCTGCGCCTGGACCCCGATCAGCACCGAAGACACCATCCGCACAATGAACTCCATCCACTCCGGATCTCCGACAGACCCCTGCCCTCACCACGTCTTCAACAAGGCCGACGCCGTCATCGCACCCCACCTGCGGGACATCATCAACACCTCCTTCGACACCGCTACCTTCCCGGAGAGCTGGAAGCCCGCCGAACTCAGCGCTCTACTAAAGAAGCCATCAGCCGATCCCACCGACCTCAAGAACTACCGCCCCATCTCGCTGCTCCCGTTTCCTGCAAAAGTCATCGAGAAGACCGTCAACAAGCAGCTGGCCGCCTTCCTCGATACGAACGGATCCCTCGACCTCTCGCAGTCTGGCTTCCGGGCCAACCACAGCACCGAGACCGCCCTGATCGCAGCCACTGATGACATCCTAGCCCTGCTCGACAACGGAGAAACAGCGGCCCTCATCCTCCTAGACCTCTCCGCGGCCTTCGACACTGTCTGCCACCGTACCCTAGCACAGCGCCTCAGCAACGTCGGAATCCAGGAGAAGGCACTAGAATGGACCATCTCGTTCCTCGCCGGAAGGACACAGAGAGTCCGCCTCCCCCCGTTCAGATCAGAAGCCACCGAAGTCATCTGCGGCGTTCCTCAAGGCTCCTCGCTCAGCCCAACCCTCTTCAACATCTACATGAGCCCCCTCGCAGCCATCGCACGCCAACACAACCTCAACATCATCTCCTATGCCGACGACACCCAGCTGATCCTATCCCTCACCAACGACCCCGCCTCCGCCAGAGCCAACCTACACGAAGGGATGACAGACGTAGCCAAGTGGATGATGAACAGCCGCCTGAAACTGAACTCGGACAAGACGGAGGTCCTCATCCTGGGCTCCTCACCCTCCGCCTGGGATGACTCCTGGTGGCCCCCCGCACTGGGCAGCGCACCCAAACCAACAGACCACGCACGCAACCTGGGCTTCATCCTGGACTCCTCCCTCTCCATGACCAGACAAGTCAACGCCGTCTCCTCGTCGTGCTTCAACATCCTGCGCATGCTACATAAGATCTTCCGGTGGATCCCCACCGAGACCAGGAAGACGGTCACCCAGGCCCTCGTCACCAGCCGGCTGGACTACGGCAACTCCCTCTACGCCAGAACCACCGCCAAACTCCAGAAGAGACTCCAGCGGATTCAGAACGCCTCAGCACGACTCATCCTGGACATCCCCCGTCACAGCCACATCTCCGGACACCTGAGAGATCTGCACTGGCTCCCAGTCAACAAGAGAATCACCTTCCGTCTCCTCACCCACGCACACAAAGCCCTACACAACCAAGGACCAGGATACCTCAACAGCCGCCTCAACTTCTAGGCTCCCACACGCCAGCTTCGATCGACCGGCCACGCCCTCGCCGCCGTCCCCCACATCCAAAGAGCCACCACAGGAGGAAGGTCCTTCTCCTACCTGGCCGCCAAGACTTGGAACTCCCTCCCGACCCACCTCCGCCTGACCCAGGACCACCTCGCCTTCAGGAAGCAGCTCAAGACCTGGCTGTTCGAGCAGTAGAGGGACCCCCCCTCCCCTAGCGCATTGAGACCCTCCGGGTGAGTAGTGCGCTATATAAATGCTTTGATTGATTGATTGATTGATTGAGCTGGTTCACCCCGGAGCTCCTAGCCTCCAAGCGCGCCTGTCGGAGACTGGAAAACACCTGGCACAACGACAAAACGCCCGAAAGCCGCGTAGCCCTCAAGGACGCTATCCGCAATCACCACCATCTAATCAGAACCACCAAGAAAGCCTCCTTCAAAGACCGCCTCGACAACAACAACACACAACAGCAAGGAGCTCTTCCACATCGTGAAGGAACTCTCAAACCCGGGCTCCTGCACCAACGACATCCCGCCATCGCAAGCCCTCTGCGACGCCCTCGCGGCCTTCTTCCACCGCAAGATCACCGACATCCACGACAGCCTCAACCCCCGGACGCACCACACCAACCCTATCGCACCGCTACCACAATCACCCACCGACCACGACCACCTCACCGCATGGACCAGCGTAACCACCGAAGATACCATCACAACCATGAGCACCATCCACTCCGGCGCACCATCCGACCCTCTTCCCCACCACATCGCCAACAAGGCCGACAGCTCCATTGCACCCCACCTGCGGAACATCATCAACCTCTCATTCGAGACCGCAACCTTCCCTGCGTGCTGGAAACACGCCGATATCAACGCCCTACTGAAGAAACCCAAGGCGGACCCGAGCGACCTCAAGAACTTCCGGCCCATCTCCCTGCTCCTGTTCCGAGCGAAGGTCATCGTAAGGATCGTCAACACCCAGCTCACCCAGTACCTGGAATAGAACAAGATCCTCGACCCCTCCCAGTCAGGCTTCCGCAAGAACCACAGCACCGAGACCACCCTCATCGCCGCCACAGACGACTTCAGAGTCCTACTCGACAACGGTGAGACAGCAGCCCTCATCCTCCTTGACCTCTCCGCTGCCTTCGACACCGTCTGACATCGCACACTACGCACACGCCTCCACGATGCAGGGATCCGCGACAAGGACCTGGAATGGATCACCTCCTTCCTCTCCGACAGAACCCAAAGAGTCCGCCTCCCCCCGTTCCACTCAGGAATCACCAAGACCATCTGCGGCGTCCCGCAAGGATCATCCCTCAGCCCGACACTCTTCAACATCTACATGGCTCCACTCGCACGCATCGCCAGACTCCACGACCTCAACTTGATCTCGTATGCCGACGACACCCAGCTGATCCTCTCCCTCACCAAAGACCCCCTCAACGTCAAAGCCAACCTCCACCGGGGTATGAGGGCCGTCGCCAACTGGATGGAAGACAGCTGGCTCAAACTGAACACGGACAAGACAGAGATCCTCCTCCTCGGACCCAACCCCTCCGCCTAGGACGACTCCTGGTGGCCCACCTCCCTGGGCGCCGCCCCAACACCAACCAACCACGCACGCAACCTGGGAGTCATCATCGACTCGAAACTCACCATGGTCAACCAAATCAACGCAGTCTCCTCAACCTGCTTCTACACCCTCCGCATGCTCAGAAAGATCTTCAGATGGATCCCTACAGGCACACGGAAAACCGTCACCCACGCCCTCATCAGCAGCAGACTCGACTACGGCAACACCCTCTACGCCGGAGCCCCGGCCAAGCTCATCAGCAGACTTCAAAGAATCCAGAACGCCTCGGCATGCCTGGTCCTCGACGTCCCCCGCCGAGACTACATCACCCCCCACCTGAGAGACCTGCACTGGCTCCCCGTCAACAAAAGAATCACCTTCAAACTCCTGACCCACGCACACAAAGCACTCCACAACACCGGCCCTGAATACCTCAACAGCCGACTGTCATTCTACGTACCCAACAGAGAACTTTGCTCAGCCGACCTCTCACAGGCCACCGTCCTACGCATCCACAGAACTTCCTCCAGGGGAAGATCCTTCTCCCACCTAGCCGCCAAGACCTGGAACGCCCTCCCTCTACACCTATGGCAGACAGACGACCCACAGACCTTCAGGAGACTACTCAAGACCTGGCTCTTCGACCGCTAGCTGCAGCCACCCTCCCCAGCGCCTTGAGACCCTCACGGGTATGTAGTGCGCTCTATAAATCCTTGATTGATTGATTGAGGTTATAGTATTAATTGGAGTAAATCCCTATTGTATGTCCTCCATGGCGACCCCCAGTAGTCCCTAGAGACTGTCCGATTTAGGTGGTTACGGATGGGTTCAAATACCTGGGAATCTTCATCTCTAAAGATAAAGCCATCATGTACGAGAGAAATCTTCTGCCGCCCTTACAGCGGTTTAAACGAGACTCCACGGCCTGGCAGAAGCTCCCGCTGTCCCTGCAGGGCCGTGCGGCCCTTTTGAAAATGATGGCGCTGCCAAGATTCCTCTATGCCCTTCAAAACTACCCTGACCTGGTCCCGACGTCGTATTTTGCCCCCGTCGAGGCCGCACAAAGAGATCTCCTTTGGTCTGGCACACCCAGAATATCCCTACAGAAATTTACACTGGGATAGTTTGATGGGGGCATAGCGCTCCCGGACATCCGTAAGTATTACTGGGCCGCACACCTCTCGGCCACCAACCAAGGCACCTACTGCGACGGCAACGACCCAGGATACGGGATGGACCGATGGCTCCTTCCGGGCGGGAACTTTAAAGTGGCACTTTACTCAAAACCTGGTAGATATTCGCTCACAGGGCCAACACAACACTCGGTCCAATTATGGCACGTTGTTCAGCTTAAACTGGGGTGGACCAATATCCTTACAATGGCTACCCCACTATGGGTCTCGGAGAAGCTAGGTAATTTGGGCTAACCAAAGGGTTCCGCAACTGGGATCTAATTGGCATCTCCCACGTTAAAGACTTTTGGGGTCCAGACGGAGTTAGGCCATTCGCTTCACTCCAAAGCACGTACGACCTCGCACAAACGGAATACTTCCGATACTTGCAGGTCAGGCACTCCCTTCAGAAGAATATTCCCCCTGGGACGAAACCCCCAAAAGCTTCCCCCCTTGAGGATAGATTGCTAGATGGACACCTCCCAGAACATGCAATTTCCCTCACATATAAAAAACTCCTAAACAATTCTCCGGACCCGTTACCAGCTCTTCAAGGGAAGTGGGAGGCTGACGGACTAGAAATAGACGACGCGGAGTGGAAAATTGTGCTTGCTTCCCCATAGGAAGTGGCTATATCGGCTAGGCTTAGACTTATCCAGTTTAAAATACTTCACCATGTGTACGTATCTGGCACCAGACTGAAGCTGATGGGTCGTACTGAGGAAGGTCTCTGTAGGAGGGGTTGTGGGGAGGTAGGAACCTTCATTCACATATTATGGGAGTGCCCAGTATTACAGACCTACTGGAAACGGGTGCTTCGATGTATGACAGAAGTGTGGGGGGTGGAGCTGCGCATGGAGGCTAAGAGGTTCCTATTAAACATCTGGGAGCCCACAGACCTGCCAGCGAAGGGGAGGCTATGGGTGACGGTAGGGCAAGCAGTGGCGAAGCGAAACATTGCCAGGCTGTGGGGGGCAATAGCGCCTCCGAAACTCAACTCCTGTAAAAAAGATATGGACTGGTGCATGCTCCAGGAAAAGACAGTGTACATGGCGCGAGGGTGCCCCAAGAAATGGGGGGCGGTGTGGTCATACTGGAACGATTATAGAGACAACATATGTGAACCCCCCCCAACCCCTACACACAGACGGGCGGCTGAAATGTGAACTGCTTTATACATGCTGCTGTAAACACTCTATAGTAGACCGTGCATCGTTAGCTCTGTGTTCTCTATGGTACACTGTAACAAATATACTGCAAGACTGTGTTGACCACCACTTGTTCTGAGCTGTTAATAAAAAGAATACAAATAAAAAATTAAAAAAGAATAGTTGTCCAAAGCGCAAAATGAAAAACATATATGAGAAGCATACAATGAAAACAACTTCACTATCATTAATTCCTCTTCCAGGGAGCGTACAGAAAATGACCAAGCACAAATATTGTTCTGCCCTCCTTTTTGCTTTGATTAGTTGAAGTAGATTTGGAGACTACGTTTGAAGAATTTGTTTTGCTGGTGAATCACATCCATTTGTTGAGAACTATTCTTCCAAGTGCAATTTATCTATCCAAATAGACATAATTTGGTATAATTGTATGAACTTGATCAAGGTGAAACAAGTCAAATTGCTGCTAATGAAAGTCAAGAATATATCTGTGTACCAGATGAATGGAGTATTGAACAAAATGCATCAGAAAAAGTGCTAGAAAGTAAATCCACCTCAGAGTAGTATGGGACAAATGTGTTAGGACATCACCTATCGAAAAGTAAATATCATAGCAATTTGGCTAAGTCTAAATTTGATGTGTTTGAGATTCTTAGCAAAAATGATTATATTGTGATAAAGCCCTATGATAAGGGGAGCAATAGTGTTATTATGTCTAGCAACCAATAGCTTCAATAAGGTGGTGGGCAATTTAATGCTAATAAATGTAACACAAGATTATCACTGAATATGTATAAGGTAAGGTCAGAGAAGGCCAGTTTTTCTATGATCTGGAAAGAGAAAGGATGGATGCCAAAAAGAAAACTGAGGGCCATATGTATGAAGGCAATTTTGCGATCGCAAACTCTGACATTCGCAAAGTTCGGCATTTGCGATCGCAAAACAGCTACGTGGTATGTATGTGCGCTAAACAGCCTCGCAAAATAAGAAATCGCAAATTTGTGATTCCCTATTTTGCAATTGCATTTAAGGAATCGCAAATTGCGATTCCTTAAATGCAATGTATGAGGCCCAGAAAAAGTGCAAATTGGCCATAAGGAATTTCAAATTACCACCAACCTAAAGTTTGTGGTAATTTGCGATTTCTTTGAAAAATGCACTTTGTTGCATTTTTCAAAGTGCCATGTGGCACGCATACATGCCCTTAGGGCATGTATGTGTGCCACATGGGCACTCATGCACATTTCAGTGGTGCAACAGGGTGTCCTTTTGACACTTTGGCACCCTTGAAATTGCATTCTCAATTTGCGATTCTCTAATTGAGAATCGCAAATTGAGCATGTCTTCCCATTCATTCCTATGAGCCTCTATGCCCATAGGAATGAATGGGGAGGTATTCCTCAATTGAGAATTGCAATTTGCGATTTGCAATTAAGGAATATGTAGGATTCGCAAAATTATTTGCAAATCCTACATACATAGCATTTTGCTATTCTCAAATAGCGATTCTCTAAATATTGCTATTTGAGAATCGCAAAATGTAACTTTCATACATATGGCCATGAACTCTTAAAAATCTATCTGAGAAATGCCTTCTCTAATCAGAGAGGTAAACTAAGAGCCATCATTAACAAACTCTGAGTTCTTCTTGGGTCAATCACTTTCCTAAAACAACACCTCTCACCAATCTTAAAGATGATGTTCCTCAGAGATACAAATCTGATTATTAAATTAACTAGCAGTATTTGCACATTTTTTAAAAACAGATTGACTAGCATTTTACATCGGGATTGCGTCACTTTTTCGACACAGCCCTGGCTCAAAATGTATTTCTGGATTTACTAAGCCACGCTTAGCCAATTTACGTGGTATAGTTAAAAAAAAAAAGTAACGCAATGTAGCGCATAATGCAGCCTTGCGTTACTTTGTGTGGTGAAGCGTTCCATGGCAGGTGTTTGGGTGGATCATAGACATACTCATGCATTCACCCATGGATTTTGATGCAAAATCAGATTTACTAAAGGCAGTAGATCTGAGTTTGTGCCTGTTAGAAATTGGGTTTCTGTTGGCTAGGGTATGCACCCGAGCCAGGCAGAACCCATCACTCTGTCTGTTCAGTTATCTTAATCTCCAGGCACCCTCAGACCCCAAATCTGCACCTGCCCCAGGAAGACGAGAGAGAGCCTGGAGATGTTTCCTGCTCAGGAAATAAGCCTCAAAGAGGTATTATGAATAATCAAAATAACACAGCAAATCTGCAAACAAACAGAAATAATGAGCACCATCATCCAGTCTAAGACATAGGAAACTGAACATAACTTACAGAGCCTGGAAGAAGCAGTCAAGTGCAGTTCAGTGAATGCAAGAGTCCGAGCTGCGCACCTCCATACCACAAGACTAACAAATGACCTCTCGAAAAAGAAGGCAACACTGACAAACCATTTTCTATATACAAGTTTCCAATACCAGCTTTGATCATGAGGTTGGTCTGATGTGATAACAACAGTGCTTTGCTTCCTGAAATAATAACAGATGATCATTCAGTGCTCTATGTGTATTGTAAATTATTTCTGGCAAAACCACGGCAACCAGAGAAAAGCATAACAGAGTGGAGCCAGACAACTGAAGGGCAAAGGAAAGAGGAGTTCTTCTATTATAACAACTGACTGTCCCAAATTGCACCACCCAGAAGGAAGATGAATCGTTACCCGCAAGTGTGCAAAACGATTATCCAACCTAAAGATACAATCGGCGACAAAGAAACCTTATACATATTATGAGTGTGGCAAGTAATTAGTGACCATTGCACGTTATTGTTAAATCAGAAATCAAACTTGTAAAATTTAACACACATACAGGACGAGTATAACACAAGTGGTTTATCAGCCATGTTGTCCCATCAGGAAACACAGTCTTGGGATGTAGACAAATATATAAAAGACCCCGAGATACTCACCAAGACAGAAACATCATACACATTTAGAGAGAGCCTTAGTTTCCTATTAAAGTGCCATCAACGGACATGTTCAGGAAAAAAACAATTCAAGTGCAGAGAACGTGTGAAGAGCTTTAATCCCTTATCAACCCTACATTGTCATCAACGTACACACACAGGAGGCTTTAGTCAATCAGTACACCTAATAGAGCATCAACGAACACACACAGGGGAAAAACCATTTAGCTGCAGTGAATGTGTGAAGAGCTTTAGTCGATTATCAGACCTACAAATACATCAACGTACACACTAGGGAAAAACCATACGATTGCAGTGACTGTGGAAGTAGCTTTAGTCATTGCTCATCATTAAGGATTCATCAGCGAACACACACAGGGGAAAAACCATATGATTGCAATGAACGTGGAATTTGTTTTAGTCGTTACTCAGTATTAGGTAATCATCAGCGAACACACACGGGAAAAACCATTCAAGTGCAGTGAATGTGCAAAGTGCTTTAGACAGTTATCAAAACTACAAAGACATTAGCGAATACACACAGGGGAAAAACCATAACATTTCAATAAATGTGCAAGTAATTTTAATGATTCCTCAAATCTCAGTATTCATCATGGAACACACACAGGGGAAAACCCGTTCAAGTGTACTGAATGTGCAAAGTGCTTTCGTTGGTTATCATGGCTACAAAGTCATCACCGAACACACACAGGGGGAAAACTATTCAAGTGCAGTGAATGTGCAAAGTGCTGTAGTTCATTATCACAGCTACAAAGTCATCAGCGAACGCACACAGGAGAGAAACCATTCAAGTGCAGTATGCGTGCAAAGTGCTTTAGTTGGTTATCACAACTACAAAGACATCAACGAACACACTTACATGGGAAAAACAATTTAAGTGCCTTGACTGTATGAAGAGGTTTAGTCAATTAGCAAACCTACAAAGACATCAGTAAAGACATAAAGGGGAAAAACATAATAATGCAATGAATGTGGCGGTAGTTTTATTGACTCTTCAGCATACGCAGGGGCAAAGCCATTCAACTACACTGAATGTGTGAATAGCTTTAGTCACTAACAGGCCTACAGAGACCTCAACAACACCACTAGTGAAAAAAACAATACCATTACAATAAATGTAGAAGCAGTTTTAGTTACTTGTCAACATTAAGGATTCATCAGTGATCACACACAGGGTAAAAACCTTTTGAGTGCATTGGATGTGTAAAAACCTTTAGTCATTTATCAATCCTACACCGCCATCAGCGAACACACAGAGGAGAAAAGCCTGTCAAGTGCAGTGAATCTGTGAAGAGGTTTAGTCACTTATCAAACATATGCAGACATTAGCAAATACAAACTGGGGAGGAACCATATGACTGCAGTGATTGTTGAAGTAGCTTCGGTACATCGTCCACATTAAGGATTAATCAGGGAGCACACACGGGGTAAAAGCCTTTCAGGTGCAGTGAATGTGTGAATAGCTTTTGTGAGTGATCAAACCTACGAATACATCAGCGAACACACACAGAGGGAAAACTATATAATTGCAGTGAATGTGAGAAAACCTTTTGTCGATTATCAGATCTCCAAAGTCATCAGCCAACACACAGGGGGGAAACCATAGAGGTGCACCGAAAGTGTGAATTACTTTTGTAAATTTTTGATCCTACACAACCCTCAGTGAACACACAACTTCAATTAACTCACACAAAAATAATTCTAGAGATGCAGTGAAACCGGAAAAACCTCTAAATCCAAGTCTAAGACACTGGGGCCACTATTTACTCGAAGCTGTGGCTGATGGGTGCCTGACCCTTAGTGGTGACTCTCTTTCCCCGAGCTGAACTTTTTCTTACCTAAACCTACCAGGACTGTGCCTGACCTCAAGATGGCATCTGGATTTCATTTGGACCATGGTCTCTCATTCACTGCCCTGCGCTATTCTGACATCCCCTGAGTACACCTGATCACTATCCTGACAGCGGAGTCTGAGCATTATGTCCGACGCCCGGTGGAGCTGCTCTGTTCAGCTATTGAGGAGATCGGCCCTGGTTCATCCCCTTGACCGTCACCTACCCAGCCGGACTTTGGGCACAGTTTCTCCCCATCACCCTTTGTCGCCCATTCCACCCTTAATAATAATAACAATAATAATACGGAATTTCATAGAGCGCGAACAGCTACCTCGCCAGGAGGTGTCCCGGCGCTGAAGGAACAGGTTTTGACCGCGAGGGCAGGGGGAATTTGCGCCTAGCGCGGTTGGGTGAAGAGCCATGTTTTCAGCATCCGCTTGAAGCAGAGCTCTGAGGGGGCCTGCTGAAGAGTTGGGGGCAAGGTGTTCCAAAGTGCCGCCACATTGGCCGAGTAAGTACGTCCTCCCAACCAAGCCCTTTTTACTCGCGGAACTGCCAGCTGAACGCGGCCATTGGATCGGAGAGAGCGCGCTTGGGTGTATCTTGGCAACCGGGTTTTCAGATAATTTGGGCAGGTGCCATACAGGGATCTGAAGGCCAGTGTAAGTGCCTTAAATTTGATACTGTTAGCTACTGATAACCAATGAAGTGAGAGAAGGTGCGGAGAGACCGAATGCTTGAAAGGAATCCGCATTAATAGTCTCGCAGCCGCGTTTTGGACCAGTTGCAGCCGCTGTATAAGGTACTTTGGTAAGCCCAGATACAGGCCGTTTGCGTAATCCAGCCTGGATGTCACAGTGGCATGGATTACTGTTTTTCGGCAGCTTTCTGGTAACAGTCACAGAATCTTACGGAGATTCCTCAGTTTACACAGACAGCAGCCAACTACTTGCTGGATGTGTGAGGTAAAGGACAAACTGTCATCCCACCGCACCCCCAGATTTTTTGCCGTATGGTTGGGCGAGGGGGCCTGTCCCATCTCCGCTGGCCACCAGAGATCAGAAGGAGGAGGGGGGCCTTTGCCAAACAAGATCACTTCCGTCTTGTTAGCGTTGAGTTTTAATTTATTTGTGTTCATCCAGCATGCCACATCTTGGAGACAGCCCTTGAAATTCGCAAAGGATGCCTCCGATATTTCAGAATACGGAAACACCAATTGGGTGTCGTCGGCGTATGAGATTGCCTTGACCCCCCAATTGGCAATCAGCGTGAAGAGTGGAGCCAGGTAGATATTGAATAATGATGGGCTAAGTGCCGAACCCTGCGGGACGCCACAGCTGAGGACCTTAGGTGTTGAAGAAATGGTCCCCAGCGCCACCTTTTGTGTTCTGTGAGTCAGATACGACTGTATCCACCCCAGTGCCTGGCCCTGGATGCCTATCTCAGCCAGTCGCGACAGCAATCTAACGTGGTCGACCGTATCAAAGGCGGCCGACAGATCCAGGAGCACCAGCATCGCTGAGTCTCCAGAATCCATCGACCACCTTACTGACTCTGCCACCTCAATCGTTCTTATCGTTCTTCTGTAACTCTGCTTTTTCCTTATTTCCTTATCTCCTATCTATCTATCTATCTATCTATCTATCTATCTATCTATCTATCTATCACCTGCCCAGCCGGACTTTGGGCACAGTTTCCTCCCCCTCTCCCTGTCTTCGCCCATTCCCCCCTCATCGTTTTCTGTAACTCTGCTTTTTCCCTTGTCTTCTATCTTTCTATCTATCTATCTATCTATCTATCTATCTATCTATCTATCTATCTATCTATCTATCTATCTATCTATCTATCTATCTATCTATCTGACCAATGCCCAATGAAGCTACCATGAGAGCTATAGGGATGATTGGCTGTGGATTCCCTCTTCGGCCGTCACCTACCTAGTTGGTCATTGGGCAGACCTTCCCTTCATCTCTCAAACCTCCACTCCCTCTTCCTCTCCCTTCTTACTCCCCTTCACCCCCTTTCCGCTCAATTTTGTCTTTCCCTCTTGCTCTTTAAGGTGTCACATTTATTTAATGTAACGTGTAATTGTAATTGTTGTAACATTGTTGATCCTTATGTAAAGCTCTCTGATACTTATGGGTTTAGCCAGCGCTATATAAAACTCTTTAAATAAATAAATAAGATAACCTGTGCTCACCCTCTGGTAGCTTGGTGCAGAGCAGGCAGGCTTATCATCAGAGGCAACATCTAAAGCATTTGTGCAACACAGTCACACAAAAACACAATGAATGCACCACTAAAGAGACTCCATACCGGCTTATGTAAAAATAGATTGCTACAATATACATACATTTAGAACAAAAATGACACGAATCATAAATACTGGTGATCCGGCGGAAGAGGTGTACATTTTTGTGGACTCAAACATGAGTTTCCCACCACACCATAAACTCAATTCTCAGCAACACCATTCACAATAACAGAGTTTGGCCCATAGAAACTCTATAATAAATCACAACCATAAGGTCCTCCGATAGATCTTTTTATGAGCTAATAGGGACTCAAATTACTAGAGACAGAAAGCCACTCCTTCATGAAGACCTGGAATAAAGAAGTGCCAAGCTAATAACAATATTCACACAATATCAATAAAATCATCAATAAGTAAGGACATACACATGGAATAGTCTTCAAGATTCCTTAATGTAAACTCCAAGATGAATGTTCAAAGCACAAAAATGCATCAGAATAATTTCATAATAGTAATTATTTTGTATACAGGTAAAATCCCAGCACATTACAGCTTAGAGCAAATGCATCATCAAATAACATCTAGGGGTCAGGTAAAATCACAGCACATTACAGCTTAGAGCAAATGCATAATCAAATAACATCTAGGGGTCTATTAGCGGGCGGATTGCCACCGCCCGTATGGTGATGGCGATCCGCCTGACATTTCTCACCCCCCACCCACCATTTCCCCCGCCATATTACGATGGCGGGGGAACCCCGGCAGACGTAAAGACTTTCCTCAAGTTTTCCGCCCGTCGACGAGTCGACCAGGCGGAAAAGGGGCTCAATTTGGTGGCCATCCATATTAAAATGCAGGCGGAGATATGCCTTGCCATAGCGGCAATGCTGCCCTGGAAAGGCACGTGGATTCTGCATGTGGGGGCCTGTTGTAGGCCCCCGGAATGTTGAGGGGTGGATGGTGCACATTGGGGGTACCTATAGTACCCCCCTACATTGGCGTGGACAAGGTGGGAGGCACCGCGCAGTGCCTGTCACCTTGTGGATGCCAATGCACAATGTGCATCCACAGCATTGTGGATGGGGGATGCCACCGCCAGCGTGGCGGTGGCATCCTAATTGCCGGTGCTGGACGCCGCGGGCTGGTTGCTGGTCCCAGCACCACCAGGGTGTTGGGCGTACTTCCTAATAGGCCCCCTAGTGTGAGGGAGAGAGAGAAAGACAGAGAGAAAATGTAATCACTTTGCAAAATACATTATGTAATTTGGAATAATACAAACCAAGAATCGGTTGTAGATTTATCAGAACCAGGACACAAAATGATCCCAGTAGAATGCTAGAGTACAGTGTAAAATAGCCGGAGTCATTAATTCTTTGGCTGAAAGATTCGACCTGCTCAACTTCAGCAGCCAGTAAAGCGCAGTGGTAATCAGGAGAGTTCAGTTCAGGGAAAATCAAAGTTCAAACTGACAGCATGTCAGGCTCAATATTTGCAAGAAAAATAGCCTCACTCGTCCTTTTCCCACGGGGCAATTTTACCTCCAAACGTTATCAATTCCTGCCCACAAAAAAACTTTTTCACAGTTTGCATGATTCTATTGATCAAAATCCATGTGTCAACCATGGTGTGATCGTTCTCTAACCCAAATCGGCTGAAACCCATATGTAATTTCTTTGTTCAGTGTTCACTGTTTTCTAAGAATGAGCAATACCATTTCCCTTCGGAAATAGGAAATACATTTGCAACGGTTCACTGATAGAATATCGATAGTAAAAGTATTGATAGTAAAAATACTGAAGTAAAAATATAGATAGTAAAAATATCGACTCCCTATACTTAAACAGGTAAGCACAAAAATGTTAAATAATAAATATTGAAGTAAAAAATATAGTTAAAAAATATTGCTTAAAAAATATGAATACAATAATACATAATAAAAATATAAAATAGTAATAATATCTGTAACAAAATTAATTAAATGTAATATACATTTTAACTAAATATAAAAAATAAACCTAATTAAAAAAATATAAACACACAAACACACAAACATAATAATTTTTTGGTGAACTTCCAAACAGATTTTTTCATTTCCGAAGCAGCATGCTGCTCTTCCCGGCACAGTAGCCGTTTACATATAATTGGATATTGAACAAAGACGGACAAGATGTGGAGTCTGTGCTTATTGGACACAGTCAACACGCCCTGACGAAGTTCTTATGAATGAAACGCGTTAAAACGAACCCTCGTAGTAAATGGAATCCACTCAAGACAGAATTAAGGGGGAACAGATGACAAAGCAAAATAAGTGTACCATTTGAGTAGAGATACACTTTTCCTATTGATTGGGACCTCTAAATATGGGTCCCCGTGTAACTTGTTAAATTTTTGCACTTTGCAAACGGCCCTCGTTGATTATCGGAACCAGCCTCTATGGTTAAAATAGGTTATGACCTTAACGCCGTTGCTAATGTTACTAGTAATCTCGAGAGAACAAAGTATAACCACTTTCAAAAAGACGAGTGCTTTATTGCTGCTTTGTTGTTACTGTTCGCAATAAGGCTACTGCTAGGGCCATAATTTGGAGACATTCCCTTGGGACAACACGCAACGTGAAAATACGTTGCACGTTACATGTGGAAATAAAAAGCGGCTCATTTTTGACGTCCCTCGTGAACTTCCAAACAGATTCTTTCATTTCCGAAGCAGCACGCTGCTCTTCCCGGTGAGTACGGGGTTGCCCTTATGATCTCAGTATGGGGGGTATTGGAGACGGACCCGAATTGCAATCTGTAGCGACAGAGTGAGGGTATATTTTTTATAGTTTGTGTGCCAAATTGGGTCTATTACCGTAACAGGTTCTCGACTTTTAAGAGGACCATAAAACAACTATCTTTAATCTTTAATTTTGATTAACGAGGTCGCCTAAAAACGCAGGACGCCGACTAATATAAGTCGGTTCGTTTTTTCCTAGTCAGGAATATACAACCTGTCGTCAGTGCGGCAGCATGTTGTTTTCAGACCAGGAGAAGGGCTAGTTCCAGCCATCTATGTGCGAAGGAAAGTTTCTTGATTAATAAGCAATAGACACATACCCATTTATAGCTTTGATATGGCCCTGACTAATTTGTATGGCACAGAGCTAGTAAACGACTGGTAAAACCTTGATAACTGTCAACAATGGCAACGCTAGTGTGCCACAATGGACAAGGAAGATAGTATACAAGAATAAGGTGGTGCGTTAAAAATCGCAGCTGGACAAGACCGAAAATATGATTTTGATGACGGGCAGGCGGTGGGTACATCTCCCCCACGGGGTAACTGCTTGCAGAATCTGGGATTAAGCACATAACATCTACAGACTAGGAGACAAATATTGTTGTTTTTACTATACAGGCACAGTAGCCGTTTACATATATTGGATATTGAACAAAGACGGACAAGATGTGGAGTCTGTGCTTATTGGATACAGTCAGCACGGTAAGATTCTGCCTTGCAGAAATTATATTACTTTAGACCATGTACTTTGGCCTCTCTTTAAGATAGTGGCGCACAGACACGTATAATCACTTGCTCTGTAGCAGTAACATAGCTCGAATATATGAAAAATAACTCGCACCGGAAACAGCAGCAAGGGAGGGGGGGTTTCAACTAATAGAACTGGTTGTATTGGTTCCCTCTTGATTCTGTTGGGGATGTAACTAGATACCAAAACCTGTACACGTTGTCAGTCAATATGGTAATAAGAGTTGATTTATACATGTTAATAAATGTCGGATTGATGATACACTAAGAAAGATGGGATCCAATTGAACAATCTGGATTATATTGGTCTATAGAACAAAATGTGTTTTTTTGGCTCCTTCCCTGATTTTATGGTATAGTTAGATGTTGTTAATTGCAACTGAAACTGTGAATATAAGGATAAATGAGAGTGGATGCTAGCACAGCCCTAAAGTGGACAAATATCGAATATATACAAGGAATTAGAGTCCCACTGTACAGACAATGAATATCTCTTTGAGGTATTTATTGTATAGTTTGTATATATGTATTAGAGAGTTTTAGAGGATTAGAGAACAGTGCGCAAAGTAAACTTGCCTCTGTCTTACTATTGTGCATATTATGATTGGAGGATTAATGTTTGTATATAGTATTACAAAAAAATGTTTTTAATGTTTTTACAGCCCTGACGAAGTTCTTATGAACGAAACACGTTGACTGCCTGAAGAAAATTGAATAAAGAAGATTTAAAAAAGCAAAATACCACTGATGGACACTTTTCTTTGATTCCATTAATATTTGCGTTATTGACATATGGTGGTGCAACCCACAGTGGGTGGAATTTTTGTTGTTTATTATTAAACGATTGCCTCTTGGGAACAACAGGGGCAGTGGTAGTGCACACCATATGAGCTAACAGCTCATCATCTAACATATAATTGGGACGGGTTGGCCTATGGCCAGTTGAGAGGTGCGACACACTCACTCATTGGTGTGAAGAGTTGAGTTGTTCTAGCTTTGGGTTTTACATAATAATTTATACATATACATATACGTATATTTAATTTAAAATAATGTATTAACTATTATCTTTATTTAATATTTAAACTTGTAAATATAAAATATATACAAATATCAATAATTTAAAATAAAAACATTCTATATTTAATTAAAACATTAAACTATTAAAACAAAAATAAAATGTACATTTTACACCACAATAAATACAACAGTCGGGAAATTGTTGGCAAGCAGAAGGGTAAAAATTACTATTCCCACTCCAGTCAGTGCAACAGTTGGGAAAGTATTGGATAGTGGTGGGGTAAAAATTACTATTCCCGCTCCAGTGAGTGCAACAGTAAGGATAGTGCCGGATAGCAAAGTGTAAAAGTTACTATTCCCACTCCAGTGTGTGCAACAGTAGGGAAAGTGCTGGATAGCGAAGGAGTACAAATTACTATTCCCACTCCAGTGAGTGCAACAGTAAGGAAAGTGCTGGATAGAGGAAGTTTACAAATTACTATTCCCACTCCAGTGAGTAGGAAAGTTCTGGATAGCAGAAAGGAAAACATTACTATTCCTACTTCAAAGAGTGCAACACTAGGGAAAGTATTTTATTGAGGAGGGATAAAACTTACTTTTCCCACTCCAGTGAGTGCAACAGGAGAAAAAGTATTGGATAGCAGAGGGGAAAAAATTACTATTCCCACTCCAGTGAGTGCAACAGTAGGGAAAATATTGGATAGTGGAGGAGTAAAAATGACTATTCCCACTCCAGTGAGTGCAACAGTAAGGATAGTGCTGGATAGGCAGGTGTAAAATTTACTATTCCCACTCCAGTGAGTGCAACAGTAAGGAAAGTGCTGGATAGAGGAAGTTTACAAATTACTATTCCCACTCCAGTGAGTGCAACAGTAGGAAAGTTCTGGATAGCAGAAAGGTAAAAATTACTATTCCTACTTCAAAGAGTGCAACACTAGGGAACGTATTTTATTGAGGAGGGATAAAACTTACTTTTCCCACTACAGTGAGTGCAACAGGAGAAAAAGTATTGGATAGCAGAGGGGAAAAAATGACTATTCCCACTCCAGTGAGTGCAACCGTAGGGAAAATATTGGATAGTGGAGGGGTAAAAATGACTATTCCCACTCCAGTGAGTGAAACAGTAGGAAAGTGCTGGATAGCGGAAGGGTAAAAATTACTATTCCCAGTCCAGTGAGTGCAACAGTAGGGAACGTATTGGATAGCATAGGGGTAAAAATTACTATTCTCACTCCAGTGAGTGCAGCAGTCGGGAACGTTTTGGATAACGGAAGGGTAAGAATGACTATTGCCACTCCAGTGAGGGAAACAGTTTGGAAGTCCTGGATAGCGGAGGGGTAACAATTACAATTCCCACTCCAGTGAATGCAACAGTAGGGAAAGTGCTCGATAGCGGAGGGGGAAAAATTACTATTACCACTCCAGTGAGTGCATCAGTAGGGAAAGTACTGGATAGCAGAAAAACAAAAATTACAAATAACATTTCAACAATTATAAAAAAATATTTCTAAAAATAAATAAACAATATTTTAAAAATAACCATTTAAACATACTAAACGTATAAAAATTAACACATAATATAATGTTAATTATATATAGAAAAACATGATATTAAAAAAAATACATTTATAAATATTATTTATTTAAAAGAAACAAATTCACAAATAAACAATTTTTTTAAAACATAAATGTAGTTGTTTTATTTCCTACCCTATAACACAACACCAATAAAACAAGACATCAACATTTTTTATTAAAATGTATTTCCATATCTAACATACATTATTAAATTTAAAATATATTATAATTAAAAAAAGATGATAAAAAGGAATTGATTACACATTCTTAACATTAAGGGGCACATTAGGATGGCGGACGGGCATCCTGTTGTACAAAGGCACCACCCGCCATAAGGGTGGGGGTCCCATTGCTGCCATTAGGATGCACCGCCACAGTGGCGGGCGCATCCAGCATTCCTGATATTGTGGCGGGCGGTGCACTCAGCACTGCCCGCCACAATGCCAGAAAGGCATGTTGTGCACTTCCATGCACAACATGGCAGGCACCGCGCGGTGCCTGCCATGTTGTGCATAGAAGTGCAGGGGGGTACCATAGGTACCCGCCATGTGCACCTCCGGAGTCCATGGGGGGCCCGCAACGGGCCCCCCAAGCAGACTTCGCATTTCAAACCCCACATCATATTATGGCTGGCACTGCCACCATATTAAAGCCTTTTCTGCCCGGTCGACTTCTCGGTCGTCTTTCCGTCTGCCACGGCCCGGCAGGGGCGATCCGCCCGCCATCCTACTGGGGCGCCATCCTGCTACCGCCGGCCCGGCAGGGGCGATCCGCCCACCATCCTAATGGGGCCCTAAATATCCACAACACACACCTAAAATTAATTACACATTTACGAATCATAATTACTTATTAATTCATCTAAATTAATTAACACATTATTAATAATTCATCAATAAAAAATCAATTACTTCCCACTGTTCCCACCATTTGTTCCTATAAACACCACAACACACACCTAAAATTGATTAGACAATTACTCTAATTAATTACCAAATAACTAATTTATATTAACAACTAATTAACAATTCATCAATAAAATTTAAATTACTTCCCACCCTTCCACCATATACACCTATAAACACCACATAACACAGCTAATTACCATCATTAACTAGTAATTAATTAAGTTAAATTAATTAACAACTAATTATCAAACAATTAATAATACATTAATTTACACATTTAACACTATAACATCACAATTGTGCAAATATGAATAAATAAAAATTATTCAATACAATTTATATAATTAAATTACTTCCCACCCTATTCCCCTATAAACCCACAACCTGATCAGTAACTAAAAACGCAAAATTCAATTTAAGCAAATTTAATAACTACTAAAATTGTAACACATATAATAAAAACACTAACAATTCTTATACAAACATCACACACATAAAAAATATTCAAAAATACATAACATTAATAAAAAATCAATATTTTTGACAACTATGGAGCCTATTAGGATGGCGAGCAGACTAATATGGCAGGGGGAGATGGCATGCAGGCGGAGTTGAATGTCGGGCGGATCGCCACTGCCATGCAGGCTGTGGTGATCTGCCCAACATTCTAATAGACCCCTATATTTTTACAAACGAAATGTAATACTTCAATATTTTTTAAATCAATATTACTTACCTAAATTCGATATTCGTGACCACAATATTTTTTCTGGCGATATTTCTGACCCAGGATATTTTTACTTCGATATTTGTGCAAATCGATATTTTTACATCTATATTTGGGGCTTATTTACACGCCCCTTGCGCCACTATTACGTCATTTTTAACATGGGAAAAGTGACGTACGGGTGGCGCAAGGGGCTTGTAAATAAGCCCCTTTGTCTCTGCACTATTTGCAACTTAACATGTCCACTCCAAATGCTCTCCTCTGAGTGCAACAAGGTTGATACAGTTTTTTTAGTTACAGAGAAGATTTCCATTATTCAAAGTGCAGGAAAGAAACTTCAGCGATAATACTCGTATCAGCAATATCAATCAGGTCAGCATTTCTAGTCTATTCAAAGGAAATAATGGAAACTAAATACATTTTGAGGCCCACTAAATCATCATTTTCTCAAGAATAAATACGCTAATATTGAAAACATTTAGAGAAATAAAGATGCATATGTAATAATATAAGAACACCATTTCATTAAACTTATAAGCATAGTCTGACTACGATTCATTAATAAACGAGCAAGCACTTTCTCTTAGATTTACATGTCAGAGAAAATATAAGAAAGAATAATTGTACCTAAGCATTTTCTTAATCATGTTTTATTAAAACTACGAACTGCATTATTACTTTTAATATATTATTGTCATAGCACGTTAGTAGATTTCTCTCTCTGTCATGAATGACTTAATCTCAAACCAGTTTGTGACACTTCTGCATGCTTTTACGATGCAGTTTTAAACCTCCACATATTTCATGAGACAATCTATTAGTTATGTTTCTTAAGTAGGTATTAGTATCACACCCAATGAGGAGGATTTATTTTTTTAATATCCTTTTTATTAGCACTTTTTGTTAATTACCATCTTACAATACAAGTTCCGGACCATGTGCATAATTACTTGTTCATTGTAACTGTTCCGCATACAGAGGGGATAGCAGGAGGACAGAAAACAGAAACATAAAAATTCGTTTTGCTTCCATGTACCGTATTTAATCTTTTCTCCCTAAATACGCTTGCTTCCTTTAAACCATAAATATGCTCATGCTATAATAATGGTTTAGGTGTGGAGCATGTAGCATTTGCTAATATCATCATTTATCTAATCTTTTCTTTTTATGCTAAACGTATTCACCCAATAACAACTACTCTTTCCTGGGGCCAGCACTCACTTACTTCCTCACTTGTCTATTTTATTCATAGGTCCTGTCTCTTACCCACCTCCAGGGGGGTAACAGGGGTTGTGGGGGAGAGAGCCCATGCAGACAATTCTACATCCTGTGTACACTATCTCTAAGGGGGTCATTAGGAGTCCGTCCGGCAACGTGGTGGGAACCCGGACCATCTGCAATACATGTGGCGGTCCCACACACCAAATTAATATGAGACCCCCACCATGGCGGTCACATTCTGCATTTTAACATTGCGGCGGGTTCTGCTGACCGCAGCACCTGCCGCAAAGTTAAAATGTCATGGTGTGCATTTCACTGCACTATGTGCCAGGCATCATACCCACCAGTGCACCCACACCTCCCCCAACACAAGGGGGATCGCAACAGGCCCCCTAACCCATTCTCCACCAGCCTTTTGATGGCGGTTTACCCGTCACATAAAGGCTGGCTGGAGACAGCATTGTGATCTGGTGGAAGTTGCCTGCTAGGCATTTCATTGATTCAGACCACTCTGCCAGGCAATCGCAATGATTCCCTGTAGAAGTTCAGTGGCAGATGGTCTTTGCATCCACCGTGGTCCAAGCGCTATTCCCTCTACCATCGTAATGTGGCGGGGGAAATCCTGGTCCGATTGTGGAAGGACCATCACCACATGGCTGGCGGTGGCAGGCCTTCCTTAATCGTAATTGGCTCCTTAGTACGGCAAGCCCTTTATGACTTATTGGGATCGAATATGGTTAGTAGTGGACCCATGGTCTACTGCGGGTAGTGGGTCTCCAATAGTGTTCTCAACATCTCCTGATCCTCTAGTTTCCCAAGTCCTCATTACTTTCGGCACATGGTTCAGCTAGGGGTTTACGCCGTTTCGTAATTTTGTCCTCTCCAGTAAGCGCTCTTTCTTCAGCTATGGCCCAAGTCGAAATATTCTTCTCCCAGACAGATACTCTGGGGCTCGCAGTCACTCGCCAGCTCCAGGCAATTTGCCTTTTGTCCAGAAACAAGGCTAGATCAATGAACCTGTTTCCAATTATTTGGGATTTAGGTCTTGGGAATAGTCCTGATTCACAAACTACAGGGCGGCTCATCAAGGTGCGTGTTAGGACTCCGTTGAGGATCTCTATAATCTTTTGCCAGTATGCCTGTATTACTGTATAACTCCAGATCCTGTGTGTAAAATTGGGATCTAATTCTTCCAATCCAGGGCATTTCTGATACTCGACCCCATACATGATGTTAAGCCTGTGTGCTGTGAGGTAAGTCAAATGTTGTATATTGAATTGTATAAGTTTAAAATTAGCATTCCTGGAGATCTTCTTAGGGCTCCCTAAGGTTTTCTTGTGTTCCACACAGGTCAGGGGTCTACCAACTATACCTTACTGTTTCTCTTGCAAGTGAGTCAAAGTCAGTTCCGTCATTTCCATGATTGCTACGTAAAGCCATTTTACCAGGTGTCTGCCCAATCCTAGCATCACCATTGCGTGGAGTGCCGGGTGTGTGCTGGGCTCGTGTGTGTCCCTGCCCCAGAGAATGGCCAGCGTTCCCCGGACATTGTGATAATTTAGGAACTGGCCCGGCCCTTTTTCATGGGATTCCAGAAATTCTGGAAGGGGGAGTAATTCTTCATTCTGGTAACAGTCTCAAACTGTGGTCACTCTCACCTCCACGCATTCCTTCAACTGGCCTTGTGTGAAGTGGGAACCGTCGCTTTCCCAAGGCAGTCCTACTACATCAGGTGCATAGAAGGGCAACCCTTATCTGCATCTTGTGCATCTATCCCAGCATTTCAAGGCTACTTTTAACATCACTCCCATATTTTTAGTTTTATATTTGGGATTCAGCATCCTGAGCAGGAGCAGCCCATGTGGGTGTTGCCCTGGTAACGCCAATGTCTCCCACCCCCTCCTGTCTAACCACTGTGCTAACCACTGAGGTTGTGCCGCCAGGTAGTGTGCCTCAAAACCCAGAGCACCCAATCCCCAATTTGACGGAGCACGGTGACCAGGTAGGTTCTACTGATAGGTCAATGGGTCTAGTCAGTGTGGGCTTTATCAGGAAAATCTGTTGACTTGTAGTCCTGACAATTTAGCAAACTCCTCTAAAATATGAAACGCTCTCTGTATACCCTGCTGCATAATACGATGTCATCTGCATCGACCCATCCAATGTTATTCCATGGCTCCCTCTCTCACATCTGAAGCATTCTGCTAGAGGTTCCACCACCAGAGCAAAGAGCAGCGGCGACATTGGACAGCCCTATCATGTCCCCTATATATGGAATAGGGTGAGGATACCACTCCACCCGTACGCATCCTTGCCATGGGGTAGGAGTATAACAAACAAACCAATCGCAGCCACTCATCTCCCAGACCCATTAACCTCATCACCTCTAGCAGGAAATCACATTGCAGTGAATCAAAGGCTTTTTCCAGGTCAACCGCCACCACCATGGTGTCTGGGTACTTCGTCAGACCTTCATGAAATAAGACAAGGTACAGTCTCCTCAGGTTGTTAGAGGTCTACCTGATCGGGACAAACCCGTTTTGGTCTGCATGAACCAGTCTCTGCATGTGTGGCATAAGCTTGCTCTCCAACACCCTACTTAAGAGTTTAAAATCGAGATTCAGCAATGACATTGGTCTAAAGTCTGCCGTACCCGTCGAATCCAATTTATTTTTAGGCAGTGGAACCACCAACGCTTCTCTGGTGGAAACTGGCAGGCGGCCCACCTGTAGTGCTGCAGCATACATTTTCTCCAGATGGGAGCCCAGAAGTGCTACATATGTATATTAGTATTCCGCCGGGAGATAGTCTTGCCCTGGTGCCTTTCCTCTGTCCATTTTCTTAATTGCTGTACTAATTTCCTGCATAGTGATCGCCGTCTCCAGGCTTTTCCGTGCTGCCTGGTCTGTGATGTATTTCCTATGGGAACTGTATCAATATTCCTGCTTCTGACCCTTGCCCGGTTAATAAATCAATAGTGGCCATACAACGGCACAGAAACCCGCTTTCTGATTAGGTCATAGCGCATGCTACCACATTAAGCAAGAACTATTCCTCCAGCCCCCATAGAAAGCATACCGAGTTCTCAAAACAAATCAAACCTCCAGCAACCTGGGAAATCCCCCGCAGCTATTGTTTTTATTTAGCCAAGAACTCCAGTAAAGAATGTAAGAAAGACCAGTTCTTATGACATCCTTATTGACGTATTTATGTCCATCCTTACGTCAATCTCGGCACCTTTCAGGTATAAATATTACCGACATTGCCCTAAGCAACACACAGTGTGGTGACGAGATTGGAGCAGCGCGACTTGCCAAGGAGCCCAGCTGATAGAGAAAGCCCACGGACGCTGCCCCTCCCTTTTGACGCGCTGAGAGAGACGCTGCCTTTTCTCCTGCCGAGAAATCCAGCTCCGGCGTTTCCAGCCGCCCTCGCAGGCAGCTGGGATATCAAGTCCTGAGATTGAGATACCAGCCCTCCAGCCTTCTAAATCCCAGGTACAGAACTGAACAACCCCTTACAGAGAATTCTTGAGTCAGACCCTTGGCAAAGCAAACTTAACTTAAACTGCTACTTATCTACTCCCGCCCACGTATTAGGCTTAGGTCAGGTACACTGGGGTAGGCGTAGTTAGAAGCACCAGTTGAGTACGATTAGTCAATGTATATATGTATGTATCTATTTTATCCATTTTAAAGTATCATATGGCTAAGAAACCATATCACTGCTTTTACAGTATTATTTTATAATTCTGCTTTTACTGTATGCACTGTACTTAACTATAAGTATTGCAATAATAGCGATTCATTTCTCTTGTACGAGAAAAGAGACTGATCAATAAATAACACCTTTTTATTGAACACGCCCGTCTCTTCCTTTTCTCTACAATCTGGTGAAACTAAGAATGCACGTACTGACTGAGTAAAATAAGTTGTCTTTTGTTTTCACACGACTCTAGAGATATACCCTTGATTAGGGGAGAGCAAAGTTGTCATGTTCTATGGTTGTCAGAAACTAAATCCCTTCTTGTCTATCCAGGGAGGTTAAACTCCTCCTTGCCTATTCGAGAAAGTTTCTAGTGAACTCTGAGCTAGCTGGCACACATAAACTTTAAGTCTAATATCGTCAGTAGAAGACCTAGTTAACCACAGTCCTACGTCTATACTATTGAAGATATTATTCCAATGCGCAGAGCCTATTGGGAAAATAGGAACTACACTACATGGCGCCCAACGGTTTGGATAGGCGATAAATCTAACGCAAGGCATTAGAGTAACTCAGTCGTGCTTTTTCACACAGACCCTTTTTTTCCCATAATACTCCAAAGACGTTTGGAGTGGGTGAAAGGTTAAATCCGCCAAACTTAGTAGGAGGAGACTCCTATGTATGGTTCTTGGTTTATTCAACGTTGAAGGATACACTGTTCCAAAATATTGTGCATCTAATCTTTGTTTCCGTAGAAACCTGACCTGCAAATAAACAAAATAACCTTCCTGTCAGTAAAATGTCAGACAGTGAAGTAGAAAGGGAGACAGCTAGAGTAGCAGCTCAACTCCTAGCAGATGACAATAGTCTCCTACAGCAAGACCCGGGGGCAATACTCATCCCGGTCAACATAAGGAAAACTATAACTCTAAAACTTATAGAAAATGGGCTGACACCGAGAGGTGGTACAGTAATATTCGTAATTGAGGCACACGAATATCGGCAGACAGAGGTATTCTATTCATGGATAAACTTTCCAGCAGCAAACGCTGTAACAAAGGACTTCCACTATTACAAATTAGAGGAACCTCCGAATGAGTATACTCCTTTCGAGGAGGTGGAAATACCACTCAAATACCAAGAACACCTGCTCTTGTTTAATGGCGCCCTAAAACATAATAATCACATCACCAGGCTCGGTCCACTAGGTAGACCAGGAGCAACGTGGCCGGTCCTAGCCGGATACACACCACATCCAGACATTGAAGAAATGCCTGCACCAGATCTTTTAGCACAGCTAAAACAACTAATTAAAATACATAGACAATTAGTCCAATATGTAATGCGGACTTCAATAGTCCAACCAGCTATTAAAATTCCACAGCTGACCCCTCATCAGGGGAATACAAATAAAATTACACCACAAAACATACAGTCCTGTCTAGGTAAAGTACCCGCAAAACGGGAACAAATTCCATTCTGGTTAGCACAAAAAATCACTCAAATAGAGGCGGTATTTCCGGATACCACCCCAGTTGAGAAACACAGGATTCTGACTATCTGTCTCCCAATGGGAATCGCACCACATGTGGAGGACTGTGACACTTGGGGTACAGTCTTTGCTTCCATTTACACAAAAACACATGGTGTTCCATTCATGTCAGTAATACCAGAGGTGCTAAAACAAATTCAAGATGAATACGATCCAGAACCGGCCCTAACTCTGGGTATGAAATTACTAAAAGACTTCAAACAGGTCTCGGCAATATTACTAGCCAATATAAAGGGAGAAGCAGCAAATGTGGCGGTCCGCCAGAGGTTGAAAGAGACAAATATAGCAGACCAACCATTTGAAATTGCCAGAATCATAGAAAAATCCTATGAAGAACTAGGAAGAGATAGTTTGGGTGGGAAACCAGTGAAACCCCAACTAATTGAAAATCCTGAAAAGGTATTTATTAAAAATAATCTAAACACTCAAAAAAAGAGCTGGGATGGAAATAAACAATCCACTCCGAAGGAAAAAAGATTCCAAACCAGAGGAAAGTCTCCTCGGCGGAGAGAAAGATCTCCGGACCAAGGACGCAAGTCTCCCCAAAGGGAGCCCTCTGTGAAAAAATACAACCTTAGAAATAGGGATAATTTAAAAAAACCTGATAGATATCAAGATATTGATACACGTCCCTCTCAATCTTTTCAGACTTCCTCGCAGAAATCGGAAAGAAGAGGACGATCAGAACACAGGGAAGAGCACGTCAAGTCCAAAGACAAGGAACCTGCTCATCAAAATAAAAAGTTACAATTTCCAAAGAAGAAGGTAGCCAGTATCAGAGTAATCAAACATGCCGAGGATACTGAGGACACAGCTGAAAAACGGAGAGTGGGCTCAGACAATGCTAGACAGCGCAGCAGAAGTGAGCATAGCTCGCAAGATCCTGATGAATCATCTGGAGACAGTGGACACGAATGAATACATTCAGGTGGAAACTGCAGATACCAGAGTTAGCAAACCTCATAAAATATATGAAATAACATTACGTATAGAGGGGGATAAGACTAGGAAAATAAGGGGTCTATTTTGGGATAATCTCTCCAAGGGCTATGACATCCTTCTAGATGAAAAATACTGGCCACCAGAGTTTGTCAGGGAGTGCCCTCATGGCGAAGAAATAATTATGCCTGCCTTCTCAAATCATACTCCAATACATAAAAAATATACACTTGCAAGAAAGTGGGCAGTAGCCCAAGCTCCTGCATTATATAAAAACCATGTGGGATGGGATGAGGACTCTCCTCCTCACAAAATTGAGTTAAAATCACAACCTACTGCTCAGAGGCAGTACCCAATTAAGCAAGAAGCTAAAAAAAAAGGGTAAAAGAGATCTTAGATCAACTTGAATACCAGGGGGTGATTGAAACTTGCACCTCACAAATGAACAATCCTTTGTTTCCTGTCTCCAAACCAGATGATTCATATCGTCTTGTTTTGGACTACAGACACTTGAACTCATGTTGCAAAACTTTTGCAGTGCAAAACTCACACAGTGCAGCACTAATGAATAACATAGTGTGCAAAAAATACAAAACAACATTAGACATCTCTAATGGATTCTTTTGTCAAAATATAGCACCAGAAAGCAGATATTTGACCGCGTTTTCAATAAATGGCGCGCAAAACAATTTCTGTCGTTTACCACAGGGGTTCAAGAACAGCCCAGGATTATTCTCAGCGAGAGTAACAGAGCTACTACAAATATATGATGATGAGGCATTATCTTATGTCGATGACATCTATCTAACAGATGATGACTTGGATACTCCCTTGAAAAGAGTGAACACCATAATACTTGGGTTCGCAGCAGAGGGTTACAAATTCAACTTTAAAAAGTCAAGAATTGCCCATCTAACTGTCCTGTTTTTAGGATATGAATTATCAAGTGAAGGCAAAAGCCTGGCTGACAATTTCCTATAGAAATGTGCTGTAATCCAAGCACCCAGAACATTAAAAAACTTACAATCAATTCTAGGTTTCCTAAATTTCGGAAGAACTTACATTATAAATTATGCAGAGAGGGTCAAACCCCTCTATGATCTAATAAAACACACAGAAATTTTGAGATCTTTACAAACAGACATGTTAGTTAAAACAAAACTGCAAACACGTGACAACACACGCAATCTTGTGATTCGAGTCATCCCAGGAAGATGCGGATTCACATACCTGACCTCTAATGAGGGAGAAAAGGTACCAATGGCATACAAATCACACTTGTACACAGAAGCTGAAAAAACGTTCAGCATTAAGGAAAACATTGTTCATGCGGTTCAAACGGCTGTAGCAAGAGAAAAAGACCAAGCTGAGGGTAGACGTATTACAGTCAGAGCAGCAGAATCAGCTTTTGAGGCATTAACAACCCCATGTAATTTACCGACAACGGCATTGAATCCAGAATGGATACAATGGGTAAATTGTATTGCTACAGACAAAGTAAAATACTATTTTGATCCAGAATTAAAGGACTTAAAATATCTAGAATATGAAAGAGAATATCCTCTGCCAATCGACATTCTGCCTTTACGACAGTACGCCTGTGTAATCTATACAGACGGACATGCTCATCCCTCAGTTTGGGGAGAGCAAGCTTACAACGCCACATGCGAGATTGTAAAAGACGTGTGGCACGGAGGTAAACTGAGACCTCTATTTACGAAATCACACTCAGTGGAAAATAATTCAGAACAACAAACTGAAATAATAGCGTTAAAAATGGCGCTAGATAATGCCGATCGCGAATTCCCGACACTTATAGTGTGCGATTCGTATTACTGCGTCAAAACATACAGTAACGATTTACAGAAATGGATTCAAAACGGTTACAAAGATGACACAGGTGCCACAATAAAGCAGAAAGCGCTTTGGGAACAAGTAGTTCTTTTACAGAAAGAACTACCAAAAACTCACGTGATACACTCACTGAGTCATCAGCGTGATGGCGTTCACGTTGCAGGGAATTCATTGGCTGAGACAGCCACAGCGGCAGCAACTAAATCGGCTTCCGTAGCTAGAAAAAAGCGTTCAGTAAAATACATTGACGGTGAAACTGTGCTGGCGGTGAAAACGTCATCAAAAGGCGACTGCTCAGCGCTACCGATCAACTATCCACTCAATTATACATACATAATCGATGCAAACTCCGTTCCTTTTGCTCGAATCCCTGGAGTTGGGGATAGAGTAATTCCAAACACGGACAGGAGAAGCTTGGTAATAGCAGACGCACATATGGGTGAGGGTCTTAGACACCTCAAGCTTAAAGATTCTCTGGAAGAATTACAATCAGTGTACTGGTGGCCAGGCATGAGCCTGCATCATTACATTTTTGTAAAAAACGGCCCAGACTGCAACAGAGATCGCAGTGGCGACCGAGACGGTATATTACCATGGCGTTTCGCTCCAGATTGGATCAACAATAAAAAATAAACCCAGTATAAATAATGCGTCAAATTAACATGTAAAGGCTATTTTCACTTATAATGTAGACCACCAACTCTCGGCTGACGTCTGAACTGTTATACAAAGATTTGCGAGTCTATAATGGCATATACGCTAGAAGCATGCTACGTTCTGACCAATATCTTTCCTTTAGCTCTCGAGCTTGTGGGGGGGGGTGCCTGGCCAGAATGAGCATTGCATTGCGGGACTCTTCTCCCTTCCTTCCTTAGGGAAACGGGATGGTGTAAAGAAAAAACCAAGGCATAAAGTAATCTATAACAGCAAAGGTATTAGGTTCGGGAGCTGGGTGGGTCAAACATTTAATAAGTGTCCAACGTAGTCTTAATAATCTGCCAAGAAATTCTCTGAGAGGTCTCAGTCCGTACGAACTATTGTTTGGGACTAGAATGTTAGTCCAGGACTTAGATAGTCAGCCTTCAGTGGTTAAAGAAAAATGCTTTGATATCAAAGATCGCTTGGCTATTTTACAGGACTTAAATGAAACAAGAAAGAACCTGAGCAACATAAAGTTGAAACAACAGCCAACAACCACTGAAGAGAAACCACCTGTCCCAGCAAGGCCTGTCTGGATTCCAAAAATCGGGGATCTGGTCAGAGAGAAGATCGCGGTAAAGAAGGAATTTGGGCCTTCTTACAGAAAAGCAGTTCCTGTCTTGTCTGTCAATGGGACAAGATCAGTAGTACTACCGCCCCTTGCTGGTAAAAAGGAGAACCGAGTTGTATCCATCGACCTGGTTAAACCACAATCATGTGGCCGATAACAAGTAGTAGGCCAAGTGGACTCCCAAGAAGTAGCAGAACACCAAAGTTTGCTACATCCACAGAGGTTCAAACTGAAAGACTAATCACATTTGAAAAATCTACAGTGAATCAACAAGGACTATGCAACAAAGCAATAGAACTTGAACCTCTTAAAACCCAAATCAAAACTTTTCATCAAGAAACACCAACCTACAATGAAGTAACAAATGACTATGCTGATGAAACAAAACAAATTCCAAAAGCAAAAAGTAATCCAGAAGCAATTAGAACAATTGTCAGAACAGCATCTGGCTACTTCATCAACTTTGATGATTTTTCTGAAGATCTGAGTGAACCAGAATTACAGCCAACAACAAAAACTTTTAAAGACAAAGCAAAGGAACTTTTTCATCAACTCAAAGAAACCTATCTGATTTCTCCATGGATTGAAATTTGGGTGGCATTTGGTGCATTTATCCTCATACTTTGGCTCATCATGGTACTATGCTTGGGACATTTCATTGAGGGAAAACATGCTACAATGGACACAGCAAGCCAGAAAATCAACTTGGTCCTTAAACCACACACATCTTCACACGTCAAGAAAAGAGAACTTTCTTCAGTAAACTTCACAGTCAATCCTATACCCGGCGGAGTAGCATGGGACAATACTGAATACGAAATATATGGCCCGGTTGAACTCCTGAAGTATCCACACCAATTTAAGATTTCATTGAGTGACTTTGTAAAACCCAGCACATTTGCTGATGATTGGGACTTTGAAAGTATTAATGATATGATGTCTGATCTTGTGATGTCTGCTAAGTTTACAGAACATGATTATTTGCAAGGTTCTTCTAATTACGATCAAATGTTTTTCTACAACCACTATGGTAACCATTATCTGCATAAATCTACCCAGCCTAGAAATGTTTTAAATTTTAAGCAATGGGAACATTGTGCAACTCCACCAAAAGGCAGTTCAAAAACGTTTTATGATAAATATTCATACTTTTCAGGGTTTAACACAAGTAATGCAGAAACATTCTATTTCAAATTGTTAAATAAGACAGGAGTGAAAACCATGCTTACAAACACAAAATTGATATATTCAGACTAATTTTTTGAAAAAATTAATACATTTGGTTTTGATTTCTGGAACAATAACATTGAAACGAAAACGATCTGGGGCACAAAAGATTGGCAAGTGCAGGGTATAGAATCATTGTTTAGAGCCTGCATGATCCCAGAACAAATTATATTTTTGAATGACACGATTCAACAGACTACCTGTCTTGGCCTAGCCAAAATCAAAGACTTAAACAAACCGTCTATTGCAAAGCCAACAACGGACAGTAATAGCACTACGGATGTTGAGATAGACGTAACCCATATTTTAAACCAAAACAGAACACATCCTGATTGGAAACAATGGTTGATCTGGCCCACAGACACAAATAACTGTCAAGACAGATTCTTGAACAAAATACAGGGGTTCACATTGACCAGGCCAGACCCTAGATACTCCCAAAGACAACATCCAGGGATTGTAACTACTTACAGTGTGGGAAAACTCTGCCTTCAATGGCTACATACATCCACACTGGCAGAAATTAAGCAACACCTAACTTTACTTAAAGAAGGTGCTGACTTGCGCGATTTCATTATGGGACCACGCAAACAGCGACAAAAACGTTTCCTAGCGGCCTCTATATATGCAGCTTATAACGAAGCTTGGAAAGAAACTCAAATTGAGACAGCAGAAAAAATACGGGAAATTGACCGTATTAATTTGGAAAAATCACTTTCTGTTGTGGACAATGGGTTAATGACTCTGTCTTCCAGAATATATTCACTGGACAGTATTGTGTCTTCAGCAATCGATATAATAGAGCAAGACTTACTGATGTTACAACACGGTCAGTCTCAATTACGTTCTATTGTACAGCTTGGCTGGACGTTACAAAATCTGCGTTCAGGCTATGTGCCTTGGCGTTTAATCAACACAACATCACTATTTAATATCTTTAACCTTACTGATAAACAAATCAGTTTGGCACAGAAGGGTGCTGACTATACAATTCTGAGCATTGAAAAACTTGAGAGATTACCATTGACAATGTCAGAACGACCTGTCATTGAATGGATAATACATGGGATAATAAATATTCCGATAACAACTTTCCAGTTTCAATACTGCCAAAAATATATACAGGCAGGCCAGTATGAAAGGTTGGGTAAAGGATACATTAAGTCAACATGGAACTTACCCTATACATACACATGTGTCAGTAATAAAGGACAGAGTGTATTTCTTAGTGGCAATAATTGTGCAAAATCACTAAGCGGTATACTTCTGTGTCAGGGTATAAATTTGCATGGGGCCTGTGAAGGGACTTCAAATAACATTTTCATGTCACCAGCTAGGCGCACCTGCAACACAAATAGAACCATTCTTTATGAGACTCTCGAACGGGAGTTACATTCTAATTGTAGATCACAAGTGTTGTGGCTTAATGCCCGGAAAACCTTATCTCGTAAGCGTGACTACCAGGGTCATGTGCTGTGAAAGAGTATTGTTCCCGAATGATACTCCAGACAGGGAGGCAAGGTTATGGCCCAGTTTTAATTATTCTTCTATTCGAATTGATACTTTAAGCAGAATGAAGACTGTGCTCCTACAGACGCCGACCCAGTTGACGTCATCCAAAGAAACGTATGATCTCCAAGTTGCAAGGACAACGGCAGAGATTCATTCACTGTTATCAACAAATAGCCCCCTACACTTCGCAGAAATACTAAACGAAATCTTAAATATTTCTGATACAAATGGTATCGCAAGTGTATTTAAGACAGTTTTTTCGGGAGCTTTGACCCCATTCAAAGCCATCCTGGGTATTTTTCCTAACTTCGTCCATTCCATCTTTGGCGGACTTCCTCTCCTGTTGGGACTAGTAGCAGGCGTCCTATTTTTACTACTTTTGCTTCGCTATGGCAAACCATGTCACAGACATGACTCCAGCAACAATGGAAGAAACTAAAGTCCTTGGACTAGCACGGCTACAAGATTTAAATATGACTTGGTATTTTTCATTCAGACCCTTGTGGCAGTCTTTTGTTATGCCTGTATTAAGGTGCTTGCTATGCGGCGAGGAATGCGTGTTGGACACCTGTCTCACACTACAATCAGAAGTGCCATTGGATGCAGAGACTTTGTTGAGTCCAGTTAAGGCTCATGCATTGTGCTGTCCCCAGCGGCTACCAATCCTGATGACGGCATTCGTGGAGACTTCACCACTGCGATTGAAGGGTAGTGAAGTACAAGATGAAAGCAGCATCGATCAGGTACGACCATCTGTCAGCAATGCCTATCAAACCATCACTGAAAGCAATCATACTCATGACTGCATGGTAGCGTCATTTTCCAACCTAGTCGAACTATCACCAGAAGCTGTTGACTGTTTTTTCGAACATCTTAATGATATGATGTTTTCACCAGAACAGAAAGAATGACTTTGAGCAAACATGCACACAGCGTTCCCTGAACTCTGAATTTGGCCTTCAATTTTAAAAAACAAAGCCACTGAGAATTTTTCGAGTCTGCTCCTGCAAACAGGAACTTTTCTACAACATCCAAAATATTTACCTTTCAGGCACTTATCTTCTGCTTAAAGTAAACTATTCTTGAATAACAGAAACTTCTATTTTTAGGTACCTCTAGAAGACATTACCTCGACCTCTAGGTTATTTACACATACGATTGTATTTCTATGTGATGAAATGGTCTCGCACTTTTTCTTCTGTATTAAGAGCCATTTCATGTGTTATTTTCGCAAATCATTCGTGCTGATATAAAAAAGTGCATCCTCTTTGAATGATTACACTGCTTGAATGCATACAGTAACTATATTCATATTTTTCATGTGTTACGCTAATCCAATTAATGCAAATTAATGTATTTTGGGGCGGTTTAAATACACATTCATTATTAGTTATGTTTACTATGCTTAGGTTAGTAATTATGGACATAGATTCCGTGGAGTGGGTGTGATGTATTTCCTATATCAATATTCCTGCTTCTGACCCTTGCCCGGTTAATAAATCAATAGTGGCCATACAACGGCACGGAAACCCGCTTTCTGATTAAGTCATAGCGCATGCTACCACATTAAGCAAGCACTATCCTCCAGCCCCCATAGAAAGCATACCGAGTTCTCAAAACAAATCAAACCTCCAGCAACCTGGGAAATCCCCTGCAGCTATTGTTTTGATTTAGCCAAGAACTCCAGTAAAGAATGTAAGAACGACCAGTTCTTATGACATCCTTATTGACGTATTTATGTCCATCCTTACGTCAATCTCGGCACCTTTCAGGTATAAATATTACCGACATTGCCCTAAGCAACACACGGTGGTGGTGACGAGATTGGAGCAGCGCGACTTGCCGAGGAGCCCAGCTGATAGAGAAAGCCCACGGACGCTGCCCCTCCCTTTTGACGCGCTGAGAGAGACGCTGCCTTTTCTCCTGCCGAGAAATCCAGCTCCGGCGTTTCCAGCCGCCCTCGCAGGCAGCTGGGATATCAAGTCCTGAGATTGAGATACCAGCCCTCCAGCCTTCTAAATCCCAGGTACAGAACTGAATAACCCCTTACAGAGAATTCTTGAGTCAGACCCTTGGCAAAGCAAACTTAACTTAAACTGCTACTTATCTACTCCCGCCCACGTATTAGGCTTAGGTCAGGTACACTGGGGTAGGCGTAGTTAGAAGCATCAGTTGAGTACGATAAGTCAATGTATATATGTATGTATCTATTTTATCCATTTTAAAGTATCATATGGCTAAGAAACCATATCAATGCTTTTACAGTATTATTTTATAATTCTGCTTTTACTCTATGCACTGTACTTAACTATAAGTATTGCAATAATAGCGATTCATTTCTCTTGTACGAGAAAAGAGACTGATCAATAAATAACACCTTTTTATTGAACACGCCCGTCTCTTCCTTTTCTCTACAATCTGGTGAAACTAAGAATGCACGTACTGACTGAGTAAAATAAGTTGTCTTTTGTTTTCACACGACTCTAGAGATATACTCTTGATTAGGGGAGAGCAAAGTTGTCATGTTCTATGGTTGTCAGAAACTAAATCCCTTCTCGTCTATCCAGGGAGGTTAAACTCCTCCTTGCCTATTCGAGAAAGTTTCTAGTGAACTCTGAGCTAGCTGGCACACATAAACTTTAAGTCTAATATTGTCAGTAGAAGACCTAGTTAACCACAGTCCTACGTCTATACTATTGAAGATATTATTCCAATGCGCAGAGCCTATTGGGAAAATAGGAACTACACTACAGGTCCACACTTGTAATACCAAGCCGTCCAAGTAAGCCACCATATAGTCTTCCTGAACTTCCCCTGATCTTCCATAAAGATTAACATAATAGTCTCCCTTTCAGTCTCCCCTTCATTAATACAAATCGCCCGTCTGTATCAATAATTTTGTGTGTTGCATGGAAGGGGGTGCCGGGCTTGATACATAAAAGGGCCCCTCTAGCATATGCTGAATAGGTTGTCACGAACAACTGGCCTCGCCATCTACGCTTGAGCATGGCAGCTTCTTCCATCATCAGGTGTGTTTCCTGAAGGATTACTATTTGAGCGCCTCTGCATCTAATGTAATTTAGGATACTATAGCGTTTGGAGGGAGAGCCTATGCCCTGAATGCTCCAGGATATCAGCTTAAACTCCTCTAGTGTGCTTGGGGAGTTAGCCATTTCTGCATAAAATGAACCCACCCACCCCCCTTCCCAACAACAAACCTCGACCTGAGTCATGTGTGGTGGCCCCCAGAGTAGCAAACAACAACTCCAATACTACAACTCCCAACCCCAAGAGCGTACTGGCAAAGGCCAGCTGCCTAAATGTGCAAACAAACATTAGTTCAGTTAGAACGCCGCCTTCAGTTGCTCAGGCAGTACACTTTGGTGTGAGGTGTGAAAGTCAAATATCCTTAGAAGGGCATTGTTTCCTTCTCAGTACCACAGTTCGTGGGGAGGCCTACCAATGCTCACCCCTGGGAATCATGATGTGTGAAGTCTCTGGTTCTCAGACACTCATGTAAGCCTTTCCTACAGATTTCATCTCCGTTAAATAATTTCATCCGCCATGCACAGTAACTTTCGGTAAGTCCGATTCATTTCCTGTGTTATCTTCTGAGTCGGTTGAGTGAGCTAGTTGTTCAGAGGATGAGCCTATTAGTTTGTCCGACTTTTGAGGCATCAACAACAATACCACGGCTTGCAGAGCAGCTTTTCTGTCCAGTTGCATCTTAGAGGTTGTGGGCTTCTGGAGTGCACTTGCTTTCTTGGGGCTGCGTTGTCTGTTCCTTGCTGTGTGTTTTGCCCCCTGGGGACCCTGTTGTGGTCTGAGCAGGGGCGTGCCTTTTTTGTACGCTTCCAGCCAAGACCATGTCTCCTCTGCTGTGTTGCAGAAATGCATGGTGCCACCACGGATAATTCTGAGCTTCGCCAGGAAGATCAAAGAGTACTGCAAGCTGGCTTCTCGTAGGGCCCTATTGGCCTTGATCAAGGAGGCTCGCTGTTCCTGCACTCGGTTTGTGTAGTCTGGGAACATCAAGACTTTGCTGTTGCCCAGGATGTAAGACCCCTGGGCGTGCGCCTGTTGTAGGATTGAGGCCCGATCTTTATAATGTAAGAGTTTAGCCGCCACAAGTCTTGGAGGTCTCCCCGGGGCAAGCGCACGTCCAGGGACTCGGTGAGCCCTCTCTAGGACAAAGAACTTGGAGAGGGCGTCAGGGGGCATTTCTTCTCTCAGCCATTTTTCTAGGAACATTAACATGTCCGTGCTCTCTGAACCCTCTGGAATGCCCACTATCCTGATGTAATTTCTTCTATTCTGCCCTTCGGTGTCATCCGCCCGTCGTTCTGGCTCAGTCACTCGTGTTGTGAGGTCATCCAGGCACATAGCCCCTTGTTTGTGTTCTGGGAGAAGCTTGGCAATTGAGGTTTCAACTTCTTTGACCCTGTCGCACAGCTTACGGTGTTTGGCTTGTAACAGTCCCAGCCCCACTGACACTGCCGTTATATCTTGTTGTAGTGCATCCTTAGTGTCTGCTATCGCATCGCCGCGAGTACTTTGTGTAGGTAAAGGGGCAGTAAGGTTTCTGTGTCTGCAGGTTCACCACCATCTTTTTCAGTAGGCAGTGTGGAGGGTTTGCATGTGTTAGGTTGGGTGTTCCCTGCCTTGCTCTTCGGTTTCGGCATCTTGACACCTTTTATGGAGAGTGAGGTGTAGGAAGAAAGTTCAATTTCTCACTAGACCCTCCTTTCTAAATCCTCACCACTCAGAGGATCTCTAGAGACTTATATCGCAAGTTCCGCCGGTGATTCTGCGGTCTTTAGTGATTCAGATGCCCAGTGGCAGGGATCTGCGTTATCCTATGCATATCTCCACCTTCACCTTCATGCCAGTGCCACTAGCACCTCTCTCAACGTTGCAGGCCTCGATTACTCATCCCGTACTAGCCTTTTCTCCCTCGCTGCTAGCGTTGCTCCCAGGGGGGGCCCACTCCCTCTTCACCTGATTTTAGGCCCTATACGTCTTCCCTGCACTGGGCTTGCCGTTTTCAGTGCTCCAGGGTCTAAGGATAGCTTATGCTGCCGGTCAGGCCCATTCCTTCCCTCAGTCTGGCCCAGTGATCGTCGATCAGGTATAACTGCGTGTTAGAATTGGGGGTCTCTAGTTGGCAGAGGTAGGTACCTTTAACCAAATAGGGACCCTTGCTTCAAGTCAGGGTAGGAGGCTACACTCCTAAAATAACCCCTGCTCACCCCCTTGGTAGCTTGGCACGAGCAGACAGGCTTATCTCAGAGGCAGTGTGTAAAGCATTTGTGAACACATACAGTAATACTGTGAAAACAGTATAGCTGGACACCACACAGGTGTAGAAAAATAAGTAATCTTTACTAGACTTAACACAAGACCAAATGACAAAAATCCACAATACTGTAATCCAAATAAGTCTTTAAGATGGTAGAAATAGCTTAGTTCACTATAGATTGTAAATGCGACTCTTTACTCTCACAGTACCTGGGATGTGTAACGCAAAACAAACAAAAGGGTCGCAGGGAAGGTGATGCGCCGTTCCTTACACTCAGGGGAGTGGATCTGTTGGTTCCTTACTGCTGGGCAGGGGAGTTGAGGCTCGCTTCCTTACTGTTTGGGGAGTTGACCCACCGGTTTCTTACTGCGATCCGATGCGATAACGCTCCGGTGCGATGCAACAAAAATGGCGACTTGGTTACGGTGCAACAACGAAGATGTGATGCGTGCACCCCCGACGGCCGTGCGGCGACTCAATAAACTTCTGAGTCGCGACAGGCCTTGTGACACGCTTCTCCGGTGATGCGACAGCGAGCTCTGCGGCAACGACACGCTTCTCCGGTGATGCGACGCGCTTTGGTGATGTGATGGCGACAGCGGCTGCACACTTCTTCGGCAATGTGACGGCAACTGCTGCGGGGGAGGCACGTTCTCTTCGTTGAGTCAGGCTTCCAGCTCCTAGTGACACGCAGTCTCTTAGAAGGCCCAGCATAACAGAAGGCACTTCAATTTCCAGCAAGGGAATTTAGGGGGGAGCTGGTGGTGAAGTCTTGTATCCCTGAGACTTCAAGCAGGAGGCAAGCACAGTTCAAGCCCTTGGAGATCCTTCTTCAAGATGATGAAAGCACACTCAGTCGTTTTTCTCCTTTCTTTGGCAATGAAGCAACCACTGCAGGCCAACCCCCAAACACACATCACAGGGCTAGTCTTATCCTTCAGCTTCTCTGGTTTTTCTCCGCAGCAAATGGTCACGTTGATTCCCAGAAGTGATCTAAAGTTCTGGGGTCTGGGTCTCCCTTTTTATACACCAAAATCCTTTGTCTCTGAAGGCAGAGAGAGTGTGTACCTAGTCCAAACCAGTTCTGGGTGCATTCTGCCAGTGCACAACTTCTTCTTTGTCAGTGTGGGCCAGGTTCATCAGACACACCGCAGGAGATGGATCCAGCATTGTGGAAGGCTGTCACAGCCCTATTCAGGCCCAGGTGCTATTCCTCCCACCACTCCTCATGCAGATAGGTCTAGTCAGCCTTGTACTGACTCACCCTGTCTCATGGAGCCACCCCAGCCCCTGTTACTCAAAAACCAGACATGGAATACACAACCTAGTAGAGGCAGGCTTGGATGGTTAGGCAAGAAAATATCTACATTCTAAAAGTGGTATTTTCAAACACAGAATGTTAAAACCAACTTCACTAAAAGATGCAGTTTATCCTTCTGTGGTCAGGCATACAAAACTCAAACTTCTACCTAGTTCCCTGAGTAAGTTAATATTATAAGATGTTGTAATCAAACTACCCATTCTGGCCTATGGGAACAGGTAGCCTTACAATAGTGAAAAATGAAATATGCTGTAATTCACCATCAGGGCATGCCACACACACCAGTCCATGTCCTACCTTCTACATACAATGCACCCTGCCCTTGGGCCTACCTTAGGGGTGACTAACATGTAGAAAAGGGAATGTTTGTGGACTGGCAAGTAGGAGCTCTTGCTAAGTCGACATGGCAGCCCGAGGCTGCACACAGGCTCTGCAATTGCAGGCCTGAGCCATAGTTTACAAGCTGCTCCGGGGGGTGGCACAATCAGTGCTGTAAGCCCACCAGCAGCATTTGATTTACAGGCGCTGGGCACACGCTGTGCACTGTACTAGGGTCTGACAAGTAAATCAAAATAAGCCAATCATGGAGTCACTAATCCATTACAGTACTTTACAATAGGGAGCACTTGCACCTTGGCACTGATTAGCAGGGGCAAACTGCCCAAAGCATCTAGACCAGCAAAACATAGCAGAAACTCAGGAGGCAACAGCAAAAAAATGGAAGGGAGAGCCACGTCAATGGTGCCAGGTCTAAATCCTCATCCCTCGGCAGCTCACTGTGTTTGCCGCCACAACCCAGCCTCTCAGGTCCCACTGGGTTGAGCTCATATCTGCCAGGTGTTCTGGGGCCGAGCTCCTCGTCCCGTGCAGATCCCGGTACATTGCTTTCGGCCGGGATATGTTCCTCCCGCCACCTTCATCAATCTGCCACTCTAACCACTTAAGGGCCCCACACCCTCGGCACGTCTGTGCCTCTGTCTAGTGCTCCAGTCCAGGTTCACTGCAGTGTGGCCCGTTTCTTTGCAAGGCCGAGTGCGGACTCCTGGGAGGTTAATCTCCCCTGCCGTACCACCAGCGTCTCAGGCCTGCGGCCCGCGTCAGGTTCGTTGTTCGCCTCTCTGTGTCCCAGCAACTACGGGAGCTCTCTTTTTTTTTGCTCATCCCGCTTCCATGCAGCTACTGCTTTATTTCAACCCCTTGGGGAGGTTGACTTGTCACCCAGAAATGGTGAAATAAAGGATTTTGGCCTGACCAGGACAGAACTTCGCACTTATACAACCGCCATGTTGGTGCTCCCGGCCACGCCCAATGAGCAGGAATTGATCAAGCAAAATATTTTTAAATAATCTCGCTACATCACTAGCAAGTAATGCAGATTATTTATGGTTAATCACAAAAAAATCACAGTGAACATATAGACACAGCGCAACTGCAATCCTAGTGCATGGTATACGATCATTTCTGTGAGTCCTATTATACTGATACGGTAATCTGGTATCGCAGTCAGCAAAACTAGGCATGGCAGGCCACAGCACCAAAAATGCAGTTGCTTCTCATAGGGGAACTATAGTAATTCTGTGGGATCCCTGGAAGAAACAATTTCCTTTGTGGTTGTCTCATTCAACCGATGTAATTCACCAGACCCTTGGAACAGGTATGTCACAAATGACCCCAATGAGCATTTGATGCATGGGGCCCAATGATCCTAGGGGATCCCGCAGGTTTCCGCTCAGAGACTCAGTACATTTTCAGACAAAGGAGGGGGGTTCCACAGGCCATTCTCCCTCTGTAGTGCAGTGCTGCTTTCACAGTCGTGCAGGCCCCCGGAGGTGTAGCAATAGCAACGTGATGGGTGGGTGCGGTTTCCTTCGCAAGGACCAGTTCAGACTGGTTCTTCTTTTGTTGGCGCTGTAGCTCCCACGGCCATGCTAGTGACAGCACAGCCCAGTACTCTCGAAGTGAAGGGTGGATGCAGCTTCACTCGCCAGGGCTGGTTTCTCTCCTACTTAGTTTTACGGACCCACAGCTGCCCGAAGCAGGCTTTACATGCCACAAAGGTGGGAACTTTCGGGGTGGGGACAAAGCAGCTGGGCACTCGAGGATCCCTCTGGAAACTTGAGGTGGGAAACAAAGCCGTTGGGCACACAAGGATCCCTCCATACGACCCAGAAGTGCTCATCATGCACTGATTCGTAGATTATGAAGCAATCATAGCTCCTCGAGTAGCACATTGCTGCTGGCCTCCTGTGAGGTACAGGCCCTGAGATTGCAAGAACAGGGGGCAAGTCAACAAGCACTTGAAGAACACTTGGGTAACATAGAGAGTAGAAGGCAGGCCAGCACAAATGTACAGTTGCAGAGTGGCAGTCCCTCCAGCAGGCAGCAGGCCAGCACAACAAAGCAGGTAGTCCAAATGGCGTTTTCTCTGGGCAGCACAGTAGTCCTCTGGCAATGCACAGATTGTAGAGCCAGCAGCATCTGGTTACAATTGCCACGCGGTGTTTAAAAACAGGGGTCAGAGCCCCACTACTTATACTTAAAAATGTCTTTGATGAATTGGGGACATCAAAAGGAACCATAGAAGTGCGTATCAGTCCCTTTCAACCCAGCCCTGGCTCTAGATGAATTGTAGGGGATAAATCAGCCCTTTGTGTGAGGGCAGGGTGCAACCTGTACAAATGTAAAGTGTGAACCACCTACCCCAGCTCAGGAAGACTATCAGTATGCAGATGAATACAGATCTATCCCCTGTCACACACAACACTTTCTGTGTTGTGGTTGTCTGAAAAGTATGCACCAAGTGAAGCTGTCACCGAGCCCAGATGTGTATTGGAGTCAGACTGCAAAGCACAAACAATTATAAGCATAGAGAAATACACACTTTTTAAAAGTGGCATTTCTACAATAGTAATGTAAAATCAAACTACACCAGTAAGCAGGATTTATCACCACTATTCCATACATACCAAAATTGGCAATGCCACTCCTTTCTGATCAGGAATTACCACTAGAAAATATATAAGGGAATTCCCAATGCTAGCCTATGAGAGGAGTAGGCCTCACAGCAGTGAGAAACAAAATAGGCTGCTTGCCAGTACAAGGACATCCCACCTTTTACATACACAGAATCCTGCCCATATGGCTCCCTTGGGCCTACCTTAGGGGTGACCTATATGTTGCAAAAGAGGAGTTTAAGGCTCAGTAAGCAGATTTAAATTCCAAATCAAAGTGGCAGGAAACTGTACACACAGGCCCTGCGGTGGCAGACCTGAGACTGGACTGAAAGACTACTTCTGTGGTTGGCACAAGCAGTGCTGCAGGCCCACTAGTAACATTTCATTTACAGGCATTGGGCATATGGGATACCACTTTACAAGGGACTTACAAGTAAATCATATATGCCAGACAGGTGTAAACCAATCATACCTTGTTTAGAGGAGAGAGCACATGCCCTTTTATACTTATTAGTAGTTGGAAAGTGCCCAGAGTCCTACAGCCATCTAAAAGAAGGTCAGAAAAACAGACAAAGGAAGAAAAACATTTTGGAGATATTGCTGCAAAAGGGGCCAAGTCCAACAGTGCCAAAATGGTGCACCTCCCCGAGGGTGGCATAACTAGGAGAAATACCTTAATTTGTCCTCATTGCTTCCTCTTTCTACATATGCTGCATTCTGCCTCTAAGAGTTGTTTATGTGTAGGGAGGTATTCCTTTTTGAACAAAAACAGTCCTGCCCAAAACGCAGGAACGCTTGCACCATAGAGCAAGGGTTCCTGCGTTGGCGCTAAGCAGCATATACTACAGCAGCGGTGGGAGAGAGCAGAAGTGCACTATACCTTAGTAAATGTTACACATTTCTGTTATTTCCCTTTTACACAGCACAGTTGCCTTGTTGAATTGTGTTGCAATACATGAAAGAATCGTAAATATGGACCTTAGTATGCCTAAAATGTGGCTATCAGTTCTAGGATTCTGTTGGTGTGGTGATTTTAATGTCAACTGCCCCATCGAAACCACCACCTTCTCCGACGACTGAAACATGCTGAAATCACCCCCTGTTCAAGAAGCCGTCCACCGACCCGACAGACCTCAAGAACTTCAGCCCATCTCCTACCTCCCTTTCCCAGCCAAGGTCATTGAGAAGGCCATCGATGCCCAACTCTGAGTTCCTCAAAGAGAACCACGTCCTGGAAACCTCCCAATCTGGCTTCTGAAGCAACTGCAGCACTGAGACTGTACTCCTTACCACCACCGACGATATCCGCTCCCTCCACGACCGGGGCAAAACCGAAGCCCTCATCCTACTGGACCTCTCACCCGCCTTTGACACTGTCTCCCTCCACACCCTAATCACGAGACTCCACAATGCCACCATCTGCCCTGAGCCCCACCCTCTTCAACATCTACATGGCCCCCCACTCAGCTATTGTCAGAAGCCACAGACTCAACATCGTCTCCTATGCTGACAACCCCCAGCTGATCCTCTCCCTCACCAACAAACCTGCAGTCACCAGAATCAACTTTTACAGCGAATGAAGACTGTGGCTACCTGGATGAAAGAAGCTGCCTCAAGTTCAACTTGAACAAGACCAAAGTACTCATCCTGGAACACACCACCTGAGGAGGGGATGACTCATGGTGGCCCGCTGCACTAGGAACCCGCCCTACCCCTACGGAACATGCACTCAACCTCGGTATCATACTGTACTCCTCGCTCACAAAGAACCGCCAAACAAACGCAGTATCCTCATCCTGATTCCACACGCTCCGCCTGCTTTGAAAGACATTCAAATGGATCTCCAAAGATTCCAGAAATACAGTCACCCACGCACTCATCACCAGCACACTTAAGTATGGCAGCGCTCTCTATGCCGGCGTCACCCAGAAACAGCTCAAGAAACAACAGAACGTCTAAAACACCGCAGCCAGACTGGTCCTCAGCAGCCCCCGCTGCAGCCACATAACACAACACCTCCAACAACTCCACCGGCTCCCAATCAACAAGAGAATCACCTTCAAGCACCTCACACATGCCTAAAAAGCTCTCCATGACACAGGACCAGAATATCTGAACCACTACCTCTCATGCCCCACATCTGTTTTCGTAATTGCTAATGAAGAATAAAATATTTAGATGAAAAGACTTTTATTTTAATGTGCTTACTGGCTTATGATTGATAGTATCACAATAGTTTGCAACTTTGATGTTGGTTTTTATATTTTTATGTTTAATTTGTTCTATATATAACCATTCAGCTTTGTAATCTCATTTCTTAAAAATGTAATGTTGACCTATGGTTTTGCCGGTTTGTAAAATAAATCATCTAGATTGATATAAGACTTAGGTGAAAAGGGATCTTGTCTGTTTGTTCCCTTGTATTTTTGCCTTTGCCTCCAATGTTTATACTGTGTGTTGGACTTCGCTTTTGCTGGTTTAGATACTTTTGGGAACTTTGCCACTGCTGTTCAATGCCAAAGTGTAAGTGCTCCCACTGTAAATTGTCGGCATGGATTAGTGTTTCCATAATTGACTTATTTGGTTTACCGTTACGTCCCTAGTACAGTGCACTGTGTGTACCCAGGACCTGTAAACCAAATGCTGCTAGTGGGCTTGCAGCACTGATTGTGCCACCCATAGAAGAAGCCTTGCAAAAGGGTCTCAGGCAGCCTGCCATTGCAGTGTCTGTGTACAGTCTAGAACTGCCATGTCAACCTGGCACGTGCACCCACTTGCCAGGCCCTAACCTTCCCTTTTCTTACACGTGAGTCACCCCTAAGGCAAGCCCAAGATACCCCTGTGGGCAGGGTGCAGTGTATGTGAAAGGTAGGACTTGGCCTGATGTGTGTGATATGTCCTAATACTGAAATACTGCCAAGTTTGTTTTTCACTATTGAAAGACTACCTGTCCCGTAGGATATCATTGGTGTTTACATATAACAACTGATAAATACAACTTCCCAGTGGAACAAGGTAGAAGGATGGCGTTTAGTATGCCTAAACTCAGAATATAAAAATTCATATTTTAGTAAAGATGATTTTTATATTGTGTGTTTGGAAATACCACTTTTAGGAAGTAGGCATGTTCTTGCTTAGCCATCCAATGTGCCTCTGATAGGTGTGTGTATTGACTGTCTGGCTTTGGAGTGACAGAGGCTGAGGATGTGCATTCTGTTCAGACAGCCACTGGGGAGGTTGAGGTATGTGATGCCTTTGCTGGGTGAGTCAGGGCTGGGCTGAATAGACCTGGGATGCATTTAGAGTTGGGGAAGAAGATTTCCTTTCATCTGAATGAGCTACGTCTGTCTTGCCACTTCCTTCCGAGAAGCAGCTCGAGAGAGGAGAGAACTGGTTTGGACTGAGCACAGGGCCTCTCTGGTACCAGAGAACAAAGAGAAATGGAGTATAAATGTCAGGGCACAGACCGCTGAACTTTAGATCACTTTTGGAATTCAAGAGGAACCTCTGCCAAGAAGAAGAGCTGGGAGAAGCTGGAGGAGAAGCTGTTTCTGCCAAGGAGAGGAACTGTGTGTGTATCCTGCTTGACAAAGTATCTCCAAGGGCTTGAGGTAGAGATTGCATTTTTCAGGTATTCTTGCAAATTGAAGGATATCTTGCAAAGTAAATAAAGTTTTTCTTATTTTTCTAAACTGGTATTGTGTGCATTTGTAATGTTTTCACTGTGTTACTGTATGCATGTACACATGCTTAACATACTACCTCTGAGATAAGCCTGTCTGTTCGTGCCGAGCTACCAAGAGGGTGATCAGGGGTTATTTTAGAAGAGTATCCCCTTTACCCTGACTAGGAAGAAGGGTTCCTACTTAGACAAAGGTGCAAACCATTGCTAACTAGAGACCCCCATTTCTTTATTTTTTTTTTTATTGAGTTTTTTGACATCAGCAGAGAGGAGAAAAAAAACCCAATCAACATCTAGAAACTACAAAAAGAAACAATAATACAGTTCAAATCCATAATAAACGGAGTTGCCAAAAACAATAGATCAATTGCTGTAAACCATAAAGCAGGGAAAATACAGAGTAAGAGGAAGGAAAAAAAAGAGACAAGAAACCGAAGAACATCGTAGCTGTAAACCAGAATCGATAACAAAAGCATCTCAATTTCCTATCCAGTTAATAACTGGAAACCATAAGTTGCGACCAAGTGTCTTCTTTCTTATACCTTTCAATTTGTATAATGCGTTTTTCAAGATAATACATAGATAAAAGCTTATTTCGCCACAAAATAATATACGGTGGTTCTTCATCAAGCCAGCCTAACGTTATACAAAAACGAAAAGCAGACATACATATAAACACAAATCCAGTAACTGGATCTGAAATCAAATTAGCCGCATTTTCTTCACAACCAAACAAGACTAAAGATGCTGTTAATTTAACTGGAATGGACAATTCGATTGTAAGAAAATGCTCTACATCAGCAATAAATCTTGTCAATTTTGGACAATCAAAAAACATGTGTATTGCGTCGGCCCCATAATATTTGCAGCGACTACAGCTTGTCCCACGCCCTACACTCCATTTAGCTATCTTCCCTGGTGTATAATAGAGCCCGAAGACGGACATATATTGCTGGCTGATGAGTGATCCATTCATTAAAACATTTCTAGCGATTACTAAACTTCTCTCTATGTTTACACATGAGATATTCAGTTTATTTTGCCATTTGATCGCTACAATCTCTAAATCATCCTCCCTCTTTTCCAAGATTAATTGATACAAAAATCCAATTCTTTGCCGGTGTTTAATCGCTTCTAAAATTTCAATATTCCCCAGAAAAATTAAAGACTGTGACAACTTCTGCAAGCAGAAACTGCGTACCTGAAGATATTTAAAATAATCAGAGCGAGGTATGTGATAAGTGTTTATCAAATAATCAAATGAAACAAAGTCCTTCCCTGTAAATAGATCTCCCAATTTCTGAATGCCTAAGTTATACCACCTATACATTACCCCATCCTGAAATATCGCTGGCAAAAAAGAGCAGTTCTGCAGAGGTGTGTATTTCATAGGTTTCTACTGAGCCGAAATTTTCTTTTAACAGATCGCCAGATAAGAAATGCTGTGTCAAATATCTTGAATTTAGTCTTTTTGTAGTAACTTGGCTCTATGATCCGATTTAAACACTGTATAGCCTCTGTGCCCAAGAGCATTTCATAGATCGATGGGGTCAGAAAATCCTCTATATGATCTTCCGATAATAAGAGTACGCCCATGTATTGCATTATTGCCATCCAGTGGTAGAGTTGGGAATTTGGCATGCCCCACCCCCCTCTATCTCGAGATAGCTCGCAACTTTTTAGCGCTCTCCTAGCCCGGCGGTACCTCCATAAAAATCTGCAGCTCATTCTCTCTAGACGAGCAAAATAGCCTGATGGTATTAAAAGCGGTATGGCTCGGAATATGTATAGAAATTTAGGAAAGATAAGCATTTTTATCAAATTGCTTCGACCTAGTAAGGAAAGCTCCAGATTGTTAACCCTTTCTAAAATTCTATTGGAGGATACTATTACTGGATCTAAATTAATAGGAATAATGTCCTCAATGGTAGCGGTAATTTTAATTCCAAGGTATATGGCCTCTTTATCTATCTTCATGTTCTCTGGACATCCTACCACAGAGTGTATAAGCTGAGTTGTATCAATATTCAGTTTATAACCAGAGAAACAGCCAAATTCCTCTGCTAACTTTATAATATTGGGTAATGCCGCATTGAGTTCCGCCGTAACCAGGGCAATATCGTCAGCATAGGCACATACTTTTATTTCCCAGCCATTTAACTGTACTGGTTTAATTGCAGAGTTCTTTTCCAGCTTTCGGATAAAAGGATCAATATATAAAGCGAATAGCAAGGGGGAACAGGGGCAACCCTGTCTCGTCCCCCTTGCTATCTGCACCAACCCTGACAGAGAGCCCGAAATCCGGATTACCGCAGTCGGTTGGGAGTAAAGTGTTCTTATTGCTTTAATAAACTCTCTGGGAATCCCCATCTTCTCCACCGCTGACCACAGAAAGGCCCAGGTGACCCAGTCGAACGTTTTTTCGGCGTCCAACAGGGCCACCCCGACCGGTGAGCCAGTCCCCTGAGCCCAGTCAAGCAAAGATATTATTCGCCTAACATGATCCGTGGTACCTCTACCCTGTATGAAACCATGTTGTCTTATTGAAACAATCCCTGTCATGAGATCATTTAGCCGGTTCGCTATAAGCTTCGAGTAGATTTTACTGTCAGTATTCAGTAAAGAGATTGGCCTATAAGACCCCATCTCTTCAGGATTTTTTCCTTTCTTTTTAAAAATAACAATGATTGCTTCCACCCATGATTGTGGGGCTCTCCCCTCAAAAGCTCGTTGACATATTTCCACCAGTTCTTTTTTAAGTTGGGTTCTAAATGTTCTGTAGAACTCCAGCGGAATGTTGTCTGGCCCTGTAGCTTTACCCAGAGCCAGCCCTAAAATCGCTATCTCTATCTCTTCCCATTCAGGAGGTGCCAAGAGATTCATACGCTGAGCCTCCGATAAAGGCACAGAGCTTGTTTCCTTTAAGTATTCACTCGATTCAGTGGAGTCCCCTTCCTCACTATAAAGTCATTGGTAAAACTCTTGAAAAGCAGTCAGAACCCCTCCTCTAGTTTCCTGTATAATCCCCTTTAAGTCCCTGACTTTCAGAATATCATTATATACCTGCTTCTCCCTTGCTCTCTTTGCTAACAGCCTACCAGTTTTTTCCCCAAACTCGTATGCTGTTTCCTCATATTGAGTGTAATTAATGGCGATTAGATCGGCTATTTTAGAATAAGCGTTAGCTCTTTTAATCGAGAGATCTTTTTGGGCCAATTTACTCAAGTCAGATTCCCCTCCTTGCCTTAGGACCTCTGCCAACTTCTCTTCAGCTCTTATAACTTCGTCAAAATCCTTCCGTTGTTCAGTTAAGACTTGTTTACGCTTAAACCCCGAGTAGCTGAGAGTCTCCCCACGGACCACAGCTTTAAATGTGTCCCATACCATTTCATGAGTTGCTGTGCCTTTATGAAAGGTAAAACATTCCTCTATTACTTTAGAAATATATTAACAGTACTGTGCTTCCAGTAATAATTTACGCTCAAAAGACCATCGTGGGGGTTCAGTTTTACCCTCTGTTTCGACATTTAATTCCAACACTACAGGATTGTGATCAGAAATTAATTTGGGATGGATCTGGACTTTAGCTTGTGTTAAGAAAACATGTGAAATAAAGAAATAATCCAGTCTAACAAATTTTAGGTGGGGAGCAGAGAAATACGTAAACCCTGAGTGATTCGGGTTCTTTTCATGCCAAACATCAAAAAGGCCATGATCCTGAAGTAACCCACGTAAAGCAGTGTATACAAGTTTTTTCTTACCAAAATATACTGAATTAGATCTTATGTCAGCCTTTGGCTCCACATTATTATTATAATCTACACTTAATAGAACAGGAGTAATCCACTGTGCCAGTTCTAAATTAATAAGATTAAATACTTCTGGATCGTCTAAATTTGGGCCATATATATTACAAAGTGTGAACCCCTGCCGTCCCCCCTTAAATTCTGCTAACACCCATCTTCCCCATTTATCTGCTACCGTCCTTATACAATCTACCCACCCCCTCTTTTTTAGTATCGCTACCCCTCTTTTAACTCCGGATTGTTTGGAGCAGACTACCAGTTCCATCCCCATGTTCTTTAAGTATTCTCTATTAGCCCACGCAATATGGGTTTCTTGTAAACAGTGTATATCTATACCCAATATCTGTATAATCTTAGCTAATACTTGCCGTTTTCGAGGATCATTTAAACCACATACATTTAATGGACATATCTTAATCTTTCTGGCCATCTGTAATTAATTTCTCTTATCGTTCTTATATCTCTAGCTTTCAAAGGAAACCTCACAGCATACATTTTACATATTAACAAAAACAAATTTAGATCCTCTGCCAATGTCATTTTCACCCCCCGTCACCTAAACCCCGTGCCCCCCCTTCTCCCCCCTTTTTCCCCCACCCCTTCTATCCTGCCCTTCCCTCCCCCCTCCCAATATTCCCATCTCATGAGGCCCAAGGACCATAAGTCCCTGCAATGATGGAGTATCGTGTCCTCCCCCCCACAGTCCCCTGTGCAACCATATAATCAGCAACCACTCTCTAAGGTCAATTACAGAAATATATAAGTTATGTCACCATTATTGTTCTATCTCTCGGAGTTCTATAAGGTTTCTAAGAACTCTTTCGCCTGGATTTCTGACTGGAAGAACCTGGTTTGATCTTTAAACATGACCTTAAGTTTCGCCGGATTTTGCAAATATGCAACAGCACCTTTCTTTTGAAAATCCGGGATCAGTTGCCTTAAATGCCATCTCCTAGAAACTGTTGCCTGGCAAAAATCCGGTCTAACAAAGAAATTACACCCCTTGGCTTTAGCCTTCTTGTCTGGTCTAGCCAGGTCATAAATGTCTTCGCGTGCTAAAAAGTTATTAAAGCAGACTAATATTGCCCTTGGAAGGTCCTCTTGTCCTTGACTGGGTTTCCGCACATTGAAAGGAAATCTGTGTGCCCTCTGTACTTCTCGTGTCCATTCCCACATGGTCAACTCCGGAAAGGCTTCTTTCAACAGTTCTGCGACAAACTTACGCGGATTTGTCCCTTCCAGTCCCTCCGGAATCCCAAGAAAGCGTAAGTTTTGTCTACGGGCATGATTTTCAAGTTCGCTCAACTTATTAGCCAGGTCATCACGGTGTGCCTTAATACTCTCCAACTCTTCTTTCTGTGCTGCAGCATAATCTTCAAGTACTGATATACGCGCTTCTGTTTCTGTGACTCTGTCTGCAGTCTCTGTTCCCAGTTTTATCGCCCGTCTTACTGCGTTTTTCACTTTGCTGCATGCGGCCTGCACACCTGTGATTTCTGTCTTACTCTCGGCTCTGTGACACATTATGGTCTCATATATCGTGACAAGGGTAATCTCCTGCGGGGGTGATTTCTCCGAGACACTTAATTCTATCCTTCTTGTCTCACTCGACATTTGCCTCTCCTCTAGCATTTCCCCTATTGCCGAGCCAGATACTTGAGGGTCATCTAATTTATGCTGTTGTCTTTCTTTTTTCCTCTTGATTCTCTTCCTCCCCCATTTCTAACACTATTTATTTGCAGGTTTTTTTATGTGAGCCTTTTTTGCTGGCCACTAAAAATGGACCAATATGGCAATTAGTAATGTCTTTATTTGAACATGCCTCAGCATCTTATGTTGCGACCTCCCCTGGAACAAAGCCAAAAAATTAAATATACAGTGAAATGTTCTCACACAAAATCATTTAAGTGGTGGGGTGGGACAGATGATACTCACAGCTATGTTATTGTTAATGTTATTAAAATGGATACAGCGCACGCATACCCTCGGGTGTCTTGGCACCACAACCTAGGTACCTTTTTGGCTGTTAAGCTTTCTGCAAAACAGTAGTCTCTTGGTGTGTTGCATTTATGGATGTTTGTAAGCATAAATACGTTGTATGTATATGTGTTCATGCACCATATAATGTCAAACCAACTAGTTGTTCCAATGCTTGTGTCTTTTGCAATTTCTACGGACTCCTTTCCACAGAAAAATTATGCTGACCACAATGCGGATATGCTTGCACAATGGCACAAGATTGCCTGCATTGGTGTACCAGTGCTGAAAGTGCACCAGTGCAGGGAGAAAGCAGAACTCTACCAATTTATTTATAGATATGGTACAGTTCTGCTCTCTCCAGATCATGCACCGCAGTGAAGCAACTTTGCTTGCTGCTCGCCGTTGCATCAACTCTTTGTAAATCTGTGGCCTAAGTATCTTAACCGGATAGCATACAATACTCTGAAACACAAGGAATTATACTCCGCAACTTATAGTCTGCAAATTCAGATGTTTTTCACCATTCAAAGCCTTGTGGGAGTTCCATGGTGCCATGGGATTTGTAGTCTGTCTCGTCTTGAACTATAGTCTTCTTGTGTGCGCGTTGCACAATGCAAAGCCTCACACCAACTGGATTCCACAATCTGCATATATCACTGACCTCAACTGGTTCAAAATAACTTCACACCCATAAACTTCACAGGAGTGCATCTCTGCATCTATCCTGTGACTACAGGTGAGTGTGGTTCACTGATCAGCACAGTGCTCCCCCACCCCCAAGGGCTGTTCTCACAGCAGCCAGGCTCTAGATTTATCCATATGACTCCATAAAACCTTTTAAATGTCCATGAAGTATGAAGATTATAGACCAATTCCTCTGATCACTCCTGAAGGCCTTACCCCTGGTAGCCTACTAAATGTCACAATTGTTTTCTTACAATATGTGCATCTAAAATCTTGTACATTTAATATTAGTTTTCAATATACACCTGAATAGGCACAGGGTTTGGAGCAAGATGTGTTTTTGAAGAACCATGTTTTAAAAAGGATACACGAAACAGAAGATGTATTCTCAAAGACTGTTATAATTTCAAACGGTCAGTTACAGAATTCACAATTTGTCAATGATAAATGGACCAAGACACTTGTGATCCAATGTGAAAGCCTTGTTAAAATGTAATTACTTTGTGAATGTCCAGACTGTTCACCCACAGAATGCCGGAATTCATTTTGTGGGAGCATATTACTTATCACTAGCTTTGGCTTTCTCTAATGTTTTTGTGACACCTCTTGATATCTGTGCAATTGAATTACTTATTCCTGCAATTGGCAAACAGATGCAGACAAATATAGACCTGATAGCAATATTCTAGGCTGATGCCCATGCACATAAAGGAAGGGTAACATCTGAATGGAAGAATACTTCGCTGTGTTACAGGTTAATTCTGCCTACCACAGCATCTTATTCCAGTCATTTCCTTGCAGTAACATTTGATACTTCAGCTACTGTTCAACACATTGATTCTATTATTCTATCTTTCTGAGGACAATAGCTAATTAGCTAGAAAACATATAAACTTCTACGTCCTATTATTTGCCTAATGCAGACAAGAGGTTTGAGATGGATTGAAAACCTCTGTCTGTTATCAAAACGTGTGTTACACTATGTAAACAAATGATATTATGTGAAAAGATGTATGCTAATTATTTTGAAGAGCACAACTCAGGTTATGCAATAAAATGAACAGCCGTTACAAGAATGGTAAATCCAGAATAATCATAGCTCCTGTGTGCCAATGTCTGGGAGGAACAAGTATTGGTCTTTAAAGGCCCGAGGGTTAAGCGAAGATTTTTTTTGTGACATTTGGGTTCACCCTGACAAGGAGTGTATTTATTATTTCAGTGGGCTTTCCAACCCTCTCAAACAATAGCCCAATTTCTTCCATCTAGGCATAGTATTTTGTACTGGAAAGGCATCCTTCCAATGCAAAACTATGCTAAACATCACAGAAACGCTATGGTGCAAAGAAAGGTGTGTGCATTGGCCTAGACAGCCTAATTGTGCGCAAGCGCTAAGGAGAGCAGGCCAGTGCTGTATCGTAATTGATATGCCGCATTCCTGCTCTTTCCCTCTCATGCAACGCAGTGCAGTAACTGTGGGTGCTGCACTGCATTCCATGACATGTTTGTAAATCTGGGCCCTGAGTCACAAAGCCAACTTTTTGGTTTCAGTTTCACTGAAGAAATATACAAAATGTGTCCTGCATATAATAACCTACCTATCTCATTCCTATCTTCATTTTCTCTAAGCTAAGCTTTTTTTATCGATAGACTATAACTCTATAAGTGCATTGACTTCACGGTTCATTAAAGTTATGCAATTGTTATTATGGGTCTCAACTGTCATAACAAATGAAGGTTCAATAACAGTGTTATTCTCATTCTGTTTAGATAAGGCAATTGCCTTACCATTTAGAGGATCAGGTTTATAACTAATCAGAAGAGACAAATGTCCATCTCAACAGTCTAGGAAACAATGCCCTTGATACCTTTAGAAAGTTCAGTGGTCAGTGTATACTTCTATTCCATGTTTGGCTCCATATAAATAATATCCCCATACTTCAAATATCTCAAAATTGACAAAAAATGTATGTCTGCAATTGTGTAACTCAATTCTGATCCAGAAAATGTCTGTGAATAGTGAGCCACTTCAAGCACCTGAGCAACGGTAGAAAGTCTTTGGAACACAATTCCTCTCTTCACATGGTACGAGGCATCTGTATCAACAATACATGGATGTTCAGCAGTTGGATATTATATAATCAGATGAAAGGAAAAGCAGTTCTTAAAAAAGTATAGGTGTCAGCCTGTAAATTATTGATTAAACTTTAGTGTCCTTCATTTTAATTCCCTGTGGGCTGTTGTACCCCAAAACTCCATTGGAAGTGGTATGAAATGCACGCTTACCAATTTTCACAAAAATATGATTGGTCTTTTAATCTCCAACAGTGCCTGATTATGTTGAACCTGTATTTCCAGGGAATCAGAGTAAATCAAAATTTTGTATATGTGTACCATACAAAATGCTTTTCAGTGCTCCCAGTACTTCATCAATATGTACAGAAAGACAGCTGGGACATAACACAGTCCGAACAGCGGGCCCAGTTCACAGAACTAACTTAAGACAAAATCCTAAACTTACTACTTTTGATATTCACAGAAGGCATTTAGTAGTAGTAAAGTTAGGATGTTGTCTTAAGTCTTTCTTAAGTCTGTCCTAAGTGTGTCTTAAGTTTGTGTTAAGTTTGTCTTAAGGCTGTCTTAAGACTGTCTTAAGTCTGACTTAAGTCTGTCTTAAGTCTGTCTTAAGTCAAACTTAAGACAAAATCCTAACTTTACTACTACTAAATGCCTTCTGTGAATACCAAAAGTAGTAGGACAGACTTAAGACAGACTTTAGACAGACTTAAGACAGACTTAAGACAAACTTAGGACAGACTTAAGACAGACTAAAGACAAACTTAAGACAGACTTAAGACAGACTTAAGACTAAGACAGATTTAGGACAGACTTAAGACAGACCTAAGACCGACTTAAGAGAAAATCTTAACTTTACTACTACATGCCTTCTGTGAATACCAAAAGTAGTATGTTTAGTATTTTGTCTTCTGTGAATCGGGCCCATCATGGCTTGTCAGAGTTTTCTTTTTACTACCCTTCCAGTATCTGACTAAATGATGTTCTCTTCTAATGCTGGTAAAAAAAGTTGCTTGTTTGATTTGATCTAAAAAAACAGTTATCAATGGTGGTAGAGAGAAAATACAGACTATTCTGGGTAAGACAAAACCACCAAAAATAAAAATTACATTTAAACTTGCACTTTGCGTATGTGTAGAAAAAAAATACTGAAACGAGTTAAATCTAGCTATCCAGCACCTTAAAAGTGTGTCTGGTTAGTTGGAGAATGGTAGAATCAATAAACATAGTGAATCTGAGATGATTTAGTAACTGATTACCTTTATTTCTATCAAAGATGTGAAGATGAAACATGAAAACGTACCATTTCTTAGCAGAATGACTTGACAACATATATTGGTGCAAAACCTTTATATTACGTGTTAGTGCTTTGACATTTTTAATACAGATGTCTAAAATTATATAGGTTCTAGATTATGAAAATGATTTTAGTCAAAGTAGTTTTCAAAATATTTTACAAGTTGCTACTTTCGAGATTGTAGTAGAAGGCCATTAGACACTTACTAACACTACAGAATGCTTATAAATCATATATACGAGTGCTCTTCTAATGCTTTCAAACATAAACCATGAGTTTTACACTAAATGAAGTATGAGTTTTTAAAAGATATTTGAACTGACTTTTCTGTTTAGGCGGTGTCTTTTCAGTGGTCTGATGCAATGAACCTTTACATGTTTTCAAATGCTGCTTATTTGTTCTCTCCATGCCACATTCCTTAAAGAACAAATCAACACTTTTCTTTAATTCTCCTTTGTGTGGATTTCATGAGAACCTAATCTTTCACCGCATCCATGGACAGCAACAATATTAAAGCTTTTTGTCGATAAATCTGTGAGGATGCAATAGACTGTTCTTTCTCATGGACTGCATTGGAAAATATCCTAGATCATCAATTTGTACATGCTAAACAGAATAGAGATCACATGACATCACTCCACAGTGGACTGACAACATTGTTATGATACGAAATATGCACTATAAAGACTATTGGCCTTTGGGGACATAACAATGTGAATATATTACAGCGCACAGGGAACAAATTTATCCATAATATTTTATCAGTCCCGGGTAACACTTTCTCTTTAATGTGCCCTGAAGAGCTTGGCATGTCATTCTTGAAAGATGTGATTGGGCTAGCTCACTTATTACTATGGCCGAAAATGTGATCATCACAAGAGGCCGGATTAACAAGATCTTCTATTCCTGACTGCCAGATACTAGATGGGGTAGAACAAATACTTTAAACATTAAGTACATGAAGGTTTCTTTTGAGTGCGTTTGTCTGATTTTTACAGTTCTCCCCTTTGAATTGTTCCAAACTTTAAACCACATGTTAAAAAAGCGTATCTGGAACATTGCATAAATACCTGTTTAGATATGGTCCAAAAGATGCAAAGCATTGTAAATTATGTTCAAGTTTCAAAAACCCCTGGCTCAGAACCTTACTTGGGATGGCTCATATCCCCTATCCATCATTACTGGCTTACCTTTTTCAGACTAAGCACTTTGCACTTTAAATTTGCCTCTCCTGGAACTGGCGCCTGGACTCAATACCTACCCTTCTGCAGGTGTGACAGTAGCTCAATTCAAAGCATTAGCCACTTATTTTTGTTCTGTCACTTGTACCAGGAGCCAAGATGCCGCTTTGTGATGCCTCTTCTACACAAGGCCAATGTGAGACAGTACAAGGAAGGGCTATTGTTAATGCTGCCACTAGGTTCTCTTGAAGCCTGCTTTGCCCTACTCAATTTGATAAAATCAGCATTTCACATTAGCAGGAGTTATGAACATTAAAAGTTGTTTTCCGGTCATTCTGTTTGAATTTGTAACTGGCAATGCTTTTTAATCTCATTAAATGTTATGAATTGATTCGAACATTCTTGATTTTGTTTGGATCAGCAATATGCGTTTTTTTTTTGTTTAAGAAATTTTTATTAGCATTTTAAAATGGATACAATACATATGTCATAAGAAATTTGAAACAAGAGAATAACAAAAAGAAGTACTAAAACATATGCAATGAATAATAAAAATAAAGAAGGAAATGATCCGAGAAAGATGACAGAAAGAAGAAAAGGGAGCAACAAGAAGAAAAGAAAAGAGGATAAAGGAAAGAACAAAAGGAAAGAAAAGGGCAAGAGAAGGGAAGGGAAGAGAGAAGGAGGAGAAGGGAAAGGGAAGTGGGAAAACTAAGAATCAGTGAAGAAGAGATTTAGAGGAAAGATAAGTGGTAAAGGGGAGCCAAAGGAGATCAGATTTAATTTTCAAGGGGACAGAAAAGGACGAAGCGATAGCAATCCTATGTTCATCACAAACAAAGTTCCACCAGGTGTGAGTAGAAAGTTTGGAATTATCTTTCCAACATGACAAGATAACTTTAAATGCAAGAGAAATAAACAGGTCCAGCAATCTCGCAGAAGAGGAGATAATATCTATATCAGATGACAATGATCCTAGGAAAATAGTCAGTAAAGATAACTGGGTAGGACAATTAAATACTAGCATACATGTCTTCCAAATTTTCTGCCAAAATGACAAAACATGAGAACATTCAAACAATAAATGTTTAAGCGACCCATTTTCTTTAGCACAGGACCAACACAGTAAAGAGGAAGAAGGGGAGAATTTATGAACAGTTACAGGAGTAATAAGGACTCTATGATAAATGAACAACAACGATTGGGTAATACGAGCAGCAGGAGAAACTTTAAACAATTTGGACCATACACGATCCCACATCAAAATAGAGAGGGACATATTAAGGTCCGTTTCCCATGCAATCTCAACAGCTGATTTAGAACGTTCTGAACTAGGTGACAGTAATAGAGTATAAACGAGGGCAGCTTTAGGTTGTTGGGAGGAAAATAAGGGATAAAGGGCAGAGGATGGAACTAAAGATGGGAAGACATCGGGCATTGTAAGAGAGGCTAAGTGCGACTGAATAGCAGACGTAATAATGGTATAATCAGAGAGATATGATGAGGGTAAATCAAACAAACATTGCAATTTCGAAAATGGAATGAGAGAATTATTATCAAAAAACTGATGAACAAACATAACATTCTTCTCTTTCCAATGCTTAAAATAAAATGATTTACCTTTATAACGAAGAAATGTGTTATACCATACAGCAGATAATAGAAAACTATGAAACGGAGAAATATTAGAGGAGAATATACTGTGCAATACTGTTTGGGAAAACTTTAAGATAGGGTATTTAGTCAAAAAAGAACAGTTCGACATAAATACAACATGTTGAAATGAAAGGTCCTTCAACAGAGAACGTTCTAGAAGGACCCAGGTAGGTACAGGAGTGTCAACAAAATCATAGGCTAAAGAAAAGGATTGTCTAATCAGGAAAGCAGAGTGGTACATTTTAAAATTAGGAAATCGAACTCCACCTTCAGATTTAGGACGAATCAGTTTCTGTAGCGCTATTCGAGGATGCTTATCATTCCACAAAAATTTAGTACAAATAGAGTTTATACGGGAAAAATAGGACATAGGAATTTTGAAGGGAAGCATAGACACCGTATAAAGAACATGAGGAGTAATCATCATTTTAATTGTGTCTAGTCTACCCCACCAGGAAAGAAATAATGGGGACCAGAGTTGAAGAAGGGAGGAGATTTTCTTTATAAGAGAATCAAACGTGAATTTGAGGGTATCCTTCAAGGAGGGAGTGAACCAAATGCCAAGGTATTTAAGTTTAGAGGGACACCAAGCAAAGTCAGTATTATTAAACATGTATTGGTAGCAAAGTGAATTAAGTGGGAGGACTTCAGTTTTGGATAGATTCAATTTATATCCCGAAACAGAGGAATGCAAACGAACCTCATCCAAGAAAGGCGGAAGGGAGGTTTCAGGATTAGACATGTATACCAGCACATCATCTGCATAAGCGGACAATTTAGTTTCAGTAGAAGCCAATTTACAACCAGTGAAATTAGGATTAGAGCGAATTCTCTCTAAGAAGGGCTCAAGACATAGAATAAATAACAAGGGAGAAAGGGGACATCCCTGACGAGTACCTCTAGACAAGGAGAATGATTTGGAAAATTGGTTATTGACAAAAATACTGGCACGAGGAGAGGAATAAAGGAGTTTAACCATGGAAATAAAAAAAGGACCAAAACCAAACCAATGTAGGGTGCGTATGAGATATTGCCAATTGATGCGGTCAAAAGCCTTCTCGGCATCTAAGGACAGTGCTGCTAAAGGAACCTTGAGATGTTTGCTGTGTGCAATGACATTAGAGAACAAACGAGCATTGTCCGCAGCAAGCCTCCCATTCACAAAACCCACCTGATCCGTCTTTATAAGGCGGGGGATAAGGGAATCAAGGCGAGAAGCAAGTATTTTAGCCAAAATTTTGCAATCATAATTTATTAGGGAGATAGGGCGATATTTTTTGCATTGGGTGTGATCTTTATCAGGTTTGGGAATGATGATAATTAGAGCATCCAAAAACGACCCCGAAACCTTTGCACTACTAATAAAGGAGTTGAAGAGTTGGAGAAGTTTAGGGGTAAAAAAGGTATGAAAGGAAGAATAAAATTCTACAGGCAGGCCATCTGGGCCAGGAGTTTTTGAGTGTTTGAGGGAGTGAATGGCTCGGGTAACCTCCTGAAGTGAAATTTCCTCCTCCAGGAGTGCAAACTCCTCAGGGAGGGATGGGGGAGGGGGCAGGCTCTCAAAAAAGGAAGAAACATTTGCATCAGAGGGACGGGTGTCATCAGTATATAGGGAGTGATAATAGGAATGGAATACATCAGCGATATCCTCATCAGCTGTAACCAATTTGTTTAGAGAATCATTGAAGATGGGGCCAATATTCTTACGTTCAGATTTAATTTTCAAATAGTTTGCCCGCATTTTCCCCGCTTTATTTTGGCCACCATGGAATTTGGATTTTATTTTGAGAAGGGTGTTACAAGCCTCATTGGTAACAATCTTATTGATGTCTGTTTTAGCTAGAATCAAATCATGAAGGGAGGAGGGGGACTTAGAGGAGAAATATAAATGCTCTAAGTGTTTAATCTTACGAAGTTGGGCATCATACTTTTCCCTATTCAATTTCTTTTTTTTAGCAACATAGGATATGGTAAATGCTCGGAACGCAGCTTTAAAAGCATACCAGTTATTAGGAATGGAGGTATCAGAAGGATCGTTAAAGGAAAAAAATTCAGTGAAAAATTCAGCACTTTCCTTCATAAAAACAGCATCAGATAAAAGAAAGGCATTAAATTTCCAGCGACTAAATTTAGAGGATATAAGGGACAAATCAAGGGAGGTAGATACAGGGGCATGGTCAGAGATGAAAATGGAACCTATGGTAAACTTTTGAATAGAGGGTAATAAGGATTTACTAGTCAAAATGTAATCAATTCTAGAGCGAGTGTGATGCACAGGGGAGAAAAAAGTTATATTCCAAAACATCTGGGTTACATAACTTCCATGAATCATATAAAGGACGTGCAGCAATGGCAGATTGGAAACTTTTATGGGTTTTGTCGGGCTGAAATTTACTGGAGGATAGTCTGTCAGAGAACGGGTCCAACCATTGGTTCAAATCACCTGCAATAATAAAATCAGGGCAATCTATAGAAGAAATCAGGGATTTAATAGTATTCCAAAACCTAGGGTCAGGACGTACCGGGCCATAAATATTGAGCAAAACCAGTGTCTTATTATGGATAACAACCTTAGCCATTGCCCAACGTCCCTCATCATCATGTTGAGAAGATATAATCTGTACATTCAAAGCCTTATGAAATAAAATAGCAACCCCTCCTTTTTTGAGACAAGCCGGAGAGAATACAACCTGACCCACCCACTGTCTCTTCAATTTGATAGATTCGACATCAGAACAATGCGTTTCTTGAAGAAAAACAACTTGAGAGCCAATTTTGGATAAATGAGACAATACCTTTTGACGCTTGACAGGGTGACCAAGACCTCGCACATTCCATGAGACAAAATTACACACCATTGAGGAGGGAGGTGATGGGCGACACGTGAAGATAACACATGAGAAGGGATGCACTACAAAAAAGGAAATAACAGTGACATAAACATAAAGAACAAATAAGGGAAGCTCTCAACAAATTCAGAACACAAACGTAACATCCGGTCAGAAGAACAAAATACGTCACAAAGTAAAAAAATCGGAAAAGAGATTGCAAGGGCAACAAAAGACATGAATCAGTAAAGAAAAGGAAAAGGAAGAAAGAAAGTGAAGAAGAGAAAAAAGAAATAAGTGGAAAGGAAGAAAAGAGAACAGAGAAAAGGTAGAAGAAAGTAAACAGATCAAGGCACGTATGCCTGATCGGAGAGAAAACAAAGAACAACAGCATCAGGGGTGAAGATACACCGGTAAAGGAGACAACCCCATGAGCAACCGAGAAAAAGGACACAAAAAAATGGTGAAAAGAAAATTGTAAGAGCGAATGATAAGATAATAGAAATGAACACTAGATATGAAAAATAAAAAAGATACAGGCAGAGACAATGAAGAGAAGTACACATTAATAGAAATAGAGAAACAGGAAGCAACTTGTCAGAGCAACGAGAAAGGAAAAGAAGCACAGATGATTAAGGCACAGAGTCCATCGTCGACGAAGAAGCACTTTGGAGATAGGCATGAAGCTTTTGAGGATCATCAAAGGAACGGGTTTGGCCATTATGCGTGATCTTGCAGAAACATGGGTGAAGAATGACATATTGAATGTTAAGTTGTCGCATCAGGGGCCGAAGATTTAAGAACTCTTTACGTCTGGCATTAGTCGCAGTCGAGAGGTCTTGGGAAATGAAAATATTATAGCCGGACCACTGGAGACGACGTTTCAGCCTGGCAGCTTTTAAAACAGTCATCAGCTCCGTGATTTCTAGAAAAAGCATGATGATACCATGAGGTTTGTTTGAAGCAGAGTTCAGACGGCCAAGACGGTGAGCTCTTTGAATGTTCAGAGGTTGAGACGCAGGTTGGAGATCCAGAAGTTCTTGTAGACATTTTTGTAAAAAAGATACCATATCAGAGCCTTCCAAATTTTCCGGAACACCATAAACGCGTAGGTTATTTCTACGATTGCGATTTTCCAAATCCTCCGTGTGCAGCTTAAGTTTATGAATTTCTTGCTCTAGGAGAGGGATTTTAGTGGAAACATCTTGAATATCACTAACCCTTTGCTCCAAATGTAATACTTTGCCCTCCATAAGCACCCAACGGTCTTCAATCTGCTTGAGCCTGTCATTAGTAGCACTCATAAAAGGTTGTAGGCCTCGAACCTCCTCGAGGATTGAGTCCAGGACAGGATTAGAGGAAGACTTAATGGGAGAGGGCGGATCATTTTTAAGCCTTTTCGGTTTGGTACCAGACTGAGACAACTTAGAGTCATTGGCCATGGTGAAAATGTGCGCAGGAGACAAAAGATGCAGCCAAAAATGAATAGCAAGAGATAAACTGCACTGTAGATATTGCCAATGAGGAGGAGCAAAGACACGAAGACAGTTAAAGGAAAATCGCAGGACGCTGAGAAAATGGTGGCACTGAGGTAAGAGGTAATATGAGCGCCAAGTACAGCATTAAAGGTAAAAAAAACTGATACCCAGCCTCATAAGTAGCATTAAAAATGCGCAGACCATGAGAAGAGTAATGCAAGATGGTCAAAAAGCCAGTATACATGCCATAGCAAAAAGGGGAAAGAGAGTCACGTCAAAAACTGCATGTGTAAAATGGTGGCACCTTTTCCTGACAGAGAGCTCAAAGTTATCAGAAGTATAATGAAGAGGCAACCAAAAAGGCCAGGAACAGTAAAAAAGACGTCATGATAGTGCAGAGTATGGGCAAAGCTGAATAATAATGCCCAGTATAAGGAAGGGAGAAGAAGCAGGCAGCAAAAACGGCAACACGGGCTCAGCGCACAAAATGGCGGCCGCCCGCGTCGCGTCTGAAGGAAAGATTACCGCTGTGCATATGAAGTCCTCCCTGCATGAAAAACGCTTCCGATGGCTGAATTTAGGTCCCGTCGCCTTCTGCTGCCGATGGAGCCGCTTCCGATGTGAAAATAGCAAGGAACAGCGTTCTCACGGCATAACTGATGAAAGTCCTTCGCGGAGCTCACGGCAAGAGCGTCCTCTCCGTCCGGCGCGCAAGCCACGCCCCCCAGCAATATGCGTTTTATATACTTTTATTTTAAAAATCTGTGGTCTAGTTTTGAGTGCTTTTATGGCCTCTGGCAGAATAAAGTTTATCTTGACTTGACTTGACTATTGGATTTAGGAGGAGTGGGCTCCCGTTCTCTGCTTTCTCTCTCCCTTACCTGTTTTGGCTTCCTGAGGACTCTGCTGGCAATGCTCTTAAGAACTGTGGCTGTTGCCCTCGTTCCATCACTTCCTTGACTCTATCCTGCCTGCCAAACTATCTTGTTCTTTCCATTTAGTAATGCTAGTAAAATGATCTGCTCGACTATTTGGAGCTGTCTGGTGAGAATCCAGTCTTGTACTTTCTGATTAGCTAGGATTGGAGAGGTGTGGTGTAGCGTCCAGGGCAGCTGACTTAGGAGCACAGGGTTCACAGTTTGATCCCTGGCTCTGGCAGCAGCTCAGCTCAGCTCAGCACCATGTGACTCTCGGCAATAGCTCACTTAATTTCCAAGACGGCCCCCAGCCCCTTGAGACCCGTAAGGGTGAGTAGTTCGCGCTTTACAAATATGGATTCATTATTTATTTATTAAATGCTCTATTCCCCTTTGCCTATTCTTATGGACTTTCCCCTAGCGGACTTTAACTTGAAAGAATCTTGTGTTTCTTTGAGAGATTCCTAATTGAACCATACTGTTACCTTGGATACCATCCTTTACATGCTTTGATTTAATTTGACTAAATCTTTTGATTTTTGCTGCATGCATTAGTATGCATGACAGATTTGAAAAAAAATGGTACTTGTATTCATTTTGAATCTCTAATACAATAATGAATATAATTTAAGATTTGTTGTGAGTCATGTATTTGAGATGTAATCTTCTTTCTCAGAACCTATGCATGGGAGTTTGCTACCAATTAATGGTCCTCATTGGGCAGACCAGTAGTGGTTTATCCTAGATTTTCACCCTTTACTACAACATAGAACGGTCCATCAGAGGACCAATGCCTCTGTGGTAAAGTACAGCTAGTAGATTTGAATTCTAGCACTACTATGGGTCCAGTGCTAGACGACCACCTAAAAAGGGCATCTGCTGCTGCAATGGTAATGGGTACCTATTTATTTGTAATCTCATTGATTGTTGTATAACCACAGCGTGCTCTAAACCCACCCCCTTTTTGGTCACAAATAAAGGAGAAAAAAGTGGAGACTGTGATGGTCTGTTAAATCCATTGGCTATATTATTGTCTAAATATTGTCCAAGATATTCTGACCCAGTGAGTGCATATACACCTTTACAAGTGTTAATACCCTCCCTAGGTTCCAGGTAAATCTTGCAATCACAACTTTGATTTGGAGGTAATACACTTGTCTTTTTTCTAATCAAATAAGTCACAAAATTCCTTGTAACAAGAAGGCCAGGAGACTGTACAGATAATAACAGGAGCTGTCATTATTCCAGCGACTGCTTTTGAAGGAGGACTGTGAGCCTGTACAGCTAACAATAAATAATGATTCATACAGTACTTTGAATTCAGTTGTATGGTTCTTACTGCCCAATATGTACAAGAATTATGCAAATGTAACCATGGCAGACCCAAAATCATTTTAAACGAAGGTGTGTCTGTTGAATCAAAACAGACCTATTCATGATGACTTCCAAAACTTACCAAAGAAATCATGTGTATACGAAACAATGCAAACCCTGACGACAATGCGGAGCTATATACTGTCTTACCTCTTCTGGAACTATTTCTTAATCACAGATATTTTTAAAGATTGAGCAAATGTAATGTCCATATTGTTCCCTGAGGCCCATGAATCAGTGACGACTTAGGACTTGTAGTCTGTCCCGACTCCAGAAGTGTTGCTTGTGTAGCCTGCGCGTCACAGAGGCAAAGCCACGTGTTAAGCAGTGCCCACCCGCTGTACATACCACTGACCTCTCTGCCTTGAAAAAACACGCACACCCATGAATTTCGAAGTAGCACATCTCCCCATGAGACTACAAGGGAATGGAGTCCATGAATCATAACATTAGTGACCTTTGCAGGATGTGTTAATCTTAGCACCCTGTGCAGAGACAAATATATCACTTAATTAGAGCTTTCTCTGCAGGATTCCATATTATTATTTGCAACATAGCAACGAAAAATTGAGAAAAAACTAATGAAAGGTAATGTAAACACTGCATTGCTATGTATGAGCTATTCCTCTAAACAGAGAATATTCTACTGGTGTGTAGTTTAGTTGATCAATCTGAAAACCTCCAGAATCATATGCAGTCTGTATTTTATTTTTACATTGTATGGCAAATTGTGGAATGATTACTTTCCATTTGGGTTTAACATTATCAACATTTTGGAGGCTGATACCACCAGCGCATAATACTTGCACATTAGCACACAAGCGTGCAGGAAGAAAGAACCAGCTGTAGCTAATTATCACAACTAACGAGTCCCTAGCAGATCCTCAACAGAAGGCTGATGAACATTTATGCTAATGAAAGTGATTTCATAGAATATTTCCTGGTCGCGCTAGATTACTGTGTTCAACGGGAAATGGCTGTGGTGAGCGAGGATTTTGTATTCCACAGAGTTTAGGCTGATATGTGTCATTATGCAAAACACTTGAATCTAGTGTTAACAAACAGGAAATCACCAGGTGTGTTTTGTTATTTTGCTGCTATATCATGCAATTGAGAGATATTAGATTTGTACAAAACATATTGAGCAGCACTGATTACTGTAAAATCAAGTCTTTCTTATCACAGACGGATGCAAGAGACTTACTTTCGCTAGCACAACTCTTGGATTCAAATTATCAAGGTATATCAAAGTCAAAGTGCAATTTATTGTTTTCAGCTAAAATCCACAAGGACATTAAAATATACACATAATGTTCATGAAAATAATAGCACCCCATTAATATTAACATAAATCACAATTGAATATTACATTAATCCTTATACTTTACTTTATGATTCACATGAAATTCGTAACTCACACTTATGATTCTCCATGTGACCCAGATATAAGAAGCCATGGCCCTGTAAATTGATTCCATACTTCATAGTTCCTAAAAAGGGGTCCTAGCCACCTTATGTAAATGTAGGTATTCTTTTACAGTAGAAAATCATAAAGTGTGTGATAGTACCGGTTGGAAAGTGGATTATTTATAGTGGCAGATATGCATTTACCACTGGCAATACTACCACTAACACAATATAGGGCTAAGAATAGGTCTTAGAAAATTACTCCCATGCTCAACCCACAGCAGCTAGCCTGCGTGCAGACAGGCTTAATTTCAAAGACAAGTAAGTAAAGCTTTTAAAAACACCAATTCAGTAAAAAATTAAAACACAACACACAATATAAATCCAATACCAATGTGTAAAAATAGGAAATATGTTAATCTTTAAAATGATGCCAAAACGAAGAAAAAAATCCACTGTAGGGAACCAGAGAATGAATTATTACAGATTAAACACTTTCTAGTGCTTAGAAATCAATAGTTCCACTTTTGGACATTTGGTGTCCTCTGAAAGGGAAAAATTCACACTTAGCAACTTGTTTGGAGGATTTCTCACCAGACGTTGTGCAGCCTCCTCCAGCTGCCCAGAGTCAGAGAGGAATTTTTTCCTGAAGTTCTATTTTTGGGTCCAACGTGTCCAAAATACAATCCAAGGGTCTCAAATCTCAAAGTTGGTTCTTGAAAGTTTGGGACAACAGGTCCCACAATCCACTTGGACAAGACGCTTGCAAATCCACAGATAGTATTCCAGGCTGAGGATTCTTTGTGTTGATAGTCCAGGTGAGCTTTGTTGACCTGTAGCTTGCAGGGATTCTGCTCTTTAGTCCTTTTGAAGCAGGTTTAATCCACAGGGCTGTATTTTCAGACTGTACAGGAGGCACAGTCAGTCAGAGTGCAGGGTCTGGTTGGTTCAAAAATTAAACTTCTAGCATGGGCCCTTCTTCTTTTTTAAGATTCAAGCAGCAGATGTGAGAGGATCCGTCCCTCTCAGATACTAATTCACTATACTTTGGGGTCAAGCAGGAGGGCCCTATTTCTCCAAAATTCAATATGTCAGGACTTTCTTCAGGGAGAGAAGAGCTGCCGAAACACACCTCCAGGATGGCTAATCTCCATAGTCCTTGCATCTGCTCATTCTTTCCTTAAGCCTAGCATGTGGCTGTGTTCAAAAAGGCGAGTTGTAAATGAAACTGGTGTCTTCTGCCTGTCTCCTCCCTTCATTGAAGGATATTGTTTACGACCCCTCCCCCTGCTCTGACATTCATGTGTAGCAGAACCCTGTCCTCCCAGAAGGGCTGACTAACCCCTGGGGCTCTTTATCACCTCATCAAAGGAGCCTGGCTAGTCCACCTAACTCTGACCAATCAGGACAGACCACTGGAAGGCAGAATTTTGACTTGCAGACAAGAAAGTCTTAAAACTTCTTGTCTGTACACTTTAGGAGAACTTCAACAATACCATATTGTTGGATGTGTTAATACCATTTTAGGAAGTCTTTAAATGCAATGTTTATGATTTTCCAAGCAGGAATTATTTGTTAATAACTTCCCGCGATGTTAACCTACATGGCAGGGGAATTGCAATGGGAAAAATTACTTGGGCCATTTTTCCAACACCAGGGTTTATATAACATCTCGTATAAGAACCCTGCTTAGATCTTCAGATTCCCCACCCCTGGAACACCTAGGGGAGACTTTAGGGGTTCTGAATATGTAAAGGTATTGCAGATCCTCCCTTCACAGTGCTCTTAGGCCAAAACTAAATTTTGTGAAGCATGTTATCACAATGTGTGGCGTGAAATGTGTTCACTTAACCCAGGGCATATAAAACTAATTTTTAAAAGGGTCCTCCTTGTAACTACCTGACCCCCCACCCCTGGGAGACCTAGGGGACACCCTGGGGGTACCTAATATGCCAAAACATTGTAGTGTATCCATTTGTAAGTATCCCAAACACCAAAGTCGAGTTTAGGCACAATTTTCTTTTTAAAAGTAGTCCTGCAACAAAGGGCTGCTTTTAAACTGACCTCAGATTTCGGCAGTGCACACATGCAAGTGCAGAAAAGGCTGCTGGCCTTGAAACTGCCCTGCCCTATTATACGTAGGGACCTAAAGGTGGTTTCAATCCCCCTGCCCTATTATGTACTAGGGCCTTACAGGGGGGGTCATGCCAATCATAGGGGTAGCCTAACCCATAGTGTACCCTAGTGTATGTAGGTGTTTTCACTGTATTCTAAGTGTGTCTTCAGCATAGCACTGGCCTTGGGCCTGGTTAGGTAGAGCCTAGGGTCAGTCAGAGTCAGTTACCACCAGCACCAGTCAGCCAAAAGTTGGAGGGGTGCCCAGGGCACAGGATGACTTTGCAACAGTATCTGTGCCTTAAAAGCACAATCACATAGCCATTCTGATAAGCCGGTAATACTTGGACAAATACTCTTGAGTAGATAAGAGGTCCATCCAGAATTCAAGGTAAAAGTTGCAACTAGCTTCTTGGTAGCTTTTGGCAAAAAAATTCTTGCAGCCTAAACATTTTTATGAGTGAAATGGCAAAGTGTCATGGGCCTATACTATACTTATGTTAAGAAGATTCCTATACTTAATATGTCAATATTTCTACACCGACAGTTTAGCAGAATAAGATTTTGCTGTAGTGGGGTAATTCCAAGGATCCTCCAAATTCATTTTGCACTGGCTGGGTTTCGCATGCTGAAACCACAGTTTTCTATTGGTGCTTTGGAGCACAGCAATCTCTAGAATGCTTTCACTATACACTCAGCATGTGGATTCCTAAGCAGCCTCAGCCAGTAGAGGACGGGGCGCAATGCAGTTTAAGCGGTAACTGAATTCATACCACACTCAAGGTAAAGGAGAATTAGGGCAATAACTTGATCTAATCTGAAAAGTGTTCTTAAGAAGTTGTTCTCCACTTTCTCAAGGGATGTTGCATTCAAATAGACCCAAAGCTGCGCTCCATATAGTGTCACTGCGACAGCCTTTGTTTATTAGACATGTGATATGGTAGTATTAGGTTGACCTCCCATCTGATCTCTACAACCTTAGTATTGCAGAAGCAGCTTGACTAGTAATAGGGTACCAGCTTTCTCTCTTTACCCCACCTAAATCAGCCTTGAATCAGAATGAATTCCTAAATAGTCAAATAGCCCACTCTTTTGTCATGCTTACCACATATGTCAAAGGTGTTCAACAAGTGTGTCTTTGGGCTCAAAGTCATATATTTTGCGGCTTTTAAGGGTAGATGTTTCATAATGCAGTAATTAAAAACCCCACTAAACAGATTTGCATAGCTTTTTCAGTTTGGGACAATAACAAGGTATCATCTACAAAGAGTAGGTGGAATTTTTCATTACCAATCTTTGGGGTGTCAAGATTTAGATTGTTAAGAAAAAGTACCCACATCATTTAAGAATAAACTAAAGAGTGTGGGTGCAAGAACACAACCTTGTTGTACCCCACTCATAATAGAGAATGCATCGTTGCATTCTTCTTGCCCTTAGCGTATTCTTGCCATGGTACAGCTGCGTAAGCCTCCAACAACTGCTAAGAAGGCACTATCAAGACTTTGGGATTTTGGAATATGACACAATGTATCTAAATCCATCAGATTGGAGGCAGGTTTCAGAATTATGATGGTGATGTATAATGGGACTTTCTTCAGTTGTCCATATTGTATGCAAATAAGGTGAAGCCTTATGGCCCAATCAACAGTGCCTATACCCTCCTAAAACCAGGCTGTAGAGTATCCAGATCATAGATTTTACATGCACCATCGAATAAAAACAAAGGCCAGTAATTACCAACAATCGATCTACTACCTTTTATTGTGTCAGCGAATGAATGTGCTATTACCAGTGGTGGCTCGCACAGGTGAGGGGCGATGTAGTGAGCGAAAGGTAAGTGGTTTTTGTTATTTATTTCTCTACATTCAACTTTCCTGTCATGTGTCGAACTCCACTACCCCCACCATGCCCCGCCCTGCCTCACCGGCCCACCTCATTACCTGTGCGAGCCACCACTGGCTATTACACCAGGATCTTGGAACAACATTTGGGGATGTTACATCATTCAGTTAAAAATGGGCGTTCATACTTCTAAATCAGCTTGATACAAGTCCACGGGAAACCTTACTGGACCGGCAGCCTTATTAGCTTTCTGACATAATATAGCTGCTTCCACTAGTGGAACCAAACACAAGTTGTGGGTGACTTTATGGGGCTTGGGCATAACTCAAATGGGTCTTTACCTCTAGGGGATTTAGCCTGGAGGAGTACACATTCTTAACGTGTTCAAACCAGCCATCTACCCCAATGGAGGACTCTAGGGAGTTCTGCTCACCATTGTAACCCCATGTCACAATTCCTCCAATTATTTTGAGTCTTTCTGTTGCGCAGGACACTGCAAAGTTCTCCTATTCTGTACTACAGTTGTACATTTTTAATCAATATTAATCAATTCATTAATATCAAGGTATAGCTTAGCAAAAAGGTCTCTGTCTTTGAGAAGCATACCTTGTCCCCCTATGATCTCTTGTCACAAGGCCTCATAAGCTTCAGATCCACCGTGAGAAATTACTAACCATTTAAGTATACTTTGGCCAGGAGTAAGAGCCAACCAAGGCTATTTGAATAACTAAACAAGATATTTAATGCATGACAGGTTGTGAAAATCCATGTACAACTAGCTTTGCAGTGGCACGCGGTGGAGATTTCAATAACTGTAAATCTGAAACGCAAACTCAAAAAATCTTGAAAGTTCCAGAAAATGTCCTCATCACAACAGTTCAGGCGATGTCTGTGAAAATTGACAATACTTGGGGCACAACAATGTATTATTATGTTAAATGTTTGCTTGGAGTAGACATTTGAAAGGCACATTTTGACACTTGACACATGGTCTGAGTGGAAGTTTTGAGTTGACACCAGCACTACCATTTCAGTACCAATCCCCGAAAGAGATAGGAATGGTGATATATTCATCCATGGTATCCAATTCAACCCTGGTGGGAGCAATCTGGCCTTTGTCGTTGCCCCTTTGAGCTTCTACCAGTTTACAAATAATACACTGTGAGGCCGATGGTCTGGAACGAAACACTCTTGAAGCTAGTTTGGCTGTTTGGTAGCCCTGTTTCCAGATCTCCTTGCAGCAGCTGAACCTCATTTAGAATTGCTGGGCTGTCACGTTCCATGCCACAGCCCTTTGACCATTTGTTGCCCTTCAATAATATCAGGGACCATGGTTGGCCCCTGATCAGGTGGCTAAAGGTAAGGATTTAAAGGGCCATGTCATTTGATTGTGCCCTGGCTACACTCCAATGCCACCAGTTCTGCATAAGTACTGGACTCGTCATTACTTTTGTGATGTATTCCTATAGGTACTGTATCGATTCCCCTATTCCTGACCCTGGTTTGGTTAATAATTAACTAGCAGCCATCTAACGGTGCAAAAACCGTTATCTGATTAAGCCACACCACGGCACAGAAGCGCGTTATCTGATTAGGTCATAACGCATGCCATCTAATTAGACAAGCGATATTCCTCCAGCCCCTGATAAGGCATACGGAGTTCTCAAAACAAATCAAACCTACAGCGACCTGGGAAATTCCCATAACCATTGTTTTGATTTCACCGAGAACTTCAGCAAAAGAATGTGCGAACGATCCCGTTCATATGACATCCTTATTGACGTATATATGTCCATCCTTACGTCAATCTCGGCACCTTTCAGGTATAAATATTACCGACATTGCCTTAAGCAAACACATGCGGTGGTGACGAGATCGGAGCAGCGAGACGTGCCGAGGAGCCCAGCAGAGAGCGAAGCCCACAGGCGCTGCCCCGCCTTCCTGACGCGCTGAGAACGAGACGCTGCCTTTCTCCTGCTGAGAAATCCAGCTCCGGCGCTTCCAAGCAGCCCTCGCAGGCAGCTGGAATATCAAGACCTGGGATAAGAGATACCAGCCCTCCATCATTCTAGATCTCAGGTACAGAACTGAATAACCCCTTGCAGAGAATTCTCGAATCAGTCCCTTGGCAAACAAACTTAACTTAAACTGCTACTTATCTACTCCCGCCCACGTATTAGGCTTAGGTCAGGTACACTGGGGTAGGCGTGGTTAGAAGCACCAGTTGAGTATGATTAGTCAAATGTATATATGTATGTATCTATTTTATCCATTTTAAAGTATCATATGGCTCAGAAACCATATCAATGCTTTTACAGTATTATTTTATAATTCTGTCTTTACTGTATGCACTTTACTTAACTACAAGTATTGCAATAATAGCGATTCATTTCTCTTGTAAGAGAAAGGAGACTGATCAATAAATAACATCTTTTATTGAACACGCCCGTCTCTTCCTTTTCTCTACAATCTGGTGAAACTAAGAATGCACTGAACTGACTGAGTAAAATAAGTTGTCTTTTGTTTTCACACGACTCTAGAGATACACTCTTGATTAGGGGAGAGCAAAGTTGTCATGTTCTATGGTTGTCAGAAACTAAATCCCTTCTTGTCTATCCAGGGAGGTTAAAATCCTCCTGGCCTATTCGAGAAAGTTTCTAGTGAACTCTGAGCTAGCTGGCAAACACAAAACTTTAAGTCTAATATCGTCGGTAGAAGACCTAGTTAACCTCTGCCCTAGGTCTATACTATTGAAGATATTATTCCAATGCGCAGAGCCTATTGGGATAATAGGAACTACACTACATGGCGCCCAACGTTTGGATAGGCGATAAAACTAACGCAAGACATTAGAGTAACTCAGTCGTGCTTTTTCACACAGACCCCTTTCTTCCCATAATACTCCAAAGACGTCTGGAGTGGGTGAAAGGTCATATCCGCCAAACCTCGCAGGAGGAGACTCCTATGTATGGTTCTTGGATTATTCAACGTTGAAGGATACACTTTTCCAAAATATTGTGCATCTAATCTTTGTTTCCATAGAAACCTGATCTGCAAATAAACAAAATAACCTTCTTGACAGTAGAATGTCAGAAACTGAAGAAGAAAGGGAGACAGTGAGACTAGCAGCTGAACTCTTAATAGCAGACAATACTCTGCTGGAAAATGACCCAGATGCAATACTCATCCCGGTCAACATAAGGAAATCTATAACCCTAAAACTTATAGAAAATGGACTGACACCAAGAGGTGGTACAGTCATATTCGTAATTGAGGCACACGAATTTCGGCAGACAGAGGTATTCTATTCATGGATAAACTTTCCAGCAGCAAACGCTGTAACAAAGGACTTCCACTATTACAAAATAAAGGAACCTCCTAGTGAGTACACTCCTTTCGAGGAAGTGGAAATACCACTCAAATTCCAAGAGCACCTGCTCTTGTTTCATGGCGCCCTAAAACATAATAATCACATCACCAGGCTCGGTCCACTAGGTAGACCAGGAGCAACGTGGCCGGTCCTAGCCGGATATATACCACATCCAGACATTGAAGAAATGCCTGCACCAGAGCTTTTAGCACAGCTAAAACAATTAATAAAAATACATAGACAATTAGTCCAATATGTAATGCAGACTTCAACAGTCCAACCAGCTATTAAAATTCCACAGCTGATCCCTCACCAGGGGAACACAAATAAAATTACACCTCAGAACATACAGTCCTGTCTAGGTAAAGTACCCGCAAAACGGGAACAAATTCCTTTCTGGCTAGCACAAAAAATCACTCAAATAGAGGCGGTGTTTCCAGATACCACCCCTGTTGAGAAACATAGGATTCTGACTATCTGTCTCCCAATGGGAATCGCACCACATGTGGAGGACTGTGACACTTGGGGAACAGTCTTTGCTTCCATTTACACAAAAACACATGGTGTTCCATTCAGTAATACCAGATGTGCTAAAACAAATTCAAGATGAATACGGTCCAGAACCCGCCTTAACTCTCGGTATGAAACTACTGAAAGATTTCAAGCAGGTCTCTGCAATATTATTAGCCAACATAAAGGGAGAAGCAGCAAATGTGGTGATTCGCCAGAGGTTAAAAGAGACAAATATAGCAGACAAACCATCTGAAATTGCCAGAATCATAGAAAAATCCTATGAAGAACTAGGAAGAGATAGTTTGGGTGGAATACCAGTGAAACCCCAACTAGTTGAAAGTCCTGAAAAGGTATTTATAAAAATCATGTGGGATGGGATGAGGACTCTCCTCCTCACAAAATCCAGTTAAAATCACAACCTACTGCACAGAGGCAGTACCCGATTAAGCAAGAAGCTAAAAAACAGGTAAAAGAGATCCTAGATCAACTTGAATACCAGGGGGTGATTGAAACTTGCACCTCACAAATGAACAACCCTTTGTTTCCTGTCTCCAAACCAGACAAATCATATCGTCTTGTTTTGGACTACAGACACCTTAACTCATGTTGCAAAACATTTGCAGTACAAAACTCGCATAGTGCTGCACTAATGAATAACATAGTGCGCAAAAAATACAAAACCACATTAGACATTTCTAATGGATTCTTTTGTCAAAATATAGCACCAGAGAGCAGATATTTGATGGCGTTCTCAATAAATGGCACGCAAAAAAATATTTCTGTCGTTTGCCCCAGGGGTTCAAGAACAGCCCAGGATTATTCTCAGCGAGAGTAACAGAATTACTACAAACATATGATGACGAGGCATTATCTTATGTCGACGACATCTATCTAACAGATGATGACTTGGATACTCACTTGAAGAGAGTGAACACCATAATACTTGGGTTCGCAGCAGAGGGTTACAAATTCAACTTTAAAAAGTCAAGGATTGCCCATCTAACAGTCCTGTTTTTAGGATATGAACTATCAAGTGAAGGCAAAAGCCTGGCCGACAATTTCCTAGAGAAATGTGCTGTAATCCAAGCACCTAGAACACTGAAAAACTTACACTCAATTCTAGGATTCCTAAATTTCGGAAGAACTTACATCATAAATTATGCAGAGAGAATTAAACCTCTCTATGATCTAATAAAAACAGATTTTAAAAGAATCAACTGGACTCAAAAACACACAGAAATTTTGAGATCTTTACAAACAGATATGTTAGTTAAAACAAAATTACAAACACGTGACAACACACGCAACCTTGTGATTCGAGTCATCCCAGGAAGATGCGGATTCACATACCTGACCTCTAATGAGGGAGAGAAGGTACCAATAGCATACAATTCACATTTGTACACAGAAGCTGAAAAAAGGTTCAGCATTAAGGAAAGCATTGTTCATGCGGTTCAAACAGCTGTAGCAAAGGAAAAATGCCAAGCAGACGGTAGACAGGTTACAGTCAGAACAGCAGAATCAGCTTTTGAGGCATTAACAACACCATGTAATTTACCGACAACTGCACTAAATCCAGAATGGGTACAATGGGTAAATTCGGTTGCTACAGACAAAGTAAAATACTATTTTGACCCGGAATTGAAAGAATTAAAATTTCTAAGATATAAGAGAGAATACCCTCTGCCAATCGACATTCTGCCTTTACGACAATACGCCTGTGTAATATATACAGACGGACATGCTCAACCCTCAGTTTGGGGAGAGCTGGCTTACAACGCCACGTGCGAAATTGTAAAAGAAGTGTGGCGCGGAGGCAAATTAAGACCTCTACTTACAAAAACACACTCAGTGGAAAATAATTCAGAACAACAAACTGAAATAATAGTGTTAAAAATGTCGCTAGATAATGCCGATCGCGAATTCCCGACACTCATAGTGTGCGATTCGTATTACTGCGTCAAATCATACAATAACGACTTACAGAAATGGACTCAGAACGGTTACAAAGATGACACAGGTGCCACAATAAAGCAGAAAGCGCTTTGGGAACAATTAGTTCTTTTAAAGAAAGAACTACCAAAAACTCACGTGATACATTCACTGAGTCATCAGCGTGATGGCGTTCACGTTGCAGGGAATTCATTGGCTGAGACAGCCACAGCGGAAGCAACAAAATCGGCTTCCGTAGCTACAAAAAAGCGTGCAGTAAAATACATTGACGGTGAAACTGTGCTGGCGGTGAAAACGTCATCAAAAGGCGACTGTTCAGCACTACCGATCAATTATCCACTCAATTATACATACATAATCAATGCAAACTCAGTCCCTTTTGCTCGAATCCCTGGAGTGGGAGATAGAGTAATTCCAAACACGGACAGGAGAGGCTTGTTAATAGCAGACGCACATATGGGTGAGGGTCTCAGACACCTTAAGCTAAAAGATTCTCTGGAAGAATTACAATCAGTGTACTGGTGGCCAGGCATGAGCCTGAATCATCACATTTTTGTAAAAAACTGCCCAGACTGCAATAGAGATCGCAGTGGCGAGCGAGGAGGACTACTTCCATGGCACTTCGCTCCAGAAAAACAACAACAATAAGAAAGTACCCATCACGAAAAAGCGTTATATTAACATAAAAAGACTAATTTTCACTTATGATGTAGACCCCAGCGCTCGGCTGACGTCTGGACTGTTATACAAGGATTTGCAAGTCTATAATGGCATATACGCTAGAAGCATGCTACGTTTTGAATAATGTATTCCCTTTAGCCCTCAGGCTTATAGGGAAGCATGGCCAAATGAGCATTGCATAGCGGGACTCTTCTCACTTCCTTCCTGGGGATATGGGATGGTGTAAAGAAAAAACCAAGACATAAAGCAATCTATAACGGAAAAGGTATTAGGTTCGGGAGCTGGGTGGGTCAAACATTTAATAAGTGTCCAACGTAGTCTAAATAACCTGCCAAGGAATTCTCTGTAAGGGTTCAGTCCGTACGAACTATTGTTCGGGACTAGAATGATGATCCAAGATCTTGATAGTCAGACTTCAGTGGTTAAAGACAAAAGCTTTGATATCAAAGATCGTTTGGCTATTTTACAGGACTTAAATGAAACAAGAAAAGACCTGAGCAACATAAAGTTGAAACAACAGCCAACAACCACTGAAGAGAAACCACCTGTCCCAGCAAGACCTGTCTGGATTCCAAAAGTCGGGGATCTAGTCAGAGAGAATATCGCGGTAAAGAAGGAATTTGGGCCTTCTTACAGAAAAGCAGTTCCTGTCTTGTCTGTCAACGGGACAAGATCAGTAGTACTACCGCCCCTTGCTGGTAAAAAGGAGAACCGAGTTGTATCCATCGACCTGGTTAAACCACAATCATGTGGCCGATAACAAACAGTAGGCCAAGTGGACTCCCAAGAAGTAGCAGAACACCAATGTTTGCTACGAATACAGAGGCTCAAACTGGAAGACTGATCACATTTGGAAAATCTACAGTGAATCAACAAGGACTATGCAACAAAGCAATGGAACTTGAACCTCTTAAAACCCAAATTAAGACTTTTCATCAAGAAACAACAACCTATGATGATGTAACTGCAGACTTTGCTAATGAAACAAAGCAAAATCCAAAAACAATTGGAACAATTGACAGAACAGCATCCGGCTACTTCATCAACTTCGATGATTCATCTGAAGACCTGAGTGAAGCAAAGAAACAGCCATCAACAAAAACTTTTAAAGACAAAGCTAAGGAACTTTTTCAACAGCTGAAAGAAACCTATCTGATTTCTCCATGGATTGAATTTTGGGTGGCCTTCGGTGCATTTATCCTCATTCTTTGGCTCATCATGGTACTATGCTTGGGACATTTCATTGAAGGAAAATATGCTAAAATGGACACAGCAAGCCAGAAAATCAACTTGGTCCTTAAACCACACACATCTTCACACATCGAGAAAAGAGAACTTTCTTCAGTGAACTTCACAGCCAATCCTATACCAGGCGGTGTAGCATGGGACAAAACTGATTATGAAATCTATGGTCCGGTTGAAACCCTGAAGTATCCACACCAATTCAAGATCTCATTGAGTGACTTTGTAAAACCGAGCTCATTTGCTGATGATTGGGACTTTGAAAGTATTAATGATATGATGTCTGATCTTGTGATGTCTGCTAAATTTACAGAACATGATTATTTGCAGGGTTTGTCTAATTATGATCAGATGTTCTGCTACAACCACTATGGTAACCATTATCTACATAAATCTGCACAACCTAGAAATGTTTTAAATTATAACCAATGGGAACATTGTGCTACTCCTCCAAAAGACAGCTCAAAAACATTTTATGATAAATATTCATACTTTTCAGGGTTTAACACAAGTAATGCAGAAACATTTTATTTCAAATTGTCAAATAAGACAGGTATGAAGACCATGCTTACAAACACAAAATTGATATATTCCGATTCATTCTTTGAACAAATGAATACATTTGGGTTTGATTTCTGGAACAATAATATTGAAGCAAAAACTGTTTGGGGTACAAGAGATTGGCAAGTACAAGGTATAGAATCATTGTTTAGAGCCTGCATGATCCCAGAACAAATTATATTCTTGAATGACACTGTTCAACAAACTACCTGTCTTGGCTTAGCCAAAATCAAAGATTTGAACAAACCGTCTATTCCAAAGCCAACAATGAACAGTAATAGCTCTATAGATGTTGAGATAGACGTAAACCATATATTAAACCAAAACAGAACACATCCTGAATGGAAAAAATGGTTGCTCTGGCCCACAGATACAAATAACTGTCAAGACAGATTCCTGAACAAAAAACAGGGGTTCACATTGACTAGGCCAGACCCTAGATATTCCCAAAGACAACATCCAGGGATAGTAACCACCTACAGCGTGGGCAAGCTCTGCCTTCAATGGCTACGAACGTCCACACTGGCTGAAATTAAGCAACACCTAACTTTACTTACAGAAGGTGCTGACTTGCGTGATTTCATATTGGGACCACGCAAACAGCGTCAAAAACGTTTCATAGCGGCCTCTATATATGCAGCTTATAACGAAGTTTGGAAAGTAACTCAAATTGAGACAGCAGAAAAAATACGGGAAATTGACCGTATTAATTTGGAAAAATCACTTTCTGTGGTGGACAATGGGTTAATGACTCTGTCCTCCAGAATATATTCTCTGGACAGCATTGTGTCTTCAGCAATCGATATAATATCGCAAGACTTACTGATGTTACAACACGGTCAGTCCCAATTGCGTTCTATTGTACAGCTTGGCTGGACGTTACAAAATCTGCGTTCTGGCTATGTGCCTTGGCGTTTAATCAACACAACGTCATTATTTAATATCTTTAACCTTACTGATAAACAAATCAGTTTGGCACAGAAGGGTGCTGACTATACAATTCTGAGCATTGAAAAACTTGAGAGATTACCATTGACAATGTCAGAACGACCTGTCATTGAATGGATAATACATGGAATAATAAATATTCCGATAACTACTTTCCAGTTTCAATTCTGCCAAAAATATATACAGGCAGGCCAGTATGAAAGGTTGGGTAAAGGATACATTAAGTCAATATGGAACTTGCCCTATACACACGAATGTGTCAGTAATAAAGGCCAGAAAGTGTTTCTCAGTGGCGATAATTATGCAAGATCACTAAGCGGTACACTTCTGTGTCAGGGTATTAGTTTGCATGGAGCCTGTGAAGGGACTTCAAATAACCTTTCATGTTACCAGCTAGGCACACCTGCAACACGAATAGAACCATTCTTTAGGAGACTCTCGAACGGGAGTTACATTCTAATAGTAGATCGCAGATGTTGTAGTTTGCTGCCCGGAAAACCTTATCTCATAACCGTGACTAGGAAGGTCATGTGCTGTGAACGAGTATTGTTCCCTAACGATTCTCCAGACAGGGAGGCAAGGTTATGGCCAGATTTGAAAATTGCTTCTATTCGAATAGATACTTTAAGCAGAATGAAGACTGTGCTCCTACAGACACCGACCAGGCTCACGTCATCAAAAGAAACATATGATCTCCAAGTTGCAAGGACAACAGAAGAGATTCATTCATTATTATCAACTAATTCCCCCATACATTTCGCAGAAATACTGAATGAAATCTTAAATATTTCTGATACCACTGGTGTCTCCAGTGTATTTAAAGCAGTGTTTTCGGGTGCTTTCACTCCATTCAAAGCCATCCTGGGTATTTTTCCAGACTTTGTCCATTCCATTTTTGGCGGACTTCCACTCCTTTTGGGACTTTTAGCGGGTATTCTATTTTTGATCCTGTTATTTCGCTATGGCAAACCATGTCACAGACAAAACACCTGCGACAAGGGAAGAAATGATCCTAGCCATTGGCTACCGGGACCGCATAACTAAAGTCCTTGGACTAGCACGGCTTCGGGACCTGAACATGACTTGGTCTCTTTCATTTAGACCAATGTGGCAAAGTTGTGTTATGCCTGTATTAAGGTGCTTGCTATGCGGCGAAGAATGCGTGTTGGACACCTGTCTGGCACTACAATCGGATGTGCCAATGGACGCAGATACCTTGTTGGGTCCGGTAACGGCTCATGCATTGTGCTGTCCCCAGCGGCTACCAATCCTGATGACGGCATTCGTGGAGACTTCACCACTACGATTGAGGGGTAGTGAAGCACAAGATGAAAGCAGCATCGATCAGGTACGACCTTCAGTCAGCTATGCTGATCAAAACATCAATGGAGGCAATCATGCTCAGGCTCATGAATGCATGGTAACAACCTTTTCCGAATTTGTGGAACTTACGCAAGAAGCTGTTGACAGTTTTTTCAACAGTCTAAATGATATGATGTTTTCACCAGAGCAGCAGGAATAACTTTGAGCAAACTAGAACTCGGAGTTCCCCTCATCCTGAATTTGGCCTTCAACATTTAAAAAGCGATATGAAAAGTTTTTTCTCATCAGTTTTTCAGACTGCAAGAACCTTTTTTCCCAATTCAAAAATATTTACGATTTTTGGGACACTTATCTTCTGCTTAAAGTAGACATTATTCTTAGAGAACTAAATTTCTATTTTAGGTAGTCACGAGACATTCGCTATCCTCTAGCACTATTATACATAACTTTATGATTGTGATGAAATGGTCTCGCACTTTTTTTTTCTGTATTAAGAGCCATTTCATGTGTGGTTTTCGCATTTATTCATGCTGAATTTAGAAATATGCGTTATATGTTTAGCATTATTAGACTGCTTGTGCATATAGTACACGTGATAGTACATGTGATTATGTTTCAAAATGTTCAGGATACATATGAATGTATTTTGGGGTGGTACGGTATACACAAACGCTACTGGGTTCACTATGCCTAGATTTGTAAATATAGACATAGTCTACGTGGAGTGGGTGTGATGTATTCCTATAGGTACTGTATTGATTCCCCTATTCCTGACCCTGGTTTGGTTAATAATTAACTAGCAGCCATCTAACGGTGCAAAAACCGTTATCTGATTAAGCCACACCACGGCACAGAAGCGCGTTATCTGATTAGGTCATAACGCATGCCATCTAATTAGACAAGCGATATTCCTCCAGCCCCTGATAAGGCATACGGAGTTCTCAAAACAAATCAAACCTACAGCGACCTGGGAAATTCCCATAACCATTGTTTTGATTTTACCGAGAACTTCAGCAAAAGAATGTGCGAACGAGCCCGTTCATATGACATCCTTATTGACGTATATATGTCCATCCTTACGTCAATCTCGGCACCTTTCAGGTATAAATATTACCGACATTGCCTTAAGCAAACACATGCGGTGGTGACGAGATCGGAGCAGCGAGACGTGCCGAGGAGCCCAGCAGAGAGCGAAGCCCACAGGCGCTGCCCCGCCTTCCTGACGCGCTGAGAACGAGACGCTGCCTATCTCCTGCTGAGAAATCCAGCTCCGGCGCTTCCAAGCAGCCCTCGCAGGCAGCTGGAATATCAAGACCTGGGATAAGAGATACCAGCCCTCCATCATTCTAGATCTCAGGTACAGAACTGAATAACCCCTTGCAGAGAATTCTCAAATCAGTCCCTTGGCAAACAAACTTAACTTAAACTGCTACTTATCTACTCCCGCCCACGTATTAGGCTTAGGTCAGGTACACTGGGGTAGGCGTGGTTAGAAGCACCAGTTGAGTATGATTAGTCAAATGTATATATGTATGTATCTATTTTATCCATTTTAAAGTATCATATGGCTCAGAAACCATATCAATGCTTTTACAGTATTATTTTATAATTCTGTCTTTACTGTATGCACTTTACTTAACTACAAGTATTGCAATAATAGCGATTCATTTCTCTTGTATGAGAAAGGAGACTGATCAATAAATAACATCTTTTATTGAACACGCCCGTCTCTTCCTTTTCTCTACAATCTGGTGAAACTAAGAATGCACTGAACTGACTGAGTAAAATAAGTTGTCTTTTGTTTTCACACGACTCTAGAGATACACTCTTGATTAGGGGAGAGCAAAGTTGTCATGTTCTATGGTTGTCAGAAACTAAATCCCTTCTTGTCTATCCAGGGAGGTTAAAATCCTCCTGGCCTATTCGAGAAAGTTTCTAGTGAACTCTGAGCTAGCTGGCAAACACAAAACTTTAAGTCTAATATCGTCGGTAGAAGACCTAGTTAACCTCTGCCCTAGGTCTATACTATTGAAGATATTATTCCAATGCGCAGAGCCTATTGGGATAATAGGAACTACACTACACTTTACCTAGTCCTTTGCATTCCCATCTAAGAGGAGGAAGAGAAACGAGAACCTGAAGGGATTTTGTTTGTTGATCAACTTAGTAGTTATTTACAACCTGAGTCAAGGTGTTTGTCAAATAATCAAACAACAAAGTGCCCACAGAGCTACAACAATGAATTAAATTCAGGGGTCAGAAAAAAACAGAAAATAAGCACACGAGAAATCCTTTTTATATGAAAATATATATTCTGTATTCAGTTTATCAAGATTTGATCCAAGGGGATATATCGAACAAAACATAAGCAAAACTGTCATGAAAAGATGTATAAATTCATTAAACAAATCAAACCAAAACAAAAGCATCAACTCCAAAGTATATGTTAAAGTGACTCCGTAACACAAGTTGAAAGATGTCACTTATTAAGGACAAGAATTCCTGGGGAGATCATGTGTAAGTCGACGTTTCGGTCTTTGAAGCAGTGGTTTACAAGACCTTCATCAGGACACAATGGGAATTGCCAAGAAAGCCCCTGAGGTGACTAAGTCGAGGGAGAACTGCTGTGTTGAATGGAGTGTTTCAAGGAAAATCACGTGACCAAGATCGTGTCTCGTATCAGTGACAACGCTACCGACCGGAGTTTAACCCGCGTTCCAGAGAGCTGTTTGAAATAATACGGACAGCCGGCCTGTTACTATACTTAAGACCTTCCTCATTGTCTGTGGAGTCTTTGTTTTTAACTTTCATCAAATCGTTTTGGAGATACCTAAAGACACTGTGGTCACGTGATTTTCCTTGAAACACACAGGACTAAGAAGAAAGGACATCTGTGAACTTTGAAATCAATTTTTTAAGTCACCCCCACTTAATAGGTACCACTGGGTATAAGCACTGGGTCTTTGACCCCCACCAATTAAGACACTTCTAGACCTGTAAAGAACCTCTGTCAGAAGCACTGATGTGCTGCTACAAGGACAGTCATATTACTGGACTGCTGCCCCTGAAGGATTGCTTTCTATCGTGTTGCCCTGCTGCCTGCTGCTCTCTGACCCTGCTGAGGGTGAGCTGGACTCTGCCTTAAACCCAGAATGGTCTCCAGGGGTGTGTTGGCTTGCCTCCTGTTTTCTCTGACTCAGGGATATCAAAGCTTGTAGTCTGCTTCTGTGCCTGGTCCATTGAAAGTGGACCGAGGTGCTTGATCTAGTGGAACTGATGCATCCTCGCCCTGCTACTAGCAGAAACAATGCTTCGCCCATGTTGCGGGAGTGGGCCCAATGCATCTCCCTCAGAACCAGCGTATCACCTCCAGAAACTGATGCATCAGAATCACACATCGCCGCCACAGCAGTGTAGGAAGATCAAGGCATCCCCTTAACTTTGTGGGAAAACCCTTCACATTGCACTCTGAAACATTGCACCTCTATTTCAACGCTTCATCTTCAGAATCCACCCATCGCCAACACTGTGTGAAGAAAATCGATGCATCACCTTGACTGCAGGACCAACACTGATGCATCGCTTAGCTGCACCCAGCATCTCATTGTTGCAGCTAGGATCAGGGTACTTTGTTCAATGAGCCTGCGTGGCTCCTTGTATCCGGCCTGTGCTGCATCATGGTCAGCCTGAACTTTTGGCTTTACCCCAGTTCAGCACGGCCAGATAACCCCAATATGCGCTTATTGCTTCTAAGCGCTAAGAACACTTTTCTTCTTTAAACATTCATAGATTTACTTCTACTTATTGGATTTTTGTAATTTTGATCTTAATTTATAAAATGATTATCTATTTTTCTAACATGCTGTGGGGTCTTTTTGAGGTGTTTTCATTGTGCTACTGTGTGTTATGTTGCACAAATACTTTACACTTTGCCTCTTAAGTTTAGCCTGGCTGCTCTGTGCCAAGCTATGGGAGGTCGAGCACAGGTTAACTTTTAGTGTGCATCTTACTGACCCTGAACATAAATGTGGTTCCTGCTTGGACAGTGTGCATAACTCTGCCTACTAGAAACCCAATTTCTGACAGCCTAATTTAGGTTGGCTTTGGTTGGAATGACTAGGGTGCATCAGCCTGCAGCATTTAAAAGAGTGTGTGTTTATTTGTGTGCCCGAGCCCTGCACATTCATGTTTTCATTCTGTTAAAAAAATATTTAAATTCAACTGCAGACCCTCGTCTCTACTTGATGTAACAAAATAAAGGTTCACTAGCTTCCTCTGGAAAGTAAGTTCTGGTGCTGTAACATTGCAAGGCCACTCAGCTGAGCCTCGGTTAGTTAACACGTGGATGCTATTTATGAGCAAAAGTAGTTCATCGTTTTTTTCTTGTGTTGTGCAGTACTAGATTTTCCGCAACATATTGTGCACTGTTAGCCAATAAAGATAATGTTGAAGAACGTCTTATTTTAAATAATATAATTGGTGCTGTGTACGTAGCACTTCAGTATTGCCCAATAATGTTATGTCATGCTATGAAAATTGTGTGCTTTTTTGCCTCAAAACATTTTAAAAGACATAAGTTCCTTAGCATTGGACTTTGAATGAGACAGACCTTATGTCAGTCTGCTTGACAGGGATAGTTAACTACTTGTAACATTTTGCTTTTGATCTGATTATGCTAATTCTCTTGCTTGATTAAGTAACTGTTTTTTACGTAATGACTATCTTGATATGAAAATAAATTAACAGAAAAGAGATTAGTATCTCAAGTCTTTTCCTTACTGTTTTGTAAACTATATGATACCAGTATTTCTCCCTTCACTGCCACTTCACCCTCCATAAATGTAAGTGTGTTTGGGCGTTAAAATGTACATCCCCTTCCTCAAATTGCACCCCCGTTTCTGTGATTTAAATCTTCAGTTAATTGTGTGGCGATTCAGACCCACTAAGATATCTCTATTGAACCCAGAGTTGCAGAAGAAACTCCAACAAAGGGCAACCATAATACAGCATCTTACCTTTTGCCAATTGACTGACAGGGTTGTCAATGATCAATCTGAGGGAATTCCTGAAATTATCTGATGAGAGAGATCTGAACTACTAGTGGACATCGCTTAGGAGTGGGTATTGTAATATCTGCTATAGTTCTTCGTGAAAATGTTGATGGTGTAGAGATTATCGCACCCAGGGCTGTATTACACAAAGTGCCCGAGGATTCAGTGGTCGTGTGCGCCCACTTTGTGCTCCTCCAGTAGTGCAGAAGGGACCACCAACTCTTGTCTGACCCCTCCTGTAATACTGATAGCACTGGTGCACATGTAGTCTTAGTGCTATCTCGAGAAGTCATTCCCTCGTTTGTATAGGGGTGTGTCCTCATGAACTTACCCCGCATTATGGACACGGGCACAGGCAAAGAAGCAGTCAGGTGGCACACTAATAGTGCACTATGAAAAGGTGGTGTACTGTCAGTGCACTCCTTGAGGGTTGCTCTCTGGAAGGGATAACAATGGTCTCATCGGCCCCTCAGATATCCCCTCCCAGATGGGTGTAGTTACTCAGGGGCATATTAACGAGGGCTTTATCTATCACCCTATTTACAAGAGGGTGCAAACATGCATAATCGCATGTTAGCACCCTATTTCCAGACACCTCCCTTTGCATCTCTAATGAGATGCAAAGTGGGCATCACTGGGCAGTACAACCTTGCAAATATCGCTGATGTGCACATCACGATATTTACAAGGCTGCCCCAGCATTTTAGCAGACGTTAGTGAAAGGAAGACGTTACCACGGTGTAGATCTTAGCTTCCTTTATTTACGTCCATACTACAGCTCTCCCGGCAGCAACTGCTGTCCCAGGAGTTCTACACTGAACACTCCACGAGCGCTCTCGTGGGGACTTTATTTAAAGGTACATAACATCCTAACACATCCCCTTTCCCTCAATTGATTCAAACAAAAATGAAATTAATCACAATTAACCCACCCCCTCCCTAAACAAAATAATCAGATTGAATAATTGATTAATAATTGGTAGAAACATATATAATAGAACTTAACATATGAGCAATGACTGTTCAGTATGTGACAAAATCTCGAAATTTTTCAGGAATACGTTTGTACCTGGTAGAACACCGTTTGGTAATCGTGTCACTTGATTCAACATTTGGTTTGACAGTAGGCAAAATATCTGGATTGTCATTATGAGACGTTGCACTCGAGTCAGGGGTGGTTACCTCGCTGGATTTCAATCCAAATTTGCTTCTAACAAACTCCTCTTTATGCTTAGGAATAATGGAAACACGTGATTTGTTCCAAATTTTCCCATTTTCCAGAATTACAACATGGTCCTTAACTTCTTTGACCAAAGCAGGAGGAGAAAAACGAGCTAATCCTTTACGCAACAGCATAGGTTTTCTTATCCTGACCCAATCCCCCGACTGCACTGGGGACGACCTAAAACTACTCTGAGCATATTTGGCCTGAGTACATGCTCTGACATCTGCTACTTTGCCCAGCTTGACTACATCAACTTCTTTTCTCAACATCCAATCTTTGTTTAATTCTGAGCCTGCCACTCTTCCTCTAAGTAAAGTAAAAGGTGAGACACCCGTGCTGGAATTTGGAGTAACCCTTAACGCCCACAGCATGTCTGCAATTACTTTCTTCCAATTCAAACTATTGATGTTGGCTAGTTGTAATTGATCCTTGATCACACGGTTAAGCCGTTCAACCAATCCATTACTTGAAGGATGATATAAAGAAGTGAGGATGTGCTTGATCCCATGTAATTTAAGAAAACTTTCCATTTCACTTGACACTAATTGAGTGCCATTATCGGACACTAACTCTTCAGGCCAACCTTCCCGCAAAAATACGTCATTAAAGAAATTTATGACAGTGGCTGAATTCATGCATTCTACAAATTTAACCTCCGGCCATTTTGACATGTAATCAATTAAGACCAATGCATATTTCGGAGTGACCCCAAGATTGTAAAATGGCCCGGCCACATCAAACGCCAATTTGTGCCATGGCAATTCCTTAACTTGTATAGGAGTTACTGGAGTAGGACTCGTGACTTGAGATTTATCACTGAGAACACAAGCACTACAATCACGAACACAGTGTTCGATCGCTCTGTCCACTCCAGGCCACCAAAAATCTTCACGTACTCTTCTCTTCATTGCACGAATGCCCAAATGACCCACATGAGCTAAATCCAACACCTTTTTACAAAGAGTATTCGGCACCACTAATAGACCACCCCTTCGTAAAACACCATCAATTAAAGATAGTTCATCACAAATTCTCCTGAATGGCACTAACTCTGAAGGTAAGGACCTGTCATCGGGCCACCCATTAATCAAGTAGTCCATTACACTGCATAAATTCTTATCTTCAGACATAGCCAATTTCCAATCTTCTTCAGACAATGTGATTCCAGTTTCAGATACAGAATTTACTGCACACACCATTTCTAACTCTTCACTACCGTGTTCCATGTCGACATGAGGGAGAGGCAATCTGGATAAACAATCAGCCACATTGTTTCTTATCCCAGGAACGTATTCTAGATGATAATCAAATTCATTGAGTCTGTATTGCCACTTGGCAATGCGAGGAGAAGCCCTCCCTCCACCTTTAGTAGTGAAAAGATCTACAAGGGGCTTGTGGTCAGTCTTGAGTACAATGTGATTTCCCCAAAGAAAATTTCTGAAATGTTGTACCCCCCACCATAAAGCCAACGCCTCTTTCTCAATGGTTGAATAAGTGCTTTCCGCTCCCCGGAGGGTTCTGGAGGCGAAAGCAATAACCTCTACTTTACCATCTGATCTTTTCTGTGATAGTACTGCCCCAAGACCCACATTACTGGCATCGGTAATTACAATACATTGATCATTAATGTTGAAAAGTTTGAGAGGCCGTGCCTGCACAATTGCATTCTTTAGTAACGTGAAATCACTGGCACATTCTTGTGACCAATCATACTTAACATTTTTCTTTAGTAAATTTCTTAAAGATACAGTTCTATCAGAGAAATTACGAACAAATTTAGCGTAATATTCAACTAGCCCCAGAAAGGAACGTAATTGGTCCTTATTGGATGGTTCTGGTGCATTCTGAATGGCGTCCAACAATTTCATTTTTGGTTCCACTCCTTTAGCCGAGATGTGATGACCCAAATAATCTACACTATCCTTGAAAAATTTACACTTATCTTTTCTTAACGTCAAACCAAATTTTCTTAAAATCTCTAAAACTCTTCTTACCCTGTTGTTATGTTCATCCACTGACTTTCCATAAATGAGAATGTCGTCCTGAAAGAAGACGACTCCCGCAGTCTCTTTAAAAAGGTTACTCATAAGACGTTGAAAGACTGCGGAAGCCGACGCCAGTCCGAACGGCATTCTCAAATACCGGAATGCACCTTCCGGAGTCACAAAAGATGTAAGATGTCTTGAATTTTCGCTCAATACAACCTGGTGATATGCTGAAAAGATATCCAGTGTGGTAAAATATTTTGCACCTTCTAATGTTGATAACATTTCATTAATATTCGGTAACGGTTGTCTGTCAACCCAAATGCAAGCATTCAAATCGCGCAAATCCACACACATCCTGAGGGACTTGTCAGCTTTCCGTGCTAAAACTACGGGCGACAACCACTCTGAGGCCTCTATTGGTTCAATCACACCCAAAAGACGCAACCTCTCTAGTTCGTTTTTCAATTCATTTCGCATACTTAGCGGTACTTTACGAACTTTATGTGCCACCGCTTTAGCTCCCTCTTTCAAAATAATTTGGTGTTGAAAACCTTTGAGTTTACCCAGTTTGTCGCAAAAAACTTCTGGAAATTCATGCACCCATTCGCTATCACCATTGACACTCAGGGAATGTATAGGTTCAATATCGGGCAAAGAGGCATAATAATGCTTAGCCTCGCGTCTAGACAAAATCATCTCTTTGTGGTTAGGATCTAGGATCATGTTAAGCTCACCTTGCTCGTGCCAACCTAGTAAATTGGTACCCTCTTTGACAACATAAATGATGGAAGACGTTACATCCCCTTTGAACTCAAGATTACCCCTAAACTTTCCTAATACTTCCACTCTTTTGCCGCCATAAGCAAACATTTTTATAAAGGATTTTGACAACAAGATATGTCCTATTATGTCTAAATCTTTGATATTTACTATGGAGAAAGGAGAACCTGAATCTGCTAGAAACTTGATACACACACCATTCACACCAACGGAACAAATTGGAGATTTTCTTCTTGTAGCTCCATCAATTGATGATATTTCAACAACACCATCTGCATCCATGGTAGTAGAAGATAACATTAATAATTCATATTGCTCATCGTCATTATCAACACAGAAACGCTCATTAATGTTCTTCACCATGTGTGGAGATCCTTTCTGCGTACTAGTGGCCTTGCATAAACGTGCCAAATGACCTTTTTTGCCACATTTGAAACAAGTCTGATTAATTGCAAAACAAAACTTAAAGTTTCCTAAATGAGCTCTACTACCACAACGATAACAAGACAATCCTTGTGCATCATTCCTGGTTTTGTTGGTATAAGGTGGAGGACGAAATGCACTGGGATTTGATGTTCTGCGTTCTGAAGTTTTGATTGCAGCTTTAGTGGTGATGGCATTGATGTCAGAGGATTCTGTTGGTGTTGAAACTGCAGCAGAAGTTATAGGAGTACTCATTTCCTTTAAACAGAATTGCGAATGTTCAACTGATTTGGCTAAAGTCAAAGCAGTCTCTAAATCGGGGTCATCGGAAGACAAAAGTTTCTCACGTACCTTCTTGTCATTTGTGCGTTCAATAAGTTGATCTCTGATTATTTCATCCCTAAACTCCCTGTAGTTGCAATTGACTGCTAGAATTCTTGAAGCAGCGACGAAGTCATCGATGGATTCACCAGACATTTGTGCACGTTGTAAAAACTTGTGACGTTCCAAGACAATGTTACGTTTGGGACTAAATCTTTTGTCCAGAGTTTTGACCAGAGAAGCATATTCATCTAACACTTGTGCATCTCCATCATCACTTGAAATTGATATCCTCACTTCTTCAATAGGTAAGGTTTCAAGAATGGACCTTCCTTCAGGTCCCAAATTGTATACTAGTAGCGCTTTCTTCTTTTTTGAAGTAAAAACGTCACCATCAATGGCTTCAATATATGCGTCAAACGTAGACTTCCATTGTTTCCAGGGCATAGGAGGAGGCCCAGGAGACTGTAAAAAGGGAGGTGGTGAGGCTACTTCCATTGCGTGGGGAGTTGCTGCCACAAAACTTCACTTAATTGTATTTACGGGTATGTATTAATATAGTAATTTTGTGGTATGTTTAACATGTAAAATGATTATATTTTAACATTTGTGATAAATTATTGAGTGTTTTATCTCTGTTTCCTTCTAAGTATTGGTTTCTTTACTTTGTTTTCCTTTTTTCTGTGAATAAATAAAGAGATTTGTGTTGAATTGTGCTTCACAATGCACTTGGAATCCCTGTATTGTAAAACGTCATAGAGCTTTGTCTTTTCTCAGGAAGTGCACGTCATAAAGCTGTCCAGAGTCTGAAATAGAATGTGCTGGGACGTGCTGACGCGCTGAAAGCAGAGGCAGGGCTCGAGATGGCAATGCTCGCGCTTAAGCGTTCGAGTTCGTTTTTTTTTTACATGCGCTTGAAGGACGCGCTGGATACAATGTTTCAATTTGGGTTGAAATGAAGTTTCTTTTGACTGGGATGATCGCGCTTGCGTTCAATATGTTCAAGGCGTTTGGGATTAGTAGCGGAAGTCTTTTTAAATAAATTAAACTCACGGTTGCACGTCTTGCCGCTTTTGCCTTTTGAAGTATTTCTTGAAACACGACGTGCGGTTGCTCTGTTTACATGAAAGGCAACCCCTTGGAAGAGATGAAGCACTGGACTCGCGTCGCCAGTGAAAGGAAGACGTTACCACGGTGTAGATCTTAGCTTCCTTTATTTACGTCCATACTACAGCTCTCCCGGCAGCAACTGCTGTCCCAGGAGTTCTACACTGAACACTCCACGAGCGCTCTCGTGGGGACTTTATTTAAAGGTACATAACATCCTAACAGTTAGTTTTTGGAGAAAACTGCTGTTTTCTCCAAAAACTAACGTCTGCTAAAATCCTGACTTACCCATCCCTAACATAGGGGGTGGATTATGCTGCTACGACCACAGGGTCGTATCAGCAAGGTTATCGCCCTTTTGCAGGGAACATCGCTGGAAAACCAGCGATGTTCCCTGGAAAACGGCGATTTCCCCCACTATCTCTGGAATTTTTATCACCCTGGAGCAACGCGTTGTTGATAACGCGCTACCAGGGTGATAAATTTCAAAGATAGACGGCAATGAATAACAAAGCGCTAAGCACGCTTTGTGTTATTCATCGCCATTCCTTGCTGATATGCCCCTCAATGACCTGGCCTGCAGGTGTCTCTCTATTCCCTCAGTAAAGTGCTGGGGGGTGTTGCCTGGACTGTGAAACACAGAGTGGATACATAAAAGAACTGCTCATTATTTCACTGAATGCGCGGCCCCCAAGCCAGCCTGAGTTCACAGCTGCCCTGAGGGCAGGACATACATTGTATCAGGCGCACTATTCAGGTTTGCACACGGCACACCTGTTTAAAGGCCCTATTATACTAAGCACATCTTATATCACATTCCAACTCTCATTTGTATCCTAATTTCATTCATTTACAAGGAGATCCAATTGGATTGGTATCACCAAGATAGGACCTTAAAGTAGTATATTTAAAAGTATATTTATTTTTCAGATTTGATAAAAAATCAGTATGTTCAAATACCATGCATTTGACTTTTCGTAACCCTAGGACAAACTTTTTTTGTATAAAAAACGACCTCACCATCAACAAACAATAGAAAAAAAAGCTATTAAAAAAAATCTATATATTTGTAGACACAACATTTATAAAGAAACACGAGAATACATTAGACAATTCATTTTGTCATTAAAAAGACACCAATCGGCAATAAATCATTGATTGAACACAGTCCTTATCTAAAGACATTCCTTATCCGTTTCCAACATTCAAATCAATGTTTAGTCGATCTAGTGTAGGAATATTGCTTCATCGACGCGTTTCGGGGGATTTCTAAAATTCTTGACCATTTTCTTCATGAAAATTAGATGTCTCCCACTTATCCTAATCTATTAAGATAATATTAAAAAACTTAAACCATACATCAGATTGATATGGCCTAAAATCACAGTTAGTACAACTAATCAATATATCCATGATTATTTCATTAAAAAAATTCTACCTACTAACAGGTGATCATATCTTGGTGATATTAAAAATACCTATGGGGTATTTTCTTAACATACACCTTAAAACCCAAACATCCATCCAGTCGTGTTGTCTAGATTCTTATAATGTACCCAACCACTACACATCAAGACCAATGCTCGAAAACTCACTCTTGTTCATGGCTGGAACATCAACAATCCTATTTCCCAAGGGGAAATGTATATGTATATGTATATGTATGTATGCCCCTAAATGAAGACGCCACACACAACGAGCTTTCAACTTTTAATTTGAGGACTGTAGTGGATCTAGTCTCACATCCTAGATCTTGATCTAAAAGGCCAGACGCGTTTCAGACATCACGCTGTCCTTGTTCATAGGCACATGCAGAGGAAGCGGCAGCCACATTGTGAAACACCTGCTTATATTTCTTAAAGCCCCACCCCAGTGGGCATAAGCATGATGACCTTCCAATGTGTGTTCGCTGCCTCAGTGGACGTATGCACAGTTGCAGGCTGGTAGTTGCAGTTCACAATACAGTCAAGCCCCCAGTGGGTGTTGCCGTACATCACAGTATTGCTTATCTTCCCCCTGTGGGTTGATCGGAGTAGGAAAAGCTGAAGACACTACCAATACTGTGTCGCTCAAAATGGACTTGCAGTTCCCTTAGTGCCTCATGTTCCAAGGCACCACAGATCCGCTCAATCAGCAGCGGGGTGTCTCCGAGGCCTGTTTGCTGCCTCAGTGGGCGTATGCACAGTTGCATACTGGGAGTTGCAGTTCACAATACAGTCAATCCCCCAGTGGGTTGATCGGACTAGGAGAAGCTGAAGACACTGCCAATACTGCCGCTCAAAATAGACCCGCCGTTCCCTTAGCGCCGCTTGTTCCAAGGCACCACACATCCGCTCAATCAGCAGCCGGGCGTCTTCACGGCTGGAGCAGCCGCTAAACATCCAACAGAAGAGTTGCCCCTAAATGAAGATGCCACACACAGCGAGTTATATATATATAACGATGTAGTGCTGCTAAAACGGAGATACATTTAAAAAATATATATTATAGAGGAAGAGAGGTTTGTTGTTAACCTATAACCCCTGTATGTTGATGTTAAAATTATCTTGAATATTTTGAAATTCTCATTTCTTATGACGTGTTCAGTGGGATTTGCAGTCACCACTCATCAAACCAGGCGATGCTGGTATAGAGGTTTACAATGTCATCTAATTTAATAGGCCCAACAGCTCCCATTAATTGTTTATTTTCATGATGTTATAATAAAGGGGACAATAATTTTCATTTATTAAAAAGTGCTTTGTCCTAATCTACTATCTTATTTATACTATTAAGGGCCTGATTCTGATGCGGGTTGGAAGGCTTCCTGACTGAATCGGTTCGGAAATGGTTTCCGACCCACTCGGATCGGGAGAGTCTGACCGACGGAGTACGATGCATTAGGATTCTTCCAGATACGATTTGGCTGGACTCCCATTGACTTCTGTTGCACGGATTCTGCTCATACACAGAACTGTGCACAGAGACCTAGGACGTCATTGAATTGTGGTGTACCAGAAACTCACCTCAGTACCTAGAAAAACCCCAACCAGCTAGCATCAGTATTAGATTAGCTCTTCATCCTATAGCAAAGTAACCAATGATTAGACAACCTAGAACATGCGACTTAGGACCATCTCAGGAATGGTGGGAAGTGAGAACACTCTTTTGTTATACTCTCATAACAGTCCACAACAGGAGTAAATAGGAGACACGGTAAGGTGAAAATATTTATTTTAACGACGTGATTTTATGTGCTGTATCTTAACATAACCTAAGCAGACATATGATTAAAAATAATATGGTCAGCATGGTTACAATTCCATAAAATACAAAGGGAGAAATCATATTACAATGATGGTGAAAACAGGTCCTATAGCACCTAGTTTTAAAATCCTCCCTATATAGGAACTATGTATTATAAACTATTGCAGGTCTCTTAGGCTTGTTTTGGGGGACCCCATTACCTTTCCGCTCAGTAAGAGTAAATTAAATCTGGACCAGCATAGGCTGTCTGCATCACTAGAAATGGAAATCTTCCAAGTGCCTGAGATCATGGCTAGTGTGTGATAATAAGGATGCCAGAATCTTACTTGGCTCACAGCTGCCAAAATGTTGTGTCTAGAAAACGTTACCCGAACATGTCGAAAAACAACTAACATGTTTTGATAACCTGGGCCCCTTTAGCACTCATTGTCCAGACTAGTGGCACGAAGTAAGTCTAGAGATGTCGAAAACAAACCTTTTCTCATGTGTGGACCTTCGTGAAGGCTAACTTACAAAAACAGCCATGCAGTGTCGTGTGCAAATCGGCAAAAGACAAAATGGCGTTTAAACTTCTAATAAGCTATGCTAACATAACATGCACGCAAAGCAGGCCCTAGGCCATACTACACTTCAAAGGGAGCATATGTTGCTAACCGCATCATAATTGGGCCCTGGGTCGGGAAGACAGTTTCCCGATTTTATTTGGAAGGAGCAAATGCCATTAGGAGGCCTTCCTAACCGCATCAGAATCAGGCACTAGGTGGGAATGCTTTCCTAACCGCATCAGAATCAGGCCCATAGTGTCTTCCGGGCAAAGTGTCTAAACTGTAATCACTCTCAAAACGGCCCAGGAAAAATTTCCATTTGATATTGATAGGTGCAGACATTTTAAATCTACTCGATACACTTAGTCATCCACATCTGCACAGTTTTTATCAGGAACCATAGCACTTTATATTTATTTTCAAATTAGCCCCGATATTCAGCTTGTAATGTAATCTATTCATAAAAGCCACAAGTATGTCACACCTCGACACATACGCAATAGACTGTGCACTATAAGACTCTTGACTCTGTATTTGTGGCAAGAATCAAATCAATTCATCCTCCCTCTCATATATAGGGTCCCATTTGGATGGCAGGCGGATCGCCCCCGTCGGGCCGGTGGTAGCCACTGCTGGCCCGGCGGGGGCGATCCACCGCCATCCATACCTGAAAGACTCCACACCATATTAGTATGGCTGGGGGGTCCGCGGCGGACAGAAAGACCGTCTGCTGCTTTTCTGCCGGTCGACTCGTCGACCGGACGGAAAAGGGCATGATATGGTGGCCATCCATATTACGAGGCAGGTGGAGAGCATGCTGCCATGGAAAGGCATGCAGTTTTTGCTGTTGGGGGCCTGTAGCGGGCCCCTAGGTAGTTGCGGGTGGGAGGTGGGGGTGCTTATGGGGGGTATACAAACGCAATATACTGTGCAGTATAAGCCTCTTGACTCTGTATTTGTGGCAAGAATCCAATCAAAACATCCTTCCTCTCATACTAAGGGGCCCATCAGGACGGCAGGCGGATTGCCCCCGCCGGGACGGCGGTAGCCACTGGTGGCCTGGCGTTTTTTTTTTCAGGTATGGATGGTATGGCTGGGGGGTCCACAGCGGACCGAAAGACAGCCTGCCGCTGTTCCGCAGGTCAACTCGTCGGCTGGGCGGAAAAGGGGCATGATATGGTGGCGGTGTCTGCAAGACACCGCCATCTATATTACGATGCAGGCTTACAGCACCGCCCGCCACAATGTAAAAAATGCGGGATGTGCCTGCCAGTGTGGCGGGCATTTCCTAATTTGAATGGCGGGACCGCCGCAACATCGGCGGTCGTTCCCGTGCTCCGATGCGGTGCACCCGCCATCGTAATAGGCTCCTTAGAGTCTGTTCTATATGGACCCTTTTAGTTGCCAATGTAGGATCTAACAATCCTCATTGCTCCTAACCTTAACAGTTACTGCCGGGAAGGTTCTCCTCACATGTGTCAAATGGTTTGTGACACAAGTGATGTGATTTACATACTCCCTGTCATGTGTTTACTCGCAATGCTGGTTTACGTAATTACTTGAATTGAAGGCTGTCATCTTGAAAGATGTTTTAGCACCGCACAGGCCCGCAGATTGTGTAACAAATTCTACAAGCAAGTCACTTAATACGTTTCCTTATTGCCATTCTGATTCTAATTAATTATATTTACTATTTATTTAATGACACACAAAATTTTAATGCTGAATAAATTTAAGAAGGAAATAGAGATGTCCAGATTAGTATTTGCAAGTTGGTTCTCCGAGGTTTGCAATAAAATCAAAAATAGAATTAATAGGAATTGGAAAATCCTGAATAATGAAGAAGAGACCAAACTAGAAAACCCTCTCTTCGCTTTTAAAAATAACAGGAATCTTAGAAACCAATTAGTACATTCTTACAGAGATGAAAAACAGAACACCCAAATGACTATTGATAATAGCACAGCAAAAGGTAACACAAAATGTGGCTACTGTAACATTTGTGCACAATGCCTACAAGCGCCATGGAAAGGCTGGCTGACGCCAGTGTTATAATCTGGCAGGCAGTGCCTGCTAGGCACCGCCGCCATTTTACCCATGCTGACTGATGATTGCCTGTGGCGGAAGCGTGGAGGGCAGGCCTTGTGACAGCGGCGGTCACAAAACGATTTCCTCCGCCATCCTAATGTGGCGGAGAAATGGGAGTCAGATGGCGGATGGACCGCCGTCACCAGCCTGGCGGTGGCGGTCCTTCCGCCATCATAATGAGCCCCTATGAAACATAATGCCCCCCTGGTAGTGCATTTTCAAAAGCAGGGACATAGCAACCAGGATTTTAGTTGGTTCATCTTGGAACAATAGTTATTGGGAGAAGGGGAGGTAGTCTAAATAAATGCAAAGCCAGAGAACAATATATATTTCCAAATTGAATACCATAAGAAATGGATTGAATTTAAAGGAGGATTGAGATAGGCTGACCACGTAGAAATAGAGCACAAGAGACCCCTATGACTGGTCATCAATACCTGAGCAAAATATTTACAACTTATATTGTAGTGTGTTTATCTAGGTGCCTATATTGATACTCCTATTTCTGACCCTTGTCCGGTTATTAATTCACTAGTGTCCATACAACGGCACAGAAACCCGTTTTCAGATTAGGTCATAGCGCATGCTGTCACATTAAGCATAGAAATATTTGCCTATGCCTCCGAACTAATTAAGGTACACACTGATTCATGTACGAGTAAACCACAATTTATTAGTTTACCCAGACAACAGTTTTTGTCTTTCAATTGTTACTCAGTTTGCAAAAAAGATATTCAAAAAACAGACCTAAGACCACTATCAACCTCATGTCTTAGCCATATACAATTTTGAAAAACAGTTTGTACATATATACAGTGAAAAAAACAGATAATTGACGTTTTAACAAAAAGTGACTTTTTACCATAAATACATTTCACCATGAATACATTTATGCTGCTTGGCTGAGGCACTCAGAGTAATAGAAGAGAATGGCGAGGACGCAATGAGTTTTTCAATATGGCTTTCCGTGAAGGACAGCGTGTCCTTGTCTGCCATACTAAGCAAGAGTGAACACTCTTGCACGGCAATTAATGCTCACTAGAAAAATCAAGGGACACTTTTTTGTGTAGTTCCCAAGCCACTCGGGCAATTGCCCGCTCAAATAATCAGAAAAAACAAGGGTGGCTGGGCCCAATGGGAAGGAGGGTAGGCAGGGCCACAATATTGTGAATAGAAATATTTGCCTATGCCTCCGAACTAATTAAGGTACACACTGATTCATGTACGAGTAAACCACAATTTATTAGTTTACCCAGACAACAGTTTTTGTCTTTCAATTGTTACTCAGTTTGCAAAAAAGATATTCAAAAAACAGACCTAAGACCACTATCAACCTCATGTCTTAGCCATATACAATTTTGAAAAACAGTTTGTACATATATACAGTGAAAAAAACAGATAATTGACGTTTTAACAAAAAGTGACTTTTTACCATAAATACATTTCACCATGAACACATTTATGCTGCTTGGCTGAGGCACTCAGAGTAATAGAAGAGAATGGCGAGGACGCAATGAGTTTTTCAATATGGCTTTCCGTGAAGGACAGCGTGTCCTTGTCTGCCATACTAAGCAAGAGTGAACACTCTTGCACGGCAATTAATGCTCACTAGAAAAATCAAGGGACACTTTTTTGTGTCGTTCCCAAGCCACTCGGGCAATTGCCCGCTCAAATAATCAGAAAAAACAAGGGTGGCTGGGCCCAATGGGAAGGAGGGTAGGCAGGGCCACAATATTGTGAATAGAAATATTTGCCTATGCCTCCAAACTAATTAAGGTACACACTGATTCATGTACGAGTAAACCACAATTTATTAGTTTACCCAGTCAACAGTTTTTGTCTTTCAATTGTTACTCAGTTTGCAAAAAAGATATTCAAAAAACAGACCTAAGACCACTATCAACCTCATGTCTTAGCCATATACAATTTTGAAAAACAGTTTGTACATATATACAGTGAAAAAAACAGATAATTGACGTTTTAACAAAAAGTGACTTTTTACCATAAATACATTTCACCATGAATACATTTATGCTGCTTGGCTGAGGCACTCAGAGTAATAGAAGAGAATGGCGAGGACGCAATGAGTTTTTCAATATGGCTTTCCGTGAAGGACAGCGTGTCCTTGTCTGCCATACTAAGCAAGAGTGAACACTCTTGCACGGCAATTAATGCTCACTAGAAAAATCAAGGGACACTTTTTTGTGTCGTTCCCAAGCCACTCGGGCAATTGCCCGCTCAAATAATCAGAAAAAACAAGGGTGGCTGGGCCCAATGGGAAGGAGGGTAGGCAGGGCCACAATATTGTGAATAGAAATATTTGCCTATGCCTCCGAACTAATTAAGGTACACACTGATTCATGTACGAGTAAACCACAATTTATTAGTTTACCCAGACAACAGTTTTTGTCTTTCAATTGTTACTCAGTTTGCAAAAAAGATATTCAAAAAACAGACCTAAGACCACTATCAACCTCATGTCTTAGCCATATACAATTTTGAAAAACAGTTTGTACATATATACAGTGAAAAAAACAGATAATTGACGTTTTAACAAAAAGTGACTTTTTACCATAAATACATTTCACCATGAATACATTTATGCTGCTTGGCTGAGGCACTCAGAGTAATAGAAGAGAATGGCGAGGACGCAATGAGTTTTTCAATATGGCTTTCCGTGAAGGACAGCGTGTCCTTGTCTGCCATACTAAGCAAGAGTGAACACTCTTGCACGGCAATTAATGCTCACTAGAAAAATCAAGGGACACTTTTTTGTGTCGTTCCCAAGCCACTCGGGCAATTGCCCGCTCAAATAATCAGAAAAAACAAGGGTGGCTGGGCCCAATGGGAAGGAGGGTAGGCAGGGCCACAATATTGTGAATAGAAATATTTGCCTATGCCTCCGAACTAATTAAGGTACACACTGATTCATGTACGAGTAAACCACAATTTATTAGTTTACCCAGACAACAGTTTTTGTCTTTCAATTGTTACTCAGTTTGCAAAAAAGATATTCAAAAAACAGACCTAAGACCACTATCAACCTCATGTCTTAGCCATATACAATTTTGAAAAACAGTTTGTACATATATACAGTGAAAAAAACAGATAATTGACGTTTTAACAAAAAGTGACTTTTTACCATAAATACATTTCACCATGAATACATTTATGCTGCTTGGCTGAGGCACTCAGAGTAATAGAAGAGAATGGCGAGGACGCAATGAGTTTTTCAATATGGCTTTCCGTGAAGGACAGCGTGTCCTTGTCAGCCATACTAAGCAAGAGTGAACACTCTTGCACGGCAATTAATGCTCACTAGAAAAATCAAGGGACACTTTTTTGTGTCGTTCCCAAGCCACTCGGGCAATTGCCCGCTCAAATAATCAGAAAAAACAAGGGTGGCTGGGCCCAATGGGAAGGAGGGCCCAGCCACCCTTGTTTTTTCTGATTATTTGAGCGGGCAATTGCCCGAGTGGCTTGGGAACGACACAAAAAAGTGTCCCTTGATTTTTCTAGTGAGCATTAATTGCCGTGCAAGCGTGTTCACTCTTGCTTAGTATGGCAGACAAGGACACGCTGTCCTTCACGGAAAGCCATATTGAAAAACTCATTGCGTCCTCGCCATTCTCTTCTATTACTCTGAGTGCCTTAGCCAAGCAGCATAAATGTATTCATGGTGAAATGTATTTATTGTAAAAAGTCATTTTTTGTTAAAACGTCAATTATCTGTTTTTTTCACTGTATATATGTACAAACTGTTTTTCAAAATTGTATATGGCTAAGACATGAGGTTGATAGTGGTCTTAGGTCTGTTTTTTGAATATCTTTTTTGCAAACTGAGTAACAATTGAAAGACAAAAACTGTTGTCTGGGTAAACTAATAAATTGTGGTTTACTCGTACATGAATCAGTGTGTACCTTAATTAGTTCGGAGGCATAGGCAAATATTTCTATTCACAATATTGTGGCCCTGCCTACCCTCCTTCCCATTGGGCCCAGCCACCCTTGTTTTTTCTGGTCACATTAAGCAAGCACTATTCCTCCAGCCCCCTAGAACGCACACCGAGTTCTCAAAACAAACCAAACCATCAGCAGACCTGGGAAAGCCCCCGCAGCTATTGTTTTGATTTCGCTTGAGAACTCCTAAAAGGAATGTAAGAACGACCAGTCCTTATGACATTCTTACTGACGTCTTATGTCCATCCTTACGTCAAACTCGGCACCTTTCAGGTATAAATATACCGACGCTGCCCTAAGCAACAACACGGTGGTGATGAGCTTGGAGCAGTGCTACTTGCCGGAGAGCCCAGCTGATGCAGGAAGCCCACGGACGCTGCCCCTCCCTTTTGACGCGCTGAGAGAGACGCTGCCTTTTCTCCTGCCGAGAAATCCAGCCTCCGGTGTTTCCGGCTTACCTTCGCGGGTAACTGAGATATCGAGTCCTGAGAGAGAGATACCAGCCCTCCTGCCTTCTAAATCCCAGGTACTGAACTGACTAACCCCATACAGAGAATTCTTGAGTCAGATTCTTGGCAAAACAAACTTAACTTAAACTGCTACTTACTTACTCCCTCCCACGTATTAGGCTTAGGTCAGGTACACCGGGGTAGGCGTAGTTAGAAGCACCAGTTGAGTACGATTAGTCAATGTATATATGTATGTATATCTTTTATCCATTTTAAAGTATCATATGGCTAAGAAACCATATCAATGCTTTTACAGTATTATTTTATAATCCTGCTTTTACTGTATGCACTTTACTTAACCTTAAGTATTGCACCTGTAGCGATTCATTTCTCTTGTATGAGAAAAAGAGACTGATCAATAAATAACATCTTTTATTGAACACGCCCATCTCTTCTTTCTCGACAAACTGGTGGAACTAAGTATGCACGTACTGACTGAGTAAAATAGCTGTCTTTTGTTTTCACACGACTCTGGAGATATACTCTTGATTAGGGAGAGCAAAGTTGTCATGTTCTATGGTTGTCAGAAACTAAATCCCTTCTTGTCTATCCAGGGAGGTTAAACTCCTCCTCGCCTATTCGAGAAAGTTTCTAGTGAACTCTGAGCTAGCTGGCACACAAAACTTTAAGTCTAATATCGTCAGTAGAAGACCTAGTTAACCTCTGTCCTACGTCTATACTATTGAAGATATTATTCCAATGCGCAGAGCCTATTGGGATAATAGGAACTACACTACATGGCGCCCAACGGTTTGGTAAGGCGATAAAACTAACGCAAGGCATTAGAGTAACTCAGTCGTGCTTTTCCACACAGACCCTTTCTCCCATAAAACTCCAAAGACGTCTGGAGTGGGTCAAAGGTTAAATCCGCCAAACTTAGTAGGAGGAGACTCCTATGTATAGTTTTTGGTTTATTCAACGTTGAAGGATACACTGTTCCAAAATATTGTGCACCTAATCTTTGTTTCCGTGAAAACCTGATCTGCAAAATGTCAGACGGTGAAGGAGAGAGGGAGACAGCTAGATTAGCAGCTCAACTACTAGCGGATGACACAAGTCTCCTACAGCAAGACCCGGATGCAATACTCATCCCGGTCAGCATAAGAAAAACTATAACTTTAAAACTTATAGAAAATGGACTGACATCAAGAGGTGGTACAGTCATATTTGTAATTGAGGCACATGAATATCGGCAGACAGAGGTATTCTATTCATGGATAAACTTTCCAGCAGCAAACGCTGTAACAAAGGAGTTCCACTATTACAAAATAGAGGAACCACCGGATGAGTACACCCCTTTCGAGGAGGTGGAAATACCACTAAAATACCAAGAGCACCTGCTCTGGTTTAAAGGCGCCCTAAAACATAATGATCACATCACCAGGCTCGGTCCACTAGGTAGACCAGGAGCAACGTGGCCGGTTCTAGCCAGCTACACACCACATCCAGACATTGAAAAAATGTCAATACCAGAACTTTTAGTACAGCTAAAACAACTGATTAAAATACATAGACAATTAGTCCAATATGTAATGCGGACTTCAACAGTCCAACCAGCTATTAAAATTCCACAGCTGACCCCTCATCAGGGGAACACAAATAAAATCACACCACAGAACATACAGTCCTGTCTAGGTAAAGTACCCATTAAAAGGGAACAAATTCCATTCTGGTTAGCACAAAAAATCACTCAAATAGAGGCAGTATTCCCGGATACTACCCTGTTGAGAAACACAGAATTCTGACTATCTGTCTTCCAATGGGGATCGCACCACATGTGGAGGACTGTGACACTTGGGGTTCAGTCTTTGCTTCCATTTACACAAAAACACATGGTGTTCCGTCCATGTCGGTAATACCAGAGGTGCTAAAGCAGATTCAAAATGAATACGGTCCAGAACCTGCTTTAACTCTGGGTATGAAATTACTGAAAGACTTTAAGCAGGTCTCGGCAATATTACTAGCCAACATAAAGGGGGAAGCAGCAAATGTGGCAATCCGCCAAAGGTTGAAGGAAACAGATATAGCAGACCAACCATTTGAACTTGCCAGAATCATAGAAAAATCCTATGAAGAACTAGGAAGAGATAGTTTGGGTGGGAAACCAGTGACACCCCAACTAATTGAAAATCCTGAAAAGGTATTTATTAAAAATAATATAAACACTCCAAAAAATAGCTGGGATGGAAATAAACAATCCACTCCCAAAGAGAAGAAATTCCAGTCCAGAGGAAGGTCTCCTCGGCGGAGAGAAAGATCTCCAGACCAAGGACACAAGTCTCCCCAGAGGGAGCCCTCTGAGAAAAAATACAACCTTAGAAATAGGCATAATTTGAAGAAACCTGATAGATATCAAGATATTGATACACGTCCATCTCGATCTTTTCAGACTTCCTCACAGAAATCGGAAAGAAGAGGACGGTCAGAACACAGGGAAGAGCACTTCAAGTCCAAAGACAAGGAACCTGCTCATCAAAATAAAAATTTCTAATTTCCAAAGAAGAAGGTAGCCAGTATTAAAGTAATCAAACATGCCGAGGATCCTGAGGACACAGCTGAAAAACGGAGAGTGGGCTCAGACAATGCTAGACAGCGCAGCAGAAGTGAGCATAGCTCGCAAGATCCTGATGAATCATCTGGAGACAGTGGACACGAATGAGTACATTCAGGTGGAAACTGCAGATACCAGAGTTAGCAAACCTCATAAAATATATGAAATAACTTTACGTATAGAGGGAGATAAGACTAGGAAAATAAGGGGTCTATTTTGGGATAACCTCTCCAAAGGCTATGACATCCTTTTAGCTGAAAACGACTGGCCACCGGAGTTTGTCAGGGAGTGCCCTCATGGCGAAGAGATGATTATGCCTGCCTTCTCAAATCATATTCCAATGCATAGAAAATATACATATGCAAGAAAATGGGTAGTAGCCCAAGCTCCTGCATTATATAAAAACCACGTAGGATGGGATGAGGACTCTCCTCCTCACAAAATCCAGTTAAAATCACAACCAACTGCACTCCGGTGGTAACCCAGAGTCTCAGCCCAGGGTGCGGCCAGTGGGGTTGGTTTCCTTAGGCCCTGTTACTGTGGAAGAAGTTCTTACAGTTCTGATGACCATGAAAAGTGGTTCCCCCAAAGACCCTGCACCTATGAAATATCTTAAGCAGGTAGCCCCCACCATCGGTGGCCCAGTGACGGATTTGATAAATCTATCTTTTACCCAAGGAGTGGTGCCCCCTAGTTGGAAGGGAGCGGTTGTCAAGGCTCTCTTGAAGAAACCTAACTTGGACCCCGCTGACCTTGCCAACTTTAGGCCTATTTCCCTCCTCCCCGGCCTTAGCAAGGTGGCGGAGAAGCTGGTGAATTGTCGCCTCTCGGGCTTCCTGGAGTCCAACTCCCTTCTCGGTGACTCCCAAACGGGTTTTCGCCCTGGTCAGGGGACTGACACTGCCCTGCTGGCAGTCGTGGAGAATGCCAGGAGCATTTTGGATTCAGGGGAATCGGTGGCAGTGATCCTCCTGGACCTTAATGCGGCATTTGACACCGTAGACCATCAGGTGCTTCTCCAACGGCTGTCGGGGGTGGGGGTCTCTGGGATGGCCCTGAAGTGGTTTGCGTCCTTTTTGGATGGCCGGACGTTTGAGGTGTGGGAAGGCCACGAGAAATCACCATCGGTCCCTCTCCAGTGTGGTGTGCCACAGGGCTCATCGTTGAGCCCTACTTTATTTAACATTTATATGGCCCCCCTGGAGAGTGTGATACTGCCTCTGGGTATCAAGATTATCAGCTATGCTGATGATACCCAGCTGGTTGTAGGCCTTCCCCAGTCGGCTTACCATCCCGACAGGCTGCACACGTGTTTGGATAAGATCTTCACGTGGATGTGTAGCTCAGCACTCAAGCTTAACGGCTCCAAAACGGAACTGATGATGCTGGGGAATTCCCCTCCCTCTTTATCTCCGAGCAGCTGGCCTAGCTGCCTGGGAGCGGCTCCCACCCCCAAACAGGAGATCAAGAGCTTGGGGTTGTGGTTGGAGCAGGACCTTTCTTTTAAGACACGCTAAAAAGACAGCAGGCGTGTGCTTTGGTCTGCTCCGATCAGCCCGGAAGATCTTACCTCTTCTCCCAGCGGCCTCTAGGAGGTTACTTATCCAGGGGCTTGTCATCTCTCGGCTGGACTTTAGTAACGCGTTGTTTTTGGGGGCTCCAGAGTCCACCCTAAATAAACTGCAGCAAGAGCAGAATGCGGCCGCTAGGCTTCTGATGGATCTTCCCAGGCGTCAGTCTGCCCGTCCTGCGCTGAAGGCGCTGCACTGGCTCCCGGTTAGGGAGAGGGTGATATTCAAGGCACTCTGTATGGCCCATAAAATCTTGCAGGGGAAAGGCCCACCTATCCTACGGGACATGGTTCAATCATATAAGGCTTCCCGTTCCCTCCGTTCAGACCATCAACATCTGCTGCAGGTCATGAGGGTAAGGAAGGTAAGAACTGGTGGCAGAAGATTTTCCATCAACGTGGCCATCTTGTGGAACTCCCTTCCTCTGCACTTGCGCTCGGAAACAAGCTTCTTACGCTTTCGGAAGTTGTTAAAAACCCACCTGTTTCCTGCTTGATTCCGGTGTCGCGTGTCATGGCGTCTCTCTCTGGATAAGCGCGGGGATGCCCAAGGGTAACCAGGCGCGATACAAAACTCTTTAATAATAATAATAATAATAATAAGAGGCAGTACCCAATTAAGCAAGAAGCTAAAAAACAGGTCAGGGAGATCTTAGATCAACTTGAATACCAGGGGGTGATTGAAACATGCACCTCACAAATGAACAATCCTTTGTTTCCTGTCTCCAAACCAGATGATTCATATCGTCTAGTTTTGGACTACAGACACCTTAACTCATGCTGCAAAACCTTTGCAGTACAAAACTCACACAGTGCAGCACTAATGAATGGCATAGTGCGCAAAAAATACAAAACAACATTAGACATCTCTAATGGATTCTTTTGTCAAAATATAGCACCTGAAAGCAGATATTTGACCGCTTTCTCAATAAATGGCTCGCAGAAAAATTTCTGTCGTTTGCCACAGGGGTTCAAGAACAGCCCAGGATTATTCTCAGCGAGAGTAACAGAGTTACTACAAATATATGATGACGAGGCATTATCTTATGTCGACGACATCTATCTAACAGATGATGACTTGGATACTCACTTGAAAAGAGTGAACACCATAATACTTGGGTTCGCAGCAGAGGGTTACAAATTCAACTTCAAGAAGTCAAGAATTGCCCATCTGACTGTCCTATTTTTAGGATATGAATTATCAAGTGAAGGCAAAAGCCTGGCAGACAATTTCCTGGAGAAATGTGCTATAATCCAAGCACCAAGAACACTGAAAAACCTACAATCAATTCTAGGTTTCCTGAATTTCGGAAGAACTTACATTATAAATTACGCGGAGAGGGTTAAACCTCTCTATGACTTAATAGAACCAGATTTTAAAAGAATCAATTGGACTCAAAAACACACAGAAATTTTGAGATCTTTACAAACAGACATGTTAGTTAAAACAAAACTACAAACACGCGACAACACACGCAACCTTGTGATTCGAGTCATCCCAGGAAGATGCGGATTCACATACCTAACCTCTAATGAGGGAGAAACGGTACCAATAGCATACAAATCACATTTGTACACAGAAGCTGAAAAAACATACAGCATTAAGGAAAAAATTGTTCATGCGGTTCAAACAGCTGTAGCAAGAGAAAGATACCAAGCTGACGGCAGACGGATTACAGTCAGAACAGCAGAATCAGCCTTTGAGGCATTAACAAGCCCATGTAATTTACCTACAATGGCACTAAATCCAAAATGGATACAATGGGAAGATTCTCTTGCTACAGACAGAGTGAAATACTATTCTGACCCGGAAATGAAAAAATTAAAAAATCTAGAATATGAAAGAGAATATCCTCTGCCTAGCGACATTCTGCCCATACAACTTTACGCCTGCGTAATATACACAAACAGTTATGCAGAACCCTCAGTTTGGGGAAAACAAGCCTACAACGCCACATGCGAGATTGTAAAAGACGTGTGGCGAGGAGGTAAATTGAGACCTCTGTTTACAAAAACACACTCAGTGGAAAATAATTCAGAACAACAGACTGAAATAATAGCGGTAAAAATGGCGCTAGATAATGCCGATCGCGAATTCCCGACACTAATAGTGTGCGATTCGTATTACTGCGTCAAATCATACTACGAAGACTTGCAGAAATGGGTTCAAAACGATTACAAAGATGACACAGATGCCACAATAAAGCAAAAATCGCTTTGGGAACAAATAGTTCTTTTACAGAAAGAACTACCAAAGACTCACGTGATACATTCATTGAGTCATCAGCGTGATGGCGTTCACGCTGCAGGGAATTTATTGGCTGAGACAGCCACAGCGGAAGCAACTAAATCGGCTCCCGTAGCTACAAAAAAACGTTCAGGAAAATACATTGACGGGGAAACAATGCTGGCGGTGAAAACGTCATCAAAAGGCGACTGCTCAGCGCTACCCATCACCTATCCACTCAATTATACATACATAATCGATGCAAACTCCGTTCCTTTTGCTCAAATCCCTGGAGTGGGGGATAGAGTAATTCCAAACACGAACAGGAGAGGCTTGTTAATAGCAGACGCACATATGGGTGAGGGTCTTAGACACCTCAAACTAAAAGATTCTCTGGAAGAATTGCAATCCACATACTGGTGGCCAGGAATGAGCCTGCAACATCACATATTTGCAAAAAACTGTCCGAACTGCAACAGAGATCGCAGTGGCGACCGAGACGGTGTTTTACCATGGCGGTTCGCTCAAGACGGGATTAAACAATAAATATATAAAACCCAGTAGGATTTATGCGACAAATTAACATATAGAGACTATCATCACTTAAAATGTAGACCCCAGCTCTCGGCTGACGTCTGAACTGTTATAAAAAGATTTGCGAGTCTATAATGGCATATACGCATGGGGCATGGTACATTCTGACCATTGCCCTGCTTTTAGCTCTCGAGCTTATGGGGGGTGTATGGCCAGCATGGGCATTGCATTGCGGGACTCTTATCACTTCCTTCCTGAGGGAAACGGGATGGTGTAAAGAAAAAACCAAGGCATAGAGCAATCTATAACGGCAAAGGTATTAGGTTCGGGAGCTGGGTGGGTCAAACATTTAATAAGTGTCCAACGTAGTCTTAACAATCTACCAAGAAATTCTCTGAAAGGTCTCAGTCCGTACGAACTATTGTTTGGGACTAGAATGTTAATCCAGGACCTCGACAGTCAAACTTCAGTGGTTAAAGAAAAATGCTTTGATATCAAAGATCGTTTGGCTATTTTACAGGACTTAAACGAAAAGAGAAAAGACCTGAGCAACATAAAGTTGAAGCAACAGCCAACAGCCACTGAAGAGGAACCACCTGTCCCAGCAAGGCCTGTCTGGATTCCAAAAATCGGGGATCTGGTCAGAGAGAAGATTGCGATAAAGAAGGAATTTGGGCCTTCTTACAGAAAAGCAGTACCTGTCTTGTCTGTCAACGGGACAAGAACAGTAGTATTACCGCCCCTTGCTGGTAAAAAGGAGAACGGAGTTGTATCCATCGACCTGGTTAAACCACAATCATGTGGCCGATAACAAGTAGTAGGCCAAGTGGACTCCCAAGAAGTAGTAGAACACCAAAGTTTGCTACAAATACAGAGGTTCAAACTGAGAGACTAATCACAATTGATAAACCTACAGTGAAACAACAAGGACTATGCAACAAAGCCATGGAACTTAAACCTCTTGAAACCCAAATTAAAATCTTAAATCAAGAAACACCAGTCTACAATGAGGTAACCACAGACTATGCTAATGAAACAAAGAAAATTCCAAAAACAAAAAGGAATCCAGAAGCAATTGAAACAATTGACAGAACAGCATCAGGCTACTTCATCAACTTCGATGATTTTTCTGAAGATCCAAGTGAACATGAAGAACAGCCGACAAAAAAATCTTTTAAAAACAAAGCAAAGGAACTCTTTCATCAACTAAAAGAAACGTATCTGATTTCTCCATGGATTGAACTTTGGGTGGCACTAGGAGTATTCATCCTCATACTTTGGCTCATCATGGTACTATGCTTGGGACATTTCATTGAGGGAAAATATGTTACAATGGACACAGCAAGTCAGAATATCAACTTGGTCCTGAAACCACACAAGTCTTCACACATCGAGAAAAGAGAACTTTCTTCAGTAAACTTCACAGCCAATCCTATACCCGGTGGGATAGCATGGGACAAAACTGATTACGAAATCTATGGTCCGGTCGAGCTCCTGAAGTATCCTCATCAATTCAAGATTTCATTGAGTGACTTTATAAAACCAAGCACATTCGCTGATGATTGGGACTTTGAAAGTATTAATGATATGATGTCAGATCTAGTGATGTCAGCTAAATTTACAGGACATGATTATTTACAGGGTTCATCTAATTATGACCAGATGTATTGTTATAACCACTATGGTAACCATTTTCTGCATAAATCTGCTCAACCTAGAAATGTTTTAAATTACAACCAATGGGAACATTGTGCTACTCCACCAAAAGGCAGTTCAAAAACATTTTATGATAAATTTTCATACTTCTCAGGGTTTAACACAAGTGATGCAAAAACGTTTTATTTTAGACTGTTAAATAAGACAGGAATGAAAAACATGCTTACAAACACAAAATTGATCTATTCAGAGACATTTTTTGAAAAAATGAAAACATTTGGTTATGATTTTTGGAACAAAAATATTGAAACTAAGACAATCTGGGGTACAAGAGATTGGCAAGTGCAAGGTTTAGAATCATTATTTAGAGCCTGCATGATCCCAGAACAAATTATATTTTTGAATGATACAATTCAACAGACAACCTGTCTTGGCCTAGCCAAAATTAAAGACTTAAACAAATCGTCTATTCCAAAACCAACACCCGACAGTAATAGCACTACAGATGTTGAGATAGACGTATCACATATTTTAAACCAAAACAGAACACATCCTGATTAGAAGAAATGGTTGATCTGGCCCACAGACACAAATAACTGTCATGATAGATTCCTGAACAAAAAACAGGGGTTCACATTGACCAGGCCAGACCCTAGATACTCCCAGAGACAACATCCAGGGATTGTAACTACTTACAGTGTAGGGAAACTATGCCTCGAATGGCTACAAACATCCACACTGGTTGAAATTAAGCAACACTTGACTTTACTTAAAGAAGGTGCTGACTTGCGTGATTTCATTATGGGACCACGCAAACAGCGTCAAAAACGTTTCATAGCGGCCTCTATATATGCAGCTTACAATGAAGCTTGGAAAGTAACTCAAATTGAAACAGCAGAGAAAATACGGGAAATTGACCGTGTTAATTTGGAAAAATCGTTTTCTGTTGTGGACAATGGGTTAATGACTCTGTCTTCCAGAATATATTCACTGGATAGTATTGTATCATCTGCAATCGATATAATAGAACAAGACTTACTGATGTTACAACACGGTCAGTCCCAATTGCGTTCTATTGTACAGCTTGGCTGGACGTTACAAAATCTGCGTTCAGGCTACGTGCCTTGGCGTTTAATCAACACAACGTCACTATTCACTATCTTTAACCTTACTGATACACAAATCAGCTTGGCACAAAAGGGTGCAGAGTATACAATTCTGAGCATTGAAAAACTTGAGAGATTACCATTGACAATGTCAGAGCGACCTGTCATTGAATGGATAGTACATGGGATAATAACTATTCCGATAACAACTTTCCAGTTTCGATACTGTCAAAAATATATACAGGCAGGCCAGTATGAAAGGTTGGGTAAAGGATACATCAAGTCAACACGGAACTTACCTTCTACACACACATGTTACAGTGATAAGGGACAGAGTGTATTTCTTAGTGGTAACAATTGTGAAAAATCACTAAGTGGTATACTTCTGTGTCAGGGCATAAGTTTACATGGGGCCTGCGAGGGGACTTCAAATAACCTTTCATGCCACCAGCTTGGCACACCTGCAGCACGAATAGAACCATTCTTTAGAAGACTTTCTAACGGGAGTTACATTCTAATTGTAGATCACAGATGTTGTGGCTTGCTGCCAGGGAAACCTTATCTAGTAAGCGTGACTTCCATGGTCATTTGCTGTGAACGAGTATTGTTTCCGAATGACTCTCCCGACAGGGAGGGAAAAATTTGGCCCAGTTTGAATATCTCTTCTATTCGAATTGATACTTTAAGCAGAATGAAGACTGTGCTCCTACAGACGCCAACCCATTTGACGTCATCAAAAGAAACGTATGATCTCCAAGTTGCAAGGACAACGGGTGAGATACATGCATTGTTATCAACAAATTGCCCCCTACACTTCGCAGAAATGCTAAACGAAATCTTAAATATTTCTGATACAAATGGTATCGCGAGTGTATTTAAGACCGTTTTTTCGGGACTGTTAACCCCATTCAAAGCAGTCCAGGGTATTTTTACAAATTTCGTCCATTCCATCTTTGGCGGACTTCCTCTCCTGTTGGGACTTGTAGCAGGCATCCTATTTTTGCTACTCTTGCTTCGTTATGGCAAGCCATGTCACAGACAAGACTCCAGCAACAATGGAAGAAACGATCCTAGCTATACGCTACCGGGACCGCATAACTAAAGTCCTTGGATTAGCCCGGCTAAGAGATCTAAATATGACCTGGTTTCTTTCGTTCAGACCCATATGGCAGAATTGTGTCTTACCTGTATTAAGATGCATGCTATGCGGCGAAGAATGCGTGTTGGACACCTGTCTTACACTACAATCAGAAGTACCATTGGATGCAGATACTTTGTTGGGTCCAGTAAAGGCTCATGCATTGTGCTGTCCCCAGCGGCTACCTATCCTGATGACGGCATTCGTGGAGACTTCACCACTACGATTGAAGGGTAGTGAAGTACAGGATGAGAGCAGCATCAACCAGGTACGACCTTCTGTAAGCAGTACTGGTCTAAACATCACTGAAAGCGAACATGCGCATGACTGCATAGTAGCGACATTTTCCAACTTGGTCGAACTTTCACCAGAAGCGGTAGACTGTTTTTTCGAGAGTCTGTCTGAAATGATGTTTTCACCAGAACAGAGAGAATGACTTTAAACAAAGTTGCACACTGCGTTCCCTGAACTCTGAATTTGGCCTTCAGTTTTTGAAAACAAAGTGACTGTGAACTACTGTACTCTTCTCCCCTGAAAAGCGAAAAGTTTTTTCCAAATCCAAAATATTTACCTTTTTGGCACTTATCTTCTGCTTTAAGTAAAACTATTCTTAGAGAACACAGCTTCTATTCTTAGGAACTGTAGAGACATTACATTACCTCAACCTCTAGCTTATATGCAAGTAATTTTTCTTCTGTATTAAGAGCCATTTCATGTGTAATTTCACAAATCGTTCGTGCTGATATCATCTCCTTTTTGAATGATTATACTGCTTGAATGCATACAGTACCTATACTCATTTCGTGTATTTCGCATACGCCATTTTTCAAATGCAAAAAATTTATTTTGGGGTGGTTCGGTATACACATGCATTGTTAGTTATGTTTACTATTGCTTAGGTTAGTAACTATGTACATAAAATCGTGGAGTGGGTGTAGTGTGTTTATCTAGGTACCTATATTGATACTCCTATTTCTGACCCTTGTCCGGTTATTAATTCACTAGTGTCCATACAACGGCACAGAAACTCGTTTTCAGATTAGGTCATAGCGCATGCTGTCACATTAAGCAAGCACTATTCCTCCAGCCCCCTAGAACGCACACCGAGTTCTCAAAACAAACCAAACCATCAGCAGACCTGGGAAATCCCCCGCAGCTATTGTTTTGATTTCGCTCGAGAACTCCTAAAAGGAATGTAAGAACGACCAGTCCTTATGACATTCTTACTGACGTCTTATATCCATCCTTACGTCAAACTCGGCACCTTTCAGGTATAAATATACCGACGCTCCCCTAAGCAACGACACGGTGGTGATGAGCTTGGAGCAGTGCTACTTGCCGGAGAGCCCAGCTGATGCAGGAAGCCCACGGACGCTGCCCCTTCCTTTTGACGCGCTGAGAGAGACGCTGCCTTTTCTCCTGCCGAGAAATCCAGCCTCTGGCGTTTCCGGCTTACCTTCGCGGGTAACTGGGATATCGAGTCCTGAGAGAGAGATACCAGCCCTCCTGCCTTCTGAATCCCAGGTACTGAACTGACTGACCCCTTACAGAGAATTCTTAAGTCAGATTCTTGGCAAAACAAACTTAACTTAAACTGCTACTTACTTACTCCCTCCCACGTATTAGGCTTAGGTCAGGTACACCGGGGTAGGCGTAGTTAGAAGTACCAGTTGAGTACGATTAGTCAATGTATATATGTATGTATATCTTTTATCCATTTTAAAGTATCATATGGCTAAGAAACCATATCAATGCTTTTACAGTATTATTTTATAATCCTGCTTTTACTGTATGCACTTTACTTAACCTTAAGTATTGCAACTGTAGCGATTCATTTCTCTTGTATGAGAAAAAGAGACTGATCAATAAATAACATCTTTTATTGAACACGCCCATCTCTTCTTTCTCTACAAACTGGTGGAACTAAGTATGCACGTACTGACTGAGTAAAATAGCTGTCTTTTGTTTTCACACGACTCTGGAGATATACTCTTGATTAGGGAGAGCAAAGTTGTCATGTTCTATGGTTGTCAGAAACTAAATCCCTTCTTGTCTATCCAGGGAGGTTAAACTCCTCCTCGCCTATTCGAGAAAGTTTCTAGTGAACTCTGAGCTAGCTGGCACACAAAACTTTAAGTCTAATATCGTCAGTAGAAGACCTAGTTAACCTCTGTCCTACGTCTATACTATTGAAGATATTATTCCAATGCGCAGAGCCTATTGGGATAATAGGAACTACACTACAATATTGTAACTATTAGACCCTTATGATCGGTTGTGAACACCCAACATCCTAATCGGCCCCTAAGTGTGGCTCTCCTATATTACATATAGTACAGTTTGGAGCAGGATGAACGAGAAACATAACAATGGCAAAACCAAACAGCTCCTCTGGGCTGGTCAAACACTTAGGGGCTGATTCTGATGCGGGTTGGAAATGCTTCCCGACCGAATCAGGTTGGAAAGGGTTTCTGACCCACTCGGATCGGGAGAGTCCGACCGACAAAGTACGATGCATCCGGATGCTTCCAGATACGATTTGGTTGGATTCCCATTGACTTAATTGGGAGCACATGTTCCTAACCCCATCATAATTGGGCACTGGGTCGCACCCGAGCCTATTTGGAAGGAGCAAATGCCATTAGGAGGCCTTCCTAACCGCATCAGAATCAGGCCCAGAAAGGGAGGAAAGCAACAAATAAGAGCAAGGCAACAGTCATATAATCTTGAGCACGGATTGGATCTGTGGACTATTGTATACAATGCTGTCTCCAACAGACTGGTCAAGACCGCAATTATGTTAGTGTCTTCAGAATTGGGACAGTTTTACTAAGATTTGTTATACTTAACACTGTGTGAAAGTTTGCTGCATTGTGCAAATGGACAATATTTGGGCAGCATTGTATTTAAAGCATGGTGCATGCTATGACATAATCTAACGTTCAAATGAAAAAAATACTGCATTTCTGTGGCATTAATGGTCAGTTAATGTTGCTCCACAGAGCTAGGACTGTTGAGTAGTAGCTTGCATTGCATTGCATTTGTACAGAAGACCTTCCCTCACGGATAATTGCTATGTTACATTAAGTTCTGCAGATTTGTAGAGTGCACTATCACCCTGGAGGGTATCCTGGCTGCGGTCTTCCTACACATGACCATCCAAGGGGCATTGCATAATAGGTGTACTTCTTACAATTGTTCAATGTATTATGTGTTGAAATATTTGTCCATTTCTTATACCTGTTTAAATTAGTATCCTACAAAATGCTGGATCGTTCTCTCCTTTCCATTACATTAGTAGGTACGGTCTTGCAATGACTCCCTTGGGAATTGCTACCTTTTCTGCCTCATAATACCGACTTTGAATTTATTTTCACTGTTTTTGCACCACATGAGGCAATGCCATACAGAGATATGGAGACATTTGGCAGAAAACTCTCCTGTGCATGAAAGCTGATTGACGCTATTGTTAGCATGGTTTGCGTCAGGAGCGCTTGCACAAACCTTTGATAAATCTTGGCCTGACAGTCAGAGGGGCCCAGTGCTGAGCGACCTCAGCATTATTGCATCTCATAGAGCAAAGAACTGAAAAGAGGATTCCATCTTCGACATTGATCCTGCCTCTGGTACATGGATATGTCCAGATACATACCAAAAAATACTGTGAATAGGTTTGAATAAGATAACATAACGTGCATTTGTTAAAGCGTACGTTCACCCAGAAGGGAATCTTGGCGCTGAATAACATATGTTTATTGTTAGCTAACTCCATGGTACTCATTTTAAATCAAGTAGAACATTAATCTGAACAGCTACAAAGAGTCCAACAAACAGCCTTTCCAGAAATCCTCCCTCCTGCCCCAAAATGTCCACTATACCCCCCTCCTCAAAGTTGATAGTTTGTTCTCGTGTTACAATGTGTTGAGATCTTTTTTATAGGACTTTCCCGGATTCATAGCCTTGGTTGAAATAATAGAGACACAACAGTAGATATGCTATAATAACAAAAGGGAGCATTAAAATTCATTGATTACACCCATGATGGATGACATTTTTAGTCTGATAAACACATCTTGCAGACTCATATTCCCTCATGCATCACTTACGCCATGTCAGTTCTGTCATCTTCAGGACTCCCCTCCACAGCTTTCTTTTGCTCTGTTTGTATGTTCCATAGAGCTGCTCATCCTTTTGGATGATACCAAAGGGAATGATGGACGAAGCGCTTGAGCAAATCAAGCACTCACCCCCAGTCAACTGATCTGAGTTTAATCCATCATCATTCGTTAGCTCACTCCACCACCCCAGTTCAGACATGGCCAAATGCAAATTAGTCTGACCCCGTGCCTCATGGGAATAGTCCAGCCCGAAATGCCAAGCCATGTCTTCCCTGGACCGGAAACAAGCATGCTGGGACAGGTTTCTGGCTAATCAGCCGTCATCAGCCAGGCTAATTTGAATCCAATGGCAAAGTGAGCAAGGGACCCATGTCTGGGCATACCCTGCCAACTTAGGGCAAACACAGTGATACCAAACGGGATGATGGACAGAGCGTGTGAGCACATCATACACTCACCCCCAGTCAACTGATCTGGGTTTAATCCATCATCATTCTCTAGCTCACTCCACCACCCCAGTTCAGACATGGCCATATGCTAATCAGTAACACCTGCTCTGACCTGGTGCAAAGTCGGACGACAGCCTGCACCAGAAAAGGGAGCCCATCCCAGAGCCACATCTGAAGGGCAACAGATGCCATGGAGCCACTGATCATGCAGGCCAGACACCCAAGAGGGCCACAACACCCACTACCACCACACCCAGGACCCACACACCCCCGGACCCTCACCGCCCCCCCTGGACCACCACTGAGGAAGCGCAGACAAAGACAGCGACCTTCAGAAAATGCACAAACCTCACAGACCCAACACCAGAGAATGTAATTGCCCACTACAGGATCAAAGGGACAACCATCCTCCACATCTTGACCACCATTGCCCAGAGGCTGACGGTAGTAACACAGCGGATAACCAACATCCCAAGCTGCTGGCCGTGCTGCACGTGTTGGCTTCTGGTACTCTCTAACCAACAACCGCCTGAGTCGGAGGAGTCTCACAGCCAGCCCAATCCAAGTTCCTCACAACGGTCGTGGATGACATAATAATTTTGGTACCCCACTATCTATACTCCCCCCACCCTGCGCAGGAACAGCTGGAAACCAAGCAAGGCATCTACGCCATTGCTGGCTTCTTGCACGTGTTAGGGGGCAATTGACTGCACACCTGTTCTACTTGTGCCCCCTGGCAACACTGCACGCAATTACCGCAACAGAAAGTGCCCTTATACCATCAATGTGCAGGCAATAGTGGACCAATGGGGAATCTCCACCAACGTCGACACCAAGGACCCAGGCAGTGTGCATGATTCCTACATCTTCCGACAGTCCATCATCAACCAGTGCTACCTGGATGGCACCTACAGAAATGCACTGCTCGTTGTCAAGTACCAAATGAACACAACACACACCTCAACTCCACAATCATGCAACTCACAACACTGGGAATGCACAAGTAAGAAACTCACATACAACATGGCAAACAAAATGCCCGCCCACCCACCAGACACAACAGCACAACTTACTGTGGGAACCTAGACCAGCCATGCACATAAGCCATCAACTGCATGGCAACTCAGCCACACAATCGCAGATTGTGGGAAGAGGTGGGGACCAGGCATGTGCGAAGGAGGCAAGTGAACGATGAATGAGAATGTACACAATGCCAAGTGTGGCGTGGATGTGATGGCCAGACTGCAGTATGCAGACCACACACATATTTTTTTTTTTTGTAAAATCTTTTTTATTAGCAGAGTAGGTATGAACGTTACACTGTATTGCAGCATAATCATAAAACGAGTATTTCTGTACGTACACATATATGTCAAATATCTCAATGGCAATGAACATTTTCTATTTTGTTGTCATACATCCCAATTATTTACATTCCTAACTCCCCCCACCCATGCCCTCCCTCTCCCAGCACTCAGCTAGTTACTTTCGATGTACATACTACATGGCTACAATTAGCACAGTGTCACCACCTGGTTCAATTCACCACGTACCCCATGGGGACGATGTATTGTACAATAATTCTATCAGGTCCTACCTGTGCACCTAGAACCGTTTGTCCTGCCGGTGCGTGTGCCGCTACCAGCCGCTTAGGGGGTCGTATTAGCACCCTTCCTGTCTCTCTAAGTCTAAGCAACGGATGATTCTGAGTCCGACTCAGGGTACCCACCAGCCTCAAAAGCCCCGATTGTAGTATTCCATTCGAGGGAGGATAGGTTCTTCCTTATGCCCTTCCGCTCCTCGCGCTGTAGTGTCTCCCCCTCTGCTCTCCCCCATCGTATCACCTCTGTCCTCCACACTTCTGGGTTTGGCGGTCTGGCCGACTTCCAACGCATTGTTATTGTGCGTTTTGCTAGTAGTAGGGCTAGATCCGCGAAACGAGTGGAGACACTTTTTTTACGCTCTGTAGGTCCAAGTCCTAATACAGAGTAAGCCAAAGTGGCGTATGGTTTGGAGGGTGCCAGTTTAATTAGGGTGTCGTGTACCGTGGTCCAGTAATACCCCAGTTTCGGACAATCCCATAACATGTGTATCAGACGCGCATTCGCCGCGCTGCAGCGAGGGCAACTATCGGGTGTATTCGGGAACATTGTGTGCAAGCGATGCGGCGTTAGATACGCTCTGTGTAAAATCATTAGCTGCATGAATTTAAATCGAGGGTTCCTTGATACGTTTTTGGGTAATTTGAGGATACGTTCCCATTCTTTATCCATAAACAGCCTCCCCGTATCTTCCTCCCATTTATTTCTACGAGGCTGCAGTGATACCGCCCTTCCGGTTCGTATTCCATTTGTGAGCCATTTCGTCAAATGACTGCCGGTTCCCATGAGGTATTGCATTGTCAGTAGTGGGTTTGTGGAGGGTTCCTCACCGTGTGGTGCCCATGTTCTAGCTATGTACCCACGCACCCGGGAATGTAAGAGGAATGTTCCCCCCGGGGCATGATGAGTCTCCCGAAAGTCCTCGAACGACATAACTTGGCCATTTGTAAACAGGTCCCCCATCTGCGTAACCCCCGCTTCCCGCCATGCACTGAGTGTGTGGTTCGAGAGCAATTCCGATCCCAGCGGGACTCCCAGAAGTGGTATCGTGGGAGCATATGAGGATGCAGGGGACGTGTATTTCACCGCCTTCTTACAAAATGCGATCGCTAGTCGAAGTAGGGGAAGTGTGTGTCCGGGGACCTCTGCCCCCGGAAGCAACAGGGTGTGGACGGAACCTCTTGACCAGTCCATCTCCGACATGCCAATTTCATGTAGGTTGCGGCCTGCCAGCCAGTAGGCCTGCCATTGCAACTGGCATGCATAGTTGTATGCCCTAAAGTCCGGTACTCCCATTCCGCCTGTCGCCGTGGTAAGTTGCAGTTTGGGCAGACTAATGCGTCTCTGACCCGACCCCCATATCAGTCCTGTTAGTATTGTATTCAATTTCTGAAACATAACAGCTGGGATTACAAATGGTAGACCCGTGAAATAGTAAATTAGTCGTGGTAGCACTACCATCTTAGATATGGCTATTCTGCCTGCCACCGACAATGGTAGGGCAATCCAGAATTTAACCTGCGATTTTAGCGCTGCAATTGCCCGGCCCAGATTGCCTTCAATCATATCCCCAGCTCCCCTGTACACTTGGATCCTGAGGTATCGGAAGGTTGACTCCGCTATCTGGAAGGTGTGCGGTGGGAATGACAGTGGCGTATTTGTGCCCGTGTCGCTGAAGTGGAAGCCATAGGATTTGGGTTCACTAATAGTGAGGCCAGATAGTGCGCGGAAGTCCTTGAAAATACTAGGGATAGGGTCCAAGTCACCCCTCAAATTCCGTAGGTATAGGAAAATATCATCTGCATAGGCTGAGACCACATGCACCGTTCCGGTTCTCAGTATGCACTGGTGTTGCGCCAATGTGCGAAGTTTACAAAGCAGCGGCTCAAGTGCCAAGATAAAGAGGAGCGGGGATAGTGGGCATCCCTGTCTGGTGCCCTTCTCTATGGCTAGCTGTTCCGAGATGCACCTGTTTGTGCGCACCCGAGCCGTTGGGTGGGTGTATAACAATTTGACCCAGGCCACATATTCTGGCGGTATTCCAAAATTAGCGAGCGATGCAAACATGTAGTCCCACCGGAGGGAGTCAAATGCCTGTTTTAAATCTAAGGAAATACACCCCTCTGTCCTCTCATGCGATTGTTCGCATAGCATTAGTTGGCTTAGTCGTCGCAGATTCATAGCCGTGCTTCTGCCCGGTACAAAACCACACTGGTCGGGGTGTATAAGTTGTGGGATGTATTGAGCTAGCCTCGTCGCCAGGATCTTACTTAATATTTTAAAGTCTGTGTTTAGCAAGGATAAGGGTCTATAATTGGCCAGGTGCATTCCATCCCTGCTCGGTTTCAGTAGCGAGACTATCAAAGCCTGTAGGGACGACTGTGGTAGAGTGTGGGTACTCAGCGCTTCTTGATATACTATGTGAAGGCGCGGGGCTAGCAGGTCGATATAGGTCCCATAGAATTCGGCCAGGAGGCCGTCCGTTCCTGGGGTTTTGTTCCGCGGGAGTGAGCGAATGGCTTGTCGCACTTCAGTGAATGTAAGAGGTCGGGCAAGTTCCTCTTGCTGACTGTCCGCTAGGCGCGGCAGGTCGAGTCCCGAACATAAACTCTTCAAATGCCGCTTCTGAGAGGTGTTGGTGTGGGCCATATAGCGTTTCATAATAGTCCCTAAAGGCGTTGTCAATGGTTGTTTGTGTCATGGCTTGAGACCCCCTGTGATCAGTGACCTCTAATATGTGCATGTATGTTGGGACATCTCTCACTATACGCGTCAGCAGGGGCCCTGATCTGTCTGCTTGTGTATGTTGTGTGCATGTGTATTCCCTGTAATCCAGCACACGCAGTTCCTCTAGAAGTTCAGCATGTTGTATATTCGCCTCTTGTAGTGGTGTGAATGGCAGGTTTGCGCCGGCAGCTTCATTTTCTAACATAGCCAGGCGGCCTTCCACGTCCCTGAGTCTCTCTATTACATTCCGTCTCATACCCACGCGTGTTCCCATTGCCTCCCCTCTGACCGCCACTTTAAAGGCATCCCACTCTATCTGTCGAGTGCTAGCAGTGTTCGCATTCACTGTGAAATAATTTGTAATTGCCTCTGCAATGGACTTTTTGAATGCAGTGTCTGCAAGTAGCTCTGTGTCGAGGCGCCATGTCGGTATAGGCGTTGGGACCCTGCCCCATTGTATTGTGACCTCAACTGGGTTGTGATCGGAGAGAGTTTTCCCTATATGTTCCGCCAGTAGAACTGCATCAAGCAATGGTTTGGCACAGAAAAACCGGTCTATCCTGGTGTGCAGTTTATGGGGCGGGGAGTAAAAGGTGTATTCCCTATCCAGTAAATGTTTACCGCGCCATGCGTCAGCTAATTCCCATCCCTCCGCCCAGTGCGCTAGTGCGTCTGCCTGTCTTCTGCTTTCAGTGGCCTGTAAGGGTGGATGCGATCTATCTAATGTTAAATCCAGGACTGCATTAAAATCCCCGCCTACAATCCAATGATATTCAACCCAGTCCGCCAGGACACAATTAATGGTCGTCAAGAAATCTGATTGGCCTGTGTTCGGTGCATACACACTTCCTATGACAATGGGGAGGCCATCTAGCAGGCCACGGACAAACACATATCTGCCCTCTGAGTCTATTCTTTTCTCCACCAATTTAAAGGGCACCAAGTTTCTGAGCCATATAGCTGTCCCCCTAGAAAACACAGAATAGGAGGTGGCAAACAGTTGTCCCTTCTATTTCTTTTGTAGTTTTACGCTCTCCGCACCGTTCAAATGTGTTTCTTGGAGGCAGGCCACCATCACCCTCCTTCTATTGAGTTGTGCCAGAAGTCTATGTCTCTTGTGTACAGACCCCATACCCCGCACATTCCAGGTGCACATTTTGTAGTTATTCAGGGTCCCCATCATTGTCCGTGGAGGTCATGCCCGACGGGCACCGTGCCAGTAAGGCCATGTGGAGGATATGCATATAGCTGAGTGCCCTCTGAACTTGCAACCCCTTAACTTCAAGGTCCCCGAGTAAAAACCCGAGGTCCAAACAGTTCTGCCAAACGTGGACAAAAGTTAAATTGAAACATGTCTATTTGTTGGGGGGGTGGGGTCCACTTACACTTGCCCAAGGCCTGTCGATGGGATTACAGCGTGCCCCAAGCTAGTGTTTCCCCTTAATCCCTTCCAACCCATTTCCGACCTTGCATGAGTCTCATACTTTACCGACCGGGGTCTTCCATGTGTACACTCAGAATTCTTCTGCCGCTTGCGCCGTGATTTTGGGAAACAGCTGTAGGCTGTCCGCAGAGCCAGAGACCTCCATCTGTGTGCCTGATTTGCTGCCCATGTCGGAATTGACCCTTGCATTGTGAGCGGCTATTGCAGCCGTCGTCAGTTGGAATGCCCTCGTCGACGTTCCAGAGTGGTCCGACTTCGTCTTCCCGCTCTTCGCCGGTGCGTTCGAGCGGTTACCTCCTGAGTCGTTCCGTTTCCGCTCCTCAGGGCGTGATGATCCCTCGCGTATGTCCTCTTCGAATGGTTCCTGTGTGTTCGGGGGTGTCAGAGTTACCTCCATCCATTCTGCCACCTCCTCGGGGGTGTCAAAGAAATATGATTTGTTTTCGTATAGTATTTTAAGACGGGCAGGGAACAGCAGAGCATACTTCAAGTTTCTGTCTCGCAATTTGCGTTTCACTCCCATAAACGTCGATCTAGCTCTCTGCACCGCTGGGGTGAAGTCAGGATACACTGAAATGGTTTTATCTTCGTACCTTATCGGTGCCTTTTCTCTCGCCACTCTCAGAACTGAGTCTCTGTCTTTATAATTTAAAAGGCGTGCTATCAGTGGTCTCGGTGGCGCTCCTGGTTTCGGTGGTCTTGCCGGCATTCTATGCGCCCTTTCAACACTGTATAGTGGGGTCAGTTCCTGTGGGCCCACAATTTTCTTCAGCCAGTCCTCAACAAATTGCGTTGGATTTTTCCCCTCGCACCGTTCCGGAATTCCTAAAATGCGCACATTATTGCGGCGAGCCCGCCCTTCTGCGTCATCCATCTTGTCCCATAGTAATTTAATCTGCTTCTCCATATTCTCTAACTTGGTAGAGTGGTCCGTCTGTTGAGGTATGAGATCATCAAGTGCGAGTTTGTGTTCTAACACTCTTTCGGCTAGCTTGTTATGATCCGCCCTGAGGAGCGTCAAACCTGTCGCCATGTTGTCCATGTGAAGTTCCAGTGCTTCCCGTGTAGCCTTTATTTCTGCTAAGATGAGGTCTAGCTTCGCGTCTTGCGTGCACCTGCCTGTCGGTGGTATGATTTCCATGTTGGAGGAGGCCAACGGGTCCTCCGATCCAGTGGATTGGGTTTCAGCGTTTGCGCCTTGATCTTGCACTTTGTTCCTGTGTTTCCCCATAGCTCTCGTCTGCAGGGTGGCGGTGATAGGGCCTCTCTTGTCCTGACCAGTCGGGCGAACGCCGGCTGCCGATGCTCCTTTCCTCTTGCTTCACCGGCCAGCACTTTTGTCCAAGCAAGGGGGGTGTCGTGCAGGGTCGGGGATGTATCTAGTCCAGCTCCCTGGTTTCTTAAGTGTCTCAGCCCAGCTCCCGAGGCACGTATGGCTGTGTCAGCTCCTGAATTAGTAACGTTGGTGGAGAGTAGGGTAGCGCCGCATCCAGCACCCCAGACTTAAACGCCGCTATGTCCCTCCTCCTTGCGAATGTTTCCCTGGGAGGGCGCTTTTATTGATTGTGCGGTGAAGCGCGTGTAAACTCACCACCATGTGTAGTAGTGCGCTACGCTATTGGAATGTCCCGGTGGTTTGTGGTGCTCTGGTAACCAACACTGTAGCAGCTTCTGCTCGATTCCAGGCTCCTTAGGGGCGCCGCGGTACTAGTGGTGGCAGTTTCGGGTTGGCAGTTATCGGCAAAATGGCGCCGATCTATGCGGTTCAATTGTTGCAGCGGGCGCTACTTTGGTGCAGCTCCGGGGCCCACGTCGGCGTTGTGCACAGACCCCTGCCCATGTGCGAGGTCTCACCTCAAGGCGCTTCCTCTCCGTGGTCCGCCCGGTGGTTACGTGCCTTCGCGAGCCTTCCGATGCCATTGGTTAAGACACCGCGCACATCTGCCCACAGCCGGGTTCCAGGTGTCCTTTCGTGCGCGGGTGTACAGCCGCTTCCGGCGCCCACGCTCTAGTGGCTCAACCTGTACTTTCTCTGCGGGGCAGTGCGCCGATCCGCTGGTTCCCGCACTACGCAGCATCCACCGTCTTCCTCCAGCTTGGCCCGGCTAGTAATTTAGTCCGCGGCTGCACCCGGAGACCCAGGCCTCACCAGCGTCGCTCTCCTCCTTCAGGCACAGTCGGAGTGTAGGACACGCAGCCGGTCGTCGCTAGTCATCCAACGCTGTGGCGATGACAGGGGACTCGAGTGGGTCGACAATGGTCCCGGGGACACAGGATAATTAGCAGTTATTGCGGGCATTGGACGGAGCTAACACGCTACACGTCCGCCATGTCCAGTTCGTGGCCACGCCCCCCCGACCACACACATATTATTATTATTATTAATTAAATTTATATTGCGCACAGCTACCCTAAACAGGGTTTCCCGGCGCAGGTAGATGGAGTACTGCAACTGAGTAACCAGAAGACTCATCACTGAGAACAGAGCCAGGTCTTAAGGTCTCGCCGGAACCTGAGATAACACTGTTCCTGCTTCATAGACCAAGGAAGAGAATTCCATAATCTGGGTCCAAGGAAAGCAAAAGAACGACCGCCCATTCTAGATAGTCTACAGCAAGGTGTTACCAAGTTGCCCTGAGTGGCTGAGCGTAGGGGACGAGACGGGACATAGGGATAGACAATCTCTTTAAGATAAAGAGGGGCAGACCCTTGGTTGATTTTAAAAATAAGACACAAGGTCTTAAATTTGATCCGACTCTCAATGCGGAACCAGTGCAAATCCAGCAAAACAGGGAGATGGATGATCTCTTTGGGGTCTGACATACAAGACGAGCTGCGGAATTCTGCACTACCAGGAGTTTCTTCAGCACCTCCTGATTTCCCCGAAGGTACAATACGTTCCCGTAGTCCAGGCGCGAGGTAACTAGCGCCTGGACCACCGTTCTTTTTGTGGAGTCAGGGAGCATCCAGATAATCTTCCGCAGCCATCTTAGAATAGTAAAACATGTGGAAGCAACGCTAACCACCTGTTGCCGCACTGAGAGGGTGTTATCAAGGATAAACCCCAGGTTACGGACTTTTTTAACCGGTTGAGGGTGGGCGCCCATTTCCGTTGGCCAATGTTGGGGCACCCAAAGATGCTTATGTTTACTTAAGATAACCACCTCGGTTTTCTCTCCATTCAACTTCAACAGATTAGCACTCATCCACTCCGACATCCGCCGTAAACCATCTTGAAGGGGAGAGAAAGACCCATCCTTGGTAGAGGACAAGGAGAAGATGATTTGCGTGTCATCGGCGTACGAGAAGAGGGACAGGCCTGCCTCCTCTACAATTGATGCCAGGGGCCTCACGTAGAGGTTAAAGAGCACAGGGCTCAGCGTGGACCCCTGAGGAACTCCGTACACAGATGACCTGATGGTAGATGAAGATTTAGAAAAGAAAACTTGGAATGTACGGTCACGGAGAAAAGAGGACAGCCAGATTAACGCAGGCCCTACAACTCCTGCTGACTGGAGAGATTTTAAAAGGATGGAATGTGACACTGTGTCAAATGCGGCGCTCAAGTCAAGTAAATTCTCCGTGACCCCCAACAAAGCAGTTTCGGTGGAAAAGTGAGCCCTGAACCCCGATTGTGAAGGGTGCAAAAAGCCTGAACGTTCCACATGGGCTGAAAGTTGGCAATTCACATTCTTTTCCAAGATCTTGGAAAGGACTGGCAGCAGTGAAATAGGACGGAAATTTGACATAACCATTGGATATGCTCCCGACTTTTTCAGCAGGGGAATCACCATTGCACATTTCCATTCAAGGGAAATACAAGATTCTCGTAAGGAAGCATTTAAAAGTACTTTAAGAATACCATGCGCTTCCCGAGAGAGTTGTTGCAAGATGTTTGCGGGAAGAGGGTCTAAAGGAGAGCCAGATTTTACCATGGCTAGACAGTCCAAGAAGGATTCATCATCGAAAGGCAACCATGTAGAAATCTTAGTCGCCGAAGGACGATGACTCCCACTTGCCATCTCAGTCAGGGAACTCACAGTATTCACAGAATTAGGGCTCTTTAATGAGCTATATATTGTTTCAACCTTAGAGGTAAAATAATTTGCAGTATCATTGCATTGGGTATCATCTAAGGTTGGGGGCAGAGGAATCGTGTTAGATCCTGCCAGCTTCTTGACAATGGAAAATAAGGCCCATGGACGGTTCACTGAGGTGGAGATGGCGTTCGACACAAAAGATGTTTTCGCCGCCTTACATGCCAGATGATATTTGTTTAAGGAGGCCTTATATTCCAACTTGCCAGTCAGAGAATAAGTCTTACGTCATCTTCTTTCTAGGTGTTTACATTTTGATTTCATGTCCTTTAACTCATTATTGAACCATGGGGCAGGAGGATGATGAGTCGAGCTACGTTTTAATGCCAAAGGCAAACATGTATCAATAGACTTGGCTAGCCAGTCGGATACTGCAGTATTCAAGGAGCAGCAGGGTAGGTTAGTGTCTGGAGGATTTACCCTCAGCAAATTGTTAAGGTAATCCAAGTCAAGATTTTTCCAGGGCCGCCTCCTGCCTAAGTCATCACTGCTGGTCCACCGAATGTCCCCTGGGATTACTAAGTGTGCAATGGACAGTGGACGCAACCATGTCACCACAGCCAGTGGGGAAGAATGCGGAAATTTAGCTTGTTACGTCCCCCCATAAGCGTGAGCGGAGTGTGCTGGCCCGGAGTAACTCTGGGCTGGCCCGGCATAACTGTGGGCATGGTTCTCTTCCAGAATGCCCAACATCTCTGCCAGGGCGGCGCCTCTCACCCTGCCACGAGGCTGACGCAGTCGCCGTGAGCGGTGTTGCCTACGATCCTGTGCACCTGCTGCACCCAGGCCGCTGGTCCCCAAACCAGTCTTGCCCATCCCAGCACAACCAGGTCTCAATGCTCACCTGCCGACACCGGCGTGTGTCAAAGAGGGCCCACCACGTGCTGCTTCCGGTGCAAGTTCCAAGCCCGAGGCAGCCTCCTCTGACCATGAGTCTTGATTATACTATGGCAGAGAACATTATTTATGGCAGAGTTTATATCACTATACTCCATTCGATATGGTGCCACCAAGTCTGTGTATAGTATTCCAACCACACGTGTCTGTGGGCACAAGCGGACTACTGCCCTCGCGCCACACTGCGCTCGACTAGTTCACACATTTGGAACTGAGTCTTGATTTTTCAATGGCAGAGTACATATCATTGCACGCAAGGAGAGGTGTAAGAGGATGACGCATTTTAGTCAGGAGGAAAAAAGAATCATCGTTACGGAAGTGATCAAACCCTACCAACAGCTACTGTGGTGTCACTAACTCTGTGCATCATGAGCCAATGACACGTGGCTATGGGCCACTGCTGACTGCTGCCTCCGGCCTAAACTGTGGTCAAGTAGGTCATACATTTGAGACTGAGTCTTGAATTAGCAATGGCCAAGTTCATATCATTGTACCGGCATCATCGCAGACTGCATCCCCTCTCAGCACCGGTGCCATTAAGTCTGTTCCCCCACATTTATGGACACTCTCTGGTTGAACTTAGTCTGGTCTGAGTCTATGGACTGGGGGTTGCCTTCATCCTTATGCAGCTGATACCGAATTGGTGGGGAAAACGAGGCTGTAGCATTCCACTCCTCCATTTGCTGCTTCCAGACGGCTTCTGCCCTTTGCATCATGCCCTGGAGGACACCTTCCACTGTCCCCTGCAACCCTCCGCCACATTCTCCTTGGACATCAATGAGGACCCGCTCAGTCAGTGTGACCCTGCCTCAGTACACCGCAAGTCACCATCCCGTGGCGGTGTGCCTGTGCCGGTTGTAATGCATCTGGGGCCACTAACTCTGTGGAGCTCAAGTCAGGGACCCTGTCTTCTGAGATATTCGATGGTCTCTGAGATGATGGCCTTGGGGTCATCAAACCCATGTGTCTGTTGCCCTGCGATGTCCGCTGCCTCTCACCTCAACTGCGGTCCATCAGGGCTCACATATCAAATCGAGTCCTGACCGGCCCAGACGTCACATCACTGCAGGAGGCACACACCACCACCACAAGGACCACCTCCTGCCAGAGTCTAAACAGTTGTACTGGCAGACTAACGGAGTTGCTCACACCTGTCGTGGATGTCATCATCTGCCTGATATCCTGCTCAGCACTCCAGGAGCCACTAACTCAGTGCACCGCAACCTATGGACCATTACTGATTGAGTTTTGTGCTGTGGAGAGGTTACGCAGCAATGTCACCTCAGGCAGTATGGGAGACCTGGGACGATGATGAGGAAACACCCCCCACTGCAGCTGCATCAGGTATATCCCAAAGGGACACAATCCTAGACAATTCTTCACATGAGCGGGCTCAGCTCAAGTGCCCCAAACTCAGTGCACTGCAACTTACGGACACTTCTGTTTGCATATTGGGTGACCTCTGTACTTGCTCCGGCTACCTCCAAGATGCGCCACCGTTTTTTCTGTGATTCTGGTGTTTTCTGTTTCCATTTAAATAGTGTTCACTGTTCAAGTTGTTGCCAGCACCAACTACTCCGTGAGGGCAGGCTTACACTCACCCCACACACATCCAGCACAGGTGTCACTGTACATGTGACATTGCCAATAAAGGGCCCGGGTTCCACAAACTATCTGCTTGTGTCCGTGTGGTAATAATGTATGCATGAGGGTTTTAGGGCACGGGCCCTAAAACCTTACATTGTGCTGTGTACAGTGGATGCAAACATGTCACCGCAGGCAGCGGGTTAGAACTTGGACATGTAGCTATGTCGTCACCCACTCAATACATAAGAGGAGTGGACTGGGCCATCGTACGCAGGTCCAGTGTGGGTGTGTGAATGATAATTGTGTGCCTCTGGGCTTGGTTCTGTACTGGAAATGTGTAAATGCATGTGCCCCTGTCGCAGTGTGGGTCTCCTTTGTGGGGTGTAGGTGGCCCTGAAGGAAATTAGACACCCACGTATGTGATCTAGTTCGTCTTCTATGGGTTTGGACCCCACCCTCTTTTGGCATTCTGACACCTGGCATTGGAATGCCATGTGTGGCTTGGTGAAGTGTTGGGGACCAGCAATGCGGGCGGGTGCTTCCTGCTGTGTGGTCTGTGCAGGGGCTTGGTTCTCCTCTATGTGGCTTGGCTGCCCTTGTCCTGGTGGTGTGTTTCCTAGGATGTCCATGAGCTGTTGTAGGGCGTCGGTATCGAAGTTGTGGTGGTCCTCTCCAGCATCACTTATGAATTGTGTGCTCTGCTGTGCTGGAGTTGTTGTTTGTACCTCTGCAATGTGAAGGGGAGATGCATGTTGACATTGTGTTGACATGAATGTTGCCGCATTGTTCTTGTTTACATGCAGGCTGTATGGCAATAAACATTGTGACTGGGAGGTGCTGGATTTTGATGCGGGATAGTGGACATTTGGACTACATGACGAATGTGAGGTTGTACGCGTACATTTCCATCTTACAGTTTCCTGCTCTGTTAGATGTAGTTGGCCTGTTTCTACGCATGCGCAGAGCCAGTTGTGTCCTCTGTTCTGCAGTGTCGGGGTTGCACATTGTACCACATTGTCGTCAATGTGGATGTGCTGTGATTGCTATGTGTGTGTGCTGCAGTGTGCCACGGGGATCAGGGACATGATCAAGGGTCACTGTGGGTGTGCAGTGTGCTACACATCGTTGTGCATGTGTGCCATTGTGTCCATCTCCCCCCGGCCCCCCAGTCCCTGGTTGTTACTCACTCTGTTGATATTGTGTCCGGTCCTCTCGAGCTGTGTCCGGACTCCCAACTCCTTGCACCATCTCCACACTGATGACTGTGGCCTCCGTTTCCTCCAGCTCCTCCTGTAGCCGTTGCTGCCTTCCTGTTGGCAGTGGGTTTGTGTTTGGTTTAGATTTTCACATCATGCCAGCACCTCTTGGCCTCCTCCATTGACCTCCTCGACTCTCTGACTGCATTCACGTTAGTCTAATTATGGGTCAGTTGATGGTAGTGTTCTGTCACCTCTGTGACGCTGATCTGGTTTTCCTGCGGACTGCACCCCGTCTTCCTCTTCTTCTTCTCCTTGGCCTTCCCCGACCCCGTTGTTCCTTGCTGGTGGTCTGTGGGGCTTGTGGGATTCTTGTTGACCTCTGCACTCGGTCCAGGTGCAACCATGTTGCTACGCACTTTCGATTGTTTTTGGTGTGTTCTTTTTGTTGCTTTTATTCTGCTATTTCACGCATGATACTTGGGATTTGCATGCCTGTCGCCGGTTTTTGCTGCTTTTTGAATCACGATTGGCCTAATCTCAACTTTTTTTGCGTTCGCGTTTTGCATTTTTGCGGCGTCACGTTGACTTTATCGTGGATATTTGACGCGTTTTCCTGGGCCTATCGCATGGTGCCTTCGTGTTCTGAATACTTAGTTAACACAGCGTTATTTTTCCGGGAAAGACTGCGATGGGAAGAGTTTCGTTAAGCTAATTTTGCAGTAATTATCAAACGTTCTTGAGAATATCCTTCTATGTGTATGAAACAAAAAATTACGTGCCAGCAGGATGGACATTCCAAAACGGTAAATCCAGTTCAGTTGTTTTGATGTATCCTAAACTCTTGTTGGTTGCACTGGATGAAATCATAGGATGAACTGCCTTTACCTAAGGAGGTAAAGAAAGGTCGAAAAATTAGGGAACAGAATTATTATAACCAATAGGTGTCCAAACTAAAAGCCAAGGCCAAAGAAACACTGTATACTCATTTCCTATTTTCACTAGTAATTCAGACCTCTTTAGTATAAGGAGAGAGATCTCTGAAGATAATGATGCAGTACAAAAACATGTTCCTTCTTCCTCTTCTTCTTTCTAAGAAGAAATACAGAGATATAGGATACGGAACAAATTCCCAACCAAAGAGGGAAACACCAGTGAAGATCAACTTGTAAAAGAAACAGTGAATAGGTAGAGAAACAAAGAGTCACCTGAGACAGGGGGCAAAGACCTAAAAACAATGAACAAGTCAAATATATAGACCTTTACCAGTATTTCTCACGAATCTAGAACAGATGCTAATAACATGGATATGCTAACAAATGAAGACATTTCTATTGTAAACTGAACAGAGAAAATTCTAACTAAATATGAACTGACTGTTGAAATAGTTTAAGTCTTTTGTTGGTCAAATAAATTAGGTTTCTCGCAAATACACATAGATCTGTTCATGTTTGTACGCAAATTGAACTTAAAAAATACTTTGGTGAAAAAAGTGGGGAAACAGTACCGAAATCTCGCACCAGTACCAATTTGCTTACTCATTAAGGACCATATGAATCAAGCAAATTCGCATTCGCAAAGGCCGAAATTCTGCAAATTTCGGCCTTTGCGAATGCAAATTTGCTAAATGGTATGTATTAGGCAAAATCTGGTGCAAAATAAGGAATCGCAAAATTTGCGATTCCTTATTTTGCAATTGCATTTAAGGAATCTCAAATTTTGCAATTCATTAAATGCAATGTATGAAGCAAAAAAAAATTGCAAAATGTCCTTAAGGAATTGCAAATTACCACCAACTTCTTGTTGCGAATTCCTTGAAAAATGCACATTTTTGCATTTTTCAAAGTGCCATGTGAAGCACATACATGCCCTTAGGGCATGTATGTGCGCCACATGTGCACCCATGCATATTTCAGGGGTGCAACAGGGTGTCCTTTGGACACCCCTACACCGTTGAAATAATTCTCAATTTGCGATTAGCAAATTGCGAATCACAAATTGAGAATAACTTCCCATTCATAGAAATGAATGGGAAAGTATTCCTTAATTGCGATTCGCAATTTGCTAATCGCAATTAAGGAATTTTAAGAAATCACACAAAAAATGCGATTTTGTACATACATACCCATTTGGATTCTCAAATAGCCATTTCTTAAAAATCGCTATTTGACAATCGCAAATGGGTATCTTGATACATATGGCCCTTAGACACTATGTCAGACCTCAGTGCTCTTAAACCAAAAGTTACTTTTCATCCTCCTCTACCATCTCGTAACAACATCAACATTTGCTGCAAATTGGTGCTGCAGGACCTGTACTCACTATGAACAATACACTTTTCTAAGACGTAAGAAATGTCCTGTGAAATTATCAGCACATCATCATTAAAGAAGTAGATAAGAGAAGGAAATATTGTTATCATGAGTAGAAACAACTATATATAGGAGGAGATTGTTCACCACTGGCCGATACAGTAACCTATGAACAACTAGCCTAGTAGCCTGCAATCCCATACAAGTTAAATGAACAATTACCTCGAAGTTGATGGGATGGAAGGATTTCTTTCTCATTGCAGACATAGGCTACAAATACCTGATCAGGTTATTTTCCAACTTTTCCCTTCATCTATAAATTGCTCAAAATCCACAAACCTGTTTCAAAACCTGTACCTTTACCTTCTGGCAGGCCAATAATTTCAGGTATTGGGACTTCTACAGAAATAATTAAAAAAATGTTGATCATATTTTACATCGCATATATATAGAACAGATGTTCTAAACAAACAAGCTGACATTTCTTGGTCATCCGAAATTATTCTAGTTACTCTTGATGTTTGTTCCCTATATACATCCATACCTATGGATGGCACTCTGCAAGCAATTGAACACTTCTTACCTACAAGAAATGCACACTATATGAACCTACAGCCATTCTACTTGACAGAATCAGGCTTATCTTACATACCAAAGTAATTTTACATAACCAAGCTTGGTACAGTCAGAAATGACCAGAGGCTGCAATTTTTCTCCTTTATACGCCAACCTCTGCATGGGGACGAGGCTCTTGGAGGAGTTACACATTTGGCAAAACAGCCAAATGTTTACTCTTTACTGAACACTTCTGGGGTTGATATATTGACGTCAGGTTTAGGATTTAGGGCAGAGACCTCCGTATGTTAAAGTATATGGAAAAGTTGCCTAAACTGTACCATAGCTAGATCTCTGCATGGCAAAGTATAGCGAAAAGTTCCCTATACTTTACCATAGGGAAATCTCTGACATGGTGGCAGAGATCGCCATATGGTAAAGTAGAGGGAAAAGCAAACAAGTTGTTCAACTTGGAAAAAGTTTGTAAACATACTTTAATGTTAAATCTTAATGTAAATTAAAAATATGAATTTGAATTGTAGAGCTATATAAAAGAATACTACAGCACAAAGTTTTGAAATATAAATTATTTTTTAAACATATTAAATTATATTATAATTACTTTTCTCAAGGTTGCATTAAAAAGTAAATTCTTACCAAAAGTAGAACATGATTATAAATTATGCAATAATAATGATTAAGACCGATATATAGAATTGATTAAAAATAATGTTCTATTAATTAATAAAATGTATTTACATTAATGTTTACATACTATAAGGGTTATTAAAATATTTTATAATAAAATTGAAAATATGTGAATGTTTATATATTTTTAACGTTACATTTTATTTACTTATAATTGTAACTATTTGAAATAATGTAATCAAATTAAAATTATTTGTTATAGGGTAAACATTTATGTCGCTGACTCCATTATTTTCTATGGGAGGGTGCTGAATTACCAGGGCTAGGCCAGGTATGGTACTAGATTTACTACTGGTTTTTTTTTATTAGTAATTTACACTTGTAAGTTTTGCTCTTCCCCCATCTTCCAGGAGGGTGGGAACATGTAAGCCTACAGTATTCAGTAACTTTACACTCTGAGTTTGTTCATTGCCAAAAGAAGTAAAGTTACTCAAAAGTATAAGAGTAAATTTGCCAGTGGCAGCTCCTCCACAATGGCAGAGGAGAGTCACCCCAATGCTTTCAAGCATTGTGAGAAGAGGAAACATAACATAATAATATTATCATGCTATGTTTTCTTTGTGGACGAGAGGGTGGGCGGGGCTGCTCTGCTCACGGTGCCACTGGATTCAAGCAAGCCGGGCTGAAGACGGCTGGAATGCCAGAAACCGGTCCTCGGAAGCTTGTTTCAGTCCTGGGAAGACATGGCTTGGCAGTTCGGGCTGGACAGTTCCCATGAGGCACAGGGTGAGACTGATTTGCATATAGCCATGTCTGAACTGGGGTGGCAGAGTGGGCTAAAGAACGGTGATGGATTAAACCCAGATCTTTTGACTGGGTGTGAGTGTTTGATTGATTCAGATGCTCCGTCCATCACCACCCCCTTTTGTACCGCTTTTGGCCGCCATAAGTGTGGCAGGGTATGCTCAGACGTGAGTCCCTTGCTCACTTTGCCACTGGATTCAAGCAAGCCGGGCTGAAGACGGCTGGAATGCCAGAATCCGGTTCTCGGAAGCTTGTTTCCGGTCCAGGGAAGACATGGCTTGGCAGTTTGGGCTGGACGGTTCCCATGAGGCACAGGGTCAGACTAATTTGCATATAGCCATGTCTGAACTGGGGTGGCCGAGTGGGCTAAAGAACGGTGATGGATTAAACCCAGATCTTTTGACTGGGTGTGAGTGTTTGATTGATTCAGATGCTCCGTCCATCACCACCCCCTTTTGTACCCCTTTTGGCCGCCAGAAGTGTGGCAGGGTATGCTCAGACGTGAGTCGCTTGCTCACTTTGCCACTGGATTCAAGCAAGTCGGGCTGAAGACGGCTGGAATGCCAGAAACCAGTCCTCGGAAGCTTGTTTCTGGTCCAGGGAAGACATGGCTTGGCAGTTCGGGCTGGACTGTTCCCATGAGGCACAGGGTCAGACTGATTTGCATATAGCCATGGCTGAACTGGGGTGGCAGAGTGGGCTAAAGAACGGTGATGGATTAAACCCAGATCTTTTGACTGGGTGTGAGTGTGTGATTGATTCAGATACTCCGTCCATCAGACCCCTTTTGTACCGCTTTTGGCCGCCATAAGTGTGGCAGGGTATGCTCAGACGTGAGTCCCTTGCTCACTTTGCCACTGGATTCAAGCAAGCCGGGCTGAAGACAGCTGGAATGCCAGAAACCGGTCCTCGGAAGCTTGTTTCCGGTCCAGGGAAGACATGGCTTGGCAGTTTGGGCTGGACTGTTCCCATGAGGCACAGGGTCAGACTGATTTGCATATAGCCATGTCTGAACTGGGGTGGCAGAGTGGCCTAAAGCACGGTGATGGATTAAACCCAGTTCTTTTGACTGGGTGTGAGTGTTTGATTGATTCAGATGCTCCGTCCATCACCACCCCCTTTTGTACCGCTTTTGGCCACCATAAGTGTGGCAGGGTATACTCAGACGTGAGTCCCTTGCTCACTTTGCCACTGGATTCAAGCAAGCCAGGCTGAAGACGGCTGGAATGCCAGAAACCGGTCCTCGGAAGCTTGTTTCCGGTCCAGGGAAGACATGGCTTGGCAGTTCGGGCTGGACTGTTCCCATGAGGCACAGGGTCAGACTGATTTGCATATAGCCATGTCTGAACTGGGGTGGCAGAGTGTGCTAAAGAACGGTGATGGATTAAACCCAGATCTTTTGACTGGGTGTGAGTGTTTGATTGATTCAGATGCTCCGTCCATCACCACCCCATTTTGTACCACTTTTGGCCGCCATAAGTGTGGCAGGGTATACTCAGACGTGAGTCCCTTGCTCACTTTGCCACTGGATTCAAGCAAGCCGGGCTGAAGACGGCTGGAATGCCAGAAACCGGTCCTCGGAAGCTTGTTTCCAGTCCTGGGAAGACATGGCTTGGCAGTTTGGGCTGGACTGTCCCCATGAGGCACAGGGTCAGACTGATTTGCATATAGCCATGTCTGAACTGGGGTGGCAGAGTGGGCTAAAGAACGGTGATGGATTAAACCCATATCTTTTGACTCGGTGTGAGTGTTTGATTGATTCAGATGCTCCATCCATCACCACCCCCTTTTGTACCGCTTTTGGCCGCCATAACTGTGGCAGGGTATGCTCATACGTGAGTTCCTTGCTCACTTTGCCACTGGATTCAAGCAAGCCGGGCTGAAGATGGCTGGAATGCCAGAAACCGGTCCTCGGAAGCTTGTTTCCGGTCCAGGGAAGACATGGCTTGGCAGTTCGGGCTGGACTGTTCCCATGAGGCACAGGGTCAGACTGATTTGCATATAGCCATTTCTGAACTGGGGTGGCAGAGTGGGCTAAAGAACGGTGATGGATTAAACCCAGATCTTTTGACTGGGTGTGAGTGTTTGATTGATTCAGATGCTCCGTCCATCACCACCCCCTTTTGTACCGCTTTTGGCCGCCATAAGTGTGGCAGGGTATGCTCAGACGTGAGTCCGTTGCTCACTTTGCCACTGGATTCAAGCAAGTCGGGCTGAAGACGGCTGGAATGCCAGAAACCGGTCCTCGGAAGCTTGTTTCCGGTCCAGGGAAGACATGGCTTGGCAGTTCGGGCTGGACTGTTCCCATGAGGCACAGGGTCAGACTGATTTGCATATAGCCATGTCTGAACTGGGGTGGCAGAGTGTGCTAAAGAAGGGTGATGTATTAAACCCAGATCTTTTGACTGGGTGTGAGTGTTTGATTGATTCAGATGCTCCGTCCATCACCACCCCATTTTGTACCGCTTTTGGCCGCCATAAGTGTGGCAGGGTATACTCAGACGTGAGTCCCTTGCTCACTTTGCCACTGGATTCAAGCAAGCCGGGCTGAAGACGGCTGGAATGCCAGAAACCGGTCCTCGGAAGCTTGTTTCCGGTCCTGGGAAGACATGGCTTGGCATTTTGGGCTGGACTGTTCCCATGAGGCACAGGGTCAGACTGATTTGCATATAGCCATGTCTGAACTGGGGTGGCAGAGTGGGCTAAAGAACGGTGATGGATTAAACCCATATCTTTTGACTCGGTGTGAGTGTTTGATTGATTCAGAAGCTCCGTCCATCACCACCCCCTTTTGTACCGCTTTTGGCCGCCATAAGTGTGGCAGGGTATGCTCAGACGTGAGTTCCTTGCTCACTTTGCCACTGGATTCAAGCAAGCCGGGCTGAAGACGGCTGGAATGCCAGAAACCGGTCCTCGGAAGCTTGTTTCCGGTCCAGGGAAGACATGGCTTGGCAGTTCGGGCTGGACTGTTCCCATGAGGCACAGGGTCAGACTGATTTGCATATAGCCATTTCTGAACTGGGGTGGCAGAGTGGGCTAAAGAACGGTGATGGATTAAACCCAGATCTTTTGACTGGGTGTGAGTGTTTGATTGATTCAGATGCTCCGTCCATCACCACCCCCTTTTGTACCGCTTTTGGCCGCCATAAGTGTGGCAGGGTATGCTCAGACGTGAGTCCCTTGTTCACTTTGCCACTGGATTCAAGCAAGCCGGGCTGAAGACGGCTGGAATGCCAGAAACCGGTCCTCGGAAGCTTATTTCCGGTCCAGGGAAGACATGGCTTGGCAGTTCGGGCTGGACTGTTCCCATGAGGCACAGGGTCAGACTGATTTGCATATAGCCATGTCTGAACTGGGGTGGCAGAGTGTGCTAAAGAACGGTGATGGATTAAACCCAGATCTTTTGACTGGGTGTGAGTGTTTGATTGATTCAGATGCTCCGTCCATCACCACCCCCTTTTGTACCGCTTTTGGCCGCCATAAGTGTGGCAGGGTATGCTCAGACGTGAGTCCCTTGCTCACTTTGCCACTGGATTCAAGCAAGCCGGGCTGAAGACGGCTGGAATGCCAGAATCCGGTTCTCGGAAGCTTGTTTCCGGTCCAGGGAAGACATGGCTTGGCAGTTTGGGCTGGACGGTTCCCATGAGGCACAGGGTCAGACTGATTTGCATATAGCCATGTCTGAACTGGGGTGGCCGAGTGGGCTAAAGAACGGTGATGGATTAAACCCAGATCTTTTGACTGGGTGTGAGTGTTTGATTGATTCAGATGCTCCGTCCATCACCACCCCCTTTTGTACCCCTTTTGGCCGCCAGAAGTGTGGCAGGGTATGCTCAGACGTGAGTCGCTTGCTCACTTTGCCACTGGATTCAAGCAAGTCGGGCTGAAGACGGCTGGAATGCCAGAAACCAGTCCTCGGAAGCTTGTTTCTGGTCCAGGGAAGACATGGCTTGGCAGTTCGGGCTGGACTGTTCCCATGAGGCACAGGGTCAGACTGATTTGCATATAGCCATGGCTGAACTGGGGTGGCAGAGTGGGCTAAAGAACGGTGATGGATTAAACCCAGATCTTTTGACTGGGTGTGAGTGTGTGATTGATTCAGATACTCCGTCCATCAGACCCCTTTTGTACCGCTTTTGGCCGCCATAAGTGTGGCAGGGTATGCTCAGACGTGAGTCCCTTGCTCACTTTGCCACTGGATTCAAGCAAGCCGGGCTGAAGACGGCTGGAATGCCAGAAACCGGTCCTCGGAAGCTTGTTTCCGGTCCAGGGAAGACATGGCTTGGCAGTTTGGGCTGGACTGTTCCCATGAGGCACAGGGTCAGACTGATTTGCATATAGCCATGTCTGAACTGGGGTGGCAGAGTGGCCTAAAGCACGGTGATGGATTAAACCCAGTTCTTTTGACTGGGTGTGAGTGTTTGATTGATTCAGATGCTCCGTCCATCACCACCCCCTTTTGTACCGCTTTTGGCCACCATAAGTGTGGCAGGGTATACTCAGACGTGAGTCCCTTGCTCACTTTGCCACTGGATTCAAGCAAGCCAGGCTGAAGACGGCTGGAATGCAAGAAACCGGTCCTCGGAAGCTTGTTTCCGGTCCAGGGAAGACATGGCTTGGCAGTTCGGGCTGGACTGTTCCCATGAGGCACAGGGTCAGACTGATTTGCATATAGCCATGTCTGAACTGGGGTGGCAGAGTGTGCTAAAGAACGGTGATGGATTAAACCCAGATCTTTTGACTGGGTGTGAGTGTTTGATTGATTCAGATGCTCCGTCCATCACCACCCCATTTTGTACCACTTTTGGCCGCCATAAGTGTGGCAGGGTATACTCAGACGTGAGTCCCTTGCTCACTTTGCCACTGGATTCAAGCAAGCCGGGCTGAAGACGGCTGGAATGCCAGAAACCGGTCCTCGGAAGCTTGTTTCCAGTCCTGGGAAGACATGGCTTGGCAGTTTGGGCTGGACTGTCCCCATGAGGCACAGGGTCAGACTGATTTGCATATAGCCATGTCTGAACTGGGGTGGCAGAGTGGGCTAAAGAACGGTGATGGATTAAACCCATATCTTTTGACTCGGTGTGAGTGTTTGATTGATTCAGATGCTCCATCCATCACCACCCCCTTTTGTACCGCTTTTGGCCGCCATAAGTGTGGCAGGGTATGCTCATACGTGAGTTCCTTGCTCACTTTGCCACTGGATTCAAGCAAGCCGGGCTGAAGATGGCTGGAATGCCAGAAACCGGTCCTCGGAAGCTTGTTTCCGGTCCAGGGAAGACATGGCTTGGCAGTTCGGGCTGGACTGTTCCCATGAGGCACAGGGTCAGACTGATTTGCATATAGCCATTTCTGAACTGGGGTGGCAGAGTGGGCTAAAGAACGGTGATGGATTAAACCCAGATCTTTTGACTGGGTGTGAGTGTTTGATTGATTCAGATGCTCCGTCCATCACCACCCCCTTTTGTACCGCTTTTGGCCGCCATAAGTGTGGCAGGGTATGCTCAGACGTGAGTCCCTTGCTCACTTTGCCACTGGATTCAAGCAAGTCGGGCTGAAGACGGCTGGAATGCCAGAAACCGGTCCTCGGAAGCTTGTTTCCGGTCCAGAAAGACATGGCTTGGCAGTTCGGGCTGGACTGTTCCCATGAGGCACAGGGTCAGACTGATTTGCATATAGCCATGTCTGAACTGGGGTGGCAGAGTGTGCTAAAGAAGGGTGATGTATTAAACCCAGATCTTTTGACTGGGTGTGAGTGTTTGATTGATTCAGATGCTCCGTCCATCACCACCCCATTTTGTACCGCTTTTGGCCGCCATAAGTGTGGCAGGGTATACTCAGACGTGAGTCCCTTGCTCACTTTGCCACTGGATTCAAGCAAGCCGGGCTGAAGACGGCTGGAATGCCAGAAACCGGTCCTCGGAAGCTTGTTTCCGGTCCTGGGAAGACATGGCTTGGCATTTTGGGCTGGACTGTTCCCATGAGGCACAGGGTCAGACTGATTTGCATATAGCCATGTCTGAACTAGGGTGGCAGAGTGGGCTAAAGAACGGTGATGGATTAAACCCATATCTTTTGACTCGGTGTGAGTGTTTGATTGATTCAGAAGCTCCGTCCATCACCACCCCCTTTTGTACCGCTTTTGGCCGCCATAAGTGTGGCAGGGTATGCTCAGACGTGAGTTCCTTGCTCACTTTGCCACTGGATTCAAGCAAGCCGGGCTGAAGACGGCTGGAATGCCAGAAACCGGTCCTCGGAAGCTTGTTTCCGGTCCAGGGAAGACATGGCTTGGCAGTTCGGGCTGGACTGTTCCCATGAGGCACAGGGTCAGACTGATTTGCATATAGCCATTTCTGAACTGGGGTGGCAGAGTGGGCTAAAGAACGGTGATGGATTAAACCCAGATCTTTTGACTGGGTGTGAGTGTTTGATTGATTCAGATGCTCCGTCCATCACCACCCCCTTTTGTACCGCTTTTGGCCGCCATAAGTGTGGCAGGGTATGCTCAGACGTGAGTCCCTTGCTCACTTTGCCACTGGATTCATGCAAGCCGGGCTGAAGACGGCTGGAATGCCAGAAACCGGTCCTCGGAAGCTTATTTCCGGTCCAGGGAAGACATGGCTTGGCAGTTCGGGCTGGACTGTTCCCATGAGGCACAGGGTCAGACTGATTTGCATATAGCCATGTCTGAACTGGGGTGGCAGAGTTGGCTAAATTACGGTGATGGATTAAACCCAGATCTTTTGACTGGGTGTGAGTGTTTGATTGATTCAGATGCTCCGTCCATCACCACCCCCTTTTGTACCGCTTTTGACCGCCATAAGTGTGGCAGGGTATGCTCAGACGTGAGTCCCTTGCTCACTTTGCCACTGGATTCAAGCAAGCCGGGCTGAAGACGGCTGGAATGCCAGAAACCGGTCCTCGGAAGCTTGTTTCCGGTCCAGGGAAGACATGGCTTGGCAGTTCGGGCTGGACTGTTCCCATGAGGCACAGGGTCAGACTGATTTGCATATAGCCATTTCTGAACTGGGGTGGCAGAGTGGGCTAAAGAACGGTGATGGATTAAACCCAGATCTTTTGACTGGGTGTGAGTGTTTGATTGATTCAGATGCTCCGTCCATCACCACCCCCTTTTGTACCGCTTTTGGCCGCCATAAGTGTGGCAGGGTATGCTCAGACGTGAGTCCCTTGCTCACTTTGCCACTGGATTCAAGCAAGTCGGGCTGAAGACGGCTGGAATGCCAGAAACCGGTCCTCGGAAGCTTGTTTCCGGTCCAGAAAGACATGGCTTGGCAGTTCGGGCTGGACTGTTCCCATGAGGCACAGGGTCAGACTGATTTGCATATAGCCATGTCTGAACTGGGGTGGCAGAGTGTGCTAAAGAAGGGTGATGTATTAAACCCAGATCTTTTGACTGGGTGTGAGTGTTTGATTGATTCAGATGCTCCGTCCATCACCACCCCATTTTGTACCGCTTTTGGCCGCCATAAGTGTGGCAGGGTATACTCAGACGTGAGTCCCTTGCTCACTTTGCCACTGGATTCAAGCAAGCCGGGCTGAAGACGGCTGGAATGCCAGAAACCGGTCCTCGGAAGCTTGTTTCCGGTCCTGGGAAGACATGGCTTGGCATTTTGGGCTGGACTGTTCCCATGAGGCACAGGGTCAGACTGATTTGCATATAGCCATGTCTGAACTAGGGTGGCAGAGTGGGCTAAAGAACGGTGATGGATTAAACCCATATCTTTTGACTCGGTGTGAGTGTTTGATTGATTCAGAAGCTCCGTCCATCACCACCCCCTTTTGTACCGCTTTTGGCCGCCATAAGTGTGGCAGGGTATGCTCAGACGTGAGTTCCTTGCTCACTTTGCCACTGGATTCAAGCAAGCCGGGCTGAAGACGGCTGGAATGCCAGAAACCGGTCCTCGGAAGCTTGTTTCCGGTCCAGGGAAGACATGGCTTGGCAGTTCGGGCTGGACTGTTCCCATGAGGCACAGGGTCAGACTGATTTGCATATAGCCATTTCTGAACTGGGGTGGCAGAGTGGGCTAAAGAACGGTGATGGATTAAACCCAGATCTTTTGACTGGGTGTGAGTGTTTGATTGATTCAGATGCTCCGTCCATCACCACCCCCTTTTGTACCGCTTTTGGCCGCCATAAGTGTGGCAGGGTATGCTCAGACGTGAGTCCCTTGCTCACTTTGCCACTGGATTCATGCAAGCCGGGCTGAAGACGGCTGGAATGCCAGAAACCGGTCCTCGGAAGCTTATTTCCGGTCCAGGGAAGACATGGCTTGGCAGTTCGGGCTGGACTGTTCCCATGAGGCACAGGGTCAGACTGATTTGCATATAGCCATGTCTGAACTGGGGTGGCAGAGTTGGCTAAATTACGGTGATGGATTAAACCCAGATCTTTTGACTGGGTGTGAGTGTTTGATTGATTCAGATGCTCCGTCCATCACCACCCCCTTTTGTACCGCTTTTGACCGCCATAAGTGTGGCAGGGTATGCTCAGACGTGAGTCCCTTGCTCACTTTGCCACTGGATTCAAGCAAGCCGGGCTGAAGACGGCTGGAATGCCAGAAACCGGTCCTCGGAAGCTTCTTTCCGGTCCAGGGAAGACATAGCTTGGCAGTTCGGGCTGGACTGTTCCCATGAGGCACAGGGTCAGACTGATTTGCATATGGCCATGCCTGAACTGGGGTGGCAGAGTGGGCTAAAGAACGGTGATGGATTAAACCCATATCTTTTGACTCGGTGTGAGTGTTTGATTGATTCAGAAGCTCCGTCCATCACCACCCCCTTTTGTACCGCTTTTGGCCGCCATAAGTGTGGCAGGGTATGCTCAGACGTGAGTTCCTTGCTCACTTTGCCACTGGATTCAAGCAAGCCGGGCTGAAGACGGCTGGAATGCCAGAAACCGGTCCTCGGAAGCTTGTTTCCGGTCCAGGGAAGATATGGCTTGGCAGTTCGGGCTGGACTGTTCCCATGAGGCACAGGGTCAGACTGATTTGCATATAGCCATGTCTGAACTGGGGAGGCAGAGTGTGCTAAAGAACGGTGATGGATTAAACCCAGATCTTTTGACTGGGTGTGAGTGTTTGATTGATTCAGATGCTCCGTCCATCACCACCCCATTTTGTACCGCTTTAGGCCGCCATAAGTGTGGCAGGGTATGCTCAGACGTGAGTCCCTTGCTCACTTTGCCACTGGATTCAAGCAAGCCGGGCTGAAGACGGCTGGAATGCCAGAAACCGGTCCTCGGAAGCTTGTTTCTGGTCCAGGGAAGACATGGCTTGGCAATTCCGGCTGGACTGTTCCCATGAGGCACAGGGTCAGACTGATTTGCATATAGCCATGTCTGAACTGGGGTGGCAGAGTGTGCTAAAGAGTGGTGATGGATTAAACCCAGATCTTTTGACTGGGTGTGAGTGTTTGATTGATTCAGATGCTCCGTCCATCACCACCCCATTTTGTACCGCTTTTGGCCGCCATAAGTGTGGCAGGGTATACTCAGACGTGAGTCCCTTGCTCACTTTGCCACTGGATTCAAGCAAGCCGGGCTGAAGACGGCTGGAATGCCAGAAACCGGTCCTCGGAAGCTTGTTTCCGGTCCTGGGAAGACATGGCTTGGCAGTTTGGGCTGGACTGTTCCCATGAGGCACAGGGTCAGACTGATTTGCATATAGCCATGTCTGAACTGGGGTGGCAGAGTGGGCTAAAGAACGGTGATGGATTAAACCCATATCTTTTGACTCGGTGTGAGTGTTTGATTGATTCAGATGCTCCGTCCATCACCACCCCCTTTTGTACCGCTTTTGGCCGCCATAAGTGTGGCAGGGTATGCTCAGACGTGAGTTCCTTGCTCACTTTGCCACTGGATTCAAGCAAGCCGGGCTGAAGACGGCTGGAATGCCAGAAACCGGTCCTCGGAAGCTTGTTTCCGGTCCAGGGAAGACATTGCTTGGCAGTTCGGGCTGGACTGTTCCCATGAGGCACAGGGTCAGACTGATTTGCATATAGCCATTTCTGAACTGGGGTGGCAGAGTGGGCTAAAGAACGGTGATGGATTAAACCCAGATCTTTTGACTGGGTGTGAGTGTTTGATTGATTCAGATGCTCCGTCCATCACCACCCCCTTTTGTACCGGTTTTGGCCGCCATAAGTGTGGCAGGGTATGCTCAGACGTGAGTCCCTTGCTCACTTTGCCACTGGATTCAAGCAAGCCGGGCTGAAGATGGCTGGAATGCCAGAAACCGGTCCTCGGAAGCTTATTTCGGGTCCAGGGAAGACATGGCTTGGCAGTTCGGGCTGGACTGTTCCCATGAGACACAGGGTCAGACTGATTTGCATATAGCCATGTCTGAACTGGGGTGGCAGAGTGGGCTAAAGTACGGTGATGGATTAAACCCAGATCTTTTGACTGGGTGTGAGTGTTAGATTGATTCAGATGCTCCGTTCATCACCACCCCCTTTTGTACCGCTTTTGGCCGCCATAAGTGTGGCAGGGTTTGCTCAGACGTGAGTCCCTTGCTCACTTTGCCACTGGATTCAAGCAAGCCGGGCTGAAGACGGCTGGAATGCCAGAAACCGGTCCTCGGAAGCTTTTTTCCGGTCCAGGGAAGACATAGCTTGGCAGTTCGGGCTGGACTGTTCCCATGAGGCACAGGGTCAGACTGATTTGCATATAGCCATGCCTGAACTGGGGTGGCAGAGTGGGCTAAAGAACAGGGATGGATTAAACCCATATCTTTTGACTGGGTGTGAGTGTTAGATTAGTTCAGACGCTCCGTCCATCACGACCCCCTTTTGTACCGCTTTTGGCCGCCATAAGTGTGGCAGGGTATGCTCAGGCGTTAGTCCCTTGCTCACTTTGCCACTGGATTCAAGCAAGCCGGGCTGAAGACAGCTGGAATGCCAGAAACTGGTCCTCAGAAGCTTGTTTCCGGTCCAGGGAAGACATGGCTTGGCAGTTCGGGCTGGACTGTTCCCATGAGGCACAGGGTCAGACTGATTTGCATATAGACATGCCTGAACTGGGGTGGCAGAGTGTGCTAAAGAACGGTGATGGATTAAACCCAGATCTTTTGACTGGGTGTGAGTGTTTGATTGATTCAGATGCTCCGTCCATCACCACCCCATTTTGTACCGCTTTTGGCCGCCATAAGTGTGGCAGGGTATGCTCAGACGTGAGTCCCTTGCTCACTTTGCCACTGGATTCAAGCAAGCCGGGCTGAAGACGGCTGGAATGCCAGAAACCAGTCCTCGGAAGCTTGTTTCCGGTCCAGGGAAGACATGGCTTGGCAGTTTGGGCTGGACTGTTCCCATGAGGCACAGGGTCAGACTGATTTGTATATAGCCATGTCTGAACTGGGGTGGCAGAGTGGGCTAACGAACGGTGATGGATTAAACCCATATCTTTTGACTGGGTGTGAGTGTTTGATTGATTCAGATGCTCCGTCCATCACCACCCCCTTTTGTACCGCTTTTGGCCGCCATAAGTGTGGCAGGGTATGCTCAGACGTGAGTCCCTTGCTCACTTTGCCACTGGATTCAAGCAAGCCGGGCTGAAGACGGCTGGAATGCCAGAAACCGGTCCTCGGAAGCTTGTTTCCGGTCTAGGGAAGACATGGCTTGGCAGTTCGGGCTGGACTGTTCCCATGAGGCACATGGTCAGACTGATTTGCATATAGCCATTTCTGAACTGGGGTGGCAGAGTGTGCTAAAGAACGGTGATGGATTAAACCCAGATCTTTTGACTGGGTGTGAGTGTTTGATTGATTCAGATGCTCCGTCCATCACCACCCCATTTTGTACCGCTTTTGGCCGCCATAAGTGGGGCAGGGTATGCTCAGACGTGAGTCCCTTGCTCACTTTGCCACTGGATTCAAGCAAGCCGGGCTGAAGACGGCTGGAATGCCAGAAACCAGTCCTCGGAAGCTTGTTTCCGGTCCAGGGAAGACATGGCTTGGCAGTTTGGGCTGGACTGTTCCCATGAGGCACAGGGTCAGACTGATTTGTATATAGCCATGTCTGAACTGGGGTGGCAGAGTGGGCTAACGAACGGTGATGGATTAAACCCATATCTTTTGACTGGGTGTGAGTGTTTGATTGATTCAGATGCTCCGTCCATCACCACCCCCTTTTGTACCGCTTTTGGCCGCCATAAGTGTGGCAGGGTATGCTCAGACGTGAGTCCCTTGCTCACTTTGCCACTGGATTCAAGCAAGCCGGGCTGAAGACGGCTGGAATGCCAGAAACCGGTCCTCGGAAGCTTGTTTCCGGTCTAGGGAAGACATGGCTTGGCAGTTCGGGCTGGACTGTTCCCATGAGGCACATGGTCAGACTGATTTGCATATAGCCATTTCTGAACTGGGGTGGCAGAGTGGGCTAAAGAACGGTGATGGATTAAACCCAGATCTTTTGACTGGGTGTGAGTGTTTGATTAAATCAGATGCTCCGTCCATCACCACCCCCTTTTGTACCGCTTTTGGCCGCCATAAGTGTGGCAGGGTATGCTCAGACGTGAGTCCCTTGCTCACTTTGCCACTGGATTCAAGCAAGCCGGGCTGAAGACGGCTGGAATGCCAGAAACCGGTCCTCGGAAGCTTATTTCCGGTCCAGGGAAGACATGGCTTGGCAGTTCGGGCTGGACTGTTCCCATGAGGCACAGGGTCAGACTGATTTGCATATAGCCATGTCTGAACTGGGGTGGCAGAGTGGGCTAAAGTACGGTGATGGATTAAACCCAGATCTTTTGACTGGGTGTGAGTGTTTGATTGATTCAGATGCTCCGTCCATCACCACCCCCTTCTGTACCGCTTTTGACCGCCATAAGTGTGGCAGGGTATGCTCAGACGTGAGTCCCTTGCTCACTTTGCCACTGGATTCAAGCAAGCCGGGCTGAAGACGGCTGGAATGCCAGAAACCGGTCCTCGGAAGCTTGTTTCCGGTCCAGGGAAGACATAGCATGGCAGTTCGGGCTGGACTGTTCCCATGAGGCACAGGGTCAGACTGATTTGCATATAACAATGCCATGACCGGGGTGGCAGAGTGGGCTAAAGAACGGTGATGGATTAAACCCATATCTTTTGACTGGGTGTGAGTGTTAGATTGATTCAGACGCTCCGTCCATCACCACCCCCTTTTGTACCGCTTTTGGCCGCCATAAGTGTGGCAGGGTATGCTCAGGCGTGAGTCCCTTGCTCACTTTGCCACTGGATTCAAGCAAGCCGGGCTGAAGACGGCTGGAATGCCAGAAACCGGTCCTCGGAAGCTTGTTTCCGGTCCAGGGAAGACATGGCTTGGCAGTTCGGGCTGGACTGTTCCCATGAGGCACAGGGTCAGACTGATTTGCATATAGCCATGTCTGAACTGGGGTGGCAGAGTGGGCTAAAGAACGGTGATGGATTAAACCCAGATCTTTTGACTGGGTGTGAGTGTTTGATTGATTCAGATGCTCCGTCCATCACCACCCCCTTTTGTACCCCTTTTGGCCGCCATAAGTGTGGCAGGGTATGCTCAGACGTGAGTCCCTTGCTCACTTTGCCACTGGATTCAAGCAAGCCGGGCTGAAGACGGCTGGAATGCCAGAAACCGGTCCTCGGAAGCTTGTTTCCGGTCCAGGGAAGACATTGCTTGGCAGTTCGGGCTGGACTGTTCCCATGAGGCACAGGGTCAGACTGATTTGCATATAGCCATTTCTGAACTGGGGTGGCAGAGTGGGCTAAAGAACGGTGATGGATTAAACCCAGATCTTTTGACTGGGTGTGAGTGTTTGATTGATTCAGATGCTCCGTCCATCACCACCCCCTTTTGTACCGGTTTTGGCCGCCATAAGTGTGGCAGGGTATGCTCAGACGTGAGTCCCTTGCTCACTTTGCCACTGGATTCAAGCAAGCCGGGCTGAAGATGGCTGGAATGCCAGAAACCGGTCCTCGGAAGCTTATTTCGGGTCCAGGGAAGACATGGCTTGGCAGTTCGGGCTGGACTGTTCCCATGAGACACAGGGTCAGACTGATTTGCATATAGCCATGTCTGAACTGGGGTGGCAGAGTGGGCTAAAGTACGGTGATGGATTAAACCCAGATCTTTTGACTGGGTGTGAGTGTTAGATTGATTCAGATGCTCCGTTCATCACCACCCCCTTTTGTACCGCTTTTGGCCGCCATAAGTGTGGCAGGGTTTGCTCAGACGTGAGTCCCTTGCTCACTTTGCCACTGGATTCAAGCAAGCCGGGCTGAAGACGGCTGGAATGCCAGAAACCGGTCCTCGGAAGCTTTTTTCCGGTCCAGGGAAGACATAGCTTGGCAGTTCGGGCTGGACTGTTCCCATGAGGCACAGGGTCAGACTGATTTGCATATAGCCATGCCTGAACTGGGGTGGCAGAGTGGGCTAAAGAACAGGGATGGATTAAACCCATATCTTTTGACTGGGTGTGAGTGTTAGATTAGTTCAGACGCTCCGTCCATCACGACCCCCTTTTGTACCGCTTTTGGCCGCCATAAGTGTGGCAGGGTATGCTCAGGCGTTAGTCCCTTGCTCACTTTGCCACTGGATTCAAGCAAGCCGGGCTGAAGACAGCTGGAATGCCAGAAACTGGTCCTCAGAAGCTTGTTTCCGGTCCAGGGAAGACATGGCTTGGCAGTTCGGGCTGGACTGTTCCCATGAGGCACAGGGTCAGACTGATTTGCATATAGACATGCCTGAACTGGGGTGGCAGAGTGTGCTAAAGAACGGTGATGGATTAAACCCAGATCTTTTGACTGGGTGTGAGTGTTTGATTGATTCAGATGCTCCGTCCATCACCACCCCATTTTGTACCGCTTTTGGCCGCCATAAGTGTGGCAGGGTATGCTCAGACGTGAGTCCCTTGCTCACTTTGCCACTGGATTCAAGCAAGCCGGGCTGAAGACGGCTGGAATGCCAGAAACCAGTCCTCGGAAGCTTGTTTCCGGTCCAGGGAAGACATGGCTTGGCAGTTTGGGCTGGACTGTTCCCATGAGGCACAGGGTCAGACTGATTTGTATATAGCCATGTCTGAACTGGGGTGGCAGAGTGGGCTAACGAACGGTGATGGATTAAACCCATATCTTTTGACTGGGTGTGAGTGTTTGATTGATTCAGATGCTCCGTCCATCACCACCCCCTTTTGTACCGCTTTTGGCCGCCATAAGTGTGGCAGGGTATGCTCAGACGTGAGTCCCTTGCTCACTTTGCCACTGGATTCAAGCAAGCCGGGCTGAAGACGGCTGGAATGCCAGAAACCGGTCCTCGGAAGCTTGTTTCCGGTCTAGGGAAGACATGGCTTGGCAGTTCGGGCTGGACTGTTCCCATGAGGCACATGGTCAGACTGATTTGCATATAGCCATTTCTGAACTGGGGTGGCAGAGTGTGCTAAAGAACGGTGATGGATTAAACCCAGATCTTTTGACTGGGTGTGAGTGTTTGATTGATTCAGATGCTCCGTCCATCACCACCCCATTTTGTACCGCTTTTGGCCGCCATAAGTGGGGCAGGGTATGCTCAGACGTGAGTCCCTTGCTCACTTTGCCACTGGATTCAAGCAAGCCGGGCTGAAGACGGCTGGAATGCCAGAAACCAGTCCTCGGAAGCTTGTTTCCGGTCCAGGGAAGACATGGCTTGGCAGTTTGGGCTGGACTGTTCCCATGAGGCACAGGGTCAGACTGATTTGTATATAGCCATGTCTGAACTGGGGTGGCAGAGTGGGCTAACGAACGGTGATGGATTAAACCCATATCTTTTGACTGGGTGTGAGTGTTTGATTGATTCAGATGCTCCGTCCATCACCACCCCCTTTTGTACCGCTTTTGGCCGCCATAAGTGTGGCAGGGTATGCTCAGACGTGAGTCCCTTGCTCACTTTGCCACTGGATTCAAGCAAGCCGGGCTGAAGACGGCTGGAATGCCAGAAACCGGTCCTCGGAAGCTTGTTTCCGGTCTAGGGAAGACATGGCTTGGCAGTTCGGGCTGGACTGTTCCCATGAGGCACATGGTCAGACTGATTTGCATATAGCCATTTCTGAACTGGGGTGGCAGAGTGGGCTAAAGAACGGTGATGGATTAAACCCAGATCTTTTGACTGGGTGTGAGTGTTTGATTAAATCAGATGCTCCGTCCATCACCACCCCCTTTTGTACCGCTTTTGGCCGCCATAAGTGTGGCAGGGTATGCTCAGACGTGAGTCCCTTGCTCACTTTGCCACTGGATTCAAGCAAGCCGGGCTGAAGACGGCTGGAATGCCAGAAACCGGTCCTCGGAAGCTTATTTCCGGTCCAGGGAAGACATGGCTTGGCAGTTCGGGCTGGACTGTTCCCATGAGGCACAGGGTCAGACTGATTTGCATATAGCCATGTCTGAACTGGGGTGGCAGAGTGGGCTAAAGTACGGTGATGGATTAAACCCAGATCTTTTGACTGGGTGTGAGTGTTTGATTGATTCAGATGCTCCGTCCATCACCACCCCCTTCTGTACCGCTTTTGACCGCCATAAGTGTGGCAGGGTATGCTCAGACGTGAGTCCCTTGCTCACTTTGCCACTGGATTCAAGCAAGCCGGGCTGAAGACGGCTGGAATGCCAGAAACCGGTCCTCGGAAGCTTGTTTCCGGTCCAGGGAAGACATAGCATGGCAGTTCGGGCTGGACTGTTCCCATGAGGCACAGGGTCAGACTGATTTGCATATAACAATGCCATGACCGGGGTGGCAGAGTGGGCTAAAGAACGGTGATGGATTAAACCCATATCTTTTGACTGGGTGTGAGTGTTAGATTGATTCAGACGCTCCGTCCATCACCACCCCCTTTTGTACCGCTTTTGGCCGCCATAAGTGTGGCAGGGTATGCTCAGGCGTGAGTCCCTTGCTCACTTTGCCACTGGATTCAAGCAAGCCGGGCTGAAGACGGCTGGAATGCCAGAAACCGGTCCTCGGAAGCTTGTTTCCGGTCCAGGGAAGACATGGCTTGGCAGTTCGGGCTGGACTGTTCCCATGAGGCACAGGGTCAGACTGATTTGCATATAGCCATGTCTGAACTGGGGTGGCAGAGTGGGCTAAAGAACGGTGATGGATTAAACCCAGATCTTTTGACTGGGTGTGAGTGTTTGATTGATTCAGATGCTCCGTCCATCACCACCCCCTTTTGTACCCCTTTTGGCCGCCATAAGTGTGGCAGGGTATGCTCAGACGTGAGTCCCTTGCTCACTTTGCCACTGGATTCAAGCAAGCCGGGCTGAAGACGGCTGGAATGCCAGAAACCGGTCCTCGGAAGCTTGTTTCCGGTCCAGGGAAGACATGGCTTGGCAGTTCGGGCTGGACTGTTCCCTTGAGGCACAGGGTCAGACTGATTTGCATATAGCCATGTCTGAACTGGGGTGGCAGAGTGGGCTAAAGAACGGTGATGGATTAAACCCAGATCTTTTGACTGGGTGTGAGTGTTTGATTGATTCAGATGTTCCGTCCATCACCACTCCCTTTTGTACCGCTTTTGGCCGCCATAAGTGTGGCAGGGTATGCTCAGACGTGAGTCCCTTGCTCACTTTGCCACTGGATTCAAGCAAGCCGGGCTGAAGACGGCTGGAATGCCAGAAACCGGACCTCGGAAGCTTGTTTCCGGTCCAGGGAAGACATGGCTTGGCAGTTCGGGCTGGACTGTTCCCATGAGGCACAGGGTCAAACTGATTTGCATATAGCCATGTCTGAACTGGGGTGGCAGAGTGGGCTAAAGAACGGTGATGGATTAAACCCAGATCTTTTGACTGGGTGTGAGTGTTTGATTGATTCAGATGCTCCGTCCATCACCACCCCCTTTTGTACTGCTCACGGAGCAGGGCAGGGGTGGAGTGGTTTGTCCTCTCGGGCTGCTCAAAGCAGTCATGCACACTTCCCTGTTCTCCATGTAGGCTACATTACAACCTGCATGGAGAACATGCCCACCCCTGCAGCCCCTGGCTGAGTGCTATGTCACTGTGTTCAGACCAATCACAACGCTGCACTGCAGCGTTGTGATTGGCTATGGGGTGGGAGCCTGGTTGCCTGCTTCCTGTTCCTGGAAGCAGACTCAAGAGAGCAGGAGCACAGATGACGCGGGACCCGGCCTGGAGGTAAGATAAAAATAAAATCCAAACCCCCTACCCCCACGACACCCCCGTGACCCCACCTGCGACACCCCCATGACACCCTCGGCCCCCGCACCCGCCTCCGCACCGGCAAGACATGCTGGCTGCTCCTGAAATTTACACTTGTGAATTAGTTACTATTGTAAATTACCCTTGAGAATAGCCCCGAGTTGTGTAAGGGGTATAAAATCCAAGATCCTGTACTTTTTCTGGACATTCATTTTCTGGTTTCTGATATATATGACTATACGCTTTCCTTATGGGGCTTGGGCATCCCTGTTTTAAAAAAAATACTTCTTTACTCTTGGTCTCTCAGTGTCACTTTTTGGACATTATTGTGATCTTTCTGATACACTCAATTGACACGTGATTTACATTGCTAAAATTTGACAGGTCTTCTTTCAGCCTTGACAAAGTCCAGTGGACAAAATACGTCAACTAGACTCTGTTCCAATGGACCTGTTCTGTGATCTATAGTAGTTTAATGGACTGTATTCTTTGTTAAAATTTACATTGGGCTACATGCCCAAATATTTGTCTGATTGCCCCACATCAGCTTGTTTATGTGGAAGCTAATAGAGTAGCATGTGACAGATGAGCTCTGTTGTCACAAGCAGTTAGAAAGAATAATGTCAGAACGCCTCATATCAGGGCCATCAAAATGTTAAATGAATCTCTTGAGAACAAAATAACTACCACCTAAGGAAATGGTGGGGAGCTTTCTTTATAGATTCCTTTTTAGGTCGAGTCTTGGCAGCGCGCATGCGCTGTCAGGAAGACCTGAAGTATTCGATAAAGGACTTTGTTCCCGCCTGCTGCCTTCCTATTAGTTTAGTGCAGAGTCACTTTTTTTGCTTCTCCCTAACTGGTTCATGCAGCAAAATGTCACTTCCGTTTTTTACAGAGTAGAACCGCCTAAGGGCCCTATTAGGATGGCGGACGTACCTGCGTCCGTCTGCCACCCCAGAGGTGGAGGGGCAGCGGCGGTCCCTCCGTGCATATTAGGATGTGACCGCCACCCTGGCGGTCACATCCTGTATGTTTAACATTGCGGCGGGTGCTGCTTGAAACAGAACCCGCCGCAATGTTAAAAATGAAAGCAGTGCATTTGCATGCCCAAGCGGCAGGCACCGCGCGGTGCCTGCCGCTTCATGCGCGCAAAGGCAGGGGGGTACCATAGGTACCCCCCATGTGCACCCCCCACCCCCCCTTCACCACTGGGGACCCGCAACGGGCCCCCAAATAAAAGACCGTACGCCTTTCCACGGCAGAAATGCCGCCGTGGAAAGGCATAGGACCGCCGACATCCTAATATGCCTGGCAGTGTCTGATAGACACCGCCAGCCATGTTAGAGCTTTTCTGCCGCGGTCGGAAGGCGACCGCGGCGGAAAAGCTGCAGGCGGAAAAAATATGCCCCAGCTATCCTAATCTGGCGGGGGGTCTTTTTCCAGTCCGCAGCGGATAATTAGCCACCGCCGGCCCCGGAGGATGCGGATTATCCGCTATCATAATCGGCCCCTAAGTTCGGTTTTCTTCCACTTCCATTCTACATCTGTTGTATCAGAGAACTCTGTCTTTCTAATTGATGCAATGTGGCATGCCGGGGTTTATTTTGAAAATATGGCGGCGCCAAGCACAAACACCGGGAGCTGCTTGCCGTATTTTCTACTTCGTGCAGTCAGTGTCATACATACTGTGACTTTGCTCCATTTTCCCCAGTAGCAGTTTGTGTATGACATGCAGCTCTCCTTGGACTGTACTTCGCACTACACATTCAGACCGGTTCATAGGCGTCATGGCTTATTTAAAACTTTAATCAAGGCGACCACATGCCTTTCTTTTGTTTTGCACAGCGCAGCATTCCTACAAGCCGAAAGGTAAAATGTCTGCCTTCTCACCCACATTTCCAACTTCATGTACGTTAATTAGCACTATCAGAGTTAATATGCGTTCCAGTATTAATGCCCTGATCCAGGGCGGTAACCCCTGCTTTATCTTTAAGCATGAGGGCCGCGCGCATTTGTTTTGTTCTGCAAGGCATGGCACTCCTACACTTTAAAAACAGGATGACCGCCTCTCTGCCCGACACAAATATGAGTGTCAAACCTATCCCTGTGAATCAGCCAAGCACAACAACCGGGAGCTGCTCTCCTTACTTTCTTCTTCATGCGGTCAGTGTTTAAACATTTACATTCTGTGCCTTTGCTCTGTTTCCTCCAGTAGCAGCTGTAGTTTGTGAATGACATGCAGAACTCCTTGCTAATTAAGGAACATGCTGTACTTCACGCTACACATTCAGACACACTCACAGCCTCCACGGTCTATTCTTAATCAAGGAATTTGTGCGCCTTTCTTTCGTTTTACACGTCCTGCATTTCTACGTGTTAAAATCAGGATGATGCCTTTCTGACCAGGCACCTAGAACAAATGAAAGTTTCAACCCCTCTCTCCAATAAATCAGGCACCTAGGACAGCTGTAAGAAATCCCACCACTCCCTTTCCTTAGCAGAGTGGGCTCCAAGAACATATGTGAATGCCAAACCCTCCATTACCAACTCCGCCTCCAACCTCTAGTATATGGCCTGGCACTGCCTAATTACCCCTTTTTCTTTAGGCCCAAGATCGCCCTTGGATGTGGACTCCCTCCCTCCTCCAAGGCAAGCACTTCAAACCACACTCTTTTGGATTTGGGGTAGTAAACCCTGGCTCTGTTTTATTATACAATAAAAAAAACATTAAACGTATTATTTACATCATGTATGATTACGTAGAAAGTTACATTAATAGGTACAAGATGTTACTTGGCTAACCTTAACATGTTTCTAATACACAGCTATTTCTACCGTAATCTAAAACATGATATACTTTACTTTCTGCAAATCCCTGCTAGAGCCTATGGCAAGATCAATGACTGGCAGCCCCAGATCCCGGTAACTACAAAGACTCCACTGGAGTAAGATTGCGTAGGGGGTCCAACTTATCAGACGTATATCTCCCGGGGCCCCCCTACGCCCTGAACCTTAACTCCATAACGGGACGCTGCATTTCTGCATCCTTGCGCCCTGGTGCGCATGCGTGTGCTGGGGTGGCCGACCAGCCTACTGGAAAGAGTGACTGTCTGGCCCCTGCAGCCTTTCAGCCTACTGACCAACTGTAACTGCCCCTGGAGTTCCATAGTGCTGGCCGCTAAGGACCGAAAACTATGCTTACCAATCATGACCATACCACCACAGGCCAGAATAGTTGCCCGACTATCTGGCCTCCCCCTTTGCTACCCAGAAGGTCATGTCCTGTGCATTGCGCCCTCTAACCATGCCAGTATGTCCTCCATGAAGCCCTGATTCCCTTTAGTTGAGAGGTGAACCCCATCCTGCAAAAAGAAATGGTCGCCCCGGATGTATCCATGTCCTATTGACTTCAATTTGGGGGTCCTAAACAACTTCTCAAACTTAGGGCCCAGTTAGGATGGCAGGCGGACTTTGCCCACCCACCATCCTCACAGTACAAGGGACCGCCCACCATAAGAGCGGGGGTCCCATGCAGGCTATTAGGATGCGCTCGCCACAGCGGCGGGCGCATCCCGCATTCTTAACATTCAGCACCGCCCGCCACAATGCTAAGAATACATCTTGTGCATTTCAAACCACAACGTGACAGGCACCACACGGTGCCTTCCACGTTCTTCTATGAACCCATGTGCACCCCCCGGAGTCCATGGGGGCCCGCAACGGGCCCCCAAAGCAGACACGTAAAGGCATCCAATACAGCACATTGTAATATAGCTGGCGGTGTCACACAGACACCGCCACATATATTGCAGCCTTTTCCGCCCCGGTCGCCTTGCGACCGGGGCGTAAAAACCGCCGTATGGTCTTTCCGTCTGCCGGAGACCCCCCAACTATTCTAATATTTATTTATGCGTTTTTATATAGCGCAGACTTTACCGGAAGGTGTCAGAGCACTTCACAATAGGAACAGTAATGATACATGAGGAGAAAATTACAAGTGAGCAAATTCCAAAAGCAAACATTAAGTTACATGAGGCAAAAGTGACAGTTGTGAGCAAACAAAATACATGAGGTAGCAAACGGTGCAATACAGGAGGAAAAAGTGACATGTGTGCAGGTTACAAGAGAAAACAAAGTACAATTAGAGGAATAATACTGCAATATATGTCAGACATTCACGCACAAGAACAAACGTTATGTAGGCAATGGTGGCACTTGTGCAAGTATCTAAAGCAAACAAAATGTGAGAGGTAGCAAACAGTGTGTTACAAGAGAAAAGTGGCGTGTGCATGTTACAAAAGAGTACCAAACACAGGTACAAGGATAATACTGCAATAAACGGCAAACACTCCAACCACAAGAACACACTGGGAAGTCACTTCCATAGTCATGGAGAATAGAATTTCCTATAATGGAGGATCTTCCTTCAGATAATAGAGAGGGTGTGAATTAAATTTGGAGGTGTCTTTGGAGGAGGAGAACTTTCAGGTCTGTTTTGAAGGCCTGGGAGGAGGTGGTGGTGGTCCGGAGCTGAGGCGGAAGTAAGTTCCAGATTCTCACTGCATTGCCTGAAAAGTATTGGGCCATCGATCTTTCCTTCTTGAAAGTGGGAGGTTCAAGCAGTACATTTTCCGCATTACTTGATGGTCTAGAGCCTCCAGAGAGTTTCAGTTTATTCGCCAGGTAGTGAGGAGAGGAGGAGTGCAAGGCTTTGTGGGTGATATAGGCAGTCTTGTAGATAGCTCTAGCCTCGATGGGAAGCCAGCGGAGTGATGACATCGGATAACATCGGTGTGATGTGGTCGCTTCTTTTGGCCCCATAAATGAAACAAGCTGCTGAATGGAGAACAGATTTAAGGGGGGACAGGTGGGATCTGGGGAGGCCAGTAAGAAGAGAATTGCAGTAGTCCAGTCTGGAGAGGACCAGCGATTGCACCAGGGTTTTAAGGTCTTGCTTCGGGAAAAAGCGGCGAATTCCCCAAAGAAGGCGCAGTTGGTATTGAGCAGACTTTGCAATGGAATTGATGTGGGAGATTAGATTGAGTTTTTTGTTGAGTATGACACCAAGGGATTTTGCACTCTCAACAATGATGGGTTTATTGTTAAGTAGATTCATCTGATTCATCCATGATTGAACCGGGGGAGGAGAAAGTGAGGAGGAAAGGAGGAGTAATTCAGTTTTGGAGGAATTCAGAATCAGTTGATGAGTTGACATCCAGTTTTGAATGGAGTCGAGAGTGGAGCTTAGGATGGCAAGATCGTGAGTGGAGGCAACCTTGAGGTAGATTTGAGTGTCATCTGCATAGAGATGATAGTGGATCCCGGATTTACTTAGGAGATTTGATTGAACAATGTGGGTGCAAGTATAGAGCCTTGAGGAACACCTTGACCTACCGCGAAAGGCGATGAAAGACTGTTCGCTATTTTGATCATTTGGGATCTATCAGAGAGGAAGGAAGCAAACCTTTTAAGCACAGTGCCCTCCATGCCCATTCTCTGTTGCAGAGTGTTGAGGAGAGTGTTGTAATTGACAGTGTCAAAGGCTGCAGAAAGGTCAAGGAGAATTAGAAGACAGGACCCCTCGAATCGAGTATCCTCAGGGCATCATCAACCACTTGCAGTAGGGCTGTTTCAGTGCTGCAGTTCTGGATGAAGCCGGACTGACAATTGTCAAGAAGATCATTGTCCTTGATATGACGAGAGAGTTGTTTCGCTACACATCTTTCTGTGATCTTCGCAAGAAAGGGTAGGTTAGTGATGGGGCGGAAGTTGTTGAGGTCATTTGCATCAGCAGTTAGTTTTTTAAGCAGAGGGGTGACCTGCCCAGTTTTGAAGGAGACAAGAAGGGAGCCTTGAAAGAGGGAGAGGTTAACCAGAGTGGTCCAATAGGAAAGAGAATGGGTGTAGAAGTAAATGGCAATGGCACTGGGGATGGGGTCCAGAGAATGGTTGGAGGGCTTTATTTCGAGGATGCAATTGAGAAGGGCATCTTCAGAGATGGGGTCAAAGTTCTGCCAAATGGCTAAGGATTTGCGCTCCTCTAGAGGGGTAGGATGAGCGACCTGATCCACAACGGATTTCACTTTTTCGTCAAAGAATATAGAGAAATCCGCTGCTTTCTTTGTAGAATCCTCCAACTTGGAAGTTGAGGGAGAGCAGTTAGGAATCTTGATGAGATCAAATAGTTTTTTGGGTCTATTTTTGGCTGAGTCAAGGAGCGTTCTGAAGTGCGACGCTTTCCCAAGGAAGATATGCTTGTGGTACTTGGATCTTGCTGAACGAAGCGTGGCCAAATTATCGGTGGAGGGCGCTTGCCTCCATTGTTTCTCCAGGAATCTTAGCTGCTTCCTTTCTTCATAGAGGGATTTGTTGAACCAAGGTGCTGAGGGAGTAGGCCTTATCTTTTTGCTTTGGAGAGGAGCAACGTTATTGATTTCGACTTCAAGGACTGTGAGGCACTGGGAGGTGAGTTCGTCAACATCTAGGTTCGGGTCTAGCCTTGGAAGTGATAACAAAGCTGGTGGCTACCTCCAGGACGGCGGGGTGATCCGCCCGTCATCCTAATGGGGCCCTTAGTATTAATCCGCTTTACTGCATGATTCAACGCTCGTACCGACTCACCCCCTCTCCAATGAAACCTTGGAATCATGTGAGACCATACTATCATGGCATTGGGGCAGCACTTTGCCAACCATCCCACCTTAGTGAGTCGGTCCTCAATGACCACCCTCAGCCCAGGTCTACCAAGTCATTACCACCTAAATGTAAGATCTAGATTGCAGTTGGCCCCTTACTTCCTTTTACAGCTTGGTTCACCAGCTCCCTGAATTGCCTAATGCGCAGTCCACCCTGACCATGAAACACTATTTTTGTTCCCAACTGACGCGCCCTGGCCTCATGGGCCCCTGCAAAGAAAGCTTTAAGTCGACGAACATACGAATGACCTACGATCCAGATCTCCTGGTCATCTGAGGAGACAGGAGAAATCACGAGCCTATGCGCACTGCTTTTAGCCTTCTTAAAACATAATTTGGATCGCTTTTAATCGTTTTTACAATTTCGCCGCATTTGCATTCTGGGGGCTGTTATAGCAAGGGGAATTGAGTAGACAGGCACTCTGACACTCTACACACCTTAACTTCCTTTATTTGAGCCTCAAGCCGCTTTGTATGATACTTCACTCGGCGGTGGGCGCCATCTTGAGTGAGGAAGGCGAGGTCAGCGCTCAAGTCGGGCCGGCCTCCCACCCTCCTCCTCCCTATATCATGTGTCCTCCACCCAGACGGCGCAGCGGGCTGGCGCAGCGGGCGCGCCGGAAGCGCGCCGAAGTCGAGCCAAAGTCAAGCCCGTCTGCGCCCGTCCACGGCCGGATGGGGCGCGGGGCCACCACCCCTGACACCCCACCTACAACCACCATTAGGTATGACAGACAGGAATTGCTTGCCCTCCAACCTGACACGTCAGCAGGCTGCAAACACTCTATGCATGCCCTGTCGTTAAATAAATGTACCTTATGTACTTATTTTCCTGTCAGTCATGTTCCAGCCACCAACACGGGTCACACCATCAAAGCAGCCTTGCTTAACTGCAGATCCTTACGTAAGCACCGCATAGAAATTTTTCATTTACTGGAGGATCAGAAGCTTAACATCTTATTCCTGACGGAAACCTGGTTGGATGACCACTCTGATCCGGATATTATTCAGGCCCTTCCCCCCGGATACACCCTATCCAGACTGGATAGGAAAGACGGCAGAGGAGGTGGCATTGCCATCGCAACAAAAGCCCCTCTAATATGCACCATATCTCCCATCCTAGTGGACCATAGTGAAGCAGGTTCCTTCACGATTAACACCAGCCCCAATCACTCTATATCGGGCATCCTGATATACCGACCCCCTGGTAGACTATTTGACTTCACTGCCACCCTTATGGAAGCCATTACCCACCTAGCACTAAGGAAATCTCGCTTATTAGTGCTAGGAGATCTCAATGCACATTTTGAAGACCCCTTAAATACTGACGCCACTGACATCCAAGCTGAGCTAATCTCGGTACAGCTGGAATTAAAAAATAAGGAACCGTCACATCAACTAGGACACCTATTAGACCCGGTGTTCGGCAACTGGAAGGGAGTTCATACCTCAGTTCCTCAACCTGTACCTTGGTCGGATCATTACATCATCCCCATAACAATTCAACTAGATAGAACCGAACACTATCGTCTACAATCTCTACGCTATAAACACAGGAGATGGAAGAACTTCTCAATTGAATCTTTCACTAAAATTATCCAGGACGAAGGTCTTCCTAGAGGGGATGATTGCGAGTCAGCTAATATGCATATACATAGCTTTGTCACCAAGGCCCTTGACATCACTGCCCCAATTCGCACCACGACCAACGCCAGGAGAACAAAAAAAGCTGCTCCCTGGTTCAGTCAAGAACTTCAAACCATGAAGACGGCCTGTAAAAAGCATGAAAGAGCATGGCGCCAAGATTTTTGTCCAGTAATTAAAGCCCAGTATAAAACAGCGCAAAGACTATATAACAAAGCTATACGCCTGGCTAAGGCAGCTCACTACCACACCCGCATTATGGAAGCAGGAAACTCCTCTAAGGAACTATACCTAATATACAAAGAAATATCCATAGTGGACACGAATCCCCCCTCCCAAAACGACTCTGTGGAAACTTGTAACAAAATTGCCCAGTATTTCTCAGGAAAGATCGCGAACATATATGCCTGCTTTTCCACCAATATAAAACCAGCGATCGAATTTACTGAAAATGACAATCTCATAAGCACTTCAGAGTGCCTAGGATCTTTCCACGTTCCCCCCCTCGAAGCACTGGCTATAATGTGCAAGAACATCAAATCAGGATCGCCTCGAGACCCTGCGCCCCCCAAAATTCTAGCTGAAGCCTTCCCTGTACTGGAACCCCACTTTAGACACTTGCTGCAAGTCTCCTTCTCCACGGCTTGCTTGCCCATGGAATGGAAACAGGCTGTAGTGCTACCAATTAAAAAAAAGCCGAACTTGGGCCAAGACATATTGGAAAATCTTCGCCCAATATCTTTGCTACCTTATCTTGCAAAGCTAGCTGAGAAAATCGCCAATGCCCAACTCATGGATCACCTAGAAACCCACCATATCTTTCATAGATCTCAATCGGGTTTTAGATCCAATTTTTCCACAGAGACAGCTCTCCTGAGGGCTACTGAAACCCTTCGGGAAGGAGCAGATGAGGGCAAGACCATGGCTCTCATCATGCTGGATCTCAGTGCCGCGTTTGACACTGTAGCGCATTCCATCCTGCTACAGTGTTTAAACAGAGCGGGAGTCACTAATAAGGCACTGGGATGGCTGAAGGCCTTTCTGATCAACAGGAGCTTTCAAGTCCAAAGAGGGACGTTTCTCTCTGACAGTGTGATGCTTGAACAGGGGGTACCTCAGGGCTCTGCCCTGAGTCCCACCCTGTTCAATTTGTACATGGCTCGCCTGGCAGAAGTGGTGCAATCGTTCGGCGTGGAGCTTGTCTCCTACGCCGACGACACACAACTTCTTATATCACTATCACAAGCCCCTTCTCTAGAAGCAGATAATTTCAAGGCTTGTATGAGTAAGCTGGCCACTTGGATGACAGAGCATTGTCTAAAACTAAATGGCACGAAAACGGAGGTTATTATAATTGGAGGCAATGAGGCAAAATGGACAAAAGAATGGTGGCCCAACTGTTTGGGTCCTTTGCCTACGCCTAACCGGGAAGCAAAAAATCTAGGTGTCTGGATAGACAATAAGCTGTCTTTCGATAGCCACATCAAGAAAACAGTTGGCAAATGTTTTGGAGTAATGAAAACGCTCAACCGCACCCTTGACTTGCTGCCTCTGAACTCCAGACGCACCATGACGCAGGCACTGATCACATCCCGCATTGATTACGGGAATGTGCTGCTCCTGGGCACAACTGCCAAAAACATTAAGAGATTACAGGTTCTGCAAAACTCTGCAGCTCGCCTGGTACTAAGGCTACCTCGGAGAGCTCCTTCTAGACCCTCTTTAGTATCCCTCCATTGGCTCCCCATTAGTAAGAGGATTGTCTTCAAAGCTCTACTATGGTGCCATAGGATAATCCACCAAAAAGCGCCGGCTTATATGTCAGATCTGGCATCCCTGTATGAACCGAACAGATCTCTCAGATCGAATGGGAATGGGCCTGCTCAGAATTCCTCGCCCCAAAAAAGCCAGAATGGGAGGCAGATCCTTCCGTTCTATGGCAGCCATGCACTGGAACCTCCTTCCCACGGAAATCAGGCTAGAGACAAATGAGGCCTCTTTTAGAAAGCGGCTAAAGACCCATCTATTTATTGCATAATGTTACTCCTCTCTCTCCTCAGATTATGCTCTCTCTACAGCGCGGGGACACGCCGGGAGGCGTCACCAGGCGCTCTATAAACCCCTTTAAACTAAACTAAACTAAATCTTGGGCCCAAGCGTGAACTTGGGCCATCACCTGTACGGTAAGTTCGTGAACCGTTGACCGTCGTCCCCCTGAGTGACATGGTGACGTCTTTCCTTCTAGATGGTGGACCTCTGCAAGCTTCTCCCCTGAGTCACAGGATGTAGAAACTGTAAATAAATCAGGCGCTCAAAAACGCTCTCACCGATCGAACTCCACCAGTTCATCTTGATTATTTTATTTTTTTGTGGACCGCTCCGACCTGGCAATACCCTGCAAGCCAAAAGAAAAGCTTGTTATGGGCTCGTGGCCCGGATCCGTGGGAGATGCTAGAGGCTGGGGCGAGAGAACAAGAGACTGTTCTCGCTCCCCCCCAGCCCCATTTAAGGGGGTGTACTGGGCAGACCGGTCTTAACCGGCCTGCACCTGCATTTCAGCTTCACGCTGAACCGGAGGCACTCTAGTGCTTTCGGTTCACGCCCCTATCGGCCACTGCTATTGGTCCCCAAGGGGAGATGGGGCGCTGCATCACTAGTGCATGCGGCAACCACCCCACCTCCTCTGAGCCGGGGGACTTGCGCGACCGACATAATGGTGACGTGCTCGAGTCCGAGCTCCACCTCGCCCAGTATCGCCATTCTCAGGCCTCCCTATTCCCGATCTTATTCCTCCACTTGTTTTTATTGCAGTACTGCTCTCTGACATCAGTGAGGCTCATCGTAGTAACTTGCCAGTGTATACAAAGGAAGGTGAAACATATAAAACATAAATACAGTTCTTTTTATTTTCCATGCAGTACACAAAAAATGTGAAATTTGTCAAGTTCGGATACACTGTTGTTCTGTTCAGTCGTTCTATGATTTCCTTGTAACACTGTTCAGCAACCCGTAGCAGAAGAGTACAGTATATCATGTGAAGAGTAACGCAGATACCATAGATTAAGTCACGCCATACTGCAGTTCAAAATAGTACAACAGAGTTTAGCACAGTCTGTGCCAGCCTGGTGCAGCTGTATACATCACATCATAGGACAGGGCACTGTAGGACAGCACAGCAGAGCACATTGCAACGCTGCATAGTACAGAACTGTTTAGCCCAGCATGGGACAAGAAGGTACAGCACCACATACCACAAAATTAAATATCCACATAGTTCCACAGTGCACCATGCCACATAATTTCCTCACAAATACACTACACACCACATAATTCCACAACTAACAAATCCTATGCGACCCACATAGTTCCACTCCAAACCACATACATACACTCCACTCCAAACCAAAATACATAGATAAATGACAGCGATTTACAATCCCAATAGCTCTAACTCTCGCAAATGCAAGACCTATTGCATTGCAAATGCTTTTTTTATTTCACGTTCATATCTCAGATAATTCACAGCTAATTGCAGATATGAAAGATATGCAGTCCTCTGCCATTTAGTGCACTGCAGAGGTACAAAAGAAAATGCTTCTGCTCCAATGTTAACACATAATTGAAAGCAGGCATTGTAACCAATTTTTACTAAACATGAATTTCATTTTAACCAAAAACATTGATATGTTTTATTTCCAAAATTTGAAATTTACTTTTAATCTAATATGTTCACACATCAACTAATACCAATGGAAAACTCCCACGCGGGACAATATCCACATCACACATAAGGTAGCTGGAGCAGGAACACATCTACTTAGAATAAATAAACTTCAAAATGCACCAACACTAATTACACAAGCATATTTCCATGTGTCAAGTATCGATTCACCTTGTACACAGATGGCCTAATAGTAGTGACAACATGCCTGGAGGATACAGGCGAACAAGTCTCAAACACCAAGGACCAACATAGATATGACATGTTGGACTGATGTAGATCACCCTGTACACAGACAAGCAAGTCTCCGAAACTGCTACCTAGCAGGCAGATCTGTGGAGGCAGACTTCAGGTCAACTGCTTATCCTGTGCAAGCACATACCAAACGGCTTTCTCTGTGTGCTCCTCCGTGTTTCAGTCTATCGGACACTGAAAACCTTGGTCCCTGATGGTGCAAGTGGGTGAAGGGGTTCGATTTCTACGCAGGTGCTCTTGGAATGGAAAATGAGAAGTGTTTTCTCTACCTCCATATTCACCATGTCGATCCTGAATTCGGGACATCATATTTCACTTTGAGGATAGCCAGAGAGATTTCTACCCCAAGCTAAAAGACAGTCTGATGACATACTTTCTGCCCGAAGAAGAATGTTGACTGCGAAAATACATTCTATCTTTCAAAAAAGTCTGGAGAGAAAATTGACTCTTTTGGAAAACGCATGAAGGAGTGTGGTCACCACTGCAATTTTAACAACTACGACTGCGCGGACACTCTTCACCGACAGATCATGGCAGGCTGTGACTCTGTCAGTCTACCAAATGTTACTGCAAAAAACCCTGCAAACAAGAATAGATCGGCAATGGGTCATACGTCCAGCACTGCTGTATACCAGATCATGAACTGACACAATGGAGCTGAGGAATCCTTAAAGCAGGACACATATCTATGCATCAAGGAAAACGAACCTAAGCACTCGTTACAGGTTTGGGAATTGGTTGCCTCAACAGTTGGTCTCTGCCCTGCCACCCACATGTGGAAAAATGGGTAATTTACAAACTGTCTACAGATGCCACGATCAACACACTTTCTCTGTTGACAACAATCCAGAATTGTTTTTATGTTAAACCTAAGTACACTTTGAGAGTGCCCTGTTGAGTCATAGACGTGGCTGCACACGTTGACTCTTTGCTTGCATCATTGTTAGCTAACACAAAGATGCCAAGGTTGGACAATGTCTTCCCCATCCGAAGCTCTATATAATGATGGATAATTGTCTGAGTTGTTTTTCAACACAGAGATACAAGGGTGTATCAGTCCCTTTTCTAGTAGCTGCCAGCACTACGGTAAATGTCACGCAAGAGAGAGCTTTGCCCAACGAACCTTGTCTGACGTACATTTATATGCATATGGCTCAAAGAAGCCCCTCAATTGTCTAGACCTCTCCCACACAAATGTTGCTCATTGTCCTTACACTACTAGCAGTGGCTTTTATGTGGCAGCTACAAGCACCGTGTGCCTTTTCAGTTTTAGGTCCGTTGTCAAATTGTGCCTTTTTCAAGTTCTATGCCAACAGGTTGCCAGGGAGACAGAAAAAAGTGGCCATAGATCTCAGACAAATGTTTTTGAACTATTCCAAGGCATGGCATTGGTAAAGTCAAAGACTGATTGACTAACTTGAATATCAATGAACCAGTAGAACTTGTGGGTGAGCACAATTCCATGGCATACTGTTAAAAATTCAAAAACAGGTTGAAGATAAGCTTAATCTGCTAATGCAAGACATCATCAAATCTGAGAATGGTCCTAAACCATGGTTGTCTCCATTATGCCAGTCCCCAAACGCCATGCTGCGGGCAAAGTGTTTATATGAGTAGACATTCGCCACCCATACTTTGTAGTTCAGTGAGAGAACATCTTTTACCTCATATTCAGGACAAAATACACCAATTCAATGGTGCAAAAATATTTTCAAATCTGGATCACCAACTTGAGGTGAATTCCGGGTACATCACCGCATTTGCCACACCCTTCATTTTACAGATAGAAACACCCCAGTTTCAGCATTTTCTCAGCAGAAGAGGTTTTCAGAGACAAATCATTTGTGACAACTGAAAAATTCATAACTGCCAAAACTATAGTGAGAACATACTTGTATTTGGAATATCAAGGAAGGAACATGATGATGATACACTTGTTAAACGCTGCCTATCTCTACAGGATGATCCCTCCTCAGCCATCCCTCTACTCCCTCCCCACTTGTCTGTTGTCCACCTCACCTACATGCCACTTCTTAAGTACTACAATGCAAAGAAATTTCCTAGGCAGTATTTAGGATTCATTTAACATGCTGGCTGGTCAAACATCAAAAGTGGGGGATCCTGGTCACCTCATAAAGCCATAGCTTAAATTTTTATATTTTGGTGTTCTGATCCTTTGAAAAAGTCAGTAGGCCTACCTTACTTAAAGTGACACCTAGGCCCTGCTGTCAAACCCCTGGTATCCATGCCATGGCTCAGGAGCTAAGAAGGGGTTGGGCACCAGTGAAGGTTGGGTACAGGGCCTAGATGGCGGCCAATCCCAAAAAGCCACATGGCTCTGCACGGGGTGGGGTTGGGCACCAGCAGGGATTGGTCGCAGGACCTGGCCTGCAGCCAACCCCACAACACACATAGCTGAATGCTAGGCATAGCATGAGGTTGGCTTTCAACGAGGGGTTGGATGCAGGGTCTGGCCACAGGCCACGCCCTGGGGGCTTTGGCTATGCACGACGTGGGGTTAGCATTACAAATGGCAACAAAATATACTTTGATTAAAAAATCCCTAAAGATTAACTGAAAAAACTAAGATTAAAGTGACGTTATAGTTGGGTATGGTAATAATATCTTAATTTGAATTAAAAACAACTTAGCAATTCAATGAAAAAAAAAGGTTAAGGGTTTGTTATAGGTAGGTGAAACTGTCAGTTAAAACATACTGTTTTAAAGGAACAAAACCACTGACATTCACCAGTTATAGTTATCTCAAGTAACTGTAACTCGTGTCCTAAAGTAACTATAACTCACTCCCTTGCCATGCACGGCTAATTACCTCCTATATTTCATCACTTGTGACATTTTCCATGACATCAATGATAACATGACTGTAATATCTGAAATTACATCATTGATGACCACACTGTGCATGGTGGGGTCCCAAGGCAACTACTCCCTGGATGTCGTAACTTGATTACATCCTACTATGAGGTGTCTGTAAATTTTCAACATTTTGCGACCGGTTTTCGATCACACAAAACATTGATAAATAAGATGCGTATTCTGTATTTGGAAGGGATGCCTACAACATGCCCCATCTAGATACCAAATCAGTATTCATTTGGAATTTCATTTTAGAAGTCAGAAAAGCTTTTTGGTCTTCTAAAATGGGGCTAGTAGATAGGAAAAAGCCTTTTAAGTGTTGCAAACGCTGAAACTAAGTGGTTGCTAACATTAATGTTCTTAGCACATATGGCCTTATGCTATCAACACTAAATGCACCTCTAAAGGGCACTGAATCTGAATCGGGTTCCCACTATTTCAAGATTTCAATATGGTGTGCATGAAAAGTTCACTGCTTATACATCTAACATAAATTACCTCCTCCACCCATTTTTTCGTACCACTACTTACTTCATGAAGTGTCTAACCTCTACTCAGGAACCATGTGAACCATCTGGAACCAGTGAAAACAAAAAGCAGGAAATAACCTTCAGCCTCCCTTAATGCCCCTCTTACCAGTAGCAGCTCGTTTCAGGTGAAAGTGGTGGGGGCAGCTCAGGAGGGGCAATACCAAAATAAAACCCAAATACAAAAAAAGAACTTACCTGCCGCTCAACGCTCATCTGCTTTCTGCTCTGCAAAGGCTGAGGCACACAGACTCCCCTATGACCAATGCAGACACTGCTTTCATGCTGGTGTCCAGCATGAGACAATCGCTAGGATTGGCCTGAGCGTGCTGGTTTTCTGCTCCAACACTGACTGAGAGTCTGAACCTGCAGTTCTCCACCCGGCAATCCAGCTCGGGTTGGAGAGATGTCAGTGCGCATGTCAGTTTGGCCATCCTCAGACAGCCGGCCAGACCGACATGGGCACTGACAGCAGGGCCCACCACTCCTCCTCCATGCTTCCAGTGCTCTGGTAATTATGACCCGGCCCCCAAGACTCAGCTCCCTGAAGAAAAATAAAATGCTAATTAAACTGTTTTATGATCATTTTATTTTTCACGTTTGCCTCTGCCTGCAGGGAGGTGGTGCTCCTCTACCATAACAGAGGAGCGCCGCTGCTCTCATACTAAGTTGACAAAATCAGGGTGGGATTGGGAAGGTGGGCACTCGGGCAATGGCTGAGGGGCCAGTATTGATGATCCAGCTGTGGGCAGGACCGGACTGGCCATAGCGGGCACCGGGCAATCCCCCGGTAAGCCGCATGGGTGGGGGCCGGTTTGGGGCCCCTGGGGGCCATTTTTGTTACATAGCGGTTTTTGCAGATCGGCTCTGTACCAAAATCGGACGAAAACCGGCCCCGGCAAGGAGCTTGGCGACACCTCCAACCCCCCCCCCCCCGAGTGGGGACAGGGGGGGGGCTGGTCGAGGACTTTGTGCTTCCCAGTCTGGCCCTGGCTGTGGGCTGCATTTTTAGCAGCCTGGGGCAGATTTGGGCAGTGTCTGGGGAGGTCAGATGTCGCAAGCGTCCCTGAGTGGTCTTTCTGGAAGCAGATGGGTTTCCACTATCTCCCTTTTATGAACTGCAGAGGTGTCACTCCCCTTCTCTCGCTCGACCGGCCAATTAATGTGTGCATACTGAGCGGGGCCAAGGGTCCTGAGCAGAAGTGGTCTCACTCGTTTTCAGGTGTTTATAAAACTTTGCTGAAGCAGTGTTTTGCGGAAAGGCATTATGCAAATGTGGGCCACTATTTTTTAGCCTGCCTGGGCAGATTTCTAATCTCAATCCAGTGGTGCCTATGCAGAAGTCAGAAACTCCTGGAACTAAATATTGGTACATGAAAAGGGGTATTTGGGAGTGATGGCGATTACCAGCAAACAGAGTACCAGGTCTATTACACCTCATCCATGCCAGATGAGTGTAACACATTATTAGCGAATCTGCATACATGGCGCCAGTAAGCCGCGAAGCTAAAATGATAAATTGTGAGGGCAGCAAACTACAAGAAAGAAATCCATAAATACACAACTCTATTAATTATAATAGCCATTAAAATGTTTTTGCATCGATTTATCGGAAATGCATTACACGCTCGTACGAACACGGGCCCGTGTGCACTAGAGGGATGAAATAGGCGCCGAAAATGAAACAATAGACAAGCGAACAGAAAGGGACACGTGTGGAGGGGTGATTTCGCTCTCTCGTACGACCAGGATACAGTCTGCAGCAGCCTGCTTTGTTGTTCCCTTTATTCTGAAGTCATTACAGATTAACAATTGAATGAAAGGAAGAGTCCAGTGGCATAAACAGATGGAACGTCGCAGGATTCTAAAGGCTGCGCCTACGAGCTGGGAAGGAGGGCGCGGAGGTAGGGGTGGTGACCTTTTCCCTATCTGCCGAGAGCTTGCATTGTTGACGGAAGGAGAGGCTCTTTCCACGCATTATGAGAGAGCTAATTAGTAAAGCACTCGTCTGCCTGACAGGGTGTCTGCTGCTCCCGCCATGTGCGTGGCAGGAAGAGAAGCTGGGAGCGAGCACGTGCAGACGGAATGGGAAAGGGCTCAGATTGGCTTTGTTAATGAAAAAAAACCACAGAGCTCCGGGTTATTAAATGAAAAATCTGCTGCTAAGGGAATTAATCCTTGATGGTAATAAGTGCATGCTCTATTAGAAAAATTGACCAACGTCTCAACATATTGTTCATTTAAATGTCAATTGGTTTATTAGAGCCGAGCCCTCATACTCTTGCATCTGGATGGTGATAATGCATCTGTCTATGGCCTGCCAAAGTCCATACTGACACCTCCATTGGATATCTTAACCGCCGGAGCACATATAATTCAAGGCCTAAGGAAATATGATCATATCACCCTGAGAGAGCGCAAACTGACCTAAATGTATGAGTGCATCACACTTACCCGTAGTAAGCACAAATCATGAGGAGAAATGCCATGAGTGCTAGTAGTATCTGCAATTATATTCTGAATGTATAGCTAATGTAGAGATTTAAGTAGAAGTGGAACTAATACAGAAATATGTGACACTATATGATTTTATTAGATGTGATTATTCCTGAATCCATGTCGTGTAGCTGTTAAAATATAAGATGGCATGTGGTTAAACGCAGAATGTGGTAGGCCTCAGGGCCAGAGCTAGAAGGGAAGGTGTTTCTTTTCACGACATAGATTGCACTAATGTTTTGGTCATTGCATTAATGGGACATGATTTATAGATGTGTTTACTGAATAATAGAATAAGAGTATTAACATGCTTTAATTAATGAAGAAGTTGAATGCTATAATTATTATGAGAAATGCTGTAGGCCTGAAATGTTTTAACATTGATTTACACGTACTGGTCTGGGCCGAGAAATGTTGCGAAACTTTTTGGAAGTCTATGAGAGTTGGGATCTTGGCTGCAGATGTCTGTCTGCAAGAGAAAAGGGGGGATCCAATTATAAATAATATGAATAGAGGTCTGTTCAGAAGACGGCCCAGACATGGAGGAGGGTTCCGGAATGTTTTAAGGGGTATCAGCGGGCCGGAGAAGAGTCTGAGAAGCAAGGTCAACTCCAACGTATGAGGCCCAATACAAAGCAGCATGGAAAAAGCCAGAAGCTACACCACGTGAGGGGCGTCTCACGAGGGGCGTCTCAAATGTTGTTGACTGTTTTGTATTAGGGACAGCACCCCTGGGTGGAGTTAGAGCAGATGCCTGAGGACCCTTTAGAGAGCGGATGGGTAGGCAGAGAGGGGTCATGACTGGAGAACTATAGGTTTTCACCAAGAGACTAAGAGTGAGTGACTTCCCTTGGGGGTCATTCACTGCTGACACCTTTTGTTAGGTTGAGACTTGGTTAAGTAGGGATACCATCTAGAGCAGGGTAGGGACAGCCTAACCTGTGTGTTTTCCCTCCAACTTAAATGAAGGAGAGATCTCAATATGCGTCAATGCTGATAGCTTTATTATTCTTAGAACTTGTGCTGGTAATTTCCGTTGCTCGTCTGAGGGCTTTCAGAGAGCACATGTATGTAGTTGGACCTGTGTATCTCGTGAATCTCATTCTGAGATGCCTGTATTTGCAGCTTATCCTAACCTTACAATAAACTTTTGAAAGCTAGAAGTTGTTTGTGATCTTTTGGAGCGGGGTCCTTTATTGGGTGAACTAACTTGGTAAGAGGTGCACTTTCTTCCCTCAATGACAGGCAACAAAGGTTCAGTCGACCAGATCGAGGTTTAGATCAATAGTGATAAGGTATCGATCAAAATCTCGCCCTTCCAGTTGGTAGCTATAGAGGATGGTTGCCTTCTTGAGGACGGTGACCTAGGCCAGGTTAGCTTACCCCAAGGCCCTTAGAGATCGATGATCGGAAGAACCGCCCGCCGAAGAAGATCCGGATGACGTGAGACAGAAAAAGCAGCAGTATCGGTCGAGAGTGAGTATAAAGGGTCATGCGTGTTAGATTGCGGTGTTTTTGTATTGTATCTATGTTGTAATGTCTGGCGGAGTTGAAGGTCTGTAGAGTGACTGTGGAACAGGTTGTGAGCGCGCGCAACCGGTGGAAATCTTAAGTTCAAGGAGAGCTTAAGTGGTTCGGGTGTATCGGACACCCAGAGTAATTGTCAACTAGTGTGAAGGGGGTCATGAGGTACCATTGATCACCCGAAAGACCGAGATAGGGGGAACGTAAGAGTGAGTGCGTGAGTAACGGACGCTGGTCGGAGGTTACTGTGTGTGTAAGCAACCTATCAGAGAGACGATAGACATTTCGTCAGTTGTGTTGACAATTACATATAGACTGTGGACGTACAGTCGAGGGAAGTGACCGCTTGGTCGGAAGTAGTCATTTTTCGGTGTATGAATGGGACGCATGCATGACCGGGAGACGAGTTGAGAAAGGAGGGGTGATGCTGCGAAGCGGAGAAAAGTGACGTCAGGAAGTGTCGCGCTGTGATTGGCCGACCGGAGAAAGACCGCGCTGTGATAGGCCAGCTAGCAAAGACGTCAGAAAGTGTCGAGCTGGGATTGGCCGACCGGAGAAAGACCGCGCTGCGATAGGCCAAGTTAGCAAAGCCGCGCTAGGATTGGTGGATTGTCATCAGGAAGTAAACAGAGTAGCGAGGCTGGATATTGTGCGTATAATTATGAAGTGTTTTAAATGGCTGAGAGCGGCGTTTAAAAAAGAGAAGCGGGGATCGGATGAAGGGGAAGAAGCCCCGCCGGAGGGTACGCCGGCTCGTTACATGGCAGTGAATGTTGGGCTGCATACGATCCTTTGGATAACAGAGTGGAGTAAGATTACGGAAGGAAATGAGGAACTGACGTTCCCGAAGTACGGGACGTTCAGATTAGAGGTGTTACATCGATTAAAATCAGTCATGACCTCAATGAGACCCTTGCCTAGACCGACCCAGTTTGAAGCCCTTGATGCATGGATTAGGGCAGCGCATGTAAAGAATATGAACAGACGACAAGAAAGGGTGAAACGATCGGTAAGGGCAGTACAGGATGCCAGATGGGATGCGGATGCTAAAAGATGGAGAGTGCATAACATGGAAGTCAATAAACTGTACCCAGTGTTAGAGGTGCCCGGAAATAAAAGCCCCCTAGAAGAAGATGATGAGAGCGAAACAGAGGACAGCCTGATAAACAGATTATTGACAGACAGGCCACCCCCGTATAATAGAGCAGGGGGAGAGGTCGAGCATAGTGAAAGAGAAAAGGGGGGCAATGCAGGAGAGCATGGACCGCTTCCCAGTTCAGAGTGGGATCCTGAGGCAAAGAAAGAGCTGTCCCAGCCTAGTCAGGTGCAACAGGTAGTCGGGAGGTTTGTGGTACAAAGAGCGCCGGAAACGGAGTGCGCCACATCCTACGCATTACCAGATGCACTACAGGTACCTGTTACCATAGGTCCTATAATATCGATATATGACCCAGAGAGAGCAAGAGGGGAAGAACGGGTACGGAAGGACGGAGAAAGAGCAGAGACGGCAAGGAGGAACGATACGATCAATTTCCCAAGTCAGATGCCGATACCAAGAGAGTGGAGCACCCCGGTGCACACAGCAGGGGATCCAGGAGGGGATCCTGGGGGCCCTAGATGGCCAGTGGATATGAGGGGATCTGGACGAAAATCCTTTCAAGAGCTAAATGAGTACATGAAGAAGTGGGATGAGGCAGTGGAGGCTCACAAGAGCATCATAGCTGCGGAAGCTGAAAGGGAAAGTCAGGACAGCAGAGCTCGGACTCACTGCGGGGCTGGGGAGAGCAGCCCGGAGTGGGACTGGAGAGAGAGAGATAGTAGGGGAGTCACCCATTGGGCCCGGAGTGGAGATAGAACGGACCTGGAAAACGGGGGCCCCGGGAGTGGAGGGGTGGCGCGCCCAATACTCAGTGAAGGGGAGAGGAGAACGCAAGAGTACAGAAACAGCTTTAAGTGTACCCACTGTGTGCCCGGCACCAGAGAACTGAATGGGAGTTGTGAGAGGTCGCACCATAGTCCCTGTGATGACGGACACGAGCGCAGCCCAGGGAATATGGGGAACCAGGAAGGATCGTATCGGATACTGAGCGATACTAGGCAAAGGGAGAGTAGCGACCAGAGGGAAAATAACAGAGAGGCGTACGGTGAAAGGAGAGAAGAAGGAGAGAGTGGGCAGAGCAAGAGTGGGGGTAACAGGCCCGTGTTCCATCACCTTCCAAGATCGGATGGCCGAGCATGGGACCTGGAGAGATGGGAGCAAGGGAGAGCACTCATTAACTCTCCCGAGCCCAAACGTAGAGCTCGGAGTTGGGATGGTAGGGAGACCAGTGAGCCCCCTTCGAAAGACATATTGCGAGCTGAGATAAAAGCCAAGAGACTCGATGTCGCCAGCTTAAGGTCAGACCTGGATGACATGGTAGATGGTACCCTGCCTTTAGAAAGAATGGAAATGTATGAGCAGGATGAAATACTGTATATGGCAAAGGACATCACTCGAAAGGCGAGAGCAATCCATGAGAAGTTAGTCGAACTAGCAGGCAAATATATGGTGGACCTGTCAAGAACCAAAGCATTACAGGGTAACCACAGGCTACATTACACAGATCGAGACCTAGATGAGAGGAGAACGATCGGGCTGAAAACGCACATAAGGGAACTGATCACTGGAATAAGGACATGGAGGGCACTAGATAAGTGGGAAGAGAGGTGGTCCAAGAAAGGGACCGTCAGGAGAAGCACGCTTGGTACGACACCAGGAAGGCTGCAGGGAATAGGAGCATACCCTTTGCGTGAAGTCGCAAATGGGAACTATGTGCATGTCCCTTGGAGTAGGGGAGATTTAGCTGCTTTTACCACCTCCTTCCCCAAATTGCGGGAAAACCCAGTGGAGTGGTACAAGCAAGTTGAGAGATTTGTAAAAATCTCAAAGGTCCTATGGATAGATCTGAACACGCTGTTTGACATTGTAGTACCAGGAGATCTGTGGACAGCATGCAAGGTTAGCGCTGAGTGGCCCACAACGGAGCCGGAGAGAGATGCTAAGACTAATGGGCCGTCCGAGATTGTGATGGCAAAATTCGAGAGAGTGATGACTTGGCTGAAAGAGAAAGTGCCAATGCAAGACATAGATTGGGTCAGAATAGACCGAACCAGACAGGAACCCAAAGAGACAGTCCACGAATATTACGAGAGATTGCTGAAGGCGTTTAAACAGTATAGCGGCCTGGATGTAATGGATCCAAAAGACATAGGGCAATTTGTGTCCAAGTTCGTCCTGGGACTGAGACCGGATATTAGTTTAATGATTCAGCAACACTTGATTTGTTGGCAAAATAAACCCCTAGACGAAATACTGAGATATGCCAGGTACTGCTGTGATGAGATAGACTCCAAGGCTAAGAAACTAAAAGAAAAATTGATGGTGGTACAGATGCAGGCAGCAGGGAAGGGGGGACAGCAGCAACAGCAGCAAGGAACAGGTACAGGAGGAAAGAAGCAGTACAGTCAGAACAAGGGCAATGAGGAGAGTTCCACCTTTAGACCCAGAATAGACGTCGCTGCCTTGAAGAGAACGACTAGGTGCCACCAGTGTAACGAGGTGGGGCATTGGAAACGCGAGTGTCCCTACAATGTAGAGATAGGAGAACAAGGGATAGAGGAGGAAGAGGTCCAGAGCGCGCCTACAAGAGGGGTGACGCCATACCAGGGAAAGGTGCTCAAAGGGGGGGGGGCTCCTCCCCGAGCCCAGTTCCCGCAACCTCCCCGAGTAGGGACTATGGGTAAGACCTATAGACAGATGCCCCTGTTTGTAGAAGGAGAAGAGTGCTATTATGTGGACCCATTAACCGGACAGAGAGTGGAAAGAGAAGACTGCACCCTCGGGGCAGCCTTGGAGGTGGACCAGAGGGGACCCTATGTCGAAGCAGAAGTAGCAGGGTGCCCCACGACATTTCTGGTGGACACAGGAGCCACTAGATCCACGATCAGATCAGCTGCAGTTCCAGACCTGCCCATGTCTGGAGAGACCATACAAGTGGTGGGGGTCGCAAACAGGAGAATAACCAGCCAATTGACAGAACCGGTACAGGTGAAAATAGGGAAGTACAGCGATGAGCACCAGTTTGTGGTTTGCGATTCAAGTCCTGTGTGTCTGCTAGGCAGAGACCTGTTGTGTAAATTGAATTGTACAATATACTGTACACCTCAGGGAGTGGAGGTATTGACCAATGATGATGACGCAGACTTCAAAGTTGCAAACTCAAGAATATGCGTGGAGCTGTACCCTACTTTGACAGTAGATGAGCTCCCCTGGGACTTGAGAGAGACAGTGGCACCAGAAGTATGGGATTTCACTGGGGAAGAGATTGGATTGGTCAAAGGGGTGGACCCAGTGAAAATTGTAGTGAAACCGCATGCTGAGTTCCCAAGAACACCCCAATATAAATTGACTCCAGAAACGATTGCAGGCATAAAACCCGTGATCGAGTCCATGATTAAACAGGGAATACTGAAAGAAATCGTGGGTAGTCCATGCAACTCCCCGATTATGGGTCTGCAGAAACCAAATGGGAAATTCCGGATAGTGCAGGACCTCCGAAAGATTAATAACATAGTCGTTTCGTGTTGTCCAGTGGTACCGAATCCATCAGTGATACTGTTTCAGATTCCATTCCAAGCTGAGTGGTTCACTGTGATTGATCTTTGTCAGGCTTTCTTCTCGATCCCTCTGGACGAAGAAAGCCATTTTCTTTTCGCATTTAAGCTGGAAGGTCGCGTCCTAACATGGTGTCGTATTCCTCAGGGGTATACAGAAAGCCCATCGATCTTCAACCAGCTTTTGAAGAAAAATCTTGAAAGTCTAGTGCTGCCCCAGAAGTCAGTTCTGGTCCAGTACATAGACGACCTCCTCGTGGCGTCAGAAACAGAAGAAGCTTGCAGGGAGGACTCCATTGCTTTGTTAAATCACCTAGCTGCCAATGGGCACAAGGTGTCCCCGGGAAAGTTGCAGTACTGCCTGACAGAAGTGCAGTACTTGGGACACAGAATAGAGAAAGGCAAACGAAAGGTGTCACCAGACAGGATAGAGGCGATCATGAAAATGAATGCGCCTAGGACACAGAGAGAGGTCAGGATGTTCCTAGGGATGGTGGGTTATTGCCGACAGTGGATCGCGAACTTTTCACTGAAAGCAAAGCCCTTGCAAAAACTGACGCATAAGGAGGTGAGCGATCCGGTACCATGGGACAAAGACTGTTTGATGGCATTCTTACAGCTGCGAGAGGACCTGTGTCGTGCTCCGGCATTGGGAATGCCTGATTACAATAAACCATTTTTGCTTTACTGTTGTGAGAGAGAAGGTTGCGCGTTGTCTGTGTTAGTCCAAATCCATGGGAATGCCCGTAGACCAGTTGCTTATTTCTCGGCTACTTTAGACCCAGTAGCCGCAGCGTTGCCCGGATGTCTCAAATCCGTTGCTGCAACGGGTGTCAGCATTGAGAGATGTGAAAATATCGTCATGGGGCACCCGTTAGAGGTGTGCGTGCCCCATTCTGTTGAACTGTTGATGACCAGGACCAAAACACAGCATCTGACCAACAGCAGGCTCACGCGCTATGAGCAAGTTATTCTTGCTGCAGAGAATGTGACCCTCAGGAGATGCTCTGTTTTGAACCCTGCCACCTTGATGCCACTCCCAAATGATATCGAGGATGATGATGAATGTACAGACCATGACTGCCTCGATGTGACTGAACTATGCACCAAACCCAGACCCGACATCGTAGATGAGCCACTGACCGACCCAGACGAAATTTTCTTTGTCGATGGCTCATGTGTAAGAGACGAAGTTGGGCAGTTGAGAGCAGCTTACGCTGTTTGTACAATTACTGGAGTTGTGGAAGCTGGGTGCCTGGAAGGAGTACACTCCGCTCAGGTAGCCGAGATTATTGCCTTGACACGTGCTTGCTTGGCAAGCAATCAAATTCGAGTCACCATATACACCGACAGCCAATATGGTTATGGGGTGGTTCATGATTACGGGCAGTTATGGTCTCAAAGAGGGTTCATGACCTCTTCAGGCTCTCCCATTCGCAATGGAGAGTTTGTGCGCCTGTTGTTAGAGGCGTTGCAATGTCCAGCAGGTATCGCAGTTGTAAAGTGCACCGCACATACCAGAAATGTGGACTTCGTCTCGAAAGGCAATAGATATGCCGACGAAGTCGCGCGGTATTGCGCAGAACAAGGGTACTCTTTCACAGAGGTGGAAGTGGGTGGAATAAATGTAAGGACTGAATTAGCCATGATATTGGAAACTGTTGATACTTGGGACGAACTGACAAACATGCAAGAAAATGCTCCTGATTTTGAAAAAGAAACATGGGAAAAGGCAGGATGTGTAGTGGGTGAGTCCCATTTTTGGGTCTCAGCAGACGGCAGAGCAGTGTTGCCCAATGAGATGGTGAGCCCAATGGCCAGACACATACATGGTCCCGTACACCTAGGGAGAGACGCTATGCTGAGAGTGTTTAGACAGACCTGGTACAATCCTAAGTTTAGAATAGCAGCAGAAGCAGTGTGCCAGCGTTGTGTGACCTGTCAGCAGTTGAACGTAGGGAAAAGAACACCAGTTGCACTGAGCCACATAGGAAGGTCTGGAGGTCCATTCAATCGAATGCAGATAGATTTCATTGAAATGCCGAGGTGCAACCGCCTCCGCTATGTCCTGGTGGTTGTTTGTGTATTCTCCAGATGGGTTGAGGCATACCCTACACGTAGGTGCGACACCCTCACAGTGGCCAAGTTACTGCTTAGGGAACTCATTCCGCGCTTCGGGGTGCCGGCCTCTTTGGAATCAGATAGGGGAACGCATTTCAACAGCGAGCTTGTGAAGATGATTTGTGCGGCTCTGAACATAGATCAGAAATTGCATTGCAGTTACCGACCAGAAGCCTCAGGAATTGTGGAGCAGATCAATGGCACGATCAAAGCCAGAATTGCAAAAGTGTGTTCCTCAACGACCCTGAGTTGGCCTGACGCCCTGCCATTGGTCCTCATGAGCCTTCGTAGTACCCCAGACAGAAGAACGGGGTTGTCACCACATGAGGTGTTAATGGGGAGAGCAATGAGGCTGCCATCTGTCCCAACTACTGCACTGTTAAATATCACAGATGATATGATCCTGGACTATTGTAAGGGGCTGTCTGACGCCATTCATTCTGTGTCCCTTCAGGTGCAGGCTGCCGAGGTTCCATCGTGCCAGGGCCCGTGCCATGACCTGTACCCTGGGGACTGGGTCCTGGTGAAAAAACATGTGAGAAGAAGCTGCCTGGATGTTCGTTGGCGTGGGCCCTTCCAGATCATCCTGATCGCGAACACGGCTGTGAAGGTGGGAGGCCTGCCCAATTGGATCCACGCGTCACATACGCGAAGGGTTCCAGCACCTCTGGAAGAAACAGCTCCTCTCTCGGATAGACGTCCAGCAGAGGACCGAGAAGCCATAGAGGGGGCTAGCCAAGCTGTAGAGGTGCCAGTGGAAGCAGGGAACGAGTCTGACCAAGCTGAGGACGGTCAGTACAACAGCGAAACAGACGACGCTACAGAAGGAGAAAGTAGCTGGGAGTACGAGTCAGACACTGACAGGTCTGACAGAGAGCGAGAACAGACAAGAAGGAGAAGGAGTAGAAGGGCACGTGGAGAAGCTAATTGGCCGCAAAGAAGGAGCTCTAGCCTGAGGTCAACTCCAGAGATAACCCTTCCTCCGATATCAGAAGACTCAGACCCGGAAGAAGGTGCTCAGGGCGCTGAAGCACCGGACCGAAGAAGGTCAAGAAGAGTGCGTGTGCCTAGCAGAAGATACTCCACCCCTGAGTGGACATATCTGGCGACAAATGTCTTTGAAACAGGAGACAGGGAGGATTCGAGCGGTGGTGGTGTCCAGTTCTGAGCCCATCGTCACCGTGGAAATACGACTGTTGGTACCCGGAGTCGAACAAGAAGGGTCACTAACATTCATGCTCCCCAGACCTCCCCGCCTCAGCAAGTTAAAACACATGTTTCTCTCAGAATTGCAATTCCCCGACTTTGGTACAACGATAACAGCCCATGAAGAGCACAATCTTCGTTTGGAAATACTGAACTTTGCTATCGAAGCTGCAGGCACAAACCTGATAGTAGATGCTTAAAGGACTTTGTAAATAAAGCGAGCAGAAAAAGAAGATTACCTAGCGCCCAGGAAGCAGAGAATAGTAGGGACCTTCCCTTGAGTTGATGGAGAAGGGCTAGGGTTGTCTGTATTGAACTATTAAAGGACCTTTGCGAAGAAGGCTGTCAGCTTCCAGTTGTGTGGATTCTAAAGACAAAAAGAGTAAAAAGAGACTGTAAAGGAACGAGAAGAAAAGAACTTTGTGCCAAGATAAGAGAGAGCCATATTGTCTGACGAAATGGAAGCCGGCACCCAGAACCGCAGAGCTAAATGTATAATAGGTACACTAATAGTAGGAGTGATAATATTAATAGCTTTAGTGGTAACAATTTCTTATGTAAAGGGACATGAGGAAGAGGCGAAGGTAACTGATGTGAAATCTGTAGAAACGCTTACACCCACTGTTGCTGGTAAGAAAGGGGAAAACACTCACGAGAAAGCGTTATTAGCTACAGAAGCCCGCAGGTTACACGTAGATGAGTCCCAAGGAGACTTTAGGTCAAATGCTTATGCTAAACTCTTATATGAATACGTGGATGCCATGGAGGTTAAGGACTGTTACGTCTGCATGCAGTTGCCGGCGTCTGTAGATGAAGGCATTAGATATCATCACCTCCCGCTGACATATGGCATTACATGTAGCTTATTGCTTAGTATATTTTATGGGAGAGATAGTTTTGAATACTATTTCTCCAACTATGATTCAGTGTTGCCAGAAGTCCCAAATTATAAGCAGATGAACAAATGGGACTACTGGAAGAGTGAAGACAGATTGGCCAAGTTCTTCATTCCTTGGATTACCTTAGATACTTCACATGCCCGTAGAAATAACCTGACATGCAAGGTGTCAGAAGTCGAGAAGAAGTTCATAGGGCAGGTGGATGATCGTTACAGGAGACAAAAGATTTTGAAAAAATCAGGACAATGGAAAACAGATTGGACCGAGGAAGAGAAGGCACACAAGAGAAAGGGTAGTAGTGGTCCAATAGCTTTAGATAAGACGCAGAGAGGAAAGCTATGTCTACACCGAGCCAAAACGTATTACGAAAATGTATACGTGGGAGAAGTCAGCTGTGAACATGCTTTCAATATAGAGTACTATACTAAAGATTTCCTGAAGGGAATGCAAGTGATTCCAAATGTGTATTTTGTATGTGGAAGAAATGCCTACGTGAGACTACCTGACAACTGGTATGGATCATGTTACCTAGCAATTGTCTTCCCCAAAATATATCATGCACAAGACTTAGAGATCATCGAGGGCAAGACATCATCGAGGGGAAGGAGAGATATAGGAGATGCAGAAATGGTTGGAGATGTCTTTGGAGCTGTGTTCCCTCTTTTGGGACTAATCCTTAATGATGTTAAAATTAGACGACTGGCAACAGTCGTCGACAGGTTGTCTGCCAGCACTGCTCAGTCCTTAATGCTGGTAGAAGGAGAGATGCAATCGATAAGGGCTATGGTTCTTCAGAACCGTCTTGCGTTAGACGTCCTACTAGCAAAAGAGGGCGGAGTCTGTAAGGCTTTGAAGGTCCAGGAATGTTGTACTTACATTCCAGACAATTCAAAGCCCCTTGAGAAAGTTATTAGGAACATAACTGATATTCACAAGGAGATCGAAGACTTGAGTAGAGAAAATGTCTGGGAAAAGGTGGGCCACGGAATGAGTGAAGTTGGAGGGTGGATCTCCACCCTAGGCAAAAGCTTTGTGTGGTATATACTAAAACCTATCATCATAATATTGATCTGTGGGATCATATTGTGGGGATTGGTGAGGGTATTCAAATGGTACAGAGCAAAAAGGTCAGAAAGGGCCCAAAGAGAGCAGCTGCAGAGATTGGCTGCCATACAAGATAATCAGTACAGGAGTCTGAGGGCTCTGGAAACGCAGAGACAAGTTATGCTAGCAATAACTGCAGTTTAAATGTTAGTGATGACCCCGAGAGGTCATCAAAGGGGGGAACTGAGAGAGCGCAAACTGACCTAAATGTATGAGTGCATCACACTTACCCGTAGTAAGCACAAATCATGAGGAGAAATGCCATGAGTGCTAGTAGTATCTGCAATTATATTCTGAATGTATAGCTAATGTAGAGATTTAAGTAGAAGTGGAACTAATACAGAAATGTGTGACACTATATGATTTTATTAGATGTGATTATTCCTGAATCCATGTCGTGTAGCTGTTAAAATATAAGATGGCATGTGGTTAAACGCAGAATGTGGTAGGCCTCAGGGCCAGAGCTAGAAGGGAAGGTGTTTCTTTTCACGACATAGATTGCACTAATGTTTTGGTCATTGCATTAATGGGACATGATTTATAGATGTGTTTACTGAATAATAGAATAAGAGTATTAACATGCTTTAATTAATGAAGAAGTTGAATGCTATAATTATTATGAGAAATGCTGTAGGCCTGAAATGTTTTAACATTGATTTACACGTACTGGTCTGGGCCGAGAAATGTTGCGAAACTTTTTGGAAGTCTATGAGAGTTGGGATCTTGGCTGCAGATGTCTGTCTGCAAGAGAAAAGGGGGGATCCAATTATAAATAATATGAATAGAGGTCTGTTCAGAAGACGGCCCAGACATGGAGGAGGGTTCCGGAATGTTTTAAGGGGTATCAGCGGGCCGGAGAAGAGTCTGAGAAGCAAGGTCAACTCCAACGTATGAGGCCCAATACAAAGCAGCATGGAAAAAGCCAGAAGCTACACCACGTGAGGGGCGTCTCACGAGGGGCGTCTCAAATGTTGTTGACTGTTTTGTATTAGGGACAGCACCCCTGGGTGGAGTTAGAGCAGATGCCTGAGGACCCTTTAGAGAGCGGATGGGTAGGCAGAGAGGGGTCATGACTGGAGAACTATAGGTTTTCACCAAGAGACTAAGAGTGAGTGACTTCCCTTGGGGGTCATTCACTGCTGACACCTTTTGTTAGGTTGAGACTTGGTTAAGTAGGGATACCATCTAGAGCAGGGTAGGGACAGCCTAACCTGTGTGTTTTCCCTCCAACTTAAATGAAGGAGAGATCTCAATATGCGTCAATGCTGATAGCTTTATTATTCTTAGAACTTGTGCTGGTAATTTCCGTTGCTCGTCTGAGGGCTTTCAGAGAGCACATGTATGTAGTTGGACCTGTGTATCTCGTGAATCTCATTCTGAGATGCCTGTATTTGCAGCTTATCCTAACCTTACAATAAACTTTTGAAAGCTAGAAGTTGTTTGTGATCTTTTGGAGCGGGGTCCTTTATTGGGTGAACTAACTTGGTAAGAGGTGCACTTTCTTCCCTCAATGACAGGCAACAAAGGTTCAGTCGACCAGATCGAGGTTTAGATCAATAGTGATAAGGTATCGATCAAAATCTCGCCCTTCCAACCCCTATCCTGATGGAACTCGATTGGCTTTCCTTGTCGATTTGTACCATGTTAAAAAAACAGCGGTATCATTTACAAAGCCAGCACAATCAGTCTGCACAGCTTGCAGACAAGTTCACAATCTCTGGTGGTTCTCAGCACACACACTCACAGGCAAGACGCTATCAAACTGCAGTTTAAGTGTAAAAAGAAAAAAACAAAGCATCAGGCCATTTCCATCTCTGCACCCAGGATCTGGAACAACATCCCTGCATCCACCAGGACCACCCCATTACCTCCTCGTTAGTCTTCCTCACCACATGACTAACGAAGTGAGCTTCAGCTCCACACCAGAACCCTCCAAAGCAAAAAGTCAGCCTCCCACGCCTCCCATCTCTTCCCAATATGGCCGACCCATTACACACTGACCTCTATAAGAGGCGGGCCGGCCCACCACATCAGCCTGTTTTTTTAGTTCTGCGCAGACTCTCCGAGGCGCGGTCAGGTAAGTGTGTTCTTGCTTTAGCAAGGATCATGGGTCCCTGTGTGGAGGCCCTGCTCTAGCGGGCCCATGGCGTGGGGATCCTCACCCCTTCCTTCCCCTGTTTCCACTTGCTTGGGGCGGTTATGCTCTGCTGTAGCGAGTCCCGGGTTAATAGGGGGCGGCTGCGGGGGCATTGGGCTCTGATTTCCCGTCTTGTCCCCTGCAGCCGTGGAAGCTTCCTGCCTGATTTCCGGACTGGTTTTCATGCCTTCTTGTCTGGGCTCCCTGCTTCGCGTCTGGGCTTGTGGGCCTGGCCGGGATGTTTGTCCTGTTGGTGGGGCTAGCCTGGGTGCTTCCCGATTCTGCTCCTGCGGATGGTGGCTCCGGGTTTGCTCCGTGGTCCGTGTTGGGCCTCTGTGGGCTCTGGCTCCCTAGCTTCTGGGGTTTCGTGTCCTGACACGTTATTTCTTACTCCTTGGGGCTTTTGGTTCACGCTGTGCTTGTGATTGTCCGGGGCTGCTGTTTTTTCCAGTTCTCTTCCCCGGTCAGGGCCCGACCCTCTTTGTGCGGATTGGGTCCTCTTCTTCTTTTTTCCTGGTGGGGGTACTGGGTCCTTCCGGCTCGGGTTTTCTCCCTTGGGGTGTTGGCTTTCTCAGGGCTCGTTCCATCCAGCTGTTCTGTCTTTCTCGCCTTTGGTGGGTTGCTACCTGTGGCCTTGCCCCTGTGTTCACTCCGGTTCCTGTAGGATCTCCGTTTTTCGGCTGGGTCAGTCCTGGGTGTGCGTTTGTTTCACTGTGGCCTAGTGCTTGTGTTGGCCGGCTCTTCCACATGTGTTCGGGTCCCGAGGTTTGATGGTTTTTGCCTCCTGGGTGCTCGCCTTGGCAGCTCCTTTGTTGCATGTGGATTGTTGCAGGGGCTGTTTTCTTGTCCCCTGCGCTGGGCTGTCTCGCTCGTTCGTTCTGCATTCCCCTTCCTTCCTGGTTCATTATGCTTTCTTGTGCATGGGTCCCCTGGTGGGTGTTAACCTTCCTGTTTGGGGCTTGGCCTTGGTCCTGGTCCTCTTCAGTGTCATTGCTGTCGGTGTCGCTTTGCTGTGGTTTCCTGCGGCCCCCGATGTCTGTTTTGCCTTGCACCTGCCTGGGCTCTCTCGTTGCTGTCTCGCTCCCGTCCTGGAATCCTTTGGGCGGCTGTGATCCATGTCCCACCTGCCTCTCCTTGCTGGTGGGGCTTGGGTGCCCTTTGTTTTTGTTGTTGGGGTGGGGTGCTGGTTTCCTTTCTGCACCTCCGTCCGTTCTTTTGGCTCCTGCCGATCTGGGTTCCCTCTGGTTCCTTTTGCTTCTGCCCCTGATTGCCGCTGGATCTGGTGGTTTTTGTTTTCTTCTCCCCTCCGGTCTTTGGTTTGGGGGTGGCTCGAGACTCTCGCTGTTGGTAGTCCACCGTGTGGTTGGGCTTCGGTCGGGCTGAGTCTTTTGCTGCTGTGGCCTTTTTGTTGGGTCACTGTTGTGGGGTTGCCCTCTGTTTCTTCTTTTCCTGTGGTACCCTGGTGGCTCGTGGTCTGTTTGGGATTTTGCTCCCCTCTCGCTTTGGGCAGTCCTTTGGGCGGTCTTGGCGTGTTTGGTCCTGCTTGCTGCTTTCTGTTCGTGGGCCTGTTTGCGGTTGCTTTTGGGTCCGTGTGGTCTGGTGCCGTGCCTTCTCTGACCTCCTTTGTTCTTTGGTTGGGGCACGTTTTCTGTGGGCACTTCGTGTCTTTGGGGTCCGGTTTTCGGCCCTCCCGGTGTCTTTCTGTCCCGGGCTGGTCTTCCTGCTCGTGGTTGCCTCTCTCTAGGGTGGTTCTTCCTCTCGCTGACTTGTTGGATTTTGCCCTCTTCCGTGGGGGTCTCCTCCTGGTCCATTGGTTTCTTGTGAGTTTCCATGAAGCCGCTTGGCTTTGGTATGTGCTCACTTTGTCAGTCATGTGGCGAGAAAGACTAATGATGAGGTAATGCCCCGGTTACTTACCGGTAACCTTCATTACTCCGAGTATAGTCTTCCTCACCACATGAGTTCCCATCCCTCCTTCCCTGTCTGGCTATCGGCTTCATGTTGTGCTTGGTAGTGTCAGGCTGATGGGGTGGGCCGGCCCGCCTCTTATAGAGGTCAGGGTGTAATGGGTCGGCCATATTGGGAAGAGATGGGAAGCATGGGAGGCTGACTTTTTGCTTTGGAGGGTTCTGGTGTGGAGCTGAACCTCACTTTGTTAGTCATGTGGCGAGGAAGCCTATACTCGGAGTAATGAAGGTTACCGGTAAGTAACCGGGGCATTATTGCTCCAATTTAAAGAAAGCGTTAAAGGCTTACCTCTTTAAAGAAAACTTCATCACAGTGCATTAACCACCCATAACCCAGCTACCTCACACATCACTCGTTGACTTTGTGCTTGTTGTTGTCTTTGTATAGCTAGCTTTGCTCTATAGAAATACTATACCAATCCAAACATACATAGTTATGGTAACAGTATAAAGGATGATTATTCTTTACACAACATAAAACTGATTATGACAAACGAATAATAATGTGCACTTTGCACACGTCTAGAAAAAGAACATTGAATCTGAGAAAAGCTTAAGTACTAGCACCGTAAAAGTGGGCTTGGATTTATAGAAGTAGAAGGATTTACTTACTATGAGTATTAAATGATTATTAACAGATTATGAATTTATTACCAAAATCATAATAAAAAAATTATTAATGAAAATGTTTGCCTTAATGGAAAATTAACAAAGAATTACTATTGTAAATGAGTCTCACATGCAATTTAGCTTCTTAATTGTAATGCATCATGGAGAGAAGAAAGTGGTGCAAAATGAATATGCAATGTTGTATATGAATGGAACTTTCAGAAATGATGCTTAATACTATTAGGGTCTTATATTTATTAATACAACATGTATATATTAACTTTTGAGAATATTTTGCATGTATGCACTTTAAAAATAATGTATTAGGGCATACTTAGAGTTAAGCATTTCTATGCAATAATCATTGACAACATTATAACTTTCTCACTATATGATATGCTTATTGAATTTCGTTGTGCTTGAACTTAATTATGAGATTCTTTTGGTAAATAAGAAATGTGACTTTAAATGCATTAAAAAGCCTTTTTTTTCCTTAGGTTTGCATTTTTCAATAGTAATGGACCTTTGCTGTGTTCCTTAAAATATTGCTTTATCTGTTTTCTTCACATCATATTCCCTCACAATTTAGCTACTTTTTCTTAATCCCTTTGTGTGAAAGCATGGGAACTTGTCTTCTTACTTTGACTCATGAAGAGTGTTGGACTTGGCCCTTTTTGCATGGTCATCCCTGAACTTTTTGCCTTCCTCCTAGTCTTTTTTCTGACCTGGGGTTGGTGGTTTTAGGACTCTGGGCACTTTAGCATTGCTGTCCAGTGTAATGTGCACGTGCTCTCTGAGATATACATGGTAAGATTGGTCTACACCTGTTTGGCGTATTTATTTTACTTGTCAATCCCTTGCAAAGTGGTATCTCAGATATCCAGGGCCAGTAAATTAAATGCTACTGCTGGACTTGCAGCCCTGATTGCGCCACCCACCAAAGTAACCTTTCAAACCCGTCTCATGCCTCTGCCATTACAGTTTACTGCCGCTGTGACGTGGGTAAAAGGTAGGACATGTGCCTTAACTGTGTGGCGTGTACTGGTAGTGACAAACAGGCAGTTTTGTTTCTCACCAGTGTGAGGCTGCCCTCTCATAGGAATGCATTGGGGATTCCCTGTTAAATGTTTCTGTGGAAATTCCTGATCTGAGATGAGTACAGTGGTCAAATTTGGTATGTTTGGAATAGTGTAAATAAATGCTACACAATCGAGTTTGCAGATTTATTATCACTATTTCAAAAGTACCACTTCATAGAAGTGAGCATTTCTGTGTGTTATGTGTCTTTGTGCCTGCCTGATGTGTATTGCATGCCTGGCTCTGGAGTGACAGGGGCTGGGTGAGTCAGTACTAGGCTGAATAGGCGATTCTGCATTTGGAGTGGTGGGAGGAGTAGCCTCTTGGACTGAATGGGACTGTGTCTCCCTTCCAAAATGCTGGCTTTGCCCCCCTGTGGGTTGTCTGGGGCCAGAGCCTACACTGACAAAGGGGGTGGTGGAGCACCTTTAGAGAAAGGTATGAGTGACCCCAGAACTCGTTTGGACTGGGTGCAGAGCCCTCTGGCAGGGGGAGAACAAAGACACTGAGGGGTAGAAGTATTGGGGCTGTGACCCCATGAAAAGGTGCTGTTGGATGCTTACCTGAAGCCTGCAGCCAGTAGGCTGCTGAAGGACTGTGTGGGACCAGGAGGAAGCGCCATGGAACAGCTGCCTCTCAAGGACTAGGGCAGAGCTATCACTCTGCCGGAGGGAATCTTGTGCTGGCCTCTTGGGGACACTTTGCTTTTGTGCCCTTGTGGTCTCCCATGACTTTGTGGCTTGCCCTACATGATTGGTGACAACGTGTGGGGAGGGCTGTTATGCTCCTTTAGTCATCTTTAAACAAAGCGTGTGTCGAGTCCTTTATTTTCAAGAGGTGTGGAGCGCTTTACTGAAGGACCTGAGGAGTGCCTTATCTTTTCGCCCCGAGTAAGTAGAGAAGTCCCTACAAGGGATTTTGTTCACAATTATAGTTAAATAGTTGTTTATGATACAATCAATTTCTGTTCAACCTGGTCAGTGATGAACTTGTGATTTAAACACAGAAAAAGGACAATTGCTTTTCTTACAAATAAACCAATTTTGATATAAATATCAATTGTATGATAACGGGGCAATCTTTTCTTCGGAAAAAACAATATTTAATATGTACAAAAATGAAAACAAGGGAATTATATTCAGAATCACCCAAGCATAATATTAAAGGTATTATAACTTAACCTATAGAACACATATGCAAACATCTATTCCAGAAATTCAGACAGGTAAACAGTCTGACAAATCAGAAAAACATTCCTCGAAATCAAAAGATGCTAGAGGAAATAGATGTACTGTCGACATTTCGGCCTGTGTTGGCAATGAGACCGTCAGACCATCTTCAGGACGTGAAGTTGATTGTAAAGTCAAAATGTATCCTTCTGCAATTTCTTTGAAGGAAGTGGGCTCAATGGAGTCAAGGTGACAGAGGAAATTCTCCAAGTTGTTAAAGAACTGTCTATAGCCAAGTATTTTTGGGCTAAAGTTGAAGGAGTACGCTGTCAGAAACGCGGTCCTATGCAACCTCTAGAGGAGTCAAATCGCACTAGTTAGGTCTTCGTAAACGCGCTAACATCACACTGTGAGTCGCAAAATGATTCACAGCGTGACGGTTAGTGCTTTCAGAAGAAAATATTGCCCCGTTGTCATACAATTGATATTTACATAAAAATTGGTTTATTTGTAAGAAAAGCAATTGTCTTTTTTCTGCGTTTAAATCACAAGTTCATCACTGACCAGGTTGAACAGAAATTAATTGTATTATAAACAACTAATTAACTATAATTGTGAACAGAATTCCTTGAAGGCACTTCTCTACTTACTCTTTATTTGGTTTGCCTAATCTTTTACTACTTTATCTTTTTGCCCAGCGCCTCTCATACAGTCCGGCACGCGAGGAGTGCTGAATTTCCTCCAATGATGGAGAGGACGGCTGCCCAGTGTGTGTATCGGCGCGCCCCCCTGCTCAGCGCCAAGAAGGCCAGTCATGGAGAGTCCGTCCACGTCAGTGCTGCTTTGCAACCCCACAATGAAGCCTGACCAGGAGCCTACCCCTCATTCGAGGATGTCTAGGGCCGCAAAACAGAAGTCAGGTGAAGCCGCCTGATTGGTAGTGGAGTTTCTGCCCGGACAAGGAAACCAGGCAGGAGCTGTGCCTGGAAGTGGGCAGGGTCAAGCAGGATCACATGCTGCCGAGACGGAGCCTGAGGAGAGCAAGACCAGCAGTAAAAGAAGGATGGAGCTTGGGGGCTCCTCAAGCAATGAGACAACTGAGGGGGCATCCTGCCGCCTTCTCACCGAGCAGATTGGCAGTGTATTGGAAGTAAGGTCGGTCAGCCGAGTGGGAAGGAACCCTCAACAAAGGTCCAGCTTGGCCTCTTCTTGAACCGTACAGCCATGCCTGCTGCACCTTGAAACACTCTGCCTATGGTGGGGACAGAGGGAGGTTACCCGCTGTCACGGGAGGGTTGCACGCCCCGGGCCTAGCGGACACCAGCCCGGGGAGTACTTGTCAGAGACAGCCATTGTTGGTGCAGCAGTCCCCGAGCGGCCACACCTCCTGGTTTTGCACGCTGGGGAAGGGTGTTGGGGTTCTTCCCCCTTTCATTGTGGGCACGCTGTGGGGAGCCTCTAGAGATTGGGAATCGGATGCAGCGGGAGGGAAACCCTCGCCAGAGGTCCCGGTCCTTCTGAGGAGCTGCGCCCTAGTTACGGCGAGGAACGTAGACAATATCAGGGTGTCCTACTTATGGTGACTACAGTTGTTTTAACACCTGATAACAGGAGTGGTTCCTGTGCTGGAGGCTCGATCTAGCTGCGCCACGTGTTGGGGGCCCTGAAGCAGTAGGTGTTCACTTTAGTGTCCTACGTGTGCTGTGATAACAATGGCCCAATTGGCCCCGGGATTCATGATGTATGTTGTGCCCTGACATGATTAGGATTCAGGGTTACATTGCCCAGGGTTAATACTCTACACATCATATGGTGATTACAGTGTTCTCAGGGGTGCAACTAGACAGGATGTGTACCGCAATTTAGTCCATGATGTTTTCCTGAGATGTGCACGTTCTCAGTATTTCTTATGGCCCTACTGTGATGTGATGCATAATGTGGCTTATGCCTGAGGTGATGATGTATGCGATTATGCCCAGTATTTATCATTCGCGATAATGAGGTAACCCTGTGTCCCTCGGAACCTGGGTATGTATGATATGCAAAGAAGTGGTTCTGTCGGGGGAGTAACAATTCCTTTGTTCAGTGTATGTAATACATCCTGAATTTTCAAATTTCAAAAGCATAAATCACAAATTTAATGTTAGAAATTGGTTCAACAACACTTTTCATGAACCAAATTGGGATAAAGGGAACACACCACAAAGACAAAATAATTTAGTCATAAATGATGATTGTATTGCTAGAGTATTATGCACAGTGGACAATAAATATGGCTGTCAAAGAAACAATACATACACGGTGATAAAGTGATTAAAGTGCAAGATAAATGACTTGTGGTGATATGTGAAGTCAAAAAGTGCTATAGAGATATTATACAGATGGGTAACATATAAAACAATCAAAATAACAGTTGTATTGTTCTGTCCATTCCTTAATGCATGAATACACGATCCAAGTGTGACTTTATATTGGGGTCAGGGAAACTGCATGGACTAGTGTGACTCCAATGTCGACGTTTCGACCCTAGGCGAAAACGCAGCTTAATATGCGTCAGCGGTGGGTCTTCATCAGGACTGGGGGGGAAGGGAAACAAGTGTTGACAGCCTGTTGAATAATGAAAAACAAGGATTTAGGTGTGTCCAACCTATGGAGTGAACTAAGCAAGGTAATGCAGTGGTGATGTAATGCTTACCGCAAGGAATAAATGCCAGGGATCCTATTGAGTAAATGGATAAGGATCCAAACTAATTCCTGATTTGATGAAATGGTAGACCTACACCTGGAGGTAATGGTCTAGGAGAAAAATCAGAATAATAACTCGATTGCGGTCCACATTTGTAGATAAAAAAAGGTAACTATCGGAGACAAAAAACACGCGGGCCCTGTCTAACTAATAGTACCAATATGTACAATCCTAACCTGATCAGGAATTATTGGTAATGATGTGACTAAGGGGACAGAAGGGCATGAGTCCTGTTAAATAAGCAAGAAATGAAGCCTGCATTCCTTAACAATTAAGTGTGCAGCTGCACGTTAACATAATAGTACTGCACAGAGGAATAACTACGGGGTTATTGAATACATAGGCCACTTGTCGGGTAGTCAGTGCCTAGACAAAAAGGAGAGCGCCTCAGTCGCGCATAGATAGTACATCAGAAAAGGTGCGTGTGCTCAGGAGTGTTGCTTTTAGATCGTACGCAGATCCCTGAATTCCGGATGGGGGGGGGGGGGGCGAGTTTAGCCGAAGTCCTTGACCTCGCTATACATGCTGCGTCTGGTGGGGGGGGAGCCGCCCACTTTCAGTCAATACAACTGAGGCCATGCATGTCAGCAGCAAGAGAGAAGTGGGAGCCACAGCTTGCACACTTACCTATTGCCAATAGACAATCTCTGCTGTAACATAGTCGATGATCACTTGGTTGCGAGTTCCCTGATGTGTAGGCAGAGCGTTTCCAACACCGGATGCCTCTGGGTGCAGACGGGCTTCCCTTAGCGGCACCCGCTACAAGTGTCTGCTGCGCACTCGCGCAGCTTCCCGTTTTAAAGACCCCAGGGTTAAAAAGTGTAGCAGCAGTAAAGATTGTGTGCAAAGTATGCAAAAGTGCAAAAGCAGATATTCCACAAGAGCAGCAGCGAGGGGGTGCAGCTGACTGCACTGCCACGGGTTTGAGCGCCCTCATGCACTGTCCCGTTTTAAAGGCTCTAGGGTTAGGAACTAGACCCCGCCGTGAGAGAAAAATGGCGGGTCACTAATTCCAGAGCGGATTCCTACCTCTCAGGGTTCGATTACCACCACCCACTACAGATCACATTCAACACAGTTCAACACGTTGTAAAATGCAATTTAAAAACGAGGCAAGAAGTAAAAAATTGTAGCAGCAGTAAAGATTGTGTGCAAAGTGTGCAAAAGCAGCTATTCAATAAGAGCAGCAGTGAGGAGGTGCAGCTGATTGCACTGCCACTATCCTTACATGACCCTTGCCTTTTTTCCTCTTTGCTGATGAACTTGCCCTTTGGACAATTTGGAGCTGTCTGGTGAGAAACAAGAATAGGAACTTTCCTGTTTACTTCTCCATCATCCCCATTGTCCATGCCTATGGACTTTTCCCTAGTGGACTTTAACTTGATCCCTTTTGCCTTGCTTAGAGATCTGTTTTGAAACCATCCTCTTGCCTTTAGTGGTGGTAGGAAAACTTTGATTCAAACCATCCTTTTATGGATTTCTGTATGTCCATCATTAATTTATTCTAACTAAATGTATGTTATGTTATGAAAGTTATAACATTTAGAGAGTGCACAGTTGCCCGAGCAACTGGGATTCCCAGCACTGGTCGGGATATTTAACCGGAGCACATTCCAAAGAACTGGGGATTTTGCATGAAACGAACGGCCACCTGCTCTTCCTCTCTTAACATAAAGGACTGAAGCCAGATTAAGGGAGGCTGAACACAAGGGGGCGTAAAGGTTGGTAGGGAGATAGCAGATGAAACAGAATGGGAGCCCCTTGGGAATATAGTTTTATGTGCGATACACAAGGTCTTAAAGTGTGCATGCTTCTCCACAGGAAGCCAATGTAGTTTGCAATGGAGGCCGGAGGCAGGAGAGAACTTCAGATGAGAGAAGAACAGCCTAGCTGCAGCATTTTGAGCCCACTGGAGTCTTCTAATAACAGGCTTGTAAACTCCCGGGTATAGGATGTTGCAGTAAGCCAGTCGGGAAAGATTTGCTGCCTGAATTATAATTTCACTGGTGCCAGGGTCAGACAGTCAAAGAATGGGGTTAAGACCTCTCAAGAGCCTGAAGCACATGCCTGCTACAAATTTTGCCTGAGCTTCAAAAATTAAGGTGTGATGCACCCACATGCCTACATTTCTGTCAACGGTCCCGGGGCGAGGCAGAGGCCCAAGCGGGGCAACCCACTAATTTTCACCCCATGAGTTGGCATCTTTTCCTAATAGGAGAATTTCAACTTTGCTTGAATTCAGTTGTAGACAGTTAGCATCCATCCACTCTGCAACAGCCAGCGTTCCTCTTTGGAAATTAGCCGGGTCTGATATAGAGCTGTCAGAAAAAGAGACCATGAGCTGGGTGTCGTCTTCTGCATAAGACACCAGCTCAAGCCCCAAGGATTTCACAAAGGTTGAATATAAATATTAAAAAGCGTCAGGCTGAAGGATGAGCCCTGGGGGACGCTGTGGTACAGAGCATGTAATTGAGAACTCTAGAGAGGGGAAATAACCTGGAAAGAACGCTTCAAAAGAAAGGAGCCAAACCAGGACAGTGTGGATCCACCTATGCCAAAATTATGTAGGCACTGAAGCAGAATTTTGTGGGATACCGTATTGAACGCAGTGGTTAAATCAAGGAGAATCAAGGCTGCGCGGATTTGGCATCATTTAAAGAGCTACGGAGATGCTCCATAACCGCAAGGAGTGCAGATTCCATTCTATGCGCCAGCCGGAAGCCATTCTGGGAAGTGCCCAAAATATGGTTCTCTTCTAGAAACTTATCTAGGATAGCAATACAATGTCTATCTGCTACCTTGGTAAGAAAAGGTAGGAGAGAGATAGGCCAAAAAGTCTTGGGTACAGAAGCATACAGAGAGGGTTTCTTCACGAGGGGGTGAACTTGTCATGCTCCCAGGGGTCAGGCACAGATGCAGATGAAAAAGAAAGAGTAATCAATTCTAGACATATTGGAAGGAGAGAGGCCTGAAATTTAAGGAACACATCTGGCTTACATGGGTCAGCAGATGAGCCGGATCTAACTTGGCTACATAGAGTGTGTAACTCAGACAGACTTAATAGAGAGAGGGCATTTAGCAAGGACAGGGCATTACTAATAGCCCCAGCTTGCTACCGAGTGTTAGATTTAAAGGTACAGTTTGAGTAAATACCAGCTATCTGCCAATAAAATACTCTACTTACTTTTTACAGTGATCATTGGGGGCTTCAGCAGGATCTACTGAAAGTAACGGTTTTGCGAGACTATTTAAAAGGCTAAAAATCTCTTTTTTAGGGTTGTTGCTATTCCTTAAGTTGTTCGCAAAATAGCCTGCCTTGGATTTCTGAATCAGTTTGTGGTAGGACTTGATAGCTGCTCTGTATTGTCTTTTTTGAGAAGGGTCATAACATTTCCTTCAAGAGGGTTCTAAGGCCTTTCAGTGTTTTCCAGCAGAGATAAGTGATTCACTAAACCAAGGAGCAGCATGCACTTTTCTGCTCTGAACCCGTCGAGCAGGGATGAAGGTGTCTAAGGCTGATATCAGCCAAGATTGTGAAATATTTGCTGCCTCAACCGTGGGAGCCAACTGAGGGCAGTGAGTCTGGATGTGTGATCTCCAAATTTCTTTATATCTAACTTGTGCATGAACCCTTAAGAATTGAGTCTGGGTTAGTTGTCTGCCTTTTTGGCATGTCAAGCGAATTATTATAGAGATCATACAATGATCAGTCCAAGGCATTGGAAGACAGTTTGCTACCCTCCAGGAGCGAGCATTGGAAAAAACAGGGTCTAGAAGATGACCAGCTGAATGAGTGTCACCAAAAAATAATTGAGCTAACTGACATGCAGCAAGATCTTCAATACAATTTCCAATCTCACTATTGTGACTGGCTTCTGGATAGAGGTTATGATTTCCCAGAATACAGAAATTAGCAGAGCTGATGGTAAGTGAAGCAGTGGGATTTGCGAGTGCCTCCCTAATGTCTTTAGATGGTCCAGGTAGATAGATTGAGATCCCTGAAAGGGTAGAATGATTGTTCGAAGCACTTTTAAAAAGGGCACTTTCACAGTCTGGGATAATCAAAGGGTCAAATTACATACAATATACATAGCTGTCTCTATAAATCACCGCGATGCCGCCACCTCTTCCACTAGTTCTGTTAAAATTCTTCAAATGATAACCAGGGGGGAGCGCTAAAGCAGGTTCAGCTACGAAGACCGAGGTCAACCAGGTCTCTGTAAGGAACAGAATGTCATGGGCATTATCTTGAATTTTGAAGCTCTAACAGGCTCCTCCTGGGCTTGTCTCTGGTTGGATCCCTCCAAACCAATGGACACAAGGCAGGAAGCGTAAATAAAACAGATCCAAAATGGCAAAAATTGTTTTTTAAAACAGGTACGGCTACGAGCAGAAAATTGCCGAGCAACCCCCTTAAGTGCAGGCATAAGTTAAAACAAATAAAAACACTTAAAATAATATTTCAGAATCAAAGGCCCATCAAAGGCCCAGAAGCAGCATTAATGAATGCACCGCACGTCTGTGCCATGGCAAGCATAAAATACACGGGAATCTCTAACAGGCTCCTCCTGGGCCTGCATCTGATTGGGCCCCTCTGGACCAATGGGAGCAAGGCAGGAAGCATCAGTAAAAAAAGACCCAGACTGATGATTTATTTTTTAAACCGGTACGACAACGAGCAGAAGACTGCAGACCAACCTCCTATAGTGCAGTCACAAGTTAAAAAATGTTTAAAACGTAAAATAAATTTCCGAATCAAAGGCCCAGAAGCAGCTTTAATGAATGGTGTGATTTTATATTACATGTTTTAAGTCTCATGACCAAAATACTTAAAATGTTACTTAATTGCATTGAATATTGCTCTTTAATACAATAACCAAATACTTCAGAATTTGTTTGAGTCTTTTATTAATTGTGTCTGATTGGTGTTTCCATAGAAACTGTGATTTCTAATGGATTATAGACATAATCATAAAGTGTCTTCAGAGAATCAAGTTTTACTACTCTCATTTTGTGTAGCTAGTCTGTATGAGTCTTGCTAGATTGTACTTTTTCAGAAGGTTTGTTTTTTGTCGCCATCTTTTACATTTATAGTATAGTGTTGAGGGTGGTGTATTTGAAATTGCTCTCTAATTTGGGAGTTGGCTACCAATTCTTTGGTTCTCATTGGGTGGCCACACCTTTGAAAACATACTTGAGCAATAAGTTATTCATATAAGTCTAGAGGCATACAGAAATTGTGACCAAGGTTCAATATTGCTATTAAGTCAGCAATGAACTCATAACAAAACAGAGAAGTGTTGACATAAACAAATAAGTACTTTACGTTTTTTGATTTGTTTTAGTATACAATATGAAAAGTTAAAAAAGTCTTGAAAATATATTAAACATCTATTCAAACGGGGTCCTTAGCATTCATATATACAAAAATCAATAGACATGACATAGACATTGAATCATTTTGAATGAGTGGTACATAAAAACATACTGTAGATTCTACACCTTCAAGCCATCCACAATAAGACACACATTTTTGAATAATTATGTAATTACTAAAATGTGACTGTTTTTTCAGAGATGTATACGACAAAATAATTGCTGAGTGAGCAATATGTTTTTTATGTACCACTCATTCGAAATGATTCTATGTCATTTCTATTGATTTTTGTATATATGAATGCTAAGGACACCTTTTGAATAGATGTTTAATATATTCTCAATTCTTTTTTAGCTTTTAATATTGTATACAAAAAAAGAAAAATACATATTTGTTTATGACAACACTTCTCTGTTTTGTTATGAGTTCATTGCTGACTTAATAGCAATATTGAATGCTAGTCACAATTTATGTATGCCTATAGACTTACATGAATAACTTCTTGCTCAAGTATGTTTTCAAATGTGTAGATATCATTTCCATGCTCTTGGCAAGTTATTTGCATGCAGAGGCCCCTTTCTTCCTAAAATAATCTCATTGGGTGGCCAACAGTTTGGCACCTTACTTCTTACCCCTCACTGTGACCAACAAGATCCATCTGAGGACTAATGCCTCTGAGAGAAGAACTTAGAAAAATAATTGGGCTTTTGGGCCCAGTACAAAACATAAAACCTGCTTCCACTGCAACAATACATACATATATAAGGGGGAAGGAAACTGAAGAGACAGCGATGGCACATACTGCACACTTTCCTTCTCAGGCCACAGTAACTGCCCACAGTGACTTACACAACACCAAAAGGCTTTCAAATAACTTGGGCCAAAGGTTTTATTGCTTAAGACATTTATAATCTTACAGATGCCCAAGTCATAATTGTTTCCCTACCACGTGGACATCCACTTTAACCGTGCTTGTTAGCTAGTTCAACAAATGTTGCGAAACACTAGGATTTTGCTACCCCACAAAATCAATTTCTATTTATCAACCTACTAGTTTCTCTGTTGGAAGTGTACTGATTGTTTTGACTTTTTGGTCCTTTGAGGGCACCCCAATGGTATTTTCAAAATGCTGTCAAGTATTTAATTAGAAATAGAATCTGCATATATTCCACTTTGCTGTGTGTGTGTGTGTGTGTGTGTGTGTATATTTCTGTTAGGTAAAGTGTTTGTTATCAATAAAAATGATGACGAGTACTTCACCAGAAATAGAATCTTGTATTGTTCCACTCTCCTGTGTATCTTCATGATTCGCCACGGCATGGCTTTTGGAATGCACCAACTTTCTGAATTTAATTGCATGTGTGCATGTTCTTTGTTAGTTGTTTGCACGTAGATCATGTAGATTTTGCTTGTGTGTTGAATACATGTAAAAGGTATGGGTGTGTGTGAATGAGCATCTGTGATCTTTTCGTTTTCATGAACGAAGCAATGATGCAAAGTTGTTAAATGCAAATTTAAATACCATATGTCCCACCATTTTCATGTGTGTGTGTAAATGTATTTGTATTGATAAAGGGTGTATAGTCTGTCTTTTGTTCTTGTCTATCTATGTGTCTTATTTCTGTTTAGTATTCGCAAATGCAAATATTGGCCCATAGTTGTGATGGGCAAAATTAAATTCTATTCCGCTGTTGTGTTGTATGTAAGTGGGTTTGTATTGATGGTGCGGTGTGCATCACGTCTCAAATGTATGTGTGTTTTATGTTCAGTGTTTGCAAACACAAATATTAATGCAAAATTATTATGAGCAAATGTAAAATCTATATGTACCACTGTGGTGCTGAGTGTATGAGGGGATTTGAACTGAAGTTGGGGTGTGTGTTTTGTCTCTTTTCTGTATGTGTGTGTCTTTTCTATTTAGTATTTGTGAACACAGGTTGGGATGGAAAGTTAGTGTGGACACATTTAATTTCCTTGTGTTCAATTCTGGTGTTGTGTGTGTGAGAGAGGATTTCTGTTGATGGTGGGGGGGGGGGTTGTGTCACAATTGTACAAAGTTGGTATGCAGAAATGTAAGTTCAATATATTCCAATGTGATTGTGTGTGTATTTGTGTGAGGGATTTATACTGATGGTGAAGTGTGTTCCATAGGTGTACATGTGGAAAATGTCAACATGTAAACCAACAAGTCCACATTTTCCCTATTCTAAAGGCCCTTCCCTGGAACCACTGTCACATGAAAAGCAACTTTAAAGATGCTGTGCATTATACACACGTTCATAAATAGAAAGAGGGCAATATTAAGAGAATAGCTTAAAAATACTCTAAAAAAGAACGCTGTTATTCAAATTTGCACCTCAGCTAATCACAACACCTTATCAGACGAAAACAATCAGTGGCACTGCCTTTTTAGTCCAAGATTCTAAATTATGAACTGATTTCTAGCAAGATATGACACGTCAATAACTAGTATTCAGAAGGATGATAAAGACTTGAGTTTTTGCTACTCAAATCCAATGGAAATGGACAGTTCACTTTCTCGCTACTACTACCCTAATAGGATGGGAACCACTAGACCCTAGTTAGTAAAAATAGGGTCATTCAACAGATGTGACTCAGCCCAACTAACTTCCCATTATCATCCAGTGTGCAAAACAGAAGAGGCTACAAAAATCAACTAGCAGAGAAACTACATGACAATGGTAGCATTCAAATTCATGCCAAAGTTCTTAATGGTGTTAGGAATCCCACTTAACACAAAAACAAATACAATTTTAAAATCAATAACACAAGGACAATAAACTTGCATGAGATGCATATAGCAAAATGCATGACACTGAATAAAGACAGCTTAACCAACTATGGGCCATATGTGCAAAACGATTCTGTGGTTGCAAACGGACCGAGTCGCAGAAAGTATGCATGAATTCCAAATTGAAAATTTGTTAGTGTGCTACCGAATTGCAATTTAGAATTCTGAATACATACTGATTTGTTATATGGAAGTGGTGTGTTTAGGGAGTCACTGCTAACTACCGAATTGAATGGTATGTATTAATGTTTTGTGACCGAATTACAGTCACAAAACATTAATTTTTTTTCCTGCTACTAAAATGTAGTGGTAACCATTCACAAATGGGAAGTGGTACCCAAGGGCCCCCTTCTGCTTTGAGAATTTATAAAAAAATATTGTTTTAAGAGTAGGCAGTAGTCCCACGGACCACTGTCTACTCATAAAAAATTCAACTTAAATGCTTCATTTTTCTAATTTTTAAATGCATCCCACTTTTCTTTAAGGAAAATGGGCTGTATTTAAAAAAAATAAAAAAAGATTGAATAATTGAAAACCAATCACAGACATTGAGGACTGCTCACCCCAGCAGGCCACCCTCTCTGTGATGGCCATTATTCCTATTTGGCTGCAAACTGCAACCTACCTCATTAATATTCATAAAGTAGGTTGATTTGTGACCCACTAGGAATCACTATTTCATATGTGTAAGCTGTCTTACATTAGGAAATTGCAATTCCTGATGTTTGTACATATGGCCCTATAATCCATATAGATGACTAACACAGGGCTTTCACAGAGCCTTTGTCTATCTGTCTGCAATGTGCTTCAGTGCCTCATTAGGCATAGATATGCACATTATGAAAGGTATTACTGTGTTTTACCCCCATTGTGATGAAACATGGGATACAAGGAGCGGAGCCTGTCTTTTTGAAGAATGACATGACCACTTTTCACACCCATGCACTAGCCTGATAGCATATCATGCTTACAACAGCTTTTCTCATTACCATTATGTTTGTAAGGAGAGTAAGCAAGCAGCTGACACTCATCATATTACATAATCATCCTATGTGCACAGCTAGAGAGTCAATAGTATCTGGCACAGTAAGTCTTTCTGGAAATATGTATAACAATATTCTGGCAGGTGCTCAGATGAGTTGGTACTGCCGTTTACCATATCAGAGTACTTGGATGACTGGATAGGAGACATTATTCTAAAGTAAACATGGTTCTATCATGGTTGATTAGTGTCCTCATATCCAGGCCATGACACAACTGGTGTTTGGTGGCAGCTGTTGGTTAGTTACGGAGTAACAGCCTTTTTATATGCGCTCCAGTTTAGGTAGACAAACTACTGCCACTCACAGGTAAATCAGTGCAGCCTGTCATGACAGGGGCCCATCTCCTAATTTTGTCAAATGGCGCCCTCGTGGGGCTCATCAGAGAAGCGGCTATCCAAGGGAGTCGTCTTGATTGGAGACAGGAATCTACTGAGGAGGACAGGACAGGACTCTACTGAAGAGGTACCTTGCGCACGGAGATTCTCTGTCTCTGCAGCCCAGTATATTTCTGGTCTTCCTGATTTGACTCCTCCAAATGTTTACCACTCCAGACTGGGAACCTTTTGGCGTGAGTATTCTAAAACTACCGTTAGGTGACTCAGAACTTGGCACTGAGAGTTTGGAGATTTGTGCTTGGTAAGGTCGGTTGTTGTGATGCTTTTTGCTTTTGGAATTGTATGGAAATTGGCCAATATTTGGGATTTGGAAATATATGAATTGCAATTTGTGTAGGCAGGTAATGAGGAGACTTTTCTCTACTTTTTATAAAACTTGAACGGCACACCGTAACTTAAGTGCTACATTGCGTTTAACATTGTATATGCTGCAATATTCTTGGCATGCCTGTTCTTAGCACACATCGTAGAATGTGTTGCTTTCTCGGAGGTACCATTATGGAACTAGTATGGAATCAGCCAGCTCCCCTAGAGGGGATACCTAAATAGGGTTAGGTATAAAAAACGTATTTCTTCCTTGGTGACTACGTACCCCATGGAATTAAAGTATGTACATAAAAAGGATCCTAATCTGTGCACTTTTATGAGTGGTGATATGCAGAGCGTTGTTTTTTTGGTGTTCTGCCAACCAAAACTAGCGAATTTTGTGTATTTTGGCTTCTTGAACATGGAACAGTCTTTGGGCTGTTTTTGTGCAGTCTTTTGGGTTACTTTTGAGATCTTTTCTTGTAAATATGACTTACAACTAGTATTTACAAATGGTCTAGTTTAAGTACAGTCTGCAGGCTGTCTTTTGTTTCTGTACTAAGTGTTGATTTGTGGGTTAATTGTGTATTTAAATGTCTATGTGGTTGGACATTGGTGGTACTTGTGTGAGTAAATAGCGATGGCACTTTTTCTGTAAGAATGGCTAGCCGTAAGCGCTCTGGATTGTGTGTTCTGAGTGTATGACCCCTTTCTGTAAATGTCTGGAATGAGCTCAATGTGTTTGTTTGTTTTTGTTGTCATCATTCTGTTATGCAAAATGTCATTTAATTAATATTAAATAAAAAATCCAGAAATTAATGATATAACATATGCGAAATAGCTTCATGTTACTATTAAATTGACAAAGTAAGACACTGTACATGAGTGCACATTGCCACAATTCTAATGATAAAATTATAATTCATATTTAATAGGAATAAAATAGGCCTCAAAAATGAAAGTGTGTACTTTGTACTAATTGTGACCAAAATACAAAATGTTACAGCATTTTCCTAAAATATTTTGTATTAAATATTAAAAGGCATTCATATCATCTGAGTGAGTGGGTTGTTGCTGAACTAAACACACATAATAGAGCGATAGATTTTTACCGCCTTGAAATGCTTCAGATTTTTAAATAGACTGTGACGTGCTTGCTTTCAGCACCAGAGAAAAAAAAGAAGCTTTCCAACAGCTGTGTTTTAACTGTCTTACTAAGAAGCAAGCAGCTGTCTGACACCATCAACGGAGATTACTCTTTGTCAAGACATCACAAGTACAGAAAAAGGTTTTTTTTCTCCTGATAAAGGCATGAGAATTCGACGCCTGATGGTCAATAACAGCTGCATAAATAGCACATGGCTATTCCTGATCGCAGGCCACAGAAGGAAACTGCTGAGTCAACTAGATTTTAAGTCAGTGTAAACCTGGTATAAAGGCCTGCATTACAGACTGCTGTTTTAAAAGTTAGAAATACAGTCTCATTATTTTGGGTAACGGAGAACAAGTTGAAAGTAGGGATTTTTCTACCTTAATGCCTTTTTACATAAGCACATCCGTGGTTCTGATGTTAAATAATAACTGTCCTTTAAAAAGTGGGGCAGAATTTTCATGTTTCAAGTAAGGCTTCAGTGCTTAAGGTTATAAATGAATACATTTTGAAGGCAAGAAGGAATGAAGCTTGCTTTTCATATGTGCAACCATCAACAGGGTTGGTGTTATTACATTTATTTAATTTAAAAAAAAGGGGAATTTTGATTAAATAAATAAAAAATGTTCATTACAAATAAGTGTACTAAAACTGTTTTTTTATCTCTATACTGCCTAATAATCATACTGTGAACTCCAAGCATCAAAGTTGAATTTAAGCAGCGTTTTACCGCAATAGGGGTAATTACCATGCGAAATGTCACTTTATCCAGGCGTACAAAACACATTTTTATAAGGGTGTGCCTTATACATTTCTGATACCCCATCTCTGGAATATGTAGGGAACATTCTGGGGATGACTACTATACCAAAGCATTACAGGCTATTCATTTTTAAGTGCCCCAAACACCAAAGTCGAAATTGGGCCAAATTTCACTTTTTAAAAGCGGTTTTGCCACTCAGAGCAGCTTTCAAACTGTGCTTAGGCTTCAGTAAATGCACACATGTAAGTATAGAATGAACAGCTGACCTCTATACTGCTGGGAAAGCACACCGCACACTGCACACAAATGAAACTAAATATAAAAGGCCAGCCGAATTTAATAAGCGTACCTCTAGATTACTGGAAAATAGGAATGAACAGGACTGCTTTTCAGCTGTGAATCTCCATAAGTCACTTTGAAATTGGAAAGCCACATGGAAAGCCTTGCACACAAATAGGACAGCTAGTAAGGGATAAAAAGTTGAGTTCTGTATTTAGCAGCCTAGCAGGGCCCAGAGCAAGGTTTGCTTTGACATTTTGACCTCTGAAATTTTTTGAAAGACGAGATGGCAGCGCAGGGAGAGAAAGAGAAGTTTGCTTACTATTTGTTTTGACAAAAGCACATTTTTGTGCCCTCATGTTACAACTAGTATACTTGCTAATGGAATTGGTGGTTGATTAATAATGTTTTCTAGCTAGTTACAAGGGCTATTTACCTCCTACAAGTGTATTTGTGCTCAGCAGCCACAAATAAAGTAGGTAGTGTAGACAGATATGAAACCTGTTTCAGGTTTTCCTACTGTCGTAATGGGGGAGGAGGCTATCTCCTCTACAAATTAAGGGTAGGCAAATTTATGTTTTCTCTCTCTTTTTCTCAATTTCTTTTGAGCCTGTCTAAGCTGTCTGTGAAACAGCCATGAAACATTTAATTGGTTATTTAGTAATACTGTTTTAAACATTGTTAACATTATTAAAATAAATAAATATATATGCTATGTTACTGCCCATCCTGTCTGATGAAATTATGAAGGGATGAGTAGTCTAGATTGCTGTTCCCTTATTTGACCTTTAAGGGGAACTAGATGTGGGTAGTTTTAGTTATAAAATTCTCAGGTGATAACACCATTATTGTTAGCTAGTCTGTGTAAATAAACTGACAGTCCATAGTAGAGCTGATGTTGCATAGATTGTATCGTAAAAAGTAGAATGCACGAAAGACGCCCATGTGATCCTTAGCAAACTTTTTTGAAGAAAATATTGTTTTTTAAGGAGTTTGTTTGTCACAACATGTTCTGCTGGAGAAATTTATGTACCCACTATGTTGAAGTTTTTTTAGTTCTTTATGTAATAAGAATCCCTGTTAAATTAGCAGTTTTAGATTTTCCTGCTGCACCTATAACATGAGAGCATGGTCCCAAGCGTACAATGTAGGTGTTTTTATTAGGGGAAATCATTTTAGAAGTGTCTGCAGTCCTGTACAAGTAATGCAAAGTGTACGAGTAAAAGTGTAGAATATTTCCTTTTTTCTTGAGGGTCTTCAGATTAGTATTATAGGATTACACAGATGTAAGGATTTAGAGTATGTCTGTATTATTTTTCTCTTTTCCTCAGAATTTAGAAAATTAATACAGACTTCCTTAGCTGCTTCAAATAGAGTAATAGGGCCAGGTTTTTTTTTTGCTCTCAGATAGATGAAGTGGTTCTTGGGTGCCTTGCTAATATATGGGGCGTCCCAAGACTAGGAAGTATTCTGAGACTATCCTCTCTCTTGATTATTTCTGTGCCTTGTCTAAAACCTTTTGCTCTGTCCACCAATAGATATTTGCTGCCTTACAACCATTGCCAGAGGGGCCCGGACATCAGGTCCAGCCTGGGGAGTCAGCACCAGTCCAGCTTGAAGTGAAGGTGAAGGTAACCAGCACAGACGTTGCTGCCTACTAGGACCTCAGTGAAGGCGGAATCACTGTAAAGTGTGTACCCCTGCCACTGTATTGGGCAAAAGACAGGGTCACAAATCAGAAAGAAGAAATCGTGGATCAAGTTTTTGATGCCCAGCTGAGAGTCACAGACCGACCAGAACGGCAAGGAGGCTTTTGCTTGAGGTGACCCCTTTTGAAACAAGGGTTGCTTCAGAGATCCTAGCATCAGGCCTCTGAATCCTGGTCCCAAAGTGAATGCAAGTATGCACCTTTGTTTGTTGATCAAGAGTGCCTGGGCATACTGGATAATTTGTGGCCCCAACAAAAGAGCAGTGTTAGGGAAGGACTTGAGTTTGGGGTGCATGTGCTGTGTCTCTGGTGCCTGTCAGATTAAAGTGAAGAAAACTGGTGCACTGCCTGAGACACTGGACAAGGATCGTTAAAAGACTTTTCTTCTTAAACTGGGCCGTGATTCCTGATTTGCGAGTTGTACCATGGGAACAACAAGGACCTGCCTGTGAGGCTCAAATGGACACAGGGAGAAGACTCACATCTGACTGGTTGTACAGCTGCTTCAATTACCCAATGACTTCTTTTTTTGTGTGAATAATGCACCACTTTGGTCGTCCCGTTTTGAGGAGGAGCTGCCCTTTGTGGCTCCTCGTCCTAATTCCTATGACCCTGTGTGCTCCTCCTGCTCCCCTGGAACCAGGATTGTTTTTAACTACATTGATTGATACTCTAGCCCTCATAAAAGGAACACTGGAAAAGTCTATTGAAAATGTTTTTTATTCGTTATATACTGTTGGCTATTCTGAAATTGAAATGGATGGTCACTGAAATGCATAGGAGCCATGAAAATGTTTATACTAAATGGTTCTAGGATTTGTTTTTTGCTTAGGGCTGGAAAGAAAATTGATAACTCTGTTTGTGATAATAGTCATTACTCTCTCCTGCTAGCTATATGTTAATTATGACCCAATGCTCTTTCCCTTTGAACTCCTGTTTATACCCGCTTAATGAAATGTTTAGAATGAAAAATGCCCACCTAGCAATAAATTAGGATATTGATACATTTATGAGAATAAATGTGCAAAATATTTTCTATTAGATCATAGGAATGTCTTTAGCTCATGCTAAAAGGACTATCTGTTAAAGATTGCAGGAATATGTTAGCATGAGCTAAAAACAATTTTGTACTAGGCAGCCATCTTAGTTAGCCATGTGCTTGCCATGTGCTTTTCCCTCTTCCAAAGCCTTGCACATGCTCAGGAAGGCCTAGCTAGTAGAATGTACCTGCTCCTAAAATACAACCATCAGGCTATTCTTGCTGATGTAGGGAGAAATATCTCTCCTCCCACTTTGCTGAGCAAGCAAATGTTGTATACCCAATATTAGTCATTTTGCATGCTGGTATGTGCCAGGACCTCCCCTTGGTTTTATGCTGACTATGTAAACCTATGCATATATAAGGCCCTTGTTCTCTGTACTCCTTAGAATGCTTCCTACGGTGGCCTAAGGGTACCGTATGACGCAGTCTCCCTCATCTGAGGTTAATAAACATGTTATTTTTATATTACAGCTTCTGTGCCAATCTCTTCTTTGTTGGTTTAAAAGAACCAGGTGTATCAGTGAACCCCTATAGGACGTTTATATTTCTTCATAACCTTTAATGCAAGAGGAGCATGTGTACATGAATTTAGTGTTTACAGGTGTTGGACCTGGCCCTTTTAGCAGGGTTATCCCCAAACCTTTTGCCTGCTATTTTTCTGACCTGTTTTGTTGGCTTTAGAACTCTGGGCACTCTACCACTGCGGATCAGTGCTAAAAGTACATATTCTATTTGTGTAAATTGTAATTCTGATTGGTTATCCCTGATTGCCATATTTGATTTACTGGTAAGTCCTTAGTAAAGTGTACTGTGTGTGCCCAGGTCTTGTAAATCAAATGCTGCGAGTGGGCCTGCAGCACTGATTGTGCCACCCACTCAAGTAGCCTTTCAAATGTGTCTCAGACCTGCCACTGCAGTGCATGTGTGCACAGTGTTTAACAACCATGTCAACCTGGAAAGTGCACCCACTTGCCAGGACCTTCCCTTTACTTACATATAAGGCACCCCTGAGGTAGGCCCAAGGTAACAGGGTGCAGTGTATATAAAAGGTAGGACATGTACTGGTGTGTTTTATATCTCCTCATATTGAAATACTGTGCATTTCATTTTTCACTAATGCAAGGACTAGCTCTCCCATAGGCTATCATTGAAACTGCCTTGTAACATTTTACAAGTGTAACTTTCAATTGGGAAAAGCTAGAGATTTGAGGGCCGATTCACAAAGGTAATCTGAGACAAAAGTCTAACTCTACAACTTTTGGGATTCACAGATGTAATTTACGAGGTATTTCTTTATGTCTGCAGTCAGGCCGGAATCTCCGCACCCAGGTCGTACTCGCCAGATCTGGGCCTTACTCTCCAGCTCAGGCCGTACACTCCGGATCGAGCCGTACTCTCCGGCTCAGGCCGGATGAAGTGTAATCAATAGGCCAGAATGCAATTTTTTACAAAAGGGAACTTTAGGAGCGGGTAATAAATGGTAGAGGAGGTCATGAAATTCAGTTTTGGCAGGGAAAAAGGAGTGGACGGACACTACATTAAATCCCAGTAAAGTTTGCTCCTTTGCATCATGGTACATGCGGTGCACAATTTCACTCCCCTCAGCATTGACTCTGGTGTCAACACTGCAGTCAAAACTAAGGGGAGTGCCCTTAGTGTTGACTGTAGTATTGACACTACAGTCAACGCTGAGGGGAGCGCACATTGTACCATGATACAAGGAGCAAACTTTTCTGGATTATAATGTCGTGTCTGGCCATACCCTTTCACTGCCCATACTGTTGTTCATGACTTCTACAACCATTTATCACACATTCCTAATGTTCCTTTTTGTAAAAATTGCATTCCAGCCCATTGATTATACTTCATCCAGCCCGAGCCGGAGAGTACGGCTCCAACCGAACACTACTGCCTGGGTGCGGAGAGTACGGCCCGGGTGTGGACATTCCGGCCGACTACAGATGCAACGATACTACAGATGCAACGATATGAATCGTAAATGACTTCTGTGAATACCAAAAGTCGTAAAGTTAGACTTTTGTCTCAGATTACCTTTGAGAATCCGCCCCTTGGAGTTTAGGTTTTCTGATCTCAGAAATTAATAACACACCTTTTAGTAAAGGTGTTCTTTTAATTATGTGTTTGAAAATGCCACTATTATAAAGTGCAAAAAGAACAATTGAGGACAGAATGCAGAACAATGTCATACATTCACTCCAGTACAGAGATCTGGGCCTAAATCCATCGTTTTTTTGCTCACCATGCCATTTCCACTGCCAGGCCAGGTCCTCCCTGGACCGGAAACAAGCATCCTAGGACTGGTTTCGTGCTTTCAGCCCTCATCATCCAGGATAGCTTGACTCCAGTGGCATGGAGAGCACGGGACCCACGTCTGAGCATACCTGTCCCATTCTGGGTGACAAATGTAAAAAGAACAATTGATAGACAGAATGCATAACAATGTCATGCATTCACCCCAGTACAGAGATCTGGGCCTAAATCCATGGGGCCTCAGTTATGAGGCCTTGCGTCAGTTTTACGCTTCCGATGCGTCACTTTTTGTGAAGCATCGGCGGCGTAAAACTTGCCTCCTGATGCGCACTATTTACAAAGTGACGCATCTAAGCAGATGCGTCACTTTGTAAACCCCTGCGCTACATTATACCTGCGTCAGGTATAATCTATGCAGAGGGGGCGTTCACCCGCAAAAAGCCTCGTAATAGTGACACAGTGAAATCTATGAGATTTCACTGCGTCACTTTTAGGACGCTGTTGCGTCAAAATCTTGCGCCTGCCTAACAGCAGGCGTAAGACTGACGCAAGCCCTTTCACATGGGGCTTTCCCCATGTGAAAGGACGCATTGCTGGAGTTGCGTCACTTTTGTGACACACCCCAGCAATGCGTGACTTTTGCGCTTACAGATACGTCAGAAATACTGACGTATCTGTAACTCCTTGCGACATGATGCGTCATATTATAAATATGACGCATCAATCATGTCGCAGGGAGAGCGCAGTGAAAAGTGACGCATCGCTGTTTTCACGCAGCGATGCGTCACTTTTCATAAATGAGGCCCATTGTTTTTTGCTCACTATGCCATTCCAGTTTGGACTCAGCCATATGCAAATCAGTCTTGACCCTGCGCCCAATGGGAACAGTCCAGCCCGAACTGCGAGGCAAGGTCCTCCCTAGACTGGAAACAAGCAATCTAGGACTAGTTTCAGGCTTTCAGCTCTCATCATCCAGGATAGCTTGACACCAGTGGCATGGAGAGCACGAGACCCACGTCTGGGCATACCCGTCCCACTCGGGGTGACAAATGTAAAAAGAACAATTGATGGACAGAATGCAGAACAATGTCATACATTCACCCAAGTACTGAGATCTGGGCCTAAAACCATTGTTTTTTTGCTCACCATGCCTTTCCTGTTTGGACCCAGCCATATGCAAATCAGTCTTGACCCTGCGCCCAATGAGAACAGTCCAGCCTGAACTGCCAGGCCAGGTACTCCCTGGACTGGAAAAAATCATCCTTGGATCGGTGGGAATGAACTGAGGTGGCGAAGTGATCTAAAGAATTATGATGGATTCAACCCAGATCTGTAGCTGGGGTGAGTGTCTGAAAAGTTTCAGCGCTCTGTCCATCATCTCCTTGTGTTTGCTTTGTTCACCCTAAGTTGGCAGGGTATGCCCAGATGAGGGTCCCTTGCTCACTTTGGCAGTGGATGCAAGCTAGCCTGGCTGATGAAGGGTGTTACCCAGAAGGAGGTTCTAGGATGCTTGTATCTGGTTTAGGGAAGATCTGGTTTGGCAGTTCGGCCTGGATTGTTCCCGTGGGGCACAGCGCCAAGACTGATTTGCATATGGCTGGGTCTGAACTGAGGTGGCAAAGTGAGCTAAAGAATGATGAGGGATTCAAAACAGATCTGTGACTGAGGGTGAGTGTCTGAAAAGTTTCAGCGCTCTCTCCATCATCTTGTGTTTGCTTTGTTTGCCCTAAGTTGGCAGGGTATGCCGAGACGTAGGTCCCTTGCTCATTTTGCCACTGGATTCAAGCTAGCCTGGCTGATGAAGGGTGTTACCCAGAAACCGGTCCCAGGATGCCTGTTTCCATTTCAGGGGAGACCAGGCTTGGCAGTTCGGGCTGGATTGTTTCCATGGGGCACAGAGTCAAGACTGATATACATATGGCTGGGTCTGAACTGAGGTTGGGAAGTGAGCTAAATAATTAAGATGGATTCAACCCAGATCTGTGACTGGGGGTGAGTGTCTGACAAGTTTTGGCACTCTCTACGTCATCTCCTTGTGTTTACTATTATAAAGTGGGCATTTTCTTGCTTTACTATTCTGTGTGTCTCTGCCTGTTTGTTTATTCACCATCTGACTTTGGAGTGACAGGAGCTGGAGATGTGCATTCACTCTAGACAGTCAAAAGGGGGGTTGAGGTGTATCCTGCCTTTCCTGGGTGACTTATAGCCAGACTGCATATACATTTCTTCATTTAGAGTGGTGGGAGGAGGTGTCATTTGCACCTGAATGGACTGTGGCTATTTTCACAAAGTTGTCTCCCCCTCCTGTAGTGAACCTGGCCTGAGCAAGGCAGAACTAGTTTTTGTGTGCAGCCGAGATTTTTCTTTCAGCTGCCTTCAAAGAGAAGCATGGTTTAAATATTGGGGCTGTGGCCCCAGAAGTTTAGATCACTTCTGGAAACCGGAGGACCCAGCTAAGAACTGGAAGAGCTTTGTGAGGAGCGCTGCCCTTTGATGTGTGAGTGGTGGATTAGCCTGCAGTTGCTGCCTCTTTCTATGGACAGAGGAAAAGGACTGACTTTACCCTGCTGTGGCAAGTAGATCTCCATGGGCTTAATGCAGAGCTTGCCTCCTGTTGGAAGTCTCAGGGAAATCAAAGACTACAGAGCATCCATTCCGGGTCAAAAGGAATCTGCCTGGAAGAAGGGCTGGAAGAGCTGTGTGAGGAGCGCTGCCCATTAATGTGTGCAGGCATGCTGGTAAATCAATGATGGTGGAAGCCTATGCCAGAGGCTCTACACTGCCGGCACTTCTGAGCCGTTTGTCTGGGAGCTTCAGTGAGAGACAACCATCCTGTGCTTCCTTCTTAGGCGGCCCAGCCCATTTCAACGAAACAGCCTTCATTGTGGTTGCTGCACCGAGCACAACTCTCACCATTCTGTCACTCCCGTATATTAGATGCCCCTGATATGCAAGGGACCTGGGGCACGTCATTGTATTCCTTGGCCACAAATGGACAAAGATAATCTTAAAACGTTGTTACTGCCACTTACAGAGGGAGTAGGGAAATGAATTGGGAGCTTTGAAAAGAAAACTGGAGGCAACACCCTGTTAGTAGGTAACATAAAGAGTTTACTTAACTCTCTTGTAGGAGATGAGACAGATATTGTTTTTCAGAAAGCTGGAGTGAAAAATGTTACCCTCACTGAGACTAGGTATGATGGTTCTCCATTCAATTTAGTTTGGGCAGTAGTTTGGGATGAGCAGAGGAAAATGTATCCTGACAGGCCGGACATTGGGTTCCTCATGGCTCAATCAATGTAGCCAAATGAAGATCCTGCTCAGTTTCTTAGTAGGATGAAAGAAAAGTGGACCCAAGATGTAGGTCAGGGATGGGAAGTAACATAGGGAAATGCCATATTGTTTTGGAATATAGAAAAAAGGATTTACCCTCTGATGTACAAGACACTCTTGATAATATAGTGACATTGGAAGCCAAGACCTGGACAGAGATACTGGCACATATAATCAATGTTCGTCAAAAGAAGCAGGAGAAAGAGAGAAACAAGCAGGAGGTGACAGAGAAAGCAGCAGCTAAGTTAGTGTAGCAAACGTTGGCCAAGAAAGGAACAGTGGAAGGAGCTGAAGTTACAGCTACCGCTCAGATGACAGCCATGTCTGTGGGATGAGTCCCAGGGACCACCCCACACTTGTACTCACAACAGCAGTATAGTGTAAGGGAACAAGGAAGTAGCAGAGGAGGACGAGGAGGAATAGGAAGAGCCAGGATAGATCCATTGAGGATGCAGTAAACATTTCACTATTGTCACAGATATGGACATTTTATTAGAGATTGCAAGACTTAGAGATGGGATGAACAAAATGGAAGGAGAGCAGTTTACAATCAGTCAGGGAAATACAGTAATGCAGCCACAGTCAAATCCGTAAAAAAATATGTATGTTAGACACTGCCACAAAATTTGCAGCAAATAGTAATGCCCCAAGTACAACAAATGCAGCTACAGCAAAGTTTCCAAGCACCCCCAATGATGACTCCACCTAAAAATGGACAGGGAGGTATGATTGTGTGAGGAGGAAATCCTTTCCAGACAAATTATTGAATTGAATTCAATTGAATTGAATGCGGATTTATAGAGCGCATAGTAACCCGGAAGCATCCCAGCGCTGTGGAAGGATACATGCAATGAAGGTGCACACAGAGTAGTTCCATGTGTCCAATATTGTCAGTAATACACAGGCAAGATGAGGAAACCACTGTGATGGTAGCTATCAATAACCTGAGGTGTGCATTCCTCATAGATACAGGAGGAACCCAATCTTCTATTAGAGAGGGAGATCTTCCAACTTCTAATAGATCAATGGGCACACAAGGATTCCCTGGGGCAGAAATGAGGGTTCCCTTTACTAAACCGTTGGAGATGGAAATAGGAGGAAGGTGCATTGATGGCTGTCCCAGCCAATCTATTAGGGAGGGATCTTATTGCCAAATTAAATATGACTATTTATTTTGAGCCTGATGAAACTATGATTTGTTCTACTCCTGGAGTTCCACCTTCTAGAATTATGGTTGTAACAGTAGATTCGTCTTCTGGATTGACCCACTGATATAGAAGCAATTACTACAGCAGTATATACAAAAATAGCAGAGACACCAGAGTTACTGTTAAGGGAGGTTCAGTTACATAAAGAGTTTCTTTTAGGCGACAAGGGCAAGATTCTTGGTTACCTGACAATAAGTTGATACTGCAAATAGAGACCTTAGAGATAAAATCAACTGATGGAGCTCGGATAGCCAGTGATCATAATCATGTCTTGTGGACATGAGGTATATTGATTGAACCAGGTAAAATGGTTAGGAGAATATTGGATGACCAATTGTTTGATGATGATCCTTAGAAAACAGTTGTAGTCTTTCAGGATGACATACCATAGAGGACAATATTGGAAGTAAGGACGCCCACACAAGGTAGAGCTTTTGATTTGTCAAGGATGCAAATTTTTCCCAAGTACCCGACTGCATGTGGACTAAGAGTTCACATGATGTAGGTCTTATTCGTACAGCTTCTCCATTTAGAATTACACTGAATGAAGGTGCTATTCTACCTAGGATGAGACAGTATCCTCTTTCTAAATTAGCAGATGAGGTCATTGCCTCTACTATACAGGTGTTGCTAGAGCAAGGAGTAATTTACCCTGGAGTGTCTCCTTGTAATATCCTGATTTATCAGATCAAGAAATCTAAGGGTAATACTTGGCATATGGTTCAAGACCTGCGCCCCCTGAGTGATGGAGTAGTACCAGAATTTCCAATTGTTCCTGACCCGGCTATCATTTTGATGAATATTTCTCAGGATGCTAAATATTTCTCTGTTATAGATCTTAAGAATGTCTTTTTTAGCATTCCTCTCAACCTACACAGCAATTAATTAACAGCATTCGCTTATCACAGGACTCTTTATTTGTATTCTCATTTACCTAAAGGGTATTGTGAGTCCCATAGCCTTTTCAACAGAGTGGTAAAAAATTATCTGTCAAACTTTCAGTGTGACAGTGCCTTGTTGAAGTATGTCGATGATGTATTAGTTTGCAGTCCTACAGAACAACAGTGTAGAAAAGATACCATATCTCCTCTCATTACTCTCGCACAAAGAGGATATAATGTAGAGAGACAAAATTCAGTATTGTCAGGAGGACGTCCATTACCTAGGATAATTATTTTCATTTTTTGGTTGATGTCTGACTCCTGAGAGAGCAGCATCCATACATCAAATGACTAAGCCAGAAATTGTTAACGGAATGCAGAAGTTTCTTGTTCTCTGTAACTATGTGAGACAAAGTGGCTTTAATTAGAGCATTATATTAAACAGGTGAATGACAGAAATGATAAGATAATGTGGACACCAGGGATGAGGAAGCCTTTCCAACAATTGAAGACTGACATACCAAATACCCCAGTTTTTGTGACTCCTAACTACATCAAGAAGTTCCATCTCTTGTCATTGTAATAGTCAAGTGATCAAAGCTGTCCTTATGCAGAAATATCCCTTAGTACACAAACCCATTGCATTGCATATTGTAGTTGACAGTTGGATTCAGTAATGACAGGACAATATACTTGCAAGAAAGCTCTCGCCACTGCAGCCTTTTGCAGTGCACAAGAGCACCCCATTTTGAAGAGAGCACCTTTGACGCTCTATGTAGAACATGCAGTGTTTGCTATCATTCATATCAATCAAATCATGCCTTATACAATGCTGTCTCCACCTCCTGCCAGGCAGCTGCACAAGAGAGGACAGAAGTGGTTTGGACTGGGCAAGGAGCTTCTCTGCCACCAGAGAACAAAGGAATTAGCCGTATAAATATTGGGGCCCAGACCCCAGAACTTCAGATTACTGCTGAACTATGGAACCAGCCAGGAAGAAGAACCAGGAAAGCTGGAGGAGGAGCACTGCCCCTGTGCTGTGTGCTGTTAGGGGTTGCCTGCAATGGATGCTTCTGTCTTGGGTAGGAAAAGGACTGGTCTGTGCTTTCATTATTCTGCTGTTATAGTTTTCTCCAAGGGCTTGAGGTAGAGCATGCCTCCTGTTGGAAGTCTCAGGGATAGAAAAGACTTCAAAGATCACTTCCGGGAAATCAAGAGGAACCTTTGACAAGGAGAAGAGGCGGAGAACCTGAGGAGGAATACTGCCCCTGTGCTGTTTGCTGTCTGTGGTTGGCCTAGAATCGCCACTTTCTGCGAAGGAAAGGGAAAAGGATTTTGCTGTTTGCTGTGTCAGCTGCTTGAGGAAGATCTCCAAGGGCTTGAAGAAGAGCCTGCCTCCTGTTCTGAAGTCTCAGGGATAAAACAACTTCACCACCGGCTCCCCTGAATTTCCTTGCTGGGAGTTCTGACCTGCCAAGAGGTGCCTGTAGCTGTCCTGGGCCTCTGGAGGTTCTTCTGGCTGTGGAAGCTGGAAAAGCAACGCCATGATGAGAAGCACAATGCATCCATACCTGTTTCTGACGCATCGCAGAGGAAACTGATGAAGAGCCTGCCCGCAGCTCGTGAGATCACTACACGCCGCATCGAGTGCACCGGTCTCCAGAGTCCGAGATTCACACACAAGCCCTCTGTGTGGCTGCAAGAACCCACACATCGTCCCGGATCGTCACATCACAATGAGGTGCCAGGTCTGTTGCATCATTGGGGGATGCAGTAAGAAACCAACACATCACCTCCCCACGCAATAAGAAACCAACGCATCACCTCCTCTCTGGTAAGGAACTGATGCATCACCACCCCTGCGCAGCAGTAAGGAACCAGAGCATCACCTCCCTTGGAGCAAGGAACCAACGCATCACCTTCCCTGGGTGTAAGGAAGCAATGCATCACCTTCCCTGTAACCCTTTTTGTTTGTGTGTGCGGCGCATCCAAGGTGTTTTGAGTGAAAAGTATCACATCTGCAATTTTCTTTGAACAGAACTATTTCTACCATTTGAAAGTCATATTTTTATTACTGTATTGTCATTTTTTTTTATTTTGGTCTTATTTTTCTAAACTGTTATGGTGTCCATTTGTAGTATTTTCATTGTATTACTGGATGTGTTTACAAATGCTTTACACACTGCCTCTGAGATAAACCTGTCTGCTCGTGCCAAGCTACCAAGTGGATGAGCCGGGGTTATTTTAGAAGCATATCCTCCTTACCCTGACTAGGCAGAAGGGTTCCTACTTGGACTAAGGTACATACCTCTGCCAACTATAGACCCCTATTTCCATTAATAGGCCACCAGTGATATTAATGGAACAAGAGGGGGAGGAAGATGGCAACCAAAGAAATGTCACCTCCACATCTGCCTTTGGACAATGTTCTGCTTTTAGATACTTTTTGGAACCAACAGAATGAAAGTAATGTATTTTTGTTTTCTTTTTCCTTATTTTCTCCTAATGCTATCACTTCTATTGTTGCTCTCTTGTAGTAATGTGTACTTTAGCTCTACTAGTTACATTGCACACATGCAAAGAAAACTGTCTACTTATGCCAATGTGTCTCATAGTATTCATACTAGGCTATTAGGTCATATGTGGTACCTACATATGTCAGACATACGTTCAGAAAGTATTAATAAATAATGTTTCATTTGCTCTTTGATTTCTCATGCCACAGGATCAGATAGCCTACATTCAACTAAAGAAATACCCCCAAGCATAGCTCTATGTCTGTCTGTGTAGGATTAAGGCCAGAATGCAGCCAACACATGTTAGGGTAGTACAGTTTCTAGTTAATGCCACAAAATATGGCTCTTCAGTAGGCGTTTTATAACTCATTACAGATAGACAGAACATTGAGTATGAGATAGCACAAATGAAGAAAACATGTCTTAGCACTGTACAATGGATACAACTGGTCTTAGGTGTTATGGTCTTTAGGAGTAACACCCTTGCCTACTGAATGCAACAGTTATTTAGTAAATCCTTTACCCCCAGATTGGGTGTGTAGGCCAGGATTTAGAGTTAAAGAATCAGTTTATGCTGATGATCAATTGCATTCCGATATTGAATTTTCATGTCTTTATCCAACAGTATTGATTTTAGTCAGTAAGCAGTATAAAAGTGTGTGCGTATATTGGATAATAATGTTTTCTTTATTACACCTGGATAGTTATTACAGTAAGTCCTCAGACAGTCATGAGATTAACATCTGTTTTTTATGTTTCAGAGAAAATAGCACCATTAATATAGGCAGGAATATCAACTACAGTGCCACAATAGATATTGCAGACATGCAGGGGTGGCACCTCCAACCTCATGGACAAATACTGGCGGTGTGGCGAACTACTGTACATTCAGCTACCACTAAACTGGAGTGGTCTGCTTGTTGGCCACCCTGCATTCCCCTGTTTTGGTAATTCCTGGAATTAAGATGTCAATACTTCATAAACACTGCATTAGCCGTCCAATTACTTTGTTACCACAGAAGGAGAAGAACTGCAGAGCATTATGGCACTACCACTTGGAATGATGTTACCCAAGAGTACCGGTTGTTTAATTAAGCACAGTTGTTCTTTTGAAGTATTCTGCCATTTATTCAGGCAAAGGCAACTGTTCGATGGTTACAAATAACTCGATGGACACTGATGAGGTCTATAAACACTACAAAAGATTATTTAATGCCATAAAGGAAGAACTGTGTGCCATGAGAATGATGATAATGCAACACCATTATGTACTTGACCTTATGATGGCCATGGAAGGAGAGGTATGTGCAAAGATTGTGACTGCTTGTTGAATTTATGTCCCAGTGAACGATAAGGACAATGGAACTCTATCAGAGGCTATACAAATTTTGCAGAACCTAAAGAAGAAAATGGTAGAGGAAGGAGGTGGTTTTCTTTACTACCATCCTGGATGTTGGGACTGTTGAGAGGCTCGTTGCCAGCTCTTGTAGGATTACTGTTGATATATGTTGGTATTCAATTAATTCTAGCATGTTGTAGGAGGATCAGTATTAAGGCAGAAGGGATATTTCCAGTTAGGACACCAACATGAGTAGTAGATACTCAAGACAACACATACCATCTAGTGCCAGGTACAGATTCAAGATTAGAGCCAGTAGTTGAAATATCAACTAGAGAGGGGAATGTTGGAAAGGAAAGGAAACATGGAGAAATTGTGCTACATCAGACATCAGAAGAAAACAATATAAAAGTATACGTGGTGAAAGAGCAGTGTAGGCCTAAAATGCATGCTGATGCCAGAGAGGTGAAGAGTTCACTTGAAAGTAGAGCGCATGACCTGCAAGATCTTAAAGGACAACCTCTGTTTGTCAGCTTGAAGGAATTTATGGCCACAGCCCTATAGGAAGTTACTCTGAGTTCTCAGCAGATTAAGAACATGATTGAAGAACAGTAGCAAGAGACTGAAATAGCCAAGAGCACACAGAAACTGATAAGCGGTCTTGGGAGCAGAATTATAAAACATACACGTAAATATACATGCATTCGATAGCAGAGAACAGTTAGTTTAAGCATTGTTAAAATTACAATGAAGAATGTGCAGAGAGAAGTCATAAGGTTAAAAAGCAGTTGACAAAATGTTTTTTGTAACCAATATGTAACTGCTAAGTAACTCATTATTTTAATTTTGTAATAAGCATTGTACACTATTGGTATATAAGTGGCTGCCTGTGAAGCAGCAAATTGAGACCAGCTGTTTACCTCTGTGGAGATAGCTACTCTCCCTGCTGTGACAGTAAAAAGCTGTATTTTCCTTGCCAAGAGATGTCTTGTCTTTTTCTTTATCTTAAGTTACCCCGCAACACTACGGATGACCTACACGCATCACTTTCCTATCTGACTCGGTCAGACCCCAGAGCAGAATGGATACTAAGGGGCCAGCCCGCCATCCTCCCGGTACAAGGGACCGCCCGCCATAAGGGCGGGGGTCCCGTGGGTGGAATTAGGATGCGCCCTCCACAGTGGCGGGTGCATCCTGTATTTTTACTATTGCGGCGGGCGGTGCTTTAAGCACTGCCCGCCGCAATGGTAAAAATACATGCTGTGCCTGCCACGTTGTTCTTTGAAATGCTGTGGGGTACCATAGGTACCCACCTTGTGCACCCCCCACCCCTCGGAGTCCTTGGGGGCCCGCAACAGGCCCCCAAAGCAGACTCTGCATGCCTTTCATTGGCGGAAAGGCATTGCAAAAAGTCAATTGTAATATGGCTGGCGGTGTCTGATAGACACTGCCACCATGTAAACCCTTTTCCGCCCCGGTTGCAAGGCGACAGGGGCGGAAAAGCGGCGGACGGTCTTTCCGTCCGCCGAGGAGCCCCCAGCCATGTTAATATGGCGGGGGGTCATTTGTTCACAGATGCGGTGGCTATCGCCGGCCTGGCGGGGGCGATCCGCCCGCCATCCTAATGGGCCCCTAAATGTTTTTAGACTCCCACTCCTGACTTTAAGTAAATTGGGTTAAATCATGCACTTTCTCTCTCAGTAACACCCAACACACCATGAGGTGCACAATGCTCCTTCAAATTCCAAGGAATGCATATTGCTGTACCCCACAACAGTCTTTTATAAAAATATACACTTGAGTGCCTCCAATGTGACATAAACAACTGGAACCTATTTCTTCCCTCTATTCTTGATGGGGTTGCTATCACAAATATGATTCTCCCAAGACTCCTTTATATTCTTCGGAACTACCCCTATCCCTCCAGTGGACATTCTATAGCAAACTGTCTGCCACTTAGGCTCCTTACTTTGGCATCACCACACTCCAAGGGTTTCAATGATCAAATGTTAAAAAATCACTTACCATGGAGGCCTAACCATGGCTGACCTTTCCTACTATTTGGCTACACACCTTCATGTTTTACATGAATGGCTATTTGATGCAAGCAAGGACCACTGGGCCCTAGGAGATACACACCCCTTACCCTTTAAATATGGAGACACTCATCCACGTGACATGCCATCGGTAACCAAGAATGCTATTCCAGCCTGGATTGACACCCTGTGACAGATCCTTTGGCAAAGACATCTTGCTGGGAAAACTCCCTAATGGCACAAAACAATGCTCACTGAGGTTGCAGTGCTTCCTGATTTCCTGGTATGAGTTTGGTATCTCAGCACTGGGGACAGTTCTCACATACTTAACCCTAAAGTTCTTTGCAGGTCTACCAGAAGACTTTGAGCTATTGCCAAACCAATGTTATACATTCCTATATTTGGACAATCTGTACTTCCCTATCTACAGCAGGTGGAATCAATACCTTACTTAACTTCCTTAGAATTTAAGATTACGATAGATGACTTAGAACATAAACACAAAGGGGCAGATTTACACTACGCAGTGTGGCAAGGCAAATTGCTGCACTGCATTAAGTGAATGGGAGAGACTGAAGAGCGCCATATCTACTAAGATATGGCACTCCTCAGCTCGCTCCTTGCGCTGGTGCAGCTGGGGCTGCCTAGGGCCAACACAGGCACTTTTGCACAATGCACCCTTTTTACATGTGAGTTTGTGTGTGTGTGGGGGGGTCTGTATGTTTCTTTGCACATGTGAGAGTGTGTTCATACAGGTGCATGCATCACAGGAATTTTTGATTAACTTCATGCTTATAAGTTCGAATCTTGGTGGATCTACTCAGACGTACATCACTCTGAGGTTGATAAAAACAATACCATTGATCTAGGTAACAGTCAATATGTGCTGTTCAGCGACAAGATACTTCAAGCAGTGAGCATCTGCATTCATAAATACATGTTATGCATTATGTTTGAGAATTTGTTCTAAGTGGGCAAGTTAACAAATTGAAAGGGAGAGTTAAGCCAAGCGCCAGGCTTGGCTCTAAGAGACCATGCACGAGCCGGGCCTGAAAATGTTGGTGTGTTAATCACGCAGAAAACATCATATGAAATATGATGAAGTCAATTCTAGAAAGTGCAATCCTTTAACATACATAAGCATTTCACTTTAGTGACTCAGATTATATCACTGTATTTAAAGGCATTTAATGAAAGCTCGGCTCATTTTGGGCTTGAGGGTTGAAGTGGACCTCGAGCTGAGCCTAAGCCAGACTTCTGGCTTGAGCCTTAAGTAGCTAGCCCTTAGGTGGCTTGCACACCTCTAGTATGTGTGTGTGTGTGTGTGTGTGTGTGAGTGAGTGTGCACAAGAAAGTGTGCCTATATATGTGTTTACTTGATTATGGGCCAGAGTGGAACCATTCACTTTTGCAAGTTGTAAATTGCGTCGAATTGCGACTCGCAATTTACGACTCGCAAAAGTGAATGTACAACAGTGTCTCAGACACTGTTTGCGATTCCAAATGGGGTTGCAAATTGCTTGCCTCATTAATATTCATGAGGTAAGCACAATTTGAGACCTCATTGGGAATGGCTAGCACTCCCAAGGATGGTGGCTTGCTGGAATCAGCAGACCACCATGTCTGTGACTGCTTTTTAAATAAAGCATTTTTTTGTTTTTTAAATGCAGTCCATTTTCCTTAAAGTAAAAGGAATGCACTTAAAAAAGAAAAATTAAACTTTTCAGTTTAGTTTTTTAAGGGCAGGCAGCAGTCCCTGGGACCACTGCCTGCTCTTAAAAAATATTTTTACAAACACCTAGGGACCCCTTCCTGTTTGCGGGTGGTTTACCACCTACTTGAGGTAGGTGGTAAACTGCAAGTGTTTTGCAGCCACAAATGCGGTGGCAAAATCATAGCATTGCATTGAGACTCGTTATTAGGAAGGGACGTCCCTTCCTAATAGCGAGAGTCGTAAATGCTATTTTGCGAGACAGTGACTCACAAAATAGCGTTTGTACATGCTGATCTCCCGTTGGCGACTGCAAAAAACGGTTGTTCATCTGGCCCTATGTGTGTGTCACAAGTCTAAAAAGTCCCAACTTAAAGGCACAAATCTACCCACAAAATGAACCAGAACGAGTCCATCAAGACCTTATAATAACATCAACTTTCAAGAGGTAAAGTACGTCACCTACACAAAGCAATAAAAAACAAAAAATACAGTTGTATAAAAAAAGTTACATCTATTTATTACAATCACAAGTTTAAAAACAATTCATACATAAAAACATAAAAACATTTCATAATATTTTAGAAAACAAAGTCGACGCTGCGTTTCCGTGAGTTAATGGATGTTCACCTTCTTCAGGACAGTTTTCTAAACAATAGAGAACAAGTTATTATTCATACAATCATGTGTTGCTGACGACAACCTCTATCATGACTCTTAACAATAAAAAATCCTATTTCATACAAATATAAATATAAAACTTTATTTTGCATAAACGATCAACTGATCTTACTAAGATCAGTACTTTACCTCTTGAAAGTTGATGTTATTATAAGGTCTTGATGGACTTGTTCTGGTTCATATTGTCAATCACATAAACATCATATTAAAGAAACAGTAATAACTATACCAACTGAATAAAGGTTAAAAAAAAATTGTTGAATTTTATTGTATACAATGTGGTTAAAAAAAGCAGAAAACAAGATTGACTGCTAAACACAAATTAAAACATGATAAAAATAACAATCCATTTACAATATTGACCAGCAATATTGCCGAAAGACAGAAACAACAGTGAAACATATAAATTATGCAATACACGGTATGTGTTCTAATGTTCTTTTTTGAAACAACGGTGTTGTGCAGATTGAATATTATTCTGTCAACAGCGATGTATGAACCATGAATCACACTGTACTGGGGCGTCGACGCGTTTCGGTGGTTGGTTGCAATTTTATCCACCTTTATCAAGACAAAGATTCTATTTCTGTCGTGCTTTACAAGTTCTCCTAAAGAATAGATACACAGTAAAATTAATAACGTGGCAATAGACTCGTTATTAGATCAAGCTACTTAACGTTTTCATATGGACTGTGTTGTTCACATGGGTGGTTCGATCCATACATTGTATCCCTAAGTGCAGTGGACTCATTGTTGATTCAAGCTACTTAACATTTTTATACAGACAATGTTGTTCGCATAAATGGTTCAATCAATACATTGTATCACTAGCTGCATATTTCTTGACAACATAAGGGGGCTACACAATCATGTCATAGTATATTTTCCAAATTTAACATGAGCTTTTTACATGAGAGATCTGTCTTTTAAACTGGTTCTGTGGACAGACTACAAATATTAAGAGAAGGCCCAGGGATCTTGTATACTAGGGGCTGTGGGGGTATAAAGAATTACCCAAAATGTATTCCGCGGATATTGATGTTACCCTACATCCAGGCAGGACTATAAAAAAGACAGAGCTACTAATTTGGTCAGCCTAACGGAAGAAGGACATGTACGGAATACCCTTTGTTTTCTAAGAGGATTTGCCTAAACTTATAGTTTATAAATAGTTCTCGCCTCCGTTTATACCAACGGTAAAAAAAGGATGATTTTTCATATACCAAAGGTGCATAAACGTATACATTTTACCTCTATAATGTGGATGGTGGTGTAGAATATTGGTGCGGTCATCCACTGTGGGAGCGTTCTTGCTTAGGCTGTGGTTTATTCATAAAGGATTTTCAGGCATTGATTTTTGTAACTAGCCCTAATAAGAGAATGCACAAAATGGTATACACGAATAAGGAACAGATTACCTTGTTATTATATCGTGGTTACAGTTTATTTTACTTGTGCTTCCAGAATTCTATTTGGCTTGTTTAGTATATTTTACCTTGTCTTGGGTTTGTTTGTAGCTTATAGTGAAACCGATCAAGTTTGATTTCAGAAAGCGTTCCTTCTGCCTTCATTAAAAGCGACTGCTATTCTAGTGAAGATATTGAGTCGACCTGCAATACAACGCCTTATGGTCAATATTTTATTTCCTACACTGTATGCTTTTCAGTTTGTCTGGTCTGTACTTTGTAATATATCTCTATACCTGTTATGTAGATAAACAAGGTGATGCCCGACTTCTTTGAGGTATAACGCTTTATATTCGATCGCGTTGAATGTGACCAGAGGCGCCTGAGTCATGCCACAGGGACAAAAGTAATGAATCCCTGTAAGATATGGGACAAGAAAATAAAAGAAAAGGAAAATTGTTTAATAAATATCCTAGGGAGTCTTAAACTCTAAGGTACGAGGTGCCGGGATGTTGTCTGGCTTGAAAGCTTACCTTTCTGTCTTCTGTCGGCTGCACGCTTCTCTGGTCGTTTCCGTTAGATCTAAACCAGATAGCGATTCGCCGTACTTATACTGTCAGAGGTAACCTGTCATTGGTTATTATAATCAGCCAATGGGAGCTTAGGGAAAAGAGCCCTGCAATTTGCATAACCTGGCTCGAGATTCCTCTTTCTGATTGGCTCAGCGCGATTGAAGTACTGGATAGCATAAATTTACATAGCGTGACTAGAGATAAGTCTATTCTGATTGGGAGAGCGCAGAAATGATTCTAAATAGTGGCTAAGCGCGATTGAAGTACTAGATAGCATAAATTTACATAGCGTGACTCGGGGTGAGTCTATTCTGATTGGGAGAGCGCAGAAATGGTTCTAAATAGCGGCTCAACCATGCGATTCATTACGCAACGAAAATACGCATGTTATTATGTCAAAATACGATCCTTTCATGGAAGATTACTACAAAGGACATTGTTATCACCAGATTTGATTTTTAGCGGTTATATGAGAGATAAAGCTATATTTTCTCAAAGTCTCTGGAATACCATGTATAGGGGACCTGACAAAAATGAGCTGATGGTGATTCAACTAGGGAGGATAGTTAGTATTTTTAGGACGATTTTTTTAGATACATTTAGTCCAGTCCTCCCTGGTATTGAGCCCTTTATCAATGGTGTTTAGATGGCAGAAATACCATTGTTCTCTTGTTTTCCTAAGTTTGTCAATGTCCCCACCGCGCCTGGTGGTTCTAATTTTCTCCAAAATAAACCAGCGCACATCCTCACATGAGTGATTGTGCTGTCTGTAATGTTCCGTTAGAGGAGCATTACATTTGTTCGTACGAATAGCTGATTTGTGCTCGAGAACTCTCACTCTGAGTTCTCTACTCGTTTCACCCACGTAACCAAGGTTGCATGGGCAAATTAACAAATTAACAACATTCTGGCTCTGCAGTTGTTGAATGTTTTCGGAGTTAAAGTTTTGTCATTGTAAGTGAGGGAGGTCTCTGAGATGCAGTGTGGGCAGATTGAACAAGTCACACACGTATAGTTACCTGTAGCCAATCCTCCAGTGAGAGTTTGTTGGGTTTCCCCAGGAGGTTTGTAGGTGTGTACTAGACAGTTGCGAAGGGTTTTATTTCTTCTAAAAGAAAATAGAGGTTTGTTTAATTGTTTGTCACTGTTGTAATTTAAAATGCGCCAGTTTCTGTTAATGATGTTCTTAATCTGGTTGCTAGCCTGGGAGAATTGGGTCACGAAGACTATCTTGTCAAGATCATTATTGGTTCTACTTTTATTCTGATCTAAGAGACTGTCCCGGTCATAGAAGCGTGCTCGCTTAAGGGAGTGTTTAATTAATTTGTTGGGATAGCCTCTTTCTTTCAGTTTCCTTTTTGTGTTCTCTGAGTGTTTATAGAAATCTTCCAAATTCGAGCAATTTCTTCTAAGTCTTCTAAGTCTATGGAATTCTCCGAAAGGCACGTTGTCTCTCTGTGCTTTCGGATGATTGCTCGAATAGTGGAGGAGGGTATTTTTATCAGTTGGTTTAGTGTACAATTCAACTTTTAAAATACCCTCCTCGTCTTTGATCACTATATCAAGGAATTCTACACTGGAATTGCTTTGGTGGCCTGTAAATTTTAAATTGGGGTCCCCCAGGTTTAACCACTCTAGAAAACAAACTAATGCTAATGCTTTTAATGAAGGCAGAAGGAACGCTTTCTGAAATCAAACTTGATCGGTTTCACTATAAGCTACAAACAAACCCAAGACAAGGTAAAATATACTAAACAAGCCAAATAGAATTCTGGAAGCACAAGTAAAATAAACTGTAACCACGATATAATAACAAGGTAATCTGTTCCTTATTCGTGTATACCATTTTGTGCATTCTCTTATTAGGGCTAGTTACAAAAATCAATGCCTGAAAATCCTTTATGAATAAACCACAGCCTAAGCAAGAACGCCCCCACAGTGGATGACCGCACCAATATTCTACACCACCATCCACATTATAGAGGTAAAATTTATACGTTTATGCACCTTTGGTATATGAAAAATCATCCTTTTTTTACCGTTGGTATAAACGGAGGCGAGAACTATTTATAAACTATAAGTTTAGGCAAATCCTCTTAAAAAACAAAGGGTATTCCGTACATGTCCTTCTTCGGTTAGGCTGACCAAATTAGTAGCTCTGTCTTTTTTATAGTCCTGCCTGGATGTAGGGTAACATCAATATCCGTGGAATACATTTTGGGTAATTCTTTATACCCCCACAGCCCCTAGTATACAAGATCCCTGGGCCTTCTCTTAATATTTGTAGTCTGTCCACAGAACCAGTTTAAAAGACAGATCTCTCATGTAAAAAGCTCATGTTAAATTTGGAAAATATACTATGACATGATTGTTTAGCCCCCTTGTTGTCAAGAAATATGCAGCTAGTGATACAATGTATTGATTGAACCATTTATGCGAACAACATTGTCTGTATAAAAATGTTAAGTAGCTTGAATCAACAATGAGTCCACTGCACTTAGTGATACAATGTATGGATCGAACCACCCATGTGAACAACACAGTCCATATGAAAACGTTAAGTAGCTTGATCTAATAACGAGTCTATTGCCACGTTATTAATTTTACTGTGTATCTATTCTTTAGGAGAACTTGTAAAGCACGACAGAAATAGAATCTTTGTCTTGATAAAGGTGGATAAAATTGCAACCAACCACCGAAACGCGTCGACGCCCCAGTACAGTGTGATTCATGGTTCATACATCGCTGTTGACAGAATAATATTCAATCTGCACAACACCGTTGTTTCAAAAAAGAACATTAGAACACATACCGTGTATTGCATAATTTGTATGTTTCACTGTTGTTTTTGTCTTTCGGCAATATTGCTGGTCAATATTGTAAATGGATTGTTATTTTTATCATGTTTTAATTTGTGTTTAGCAGTCAATCTTGTTTTCTGCTTTTTTTAACCACATTGTATACAATAAAATTCAACACAAATTTTTTTGAACCTTTATTCAGTTGGTATAGTTATTACGGTTTCTTTAATATGATGTTTATGTGATTGACCTCATTCAAGGGAACTGTTCTTTTATATTGGTTTGTTAACCCTACTTCCCTTGATTTTAGTTAAGGGGTACCTCTCTTATCTTTAATCTGGTTCATATTGTGGCAGCCGCGGCCCGTGGAGGGAGTTGTGGTGGGGCAGATAGGCGGGGCGGGGAGGGGCAGGGTGGGGTGTGATAAACACCGGAATACAGATGATTGCAGGTAAGTAAACAATTACATTAATTGTTTACTTACCTGCAATCATCCATATTCCGGTGTTTATCACACCCCACCCTGCCCCTCCCCTGCCCGCCTGTCTGCCCCCTCCGCAACTCCCTCCACGGGCCGCGGCTGTATTGTGGGTAGATTTGTGCCTTTAAGTTGGGACTTTTTAGACTTGTGACTTGAACTTACCCTGTCCCTATTCCAAATAGTAGGGTACCTCCCTCTCTTTGATAACCAATGTGTGTGTGTCATAATAGCTGGAGCAGCACCAGCTTTTCAGAATCAAGTTCATTTGCATAACTATTTATCAGTCACAAATAACCAAATGAGTGGCATCTCCAGGTAGGGTGTTAGGTGTGTTGGTACCTGTTTGTATGTCCATGGGTTATATAATAGTAGGAGGCATTAAACATTAAGTAAGCAAAGCTCCTTATCAGGCAATGCTAGCTAGCAGAGGTAGCGAGTGTGAGCATGTGTGAGCACCTGAGTGTGTACATGTATATATGTGTGTCTGGAGTGACTGCATTAGCATCAACACTGCGCTTGAGGTTGGTAGCTGGGCATCTTTGCTAAAGTCCTATAGTGGTGCTGTCTTTCCGTCAGTTGAGAAATAGCGGTCTAGGATGAGTGCATAGCAGAGTTGTGTTTGTGCTTGTGTTTGTAGGGAGACAACAAGACCCACCTGGGTCTGCTACAGGTAAGGAGCAAATGTGAGTGGACCAGCAGAACAGTGTGTCCTACAAACAGAACGATATTATTATAGGTCAGGACTCTAGTAGAAATGTGTGTTACTTGACTGATTAGTGTGGGTGTTCACTGTAAATAAACAAGAGGAATCCACTAAGGAAGGGTTTCCCTACTCAGGTGGGGATAACCCTGTGTTGTATAATACCCCTCACATGCCAAAAGGACCCTTGGTGTCATGCTTCATCATTGGGGTCTTCGCACCCCTCTACGGGATGCGGCATGCTTCGACCGGCGACTACGCGGGAGAACTTGTTTAGACTATGTGTGGTGTGTTTGAAGGTATCTATGTGCGTGAGTGGTGAGGTTATACGACGAGTGATGTTTAAAAAGGGCCTGGCTCGTGGGGTAAAAAACAATTTTAATCTGCCCCCGGGCTGGCGCTATTAAAAACGTGCAGAAAAATTGAGGTGTATTATGCAAGACTATGTGCACTACCTCCCATGTGTGTCAACATGTTTCGGAGACTAAGCTCCTTCTTCTGGACAGGGTACACAAATCCCCACCTTACTCACATATCTCTAGTTAAAACATGTAGTTATTTACAAAAGTGAAATCTAGTGCAGGTCGTGATATGTACCTACTAGATGATTCAATAGTCGCAGAATGTAGACTGTTATGGGTCAAATCCAATGCCTCATGAGCCTCAGCGGAGCCGCGTATGGGGCAGTCAGGCAGCAGTGTCTCCAAGACTTTCGTAGCGAATCTGCACGTGTACCCCAACGTTCCTGAGGCTCATGAGGCATTGGATTTGACCCATAACAGTCGACATTCTGCGTTGGTTCAGCAGAAAAATAAATGGTCTTTGTTTTAGGACAGTCCATAGCTTAGTTATTTCCTTAAGTTGAAACATCACCTCCCATTCTCACGATCACAACATTCAAGCGTCCATGTCTGGCACCCATCCTAGGTTCCGGGCCAAGGCAGCCTTGAACCTCCTCGAGCACAGGCAGTTCACTCTGACTTGCAGGTTTTAGCGCGCCTGCGCTGTCCAGCTCTTGCTCACTGTTTACCCGAGCGTCAATTTTTATCTAGGCCTCAGAAGCCACTTTTGGAACTATCATAGAAACAAACACAAATTCATGTTAGTTATTGAAATTAATCCCATTCTGTTTACCTCCCCCCAAACTAATGTTTCCCATTAGTTGTTACCTAGCAAATATGCCACACAAATGTGTTTTATACTTACATAATCGACCACTTCTTAGCACAAAAACGTATGCAATAAGCACATTTAGTCTGCGTTTGTTTATATTTAAGCTGCGCATTAATTCACAACACAATAACAACACATATTAATTAATTATATGGCAACATGCAAGCAAAATTAGTACTCCCGTGTATAATAAAATGTGTGCACCTTTAGTAAATGTTATCGTTATGGGACATTGACTTCAAGAGTGGTACACAAGATTTTGCGTTTGCCACCTCGCTCCATCAATTCCCTCATCTGGTGATTTTATCACCAAATAACTCTCAAAATTTTGCAGAACATGTTTCAATTTCTTTTGTTAATATCATCTTACTTTTGTTTCTTTCTCTTTTGAATCTTTGAAAAACTTTTCTTTTATTTCTTCCATTTCTATTTCATTCTTTTCTCTCATTCTTGCCTGTTGTTCCTCATTCCTTTTCCTTATTGACTTTCTAAAATCTCTTCTGCCTTTGTATATACAGCATAATCTTATCATAAAAATTACTATCACTAAGATTGTTATTGGTATTAGTATTTTACCTATAATTGAACTATCTATTTCTTGAAACCAATGCTTAATTGCTGAGAAACTTTTACCCAGCCTTTTCAAGGATACCTTCAACCTCCAGTGGTTCAATTTCTCTATGCAAATCTGTAATATTTATAATATACTTTTCAATATTCTGGCTTTTATCTGGGATATAAGTGTCTGTTGATAATCGATCAACTATTGTAGACAATGTTCTGATTCTATTTGCATTAAATGAAATTCCTACTGCTGGTATCAGTGCTCCAAATACATCACCTATTATTTCTAACACACTTTCTCTTCTTTTTCGACTTAGAACTTTACCTATCTCATGCTTCCCATTAGTACCTCTATCTACATGAAAATTTTTAGGAAAGACCAAACCCACATAACTTGTCCCATACCAATGGTCTGATAATCTATAATAGGCTTGGTTTCCACAAATAAAATAAATTCGAGGAAAAACAGGATCATTTCCTCCTTTAAATCCCCAACCCCCTATAATTCTATAGGTATCTTCACATTGACTTGCACCCACAAAATAATTGTCATACATTGAGTTGTCTCTTCTAATACAAAATTTTCCCAACATTGGTGCATCTATATTGATTGCTACATTCACATTCTTTTCCTCAATATTCTCATCATCAAATGTGTAATATTTAGACTTTGCATGTTTCATTTTTTCATTTCGTTTGTAAGCAATTCTTCTATCCTCAACCATGTTTAAGAATGCCTTCTCCTCAACTCTCATTTAAATGTCAAATTATGAGCGTATTCATGTGTTAATTCATCTACTTCTAAGAAATATTCTCCCATTTCCTTTGCAGGCTTTCTTTTATTCAATGTACCATCAATTTTTAATTTTGCAAATATTTCATCTACATTGGAATAATGATATTCCAATTTCCAAGTCTTGTAAAATAAGCTTGCAATTACACTACAAGTTACTCCATATGTAAGAGGAAGGTGGTGATATGTCACCCCTTCTGACACTGATGCTGGTAATTTTACACAAACATAACAGTCATCAACATTCATAGTTTTAATGTACTCAAGTAATAACTTTGAAAAAGTATTTTTGGTGTAATCACTTATAGACCTATCTTGATGCAACTCTGGCTTGTACACATGAGTTTCATGCACCTTTTCTTTCTCGACTGGCTTACTTGAACTCACATTTGGTTTTAATTTTGTTAAATTACTTTGGCAAGGGATCACAATAGCTAAAATTATCCACAATATAATCAACAACCGTGTGCATATTGTAAAGCATCTACACCATTTTCTAAAAATAGAACATTTCGTTTTGTGATTATTCATTGCCATTTTTCCCTAACACCGTTTCTTCGACCTTATGTCACTTACAAGTTGCACACCTCACTCAACACACTAACAAGTTTTCTTCGACCTTGTGTCAATTACTATTCTAAATTATACTATAATTAGATTTTTTTTTTTCTAACAAGTTTTCTTCAACCTTTTGTCAACTCCGACTTCTCCTATATTTAGAATATCCGTCTCACAGGACTTCAGGCTTTTTACTTTAGTATCATATACTTTAGGCACCTATCTTTTATTTCTTAGTTGACTTCTTTACTCACTTTTCCCAATTGGCTTTGGGTTGTACAGGTTTTCTTGACTACTAATAACCTCCTCAATTGGTGGCAGGACAATATATGTCCACTCAGGTGATTTGTACCTCTGATTTGGACGTCTTACTCTTTTTAGCCTTTGAATAGTCTCTATTTTCTTCCCCAATGTTTCTTTCTGGCTGGTGATCTCATTTACTTGGTCTTCTTGCTCTTTTGTTTTGTTCACTATTTTGAATCTCAATCCACCAGCTTCTTTAGGCCAATTGTCTCCTTTACAGACTTTCTTAGTCTTTGGCTCTATTGTGTTATGCTCCACTGTCCAAGCTCTTTTTCTTGTACTTTTTCTTAATGGAGTTTCGTCTGCACTGTCATCAGTTTCACTTTCAGTGTCTTCTGCTGTATCATTGATTATAATCTTCACAATGTCTTTGTCTTCATCAGATTTAGTTTTCTCTACTGTTACTCTGTTAGGAACACCTTCATAACTGGTACTTGGAATCTCATCCTTATCGTGAGTTACTTCCTCTTCCCCAGTCTCAGGATTTCCGTTCCTGCTTTCAGAGTCTTCAGATTGCTTTTCAGTTTCCTTCTTTTCAGCAACTTTCTTTTTACTTTCTTTTGCGTCTCTACTGGTGCTTGTCTTTACCGATTCTCGATCTTCAAGTTGATCTTCTGAATCTGGTATTTCAACAATCTCCCTTTCACCTTCACCTTCAGACGCAGAACTGGCTTCTGATACTTCCAGATGTCAATGTTCCTGTCGATCTTCAATATCTGGATTCTTTTCTGGTTCACCTTCAGAATCAGAGTCAGTTGTTCTTTCACCGTCGTATGGGTATTCAGGTTTAGGCACATGGATGGTGTGACTAGCATGAACCCACCTTTTCAGTCCAGCACACTTAACTGCAGTAGTACTGACCAAGATAACATGACGTGGTCTTTGCCACCTTGGTACCAAACAATTCCTTCTGCGATGGACTTTCACTCGTACCCAGTCCCCAGAGACTAGATCATGAGCTGGATTTTTCTCTTTGGAATTTGATTCAGTTCCCACCTGGTGAAGCACAGAAGTTACCACATCAGACAGATTTTTGCAGTAATCCAGTATGATGTCATCATTAATTGTCAACAATTTATCAACTGGTACATAGGCCTGTCTCATCACCCTGCCCATCAAGATCTCATGTGGACTTAATCCAGGTGAGGTATGCTTCTCAGTGTCATTAAAACCAGTGGCAAAGCATCAGGCCACTTCATTCCTGTTGCCAAACACATCTTTGCAATCCTGTTTTTAATTATTCCATTCACCTGTTCAACTACTCCTGAAGCCTCAGGTCTATATGCACAATGCAGCTTCTGGCGAATATCCAGAGCTTCGCAGATCATCTGCATAAGTTCATTTTGAAAATGCGGGCCTCTGTCCGACTAAATGATCACCGGAAACCCGAAACGTGGTATTATCTCACGCAAGAACAGTTTAGCAACAGTTAATCCATCATTCCTCCGCGCGGGGAAAGCTTCTGCCCATCGAGAGAACAAACAGATTATCACAAGAACATATCTGAGTCTGTTGCATGGAGGTAGCTCAACAAAATCCATCTGAACTCTTGTGAATGGGCCACCCTCCCGTCCTATGGTTCCCAAGCTTACAACAGTCTTTCTGTTTGGATTAAATTGTTGACAGATAAAGCATCTTTGACACAGACTTTCAGCAATAATTCTGAATTTTGGATTATACCAAGTCTGTCTAAATAGACGAATCATAGCATCTCTACCAATGTGGGCTTGACCATGGTACATTCCGGCTATATCTGAAATCATGCAATCAGGCATTACTGGTCTTTCATCTTTGTAAACCCAAATTTCATCTTCCTCCCTTTGTCTGCAGCCTGATTTTAACCAAATATCTTTTTCCTCTGCTCCTGCCTCTTCCTGCATCTGTTTCACTTCCTGCCAAGTCTCAACTACAGTGGTTAACATTAAAGGACTTGGAACATGTTCTTCAGTTTTTTCTCGATTGATTGAAATTTGATTCTTTGCACAGTGTTTTGCAACTGCATCAGCGTAACTGTTTCCTCTTGTGATATAATCCTCACCCTTTTTATGAGCAGAACATTTTACCACAGCCAATTTTTCAGGTAGCTGAATCACGTCCATCAGTGTCTTCACAAACTCCGCATTCCGTATAGGGGTTCCTGCAGAGGTCAAATCACCTCTTTGGGAACAAAGCTGTCCATAATCATGAACAACTCCATAACCATATTGACTATCAGTCACTATGGTTACTTTCACCTCTTTTCCCAATTCACATGCTCGTACCAAAGCAATCAACTCCGTTATTTGAGCAGAATGAATTCCATACAGACAAGATGCTTCCAACACTTCGGCTACTGTACAAACAGCATATGCAGCCCTTAGAACACCACTCTCTGTTCTCAAGCATGATCCATCCACAAACATTACAAAATCTGATTCAAGTAAAGGTTGATCTTTAATGACTGGACGAAGCTTTGTGCAATACTCCAAAACATCCAAACACTTGTGATCAATCTCACCTTTCACTTCTGCTTCAATGGTGTCGGGTAGCAGTGTTGATGGGTTGACATTCACACATCTCGCAACAGTCACATTCTCAGCTCCCAAAATTATTTTCTCATAACGAGTCATTCTGCTGTTAGTCATGTACTGAGTCTTTACTCTTGTGAGGAGAATCTCCTCTGAATGAGGTACATACACCCTCACAGGAAATCCCATCACAATTCCTTCACTTTGCTCCAGACTTACACTAGTTGCTGCTACTGCTTTCAGACAACCTGGCAAAGCCTTTGCAACAGGGTCCAAAACAGCTGAGAAATACGCAATTGGTTTTCTCATTCTTCCATGTCTTTGGATCAATACTGACAAAGCACATCCTTCTCGCTCACTACAGTACAGTTCAAATTCTTTTTCATAGTCAGGCATTCCCAAAGCTGGTGCTTCACACAACTTAGTGTTTAGCTGTTCAAATGCTTCCATCTCTGTTTTAGTCAGAACAATGGTGTCTCTGATATCTGCCTTTCTCAATCTCTGCAGTGGTTTTGCAATCAATGAAAATCCACTTATCCACTGTCTGTCTGTATGCACTGACTGCAATAACCTACCATTCCTAGGAACATTCTTACCTGTCTTTGAGTTTTAGGTGGCTGCATTCCTTGTATCATTTTAATTTTCTCAATTGTGACTTGTCTAATTCCTTTAGCAATCTTATGACCTAAGTACTGTACTTCTTTCTGGCAAAACTGTAATTTTGATGGAGACACTTTATGTCCCCTACTCAGCCAAATGATTCAACAATGCCTATGTATCAGTTATACAGGCATCCTTTGTTTTTGAAGCAACCAAAAGATCATCAATATACTGTACTAACACAGATTCTCCAGGCATGCTCAAATTTTCTAATGATTTCTTTAGCAACTGATTAAAAATCGATGGACTCTCAATGTACCCTTGTGGAATTCTACACCTTGCGATTTTGGAAACAAAACGCAAAAATTGGTTGGCTTTCTGGATGCAATGGAACAGTAAAGAATGCATTGCACAAATCAATCACCGTATACCATTCTGCAGCATGAGGTATTTGGTACAGAATCACTGCTGGATTCGGAACAATTGGACAACATGGAACAACAATTTTGTTAACCTTTCTCAGGTCCTGTACAATTCTAAATGTTCCATTTGGCTTTTTCAATCCCATAATCGGTGAATTACAAGGACTGCTCTCAATTTCTCTTAAAATTCCCTGCTCAATCATTTTGTCAATTACTGGAGTAATTCCTTCAATCACCTCTGCAGTCATTTTATATTGAGGTATTTTTGGGTAGCTTACACCTTCTTTTATAGATACTTTCACAGGATCAACTCCTTTCATCAAACCTATATCTTTTCCAGTGAAATCCCACACGCTTTCTTTCACTGCCTCTTTCAGTTCAACAAGAATTTTCTCTTTATCAAAAACAGGAAACAGTTTATCTTGTTCTGCCTCAATCATGAGCATTGTCAATTTATACAAACTATCTTCATCTGGAGTTTGCAATTCTATTCCATCTGGTGAGCAATATATGGCACAGTTCATTTTACACAGTATATCTCTACCTAGCAAATTAACAGGACTGCTGTCGCTCACCACAAACCGATGCATATCTTTGTATGTCCCAATCTCTATTTCAACTGGTTTAGTCAAAGGAGTGTTTATTTGTCTATTGGCTACACCTACAACCTGGTTTGTCTCACCCGAGAGAGGAAGATTCTGAATTTCCACTGACCTAACAGTAGAACGGGTAGCACCAGTGTCCACTAGGAAAGTTATTTCCACATCATTCACCTTTCCGCTCACAAATGGACCTGACTGATCTACCTCAAGAGTGGCTCCAAGCATACACTCTTCTTCCTCCCTCAGGCACCGTCAGAAACTTTCATCCGGCTCACTGCCATTCTCTTCTTGCAACCAATATTGAGGACACGCATTTACTCTTTGCGGTCTTTTTACCTGCTCACCTCCGCTGAATCCTGTCTCTGCACTGTATCTCTGCTGATTCCCACTGTATGGCAGTGGCGGTTGCGACACCTGACTTTGCTGATTTGCTATCTGCTGTTGTTGCGGTTGCTGCTGATTTACCTCAAACTGCACCTGCGGATTCAATGATGTATGTTCCCCATTAACTCTAGGCGGACATTTACACTCTCATTTCCAATGCCCTACCTTGCCGCAATTGAAACATGGCATTTTCTTCTTCAATTCATCAATATTCCCTACCAATTTAGGTTTGCCTTTAAACCCACCTTGATCCCTTGCATTCTTATTCTCCATCTGTGCTACTTGTTGTTCTGCTACTTTTACTTGTGCCCACATGGCTTTTTCTTTCAACTTTTTCTGTTTTGCATCAATTTCTTCACTGCAATACTTTGCCTGTCTCAGTACCTTATCTACTGAGCTCAACTGCCAATCCATCATGCTATGTCTAATCATGTCTGAAATTTCTGGTCTTAATCCATATACAAACCTATACACAAAGTGGCTCATATCTTTTTCATTTAATTCCTCATAACCACTATATTGTTTGAAAACCAACAACAACCTTTCATAAAATGAATGCACAGTTTCTTTCGGCTCCTGGGTGGTCCTGTCTATTTTTACCCAATCAGTTTCTTTTGGAGGTATTTTATTTTTCAACCACACTATCACTTGTTCATATTTTCTCATCACATCTGGTGATGGAGCTCCTGTTTTCTCATCTCTGGGATACTCCTCCCTTGGCCAATCCACAGATATTTTACATTCTGTCCATAAATCTGTTGGCATCGCTATGTCAAATAATCCATCCAAATCAATCCACAATACCTTTGACACCTTTACAAATCTGTCAACTTGTCGATACCACTCTACTGGCTTCTCTCTCAATCTGGGGAAATCATTCGTAAATGACAATAGATCTTGTCTGCTCCAAGGAACATTTACATATCCTCCTCCAGTAAGTTCTCTCATAGGGAATTCAGTTGCCAACTCTCCATTTTCCTACATCACCCCATTTGCGCAACACTACAATCAAATCTTTTATCTGAACTAGTCTTCCTGCAGTGTTCATGTTTTCAATGTTTCTTTCTGCAAAATCTACTCGATAAGTTTTCTGCAATGATTTTATTTTGGAAAATTCTATTCCACATTCACTTGCCACCTCTTTTAATTGATCGTACATTGTCTTAGCTCTCCATGTTATGCTTTTACATAAAAACATGAGCTCATCATCCTGGCAAGTTTTTAATCTGTCTGTCCCAATCGTTCCAATTATTAATTCTTCCATATCTACTTTTAATTTAGCCACATCCAACACTTTTGATTCCTGCTCTTTTACTTTTAACGTTTTAATGCATTCACTCAACTCTTTTTCTGATGGTCCCATAGGTGTTTGCGTTAAATCTATTTTGTCTGCACTTCTCTCTGGAGTAGCAGAGTCAGAGTCTGCTCCTGTCGGGTATCCGCATGACATATTTTGATTAAAAGTTAACTCTGGTGGATATACACTTATATTTTGTCTTATTTCCGACAAATCAGGATTAGTACTCCCTCCATTGCTCGCTGTAGACTTTGTTGTAATGGAATAGTTAATCTCGGCTCTTTTATTTTCTGATCTTAAAATACTGGTATCACAGGTCCTATTGTTACGGGTACAGTTACAGCTTCCATATTTTTAGTAAGGGTTTGAATCAATTCATGTGCGGATCGCTCATAATCAGACATATTTGGTTGTTCATCATTTCGTCTTTCCGCACTTAACACAATTCTGTGTGAATCATTACTTTGTACAGGTGTACCCGTAATTCTAGCTTCTCCTATCGGTGTACTTGGGACACATCTTGTTTCTACTCTCTCAGGGAAATCTCTCAAATTTGATGGTTGTCTTGGCGTTTCATTAACTCTTTCTTCTGCCATCGGGGCATTTGGGGTAGTCCATAAAGAACTTGGTTGATATGGGGGCGGTCTCCTATTTAATATTTCTTCTAAAACAGCATCCTCTGATTCACTTTCACCATAACTTTGATTTCCTAATTCAGTATTCTTTTTCTTCTCTGTACTTTTTCGTCCCTCATATTCTTCTACCAATCTGACTGGATACATACCATCACACATATTTCCATCCCTCCATCTTCGCATTCTAGTCTCATGTGTTTCTCCCCATAAATCTCTACCTCTACCTCTCGGTCTAAGATGCCTACTTAACCTCTCACTCTCCATTTGATGCATCTCATCTTCCCACTCAACCAGTGCCTCAAATTGAGTTGGTCTGGGTCTTGGTTCAACTTTCATCATTTTGTCTCTCAAATTCCTCAAAATAGCCAAATCAAACGATCCTCCTTCTGGAAACACTAATACACCATCATCCTTGGTATAATGTACCCAATTTTCCAACCAAACACACGTATGATAACCATATTTCGTTAACATATAGGAAGCAGGTGTTTTCGGTGAAGGAAGTATTTTTCCCTCTCTCGTAACTACCTCTTTGTCTTTTACAAACATGTTTTTCAGCCTTTTAAACCATGAAGGTTTCTTCTTGTCATCATCATAATAGTAGTATGACATTTTCGGTAAAATTTCCTGCTTTCAAAAGATCGCGTGCTATTTTGTTGCTGATTCCGTAACACCAACCTATCACAGCGCGGTTCGCACTAATGTACCAGTTAGAACACGATACGTCACTTTATTATTATTATTATTATTAAGCGTTCTTATATAGCGCTCCATTACCCGTAGGCATCTCGGCGCTTGCCTTGGGAACCCATCCTGGTTTTTCCCTGTGAGATACCCGTACTGGGCATCCCCAAGGTGAAAGCCAGGCATCCCGCCGCAGGGGGGCCGTAGTGGAGATTAAGCAAGCTAATGCCCAGAGCTGCAGAGTGTGAACCTGTGACTCGAGTAGGCACCGAAATGAGAATTATCGAGTCCGTGGATATTTGGGCTCAAGACCCTGCCGTGTCGGGAATTGAACCCTGGTCCCGGGTCTGACCTCTGCTTCAGGGTCTGCCGCCTCTAACCAGTGAGCCACACTTCTCCACCAGCTGCTTTCTGTGATTAACCAATCAGCTCCTACTCTGTCTTAGTCACGTGGACCAATCCCAGTGAGACACTTTTGACGTCACCAGCGCTCCGGCTCCTGCAGCGCCGACTGACCCCTCCTTTAATGGGTGTTTTTATTTTGTGTGTTTTTTCAAGAAGCCGTATTTACAAGATATTTTACAAAATCAGTTATGTCAGAACAATTCCACTAATCTGTTTCGCTAATAAAGTGATAGAATTATCAATCGCACAAGTATTCTGTAACCGGAGTAGACGACGCTTATCTCCTCAGAATTTTTAGACTCGTCGATAAAGCAACAATACTGGCCTTATCCTTCTATCAGGCATTAACAAACTCGTTTCTCCAGGAAAGCACATACAGAGATCTTTTTCACCTCCTTAGAGACAATCACAGAGTTTCACCTGAACGCGTATTGCAATTTCATTTACACACGTTCATACAGAAAACCCTATTCATATACGCATGAACTCTCTGTTACCAGTAGGCAGCGCATCCATCTAACCTACCACAGAATTCCTCTAGCGTTAGTAAAGCAGACGCCGCTCCTTTACCCTTCTTTCAAGCTCGGGTTGAGTCCTACTACTCTCCCAGCAGTAAGTTTTAATCAGGATACGCAATAATCCCTGTGCTTGAAGGCTGAAATTTCATAGACTGTCCTCACTATACATTTTTCCTTTCACACCTAATGTCCCTAAACAGTGATACATGACGATACCACCGCAGTATTCGGCGATACTCCTTTTTTGAAACAGACTAATTCACTGTGCGCTTTTACCTTGCCACACTTCCTCCGTCTGCAGACAGAGGCACTGGCTTCACCCAACACTTGGAAGCCTTTTCAAAACTACATATAACGTAATACAAACTCAACAGATGCTAGTCATAATTCTGTGCATCAAATTGTATATAGTACTTTATACTTTATACATAACCCTAGCTAATTTCCGTAGCAACCACTACTCTGCTACCAAGATATAACTGCTACAGCGCGGCTCCAGAAATTATTTCTAATCAATACTCACCATTTCCCTGAAACCTTAAAACACACAACCATTCGTCAGTGGGGCCCATAACACTGCACGTTTACTCTTGTACACTTACACTTGGCTTCAAGGCTTTTGGTGAATCACACTGGAGAAATGCTGTAACATTTGGTGGAGTGTCTAAAACCTATTTAAATCAGTTATTATTTACACCTATAAATTATTACACTTTACCATGGTTTTATTCAAACATTTAAATATTCAGACACACCACCATAGTGGCAATGGATCTGCTAGAAAGAAAATTAGGCGTAGGAAAATCACAAGACCAGCTTTTAAAATTCCATTTTCACAATTTTATTAAAAGCAAAACTTTATTATGTCTGACATTTATGCGTTAATAAATTCTTTATTCAGTAAAATCTTAATCTTTATTTCATAATGATCATTTTATTTAGAGCTCAGGAAAAATCGCTTATTTTAGAAATCAGTTAAAGTTTAGCAAAGAACAGATAGTTCCAAATTCATTCTCTCCTAACATCCCTAACTAACACCCTCATCTTATCCTTCAATCCTGCAAAGCAAACAAATAAAATCATAAGAGTCTTACATCCAGGAATCGGTCATCAGTCGGGCAGCACTTCCAGTAGAAATCGAAAACGCGACCCCTTCTAGACAAAAGTAGGGTTTTTTATACCTTAATTCCCTAACTTAATCTATCTAAAAAGTAACTATCACTTCTTATTCAAACTCTGATTGGACGAATTCGGGGTGGGTGAGCATCATCTCACCATTACAACATCATTTTCTCGTTGGTTCAGCAGAAAAATAAAGGGTCTTTGTTTTAGGACAGTCCATAGCTTAGTTATTTCCTTAAGTTGAAACATCACCTCCTGTTCTCACGATCACAACATTCAAGCGTCCATGTCTGGCACCCATCCTAGGTTCCGGGCCAAGGCAGCCTTGAACCTCCTCGAGCACAGGCAGTTCACTCTCACTTGCAGGTTTTGGCGCGCCTGTGCTGTCCAGCTCTTGCTCACTGTTTATCCGAGCGTCCATTTTTATCTAGGCCTCAGAAGCCACTTTTGGAACTATCATAGAAACAAACACAAATTCATGTTAGTTATTGAATTTAAACCCATTCTGTTTACCTCCCCCATACTAATGTTTCCCATTAGTTGTTACCTAGCAAATATGCCACACAAATGCGTTTTATACTTACATAATCGACCACTGCTTAGCTACAAAAACGTATACAATAAGCACATTTAGTCTGCGTTTGTTCATATTTAAGCTGCGCATTAATTCAAAGAAACAATAACACATATTAATTAATTAAATGGCAACATGCAAGCAAAATTAGTACTCCCGTGTATAATAAAATGTGTGCATCTTATTCTATGGTTGATTAATTTCACAAAACACCTTTAGTAAATGTTATCGTTATAGGACATTGACTTCAAGAGGGGTACACAAAATTTTGCGTTTGCCACCTCGCTCCATCAGTACTGCACTGTGATTTAGTGTTCATAGAAGTGGTTTGTCTTCAGCTCTTTTCTAAATAGGAGCAGTGATCGTTCGGTCTAGTGGATACCATTTTTGATTTATGTTGTACTAGATCGAGGGTGCACAATTAGAGCAAACAGTTGCCTTTTCTTCTTCTTTGCACTTCTTTGTCTCCAGCCCTGGCTTTGTGGGTGCTGAGAGTCATCAGAGGGGGGGAGCTTTTTGATTGGACCAACCTCACTTTCTTTACGTAGAGCGATATAGTACTAAGCTGTCTTGGTTTTCTTGACAATCGTCTCCTTGAGGATAAAGTAAATCCAAGTGACTTCGCATTGGTTGAAACAGTTATAATCATGGTTTTCATGAGTGTTGTTCCAGTATTCTAGTTTTTTAAGCAATGTGCATTTTGGGTTTAAGTTGCAATTGTAGAAGCAAGAAATATAAAGTAAATGAACAAAAAGTAAATGGTTCTAGATAAAATGAAAGTCAAGATATACAATGATCTGAAAGCCTTGAAGAAGAAGAAATCAACGGCAACAAATATTATGGTGGGAATATTATGGTAGTATATAGGGATAATTTGCACCAAATTAGCAATAGTTAGTAATAATTGTCAAAGGGGGGAAGTTGTAGAAGAGTTTACATTTATTAGAAATTAATGATTAATGTAGATGCATTAGTGTGCATGACCGGGCATCAAATTTGCTGCATAGAAAATCATTCACATTTACTGAAAAGTGTGGGTTAATTTTATTTGTACGAGCTTTCTATGTGCTCTTGCCTCAGAAATGCAGTGAAAATACAGCCTCAGACATGGACTCTATGAATAAAGCTAATCTGATCTGTTCTAGAAGGAAGCAGGAAGGAAGAATGTCTCCGGTAATAATGTTAAGGCCGCTCAAAGCTGCCATATCTTCGTACTGCAGTTAAAGTTAGCTATTATTCATAATGTGTGAGCTCATATCCTTAATTATGCACTGCCCTAACTAATATGTAATAACAGAGAGTGGTCGTTGCAGGGATGTCATAGAAACTAATGGTTTGGTTGCCTATTGTGACTGAAACATTGCTTCCACATGAAATTATGGTATGAAATGTGTGTACCTTGTTGTGGTAATATTATTATAAAAGGATGTGCTATTAGAGATGAGCCAGACTTTTGACTTCAGATTTTTAGACTTTTTTGCTGTGAGATTGTTGTTCAGAGACTGTTACCTTAAGATGTATTACTCTTCTCTAAGAGCTGTTTGAGCTTTTCTTAGGAGATGTACCATATGTCAGTTTGCTTGCTAATATATTTGATTTATCAACCACTTTGCCTCCTGTAATGAAACTACATTTTGTGAACAAACACATTAGGTGATAATTTTAAGAATCTTGCTGTGTGAGTTTATAAACAGCCATGCACTAACTCTAAGAGAAGCTCATATAGTCATGTTCCGGTAAATGACCCTCTTGGTTTTATTAATTAGAGTGTCAACAGGATCAGCCTGAAGACTTGGCCTGATTTAGGCTTTGATGGATGGAGTAGTGTCCACTGGGATGGCGGAGAACATTACCTCTACTATCCCAGCGGATCAAATTTAAAGATGACTTTCAGCCCAGCGGTTATATCTGTACCTTGAAAGTGACTGCCATCACAGTGGTTCCCTTCAAGGTCAAAAACATTTGATGGAAGGTCTGATGGCTGTTCACCAAACTTATAAACTTGTTTTGTTTGTTTTCAGAAACAAACCCACTAACTGGGAGTTTGTTTTTGAAAAAGGAAATAAAACTAAAGACCCCTACGCCCTGGAAGTTTTCTCAAATGCAGCCCTAAGCAGGAAAATACTTTCAGACACCGTGAAGCGAAGCAGGCTCACTGTTCTAACTTTAAAGCCATGTCTCAGATTGGAACATGCTATCCAGTTGGATTTTGTAATTTTCAAATTTTGTAATTTTGACCAAAAACAGTTTTCCATTTGCCAGACTGCTTGAGATTGTAACTACAGATCTCCAGTCATGCTGCCAAAAAGGATCAGTTTACCTCTCATTCTGGTTCCACTAATGTTCAGCATTCCAGTTCTCTAGGTCACTGGAAATCCTACACAGGTTGGCACATTTGGCAAACATTCGCTGTCACACCAGTGGAGAGATCTAACTCCTGCCAAAGTCTAAATGTGGCCCTTTGTGAACTTAAATAAGGACTCCAGGGATATGATGCAAATAGAGCGAAAGATGAACACGTAACAAAGGTGGTAAATACATATGCTTAATTTTCTCTAAATATAATAGCTGTCAAAAACTACTGTCAAATAGTGAAAAATATGGTTCAACAGTAGTTACATTTACACATATTGGAAGGAGCTCCTTACTGGACAAATGCAAACAGCAAAATAAACATAATTTAAGCAAGAGCTTACCAGAAAATAATTGGGATCCAGCTAGCCCCAAAATTAGCTGAGAGTTTTTGGGGCAAGAAGAAATTCCAATTCGTGCTAAGTCACTGGCAACTACTGTAAGATGCTATAAGTGCCAAATATGAAGTCAAAGTCTAATACTTATTAAATAATACCTTCAACTTGCCAATTCGAATTTGTCAAGAAAGAGGGGTTGATGTGGCCCACCAAATAAGGAAAGTGGTAATTGGAAAAATATTGCCTAAGATCTATTATAAGATTTACAACATTCACATTGGGACCCTTCCTGGCCTACAAGCATTCATTTTAAAGTATTTTTTGCTTTCACACAGTTAATGTTTGTGAAAAATTGGGTTGTTGGTTGACTGGGGTGTGAGCCACGGTCAAGTAGCAACCAAAATCCTTGTCAGGGTGAGCCACAAGCCAACCCTAAATTAACCTATGCTCAACCCTCTGGTAGCTTGGCACAGAGCAGTCAGTCTTAACTTAGAGGCAATGTGTAAAGGATTTGTGCAAGACTTCAAACGATAAGGAAGCGACAACACCACACAAAAAGTTAGAAAAATAGAACTCTCTTTATTAAATAAGAGAATACTAAAATGACAAAACTCCTGTCAGTAGAACCGGAGATATGCAATTTTAACGATTTTAGTCAAAATAGTACTCAAAAGCACAAAGCTCTGGGGCGTGGCTACGGAGCCGTCGGAGATGGCCGCTCGACTGGAAAGCTCCGTGGAACCGTAGAGCAACGGACATCCTCCTAGCTTCCACTTTGGACCTTGTTTTCGGCACTGATGCGTCGGAACTTCTGCTACTTCCTAAGCAACCACTGCAGACGGTCTGGGTGAGCCCAGGCGATGTTTATTTGACTTTGTTTGCCGGCTGCGGCTATTTGCATAGTCGCAGCCGCCATTTTGTATTTTGGTCGTCTCTCCCGCTTGGCTCCTGACGACTTGACAACCTGAGGTGCTTTTTTGCTTCATAAAATGCCCGCATATCTAGCGTTACCGCCGCATATTTTTCAATGCTCTTACCCTTTTAATTTTGCTTTCTGCTAACAAGCGTTTGGACAAAAATTATTATTTTACTCTCGCTTTTCACCTCAGAAACACGAGTATTGTGGGTTTAACTATCTTTATAAGACTTTGGCTGTCAGAACTCGCTCCGCAGGATCTGTTTGTTGTAAATAAGGTTCCACCTCCTGACGTCACCAACACCCTGAACATACAATACACAGGGTGTTCGGGCTATCAGGCGAGGGATAAAGGGAAGGGAAAGGGACAGCTGGGAATAGGGATCTGAAATGACATAAAGGAACACCAATAAATGTAACACTGTTCTAAGCACAACTACTCTCATTAAGTCTCGCTAGGCATGCATACCTGTAATCAATAGGGAAGAAAACCTTTGCCTTCAATAAATAAACAAAACCATGGATAAAGTTTCCCTTTCCCTGTAACGAGAAAAACATATCATGAACACCTCATCAGAGTGAACAGAGTACAGGTCTATATGATGGTCCTCGATGATACCTACCAGAAGACACTCAGAAATGAATGAACTGCGTAGGCAAGTTGAGAGGCCAAACCCAAGTTCATTTACCCACGCTGAATTGAATACACCAGACCAAAGGATACGGTAACATGAGGTTGCGACCACCCCCGTGTTCCGCTCATTAAGGACTGCCCAAAGCACTCTACTTGTCCGGTGGTACAGAGTTGCGACCACCCCAGTACTCCAGAGCTTCTTGGCTCCCTAAAATCCAACAAGGTTACTAAGTTCAAAGTAGAGAAATAAGACCTAAACAGAAAACAACCGGTAGCGTGTGGTTGCGACCACCACCAACGCTCCGGCTAACAATGTTCCAAACAAAACTGCTCCAACGCAAATCACTCCAAGGAATGGCTTGCTTCCTAAACGTATCACCAGCAAAGTGGAAAAACGGTAACATGAGGCATACAATACCTCCGTGTTCTGCTTTCCATAAACAGTCTCAGAATTGCTGGTAACGAGAAAACTAATAACACGAGGTTGAAGTCACCACCGTGTTAATCCAAAATAGTTCCTGCAAGGAATACTGCAACACGGGGCTAGATTACCTCCGTGTTCAGCTTCCCGGCTCCAAATCGTTTTGGCACACAATTAAGCGGTCTTACCTGCCGCACTGAATTCAGGATTCCCTGCAAGGTCGGACCTTCATCCAAGGCGACCGGCAGCAGTAAGAACCCGGGAACAAACAGAATAACGCGCGCTGGCTCACGCGCGTGACTTTGACATATGCGTTTCAGGCCTGGAGGTTCATGGGACATGTAGTTCCCCTCGCACCCGATCCCCGCCGAAACCAGGAAGTGTCTGCTGAACTACAAGTCAGGTAGGCCCAACACGAATCCTGACATTGGCTATATCTTCAACACAGCTTGATGCCTTATGACCTGAGGCGCATTTTTACTTCATAAAATGCTCGCATTTCTAGCGTTACCTCCATATATTTTTAATTGCTCTCCCCCTTTTAATTTTTCTTTCTGCTAACAAGCGTTTGGACAATAATTATTTATTTTCTCTTGCTTTTCACCTCAGAAGCACGAGTAATGTGCGTTTAACCACCTTTATAAGACTTTGGCTGTATTTTTTTGACACAGCTTTCTGAAGTTTCATTTGGGAGGTCTCATTTTTATTTTTTATTTTTAGCATGGCAAAACCCCGCTCTAACCGCAGTGGCGCTCAAAACACGGGCCTCACGCCTATAGAGGAGTATAACCCTTTTAGTGTCTTGCAAGGCAATATGGAGGATATAATCTCTCGACCTTCTGCTACGAGTGGCTTATCCCCAACCACTCCTAGATCCAACTTCAAATCAGGGTCCAAAATACCCTCTGATCCAGCTCAGCACCAGGCAAACAAGTTAAGAAGGATCCACCTTCTCCTACATCTCCTCCCTCTTCAATTTCTATAGAGCTGCTTCTCAAAGAAATTCATGCCCTTAAGCCTTACATGGAGGAAACCAATACCCGTCTCCTGACCCTTGACGATAATTGGTCAAATACAGAGCAAAAAGTTGAAAATTTAGTGAGGCGAGTTGATACTATCCAAACAACCACCAATCAGGTTCCCTCCATGCATAGAAAGATAACTTTCCTTAAACAACAGGTGGAACATTTGGAAAACCGCAACAGGCGTAACAACCTATGCATTTATGGCCTTGTTGAAGGTCTTGAAGGTTCTGATCCTCTCTCCTTTTTTAAATCCGTTCTGCCAACTCTTCTTGATTTTCCTGAGTCCCCACCACTGAATGTTCAATGAGCTCATCGTCTGGGACAGAGCCCTTGCTCTTCTTCTTCTTCAGCGAAACCTAGAGGAGTTATTTTGTACTTTTTGGAGTATACTTATCTGCTGCCAGGTAGAAAGGGAAAGTTTTTTAGAATGGTTCTAATCTTTTTTTCTGCCAGGACTATGCCAAAGTGACAGTGGACCATCGTAAACAATTCTTGGATATGACACCAGTGCTTCACAATTTAAATGCTTGTTATGGGTGGTTTCATCCCTGCCTTTTAAAGGTGACTTATAATTACAAAACAACAAACTATGAGGACCCTGCACTTCTTCAGCGCTTCATGGATACCTGCAGAGACGAGTCCATGGACATTCCTCGACCATGAATGACTTAATGTTTGTCATTACTTGTATTTTCCCTCCTCCCTGTGGTACTTATTGTTGTATTGTAATGTCTTGTTAATAATTTATTTTTCTTCTTTATCAGGTGCAGTTTTGTGGTCCCTAGATATATGTCCTCTCCTGTTCTACCTGAAGGGTGTCCCTCGTTGCCGTCTTGGTCCTGGAGTCCTCTGCTCGGCATGCTGTCTCCCCTATGTGGCTTCACCTACCCCGCTTTTATTGTTTCTTTGTAGTATGTCTTTTGATTATCCTTTTTCAATAGCTAATGTTTGATTTATATTGTCTTTTTGTTCTTTGTTCTGTTCTCTCCCTCTCCTTTTCTTTTTTCTTCAAAACTTCTTTTCCCTTCCTTCTTCATAACATCTATCTTATCTCCCCTTCTCCCCTATTTTCTAACCTAAAACAATATTTCTACTTTCACTTTTTTATTCTTTCTCTCTCTCAATAGTGAATTTGATGGTTTTGCTATTTGCATAGGTATTTTTCATGTCAAAATTTATTCGACATATTTAGAGTTACTACATGGACTGTTAAGGGAATAAGTAACCCTATAAAAAGACAACGGGTATTAACACATTTAGCTAAATTGATAACGTATATTGCTCTAATTCAATAAATTCACTTAACCGACTCCGAGGCCTCTAAACTAAAAAGATGTTAGATAGGCAATGTATTTTCTTCCCCAGCTCTAGGAAAGAAGAATGGAGTTCAATCCTTTACCACAAGAAATTTCAGGTTTCCGTTGCCCATCAGGAATCAGACTCTAAGGGACGTTGGGTAATAGTCAAACTTCTTATCAATCAGATACCTTTAGTTCTCTTTAATGTTTATGGTCCAGTTACAGTTGGCAAGGTTTTTGGGACTCAAATCTCTGGCAAACTTCTTTTATTGGATGATGATTACATTGTTTTTGGTGGTGATTGTAATCAAATTTTAGATCCTGTATTAGATAGACATTCCTCAGTTAAGTTTGTTAATACAAAGATGCACTCACAATTCACCTCCACCATACGTCGCAAATCCTTAATTGATATTTGGAGACTTTGTAATCCAGACGTTTGAGAATATAGTTTCTTTTCCCCTCACCCTAAGCACAGTCCTGACTTGATTACCTTTTTCGAAGTAAATCACTATTTCAGCATGTTCTTCATTCAGAAATAGGTTATTTTTTAATATCCGATCATGCTCCAGTTTACGCTGATTTTTATTTGATACCTTTTACCCCTCATGCTGGTAGATGGCGCTTTAATAATACTTTATTAACTGATCCTAATTTCTCTAGCCAATTCAGCTCTTTCGTCTCTGAATTCTTTTCTCCCAATTCATCTCCAGGACTCCTCTCTTTTAATGGTTTGGGATTCTTTTAAGGCTGCAGCCCGAAGTTTTATATTTAATTTTGTTTCACAGGAAAAAAAATCCTTTGAAGCTCAAATTACTTTCTAAGATTAAACATTTGGAAAATATGTATTATCATTCAAACACTGAATCTTCTTTAAAAAATCTTATTGACGCAAAACTCACTTTCAACAAATTATCCACAGAAGCAGCCTCCTCTTATGTTTTAAAAAGTAGTTCTCATTATTATGGAGGCCAAAATAATCAGGGAAAATTGTTGGCCAATTACTTGAAGATAAGACATGAACAGACTAAAATAGATTCTTTAGGAAATGCTGCCGGTACTTCATTATTTGAGGACAACAATATTTTAAATGAATTTGTCTCCTTTTACAAAAATGTATACACTCCTGAACAACAACCATCTTCATTAGATCTTAACTCTTATTTTCAGTCTGTTGATCCCCCAATCTCATCATGTTGATTTTATCTCTTTGGAAAATGATATCACTTTAACAGAAATTACACATGCTATCTCAGTGTTAAGGAGAGGAAAAGCCCCTGGACCTGATGGTTTTACTATTGAATTTTATGCACATTTTGCTAACCTTCTTCTCCCTAATCTCTCATTTTTATTTAACTCTTTTGTTTCAACTGGTTCTTCCAGTGGAACATTTCAAGAAGCCATGATATGTTTAATTCCTAAAGACAATAAAGACTTTTCTTGCTCTCTGTATTGATCTTATATTACCTAAACTTATCGGTCCTGAACAACCGGGTTTTGTAAAAGGTCGATTATAATCAGATAACTCCAGAGTTTTTTTCAATATTGTTAGCAAAGCTTCCTCTCTTGACTATCCTATTGCAGCTATAGCTTTAGACGCAAAAAAAGCTTTTGACAGGATTGAATGGGATTTCATGTTTCAGGCCTTAAAATGGATAGGGTTTCCTCCGAAATTAATTTCTTTTATTTCTTTATTATATTCGGGCCCCAAAGATTCTATTTTTGTTAATTGTGAGATTTCAGATAATTTCCTCTCTACAGAGGAGTCAGACAAGGATGTCCCTAATCACCTTTATTATTTGTAGTAGCATTAGAACCTTTCTTAATTAAGATTAGACAAGATACTCAGATTGCTGGTTTTTAACTCGATACCAACCAGGTCAAAATGTCTGTATATACAGATGATATTCTTTTATACTGTTCTAACCCTACAACGTCCATCCCTTCTTTTCTTACCCAGGTTGATATATTTTCTCAACTCTCCAGATACCGCCTTAATCAAGATAAATGCAAGGTTTTACCTCCCGTGGCAACCTTTTAAAATAAAGTATTTAGGTCTATGGTTCTCCTCGAATATTTCATACACATTGAAATTAAAATTTGACCATATCACCAAAAATCTAAATGATAGTATTGAACGTTTGCATCCGCTCTTTCTTTCCTGGTGGGGACGATTAGATTCCAGCAAGATGATGCTTTCTTCCCTGATTTTATAGACTTTATCAATGATCCCTGTACACATTCCTGGTTTTTATTTTTTTTAAATTGACTCTATCTTATCAAAATTTCTCTGGAAAGGTAAATCTCCTCGGATAGCTTTATCCTCCTTAAAGACAGACAAATCTAATGGTGGTCTTAAAATCCCTTATTTCAAATCTTATCATAATGCTTTCTCTTTAAAACAATCATCCCGCTGGCTCTCCCTTGAACATGATACTCACCCCCCCATATGGATTTCCATAGAAAGGTTTTTGGTGTCCCCCTTTGATTTTAAAGAGTCTCTTGCTTTCAATAATAATCTCTCATCTTTTCAACCTCCCGTTATTTACCATACTTGGAAAATTCTCATCCCTCTTTTACCTTCCTCTTATCCTTCTCCTTCTTCTCTAGATCAACAACCCATTTGGCACAATAACTTATTACGTCTATCTAAAGAATCGTACCATTTACTGGAAGTCTTGGAGACATAAAGGCTTGTTATGGATTTCACAACTAATATCTAATGATGTCCCTCTATCTTTTGCTGACATTCAAATACAATATTCATTGCCATTGTCTTCTAAATCACAATATAATCTTTTATTTCCTGTTCTTACTCAATGTCTTCTCTCTATATTCTCTGCCCCTAAACCACCCATGAGAAGTTTGAATCTTTTTCCCTTATTAACTTCCTCCCCTTTGACTTCCTCTTTACACAAATTCTTATTTCTTTCTTCTGACAGAAATAAAACAAAGGCTGAATTGACTTGGGAAAAGGACTTATCTCAGTTATGGTTGACCCTCATATGGGATAAAATATGGTTTACAATTCACAAAACATCTAGAGAAGCTAACACTTGTCAAACTCTTTATTTTGATTATCAACGTCTTTTATATACTGCTGCAAAATTGGCATCCTTCTCTCCGAATGCTTCATCTGCTTGTTGGTCCTGTCCTTATGCACCTGCTTATTTAAAACATATGCTTTTTGATTGTCCCACTATTTCTCACTTTTGGCATTCAGTTTGGAATCAAATTAATAAAATCTTTAAAACTGATGTACCTTTTTCCCTTTCTAATATTTTCCTAGGTTCTTTATGACCTCAATGGCCCCAATCCCTTTCTAAAATTAAATTAATGGATTTATTATTTACAGTAGACATTTCATAACTTAAAACTGGAAACAAGCAGACAAAGTCACCTTCAGAGCCCGGTGGAACGCTTTATGTTTTCATCATCGGCTTGATACGAATTACATTACCCCCATATCCTTATCTATTAAAAGAGATCTTTAGTGGCTCCCTCTGACTACCTATTTAACCTGTGTTGCATCAGCAATTGTTCCTCCTATTACCACTTCGGGTGAAGTTCGGAAACCACCATAATTTACCATGTTGTCTTTTTTCTTTTGAAATAGCATATCATTATTATCCCTTACTTCTTTTTCTGTATCATAATATGATAGCTTCTTCTTTTTTGTTTTTTATGCTCACAGTAAATATTCCCATATGCTACTTTCCTTTTAATGTTATAAGGTTATGATATACTTTTCATTCCCTGTTTTTCTCCCCCCACCTCTCCCCTTCTTACCCCTTTCTTCACTTACTATTTTACGCAGCATGTTTTTTTTACAATGATTGTATTTTGATTCTTAATGTTCTCTTTACCATATTTATACTTACATGAGATGTATCATATTTTCTGTACATGCTGTTTTTATTTTGCTTCTATTTCTTCATAGTTTAATAAACTCAAACTTAAACAGCACAAAGCGCCAACTGTGGAAATCTGCTTGCACCTGACGGGTAAAAGTCATTCGTTCTGGTCCACCGTGATGGAGAGCGGAGATAGGTTGCAGGGACCTAGTTAGGCTCGGTAGACAAAGTAACTTACATTTTGGCTTGTGGAGCATTACGAGGATCCCGTGTCGAAGGTGCGTCGTACAGCCGAAGCAATGTTTCAGTTTCGAGATGCAGCGAGGCTGCGATGGAAGAGTCTGAGTCATTGTCGAGGATCCCGGTGACGTGGCTTTTTAGGCGAAGACTATCATCTGGGATGTGGTGCACAGTCTGGGTGATGCGTTGATTATGTAGAGCTGCGATGCTATGATGTGAAGTCTAGTGAAAACAAGGAAGGCTTGGGTCTTGTACTCCCCAGACTGCACCACACAAATATTGAAATCACAGAAAGGTGTCAAGGGAGGTTTATTTAAAATATTCGCGATAAATCTGAGACCACTAATTCTGAGGTTTATGAACATTTATTCTGCTTAATTTTAATTATTAAAAAATACATTCATAAATCAATTGGACATGTCTTTTAAAAGGAAACACCAAATTAGTAAATCACACAATTGCAACACATTTATATGCGTGATTTAAAACCATTTCTTTTGTGAGACAATATATACAACACATACATAATACCAAATGTTATTTGTGACGAAGAGGAGGTATCTAGATGGGCTGCTGCAGAGGGTAGAGCCTTGAACAGAGAGGAGCTGAGGGGACTACATAGGAGCCCAATTGCTGAAGCATGGAGAGATATTTTATTTAATTAGGACCATCCGAGTCACTCTCATAGTGAGGAAGATGAAAGTGGAACCGCCACAGAGTATGAAGCGGGGGTGTTGGGGTGGTGACCGGGATGTTGCAGGAGCCACGCTGGAGAACCGCCCTACTCACATGGGGTCACATGCTAGGGTCTGGGACAACCAGGTTCTCCCCAGGTGTCATTACTGTCCCTGTTTTGGGGCGCTCTGTCGGAGACCGCACTATTGCTGCTCTCTTCCCTGCCGGCCGGAGCGGGGGGGGGCGCAAATGTTTCGTTCATTGTGCGCCTCGCGCGGGAGAGCACAGGTTCCAACCCATTAGCAAATGTAACTGTCACAAGGAGCAATAACTCAAGGGTAAGTCTCGTGCCTATGGGTGTGAAGGCTCTCACAAGACAGGGGTTCGAATCCTGCTATTGCCCTCATGATAACCTAATGTGGTAAATTTTGAAGCTGCTTTTACGCAACGGGGGGCGCAAACTTTCCGTTCTCCTTGCGCTTCGCATGGGGGGCAGGCGCAGGTTACACCCCAGGGGAGGAATACATTGGCGTCAACTGGTGAGTCTGAGCTTAGCAGGTGTCTCTTGTGCAATAATTAGATGTTTTCTCTTGTAAAACAACTGATGAGTCTGGGCAATTGGTTGACTTCCTGGGCAATAATTGGTGTGTTCCCTTGGTAAGCAATGGCAGAGTGGGCAAAGCATGCATCCCCTGTGACAAAAGTGATATGCGTTTTCTTTTAAACAACTGGTGAGTCTGGGCATATCATGCATCCCATGCGCAATGATGGAATGTGTTCTTTTATCCAGCAACTGGTGCTCCAGTAAGGGGTTCTGATCCTGGCGATCGAGTTAGCAATAGGCTTACCTGTCAATGCTGGTTAAGGGCTGTTTTGATGGATTTGTTCTCATTTCCAAAAACGCACGGGTTTCGTTCTATAATGGTCAAACCACGCCTAGCAGGCTGGCCTGCCAGGGCTCAGGGCAGGTACAGGGGAAGAACACACTGGGGCCAGTGTATGGGGTTCTGGGTCAGCACGCCCCAGAATGGAGTGTAACCTTTTTTCTACTTTCAGGACAATCGGATCAAGTACACAGGCACCACTCTGAGAAGAAAAGGTGGGAACGGAAGCAGGAATAGCCAGAACGTCTCCAGACTCGGAGCCTGAATGCTGTTCCTGGTTAAGTGCTCTTGGGGGACAAGGTGACAACCCGGTTCTGACTTCTTGTAGGGGAGAGTAGAAGCAGTGTTAAGTGTAGCAGTTGTGCAAGTGCCATGACATCCTTACACCCCTGCCACAGTTGTGCGCAATTACCTTATGCAACTACTGGCCTTAGCTAATAGGTGATAGGAGGGGTAACCACAAGGGTAGATGGGCAAAAGACTTGTATGGTACTCATTGTGGGGGTGCACAGGGGTCTTTTCCTGAAGTTATGCGAAGATCAGTACTCGTGACACACAATAGGGTTTGCACACAGCAGGGGAGAGGGCCTGTCCAGGTGGTCAGGGGCAACGGTATTGTGAAGTCTGGACTTCCGTAAGCGCGGCTAGGGCCCGCCAAGATCATGATGGACAATTGCCTTCGGCCCAGGGCATCCTTTTAGCCGTAAGGGGGCCTGGTTCGCGTCTTTTTGACACACTGCGAGTGGGATACAAATGGGTCAGTTCTGTTGGGTCGAATGCTCTGTTGGGTAGAGCTCCTTAGGGTAAGGCGTGTGCAGCATAGACCTGGGGTAGCCAGCTCAGGCTTGCTCCTGGATTTGGAAAGTTGATGTGATGGGCCAATGGGTGCTGCACCATGAGTAAATGATATAGTACAGCATCTAGTTTACCAGTTCTGTATGGGACCATCATTAGCAACAACAGCTGCGCACATGGATAGCAGTATAGCCTCTTTTAGTTCGCCCAGGGTTGGGGTGGGCAAGGTCATCAGCTTGGCAGCCGGAAATGGAGTAGAAAATACTCATACACGGGAAGGAGCAATGCACACTCGCCAGTCAAGCAAGCTATGTTTCAACAGAACCCTGATATACTGTCGGGAATAAATGCAAGGTTATGGGCTACACATAAATAGGCCTTTTTTTGTGTGCAGGGGGCGCGAGTGAGCCATTCCCAGGAGGGTGCGATTGGCCTTGACAGTGCTGAAATGGAGGGGATGGAGCACTAATAGGGACATCCCCAGAGCACAGTTTGCAGTCATAGGTGAGAGGTTCAGGGACATTACTGATACAGTTCACAGGCCTGTAGAGCGGCAGAACTGATAGGGGCTTTTGGTTGCTGGGCAGCACAGCTGTCCAGAGGAGGAAAGGACATGTCCTTGCTTGATCTGAGGGAGGCATTTGAATGAACAGGCTGTAGGTAACTAGGTCTATGGCGGTGGGGGGCCCTGGGGTGACGGTGGCCGCACCCAGTGCTGTGGCGGAATTACAGGGCAATCCAGAGGCGGTAAGGTACAGTAAGGGTACCCTCTGCAGGAGCACAGTAAGGGTGTGAAAGCCAAAAATCCACAGGGAGGTCCTCAATTTGGACCCTGGAGTAGCAACGGGGCTTTGAGGTTGATGGGATTCACCTGCCCAAAGTAGGAATAGACCTATTTCTGCTAGAATAAGGCAAAGTATTGGCAGCAGCTGGTTGTAAGTGAAGGGTCAGTATAAGGTGGGGGGCCCTGGGGCGGCGGGGGCCACACCCAGAGCCATGGCGGAGTTACAGGGCGATCCAAAGGCTGTAAGGTACAGAAGAGTGCCCTCTACAGGAGCACAGTAAGGGTGCTAAAGCCAATTATCCCCAGGAAGGTCATCGCGGGGATCCTGGAGGAGCGACGGCGCCCCGTTAGTCCTACGGGCGGTTGTGGACCTGAGCAACCGGGGGTTGCCTGCAACTCTCCGCCCCCCGTAGCGGTGAGGGGCGTGAGTAAAGGGTGGACTGGAGGTCTGCCTGTGGGAGGGGCTATCCATTCCGCCAAATTGACAACACCCCGCGGTTAATACCACTGGGGTGTAATGGCTCATCAGGTGGGAAGGTAGTGGGGGGCTGCCTGCCCCTGGAATCGCCCATAAGATAACCGAACTTGTTGGCATATTGTTATGCAAATAAACCTGCAACAACTTTCTCCACCAAACAATTGTGTTGTGTCTGTTATTCAGTTATTGTTGTGGGAGGGCTGGGGTATGTGCCGATGTTTGCACTAACGCGTCCATCATCTTTGGCTGTTGCTACGCCCCATCCATTCAAAAATTGCTGTGGTGGATGCACGCACATATATGGCATATGGTGGCCGTCTTTAAATGAGTTTGTAATATTTGAACAAACCCGTTTAAAGATGTGGACATTTTTGAATGGATTTCTTCAAATATTACAAACACAATTGTTGATGTCCACCACACATACATGTGCATGCACACTCATGGGCAGCTCTCTTTATATGGGTAGACAGGGCTTTAAGTGGGATGAAAAAACTGGGGGTCTCTCAAGGGGGTGTGGCTAATGTAATTGAGGGCGTGGATTAAAAACACATAAGCTAAAAATCTGTGCTTAGCATAGTTTGCCTCCCGACTTGTATTTTGCTGTTTCTGTCATTGTACCCAGATGTAAGATAAAATAAGTAACATCATACCTACAACAAGTCAGGACTATTGGCTTTGTCAATGGTTGTTAGTTGCATCAAATAAATAAGCAACTATGGCGTGTTTGTAATGTTGAAAACGCTTCCACTTCAAGCCCTGGTGACACCGGGACAATGTTGCTGCTCCTGAGTTTCAAAAAGAGAAGGGAACTCCAAGGAGAAAATGACTCTCTTTAAAGGGTTTTCCCTTCCCCTACAATGCTCACCAGGCATGATGTTATGCCGTAACTTCCCCACTAGTGAGAAGTGAGCAGCTTGAGCAGCGCACATCGCACATTGATGTGGCTGCTGTCACTGCATTCCAGAAAAAACAGACCGCCTGTGCCAGGGCACACAGCAGAGCCCAATAAATACCCATTTTGAGGAGCCCTTTAAAAAACTGCAGGTGCTCAGCACCGGTGAGACCCGGCCCATTTAAAACCCTGTGGGTAGACTCAGATTTAGAAGGAACGTTCAATGATAGCATGGTGGTCAAAAAACAAGACAGATAATGTAAGGGGGTGGGGAGAATTTGCAACAAGCAGGTGGGGGTGTAGGAACAAGGAAAGAGCCGGGTGAGGGCTGGATATGTTTTAAAAAAGAGGGATGTGGCATAGGAAGCAAAGCACGAGCTGGATCAGGGGCAGAAGAAGCAACACGGAGAATGAAGAAAAGCCCAGATAGTCGGGGGGAAGCAACACAGAGAGCAAACAGGCAGGACCCAATTGAAAGGATGGGTAGGACACAGGACAGAGAGTAAGAAATGAATGCACATATGCAGTGCTGACAGGAAAATCAAAGAGTAGTTCTATCAATGCACACAACGTCAGTTGTGGAAGGATTCAAGTCAACCAATCAGAGCACTGAGAGGCACCAGCGTAGCTAGGGGGGGATGCGGGGGCCCCAGGCGGCACTCGTTAGTGGGCGGCAGCTGCCCGGCCCCGGCACTTGTGGCCTGTGGCGGCGGCATTTATAATTTATTTGGGAACACTGACTCACTGACACTACTGTCAGTCAGTCAGTGTCTCCAAATAAATTATAAAGGCCGCCGGAACGGGACGCCAGTGCCACTCGGCCCCCGTGTTGAAGTGCAGTCACAGCGCTAACGTGTAGCACAAGTTTCATGAACTTGTTTCTGGTACACAGACTCCAAAGGCTCGTTAGTTTGAGTTTTCAGAGCCCAATACGGTCTCAAAACTAGCTGGACATCAAAATACGACAGATCAGTTTTGCACTCGAGGACGGTTTTGTCACCCGTCCCTAACACTGTCACAACCTGTGACAATAACGCCCACATTATGAACGACGGACCAGTGCCCCAGGCAGGATACAGACCCCCCCCCCCCCCAATACTTTAAGTCCTCGGGTGTTACCGGAACCGCGGCTGCTGGGTCTGGGGCTGCAGGTCAGACATGCGGATTTCCACCCGTTATTTCCAGGCCCGCATAGTTATTGTCCATTTACGGGACTCTGCCGCTGGCCGCGCGACGCGAAGGGGAGCTCAGCGAGACAGCATCTTAGTCCCACATTCCGCGCGAACCAACGGTGCACGCCAGCCCATGGCCGCCCCCTTTCAAGCGCGTCCAATGGGCGCGAGTCTCCAGGTGGGAGGGGCGGCCCTTAAGGGGCTTTAAGTTTAGCGCGGCAGCAAGGCTCGGTCTTTCCTGCCGTCGCGTTCCTGGCTGCTCTGCGCTGTTGCGTCGTGTGAATTCGTCGGTTGAAGAAGATACCTCAAGTAGCAACCATTAAGGGGGAAAGGACTGGCAGCGGATGAATTTTAAGGAGTAGCAGATTCCGTTCAGGACTGCGGGTTGGGACAGGCAGCGGCTGCCTTGAAGGAGCAGCACATTGCCAGGAACATGGGCAAGGATTGTCACCGGCTATCTTTGAGGGAGCAGCAGGTAATACGGGTGGCATAGGTCGGCGGGGAACGATGCGGCGTGTAACGCGGGTTCTTTTGCAGGTGTGCTGGAAGGGAATACGTCCGACGAAATGGGTTGTTAAATTCGTGCACTTTCTCATCCATAGGGACCCGGAAGGGCAGAAGCATTCGCGATGAGTTCCCACGGCGCTGCGTTGCCGCAGGATGGGCTATGGGCTGAGTTCTTGGCGATCGCGCAGGCTAAGGGGCCAGCTTGGGCACAAGGCTTCATCGAGGGGCGCCGGCTCGAGGAGGATGGTAGGCCTGCGACCCCTGAGGACGCCCCGGGCACTTCAGAAGAGGGGACTCGCCGGTCCACCCGCAAACGGAAGGGCCACGGAAGGAATTCCCAGCCGCGCCAGCACGCTGTAATAAAACGAAACAATCCGCTCCAGCCGGGCCGCCAGTAGAGATTGTGGCCGTACCTACCGTGGTACATGAGACAGTGGCAGGAATGACGGACTTAGCCCAAATGGGTAAGACAATGGACGACATGTTGGGGTTGATGAATATATTTCAAAAGCGTTTAGACACCATGGCGGCTGCACAGGAAGGGTTGGTCCCTCTGTCAGGGTCGGCATCAAGGGATCCGGTGAGTCAAGTATGGGCTCAGTCAGGGCCGCCATCGGTAGCAGGGTCACCGCTACTGGTCGGGCCATCAGTATTGCCACCCGCCAACGGTGCCTATGCTCCTACCACGCAGAGTGCCCCACCAGCTAGCCAGCAGAGCACGGCAACTAATGTTCCCCAAACGGTCGCCCCGATTCTCACGGTCACACCGCAGATTGTTAACACTTTTAATTCACAGAGTGTATCAGCAGTTGCCCAGCTGAATGGTACTCCCGCTGTTCACCAAGTTATGACCCCCATCTGCCCTCTAACGGTGGCCCCTCAGATCGTCAACGACCTTAATTCACAGGGAGTGTCAGCAGACAGCCAGCAAAGCGTGGCTCCCGTTGTTCCCCAGAGTGTGCCCCCCATTATTCCTTTAGGTACCCCACAAGTCCCATCGCAGACCGCCACTCCTAGCGCACAGGCAGCAGGCCTGGCGCCGGCTGCAGAGGGAGCAACGGTGGGCTCAAGGAATGGTACAGGTGGGCCAGTGGCTGGGGCCCCTTCAGTTCTGGCAGGGGAAGGGCAGCCAGTGGGCGTAGGGAAACATGGCATCAAAGCGAGAGGGGGATGCTCCTTGGCCAGACAGGTTCCTCAAGCGGCAAAGGAAGGTATATGGAGAAGGGAGTACATTGACATCCTGACCTTATTAATGCACGATAATGCGGGGGCTGACACAAGGAGGATGGGTAAGAAGGAGGAGGACAAGGTTCGGTTTCAGCGATGGCCTGAAAAGACAATTGAAAACTGGACTGAGGCATTCAATATATTGGCAGCTATCGTAGTGCAGAAGGACCCGGCCCAGAGCGAGGCCTTGATGGAGTATGCAAACTCCATTCAACAAGGTGCAAGGGAATCCGGAGGGATGGGTTGGTTTACATACGACCAGGAATTCAGAAAGACTATGGCCAGCTGCCCGGAAATAGGGTGGGACCACACGAACATCCAGCTCTGGTTCAAACACATGTGTAGGACTGGGTGCAGCAAGAGGGACGCACCTCATAGGGCACAGAGCGAGATTAGTGATGCCAAAAGGTGGGAGCAGGATCAAAGGTGGGAACAGTACCCAAGACGGTCCTTCCAACAGCCCTTTCGGGGGGGGCGGGGGAGGGGTCAGGGAGCAGAGACTAGACGCTTCAACTCAGGGACATGTAGACTTTTTAATAACGGGGCATGTACCTGGGGGAGGGCGTGCAAGTTTGCCCACGAGTGCAGCAGGTGTGGTTCCCAACATGCGGCAATCTCCTGCACCGGCGGCCAACATCCAACCCCCACAACAGCGCAAGGAACAGAGGGTGCCCGGCAATAGGTTACTGGAAGGGCAGACTGGACAGACTGAGCAGGACAACGAGACAATTGGCAGATTCCCTTGGCAACACAGAGAGCAGGCAGGACACATCAGGGGCCTACCATCCAGCGAAGATCAGGGCAAGGGTCAACAGGACAGCTACTATCCAACGACCAACGACGTATTCTCCCAGCAGGGAGGCGGGACGGAGCATTCCAAGGGTCCATCCCCCATAGTGCTGCAGAACATTCTACCTCTGCTCAGGGTGTATCCACTTGTAAAAGAGCGGGAGATATTGGTCGACGGATTTGTGGACGGCTTTAAGATCCCTTACAAAGGCCCCCTGGGTCCCAGGGACGCCCGGAATTTGAGGTCAGCTAGGGAATTACATCAGGTAGTCAGTGACAAGATGAGGAAGGAGATTGACCTGGGGAGGGTGGCTGGGCCTTTTCCCTCTCCCCCGCTACAGAATTTCTTAGTTTCCCCGCTAGGCGTGGTCCCAAAAAAGCAGCAAGGGTCATACAGACTGATACACCACCTGTCGTATCCAGAGGGCAATTCAGTAAATCATTGGTTGGAGGAAGGGGCGTGTTCAGTCTCATATTGCTTGCTGGACATGGCTATTGATCTGATTAGGAGAACAGGCAAGGGAGCGTGGCTGGCCAAGGCAGACATCGAGTCAGCATTCCGCCTCCTACCCGTTCACCCAGACAGTCAGCACTTGCTGGGTTTCAGGTGGGAGGGGGCATTCTTTTTCGATCGCTGCATGCCCATGGGTTGCGCGGTCTCATGTGCTTTCTTCGAGGCATTCAGCTCCTTCCTGCAGTGGGCCCTCACAGCCAGGCATGGTATTTCGCAAGTCACTCACTATTTGGACGACTTCCTGTTCTTCGGCAGGGATGGTTCCCAGGAATGCGCAAATACCTTGCTGGCCTTTGAGGCCCTGTCGGAGCATTTGGGAGTTCCTTTGGCACCAGGGAAAACTGAGGGGCCCGCGCAGGTGCTCACATTCCTGGGCATAGAACTCGATACTATTAAAGGTGAATGCAGACTTCCAGGGGAAAAAGTGTGTGAACTGCGAAGGGACATCAGCGCAATTAGTGGAAAGGGCAGCGCAACGCTGGAAGTAGTGCAGAGTCTGTTGGGAAAATTGAACTTCGCTGCAAGAGTCATTCCGGCTGGCAAAGTGTTTTCCCGCAGGTTGGCTAAGGCCACGGCTGGTGTAAAGAAGAAGCATCACTTAGTACGTCTGGGACCGGGACTGAGATCAGACTTGTGCATGTGGGACGAATTTTTAAAGAATTTCAATGGTACAGTAATATGGAGGGCCCCCTGGGAAAGCAGCCAGGGCCTGTGTCTCTTTTCTGATGCTTCCGGTAGAGTAGGTTTCGGGGTGATCTTTAGAGAGAAGTGGTGTGCAATGAAGTGGCCGAATGCTTGGCGCAAGAAAGGCGTTACGGCAAACATCACGGTCCTGGAGCTGTTTCCCATTGTGGTGGCACTGCACCTGTGGCCAGAAGGTTTGGGCAACAGGAAGGTGGTGTTCTGGTCTGACAACCGAGCTGTGGTCCAGGCAATCAATGGTTCGACTGCTAACTGCCCGCTAGTCTTAAGTCTGCTGAGAGAACTGGTCAGGGCTGGGCTGCGTAACAACATTGAGTTCAGGGCTAGACATGTCGAAGGTGTCAAGAATGTGGCAGCTGACGCTCTCTCTCGCTTTCAGCTGTCACGATTCCGGGAGGCATGGCCGCAGGCAGGGGAGGAGATGACACCGTTCCCGGCAGCACTATGGCGACTACTTCGGTGGGGGAACGGCTGAAGAGGATGGGCCAACGTTCTCTGGCCCAGTCAACTAGGAGAAGATATGAGGCCCAACTGACAACTTTCCGAGCAGTGATACAGTCCTTGGGAGCAGCAACTTTGAGTTCAAGGGAACAAGTGGAGGGTTTTGTAGTTTGGGCTAGGGAAACGGGCAAGTCCCACTCTTGGGTGTCCAGCCACCTGGCAGCGCTCAAACACGAGACACGTTTAAATGGCGAGTTGGACACAACTGGGGAGTTCAGGATAAGGGCTGCACTAAAGGGGTGGGCCCGGGACGAAGTCAGGTCCCCAGACAAGAGAGCAGGGATAGAGTTCCCCGCCCTGCAGCGCATGGTAGACACGCTGCCGTCTGTCACAAATTCAGCTTTTGAGACGCAGCTCTTTGCAACAGCCTTCTGTTTGGCGTTCTTTGGTGCCTTCCGGGCCAGCGAGCTGGTGGCGAAATCCAAATTGGACAAATCAGGGAGGGCACTAGACATGATAGACGTTTGTGCCAGGGATTCATTAGTTCTGTGGCTGCGCAAGTCCAAAACGGATCAGGCTGGCAAGGGTGTTGCCATAACTTTGCATGCATTCGAGGACCCTAGATACTGCCCAGTCTCCTTGGTTAGGGAATACCTGAAGATTAGGCCATTGCTAGCGGGCGCCTTCTTAATTCACGCTGATGGCACGCCACTAACACTATATGCAGCCGTGGCTGCCCCTATTCTGAATGAATGGCTTGAAAATTTTTGGCTTCCCTCTGTCTGAGACAAGCCTGCTTTGGCCAACACCTTTGCCATCACTCGCTCAAATTGGAATTGTGAAGTAGTGTGGCTCACTGGTTAGAGGCGGCAGACCCGAGAGCAGAGGACGGCCCGGGACCAGGGTTCGATTCCCGGCGCGGCAGGTTTCTGGACCAGGGTCAGCGGACTCGATAATTCTCTCGCCTCGGTGCCCACTCTGATCAGCGATCACACTCGGCAACTCTGGGCATTAGCTTGCCTCATCTTCACTAACGGCCCCACCAGACCGCCGGGGATGCCTGGTCTCACCCTGGAGATACCCATTAAGGGACCATCTCTCAGGGAAGCCAGGAAGGGTTTCGCAGCGGTCGAAGCGCCTTGGGACCCTACGGGTAAGTAGTGCGCTATATAAATGCCTATACATTACATTACATTACATAGGGCTGGGATGGGCGAGGAAGGTGTCAAGAGAGTGGGGAGGTGGTCATCCTCGTGCTACCAGCGATACGTTCGCCCTTGATATGCTCGGAGCCTGGGAGGCTCAGGCCGGTGGGTCAACAAGGCCCTGCGTAGCCAAAATTCAGCGTGTACAGTTAAAGTTCAGTTTTGTTTATGTGCAGTGTTCAATATAAAGAAAGGACCAATGCCAACGGCGGTACAGTTTATGTAAGTTTGCTTGTGTGCAGTGCTCAGTAAATAAAAGATTAATGCAAACGGTGTCTTTTCTTGCAGCTGACTGTCGCGTATGGGTGATGGGCCATTCGTATGTTACCAGGCTGGAACAGTGGGCGTCCTACAGGAAATGGGATGCGGCCTTAGCAAGGACACGAATTTTATGGCTGGGTTTCCCGGGTATGAGATGGGGCCAGCTGAGGCGCAGGATTGACCAATGTTTAGCAGCGCAGGGTGGGCCTCCCAACATCCTCATCATCCACTTGGGCGGGAATGATCTGGTCACAATGGGGAGGAGAGCGTTAGTAGATGCAATTCAGAGGGACACAATTGCCATAACGAACAAATTGGGTGCCACAGAGGTAATATGGTCGGAGATCGTTCCCCGGAGGGCCTGGAAGGGAGCGCGATCGGCGGTTGCCCTAGAGCAAGGCAGGAAGAGGGTCAATAGGGCTATGCAAAAATTCATGGAAAGGAGAGGTCTGGGTTTCATCAGGCATGCGTTGATACAGGAAAGGACTGTGGGTTATTACGAAAAGGACGGGGTACACTTGTCTGGGCTGGGTATGGATGTCTTTCTCCTGGACTTAGAAGAGTGCCTAACAGCAGCAGGGTGCCAGTGATCTGGCCGACAGGTACCAATGCGGCAAGACACAGAAAGAGACAAGTGAGGAAAAGCAACATTGGAAAGTAGGAGGTGGTGGGGGGCTCTGACATCGGCGGGGGCCTCCTCCAGAGCTGTGGCGGAGTACAGGGCGATCTGGAAGCAGATGGACAGTAGGGGTACCTCTGCGGCAGAAGGACACAGTCAATACCTCTGCCGGGCACAGTAGGGGTGCCTGAGCCAAGAACCTGGAGCCGAGGGGGTTCCAGGAAACAGCGTTGGCGCCCCGTTAGTCCTTCGGCCGGTCGGGGGGCCTGAACCGGCCGGCGGTGTGCCTCATCGCTCCGCCCTGACAGGGGGGGCGGGAGTGAACGAAAGGAAGTGATAATGGACTGCACCGTCAGAGCATCGACTCGCCGTGCAAGAATGGCTCATTAGGCATGCGGGTCAGCGAGGGGCTGCCGCATTGGATCGCCCGTAAGATGACCCACCTTATTTCCACTTGTTGTGCAAAATAAACCTGCACCACTGCTTTCCCACTAATTTGTCTCATGCGTTTCCTTGTTTGTAAGTGGTATGGGGCACTGAGTGGAGTAAGCGCTGGGAGTGTGGGCACTATGCCGCTGGCCGCGCGACGCGAAGGGGAGCTCAGCGAGACAGCATCTTAGTCCCACATTCCGCGCGAACCAACGGTGCACGCCAGCCCATGGCCGCCCCCTTTCAAGCGCGTCCAATGGGCGCGAGTCTCCAGGTGGGAGGGGCGGCCCTTAAGGGGCTTTAAGTTTAGCGCGGCAGCAAGGCTCGGTCTTTCCTGCCGTCGCGTTCCTGGCTGCTCTGCGCTGTTCCCTCCCTGGCCCAGACCCAGCGGCAGAGCGGCAGGCATGTGTTGAGCTGTTAACGGTCTGTTTTTGTGTTGCAGGCGGAGTCACAGGGCGATCTGGAAGCAGATGGACAGTAGGGGTACCTCTGCGGCAGAAGGACACAGTCAATACCTCTGCCGGGCACAGTAGGGGTGCCTGAGCCAAGAACCTGGAGCCGAGGGGGTTCCAGGAAACAGCGTCGGCGCCCCGTTAGTCCTTCGGGCGGTCGGGGGGCCTGAACCGGCCGGGGGTGTGCCTCATCGCTCCGCCCTGACAGGGGGGGTGGGAGTGAACGAAAGGAAGTGATAATGGACTGCACCGTCAGAGCATCGACTCTCCGTGCAAGAATGGCTCATTAGGCATGCGGGTCAGCGAGGGGCTGCCGCATTGGATCGCCCGTAAGATGACCCACCTTATTTCCACTTGTTGTGCAAAATAAACCTGCACCACTGCTTTCCCACTAATTTGTCTCATGCGTTTCCTTGGTTGTAAGTGGTATGGGGCACTGAGTGGAGTAAGCGCTGGGAGTGTGGGCACTATGGCTCGTAAACTTCTGACGCCCGATGAACCGGTCAACTCCTAATAAGCACATTAAAAAAGAAAATAGAAAAACCACACGTCTGACTACTTGTAGGACTACAACATCCGCAACAAACGTGCATTTTTACACATTTTTAGATCGTATCACCAGCAAGGCCAGCGCACGCACCTGCTAGTACAGGCTGCCTGCAGTGACGTGGTGCGGTGCTCAACGTACCGCGTTTGTGGGTCCCGTGATGTCCCAGGGCCGTCAATCTTGTAGCACGCGAAAGCGCTATCAATGACGGCCCTGGGTTTAATGTTTGGCCAGCCCTTGCCCTGAAAAGAAATTCAGCAGTGACGCATCACGCAGCGTGCCACTTTGAAGGTGCCACTTTCAAGGCTGAACTCGCTGCGCTTGTCACTCGCTCCAGAAAGATTGCAGTTCAAAGGCATACAGAGAAATGCTGAGAGGTAGAAGTCCTGAGAATGGGTTGAAGATAGCCATATATGCAACCATTTGTTGCTGGAAAAACTGTGAAAAACTCTTTGTTAGGTGTGAGTGCCTAGACAGGATGCTATTGCAATGTAGGCGTGTTATATTATACAGTAACTGGATCAGGGCTTTAAAAGTCCGGCCTGTGACATTCCCTGTGTATTTCTGGAGGTACATACACTATGACTTGTTTTCACTCGAGTCACATTTTACAGCACGCCTGTGTGCATAGGTTTTTTGTATAAATATATACATAGCTGCCAAGGTTTCAGATTGCTACATGTGACATTCTTATAATTTCAGTGTAATTATGAGCGACATTTCCACAACAATGAGTGACGCTTTCTCTTCAGCCAAATCATGCAATGAAGACGAGGGAAACACAAATATCAGAAATTGGCTATGCAACCCGTAAAACTAGTTACCATTGGGAATATAATTGTTTTCTGTTTTCACTGATAGTTCTTTCAGGTTTATTTCGTTCTACAGAAAAGGTTTATTCGGAGAGCAACGGGGTGTCTGTGTAAGGCAACACAGCAACCTAGAGCTTGAGCCCGTGAAGGAAATAAGAGCAGTTACTTATAGTGTCTGGTCCTGGAGTCTGGACCCCTATGAGTGTGACTGGACAGCAACAGCATCTGGGAAATAACGGCGCTGATGGGGAGGCCCTGCAATCTGTGCGCAACAACGAGTGCACCGTCATTTAGTGGGTAGGTGATGCTGCAGTGCGTGGTCCTGTGACAGTTTCCTGTGCTTCTGAGAGATACTTCCAAGATTCATGCACAACTCTCTGGGCCAGGCTTTATTAGCGCTGGCGCATGCACGAAAGGAAGTGGGGGGTGCAATCAGCTGTGCAGATGATCACTCTTCACATTCAAAATGAGTTTTGCGCTAGAAGTTAATAAAAGTGAAATCTCAATAGTTCATGAAAGTGGGCATAAAAGGCTGATAGTGCAAAACTGTAGGAAACCACACAAAGTCAGATCAGTGTGATGCAAATCAGCACGTCATAGCTTAGTTTGATAGCACAGAAGCAAATGAAAACAAATGCAAACGGTGGACAGTCAGGGGGTAGTTGCGACTAATTTTCCTGCTCGTAATTTGAGAATATATATTGCATGAGCGGCGTAATGTTTGCCTACACCAAACAAAAGTATGTCTAAGCGCTAACAAACATAGAGGGCGGAAAGTGAGTTCAGTTGTGTTTACTCACTGTCATCCAGCAGACTCGGAATTTTGCCTGACAGCCAGAGCGCGTCCTCATCTGCAGCATTAAGCAGCATCTAGAGTTGAATGTTAAGTGCGCCATTCTAGCTGACCCAGGCGTCGCAAGGAAATCCATACATGCTGCCTCAAGCGCCAATCAGACAACATCACGGTCATATAACGGGTGGCTCCTTGCCAGAAAACACCAGGCAATTCGCCACCCCCGGATTCACTAAACGTAGTCACTGCCAGGTCCTCATTGCATTTGGTAACATTACAAAGCGGATCTGAATGAGATGAGGTGGTATTGGCCCACAGGCCACAGCAGCAAAAAGTAAACACCTCTGTGTTGACTGGTGTCATGGTACATTTGTAATTGAAAAAAGGTGCATGCCTGCATGGAGTGCCCTCCATGCAGGCAGGCAGAATGGAGGACACCCAAGCCGTATGGCGTACTCAAGCCGTGTGGCGTTTCCTGCTTGAATGTAGCTCTATGTCCAGCGCTCCTCGCATACGTAGTCGGGGATTCAAAATTTGAGTCAAGACTTTACCGCACACAATCACAGGACTGTGGATGCAAGGGGCGGCAATCTGAGGGATAGCCCCGGGCACCAAAAGCTCTAGCTACGCCTATGCTGAGAGGTAAATGCCCCATCGATGGGACAAAAATAAGAACAGGGAAGAAAACCATCAAATTACGAGGAGACAACTGAAATAGAAAACAAAGTCATCCGAATCATCAACAAGGGCCTGATCCAAAGCCCACTTTATGCATTTTGGAAGAAATAGATCTGGCCAACAGGCAGCAGGAGCTATTTACATACGAGGCCTAAAAATGAAATCATTGTACATCTAGGAATACTATGACTTGGCAAAGTAAGTGCACATGAACCATACTTCACCTTTGACCTCTGCCCCCGACTCGGCTCGTCGAACGACTCTTACGAGAATGGGTTTGAATTTCTCATAATAGTGACTTTCGAGCAGACAGAGTGATGCTGCCCACAGAAATAAGACAACAGTCTAGATCTCTTCTTTGGTTTCAGGATTCCACGCAGCATATTTACTAGAAATGCTTTTAAAAGAATGAAGGTTTGGAGTTAAGGAATGTGTTTACAGTCAGCCTCTCTGACTTTTCTAGAAATCCCCATGCACTTTGACATTATACAGGCTATCGGGTCGATGTATGACTAACTAAATAGTGCGGATGTTTTCAACAGGAGTACAAGATGTTCATCTTGTTTTCAGTAATCACAGCTATGAATACAACATGCTCCTGTCACAGACTGGGAAATACATCTTTGGCAACTCCAGGCTGACCACGTTGAAGATGTGCAATAGCAATGCACTGCCCTGGACACATGTTCGTCTTGACGGTTGTAGTGAATAAATCAGCTTCCCTCCCTCAACTATTTAACAACTGCGCATTGCAAAATATTATAAGTCTTCATAGGGCGGGATGTACGAGAGGAAAGGACGGATCATATAAATCGCACCAGTGCCGTGGAAATGTGATCAAATCTGGGCATTTAGGCAAACCAGTGATATTTGTAATAATTGACCACTACTAAAATTACATTTTGGACCAGCTGGTCAGTACCGAAGTTAATTAAAGATTGGTGCAAAACTTTCCAGCCTTCATGCAGTGCTTGGTTTCTGCAGGTGTTTGCAGATAGTGGGTACCAGGTTTAATTTTTTTCAACCAATGTATTTTTCGTCATCACCCTTTCACCCAGAGATGAGAGAGGAAGCAGAAATAGTGAACAGAGGAGGAAGATAAAGATAGGAAAATAGTAACAAGCATTGGCATAGCCACTCTGTCTCGCCTTTGGGACCTTATAAGTATTAAGTTATGCAGCACAATATCCTTGTTGCAACATCATTAACTGTGGCATGGCTAAACACTTATAAGGTCCTAAAGGCGGCGGTGAATTCGTAGCTCTCCCGGGAGGTAGCGGTATCGGAGGGCGCTCCATGACTCATTTGGAGAAGTGTGGCTCAATGGTTAGAGCGGCAGACCCTGATGCAGAGGTCTGGCCCGGGACCAGGGTTCAATTCCTGCCTTGGCTGGTCTCGGCGGATCTTGGGCTCATAATTCCTCGGACCTGATTTCTCGCCTCGGTGCCTACTGTAAGCATGGGTCCCACGCTGCAACTCTGGGCAATAGCTTGCTTAGTCTCCACAACGGCCCCCTACAGCGCTAGGGATGCCTGGTTGCACCCTGGGGATGCCCAGGAGTGGACATTTCACGGGGAAAAACCAGGAAGGGTTCCCTGGCGGTATGAGTACAGCGCCAGGACACTCAGGAGTATCAGTGCGCTTTACAAGTACGGCTACATTTACATTTACATTTACATTTAACCGCGTAGCCTCACCGAAGAGAGGGAGAAGTCATGCGAAAGGCTGCTGAGGCGGAATAACCCATTTGCCGGTGACTTGACGCTCGGACTGCCTGTTCTTTTCACTTGGTCGGCAGAGCAATGCCGGGTGAGGTTGCGGACGCCATTTTCCGAACCCCGCTGACGGATCTTCGCTCCTAGCGGCATTTCGGTAAACGATAGTCGGCTTTCCTGTTGCTTTCATGGCTCAGCTTTCCTATGCATTTATTGCTCATGTGGCCATATCTTTCTGACAATTTATTTTTAAAAGCGCAATTTATGGCTCAGCTTTCGGCGCATTACGTCTATGCATGAAGAGATATGCCGCCATTTTGTGTCTCCAGTTGACAGAGCTTGGCTCCTATTGGTAGCGCATATTTATCATTTTGAGTTTCGCGTTCACACAGCCTCGCTATAAGTTTATTGCGGCAGTTCAACATCAATCTTGAGAATTCCTCATGTTTTATAAGGCCATATGTTCTTCTATTCATACGTTCGTCTCAACAAGCAGTTGTCACGATTTTTCATGTACTCACCAAGATTGCCTATTTTCAAATGCAGCTTCTGACATATGATCGAGGAGATTGTTGCGCATTATTCCGCATTTTGTCTCAATATTGCTTCAGAAACCAGCAGGATTTATGCCGATATTCCACTCTACATACAGACCTAATTGACTAATTGATTTAATGAGCATTGCCATACGTTTGCTATTTATCATTCATCTACTCACCTTAAGGTTTGGAGTCGCATTTCATATATTTTCAGGATAGCGTTTTGCGATTTCTTCAGGACGTATTGACTTTTAACTGAATGTACTCATATTTTCTCCTACAGGGGTTGATTTATACAGTGATTTTACGTATTCTTTCATATTTGCGTAACATATTTTGTTTATTTGTGTTAACACCTATGCACATATTAGGAGTTTGAATTCACTATCTCTGTGTTAGTGGCACTTTCATCTTCACTCCAATTCAATGTCTTTTTATTGCACCTCTTGCATGTTTCTTTAATGTAAGATTTTGGTAATGCAATTATCTCCTTAAAATTGACGCAATTATACATTGTTCTGTGAAGAGTGATTTTCTGATCTCTACAGTTTTAGAATTTGTGCACCTTTGAATATTTTATTCTTTTTTGATGGGAAGGTCATCCAAGGATTTAAATAAAACTGTATCTGATTCACAAAAATGTATAATCCACACAAGCTCCAGATATCAGTGCCTCACAATGGAGGATAAGTCTGACGCATCTTCTAAACATTCATCGCTATCCTCAAATTCATCAACTTCCTTAGTAGCTAAAGGTAATGTGAAAAGGTTAAAAAAAGATCCTCCCTCTCCTCCATCACAATCCGACATGGTAACCATTGACACCATATTGGAGGAGATTAGAGCATTGCGTCCTTTCATTGACGAGACCAGAACCATACTCCAAACGCTTACAGAGAGGCTGCTAAGTGTAGATGGTCGGGTTACCCAATTGGAGCAGGAGGTTACTTCCTTGACTTCTTCTGTCTCTAAAATTGGCCCGTTATGTGCACAGGTTGTGGATATGCATAGGCAGCTTGAAAATTTAGAAAATAGGAATAGAAGGAATAATTTACGAATTTATGGTCTTCCGGAAGGAACAGAGGGGTCAGACCCCCTCGTCTTTTTTAAGACTTTCATACCAAAAGTTCTTTCACTACCGGATAGCACCATTCTCAATATACAGAGGGCGCACCGTCTTGGCCCTCCTCCAAACGTGTTATCCACCACCACGGCAAGAAAACCTAGGGGTGTTATCATTTATTTCCTTGAATACACTGATCTACTCCAGGTTCTATCAGCTGCAAAATCTATGAAGCCAATTATTTGGTCAGGTAATCCTCTTTTTTTCTCTCAAGATTATGCCAAGGCAACTGCTGATAGGCGCAAGGAGTTTTTGTCTATGCGTCCCCAACTGCGTTCACTTGGAGCACGCTTCGGACTATTCCATCCCTGTCTTTTCAAGGTGACTCTAAACAATAGAACCACTACATATGAAGATCCACTGAAATTGAAAAGTTTTCTCTACTCACATGGTTCAACTGCGATGGATGTTGCATCCACATCTCACTCTACTTGATGTTCATTACTATGATTTCAGAATATTTCGGCATACATATGTTGTTCTCGATTATTAGTCATTAGGTAATGCTTTATATCACTTAATATTCTTAAGTTTCAGTTGTTATTTTGTCTCTATTCTTACAGATCATTACCCTGCGTGTTTCTCCCCCATCTCATCCCTGGAGTCTGCTGGGTCGTTTCTCCCTTCCGTCCTCCCTTATGAGTTTCGATTCCGTCATTGTCCTATGTGGCCTCCATCCTCCCCTCCCGTACATGTCTTGGATGTTTAGTAAGTCATTTTGCTTCTTTCTTATCTTTCTTCTAAGCTTTTTTCTTTTCTTGTTCTTCTTCTCTCCACGTCCCTTTGTTCTTATTCTTTTATCAGTTCTTTTCAACGCCCTCATTCTTTCTTGGACGCTCTCCTGTTGTTTCTCTTTCTCTCTTGTTCTCTTTTATATCACATGTTTTCAGTCGTTTGCTTTATCATACAGTTTAATTGTTAGTTTTGCATACAGATTATATTCCATTGGTTATAACGTCGAATGCTATTATTCATTTATATTTAATTTTTCTCCTATGCAAAGCTGTTATATGCAGTATTTTACATTTATCATTTTCTTTAAAGCTTTTTATTGTTCTTTCTTAATATATTATATAGATTGTCATGTTTGCATTTTTGAATCTCTCATGGAGATATTTTCTCTTAACCAGCTTAGTTTGAATTTTTTGTATCTTGTTGAATGCCTTTAAATATTGTTTCATGGAACGTTAGAGGTTTGCATTCCCCTATCAAGAGGCAGAGAGTTTTAACACACCTGGCCAAGCTTAAAACAGATATTGCATGTTTACAAGAATCATACCTCTCACCCGAGGAATCTGTTAAACTAAAAAGAGGTTGGGTTGGGGAGGTTGTTTTCTCCCCTGGTGATGGTAAGCGCAATGGGGTGCTTATTTTATTTCACAAATCCCTCTCAGTTAGATTAGTCGATACTTCATCAGATCAGTCAGGTAGGTGGGTTCTAGTTACATTTATTGTGGACAACACTCCAGTTTCCCTCATGAATATTTATGCCCCAACCTCAGGGGATGATTCTTTTTGGTCATCTCTATCTCCTCACATCACGCAGTATTATGAGAATAATTTTATTATGGCGGGAGATTGCAATTAGGTTTTTGATCCTTTTATTGATAGGCATTCCACCAGCACATACATCCCACACAAATCACATAAGTTCTTTACACAATTTATTCATCAAATCAAACTTATTGATGCTTGGCGACTGTGCAACCCCACATTACGAGAGTATTCTTTTTTTTCTCCACCTCATCAGACTCAATCTAGATTAGATTATTTTTTTATTTCACATTATCTCTCACAGTCCTTAGTTGCTTCTGAAATAGGTTCTATATTGATGTCAGATCATGCACCAGTTTCCATTCACCTTGATATTTTGCAGAAGCCGCCTCTCACTAGGAAATGGCACTTTAATAACTCCCTTCTTCTTGATTCAAATTTTGTATCTTCATTTACTACCTTTTTTCATGATTTTTTCTTGCGAAATGAATCCACTGAAGTTTCCTTTCCAGTTGTATGGGATGCTTTTAAAGCATCAGCTAGGGATTTTACTATTGGATATGTCTCCCGCAAACGCAAGAAAGCAGAACAAATCACTAAGGACCTTTTATCTAGGATTAAAAAGCTGGAACATTCTTACTATACTTCTAAGTCTAAAGATTGTTTGAACGAGCTCATAGCTACTAAATTACAATTTAATAAGGATACTACAAATAATGCTTCTAATTTTCTTTTGCGCTCTAGTGCTAAGTTTTATGGGGGTCAGAATAAAGCCGGTAAATTACTGGCAAATTACTTGCAAGTTAAGAAAAACAAAATTAATATAGAAAGTATTTATGGTCAGGATTCTATACTGAAGCATAAAGATGATGACATCTTGGGGGAATTTCTTCAATTTTATAAAACATTATATTCCTCTGAAACAACTTCCACGACTCACGACATTTCTCACTTCCTTTCTGATATTAACTCTCCGTATGCCACCCCTCCTGACCTTTCTTCTTTAGAATCGGATCTAACTAAAAAAGAACTCATTGATGCATTGAAATCTCTTAACCCCTTAATTGCTGCCGTCGGCCAACGGTCGTCACGGCCACTACCTCCCCAGTGCTGCGCACGACCGTTGGACGTCCAGTTCAGCACTGGATAATGGACAGCGCAGCACTGGGGAGGTTTGTTTACAAGCTCTAAAGGGGTTAAAAAAGATAAGGCTCCAGGTCCAGATGGATTTACAGTAGAATTCTTTCTTCACTTTTCGTCGCTGCTTATCCCAAAATTACATTCTCTTCTCTCCACTTTCTTGGATTCTGGTTCTTCTTCAGGTTCCTTCTCTGATGCTCTGATATGTATTCTTCCCAAACCAGGTAAGGACCCACAGTATTGCAAAAATTATAGGCCCATTTCATTGGTCAATATTGACTACAAGATTTTTTCCAAGGCCTTGGCTCTTCGATTAGAGTCCTTTTTGCTGGATTTATTGGGAAGGGAACAATCTGGTTTCGTTAAGGGTAGATTGCTTTCTGATAATACCAGATTGTTCTTTGATATTTTATCTAAAACTTCGCATTCATCTAAGTCTCTCGCTGCAATTCCGTTGGACGCAGAAAAAGCTTTTGATAGAGTTGAATGGCCGTATCTTTTCCAAACATTGAAATGGTTTGGTTTTGGTCCTCGATTTTCTAGCCTCATTTCTCTCCTATACTCACATCCCAGAGCAGCTATTGCGGCGAATGGTACTGTTTCTTCTTATTTCCCCCTTGGTAGAGGGGTTCGTCAGGGATGTCCTCTTTCACCTTTTTTATTCAACCTTGCTTTAGAACCTTTTCTTCTGCGAATTCGTCAAAATATTTCCATAAACGGTTTTACGTTTCAACAGTCCACAGTTAAAATGGCAGCTTATGCGGATGATGTTCTGTTATTTTTATCTGAACCCACAACTTCATTACCAGCTTTTTTGAGCGAAGTTGATTCATTTGCTTTTGTCTCTGGTTATAAATTAAATAAAGATAAGTGCGAGATTTTACCATTGACTAAATTTACTTATAAGTCGGATTTTATTAATTCAGGGTTTACTTGGAACCCTAATTGTATCAAATATCTAGGTCTTCATTTCACTCCCACTCTCTCGGGTACGGTCACACGTTGTATGGAAGACTGCCTTAAAAAGTAACTGAACTTACCACAAAATGGCACCCTTTATATCTATCTTGGTGGGGTAGATTAGATACCATCAAGATGATGCTTTCCCCCTTGGTTTTATTTACAATTTCAAACATCCCATTCTCTATTCCTCTACACCATTTTAAGAAAATTAATTCTATCTTATCTTCTTTCTTGTGGGGACGTAAAAAGGCTCAAATGTCCATACTTAAATTAACACGTCCAAAGGCAGAGGGTGGGGTTAACTTTCCGAATTTTTCCTTGTATCATAAGTCCTTTCTATTAAATCAGGCATCGAAATGGATTGAGGACTCTTCCACATTACCCCCCTTATGGACATCACTGGAGCTGGCATAGATATATCCCTTTTCTTTCCCGGAATACCTCTCCTTTTCTCGTCCACCACAATCCATTTCTACTCCAATTCTTAAATATACTTCCAAAATGTTACCATCTCCTTCAATTTCTTCCTTTTTTGATCAACCTATTTGGCATAATTCATCTATTTTAATTCATAACAAACCAATATTTTGGAAATCTTGGAGAACACGGGGTATTATTTGGGTACGTCAATTATTCCAGCACTCTTGTATTACTCCTTTTCCAGAGGCCGCTGCATCTTTTCATCTTCCCTCCTCTTTTCGTGCTCGGTATCTCAAATTAACACAAGCACTCCAATTAGCGTGTGAATCGCACGTTACATCGCCTTCCGTATCACCTCCGGAATCCCCTCTCACATCTCAATTACGCATCCTACTTTCCAGAGGTACCAGGGCGTCTAAGATTTATTCTCTATTACACGCACCATCACTACCACGTATGAAGACCAAAGTTGAAGAAGCATGGGAAACGGATATGGGTATTTCATGGCACACTGAGTTATGGGACAGGTTATGGGTCAAATTACGGAAATCTTCAAGGGCTGCAAACACTATTCAAACTTTGTTTTTTATTTACAATCGACTCTTATTTTCCCCACTTACTCTTAGTACACAATACCCTGACCTACCACATACATGTTGGACGTGCTCAACGCCTAATGCAGATTTATTACATATGCTTTTTGAATGTGCCCCGGTTCACACGTTTTGGGTTAGAGTGTGGTCTCAAATTAATAATATTTTTCCACTAGTTACCCTTATCATAAATCTCATATTTTTCTGGGTAGTCTCACCCCTATATGGACTCATCGCCCTTTTAGTATAAAAATAATAGATTTACTTATTGCAGTAGCTTTCCAACAAATCACTAAAGCTTGGAAAGATCTCACTAAACTCTCATATCAGGCATGGTGGTATGCTATATGTTATAATCATAGACTAGATACAACATTTGTTTAGCCACCTGCTCTCGCTCCAAAACGGAAGCAATTATGGGATCCAGTGACCTCATTTTTTGATTTATGTGCTATCCAGTCTCTGCCTCAAAATCCTTTCCAACAAGAAGTTGCTAAACCTCCATGAGCTTCCTTAATTGTTCTACCAATATCTTTTTCATATACTCTTTCTCATTCTTTTAATTATCATATGTTAATATCTGTTTCATATTTCATTATGGCTGGTTGTGACTACAGTTTATTTCCCTTTGAGTGATTATCTATTTATTTTACTGTATACTCTTTTATCATATATGCATTTTTAATGTGCATCGTTTTATTATATGACTGACAATAAAAATATATTTGAACTGAATAAGGTCCTAAAGGCAAGACCTATTGGCTATGCCAATGCTTGTTGATGCAAGCATTCACAACAAAACTGCTTAAAACTAAGAGAAAACATTTATCCTAAGCGATGCTTTTCTCACAACCATTAGTCAGTCAAACTCACAATAAACTGTGATTTTAGTTCATTTAAAATATATATTCAGATACCTAGGTATGCAACTTATTACCAGCTAAGGAATGGGCATGACTTACAATCGAAGTTTTTAATGGCACAACTTTTGACTAAAGCAACAGTGTCCAGTGTGTTGATAATCCAGTTGCGGGAGCCGTCTGCCATTGGGGGGGTAAGCAGACATCAGCCACGCAAATAAAATAACCCCCATCACCATCTGTTCCACTTTTATAACCACTACGTTAGTGGAGAGGGAGGACAGATATGGCAATTGATCATGATTAGTGGCATAAAAGCAATGAGCAACATAGTGTAATCTCCTGACCTAGTAATCTCACCACAACCATCACATAGCTTCATTCTTTATCGATCAATGTGCATGTTGCTTCAAAGGGGACCCACAACTATATCCACATCAACACCCCTCTGGCATACGCTAAAAATGTAGTGGCAAAGATATGTCCCCTCCATCTTCTTCTTAGTTTCCCCACCTCCCGCTGAGCCAGGTGTGTCTCCTGAAAAAATGTGATCTGTACTCCTCTGTGTTTCAATTAATTGTGAATATTATGGTGTTTAGACATGGACCCCAACCCCCTAATGTTCCATGTGAGTGATTTCAGGTCTTGGTGTGCGATCGACATCCTGTATGATTCCAAACACCAGCCCGTCTGAGAATTCCCATCCCCATCAAGCTAATAGGATTCAAAAATGTGACATCCCTGCATGTGTGAGGAACCTAGCAAATCAAACATTGAAATCCCCAACTTAGAACAACTCCTCGGCCCCAGGGCATCCTGGCAACGGCCATCGGCCCAAACTCCAAGTGCACTGTAGTATAAAACAATGAAGGCCCACACCGAACACAGTGAAGGCCTCCAGGAATGAAATGAAATGAAATGAAATGAATGAAATGAAATTAAAAATTGCATTTGTATAGCGCATAACTGCCCTGAGGCCTCGCAGCGCTTGAAGATAAAATGGTTTAGCGCAGGCTCAGGGCAGATCAGCAGGATTTAGCAAACAAATGCGTTTTCAAGGCCTTTCTGAACGAGAGGAGGTTACTATTTCCTCGGATGGCAAAGGGGAGGGCGTTCCAAAGTCTGGTCGCCGAGTGGGAAAAAGAACGGCCATCCCAACGGGCTTTATTAATTTTAGAGGAGGTGGCCAACTGCAGAGTACCAGACCGAAGGGGGCGTGTAGGGACATAAGGCGTGACCAGAGGGTGCAGAATCGCTGGGCCTACACGATGAAAGGATTTGTGCATAATGCACAGAGCTTTAAACTGCACTCTGGCAGTCATTGGGAGCCAATGGAGGTCCCTCAGAGCCTTCCTCGCCGACTGCCGATGGGACAGATTGAACAGTAGGCGGGCCGCACTGTTTTGTGTGACCTGGAGCCTCTGAAGAACCGAAGCCGGTGCTCCCAGGTAGAGAGCGTTCCCATAATCCAGGCGGGAGAGAATCAGGGCCTGGACCATGATCCTCCTCGCCTGGAAAGGGAGCAAAGGGAGCACCCGCCGGAGCATCCTCATGAGTCCGAAGCAAGTGGCCGCAGTCTTAGTAGCCTGGACCGAGAAATCAAGGGCGGTGTCAAGCCAGATCCCGAGGCTCTTTATCTGGGACTTGGGGACAGGAGGAGCACCAAGACATGGTGGCCAGACGGGTGCAAGAGCAGAAGGGGAGGGATTTCCGAGGAGAATGATGTCTGTCTTCTCCCCGTTAAACTTGAGACAGGAGGCTTGCATCCAACTGGCAACAGCCTCTAGACAGGGGCCTAAGGTGTTGGATGATCCATCAGCGTGGTCTAACGAGACCACCAGCTGCATATCATCCGCGTAGGTGACTATACGCACACCAAAGGGATGGACTATCCTGTCCAGAGGCTCCATGTAGGCGTTAAAGAGGGTCGGGCTCAGGGAGGAGCCCTGAGGGACCCCACACCTGAGAGGATGTTTAGGAGAGACTATCTCACCCTCGAAGACCCGGAAAAAGCGCTCACTCAGAAAGGAGGTGAGCCAGTCCAGAGCCGCGCCCGACACGCCCATGCCCGCCAGTCGGTGTACTAGCGTGGCATGGTTCACCGTGTCGAACGCGGCGCTAAGGTCTAACAAGATAATGGCCACCTTTCCTCCCCGATCCAAAGTCATTCTTGCTTCCTCTGTGACCGCCAACATGGCGGTTTCTGTGCCATGTTGAGGGCGAAAACCTGTCTGGGAGGCACGCAACAGACAGTTGGACTCCAAATAGTCTGTTAAGATATTGTTGGCGTGCCTCTCCAGCAGTTTACTCAGCCAGGGAAGCAACGAAATGGGACGGTAGTTGGACAAGTTGTTTTGGTCCAAGGAGGGTTTCTTGAGAAGCGCCCTCACCATGGCACACTTCCAAGCAAGCGGGACCGACCTGGACACAATAGAGGTGTTTAAAGCTTCCAGGATAACAGGACGAATAACGTCCAGTGCCTTGACAAGGATCCGGGGGGGTGCCGGGTCATTAGGAGAGCCGGAAGAAACTTTGGAGATTAATCCATCCAGGCTGCCGGCATCAAGAAGCGGAATTGTATCCAGCTTGCAGAGAGCCGGAGAGTCAGCTGGCTTAGAAGGGACGGAGGGGGTGTTGACCGTAGGATTACTAAATGAGGAGTATATGGTCGAGATTTTCTTGGAAAAAAAGGCAGCTAGCTCATTACAGCGGTCTTGTGCCCCTTCAGCAGTAGGACGCTCAGCTGGAGGTGAAATAAGGGATTTGGCTATCCTAAAGATTTCCCTAGGCGCGTTGGCTGCAGCACTAATTTTCCCTTCATAGAAGGAAGTTTGCGCCATTTTAATCTCTGATTTATAGAGCCTCATTGCGGACCTATAATCATCTTTCCTAGACAGAGAATGGTCCTTCCTCCACGCTCTCTCTAGTCTGCGGCAGTCAAGCTTTAATAACCTCAGAGCAGGAGTGTACCAGGGTGCAACTTTAGGTCTTCTGATGAGTTTACAGGGGCGTTTGGGAAGAACTTTGTCTAAGGTGCTGGACATCCAGTGATCAAAGTTGCTAGAAGCAGAGGCAGGGGTCAAGGCCCTTCTCGGGGGGTCTTGAGTGAGAGCCGTTGTCCAGTCGGTGAGGGGAAGTGAGGACCATTTCCTGCCCATGTACTTGGTAGAGGCTTCACAGGGGGAACAAGAGTTAGAAAGCCAGGTGAACGGTATCAAAAAATGATCCGTCCAAGGCAAAGGAACAGGGTACTCTACATTAAGATTGATATTACTGTATATGTGATCAAGGAGATGTCCCATCTTATGGGTCGCCTGATGGCCTCTCTGGCAAAGGTCTAACGCTTGCATGTTGGCCCGCAAGTTATTAGCTGCCATATCCTGGGGGTCATCTGAATGGATATTAAAATCCCCAAGCAGAGTGAGGTTAGATGAGGTCACGACTGCGTTGGCGGTGAGATCAGTAATTTGAGTGATAAAATTATTCAGGGAACCTGGTGGTCGGTAGAGTAAAATACCAGAGAAAGTGGTGGTGGGGGAGAGATCACGTGCAAAGTGTAAGCTCTCACAAGTCAGCAAGGAATTAGGAGTGACCCGACACTTAAAGGTGTCCCTGTATATAATTGCTAGGCCCCCGCCTCTCCCCGATTGGCGGTCGAGGTGCTTAAGGGTGTAGCCTGGAGGTGTGGCCCATATTAAGGACGGGTCGTTGTCAATCTGAAGCCAAGTTTCCGTTAAAAATAGAGCGTCAGGATTAAGCTCATCAATCAACAGATGCAACTCTGTGGAGTGTTTAGGTAGCGACCGACAATTGAGGAGATACAATCTCCAAGTCTCTCCCAAAGGGAGGGAATCGTTACATGGGCAGGAGGTGCTCCATGTACAATGCTTGCAGTGATGGTCGGTGTTAGCTGGAGAGACGGAATGGCAACAGGAAGGACTGACAGGGGGGCGTAAGGAGTGTAACCACAAAGAGTTGTAGGCAACTCGAGTGCCGACCATGGTGCCGGTCACCATCCCAGACCAGGGCCAGCGAGAAGCGTCTGAACGCGGACTGGCGCAGACTGGCTTCTCTTTGGCGCCTCTTCGGCGCGTATACGGCGCTACCGCTGCGCGTCACCGCTGCACGAGATAAGGAGAGGCTATATAGATTAGGCGAGGGGGGAGACTAGCCCATCAACCTCCCACAAGATGGCTGCCCAGGATGGGACAACCAGGAAGTGGTGTCGCTTAAGCCTCCCTCCACACAATCAGCACAAGCTGTGGTGGACCGGGGAGTAGCGACCAGAAAACAGGTAAGAGCACAGGAATGTAATTTTAAAAACACATATTCTAAATCAATAGGTTTTTAAAATTGTTAAAAACGAAATAGCAGCTTGCAGAAATGAAATTTCAAAAACACATATTCTAAATCAATAGGTTTTTAAAATTGTAAAAAAACGAAATAGCAGCTTGCAGAACTCCTGGTCGTATTCAAGCGCTAGCGCTATGATCTTTGTTGGTAGGTGATCGTGCGCTCAATACTCCCGCCCTAAAATAGTGAGGGCGAGGGGGGAGACTAGCCCATCAACCTCCCCCAAGATGGCTGCCCAGGATGGGACAACCAGGAAGTGGTGTCGCTTAAGCCTCCCTCCACACAATCAGCACAAGCTGTGGTGGACCGGGGAGTAGCGACCAGAAAACAGGTAAGAGCACAGGAATGTAATTTTAAAAACACATATTCTAAATCAATAGGTTTTTAAAATTGTTAAAAACGAAATAGCAGCTTGCAGAAATGAAATTTCAAAAACACATATTCTAAATCAATAGGTTTTTTAAATTGTAAAAAACGAAATAGCAGCTTGCAGAACTCCTGGTCGTATTCAAGCGCTAGGAGGGTCATGTCTTCACAATACTGCCTGCTCTAGCTTGTGCAGCAAAAGTATAAAACAAATTGTGGCATACTGCGGTGCTTTATGCACCAGCCCAGACTTACAACCAACCCAGGCTGGCCAGCTTCTGTCATATAATGTCATCTGCAGTGTGCGGGGTCACCACCGGGAGCTCCAGGCTTTTCTTATCGGAGGAGTCCATTTCCGTATCCCCAGTTCCTTTCATGGATCTCAATCCCTCCTCCGACAGGGAACCACTTTTCCCAGTGATTTCTGGCGCTGCCCTTTCCCGCTCTGTCGGTGAAGAGTTCGGCTTCTTTGCCCCTATGCGTTCAGATCGTGTCTGGGAGTATTTCCTGGGTCTGTGGCCTCTTGCCGTTCGTTGGGGTTTTGGTTCTGTCCCAGGTTGCTCAGTACGGTAAGCCTCAATCCAATCCCAGGCCACTTTTTGATCCTCGCAAAAGTGAGTCTTACCATCTACCACAATGCGGAGCTTGGCTGGGGATATAAGAGAATACTGGATGCTCTGATCCCTGAGCGCTTTCTTGACCTCAGTGTATGAGGCATGCTTCCGTTGGACCTCCAGTGTGTAGTCAGGAAACATGGAAACTTTAGCGTTATTTACCGCAAAGGGGCCATCTGTGTGAGCTGTCTGAAAAGGAATGGCTCTGTCCCTATAGTGCAGAAGTCTCACCCCCAACGGTCGCGGAGGGCAGCCTGGCGCCATTGGACAGGCTGGTACAGGGTGCGCCCTTTCCAGAGTAAAGAACTGCGTCAGCGCCCCCGGGCCCCCACATCCCTAAGCCATGGCTCCAGATATGCCTCCATGTTGCCATACTCACAGCCGCGGTCGGTAGGGGAGTACCTGCTGGGGCGGTGACGTGGGGAGGGGGAGGGGCAGGGTGAGGGTTAGTAATGTATGGATAATGGAGGTTTGCAGGTAAATAAACATTTAAATAAATCAAACGAATTTCATTGCGCGCCCTGCATCCCCAAATGCAATGCAGTGCGCGCAACAAAATTTGTTTGATTTATTTAAATGTTTCCTTACCTGCAAACCTCCATTATCCATACATTACTAACCCCCACCCTGTCCCTCCCCCTCCCCACAAGCACCGCCCCGGCAGGTACTCCCCTACCGACCGCGGCTGCCTACTCATCCCCCTCAGGCAGACCAAGGATTCATACATTATTGTGGCGGCTGCGTCTTTCTCCATCCTCTACCTGCCATTCCAGGGTTCGGACCCTGTCAGTTAGTTCTGTTACTTGCTGCGAGAGAGCCGTGTGCGCAAGTGATAATTCCTCAAGCCCAAACCACTCCATTACCTTCACCCTTCCCTTAAGTTTTTGATGTTCCGCACGAAGGAGTCCAAGGCCCACCGATACTGTGCTGATGTTCTGGTAGAGCAGGGCCTTCGCATCAGATATGGCCTCCAGGATCTTGCACAGCTGCTGCTGGATAGGACCCGGTTGTGACTAAGGCTCAGGGCTACCCCGTGAGTGATGTGGTGGTGTTCCGTGAGTGATGTGGTGGTGTTCCGTGAGTGATGTGGTGGTGTTCCGTGAGTGATTGATGTGGTGGTGTTCCATGAGTGATGTGGTGGTGTCCCTGAGTGATGTGGTGGTGCCCCTGAGGGATGTGGTGGTGTCCCAGAGTGATGTGGTGGTGTCCCAGAGTGATGTGGTGGTGTCCCAGAGTGATGTGGTGGTGTCCCAGAGTGATATGGTGGTGTCCCAGAGTGATATGGTGGTGTCCTAGAGTGATATGATGGTGTCCTAGAGTGATATGGTGGTGTCCCTGAGTGATGTGGTGGTGGTGTGAGGTGCGCAGCAGTGTGAGGCGTGCAGCAGTGTGTGGCATGCAGCAGTGTGTGGCATGCAGAAGTGTGTGGCGTGCAGCAGTGTGTGTTATGCAGCAGTGTGTGGCGTGCAGCAGTGTGAGTAATGCAGCAGTGTGAGTAATGCAGCAGTGTGAATAAGTCAGCAGCGTACAGCAGTGTGAGGTGTGCAGCAGTGTGCGGCGTGCAGCAGTGTGAGGCCTGCAGTAGTGTGCAGCATGCAGCAGTGTGAGTAATGCAGCAGTGTGAGGCATGCAGCAGCGTGAGGCGTGCAGCAGTGTGTGGCGTGCAGCATGCAGCAGTGTGAGGCGTGCAGCAGTGTGAGGCGTGCAGCAGTGTGAGGCGTGCAGCAGTGTGAGGCGTGCAGCAGTGTGAGGGGTGCAGCTGTGTGTAGCGTGCAGCAGTGTGAGGCGTTCAGCAGTGTGTGGTGTGCAGCAGTGTGTGGCATGCAGCATGAAGCAGTGTGTGGCATGCAGCAGTGTGTGGCATGCAGCAGTGTGAGGCGGGCAGCAGTGTGTGGCGTGCAGCAGTGTGAGGCGTGCAGCAGTGTGTGGCATGCAGCAGTGTGTGGCGTGCAGCAGTGTGTGGCGTGCAGCAGTGTGTGGCATGCAGCAGTGAGGCGTGCAGCAGTGTGAGGCGGGCAGCAGTGTGTGGCATGCAGCAGTGTGAGGCGTGCAGCAGTGTGTGGCGTGCAGCAGTGTGTGGCATGCAGCAGTGTGTGGCCTGCAGCAGTGTGAGGCATGCGGCAGTGTGAGGAGTGCAGCAGTGTGAGGCGTGCAGCAGTGTAAGGCGTGCAGCAGTGTGAGGCTTGCAGCAGTGTGAGGCGGGCAGCAGTGTGAGGCGTGCAGCAGTGTGTGGCATGCAACAGTGGGGGGGAGCGGCAGCCTTTGAAGTGTGATTGAGGCACAGACAAATGGTGGTGTGACGTGGCTGGTTTGTGCAAGCGCATAACTCACATGAACTGTGCGTGATCCGCAAGTTTGGTAGAGTTTTTGAAGTGCTTACTATAATTCTCGCCTATCTATCCCTGCGGGATAGAATAGTCGAGACCTAAAAACTGCCGGTGCTCAGCACCACTGAGACCCAGCCCACTTAAAACCCTGTGGGTAGACTCAGATTTAGAAGGGACGTTCAATGATAGCATGGTGGTCAAAAAACAAGTCAGATAATGTAAGGGGTGGGGAGAATTTGCAACAAGCAGATAGGGGTTTAGGAAGAAGGAAAGAGCCGGGTGAGGGCTGGATATGTTTTAAAAAAGAGGGATGTGGCATAGGAAGCAAAGGACGAGGTGGATCAGGGGCAGGAGAAGCAACACGGAGAATGAAGAAAAGCCGAGAGAGACAGGGGGAAGCAACACGGAGAGTAAACGGGCAGGACCCAATTGAAGGGATGGGCAGGACACAGGACAGAGAGCAAGAAATGAATGCACATATGCATGCTGACAGTAAAATCAAAGAGTAGTTCTATCAATACATGCAACGTCAGTTGTGGAAGGATTCAAGTCAACCAATCAGAGCACTGAGAGGTAAATGCCCCCTCGATGGGACAAAAATAAGAACAGGGAAGAAAACCATCAAATCACGAGGAGACAACTGAAATAGAAAACAAAGTTATCCGAATCATGAACAAGGGCCTGATCCAAAGCCCACTTTATGCATTTTGGAAGAAATAGATCTGGCCAACAGGCAGCAGGAGCTATTTACATCCGAGGCCTAAAAATGAAATCATTGTACATCTATGAATACTATGACTTGGCAAAGTAAGTGCACATGAACCGTGCTTCACCTTTGACCTTTGCCCCCGACTCGGCTCGTCGAACGACTCTTTCGAGAATGGGTTTGAATTTCTAATAATAGTGACTTTCGAGCAGACAGAGTGATGCTGCCGACAGAAATAAGACAACAGTCTAGATCTCTTCTTTGGTTTCAGGATTCCACGCAGCATATTTCCCTGAAATGCTTTTAAAAGAATGAAGGTTTGGAGTTAAGGAATGTGTTTACAGTCAGCCGCTCTGACTTTGCTAGAAATCCCCATGCACTTTGACAGTATACAGACTATCGGGTTGATGTATGACTAACTAAATAGTGCGGATGTTTTTAACAGGAGTACAAGATGTTCATTTTGTTTTCAGTAATCACAGCTATGAATACAACATGCTCAGGTCACACGCTGGGAAATACATATTTGGCAACTCCAGGCTGACCACGTTGAAGATGTGCAATAGCAATGCACTGCCCTGGACACATTTTCGTCTTGACGGTTGTAGTGCATAAATCAGCTTCCCTCAACTATTTAACAACTGCGCATTGCAAAATATTAGAGGCCTCATTTATGAGGCCGTGCGTCACTTTTACGCCGCCGGTGCGTCACATTTTGTGACGCAACAGCAGCGTAAAAAATGTGCCTTGTTTCACCATATTTAGAAAGTGACGCATCTAGGTAGATGCGTCGCTTTGTAAACCCCTGCGCTAAATTATAACTTCGCCAGGTATAATGTATGCAGGGGGGGGGGTTCTGACGCAAGAAACGGTCATAGAAGTGATGCAGTGAAATCTATAATATTTCACTGCGCCACTTCTAGGACACAAATGCGTCAATTTCTTACGCCTGCCTCACAGCAGGCATAAGACTGATGCAGGCCCTTTCACATGGGGCTTGCCCCATGTGAATGGACACATTGCTGGAGTTGCGTCACTTTTGTGACACACTCCAGCAATGCGTCACTTTTGCGCCATACAGATACGTCAGAAATACTGACGTATCTGTAATCCTTGCACCATGATGCGTCATACTGTAAATATAACGCATCATTGGTGTCGCAAGAAGGGCGCAGTGAAAAGTGACGCATCGCTGTTTTCACGCAGCGATGCGTCACTTTTAAAAAATGAGGCCCTAGAAGTCTTCATAGGGTGGGATGTCCGAGAGGAAAGGACGGATCATATAAATTGCACCAGTGCCGCGGAAATGTGATCAAATCTGGGCAATTTTGCACCCAGGGCTGGTAAACCAGTGATATTTGTAATAATAGGCCACTACAAAAAGTACATTTTGGACCAGCTGGTCAGTGCCGAAGTTAATTAAAGATTGGTGCAAAACTTTCCAGCCTCCATGCAGTGCTTAGTTTCTGCAGGTGTTTGCAGATAGTGGGTACCAGGTTTAAATTTTTTAAACCAATGTATTTTTCGTCATCACCCTTTCACCCAGAGAGGAGAGAGGAAGCAGAAATAGTGATTGAAGGAGGATGATAAAGATAGGAAAATAGTAACAAAGCATTGGCATAGGCACTAGGTCTCGCCTTTGGGACCTTATAAGTATTTAGTTATGCAGCACAATATCCTTGTTGCAACAACATTAACTGTTGCATGGCTAAACACTAATAAGGTCTTAAAGGCGAAACCTATTGACTATGCCAATGCTTGTTGATGCAAGCATTCACAACAAAACTGCTTAAAACTAAGAGAAAACATTTATCCTAAGCGATGCTTTTCTCACACCCATTAGTAAGTAAAACTCACAATAAAATGTGATTTTTGTTCATTTAAAATATATATTCAGATACCCAGGTATGCAACATATTACCAGCTAAGGAATGGCCATGACTTACAATCGAAGCTGCACATATGTTCTATGCCCTGCAGTGGTTTTTACGTGTAGTAGTTGAAATAAAGGTATGCATAAGGGCACAAAAGGCTAAATCCAGCAGTGAGATGAAACCACATCGAACAAGCCTTGCAGTAGCAGAGCCGTTTTCATCTGCAATGTGCCCTATGTGATGCAGTAAGCAGTGTTCCCTCACACTAGTTATTGTGTTGTAAAATGGTAATGACATGGAATTTTGGTGTGATTTTATGGTAATGAATGAGTGAATGTCCTTTTATTAATTGCTTTGCTTCAAGTACCTTGTTTTATTGGGCCCATGTATTATTAACACTGGCAGCCATAAATATATATGCTTTCTATTGAAGCAGTAACGCAACACAAGCCGAGCTCAGGAGGCACCATGCCCACAGGAGGGCATGGTGTGAGACAAAGTCACCCTGCACTCTAACTAGCCCATAAAACCCGGGCCCTGTAATTAAGTCGATGCGGCCCGAGAGCGCTAATTACGGCCTGTTGATGACTGCCGTAAATTGTGGCATCCCCAGACAAAGTCAAGATTGCAGAGCAATGACATGCTTCTAAGACTCACGCCAGCAGCCCATGACACTTGCATTCACAACCAGCAAATGAACACGCACAGCCTTTAATATGGCTAATAAAAGGCCAGCTCTGTGTCAAGGCGAAGGAAGGACAAATGAGCCCGTGACATGGGCAGTGGCCACAGGGAGTGGTAAATAAACGCTTTCACCTGTCCATTACAATGTATGTAAACAATGGATTTTGGGGTGCATAAAAGAATAGTCAACGTTCGTGACAGAATGCCTCAAAAATCAGGAATGACACTGTATAAAGCATTAATAAAAACATTACACCGTGTCCCAGAAAAATCGCATCTGTGCTCCGGTCTTTCTGCCTTTGTGTCTCCTGGAGTATAATGGTTTAAATGTGGGTGGTCTGTTTACTTGATGCTGGTGACATAAAAAACAAGCATAAACACTGCAACACCAACATGCAAGTTAGGAAAAAATAGCTCGAGATAGAGATAACAAGCTGTGATGGAGAAAAGACAGATGGCGGCTGCACGCGTTCACGTGCACCTGCACGCAAGCTTGAGGCCAGCCAACAAAAGCCTCTGGTAGCACTTTGAAAACCCCCTTACTAAAGTCGAGCAAGCAGCGCATGCGCTGCTCTAGGATCGACCTAAAACGTTGTGGTGAAAAGGGTTAAAAAGAACCTGCAAAGCTGACAATAATAGTGTAGGCTGGTGAAAGAAAGTGTCACTCAAGCCCTTGGAAGTAATAAAGAAACAGAAATGTTCAGGGACAATTAGGCGTACATCGCCCTTTTGATAGGGAGGGGGAGGAGGGCACGGAAAGGCACTGAAACAGGATCTCTTCCATCCCCTCCCAAACCCCTACCCCATGGTTGAGGTGAATTGACACATGGAAGTGTTGCTAGCCTCGTTGCTCTTACCAGCACAGCACTACCGGCATTAAATTACCTCTCTCTCGTTATTTAATTACGGGGAGGGTAATTAACAGCCATTATTGAACAGGGCACTCTTGCCATGGTATGGCTCTGTAGTACTTTTGAAATCCGGTTGCACTTTACAATTCTGGCGTTCTTGTTGGCTGGAGTCAGGAGGTGCACCTAATGTGTATTGTTGCTGTGTGGTAATCTGTGGGAGATCCTTAACCACGGTGAGATGGACTGTCACCTCAGGTAAGGCCTACCTGTGCAGCATTGTATGTACGAGTTACTCTCTGACTGTCGTGTTCCTGAGGCACATAGAACTACAGCCAGCTACATAGATTATAGTACCATTGTAACAGATGAGAGGGGGCAGGTTGTTAGAGAGGCTGCTCTCAGACACATGCTTTCATTGCACTGCGTGCAGTCTCGGCCCTGAAGCTCCGAAAGGTTCAGTAATCCTCCACTCTGCTACGGGGCTGTGCACAGTGAGGTGCAACCCCCCCCCCCCCCTGTTTCATTACTTTTTACGGGTTGCCATTTTTATTTGTGTCTCATTGTGGTCAAAACTGCATTTTGAGACACAGGTCTGCACAGATTACTGACCTGTGGTTCAACATACACATTTGCAATGTGACAGCGCGTCCTGTGAATCCTGTGCCGTGAAGAGACACAGCAACAACATTTTCCCGAGTGTGGTTGGGACTTCAGAGGCCGCATACTGCAATCCGTGGGCAGCTGTCTGCTCCCGCCAATGCCCAAAGCTGGAAGTTGCAGCGTAAGCTGTCAGAAATGCTTACATTTTGCAAATGGCTACTCATTTCATGCTACAGGTTTATTTGAAAAGTCAATTTCCAGTCACAATGAGGGGGAAGCACTGAGGTGGCTCCTCAAAAGTAAAATATCTTTGTTAATGTGGCCTCCTATACTGTATACCGTGTGTAAAGAGCAGTTTGAAACTCACGAAATCCCATTCCTGTATGGTGCCAAAGTAATAGACTATATGCACAACATGGTGTAGAACAGTAGGGTAAGCTATATAGAGCTAGATGTATTGTTTTATATGCAATGCACAGCAGCATCAAAGTTTGCTTTGCAGCATTGCTGAAGAAAACACAGCGCAGCGCAATATTTAAAAAGACTGGCCTGGTAAAGGAGTCATCCTTTGCACTGGCATTCAAACAAGGGTGCCTCCCACCATGGTGCAGAGGTAAGTGTGCTCTGTCTAGTGTGGGTTTTATGCTTGAGGCATATCCTTACAGTACAAATTACTCTGCATAATGTGTAAACTCAGGGGCTTATTTCTTATAGCCCTGTTTCACTTTTGCACCACGTAAAGTGGTACATGTGTGATGCAGGGCACAAAAGCCACCCTGCGTGGCTTTGAGTGGCCTCATAAACCTTGAGTAAGGGGATGCAGTACAAATCACCCTCCGCACTTCTGAACCCGGGAGGCGTTCCATGGGCATTGCAGTGGGTTTTCCCACGCATCACCCATGGAATGTGACGCTGCCCAATTACAAAGTGATGTAGACCTGGGGGAAGCGTCAAAGCCATACATCTCCTGAGGGGAGGTGTAACAAGCAGAAATATGTTAATTTCTCCATGTTTTCTCCTCTTTCCATGTGTGTTGCATTCTGCACAGTGCGAGAAGCAGAAACATAAAATGGTATCTCAAATACCATTTTATGTTTCTGCTTCTTGGCCTGTGAGAAAGCAGAACGGTATGCCAAGTTGGGGGCAGGCGGGACGGTATGTGTGGTTGGGGGCAGGCGGTTGGGCGAGTTGGGGAGGAGTGGCTTGCCCACGGTTGTGGGCCCTGACTGTTTGGTCGGCCCTCTGGGGCCTACCAAATCAGTCATGCACACTCTCCATTTTCTCTATGTAGGCTGCATGCAGACTACATAAAGAAAATGGTCTCCCTACAGGCACCCGGCTGGGATGCCGTCTGCACCAATCACAATGCCACTGCAGCTTTGTGATTGGCTCAGGGGAGGAGAGGGAGGATACCTGCTTCCTGTTCCCCTGAAGCAACAAGAAATCGTGGGACCCAGCCAGCAGCGGAGGTGGCAAGAGACCTGGTGAGGTACGTTTTTTTATTTTTAAATTAAAATGGAAAACGCCTCATTGGATTGTTTTTGTGCAGGAAGGTGCCCCTTCCTCCACAAAAACAATCCTGCCTGCAACAAAGACACTCTTGCTCCAGGGTGCAATGGGTGCCTACGTTGGCACTAGGCTGTCTGCTGAGCTGTCCTATGCCAAAAGGCCATACATGAGTAACTCAGAGTTTACCTTGCAAATTAAACGACCCGTTTAGTGCCATGTTAGCGCCAGTGCAAAGCTTTACTAAATATCGGCCCAAATATCCACAGTTCATATTTGCTTTTCTATTCTGGCAGTCTGTCATTGTGACTAAAGACTGGATGCCAGAGTCGAAGTTATATTAAACAGACCGCAGCGTCCCTGAGCTATTTGTCTAAACATTTTGCAGCTTTTGAGCACGAGTACAAAACGTTTATTTAGCTTTAGTTAAAGACAAATTTAAACTAACAGCCTGCAATTGCGCAATGCAAAATCCATTTCAACATTTTTGGCTTTGACTTTAATTAAGAGAAAACGTACTAGGAAACCTCCCAGCCTTGAACATAGCGATCTTTGCAACTGAGAGAAAACAACGAGCCCGCCTTAATTATGAAACCAAAATAACTTTCAAAATCCGTCCAAGTGTAAGGATTCAACTCTCCCCTGCTCTCCAGCAAACAGGCCTTCATCAGAGGGTGCAGGTAATGCAGAGAGACAATACCGACGGGGGAAATGGCAACACTGCGGGGTTCAGTTTTTCTGGCCCTCGTTCAAGTGCCACAGGACAAATGGGCAATAACTGAGTAATAACTCGCATTTATTTTCCGTATTCCCTGCTTCAAAATAGAGAATACTCGTTTTTTCCTGCATAAATTCACCTGGCAAAATGTGAGAATGGAGAAACCACTGTGTTAGTGCGAACATTTGGGACAACTTTAATGTGAATTTGGGCACGAAGGCCTGTTCGCTTTTGAATCAGCATTGCTGCTGCCATTGTAATGGAGGCTTCAGTGTCTTTGCAGAAATGCTAGCCGCAGCCTCTGTTTCCAGGCAACATAGTTCCAGACATTGAGGATAAAACCCTCTGCCCACCTTCTGTAAATGAACTAAAGAGCAATCATAACCTGAGAAACTCCTGGCCTCTATCGCCTCAACATTCCCTGGGCGTCAGCCATTGATTCCTAAGCACTGTCAATATTGTGCCTAAAAGATGGCCCTGGTGGTGGTATCCATTCCAAAGAGGTGTCTTTGTAAGTAAGGCTACTAGATAACGCCATGTCACCACCAAGAACACAGTGCTCAAGTACTGTGCTTGTCTTTTCAAAGCAATGTTATCAATTGCATTTGTTCCATTTTATCAACTGAAGTGAACCAGGACAACAACTCCCAGAAAGCATCAGGTTATTAAACATAAACGCAGTAATGAAACAATGCATCCGAGGTGACATGGATTCATCTGGTACCTTTGCCTGCAATCCTCCATTGGTTCAATTGGATCAACTGAAGGGAACAAGGACAAGAACTTCCAAAAGGCATTCGATTATTATATGAAAAACAGAAATGCCACATTGCATCCTTGGTGGCATGTAACCTTACTTGCAGTCCTCCACAGCCATTGCAATTCAGGGCTACACATTTTCTGTAGCCTTCAGGACAATGATGACATCTGCACACTCTTGCTAATATGCTTATGGCCATCCAATGAAGATAGAACCTGGCTGTGGGAACGGTCCTAACTGTGCACAACAGACGTTGGAACCAACCTAAAGTGAGACTACTTCATACCAGCTATAGGGTAAAATACAGTTTTAATCAAAGAGGACACTGTTCCAAGTCTTGGGTGCTTAATGTCACCCAGTCAGTGTAGGGAAAGAAGGATAGAGTAAAGAGTCAGAAGAGAGGAAAAAGAGAGAGGCAGAGGTACATCCCCAGTATCAAGGATCCAATCCTGAAGGGGAGGGCTTGGTATTGCCTCTTACTGGCCCTCACACACCCCGAGAGATGTCATGCTTCATCATTGGGCTTTTTTTTTTGATGAAGCATGACATCTCTCAGGGTGCGTCAGCAGCTTGAATTGGCATAGCTTCTGTACGGGGATCCAGTGGAGTTTCTTAGGTGGGGTTTGATGTGGGTTTGTCGGGGAAGGCCGAAGATGAGTCCAGCTGTGGCGTTGTGTATGGTCTGAAGTCTATGTAGCAGGTGTGAGGCGATTCCTACGTAGAGGGAATTTCTGTAGCCCAGTCGGTTTGTGAAGAGAGCTTAAGTCACAATGTGTTTTGTGTGTAGGGGTAGCAGGCACAGGAAATGGTGTTGAGCTGTGATTTCAAGGTGAGCTTGTTGTCAATGATGATTCCAGGTTTCGGATGTGGTAGGAGGGAGTGGGTGCCCGTCCTAGGTCTGATGGCCACCAGGAGTTGTTCCATGTGTTGCTGCTGTAGCCAAAGGACAGCACTTCCGTCTTGTCTTTGTTCAGCTGGCAGCAGTTGTTCTTCGTCCAGTTGGTGACATTTGTTATGTATCTGTTGATGTTGGTTCTGATGGTGGTGGGGTCTCAGTGAGTCAGAGGATGAGTTGGGTATTGTCTACTTTGGAAACTATGTTGAGTCCGTTGGATCTGACGACGCTGGCCAGCGGGGTCATATATGCGTTGAAGACCGTGGGGCTGAGGGATGAGTCCTGGGGGACACCGCAGGTGATCTCCTTGGGTTCAGAGAGGAAAGGTGGGAGGTGAATCATCGGGGTTCTTCTGGTGAGGAAGGAGGTGATCCATCTGAGAGCGTCCCCTTGGATGCCAATGTGGTAGATTCTTTTGATCAGGGTGGTGGGATACAGTGATGAAGGCTACTGAGAGGTTGAGAAAGATCAAAGCTGCTGTTTCTCCCGGTTGAGGAGGGTTCGGTTGTCATTGGTGGCTGTGATCAGGGCGGTTTCGGTGCTGTGATGTCTGTGGAAGCTGGATTGGGAGGTGTTGAGTAGCTGGTTCTGCTCCAAGTGTAAAAGAAGAACGGGGAATGGGGTCAAGCACAATTGCACCTATCCTTAGTACTACTTTGTATAAATGTTTAGGTGCCACGGACCGGAGATTCAAAAGCCCATAAATCTCCTAAGACAAAGATTGTCATCCTCACAAAATAAAGCACACAATGGCCCAGCACACTAATTGTAATTATTCCATCAAATTTTCAACAGTGACAATAATTATGTACAGTGCTTATTTCAAATCAGTGATAGCAAAACAGTGGAGTTGTTTGCAGTGCATTCTTTATTTCTTTATTTTTTCTTCAGATAAAAGACTGCAGCCGTAGCCAACGCGTTTCGTCCTTCACGGACTTCTTCAGGGCAGAAATTATTGTTGTTTTATATCTTTGACAAATATTTTCAGTATATCCCCAATCAGATTCAGCTTGATCTCAAATTGCCTTATTAGTATTTCTTTCTTGTATATTCACAACAATTGTGGTAAGTGACTCTTGTACCGGATAATCAGTCCTGATCGAACGTTACCATTCCTAATGCATTTCAGAAAAAGGTTCAGGCCGGCTCCATAAATGAATCCGACAGTCACAAGTTGAATGTAGGAAGGGTGATAGAAGGCCTTCGATCCTCGATTAAGTTTTGGAATCCATTACACCTGTCTGTCATGGATAGAGTGGCTTTGGCCAATTTGTTTTTTCTGCTATGGTGCCTTTATGTGTTGCAAGGAGCTAATTATGTGATTCCACATTCGTTGTTAACTGTGTTGGACAAAATATTGGTGGAACTGATTTGGGTAGGAAGGAGGAACAAGGTTAAACTAGCCACCCTAAAATACGAATGGGAGAAGGGCAACATAGAGGTTTCAGACAAGGAGCTGTAGTACATGGCAGCTCAACAACATGCAGTGCACTGGCTGAAAGATGAGGAGAACTGGGAGAGAAGGGGTCATATGGTGATGAGCCTGTGCCGAACCTGCTAATTAAAGCCCACAGCAGTGCCAACTCCTCTGCTCCATATAAACAGACAGATTTGTGTGGTCTGTGATACAGCGGGTAAGACGGTCTTGAAACATCAGAGATGTCAACATGGAACCATTATCCTTTTATCCAAATTGCTCATAACATGGCAGTGGAGAACTGGAAACTGAGTTGATGTTTGACCTTAGTTGATTTTTAGCCTAAGAACAGGTTTTTGACATTCGAAGGGGTCAAGAGAGTTTTGGTATAGGAGGAGGTCAGTTCTTACAGTATGCCTGTATAGCTTGTACTGCCAGGGACATATGGTCCACAGTCCCGGAAGCACCTGCGCCTACACAAACAATGGTAATTCGTACTTGACCTGCTAAGATTGGTTTGTAGTTTTTAAAGAGGGATGACGGACTCTTGGAGAGGGAAAAATTGCAGACACGCTTGGCTGAGTATCTTACTGATAAAGAATGGGTGATAGCATGCCAGAGCATGAAGACCATATCAAGTAACACATGCTTTAAGTTAATTCAGCCCCAATGCAAATGAGGGAATTTATTTGCCTCTGCACCCATGCCGGATTACTGAAGAGGGCACGGAGGCAAACATGCCTTTAGGTTTAAATCTGTTTATTAGTTTTAATAGTGAAAAACAATACAGGAACGTCTCACCTACATCACCGGCCGCTGAGGAACAATAGCAGGTGAGGGAAAGAAGAAGTAGAGGAATAATAGCAGACAGAAAGATGGGTGTAGTAGTGAAGAAAGGGAAGAGGAGGTAACCTATCTGTTTGTGGTAGAGGCCTTCAATGCGTGGATGAATAGTGTTGCCTAAGCCATGGTTTGGAGACAGAGGCAGTTACAGCTCTAGAGGGGCGCAATCATTGACATGTTCTGCAGGTATGAGATGAAGTATGCGCAAGTAAGCAGGGCAGGTCAATCTCTGAATTCCTTTGAATGGAACCGTAGGCAAGGTCCCCAAGTCTTGTCAAATTGAGGCACCCTTTGGTCGGTAGACACCGTCAGCTTTTCTATGACGAGGAGGTCCCAGATTTTAAAAAGCCAGTCTAAGTGGGTGGATATTTTGGCAGTGCCCCAATGTGCTAACAAAGCTTGCTTGACAGCACATAGGGCTGGAGTGGTAGCGCACCCCCGTGTGGGTCAGGGCATTTGAGAGACCCAGCAGATTATAACTCCCAACTTGTCTGCAGCCCCTACTGTAATATGAGTCTCCATCCCGCTTCGACTGAGCTGTTCGTGCAGGGGCATACTACCAATACTATACTACCTTGAGGAACATATCTTTGCCTGAAGTGCTGCATGCTGAGGTGTTAGCTTGCACCTGGATGTCCAACCTTTCTTTAGATGTGAAGAAACACTCATATCCTTTTCGCACTGCGATTGAGCCATTGATTTAACCGGGCCTGCAATGTATTGAGAAAGGCGTATGTGTCAGAGAGTATGTCGAATAATAAACCATTTCTCAAAGGCAATATGGGGCAGCTAGCATGGGGGTGAATGGAAGGTTGTTTGACCCAGTGGTAGATAGCAAGGTACTGCCAGTGTGAGGTGGAGGGTATAATCCATAATAGCTTTGGATCTGGGGAAAGTCCATTGGCCTTGTGTGGTTAAAAAAAAACATATTTGTTTGCAGTTAGCATGCTGCCATTGTACGTAATCGGTGCCCTGACGAGCTGGAGGACAGTCAGGATTCCCTATGATCAGGGTTTGGGAGAGATACGAGTGGACAACTGCTTTGGAACCTGCACCCTTTCCAAGGTCCCCAGTATGGCCCTAAGGACATGTGAAATGTATACCCCAGGTGGTCTGTGATGTTTGGACAGCCAAGGCACCTTCCAGATATGGATCACAGTGATCACCTAATCAATGAAACACCACTTCTTCTCTGAGGAGGGCCTGGCCCATTCTACCAAGTACTGAAGTTGTCCAGGTTGATAGTAGTGTGTAAGGTGGGGAACCCGAAGGCCGCTCTCCGCCGGGGACTAGTATGCCTGCTTTTTGGCTATTCAGGCTTTCATGCCCACCCAGATCTAATCTTCTACAAGGTGCTGCAATTTTCTCAGTACCTGTAGTAAACGTTGCAAAGGTAACATCTGCATAATATACAATACCTAAGGCAGAAGATTCATTTTAATCACTGCGAGCCACCCCAGCTATGAAAGAGTGTCGCTTTTCCAGGACTCTAGCTCAGACAGCGCTTTTGTGAGAAGGGTGCCATAGTCTGCAGTCTGGCAGGGAGTGGATATGTAGGCCCAGATAAACCACTTCCTGTTTAGCCTACATAAACCTACATAAATAGCCTATATAAAGGGGAAGAGGCTCTTAAGAGTAAGTTGGTCAGCTTTTGGGACTGTCGGGTTGAGTATCTGTGATTTCTGTAGGTTGACTTTAAACCTCGAGGCTTTCCCAAAGGCCTCCAATTCCTTCATAAGTTGCGGCAGAGATGTGAGTGTATGCGTCAGGGCTACCATAAAGTCACCCGCATAGAAAGTGAGATTGTGGTTCCTCTCTCCCATGGTGATACCTGTTATTGTGGGGTTTCTTCTGATGCGCTCTGCAAAGGGCTCCATATACAGGGTAAAAAGGAGTGACAAGAGGCAGCCTTACCGAGTGCAGCATGCAATGTCGGAGGGCGAGGATGTCATGTCATTAACCTGTACAGCTGAGGGGGGCCGTATACCTACACCAAATCCAGGCTCTGAACTATTCACCAAAGCCACTTTTTGGACAACCAATTGCAGGCAGGTAGGGCCAGTGGACCCGGTCGAACGCCTTCTCAAAATCAGTGGCGTACGAAGGGGGGTCTGGTGGGTGTGGGCCGCCCCGCTTGTCATTACTGAGGGGGGTGACAAAATGGCAAAAATATGTGTTTTAAATACATACTTTTGCCATTTTGTCAAGCTGGGGGTGACAAGTGTCATCACTGAGGGGGTGACAAAATGGCAAAAATATGTGTTTTAAAAACATATTTTTGCCATTTTGGGGGTGACAGGAAATTTTCCGCACTGCTCAAAACGACAAAAGTACAGGCTCCCAAGAGCTCAGGGTTTTATCCAAAATGTGACTAAGGTGTTTGGTGTTGTCACTATAGCCCCTCTCAGGTAGAATCCCTACCTGGTCTGGGTCCACCAGGCTCTGCATATATATGGAGGAAGTCGAGTTGCCAATGTGGTAGTAAAGATCTTGGCATTAACATTCAAAAATGACATCGGCCAATATGATGAGCAGTACATAGGGTCCTTGCCAGGTTTGGGCAATACCATAATAATAGCCTGTTTCCTGGTATCCATAAGGGAACCCATGGTGCTAAACAAGTTATATTGGTAAGTGATTATGGGAACCAGTGAGGCTGAAAATAGTTTCTAAAAATCAGAGATATAGCCATCTTGCCCCAGGGCTTTGCCTGACTGAGAGATTGCTGCCATCACCTCATTCATCTGGATGTTGTGATCCAAAAGCGAGGCATCTTGTGGCATTAAGAGGTCCAATGGGGACAGCGCTAGGTATGTAGAAGCGGCATCCATCTCCAGCACCTCCACTGAATAAAGAGTGGCATTAAAGCACTCTAAGGCCTGAGCGATATGCTCATCCTGGAATAGACCGATGCCCTGTGGTCCCTCAATTTCAGTCACCCCGTTGTCTAATGGCTTGGGCCTGTAAGTGGTGTGCCAAGAGAACTCCTGCTGTGTTGCCCCCTGCATAGTATTTCTGCTTAGTACGTAAAAGAGCGTATTCTGCCCTATCCATTTCTAGGGCTTTAAGCTGTTTGCATGCTAAGGTGAGCTGATGGCGTACTTTGTTAGAGCCTGTTTGTTTGTGTGCCTTTTCCAACTCCTGCACCACCCCTCTAGACTGGTTCTCTTATCTCTTCTATTCTGATTAAGATGGGCAGCTATGGCTATTAGCTAGCCTCAAATCACTGCCTTCAGAGTGTCCCACAAGAGTGCTATGGGCGCACAAGGTGCACCTTTGGTTTCCAAGAAGTTGCCAATCGCTCCCATTATCTGTCTGTCTGTTGCCTCATATGTTAAGAGTTTGAGGTTAAAGTGCCTGGTACTGTGTTGAGGGGTGAGGCCAGGTAAGTGTATAGTGATGCTAACTGGGGAGTGGTCAGAAAGGGCAGCCACTCCAATATTGACAATGGTTGTGAATGCCAGTAGTCGCAAGGTCGTCAGGAAGAGGTCTATCCTTGCCTAGGTCTGATGCTCAGAAGAAAAGAAGGTGTAGTCCTTCTCTGTGGGATGGTGTCTACGCCATACATCTATAAGTCTCTAGGTATCTAGTTGTTGATGAGCCTAAGGTGGAAGTGAACCTGTTTATCCCACCTGCATCACCGACCTATCCAGGTCAGCATCACATACCAAATTATATGATTGGCCCACGTCCTTCCTCTCCGGCAGAACCCAGAGCCCTCCGCCTCCCACCCTTCCGATCCGAAGCCACCGACATCATCTGCGGCGTCCCCCAGGGTTCATCTCTCAGCCCGACACTGTTCAACGTCTACATGGCCCCCCTCGCACAAGTGGCCCACCATCACAACCTCAACATAATCTCCTAGGCCGACGACACCCAGCTCATCCTCTCTCTCACCAAGGACCCACACACCGCCAAAACCAACCTCCACGAGGGAATTAAGGCCGTCACCGACTGGATGAGGAGCAGCCGTCTGAAGCTGAACTCGGACAAGACGGAGGTCCTCATCCTCGGACCCACCCCCTCAGCCTGGGATGACTCCTGTTGGCCGACCACACTGGGAACAGCACCAACACCCACTGACTATGCACGCAACCTAGGGTTCATCCTCGACTCCTCCCTCTCCATGCCTAACCGTGTCAACTCCATCTCCTCCTCCTGCTACAACACCCTCCGCATGCTCCGCAGGATCTACAAGTGGATCCCGACTAAAACAAGAAGAACAGTGACACAGGCCCTCGTCAGCAGAAGACTGGACTACGGCAACGCACTCTACGCAGGAATCCCAGCCAAACACCTACGACGACTACAATACATCCAAAACGCCTCCGCCCGACTGATCGTCAACGTCCCCCGCCGCAGCCACATCACCCCCCACCTGAGGGACCTACACTGGCTCCCCGTCAACAAGAGGATCACCTTCAAGCTCCTCACCCACGCACACAAAGCACTCCACAACGCCGGACCAGCCTACATGAACAGCAAACTCAGCTTCTACACCCCCACCCACCAGCTCCGTTCCGCCAGCTTCGCCCTCGCCGCTGTCCCCCGCATCCAACGAATGGCCTCCGGCAGCAGATCCTTCTATTACCTCGCCGCCAAGACCTGGAACACCCTCCCTTCCCACATACGGCAGACCCAAGACCTACTCGCCTTCAGAAGACTCCTCAAGACCTGGCTCTTCGAGCAGTAGCAGCACCACCCCCCCACCCCCCTTCCCCATAGTGCCTTGAGACCCTCACGGGTAAGTAGCACGCTTTACAAGTACTATGATTGATTGATTGATAGTCCCCTCCAGTCAGAATGTCAGTATCAGTAGTGGCCATCACTTGTCCCAGTGCTTTACTTGTCATTGCTAGCACAGGGTTGCCTAAGGGTAGCCATGCGCTTTACAAATACTTATAAATAATGCGCTCTACAAATACTTATTAATAATAATACTAATAATAATCAAGGATAAAAGCCTCTTGATGCTCATTTGGGGCATATAAAGTGGCAAGTTTAAATGAATATGTCTGCATAGCGATGTAAAGAGACAAGAGTCTACCAGGAATTTCAGTTTGCGTCTGGACCAGAATTCAGGAAAAATGTGAGGCCAGTAAGATCGTCACCCTGCCCTCCTACCTATACCAGGTGAGAAGTACTGGTGGTCAAACCAATTGGATCGCAAGTACCTCCAGTCTGCCTTAAGAAGGAGTATCTCTTGGCTTAAACAGATATCACACTTGGATTCTGGTAACATAGACAAAAACGCTAGATGCTTCGATGGTGTGTTGAGGCCCCTAACATTATGGCTAATTATTCTAACCATCGGTCATACTGTGGGGGGCTTGTATGTGTGAGGCCCATGGGAGATTTGTCCGCGATAACATGGTGCATATGTATGAAGGCATATTTGTGTGAACAGAGCTAGATAGGTAAAGGAAGGAGAAAAGAGGAGCAGAATAACATAAAAAAACAATAACAAACAACAACACTAAAGCGGTCCCTTCCTGAGATCATGATGAGTAATTTAGATGGGACTCCATGTCTCGGCTGCCAGGTTTGGGCTTGCATCAGTCCGCAGGGTCAGGGAGCCCTGCTACCTACAGTAGAGTGACCCAGTGTGGTTGAGCAGGGTTCCGAACATGTCAACAGGACATTAGGAGAGTGTTCAAGTGTGTGTGTGCCATGAGAGGAGAACATGATAGTAGGCCCTCGAATATCATTCAGCACACTGCATCCTCAAATGCAATGCAGTGTGCGCAACGAAATTCATTTGATTTATTTAAATGTTTACTTACCTGCAAACCTCCATTATCAATACATTACTAACCCCCACCCTGCCCCTCCCCCTCCCCCTCCCCACGTCACCGCCCCGGCAGGTACTCCCCTACCGACCGCGGCTGCGGATGCATACATTGATAGCAAATCCCTTTCTCCTGGAGCAATTCTGTAATAGGCCCCAGCAGACAACAACATTGTAGGGTGATAGTGTAGAGGTCCTGATAGAGCTAGACCTTGTTGCCCTAATAGTCAATTGCATTGCAATCTCGCACAGCCACCATGATGGCCTCCTTCTTTTTGTAATAGTGCAGACTGGTCAGAATGTCTTGTGGCATGCCAGGGTATTTAGCGGTTCAGCACGCCCTGTGTGTGCTGTCCAATAGAATGCCTTGCTGAGCAACATCTGGCACCACATGGTAAAAAAGCCTTTGGACATAGTCTTCTAGACTCCCTGCTGCTACTTGGAGAGGCACTCCATTAATTCTGTAATTGGCCCTTTGAGACCTATTTTCAAGGTCCTCCAGCTCCGCATTTCTATCCTGTAAGTCCAGCAGTTCATGACGATGTGCATCGAGTTTCTCTCCATGGGAGTCACCACTTTGTTCAAGGATGTTACCCTCTCACCCAGTTCACCAATCTCGCTCTTTGATGTCTGCTGACATTTCCTCTTTAAGGGTCACAATGTCTGCCCGCAAAGTATGAAAAAGAGTCTCTAAGAAGGCCCGGATGAACAGCGCGTCTTTACCCACATGGTCAGAGTTGGTGCTCTATGTTACGGACAATGTTGAAGGGGAGTTCTCCCAATGATGTTGTGCTTTTTTGCCTGGGGGCTTGGTGAGTGGGTTCTTTATGGAGTTGTCTTTCTTGTTAGGAGGTTGGCCCGCCATGGTTGCTCCAACAAGTTGTAAGGAGGCCTGACGTAAGGCTAAGTGGGTGATGGGCTCAGCTCCCCAGGAAATGATAGACCCCACCATGGGAGATCAATTATCTGCTACGCCTTGCTCAGCAGCATCCCCACGAGGTCCCGATGTGAAGAGGGTTGAGTCGACATTCAAGAGTGGGAAGGAAGGTGTCAAGAGTCGAGGAGCCCAGACAGCATAGTAAAGGGGCGTGTCACCTCTGGGCCCGGGGGGATCAAATGTCCCAATCCGCAAATGTGTTCCATCACAGCAGCTGGGCCTTTACACCCAACAAGGGTGATCACAGCAGCCAGCAAAGCAACTGTAGCACTGATGTGCAATAAGGGTGAGCGTTGCCACAGAGTTTACCAGGGGAGGTGAAGCGTGGGTGACAGGTGGATAGGAAATCTAAGTCAGCAGCATAAGGGGGAGCACAGGCTTTGTAGTTTGGTGCCTCTGAGGGGTGAAGTATGGAAGTCCCCAGCTCACCTGTAGGCCTTAGGCTGATCGGCCTGTCCTCATCATGTCAGGCCCCGGCTACTCCAGGTCACAGTGGGAACTAGGTGGTTATACAGCTACACTGACATTGGGGGCCCTGGGCTCCTTACTGCTTCAAGTCAACACTCAGCAGGGAGCGCACAGCACACTAAGTCCATCACCTGCAGGCGGCCCAAGCCATCTATGCCGCCCATGTCAGGAACCAGCCTCCAACCAGTGGCGGGGCTTTCTGCAGGGCGAGGGGTCTGGGCACACCCATTGGTCCTGCCACAGGCAGGTCAGGGGCCCTGTCCATTCGCTGTAGGCAGGCAGAGTGGGTTGCAAGGATTCCGGCTGGGTTTCTCTTATTCCCACTCATGGGAGCTGCTATGGCCGGTTAGGACCACTCCGTCTGGCCTCTCACGCCTTCTGCTAGGGATTAGTGTGCCATGTGACTCACAGCAGTATTGGTCAGGCCCCACCTGATCATTTCTAGGAGCTCACCATCTTGATGTTATGCAGGCCCAGTCAGGGGGCAGCTAGTCTCCCAAAACAGTGAGGAGGAGGTGGTTCAAGGCTGTCTGCATACCATTCCCCACCAGTCTGACGGTCTCCTGTGGTCTGATGGAGGCTGGATGAAGCTCGGACTTCTACCATTAAAAGCGAGGTGGGCGGCGTAGGTCCATAAGTTTGCTTCCACTCTGGCACTATCTTGGACACACACCCCAAACATGCTTTTAGGCAGCACACTGAAAGTGCGCCACAAAAAGAATAGACTCATTCACTGCCCCTCCTAAAGGCAGCCCACTGGAAGGATGAAAGGGAGTCCCATGGTCACTCAATGCACATGCCTGCAAGAGGATCTCTAATCGCTCTTAGATGTGCACAGAGAAACATGGATCAGCTTTTAAACAGCTGCACCATATTTCTGTTGAATTCACTGCCCTGGGGGCAGTGTGAGTTCGCAGCTGCCCTGAGGGCAGACATTAAATATAATGGGGCATGCTTTCCTTCCTTGCACCCAGCGCACCTCCATAAAAGTGCACCATGGCGCAAACAAGAAAGTGCACCCTATCTGTAGTAGGGTTCCAGATGTCACGCTGAGGGAGCGCGTTTTTTTTAATGCCACCTGGGAATGCCTAATGATAAACAGTTTCTGGGTTGAGGTTACTCGCAGGCTTTGAGACAGCACAGGAAAAACTCAACCACCTGCAATGAAACAGTCTTTGCTGAGAATAATTCCAAAAAAAGAAAACAAATTGCATGGGCAGGAAATTCTATTTATTTGGAACAATATTAGCCAAGAGAAGGATTGCCATACAATGGTTACGGGCTAGACCCGACCTATTGATAGTTGGGTTTAGGATATGATGGAAAGGGCTGCAGCAGAGGAAACCCAAATGAAGAAAATGTGAAGGGGTGATAAACTCCCTGGAGACCTGATGGAATGGGCTAAGATTATCCATTTGCTATCTGATGCACAGGGATCTATGCCTCTATGAACAAAGTAAGGGAACACAATCTTTATCATTGACAGTTAAAGAGACTATGAGGGAAATTTTGAAACGTGGATTATAAGTAGTTGGGGTATTCACCATCAATTAGTACTAATACCACAATCACTATTAGGGCCAGTCAAGTCTCAATAAATTAATCCTTGCTCAACCCTTGGTAGTTAGGCAAAAGAGCAGTCAGGCTTAACTTAGGAGACAGGTACGTGCAAAGCATTTGACACAACAGAATTAAAATGCAACGCCAATTTATTAAGAATATTTGTATTTTTAAAACAACACCAAAATGAGAAAAATCCAATCTGGGAACCAGATATATGAATTTTTATAGAATAAATCAAAAATTGTGCATTTTAGTACCAAAAAGCTGGTATTGCTGGACCAGGACAAAGTCAAAACTATAGCCCTACTACGATGGAGCATGGGCCGGATAGGATGAGGGCTTGGTCCTGGTCAAAAGTTTACCTTCAGCTCGTCGGTGGATCCTTGGGCTTCTCGGATCTAAAGTTCAATTTAATCATGGCGGCCTGCAGCAGCGCGATACCTCAATGAGCTCTGGAAGTGTTTGTTCTCAACACCAACAGTCAGGAGCTCCGGAGCTGTCAGTGGGACACACCAGCGCGGTCAGCCCGATTCGCGATTCGATGACTGCGGCTTGACTCTCGATGTTGAGCTGATCTCCTCCTGGAGCTTGTCTGCAAAACTTTCCAGAAAGTTTCCAAACTTTGAGATCTGTTTGTTTCTGAGTTCCTTTGGGGACAATATAGCTCGCATAGCTCCAGACAATGTTTCAGAGACTGGATTGCTTTTGTTGGCTGGGGGCCTCATGTAAAGGTGGTGATGGGGAAACAAAGGTGGTCCTACAGGGTCCTCTTTGCCCCATACAGGTAGATGCATGCAGGGGTAAACATGTTGTGCTCACTTGTGTACAAGCATCCCCCCAGTACATGCCATGCTGGAACGTGCTGTGGGGGTCCCATGACGGGGCAGTATTAAAGGCTCAGTGAGCCTTTTACTGCACCGCCGCAGAAATGCCACGCTGCCCACCAGCCAGACAACAATTTATATTGTAATCTGCCGGGCAGGTGATGTGGAAGCAGGGCGGTGGGGAACCGACAAACTCTTAATGAGGCCCTAGGACTACATTTCCCACAATGCACCTGCACTGTACAGGAAAAATCTAGATGCTCCTGGTTAGTTGGGGTGATCCTCGCTTTGGCTTTACAGGGGACTTTTTCCAGCTCCTTTGTACCTGTTGCTGATCAGGAAGTCCATTCCTTTCTTTTTGAGTCAGGCACAGTCCTTTCTTTGTGGAGTCTTGTGATTGCAGTAGGGATAGTCCTTTTGAGTGCAAGCCTTCTGTGGTGCAGTCCAAGGGTCCAGCAGGGCAGGCATGGAGGAGGGGGCACCCGAACCAATAGGAGTAAAGCTACTTCCTTCTGCTATGACCCAGTATGGCATATTTTTGACCAAGAATGCACTGTTATCCCAAAATTCAAAATGGAGAAATTCTCTCCTTGGTTGTGTTTCTGTGTAACCCAACTTAGAGTTGTGGCTAACATATGATTACACTCCCCCTTCAGCCCCACTCCTAATCGAATTAGGGGGCTCCCATCTGGCTTGAGGATGGATCAAGGAAGAGGGGGCTGGCCTGGGTCCTATGGCATTGGTTCCCCTGCCTTTTTTTTTTTGTTTTGTTTTTTTTGCAGAGTTTTATATAGCGCGAACTAGAACCGAACCGAATCAGTTATCAGAGCGCTTTACATAGCACCAGTTACGTTACATGAGGACACACTTTCATTTTAGGCACGGGGAGATTAAGTGATTTGCCCAGAATCACAGGGGTTTTTTGGCGTCGTTACCGAGACTCGAACCCAGATCCCCAGGTCCGAGGTCGAGCGCCTTAGCCGTTAGGCCAACCCCTCTCCCTTTGAATCCCTTTGAAGTCCAGCTTATCTCCCCAGCCCCCTTTCTTCCCCTGGCTTCTCCAGGAAGCAAGTCTCCTTCCACCAAATGGCTGTATTGCTTCTGCCCCAGCCCTCATCATACCTACTCAGGGAGCATCTTGGCTAAGGCTGCTAAATTGTGACCAATCAGAAGAGGCTGCTACAGGGCTGCTTTAGGTAATTTCAGGATAGTAAATTCTAAAACTACTTTCCTGTAATAGTTATGATAATTCCAACCTTGGCAAGTTGTTGGATTTATTGTAACCATTATTTTGATACTTTGAATGACATGTCTAGCTAGCTCCAATCAACAGCTAGACTTTATTAAGTTTTAAAATGCCTTCCCATTTTAACCTGTGGGGCTAGCAGCATTACAATAGGGAAAACAATGTTTGCTGGTTTTCTTTACCAGGGAAATTGAAACATATTTTATATTGTCCCTGCTTTTTATAACATTGAACCCCACCCATGGGGCAGCTAGGGCAGACATTAGGGGTGATGTATAAGTTATAAACAGGAGGTTTTGGGCTTAGGAATTACTTTTCATTCCAAAGTTGAATTTGCACATAGGTTTAATTTATAACCAGCCTGCAAAGCAGGCCTAGCTTTAAAATGACACCAGATACCACAGCAGTGCACCCTTAAGTGTATTAAGTGTACTGGGGTATCTAAACCTACAAGCCCTCTCATATACTAGGGACTTACAGGTAGGTTGTCTTTGCCAATTAAATTATACCAATTACCATATACCTTTAGAGGACATAGCACTGGCCCTGGGCCTGATTAGCAGAACCCAGGGCACTTTCAGAGTCAGTAATCAACCAGCGTCAGTCATAAAATGGGGATGATCAGGGTAAAAGGATGACTTTTCTACAAGAACCTTGTTATAGGCCAAGCACACTGAGTCAGAAACAGAGTGGGTACATGGTTAAGCAAGGAGATAGGTCCCTGTATAAGATGGTATAATGTATGTTTTATTGATTGGACCTCACCAAGTCCCTGTATTAGATGTTTGGACACTTGTCGAATAATTAAACTGTTAAGAATATTACACTGTTAACATCATATAAATGGAGGGACATAATGAACATTATGGAATGGATGGGGCAGAAAGGGGAAAAAGAAAAAATTGAAGGGGCAGATTTACCATAACTGGCGCATCCCTGCATATCAGCAGGGATGCACCAATTATTTTGCGTGACGGTTGAAACCCCTTGCGCCACCATGGATGCACCACATTTACAATGCGGCACACCATGAAGCAAGTATAGAGAGATGCATGACGCATCTGAGGTCGTAAAGGGGAAGCAGTGCTGGAGTTGTGTTGCAAGCGGGACACAACTCCAGCACTGCTCAGGGGCGGCCTATACTTGCTGTTCTGTGTCACTCCTTACGCCTGCTACATGCAGGCATAAGGTTTTGACGCAGCGGGGACGTAAACGTGATTTCACAGCGTCACTTTTACGGGGCTTCCTTGCGACCGAACGCCCACCCTGCATATATTATACCTGACGCAGGTATAATGTAGCGCTGGGCTTTACAATGTGACGCATCTCCCTAGATGCATCACGTTGTAAATATGTCGCATGGTGGCGCATTGTTTACGCCGCCGCTGTGTCACAAAAGTGACGCAACAGCGGCGTAAAAGTGTCGCAAAGGGCTTGTAAATCTGCCCCTAAATGTATAAGGAGGGGTGCAGAAATTGTCAATCGACCTACGATCTTGCTACTAGTTATATTATTGTTCTTTTTTTTCATCCAGTTCGAGGCAGTGCTAAATATTGTATTACAAGAAAAACACAGACAATGTTGAAATAGGGGAAATTGTAGAACCAATAACCAAGAAATCCAGCAAAATTACACTAAAGTTCAAGTACTATTGGCGAAGAAGATCCATGTCTCTCATAAGTGATTAATTCATGTAATTGGGTATTGATGCCACTGATTGTTCCATTTGTAAGTGAGTCTTTTAGGAAGGGTTATAATGATATCAATGTAAAAATGTTCTTTAAATTTGTTTTTGAAAAAGACGTCTTGGAACACAAGAACATTTTTAGGCCAATCTGTAATGACCCCTTTTTGATTAAAGTATTCACTGAAACTTCAAGAACAGCTGTAATCTTTTCAAATGTAATTGGAATTAGTGGCATGGCAGTATAGTTTCAAACCTAGGAGGGGAGGGAATTAAAACGACTGTCCTGGTGGTACAGAAATCATCCTTAAGGTCTTGGACAAAGGGATGCTTGCCACGCTGATGCTTCTGGACTTTTAGATTCTGCACTCTGAACCAGGATATAAAATTGCAGTTGTGAAATTACTTACCACTTGTATGGCAGACAGGCTGAAGTGTAAAGTGGGACTGCACAGTCCCATAGTAGTCTGCCTTTCAAAATTACTATTCAATGTCTATATCCATCATCAAGGGCTCCATGAGCTTTGCTTAATATTCTACAAGTATGCAAATAACTCCCAGATCATAAAAACATATTGTAGATAGCTTGCAGCAAAAGCAAAAGAAAATCGACCAGCTATTTGAAAGTGTTTAGCTTTGGCTCATCTAAATCTCAGTTTAAATACAGAGAAGATGACATTTCGGTTGCTAGGTCTGGCCAAGTATTGCAAACCCATTCATTCTGGGGATTCACCTATCCCTTATAACTTAATTTAAGATCCTGGTAGTAGTGTGTGATAAACGTATGTCCATGCATGACCAAGTACATTTAATAGTAACTACCTCAATTTATCACTACATTTTTAAGGGAAGTCTGGCATCTTTTAGACAGTCAGCCAAGGACAAATTGGGAACGCAGTCACTGAGGCAAAGTTAAACTAATCCAAAGCCCTTTTGCTTAACACTGCCATGTAAAATATTACCAAATTGCAGGTGTTCCGAAATTTTGCAGTTTGAGTGATGGTGAACACTGCCCTGAGAGTCATGTGTCACAGACGAGAAGAGCCATGTGACTGAATGGCAGTATATCATTGCCCAGTAATCTACTGCCAGCAAAAAATGAGTCCAGCAAAAAGCAAAGAAATCTAGAGGGCCGCATAAAAAAGTGACATGTGCCCTTCCTCTCTCAAAGTTTTGGTAGACTTATCTATCGTTTGATAGATTTCCCTGGTTAGGTGAACAATGACAATACTCTGATTCTGCAGTGCAGCTTGTTTGATCCATGTTTTTTCTTCACTTATCAACACCCCTCTTTCAAGTCCTACACTAACAATATCCATTGGGTCACCAACTCCTTACCTGTCATCTCTACCTGTTGAGTGGAATAATCTTAGCCGACTCAAAGATGCACCTTGGAAAAGGAATAGTATCACCATAGCCAACCAGGTAACTTGTTCTGCATTGCCTGCTGTGTCAAGTCCCTGTTCCTATTAAAAAAGGCCAGCTGTAACCGCAGTGCTCAAATGTAGGACCCAATTACGATGATGGTCAGAAACTTTCCGCCCAACAAGTCTCAGATTCTGAACCGACCGACCGACCCACAGACGGCGTTTCCACCCGACCGATTACGATGCAACCAAATACTGTTCAGTTGGATTCCCATTGACTCTTGTATTCCACCCGATAACACAGGCTCATATGGGGAAATGGGGGGTGGGGTGTGTGTAAAACTCTGGACTCTGTTGCGGGTACCCAATGGTGCCTGCCACACAGTGCAGGGTTTTACAGGGGGTCCCTTAGGTACCCCCTCGGTCCCCAACGGAGGCCTCAGGTTGTAGGGAGGCATGCTAGGGGCCCCCAAGGTCCCTTTCCGACAGCCTTTTCATGTTGGACAGTCCGACTCGGAAAGGCTGTTCGCTCAGTCAGAAATATAGTCCGTAGAGCTGTACAATGCGGTTCTGCTCGATACAAATTCTCCGAGAGACAGTCGGAACCGATTCAGAAAGACCGGGAGGTTTCCAATCCAACCGCGAACATTGTAATCGATTGGGCGCAATGGAAACCGGCGAGTCAGTCGGAAGGGTACCAACACGGTCTAGGAGAATCCGACTGTTGGGAACAGGCTTTCCGCCCGACAACCTAATCAGGTCCATAGTGTCTTGGGTAGGTGCTATTTTCAGCCTGTTGGCTAGCAAGGAATCATCTATTGGGTCTTTCAGCCAGTGCCAGTCATTTCAGTTCATTGAGACCTTGTTGAATCGCACATCCCAGTGCCAAGACTCCAAGGCCAGAGTCAAGCACAATATTTAAGAGTCACTCCCCTGCATGTCACTTGCAAGTCCCCAAAAGTTAGCTGATAGGGCCATGTCAGCAGTGCCTGACATCCCATACTGTTAGGGTTGCCTTTTTTCCCAGAGAGAAATACCAGTCATTTGTTCATGTTTTAAGATTCTGGAAGGACTGAGATACAATACTTAAATAGAAATTTATGTGAAATCCTCTACGTATTTTTAAGATTACTTTTCTGTCTAATTTAATTCTCTGTCAGTGAAAATATATGCATCTATACAACCCTTTTTTAAGTGATTTCTTTGTTTATTTGCTATTTTAAATATGTACTTAGAAAGGGAATAATTGCTTTAGGTGATTTCCCTAATTGTTTACTCACCCCAGACATTAAAATACTGGCCATTATGGTAAAAAGCAGTGATCTGCCAACCCTATGCACCATGGGCAAACCCCCATGTCAATTAGCCACTGCCTAGACCCTAATTATGAGTTAGGTGGATTTCAATACAGAGATTCCCAGCAGCCAGAATTAATCTTACTGGCCAGCATCACCACATTGAATTCCACCTATTTGAGATAAATCCCATGGAAAGGGGAATGGATGTATGGACACAGATTTGCCATGCAGGATTTTGCATTAAATTCCCTTTTCTGAGGGGTTTAGCACATGTATTTACCACCTGCCCAGAGCAAGTGGTGAATTTGTGCAAACACTTCCTTGTGCAGAGGAGGTGGGGATGGAGAATATGGAGGATAGAGGATGGAAAAATATAGCTTTGACATGGGGGATTATTGTTCCCCTATGCCTGAGAAAAAGATTAGCAGGTACGAGGGACAATGCTTGTGCGCTGTTGCAGCCAAAGCTTATTGCAATTTTACATGTTGAAATTCCCAGTAGGTAAAATTGGGTCTAGTGTTCTTAACAGCCAGGAACACTGGGTATGGGAACACTGGGCTATCCACGATCAGGTGGAGCAGATACCCACCCGAAGATACTTCTCTGCTTGACTTGTAATCAGGCACTTAGCAGGGGGGTTATAGCCTCAATATGCAAATAGACTGCCTTCCCTTACACCTTCAACATCTTGGGGAGACACAATGAGATGGGTCTTTTCACTGAGGGGGAAACATGCTTGTCTGTCCAGGGCTTCCAGCATTGACACACAGCCCACATCAAGCATGGCATGCTCTACACAATGCAAGAGACTTGGACTCACTTGGACTTAGGTGCCCTTTTACTCAAACTAGCTCCGAAGTCTGACGAAAGACTTCCATGACACACCAAGACTATACATTACATCCTAATTCTCACGGATGATACATCACACCATTATTATTTGCTTCTCTACTCATTGCTCTGGCGCACTACCTCACCACCATGCTTTTTTAACAAATGTCTGCCTATTGCTGTATAAGGAACACCCATTACAATCTGTTTGCATGAAAATTGCTTTTTACAAACAAACCTGGACACTGTGATTCATAAAGTTCAGTTGACTGTTTGCCTTCGTACATGTCATCATAACGCTAGTAAGAAAAAGTTGATTGGCATGTGTATTATCAAGATAAAATAAATAAAGATCAATTATCTAAAAGCAGGATGATATCTGCCTGGTTCAGGTATCCTGAACAAGGACAATGGTTCTGTTGGGAATCACTCTTATATTAAAGACGTATTGAATACACAGATGGAACAATATATCCGGTGAAGGATATATCAGAGAACACAACTGAAACCAAAAACAAAAACACACTGACCACAATGGAAGATACAGGTGAATCTTTAGTATTAACCTCTTTGATGAATTATTTCAAAATGTATTTGAGAAGGTGTTCAAAACAAACAATACATCGACTGAATGTACATTGGGTGAGTGAGTTGTGACTGGTGACTGAGTGCTCAAACAAAGATTAAACAACAAAAATAATCATACATATAGACACAACATTTATATCACGTCCACTCTGAATTACAATGGTTTCAAATGGATATATTATTTTTTTAGTTTGTTGAAACTCTGTGTGGACGGATACATAGACAGAACATCAACGTTTCGACCCTAGACAGGATGCGCTGATTTATGTGCATCTACAGCGGGTCTTCATCTGTCCCTGGCTTTCTAGTGTAAAAGTCAGGCACCATTTAAAGGGTTTAAGGGCAAGGCACAGGAGTAAAACGTACTTCTGGCAGCAGCGTGAATCGTCTTAATCCGTCTGTGCAGTTCAGCTTCTGACAGCCCGGGCCCTCGTATGCCTCCTATTACCACCAGGTCCCTTATGTCCTCGGCCCATTCATTACTTATGGAGATAACCATCTCCCCGACAGAAATAAAAACAAGAGGAATGCTGGGATATACCTACTGCCCCTCCCCCCGGGAGTATAAAGGCAGGACTCACCCAGCAGGCCACCTGTTCTTTTTTTCTGTCTTCGACAGAATGGTTGTTGGATGCTGTTGGTGTTGATGGGCTGCACCTGCTCCTGCTGGGCTTGGGTGGCGTGCTGGCTCTTCTTGCTCCTCCTGCCCGGCTGCCTGGCTTCGCGGGCAGGGGTGGGATTTCCTGATGTCTTTGCCCCCCGGACTGCCGGGCTTGCGGGGGAGGCATGGCTTCGGCACGGCCGTTGTTCCGGTTTTCCGGCCCTTTGCGGCTGGTGCACCGCCTCCCGGTTGCTTCCGGGTCGCTGTGCGCGTCTCCCCGAGCCTGGCCGGGTGGGAGACGCGCTGCGCTGGATGATCGATCCCGGATCCGGCTGTGGGTGTGGGGGTCTTGCTGATGCTGCTCAGGCCCCCCCTCCGGGTGAGTCCCGCTTTTTGCGGTGTTTTTTTCTCCCCCTGTCTGTGTATGCTGTTGTGGTTGTCACGTTCGCCTCACACGCGCATGGTCCCCGGTTCGTAACCGCGCGGCTGCAACGCCTGCCTATGGGTGTGTGGTGCTTCAGCGCCTGCTCTCTCTCCTGCTTTGCAGAGATGACCGTAGCCTTCGAGGGGGAAGGGCTGCTTGGCTTTGCCTCTTCTACCTGCTACATTACGGCTGGAGCCTGACATATTGCTGTTCCTTTGTATATCGATTTCTGACATTTATCTTGTTGTATTATCTTGGCTGCTGAGAGTTGCCGTTTTGCATTTATTTGTCCTGGCCCTGCTGTGGGGTTCAGGCAGTCTCGTTCCAGGACCGGGTTTTCTCTTGCTGCCATTTTTTGCCGTGGGGTTGTTTATGTTGCTTCCCTGCCCTCACTTGCTATGGAGTCCTGCTTTCGGTTCAATGCTCCGCCAGCGCTGGCATTCCTTGGCTCTCCTGCCTCGGTTGTTTTGAGGCTGCCGCTGCTGCTGAGGCCTGCTTCGGAGCGAGGTGCTCGGTCTCTGGCTGCTTTTCGCTCGCTATCCCACGGAGGAGCTCTGCTGTGGCTTCTCTTGTTCCAGGGTGTTCAATGTGTCTGTGCAGTGGTTTTCTCGTTCTGCCTTCTTGTCTGCTGGCCCTGGTCCCGGTGGTTCTGCTTTGTGTCTTGTGCTGCCTTACGTATGGGTGCTGCGATGCTTGCTGCCCATCGCCCCCTCTGCTCGCCTCCTCTTGGTTGGTCTTGGTTGGGGGTGTGCGACGGGGGTTTGTTTTTGGCCTCTGCTGTTGGTGTGTTGTGTGTCAACTGGGCCGCTGCTCTGTCCCGTGCTCTCGTGGGCCCGGGTCTGGAGGGGTGTGCTTTCCGCCCGCTGTGGTGGGGGCTGATCCGTCCCTGACTCTCTGCCCGTCTTGCCCTTTCGGCCTTGGCTGGGCGACCTTGCGTTGGGTGGTCCTGGTTCTGGTCTCGGAGTCTGCGTTCCCTTGCGGGGCCTGTGTTTTGTCCTCGTGTTCTGGGTTTCGTTTTCTGGGCTGGTCCGCTCTTCCTTTCCGCCTTCTGGGGTTGTTAGTTGGCGTGCCTTTGTGTTCGGTGGCTGTTGCCTTCTTTTGTTCGGCGCCTCTTCCCTTCTGCCTCTTTCCCTGCGGCTGGGTGTGGGTGCCTTTCTCCTTGTTGTGGGCTCCTCGCTACCGTGCTGCTGCTCATCCGCCTCCTGGGTGGCCTTGCTGGCGCTTCCTTTTGCTGTTTTGGTTGGCGCTTTGCCCTCTGTCGGTCCTCCGGCCCCCTGTGCGGCTTTGGTGTGCCCTGGGGTTTGGGGGCTTTTGTCCCTGGCTTCCTTCCGTTTTCTGGTTGGCCTCTGCTCTGGCGGTTTTGCGGTGTCGGGGCTTGCTTGCGGGCTCTGTGCTGCCTTCCCGTTTGGGGTTTCCTGCTGCTGCTGTTTCTGGGGTCCGCGCTGCCTTGGCCTGTCCCCGGTTCTCCGGTGGTGGGCGTTCCTTGCTCTTGGCGCCTCTGGGGGTCTTTGCCTTTTCTTTTTCTGGCCTGCCTCGGACTGGCTTGGGTTCCGGTCGCCTTTGTGGTGGCTGGTTCTTTTCCCTGCTCCTGCCTTTGCTTGCTCGTGGGTTCCCTGTGTGGTTGGGGTTTTCCTGCCTGCTGGCTTGCGCCTTGCCCTCTGGTGCTCTGGTGTCGGAGTCGCTTCTTTTTCTGCTGTGGCGGCCTGTTTGGGTTGCCTTCTGCTTCCGGCTCTCTGCCCCGTTCTGGGAGTGGGTCGTTGTTCCTGCTTCTTGGGCCGCTTCACGGTGGGGGGGGGGTTCCTGTGGGCTCCCCTCGCTCGGGTTGGCCTGCCGTGCTGTTCTTCCTCGGTGGCCTTGCCTCTGCCGCGGGCTGGCTGTTGTGGCCTCTGCCCTGCTTGGGGGTCCTGGTTCTTCCCTTTCTGGCCTCTGTGTTGTTGGCCGTCTTTTGGGGCACCTTGTTCCTGGTCCTGTTCCTCCTTTTCCTTGGCTGCGCCTGGTTCCTCTCGTTGGTGCCATTGGTTCTTTGGGGTGCTCTCTCCCCTCTGCATCTGCTTGGGTGGCTTGGGCTGCCTTGGGTCTGGCTGTTCTGTTCCTCCCGGCCTGCGCCTGTTGTCCGGCATGGTGCATGGTGGGGGCCTGGTTGAGTCCTTCTGGTGCTGTGGCCTTCCCTTTGCTGGGTTCTGCTGTTACATTCCTGGCATCCCCTCCTGTGTCTGCTGTGTTGCCTGGCTGTGGCCTCCTGGCGGCTGCCGGGTCCTGTCATGCCTCCTGTTCTCGGGGTTGGTGTATTGGTTCCGCGCTCCGCTGTCTGCTCGGTGGTTGTGCTTGGTCGAGCCTGGTTGGTTTCTGCCTGGCCGCCTGGGGCTGCGGGGTGCGTTTGGCTTCTTGCTTCGGTTTTCGTTCCCTGCCTCTTCTGGTTTTGGTGGTGGTGCGGGGTGACCGTTGTTGTTGCCTCTCCTGGGCCTATGGGTTTTTCTCTCTCCGAAGGGTGTCGGCTGGGTCTGCCCCCGGCCTGCCGGGCTTGCTGGGCGGCATGGCTTCCTCCTGGCCGGTGTTCCGGTTTCTCTGCCCTTTGTGGCGGTTGCGCCGCCTTCCCATTTCTTCCGGGTCGCTGTGCGCGTCTCCCCGTTGCTTGGCCGTGTGGGAGCCGAGCTGCGCTTGTTGCTGTGCCCTGTGTTTGCTTCTGCTTGTCCTTCGGCGGTGGCTTTCTGGGATGGCTGGTTGCCTTGGGCTTCCTCCCTGTTGGCTCCTGTTCTGGGCTGGTCTGCTTTTTCTGTTTATGCGTCCTGCTCTGGGTTGCCTGGTTGTGCTCTTTCTGCGGTCCTGGGCTGCCTGATTGAGTCTCTTCTGGTGGTTTCTTGGGTGGCTTGGCACTTCTTTGTGGGTGCCCTGTCTGCCTGTGGGGTTGCTGGTCCCTGTGTCGTTGGGTTCCGGTTCCTTTTGGATATGGTGTGTTCCGATCTCCGTCACGCTGTTGCCTTCTTGTTTTCCCTTTTTGCCTCTTCTTGGGTTCGTTGGGGCGTCGACGGGGCTGTTGGCTCTTGGGCCTGTGCTCTGTTGGGGTCTTTCCTTCTTTGTCCTTCCCTTGTTTTGGGTTGGTTCTGCGGGTTGCTTTTGGCTTCGGCTTTGGCTTCCTGTCTGTATCCTCGGTTGCGGCTTTCGCCGTGCGGGGTTCGTCCCCTGTGCCTGCCCTGCCTTGGGTCTTGCCAGGCTGTGGGGTGTGGTTTGCTTGTGCTTTCCTCCCTGGCTGCGGTTGCTTCTGTGTGTTCCTCTGGGGTGGTTTTGCCTCGGTCTCTCTGGCCTCTGGGTTTCTGCCGCGGTCCTTTGCTTGGGCTGTTTGGGGTCTTTGTGCCTGGTCTGCCTCTGGTTTGGCTTAGCTGGGGTTGTCAATCAATCAATCAGTGACACTTATAAAGCGCGCTACATACCCGTAGGGTCTCAAGGCGCTGGGGGGGGGGGGGGGTGCTGCTACTGCTCGAACAGCCAGGTCTTCAGCTTCTTCCTGAAGGAGAGGTGGTCTTGGGTCAGGCGCAGGTCGGTCGGGAGGGAGTTCCAGGTCTTGGCGGCCAGGTAGGAGAAGGACCTTCCTCCTGTAGTCGTTTTTCGGATGCGGGGGACGGCGGCGAGGGCGTGGTTGGCTGATCGGAGGTGGCGTTTGGGAGCGTAGAAGTTGACTCGGCTGTTGAGGTAGCTCGGGCCTTGGTCGTGTAGGGCTTTGTGTGCGTGGGTGAGGAGGCGGAAGGTGATTCTTTTGTTGACGGGGAGCCAGTGAAGGTCTCTCAGATGTCCGGAGATGTGGCTGGTTCGCGGGATGTCGAGGATGAGTCTGGCTGAGGCGTTCTGGATCCGCTGGAGTCTCTTCTGGAGCTTGGCGGTGGTACCGGCGTAGAGGGCGTTGCCGTAGTCCAGTCGGCTGGTGACGAGGGCCTGGGTGACGGTCTTCCTGGTCTCGGTGGGGATCCACCAGAAGATCTTCCGTAGCATGCGTAGGATGTTGAAGCACGCCGAGGAGACGTTGTTGACTTGCCTGGTCATGGAGAGGGCGGGGTCCAGGATGAAGCCCAGGTTGCGTGCATGGTCTGTCGGTTTGGGTGCGGTGCCCAGGGCGGGAGGCCACCAGGAGTCGTCCCAGGCGGAGGGTGAGGAGCCCAGGATGAGGACCTCCGTCTTGTCCGAGTTCAGTTTCAGGCGGCTGGTCGTCATCCACTCGGCTACCTCTTTCATCCCTTCGTGTAGGTTGGCTCTGGCGGCGGCGGGGTTGTTGGTCAGGGAGAGGATCAGCTGGGTGTCGTCGGCGTAGGAGATTATGCTGAGGTTGTGTTTGCGTACGATGGCCGCGAGGGGGCTCATGTAGACGTTGAAGAGGGTGGGGCTCAGAGATGATCCTTGGGGGACGCCGCAGATGACTTTGGAGGCCTCTGACTTGTACGGTGGTAGGCGGACTCTCTGTGTTCTTCCGTCGAGGAAGGAGATGATCCATTCCAGCGCCTTGTCCTGGATTCCGATGTTGCTGAGGCGCCGTACTAGGGTGCGGTGGCAGACCGTGTCGAATGCCGCGGAGAGGTCTAGGAGGATGAGGGCCGCTGTTTCTCCATTGTCCATCAGGGCTCGGATGTCATCAGTGGCGGCGATGAGGGCGGTCTCGGTGCTGTGGTTGGCTCGGAAGCCGGACTGTGAGGGGTCGAGGGATCCGTTCGTCTCGAGGAAGGCGGCCATCTGCTTGTTGACGGTCTTCTCGATGACTTTGGCTGGAAACGGGAGGAGCGAGATGGGGCGGTAATTCTTGAGGTCGGTGGGGTCCGCTGTTGGTTTCTTGAGTAGAGCGCTGAGTTCGGCGTGTTTCCAGCTCTCAGGGAAGATGGTGGTGTCGAAGGATGTGTTGATGATGTCTCGCAGGTGGGGTGCGATGACCGCGTCGGCCTTGTTGAAGACGTGGTGAGGGCAGGGGTCGGTTGGTGATCCGGAGTGCATGGAGTTCATCGTGCGGATGGTGTCTTCGGTGCTGATCGGGGTCCAGGCGTGGAGGGTGGTGGTGGGGGGTGGTTGCTCGGTCATGGTGTGCGTTGGTTGGTTGTTGAAGCTGTTGTGTATGTCCGCGATCTTGTTGTGGAAGTATGAAGCGAGGGAGTTGCAGAGGTCTTGCGATGGGGTGATGTCGTTGTTTCCTGCGCTGGGGTTGGAGAGCTCTTTCACGATGTTGAAGAGTTCCTTGCAGTTGTGTGCGTTGTTGTCCAGCCGGTCCTTGAATGCTGTTTTCTTGGCGGCGCGGATCAGCTGGTGGTGTTTCCGGGTGGCAAGTTTGAAGGAGGTCCTGTTGTCCGGTGTCGGTTCCCTTCTCCAGACTTTCTCGAGGGCTCGGCAATTCTTCTTGGAGCTCTTGAGTTCGTCGGTGAACCATGGGGCCTTCTTGCTGCCAGGTCTGCTAGGCGGGGTCCTCAGTGGGGCGAGTTCGTCCGCGCAGTTGCTGATCCACTTCGTGAGGTTGTCGGCGGCCTGGCTGGGGTTCGCTGAGCTGGCAGGGGGGTGCTGGCTCAGGGAGGTGGCGAGCTGGTCTGCTGTGATCTTGTTCCAGCTTCTGCGGGCGGCCTTGTTGTGTCCTTCGTGGTTCCCTTGCTGTCGTCTTGGGTCCTCTGGGTCCTTGGCCCGTCCGGTTGCACTCCTGCTCTGGTGTTCAGGTTTGCCTTCTTCGGGCTGTTGATTACTGCTCCCGTTTCCTCCGCCTTGGCTGGAGTTCTGTTTTGGGGTTCCTGGGGTTCCTTCGGCTCCCTTTTCCTCTTTTCCGGGTCTCTTTGTCCTGGTTGGTTGCCCTTGTTGGTTCTTCCTGTTCGGGTTTCCTGGAGGTGCTGGTTCCCTTTGCCTTGTGTCTCCGTCTTGCGGGACCTGGTGGCTGGGCTTCCTGGGGTTTGCTCTTCGTTCCCTGGTGCCTGGGTTTTCTCTCTTTTCCTGTCCGTGGGCTCGGTCTTGCCTTCCTGGTTGGGTACTGGTGGGCTTCCGCTGTTCTTCCCGGGGTTGGTTTTGTTGGACCTTTTGGTTCCTCTGGTCCGCTTGTCGCCTGCCTGTTCTTGCCTGGGTTGTCTTCTTCTGCCCGTTCTGGCTTGTTGGCCTGGTGGCTCTTGGCCTTTCTCTTTGTTTGGCCTCTCTTCTGCTCTTGTCCTCTTGCCTGTGGTGGCTTGGGTGTCTGTGCTCTCCCTGTCGCTGGTTGGCTGTGGGGTGTTCCTGCGGTGGGCTGGTTGGCCTCTGTGGTGGCCGGTCTGGTCGTCTGGCTCTGCTCCCTTGGCTTTGTTGGGTGTGTGCTGGGCTGGTTGGAGTCCTCTGTTGTCGGGGGCTCTTCCTGTGTTTTCCCCGGTTCTTCCTTTTTCTTCCTGCAGTTGCTGCCTTGGTGTGGTTTCCGGGTTGGCTTCTGTTTGGTTTGGGAAGGCCGGCTTTTTCTGCTTTGGTATTTCTCCATAAGTAATGAATGGGCCGAGGACATAAGGGACCTGGGGGTAATGCTCTATTACTTACCGGTAATCTTCATTACTCCTGGTCCCGTTGTCCTCGGCCCATTCATACGCCCCTCCCTCCCTCCCGGGCGGCCGGCCTTCCTGTCTGGGCTTGTTGGTACAGGTGGCCTGCTGGGTGAGTCCTGCCTTTATACTCCCGGGGGGAGGGGCAGTAGGTATATCCCAGCATTCCTCTTGTTTTTATTTCTGTCGGGGAGATGGTTATCTCCATAAGTAATGAATGGGCCGAGGACAACGGGACCAGGAGTAATGAAGATTACCGGTAAGTAATAGAGCATTTGTCATGCGCCGTCAGTGGTGTACGTGTCAGTTTCTCGTGTGAGCTGACTCATCGGCTTCCGAATGAAAACCGAGTGATTCAGTAAAACGTGCGTGCGTGATGCGCAAATTCTTTACCTGCTTCGCACACAATTCATCTTATGGAGAATGTGAAATATGTCACCATTGGGTAGCGTGATATCTGCCTTGACGGGGAATTGTTAATGTTACGAACAGGCTTGTGTAATAGTTTTGGTCATGTGTCACACACTTATGAGTAAAGTTCTATTCAAAAAGGGGAACATAAGTAATTTAGCCAAGGTATGTTATTAACAGAAAGCAATCAAGGTGGTTAACTCTCTGCACAAAATACTTGAGCAGTGAAATACGGTTCGGGCAAAAATATATTACGTAGGTAGCATTACATAATTAAATTGGGGGCCACATGGTTACTGTTTTGTCTTTGGCAAAAGACAATTACGTAGGTGACTTTGTCATATTTAAGAAGGGCAACATGGTTACTGTTTTGTCAACATTCTTAAAAGGGGTACATGTTTACATGATGGTGCCTTATGTCACGGTTGTATTTGAATGTTATTAACAGAAAACAATCAAGGTAGTTAACTCGCCGCATAAAATCCTTAAGCAGTGAAATACGGTTCGGGCGAAATATATTACGTAGGTAACATTAGATAATTGAATTGGCGGGCCACATGGTTACTGTTTTCTCTTAGGCGAAAAACAATTACTTATTACGTAGTTGACTATGTCACATGTCAGAGGGGCAACATGGTTACTGTTTCATCAACATTCTTAAAAGGGTACACGTTTACATGATGGTGCCTTATCGTAAGGTTGTATTTGAATGTCAAGCGAAGCTACTGTTTGTAGCAGACTTCCGATTCAAGATATTGTTAGAGAAGTGCCTAAGGCAATTACATGAGTCATATTGGTGACATATAAAACATATTTAGTAGGTTACATTTTGCATGGGGGAAACCAGACTTCTGTGTAAAGTTATTGTTCGAAAGGGACCCCAGGTAATTACATGAGTCATATTTGTAAAATACAATACATATTATGTAGATCGACATACGGCAAGGAGGACCCCAGGCAACATCGATACAGTTGTGTCTACATCCTAAAAATATAGGGGAGGGGGTTTCATATTTTTATACAATGGTTGATTATGTAATTACATTCTACACTAACTGTGTATACCTACTGGGGCCTGAGGTGATGATGCAACAAGATGGGGTGTTGTATCGCTATTTCTGTAACGCAAGACGGACATGATGAGACAGTGTGAGCTTAGGTTACAGTCTGCTCATCTGCACATAGGTTTCTTCCTGTTCGTTGAGGCCGTGGGTGATTGTCTCAATGGTGTGTATCCAACGGCATTCCTTGAAGTTAAGTTCGTGTGGGATCACCTTTTCGAGCACTATCCATTCCATTTATTCGTGTGTATGTCCAAATGTGGAGTAGTGGTCTATTAATGGAGCCCCTTGTGTTTTGCATCGTACTCTACTTTGATGTTGCAGAATTCTGTTCTTCACTTTTTTGGTTGTCTGGGCAATGTAGATCACCAGGCACAGGCATCTTATCGCATATACAACATTTTGACTGTTGGAGTTTGTGAATTGACTCAGTGTATATGTCTTCCCACGATTAGTGACAGTTTTCCCGGTTTTTGCATATTTGCATGCTTTGCAGCTGCCACATCTTTGATGTCCAGTAATGGGTGGAAGACCTAGCTGGGATCTGGTGTCAGGTGCAGGTGTTGGTTCCAGAAATGAAGACACCACATAGTCTTTGACATTTTTTACCCGCTTGAAAGAGAACATGGGAACCTCTGGTATTTTGTTTTCTGGTCTCACCAAATTCCAGAATTTTTTGATTATTTTGTTTATCTCATGGCTTCTCGTGTTAAAGGTTGTACATTCAGTCCATGTATTATTTGTTTTGGACAGCTTCTCAAATACATTTTGAAATCATTCGTCAAAAAGGTTAATACTAAAAATGTACCTGTATCTTCCATTGTGGTCAGTGTGTTTTTGTTTTTGGTTTCAGTTGTATTCTCTGATATATCCTCATCGGATATATAGTTCCATCTGTGTATTCAATACGTCTTTAATGTAAGTGTGATTCCCAACAGAACCATTGCTCTTCTTCAGTTTACTAATCCAGGTTCTGAGGGTTACTGGGTTACCCCATTACTTCTAATGGTTCAGGTATCCTGTCTCTCCCAGTAGGTAATCCCTGGTTCATTAGTACTCCTGATGTGGATGGCACCCACCACCTACCTCATATTTTCTTCTTGGGCTCTGGAACCCTAATCTCAGGATCAGTGTCCTCAGAGATATGTGGTGGGGCAACCTGGGTGCTTTGACCCTCTGGTTCCTCTCCGAACTGTAGTAAATCACTAGCAAGGATTCATTCTTTAGGTAAACTGCAGCCCTCATCTGGGCATCAGAGCAACAAACTCCTTCTACTATAAGGAGACCATGACCACATGGCAGTTATGCAACCCATTGGGGTTGAAAACATTTTCTACCCTAGAGTTCTCTCATTTCAGGTACTGTTCTAAAGACGCCAGCACTTTTACAACCTTTGTACAGCTGCCTCAGGTTTCCCATAGAGCAGTCAAAGGGAACCCAGTTCATTGAAGATCTCTAAAAGCATTTTCTAGGACTCTCACTGATAACCAGCGTACACTTTGAGTCCACCTCCTAACTGTGGAAAACCAGAACATGATCTGTTTTATCCTCTTGGAGTCTACCTCTGTACCCTCTGCCTTATACTAATCATCCCTTCAAGGTGCCGCCGGCAAGTGGGTGAATACTTTCAGAATTCCCAGCATGTGCCCTAACTGTAGCAAGTCAAAATACCATGTGCTCTCAAAGCACTTCTAATACACTGAAGCAACATGGGACTCCACTCCCTTCCACCTAGCTTGGGTGCCCTAGGTGATGTCACATTTACTCTTCTGTTGGGGAACTTAGACACCCTGGTGATGATACAGAGATCAGCTTTTCACCCAAGCTCTTTGGGAGTCAGTGTTCTTATAGTGCACTAGAATCTGGGAAACAATTACTCAAATGCACTCTTTCATTATTAAATTATAAAGCCATCCCTTATAATTTTCTTTGAGCCACTTCACTCAGCCCACTAGTGAATTTAATGAGGTATCAATAAAATCCTCACACAACCGATATGGTCTCTTGGGGGTGTAACTGATCTTCCTGGTGGGAAATCTGGTCCTCGCGAGGTCAAAAAAAATGACTTAGGGCCTAATTGTGATCTTGGCAAACAGGGTTACTCCATCACAAGTGTGACAGATATCCCGCCCACCAAATTACAAGTCCATTATATCGTATAGAAATGTAATACAGCAGACAGGATATTTGTCACATTTGTGATGGAGTATCCCACCTGCCATGCTTGTTTTCAGGCCCTTAGTAATTTTGTTATGACACATTTTATTGGAAGTTTAATCTTTTCAAACAGGAAAGGAAATTTATAATCAAATGATACATTATTATGCATACAAAGATATGTCCCCATCAGTGGCAAATACAATATCATTTACCGGCGCACTTAAGATCCTCAAACACCTCTTATGCATCCCCTGCATCACCCATCTCTCAGAATCAAAGATTGGGTTCTTTTTAAGGGTGGGCGTAGTTCGCGAAGTAGCGCTACGCGAAGTGCACTTCGCACTACACGAACTTCACCTAGCACTACGCGAGCTGCGTAGTAGCATGTTCGCACTGTGCAAGATGCGTTTTCAATGATTGCACAGTGCGGACAAGCATCCGGCACTGTGCAAGCATTGAAAACGGCATCTTGCACAGTGCGAGCTGTAGTTTTCTGCTGCTCGAGTAGATTATTACTCGAGCGGCAGCTTTCTCAACGCGAACAGGTAGTTTCTCATTGAGAGCGGTCGCGAGCATGCGCAACCACTCACAATGAGAAACCTGACCTCCTCGCGTTGAGAATCTTGCTGGGATGTCATTTTGCTTGCTCGCGGTCGCAAACATGACGTTCAGGACCGCGAACAAGCAAAAAATGACCACTGCACTACGCTACGCTGCACTACGCATGTTCGCACTGTGCTACGTGCAGTTCGCGTAGTGCGAAGTTGCGAAAACTTCGCAAACTCCGCGAGCGTAGCGTAGTGCTTCGCCCAGGGTTAGTCCTTTTTTCTGTTAAACCACCTTTCATTGAGGACAATAAGGTGAGATGATCTATAGTATGTCGTAATGTCAGAGGCAACAATGTCGCCCTCAAAGGTGGACTTAAAGCAATTTGATAATGCAATTCTGAGAAAGTCTCCTAAGAGAGCACTGCTTTGAGTAAAAAAGGAGTGGGGAATACTGTGCGGAAACTTTTTCAATTGATATAACAACTCGGGCAGGGCCACCATTTTAAACTTTGCAGAGCAGCCCAGGTGAACATGGGTAATACCACCCAGAACCTGAGGTCCCTAGTCAATCGGTCTACTTACAGTTGGATGCTCCTTTCCTAGGCCATCTGCATTTCCATATCAAATATGCCAAGGTATTTGAATCCCTCCCTTAGCACCTGAAGGCCATCGGTCCATTCCAACAGTGGTGAAAGGATCCCACTTCCATAAATTAGGTACACAGTGAAATTGGCTTCATGGATGGTAAATTCAGTATCTGAAGGACCCAGGGCCCTGACCGCTGGGGATCACCCAGGAAAATCAGAACATATGTCCGACACGTCCAATCAATACCATTGACCAGGGCATCAACCCTCAGCCATTGCACCGAAGGCTCAATCACTATGGCGAAGTGTAGAGGCAAGAGTGCCCATCCCTGGCGACTTCCCCACCTCACCCAAAAGATGTTGTGGACCTGTGTCAATAGCTCTGTATATAACAATGGTGTACAAAACAACAAGTACATAAAACTCAACAACCAACAGAACCACCATTTAAAGCCAAAACTCAAACACTTGGACAAAGGCATTTTACAAGTAGGTAAAATCAGATAACTTCGAAACATCAAGTAAACGTTAGACGCAAAGAATGAAACTAAAACCCCACAACACCAACAAACAAGACAAAAATAAACATTTAAACTATAACAATCTCCCCTCCCAACAGAGAACAAACCACCCGACTCACATTTCATAAGCTTCAACTGAAAACTGAAAACTGAAAAAAGGAACTGCAATTATAACCAATAGCACATATGTGAATATAAGATGTGAAAACTATTAATGTCATATTTTATGTACATTAGCAAAGTAAAGTTAGATTTCTAGCAAAATATCTAACTCTATTATTAAACTATTTTCACATAGAATGGCATAAAGAGCAAGATATATAACATCACAAAAAGGAAAACAATTGCTTTCATGCAGCCAGGAAAGCACAAGTGGAGAGAATGTAAATTGAAAATATAAAAAATACTACTGTAATACTTGTTATGGGAGGGCTACTACAAAACATGATGTTGTTATTAAAGTGAAAGAACAGAAAAAAATGTTGCAAAAATTGAATTAAAACAGGTACTACAAGATTTAAAAGAGGCAAGCCCTAGTTCCCAAGAGAGGCCACTACTAAAATACTAAAATATATACTTCCTCAAATATCTAAACACATCACAGGTCAGCTATCAGCAATGCCCACTTTAAAACACCTAATAGCACAGACTAAGAAAGCCACTAGAGAAACTCCCGCTGCCCATAGAAGATACGGAGTTCCTGAACACTTAACCTCTACACGTAATTGTTAGAAATGGGATTTCTGGTTGAATAGGACAAGCAAAAAAACAAAAAACACACAGATAAAGAGGGGTCTGTGGGGGAAACAGGATTACCGACCAAAATGCACCCTATCCCCAAATCTAACTAGTAAAAAAACAAAGGGGTGCTATTTGTCTAAATGGACTAGAAAGTGTCTACTTTCCTCTAAACAGTGTGTGTATATATAGACTAACAGATAGTGAGAGGAGGTAAGAAAAAACCCATCAGCCCACCCATTGGCGGAACTTCATCATCTGGGATGTAGAAAGTACAGACTGGTATCCACTAGTAAACTCACTATTGTATTGTGAGTATTTACTAGTACCGGATCCACCAGTGATGAAAGGAAGTCAGAAGAATATACAGAGCTGTGGGGAGGGTTGTTGCAGTGCTCAAAGGGTATGTGCTAGTGAAAAAGAGGTGTGTTAAAATTGACTACCATGGTGCCTAAGTATAACTTTTATTCTGGCGGTCACCATGATGACAAAGATTAAAATACAGAGTGTGGATAGAATTCCAGCAAATACTGCTATCCTGGTGGTAAGTTAACTGGTCGACATGTTTCAGCCATGAATGGCTTTCTTCAGGACCTATGGTAACAACACTACTGCAACTATTACTGAAAAAGGTAAAGTGAAAATGACATACCATGCAAGGATGACCTACCAACTCAGGTGTTGGTGAGTGGTGGCTCCACGTGTCATGGATATCAAAGCACCTCTCCTAAAAATAAACACAGCAATATATACAGACACACAAAAAAGTAGATGAAAGAAGCAAGTTGTAAACTGACATATAACTTCCAGCGAGACATTGCTCATTAGTATTTATTCTAAGTAATCACTCACCCAAAATCTGCTTGGGAGTGGCCTCACCTCGCCTGGCGCTCGCTCAGGTAATGAGGCCCCGCTCTGAAGAAAATGGAAACAAGGAGAATACCAATATAGTCATATTACTGGTAAAAGTTCCATCTCATTAAAATCCCTTAGTGTAAAGTGGTGGGCAACAGCCGGACGGCGGTACTCAGCTGACTTAGTCAACTGATGATGAATGATGTAAGAAGAACATATGTGTATAGTTGTCATAGGATGACCATCTGGTCACTACACATGTCTGTTTGTCCTAAAAAGATGGTGCTCGAAAAAAGCTCTCTGCATCAACTGCAGCATCTAATTCAGTCAGCTAGCAAGTATCAGTTAGTAGAGTCATTTAATTAACTAGCTGAAAAAACGAGTGCTCGAAAACACCATCGGGTTGCAAGTTGAAAAACAAGTAGTAGGTTGCAGCCCTCTCAAATCTATCTCAGTTAGATAAGCACCCTCAGAGGAAAAACATCATTTACAACAAGAAAGTAGATCGTAAAGGGAGAGTGCTGGGCTTACCTGTCCGTCGGTACCTCCAAGCCCAACTGAGCTGAGGGGAAGGTAACGTGACGGACAGGGGCGACTGGCTAAGTACCTGATATGCGGACCAAAGAGAGAGCGGAAAAACATTTACTTCCGCTTTCTCTCAGTATGTGGAAATAGATGCACGTGAGCGCTGCCACGGCTCAGACAGCGCAAGACGAAGTGAAAGCTGAGGAAGCTCGAAGAGACGTGCAGGCAGGGGCGATTAAGTGAAGCCCATTGGATAATACCTGGAACTCTCTCCAGTGATTGGATGGAGCGTTGTCCAATCAGCACCAAGCTTACACATAGCGGTGGAAGGACGTAGCCGAGTCAGCTCATGATGATCGGCCCGGCAGACAGCCAATCCGAGCCTGTCTGTTGACGTAGCAGGCCAAATTGACCTCAGCTCCGTGCTCCATCGTCCGCGCAAGACGCATTAGATACAGAAAATCGGACTTTAAATAGTATACGAGCAGGCTCAACTATGATGCATGTTCCAGTCAAATGTTGTGATAGAGACCTGAGATGAATATCATGTATCAGTATACGAGCCGGCTCAAATATGATGCATGTTAGAGTCAAATGTTGTGATAGAGACCTGAGATAAATATCATGTAACAGAAGTATTTATCAGTAACAGCGCGACAGTATAATTTAAAGCCATGCAGATCATGGTCATATGTAAGCCCTTTGGGAAGCAGCAAAGGGGTCTCATTTCCAATGCAGTATTATGAACTCGTTTCAAATACAGTATTATGACCTGAAAATGGCCGCCACAGGGGAACGGTGTGGAAATGGCTTAAATCCTTTCTGGCCGACCGCCGGCAAACGATCTGGGCGCCCCCTTTTTCCGCTGATATGACTCCGCTAGAGGTAGGGGTTCCGCAAGGTTCCATTCTTAGCCCCATGCTATTTAACATCTTTATGGCCCCTCTGGCGGTAGTCGCGGAATCCTTTGGCGCCCAGATCGTATCTTACGCCGATGACACCCAGCTCCTATTCACTTGTGATAGGGGCGGGTCATTCGACGGCGTAAAGATCAGAGATTGCCTTAGCGCGGTCTTTGAGTGGTTCAGGTGTAATGGACTAAAGTGCAATTCCGATAAGTCGGAGCTGCTCTTTTTTGGATGCACCTGTGAACCAGATTGGAAAGCTTGGTGGCCACAAGACTTGTTCCCTCCTGACAATGTGTCTTTCAAGGCAAAAAATTTGGGAGTGATTGTGGACAGTGAATTGTCCTTTGGGCCACATATTTCGTGCCTCTCAGGCAAATGCTTTGGCATTTTACGAATGCTGAGGAAGTTTCTTCCTCTAGTGTCTTTCCAGCATAGGAAGATTATTGTCCAGGCCTTGATTGGATCTCGACTGGACTACGCAAACGCTCTTTTTTTGGGTTTACCAAAATATCTTTTGAACCGCTTGCAAGTAGTCCAGAACTCGGCAGCCCGTGCTATTTACGGACTTCCGAGAAGAGCAGGAGCCACAGTTTTACTGAATTCTTTACACTGGCTGCCGATCGCTAAAAGAATTCTTTTCAAGTGTCTGACTTTTGCTTTTAAAGCCTTGCATGGATCTGGCCCTAAGTACATAAGGAAACGCCTCTCCCGATATGTACCCAGCAGATCTCTGAGATCATCCTATCTATCTCAAATGACAGTCCCAGCGATCAGGCGTGCAAGGATTGGAGGTCGATCCTTTCGCTATTTAGCCCCGAAGGAGTGGAATGAACTACCACTCTCTCTCAGACAGGCTCCCAATCTCCTTACTTTTAGAAGAGAGCTAAAAACGTGGCTTTTTACTAAATAAAACTTGATCTTTCTCTTGTGTCTGCTTTTAGTTGTTATGTGGTTGTTTTGCTTGCTGTTTTTTCTTCACCAAAGCGCCGGGATGCTCCTTGGAGTAGCCGAGCGCTATAGAAGAAATAAATTAACATAACATAACATAACATGGCAACTGCCCCGTGTCAATAGCAACAAAACAAATGGAATTGATGATAAAAAACAGAGATCTTGATGTTAGTGCTCTGAAAGGAATAAACACGGGGTCAAAAGGGCCCGGGTGATACTGAGCCAATATAGCCATCAGTTCTGGACCCAAGGAATTGCTCAGGATTACAGCGTTTCCCTTGCAGATCCCCGGCGTCCTACCACTGGAAAGGCAATGGCGCCCTCTCCACACGCTGTCTTTCACGGAGCCCAGCGCCAGGTTGGATGAAGCCCAGCCCTCCCGCAGACTTTCCTCCTCATGGTGGGGAGGAAAAGTCAGGAACAGTCCAGACCTGCTCCTGGGGTGTTGTGGATCCCTGAGATTTCACCAGGAGGCCAGCACGCAGGGCCTCCCAACAGAGGATAACACCTGGGTTCCATGACAGTTCCTCCCGGCAGGGTCTCCCTCCAAGTTCCAAGTAAGCACAAGAAGCACGCCATACATGGGGTCACAGCCCCAATACTTATACTTCATGACCTCCTTGTTCAGCCCTGGCACAGGGCTTGGGCCCCAGTTCCAACTAGTTCTGGGGATCACTTAACAAGTGTGCAACAGTCCCCAGTGATAGTGTAGGTCCTGGCCCCAGACACACCACAGGGGGCAGAGTCAGTATTGTGCAAGGCAGACACAGACCTATTCAGGGTCAGGAGCTACTCTTCCCACTACTCCAAATGCAGATCAGGCCAATTCAGCATAGCACTGACTCATCCAGCCCCTCTGGAGCCACTGCACCTCACCAGCCCCTGTCACTCCAGAGCCAGACATGCAATACACATCAGGCAGGCACAAAGACACATAGCACACAGAAATGCCCACTTCTAAAAGTGAAATTTACAACAATGTCTCAACCGGATTCAATGAGGAAGGCAGATATATGTGTATTTGCACAACATTACAAAAAAGAAACAAAATGGGGCGACTCCTGGTAGTTTTGCGAAAGTGCTCATGGCATCATATATTTAAAACCACAGTTTATACAAAACAGTTATATCAGCAATGTGAGCATAAATTACGAAGGCAACCCAAAGGAACTTGGTGCACGTTGTGCTTGTGATACAATGAGTGACGGCACAAGTGACAAGTGATAAACACAGCGAGAGAGGCAAAGTGACAAGGTGATGTAAAATATGTACAAGAATCAATGGTTCAGCAAGAGTAGTAGTTTACAGTGATTGAACTAGATTTGAAACTTTTTATGAACCAAAGTAGAATGTGCGCCATAAGTTGCGCTGGTAGGTCGGTCGACGGCGTTTCGGTCCTATTTATTCAGGATCATCTTCAGGAACCGGTTGCCAAAATTGGGGAGATTGCAGCCCCCAGTGTGGTGCTCGAAGAATCGGGTAGCAGAGTCGGGTCCCCGATCCACTGCGTTGGTCCCGGAGAGGGTACAGTTATAGAGAAGAACTTTGTGAATGGAATAAATCCAATAGCCGGAGGAGCGCTGGGTTCAGGTCCTGGCCGCCACATACATTTGCGGTCTCAGCTGTTATGTCGTGTACATACACATATATCTGCCTTCCTCATTTAAATCCGGTTGAGACGTTGTTGTAAATTTCGCTTACTTACCCAGATCTCAACATAGTCGATGGGTTATCCTCCTGTTGTCTTTTACTACCACTTCTAAAAGTGACATTTCTAAAATAGTGATAATAAATCTGCGAACACCATTATGCAAGCATTTATTATTACTATTCCAAACATACCAAACTTGACCACGCTGCTCCTCACATATCAGGAATTACCACTGAAACACTCATCGGGGAATCCCCAATGCATTTCTATGAGAGGGCAGCCTCACAGAAGTGAGAAATCAAAACGGCTGTTTGTCACTACAAGGACATGTCACACAATTAAGGCACATGTCCTACCTTTTACCTACAGCGCACCCTGCCCACAGGGCTAGCTAGGTCCTATCTTAGAGGTGACTGATATGTAGTAAAAGGGGCGTCACAGACATGGCACCCACTTTACGTGCCACGTCACAGCAGCAGTAAACTGCGCGAGCAGGCCCTGCAATGGCAGAGGCCTGAGACAGGTTTGAAAGGCTACATTGGTGTGTGGTGCAATCAGCGCTACAAGCCCACTTGTAGCATTTGATTTAATGGCCCGGGTATATGATATACCACATTACTGGGGACTGATAGGTAAATTAAATTAGCCAAACAGGTGTAGATTAATATTACCATGCTTTACCATAGAGAGCACATGCACATTATACTGGACAGCAGTGAGAAAGTGCCCAGAGTCCTAAAACCACCAACACCAGGTCAGAAAAAATACTTTGAGGAGGGCAAAAAGTTGAGGGATGACCCTCAATAAAGGGCCAAGTCCAACAGTAATGAATCCTTCTTATAATATGTTACCAGATTTTGTAAAGGGCACAGCTACCCAGAGGTCTCTTGTTGCTAGAGCTACAGAAGTGATACTACAATTATGCACTCTGCCAGGTTAGTTGTATGCCACCCTAAAAAGCCAGGTCTTTAAGAGTTTCCTAAATTTGAGATAACAGGAGACAAACCTGATGTCGGAAGGGAGGTTATTCCAGATACAGGGGCAAGTGTTGAAAAACTGGAACCACCCAACGTCTTCCTCTTGAAGGAAGCGGTAGAAAGAAGTTCACATAAGAGGATCTTAAATTGCAATCTGGTGTATATTTGTGGAGATGAGCTGAAATGAAGGCTGGACTGCAACTTTCTAAAGATTAAAAATTAATGCAACAGCTCTTGAAAACTGAGTGTTGCTCAACTGGTAACCAATGCAATAATTGCAACAGGTGCCACTTCCAAGGTTGTTGCCACAGAAGCCTGGCAGCCTGATTCTATATTAGTTGGAGTCTACCAACTAGGCCCCTAAAAACCCTGTAGAATAAATTAGCATAGTCAACTCCAGAGATGACCAGTGCAATGATAGCCTGTGTAAGAGCCTCAAAGGAAAAGAGTCTAACAATCTTTCTAGTTTTACGGAGTTGGAAAAAGCAGGCTGAGACTGGCCCCTACTTGAGGTTTCTTTGACAGCTTAGAGTCAATCACAACTTCAAGACTTATGACTGACCTCTTAGGCTGAGGAGGACAACCCATTGAGGGGGGGCAAAAGACAGCATTCCACATGTTGAGTTGCTTACCAATGATAACAATTTCTATCATATCTGAATTTAATGCAAGTTGCTTGCTATTCATCCAAACACTTCCTCCTACCTGACAACCTTAATAATGATAAATAAATAATTATATATGCTACTACAAATACCTTGTTAGGTCTAAGCCAGTTTGAAAAATGTATGATGGATGGGGCATTCGAAATGTGCCGTAGACCATTCTCACAAATATATACCAAATATGGTGAATATCAAAACACTAACAAACCCTCATATGTGCATTGCTACTTAACGAACAAAGGAAAACTTTTTACAAACTCGTCCACACAAAAATAAAATAAAATACTCCTTCTCACCAAAGATTATAATAGATTTTGTGCAAGCAATGATACAAACAATGCTTAGGCTATAGCCACGCACAGCCTTACCATTTCAACCAAAGCATTTGGTGACATCGTCAAAAATCTGCACTTAGTGTAGAATATACAACAGACAGATTGCATTTAAAATAAAGAAATTAATTGCACTAGCATATGTCCCAGTAACAGAAGTAGCTAACCACTACAACACGCTTATAGAAAGGCCATTTTACCAACAAAACAAACAAACTAAGGGGCACATGCATCAAAGTTTCATTTTGCGATTACCAAATATCGATTTTTTAGAATTTGCTATTTGGAAATCGCAAAATGCAATCCAACAAAACAGAGAGCAAATAGCGATTCTCTAATGGCGAGTCCTAAAGAATTGCAAACGCAATTAGGGAATCGCTATTTGCTATTGCAACTCCATTCTTTCCTATGGGACTCAAGGCCCATAGGTTGGAATGGTCTTGAATTGCCTAAATTGCGATTACCTAATTGGTAATCGCAAAGTAGGTGATGCAAAGGCAAGGGAGCCCGGGTGTCTAAGGCCCCCCTTGAGGTGCCCCTAACAAAAAAACAGGTGCACATGTAAGACACACACATGCCCTGAGGGCTTGTTTGTGCTACATGGCACTTTGAAAAATGCAGTTTGGTGCATGTTTCAAAGTATGCACATATTAGCATTAACTTGAATTTGATGCTATTTAGCGTTTTCTAAATGCACAGTTTGCATTTAGGAAAGGCTTCTTGCATATGCATTAGGGAATCTCAACTTGCGATTCCCTATTTGCATTCTCAACTTAGCTAATGACAAGAAATTGTGATTACCTAAATTGCGAATCTCAAAAACTTTCATGCATTACAAAAGGCCATTTTGCGATCGCAAACGGATGATTTTTGCAAATGGTACTGTTTGAGATCACAAACTACCTTGATGCATGTGCCCCTAAGTCCCCTAATTGACTACTCTGAAGACACATGGATTGCAGACTGAACAACAATGGACAAAGATGTCAACCCAAATTCCAAATACCATGTTGGAATGCCTGCAAAGGCACCATGACTCAACAAGCCAAAAACCAACAAAGTAATAGCAGGAAGCCACACTAGAAAGTAACCAACCTACACTCCACAAATTCATAAAAGCCCTCCAAAAGGAACAAAGCTACCCCCAAGAAAGGATAGATCAATCTATAAGACAAATTAAAAACAAAATAAGTAAACAAACCAGTAAAATGTACAACATGCTTCAATGTAAAGTTGGAATCTTTAACAATAAGGAGTAGACTACTTATAAGTAATTATAAAATCCCTTTTATAAAACATCTGCCTATCTACATACTAAGCAACAATCCGTAACAAAAGAAAACACCACCATAATGTAACCATTTTAAAATAAATATTAAACAATTTATTTTAGACCGGGTATCCTTGACTTGGTTTTTCCCCTAACTTTTTGCATTCAGCCATCCTGTTTGCTAACTTTGTTTTTGCCGGCTTTAAGACTCTACACACTTTACCACTACCTGCCAGTGCTAAAGTGCTTGTTGTCTATCCTTAAACATAGTAGAAGTGGCTTATACCTAAATGGTATGTATTATGAGGGTTAAGTACAGGATAATTTCGGGTTTTGCTTATAGCCTACCCTGACAGGGTCATGGTTGCTACATGCATAGGGTCTCATCCCCTGCTAATAATAAACCAATATTTTACAATTTATTTTTATACAGCCAAAACATTATAATAGCAGAGAACAAACAGATGACTGTGAAATAAATATAATATACTTTACTACTGAATCAAAATCAACAACCAAAGCCACAACATTAGAAATAAACGCATTAAGCTATTTAAATCCCACAGATAGAAAATAAAATTGATACATTGCAATTAGACCAAATACACATGCATAATAAAATATAACAATTCTCACTGAATAAAAAAAAATCATGTGTTGTGTTATGTTGATTTGTATAGCACACTAATCACCCAAGACGGTATCTAGGAGATTGAGCAGGTCTGCAGGTGTGTGGTCCTCAAGATGCTTTAACGAAGAGCCAGTTCTTCAGCTTCGTTTAGAACTCAAGGAGTGAGAAGGCTCCGCAGTGTTGAGGAAGGTCATTCCATGTCTTGGGTGTGATGTAGGAGGATGAGGCACCTCCAGTTCGACTTTTGGGGATGTGGACTATGTGTGCCAGTAAGGCAGAGCATAGGTGTTTGGTGGGTTGATGAAAGTGTATGCAGCCTATTTAAGTATTCTGGCCCTGTGTTGTGTATGGGTAAGTGAGAAGTTTGAATTGACTGCACTTGTGGATGGGGAGCCAGTGAAGCTTCCTGAGGTGTGGTGTGATGTGGGTGCAGCATGGGTGGTTGAGTATGAGTCTTGCAGAAGTGTTCTGGATGGTCTAGAGTCTGTGTAGGAGTTGTTTGGAGATTCTGGCGTTGAGTGTTGCCATAGTACAGCCTGCTTGTGATGAGGGCCTGCACGATAGTCCATCTGGTGTTCTAAGGCTTTCATTTGAAGATCTTTCACAGCATGCATAAGATGTGGAAGCAGAAGGTGTTTACTTGAGCGACCATGTTGAGCTTGTCATCTAGGATGATCCTTAGATATTGTGTGGTCTGTGGGATTGGGTGTTGGTCCCAGCTCTGACGGCCACCAGGTGGAGCCTATGGGGATGTCTTGTTGCTGAAGAGCAATACTTTCATCTTATTGGAGTTGAGCTTCAGACAGTTGGTCCTCTTTCAGTCTGCTAACATGGTCATGCAGTCATGAAGTTGGTTCTGGTGGTGGTTGTCTTGTCTCTGGGAGAGGATGAGTTGGGTGTCATCAGCATAGGAGATGACAATGATGCCATGTGATCAGATGTTATTGGTGAGTGGTGTCATGTATATGTTGAAAAGAGTGGGGCTGATGGACGATGCCTATGAGTCTCCCCCTATCAATTTCTTTTTCTTCGGAGATTTATATAGCGCGAACTCTACCCGAATGTATCAGGGCACTTTACATGAGCACCAGTTGCGTTACATAAAGACAAATTCATTTTTGTAGGCACAGGGAGATGACGGGGCAGATTTACGTTTCCTGGCGCATCCCTGAAAATAAGCAGGCATGCACCAGGAAAGATACGTGACGCAAGTTTAACCTTGCGCCACCATAGATGCAGAGCATTTACAATGCGGCGCATCATGGCGCAAGGATAAACAGATGCGTGTCGCATCTGCCGGCGTAAAGTTGGCGCTGTGCTGGAGTTGTGTCGCGTGCGTGATGCAACTCCAGCACTGTTCCAACCTGGCCTATCCTCAACATGGTGCGTCACGCCTTACGCCTGTTTCAAGCAGGCGCAAGGTTTTGACGCAGCAGCGTCGTAAAAGTGACTGAGTGAAATCTTGTAGATTTCACTCAGGCACTTTTCCGAGGCGTTCCTACGACGGAACAACCCCCCCCCTACGCCGGACCACCCACATGAAACCTGACACAGGTTTCATGTGGCACAGGGCTTTATAACATGACACATCTCCCTTGATGCGTCACGTTGTAAATAGGGCGCAACGTGGAGCATGGTTTACGCCGCCGCTGCGTCGCAGAAGTGACGCAAGGAGGGCGCAAATGTGGCACATGGGGCTCGTAAATCTCCCCCTAAGTGATTTGCCAAGAATCACAGGATGTTGAGCGTCGTTGCCGAGGCTCGAACCTGGGTCACCAGATTTGAGGTTGACTGCCCTAGCCATTAGGCTACATCCTTGTTCTCTGATTTGAAGGGTGGTAGCCTGAGCCTCTGGGTTCTTTCTGTGAGGAAGGAACAGATCCATTTAAGGAGCAGATCCTTCTATGCCAATCTCGTGGAGTCTTCTGATGAGGGTGTTATGGGAGACAATTTTGAAGGCCGCAGAGAGGTTGAGCAGGATGAAGGCTGCGGTTTCTCCTTGGTCCAGGATCATTCGGATGTCATTATTGGCAACGATGAGTGCTGTTTTGGTGCTGTGGTTCTTTCCGAATGCTGACTGAGTATTGTCTAGACACAATGGTGACTTTTGAGGTGGGTTGTAGGTTGCAGGTTGATGTCCTTTTCAATCACTTTGGCTAGATAGGGGAATCACGGAGATGGGCTGCAAGTTGCTCAGTTGATTCGGGTTGAATGGGGGCTTCTTGAGGAGGGCGTTGATTTCTGCAAGTTTCCTTTCATTCATGAAAATGGTGGACGTGATGAAGGTGTTGATAATGTGGGTCGCGGTGGTGCTGATTGGTGATGTTCCCAAGTTGTAGATGTGGTGGGGCATGGATTGAATGGGGCCTAGAGTGGATGAGCTACATGATAGTCACTGTGTTGTTTCTGGGGTGGGTTGTCCATTCAGTCAGGTGGCTGTCTTGGTTGGTTGGTGGTGAGCAGGTTAGCAATGAGTTCTCTGGGATTGCTTTGGTATGGGAAGTTGGTGTAGATGTTTGCGATTTCTGTGGCTGTACATCTTTATCCATGTCCATGTTCACAAAATCCAACCTCAAATTAGAAAAAATGAAAGTCCAAAGAACCAAAAAAAATACAAAAATGTAAAAGTCCAAAGTAAATCTATCAAAGTAATCCAAAGTCATTAGAAACCATAGAAATACCAAAACAATAATATTGGTTTACTATAAACAAAATAATTTCCTTTACAAAAAATAACATACACACACTCTTGAAACACAATTTCCCAATACAACATAAAAATTACGTTAGAACTACACAAAAAACAAGAAATAATATTACAATATCTAAAACAACTACCAAACTTTAATTAGGTCTACGCGCAACACTATGACATAGCATAACAAAAACTACTACAAAATAAGCTTCAAAAACAAAACTACAACTGTAAATCACACTAACCACATCTACCCATATTTCCCCTATCTCCAAACTCTAAGAAAACTTTAAAAAGGTCAACCTTATCTGTCAACCATCAGCAGGTAACAGCGACTCACTTTCACGAAAGCTGACTAAAAAGGACAGCAATAGACGACAATATACAGTAAGCAAAAAATGGCTGCTAAATGAAAATAGAAAAAGACTATTTCCCTATAGAAAGCAACAGAACTATGAAAAAATATGAAAACATTTCGTAAAGGTTCCCAATAATGTGACTGTGGGAAGGGCCCCTGCACCTCTCTATGTCCCGCTTGGGGGGGCGCTGAGCGTCCTTTGCGGCCTCCAAATGGACTCGCAGAAGGAGGTGGTGTCTGAGGATTGGGGCCCTTTCAAATCTCCCTCCTAACTCCTGCGGAGTTTGTGGAGTAAGGATGTGCAGGGGATTTGCCCTTGATGGCTCAGTCCCTGGCGAAGTATCTAGATAGACCGATTGGGGTCGAGGAAATCGATGAGGCGCTGTCTGCCTTAGCTCCTGGAAAAACTCCAGGTCCTGATGGATTTCTTATTTAGTTCCTCAAACAACTTCGACCTCTCCTACTCCCCCATCTCCTGGCGCTCTATGCAGAGGCGGCGGAGTAGGGGATATTTCCCACAGAGTTGAACACAGCAACTATTGTTGTGATTCCCAAACCTGGTCAGCCGCTGGACCGATGTTCCTCGTACAGACCCATCTCCCTCATTAACCTAGATGTTAAGGTATTCGTGAAGGTCTTGGCTAAAGGTCTTGTCTACTTGGCTTAGCCATGCCCTGCACTACTTGCTTCAGGTGGACCAATGTAGATTTATGCCACACAGTAGCACTGGGCATTTTATGCAGAGAGTTCAGTTGACCATTTCTCAGGTTCACCTCCTTTGAGGCCCTACTGCCTTGTTCCTTATAGATTTCGAAAAGACGTTCCGCACCATTGGCTGGTCCTTCTAAGAGCCATGCGGAAAAGGGCGGCACTAGGACCTCACTTCTGTAAGCTTGCTGGTCTCCTTTACACTAGCCCAACCACCCAGGTTCAAGTTAATAGGACCCTTTTGTCTCCCTTCCCAATTCGTAGAGGTACACACCAGCGCTGTCCTCTCTCCCCCTTTTTGTTCAATCCAACAATTCAGCCTTTGGCACGACTGGTTCAATGTGATGCTTGGATTCAGGGCTGGCCCTAGGATGGGAGACCAGAGGAGAGCATCGCACTATATGCTGGTAACATCCTAATGTTCCAAGGGAACCCGCAATCCTCAGGTCCACGATGTCTGGAAATCCTAGTTTTATACGAGAAGGCATCCAGACTCTAGGTTAATGAATCCAAATTCCCACTGGTGCCTACTGGTGAAGATGAAAGTTGCTGCTCTAGGCAAGCCGCTATCCCAATATGCTGTTTGTCCTTTAAATATTTAGGCATCTATGTTTCCTGACTCCTGGATTTGGTTTGGATCCTAACTTGACCCCGTTGGATGCCGGAATGAATAGAGATCTACAGCGGTGGGACACTGTCACGTAATGTGCTAGGGTGAGGGACCCTTTTTAAAATTACGATACTGCTGTGCTTCCTCTTTATTCTTTCAAATTTCACAGACCCGATCTCCAGGAAATGGTTCCAGGCCCTTTGTTCATGGTCCTCACTCCCCATGTGATGGGGAAATTGGTTTGACCTTTAAGGCTCTTAAGTAGCTGCACAACTGGCTACGATCAACAACTGGTTCAACAGGGGATGTGACGACCCGACTTATCCAGTGGATCTGGCCCTGCTGGACCTCGAAGAGCTGCTGAGCTTGCTTTAGGGGACTGTGATCCCCAGGGGCCCTCCCTGGCTGTACATGAGTAATGCTATTCTGCTGGAGGGCTGCAACCAGATTCATTGGCAGGAAGCAAAAGATCACCAGGTTGACCCGACTGTGGCAAGGAATTGGCCACTTCACACCGCTGGGCTGCAGGGATTTGCGAGGTGGGGCCGAATAGGCATTACTCATCTTGGAGATGTGTGGCGTGGTGATTTTATACAGTCATTTCAGGAAATACAGGAGCAGTACCAGCTCTCCAGCACACAGTCCCACTAATACCTGCAGTTCTGGCTAGTATTCCCCGGAGTACACAAATTCCAGAATTCATTGCCCTTGAGGTCAAACTCTTGATGGGGAAGCTTGGCAAAGGAGCCATCTCTCGGAGTTATCAGTCTCTCATTATTAATGTTCCAGATTGCTTCTTTGGTCTGCACAAACAGTGGGAGACCTGGGTGGGTGAACTTGTCGATGACGATTGCTGTGAGGCCAGATTGGCCCAAAGGAACTGGCTATGTATAGATCAACTTAATTACTTACACCTTGCATATATGACTCCCCAGCTGCTTCACCGAGCGGAGGGGTCTCTCAAGCCCAGTGTGCCGGTGCTCTGCAAATGAGGCAGACTTTTTCCATATGGTTTGTGCATGTCCGAGACTGATCCCTTCATTGAAGGAGATTGAAGAGGAGACCCCTGAGATTGTTGGCCACCGGATTCACCCCACCCCCACAGTTGCCCTGTTGGAGCTGTTGGTGGAGATGGGGGAGCATGGGATGGCGCACACTTTTGCCAGAGAGGTAACTATGGTGGCCAAATGTGATATAGCTTGCAAGTTGAAGTTCCTGTAGCACCCATCGGTGGCGGAGAGGAGGAGGGGGGGGATTGGTGCACTCAGCAGGAGCGATCTATCTATGAAGCGAGGGACTGCTCTTGCAAACATGAGAAGATCTGGGGCAGGTGGTGAGCATATCATGGACTGGGTGTGGAAATGTAATGCTTGCATGTAGGCACTGTAACTGCTGCGTGATTGAGAGGTTATTGGTCATGTTTATTGTTGGAAAAACTATAAAAATTGGTTATAAAAAAAATACACAATAAACATCTTAAAGTATACTTGATCTAAATGATTATGGAAAGCATATTGTAAATAGTACTATAAAACATTAAATATTACAATATCGTGCTATTTAAAATTTACTAAAAAAGTAGATAAAACATGTAAAAATTAAAATATGTATGTGTAACAAATGTACTTGTGAAAGAAAATGATGTACCATTTTTGAAAAACCATTAAAAATATACAATGCAATGCTTAAATAATGCACTGCATGTGTTATTTGTGAAAATAGGTGTAATAAATGTTGCATTACAATAATAAATGCACCTTTTTTTATTTTAAATGTAATTATTTGTTTAAATAAATTGTAAGCTATACATTAAATACCACATTAAAAACTAAATAAATAAAAACATAAGAACCATAACGTGCCATTCACTGTAAAAATTTATTTTTACTGTAAAATCATTTTTTTTAATAAATCTTTTTTATTGAACAAGCTCAAGAGACAGAACATTATGGCATTTACATGGATGCAGACAATACATTTCAATAGCATTGAAAATAGAGCATAGGTGATGAGGTAGGACAGGATTCATCATTGCAAGGTATACCTGGCTTTGGGCTAACTATTCTACTCGAGGCTGTTGGCAATTTATTGCAAATATATGCCTTATTGCACAGAACAAATGGGCCAGCCTCACGGACACCTGGCCACCTTATGCATTTCTGTATCTGTTCCATGGAGACCAGATTTTTTTCCATTTAGCTCACACCCCCTACTTTTGTTGACCACCTCCTCCGCTCTCTGGCACCAGTCTCGATCCCTTTCCCATTGTGTTATTGAGAGGGGTTTTACTGTAAAATCTTGAGTACTGAAAACTTTACATCTACTATTCACACTGTAATGTGACATTTTAGTTCAAGGTGTTGGACAATGAAATGGTCCCGTTTACTATTTCCACTCCAGTCTAAACCATTTTGGGGTAGTGGTGGACACTCAAGTAGTCACATTTACTACACATTAAAGAGTTCATATTAACTTATCCCACTCTAATCTAAAACAGTTTACGGAAAGTGTCGGACATTAAAGGGGTCGCATTTACTGGCCCTACTCCAATGCAAATCTATAAGGGGAAGGTGTTCAATACTAAGAGCCATATTTTTCAAGAAGTTGCATCACACTCGCATCATGGAGCAAACGAGACGCTACTTCTAAGTAACATTTATCAAGCCATACAAGGCCCCTTTGTGTGGCTGTTGGAAATAACCCTTTTTGCAGGGTTATCCCCAAACTTTTTGCTTCTTCCTCCTATGTTTTTCTGACCTGTTGTTGTCAGACCTTCCACTGCAGTGTTTGTGCATAGTTTGTACTATCTGGCAAGTGCACCCTCTTGCCAGGCCCTGGATATGTTCTGGTATGTGTGACGTCCTGATAGTGAAATACTGCCAATTTCGTTTTGAACTATTAAAAGGCTATTGTGTCTACTAAGATAGAATGGAAAATACATCTTACAAGTATAAATTCCCATTGGGACAAGATAGAGAATTAAATTAAGTTAGGCTCTCTGAACTCAGAATTTAATAACACATATTTTAGTAAAGATGGTTTTTAAATTGTGTGTTTGAAAATGACACTTTTAGGAAGTAGGCATTTTCTTTTTTAAACATTCTGCGTGCCTCTGCCTTTTTGTGTATTGACCGCCTGGTTTTGGTGTGACAAGGGTCGGGATGTGCATTCCTTGTGGACAGCCACTTGGGGGGATGAGGTGGACCTGGCCCTTCCTGGATGACTCAGAGCTGAGCTGAATAGACCTTGGCTGAATTTAGAGTAGTGGTAGGAGATTTCCTTGCACCAGAGGAGGGCCTGTCTCCCTTGCACAATGCTGTCTCCACCTTCTGTGGTTATACTGAACCAGTGAGGACAGGCCTGGTTTGGACTTGGCTCAGAGGACCTTGCACAAAGAGAACAAAAACATTTTGGAGTATTAGTATTAGATATAAAACCCCAGAACTTTAGATTACTTGTGGACTCAAGAGGACCCTTTTGCCAAGGAGAAGATCTGAAGAGCTGTGAGGAGGAGTACTGTTCCTTTGCTGTGTGCTGTGTGAGGTTGGCCTGCAGTTGCTGTTTCTGCCAAGGAGAGGACAAAGACTGGAACTTTGCTTTGAACCTGCTTGAAGAAGATCTCCAAGGGCCTGTGTGCTGGCCTCCTGTTCTGAAGTGTCAGGGATACAAATACATCACCCCCAGCTCCCCTGAAATCTGCTGGTGGGAGTTCTGACCTGCCAGATGGAGCCTGTCCCAGTTCTGGGCCCCTGGAGGTTGTGCTTGCTGCTGGGAGCCGGAAGTTACCTAAAGAACGGAAGAAACGGACGCATCGCTCTTCTTGCAGATGTTTTTACGACGCAGCACCACTGTGTGAGAACAATCTCCACGCATCGCCGCGCTGCCGAAACCAACACAGCGCCTCTCGCTTCTGCAAGAACCACCGCATTGAGGGATTGTGGCTGAAGAAACCGGTGCAGCACCATTCGATGATACCACATGAATCGCTGCCGCATCTCGTATTTCCACAAGTTGCACCTGTGTGGCAAGTTTTCCCGATGCATCACAGACAGACCAGAATCATCTTGGAGTAGACGCATCACTTCCTCCTACAGACTGGACACAACGCATCACTTCCCCACGTGCAGCAGAACTGTTGCATCGCCTCCCCAAGGTCTCAGGAACTGATGTATCTCTGTTTCTCGACGTTTCCCATCCCTGCTGCTGTTTGGCCTTGTGAATTTTGTCAAATCTACAGGTACTTTGTGAGAAATCAGGCATCCATAGTTTTCTATGGACCCAGTTACTTGAAACCTTTTTAAAGTCCTAAACGTATTAATTGTATGTTGGATTTTTGTCATTTTGGTTATGTTGAGTTTAGATGAAGATACTTTATTTTTCTAAACTGGTGTGGTGTCCATTCATGGTGTTAGCGCTGTATTACTGTGTGTTTTGAGTACAATTACTTTACACATTGCCTTTGGGATAGGTCTGTCTGCTCGTGCCAAGCTACCCAGGGGGTGAGCAGGGGTTATTTAAAGTTTGTATCCCCCTTACCCTGAATAGAAGCAAGGGTCCCTATATGGACAAGTCGCCTACCACTGCCAACTAGAGACCCCCATTTTGGCCCTGAGTGGCTTGATAATTCTAGAGTAACGCAAAACAGTGCAAATCGCAGCATTGTGTTACTCTGCCCCAGGGAGGAGTTCCATGAGTGATGCGTGTGTTCTCCCACACAATAACCATGCATTTTGATGCATGGCCAGATTTACTATTATTGGTAGACCTGGGAATGTATCAAAATGCTACGCCTCCCCAGGTGAGGCATAACGAGGAGAAATATATTTATTTTGCCTCCTTTTTTCCTCTTTCTATGTGGGCTGCATTGCTGCAGCCCACACAGAAAGAAGAAAGTGCCTCAGAGGATTGTTTTTGTGCAGGAAGGTGTCCCTTCCTGCACAAAAACAATCATGCTTACAACGCAGGCACCCTTGCACCATGGTGCAAGGGTACCTGCATTGGTACTAAGCAGCACATTGTGCACCAGCACTGGGAAAAGACAGGAATGTGCTGTATTATATTAAATAGGGCATATTCCTTCCCTTTACCTGTCATGCAGCACAGCAAGGTGGCTGGTTGCACTACGCTGCATGAATTAATGATAAAAATGGCACTAACTAACTTGTATATTTAGCACTCAATTATGATAAATATTAACATTTTAATATATTATACAAATAAAATAAAAATAATTTGTATTCATAATAAAAAATGCATACTATATATAAAGCAAATACCAACACATTAATAACATTAAATAACATAATTTAGAAATATGTATTACTGATATATTATATGATCAGAACAACATTATAAAATAGTAAATCTAAATGAAATCAATAAAAGAAATACCACACATATGTAAAAAAAACGTAAAACATAAAACTATATATTTAGTAAACTATAACCAACTTAACAATTTAAAAAAACTATACAAATATTATTTTGCTCTTTGTTTTAGGTTCAGGAAGGACCTGGCCTAGCGGTTCTGGCTGGACTCTTCCCATTGGTTCAAGACTGATTTGCATATGGCTGGGGACAAAATGAGATGTCATGGTGTACAAGAAAACGATGGATTGGTATGTGGTCCCAAGTAATTACCAGTGAATGAGGTTAACTCAAGCACTCCATACATCACTTCTTTGAATAGTTTAGTGTGTTGTAGCCCAGTGAGGCACAAATCCTGATTGGGCCAAGTGGAACAAGGAAGGTGGTTTGCAAGATCCCTCGGGCACATCTTTACCTCCACATTGAGGAAAGAATGGGGATAGTAAGAGGATCAACATTCAAGAGGATGACCCGGTTTAGGAATCACCCCTGTGTTGGGCAAATGCATATCAGGAGGAAGCCTCCGTGAAGAGCCCACGGACATGCTGCATCAGCCCCAACAGGGAAGTCTCACCTTTTTAAGCTACTGGCAAAGTTGCTCCTGGCCTCTCCCACAGCTCCCAGGCCCTCATGTAAGGCTTCGAGGGTCTATGTCTTTTTTGTTAGCCCAAGCTCCCACAGGGTCTATTGCAGTACATTCCCAAATAAGGTGGTTCTCCCATAGAGATTGGAGTCATTCTTCAGCCTTTTTTTGTCACTGATGCAGTACAAAAGGGCAGACAAATGACCTTGGAAGAGCACTTCTAATCCCTGGTTCAGACGGAGACTAGGTGACACCTCAGGCTTGTTTGCAATCAAGTTCATAGAATCCTTCCTTCATCTAATGTTTCATCCAAGTCTGTTCTGATCTCCTATGTAATGTAGCTATTATTCACATCATACACCAGCCATTGTAATACAGTAGCATCTATTGTACATTTTTTACATATTTCAGTATTCATTGATGGTTGCATAATGGATGTGTGGAAAGTTTCTACAATCAAGGCGGAAATCGCCAATGTCCTACGAACTTAGTTCATATCTCTGAGATCACTGGCAAGAATAGTCAGTCTCCTTTCTGCTTCTATCCAAGCCATTTTTCCTGGTCCCCTTCATTATTGGGCTCTTCAACGCCTAAAAATAAGACACCTCCGCCAAGGTATGGCCTATACCGACCTTATCGAATTGGATCAGGAATCAGGATTAGAGCTCCAATGGTGGATCGACCATTTAGATGCGTGGAACGGTCGAACTATCTTCGCCTCGGCCCCAGATCTTCTATTAGAATCAGACGCCAGCCTGGCAGGTTGGGGCACCCGTTGTGGTCCAATATCGACTGGCGGTACATGGTCAAACGAGGAGTCGAAATTGCACATCAATTGTTTAGAGATGCTTGCAGGCTCCTTTGCAATCCAAAGCCTTTCAAAAAACAGAGTTCGCTGTTCCATCCTTCTCCGCATGGACAATGTTTCTCCGGTCTGGTACATCAACCATCTCGGCGGGACCAAGTCCAACCCTCTTGCAGAGTTGGTGAAGAGCCTTTGGAAGTACTGTCTGTCCAATCAACTGTCCTTAACAGGGGAATATCTTCCAGGAGACCTCAATTCTGTGGCAGACTGGCACTCTCATTACCTTCGAGACGCCAGCGACTGGAAGCTGCTTCCATCCGTCTTTCTATCCCTGTCTCAAAAATGGGGCCCTTTCTTCATAGATCTCTTTGCTTCCCGCCTCAAAACTCAGTTGCCCCGGTTCTTCAGTTGGCATCCGGATCCATCAGCTCTGGCTACGGATGCATTCCTGCAGGATTGGTCTCTCCACTTCAACTATGCTTTTCCTCCCTTCATTATGATCAGCAGGGTTATTTCCCAGGTTTGTCGCCAGTCTACCTCCCTGGTCCTTGTGGCCCCCTTTTGGCAATCTCAGATTTGGTTTCCGTACCTTCTGGTAATGGCACTAGGCTTTCCGGTGCTCCTCCCTGTTCGCGAGGACTAGCTTCTGAGCCCACTCAGAAGCCAGGGACTCACTGGGACTACAACACAGTCTCATTCTGGACCATTCCCTAGTTCCTTTGGCCTGGAAAGGGTCCGGTATGTCCCTTCTGACATCGTCATTTCACAAGAGGCTTCTCTCTTTATCAGCAAAGCCTGGGCCCCTGGGACCACAAAAGCATACAGATCCACTGGGTCTCTTTGGGCTAGCTGGTGTCTGGAAAGGCATATCGATCCCCTTTCAGCCCCTTTAAATTTTGCGGTCAATTTTATCAGAGTCTGAAGCTAGTGCAAGTAAGTCGTACAGAACGGTAAATTTGTACAGATCTGCTATTTCCCTTAATCATTCCCCCATCGACGGCAAACTTGTAGGTGTGCATCCTTTAATCTGTCGTCTGCTGAAAGGAGTTTGTTTTTCCAAACCTCTGTTGGCTAAGTATTCCAATTTATGGGATGTTTCTGTTGTTCTCAAACTGTTCACTGATTGGCCAGTTAATTCTGCTCTTTCGTTAAAAATTTTGTCAGCCAAGCTTACCATGCTTTTATGTTTAGTTTCCATTAAACGTGTTTCGGATGTTAAAGCCTTAGATATTTCTTCACGTCAATTCTCTCCTACAGGTGTGGTGTTCCAGGTTCACAGAGGAACTAAGACTAATCTAAATACTAGGTTTTATCCCTATTTTCCCTCTCATCCCAAGTTATGTATAGGTCAATGTCTGAAAGTGTATGAACAAAGGACTTCTAATCTCAGCTCTCCCTCACATTCTCAACTGCTCATTTCTTTCCGTAAACCTCATCTTCCTGTCTCTTCTGCTACTCTGGCCCGGTGGGTGCGTTGGACCATGTCTCTTGCGGGCATCGATGTATCCGTTTTCGGAGCTCACTCCACTAGGGGAGCCATGGCTTCTAAAGCCTTTTGGGCTGGCTCCAGTCTGGAGGACATTCTGAGATCAGCATACTGGACTAATGACAGTGTTTTTCGAATGTTTTATTGCAAGCCTGTGGATACTGTGGCTTCTTTGGTAGTTAATATGCTTTAAACAAGCATGATAGGAGCCTGCGGTCTTGCCATAAAATGTAGATTTTCCTGGTTATTATGACGGAAAGTCTTAATTTTTAATAAAGACACGGAGGCGAGTATTATCCCACCTCTACACTGCTAACCAGTGTTTCTCCCTCCCTCAGCGACTCCGGCTCTGTCGCCTGCATCGTCATAAGGATCCTGTTCCTCATCAAATTTGGTCTCCTCCTCGACAGTTCATCTCTCCGGACTGGAGACCTCTGCGACGAATCCTGTTGTTCCTGACCCAGCGCTCCTATTGAAAAACTGTCTCAATAACACTGCTTATCACCACAATACTCACCATTAATCATGAAACACATATAAAGGCCCATACTACCAATGAGACAATTTTTGTGCAACTGAATCAGGTGGTCTGAATAACTAAACTACTCATATATTATTTACAAAATTATATACAACAGCTGTTTATCTATTTTCACCATGGTTTTAAAACATTTATCAATCATTAATCAGGCCACTTAGGCGACTGAATCAACTGATGGTAACTAGATCATGAATAAACAAGACCAGCTTGTCATTTCAAATCTAATTTTATTAACTTTATTTTTCATAAAGGAAAAGTCATTTACATTTAAAATCTTTATTTTATAAGCAATCAAGAAAGCAGCATTTTAATAGGAAATGAATTAATAAACTGACATCTTCAAAGCAAGCTCAGAAACATGAAATATTAGCAGAATAATAGTTCCCATTCCCTAAATCTATTACCCTGTCTAATTCTCACTTCACCTAGAAAGGAAAAATCATTTAAAGTCTGCTGTCCTTACGTGCGCCAAAAGTCCAACAGCATGTCACCTCAATCAGGAATCGGAAAGAAGAGAGTTTTATCTCCGCTCCAAATGTCAGGTTTTATACCTTTCTTTCTAGCTAAACTTTCTACATTTTACATTCTTTTGCACAAATCCGAGCTATTCATTGGCTGTCCTGTGTCAGTCCATGATAAAATTGGTTAAGTCATCTCCGTTACTTGACCAGGCCCAGGCTTTACATAAGCCCTATTGTCTCTCATTTCCACGTCTTCAAGCTTCATCAGGAAAGATACTTTTTCCACGAGTTTCAAACATTTACTTCCTAGCCTTGGCAAACACAACAAGTTCCTGTCCTTGAGCCTTTCTCCGAGTGCACGTTCAACTCAGCTTGAAGAACTGCTTTTTCAATCTATGTGATGATTATGCAGTAAAAGTCTTCACAGCTACGCATGTGCAAGGCATCACTTCTGGACAAGTTTTCATCTGCAACTCTGTCAGCCATTTTTTTCTAAACCACCTTTAGGCCTCACTTTGGAAACTATTATTAAACAAACACAAGACATCAATTAATTAAAGAATTGAAACCCATTCTGTTACCCACCCCCTTTACTAATTAATCCTGTTAATTATGTTACCTAGCTGAAGCACAAATAAGCAGCATTATATTTACCTCTCCTTTGGGAACTGCACGAACTCCTCGAGCTTTCGTCACAGAAAAGACATAACATAAGCACACAAAATAAGCACATGCTATTAGTTAAACAGCCGCATTTAATACTGACAAAGACAATAGACAAGGTTAGTTTATTATTTCTTCTTCGCATTTGCAACATGAAGCATATTAGTTTGACCCGTGTGTACTGATGCATATATTCTTAAACTATGTTGATTAGTAATTTTCACCACAAACTTATTAATTCAATTATTGTTACAAGAGAATAACTTCGCAAGTTTGAACAAAATTTTGTTCATCACCTTGCTCCATCAACTCCCTCATCTAGTGATTTCAAAATCACCAAATAACACCCAAAATTTATAAATTTTCAACCCTTGAACATGTTTTGGACTTTCTTAATATTTGTATTTCTAAACTTTAGATTCATCTGTTTTTCTGCATTTTTCATATTGAGTTCTCCGAAACTCTTCTAATTCTATTTCTTTTTCTTTCTCCTTTTGAAGTTTGCAAATTCTTTTCTTTTCAACTACATATTTTCTTCTCTTGTGTATCATGCAACTAATTTTTAACAAAAGTATCACTATAGCTATGACTATTAAAGGAAAAACTATTTTACCTATAATTGAACTACCAATTTCTTGAAACCAGTGTTTAATAGCTGCAAATCGTTTACTTAAGCGTTCTGAAACACTATCATCTTCTAAAGGTTCTACTTCATCATGTAATTCAGTTATGTTCTTAATGTACATTTCTATACTCTGACTCTTGTCTGGTATATAAGTACAACAATGTTGGACGTGTAAAATTCCACAGACTCCACCCTTTTTTGCTAGCAAAATGTCTAAAGCAACACGATTTTGCATTACCATAGTTTTCATAGCAATAAGCTCTGTGTTCACTAACTGAAATCCACTTGCAGTATCAGTTGACAATCTATCAACAATTGTAGACATTTTTCTAATTTTGTTTGCATTCAGGGTCATTCCTACCATAGGTATTAATGCACCAAATATGTCTCCCATAATTTCTGAAATACTTTCCCTTCTAAATCTATTCAGGTGTTTGATAATTTCAAATGAACCTTTTGTATTTCTGTCGACATGAACATTTTTGGGAAAAACTAAACCTACATAACATGTCCCATACCAGTGATCTGGGAGATTGTAATAAGCTTTGTTCCCACAAACAAAATAAATTCCAGGAAAAATTGGATCTTTGCCTCCTTTAAATCCCCAACCCCCTATGATACGATAAGTGTCTTCATATTGACTTGCACCAACAAAATAATTATCAAACAAAGTATTATCTCTTCTTATACAGATTTTTCCACTAACAGGTGTATCTATGTGAATAGCAACATTTTCATTTCTACCATTGAGATTTTCATCTTCCATTTGCCAAAATTTAGACTTAGTATGTTTCATGATCTCATTTCGCTTGTAAATTGCCCTTCTCTCTTCCACCATATTCAAGAACATTTTCTCTTCTGTTCTCAATTTACATGTTAAATTATTGCTAAAAGCATACTCATAAGTAAGTTAACTAGTTACTAAGAAAAATTCCCTCATCTGTTAAGCATATTTCACTTTATTCAAGCTCTCTACAACTTTTAAATTTGCAAAAATATCATCATAATTTGAATAGTAATACTCCAAGCGTCCAGTTTGATAAAACAAACTAGCTATTACACTACATGTAATGCCATAAGTAAGAGGAAGCAGATTATATGTGACACCTTCAGACACAGAAGTAGGTAATTTTACACAAATGTAGCAATCTTTTACATCCATCACATTAACATATTCAGATAAAGGACTTGAAAAGGTATTACTAGAAAAATCCCCTACAGATCTATCTTGATGAGTTTCTGGTTTGTGTACAATGATTTTATTAGTCTTATCAACTTTATCATGATTAACCCCAACGTTACTAGTCATGTTAGTTCTATACATCTCTTTATCTATTCCAAAAGGAAAAATGACAGCTAAAATTAACCAAACTAAAATTATCAAGATTACACATATTGAAGACAATTTGACACATCTTTTTAAAATTGAGCATCTCGAATTATTATTAGTAGGCATCTTTTCTTACAAACAAGAACCCCAAAAAATTAAAATTAAAATTAAAAATTACAGAATATACTCCTCTTTTTTTTTAACAAATAATTTTATTTTCTAACAGCTTTTCTTCGACCTAATGTCATACATCAATGTGTTTTCCAGCTAACACAATTTCTTCGACCTTGTGTCACCTAACACAATATCTTCAACCTTGTGTCACCTAATGAACAAAATCAATCATTATCACTTGCATCATCAACATTTCTTTGACTACTATTTACTTCTACTACTGGTGGAATAATTATGTAAGTCCACTCAGGTGACTTTGTACTTCTGATTTGGCTTTATTACTCTTTTTGCTCTGCTGTTTATCACTTCTATTTTCTTTCCTGCTTGATTTCTCTTATTTGTGTCTTCTTCTTTTTGACTTGTGATCTCATTAACCTGCTCCTTTGCTTTATTCACTAATTTATATTTTAGCCCTACGTTTTCATTTGGCCAATTATCTCCTTTTCTTGATAATTTTCTTTTCGGTTCTGCCAAATTATACTCCACTCTCCAAGCTCTTTTCCTTGATCTTTCCACTTTTGATTCATCCCCACTTTCATCTGTATCACTTTCTGTGTTAATCAACTTTACTGTATCAGATTCTTCTTTAGATTCAGGAACTTCTTTACTCGGCAGCTTCACTCTATTAGGAACATCATCCTTATAGCTGGTACTTGGAACTTCTTCTTCTTCTTCAATTACTTCCAATTTTCCAGTTTCAGAATTTTCGTTCCTGCTTCCAGAGCTTCCAATCTGCTTTTCAATACTCTCCTGATCTTGAATCACTACTTCTTCAGCTTCATTTTCTGCTTCTTGATCTAGCAGTTCTTCATCATTTTCATTTTCTTCAGAATCTTGAATCACAATCTTTTAATTTTCTTCATTCAATGCCTCATTCGCAATTGAATTTTCCAGATGTCGACTTTCTTGTCGATCTTCAGAATCTGGATTTCTTTCAGGTTCTTCTTCTGAATCTGAATCAGTAGTTGTTTCACCTTCGTCAGGATTCTCAGGTGTTGGCACTCGTATGGTATGGCTAGCATGAATCCATCTCTTCAAAACCCTACACTTTACTGCATTTGTTGTGACTAATATCACCTGTCTCGCCTTCTGCCACCTTGGTACTAGGCAGTTTCTTCTTCGATGAACTTTTGTCCTCACCCAGTCTCCTGGTAACAGATCATGCGCTTGTTCCTTCTCTTTTGTAATTACTTCAGTTCCCACCTGATGGAACACAGAAGTCACCACATCAGATAGATTTTTGCAGTAGTCCATAATGATACTATCATTAATGCTCAACAGTTTATCAACTGGAACAAATGCTTGCCTCATGACCCTACCCATTAAAATCTCATGAGGGCTCAAACCTGTTTTCCTATCTGGAATGCTTCTCAAAGACATCAATACAAGTGGAAGTGCGTCTGTCCACTTCATTCCTGTTGCTAAACACATTTTTGCTATTCTGTTTTTTATTGTACCATTCACTTGCTCAACAACACCTGATGCTTCTGGTCTGTAAGCACAGTGTAATTTTTGTTTTATATCCAGAGCTTCACAAACCAATTGTAGCAATCTGTTTTCAAAATGTGTGCCACGATCTGTCTCGACCGTCACCGGAAATCCATACCTTGGTATGATTTCTCTCAAAAGCAATTTTGCCACAGTAATTGAATAATTGCGGCGTGTTGGGAGTGCTTCCACCCATCTTGAAAACAAACAGACTATCACCAAAACATATCTGAGTTTGTTGTGAGGTGGCATGTCAATGAAATCAAGCTGTAATCTGGTAAATGGACCACCCTCCCGTCCTATGGTTCCCATGCTCACAACAGTTTTTCTGTTTGGGTTGATCTGCTGACAGATAAGACACCTCTGACAAAGGGACTCTGCAATTATTCTGAATTTTGGATTGTACCATGTTTGTCTAAATAACCTAATCATTGAATCTCTGCCAATATGTCCTGGACCATGATACATGTGTGCCATGTCAGAAATCATACTGTCTGGCCTTACCACTCTGTCATCTTTGTAAACCCAAATTTCATCTTCTTTTCTCTGTCTGCATCCTGCTTTTAGCCATGTGTTTTTCTCTTCATCATCTGCCTCATCTTGCAACTGTTTTACTCCCTGCCAAGTCTCAACTACAGATGTTAGCATAAGTGAGTTCAAAACATGTTCATTTGCTTTTTCCCGATTAATTGACACATTATTTTTTGCACAGAATTATGCTACTTCGTCAGCATATGAATTTCCTTTTGTTATGTAATCCTCACCCTTTTTATGTGCTGTACACTTTACAACTGCAATTTTTTCTGGTAGCTGAATTCCATCAATTAGTCTTTTAATCAAATCTGCATTTCTGATTGGTGATCCCGCTGAAGTTAAATAACCTCTTTGAGACCAGACCTGGCCATAGTCATGGACTACGCCATAACCATATTGACTATCAGTCACTATGGTAATCGTTTGCTCTTTGCCCAATTCACATGCACGAATCAAAGCAATCAATTCTGCTATTTGAGCTGAACGAATTCCTTTGAGACAGGAGGCTTCAATTACATCTGCAACTGTGCACACTGAATATGCTGCACTCAGAACACCTTCATCTGTTCTCAAACATGAACCATCAACAAACAAAACATAATCTGATTCAGCTAATGGGACATCTTTTATATCCTGTCTTGGTTTAGTACAATATTCTAATACATCCAGGCATTCATGATCAACCTCATCTCTGATTTCTGTTTCAGTAGTGTCAGGTAATAATGTGGAAGGATTTAAATTCACACATCTCGCAATTGAAACATTGTCTGAGCCAAGGATAACCTTTTCATATTTTGTTAACCTATTATTTGTCAAATGTTGTGTTCTGCTTCTTGTGAGAGGAATATCAACTGAATGTGGTACATATACTTTTACAGGAAATCCCATTATTATTCCTTCACTTTGTTCCAAACTTACACTGGTTGCAGCTACTGCTTTTAAGCAACCTGGTAATACTTTTGCATCAGGGTCAAGAACAGCTGAGAAATATGCTATTGGCTTTCTCAGTTTTCCATGTCTCTGAATCAGAACTGATAATGCACATCCTTCTCTTTCACTGCAATACAGCTCAAACTCTTTTTCATAGTCCGGCATTCCCAATGCTGGAGCTTCACACAAACTTCTTTTTAACTGTTCAAAAGCTTGTAACTCAGTTTCTGTTAGACTAATCGGGTCTTTTATGTCTGCTTTTGTCAGTCTCTGCAGTGGCTTTGCAATTACTGAAAATCCACTAATCCATTGATGACAATAACCAACCATTCCCAGAAACATTCTAACTTGTCTCTGTGTTTTTGGAGGTTGCATTGCTTGAATCATTTTTATTCTTTCTGTTGTCACTTGTCTGACTCCCTTTTCAATTCTGTGACCAAGATATTTTACTTCTTGTTAGCAAAACTATAATTTTGCAAGTGAATCTTTATGTCTCTCATCTGCCAGATGATTTAAAAGAGTAATGGTATCTGTTACACAATTATCTCTTGTTTTTGCAGCCACAAGGAAATCATCAATATACTGCACTAAAGTAGATTTTCCAGGTAAATCTAGATTTTCCTATGATTTCTTTAGGGATTCGACACCATGCTAGGATACGCTCTTTGAACCTGAACGCAAACATTTGTTGGCTTTCTGGATGCAATGGAACAGTAAAGAATGCATTACATAAATCTATACCCGTGTACCATTCTGCATCATGCGGAATTTGATATAAAATTACTGCTGGGTTTGGTACAACTGGGCAACATGGAATAACAATTTTATTAACCTTTCTCAGGTCTTGAACAATCCTGAAAGTTCCGTTTGGCTTTTTAATTCCCATAATCGGTGAATTACATGGACTACTCTCAATTTCTTCTAGAACACCTTGTTTAATGAATTTGTCTATTACAGGAATAACTCCTTCAATAACTTCTGCTTTCATTTTATACTGTGGAATGTTTGGATAATCTGCTCCTTGTTTTACTGATATTTTTACTGGGTCTACATTTTTCATCAAACCCATTTCATCTCCAGTGAAATCCCAAATTTTAACATTCACTGTGTCTTTTAGTTCTTCAGGTAGATTATTGATATTGTTAATTTATAAAGCCCATCTTCAACTGGTTCTGTTAAATCTGTTTTAATTTGCTGATTTGCTACACCTATTACTCGGATTTTATCCCCAGAAAGAGGTAGGTTTTCTATTTCCACTGATCTAACAGTAGAACGGGTAGCACCTGTATCCACTAGGAAAGTAATTTCTACATCATTCACTTTACCATTTACAAATGGACCAGATTGATCTACCTCAAGAGTGGCTCCAAGCACACACTCTTCCTCCTCTCTCAGGCACCGTCAGAAGGAATCCTCAGAATCACTCCCTCCATCTTCTTTCAACCAATATTGTTGTGACACATTCGACACATTTACTCTTGGCGATCTATTTACCTGTTCACCTCCGCTGAATCCTGTTTCTGCACTGTATCTCTGCACATTTACACAGTTTGGAAGTGGCGGTTGTGGTATCTGACTTTGCTGATTCACTACCTGTCGCTGTAGCTGTTGCTGCTGATTTATCTCATTCTGCATCTGTGGATTTAATGATGCATTTTTAAAAAAAATTCTGGGCGGATTCTTGCACTCACACTTCCAGTGTCCAATTTCGCCACAATTAAAACATGGGAGTTTCTGTTTTAGTTCTTCTATATTTCCCATCAATTTTGGCTTATTATAATTACCTTTACATTTTTCTTGATTCTGATCAACATTTTTATTTCCCAGGTTTGCCATTTGTTGTTCAGCCACTTTTACCTGTACCCACATAGCTTTTTCTTTTAGCTTCTTTTGTTTAGCATCTATTTCATCACTACAGTATTTTGCTTTTCTCAAGATTTAATCTACTGTGTTTGATTGCCAACCAACTATTCCAGTTCTTATCATTTCACCAATTTCAGGTCTCAAGCCATATACAAATCTGTATATAAAATGGCTCATGTCTTTTTCACTTAAACTTTCATAACCACTGTATTGTTTGAATACCAGAAGTAGTCTTTCATAAAATGAATGTACTGATTCCTTTGGCTTTTGGGTTGTTCTATCTATTTTAACCCAATCTATCTCTTTTGGGGGAATCTTGTTTTTTAAAAACACAATTACCTGATCGTACTTTCTCATTACCTCTGGTGAAGGAGCACCTGTTACCTTATGTCGAGGGTATTCTTCACTAGGCCAATTTATAGTCATTTTACATTCTGCCCAAAGATCTGATGGGACAACTATTTCAAAGAATCCATCAAGATCGATCCACAAAACTTTTGAAACTTTCACAAATCTGTCTACCTGTCGATACCATTCTACAGGTTTTTCTCTTAATCGAGGGAAATCATTTGTGCACATTAAAATGTCCTGCCTTGTCCATGGAACATGCACATACCCTCCTCCCGGTATTTCTCTCATTGGTAACTCGTTTACTACCTCTTCCTTCTTTTCTCTGATAGGAAAAGCTAAACTTGTTCTGTCTTCATCTCTTTTCTTTGTCTATTTCACTCTCCATTTACTTAATTCGCCCCATTTTCTCAAAATCACAATTAAGTCTTTTATATGAATGATTCTTCCTGTGGTATTCAAATGTTCAATATCTTTTTCAGAGAAATCCACTCTGTAATGTTTCTGCAAATTCTTTTGCTTACTCAAATCTATTTCTAATTCAGCAGTCATCTCCTCTAATTGATCATATTTATTTTTCGTTTTCCAAGTTATGCTTTTGCAAATAAATAATAATTCATCATCCTGATATGCCTTCAAACTGTCAGTTCCAATTGTTCCAATTATTAATTCCTCCAAATCTGCTTTTAATTTTGCAACATCAAGTGATTTACATTCGGGGGTTTGTGTTAAATCTATTTTATTCGGACTCTTTTCCGGAGTTCCAGAGTCAGATTCTACACCAGATGGAGTTTTACTTGACAAACTTTGATTAAAAGTTAAGTCAAAAAACAACAAGTGATGGACTGAATGTGGATCAATGTCACACACTCCCCCAGTCAAAAGATCTGGGCCCAAATCCATCGTTTTTTTGCACTCCACACCACCCTGGGTCAGATAATGGCTTTATGCAAATCAGCTCTGACCCTGTTGCCCCATGGGAACAGTCCAGTCCAAACTACAACAGCCATATCTTTCCCAGACCGGAATCAAGCATCCGAGGACCGGACCGGTTTCGAGGTAACACCTCTCTTCAGCCCGGCTAGCTTGACTCCAAGTGGTGTGGAGTGCCTGGGACCCACGTCTGGGCATCCCCAGCGCACTTAGGGCGGCAATTGCAAAAAACAACAAGTGATGGACTGAATGTGGATCAATGTCACACACTCCCCCAGTCAAAAGATCTGGGCCCAAATCCATCGTTTTTTTGCACTCCACACCACCCTGGGTCAGATAATGGCTTTATGCAAATCAGCTCTGACCCTGTTGCCCCATGGGAACAGTCCAGTCCGAACTACAACAGCCATATCTTTCCCAGACCGGAATCAAGCATCCGAGGACCGGACCGGTTTCGAGGTAACACCTCTCTTCAGCCCAGCTAGCTTGACTCCAAGTGGTGTGGAGTGCCTGGGACCCACGTCTGGGCATCCCCAGCGCACTTAGGGCGGCAATTGCAAAAAACAACAAGTGATGGACTGAATGTGGATCAATGTCACACACTCCCCCAGTCAAAAGATCTGGGCCCAAATCCATCGTTTTTTTGCACTCCACACCACCCTGGGTCAGATAATGGCTTTATGCAAATCAGCTCTGACCCTGTTGCCCCATGGGAACAGTCCAGTCCGAACTACAACAGCCATATCTTTCCCAGACCGGAATCAAGCATCCGAGGACCGGACCGGTTTCGAGGTAACACCTCTCTTCAGCCCGGCTAGCTTGACCCAAGTGGTGTGGAGTGCCTGGGACCCACGTCTGGGCATCCCCAGCGCACTTAGGGCGGCAATTGCAAAAAACAACAAGTGATGGACTGAATGTGGATCAATGTCACACACTCCCCCAGTCAAAAGATCTGGGCCCAAATCCATCGTTTTTTTGCACTCCACACCACCCTGGGTCAGATAATGGCTTTATGCAAATCAGCTCTGACCCTGTTGCCCCATGGGAACAGTCCAGTCCGAACTACAACAGCCATATCTTTCCCAGACCGGAATCAAGCATCCGAGTCCGGTCCTCGGATGCTTGATTCCGTTCTGGGAAGGACATGGCTTTTGTAGTTCGGACTGGACTGTTCCCATGGGGCAACAGGGTCAGAGCTGATTTGCATATCGCCATTGTCTAACCCAGGGTGGTGTGGAGTGCAAAAAAACGATGGATTTGGGCCCAGATCTTTTGACTGGGGGAGTGTGTGACATTGATCCACATTCAGTCCATCACTTGTTGTTTTTGCAATTGCCGCCCTAAGTGCGCTGGGGATGCCCAGACGTGGGTCCCAGGCACTCCACACCACTTGGAGTCAAGCTAGCCGGGCTGAAGAGAGGTGTTACCTCGAAACCGGTCCGGTCCTCGGATGCTTGATTCCGTTCTGGGAAGGACATGGCTTTTGTAGTTCGGACTGGACTGTTCCCATGGGGCAACAGGGTCAGAGCTGATTTGCATATCGCCATTGTCTAACCCAGTGTGGTGTGGAGTGCAAAAAAACGATGGATTTGGGCCCAGATCTTTTGACTGGGGGAGTGTGTGACATTGATCCACATTCAGTCCATCACTTGTTGTTTTTGCAATTGCCGCCCTAAGTGCGCTGGGGATGCCCAGACGTGGGTCCCAGGCACTCCACACCACTTGGAGTCAAGCTAGCCGGGCTGAAGAGAGGTGTTACCTCGAAACCGGTCCGGTCCTCGGATGCTTGATTCCGTTCTGGGAAGGACATGGCTGTTGTAGTTCGGACTGGACTGTTCCCATGGGGCAACAGGGTCAGAGCTGATTTGCATATCGCCATTGTCTAACCCAGGGTGGTGTGGAGTGCAAAAAAACGATGGATTTGGGCCCAGATCTTTTGACTGGGGGAGTGTGTGACATTGATCCACATTCAGTCCATCACTTGTTGTTTTTGCAATTGCCGCCCTAAGTGCGCTGGGGATGCCCAGACGTGGGTCCCAGGCACTCCACACCACTTGGAGTCAAGCTAGCCGGGCTGAAGAGAGGTGTTACCTCGAAACCGGTCCGGTCCTCGGATGCTTGATTCCGTTCTGGGAAGGACATGGCTTTTGTAGTTCGGACTGGACTGTTCCCATGGGGCAACAGGGTCAGAGCTGATTTGCATATCGCCATTGTCTAACCCAGGGTGGTGTGGAGTGCAAAAAAATGATGGATTTGGGCCCAGATCTTTTGACTGGGGGAGTGTGTGACATTGATCCACATTCAGTCCATTACTTGTTGTTTTTGCAATTGCCGCCCTAAGTGCGCTGGGGATGCCCAGACGTGGGTCCCAGGCACTCCACACCACTTGGAGTCAAGCTAGCCGGGCTGAAGAGAGGTGTTACCTCGAAACCGGTCCGGTCCTCGGATGCTTGATTCCGTTCTGGGAAGGACATGGCTTTTGTAGTTCGGACTGGACTGTTCCCATGGGGCAACAGGGTCAGAGCTGATTTGCATATCGCCATTGTCTAACCCAGGGTGGTGTGGAGTGCCAAAAAACGATGGATTTGGGACCAGATCTTTTGACTGGGGGAGTGTGTGACATTGATCCACATTCAGTCCATCACTTGTTGTTTTTGCAATTGCCGCCCTAAGTGCGCTGGGGATGCCCAGACGTGGGTCCCAGGCACTCCACACCACTTGGAGTCAAGCTAGCCGGGCTGAAGAGAGGTGTTACCTCGAAACCGGTCCGGTCCTCGGATGCTTGATTCCGTTCTGGGAAGGACATGGCTTTTGTAGTTCGGACTGGACTGTTCCCATGGGGCAACAGGGTCAGAGCTGATTTGCATATCGCCATTGTCTAACCCAGGGTGGTGTGGAGTGCAAAAAAACGATGGATTTGGGCCCAGATCTTTTGACTGGGGGAGTGTGTGACATTGATCCACATTCAGTCCATCACTTGTTGTTTTTGCAATTGCCGCCCTAAGTGCGCTGGGGATGCCCAGACGTGGGTCCCAGGCACTCCACACCACTTGGAGTCAAGCTAGCCGGGCTGAAGAGAGGTGTTACCTCGAAACCGGTCCGGTCCTCGGATGCTTGATTCCGTTCTGGGAAGGACATGGCTTTTGTAGTTCGGACTGGACTGTTCCCATGGGGCAACAGGGTCAGAGCTGATTTGCATATCGCCATTGTCTAACCCAGGGTGGTGTGGAGTGCAAAAAAACGATGGATTTGGGCCCAGATCTTTTGACTGGGGGAGTGTGTGACATTGATCCACATTCAGTCCATCACTTGTTGTTTTTGCAATTGCCGCCCTAAGTGCGCTGGGGATGCCCAGACGTGGGTCCCAGGCACTCCACACCACTTGGAGTCAAGCTAGCCGGGCTGAAGAGAGGTGTTACCTCGAAACCGGTCCGGTCCTCGGATGCTTGATTCCGTTCTGGGAAGGACATGGCTTTTGTAGTTCGGACTGGACTGTTCCCATGGGGCAACAGGGTCAGAGCTGATTTGCATATCGCCATTGTCTAACCCAGGGTGGTGTGGAGTGCAAAAAAACGATGGATTTGGGCCCAGATCTTTTGACTGGGGGAGTGTGTGACATTGATCCACATTCAGTCCATCACTTGTTGTTTTTGCAAAAGTTAAGTCAGGCATCATTATTTTCTCTCGATGAATTTCAGACAAATCTGAATAAAAATTTTCGGTCACCTTCTGTATTTCTGAATTTAGTGGAACAGTCAAAGCTGAATGTCTAATTTCTTTTTGATCAAATACTGGAAGAACAGGTCCAATCGTTACTGGTACTGTTCCTGCTTCCATGCTTTTAGTTAACTGCTGTATTAAATCATCCTTCGAACGATTATATTCTGAGATATTTGGTAATTTGTGTTGCTTATAAGATCATCAAGGGATCACCTGCCTTGATTCTTTCCAACCTTCTGTCCCGCTATACTCCAGGCCGTGCTCTGAGATCCTCTGACCTGGAACTTGCGGTTGTTCCCCGGTTTAAGCGCTGCCGGGCCGGCGGCCGCTCCTTTCAGGTACGTGCCGCCGTGTTATGGAATTCCCTTCCCTTTGAGATTCGTGCCCTTGGGGATCTGCTCTCCTTTCGGCGGGCTGTAAAAACTTTTTTGTTTCCTTAGTTTCCATGGACTTCCCTTTCGTGCTGTGGTGTTGTGTTGCTACCTTGGCGGGCGCCAGGACGCTCCTTCGCTGGAGCATCTGTGCGCCTAATAAATAAGTTTAACATAACATAACATAACATAATTCCTCATACCTTTCTGTTCTTTTTCCATTTGGGGTTACATTTCTCTGGACTGGGGTTTCATTTCTATGGACTGGCGTTTCAGCATAATTTCTATTTTCTCTCGATAAATTTGTACTACATCTTGTTTCTACTCTTTCAGGTGTTTTTCTATAATCAGGATTAGTTTTAGGAGATGCCTCCTCAATAATTTCTCTTGGAGGGGCACTAGGAGAAGACCATGAACAAACTGGTTGATAAGGTGGCGGTTTTCTAGTATAAATATCTTCTAATACCGCATCTTCTGTCTCATTTTCTTCACTAATATTATTTTTCTTTTGGGCACTCTTTTGTCCAGTTACCTCATCAATTAGTCTCACTGGGTATAAATCATCACACATGTCTGCCCTTCTCCATCGACGCATTCTATCCTCATGTGTTTCTCTATTAAGATCTAATCCTGCTCTCCTTGATACTCCTCTACTTTCTCGTTGTAACTCAAACATTTCATCCTCCCATTCAACTAGAGCTTCAAATTGAGTAGGTCTAAGCTTTAGTACGAGTTTCATAATTTTTTCTCTTAAGTTTTTCAAAACTGCCATGTTAAAAGATCCATCTTCCGGCCATGCTAACACACCATCATTTTTGGTATACTTCATCCAATTCTCAATCCAAGTGACAAGTATGATAACCATATTCACCCAACATATACGCTGCAGGTGTTTTGTATTTATGAATTAATCTTCCACCTCGCGTTGCAATTTTCTTGTCAGGTTTAAATTTATTTTTCAATTTCTGAAACCACAAAAGCTTCTTTTTCTCTTTCATGTAGTAATAATCCATGTTTTTAAACAATGTCCCTTACTTCGGTAAAGATCGTAACAACTTCCTTGTTATTCCGCAACACCAACCAATCCGTGCGCGAAACTCCCCAACAAACCAATCAGGTTATGCTACGTCACTATTTTGCTCAACCAATAGAATTACTGTTTTTCAGGATGAGCCAATCAGCTGTAAGCTTGCCGTAGTCACATGAACCAATCTGTGCGCGAACACTGTGACGTATGTTAGCCAATCACAGCGCGACACTGGTGACGTATGCTGCCGCTGCAGCTTCTCTCTCTCGCTCCGCTCCTTAAACTGACACCTCCTTTACAAAATTTTCAAAGCGCCATATTTACAAATCCTTGAATTGAATTCTGTTAATAACTCCACAAAAAACAAACCATTTGCCTGTTTCGCTAAATAAAGTGATAGCGTTCCCAGACATTCACGTATTCTTTTCACGTGAAATAGACTACGCTATTTTCACAGAATATTTAAATTCGTCGATAAAGTAAGGCTACTCTACCCTTCTAGCAGGTAATAACGAACTTGTTTCTCTCTACATGCACATTGACAATTCAGAGTTTAACTCGATCAAATATTACAAATTCATTTACGCACATCCATACAGAAAAATCCCTAACCATGTATACATAAAATCTTTAGTAGGACTTTAACCCACCAAAAGAAATCCTCACTCGTCAGTAACATAGACGACGCCTCCTTACCCTTCACTCAAGCTTAGATAAATAATTTTTTTAAGTTCAGAAGAAAAGTTTATTGAGCAAAAAAAAGCAGGTATCAAAGGGTAGTAAACGAAAAAAAAGGGAGGGGTAACAGAAGAATGGGAAAAGGAAACTAAAGCAATCATAGAAATAAAGCATTAGTATCAATTACATAAATAAATTATGAGTAAAAAAGCAGAACATGGGAATATATTGATTATACATATGAGCAAGATAAAGTACATGCATGTCAAGTAATAACAAAGAAAAGGAATAAAAGGGTACTCATCAAGGGGGTTTGGGAACCTCTTGTTGGATAGGCCGTGGACAAAATGAACGAGTAGCACATCTATCTAGATATAATACAATAGGGAGCCATAACTCTGCTCTTTTCGGGGCCAGCTGGACAGGGAAGACAAAAGTAGTATCCAGTCTATGGTTGTGGCAAACATTATACCCCCATGCTTTAAAGGAGATGTTGGAGGAAGTCTTCCAATTAACGGTGATCTGCTGAAAAGCAACAGCCAACAGTAGGTCAACAACACGCACATCAAGATGAGAATCCTTCCAGCAAAGCGAAAGGCTTCCCAAAAAGACATTAGCATGAGAAAAAGGAATGCAAGTCTGGAAAATGACATTAGCTTGAGCCCACACCTGTAACCAAAAGTCATGAACAGACTGGCAGCAAAACAGCATATGAAATAACGTAGCATTTGGGGAGGAACAAGACCAACAAACGTCTGGAATGGCAGGAAATCGCTTATGGAGAGTAGAGGGTGTGTGGAGCAGCCTATTGTAAATAAAGAACATGGATTGTGTCAGAGTCGCAGCTCTAGATGACTTACGAACCTTAATCCATAGCTTGTCCCACAAAGATAAAGGCCATGTTGTGGCAAAGTCATGTTCCCACTGCTCCTCCACCTTAGACTTAGGCCTGAGAGACTCATTGGCATGAAGGTGTTTGTAGATGATAGAGGCCTTAGAGGTAGTACAGAGAAGGGAGTGCAATCGTGCAACAGGAGTAAGGGGAATGGAATTTGTCTGTGTCTGCATAAGTCGAGTGTATGTAGCCATCACCGTTGTCTTGAGCAGAGAGTATTTGGAAGCAAAGGACGTAGGTAGAGCATAGATCAATCGGAGATTCAGGAAGGGCAAGAAAGTAGAGTGTGAAAATAGCTGCGATATCCAGATCAATCCCCTCTGCCTCCAGGATTTCCAGTAAAAGGGCTTGTTGTGGATTAAAAGATAAGCATTGTGCCAAATGGTGGAAGAAAGGAAGTCCGCAATAGTAGTGGGGGGAGCAGGAGAAGAAGACAATAGAAGTTTGGTGGTAAATCTGTGAATGGGCGTGGAAATGGAAGAGGGCTTGCGGGAAAAAGAGATATACTCAGAAAAAGAAAAGGGGGAAAGGAAGAGGCACTCAACCGTAGCCCACAAAGGACATGGAGAAATGGAATCTTGCAACCAGAAGGATGCCTGCCGCAGCAAGAAAGCCTTCTGATAGGCTGGAAAATCTGGGAAGTTGACCCCACCTTCTGCTGCTGGACGAATCAGTCTAGCAATGGACATCCTAGGTTTCTTGTTGTTCCAAAGGAAGGCAGACAAAATCGAGTTGATTTTCTTAAAGAATTTGACGGGAATGGGCACAGGGATATTGGAGATTGTGTAGAGGATTATGGGGGTCAACATCATCTTAATAGTGTCGAGGCGCCCCCACCAAGATAAGTAGAGGGGATGCCACCTAGTGGTAAGATCCGAAATTTTCTGAATTAATTTATTCAAGCAGAGGGAAACGGTATCGGAGGTGGAGGGAGTGATATGTAAGCCTAAGTACTTGATGTGCGATGAGCTCCAAGTGAAGTTGGAAGCATCAAAGTCTGGCTTAAAAGTAAACTTCGTCAAGGGTAATATTTCGCATTTATCATTGTTGAGTTTATAACCCGAGATCAAGGAGTAATCCCGCACTTCCTCCAGAAACGCAGGAATGGAATCTTCGGGGTTAGAGATGAAAAGCAGGATATCATCTGCGTAAGCAGCAAGTTTAATGTGAGAGTCAGCGGTCTGAAAACCGTGAATGTTAGGGTTCTGACGGAGTTTGGGCAAAAAGGGCTCTAAGGCCAAGTTGAAGAGAGAGGGGGATAGGGGACTGCCTTGACGAACACCTCTGCCAAGATCAAAAAAGGGAGAAACCTGGCCATTCGCACAGACTGCTGCACGCGGGTGTGAGTACAGTAGGGAAACCAAGGAAATAAAATTGGGGCCAAAGCCAAACCATTTGAGGGTGTGAAAAAGGTAGGACAAATCAACCCTGTCGAACGCCTTCTCGGCATCTAAGGCGATCGCAGCGAGAGAATGTGGCAAACGCGGGGATTTTGTCAAAATATTAAACAATAATCTAGTATTGTCGGTAATAAATCGGCCCTCCACAAAGCCGGACTGTTCCTCGCCCAAAAGGTCCGGAAGCATTAGGTCTAACCGTGCCACCAGTGATTTAGCAAAAATTTTGTAGTCGATATTTACTAGGGAAATAGGCCAATAATTCTTACAGTACTTGGTATCTTTCCCCCTCCTTGGGTATCAAACAGATGTGGGCATCAGAAAAGGTCCCGAGGAACCTCCCAGGGCGGTAAACGAACTTAGGAGAGAGTGAAGTTTTGGAATGAGCAGCTTTGAGAAGTGGAGGTAAAACTCAAAGGTAAAACCATCAGGTCCAGGGGCTTTGTTTAATTTAAGATGTTGAACCGCGTCCAGTAGTTCCCTTTGGGAGATATCAGATTCCAAAGTGGAGAGATCGAGAGGAAAATGTGCAGGTTTCTGAATGGTAGAGAAGAAATGTGTGAGCAAGTGGGGAGAGGGTTGGGTTTCAGAGGAGTGTAAAGTCTTGTAGAAGAGGGAGAGCTCAGTTAAGATGTCGGTGTCAGTGTACTTGAGAGCAGAGTTATTGTCATAAATGGCTTCAATGTTTAGCTTATTATGCTTATTCTTCAAATAGTTAGCAAGAAGTTTCCCGCCTTGTTCCTACCACCATAAAACTTAGCGCTAGACTTCAACAGGTACAATGAGGCATCCTCCGTGGATTTCTTATTAAACTGCATTTTAGCGGCTACAAGAGCAGTAAGAGAATCTTGAGAATGAGAGGTAAAGTAGGTGTGTTCCAGTCTCTTTATATCACCGAGCATATCTCGTGTGAGTGCGCGTGCAGCTTTACGCTTTCTTGCCACATAGCGGATAATAAAATCCCGTGCTGCAGCTTTGAAAGCATCCCAGATAGTATGTGTCGGGATAGAGGGAGTATCATTAAGCAAGAAAAAATCATCAAAAAAAGCGATAAAGGAAGAAGTAAATTTAGGGTCTGAAAGAAGGGCAATATTAAAATGCCACCTCTTAGGTCCATCAGACTTGGGAAGTACCTCAACATTGATTAGGACAGGGGCATGGTCAGAAAGTAAAATCGGGCCAATTTCAGCAGCAGTGAGAGTTTGAGCAGTATTGTGGGAAACAAAAATGTAGTCGATCCGCGACTGAGAGCGATGGGAAGGAGAATAAAAAGTGAACTCCTTTAGGGCTGGGTTACAAAGCCGGCAGGTATCAACAAGTTTGTACTGAGAAATGGCCTGGGTAAAGAGCTTATGGGATTTGTTAGGAATATAGTGGGCCATAGAGTTCCTATCAACAAAAGGGTCCAAGGGATGATTGCAATCACCAGCTAGGATGAAATTGTCATCCATAAACCGCGTGATGTGACGAGAAAAATCAGACCAAAAAAGAGGTTCACCAACAGTAGGAGTGTAGACATTGAGAAAAGAGACTGGAACACCTCTAAGAGATAATTTGACATATGCCCATCTTCCAGAAGCGTCTGACTCTTGGGAGATGATAGAAAGGGGTAGAGACTTGCGGCATAAGATAGCCACACCATTCGCTTACCATCACCTTGCGAATAAAAAACCTCACCCACCCAACCCCTTTTAAGTTTGACAGATTCAGTGTCAGATAGGTGAGTTTCCTTCAAGAAAACCACATCCACATTTAACTTGGCCAAGTGAGACAAAATTCGCTGATGTTTGATTGGAGAATTAATACCCTTAACATTCCATGAAATTATATTTAACGACATTTCATATAAAATAATCTGTAACAATTACATTGGCAAAAACGAAAAAAGGAACCCATGAAGGAGAGTAAGAATACAAGAAGGAAATAAGCAGCTGGACTAAGGAGGAAAAAAAGAAGAGAAGAAAGAAGAACGGGTATAGAAAGAAGGAAGGTAAAGGAAAGCAGGAAAGAGGTAAAAAGATAAAAAAAAGGACAGTGGATTAAAAGGAGTAACAGCATAGGCAAGAGCAAATCCTGGAGAAACATAAAAATCATCTGAAAGCAAATAGGAGAGAAGAAACAGAAGGAGGGGAAGGGAAAGCAAAACGAGGTACAAAAGGAAGACACAAAGAAGGAAACAAAAAAGGATCATACCTACAGAAGGAGAATACGAGAAGAAACGGAGGAGGGATGGAACCACATGGGGAAGCCGACACACCAAGGTCGGCTAGGCGGGGAACCGGGTGAACGTCATCAGACGGGAAGGGAATCCTTTGAGAATGAAATAGGTGAACAGGGGGTTAAAGTACAAAGAGACGGCGAACCAATATCACAAACAACACAACGTAGAAAAGATAAAAACCAACATATTGAATCTTCTTAAAGAACGAAGAAGGCAAGTTGTAACAACAATACGGAGAGACCGCTTAAAGATCAAGAAAAAGAAAATGCAGTGACAATAAGAGAGTCAACACAGCCACTGGTCAGCCAGGAGCAGAGGAAGAGGGTCCAGATGAATCCATGGCAGAGGTCTTATGCGCATTGATGAAACTCTGAAGGCGTACAGGATCTTCATAGGTGGTAGTCTTGTTGTTGTAGGTGACCCTGAACAGACAAGGATGATATAGGCCATATCTTGCTCCCATCTCACGAAGGTCCGCTCTGAAGTTCAGGAAAGCCTTACAGCGGTTGGCAGTGGCTTTAGCATAGTCCTGAGCAAAAAACAGGGAGGAACCAGACCATGACAATTTTGGAAAGGACTTGGCAGCTGACAAAACCTTCAGGAGATCAGTGTACTCCAAAAAATAGAGAATGACACCTCTGGGCTTCTGTGAGGGGGAAAGCGAAGAAGATGGTCGCCCCAATCGGTGTGCGCGTTGGATGTTAAAGGTTGTGTCCTCTGGCAGACGCAAAAGCTTGGGAAGGAAAGATTTAAAGAAGGCAAGTGAATCTGAGCCCTCAAGCCCCTCTGCCAGGCCATAAATGCGGAGGTTATTCCGCCTGTTTCTGTTTTCCAACTCCTCCACCTGTCGCTGAAGAGCAGATACTTGAGAGTTCAAATGAGATATTGTGGAGCAGGTTTCTTGGAAGGACTCAACAGAATGTTCGACGGAGGCCACCCTAGTTTCCATTTGCGACCAGTTATCCGTGAGGTTCTGGAGCTTGACGTTGGTTTCTTCCATAAAAGGGCGCAGGGATCGGATTTCCTCCAAGAAAGGGCGGAAGGACCTGATTTCGTCCAGTAATAGTTCCATAGAAACAGGCGAAGACTGTTTAAGAGGCAAGGGGGGATCCTTCTTCAGTCTTTTGGAGGTAGCTTTCCCCAGAGAAGGTCGGGAAGGTTCCATTGTTGTGTCAGAGTCAGACGAGGTGAGGGATTCTTCCAATTGAGAAAAGGCAGAAAAGACTCTAGAGTTCTTGACAATAGCAGTCTTAGTCGTGCGAGGCAGATAGGATATGGAGTTAAGCTTGCCCATAAAGCGGATACTTGAGTTAAGTTGAAAGGACAGTGCACACAAGAGCCACAAAAATAGAGGATAGGATATAGTCCAGAAGTCGTAAAATCACTTGTTGGAGGCACTGTGTATTGACCGCAAGCAGGATGGCTGACAAGAGTAACTTAAATTCACAAAATAAAATTCACAGACTGAGAAGCGTGCGAATATCAAGCATAATAAGGAGAAGTGAATGGCCGAAGGGCATCTCCAACAACGAAGAATGAGGCATCAAAGTTGTATCCAAAGGGCAGGAAAAACCATGCTAGGAGCCTTTCCACCTCCATACGCAGCAAAGGCCAATCCAAGTGAAATATCACAGAAGGAGCGCACCAATATTACGAAGAATGGAGTAGTTAATCACCCAGTCCTCCATGAAAACATAACCAGTGCTGAGCGGCATAGATGAATAGAGAACATAAGAATGAGGAGAATGAGGAAGCACCTGAAGCCTCACAAAATGGCGGTCGGGAGTATTCAATGGCGCAGTGACAAGACATAGCTATTTTGACGAGGAGGAAAAGCGCACTAACTACCAAAAAGGTGCTAGGAGAGGCCCCATAAGAGCAGAAATGTTCTGATTGTGAAGGAAATTCCGTCACAAGCAAAACTCCGGTAGAGAAGGCATCACAAAATGGCGGCCGCACTCGGAACTGAAACGGAGCAACTTACTTCTCCAGAGTTCTCCGTCCCTAAGCAATGCAGCGCGGTTTCACGGGTCGCGCAGGAGTCCAGAAGTGTTCCAACGCGGAGACATAGCCTCAAAACAGGAAAAGACAGACTGTGAGTCGTACGTCTCCCGGAGCCCTAGCAGAGCCTCACTCGGGCGCCGCCATCACCACCGGGTGCCAAGCCACGCCCCCAAGCTTAGATAAATTCTACTACTCTTTACACAGTGAGTTTTAAAACAGGACACCTTTCCCTATACTCGAAAACTACAATTTCGCAGACAATCCTCACTATGCATTCTACCTTACACACCTAAAATCCCTAAACCTGTGTTGTATGTCCACAACACTAGTGATATACGGCGATACCACTATTTGAAACAGAACAAATGCACCGTGTAACTTCACCTGTCACACTTTTCATGCCGGCACAAACCAGGAATTTTCACACTGCCGGAAAAAACCTTTCGACTACATATAACAACTGAACAGACTTAACAAACTTAACATATGTTAAATATTGATCCTATGTATTTACCATGTAACATGTCAGTTACCATAGTAACCGAACTCTGCTACCAAGAAATTGATCCAGCGCTCCTATTGAAAAACTGTCTCAATAACACTACTGATCACCACAAAACTCACCATTAATCATGAAACACATATAAAGGCCCATACTACCAATGAGACAATTTTTGAGCAACTGAATCAGGTGGTCTGATTAACTAAACTACTCATATATTATTTACAAAATTATATACAACAGCTGTTTATCTATTTTCACCATGGTTTTAAAACATTTATCAATCATTAATCAGGCCACTTAGGCGATTGAATCAACTGATGGTAACTAGATCATGAATAAACAAGACCAGCTTGTCATTTCAAATCTAATTTTATTAACTTTATTTTTCATAAAGGAAAAGTCATTTACGTTTAAAATCTTTATTTTATAAGCAATCAAGAAAGCAGCATTTTAATAGGAAATGAATTAATAAACTGACATCTTCAAAACAAGCTCAGAAACATGAAATATTAGCAGAATAATAGTTCCCATTCCCTAAATCTATTTCCCTGTCTAATTCTCACTTCACCTAGAAAGGAAAAATCATTTAAAGTCTGCTGTCCTTACGTGCGCCAAAAGTCCGACAGCATGTCACGTCAATCAGGAATCGGAAAGAAGAGAGTTTTATCTCCGCTCCAAATGTCAGGTTTTATACCTTTCTTTCTAGCTAAACTTTCTACATTTTACATTCTTTTGCACAAATCCGAGCTATTCATTGGCTGTCCTGTGTCAGTCCATGATAAAATTGGTTAAGTCATCTCCGTTACTTGACCAGGCCCAGGCTTTACATAAACCCTATTGTCTCTCATTTCCACGTCTTCCAGCTTCCTCAGTAAAGATACTTTTTCCACGAGTTTCAAACATTTACTTCCTAGCCTTGGCAGACACAACAAGTTCCTGTCCTTGAGCCTTTCTCCGAGTGCACGTTCAACTCAGCTGAAGAACTGCTTTTTCAATTTATGTGATGATTATGCAGTAAAAGTCTTCACAGCTATGCATGTGCAAGGCATTGCTTCTGGACAAGTTTTCATCTGCAACTCTGTCAGCTATTTTTTTCTAAACCACCTTTAGGCCTCACTTTGGAAACTATTATTAAACAAACACAAGACATCAATTAATTAAAGAATTGAAACCCATTCTGTTACCCACCCCCTTTACTAATTAATCCTGTTAATTATGTTACCTAGCTGAAGCACAAATAAGCAGCATTATATTTACCTCTCCTTTGGGAACTGCACGAACTCCTCGAGCTTTCGTCACAGAAATGACATAACATAAGCACACAAAATAAGCACATGCTATTAGTTAAACAGCCGCATTTAATACTGACAAAGACAATAGACAAGGTTAGTTTATTATTTCTTCTTCGCATTTGCAACATGAAGCATATTAGTTTGACCCATGTGTACTGATGCATATATTCTTAAACTATGTTGATTAGTAATTTTCACCACAAACTTATTAATTCAATTATTGTTACAAGAGATTAACTTCGCAAGTTTGAACAAAATTTTGTTCATCACCTTGCTCCATCATTACCTTCTCCTGGATGAATATGGCTCAAGATCTTTGCTCCTGGACTTTGGCTTTGTCTATCGTTTTGGCAATTGTTCCACTGTTTTCTGACTTTATCTGAGTTGCTTGTCAGCGAAAAGAGGAAGCTGCGCAGTCAGATAGGACGTTTTATAGGTTACTACTACATGATTGGTTGTTAGGTATCGTTCCTTTTGCATTCCCATTGGCCAGTGTGGTTACCTGGGCCCCTGGGAACTGTAGTTGTAACGCTTATCTTGGCTGCTATGATAATAAATGCAACATAAGCAGGCATAATACTCGCCTCCGTGCCTTTAATAAAATTAAGACTTTCCGTCATAATAACTAGGAAAATCTACATTACACGTTATAAAGAGACTTAGAGGAAATGCCTGCTTTAAAGCAATAACAATAAACCATAACAAGGTCTTTAATTTTTGCAACCAACGCAAGTGATTTCAGTTCGAACGATATTACCTATTCCTTACAACACAAACGAAATGAAAACTACAGAAAGATGTGCAACCCAAAAAACAAGCTATTAAGCATGCTAATATGGCGCTCGAACTTGTAAGGTACAGATGTCTCTTATGGGTCCTGGGTGACAGCCATTTGCGTTTCCGCCATGCTTCGAATACCCGGCTGTTCCCCTAATTTGCCACCTGTCAATCGTTATGCTGCCCCTACAGTCTCATACGTGTCAACACGCGTGAGGCGATGGTGTGCATGATAACATAACACAGCATAGAGTAACATGACACTAGTGCCACAGATAAAAATATATAACATCACAAAAAGAAAAACAGCTGCTCTTGCACACGAGTTACACTTACAGCCAGGTAAAGAACAAGCAGTGAGAATTTAAATTGGAAATATGCAAAACACATACTTCTTTAACGCACTATGAAAAATGATGCTGTTATTGACCGAAGGGAACACAATCACCCCCCAAATGTCCCAGAAATCGAATTAAGGCATGTATTACAAGATTTAAAAGAGGAAATCACTAGCTCCTAAGTGGCCATTACAAAAATATTAAAATACATATTGCTTAAACTATCTAAACACATTACGTCAGCTACAAGCAATACCCATGAGAGCATGTATTTAATTTTTTCTATTACGTGTATTATACTAAATTTTAAAAGTCTTGTTATTGACGTCAAGATTTTAGAACATAATATTTTGTTCTGCCTGCTACTGCTGCTGATCTTTCAGGCTTGGGCCGTGGAAGCTTCACATTTTTCAGTCTAGCTCTGGCAGCTGTGTCACAAAGAAAGCAAACTACGACGCGGCAATGAAAGAAAACGGGGGCAGTGTATAAACGAGCCCACTCCAGACTGGACTTTACAACTGGACCCCAAAATGTGAGGTATCACTGTAATACGATGACAAGCGAATAAAGAACCGAACAGGCCGGAAAGAACTGAGACAGACCCAAACAGGCACTAACCAGTGCCACGTCTTGTTTTGTTTCTGCTCTGTTGTGATATTTGAATTCAAAGCAGGGTGTCGGTACCTTTAGTTTGAGGCAACACAGAGCCCCATCGGCCTGACGCTTGTCTTTCCAAACAATGACCGTATTTTAGGAGGAGAACAAGATGTTCATTTTTGAATTTTCCTGAAAACAATATTACTCTAAGTAACAGCTCGCCCCAGTACACACAACCCTGTGCTTGACAAGAAATGGCCAGGGATGTGTCTTTCTCTTGCACAGGCGACCACAGGAAGGAGAAACTGAGCTCACCAGGGCTGAAGGGATAAAAAACATGAAACGTTACTAAACGTGGCTTTTAATATAAATGAATAATTGAATCGCAATTAAGGAAGCAGCTTCCTTCAAGCAACGTCAGCCGGTCTGCAAATCAATAATTAAATAAAAAGATTTAAAGCGATTATTGTGCCAAGACTATTCATTCTAATTCCAAGCTTTCGCCTAATGTATCGGTGCAGGGTGAATCTTAATACTGAAGACTTCTATTTATGTACTCGAAGGGGGCTCTTTGGATTTTGTAGGAGCCCTGGCGGGGACAGCAGCGTCTTGAAGTCAGTGAGTCCAACTGACCATCCACTGATGACTCTGGCAGCGTGACCAGTGGCAGTGTGTGAAGGGAGCTCTATTTCTTTGCAGATTTATATAGCGCAAACACGACCCAAAGGTATTGGAGCGCTTTACATTAGCACCAATTGCGTTACACAAGGCAATATTATTTATTTTGCATTTTATGGTAGGCAGGGGGAGATTTAGGGCCATATGTAGGTAATCTCTATTTAGTGATTCTTAAATACCGAATTTTACCGATTCGGTATTTAAGAATCGGTAAATAGTATGTAGGTAAAAATTCTGTTCATTTTACCGATTCGGTAATATTCGGTATTACCGATTCGGTATTTACCAATTCGGTAATTCCCATTCATTCCTATGGGCCTGGAGGCTCATAGGAATTAATGGGGAGCCATTCACTATTACCGATTCGGTAAATACCGAATCGGTAATAGGGGGAACATATTCAAAGGTGGCAGGGTGTCACATTGACACGGTGTTGCACCCCTGAATCGTGCATGTGTGCACATGTGGCACACATACATGCCCTAAGGGCATGTATGTCTGCCACATGGCACTTTTAAAAAAGCACAAAACTGCTTTTTTAAAGGTTTTCGATATTTACCACCAACTTGTAGTTGGTGGTAAATAATGAATCCTTAAATAAAAAATGCACTCACTTGAGTGCTCCCTACAAAGGATTTAAAGATTCGGTAATTTACCAATTCAGTATTTTAAGGATTCGTTAATTTACCGATTCGGTAAATTACCGAATCCTTAAATCCAGCCAACTACATTAGAAAAAGCTAAATACCGGTCGGTAACGGCAAATTTACCGATTTTTGGCCCTTACAGACCGGTATTAAGCTACCTACATATGGCCCTAAGTGATTTGCCGAGAATCACAGGCAGCTGAGCAGACGCCTAGGCTCGAACCTACTTCCCCAACTCCAAAGTAAGCAGATATGGCCTTGACATAAACCAGAGCCATAATGGAGCTTTTCAAAGCCTGCAGCTCATGATTTGCACAGTGAAATGCACACACGTCAGCGCCACTAGTAGGGATGTAAAATGAACGTTTGCGCAGTGGCGTCACTAGGGGGTTGCGGGGGGTGCGGCCCGCACCGGGTGACACCAACACATGGGGTGACACCAATCTGCACTGCAGCCTCGCCTCTGCTCTCACCTTTACTGTTGCTCCCTGTGCAAGCTTGTTCCTCATGCTGTTCACACTCACCAGCGTCTCGCAGGAGATCTTCAATGCTTGACTGTCTGTAATTTTCTTTGCTCACAAGGCAACTCTATAGCAGCCTAGCACATCTGAGGGTGCATGGTTTCCTATTTTTCAGTATCTTGCAGTCTTCAGTTTTCCAGTGAACCAGTTCCAAATTTCAGCTTGCTCTTCACTACAGTGCCACCTGTTGCTCGCACTCTTGTTTATACAAATCCAGGGAAGAAAGACGGAGTAAGAGAGAGAGGGAGACTAGAGGGAGTAATACAGAGAGAGGGAGCTAGAGAGAGCAAGACAGAGAGGGAGAGAGCAAGAGGGAGTAACAAAGGGAGAGAGGGAGCTAGAGAGAGTAAGACAGAGAGAGAGGGAGAGGGAGATAAAGGGAATAAGACAGAGAGAGAGAAGGAGCTAGAGGGAGTAAGACAGAGAGAGAGAGCTAGAGTGAGAAAGACAAAGAGAGAGGGAGCTAGAGTGAGAAAGACAGAGAGAGATGGAGCTAGAGGGAGTAGGACAGAGAGAGGGAGACAGAGGAAGCTAGAGGAAGTAAGATAGAGAGAGGGAGTTAGACAGAGAGAGGGAGCTAGAGGGAGTAAGATAGAGTGAGAGGGAGCTAGAGGGAACAAGACAGAGAGAGAGGGAGCTAGAGGGAATAAGAGAGAGGGAGCTAGAGGGAGCAAGACAGAGAGAGAGGGAGCTAGAGGGAGTAAGACAGAGAGAGGGAGCTAGAGGGAGTAAGATAGGGAGAGAGGGATCTAGAGGGAGCTAGACAGAGAGAAGGAGCTAGAGGAAGTAAGACAGAGAGAGAGGGAGCTAGAGAGGGTAAGACAGAGAGCGAGGGAGCTAGAGGGAGTAAGATAGTGAGAGAGGGAGCTAGAGCAAGCAAAACAGAGAGAGAGGGAGCTAGAGGAAGTAAAAGAGAGAGAGGGAACTAGACAGAGAGAGGGAGCTAGAAGGAGTAAGATAGAGAGAGAGGGAGCTAGAGCGAGCAAGACAGAGAGAGAGGGAGCTAGAGGGAGTAAGATAGAGAGAGAGGGAGCTAGAGCGAGCAAGACAGAGAGAGAGGGAGCTAGAGGGAGTAAGAGAGAGAGAGGGAGCTAAAGGGAGCAAGACAGAGAGAGGGAGCTAGAGGGACTAAGACGGAGAGAGAGGGAGCTAGAGGGAGTAAGACAGAGAGAGGGAGCTAGACAGAGCAAGACAGAGAGAGAGGGAGCTAGAGGGAGTAAGAGAGAGGGAGCTAGAGGGAGTAAGACAGAGAGAGAGGGAGCTAGAGGGAGTAAGAGAGAGAGAGAGGGAGCTAGAGGGAGTAAGACAGAGAGGGAGACAGAGGGAGCTAGAGGGAGTAAGACAGGGAGTGAGGGAGCTAGACAGAGAGAGGGAGCTAGAGGGATTAAGATAGAGAGAGAGGGAGCTAGAGGGAGCAAGACAGAGGGAGCTAGAGGGAGTAAGAGAGAGAGGGAGGGAGCTAGACAGAGAGAGAGGGAGCTAGAGGGAGTAAGACAGGGAGAGAGAGAGCTAGAGGGAGTAAGACAGAGACAGGGAGACAGAGGGAGCTAGAGGGAGCAAGACAGAGAGAGAGGGAGCTAGACAGAGAGAGGGAGCTAGAGGGAGTAAGACAGAGAGAGAGTGAGCTAGAGGGCGCTAGACAGAGAGAGGGAGCTAGAGGGAGTAAGAGAGAGAGAGGGAGCAAGACAGAGTGAGAGGGAGCTAGAGGGAGTAAGACAGAGAGAGAGAGAGCTAGAGGGAGCAAGACAGAGAGAGAGGGGGCTAGAGAGAGTAAGAGAGAGAGAGGGAGCTAGAGGGCGTAAGAGAGAGGGGGCTAGAGGGAGTAAGACAGAGAGAGAGGAAGCTAGAGGGAGTAAGACAGAGAGAGGGAGCTAGAGGGAGCAAGACAGAGAGAGGGAGCTAGATGGAGCAAGACACAGAGAGAGAGGGAGCTAGAGGGAGTAAAACAGAGAGAGGGAGCTAGAGGGAGTATAACAGAGAGAGGGAGCTAGAGGGAGCAAGGCAGAGAGAGAGGGAGGTAGAGGGAATAAGAGAAAGAGAGGGAGCTAGAGGGAGTAAGAGAGAGAGCAGGAGCTAGAGGGAGTAAGAGAGAGAGAGCGGGAGCTAGAGGGAGTAAGACAGAGAGAGGGAGCTAGAGGGAGTAAGACAGAGAGAGAGTGAGCTAGAGGGAGTAAGACAGAGAGAGAGGGAGCTAGAAGGAGTAAGGGAGGGAGCAAGACAGAGAGAGGGAGCTAGAGGGAGTAAGACAGAGGGAGAGGGAGCTAGAGGGAGTAAGACAGAGAGAGAGGGAGCTAGAGGGAGTAAGACAGAGAGAGAGGGAAGCAGAGGGAGCTAGAGGGAGTAAGACAGAGAGAGGGAGCTAGACAGAGAAAGGGAGCTAGAGGGAGTAACACAGAGAGAGAGGGAGCTAGAGGGAGTAAGACAGAGAGAGAAGGAGCTAGAGGGAGTAAGACAGAGAGAGGGAGACAGAGGGAGCTAGAGGGAGCAAGACAGAGAGAGGGAGCTAGAGGGAGTAAGACAGAGAGAGAGTGAGCTAGAGGGCGCTAGACAGAGAGAGGGAGCTAGAGGGAGTAAAAGAGAGAGAGACGGAGCTAGAGGGAGCAAGACAGAGTGAGAGGGAGCTAGAGGGAGTAAGACAGAGAGAGAGGGAGCTAGAAGGAGCAAGACAGAAAGAGAGGGAGCTAGACAGAGAGAGAGGGAGCTAGAGGGAGCAAGACAGAGAGGGAGCTAGAGGGAGCAAGACAGAGAGGGAGCTAGAGAGAGCTAGAGGGAGTAAGAGAGAGGGGGCTAGAGGGAGTAAGACAGAGAGAGAGGAAGCTAGAGGGAGTAAGACAGAGAGAGGGAGCTAGAGGGAGCAAGACAGAGAGAGAGAGGGAGCTAGAGGGAGTAAAACAAAGAGAGGGAGCTAGAGGGAGCAAGACAGAGAGAGAGGGAGCTAGAGGGAGTAATAGAGAGAGAGGGAGCTAGAGGGAGTAAGAGAGAGAGGGAGACAGAGGGCGCTAGAGGGAGTAAGACAGGGAGAGAGGGAGCTAGACAGAGAGAGGGAGCTAGAGGGATTAAGATAGAGAGAGAGGGAGCTAGAGGGAGCAAGACAGAGGGAGCTAGAGGGAGTAAGAGAGAGATGGGGGGAGCTAGACAGAGAGAGAGGGAGCTAGAGGGAGTAAGACAGGGAGAGAGGGAGCTCGAGGAAGTAAGACAGAGACAGGGAGACAGAGGGAGCTAGAGGGAGCAAGACAGAGAGAGAGGGAGCTAGACAGAGAGGGAGCTAGAGAGAGCTAGAGGGAGTAAGAGAGAGGGGGCTAGAGGGAGTAAGACAGAGAGAGAGGAAGCTAGAGGGAGTAAGACAGAGAGAGGGAGCTAGAGGGAGCAAGACAGAGAGAGAGAGGGAGCTAGAGGGAGTAAAACAAAGAGAGGGAGCTAGAGGGAGCAAGACAGAGAGAGAGGGAGCTAGAGGGAGTAATAGAGAGAGAGGGAGCTAGAGGGAGTAAGAGAGAGAGGGAGACAGAGGGCGCTAGAGGGAGTAAGACAGGGAGAGAGGGAGCTAGACAGAGAGAGGGAGCTAGAGGGATTAAGATAGAGAGAGAGGGAGCTAGAGGGAGCAAGACAGAGGGAGCTAGAGGGAGTAAGAGAGAGATGGGGGGAGCTAGACAGAGAGAGAGGGAGCTAGAGGGAGTAAGACAGGGAGAGAGGGAGCTCGAGGAAGTAAGACAGAGACAGGGAGACAGAGGGAGCTAGAGGGAGCAAGACAGAGAGAGAGGGAGCTAGACAGAGAGAGGGAGATAGAGGGAGTAAGACAGAGAGAGAGTGAGCTAGAGGGCGCTAGACAGAGAGAGGGAGCTAGAGGGAGTAAGAGAGAGAGAGAGGTAGCTAGAGGGAGCAAGACAGAGTGAGAGGGAGCTAGAGGGAGTAAGACAGAGAGAGAGCTAGAGGGAGCAAGACAGAGAGAGAGGGGGCTAGAGGGAGTAAGAGAGAGAGAGGGAGCTAGAGGGAGTAAGAGAGAGGGGGCTAGAGGGAGTAAGACAGAGAGAGAGGAAGCTAGAGGGAGTAAGACAGAGAGAGGGAGCTAGAGGGAGCAAGACAGAGAGAGGGAGCTAGAGGGAGCAAGACAGAGAGAGAGAGGGGGCTAGAGGGATTAAAACAGAGAGAGGGAGCTAGAGGGAGTATAACAGAGAGAGTGAGCTAGAGGGAGCAAGGCAGAGAGAGAGGGAGGTAGAGGGAGTAAGAGAAAGAGAGGGAGCTAGAGGGAGTAAGAGAGAGAGCGGGAGCTAGAGGGAGTAAGAGAGAGATAGCAGAAGCTAGAGGGAGTAAGGCAGAGAGAGGGAGCTAGAGGGAGTAAGACAGAGAGAGAGGGAGCTAGATGGAGTAAGACAGAGAGAGAGGGCGCTAGAAGGAGTAAGGGAGGGAGCAAGACAGAGAGAGGGAGCTAGAGGGAGTAAGACAGAGGGAGAGGGAGCTAGAGGGAGTAAGACAGAGAGAGAGGGAGTAAGACAGAGAGAGAGGGAACCAGAGGGAGCTAGAGGGAGTAAGACAGAGAGAGGGAGCTAGAGGGAGCTAGACAGAGAAAGGGAGCTAGAGGGAGTAAGACAGAGAGAGAGGGAGCTAGAGGGAGTAAGACAGAGAGAGAGGGAGCTAGAGGGAGTAAGACAGAGAGAGGGAGCTAGAGGGAGCTAGACAGAGAGAAGGAGCTAGAGGAAGTAAGACAGAGAAAGAGGGAGCTAGAGAGTGTAAGACAGAGAGCGAGGGAGCTAGAGGGAGTAAGATAGTGAGAGAGGGAGCTAGAGCAAGCAAGACAGAGAGAGAGGGAGCTAGAGGAAGTAAAAGAGAGAGAGGGAGCTAGACAGAGAGAGGGAGCTAGAGGGAGTAAGATAGAGAGAGAGGGAGCTAGAGCGAGCAAGACAGAGAGAGAGGGAGCTAGAGGGAGTAAGATAGAGAGGGAGGGAGCTAGAGCGAGCAAGACAGAGAGAGAGGGAGCTAGAGGGAGTAAGAGAGAGAGAGGGAGCTAGAGGGAGCAAGACAGAGAGAGGGAGCTAGAGGGACTAAGACGGAGAGAGAGGGAGCTAGAGGGAGTAAGACAGAGAGAGAGGGAGCTAGACAGAGCAAGACAGAGAGAGAGGGAGCTAGAGGGAGTAAGACAGAGGGAGCTAGAGGGAGTAAGACAGAGAGAGAGGGAGCTAGAGGGAGTAAGAGAGAGAGAGAGGGAGCTAGAGGGAGTAAGACAGAGAGGGAGACAGAGGGAGCTAGAGGGAGTAAGACAGGGAGTGAGGGAGCTAGACAGAGAGAGGGAGTTAGAGGGATTAAGATAGAGAGAGAGGGAGCTAGAGGGAGCAAGACAGAGGGAGTAAGAGAGAGAGGGAGGGAGCTAGACAGAGAGAGAGGGAGCTAGAGGGAGTAAGACAGGGAGAGAGAGAGCTAGAGGGAGTAAGACAGAGACAGGGAGACAGAGGGAGCTAGAGGGAGCAAGACAGAGAGAGAGGGAGCTAGACAGAGAGAGGGAGCTAGAGGGAGTAAGACAGAGAGAGAGTGAGCTAGAGGGCGCTAGACAGAGAGAGAGGGGGCTAGAGGGAGTAAGAGAGAGAGAGGGAGCTAGAGGGAGCAAGACAGAGTGAGAGGGAGCTAGAGGGAGTAAGACAGAGAGAGAGAGAGCTAGAGGGAGCAAGACAGAGAGAGAGGGGGCTAGAGGGAGTAAGAGAGAGAGAGGGAGCTAGAGGGCGTAAGAGAGAGGGGGCTAGAGGGAGTAAGACAGAGAGAGAGGAAGCTAGAGGGAGTAAGACAGAGAGAGGGAGCTAGAGGGAGCAAGACAGAGAGAGGGAGCTAGATGGAGCAAGACACAGAGAGAGAGGGAGCTAGAGGGAGTAAAACAGAGAGAGGGAGCTAGAGGGAGTATAACAGAGAGAGGGAGCTAGAGGGAGCAAGGCAGAGAGAGAGGGAGGTAGAGGGAATAAGAGAAAGAGAGGGAGCTAGAGGGAGTAAGAGAGAGAGCAGGAGCTAGAGGGAGTAAGAGAGAGAGAGCGGGAGCGGGAGCTAGAGGGAGTAAGACAGAGAGAGGGAGCTAGAGGGAGTAAGACAGAGAGAGAGTGAGCTAGAGGGAGTAAGACAGAGAGAGAGGGAGCTAGAAGGAGTAAGGGAGGGAGCAAGACAGAGAGAGGGAGCTAGAGGGAGTAAGACAGAGGGAGAGGGAGCTAGAGGGAGTAAGACAGAGAGAGAGGGAGCTAGAGGGAGTAAGACAGAGAGAGAGGGAAGCAGAGGGAGCTAGAGGGAGTAAGACAGAGAGAGGGAGCTAGACAGAGAAAGGGAGCTAGAGGGAGTAACACAGAGAGAGAGGGAGCTAGAGGGAGTAAGACAGAGAGAGAAGGAGCTAGAGGGAGTAAGACAGAGAGAGGGAGACAGAGGGAGCTAGAGGGAGCAAGACAGAGAGAGGGAGCTAGAGGGAGTAAGACAGAGAGAGAGTGAGCTAGAGGGCGCTAGACAGAGAGAGGGAGCTAGAGGGAGTAAAAGAGAGAGAGACGGAGCTAGAGGGAGCAAGACAGAGTGAGAGGGAGCTAGAGGGAGTAAGACAGAGAGAGAGGGAGCTAGAAGGAGCAAGACAGAAAGAGAGGGAGCTAGACGGAGCAAGAGAGAGAGGGAGCTAGAGGGAGCTAGAGGGAGTAAGAGAGAGGGGGCTAGAGGGAGTAAGACAGAGAGAGAGGAAGCTATAGGGAGTAAGACAGAGAGAGGGAGCTAGAGGGAGCAAGACAGAGAGAGAGAGGGAGCTAGAGGGAGTAAAACAGAGAGAGGGAGCTAGAGGGAGCAAGACAGAGAGAGAGGGAGCTAGAGGGAGTAATAGAGAGAGAGGGAGCTAGAGGGAGTAAGAGAGAGAGGGAGACAGAGGGCGCTAGAGGGAGTAAGACAGGGAGAGAGGGAGCTAGACAGAGAGAGGGAGCTAGAGGGATTAAGATAGAGAGAGAGGGAGCTAGAGGGAGCAAGACAGAGGGAGCTAGAGGGAGTAAGAGAGAGATGGGGGAGCTAGACAGAGAGAGAGGGAGCTAGAGGGAGTAAGACAGGGAGAGAGGGAGCTCGAGGAAGTAAGACAGAGACAGGGAGACAGAGGGAGCTAGAGGGAGCAAGACAGAGAGAGAGGGAGCTAGACAGAGAGAGGGAGATAGAGGGAGTAAGACAGAGAGAGAGTGAGCTAGAGGGCGCTAGACAGAGAGAGGGAGCTAGAGGGAGTAAGAGAGAGAGAGAGGGAGCTAGAGGGAGCAAGACAGAGTGAGAGGGAGCTAGAGGGAGTAAGACAGAGAGAGAGCTAGAGGGAGCAAGACAGAGAGAGAGGGGGCTAGAGGGAGTAAGAGAGAGAGAGGGAGCTAGAGGGAGTAAGAGAGAGAGAGAGGAAGCTAGAGGGAGTAAGACAGAGAGAGGGAGCTAGAGGGAGAAAGACAGAGAGAGGGAGCTAGAGGGAGCAAGACAGAGAGAGAGAGGGGGCTAGAGGGATTAAAACAGAGAGAGGGAGCTAGAGGGAGTATAACAGAGAGAGTGAGCTAGAGGGAGCAAGGCAGAGAGAGAGGGAGGTAGAGGGAGTAAGAGAAAGAGAGGGAGCTAGAGGGAGTAAGAGAGAGAGCGGGAGCTAGAGGGAGTAAGAGAGAGAGAGCAGAAGCTAGAGGGAGTAAGGCAGAGAGAGGGAGCTAGAGGGAGTAAGACAGAGAGAGAGGGAGCTAGATGGAGTAAGACAGAGAGAGAGGGCGCTAGAAGGAGTAAGGGAGGGAGCAAGACAGAGAGAGGGAGCTAGAGGGAGTAAGACAGAGGGAGAGGGAGCTAGAGGGAGTAAGACAGAGAGAGAGGGAACCAGAGGGAGCTAGAGGGAGTAAGACAGAGAGAGGGAGCTAGAGGGAGCTAGACAGAGAAAGGGAGCTAGAGGGAGTAAGACAGAGAGAGAGGGAGCTAGAGGGAGTAAGACAGAGAGAGAGGGAGCTAGAGGGAGTAAGACAGAGAGAGGGAGACAGAGGGAGCTAGAGGGAGCAAGACAGAGAGAGGGAGCTAGAGGGAGTAAGACAGAGAGAGAGTGAGCTAGAGGGCGCTAGACAGAGAGAGGGAGCTAGAGGGAGTGAAAGAGAGAGAGAGGGAGCTAGAGGGAGCAAGACAGAGTGAGAGGGAGCTAGAAGGAGTAAGACAGAGAGAGAGGGAGCTAGACGGAGTAAGACAGAGAGAGAGGGAGCTAGACGGAGCAAGACAGAGAGAGAGGGAGCAAGACAGAGAGGGAGCTAGAGGGAGTAAGAGAGAGGGAGCTAGAGGGAGGTAGAGGGAGTAAGAGAGAGGGGGCTAGAGGGAGTAAGACAGAGAGAGAGGAAGCTAGAGGGAGTAAGACAGAGAGAGGGAGCTAGAGGGAGCAAGACAGAGAGAGAGAGGGAGTTAGAGGGAGTAAAACAGAGAGAGGGAGCTAGAGGGAGCAAGACAGAGAGAGAGGGAGCTAGAGGGAGTAATAGAGAGAGAGGGAGGTAGAGGGAGTAAGAGAGAGAGCGGGAACCAGAGGGAGTAAGAGAGAGAGACCGGGAGCTAGAGGGAGTAAGACAGAGAGAGGGAGCTAGAGGGAGTAAGACAGGGAGCTAGAGGGAGTAAGACAGAGAGATAGGGAGCTGGAGGGAGTAAGACAGAGAGAGAGGGAGATAGAGGGAGTAAGACAGAGAGAGAGGGAACCAGAGGGAGCTAGAGGGAGTAAGACAGAGAGAGGGAGCTAGAGGGAGCTAGACAGAGAAAGGGAGCTAGAGGGAGTAAGACAGAGAGAGAGGGAGCTAGAGGGAGTAAGACAGAGAGAGAGGGAGCTAGAGGGAGTAAGACAGAGAGAGGGAGACATAGGGAGCTAGAGGGAGCAAGACAGAGAGAGGGAGCTAGAGGGAGTAAGACAGAGAGAGAGTGAGCTAGAGGGCGCTAGACAGAGAGAGAGAGGGGGCTAGAGGGATTAAAACAGAGAGAGGGAGCTAGAGGGAGTATAACAGAGAGAGGGAGCTAGAGGGAGCAAGGCAGAGAGAGAGGGAGGTAGAGGGAGTAAGAGAAAGAGAGGGAGCTAGAGGGAGTAAGAGAGAGCGGGAGCTAGAGGGAGTAAGAGTGAGAGAGAGGGAGCTAGAGGGAGCAAGACAGAGTGAGAGGGAGCTAGAAGGAGTAAGACAGAGAGAGAGGGAGCTAGACGGAGCAAGACAGAGAGAGAGGGAGCTAGACGGAGCAAGACAGAGAGAGAGTGAGCTAGAGGGCTCTAGACAGAGAGAGGGAGCTAGAGGGAGTAAAAGAGAGAGAGAGGGAGCAAGACAGAGAGGGAGCTAGAGGGAGTAAGAGAGAGGGAGCTAGAGGGAGCTAGAGTGAGTAAGAGAGAGGGGGCTAGAGGGAGTAAGACAGAGAGAGAGGAAGCTAGAGGGAGTAAGACAGAGAGAGGGAGCTAGAGGGAGCAAGACAGAGAGAGAGAGGGAGTTAGAGGGAGTAGAACAGAGAGAGGGAGCTAGAGGGAGCAAGACAGAGAGAGAGGGAGCTAGAGGGAGTAATAGAGAGAGAGGGAGCTAGAGGGAGTAAGAGAGAGAGCGGGAACTAGAGGGAGTAAGAGAGAGAGACCGGGAGCTAGAGGGAGTAAGACAGAGTGAGGGAGCTAGAGGGAGTAAGACAGGGAGCTAGAGGGAGTAAGACAGAGAGAGAGGGAGCTGGAGGGAGTAAGACAGAGAGAGAGGGAGATAGAGGGAGTAAGACAGAGAGAGAGGGAACCAGAGGGAGCTAGAGGGAGTAAGACAGAGAGAGGGAGCTAGAGGGAGCTAGACAGAAAAAGGGAGCTAGAGGGAGTAAGACAGAGAGATAGGGAGCTAGAGGGAGTAAGACAGAGAGAGAGGGAGCTAGAGGGAGTAAGACAGAGAGAGGGAGACAGAGGGAGCTAGAGGGAGCAAGACAGAGAGAGGGAGCTAGAGGGAGTAAGACAGAGAGAGAGTGAGCTAGAGGGCGCTAGACAGAGAGAGAGAGGGGGCTAGAGGGATTAAAACAGAGAGAGGGAGCTAGAGGGAGTATAACAGAGAGAGGGAGCTAGAGGGAGCAAGGCAGAGAGAGAGGGAGGTAGAGGGAGTAAGAGAAAGAGAGGGAGCTAGAAGGAGTAAGAGAGAGAGCGGGAGCTAGAGGGAGTAAGAGTGAGAGAGCGGAAGCTAGAGGGAGTAAGACAGAGAGAGGGAGCTAGAGGGCGCTAGACAGAGAAAGGGAGCTAGAGGGAGTAAGACAGAGAGAGAGAGGGAGCTAGAGGGAGTAAGACAGAGAGAGAGGGAGCTAGAGGGAGTAAGACAGAGAGAGGGAGACAGAGGGAGCTAGAGGGAGCAAGACAGAGAGAGGGAGCTAGAGGGAGTAAGACAGAGAGAGAGGGTGAGCTAGAGGGCGCTAGACAGAGAGAGGGAGCTAGAGGGAGTAAAAGAGAGAGAGAGGGAGCTAGAGGGAGCAAGACAGAGTGAGAGGGAGCTAGAAGGAGTAAGACAGAGAGGGAGGGAGCTAGACGGAGCAAGACAGAGAGAGAGGGAGCTAGACGGAGCAAGACAGAGAGAGAGGGAGCTAGAGGGAGCAAGACAGAGAGGGAGCTAGAGGGAGTAAGAGAGAGGGAGCTAGAGGGAGCTAGAGGGAGTAAGAGAGAGGGGGCTAGAGGGAGTAAGACAGAGAGAGAGGAAGCTAGAGGGAGTAAGACAGAGAGAGGGGGCTAGAGGGAGCAAGACAGAGAGAGAGAGAGGGAGCTAGAGGGAGTAAAACAGAGAGAGGGAGCTAGAGGGAGCAAGACAGAGAGAGAGGGAGCTAGAGGGAGTAATAGAGAGAGAGGGAGCTAGAGGGAGTAAGAGAGAGAGCGGGAACTAGAGGGAGTAAGAGAGAGAGACCGGGAGCTAGAGGGAGTAAGACAGAGAGAGGGAGCTAGAGGGAGTAAGACAGAGAGAGGGAGCTAGAGGGAGTAAGACAGGGAGCTAGAGGGAGTAAGACAGAGAGAGAGGGAGCTGGAGGGAGTAAGACAGAGAGAGAGGGAGCTAGAGGGAGTAAGACAGAGAGAGAGGGAACCAGAGGGAGCTAGAGGGAGTAAGACAGAAAGAGGGAGCTAGACAGAGAAAGGGAGCTAGAGGGAGTAAGACAGAGAGAGAGGGAGCTGGAGGGAGTAAGACAGAGAGAGAGGGAGCTAGAGGGAGTAAGACAGAGAGAGGGAGACAAAGGGAGCTAGAGGGAGCAAGACAGAGAGAGGGAGCTAGAGGGAGTAAGACAGAGAGAGAGTGAGCTAGAGGGCGCTAGACAGAGAGAGAGAGGGGGCTAGAGGGATTAAAACAGAGAGAGGGAGCTAGAGGGAGTATAACAGAGAGAGGGAGCTAGAGGGAGCAAGGCAGAGAGAGAGGGAGGTAGAGGGAGTAAGAGAAAGAGAGGGAGCTAGAGGGAGTAAGAGAGAGAGCGGGAGCTAGAGGGAGTGGGAGAGCGGAAGCTAGAGGGAGTAAGACAGAGAGAGGGAGCTAGAGGGAGTAAGACAGAGAGAGAGGGCGCTAGAAGGAGTAAGGGAGGGAGCAAGACAGAGAGAGGGAGCTAGAGGGAGTAAGACAGAGGGAGAGGGAGCTAGAGGGAGTAAGACAGAGAGAGAGGGAGCTAGAGGGAGTAAGACAGAGAGAGAGGGAACCAGAGGGAGCTAGAGGGAGTAAGACAGAGAGAGGGAGCTAGAGGGAGCTAGACAGAGAAAGGGAGCTAGAGGGAGTAAGACAGAGAGAGAGGGGGCTAGAGGGAGTAAGACAGAGAGAGAGGGAGCTAGAGGGAGTAAGACAGAGAGAGGGAGACAGAGGGAGCTAGAGGGAGCAAGACAGAGAGAGGGAGCTAGAGGGAGTAAGACAGAGAGAGAGTGAGCTAGAGGGCGCTAGACAGAGAGAGGGAGCTAGAGGGAGTAAAAGAGAGAGAGAGGGAGCTAGAGGGAGCAAGACAGAGGGAGATGGAGCTAGAAGGAGTAAGACAGAGAGAGAGGGAGCTAGACGGAGCAAGACAGAGAGAGAGGGAGCTAGACGGAGCAAGACAGAGAGAGAGGGAGCTAGAGGGAGCAAGACAGAGAGGGAGCTAGAGGGAGTAAGAGAGAGGGAGCTAGAGGGAGTAAGAGAGAGGGGGCTAGAGGGAGTAAGACAGAGAGAGAGGAAGCTAGAGGGAGTAAGACAGAGAGAGGGAGCTAGAGGGAGCAAGACAGAGAGATAGAGAGGGAGCTAGAGGGAGTAAAACAGAGAGAGGGAGCTAGAGGGAGCAAGACAGAGAGAGAGGGAGCTAGAGGGAGTAATAGAGAGAGAGGGAGCTAGAGGGAGTAAGAGAGAGAGCGGGAACTAGAGGGAGTAAGAGAGAGAAAGTGGGAACTAGAGGGAGTAAGACAGAGAGAGGGAGCTAGAGGGAGTAAGACAGGGAGCTAGAGGGAGTAAGACAGAGAGAGAGGGAGCTGGAGGGAGTAAAACAGAGAGAGAGGGAGCTAGAGGGAGTAAGACAGAGAGAGAGGGAACCAGAGGGAGCTAGAGGGAGTAAGACAGAGAGAGGGAGCTAGCGGGAGCTAGACAGAGAAAGGGAGCTAGAGGGAGTAAGACAGAGAGAGAGGGAGCTAGAGGGAGTAAGACAGAGAGAGAGGGAGCTAGAGGGAGTAAGACAGAGAGAGGGAGACAGAGGGAGCAAGACAGAGTGAGAGGGAGCTAGAGGGAGTAAGACAGAGAGAGAGGGAGCTAGAGGGAGTAAGACAGAGAGAGAGGGAGCTAGAGGGAGTAAGACAGCGAGAGGGAGACAGAGGGAGCTAGAGGGAGCAAGACAGAGAGAGGGAGCTAGAGGGAGTAAGACAGAGAGAGAGTGAGCTAGAGGGAGCTAGACAGAGAGAGAGAGGGGGCTAGAGGGATTAAAACAGAGAGAGGGAGCTAGAGGGAGTATAACAGAGAGAGGGAGCTAGAGGGAGCAAGGCAGAGAGAGAGGTAGAGGGAGTAAGGAAATAGAGGGAGCTAGAGGGAGTAAGAGAGAGAGCAGGAGCTAGAGGGAGTAAGAGAGAGAGAGCGGAAGCTAGAGGGAGTAAGACAGAGAGAGGGAGCTAGAGGGAGTAAGACAGAGAGAGAGGGAGCTAGAGGGAGTAAGACAGAGAGAGAGGGTGCTAGAAGGAGTAAGGGAGGGAGCAAGACAGAGAGAGGGAGCTATAGGGAGTAAGACAGAGGGAGAGGGAGCTAGAGGGAGTAAGACAGAGAGAGAGGGAGCTAGAGGGAGTAAGACAGAGAGAGAGGGAACCAGAGGGAGCTAGAGGGAGTAAGACAGAGAGAGGGAGCTAGAGGGAGCTAGACAGAGAAAGGGAGCTAGAGGGAGTTAGACAGAGAGAGAGGGAGCTAGAGGGAGTAAGACAGAGAGAGAGGGAGCTAGAGGGAGTAAGACAGAGAGAGGGAGACAGAGGGAGCTAGAGGGAGCAAGACAGAGAGAGGGAGCTAGAGGGAGTAAGACAGAAAGAGACTGAGCTAGAGGGCGCTAGACAGAGAGAGGGAGCTAGAGGGAGTAAAAGAGAGAGAGAGGGAGCTAGAGGGAGCAAGACAGAGTGAGAGGGAGCTAGAAGGAGTAAGACAGAGAGAGAGGGAGCTAGACGGAGCAAGACAGAGAGAGAGGGAGCTAGACGGAGCAAGACAGAGAGAGAGGGAGCTAGAGGGAGCAAGACAGAGTGGGAGCTAGAGGGAGTAAGAGAGAGGGAGCTAGAGGGAGCTAGAGGGAGTAACAGAGAGGGGGCTAGAGGGAGTAAGACAGAGAGAGAGGAAGCTAGAGGGAGTAAGACAGAGAGAGGGAGCTAGAGGGAGCAAGACAGAGAGAGAGAGGGAGCTAGAGGGAGTAAAACAGAGAGAGGGAGCTAGAGGGAGCAAGACAGAGAGAGAGGGAGCTAGAGGGATAAATAGAGAGAGAGGGAGCTAGAGGGAGTAAGAGAGAGAGCGGGAACTAGAGGGAGTAAGAGAGAGAGAGCGGGAGCTAGAGGGAGTAAGACAGAGAGAGGGAGCTAGAGGGAGTAAGACAGGGAGCTAGAGTGAGTAAGACAGAGAGAGAGGGAGCTGGAGGGAGTAAAACAGAGAGAGAGGGAGCTAGAGGGAGTAAGACAGAGAGAGAGGGAACCAGAGGGAGCTAGAGGGAGTAAGACAGAGAGAGGGAGCTAGAGGGAGCTAGACAGAGAAAGGGAGCTAGAGGGAGTAAGACAGAGAGGGAGCTAGAGGGAGTAAGACAGAGAGAGAGGGAGCTAGAGGGAGTAAGACAGAGAGAGGGAGACAGAGGGAGCTAGAGGGAGCAAGACAGAGAGAGGGAGCTAGAGGGAGTAAGACAGAGAGAGAGTGAGCTAGAGGGCGCTAGACAGAGAGAGGGAGCTAGAGGGAGTAAAAGAGAGAGAGAGGGAGCTAGAGGGAGCAAGACAGAGTGAGAGGGAGCTAGAGGGAGTAAGACAGAGAGAGAGGGAGCTAGACGGAGCAAGACAGAGAGAGAGGGAGCTAGACGGAGCAAGACAGAGAGAGAGGGAGCTAGAGGGAGCAAGACAGAGAGGGAGGTAGAGGGAGTAAGAGAGAGGGAGCTAGAGGGAGTAAGAGAGAGGGGGCTAGAGGGAGTAAGAGGGAGTAAGACAGAGAGAGAGGAAGCTAGAGGGAGTAAGACAGAGAGAGAGAGGGAGCTAGAGGGAGTAAAACAGAGAGAGGGAGCTAGAGGGAGCAAGTCAGAGAGAGAGGGAGCTAGAGGGAGTAATAGAGAGAGAGGGAGCTAGAGGGAGTAAGAGAGAGAGCGGGAACTAGAGGGAGTAAGAGAGAGAGCGCGGGAGCTAGAGGGAGTAAGACAGAGAGAGGGAGCTAGCTGGGAGTAGGACAGGGAGCTAGAGGGAGTAAGACAGAGAGAGAGGGAGCTGGAGGGAGTAAGACAGAGAGAGGGAGCTAGAAGGAGTAAGAGAGGGAGCTAGAGGGAGCAAGACAGAGGGAGAGGGAGCTAGAGGGAGTAAGACAGAGACAGAGGGAGCTAGAGGGAGTAAGACAGAGAGAGAGGAAACCAGAGGGAGCTAGAGGGAGCTAGACAGAAAGAGGGAGCTAGAGGGAGTAAGACAGTACCTAGCGCCGTACATTTCCGACAGAGGTGGTCCATGCGGTAAGTCGTGAGGGGGTGACACCATGAGTTACCCGCACCGGGTGACACCAACCCCAGTGACGCCACTGCGTTTGGGTACATTAGAAAGCATGCCTTTAATTTGAACCACTATGCATCTTTTTATCATTCAGATAGCAGGGGTAGAACCAGGGTCGGACTGGCCTTGCGGGTGCCGGGCCTTTCCCCTGTGGACCGCCAGAGTGGGGGCTGGTTGTGGGCCACTGGGGGGGCCGTTTTTGCTACCGGGGCTCGGCAATATCGCCCCCTGTGACAAAATCGGCCGAAAATTGACCTCGCAAACAGCTCGGCTGCACCCCCCCTCCCACCAGGAGGGGGAGGTCGGCTGAGCAGTTTGCCAGGGCCGGTTTCAGTTCCCAGTCCGGCTCTGGGAAGGACCAGTGGTCGAGTGAGCGGGATCGGCAGGGCACGGCGTGTTCCTACTTCTTTAATTCCAAGGATTCCGTTCCCCTACTTTTTTATTTTGAAAATGCGTCGCAGGACGCCAGAAATCCCCATCGCCTATAAATAAAGCTCGGTGTTCCTGGCGTTCGTGACGGGCGGGCGGCAGAGAAGTAACGGGACTCTGTCTTTTATTCTTGCCCAGAGAAGAAAAAGACAGTGTCCAGTTCTGCTCTGCCGCTTCAGCTGCGCCCCACTCTTTCCTTCTGCCCTCTCTTTCTGTCCAGCCGCGGCCCGTGGAGGGAGTTGCTGGGGGGCGAAAGGCGGGGCGGGGGAGGGGCAGGGTGGGGAATGCTAAAAACTGGAGTATGGATAATTGGAGGTAAATAAACATTTTAATTAATAAAACTAATTTCGTAGCGCGCCCTGCATCGTAAAATGCGATGCAGCCCGCGCTACGAAATTAGTTTTATTAATTAAATTGTCCTTAACTTTTCAGGCAAAAGCACTCACTGATTTTTGAATAGTGAGTGTAAAAGCGTTAGGTAACCCTGTTGTTCCTGCTTACATTTCACATGGTTTGCTAAATTTTGCATTCCCTATGAGTGTTTGCTTTTTCCAGGATGTTGTTACTTCTTTTTTTGTAGGCCGCATATTGCTCTTGTCAAGTGCGTAATTTGAATTGAGTCGCATCCAGCTGTTTATAGCCGGCAACAATTGGGTTGTAGTTGAAGGCAGTGTGAGTTTTTCTTAGTAGGGCAGTATGGTGTTCAGTGGGGGACAGGATGTGGCACTATGGCCAGAGTTGCTTAATTTGAAACTGGGGAACCAGGTTCACCCTTAATGATCAGTCCACCAGACCACTCTCCTGAGAGCACAATCCCATGCTAGACCTTAGAAGGCCCCGCCAGACCTTGGAGGCCCTGGTGTCTTAGCACCAGCAGGTGGACCCTAGCATGACAAGTGTGGGTTAACCTTCAAGGCTTGTCCACCACAATCCATACTGAAGTTCACCTCGAGTCTTGTGGGCAGGTCTATGAAGCTGCACACCCTAGAACAACAGTGACTGTCACTGAGGTCACAGGACCCTTGAGAAGGGCCAGCTCTAGGGCGGTGCAACCAGTGTGACCTCACCGGGGGCTGACTTTGAGGGGATAACAATATGTACACAGAAGAACTAGCTGACCATTTGAATGTTGTCCCCAATCCGACAGACTGGAACCAAAACAATTAACTTTGATCCAATTATTTAATCATTCGTTTTTTTAAAAAGTGTTTTCTCGTTTAGTTCACAAAAAATACAGTGAAAAGACAAAGCGCAACACTTCCAAATTTGTGCTATTTACAAAGACACGTAAATGAAACACATCACTTAAGGTATGCATCAATTACGCACAAATCAACAGTTATCGTATTACATAAACATATTTGACAGACATACACCAAATTCGATTCTCCATTATAAAAGCTCACACACAAGGAACCTGTGGGATAATCTCCCATATGGGCAGCTATTAAGAATTAGGTGAAACTGTTCCAGGAAAGAAGACTTCGATTTCCACTCCACTGTCCTGTGTGAACAACTAAGATTAAGGGGCTACCCAAAACGCTTATTGAAGCAGGCTAAAAAACGCGCTTGGTTTACTCCCAGGGAGTGCCTTCTTTCCAAAAAGGACAAATAACCGATTTCCCAAATGGTATGTGTCTCCACTTTTGGGCCACATACTAACCAGTTCTGCCAAATAATTTAAAAAAAATTGCCATTTACTCCAAGAACTTGACTGTTCCTTTGAACGACCACCCTTTGCAATGAAGAAAGAACAGAGTTTAGGGCAACAACTGGTGTGAGCTGACTGCACCTTACCCCCTAAAACACAAGATCTCCATAGTCAATGGAATCTGAAGCCAATTGAGGGACACCACAAATGTGGAAATTGTGTGTGCTGCGACACCACGAGCAAGGGATCTGTGTTTGAGTACAACACCATTAAGTGGACACATAAAGCCTTCACAATTTGTAAATCCAAAAATGTTGTGTATGGTATCACATGCCCATGCGGGAAATTATATGTTGGCAAAACCAACCAAGAGATTCGACAGAGAATTGGACAACATAGATCGCGCATTCGGACAAAAGTCATGACCGCACCACTTGTTAGCCATTTTTTATTGGAAAAACACAGTGACAAGGATATTAAATGGACGATTCATTTTTCCGCCAAATAACCCCCCAAGAGGTGGCAACATAGAAGAAATCCTCCTTCGGAAAGAGGCGTACCTCATCTTGAAATTTAATAGAGCGCTCACAGGATTAAATGAAATGTCTGAAATCTCACATGTATGGTTTTCACATTTAAATGTACCCCTTATTGAGCCTGCCCACTCACACAGCAAAATCGGCAAGTAGGTGGAAAATGGCTACACTACAAAGACCATGAGCCTTTGCACTTCAGCCCTAAAGTAAAGGAGTTAGGAACAGGAAGTCAGTTTTCATTCAGCAGCACTCGGAGAGAAAAAAAGAGACACGCATGGATGGCGTCTCTCCGTTTTGCCAATAAATAAAAAACGAAAGTAAGTCCTGAAGTCGTTAAGGCTATTTGAAACAACATGAGGTAGAGAGATGTTTTAGCATGACAACTGCTTTTTGTTCCCACAGAAACACGGGCACACGGAAGAGAGTTTTGACCCCAAATATAGAGGAGGCTGCTGCCTTCGGTAGCTGCTACTTGTGTAGCTTTGAGTGCATTTTCTTTCCTGAAAATGAAATGTGAGTAATCGTGCCCCTTGTTTAAAAATAAGCCTGTTAGAATGGCAATGTCGAGCTTTTCAATAAAACATTTTCCACTCCGTTTTTCAACAGCATGTACGGCATCCATGAGTGTTGGGTGCGAGGTCTGGGCCTCGCACGTGGTCAGGAGACGCTGTCAGCAAACACACAGACACACTGGATGCCAGCTATGCCGGAAAGACCCCGAGCGGTCTTCCGCCATTTATTATATACCTCGGGGCGTGCCCGCCCCGAGGGTGTATGCATGCGTGTACAAAATGGATACATTGTCCATTAGGGGCCTTCAATTTAGTTTGTTTCGGGAATCATTTTCTTCTTATTAAGGCGATGTCCACACAAAGTCCCTTAGTCTCTGGCTCGGGCCGGGATTGGGCCTCAGATGATACCGGTGGCTTTTACGTGCGGGGGAGCCGGCGACCCCAGCCGGGGTTGCTTCGGTATGTGGCCCTGGCGATGAAGGTCCTGCCAAGGTGTCTCGAGGTGTGTTGGGTTGGCTGATGTTTTCGTTCGGGCGGTCCAGGCTCAGGCACGGTGCTGGGGTTTCGGCCCACGGTCCATCTTCGTCTTGACCGTCAGGTTCTGCACCCGATGCTTCCACGGTGTTCGCGGGAGTGCCGTCCGGCCCTCCTACCTTTTTGAAGCAGGATACGTTGCGGGTGACAGCCTGGCGGCCTCGGCGCGCTGTCATCATGGTTCCCTGGACCTTCTCAACTGTCCACCTCTCTGGTTCGAATGGAGTTCTGAATTACCACCCTGGATGACGGTCTTGGACCACCACGGTGTCTCCTTCCCGTAATCCGGGTTGTTTCGCATGTCGAGCCTCACTCGCTTTCTGGTTAGTAATGATTCTTCGCGACTGGATCGCATCGCCGTCTCTTATCTCTGGTGTCCAAGTGGGGGACGTTGGTATGTTTCCCCGTGGAGCCTTCTTGAACAGTACGTGCGTGGGGGCGCATTTCGTGGTGCTGTGCGGGGTCTGTCTATATGCGCTTAGAAATTGGTCCAGGGCCGCCTCCGGGTCACTCCCATTTTCCACAGCGATGCGGAGGGCCCTGTTGAGGGTCCGCATGAGTCGTTCCACTTCGCCATTAGCTTGTGGCCATAATGGTGTAATCTTTCTGTGCTTTATCCGAAGGCCTTCCAGATACGCTTGAAAGTCCCTTCCTTGAAATGGCGGCCCGTTGTCCGATTTTATTTCTTCAGGGAGCCCCATCGTGGCAAACATGTGATCTAGCGCCTTCTTGACCTGAGGAAAAGCTATGGATGTGATGACCTCCACGACTGGGAATTTTGAGAATGAGTCCACCACCACCAGTGTGTGTCTGCCATCCGGGAAGCTCCCAAAGTCAACGCTCAGGTGAGTCCACGGGGTTAGCGGCGCATCTTCCGTGATTATTGGGGCCGGGGCTGGATCTAGCCCGGTTATGGTGCAAGCGTGACACGAGTGTACCATGTCATCTACCATGCTGTCCATGGCAGGGAACCAGACTTTGTTTCTCAGCTGGGCTTTTGTTTTGGCCATCCCTTGGTGACCCACGTGTGCAATAGTGAGCATGTGTCGTTGGAGGCTTTCAGGCACGACGATGAGATGTCCTCGCAGCACGATCCCCTCATCTCCTACGCTCAATTCGTTTCGGATCTGCCATATCTGTTGTCGGGCATGGCTCACTTCCGGTCTCATACCTTCGACTCCGTCGAGGAACCGAGTCCAGCTGTTATCTTCGAGGACCCTTTTGACTCGAGTCAGTGTCTCATCTGAGTTGGTGGCATCACCTATCTCCTGCAGAGTTAGCGTGTCAGGACAGGCCGCCATGGATACCATGTGGACGAACTCTTCGGCTCCTTACCCATCTGCGAGTGGGAGTGCCTTCTTTGTCCCATCTGGGTGTCGAGACAGATAGTCAGCCGGGTTGTGGGCCCCAGGCCGAAACACGAGGTTAAAGTTGTAGCCCTGCAGTTGGACAGCCCACCGTTCAATCCGCGGGGGAGCCAGCCTGGATGACCCAGTGAAGAGTGGCAGAAGTGGTTTATGGTCAGTCACTATGGTGAACTCCTGTCCACAGAGGTATAAGTGAAAGTGTTGGCAGGCCCACTTTATGGCTAACGCTTCTCGCTCTATCTGGGCGTATCGAGTCTCTGTGTCGGTGAGGGCTTTGCTGGCGTAGGCAACAGGTTTCCATTCATCTCGGCCGTATTCTTGGAGTAGCACAGCCCCCAGGCCTACCGGGCTGGCGTCTACGACGAGTTCGGTCCTCCTGCGCGGTTGAAAATACGCCATTGTTGCTTTGTCTAGAAGGCCCGTTTTGACGTCCTGGAATGCTTGATTCGCTGCACAGGTCCATTCCCACTCCTGGTCGTGTCGCGTGAGCGCTCTCAATGGTTCTGCTAGGGCCGCTAGATTGGGTATAAACCGGCCACAGTATGTGGCCATTCCTAGGAAGCTTCGAACTTCAGATGGGTTCCGGGGGGTGCTTGCATTCCTGATGGCCTCTGCTTTCTTCAGGTCCGCCTTGAGACCTTCACGCGTGAACGTATAGCCAAAGAAGTCGACGGCTTCTTGATAGAAGGAACATTTTGCCCTGTGAAGGGTTAGTCCATGCTCTTGCCAGACGCCGATCCGGCGCCCCAGCCGCCGCAGGGCCGCCCACCAAGCCTGCCGTTTTTCCTGCCGTTCCTGCCGCGACCCCGGCCCCCCGCTTGCCGATTGGCCCACGCGCTCCCCGCCTCCCAGCTGACCCCCCCTCCCGGCTCCCTTCTTATGACGCCCCCAGAGCGACAGCGCAGCGGACACGCGCAGCGGGAGCACCGATTGAGCGCCGAAGGTGCGCCAAAGGTAAGCCCGTCTGCGCCCGTCCGCGCCTGGACCGCGCCCAGTGCCAGGACCCCTGGTCCCCACCGCCGGAAGCCGTCCCGACGGACCTACGACGCCACCGACCTCAACGCACTCAACACCGGCCGAACACCGGGCTGCTACCGAGCCACACCGAGACGCACCCACGGACCCTTCAGCTGCCACTCCTGCAAGTTCACCTGCAACCGGACCCACGCCACACCAGCACCCACCAAGCCGAACACCAGCAGCACCCACCTGAAGTGCATCCTGCTCAACACCCGCTCCGTCCACAGACACGCCGTCGAGCTATGGAACCTGCTCGACACCACAGACCCAGACGTTGCCTTCATCACGGAAACCTGGATGAACGCCTCCTCAGCGCCCGACATCGCCATCGCCATCCCGGACGGCTACAAGATCATCCGGAGAGACCGCGTCAACCAGACAGGAGGAGGCATCGCCATCATCCACAGGAACACCATCCGCATCACGACCAACACCAACGACACCCTCGCACCCGCCGAACACCTGCACTTCCAGATCCACGCCAACCCCAAGACCACCCTCAGAGGCACCCTCATCTACAGACCCCCGGGACCACGCACACAATTCAGCGAGGACATCGCCGACTTCATCAGCCCACACGCCCTCCCCTCCGCCGACTACATCCTCCTCGGGGACCTCAACTTCCACCTGGAGAACAACAACGACCGCAACACCACCACCCTGCTGGACAACCTCGCCAACCTCGGACTCAAGCAACTGGTGACCACCCCCACCCACTACGCCAGACACACACTCGACCCGATCTTCTCTCCCAGCAAGGACATCGCCTTCAGCCACGCCACGGGACTCCACTGGACGGACCACAGCTGCGTCCACTTCAGCTTCAGAAGGACCACGCTCCACCATCACCAGCAACAGGCTCCCCGCAGAAGCTGGAACAAGATCACTACAGACCAGCTCGCTACTTCCCTGAGCAAGAACCCTCCCACCAGCACAACCAACCCCAGCCAAGCAGCCACCAACCTCACGAAATGGATCAGCGACTGCGCAGACGACCTCGCCCCGCTGAAGACCCCGCCGAGCAGACCCGGCAGCAAGAAAGCCCCATGGTTTAACGACGAACTCAAGAGCTCCAAGAAGAACTGCAGAGCACTTGAGAAAACCTGGCGCAGAGACCCAACACCGGACAACATGACTGCCCTCAAGCTTGCCACCCGAAAACACCACTAGCTGATCCACGCCACCAAGAAAACCGCATTCAAGGAACGACTGGACAACAACGCACACAACAGCAAGGAACTCTTCAACATCGTGAAAGAGCTCTCCAACCCCAACGCCGGAAACAACGACATCACCCCTTCGCAAGACCTCTGCAACTCCCTCGCCTCCTACTTCCACAACAAGATCGCGGACATACACAACAGCTTCAGCACTCAACCGACGCACGCCACGACCGAACCACCGCCCCCCACCACCACCCTCCGCGCCTGGACCCCGATCAGCACCGAAGACACCATCCGCACGATGAACTCCATCCACTCCGGATCCCCGACGGACCCCTGCCCTCACCACGTCTTCAACAAGGCCGACGCTGTCATCGCACCCCACCTGCGGGACATCATCAACACCTCCTTCGACATCGCCACCTTCCCGGAGAGCTGGAAGCACGCCGAACTCAGCGCTCTACTCAAGAAACCATCAGCAGACCCAACCGACCTCAAGAACTACCGCCCCATCTCGCTGCTCCCGTTTCCGGCAAAAGTCATCGAGAAGACCGTCAACAAGCAACTGGCCGCCTTCCTCGAGACGAACGGCTCCCTCGACCTCTCGCAGTCTGGCTTCCGGGCCAACCACAGCACCGAGACCGCCCTGATCGCAGCTAACGATGACATCCGAGCCCTGCTTGACAACGGAGAAACAGCGGCCCTCATCCTCCTGGACCTCTCCGCGGCCTTCGACACTGTCTGCCACCGTACCCTAGTACAGCGCCTCAGCAACGTCGGAATCCAGGAGAAGGCACTGGAGTGGATCACCTCCTTCCTCGCCGGAAGGACACAGAGAGTCCGCCTCCCCCCGTTCAGATCGGAGGGATGACCGACGTAGCCACATGGATGTCGAACAGCCGCCTGAAACTGAACTCGGACAAGACTATGGCAACTCCCTCTACGCCGGAACCACCGCCAAACTCCAGAAGAGACTCCAGCGGATCCAGAACACCTCAGCACGACTCATCCTGGACATCCCCCGCCGCAGCCACATCTCCGGACACCTGAGAGACCTGCACTGGCTCCCGGTCAACAAGAGAATCACCTTCCGGCTCCTCACCCACGCACACAAAGCCCTACACAACCAAGGACCAGTATACCTCAACAGCCGCCTCAACTTCTACGCTCCCAAACGCCAGCTTCGATCGACCAGCCACGCCCTCGCCGCCGTCCCCCGCATCCGAAGAGCCACCACAGGAGGAAGGTCCTTCTCCTACCTGGCCGCCAAGACTTTGAACTCCCTTCCTACCAACCTCCGCCTGACCCAGGACCACCTCGCCTTCAGGATGCAGCTCAAGACCTGGCTGTTCGAGCAGTAGCGGACCCCCTCCCCCCAGCGCCTTGAGACCCTCCGGGTGAGTAGTGCGCTATATAAATGCATTGATTGATTGATTGATCTTGGAGCCTCTGCAGCGTGGCTCTTAAATGGGCGTGATGCTCCTCCAGCGTGTTGGAGTATATGAGGATGTCATCGCTCAGGTTAATTACTCCGCTCAGCCCCGACAGGACTTCTCTGATTGCGTTTTGGAATACTTCGGCCACGGATGACACGCCGAAGCTCAGCCTCTTGTACCGTCGGAGTCCGACGTGAGTCGAAAAGGTTGTTATATACCGACTTTCCAGTTCAAGCTCCAGCTGGTGGTACCCGGCGTTGAGATCCAACTTGGAGAACCACTTTGCACCATTCAGGTCGGCGATGATGTCGTCCATCGTTGGAGTGATGTGGTGCTCCCTCTTCACAGCGGCGTTGGGCAGCCTCATGTCGACGCACAGCCTGATGGCGCCAGGCTGCTTGGGCTTGGGTGCTACGACCAGTGGGGACACCCAGGGAGTTGGCCCCGACACCTTCTCGATGACATCTAGATCTTCGAGTCTTTTGAGCTCTGCCTCCACCTAGGGTCGGAGATTTAAAGGCACCCTTCTGTGTCTCAGGGCGACTGGGCGTATGGAGGTGTCGATGTGCAATCGAACCTTCTTTCCTTTGAGCTTACCGAGGCCACTGAACAGCGCTGGGAAGTCCTGTAACATGTTGTCGGCATGCGATTGGTGGACTTGGTTGGCGAAGAATACTAGTCCCAGGTCTTCGGCCGTGTGACAGCTGAGAAGCGTGCCCTTCTTGCCTTCGGTGATATGGAATCGGGCCTCTGTTGAGTATTCGCCATTGACGATGGTGGTGCTAATGACTCCTCGCAGTGGCAGTGGTTCAGTGCCACCGTATGTGTAGATGCGTGCGCTTGAGGGAGCAAGTGTGGGCCTGGGCGACATTTGTTCATATTGTTCGGAGTCCATTACATTCACCGACGCCCCGGTGTCGATGAGCGCTCTCATTTCGGTGCCCTCAACTGAGACCGTACACATGGGGGGTGGTCGTCTCTTTGTGGAGACCCGGCTGACGTACGATATGACGTATACCTCGTCATCGTCCTCATCTTCATAGTGCGGCCTCCTGTCTTGGGCTTGATTGTCGGGCGGCGGGTGTTCTGGCTCCAGCGATAGCTGCCTCACCCTTGGTGTTAGCGACCTGGGTCCATATCCGCCCCGCGACCTGGGGGCATTGGGTCTGTACCTCCCTCCTTGGCACACTGCAGCGAAATGGTTGAGTCGGCCACATTTCGAACATGTCTTTCCTTTTGCGTTGCACAGCGCTGTCGCTGGATGATCTCCACCGCAGTATGCGCACTGGGCGTCTCGGGCTTGCCACGGACGTGCGCGACCACCAGGCGGTCTTCTCTGTAATGCGTCTACCCTTTCTTCCTTGATGGGCGCCATCTTGGGGGCAGCCGGCGGGGCCATGGGCGAGCGTAGCGCCATTTCCATCTCATCAGCTCTGGAATCCGACAGTTCATGGGAGCGAGCAAGGACAAGGATTTCGTCCAGCGTGATCCTGGGTTGTCTGAGGATGAGTTTTCTGAGCAAATTTGACCTGCACCCCACGATGATTTGATCCCGGATTTCCTCTCGCGGATCGGTGAATGGGCAACTGCTGGCCAGCCGGCGTAGCCTGGCATAGTACATGTCAACGGATTCGGCTTCCGTTTGCCAGGCCCGTTTGAATTTAAATTTCTCATAGTCATTGTTTAGCTGGGGATCAAAATGGGCATTCAGCGCGTTCACCGCAGCGTCGTAGTTATCTTCGCCACCCGTGTTCAGGAGGGTCTCAAAGAGGTCGTAAATTTCAGGGCCTCCATAGAGGATCAAGAGGGATCTTTTCACCGTGTTGTCGGTCTCACGGGTGCCTTTGAAGTACAGATTCAGGCGGCCTAGCCACGCCTTCCACCGCGGTGCCGCGGTTGCCGGGTCAGCAGTCTCACTGAAAGGGGGAATAGGTGCGACCCCTGTGTGGGCATGGCTTACCAACTGCCGGTCAGTGGTGCGGTTCTGGCAGGCCAGCGGGGCCTGGTTGCGCTGTGCCGGGCGATGCCGTCGCACCTCCTGTCGCAGGGTCCATCATCCCTGTGTTCGTGAGCACGTGTTACACCCTCCAGACACAGGGCTGTTGGGGGCAAAGAGATCGTGACCCTCCGACGGCTGTGTGCAGCTGCGCAGCGACCACGCAGGGTAGAGGAAGAAGCAAGACCCCTGGAGTTGCCAATGCTTGTTGGACGTCGACCTGTAGAGTGACAGAAACAGGGCAGGAAGATCCTAAGACAGACGCTGGTTGCCGTCGGCGCGGTGATGCAGGTGGCGGCACAGGCTGGGGGGCCAAGGCAGGCCTGGAGCAGCGCGCCTGGGCACAGATGCAAACTCGGGCCCTGGACGCGCGCAGCACGGGGGGGCCAGGCCGGGCCGCAGGGGCGCCACGCGGGCGGGGCCGCAGAGGAGACACTCACCCGGACTTCGCGTGAGGCAGGCTCCCGCCGGCTGAACACGCTCCTTCGCAGGAGGCGCGGGGGCCTCAAGCTGAACACGCAGGAGGGGAAGGAGCCGGGAGGTCGGTCAGGCAGGCGGACGGCCACAGCGGGTGAGCTCCGCGGCCAGGATCAGATCATGCAGGTAGCTCCGAGGGGGCGGATGCCAGCGGAGGGCAGCCGAAGACTCCGGCAGGTGGCAGGGCACGCGCGGGGGCGGTACTGGCCTCGTCGCCAATGTAGGGTGCGAGGTCTGGGCCTCGCACGTGGTCAGGAGACGCTGTCAGCAAACACACAGACACACTGGATGCCAGGTATGCCGGAAAGACCCCGAGCGGTCTTCCGCCATTTATTATATACCTTGGGGCGTGCCCGCCCCGAGGGTGTATGCATGCGTGTACAAAATGGATACATTGTCCATTAGCCCGTCTGCGCCCGTCCGCGCCTCAGATGCGGCGAACGCAAGACGGGCTACCTTACAGAGGGGGAGGACTGACAATACCGTGATTGGGTTTACTCGATCGAGTCTGCTGGTGTTGCGCCCGCCGCCTGTTGTGGGATTATCCTGTGTTAAAATAGATCCTGCTAATCTTAACCCTTGCTCTGCTTGTGGTTTTTCATGCAGTATTAACGAGATTACTCCATCGGATCCTACTTTAGACCTAGGGTCTATCTCGGCTGCTTTAATTAATGCCCGCTCAATGTGTAAACACACTGCAGAATTTTTTTCTCTCTTGGAAGAGGGTTCATTGGACCTGCTGTTTATTACAGAAACATGGCTTAACAGCTCTTGTGCTCCCGATATTGAACTGGCCATTCCCAGAGGGTTTAAAATACGGAGGAAAGATAGAGCCAGTGGCAGAGGAGGTGGTGTTGCCGTTATCTTCAGGGAGGCTTGGGTCATAAATATTGAAAATACGGATGCTATAGCGGAGGGGGAGGTTATGAATTTCTCTTTAATTTTGTCCCCTCATTTTACACTGGGTGGCTCTCTCATCTATCGACCGCCAGGCCCTTCAGGCCCTTTTCTTAAAGCCCTTCTGGAGACTTTGGTTCCCCGAGCAGTGAGGTTTTCACGTTTTCTTTTGCTTGGTGACCTTAACATCCACGTTGATTGCCCTGCTCTTCAGGAAAGTAAGATTTTACTTGACTCCTTTGACACGGCTTCATTAACCCAATGGGTGTCCTTCCCCACTCATTTGGGGGGGCACACTCTAGATGTTATATGTTCCAACTTTCCTTTGAAGGTAGATGTTCCTCAAACTTTGACTTGGACTGATCATGGGCTGATTAGATTTACTTGGTCGGCCATGAAAGAAATGCCCAAGTCTGGTCAGAACATGCTCCCCCCGAAGATCAATGTAGGCAATTTTATTGCCTGGCTTGATCAAAATAGACCTAGCCTGGGTACGGAATTGGATTCGGCCCTTAAGGCGTTCGACGGGTGGCTGAGAGCAGGGATCTCCGCCTCATCGAAAGGGTCTAAATCAGCTAGAGATAGGTCGACCCCCTCGCAGACTTGGTATTCGTCTCAATTACGAATACTTAAGCTTGCTTGTAAGAAACTGGAGCGAGTGTGGCGGACAGCGTATTGCCCCCAAGCCAAGGTAGTTTTCCGTACAGCTCAGAGGGAGTATTATGCTAGCATTAAACGGGCTAAATCGGAATATTTCGCCAGAAGAATTGAGATGGCTAATAACAATAGTCGGGAAATCTTTTCCATTGTCAGGAGCTTTCTCTCTCCCTGCGCCGAACAAATTGCGGTGAAGCTTTCTACCGAATGGTGTGAGAATCTCTCCTTGTTTTTCCTAACAAAAATTGCTATTATACAGCAAAGTCTTAGAGTGGTTACGGGCGAGAATAGGATTGGTGATATTATTAGACCTATAGTACCACCTATTCATATCATGGACAGATTTACCCCCCCCCTCAGTGGATGACACCCTGTCTGTGATTAAGTCTCTGAGATCTGGTGCCCCTGATTATATATGTCCAGCTCGGGTGTTGGCGGCAGCTGCTGAATCAGTGGCACCGGAGGCTGCGCAAATAATTGGCCTTTCTTTTAATACTTCTGAGGTGCCCTTGGAATGGAAACAGGCAAAGCTTCTTCCCCTTTTGAAGAAGACGGGGGCTGACCCTGATTTACCGGGCAACTACAGACCCATTTCCCTGCTTCCAGCCATGGCTAAAATTGGAGAGAAACTTGCCTTTCGTCAGCTGAATGCCTTTGTGGAATCCTCGGAGGCCCTCCATCCTGCCCAGTCGGGCTTTCGTGCAGCACATAGCACGGAGTCAGCTCTGGTGGAGATCACGGAGGCAATCAGGCAGTGTTTGGACAGTGGCGGCAGAGCAGCTCTAATTTTATTGGACCTCTCTGCCGCATTTGACACTGTCCCGCACTCACTTCTTCTGACTAGATTGGCTGGGATTGGGGTGCTGGGGTCTGCATTAGAATGGGTGAAATCTTTTCTGTCCGACAGGTCTCAGCAGGTTTGGGTTCCCCCTTTTTCCTCTTCGGTTAAGCCACTTATTACAGGGGTCCCCCAGGGGTCTACTTTGAGCCCCCTACTTTTTAATGTGTACCTTACTCCGCTTATATTGCTGGCGGAACAAATAGGGGCCAAAATTATCGCGTATGCAGATGATACGCAGTTATTATTTACATGGCCTGATACAGCACTCAACACGGAGGTCATTCGGTCTTGTCTTTCTTCGGTTTTTAATTGGTTGGCTGCAGCTCAATTGAAATGCAACGAAGACAAAACTGAAATTCTACTGTATGGACATTTTCCACCTAATTTCAGAGAACTACTGTGGCCCTCAGATTTTCCCCTGCCAAGCTCAGTTACCATCCCGGCTAAGAACCTGGGAGTTTGGTTTGGAGAGGATCTGAGATTCGAGGCACACATACAAAAACTTACCGGGGTGTGCTTCGGATCCCTTAGGGCCATGCGAGAGTTCTTCCCTTATCTTCCTTCAGCTGCAAGAGAGTCGGTTGCTAGGGCTCTAATTCTTTCTCGGCTCGACTATGCCAACTCTCTGCTTAGTGGCACACCGGCCTGTCTTGTCGCCAGATTACAGATCATCCAAAATGCGACGGCAAGACTTTTGTGCAATGTGCCTAGCAGAGAGAGCGTACGCAGTCATCTGAAGGAATTACACTGGCTGCCGGTGTCTCAAAGGATTAATTTTAAAATCCTAACATTTGCATTCAAAGCAGTTAATGATCTTGGGCCTGCTTACCTGAAAAAAAGATTCAGCCGGTATATTCCTACTCGATCTTTACGTTCAGCGGATGGGAATTTTCTGAAGATACCCCGCTTTCGGCGTGGTCGCCTTGGCGGCCAGTCAATTGCCGTCCTGGCAGCTTCAGCCTGGAACACTCTGCCGCTGTTCTTGAGATCGATGCAGAACTTTGTCCCTTTTAAGAAAGCTTTGAAAACGCACCTTTTTAGATCTGCGTTTTAGTTCTCTGACCACTTTCTGTCTTTTTTGGCCACATGCTTGTTCTTCTCTTTTTCTCGCGCCAGGATACTCTGGTAGTAATAGAGCGCGTTATAAAACTGCTTAAATAAATAAATTAGGGGCTGAGTGGCTCTCTACAATGAGTAATGGTGACACATTTTGAAAGTTGGAATCCGCGTTCTTTGAGGCTGGTTGTGCTTTTGCCAACAAATAAGTCCTCATCAACTAATATGCAACTATTGAGCCTATCATTTGTTTGTAAATACTGTCCTTTGTATATCAAAATGAGGCTCTAATAGGCGTTATACACACTCCACGACTAGCTTGCAAAACCAGGACACATTGAAAGTCTTTGAGTCTTCACCAAAAACGTAAAGGTAATCAGGGGATCTATTAGAGATTGCAATCTAGACAAACCGGACCTCAAAACCGTTAGTCTAAACACAATTATTGTTATTGTGGATTTTCATAGGAACCCAGTCACAGCCCTGAAGAGATGCCCTTGAAATTACAAGGGCTTCGAAAACTGGAGAACACATTGGAAAAATAATTAGCAGCTGAAGTGATTTGGTTATATTCTGTGCTTGCAACAAATAAAATCCAGTTGGAGGGGGTGCCCTTAGTTAAACATCATTTCGGCCCCCCTTGCTGTGTTCAGCCCAAGACTGGTAGGTATGTCTAAATGTATATTTGTTAATGTTTGAATTTGGTGTAGGTTTGTCAAATGTGTTTATGTAATTGATAACTGATGATTTGTGTGTAATTGATGCATACCTTAAGTGATATCTACATAGGACAGTGGAATGGACATTGAAGTCTTCTTTCCTGGAACAGTTTCACCTAGTTCTTAATAGCTGCCCATACGGGAGATTATCCCTCAGGTTCCTTGGGTGTGAGCTTTTATAATGGAGAATCGAATTTGGTGTAGGTCTGTCAAATTTTTTTATGTAATACGATAACTGTTGATTTGTGCATAATTGATGTATACCATAATTGATGTATACCTTAAGTGATGTGTTTTATTTACGTGTCTTTGTAAATAGCACAAATTTGGAAGTGTTGCGCTTTGTCTGTTCACTGTATTTTTGTGAACTAAACAAGAAAACGCTTTTTCAAAAAATGAATGATTAAATAATTGGATCAAAGTATTAATTGTTTTGGTTCCAGTCTGTCGGATTAGGGACAGCATTCAAATGGCCATCTAGTTCTTCTGTGTATATATTGTTATAGACCCATTCTGGATGTGCGACATAGGGTCCACCCTGTGTGGTACATAGACTTTGGGTGGAGGCATTATTTTTGCAGGTATATTATGGTTTTAAAAGCACTTGATGCCTCCTTCCTGCCCTCGAGCAATTTTCGGTACAAAAGGGGGTGGTGATGGACAGAGCATCTGAACCAATCAAACACTCACACCCAGTCAACAGATCTGGGTTTAATCCATTACCGTTCTTTAGCCCACTCTGCCTCCCCAGTTCAGACATGGCCATATGCAAATCAGTCTGAGCCTGTGCCTCATGGGAACAGTCCAGCCCGAACTGCCAAGCCATGCCTTCCCTGGACCGGATTCAAGCTTCCTAGGACCGGTTTCTGGCATTACAGCCGTCTTCAGCCAGGCTTGCTTGAATCCAGTGGCAAAGTGAGCAAGGGACTCACGTCTGAGCATACCCTGCCAACTTATGGCGAACAAAGCGGTACAAAAGGGGGTGGTGATGGAGGGAGCATCTGAACCAATCAAACACTCACACCCAGTCAACAGATCTGGGTTTAATCCATCACCGTTCTTTAGCCCACTCTGCCACCTCCAGCAATTTTCAGCAACAATAAACATGTCATGATGACTCTGGTGAGTAATGTTCTTCCTAGAGAGAGATACAATTTTTGTCTAGTGGAAGTATTGACTCATGGAAAGGTAGCTCAGAGGGTTAATGTGCCTGCTGCAAAGAACATGAACCACGCAGATCACAAAGTGCACATAATGTAAATAGGTCAGTGGGCTACAGCTTTGTCAGAGAGATCCTTTTGTTACTTGCAGTTTATAAGTTAAAATCCTAACATAGAACAGTTAGCTATTAACTGTCGTCTAAGAGCTGCATACGAACTGCAAAGTATAAATTAGTACGTTTTGATTGTCTTAATGTTGCAAAAAGTTTTCTTTTGGACAGATATCAATTCTGATTATGAAAGAGAAACCCAACCATGGTATTACGTTTTAAATTCTGAGTTTGAGTTTCTCCAGACCAAACACTATTAAACTATACAGCCTACTAGTATGGTTGTCATGTGACTCCTACACCTTGTAGTCCTTGGTTTTGTTTAACATTTTCTATACAGTGATTTACACACATATTGATTGTTTCTGTGTAATGTGTGTGATGTAAAGTGCTCTGACACCCTACAATGGTTTAAGTGGCGCTGTAAATCAAATGAAATGCATCTGAGAGAGAGTGTGGTTAAGGAACCTTGAGGGGCACTGTTAAAGGGTGGTAGTGAGGGAATCCATGGCAGAGGTGGTCTTTGGAGGGCACTAACAAACATTACTGCACAGGACACCAACAGTGCTAAGGCCGGCCCTGCCCTTGAAGCCAGTTGGCCTCAACCAAAGGTACCTCCATTGGCCTTGTTTCAGCAGTAGTAGCTGCAACTCACCAGGGTTTGGCAATGCAGGATTTGCACGTACCCCATACTAATGTTCGCAAAGTTCACAGTCTCTCTGCTTCCTCCACAAGCACTTTTAACATATGCGGCCTGCTGTGGTGGGCTGGAATTAATTATGCAGCAAAGGAGGACAGAATTGTGCTGCAGTGTTGACTAAATTATGCATTAATGAAAAAGGGCTGCAACATAATGCAGTATATTTTCTGATATTTTATTATTTTGTCATGTGCACACATGCTAACAGTCTCTGGAAAGATTTTGCCCTATTAGTACCAGTGTAACATACAAATGCAGCAGTGAGAAAGGTGATCAGTCAACCTTTGCAATAGGCCATCCACTCCGCAGCAACACATCACATTTTTCATTAACTTTTGATACGTTTGAGCTACAAACAATCTATTAGTTTAAATGAACAGATCATGCAGCAGATCTTGCATTATGAGGCAAATATGGCAGAGCCATAATTATGCAGAAAACATTTGCAAACTAGGTTATTTTGCAATTCATGTTTGAACTGCTGTTGTGGAAAAAGGGAGAAGTGCTGATGACAGAAACTCCATGGTTCGAAGACAAATGGCTTGTGCTTCCACATTTTATCGTATTTGGGACATTCTGTGATTAAAAGCATATCCCACTTTGTGAACGTATTTTAATGTCAATAACTCATTATAACCTTAAATAATCATGTGTATCCATTGGTTGATTAAACTGGCCAGTGAAATGCCAAACAGATACAAAAAATTGAGATGTTTGCGCATTCTGGCCACACCTCTGGCTTCGGCCACTGACCCAATCCTTGAGTTTTTCCCCCCCTCTGATTCTCCACCCACAGTTCCCCTACTTTTTCCCCCCACTTCGACCACTGAGTAGGACACAGAATAAAAAGTTGGAAAAGACTGTTAGAGGTTTCCTTCATACAAATCTTAGAACCATAAAGCACTTCTCTGGATGGACCCAGTGGTGGCTCGCATAGGGAGTTCTGCGGGGCAGTGCGGCGGGCCAGGGGAGTGGTAGGGTGGGGGGTTAGTAAACTCGGACATACGACGTAATGGAGGAAAGTAATGATTACTATCCTCCGTTCCATCGTATGTCTGAGTTTACTACCCCCCAACCTGCCCCTCCTCCGCCCACTACTACTGGACAGGGGGCAGTGCTAATCCCCTAAGGGTGTTGCTGCTCCACTCCTGAGCCTGGTCAACTAATAAATACATTCAATATTATGTGAAGCACATTAGGCCTCAGCAAAAATGACAAAGAATATTCTCATATCAAACCATGAAAGTTTATTAAAAGTTAACGGTTTACAGAAGGGGTGCCCGAGCTGGCAGCCGGAGCGTTCGAAAGCTACCAGACTCTCAAGAACAAAGTCATGTATTGGCTGAGAGCCAACAGGCCACTACCGCCTAATCTAGACGGCGAAATTTTATTCGTCAGAAGGTTGGGCTGGGTCGGTAGAAGACCAAAGGATATACCGGGGGACGTAATCACCATAAACTTCAGGGATCACAGGGCCACCAACTACATTCAAGACTGGTTCACCGGGAATTATGAGGGAGGTATACTCGCCAAAGATCTGAGTTACTTTTATCCAAAAGCGTTGGTGAGTAACCCCCCGAGAAAGGGAAGACACAACTTTTGTTCTGATATACATCCAATGTTCAACATTGCCACCTCAAACCGCTTCTCCTCACTTATTGGGATGGAGGGGGTCGACTGACTCCCACATGGTAGCAATAAGACCCTTGGGGATGGAGACATCCCAGAATCTGGATTAGCTAGCTTACTGGACATGAATAGTGCGTGCCCGCCTATTGAACTCCGCATACAGGGTCCTGCTTGTCCCCTAGTGGTAGCCAGTGCCATACCATCTGGCGACATATTTCCAATTTCTTTTCCTAGTCAAGGAGATCATATGAGATGTAGTCCTACTGCAAGACTAATAGTTGAGGGGGGTTCCTCAGTTTTGGAATATCTAGCTATGAGTATTATAGTGGAAGGTGGGGCTACACATGCACCAGTAACACATCTAGTACATAGAGGGAAAAAGGAGTGTGAGGAATTAAGATCCACTGCAGGGGAGAACAAGATCGTGATCCTATCATGGAACATTGCCGGGCTACGATCCAAAAGAGGGGATAGAAACTGAGAGACCTTTCTCTCAGTCCACCACATCATTGCCCTGCAGGAAACATGGGAAGGCAGAGAAGGCTACCTGATATAGGGTTGGACCCCGCATTGATATACTTCCTAGCTGACATCCACGAGAACACTAGCGCAAGCTGTTCACTATAATAAAAATGGGAGCCTGACGGACGCCTGGCCAGTGAAGCGAGGGGTAAGACAAGGGTGTATCCTGGCTCCCCTGCTATTCACACTTTATATAAATAAGCTGGGTGACGCCTTAATTTCAGCATGCAAGGACATCCCGAGAGTTGGTCATAAAAAGATTCCCGCTCTACTTTATGCAGATGATACTGTGTTGATGGCTAGGACAGCAAGTTGGCTACAATTACTTTCAGATTGTTTTATTAATTTTATGGACTCGCTGGACTTGAAAACCAATTTTAAAAAGTCACATGCTATGTCACTAGGCAGCGGACAGGCAAAAAAGGCATCTTTCTTCTGTAAAGGGCAGGCCCTCACTAAAGTTCCCACCTTCCCATACTTTGGCATTGTATTTGATGACAGAAGGTCATGGGCGATGCAACGAGCTTTGAAGAAAAACACACTAGCGAGGGCCACAGGGGCCCTGTTGGGCTTTGCGAAACGGCTAGGCTGCAAACCACTACCGGCCCTCATGAAAATCTACAATGCCAAATGTGTGCCCACGGTGTCGTATGGGAGTGAGGTATGGAGCTACACTGAAGTGAGTGAGATTCAAACTGTAGAAAATGTCTTTTTTAGAAAAGTGTTGTCGCTTCCTCAATCCGCAGCCTCTTTTAACATACATGAAGACCTGGGGGCTGACTACATTTCTGATCAGATTGCAGTGGCACCGATACTAGGGTGGTTAAGAATTTGGGCACAACAAGCTCCGAGTTGAAACCAACTAATCATCCAAGGTTGTTTGTCCCTAGACAAGGCCTTGGCGATACCTTGGATCCGCTTTATTAAAACGCAAATGGATTCAATGGGTAGCCCTGATTTGTTTACAAATCCTAGAGCCTTAAGTAAAATCGCTATCAGGGCGGTTAAATCTCAATTCTTAAACAGGGTGATGTTACAAAGGGAAGAAGATGAATTGGTTAAAACCTCGGTTAAAAATGTTGTTATGCTAAGCATAGGGAGAGGGATGCAGCCGTATTTAACCTATATAAGCAAGCCATTCCACCTGTTTGTCTTATTAAGGTTTAAGCATAACATGTTACCATGGCTGCTATCTTTCCCTAGAGGGTTTGCTAAAAGTGGGACTTTGGGGCCGTGCCCATGTGACAATAATTCTGAGCAAAACGTGCTCCATATGATCTTTTTTGGTAAGTTTTATGTATTACCACGTAAGAAATTCATCTAGCCACTGTTAAGAGATTATAACTTAAAGCAGGTCATACCAGCCCTGGCCTATCTACAAATGCTTGGGACCACTGTGGTATGTTTTGGGGTCTCAAGTTATATCATCGGGGCGATGAGATGTAGAAAGAAAATATCGTTATCCTAAACCGTCCGTCTCGACCCCATTTGGAATGCTGCCCCCAGTACCTTTAAGAAACTTTTATGCTGTGACGAGTACCAGATGAATTCTGGATTTTTAGCCAATTAATAATTTTTAGCGGGTGACAAATTTTTTATCTTGTTCATGTGTTTGCAAAATGTAAAGTGCTTTTCATTTTTATAATGTATTTAGATGTGTTAGCTGCGATACGTTGATATGATTAATTGTGAAATGTAATACTATTGTGCTTTGATGGTTTTAAACGTTTTAACCGAATAAAGTAAATCTTGATCTTGGTTTACAGAAGGCAAAATATTTTCATCAGCAATTTATAATCAGAATGTGTATGCTTTAATTAATAGGCAAACAAATTAGAACAAATGTTACGAAGCAGAGGACAGATCAGGATGGGGTCCCCTCAAAAGGAAGGACAAAGAAAAAAGCAGCCCCCTCTCTTGGAGAAGAGAAATCTAGCATCTTCCATTACATTCTGATCCTCAACACACACAAAAATCAAGCATTTTACACAACTACACGCAGCTCTCGCAAAGACGTGCTCAATATGTTCTCAAAGTTTCTCAAAATGCAAGGTTCTCTCTACATCCTTTATACTTACCATCTCTGTAACAAGAAAATAAACATGGACTGCAGATATCTCTTGAATGTGCATATCATTAAGACAACATTCCAAGATAATTACAAAGAAGAAAAATCATTCTTCACATGGAAAAGAAGGAAAAAGAGCATTGTTTTCAACAGCATTTGAGCTTAAACTTCACTAGAAATAAAATGTTTATTTCATTAAACAAATATGGCAACCAACATTACCCCTTTTGAAATTCAGGCCTACTTTAGCTACAATAAAACGAAATGTGAATAAACATAATTTCTCTCTACAAATAGCATTAGCATTACAATGTGTTAATATGATGTTAATGAAGAACATTTAACATATATAAAACATTCTCAGGAGCCATGAGAACCCATAGCATATTTCACTTGAATATTTACACAATGTATAACAAACATTGGCAATGCCAATAGGTCTGGCCTTAGCAAGTTGGTGCAGTGGTTAAATTTATTTATTTTGCATACATATACCACAACAATAAAACTAAAAATCCATATGGAAATCATGACACCAAATAAATCTGGATGGTAAGAGGCCGCTCTTCCAACCAGTACCCTGCAAAGGGGCAAATCTCCACGAGAGGCCGACGAGGCAGAGGATACCAAGGAGCAGCAACCCCCCTTGAGTTTCTCCCTTCTTTCCACTGAAATGTAGGGGGGCGGCTGGCAAAGGTTTTCCAAGCTTGGATTTCCATCACAGGGGATGCGTGGGTCCTTCAAACAATTCAAGGATTACACATAGAATATCTTGGAGAACCCCCATGTTGGACTTGGCCTGTTTTTCAGAGTCCTCCCTGAACTTTTTGCCTTCCTCCTAGTATTTTTTCTGACCTGGTGTTGGTGGTTTTAGGACTTTGGGCACTTTAGCACTGCTGTCCAGTGTAACGTGCATGTGCTCTCTGTGGTAAACATGGTAAGATTAGTCTACACCTGTTTGGCGTATTTAATTTACCTGTCAGTCCCTTGTATAGTGGTATCTCAGATACCCAGGGCCAGTAAATTAAATGCTACTGGTGGGCTTGCAGCGCAGGCTTGCGCCACCCACCAAAGTAGCCTTCCAAACCTATCTCAGGGCCTGTGCGCACAGTTTACTGCAGCTGTGATGATGTGGCACATAAAGTGGGTGCCACATCTGTGACCCCCCTTTTAATGCATGTCAGTCATCCCTAAGGTAGGCCCTAGCTAGCCTTAAGGGAAGGGTGCATTGTAGGTAAAAGGTAGAACATGTACCTTAATTGTGTGACATGTCCTGGTAGTGACAAGAAGCCATTTTGGTTCTTCACTGCTGCGAGGCTGCCCTCTTATAGGAATGCATTGGGGATTCACTGTTGAGGATTTCAGTGATAATTTCTTATATGAGAGGAGCAGGGTGGTCATGTTTGGTATGTTTGGAATAGTAATAATAAATGCGTGATGGTGTGTGCAGATTTAATATCACTAGACGGTGCAAAAACAACAATTGATGGACAGAATGCAGAATAATGTCATACATTCATCCCAGTACAGAGATCTGGGCCTAAATCCATCGTTTTTTTGCACTCCACACAACCCCAGGTCAGACATGGCCATATGCAAATCAGCCTTGACCCTGTGCCTCATGGGAACAGTCAAGCCCGAACAGCCAAGCCATGTCTTTCCTGTACCGGAATCAAGCATCCAAGGACCGGTTTCTGGATATCAGCCGTCATCAGCCTGGATAGCTTGACTCCAGTGGTGTGGAGAGCATGGGACTCACGTCTGAGCATACCCATCCCACTCGGGGTGACAAATGCAAAAACAATTGATGGACAGAATGCAGAACAATGTCATACATTCACCCCAGTACAGAGATCTGGGCCTAAATCCATAGTTTTTTTGCACTCCATACCACCCCAGGTCAGACATGGCCATATGCAAATCAGCCGGTCCATCAACTGTTGTTTTGCACTATGAGAAGGTGGCATTTCTGTGTGCTACGAGTGTTTGTGCCTGCCTGATGGGTATTGCATGTCTGGCTCTGGAGTGGCAAGGACTGGGGAGGTGCCGTGGCTCCAGAGGGGCTGGGTGAGCCAGCGCGAGGCTGAATAGACAGATCTGCATTTGGAGTAGTGGGAGGAGTAGCCCCTGACCCTGAATAGGTCTGTGCCTGCCTTGTTCAATACTGGCTTCGCCCCCATGTGGTATGTCTGTCTACAATGAAGGTGAGTTAGCACTGCATAGAAATGTTGGAGTGCCCCCCAGAACTGGTTTCGACCAGGCACAGAGCCCTCACAACAAAGACACATGTGGTATAAATATTGGGGCTGTGACCCCATGATGGAGTGCTTACTTCGAACCTGTTTGGAGCTGTGTTGCTGCTGGGCAACGGGAGGAACTGCCACAAAGGGGTGCCCCCTGCAGGAGGGCCTGTGAGCTGGCCTGCCGGGACCCAGCTCTGCCTTGTGTGATCTGCCTTGTGTGATTTTGGGGCTAAGAGTTCCAGCCGGATTGCTCTAAACGTGGCCCTGACACGCTCTCTTTGGAGTAGTTAGGAGCACTCGTGAGAGCCGTCCTTTTCTCCTGCAGCAGAATAGAGGCGTGGAGAGCGCCCCCTAATTGCTGGACCCTGGGGGTTTTGGATCCTGACGGGAGCTCGGGGGCAGGATTGCCCGACAGGCGCAGAGTAAGAAGACGTGCTGTTTTCTGCAAGGCGACAGAGACCTCTCTCTGTACTTCCCCGCAAACCGGAAGTCAGGAGGAGACTCAGCCTGACTGTGAGCAGGACTCCAAGGACTCGACGTGGACTTGTGAGAAAGTCAGGCAAGCCTTCTGCCTGACATTGGGCAGGGCTCCCCGGGGAGAGGAGGAGAGCCCCGCGTGAGTGGTACTCACAGGGCACTGTGATGCTGGTGCTGATTATTCACAGCTGCACCTCCATAAGCCCAGTAAGGGGGCTGAGGAGGCACTGTTGGTGCGTATTTTGGCACACAGCTGTACCGCGAATTCGCGGCAGCTTCAACGTTGAGGGGGCATTACGTCTAAAGGGAGACAGGGGTGAGTGGCACCCTCGCCCCCATTTCTCGTGCCGGCCTGTTGGGCCTGCACCCCGCTGCAGTGGCAGCTTAGAGCCCTGACTATTTGGACCTAGGGCATGGCGGGGAAGTCCCCGAGGAAGGCCAGTTGGCCTGTTACCACTTGAGGTGCTAGTAGGGCTCAATGCCCTAATGGGATGCATAATGTTTTTATGCCCAGTGATTATGCATAATGTGTTTATGCAGAGTACAGTATTTTACAAGTATGTACTGGTTGTTTTATCTGTTACTACTGGTTCTAATGGGTCTGAGAGTGGCCCGATTGTCCCTGTCATGTATATAATCACCTGTAAAGTACTACCTAGTGCCAGGTGGCACAGTGTATATATGGGATTATGATTCTAATGTGTTTCATGGATAATACAAATGCTATTTTTACATAACCTTGTGTGGAGTTTCTTTTGTGGTGTGCATAGTGTGTCGCTTTTGTGTGTGTGTTGCGCAAACGCTTTACACATTGCCTCCGGGATAAGCCTGACTGCTCATGCCAAGCTACCAAGGGGTTGAGCAGGGGTTATCTTTGGCGTGTAACTCCCTTGCCCTGACTAGAGTGGTGGTTCGTGCCTGGCTTAGGCGCAAGCCCTAGTCAACCAGAAACCCCATTTCTTACATCTGTTGTCAGCGGTGAGGATAGGACTTGCATTTGCGGAGTACCACGGCGACAACTAGCTGCACTACAAACTCTGCATTTAGATAATCGCATGTTTGGGGATTTTTTCTCCTGAGTATTTTTTCTCCTGAAAGTGTCATTTTTGTACTTTTGCTTCAGCTCAGACGCCTACGTATCTTGCTTTGCACTGTGGGTTGTGTATGTTGCCAGTATGGGGTTAATCTATAATGAGGATGACCTTTGGGAGTACACTGCGGAAGAGTTAAAGAGTTTAGGCAGAGAAAGGGGGATTCCAATAGAAGGCAACTTCTGCAGAAAACTGTTCCTCTGTGAAGCAATAGGCAGGGAGTAGTCTTCCAGCCCTGGGGGAACCTTACAGATTATCCATCTGCATACCTAAGTGGTGGTTTTGTAGGAGGGTCTGAAGAGGAGGGAGAAAATGACAGGGCCGAGACACACATAGAGAGTGAGGACCCCGACGAGAGGGAGTCCCATGCTGGGTCCAGTGCCGGGGGCAGTACCCCATCCCTTTCCCTGTCCCCAGAGGAGTGGGTGGACATGAGGGAAGAAAGGGAGCACCAGCTGGAGCTAGAGAAGCTCAAACTGGAGAATGCCAAGCTGGGTGCAGAGCTAGCCGGCTAGCGGTAGGGGAGAAAAAGCTAGAGACTGAGAGGGTCTTAGTGCAGGAGAGGATGGCGGAGGCAGAGAGTGCCTTTGGTAGGGAGAAACTAGCTCTTGAGGAAACGTTGTCCCCTGAGTGTACTTTCAGTGGTCTGGATTCACCAGTGAGGGTGGGGTCAAGTGGTGGCAGCAATATGGAGTCCAACGTGGAATTGTCCCCTCCCAGAGGCTGGTACCTAGTTCCCAGGAAGAGGGTGTCAAACCTAAAGGTATAGGTTGAGGTTCAGGGGCAGCAGGAAACTGTCTCACCAGTCTTGGGGGGAGTTTGTGGGTGAACTTTGTGATGCACTGGAAGGTTGGGTGATGGGTAGCATGGGAAATGATTTCGAAGGGCTGTTCAATCTGATTGTCAGAGAGCATATGTTCCATTGTTGTTGTCCAGGGTTACGCCAACACCTGTTGGAGTGTGAGTTCTCTGATCCCAGGGAGCTTGCACAGGAGGCAGACCACTAGGTGCATGGCAGAGGGTCTGAGGAGGCATTAGGGAGTGACCCTAAGAGGAGTGGCTCAGGTATTTCCCAGCCCAGGGTGGTAGGGAAGGTTCTTAGTAGCCAAGGTAGATCCCGATGTAATGGTAGGGGTGTAGGGGCTCATGTCCTGTCTCTGCGGAGAAGGAGTGAGAGGTGTCCCAAGGTGCCCTAAACCCAGTCTCAGGGCCTGGAGGGTTCCCTAAGGGATCACCAGGTGGGGAGCCTAGGATGTACTAGTATGCCATCTGTTGAGGGGGATCTCCTCGTGTCAGGAGAACTTGGAGCGTCTGTAAGCGGAGCTCCATAAGTTATGGTGTCTGGTGGTGCCACTCCTAAGTGGAGGATGCAGAAGTCCAGATGGAGGGGTGAGAGGGGGTGAGAGTCCCCACGGGAACAACCAGTGGGTCAGGGGCCAGACAGAAGGGCTGAGCCTCCTAGGTGTGACCACGGTAACACCACTTCTGTTTTGGGAGATCTCCGCGCACTGTCAGATGGACAGGGGTCGGGAGATCAGCGCCAGGCAGACTGTCATGCAATACATGAGGTATGTGTTACCCTCGGGGGGCATGCATGCTCCCCAGGAAATCCTGGGTTGGGAGGCCAGGTTCAGGTTCTGCCTGACCTGGAGGGAAGAACATCTGTAACAGTGTCCTGACTGGTTTGACTTCTAGGGGTACCACTCCAGGTGGGAGGGTGCTGAACTCTGGAAGGGGGTGCAGAGTGAGGGAGTCCTCACCTCTGACCATGGTGCAACCTGAGGGTTTAGACCCTAAGTTGGGAGACCATTTACAGGGTCAAGGTCCTGAACTGGTGGGAGAATTGTTTGGGAGGACTAATTCCAGCGTCATGGCAGTTCTTGATTCTGAGAGTGCCTCTCCTAGGAGGAGAGTGCAGGGCCCCAGAAGGAGATGTATGTGGAGGAGAGCCTCCCATGACCTCTGCTCAGCCTCAGGGTGCGGACCCTAGGTTAGAGGGTCAGTGGCAGTTTAGAACTGCACTGATGAGAGGGAGAGTGGGAAAGGAGTACTATGTACCAGGGGCTACCCCACTACTCTGTGAGATGGCAAGGACCAGAGACATCTGGATGACCTAGGGCCTGGTCCTGGCCGTGGACAGCTAGGAAGTACCAGTGGGGTAGCTTAGTTGGTCCTGGGAGCTTTGACAGAGGGAACCACATGTGTTCAGATTGGCGTAGAACTGGAGTGTGCCCCTCCAGTTGCGGGCCCGCGTCCGTGTTCTATCGCCCCAAGCAGGGAAGCCAATCAAGGTACTGATTGGTCTAACCTAGCTTTTGGCTGGAAGGGGGTTGTGTTGGGCTTGGCCCTTTTTGCAGGGTCATCCCTGAACTTTTTGCCTTCCTCCTAGTATCTTTTCTGACCTGTTGTTGGTCGTTTTAGGACTCTGGGCACTGCTGTCCAGTGTAAATTGTGTGTGCTCTCTGTGGTAAACATGGTAAGATTGGTCTACACCTGTTTGGCGTATTTAATTTACCTGTCAGTCCCTTGTAAAGTGGTATCTCAGATACCCAGGGCCAGTAAATAAATGCTACTGGTGGGCTTGCAGCGCTGCTTGCGCCACCCACCAAAGTAGCCTTTCAAACCTGTCTCAGGCCTCTGCCATTGCAGGTCCTGTGCACGCAGTTTACTGCTGCTGTGACGTGGCACATAAAGTGGGTGCCACATCTGTGACCCCCCTTTTACTGCATGTCAGTCACCCCTAAGGGTGGCCCTAACTAGCCCTATGGGCAGGGTGCATTGTAGGTAAAAGGTAGGACATGTACATTAATTGTGTGACATGTCCCGGTAGTGACAAACATCCATTTTGGTTCCTCACTGCTGTGAGACTGCACTCTCATAGGAATGGATTGAGAATTCCCCGATAAGTGTTTCAGTGGTAATTTCTGATATGAGAGGAACAGCGTGGTCAAGTTTGGTATGTCTGCAATAGTAATAAATGCTGCATGATGGTGTGCACAGATTAATTATCACTATTTTAGAAATGCCACTTTTAGAAGTTGGCATTTCTGTGTGCTACGTGTCTTTGTGCCTGCCTGATGGGTATTGCCTGTCTGGCTCTGGAGTGACAGGGACTGGGGAGGTGCTGTGGATCCAGAGGGGCTCGGTGAGTCAGCGCGATGCTGAATAGGCAGATCTGCATTTGGAGTGGTGGGAGGAGTAGCCCCTGACTCTAAATAGGTCTGTGCCTGCATTGTTCAATGCTGGTTCCGCCCCCCTGTGGTATGTCTGGGGCCATAGCCTAATGTAACAACGAAGGTGTGTTAGCACTGTATAGATATGTTGGAGTGCTCCTCAGAACAGGTTTGGACAGGGCGCAGAGCCCTAACAACTAAGACACATGTGGTATACATATTGGGGCTGTGACCCCATGATGGAGTGCTTACTTGGAACCTGTTTGGAGCTGTGTTGCTGCTGGGTGCTGAGAGGAACCACCACAAAGGGGTGCCCCCCTGCTGGAGGGCCCTGTGAGCTGGCCTGCCGGGGTCCAGCTCTGCCCTGCCTGATTTTGTGACTGAGAATTCCAGCCAGATTGCCCTGAACGTGGGCCTGACAACCTCTCTTTGGAGTACTTGGGAGCACTTGTGAGTGCAGTCCCTTTCCCCTGCAGCAGAGTAGAGGCGGCATGGAGAGTGCCCCCTAATTGCTGGACCCTGGAGGTTTTGGAGCCTGACGGGGGTTCGGGCAGGATTGCCCGACAGGGGCAGAGCAAGAAGACGCAATGTTTTCTGCAAGGTGACGGAGACCTTGCTCCGCACTTCCCCGCAAACCGGAAGTCAGGCAGAGGCTCGGCCTGACTGTGGGTGTGACGCCAAGGGCCGGACGTGGTCTTGTGAGCAAGTCAGGCAAGCCTTCTGCCTGACTTTGGGTGGGGCTCACCGGGCAGAGGAGGAGAACCACGCGTGCCTGCACTGGAAGATGGAGCCTCGAATGCTTACCAGATCCTTTGAAAGGAGGACCGGAGCCTCACGGGCTCCCCCTGTGACCGCTTCCTTCCTGGTTGCGGGTGGGGCCCAGAGAACGTGAAGAAGCAGAGCCACGTGAGGGCCCGCAGCAGCTGTGGATGGCAGGGTACAACCAGTGAAGGAGGGCCCCATGTGCTCAGCAGAGGATCAGAGCCTTGCGGGCTCCTTGTGGCTGCACCCTTCCTGATTTTTCCCACGCATAGGAGAAGCCCCAGTCAGTGGGACCTGGAGGGGAGCATTGTTGGTTCCTGGTGGTGTCACCGGGAGAGCCACGGTGAGTGGGACTCCCAAGGCACTATGGTTCCGGTGCTGATTATTCACAGCTGCACCACTGGAGTGCGAGCAGCTGCAATGATGGGGGCATTCCTTTTTGGCCCACAAGAGAAGCCCCAGTAAGAGGGCGGAGGAGGCACAGTTGGTGCCTATTTTGGCTCACAGCTGTACCGCCAGTTCGCGGCAGCTGCAACTTTGAGGGGGCATTGTTTTACATCTCAAGAGAGACAGGGGTGAGTGACAGCCTTGGCCACATTTCTGGTGCTTGCCTGTTGGCCCTGCAGCCTGCTGCAGTGGCAGCTTAGAGCCCTGACTATTTGGACATAGGGCATGGCAGGTGTTATATTTGGGGTCTCTAGTTGGCAGAGGTAGGTACCTTTGTCCAAATAGGGAACCTTGCATCTAGTCAGGATAAGGGGGTACACCCCTAAAATAACCCCTGCTCACCCCCTTGTTAGCTTGGCATGAGCAGACAGGCTTATCTCAGAGGCAGTGTGTAAAGCATTTGTGAACACATACGGTAACCCAGTGACAACACTACAGATGGACACCACACAAGTTGTAGTGTAATAATAAGTATTTTTTATATAGACTTAACACAAGACCACAAACGCCAAAAATCCACAATACTGTACTTTAAAATTGGTAGAATTAGCTTAGTTCTCTTAAGATGTAAAATGCGACAGTATGAGTCAATGTACTTTAGGATGCGTAACGCTATACAACGAAAGAGTTGCAGGGAAGGTGAAGCATCGGTTCCTTACACGCAAGAACGGTGATGCATCAGGGTCCCTACTGATGCGTTGGGGATGCGTCGGTTCTTCTCTGCAAGGGGAGGTGATGCATTGGTTTCTTACTGCGCTTCCTTGGCGATGCGGCCCGCAACACCGTGATACGATGAAGATCTGGTGCAATGAAACAAAGATGGCATCTTCTCTTGGATGTGACACGATGCGTGCACGCCTGATGGCCGTGCAGCAACTCAACGATCCTTCTGAGCCGCGACAGGCCCTGTGACACGATTCCCGGTGATGCGGCGGCGTTTGATGCGAGGTCGATTCTCTTCTCCAGCGATGCGAGGCGCTTCGGCAACGAGGTGACAACTTACAGCAGCGACCAGCTTTTCCAGCGATGGACGACAGCGCCTGCGACAGGCTTCTCCAATGATGCAGAGGTGCCTAGTGTGACGTCGATCCTCTTCTCCGGCGATGTGAGGCGATTTTGCGTTGTGAAGCGACTGCTGGTGTTCGGCAACACGCTTCTCCTTCATGAGTCACGCTTCCAGCTCCTTGCGACTCGCAGTCCCTCAGAAAACCCAACACAACAGCAGGCACTTCCAAAGAACTCTTGGGGAGCTGGTGGGTGAAGTCTGTTGTCCCTGAGACTTCAACAGGACGTTCAATCTTTCTCAAGGCCTTGGAGATCCTTCACAAGTTGATGAAAGTACACACAAAGTTCTGCTCTCCTTTCTTTGGCAGTCAGGCAACCACTGCAGGCCAATCCCCCAGGCAGCACTTCAGCTTAGGGATAGTCTCTCCTCGGTCTCTCTGGTTCCTCTCCTCAGCAAAGGTTTCTTCTTGTTTCCCAAAAGTGATCTAAAATTCTGGGGTCTGGGTTCCCCTTTTTATACACAGTTTTTATTTGTTCTCTGAAGGCAGAGAGGTCTTTGCCTAGTCAAAACCAGTTCTGGTCAGTCCTGGAGCACTTTGTAGACAAGACTCCTTCTGTCCTTTCACAGTGCAGGGCAGGGGCATCAGGCGCACTACAGGAGGTGGAGCCAGCATTGTGGAGGAAAGGGACAGCCCTATTCAGGTTCCAGGTGCAACTCCTCCCTCCCATCTGCATGCAGATCTCTCTATTCAGCCCTGTGCTGACTCACCCTGTCTCCTGGAATTCCCCAGCCCCTGTCACTTCAACTCCAGACAAGGAATATACAACCTAGTAGAGGCAGGCTTGGATGGTTAGACAAGAAAATACCTACTTTCTAAAAGTGGTATTTTCAAACACAGAATGGTAAAATCAACTTCACTTAAAGATGTATTTTATCATTCTGAGTTCAGGCATACTAATCTCAAATTTCTACCTAGTTCCCTGAGTCAGTTAGGATTATAAGATGTAATAATCAAACTGCCCTTTCTAACCTATGGGGAACAGGTAGCCTTGTAATAGTGAAACACGAAAATGGCTGTAATTCACTATTAGGACATGCCACACACATCAAGGCTTGTCCTACCTTTTACCTACAATGCACCCTTCCCTTGGGCCTACCATAGGGGTGACTAAGATGAAGAAAAGAGAAGGTTTTGGGATTGGCAAGTGGGTGGACTTGCCCAGTCAACATGGCAGTACCAGACTGCACACAGGCTCTGCAATGGCAGACATGAGAAACACTTTTACAGGCTGCTTCTATGGGTGGCACACCAGCAGCATTTGATTTACAAGCCCTGGGCACACACAGTGCACTGTACTAGGGTCTGACAAGTAAACCAAACCAACCAATCATGGAATCACTAATCCATACATCAATTTACCATAGGGAGCACTTGCCCTGTGGCACTGGACAGCAGTGGCACAGTGCCCAAAGCATCCATAACCAGCAAAAACACATGAGGCAACAGCAAAAAAGGGAAGGGAGACCCATGCCAAGGTACCAGGTCTAACGGCGGGAAGTCCCAGATGGGCACCTTAGGAAGGCCAGTTGGCATGTGAGCACCTGAGGTGCTGGTAGGGCACAACACCCTAATGTGATGCATAGTGTGTAGATGCCTAATGATTATGCATAATATGTTTATGCCTAATGTGATCATGCATAATGTGGTTATGCCTAATGTGATCATGCATAATGTGTTTATGCCCAGTGTTTATGCCTAATGTGTTTATGCTGGGTACAGTATTTAACAGTAGTTACTTCTTGTTTCATCTGTTACTACCAGTTCTAATGGGTCTGACAGTGGCCCGATTAGCCCTGTCATGTATATAATCCCCATGTAAAGTACTACCTAGTGCCAGGTGGCACAGTGTATATAAGTGATTATGATTCTAATGTGTTTTATGGATAATACAAAGGATATTTTTACATAACCTTGGGTGGAATTTCTTTTGTGGTGTGCCTAGTGTGTTGCTGTTGTGTGTGTGTTGCGCAAATGCTTTACACATTGGCTCGGGGATAAGCCTGACTGCTCGTGCCAAGCTACCAAGCAGGGGTTAAGGGGTTATCTTCAGCGTGTAACTTACTTGCGCTGACTAGAGTGGTGGTTTCTGCCTGGATTAGGCGCAAGCTCTAGCCAACCAGAAATCCCATTTCTAACACCCCACAATGAGACAGATCCCACCCCATCCAGTTCTCACAGCAAGAGGCCGCCCTGGAGGATGGTGAAGTGGCATCCCTCCTCACCAAGGGAGATATTTTCCTCTCCTCCCCCCACCCCTGGGAGTTTGTCAGCAATATTTTTCGCCCCTAACATCTACTCAGAGTCTGACATTTCTGGGATTCATAATAGACTCCACCTCATCCACTATAAACCTTCCCTCCTGAAAGATGTCAAAGATTTGGCACGAGCTAAGGCAAACTCTCACCAAACATCAAATGTCTCTCAGACAACGGGCACAAGTGGTGGGCCTTCTCTAGGCATCGATTCAGGCCATCTTTCCAGGATCTCTCCACTATCGGGCACTGCAGCGTCTGAAGGATACTCACCTTCGCAAAGGGTGTCCCTACTCTCACAAGGTGTTTCTTTCAGAGGAGGCTCGAGATGAAATCCAGTTGTGGTTAGACCACATGGAGGCCTGGAATGGCCGAGCAATCTTCAGATCGGCCCCAGACTTGGTTATAGAATCCAACGGCAGCGGGGAAGGTTGGGGGGCCAGATGCGGCCCTTTTTCTATGGGAGGTATGTGGTCTCCAGATGAATGAAGGTTACATATCAACTGTTTGAAAGTTCTGGCAGACCCGCATGTGTTCCGTTGTTGGATGAGAGCTTCTTTACAGTCAAGTGTCCTTCTGAAAATGGACAACATCTCGGCGGTCTGCTATATCAACCACTTAGGGGACACGCGCTCAAAGGCCCTCTCGGACCTTGCCACTGGCTTTTGGCAGTACTTGCTGGACCATCAAGTATCAGTCACGGCAGAGTACTCGCCTGGCCAGGAAAACCAGGTAGCGGACTTCCAGTCCCACAACTTCAGGGATTCCAGTCTTTGGAAGCTCAACACAGAAATTCTTGCAATATTGAGCGATCATTGGGGTCCTTTCTTGGTGGACCTTTTAGCCTTGAGGCTAGATCACCAGCTCCCCACTTTTTCAGCTGAAGGCCGGACCCTCTAGCGGTGGCCACAGATACCTTCCTCCAGGACTGGAGTCGGGAGAAAGGGTATGCTTTCCCCCCATTTGCAATGATCGCAAGGGTCAGGAGACAGTGGGCGGAAGTGGTTCTTATCACCCCCTTTGGAGATTGCAAGTTTGGTTTCCGGTTCTACTGGGATTCTCCATTCCTACTCCCCCAGTTTCAGACTCTCCTCTTGAATCCCAACCAAGTTCCCCGTCCACTGATTCAGGGGAATTCGTTGTGGCTCATGGCGTGGCAGATTACCGGGGATGATGGGAGGTCCCAGGCCTTTGGGAAAAGGGTGAAACCTTCATGTCCAAGGCTTGGGCGAACAGTACTGTCAATAGATACAGATTCGCATAGGGCCGGTGGTCCCATTGGTGTATGCAAAGGAGTTTTAATTTCCTGGGTGCAGATGTAGTGCACATTCTGAATTGTCTAGCACCTTTGGCTTCTGGCAAAATGGCTTACAGATCGATTAACACCTTCCAGTCAGCCATTTCGGCCAGACACATTCTGATAAATGCGATGATGGTGGGGGAACACACATTTGTATGCAGATTGCTACGAGATATCAGGCTCTCCTTACCTCTGGAGCCCCGCTACTCAGCCCTTTGGGACGTAAACCAAGTTCTCAACCTGTTACTTTCCTGGACGTAAACCAAGTTCTCAACCTGTTACTTTCCTGGCAGCTGAATTGCTTTCTGTCCAGGAAGGAATTGTCCGCTAAGCTGGCTATGCTGTTCTGCTTTATCTCTTGCTGCTGCATCTCTACCGTGAGGGCATTAGACATCACAGGCAGGATAGTCTCCCCTACCAGAGTAACGTTCACTCTCCACAGAAGAACGAAGTGTCACACAAGAGTCATCATTTACCCAGAATTCCAGGACACTCCTAAGCTATGTGTTGTCCGATGCCTGAAGGCATATGAGGAAATGACTGAAGAGTTTCTTCCTCCAGGGAAGGCCGTTTCTTCCCCCACCATAGCTATTAGATGGGTAACGCAAGACGCTGGTATTAACCTTCGTATTTTTGGGGCCACTCGGCAGGAGGTGCTTTGGCTTGGTTGCCCGTTTGGAAGATATCCTCAATGCAGCAGATTGGTCTTCGGACTCTACCTTTAAGAGGTTTTACTTCAAGCCAGTGCTGGACATGGCTCATCTCATGGTGAGCAAGCTTTAAACTAGCATAATCCGCTGCTCCAGTCCTGACATAGAATGAAAAATGTCCTAGCTATTGTAATGGGAAATTTTAATCCTATTAAGGACTCGGAGGTGAGGATTATCCCACCCTAGGGATTCCTTAAGAAAGTCGCCCTCCCTGTATAAGAGTAAGTAATAGGGTTTGAGTTTGAAATGGTTAACTTTGACGCACTTGGCATGATTGCAAAATAACTGCTTTCGCTGTAATTTGTTTAGGAGCTATGTACTTAGGTGGTGGCAATGTCCCTTTGTCTTTGTAGGAACTGATACAAATAAACAGGATTCATGAAGGTGATCCCACAGTTGACTTTGCGCGACAAAAACTAGGGTGAAGGGCCAGTGAAGAAGAACTATGTTGGACCGATGGGCCTCCTGATTGGATGTTTTCTGACTGCTTCCTGATTGGATGTTGTTTTATACTACATTTTCCCAAGTGTTCATGGGAAATGTAGTTTGTGTTGTCTTTAATATGATGGCTGCTGTTGAAATAAAGTGAAGAAAAAAGGCATAATCCTCACCTCCGAGTCCTTATTAGAATTGAAACTTTCCGTTACGATAGCTAGGACATTTTTTATTATCATCATTAGGCATATTCAGATGTGTGCCATTACTCAGTAATCATTAATATATGTTTAAAGTTACCTCGCACAAAAGTGCTGGAGGGAGTAAAGTAAGCTAAAACCTTTCCTGAATCAAGTTGAAGAATCAGGAGGGTAAATATGATCCATTTACATATAAAACTATCATTCTAAAGAGCAAGAATATCTGGAGTACAGTAGAGCTGCATGCTGTTCTCATGCTATCACGTAAGGAAGAGGCTGGGAGCAATGCCAAAGGTTCATTCCTATAATACGAACTATATACCATCATTGGAGAAATGAAGAAAGATCATTCAATGTCCACATCATGTCACTGAAGACAAGACCTCTACATGGGAAGGAGGGCCTGGTGGTGACAGCAACAACAGGAGTGGCATGGGGGGGGTTGTGGGAAGAAGAAAAGGAGGCAGTGGTGGTGCAGCATCAGCAGTGTAAGGCTGGACTGTTACCTCCAAATGTCAAATAAAAAATCAATGAACATGACTAGAATTTACTCCATCACCAATTTCAGCACTTAACTGCTCTTAGTATGTACATGTAAAAGAAAAAGAAGTGGAATGAGCCGAAATTTGACGGACAGCCCATTGAGCCAATTCCAATGACCCAATGACCCAAAAAAAACAATGACTGAAGAGGTCTGACACAAAAGCCACTTTCTGCTTGATATATCTTCATATGAATTGCTGTGCTTCGTATGTTTGTTGGGTACTATGTATGTAGTGTTCTGCGAGCTGTCACGAACGTGCTTGTTGTTTCATAGCTCGTGACAAGCTTGTGTCCATGGGAATGTTGGGGACCTTGTTGTGGTTCAAATATGTGGAATGTTGGGGAGTAATGTTGTTAGGGGAGATAGCATCATGATGAGACTGGACTTCGTGACGAGTGGATGCCATTTGGGTTGGCAAGTGCTGCCTCAGTGTTTCAGAGACTTACGAGAGACACCTTGGAGGGGTTAAATGGCGCTGTAGTGTTTCAGGATGACATTCTGGTGTACGGGAAAGATGATGTGGAGCATCATAATAATTTGAAATGTGTGATTGCTGCTTTGTCAGAGAAAGGGCTTACCCTCCGCCTCGACAAGTGCAAATTTAGACAAAAAGAAGTGGAATATTTAGGGCATACTATTAGTGGAATGGGAATTAAACCGAAAAGAAATCATGTTGAAAGTATTGTAAATGCTCCTTTACCTTCTTCAAAAGAACAACTGGTGTCATTTTTGGGGCTTATTGAATTTTATGCTAAATTTATACCAAATTTTTCTGCAAAGGTTGATCCTTTTAGATGTTTGTTAAAGAGGAATGCTAAATTTGTTTGGACTGATGACATGACGGAAGCTTTTAAGAGTTTGAAGATGTTTGTTGTGAATGCGCCGTGCCTTAAACCTTTTGTGGTTGGTGTTATGTTGTTATGTTATGTTAAATTTTATTTCTATAGCGCACGGCTACTCAAAAAGAGTGTCCCGGCGCTTTATTTAGGCAGCTCAGTATAAAAAAACATAACACCATAAAACAGACACTGACAGGGAAGGGACAAAAGAAGACATCCTAAAGGTTAAAAAGCCAGGTCTTAAGGCTCTTCCTGAACAGGAGCAGATTGGATGAACGCCGCAAGACCAGAGGCAAGGTGTTGCACAGCAGGGGGGGCCCTCAGACTAAAGGAGCGCCCCCTGGTACGGGCCTTCCTCACTCGAGGAACCGCAGCCAAAAACAGGGATTCCGAGCGCAGAGATCGAGCCGGGCGATAAAAGACAAGCCTGCGCTGTAAGTACTTAGCTCCGGAGCCGAAAAGCGCTTTGTGCGCCAGGGTCAATGTTTTAAACATGATCCGCTTCCGGATGGGCAGCCAATGAAGCGACTGCACCAAACCGGACGCTCTCACTCGCCTATGGAGGCCAAAGATGGCGCGAGCCGCAGAGTTCTGCACGACCTGCAGCCGCTGAACAAGATAGTCCGGAAGACCTAAATAGAGGACGTTGGCATAGTCCAATCTGGAGCCAATTAAGGCTTGCACAGTGATCTTTCTATGCTCTTCTGTGAGCAAAGGCAGGAACTTCCGGAGCATCTTAAGAATGCTGAAGCATGTGCCCGTCAAACCAAGAATATGTGATCTCAGCGTCAGATTGTTATCAATCTTCACTCCCAAATTTTTTGCCACCTGCGATGCCTGGGCAGGGGGACACATATCCGTTGGCCACCAGGCCAGCCAGTCGGGGTCTAAGGAACAACCAAAAAACAACACCTCCGATTTGTTGGAATTGGCCTTGAGGCTTTTCTGCTGAAACCAGTTGAAGACCATCTTTAAGCAGCCCCGAATACTCTCTCCATCAAAAGCCTGATCTTTCCCACACGTGAAGAGCAGTTGAGTGTCATCCGCGTAGGACACGATCTGGGCCCCAAAAAACTCCACTAGTGCCGCCAGAGGGGTCATAAAGATATTAAAAAGAGTCGGGCTCAACACAGATCCCTGCGGAACCCCGACTCCCAATGGCGGCATCTCAGCGGAGCTCGGGGAGGCCCAGACCGTTTGTCGGCGGCCCTCAAGAAAAGATGTAAACCAGTTGAGCACCGTCCCCCTCAGACCGATGTCATGAAGTCTGGCGAGGAGCGCCTCATGGGGGACGGTGTCAAAGGCCGCCGACAGATCAAGCATGACAAGCATGGCCTTGCCTCCAGAATCCAGTGTCTCCCTAATGACCTCTGACACCTCCAGGAGTGCCGTCTCCGTACTTAAATTTGGACGGAAACCGGATTGCGAGGGGTGCAGCAGGTCATTGGATTCTAGAAAGCTTGAAAGAACGCCATGCACATGTTTCTCCGTGATTTTAGCCAGCGCCGGGAGGAGGGAAATCGGCCTATAATTGGCCAAAACCTCTGAGTCTAGCCCAGGCTTCTTGAGGAGGGGGATCACCATTGCCCTTTTCCAGGACTGCGGGACCCTCCCCTCACTCAAAGACAAGTTCAAGAGAGGGTTGACCAGTGGGTTAACCACAGTCGCCATCCTGGCCAAAAATTTGGCCGGACAGGGGTCTAATGGCGAACCCAATTTAAGATTGGCCAGAAGTGCGAGGGAGGCATCGGTGGAGACAGAGGGAAACTCTGCCAGAACCGCGTCCCGTGCAGATGACGGAACAAGTCCGGCCACCATGCTGGGAAACACTTCCGCAGACCTCACTGTAAAAGAATCCTGGATAGATTTGATCTTGTCCGTAAAAAACTTTGCAAGATCACAGACCCACAACTCGGATGGCACTCTTTGGGGCATGTTGGATCTGGGGGCCGTAAACTCCCTCACCACAACAAAGATATCTTTGCATGAGTTGGAGGCAGCTTCTATCCTCCTGGCAAGATAATCCTTTTTCTCACGGAGAATATTGCGATGATAGGCTTTGACCGCTGTCTTGTAAGCAAGTCTAGCCTCCAAATCATACTGGAGGCGCCATGCCCTCTCAGCCACCTTGCACTGGCGACGAGTAGCGCACAATGCCCCAGTGAACCACGGTGCCGAAACCCGCTTAGCCGTGGCCCGAGGGGCCATTGCAGGGGCTAGATCGTTCAGCCTCTCCGTCAGCCACACCTGCATGGACTCTACGTCCTGCTCTAGATCACCTGAGAGGGGGCACGGATGGTCCATAGAAGCCTGAGCTAACAACTCAGGAGTCACTCTGTGCAAAGCCCTCCAAGCAGGGCCATACTGTCTAGGGGCGCTTCTGGGTAGTTTCTCGCTACCCAGTACAGAGAACCTGGCCAACCTATGGTCAGTCTAGAGCACCGGGAGAAGCTCAATGTCGACTAAAGGGACCGAGGAAAAAACCTGATCCAAGGTGTGTCCCTTGTCGTGTGTGGGGCCCACGAGAAAGGGGACGAGGCCCAGGGGAGCCGTAATATCAAACAGTTTGTTCGAGTCCGAGTCCTCACCCACATCCATATGAAAATTAAAATCTCCCGCCAGCAGACAGTGCCGCGCATTCAAAGCCAGCCCAGAGATGGCAACCTGGAGGTCATCGAAAAAAGAACCCACTGGTCCAGGGGGTCTATATATCAACAACCCTTTCAAAGCTTGTTGCGGGGTCAACCTTATGGTAAAGGCAAGGGATTCAGATCCAGCGATTGTATTCAAGGGAAGAATAGAGCAGGAGGCTATCTTCTTCACCACAACCGCCACCCCACCTCCCCTTCCCTTGGCTCTATCTTGCCGAAAGATGTTATAGTCCGGTGGAATAGCCGCCATAATGTCCGGATTGGACATCTCCCCCAGCCAAGTTTCGGTCAGCAGAAGACATAGTGGTTTTTCCCTAACAAGGAGATCAAAGATCTCCAGGGCATGCTTACATACTGATCTCGTGTTGAGCAATAAGCAAAGATGTTTCACACGATCCTCACCTCTCTGCAGTGAGGCAGCGGGGGCATAACCAGGCGACCAACCACACCCTGGACAGAACCTTTTACCCCTATAGCGTCCCTGAAAAACAAATCGACACGCACAGGAGACTTTTTGCAAGGCGCGGAGTTCCCTCGAAGAAGTGTGAAGTGTGTTGTTATGGTGGATGCCAGTTGTTCTGGTTTGGGTGGTGTCCTTTTGCAGAGAGACAATGAGAAGGAATGGGTTGTTGCTTATGCCTCAAGAGCTTTGAGAGATGCCGAAAAGAATTATTCCGTTATGGAAAGAGAGTTGTTGGCATGTGTTTGGGGAGCTGAACATTTTAGACCTTTTTTGTGGGGGACAAGATTTATAATAAAAACTGACCATAAGCCTCTTTTTTTTCTCATGGCTCCTGGTGGTGGCAGGACCATGTCAGCGCGTCTTGCAAGATTAGCTTCAAGATTTCAGTCTTTTCAGTGTAAAATTGAGTATGTTCAGGGTAAGGCAAATGTACATGCAGATTGCATGTCAAGACTAGTTTCTGAATTGGACAGTCCTGAAGTGGTTCTTGAGGATGTGTGTGAGGTTGCTTTTACTATGCGTGATGTTAATCTGGTTTGTGGTGAACGGTCATCCTTGCAAGAGGACGTTTGGTTAAAGGAAATGAGTAAAGATTTGGAATTGTGCAATGTCAAAGATTCTCTTGTACATGGTTGGCCGGAACAGAGGAAATTGTCTGGAGATATGATGGGGTTTTTTAAGGTTCAGGAAGAGCTTGCTGTGGAGAATGATTTGGTTCTTAGAGGAGACAAAATTGTTCCGCCTTTTTCGATCAGGAATATTCTTCTTGAGATTGCTCATGAGGGGCATCTGGGAATATCTTTCACCAGAAGACGATTAAAGGAGTCCTTTTGGTGGCCAGGGATTGATTCTTGTGTGGACCATTTTGTGCGTTCATGTGTTCATTGCTCGAATAGTGATAAAACAGCTGTTGCTTTGCGTCCGGAACCCCATCCAATTGATATACCTCTTGGTCCTTGGCGTAAACTCGGGTTAGATATCATTGGTCCGTTTAGTTGTTTACCTAAACAAGAAGCATTTGGAATCGTGCTTATTGATTATTATTCTAAATGGCCGGAGGTCAGGATGGTTAAGGATGTTACTTCTCACCATGTAATAGAGTTTTTGGATGAGATTTTTTGTAGAGAGGGAATTCCTCAAGAGGTCGTAACTGATAATGGCCCACAGTTTGTTAGCAAGGAAATGGAACAATTTATGGATAAATGTGGTATCGTTCATAGAAGAATTGCAGTTTTCCATCCTGAGGCCAATGGCCAGGTTGAACGGTTCAACCGTGTGATCAAAAAGGCTATTCAAGTTTCAATAAGGGTAATTTGAATTGGAGAAATGCGTTACAATCTATGCTGTTGGCTTACAAAACTTCACCTAATTCTGTAACTTTGGTTACTCCTTTTGAACTCTTAAGAGGGCGTAAACCTAGTGCAAGGTTGGTACCCTGGTGGTTGAAGAAAAATATATGTGGATCTGACAATTTTTTGAAAGTGGATTTTGAGGCCGTTCAACGCAGAGTTGAGTCATATAAGAATAAAATGAAACATGATATGGTTAAGAAGGTTGGTTCTACGTCTAGTCGTTCTGTAAAGGTGGGTGATTTTGTTCGTATAAAAAAAAAGAAGGTGTGAGTAAAGGTTTTCCTGTGTGGTCAAATCCTAAGAAAGTAATTGAGATTTTTAGGAATGCAGTCAGGGTTGATGGTGGTTCAGTTTGGAATTTGAGTAGAATCTCGGTGTTTACTGGGGTTAGTCAAGTTGAGAATGACTACGACAGCAATGTTTTTTTGGATGTTGGGGAACAAAATGATAAAGGGAATTGTATACATGCTGAGTGCAATCCTGGTAACACCAGAATTGTGCGTTCTCACCGTATGCCGGTTAGGTTTAATGATTTTGTGATGAACTAGATTTGCAATGTTATCACTATGATTGTTTTTTTTTCTTTCTCTTTTTGTGTTTTTTTTTGTTTTTGTTTATAGGGGGGAAGGTGTGTTGGGTACTATGTATGTAGTGTTGTGCGAGCTGTCACAAGCGTGCTTGTTGTTTCATAGCTCGTGACAAGCTCGGGTCCATGGGAATGTTGGAGACCTTGTTGTGGTTCAAATGTGTGGAATGTTGGGGAGTAATGTTGTTAGGGGAGTTAGCATTATGATGAGACTGGACTTTGTGACGAGTGGATGTTAATAAACCCCGTCTTCATACAACACATTTCCTGCGTGTCTTCTTCATCCTTTTGACTTCCCTACAATGTTGTGCTTACAAAGAATCTTGCCAGACAGATAATTCTGCCTGTAATGTACGGGGAGTGTAGAGGAGTGGATTGTAATAGGAGACATAATAGCTTCACTGTGGATAACCACACAAGCAGGAATCCTAGAATGTAAAACAAAATGAAAGAGCAGACTCTCATGACTCGTTTGAGGGACAGGTTTCTTTCAGTGTTCCCCTTTGACCTCTGCAGTGAATAACACAAGTGAACACTTCAGAATGATGAAACGTGTGCCCCTTTGGGTACACATCGTGGATCTGCAGGGCTAAGGACTTGAGGTCACGTCCTCGACAAGGGCAGTCTGGAATCTTTAAGGCTTGCTCTAGTTCTCTCCTCGATGTAATACGTTGTGTTTGTGAGTTGTAAATTCCTCATTAGGAATGCACGCTCTTCTGATCATCAAGAACTGCCAATATAGGCTGCGTCTGAGCAGACGCGGAGGACGGGAGCTGCTACCCAAAGGAAATTATTCCCATCTGTCTCGTGGCGGCACAGCAATTTTGAATTTGTGCCCAGAGTTATCATTCCTTTCCTGGTAATCATGAGGATTTGGATCACGTTGTGCCATCTATGTATAATTAATTTGTACAGATTCAAAACCACTAATTAATGCTTGTCTTTATTCGTTTGAATTTAGATGTTTAGTTTAGAACATAGAAAAGGTGGTACATTTTTCAGATTGATAATCATTTTTATTTCTTCGTGCATGAGTTTGCATGTGATTTTTCACCCAAAGATTCACCTCTATTGAAGATTTAGAGCCTTGCCATCTATAGCTTTCAGTGTGCAGTACATTTGTGAATATCAAACAATTTAATAAACATAAATATAAAACTATTGTCAATGCAATGTGCGGAGGATAATATGCTTTTTATTACCATTTATTACCATTGTTGAGTTTGGGAAGGGACAATGACTCAAGAGAGGGGAAGCTTTGTGTGGGTCATGTTGCCCCTCCCCTTTCTCAAAAATGCCAATAAATAGTATATTGCAGTCTGTAGATCTGCACTTGTGGTTTATGCTTTGTGTGTTTTTTTTATGTGCATTGGCTAAAAGCAAAAGGGCCTAACCATAATGGGAACACAAGAGGCTAATAACTCCGTATAGTGTCATCAAATCTAAATAGGTACGCTTTTTTGAATATGGCACCCATTGTTTTTTTTCTGAAGCTAGTAATTATATAATGGACTCTGTGAGTGCATTATTCAGTTTTTTTCCCAACTCAGTTAAACTCTTTTGTGGTGAAACACCTTTGCAGTGCAGTAACAGATGACATATTATTCTGTTGCTAAATCTTTTAACAAATATGCATAAAGCTGGATAAAGACACACTGATGAGCATTATTGCAATTTCCTGCTAGAAACACCAAAAGTGCACAGATGACAGTTCTGACCCAGGCATTCATGCCTTGCCTTAAAGTTATGGAACCATCTGCTAGAAGATATGAAACCTTCCCTAGACTCCTGATGTCACTGAAAAGTGTTTTAAAAATCTGCCTCATGGGCGGGACCTACAGGAGCCCAAGAAGGCATGGTTCTAGTAAACTTCCAGGCGGGGCCCTCACCTGCAACATCTCTCCGCGGTGCCTTTAGACTGTAAGGCCCAGCGGACACTGTGAGAGATACCTTGGGGCTGCTGTATGAACAGAACGTGGGGGTGGCTGAAAAGCTCCTTAGCCTCAGACTTAGCCTGTGAATTGTGTAGTGTGTGAACATTGTGCAGTGTAGCAATTACCGAAGCCCTCTGCAAGGCTGAGACTCACGGTGGGAGGTAGTTGCCAGTCTGCGTGCAGTGGGCAGGGCCGCCGGCTGGAGGTACGGCCAATGAAGGTGCTGGAATATTCTCATTGCAGTGTGTGCAGTTCCGAAATAGTGGTTCAAGCCAATTGTTGAGAAAGGTGGAAGACAAGAAGGTCATTAGGGGCAACTTTGTTGTGGAGCACATCCTCTCACCCACCAACTGGTGGCATGCGTCATGGTGAGGATGTGCTCCTCACCAGGCTGGTGGTGCCATGCCCACCAGGCCCCTCAAGGGGGCTGTATGCCAAAGTTCTATTCAAAATGACCTTAGAGTCCAAAGCACTTGATCAACGTGTGTGCAAGGTTGTTTGGCCAGGCAGGTGAAGAAAAAGGAGTTTAAAATGAATCTATTATATTGTGTATCATATTTACACTATCATTTAAGAATCTTGACCAGTATTAAATATTAGATACTTTTGAATAAAAAAAATACTTTAGATATTGTGTAATTCGAATGAAGGGTATTAGACAAATGCACATATCATTGCCATATATTGGTCCTTAATATTCTATTTTGATTAGTGACTGTATGTTCGGAGAAGAGGTTTGCCCATTGTAATTTTCTGTGTTTTTTGCGAGTCATGTAACTTTATAGACATTGAACAACATTGTTTTCGGAACTTTTTTGTATAGATAAAGAATGTTTATTTTTTCTTCTTGCATACTCTTGGCTTTCATTAAAATATATTTACATTTATGAATTAAATAGTTAGTTGCCTAGAAATTATTTTGTACAAGTGCCCAGTAGTTTGACGAGGCAGGTGAAGAAAAAAAGAGTTTAAATTACCTAAAGGACAAGATAACCTTAATTCATAGCGGTCCGTTCGCAAGGTAAAACACAGCAGGGACCTCATGGAAAATAATACTCCATGAGGTCAAGTATTAGTCTACATGTTTCTTGCCTTATATTGTCCCTTACGGGACCAGTGGCAATTCATCAGGACCGTCGTTCTATTTGCCTAATCTACATAAGGGGCTCTACCTTGAATCAGATAGTGTCTCCACACCCTATTTCGGTAACCCACACCTAGTGTCACACTGAAATAAAATGTGTGTCATATCAGTCTCAAGTTACCCATTTACATGGACCCCGTGTTTGTGCCGCTTATGACCTAACATTTTTAAAAAGCAAAGAAACAGGCAAGACATGCAACATAGATCATTAATAAAATATTAAGAGCATGTGTTTCACATTCATAACAAACTATAAAAAGTAAGATTAAAAGCTGAGCTACTCATCACAGTGGTTATACTAACACACCATTGTCATGCTTGTTCATATATTTTTTAAGTTGTTCGTGCTGTATCCCAAATGGTGTACAGATAAACATGCAACATTGTTCCTCTTCAGACTATGTGTATCTCCACTCATGCCTATTTTTATCAAGGAGAGAGAGCCACACCCGAAACTCAATTAGAGAGAGGCCCCTTGCATACTGATGGAGAAAGAACTTTAATGTGAGATATCTGCGTGGAAGAAGAGAGGACTGCTTCAAAAAGGAGATCAAGGATTATTGTAACCAGAAAGAGGATCCCGACAAGTATCATTTACTCATTTCTTGTAATGTCCTTGTCTTTAGCTGACCTGCCTCCATTGTCCCAGACACGGGATGTCAGGCGACGAGTAACTTCTTTTAAAAGTGAGGGGCTATACCCGGCACATGGTGCTAACGTCACCCTGTGTGTGTGATGCAGCGGAAAGCGATTATGCCAAATTTACCAACTGGACTTAATTTTAATACTTAATTGTCCCTTTCACGCTGCATGAGTTTAAGCCAAGTTACCAAATTCCATTTCAGTCATGTCGTCCTCTCCATTCGATGGACCTTTGTTAGTTGATAGGGGTTGGCAAAGGATTGACAGAATTCTAAGAATGAGGACCTAAATAAAGAAATAATCATTCAATATAACTAAATGACATTAATAAAGGCAGACTCTGATTACTTATCAATATGCTTTATCTAAATTAATGTGAATGTGCATCAAGTACAATACAGCTTGAATCATAGATCATCACACAAGAGAATAGCAACACAGTAATTCATAACATCTCAAAACCAGTGCCATGAGAGAGGGGACAGGCGAAGAGAGAAAAGAGTAAAGATCATTTGCAAATAAGATTAATGCAAATTCAGTATATCATACGAACCTATAACACAAAAAGCTAGTACTCAGAAAAGCTACTCTCCGGCCGGAAGAGTAAGCTGGGGCACCCTTAAGTAGGTATGAGGAGCAAAGTCAAAGAACCAAGATCAGCAGTACAACAGCCAGCCTGTTAAGTAAGGTAACTGCAACGCAGCTCTTTTCTTTCGCAAGGTCAGAATCTCACTCCAAGCCTGCCCTAACTATAATTTTCAACACTAGTAATTATGCCCTAATTTACTAAAGATCCAACACCCCCAAGAATCAATATACAAAAGTCCTCAAATTCCATTGGACTAGGCCAGGAGGTGTCTAATCACTCCATTTCCAGTGTACCTAATTTTCAACAGTTCCTTTGTCTTTAGAGAACTTCGTCATTGTCCTTCAGCAGAGGAAACTCCGATAATCCCTTCCGCGGCTTGCACATTTCCCCAACTCGCAGTCTTGGCCTTTCAGGAACTCACAAAGGACAAAATACATTTCTTTGCAGCCTACATTCCAGAAAACAATTAAAACCTAAAAAGGCTATTGAAGCCTTCTCTGCAGAACAGTAAAATGTGCTCTAGGAAAAACAAATACACAATGTGATTATAATTGTCACTTTACAAAACTACACTATTAATGCTTCTTTGCATTTCTCTCTACGTTATGTATATTTTTAAACAGTTAATGAAAAGGAAAGTATCATGTCTCTTTTATAACTTATTGCGTCTATCATTATTTTCTTTGGCTGTTATTCCTGCATTAATCATTTACATTTGCGGCCCACTACAAAAGCACTGGAGATGCTGAATTCTTTCCAGCACGCATTTGCACATTTTCATCTCCGGTTTTTAGTTTTACACTGTTAATTTCACACCATTTTATTAATAAGCCACACAATGAGAAGTTTGATCCGAGCACGTTTAATTTCGCAATACCCTGCTCTATCATGTGCATCACCCAAATGAAGGATGCAGTCAAAACCACATTGCCGTGGGCACCATCTTGGAGTGGTTATTGTGGACAATTTCTAAGCTTAATGAAAGGTTCACTTTTCTCTGGGTGAACAGAGAAAAGAGGAACACATCTTCTGAAAAATAGCGTTAATGCTATAGTGGATGTGTTGTCCACGAACCTCATCTAGCAGCTAAACCCTTTATAAAATAGATATTTTTAGGGAAATACGTGGTATCTGTAGTGTTCTGCTGCACACGTAATGATGCAGCCTCTCCCCTCACCAATCCCACACAGGCATCACCAGTCAGGTGATCCTGCTAATATACAGGGCCGTGTGCACGTGTCCTGGGCAGTTATCACCGGTACCACCAAGTGTCCGTGTGGTTCTTTATTTAGGATGCAGGCCTAAGGCCCAAGACACTACATTGGTGAAAGTGAGTCTGACCCCACCTGTGCGCTGCTGTGAGCACAGCATTTTCCTGTGGGGAAGGTATTGAGGGATTCCTGAGAACATCGCCTCTGCTGCTAGCAGGGCAGCGACCGAGGCACCAAGGACATGGCATGTCATGATACGGCAAGGGAAAAGCCTGCTAGCGAGTGAGAATGTCCATCATTAGTGCACACTGCAGCCAGACATCATCCAATAGCCAGCTCGCCGTGTCGACCAGCAGAGAACAGTCGGTATTGGCAGGCTTCTGCCCTAATTCTCTTCAAGGCAGCTACGTACATGGCCTCCCATGACTCACTCCTGCAACTCGAGTGAGGCAATTGCGAACCAGGGGCCTCATTTATGAGGCTGGGCGTCACTTTTACGCCGCCGGTGCGTCACTTTTTGTGACGCACCAGAGGTGTAAAAATGCGCCTTGTTGCGCCATATTTACAAAGTGACCCATCTAGGTAGATGCGTCACTTTGTAAACCCCTGCGCCACATTATACCTGCGCATGGTATAATGTATGCAAGGGGGTATTTTGACGCAAGAAAGGGTCATGGAAGTGACGCAGTGAAATCTATAAGATTTCACTGCGCCATTTCTTGGCCGCTAATGCGTCAAAATCTTACGCCTGCTTCATGGCAGGCGTAAGACTGACGCAGGCCCTAACAACATGGGACTTGCCCATGTGAAAGTACACATTGCTGGAGTTGCGTCACTTTTGTGACACACTCCAGCAATGCGTCACTTTTGCGCCTACAGATACGCCAGAAATACTGACGTATCTGTAATTCCTTGCGACATGATGCGTCATATTATAAATATGACGCATCAATCATGACGCAAGGAGTGCGCACTGAGAAGTGACGCATCGCTGCTTTCACGCAGCGATGCGTCATTTCTCATAAATGAGGCCCCAGGCGTGGCCCACGCTCAATCACTGGGCATAAGGTGAGCCCCACGGATGGAAAAGAGGAACAGCCAGGACAGTTTTGTGCGGCCCTTGGTGATCGTCTGCCACTACTGAGGGGAGGAAACTGTTTGCCTCCTGCGGCAACATTGCAGCGCCAGCCGTCGCTGGCCAGTAATTGAAGATGCTGAGCAAGCGCTGGTAGCGACACACCATGCGCAGCAAACAAGGTGTCATGCCTATCCCACACAACTCACCCAATTGTAGGTAATAGGTGGAGCAGCTCCCCACCACCGTCCTCATCCAATGAACTGCAACATGGAAGCATTGAAGCTGGGACGGGAGGAGGGGACAATGCATGCCACCCGGTGGCCACCCGCCTGATACATCGGCGGGGAAGAGAGGTGACCTCTACCTACCATAGCGGCCCTGCTGCCCATGAGTCACCACCCGCCTGCTGCAAGAAGAGAGGCAACATGAGAAGCAGGGGAAGAGGAGGGATGGGCATGGATGGACGGCGCACCACCTGGTGGGTGCCTACTGCAACTGTTGGAAGAGACTGCCCGAATGGGTAATTAACCAGCAAATTACCAGACAACCTGCTGCCCGGCATAGACTGAAGGGCCAGTGGGAGCAGTTTGCTGCTCCCAGATCCCTTGTCGATTCCAGAGCAGGCCAAAAAACCCATAATCACGGGCATGAGGAGCACTGCATGCCCCCTAGTGGCAATCTGCCACCTTCGTGGGAGAGGAGAAGCCCGTTCTGCCCTCTCACCTCAACCCTGAAACCCCGCCGGTGCCCCTCCTTCCACACAAGAGGGGAAGATGTGCACAGAGTGCACAGATGGATGCACCTGAGAATTTCACAGCAGGGCAGAAGACAGTGGTGGCTCGTAATGTCAACGAGTAGTGGGGCGGGCACGCACAAGCACACTCCCTTCCTCCCATCCCTCACAAGCACCCACACACACATACTCACTCCCACCCATCTACATGTGCACTCACACCCATCCATTCACAAGCGCGCACACATACACCCATCATTCGCTAGCACATACCCATGCACACACCCATTCAAAGCACACAGCACTAATTTACATTCATTCATGCAGTCCCGGCTGCATTACGGGTGGGTGGGGGGTTGGAAATGGTGTTGTTGCGCCACAGAGGGATGGGGGGGGAGGCCGGAGGGTTTTAAGGAAAAATATATATAAAATAAAAGTTAAACTTACCGTCCCGTTTTTCCTCAAGTCCCGAGACTCCCGACTCCCGCCGTCTGGCTTTTTGAATTCTGCAGTGCTTGTCATCAGGAAGGCTGCAGGCAGCCTCCCTCCCCTCCACCAGTCACAACGCTGCAATAGCAGCATTGTGATTGGTGAGGCCGCTGCCCCACCGGGTCATTTTCTCTCGGTATGCTGCAGCATACAGAGAGAACAGGGAGAGTGGGCGGTGTTTCTCGAGAGCAAGGGGAGTGGCTTGCCCACTGTTGTTCATACTGACTGTTTGGGCGGCCTCAGGCTGCCCAAACAGTCAGTATGAACAATAGTGGGCAAGCCACTCCCCCTGACCTCGAGAAACACCGCCGCTCCCAACCAGGAACTTCAGCTTTCTCGCCGTGCGAGAAGGCAGAAACAGATGGTAGTTATTACCATTTATGTTTCTGCCTTCTGGCACTGCGAGAAAGCAGGGGGTCCACGCCCAAACGGCCCTATAGAGGAGCCACCACTGGCAGAAGATGAGTTCAGTGCGGGTAGGATACAGAAGCCAGAATGGAGCACTGCTTCCACCCCAGTTGGTTGTCTGCTGCCACCCCAGGTGAAAGGAGACACTTTGCCTGCTACACAGGCCCTGTCTAGGTGGCCGGTGCCTTGTCCCCGAGAGGAAAAGAGGCAGCGCAGAGCCTTTGAAGGGGCACCTGCTTACCAGCAAACTATCACAAAGGCAGTGGCGGCTCCTCTATAGGGGAGTTTGGGTGCCGCCCTCCTGCTTTCTCACAGTGCGAGAAGGCAGATACATAAAGATGGTACTAACTACCATCTGTTTCTGCCTTCTAGCACGGCGAGAAAGCTGAATTTCCTGGTTGGGAGTGGGCGGTGTTTCTCAAGGGCAGGGGGGAGTGGCTTGCCCACTGTTGTTCATATCGACTGTTTGGGCAGCCTGAGGCTGCCAAAACAGTCAGTATGAAGAACAGTGGGCAAGCCACTCCCCCCTGCTCTCGAGAAACATCGTCCACTCTCCCTGTTCTCTCTGTATGCAGCAGCATACAGAGAGAAAATGACCCGGGTGGGGCAGCGGCCTCACCAATCACAACACTGCCATTGTAGCGTTTGACTGGTGGAGGGGAGGGAGGCTGCCTGCAGCCTTCCTGATGATGAGCGCTGCAGAATTCAAAAAGCCGGACGGCGGGAGTCGGGAGTCTCGGGACTTGAGGAAAAGCGGGACGGTAAGTTTAACTTTTATTTTATATATGTTTTTCCCTTAAACCCCTCCCGCCTCCCCCCATCCCCTCCGCGGCGCGACGACCCCATTTCCACCCCCCCACCCGCATGTAATATCAGCCGCGACTTCATGAATGTATGTGAATTAGTGCTGTGTGCTTTGAATGGGTGTGTGCATGGGTATGTGCTAGCGAATGATGGGTTTATGTGTGCGCGCTTGTGAATGGGTGGGTGTGAGTGCACATGTAGATGGGTGGGAGTGAGTATGTGTGTGTGGGTGCTTGTGAGGGATGGAAGGAAGGGAGTGTGCTTGTGTGTGCCTGCCCCACTACTCGTCGACATTACGAGCCGCCACTGCACAAAGGTGAGGAGCATCACGCACCAACTGGTTTTTGCCTGCCACCACTGTCTAGTGTAAATGAAGAGTGGCAGGTCATCCAGTCCCAACACTGCCATAGCAGAGACACTATCAAGGGGAGAACGACAAGTGATCAGAAAACAAAGACTCAGGGCACTTCACCCCTTTGGGGTGAGAGGAACCCTAATGGTATGTGCCCAGCAACACCATACCCCTGTTCCTGGAATGCCCTAGCGGCCCCTGCACAGACACAGAAGAGACCTGGTCACCACAAGGGGCACCCGAGGCCACACAGAAGAAGCAGCACCATTCAAACATGGCAAGCCATCTCAGTAGCCTTTAGAGCATGTAGGCTTGGAAATGCCCTGCTCATCACCAAGTCCAATCCCAACACTCGAGACTGATGGCCGTAATATTGGACACAGTTGACCACTTAGAGACCCAGTAGGCCATCCCTAAAGACAGGGCCTGCCGCCAGTGCTTAATTTGTTAAAAAAAAGTAAGTGTCAGGCCTCTCTTCAGGCCCCTGCATGCTGCCAATGATAGAAACGACGCAACTACTAACTTTCACACTCCTACAAGTGTGACAATTGGACTATTTCAATCAATCAGGAACTGTAAGCGTGCTACTCACCTGTGAGGGTCTCAAGGCCCCCAAAGCTATAAGAATGGCTTGGGCAGCAGATAATAGTCATTTTTATGTATATATTGAATGAATAATTAACTGTTGTTGTGGTCATCTCTAAAGTAGCCAGGCAGTCCCACCTTGTGGCAGACTGTCACAAGCACAGCAGTGTTAAGAATTAAGTGCCAGTACTGCGCACCAAAAACCACACGCTCAAATTAAGCACTGCTGCCGCTGCACCCAGAAGGAGATTCAAGCAATGAGAAATCTCACCCGCATGGTCCAGAGACAGTCGACCGCTGAGGGGCTCTGTTGGCCTGTCCTGTATATGGTGCATACTGCAGCATCCAAAAGAAGAGGCTCATAATGAGAACTCTCAACTGCATTAGTAGAAAGAGGGTGCAGGTTGAAGAACCAAGAATGAAGAAGAGAAGGTAGTTTGGCCTGCTGGCCCACACTAGAAAACCTGATGACCAACCAAGCTCGGGGGGGGGACTCAAGAGAGTCCCGAAACACACGCTCAAGAAGGCTCGAGCTGCTGACAGTGCGCATCTAGACACACAAGCAGCAAGCCACTGAGGTGAGATGGGGATGACCTGGCAACACCACATTGGGAGGACTGAGAGTAAGCCGCAAGCATACACAAACCGAGTCTCTTCCCCACGCCTCCCGCCATATTCATCCAGACACAGTCACCGAAGGCTTAGCACCCCAAAACATCCAGGCACAAGGATGCAGATGCTTCCAAAAAGGAAGAATAGAAACACATGGCCACCATCACTCCCAGTTGTCAACGACCCAAGAAAGAAGGCCTGCAACCATCAAGGCAAGTCATCACCACCTCTTGTCCAGGTTCACCACACAGCTGGCAACCCCATCATACCAGCTCCTGTCTAGTGCGTCATCACTACCACCCAATAAACAAGAAGCAACAGTGACGCTTTGAAGTACCTGTGACTACCTGCTCACCATGCCTGCATCCTGATTCTGGTGGTGAGGGCGAGAGTTCCATGAGCAACTAGGGAGTAGCTCCTTGGGGATCTCACAGTGGCCCAGACATGACACACACGCAGCTCCAGCACAGCTCACAAACAGTCCCGTGGCAACCCAACCAAGGGGCATCCACAAGCATGAGAGATGGACTTCACACTGCCCCACTGATGAGTTCCAGGAGGTAGCAAGGTCGTGTAGTGGAGACTCCAACTGGCCACAGCATGCCAAAACTGTATTCAATGGATTAAGCAACAAAATGATGTCCTGATGCACCCTGTTTTTGAACTATTGACACCAACCACAAAAGTGGCCGAACTCCAGACTAGGGACATGATTCCACCCAGTATGCTGCCAGCATGTCCCTGGCGTCTTGGAACCAGCATTTATGTCCTGAATCACTCAGATTAAATTATGGAGACAAGCAGAGATGTCCTAAGGCAGCCATCATCATCAATCCATGTACTCACTGCTATCCTGCTGACTTCCTATAGAGACTGATGAACTACTAGAGGACAGATTTACAACTCCCTGTGCCACCACTGCATCACTTTTCGTGACTTACTGGTGGCGCAGGGGGCTCCTCCATATTTACAAGGAGAGGAAAAGCCACCCTGCATGACTTTGCCTCTCCTTGTAAATATGGCCCCTTCACGCGCAGCACTATGCGTGGAAGAGGAGTTCCATGGGGGTTGCTGTGGGTGTTCCCACGCAACACCCATGGAACCAGACACATCTCCAGATTTACGAGAAATCCTGAATCTGGAGATGCGTGTGAATGCTACGCCACCCTAGAGGTGGCGTAGGGAGGCGCAACGATGAGAAATGTTTCATTTCTCCTAGTTTTTCCCTCTTTCAATGCGTGCTGAATTCTACAGCACACATTGAAAGATGAAAAAGCCTTGTGTGATTGTTTTTGTGCAGGAAGGTGTCCCTTCCTGCACAAAAACAATCAACCCACGACGCAGGTATCCTTGCACCATGGTGCAAGGGTGCCTGCACCGGCCCATGGCTGCAGTTTGTGCGCCAGTGCAGGGGAAGCACAGAGATGCAACATATTCTTGTAAATATGTCGCATCTCTGTGCTTTCCAAACTAACGCAGCACGGCGCAGCAAAATGACTTGCTGCACCATGCTGCGTTACTTTGTTGTAAATCTGCCCCGTGGTACTTAGTTTGTTTTGTCTAATTTTCACAGTTTGGAGTTGTCGTTTCATTTGGATTTTAGGAGGGATATAGTGTCCTCCTAAACATGTACAGATGCAGCCTCTCTCTAGGGGCCATGCTAACAACCACCCCTCACCCATCCCACACAGGCGTTACCAGTCTGGCCAACCTGTTAATAAAAGGGGCCCGGTGCACGTGCCCTGGGCACTTATCACACATATCACTGAGTGCACATGTGGCTCTATATTCAGCATGTGGGCCTAAGGCCAAGACACTACAGTTTCTGTCTCTTTTTAGGTCTCGCCTATGCAGCGCGCATGCGCTGCATAGGCAAAATGACCTATTGCTATCGCTTTAGCTTTTCAGCCAAACACGTGCACATATTCCATTGCCTTCAATGGCAACGCGTGCACGTGTGGAGATTCACTTGCAGGAGTGAGCGCCACCATATGGTAGCAATTATCGCTCCCGCAAGTGTATCGTGCAAGCCCCTATGCCTCCCCTTTCTGCAGCGCGAGGTACACGCAAGCTTGTTGAAACTCTCTCCGCATGAGGCTAGCCCTGCTGCAACCTCTCCTCCGAAACTAGCTGAACCCCATGCTTTCTAGAACTCATGGCGGGAACGGCTCGAGCGGCCACACTAGAACATTGCTCCGGACAGAGGCGTTGCGTTTGGGCATGAATAGCTCAGAGACACGGAAAGCCCAACCGCATAGGCAAATCCCCCGCCTCACCTGCAGCTGACAGCTGGCGACATAGAGATTTTCTGTCACGGCTGAACTCGCTATGCAAAGCTGCACTGGATTTCCAGTGGAGCGCCTTCCTGCCTTGCATGCACAGCCAGCACATAACCTTACTTACATGGTGCGTCACTATGTTCGAAGAAGGACAGGCAGTGCTTTAAGTGGGGTGAAAAAATTTGTGGATCTCTCAAAGGGGTGTGACCGATTACTTGCCCACTCCACTGGTATTACACTTCCTCAGCCTCACCAAAGATCCTGGTCTCCTCCGGCTGTTTTATTTTGTGTAAACGATTGCTGTGAGCCAGCAGCACAGTGTATCTTGCGCCCAGAGGCATTTCTTGAGTGAAAACCCCCCAATCGCAGCAGGAAACCACTGCGGGAAGCGCGGATGCCTCCTCTAGGGGCTGGGCGTGGAAGACAAGAGTCCAAACGTGCTGTGCATGTGAAGAGGTGCCTCTGTTTGGTGTCACTGCACCCTGTCACCTGGTAATACTCTCTCTGTCCCCTCAACTCCCTCTCTGCCCCTTTCATGTTGTCACATCCCTTCGACTCCGCTCTTAGCGCCTAAGTGTTCTCTTCCTATCGTCTCGTGCAGTGGTGTAATCGCAGCGCTTGAGGGGAGGAACATGTGCCCAAATTCCGTCTTTCCTCTTCCTTTTGCACTACTTGTTATTTTTCTACTCATACTCACTCTTCTGCAGCGCTCCAGTAGAATTGTTTTTAAGTGAGACACTCCTTTGGCTTGGGTACCTAATACGGAACCTGCCAAGTGCTCTATAAAGTCCACGCTGGTGACTGGGTAAGCTGATCGAAGACGGAGACAGTCGTTGGTTGCAACCTACTCCCTGCTGCCCTTCTCCGGGGACAACCTAAGTTGCCCGCACAACACTTCCGAGTGGAGTGAATCTTAAGGAACTCGAAGTAGCCGTGCTGTAAAGTAACTAGTCGGGCCCATGACACAATAACTACGCATAATGTGGAAGTGTTTCCTTGTGAGAGCACAAATCAGATGCCGGGAATAAACACATGCTGAAAATCACTTTTTTGTGAGCTGAACACCCATGAGAGGCCTCAAGTTCTCAGGGATGAAGAACGGCAGCTAACTCAGCATTTCGTCCTTTAACTTTGAAAAAAAGCATTTGTTTGCGGGCTTGGGGAACCAAGATGGCGGGTTGAAGATGCCACAGAGAAGCAGCTCAGCCGGTGGCTCCCGACCCGACCCTGAACTGTGATTTGAAGGCAAAAGGATGTTTTCTGCTAAGCGCCTAGTGCAGTTGGAGTACTAAGGCTGAAGATATGGGAGAAAAAGCGAGATATAAGGAAATAAAGACACGAAGCTTCAAAAAAAAAAGATAAAGAAAGGAGGCATACTCATTGCCTAATCTTACGAGGCTACATGAGCAAACTACCAGGTGACGGCGGCAGATGCTGCGACTTTCTCGCGGTCCGCTGGGACGGATGCTGTTGACCACCCGGCTCCCAATTCCGCGGTTGCTCAGCGGATCGGGGTGTAGTGTGTTTATCTAGGTACCTGAATCGATATTCCTATTCTTTGCCCTTGTCCGGTTATAAATCAATAATATCCCCACAATGGCATAGAAACCCTTTTCATAATTCAGTCATAGCGCATGCTGTCACATTAAGCAAGCCTATTCCTCCAGCCCCCTAGAAAGCACACCGAGTTCTTAAACAAATCCAAGCCTCCAGTAACCTGGGAAATCCCCGCTGCTTTGTTTTGATTTCGTCCGAGAACTCCTGTAAAGCACTGTAAGAACGACCAGTTCTTAGTGACATCTTTATTGACGTCTTATGTCCAACCTTACGTCAAACCCGGCACCTTTCAGGAATAAATATACCAACGTTGCCTTAAGCAAACACACGTGGTAATCCTGGAGCAGAGCAGCTATCTACTTCCGAAGAGCCCAGCTGATGCGAGAGCCCACGGACGCTGCCCCTCCCTTTTGACGCGCTTAGAAAGATGCTGTCTTTTCTCTTGCCGAGAAATCCAGCCTCCGGCGTTTCCAGCTTACCCTTGCGGGTGACTGGGATACCGAGTCCTGAGAGAGAGATACCAGCCCTCCTGCCTTCTAATACCCAGGTACTGAACTGACTAAACCCTTACAGAGAATTCTTGAGTCAGATTCTTGGCAAAACAAACTTAACTTAAACTGCTACTTACTTACTCCTTCCCACGTATTAGGCTTAGGTCAGGTACACCGGGGTAGGCGTAGTTAGAAGCACCAGTTGAGTACGATTAGTCAATGTATATATGTATGTATCTATTTTATCCATTTTAAAGTATCATATGGCTAAGAAACCATATCCATGCTTTTACAGTATTATTTCATAATCCTGCTTTTACTGTATGCACTTTACTTAACTATAAGTATTGCAATTGTAGCAATTCATTTCTCTTGTATGAGGAAAGAGACTGCTCAATAAATAACACCTTTTATTGAAAACGCCCGTCTCTCTTTTTCTCTGCAATCTGGTGAAACTAAGTACGCACTTATTGACTGAGTGAAATAGCTGTCTTTTGTTTTCACACGACTCTAGAGATATACTCTTATTCAGGGAGAGCAAAGTTGTCATGTTTTATGGTTGTCAGAAACTAAATCCCTTCTTGTCTATCCAGGGAGGTTAAACTCCTCCTCGCTTATTCGAGAAAGTTTCTAGTGAACTCTGAGCTAGCTGGCAAAAAACGTAAGTCTAATATAGTCAGTAGAGACCTAGTTAACCTCAGTCCTACGTCTACACTACTGAAGATATTATTCCAATGCGCAGAGCCTATTGGGACTATAGGAACTACACTACATGGCGCCCAATGTTTGGTAAGACAATAAATCTAACGCAAGACGTTAGAGTAACTCAGTCGGGCTTTTTCACACAGACCCTTTTTCCCGTAAATACTCCAAAAGACGCCTGGAGTGGGTCAAAGGTTAAAAATCCGCCGGAACTTAGTAGGAAGGGATTTCTATGTATAGTTTTTGGTTTATTCAACGTTGAAGGATACAGTGTTCCAAAATATTGTGCACCTAATCTTTGTTTCCTTGAAACTTGATCTGCAACAAAAAACTTCCTGTCAGTAAAATGTCAGACGGTGAAGAAGACAGGGAGGCAGCTAGAATAGCAGCTCGTCTCCTAGAGGAAGACACTAGTCTCCTACAGACTGACCCGAATGCAGTACTCATTCCGGTCAACATAAGAAAAACTATAGCTCTTAAACTTATAGAAAATGGACTAACATCAAGAGGTGGTACAGTCATATTCGTAATTGAGGCACATGAATATCGGCAAACAGAGGTATTCTATTCATGGATAAACTTTCCAGCAGCAAACGCTGTCACACATGAGTTCCACTATTACAAAATAGAGGAACCACCGGATAACTACACTCCTTTCGAGGAGGTGGAAATCCCATTAAAATACCAAGAGCACCTGCTCTGGTTTAAAGGCGCCCTAAAACATAATAATCACATCACCAGGCTCGGTCCACTAGGAAGACCAGGAGCAACGTGGCCGGTCCTAGCCAGCTACACACCACATCCCGACATTGAAAAAATGTCAGTACCAGAACTTTTAGCACAGCTAAAACAACTGATTAAAATACATAGACAATTAGTCCAATATGTAATGCGGACTTCAACAGTCCAACCAGCTATTAACATTCCACAGCTGACCCCTCATCAGGGGAATACAAATAAAATAACACCACAGAACATACAGTCATGTCTGGGTAAAGTACCCATAAAACGAGAACAAATTCCATTCTGGTTAGCACAAAAAATCATCAAATAGAGGCAGTATTTCCGGATACTACCCCTACTGAGAAACACAGAATTCTGACTATCTGTCTTCCAATGGGGATCGCACCACATGTGGAGGACTGTGACACTTGGGGCACAGTCTTTGCTTCCATTTACACAAAAACACATCGTGTTCCGTCCATGGCGGTAATACCCGATGTGCTAAGACAATTTCAAAATGAATACGGTCCAGAACCTGCTTTAACTCTGGGTATGAAATTACTGAAAGACTTCAAGCAGGTCTCTGCTTTATTATTATCTAATATAAAAGGAGAAGCAGCATCTGTGGCGATCCGCCAGAAATTGAAAGAAACAGATATAGCAGAACAGCCATTTGAACTTGCCAGAATCATAGAAAAATCCTATGAAGAACTAGGAAGAGATAGTTTGGGTGGGAAACCAGTAAAACCCCAACTAACTGAAAATCCTGAAAAGATATTTATTAAAAATAATCTAAACACTCCAAAAAAGAACTGGGATGGAAATAAACAATCCACTCCCAAAGAAAAAAGATTCCAGTCCAGAGGAAAGTCTCCTCGGCGGAGAGAAAGATCTCCGGACCAAGGAGACAAGTCTCCCCAGAGGGAGCCCTCTGAGAAAAGGTACAACCTTAGAAATAGGGATAATTTGAAGAAACCTGATAGATATCAAGATATTGATACACGTCCCTCTCGATCTTTTCAGACTTCCTCGCAGAAATCGGAAAGAAGAGGACGGTCAGAACACAGGGAAGAGCACGTCAAGTCCAAAGACAAGGAACATGCTAATCAAAGTAAAAAATTACAATTTCCAAAAAAAGAAGGTAGCCAGTATTAAAATAATCAAACATGCCGAAGATCCTGAGGACACAGCTGAAAAACGGAGAGTGGGCTCAGACAATGCTAGACAGCGCAGCAGAAGTGAGCATAGCTCGCAAGATCCTGATGAATCATCTGGAGACAGTGGACACGAATGAATACATTCAGGTGGAAACTGCAGACACCAGAGTTAGCAAACCTCATAAAATATACGAAATAACATTACGTATAGAGGGAGATAAGACTAGGAAAATAAGGGGTCTATTTTGGGATAACCTCTCAAAAGGCTATGACATCCTTTTAGCTGAAAAAGACTGGCCACCGGAGTTTGTCAGAGATTGCCCTCATGGCGAAGAAATGATTATGCCTGCCTTCTCAAATCACATTCCAATTCATAAAAAATATACACTTGCAAGAAAGTGGGCAGTAGCCCAAGCTCTTGCATTATATAAAAACCATGTTGGATGGGATGATCCAGTTAAAATATCAACCAACTGCACAGAGGCAGTACCCAATTAAGCAAGAAGCTAAGAAACAGGTCAGGGAGATCTTAGATCAACTTGAATACCAGGGGGTGATTGAAACATGCACCTCACAATTGAACAATCCTTTGTTTCCTGTCTCCAAGCCAGACGATTCATATCATCTAGTTTTGGACTACAGACACCTTAACTCATGTTGCAAAACTTTTGCAGTACAAAACTCACACAGTGCAGCACTAATGAATAACATCGTGCGCAAAAAATACAAAACAACATTAGACATCTCTAATGGATTCTTTTGTCAAAATATAGCACCTGGGGGGAGGAGCCAAGATGGCGACCGGGTAGGACGTGTAGTCCCTCGGCTCCGAGGACATCTCCTTCTTCGCGACTATCCTGCCGGTGATCCTGCGTTCAGAGGGCACATTGCGGTTGCTGTTATGCTCCGACGGCCCGTGTGGAAATCCTGAAGCTCGGACCTCCTTGCAACCTGGAGAAATGTTCGACTGCAGTCTGTGGCCCGCAGCGACCATGAGACCGGGGCCTCGAGTGGACACCGGAGCCGGCCGCGGAGCGAACAACATCGGGCATCAGCAGCTGTCCTGCACCGGTCGGACCCTCTATGGAGGGTGCGGCCGAATTTGAACCGCCCGCTTCACTTGACTACAGGTACAGAACTGATTGTGCCGGGTGCGTGTATTTGGAGTTCTTCTGCGGCTGCGGGAACCCTTCCTGCGGATTGCCGAGTGACTGCCTGTGTGCTGGCACGCTGCCAGCGGGAGGTTCCCGACCTATCCGCCCTACTGATTTCAAACGGGACGGCTGGTTTTGAGACACTGCCTGCGGCCGCTCCGGGGCCTTCTATCGCCTGCCCCGACCGGGGGGGCGTCCATTTGAAACCGCGTGATACATAATGGCGCATAGCCTTGGGGAGCTGGAGCCATGGTGTGGTCGCGGATGTGTGGCGCAGTGGGACACGAGTGGCGGGGAGCGTGGATGTGATCAGGGCTACGGCGATTTATTGGCGGCTATCGTCTCCCTTCACCACGGACTGGTTTACTCTGCGCAAACCCTGATCATTAAGGTTGACGAACTATTGTTTGCGCAGGGGTGCTCTAAAATGGCGGACCTGCCGGACCACTGTGATATTTCTTGCCCCGCGCCTGTCTCATGCAAGATGGCGGCCTTGTGCACTGGTGGTGGCTGTGAGACTCCGGGATCCGAGACTGTCCTTGCAATGGACGATGTCTGCCTTGACCGAGGTACGGCCCACGGATTGCGATCACGACGGGAATCTTTTCCCCACGTCTTCCCCCCTGATACCCGGGGTTCGCTCCAGAAGGGGCTGGACATCGAGACTTTTTCCTTTGGCTCGGATTCGTTTGATGCTTCAAGGGTTGTGTATTTCTGGCTCACCAAGGGAACGTTGTACTCCAGTGTTCTTGACTTGCCTGTGTGTTTGGAGCAATGGGCCCCTTTTGGATTACAGTTCGCGCCCTTTTGGGTTCTTTCTGTTAGTGGGGGGGGAGAGTGAAGATGGGACAGGGGTGAACGCTTCTTGTCGCTGTCTTATGGTTCTCCTCGTTGCAGACCGGAATGGGTGTGGGGCGTGTTGATTTCTTGGATACCGCAATGGGCCGACTCTGTGTCTTTTATATTGTATGCTAGTAATGCTGCTATTCACCGGACTGTGCATCCTGAGTTAATATTGAACTATGGGAAAATAGATGCCGGGGGGCTGATGGTGGGCTCCTCCTCCGTTTCTCTTCTTTATTATAGCATTATATGATTCCTTTCTTTCTTCCTTTCTTTCTGCATCTGTATTTCGGGTACTCTTTTTTGGGCGACAGGCACACTGCTAGGGGGGGGGTAGGCCGTAGCCTCTGCATGCGTGTAGGGTGGGGGGTTGGGGGGGGACATCTTTTGTTCGTTTCAGTTTCTATGGGCCTTTTTTTCTCTTTATTCTTATACCCTTCCTTTTTCTGTTTTTGCCTTGGGTCAGTAGGGTGGTTCTGTGGGAGGGGGGCGGCGACTGGCATGCAATATACTGCGTTATTGTTTATCCTGTTGTATCATCCCTATGCCGCTACTCAGATTATGTTTTTTGCTTGTTTGATCTCTTCTGATAGACATTGCCCTCACATGCCTTCGGTGGGCTGGTTGGCCTCTGATCCTTCTTAGTTCTTGTCTTTTGAACCGTATCTTTTAAAAACTTTAAAAACTAACCTTAACTTCTCCTGTATCTCGGTAGTGCGCAGGTATTCAGTGTAACCCAGGCTGATTGCTATTTTGTATTGAGGTGCTACCGAGTAGCAGTTTAGCTTGCTACGTTGCTTAACTGTTGTCGTGGCCGGCCGGACGGTTGTGGGCCCGTATTTGTTTTGCTGAAACTGTGCAATAAAGGTTTTCAAAAAAAAAAAAAAAAAAAAAAATATAGCACCTGAAAGCAGGTATTTGACCGCTTTATCAATAATGGGCTCGCAGAAAAAATTCTGTCGACTCCCACAGGGGTTCAAGAACAGCCCAGGATTATTCTCAGCAAGAGTAACAGAGTTACTACAAATGTATGATGATGAGGCATTATCTTATGTCGATGACATCTATCTAACAGATGATGACTTGGATACTCACTTGAAAAGAGTGAACACCATAATACTTGGGTTCGCAGCAGAGGGTTACAAATTCAACTTTAAAAAGTCACGAATTGCCCATCTAACTGTCCTGTTTTTAGGATATGAATTATCAAGTGAAGGCAAAAGCCTGGCAGACAATTTCTTAGAGAAATGTGCTGTAATCCAAGCACCAAGAACGCTGAAAAACTTACAATCAATTCTAGGTTTCCTGAATTTCGGAAGAACTTACATTCTAAATTATGCAGAGAGGGTTAAACCTCTCTATGAACTAATAAAACCAGATTTTAAAACAATCAATTGGACTCAAAAACACACAGAAATTTTGAGATCATTGCAAACAGACATGTTAGCTAAAACAAAATTGCAAACACGCGATAACACACGCAACCTTCTAATCCGGGTCATCCCAGGAAGATGCGGATTCACATACCTGACCTCTAATGAGGGAGAAACTGTACCAATAGCATACAAATCACATTTGTACACAGAAGCTGAAAAAACATTCAGTATTAAGGAAAATATTGTTCATGCGGTTCAAACAGCTGTAGCAAAAGAAAGAGACCAAGCTGACGGCAGACAGATTACTGTTATAACAGCAGAATCAGCCTTCCAGGCATTAACAAGCCCATGTAATTTACCTACCGTGGCATTAAATCCAAAATGGATACAATGGGAAGATTCTCTTCCTACAGACAAAGTGAAATACTATTTTGGCCCGAACATGAAAAAATTAAAAAATCTAGAATATGAAAGAGAATATCCTCTGCCAATCGACATTCTGCCCATACAACAGTACGCCTGTGTAATATATACAGACGGAAATGCACAACCCTCGGTTTGGGGAAAACAAGCCTATAACGCCACATGCGAGATTGTTAAATACGTGTGGCGCGGAGTTAAATTGAGACCTCTGGTAACAAAATCACATTCTGTAGAAAATAATTCAGATAAACAAACTGAAGTAATGGCGTTAAAAATGGCGCTAGATAATGCCGATCGCGAATTCCCGACACTAATAGTGTGCGATTCATATTACTGCGTCAAATCATACAATAACGACTTGCAGAAATGGGTTCAAAACGGTTACAAAGATGACACAGGTGCCACAATAAAGCAAAAATCGCTTTGGGAACAAGTAGTTCTTTTAAAGAAAGAACTACCAAAGACTCACGTGATACATTCATTGAGTCATGAACGTGATGGCGTTCACGTTTCAGGGAATTCATTGGCTGAGACAGCCACAGTGGAAGCAACTAAGCCGGCTTCCGTAGCTACAAAAAAGCGTTCAGGAAAATACGTAGACGGGGAAACGATGCTGGCGGTAAAAACGTCATCAAAAGGCAACTGTGCAGCACTACCCGTCAACTATCCACTCAATTATACATACGTAATTGATGCAAACTCCGTTCCTTTTGCTCAAATCCCTGGAGTGGGGGATAGAGTAATTCCAAACACGAACAGGAGAAACTTATTAACAGCAGACGCACATATGGGTGAGGGTCTAAGACACCTTAAGATTAAGGAATCTCTGAAAGAATTACAATCAATATACTAGTGGCCGGGAATGAGCCTGCAAAACTACAAATTTGCAATTTACTGTCAAAACTGCAACAGAGACCGCAGTGGCGAAATGCCCGGAGTATTACCAATGCCCTTCTTTTAGATATCACAAGAATATCAATACGAAATACCCAGAAAAAATGCGTCCCTTTAATAATTATTTAAGACTAGTTTCACTTACAATGTAGACCACAGCTCTCGGCTGACGTCTGAACTGTTATAAAAGATTTGCGAGTCTATAGCGGCATAGACGCAATTGGCATGCTACATTCTGACCAGGGTCCTGCTTTTAGCTCTCGTGCTTATAAGGAGGCCATGACCAGCATGGGCATTGCATTGCGGTAATCTTATCACTTCCTTCCTGAGGGAAATGGGATGGTGGAAAGAAAAAACCGAGGCATAAAGCAATCTATAACGGCAAAGGTATTAGGTTCGGGGGTTGGGTGGGTCAAACATCTAATAAGTGTCCAATGTAGTCTTAACAATCTGCCAAGAAATTCTCTAAAAGGTTTCAGTCCGTACGAACTATTGTTCGGGACTAGAATGCATATCCAGGATCTCGATAGTCAGACTTCAGTGGTAGAAGGGAAATGCTTTGATATCAAAGATCGTTTGGCTATTTTACAGGACTTAAATGAAACAAGAAAAGACCTGAGCAACATAAAGTTGAAACAACAGCCAACAGCCACTGAAGAGAAACCACCTGTCCCAGCAAGGCCTGTCTGGATTCTAAAGATTGGGGATCTGGTCAGAGAGAAAATCGCGGTGAAGAAGGAATTTGGGCCTTCTTACAGAAAAGCAGTACCTGTCTTAACTGTAAACGGAACAAGATCAGTTGTACTACCGCCCCTTGCTGGTAAAAAGGAGAACCGAGTTGTATCCATCGACCTGGTTAAACCACAATCATGTGGCCAATAATAAGTAGTAGGCCAAGTGGACTCCCAAGAAATAGCAGAACACCAAAGTTTGCTACAAATCAAGAGGTTCAAACTGAGAGACTAATCACATTTGATAAACTTACAGTGAATCAACAAGGACTATGCAACAAAGCCATTGAACTTATGCCTCTTGAAACCCAAATTGCAACAATTCGTCAAGAAACACCTGTCTACAACGATGTAGCCACAGACTATGCTAATAAAACAAAGAAAAATCCAGAAGCAATTCCAATAATTGACAGAACTGCATCAGGCTACTTCATCAATTTCGATGACTTTTCTGAGGATCCGAGCGAACCTGAGGAACAGCCAACAACAACAAAAACTTTTAAAGACAAAACTAAAGAACTCTTTCATCAACTACAAGAAACCTATCTGATTTCCCCATGGATTGAATTTTGGGTGGTGCTAGGTGTACTTTTCCTCCTGCTTCGGCTCATCATGGTGCTATGCTTGGGACACTTCATTGAGGGAAAATATGATACAATGGACACAGCAAGCCAGAAAATGAACCTGGTCCTAAAGCCACACAAGTCTTCACACATCGAGAAAAGAGAACTTTCTTCAGTAAACTTCACAGCCAATCCGATACCCGGTGGGGTAGCATGGGACAAAACAGATTATGATATATATGGCCCGGTTGAGCTCTTGAAGTATCCTCATCAATTTAAGGTTTCATTAAGTGACTTTGTAAAACCGAGCACATTCTCTGATGATTGGGACTTTGAAAGTATTAATGATATGATGTCAGACTTAGTTATGTCAGCAAAATTTACAGAACATGATTATTAACAAGGTTCATCAAATTATGAACAGATGTACTGCTACAACCATTATGCTAACCATTATTTGCATAAATCTACTCAACCTAGAAATGTTTTAAATTATAATCAATGGGAACATTGTGCAACACCACCAAAAGGTAGTTCAAAAACATTTTATGAGAAATTCCCATACTTCTCAGGGTTTAACACAAGTGAAGCAGAAACGTTTTATTTTAAACTGTTAAATAAGACAGGAATGAAAACCATGCTGACAAATACAAAATGAATCTATTCAGAATCATTTTTTGAAAAAATGAATACATTTGGTTTTGATTTTTGGAAAAATAACATTGAAACAAAAACGATCTGGGGTACCAGAGACTGGCAAGTCCAAGGTATAGAATCATTATTCAGAGCCTGCATGATCCCAGAACAAATTATATTTTTGAATGACACCATTCAACAAACAACCTGTCTTGGCCTAGCCAAAATTAAAGACTTAAACAAACCGTCTATTCCAAAGCCAACACCTGACAGTAATAGCACTACAGATGTTGAGATAGACGTATCCCATATTTTAAACCCAAACAGAACACATCCTGATTGGACAAAATGGTTGATCTGGCCCACAGACACAAATAACTGTCAAGATAGATTCCTGAACAAAATACAGGGGTTCAAATTGACCAGGCCAGACCCTAGATACTCCCAGAGACAACATCCAGGGATAGTAACAACATACAGTGTAGGAAAACTCTGCCTCGAATGGCTACAGACATCCACACTGGCAGAAATTAAGCAACACTTAACTTTACTTAAAGAAGGTGCTGACTTGCGTGATTTCATTATGGGACCACGCAAACAGCGTCAAAAACGTACATAGCGGCCTCTATATATGCAGCTTATAACGAAGCTTGGAAAGAAACTCAGATTGAAACAGCAGGGAAAATACGGGAAATTGCCCGCATTAATTTGGAAAAATCACTTTCTGTTGTGGACAATGGGTTAATGACTCTGTCTTCCAGAATATATTCACTGGACAGTATTGTATCATCTGCAATCGATATAATGGAGCAGGACTTACTAATGTTACAACATGGTCAGTCCCAATTGCGTTCTATTGTACAGCTTGGCTGGACGTTACAAAATCTGCGTTCAGGCTACGTGCCTTGGCGTTTAATCAACACAAGGTCACTATTCTCTATCTTTAACCTTACTGATATACAAATCAGCTTGGCACAAAAAGGAGCAGAATATACAATTCTGAGCATTGAAAAACTTGAGAGATTACCATTGACAATGTCAGAACGACCTGTCATCGAATGGATAATACACGGAATCATAACTATTCCGATAACAACTTTCCAATTTCGATACTGCCAAAAGTATATACAGGCAGGGCAGTATGAAAGGTTGGGTAAAGGATACATTAAGTCATCATGGAAATTACCTTACACACACACATGTTATAGTGAAAAAGGACAGAATGTATTTCTTAGTGGTGATAATTGTGAAAAATCACTAAGTGGTATACTTCTGTGTCAGGGTATAAATCTACATAGGGCCTGTGAGGGGACTTCAAATACCCTTTCATGTCACCAGCTTGGCACACCTGCAACTCGGATAGAGCCATTCTTTAGACGGCTTTTGAACGGGAGCTACATTCTATTAGTGGACCACAGATGTTGTGGCTTGGTGCCAGGAAAAGCTTATCTAGTAAGCGTTTCGTCCATGGTCACTTGCTGTATGCAAGTATTGTATCCGAACGACACTCCAGACAGGGAGGGAAAAATTTGGCCCAGTTTGAAAATCTCTTCTATTCGAATTGATACTTTAAGCAGAATGAAGTCTGTTCTTCTACAGACGCCTGTGCCCTTGACGTCATCAAAAGAAACGTATGATCTCCAAGTTGCAAGGACAACGGCAGAGATACATAACCTTTTATCAACAAATTGCCCTTACACTTCGCAGAAATGCTAAACGAAATCTTAAACATTTCTGATACGAATGGCATCGCAAGTGTATTTAAGACAATTTTTTCGGGACTGTTGACACCTTTCAAAGCAGTCCTGGGCATCTTTCCTAATTTTGTCCATTCAATCTTTGGCGGCCTTCCACTCCTGTTGGGACTCGTAGCAGGCATTTTATTTTTTATACTCCTGCTTCGTTATGGCAAGCCATGTCACAGACAAGACTCCTGCAACAATGGAAGAAACGATCCTAGCTATACGCTATCGGGACCGCATAACTAAAGTCCTTGGATTAGCCCGGCTAAGAGATCTGAATATGACCTGGTTTCTTTCATTCAGACCCATCTGGCAGAACTGTATCTTACCTGTGTTAAGATGTATGCTGTGCGGAGAAGAATGCGTGTTAGACGTCTGTCTCACACTACAATCAGAAGTACCATTGGATACAGATACTTTGCTAAGTCCAGTAAAGGCTCATGCATCGTGTTGTCCCCAGCGGTTACCCATCCTGATGACGGCATTCGTTGAGACTTCACCACTGCGATTGAAGGGTAGTGAAGTGCAAGATGAGAACAGCATCAGCCAGGTACGACCTTCTGTGAGCACTGCTGATCCTGTCATCGATGATAGCAATCATTTGCACGACTGCACAGTTGCGGCATTTTCCAACTTGGTCGAACTTTCACCTGAAGCGGTAAACTGCTTTTTTGAAAGTCTGTCTGAAATGATGTTCTCCCCTGAACAAAAAGAATAAACTTTTAAGCAAGCAAGCACTCACCGTTCCCTGAACTCTGAATTTGGCCTTCAGCTTTGAAAAACAAAAGCTTCTGAAAATATTTGGAACTGTTTTGACTTCTTCCCTTGAAAAACGAAATTATTTTTTTGTTCCCCGATTCCAAAATATTTACCTTTTTTTGGCACTCATCCTCTGCTTAAAGTAGAACTATTCTTAGAGAACAGAGCTTCTATTTTAGGAACTCTAGAGACAATATATTATCTCAGCCTCTAGCATATTTACAAAAAACTGTATTTATATGTGATGAAATGGTCTCGCACTTTTCTTTTCTGTATCAAGAGCCATTTCATGTGTAATTTTCGCAAATCATTCATGCTGATATATATGTGCTTCCTTTTTAATGAATGATTACACTGCTTGAAAGCGTACAGTACTTATACTCATTTTTCGTGTATTTCGCATATGCCATTTCAGATGCAAAATAATGTATTTTGGGGTGGATAGGTATACACATGCACCGTTAGATATGTTTACTATTGCTTAGTTTAGTAATTATGGACATGAATTTGTGGAGTGGGTGTAGTGTGTTTATCTAGGTACCTGAATCGATATTCCTATTCTTATATCCCCACAACGGCATAGAAACCCTTTTCATAATTCAGTCATAGCGCATGCTGTCACATTAAGCAAGCCTATTCCTCCAGCCCCCTAGAAAGCACACCGAGTTCTTAAACAAATCCAAGCCTCCAGCAACCAGGGAAATCCCCGCTGCTTTGTTTTGATTTCGTCCGAGAACTCCTGTAAAGCACTGTAAGAACGACCAGTTCTTAGTGACATCTTTATTGACGTCTTATGTCCAACCTTACGTCAAACCCGGCACCTTTCAGGTATAAATATACCAACGTTGCCTTAAGCAAACACACGGTGGTAATCCTGGAGCAGAGCAGCTATCTACTTCCGAAGAGCCCAGCTGATGCGAGAGCCCACGGACGCTGCCCCTCCCTTTTGACGCGCTGAGAAAGACGCTGTCTTTTCTCTTGCCGAGAAATCCAGCCTCCGGCATTTCCAGCTTACACTTGCGGGTGACTGGGATACCGAGTCCTGAGAGAGATACCAGCCTCCTGCCTTCTAATACCCAGGTACTGAACTGACTAAACCCTTACAGAGAATTCTTGAGTCAGATTCTTGGCAAAACAAACTTAACTTAAACTGCTACTTACTTACTCCTTCCCACGTAGTAGGCTTAGGTCAGGTACACCGGGGTAGGCGTAGTTAGAAGCACCAGTTGAGTACGATTAGTCAATGTATATATGTATGTATCTATTTTATCCATTTTAAAGTATCATATGGCTAAGAAACCATATCCATGCTTTTACAGTATTATTTCATAATCCTGCTTTTACTGTATGCACTTTACTTAACTATAAGTATTGCAATTGTAGCAATTCATTTCTCTTGTATGAGGAAAGAGACTGCTCAATAAATAACACCTTTTATTGAAAACGCCCGTCTCTCTTTTTCTCTGCAATCTGGTGAAACTAAGTACGCACTTATTGACTGAGTGAAATAGCTGTCTTTTGTTTTCACACGACTCTAGAGATATACTCTTATTCAGGGAGAGCAAAGTTGTCATGTTTTATGGTTGTCAGAAACGAAATCCCTTCTTGTCTATCCAGGGAGGTTAAACTCCTCCTCGCTTATTCGAGAACGTTTCTAGTGAACTCTGAGCTAGCTGGCAAAAAACTTAAGTCTAATATAGTCAGTAGAGACCTAGTTAACCTCAGTCCTACGTCTACACTACTGAAGATATTATTCCAATGCGCAGAGCCTATTTGGGACTATAGGAACTACACTACAGGGGCTTGGCTGGTCCGGTCTGTGGCTGCTGCCGAGTTTGTCACGTGTGGAGGCACCGGTGCCGCTGCCCGTCTCTGTCGGGTTCTGGTCGGAGGTTCGAGCGGATATGGCACCAAAGAGCGTGCCCAGGGCGACTCGCGCTGGGAAGAATGCTGGTCCTCGGAAGTTTGTTTCCGGTCCAGGGAAGGCATGGCTTGGCAGTTTGGGCTGGACTGTTCCCATGAGGCACAGGGTCAGACTGATTTGCATATAGCCATGTCTGAACTGGGGTGGCAGAGTGGTCTAAAGAACGGTGATGGATCAAACCCAGATCTGGTGACTGGGTGTGAGTGTTTGATTGGTTCAGATGCTCCGTCCATCACCACCCCCTTTTGTACCGCTTTGGCCGCCATAAGTGTGGCAGGGTATGCTCAGACGTGAGTCCCTTGCTCACTTTGCCACTGGATTCAAGCATGCCGGGCTGAAGACGGCTGGAATGCCAGAAACCGGTCCTCGGAAGCTTATTTCCGGTCCAGGGAAGGCATGGCTTGGCAGTTCGGGCTGGACTGTTCCCATGAGGCACAGGGTCAGACTGATTTGCATATAGCCATGTCTGAACTGGGGTGGCAGAGTGGTCTAAAGAACGGTGATGGATCAAACCCAGATCTGGTGACCGGGTGTGAGTGTTTGATTGGTTCAGATGCTCCGTCCATCACCACCCCCTTTTGTACCGCTTTGGCCGCCATAAGTGTGGCAGGGTATGCTCAGACGTGAGTCCCTTGCTCACTTTGCCACTGGATTCAAGCATGCCGGGCTGAAGACGGCTGGAATGCCAGAAACCGGTCCTCGGAAGCTTATTTCCGGTCCAGGGAAGGCATGGCTTGGCAGTTCGGGCTGGACTGTTCCCATGAGGCACAGGGTCAGACTGATTTGCATATAGCCATGTCTGAACTGGGGTGGCAGAGTGGGCTAAAGAACGGTGATGGATCAAACCCAGATCTGGTGACTGGGTGTGAGTGTTTGATTGGTTCAGATTCTCCGTCCATCACCACCCCCTTTTGTACCGCTTTGGCCGCCATAAGTGTGGCAGGGTATGCTCAGACGTGAGTCCCTTGCTCACTTTGCCACTGGATTCAAGCAAGCCGGGCTGAAGACGGCTGGAATGCCAGAAACCGGTCCTCGGAAGCTTGTTTCCGGTCCAGGGAAGGTATGGCTTGGCAGTTCAGGCTGGAATGTTCCCATGAGGCACAGGGTCAGACTGATTTGCATATAGCCATGTCTGAACTGGGGTGGCAGAGTGGGCTAAAGAACGGTGATGGATCGAACCCAGATCTGGTGACTGGGTGTGAGTGTTTGATTGGTTCAGATGCTCCTTCCATCACCACCCCCTTTTGTACCGCCTCGGAAACGGCAGCGACTACTGGGGCTAAGACTATCATTGCCCCCATTTTACCTGCACCGGTTATGCCATCTGGAAAAATCGAACTGCAGCTGTCGGGTAAGCAAGTGCTCCGGCCCCCGTTATTTGTGATTGCTGAGACTTTGGCTGTTCAGAGTGGACAGGGCGGGACGAGTAAAGTAGACAGTGCTGCTACAGCTAAGCTTAAAGGCAACAATGTAGCTGTCTCTTCGGAGCTAGCTTCACCTAAGCTTAAAGGCAACAATGTAGCTGCCTCTTCGGAGCTAGCGGGACTACAAGAGGCTGACGCTGACGCTGAGGACTTGCTACAGGGCTCTGATAGCAACTCTAAAATCTCTCATCTAATGGATAAAGGGCCGATCACTTCAAGACAACAGCCTGGAGATAATAATTTGCGAGACATGAATATTAACATTATAGTCAGTGCGAACTCCGAGAGAAACTCTGATAGTTTAGAGACTGAGGGGATTCTGGATAAGGTAACTGGCTCTGTACCGGAGGGGGTGCTGGAGCGGCGACCTGAGCGGGGGCTCCTTCAGGTGACGGAATTAAATCCTGCTACTCTCCCCAAGTTACTGGACCATGGAGATAGCTCTACTCTTGCTCCTACCTCCTCTCCGGCTGGTCCAGAGTCTCATAAACTTATTACAACAGGGTTACATGATAAAACAACACTCAGGGTGAGGATGATTTACAGAGAGATCTTCCAATAGCTATTGGAGATAAGGAGGAGGATGAGGATGAGGACGGCTCCAATGAGGAGTATGAGGAGCTTGTTGATGAGGACCTGATTAGCTCTTCTACAGATACAGCTAAGTTTCTGGCTGGCAGAAGAGAGAAGGCCAAAGCAAAAGCAAAAATAAAAATAAAAGAGGGGAAAATTCTAATGCAACTAACTTTCCGGCCTTAAACTCTGTTTCAGCCCCACAAAGGAATCCTCCTAGCGATAAGAGCCCTCTTAGGAAATGGATTCAGACAAAGGGGCTAGTGAAAAACATGACTATGCGTCTGTCAGGTACTAGCCCAACGGATCTTGACCCCTCTAAAGACTGTTCTTCATCATTTGGTGATACCTCTAATAATATATCTCCATTGCCTTTACCCGAGACACCCTTAGTACATTTGGGCCTAAACTCGATACCTTCTAATGAGATAATGTCTTCAAGGGAGCCTAGTTGTAATCTAATAAATACTGTTTCCAGTCATGTCCCAACAATCCCCTCTGTCTCATCCGCACCTAATGCAATCGACGTGTCAGTACCAGTGGCTCCTGGAGAACAAAAAGCTGCTATTTCACCCTTTGATATTATCTTACAGACCCTAACGAATCACCGTCAGGAGGCTCAAGAGCACTTTTTGCTGTTGAGGGACGATAACAGTCAGCTGCAAAACTCTATGCAAGAGTTGACTAATAAACTGGGGGGATTACACAGGAGATAGAGGATCAACAACTAAGGGTAGTTGGCATAGAAGAACCTTAGTAAGGCAACGATGGACAGACGGTGGAAGCTTCGCAAACTAATAGACCCTTTTAAATCTCTGGGGGGGCAAGTGTTCATTCAGGAACCTGCCCGCCTTAAAGTAATTAAGGGTGGTCATAAGTACCTTTTTACGGATGAGAGGGAAGTTGAGATTGCGCTTTCTAAATTCGCCTAGCATTCTGTAGGGTACATTAGAAAATGTACCGAGCATTCTCTTTTCTATATCCTCGGATAATAGGCCAGGTATACTTTCCCCTTTTTTCTTTTTTCTCTCCATTTAGTTGGACCGAGTAGGAATTGAATTTAGCATCTACCTTAAAAGGGTTAGATTTGTTACCGCTCATCTTTTGAATTTTGCTCTCTCTTACTCTTGTTCTTTAGTGTTTTTTTTTCTTTTTTCTCTCTTATAGAATTTTTTTATGATTCTCTCTTATAGAATTTTTTTATGATTTATTAAAACTGCAATAGAAACTTTTTTACTTTTTTACTTTTTCTTATTTTTTTGTAGGGTCGTAGGGTGAGCCCCGTGCTCCTCCTCTGCTCGGCTGCCTATACAGCGGCAGCAGAACATAGAGGGGTGTTCCCCGATGAGGGATAAGGAGGAGGGGGTTGGGTTTGCAGTGTTTTCAGGAGGATGGGTTTGTGAGTGGGGTAAAATTGTGGATAATAACAGCACGAGAATGAGATCTGTTAGAATTGATAGGAGGGAGATAATTATTTTTTCTTTTTGCAGCAGAATGGTAAAGCTTACATATTTTTCAAATGTTTCGGTTGAGATGTTTAGCCTGGAACGTTGCGGGTCTTAATAGCAAGAATAAGAGACGACTCGTTCAGGAGGAGATAAAAATGTATAAACCACATTTAGTCTTATTATCAGAGACTCATATTGCTAACAAGGATAGAAAGCTACTGGGGCAACTTGGTTATAACGTAATAACTAGTTCAACACTAAATGCTTCTATCAGAGGGGTTGCTATTCTTAAAGACAAGCGATTTAGAGCAGATATTCTTAAAACTACTTTAGACAAGGGGGGAAGATGGGCCTTAGTGCAATTGGCTGTTGAAAATTGTAAATATGTATTTTGTGTTGTTTATGGACCAAACTTAGACGATTCTATAATCTTTGACCGATTAAATATGGAACTATTGGATTGGGAAGGGGAACTTGTCATCATGGGAGACTTTAATTGCATAATGGATTATGATTTGGATACCACTAGGCGTGGTGCTTTTCACCGAATGTGTAAAACACGCGCCGCCATCTTAGAAATGGGTCGTATTCATAATATCAGGGTTATTTGGCGAAGTATCCACCCTAATACCCCTGGATATACATACTACTCTGCTCCACATAAATTATGCTCACGCATAGATATGGCCTGGGCAACAGATAGGATATTGAGTACTTGTTCCATTGAGATTTGTCCACGGGTCACTTCAGACCATAATCCCATTCTTCTTGTTTTTAATACTTCACAAAAAAAGTCAGAGCCCTAGGTTGTTTTCTTTTCCAAGGTACCTATTATCAGATATAGAGTTTGTTTCACAACTTAAGATACATCTTACAGAATTCATTGAATTAAATCTTAATTCTACCTCATGTATTATAGTCTGGTATGCCTGTAGGGCCAGTATAAGGGGGTTCACGCAACAATTTGTTTTAAGACAGAACTCTGAACGTCGTAAAACAACTAAAAGGATGACTACTAACATCTTATTATTAGAGAAACAGTTAGCTGATGCTTTACATCAAGGCTCTCCAAATGCTTCGGAATTGGGTTTAAATCTAGTGGATTTGAAATCTGCATTGAAAACAATATTTAGGGAAAAAAGTAGTGCTAAATTACACAAATATCAAGTATCCAAATATGAGAGTGGCGATAAAATTGGAAAAATTCTGGCCTATAACGTTGCGGATGACAAAGCGAATACTCTGATTAAAACCCTAAAAGGTCCTAATAATATCATCTGTGATCAGCCGGCACAGATATTGGAGCAATTTGTTGAATTCTATAGAATTTTATATACTCCTGAAAGCTATCCCAGTATGGCCAATATACAAGACTCTTGGGACATTCTTTTTGTGGAATTTTCTCCACAAAAAGAATGATTACATTTACTTGTTCTAGCACATCCTGACGTTCTGTACCGGTAATGGGGAAGGGGTCTTCTATTGCCAAGAACAAGTAACCTACACTATATATGCTCTATTAAGGCAACATTGCTAAGGTTCTGGACCCATTAACCCCCCTTTCTCTGACTTGTATTCAATATTGTGCTCAGCATTCTTTTAAGATGTGGTCAGTGCAAAATGAATTGGCCTCTGTCCCTCAGCCTTGTTTGCTGGTGCAGCTTCTGCCTACTTTTGGACAGCTCCCAGTATCTATGGTGCAATTCCCACTGACCCCATTGAAACTTCCTAGGCCTAGGGACCAGCCAGGGTACTAGCACTCTTTCCTCAAATAGCAGCAATGGTACAATTTCAGATACTAGTCAACAAACAATCCAGCAGATGATGAGTGATTCCGTGAATGGGAGATGCTGCACTCCGCATAAACAAGGATGTCAAGTACCTCAAGAAATATGGCCATGAAATGTACCAGTCACATGGCCTGTACGTGAGATAAGCCAATGCCAATGCTTTATTTAGTGGCTACAAGCTGTAACTAGGGCAAGCGTTTTGAAGGGCATACCTCTTTGATTCTAGACTATGCACAGAATAAGTGCAAATTCATGCTCAACCTGGGTAAAGATGCTGGAAACAAATGCTCATGTTTCACGACCTTACGGATACTCCAGCCAACAATAATTGCTTACGGCTGTGAGCCTAAATACAGAGACCAAGAAGAACGTTTTTCATCCCTTGATGGAATATATACTCCAGCAGCAAATATTAGGTCTGGTGATGGCAAAACCACTGAGCATCATACAAGCTGAGACCACCTCTCGGTTTCCAGCTCATAAATAAGTACTCCAGTAATTGCAACTTTAGCAAAAAACTGCTCCGTTTTTAGAAATCCTAAACCCTCTAGCAATGTGCAGGCTAATATTAATAATAATAAGAGACATATATAGAGTGCGCAGCTACCTCAATTGAGGTGTCCCGGCGCTAACGCGGACAACATCATAGCCAAGCCCAATGAACCGCTAGACACTGCGGGTAAACAGCCAGGTCTTCAAGGTTTTTCTGAACTCCTGCTCAGAGTGCATCATACGAAGTTGGAGGGGCAGGTCATTCCAGCATTTAGAGGTTCCCATCTCGAAAGTTCTGCACCCCATTCTTGCTTTGGCAAAACGGGGGACGCATAGGTAGTGCTTCAAGTTGGACCACAGCGATCTGTCCTGAAGGTAAGGGCTTCTTAGGGCCTCTTCCCTGGTAGGCTCGGAAGGCAAATGTGAGGGCCTTAAATTAAACTCTCTTGGCCAGAGGGAGCCAATGAAGTTGTCTGAGGTGAGGGGAAATATGATGACCAAGAGGGACATTTCGGACCAGCCTAGGCGCCACATTTTGTACTATCTACAGCCTACGGATCAAACCACTAGGCAGACCCAGATAGAGTCCATTGGCATAGTCAAGATGGGAGGTGACTAACGCATGCACCACAGTTTTACGCATTGACTCAGGCAAGAAGTCGATTAATTTCCGAATCATCTTCATCTTACCAAAGCAGACAGCAGAAACATGTTGTATCTGTGTGGAAAGGGATAGGATGTTATCCCAGTGGACACCGAGATTCTTGACTGAATCCTTCGGGGTGGGTCAGTTCCCAATTCGGCTGGCCACCACAAGGTCGCTGGGGGAGGGACCGTTTTGTTAAAGAACAGAACCTCCGTCTTCTTGCGATTGAGCTTTAAGAAATTGCTACTCATCCATACGGAGACATTTTTAAGGCACTCTCTGAAGGAATCAAAGGCCGAAGCCGACACTTCCCCAAAGGAAAACATCAGTTGGGTGTTGTCTGCAAAGGATATCACCTTGAATCCAGTGTTGGAAATCAGTTTAGCAGAGAAGCCAGATAGATATTAAATAGGAGGTAGCTAAGGGCAGAGCCCTGGGGTACCCCCCATCTTAAAAGCTTGGGCTCAGAGGAAAAAGGGTGGAGACAGACCTGCTGGTCACGGCCATGAAGTGACCCAGTCCAGCTCCATCCCACGGATGCCAAATTGCCTAAGCCGATCAAGCAGGATGGAATGGGACACTGTGTCAAACGCTGCTGAGAGGTCAAGCAGCACCAGCATGGATGCTGCATCTTCATCTTCTGCCCATCGAATGGCATCAGCCATCTCAATCAAAGCCGACTCGGTACTGGGAGTCATGCAGAAGCCCGTTAGATTCAACAACGGCCGCCAACTGCTGATTTCGAATATTTTAGCTAGGGGCCGGGAGTAGAGAGATGGGCCCGAAGTTACTTGCTATCTCCGGATCGGCATTTGGTTTCTTCAGTATAGGGAGGAGAAACACATGTTTCCAAGCCGAAGGAAAAACCCCGAACCTGAAAGATGAATTCCAAATGGTATTAAGGTAGGGATTGAGCCATGCTGACAGACCGCTATAAAGTCTAGCTGGCCAGGGATCACTAGGTGACCCTGATTTGCATTTCGGCAATTCAGCCATAGAGGCCCCAGCCGAAATTGTGGAGAACTCAGAAAATACTGGCTGAGTCTGGCTTAGGCTTTCAAAAGCGTTCTCCTCTCTAGGTGGAAGGCCTACAGGGAAGGAGGCATAGATCACCGATATTTTCTCCTCAAAGAAATTAGAAAGATTGTTACACATATCCACAGAAGGAACCACAGGATGCTGAAGTGCTGTAGGGCTGGTGAAATATTTCACCTCCTTAAAAACTTCCCTAGAGGAATTCCTAGCCCTGGCAATTGGATCGGCCAAGAAGTCTCTTCTCTTAATAATGAGAAGTTTGCAGTGTTCTTTTAAAGCCATTCTATAGTCAATCTTATCCTCCGTGGCATAGGATTTACTCCATTTACGCTCCCTTCTTTTACAGTCTCTTTTTATTGCCCTAATATCCTTGGTGAACCACGGAGCAGAAGGAGTTGCTCTCGATGAGTTTAAAAGATTCCGTGGTGCAACTTTATCTAGGGCCTGTGTAAACCAGGCATTCAAGCTAGAGATACTGTCCTTAAGATTAATAGTGATGAGGTGCTCAGAGTCCTTAAGAAAAGGGGTTAAGGACTCCACAGAGACCATACTCCAGTTCCTCTGCAATTCCATCGAGCGAGAGGTAACCCTGGCCTTGGCTTTCAGATGTAATTTGAAAGGGGTCAAAAAATGATCTGGGAAAATCACCGGGGAGGACGTATCCACCGTAACCTCTGGAAAATTGGAGCAGATGAGGTCCAGTAGACGGCCTGCTTTGTGTGTGGGAGAGGAGACCAGTTGGGTCAGGTTAAAACCCGCCATTGTTGATACAAAGTTAGTGCTATGGGAGAAGGCAGGATCGTCAACGTGAAGGTTTAGATCACCTAAAACTGTAAAATTGGAGTAGCCAGTGCTAGCCTGGGCGATATAGTCTGCCAGGATGGGCGTGAAACTATGGCCACAACACAGGGTCTATAGAGGGGCAGCCCCGTAAAAGATTCAGAGGAGGATAGATTTATGCAAAAGGAGAGTCCTTCCATACTGCCTATCTGACTGAAGTGGGTAGTAGATGTAACCCAGATGTCTTTGTGAATGATCGCCAGGCCACCCACCGGTTTGTTATCCAGTCTATTTGCACATACTATACGATAGCCCTGAGGAATAGCCAAGGCTACAGCCGGATTAGAATCCTCATGCAACCACATCTCCATCAGGAACATAAGACCCCAATTGTTATCCACCAGGGATTGGTGAATATCTAGTGCATGTTTTGACAACAACCTGCAATTAATGAGGCAGGCTTTTAAGTCCCTGGTCCTGAGGGGCTTTAGGGGGAAAGAGCGCACCTCCTTATCCATCTGTGAGATACTGCCGGGGGTAAAAGAAATTGCAAGAAGAGCAATGAAAGGACCCAGCATGGCTACTGAGCAACGAGCAAGGTTGACCCTGGCAGATGAGAGGTCTGAGTGCTAAAAGCTTATTTCTGTACTAGCCACTCGTGCCTGCATGGGAAATCTGGGCAGCATGGCTAGCCCTGGTCGCTGTCCAGACAGTGCAGATGGGCTTGCCTTTGGCCTGGCGCACCCGCAGCGCGCATCTGCTGCGCATCAGCAGCATTTGCCCACTTTTAGAAGGGAAGGAGCCCTGCAAACTATAGACTAGAGCGTCAGGCTACAAAGTGGCGACAAGGTAATGATCCACCGGAAATGGGAAAAACTGACCATCAGCCGTGGTGGACCTGGGAGCGGGGGGAGGAGGCCCGGAACTGTAAACTGCAGGTAGGCACACCAGTTATAAAATACCAGCAAAAGGTAGAAAAAAACAAAAGTACACAGTTTAAAAACAGTAAAAACAGCACACCGGCATTACAAGTAACACCACCGCCCAGACGGAGGTGCACGCTTCAGCTTACTTGTCATCCGCTGCGCATTGGCGACATTAGATTATTTATAGAGGGGAAGGAGATCTGCAAACTATAGACTAGACTCGAGCGTCAGGCTCCAAAATTGCGGCAAGGTAAAGGCCCACTTGAAATGGGAAAAACAGCAGGAAGCCCTACTTCCAGAGAAAAACCTTCCCTCCACAAAATCAGCTACGCCAATGTAACAGCGTAACAACTTGAACCAAGGAATTTGGCAGACTCTAATCCATGAACCATCTACATGTTACATGAGAATGGTGCATTCCAGGCAACAATAAATGCTGTGAGGCTACTGGATTATTTGTTGCATTAGTGGTTACTAAAACACTTTTCCCCATTGATGGACAGAGATTATATGTATAGAGTTAACTATACACATGAATACTCAAGCAGCAATGAAAGTGATTAATAAACAAAATATTAAAAGTATTTGCCACTCTGTGATGGAATTTCAATTATTCATTGCACTGAATTTTGAAATCAGTCTTTGGTAACTGATGGAGCAAGGATTCACACATAAAGCGCCTTGCTTGTATTCATGAGCCTCAAATAACATTTAATAAATTAACCAATATGTTTGTCTTATTAATTTGCCCTTTTTAGACACTTTTGGGGTGTCCGAGTGAAGTTTGCCTATGTGTTTACCAATCCTAATACGCTTGCTATCTAAAATGGCCGCTGCTATGCAGGAATTTCTACTGCGCATGCGTTGGTCATACCCACGTGACGTGACGTACTCGCAGTTCTGGTGGGAACTGTTTGCAGTTGCGCATTAGAGCTAAAATGGCTGCTTTGTGTTCTCACATGCGAGAAGCTTGCATTGCTGCTTTTGCAACGGTGTCCGTTCTGCTTAATCTTTAAGGCTATAGTTATTATAAAGTAATAGGTATAGAGTAGAGATTCATGGTATACAGTGTATTCATTTTTTTCTGTATTCTAAAACTGTTTCTATTTACTTTTCATGTATCGTAACCTTTGGGCATGAGGGACGGGAATACTCCATTTTGAAAATCCTTTCTGCGCATGACAGTCCTCAGCCAGAGGATGAACTCTGTGTTCTTGAACGCCAGCCAGATAGAAGCACCAGCCAAGATGTGCCTAGGAACTCAAGTCTAACCCCACTAAGAAGAAGTCAAAAGACTACAATGTATTTATCAATAGACTGTCCATTGTTTCGCGAATTGAAGACATCATGTGAACCTGGAATTCGATGGGCGGGAAGGAAAATTCTAATGAGGGGCTTGAGAAAGCTCAAATCCTAGGTGGTGTGATGACATGTCCTTTCTTTTGTCCAATCGAAATTGGGAATCCTTACACTTGCAACATATGGGGCGGTGGTACACTGACCTGAAAACAGTATAACTAGCCTAGGTTTAGCTAGAGAAATTGTCCGACTTGTCCGAATAGCTGACCTGTCACTGACCCAACGCACTCAATAGCTGATCGAGACCAGAGGTGCTGTGGAGCACTCTGTCAGACAGACTCACAGACCCAATCGAGGTTTTGGGAGCCTTAAGTGCTGGCGAAGCACTTTGCTGGGGAATTCGATAACCCAATCGGGGTTTTGACTGATAGTTGCAGAGAGGGTGTAGCGCAGGCGTTGCAACTGAACTGCGGGTGCTGGTCTCAACTTTGGTGGTCCTGTCCTGATCCTAATCTGGTTTTCCTGTCCTGGTTTCCATTCTGCACCTGCTGGCCTACTGGCAACTGCATTCTTTGGGGTTCTCCTGTCCTTAACTGACCCGTGGCCAGGGTTGGTCTCCACACTGTTCTAGGTAAATATAAATCTGTGAGGGAAATACACTTGCGTCTTTTTCTTGCCCTTCCTGACACAGCTAAAAGTCTTTATATCACATTGTTCCTTTTCTTACCCTCCCTGTTCTGACAAATAATAGAGTCATACATATTTGCTGTTTATTAGCATGTTCCATTTGTTCCCCATCCTTTAAGGCAAGTTCGAAATACTGTTCATGAAATATAGATGTTCCCTTTCTTTACCCTCCTTTAGTCGAATTAGAGTGGTTGCTCTGAATTATTAGCGTGTTCCATTTCTTACCTTCCCTATAGCTACATGGTTATTTCAAAATTTTCATCAATAAAAATTAAGGGGCATATTATCAAGGACAGGCGATACATTATCGCCGCTTTTATCGGCAGGAAACTGCCGATAAAGCGGCGATAATGGCCTTGATAATATGCTCTATGAATTCCAATCGAAGCCCATGTTAGATGTGTTCACATCTAATGTGAAGCCCATGTTAGATGTGCTCAGGAAACTGCCGCTTTATCGGCAGTTTCCTGCCGATAAAAGCGGCGATAATGTATTGTCTGTCCTTGATAATATGCCCCATAGTTCCTTTTCTTTATCCACTTTTCTAGTGGTATTCAAACTTTGATTCTAGCTTGTTCCCTATTTCTCCCGTCGTTTAGAATCACTAAATGTCTAAATAGCATGCTCCTTGTTTTACATTCCCTTTTAGTCCTCTAAATGGTTGGCATCATATATTTCCTGCATGTTTATACGCTTTTCATGATTTTGGTTATTGATAGTTTACTTGCTATAAACCTCATGCTTTCTAACTTTGCTGAAAACTAGATAAAGGTTTTCAAAACTTCCCTAGTCTGTGGTTATTATAAAGAGTGCAAATATTATAAATGTTATTTTAGACTTCTTATCTTTGCAGCTAGCTCCCTGATCCATTGTGCTCATAGGTGCCAAAGGACAAGAATTGGTAAGTCCAGGGTATTGGAATTAGTTAGTAGGTTTTTAGGATTACTGGTAGTAGAGTGTAGGTTACTCAAGTAAGAATTATGGTGAATTGAATTTATAGGCCCAAGTGTGCATATGATAAATTTATAGTCGGGTGACCTGCGCGCTCTATCATAACCAACTTCTCCCTTCCAGCTTCTAGCTAAGCTTTCTTAGTACCAAAAATGCCTTTATAAATTTCCTAAATGGCCTGTAGCCCACATACCACTGAATGTTGAAATCAGACTTTTGTAACCAACTTCTCCCTTCCAGCTTCTAACTAAGCTTTCTTAGTACCAAAAATGCCTTTATAAATTTCTTAAACGGCCTGTATCCTACATACCTTAGCTGAATAACAGAAATGTTGTTAGTTAACTTCTGTACTTGATGAAGGCCACTCTCCGTCTCAGTTATGGTGTTCCTGAGCTGCTAAGGATCACTTGGCTTCAAGGAGCTGGTGGCCTTCTGGGGGATGTTTGCAGCTCAGCCCACATGAATCTCCCAGGAAGCTGAGGATGCCTCTCCGCCTAATATGACTATTTGAAAAAAAAACACCTCTTGATGAATGCAAGAATTCTGTTGCACCTTCACTCAATTCTGTCACACATTATAATCCACATATATACATACATATTTATAACTGATGTGCCACCAAACTATACTATAGAAAAAGTTACATTGTCCACCAGTGGAATCAATATTAAATGAAGCATACATTTAAACGTGAAAAAATATGAACGTAGACATGAATGTACAAAATATAAGGCAGGTACATAAGTAGAAAGTGCAAAAATCATGTCAGAACGACAGAGCAACAATTCTTATGCATATCTCTAAGTTATAGGTGCGTTTGTGTGTATATATATATATATTATGAATAAATGCATAGGTGTGTGCATATACACACACCCTCCTATACATATTACATATATATGAATTGTTTCTCTAATATATATATATATATATATATATATATATATATATAGATAGATAGATAGATAGATAGATAGATAGATAGATAGATAGATAGATAGATAGATAGATAGATAGATAGATAGATAGATATAGATACATATTTTCTCTTCCCTTATGTATTGAACCTTCCATCTTACTGCAGGGATGGTACTGATTTTATAAACAAGATTGAGGGAATCACGTGGCAGGAATATTACTGGCTAGTTACGATTGATGTTGTTTCCCTCTACACCTGCATCAGGCACTCTGATGGAATCCATGCATGTGAACATTTTTTTAGGGATAGATCCATCTTCCTGTACAACCAAACACACTTGCAACTTGACATGCTGGACTACTGTCTAGGAAACAACTACTTTCTCTTTAAAGATAGATGGTACAAACAAGAGGTTGGCACGGCGATGGGAAGTTGCTTTGCACCGAGCTACGCATGCATGATGATGGGATGGTGGGAGGAACAAGTTGTGTGGACCGATGCGAATGAACATCTGACAAAGCACATTGTCTTCTTTACACATTACATAGATGAATTTTTTTTAATCTGGGGTGGGTCCAAGACAGATCTTATCAGCCTACTCAAATCCCTGGATAACAATGAGCTCAACCTACGCTTCACAAATAGATATGATCAGAATGAGATGGATTTCCTAGATGTTCATGTTAAGATCGATGAGGGCGTAATTACAACAGACCTACACAGGAAATATACGTCCGGCAATAGTGTGCTGCACGCTAAGAGCCACCATCCCACCAGCCTCAAATGGAGCATTCCATATGGGAAGATTTTGAGAGCAAAGTGTAATTGTAATTCCCAGTCAGCCTTTGAGAAAGAACAGGAGTTAATGATGAACAGATTCAGAGCGAGGGGGTACCCTGAGAGAGTCCTGCTGATTGTGAAAGAGAAAGCTGCAGAGAAAGACAGGGCAGCGCTACTGATCAAAAAAACAGAGAGAGAGGCAAATAGCAATGTCAACAATATCAGCATGATTACAACATTCAGTGTGGAGGCAAGAATAGTGCCCAAAACCCTTAAGAGACATTGGCGCATTGTGAAAAATGACCCAGTCATAGGGTCATGCGTTAGTACACAGCCTCAGGTAACATACAGGAAAGCTCGCTCTTTAAAGGATATGCTTGTCAGGAGCTACTTAGGGGCCCCTAAGAAACAGACATGAATACAACAGAAGGGTTTTTTCAAGTGTGGGAAATGTAAGGCCTGTGGTACAAGTAAGAATATCAAATCATATCCATTACCAACAGGGAAGACAGGGACCATAAAGAAATTCATGAACTGTAATATGGACTTTTGTGTGTATGCAATAATGTGCCCGTGTGCAAAGATGTATGTAGGCAGCACGATTTTCCCTGTGAAAAAACGTATCCTTGAGCACATGAGAGCAATTAAGAATGTGGATGTGAATGACTCTACTACATGTCACTGGTTGCAATACCATAACAAAGATGTTAATTGTTTTTCGTTCTTTGGCATTGATAGAGTACCAGCAAGCCCCAGAGGGGGAGATCGAGAAAGACAACTGAGAGTCCTGGAGTCACAGTACATCATTCTCTTAGAAACCAAGAGCCCCTTTGGGTAGAATGAAGACGAGGAACTGTTCGTCCTCATTGGATGAGTACCCAATCTGTTTAGTCTCTGCTCCCCTCCCACCTTGCCTATGACTTTTGAACTGTGATCACTGATTTCTCTGTATATGCTGCAACAGGGCGGAGGGATCTCTACCTGGATGCAGCACCTGCAGCGCGGAAATTTCACATGAAAGCATAGTTTGCAATGAACCTGCTCCCCCTAGGGTATGACAGGAGTCTCACTGACATATTAGAACCCACTTGGGTAGGAATCATACAGAATATTTAGCCCATGGCCATTTGAATGGCGCCTGTCGTACTGTGTACCCCTTGCTCTCCCTTGTTGTCTCTTGTATTTTTATAAGTTTTGTTTTTCACCACACACCCACCAATCACTGTTTTTGTAGTGAGGTGCCCCTGTAAATTACCCCCTCACTTTTTTGAGTTTGTAAATAGTCTGTCTTAGGGGATAACCATGAGGGAACCCAACATTGTATATGTTGAGTGATCCCATGTCACTGTATTTGGAAATAGTTGTACTGAAGGGACCCAGTGCAGCAGAAACCCCCCAAAACATTAGTGGCCACTTGGCCAGGATGAATCTTATTTATTTGTTTTTTATTCCTGCTGGGACAATGGAGTATACATGGGATTGAGACAATATGCACATGTCTATAAACTGAAAATCTTCATCATAATGAGAATACATTAATTTCCTGTTTGGATGTGTACATGGCACAGGGGTGTTCATGACGCTATGAACATCATGGCCACTTGGCCGGGCGCATCTGTTTATTTATTTTTATGTTTCCGATGTTAATGTGGGGGTGCTCACAAGCATATGAGCTTGTTTCGAATAAGAAATCTATTCTTGACGTTATGAGCATGTTGGCCACCTGGCCGAACGTATTTGTTTATTTAAATACTCTATAACTTAGGGAGTGGTAATCAGCCCATGAATATTTTGAAGAGTGTAAATCGGTCTTTGAACAGTGGTGACTAAAATGAATTATTTAATTTCTTTTATTTCTTCTTGTGCATATTGAATATCGCAATGGATTATGTTGATATGTTCAAAACAAATATTGTTGCTGAAAAGTGCAAAGCGTATGAGAAAACGATAGTCTTTTCTCTAGTTCCATGTTTGTTTGGTGACACTGTGCTCCTTTCTTTGTTTTTGTTAATTTACACAATAAAATGGTGGAATTGTAAATATGCAAACTGGCTAGTGAAGAAGACCGCTCGGTCGAAACGCGTCGCCAAGAACAACACTTTTCACTTCACGGACCCTGGTGTGCGAGTGTTTTTCTTTCTCTTGGTATAGTGTGCCTGAGGAGATTTCGAACATATATATATACATATATATATACATATCTCTCTCTATATATATATACACATATATATATATATATATACATATATATATATATATATATATATATATATACATAACTACATACTGGCGGTCGCCAGTATGTAGTTATATATGGACCTAGTTTCCATAGGAAAAGCTTTTATTCTTTTCCCAATAACTTTGGCGCCGGTTGACGAATCTTCGCGAAATTTTCAAAACTAGTAACCCGCTCCGATCTTGAAGTTTCGGGGTGATTCGTCATGCAGGCCGAGAAAAAAGGGGGGTCCTAAACGCGTTTTCCCCATATTATTTTACATAGGAAACTTTAGACAAAGCTACAGGCTGAACGGAATTACACCAAATTTGACAAAAATGCTGTTCTTGGTTTAGAAAGAGCCCTTTTTGTCAAATGGTGTAAATCCGTTCAGTAGCTCCTGAGAAATTAGGAATAGAAAAAGTTTCGATATCTGGGGCAGCAGTGGGTCCGCGAACCCTTCCGAACATGAGCTTCACTGTGATTGGCTGCTATCTTGTGACTTGGCAGAACTGAGTCACAAGAAAACATTGAAAGAAAATGATGAAAAACAAGAAAAGGAAGCAGGGTAGAAACACCCTGACTCCCTAGGCTTGCTCAGGGGGTCCCACAAGGACCCCCAGGGCCCAGAAAAACACTTTTTAAAATATTTTCGGCTGAATTTGCGCTGGGGTCACGAATCCCGCCAAAATCATTAAAAAAAAATAAGCGGGCTCCCGTGCTTCATTTTAATGAGGCCCCCAGGTGGGCCAGGACCCGGGGGCTTGCCCAAAAAATAATAGCAGTGGTCTGGGGGGGCCACCCCAGGGACCACCACCTCCTTGGGGCTATGCTCATTAGTTGCAGGGGCATGCGCCCCCCCGCAGCCTCATGAACTGCCAGCGCTGTGGGGCTCATTTAGTGAACAATACGTGGGGGGTCCCATCCCACCATGCTGTCCCAGGGACTGTCACCTCCTGGGGCATTGTTAATTGGATGAGAGGGGGGCTTGCGCGCCCCGCAGCTCCGGGCTTCTTATAAATAATGAGGGGGCCTCAAAGGCCCCACTGGTCCCAGGGATCACCTCCTCCCTGGACTTTCTTTAAATAACGCGGGGGGCCTCACAGTCCGCCCAAAGCCCCGGGGACCACCACCTCCCTGGGGCTTTGAAACGGAAGGCAGGGGGGCTGCGTGGCCCCCTCCAGGAGCCCTCAATGGCCCTGGGGACCGCCAACCCTCAGTGTCTGCTCCTGCAGTGTCCCGGGGTGCCCACCCTCGGGACACTGCTGTTTGCTATTGCTCCCGCCCTGTAATAGCAAACACTGGTTTGGATTTTGGAAGCGAGAGCAGGCTTCCTGCTGTCCTTTCCAAAATCCAAACCAGATTGCTTTTCCACAAGGGGAGCTGCATGTCAGCAGCTCCCCGTGTGGAAAAGCAATGCCGGCTCCCACAGGAGGGGTGGGGAGTCGGCGGGAGCGTAGGGGCATTGTGGCTCCCCCCACGTCCCCAACAGAAGGGGCTGGCCCCAGGGGATGGGTTTACCGGGGCCAGAAGAGGCCCAGGAGTGGGGCCACGCAGCCCCCCTCCAATATTAAAATAAAAAAATATATAATAATAAAGAGGCACAGCCCCAGGGGATGGGTTCCCCGGGCCAATAGAGGCCTAAGGAGGGGGCCCACGCAGTCCCCCTCTTTAAAAATAAATGTGGCCATACCCGGTGGATGGGGTTCTTGGGGCAAAAATTGGCCTCGGGAGGGCAGGCCGTGCGACCCCCTTCCTGTTTAAGCAGGCCATGGGGGATGGGGTCCCCAGGGCCCCAATTAATGTAAAAGAAGGGGGCCACACAGCCCCCCTTGTAAAATACTTTTTTTTAAAAAGGCGTCATCACGGCGGAGGCCCCGCTCTCTCCCTGCAGCACTCAGAAAATCCGCCCCCTGGTGCGTTGTAAGTTGGGGAATTAATTCCCCTTGAAATCTGAGGGGCCTTGTGGGCCAACTAGCCCACCAGGTACCTCCAGTATGCGCCACAGAGCTGCATTGCAGAGAGTTGTTCAGGGGTCACGTCCCTTTTTACACCCACAGTGGTGCAGGGAGGGGGCGGGGCCTGACATAGCAAGTGTGCAAACGCACTCCCTGGCACATTGTAAATTGGGGGAATAAGTCCCCTTCAATCCTGAGGGTCCCTGGGGACCAACTAGCCCACCAGGTACCTCCAGTAAGTGCCACAGAGCTGTGCTGCAGAGAGGTCCTCTGAGGCCATGCCCCTTTTTACACCTCTCTGCAACGCAGCTCTGTGGCGCTTACTGGAGATACCTAGTGGGCTAGTTGGACCCCAGGGACCATCAGGATTCCAGGGGAGCTAATCCCCAAACTTAAAGCGCGCTACGGGCGTGTTTGCACAGTGGTGAAGGCAGGGGGCGGGGCCTGATGTGACAAGTGTGCAAACGCACCCCGTGGCCCATTTTAAGTTGGGGGATTAAGTACCTTTGAATCCTGAGGGTCCCTGGGATAAAACTAGCCCACCAGGTATCTCCAGTAAGCGCCACAGAGCTGCGTTGCAGAGAGGTGTAAAAAGGGGCATGGCCTTGGACCACCGCTCTGCAAAGCAGCTCTGTGATGCTTACTGGAGGTACCTGGTGGGCTAGTTGGCAAACAGGGACCTTCAGGATTCCAGGGGACTTAATCCCCCAACTTACAACACGCTAGGTGGCGCGTTTGCGCAGTGGTGCAGGGAGGGGCGGGCCTGATATAAGAAGTTAGCAATACTGCTGTGTGGGACTTACTGGTGGGTAGTTGGCCCCCAAGGTTGACGTTGGGGGCTAATTACTCCTCCTGTTACCTCCAGTAAATCCCACTCAGTGGGATTGCTAGGAGGTGTCTGAAGGCCAAGCTCACCTTTCTCCACCACTCTGTAAACGCAACTGCTATGTTATAGTTAGAAATTAGCATTTAAAAAACCTTTGAAATTCACTGAATAAACCATAGGTTTGAGGGACCTTACAGTTAGAAATTAGCATTTAAAAAGCCTTAGAAATTAACTGAAAAAAACATAAGTTTCAGGTATATTATAGTTAGTTGGACATTTCACTCATACAAAACCAGAGAAATTCTGCTGTTATACTTAGTTCAGCTAACTATAACTCGTGCCCCCACAATGCACTGCTGATGACGTCACATATTACATCATTCATGACATGGTCAGTGACATCAGTGATGACATCAGTGATGACATCTCAAATGACATCACTGAAGACATCACGGATGACATCATCCACATGAAAATCTGATGCACCTTCTCACACTCTGAAATAACCTTTGATACACCCACTGTAAAATACAGACTACCATTTTCGAAACCATCGACACGCCGATACCAATTACTACATTCACGCTCATTGATTCCTAGGTCTACACACATATCCACTCATTCACCTATACAATCACTCATACATGCAGTCACTCTTCAATACAGCATTATGCATTCATACACCTATACAGACACTCACACACTGCCACTCATTCATTGAGTTACTCACACACCTAGTCAGTCATGCAAAGAATCAATCACACTCCCATGTACTCACCTATACAGTTATACACACACCTCCTCACTTATTCATACAGATACTAATGCATACTTACTCTCTTATATAATCACTGATACAAGTACACACTCTTCTATACAGCCACTCTCACAATCACTGACTCTCACGTATAGTCATTTATATACTCCAACTCTCACAAACACGGCCTTTTACGTATGTAGTTACTTGGACATGTACCACTAAGACATCCATTCCTTCACCAACACACTCATACACACACTCATCCACCCATACAGCTGTTTCCACATGCACTCTTAAACCCATACACCCAGTGAATCAACCACTCACACATCTATGCACAGTCACACTCCTCCCACCCACCCACACATACACTCAGTCTTCCATACAAATACTCAGACAACTAATCAATAACCCATATAGACACTCATGTAGCTACTGACCAACCCATTCTGCAGCTCACACAACAACAGGCAGACTGATACAGACATTCACACAGTTTAGTCACTAACCCATGCATTCAGTAAGACACATTTAATCACTCACTTATACAGTCAGTCACGCACCTACTAAATCTTCCATCCAGACACTTATACACCCACTCATTCTACAATACACCATGGCGTATATATAAAACATATTCGCCTTTAAACAAACACACAGTTACTGGATGATGTCATCACTGATGTCATTTGAGATGTCATCAGTGATGTCACGGACCATGTCATGAATGATGTAATATGTGATGTCATCAGCAGTGCATTGCGGGGGCACAAGTTATAGTTAATTGAACTAACTATAACGGTGGAATTTCTCTGGTTTTGTACGAATGAAATGTCCAACTAACTATAACGTCCCTGAAACGTATGGTTTTTTTCAGTGAATTTCTAAGGTTTTTTAAATGCTAATTTCTAACTATAATGTGCCTGAAACCTATGTTTTTTCAGGGAATATACATATATATATCCTAACCACTTTTGTTAGCGTGTCTGAGCCTCTTTAGCACGGCGGGCCAACGGCGGGGTCTCTACCCCCAAAACATCACGCAACTCCTGGATACCTTCTTCAATTTTGAAAAGAAAAACCAGAGCCGTGGCCCCAATTTCTTTTGAGCGCGTTTATTCGGAAACAGAAACACCCAACGCGTTTCGAAGTTCCTTCACTTCTTTTTCACGAGTGAGGTACATTGTTTCCATTCTTGTTTTCAAAGAGACATAGTCTCATTGTTAGTGTGCACGCTAACAATTTAGAAGAGCTAGATGGGGTGGTCAAGCTATAACACACTGTGCAACTACGCTCTGGAACAAACTACCTATATCCTTGAGACGTCAGCCGAATCTCTTTCAGGAAGAATTTGAAAACCTGGTTATTTACAGCTGCTAGGCCATAAGCATTCTCACTGTGTCTCCACCCTCTCACTTCAGCGCCGAGACACCTCTGTATTTGAGCGCTCTACAAGAAAAATAAATATAAACATAAACACGTGATTATAAACATAAAGAACATACTTAGTCACACTTTTGTCGGTTTGCATTAAATCAATAAAGTTTAGCAATGTGTATTACATTTCGCTGTGAAGGCTTAAACATAAATAAAATGTCCAAAGCATTTTTACATTTTGTAAAATATTCCTGGTAGCAAAACGCGAGCGATACACACTCTTTTCATTGTTCACATTGATCAAATCAGCTCTTACATTCTGGCCTTAAACTCAATTGTGCCCAAGTGGGCCAAGCCATTCTCTACAGACATTTAAAGCTTCATTTCGGACAAAGTTCTAGTGTCAACCTTCTGCCAATTCTGCCCCAGTGGGCATAGGTAGTCCAACAGTACACGTCATTCATGCTTCATCTCTAGAAAAAACATAAAAAGTGCAGCTATTAATAACCAAAATATAGGCAGTGCTCTGTGATTAAAAACATTTAAAATCAAGAATTCGTCTTAGCAGGTCATTTTCTAAAAGTACTCTTATTTTGTTATTCATAAGTGTACCGAAAGTTCCTCATCAAGGTTAAGACCTATTGGATGCACCGTGTTATATTTAATAATGATTTTGGACTCAAGTCTTCTCAACTCCCTCAATCTTTTACCGCCCCTTTCTTATATTGGTACAAAGTCCAGAACATAAAACTTCACTAAGTTTGAATTTTTGATTATGTGCGACTGCAAAATGACGCGCAATTGGATATTGGCGATTTACATTCTTAATAGCCCTCAAATGTTCCAGGACTCTTTTTTTTAGCTTTGTTCAGTGTGCTCCCAATGTAAAATTTGTTACATGGACACTTTAGAGCATAGATCGCGTATTCGGTGTTTCAGTTTAGATGTTTGGTGATTTTGTATGGTGGCTGATCAGGTGTAATTTTAAGATTTTCTTTACAGTTTTCACTGTGTTTGCACGCTTTGCAATTAGTGCAAGTAAAAAACCTGTTACAGCACTGCTTTTCTTAGGTTTTCTTAGGTTCTTTTATCAAACATATAACTTTCTGAAAGTGATGGAGGGATTTTTTGCAATCACTTGCTCAATGTCTTTGTCTGTTTTTAGAATTTCCCAACATTTCTTTAGGCTTCTCCTGACTTCCCAGGATTGACAGTTGTAAACTTTGATGAATCTAATTTGTTCTTTTTTCTCTCTGCGTTTAGAAATCAACAATTCACACCTTTTCATTTTGTCTACTTGCAGTTCTGCCTGTTGAATGACCTTATTACTGTAACCTCTTTCGCTAAATCTTTGCACCATAATCAGTTTTTCTTTTTGATAATCTACTTCTGTGCTGCAATTTCTTTGGCTCTAATCAGTTCGCCTAAAGGAATACTGCGGATTAAGTTTGCCGGATGGCAGCTCCCCGCATGAAGCAGGCTATTGCCCGCTGTTTTCTTGCGAAATAATTTGCTAGTCAGTTTATTGTTAAAAACAGTTAGTTTGAGATCAAGAAAATCAATGCTCGTCTTACTCATGTGACCAGTAAACTGTAAATTAAGTGAGTTGTCATTCAATAGTATTTCAAATTCTTTGGCTTGTTCTTCTGTGCCATTCCATATACAAAATATGTCATCAATGTACCTAACCAGAGGACGACATGGTCGTTGAAGTGGGAGATGTTATTCACCACTTGCTTCTCCCACCAGCCCAGGTAAAGACCTGCAAAGCTGGGGGCGAAGCAAGTTCCCATTGCCGTCCCCTGGGTTTGCCTGTACAGCTGTTTATTAAATATGAAGAAATTGTTACGTAGACAAATCAAAATCATATCTAACAGCATTTCAGTGTGCATTAAAAAAGAGAGCGATCTTCCTTTGAGAAAATATCTGCTAGCATCTATACCTAAATCTTGTGGTATACTTGTGTATAGGCTAGCTACGTCAAAACTTATCAATAGACAATTCTGATCCCAGACTACATATTTATAATTCTAAGGAAATCCCAGCTATCTTTGACATATGATGGGGGGGTTTGTACAAAGGGCTGGAGAGAGTGGTCTACATACCGCAAAGTATTTTCAAGCAGACTTCCCCTTGAGGATACTATAGGTCGCCCCGGTGGTGTAACTATGTTCTTATGTAATTTTGGCAAAAGGTATAATGCTGGAATTTGTGGGTGTCTACAGAGTAGAAATTCATATTCCTCATCTTCTAAAATATCTTTTTCTTTCCAATCAATTAACTTACAAAAATAATCATTTTTAGCTTCCTCGTATTGTTGTCTATTTGCTACAACATATTTGTCTGTGTCACTCAATTGAGTGAGACCTTCTGCCAAATACATTTCTAAGGGCCAAATAACAACGTTTCCTCCCTTATCTGAGCTTTTTATCACCACGTCAGTGTAACTTTCTAGTTATTTTACCGCCTGAAATTGTGCTTTACTCAAGTTATAATTGAGTCTGGGTTTGTTTTTGTCAATCTTTTTTAAGCTCACTAATCATTCCAGCTTTGTTACATACATATATAAATAGATGGTTAAATATCAATGTACTATACAAATAAATGTAAAAAAATATCAATAAATATCAGATTACCTAACAGCACATGAATTCAAGGGCAGTCTAAAACCATTAAAAATAATAATTAAAAATAACTGCCTTCCTCCAACTGTCCAAAATACATCTTTAGTTATTGTATAAAATCCAAAGCATATATATATATATATATATATACACATATAAATATATGAGCAAACAAATTATACAGTAAATATAAATATATATAGATAAACAATCAGATAAAATTCAACATCTATATTAACAGATGAGGGTGTACACAATGTGTACTACCTAGAGGAGTATTAGTGTGCTATCTCTCCATATTCTGTGCAAATCGATGCTTAAAAGTTTAATTAAGAAAAGAGATATTTATGATATACGCACATAAGCCTACTATGTTACGATATGTATATATATATATATATATATATATATATATATATATATATATATATTCAGTATCAATCCCCTTGAGCTTGCAGAGGGCTCACAGCGCTGACCTCACCCTCCGGTGCTCGAGCCTCGCAGCTGCTTGCCTGTCAGGTCTCCGTTTGATTTACACCATGCCCGACGCGTTTCGAGGCTAACTACGCCCCGTAGTCATGGGCTGCTGAAGGTACACACTGGAGGCTTGCCGTTTGGTTCACAATACTTTTATTTATTGCAAACACGCCCCCAGTGGGCGTGGCTCACAGATGATGCCATGAGGCATGATGGTAGCTGTGGTCCATGAGGCGGCATGCACATGATTCTCTTAAGTAGAGTCAGTCTTAGTACACAACTTACTTAAGTGCTTCATTACTTCCTTAAGTAGGATCGGTTTTCTGTCAGGCAGCAGAGTTTGTTGCAGGTCAGCAATGCTTGTTTTCAGAGAGAAATCGTTTCACTCCAAAGCCTTTCCCTGCCCTCAAAGCTTGCTGGAAATTGAGATCCTCTGCCACGGCCAGGACTGCCGCGTCTATGTAGTCAGTATCAATGCCCTTGAGCTTGCAGAGGGCTCACAGCGCTGACCTCACCCTCCGGTGCTCGAGCCTCGCAGTTGCTTGCCTGTCAGGTCTCCGTTTGATTACACCTATGCACATATTTACAAGGTTAGATATAGAAGTAAGACTAAAGGCATTAGTCCTACTTTTGTTTCTGGTCTGTCCTGATTTTTGGTTCACAAAATGTGGTCAACCAATTTACATAGCAAATATTATCAGTGCTTGGCTTGTGTACGAGCTCTAAGGTCCAAGCTAGACCTTTGGCTTAGCTCTGCTATCCCAATCAATTCGTTGGCTTGTCTACCTCTAGTCACAGGAGGGCAGGCTGCAGATTTATTTGGGAAGAATAGGCAGGTCGACTGCACTGTATGTCTCAACCTGAAATATAGTAATATGTCAAGAGGAGGGCAGTCCCACCCTTACATAAATGGTCAGGAACTTCCCATCTCTATATATGTGGTCCAAACAGGTCACAACAGTAGACTGTATGATTATCTTATTAACTGTTCTGCTGTTAGTGGGGTAGCGGGATTTTCAGTGGTAAGGGTGTGGAGTCAAAGCAAAATTGGTTAGCAGCACTTATTGTGTCACCATGAGTATGACAAAGTAGAACATGTCTCCTGGCCTGCCACTGTAGACTCAACTTTGCCATTTAAACTAATGACAAAGTCCAGACCTTCCTTTTTAATGTATATGTTTCCTCTAAGGTAGGCCTGTCAACCCCAAAGGTAGGTTGTGGTATATTAAAAAGCAGGATATGCATTTTTATATATTCTAACAGTAAACCCCCCTAAATTGACATTTTTTTTGTAGAAAGTCTAGTAGCTCCAGCTAGTAAGTACATGTTACACGCTGACAACTCACCTGTGCTAACTACTGAATGGGACTGCTAAAGTTAGTACTTCAAGGTATCAAAATAATCATTACATTAAACCTGAAATGATACCAAAGGTGAATTTAATGTAACTTTTGAGGCTAAGGCAGCTTTAGAGCGTTGCCTCCTGTTACCCAAATTTTCCAGTAGCCTTTTGCAGTTGCTGGCCAAGAGGCATCCTTCTGCCCTTCTGGTGAGAGGTGCGAATGACTCCCAGGAAAGAATACAATAGAGGCCTGCCAGTATAAGAGGTCTTACCTCTTCCTGGCATGAAGCCAAACAGGCTGTGAGCCCAAAAGACAAGCTTCAAAGGTGAAGCCACATTTGAATAGCAAATAGTGGACACACACGAGAGGGGCAACTTTTTTGTTCTGATAGACAGAGACAGAGAGGGGAAAACAGTGGAATTCTTTTTTTTCCTGCTAGCATGTAGCCCTCAGATAGCCACACCGCTAGGGTGGGCTACCAAGCTCCACACCCCGAGAGAAGGGTTCTGCCATCTTGGGTATGGACAGAATAATGTACTCTTCGATAGTTAAATGTCATACATTGCAGTAAGTCATCCTCAGGCAGGAGGGGATCTGGTTGCCCATTGGCTAGTAGTCACTGCATCCCCCAATTGCAAGTTGTGGGCATAAAAGTGGCACCCCTGGAACCCAGACCTCTGATCATGTACATACTAGAGAGAGGATTGAATAAGGACTGCCTGCCTTTCCCTTGTCATGGCAAAGAGAGGCTGCCTCAAATACTGGACTATATCTGCTGCGCCTGGGCTGTCAATGAGATGACTGAGCCTGTGGTGTCCTGCTTGAGGACAAATTGTCGCTGAGCCCCAGACAGAAGAGGGAAACTCTAAAAGCCAGTTGGCTGCCTTCCTGCTACAACTTCAGGCCACAAAAGATAAAGAAGCCACCTTGGCATAGCTGGCAGCCAAATCACCTGTACATTGCTGACCGCTGAAGCGCAGGAGATGAACCCTGACAAAAAGTTGCACCCACGTCTGCTGGACCAGGGAGAGTCATCAAAGTGCAGTTTGGTGGCCCAAGACAGATCCTAGCTGCAATTAAAGGGGACTACTGGTTTTATTATGACCCGAGAACCAGTGGCAGGTGTTTTTCTGGATGGACTTCGAGGGACAGCGACCTCTGCGGCCAAAGTACCCCCCACTGTGTTTTTGGACAGGGGTATGGCCTCAGGAACACCCCCATCGATTGGATGAACATCCTGTATCTACTGCATCGGAACCACCCAATTTATGCCTATGGTGATTCAACCATAGAGCCTGGAACTGGACTGGAGCCCTAATGGCCCCTGTGATTTGCTCCCTGCTGGACCTGGACACCCAAAGCAGGCCAGAGTACCCAAACGAACAAGTTACTTACCTTCGGTAATGCTTTTTCTGGTGTATAAAGTATCTGCTTGTGGATTCCTCACCTTTTGAACATCCCCTGCGCCAGCATTTCCACAGAAATTATTTTCCTAGCTCCCACGTCGACGAGGACGTCACAATAGCATGGCTTCGCTCGTGACTACGTATGACGTCATAGAAGCCATAAGAAGACCTCGTCGGCATGCTGATGTCAGTGCCACCCACCCCGGGCGGACCGACAATATTTTCACAAGTATACATTGTATACATAATATATATCTATGAAAGCAAATACACACAGTATATACAATAACACAATGGAAAAGGCAAACAAACAAAGCATTTTCCAGTAGAAAACTGCAAGCATGAAAAAGACATTTTGAAGACATCAATGTCAAACAGGTCTAATATTTTTGGTAGAAACGGGAGGACAATGGTGAGGCAGGTGGGTCAGTGAGGAATCCACAGGCAGATACTGTATCCACCAGAAAAAGCATTACTGAATTAAGTAACTTGTTCTTCTGATGGATACACCTGCCTGTGGATTCCTCACCTTTTGAATAGAATCCCCAAGCCATACCTCTCCTGGAGGATGGTGTCCACCTGACTATACCAAAAAATCTTGCAGAACAGAGCGTGCAAAATGGACGTCCCTCCTAACCTCAGAATCCAAGCAGTAATGCTTCGCAAAGGTGTGGAGGGAGGCCCAAAGTGCTGCCTTACAAATATCAACAACAGGAGCACCTCTAGCTAAAGCAGAAGAAGATGACTTAGCTCTGGTGGAATGAGCTCTAATACCTTCAGGTGGCTCCTTCTTGGCCAGGGCGTAGCAGATCTTGATAAACAAGATGATCCACCTGGAAAGAGTTCTCTTGTGGACAGCTTTTCCTTTCAACCGACCAAAGTAGCCCACGAAGAGCTGATCGTCCAGCCCCAGTTCCCTGGTCCTGTCCAGGTAAAAACTGACCGCCCTCTTAGGGCCCAGGCGATGAAGTCTCTCCTCCTCCTTGGAAGGATGAGGGGGAGGATAGAAGGTAGGTAAGGTAATGGACTGTCCTAAATGGAAAGAGTAACCGCCTTAGGCAGGAAAGTAGCCCTGGTCCTAAGAACCATCTTTTCTGCATGAATGGTCAAGAATGGAGCTTTAGAGCTAACAGCTTGCAGCTCACTAACCCTCCTACCCGACGTAATAGCAATCAAAAAGACCGCTTTGCAAGAAAGACGCCTCAACGGGCAACTATGAAGAGGCTCAAATGGAGAACCCATCAGAAAAGTAAGAACAAGATTTAAATCTCACTGAGGAATAATGAAAGGAGAGGGTGGAAACTCATTCGTAAGGCCCTTAGTGAACCTCATAACTACCGGAGATTTAAACAAAGATGGCTGATCCGGCAAACAAATAAAATCAGACAAAGCTGACAAATAACCTTTAACTATAGCTACAGCACAACCCTGCTGAGCCAAGGAAAGAGAGAAACTCAGCACGTCAGACAAACGAGCATTCAAAGGGTCAATGGATCTCTCCCCACACCACTTTACACATTTGGAGCACCTGGAGTCATAAAGAGATTTGGTGGAGTGTCTCCTAGCCAACAAAATAACATATACCACAATTGGTGGGATAGAGAAAGAACTCAGATTGCCCCGTTCAATCTCCAGGAATGAAGGTGCAGGCTCTGGAGGTGGGAGTGTAGTACCTGCCCCTGCGATTGCGAGAGAAGGTCTGCCCTGAAAGGGAGACGGAGTGGAGGGTGCGATGAGAGGTGAAGTAGATCTGTGTACCACACCTTTCTTGGCCAATCCAGGGCGATCAATATGACTTGGGCCCGGTATTGGCGACTCTTCCTCAGAACCCTAGGAATCAAGGGCATTGGGGGAAATGCGTAAAAGAGTTGCGAACTACAACCCAGTAGAAACGCGTCGCCCAGTGCTTCCTGTATCGGATACTGAAGACTGCAGAACAACGGGTAGTGCACGCTCTCGCGAGTGGCAAAGAGGTCTAATCGAGGAAATCTCCACCTCCTAAAAACGAGACGGACCACCTCCGAATGAAGCCGCCACTCAGGATCGGCCGAGTAACGTCGACTGAGACTGTCCGTACGAACATTCAGCACATCGACCAGATGATTTGCTACCACACAAATCTCCTTGCCCTGAACCCAGGACCAGAGTCGCAGAGCCTCTCTGCAGAGATGAAACGATTCACCCCTCCTTGCTTGTTGATGTATCATATTGTAGTAGTGTTGTCCGTCAGGACTTGAACTGACTGACCGCGAAGTGAAGGAAGGAAGGCCTTTAGTGCCAATCCTATCGCCTGCAATTCCAGAAGGTTGATGTGAAGCAACCTTTCCTCTAGAGACCAAAAGACCTTTGACCTCCAGATCCCCCAGATGAGCACCCCACACTAGAGTGGAGGCATCTGTGATTACTGTGGCTACCGGTGGAGAAGACCTTGAGGCTTTCCTTAAGACAGGTTGTCCTGCACACTCCACCAAAACAGCTCTGCTGCAGTGTCTCAGAGATTCTGATATTCTCCTGGAAATACCCGTTGTGTCGATATCACTGCCTGCGAAGGCACCACTGGAGTGCCCTCATATGCCAGCGTGCATGGCTGTTCAACTGTATGCAGAAAGCAAACAGACTGAGCAGGCGAAAGACCTTCAGGACTGGAACAACCGCTGCATCGTGAAACAAAGGAATCATCTCCTGTATGTCGAGAATCCTCTGTGGAGGCAGAAATGCAAGACACACAGTAGTGTCCAGTATTGCCCCAATTAACAGGCTATGCGGAGAAGACACCAGTTGAGATTTGAGTACATTTATCGAGAAACCCAATCTGAACAACAACTGCATTGTTACATACAAGTGGCGCAACACTATCTCTGGAGACTCAGCTTTTAGCAGCCAGACGTCCAGATAAGGGAAAACAGGAACCCCATACCTTCTGAGATGTGCTGCCACCACTGCCATCACCTTTGTGAAGACCCGAGCAACAGAAGTAAGACCGAATTGAGGGACCGCAAACTGGTAATGCTGTGATCCCACCGTAAACCGGAGATCCTTCCGACGCGACTTTAGGATGGGAAGAGGAAAATACGCATCCTGCAAATCGATTGACACCATCCAGTCTTCCTGTTGCAGCACCAGAAGTACCTGAGCCAAGGTCAACATTTTGAAATTTTCCTGCCTGAGGTAAAAATTCAAAATCCTGAGGTCCAGAATAGGCCTCAACCGGCTGTCCTTTTTGGGAATCAAGAAATAACGTGAGTAACAAACTTGACCCCTTTCTTGCTCTGGAACCACCTCTATCGCCCCTTTCTGCAACAAGATGAGAACCTCCGGTTGTAAGAGAAGCAAATGGTCCTCTGAACACATATCCTGGCGAGGAGGTTAAGGAGGAGGAAACTCTAGAAAAGGAAGGGCGTACCCATTTTCTATAAGATTTCAAACCCAATGATCTGAGGTAATCTATTTTCAATCTTGTAGAAAATGGGACACCGACCCCCTACAGGACCAACGTGCTCCAAGATGGAGGATCTACGGCTGCTTTCCCGTTGTACCAGTGGGAGGGGCAGGAGGAAGACAGATGCAGGACGGTTCCTCGAAGACGGCCTCTATTATTTCCCCTGTATGACCTATACAGGGGTGTTTGCTGTTGAGGCTGCTGGCGGCCACGAAAGGAAGCCGCCTTCCCAAAGCCCCGATATCTCTTATAGCCATAACCAACAATTTTGTAATTGCTCTACTGTCCTTAAACACTGTAGAGCAGAGTCTGCCTTGGTGCCAAACAACCTTGATCCATAGAAAGGCATATCTAATAGAGTAGCCTGAACATCTGGAGAAAATCCAGAAGATCTGAGCCAGGCCTGCCTCCTTGTTGCAACAAAAGAAACCATTACCCAGGCAACCGAGTCTGCAGTGTCCAGACCCAGCTGGAAAACTTGCCAGGCAGCTGCCTGAGAATCTGAAAGAGCATCAAGAAAATTAACCCGATCTATATCAGGAAGTTTAGGGGCCAACTGCTTAACAGAGTCCATATGGGCATGAATATACCTCCCAAGTAAACAAGTGGAAATCGTAGACTTCAATGCCATATTTGCTGAGGAAAACACGTTCTTGTCTGACTGCTCCATCTTTGTAGAATCCCTATCCCCTAGGATAGTAGGGAAGGACCCAGATGATTGCTTGGAGCAAGAAGCTTGAATCACCAAACTTTCCAGAGATGGATGCACAAGAAAGAAAAGCTGGGTCTGCAAGAGCAGGCCTATGTCTCCTTGCAATTAACCTGGAAACTGCAGGAGCTGACAAGGGCTTTTGCCACACCTCCATGATAGGCCCAGTCGACGCCTCATTGAAAGGCAGAAGAGGCTCACTAACTGGAGAAGCAGTATTAAGAACTTCAGTCAAAATGTTCAACTTAACTTCTGCCGAAGGCAGCTGAAGATCCAACAACTCAGCAGCCTTCCTAATCACTACAAGATAAGGAGCAACATCCTGAGAGATGACAACCTTTGGTGTAGAGATCTCCCATTCTGGGGAAGTATCTAAACCACTGGCCTCTTGCAGTTCCTCGAATTCATACACAGAGTCGAGTATCTCTCCTTCCTCTTGCTTCTGTCAATATTCATCCTCCTCTAGCAGCCTTTGTGCATCCCATCTGGAACGGTGCTTTGGAATCGGAGGTGGTGCGGTCCGCGTATCCGTAGACAATGGAACCTGCATTGAAGGACCTTCAGAAACAGGCAACGGGGCCGTACGAATCCGAGGTGGCGCCAAATCGACACCAGATTGAGTCTGACAATTCGGAGTTGAAATCCTCAGGCCGGAAACTGCCAAGATGGAGCTGTTTACATAAAAGGCACAAAGGGCGCCTGGGCATACTGCTGGAGGACATTTAAAGGCAAGCGGACCCACAGGGCCAGAAGGTGTTCCAGTAAGGTAGGATGCCCTGGAAAATGCCATACATACCATTTAAAAAAATGCGTGGAATCCATTCCGGGTCCTGGAAAAGGAGGGTAAAGATCCATACCTTCTTGATTAGGATCCATCCGAGGTCGAACTGGAGGCTGAGGTTGCGGAGTGGGTGAGGATGGCGCCCACTCAGGAGAAGCCACAGGCACTGGAGAAGACTTGAACCTCTGGGGTCCGGAGACCTTCTTGGCACCGGAGACCCTGTGGGCGTCGAAGAGCCTCTTGATGCCAGCAAACCCTCGGAGTCGGTGAGTCCATCGGAGTGGCCTGCGGAGAAGGAGAAGGAGAAGGCAATGGAGAAACAAAGTCCTTTCCCTGGCGCCGCTGAACAAGTGAAGCCAAAGCCATGCCCTTCGAAGAGCAACGTTGAGAACTGTGTCTCTTCTTCGCCTTCTTATGCTTCTTAGATTTAGAAGTATGCGAGATCGACAACTTCGAACGCTTACGACCCCTCTTTTCTTTCTTCGCCTTTGCCATAAAGAGATTTGCCTCTCACTCTTTCAATGCCTTAGGAGTCATCTTTCTGCACTACGAAAACCCATCGACGTCATGATCAGAAGAAAGACACCAGAGACAGTCGTCATGAGGGTCCGTAATCGACATATGACCACCACACTTCCTGTGGGGCTTAAAACCAGACTTCTTTAAAGTAGCCATTTCCACAGGAAATCGAAGGAAATACGGAGAAACAAAGTAATCTTGTAGAAAATGGAGAGTCCCAGAAAAAAACGTTATGCGTCGATGGCGCGGAAAAAAGGGAACCGACGTAGGCACGCAGACAAGGTCTTCTTATGGCTCAGATGACGTCATATGGAGTCGTGATCAGGGGGTGTGCTATTGTGACGTCCTCATCAACGTGGGAGAGCTAGGAAAAGAATTTCTAGGGAAATGCTGGCGCAGGGGGTATTCAAAATCAACAGGCAAATGTATCCATCAGAAAGAACTTTATAAAAAGTTTTCAAAGTAACCATTAACTGTGGTAGTTATCAATGCTTGTTTGGATTTTGAGTGAAAATCAGTGCTTTATGATTTACTTAAAAAATTCATATCTCTGAAACCCTCCAATGAGATTTGCTTATTTTGGTGTCTAAAAATTCTTAAAAATAGGATCTATTTTTATAAATGGGTGTTAGGTTTCCTTTTCGTCAAGGTTCTTTCTTATTCAATTATTTTGGTACTTCTAAATGCTTTGCACTAGTGCCTTTGTTAAGCCTGACTGCTCGAAGCCACAGCAACCGAGGGTTGAGCTCAAGTTTTAAGTGAGCCTGACTGGACCCAAGACAGGTTTGGAAGCTTATTACACAGTGAGGTTGCATAACTACACCACATAATTAACCGCACAATTACAGTTCTGTGGCCAAAAATCGAACAGACATACTAGAGGCAATTATATTGCATGCTGTTTACATAGCATTCCTTGCCGAAACATGGGCACCATAAAATGGCTATATTGCTTGCTAACACATGGTGGTGGGATTGCTGTCATTCATCTGAACTCCGTCCATATTCATCCATTCCCTGTAGAAGATTTGCCTTCTTTTGAATGTATGGTAGCTTAATTTCTCACAGCAAACAGGTCACTAGCAAAACTACACATCATGTACCATCCACCAGGAAATAACCAGGATTTCCTCGAACAAATAATGGAAACAATGACAGTACAGTCCTGACTAAATCCACATGCGATCTTTCTAAGTGTAGTATATGTCTTCCCTCGTGCTGTGCCCAGCACGAGGGATTGCCTTCTCTTGTTGTGTTCTGCCCCTCCGTTCGGTTCTAGAGCTCTGGGCAACGCTAGTCAGTTGCCCGGAGTCCTGGAGTCGAGCGGCGGTCTTTTCCTGTGGGTGTATTACATTTGAAATAAAAGAAGATTCTTACCTGCACTCTTGCCCAGAAATACAACTTATTTCATTTGGCGAAGAGCGGGTCCCGAACCTACCAGACACCCACCAGGAGGTACTCGGCCTACTCCCTCGATACCCGCCCTCCTACTCCTAACAAGTACTTCACTACTCCTCACGGACATCACGGACATCGCTTCTACCTGCTGTTGAAGCCGACGGTACTCTGCTTTCCGGCGAATTTCCGTCATTTTCCACCGCTTTGCCTTTCATGCTGACGGTTGCCTTGAGGACTCGAGCTTCAGCCGGTGAGTACCCAACGTTCAAAAGCGTCATTGTCCTTGCGCGTCTTCAATTTCTACACGCACTTGACGCTGATACACGTGATCCTCCAGCGCCTCATCTCATCACGCTGGCACGTCATCACGTTACGCTCGGCAGCCATTTTTCACTCGTTACCTAGCTACAGCTGTCTACATCTACACGCTCCGAGCTATTCCTCACACGGAGTCAGTTTCCTGATGCCTGACGCTACAGCGCGATCTTCACTTCGTTTCCTGGGCATTCATTCATACGCTGGAGTTAAATACTGGTACTTTTACAATATTCTTTATTATATTTGACAAATTTATTTATTCTTGTGTGTGCTTCTTCGGTGACAGGCACACCCCTGCCTGCATTTCATATGTTGTTTTAAGCTTCAAGTCATGCTTACTGGAACAACGAGGATGACCTGAAAGTTTACACCCTAAAAAAACATTCCTCACTGATCATACCCTAGTGTAAGTATGCACAGAACCAACATACACTGGGTTTCATAATATCCAAGGAAGAGGTTCTGAACATCGAATCCATCACCCCTGTAAAATGTTCAGACCAGCACCTGATCATATCCAACCTCAGATTCCTCATTTTACAATATTCTCCAAGCATCAGACTAGAGCCGGAAAATCTTGGGTCATGCCTCTGTGTGCCGGTAGGTGCCGCTGATGGCTCCACATCGATGTAGTCTACACCGGATATGATGTGTGTGATGCCTATATTGGTGTCACTCCAGTGTACGCAAATCAGTTTCTTTCGTGACACATTCCACGCCCGCAGACACAGAGCAACGTCAGAATGGTTGTGGCCAGTGGGCTGTAGCTAAGCTACAGAGTACCTTCAAGGAGAGAAAGTTTAAGCTGACAGAGCCGGGATAATGAGAGGGTTGGTGAGGAATCTGTGGTTAAAGTCTCTACCAGAAAAAGTGTTCCTGGTAAGTAACTTTATCTTCTGGAAGAGACTTCTAATCACAGATTTGTTATACTAGATTAGATACCACACAATAACCTCTCAGGAGGAGGGGCTGTGAACTTATTTAAACCACAAAGTCCTGCAGCACTACACAGGCAATATGGCCCTCTCAGTGGACCTGATTGTCCAGGCAATAGTGCTTTGTGAATGCATGGAGCAATGCCCACGGAGTAGCCTGACAGATGTCGAGGACAGGCACCCCCGCGCTAACACAGTAGTCACAGCCTTGGCTCTAGTGGTATGAGGTCTCAAGCCTTCTGGAGGTTGCTTCTTCGGGGCTACGCAGCAGGTTTTAATGCAGAGTACAATCCATCAACAGATGGTAATTTTCTACATAGCCTTGTCCTTCCTTGCGCCTGTGAATCCAATGAAAAGCTGATCATCCAGTCTGTGTTCCTTGGTACCTCTTTAGAGAGGTGAAGGGGAGAAAATAATATCAGAAGGGTGATTGTCTGACTGATGTGAAATGCGGTCACCAACTTAGGCAGAAATTAGGTACGCTTACATAGAACCAGTTTGTCTTGGTTGAAGGTAGTATACGGTGGGTGAACCGAAAGGGCCTGAAGATGGCTCAACCTTCGGGCTGATCCAATGGCCACCGAGAAGACCGCCTTAAGACTCGAAATCCCGAGAGGACAAGTAGACATGACTTCATAGGGAGAACACATCAGACTGGTCAAAAACAAATTTAGATTCCATTGGGCATAATGAAGGAAGAAGGCGAAAACGTACTATAAACCTTTCAAGAAATAAGCCAAAACAGGTTACTTGAATATGGAGGGCTGATCTGGTAATCGCCTGCAGAAACACCAGCATAGCTGACAAATACCACTTAACAGTGCCTCGAATTAAGCCTGGCTGGGCCAAAAATAACACAAACTGTAACATCTCAGACAATTTGGCATGTAGTGGGTCAATATGGTTGTCTGAACACCAAGTAACAAACTTCTCCCAATGGCAGGCATATACAGATTTAGTTGTTGAGATGCCTGACTGCCAGAATAACATCAACAACCTCAGGAGGAAGATCGAAAATGCTCAGCTGCCGCCACTCAATGTCCAAGCATGTGAGAGGAGCATGCCCGCCTTTAACAGCCAGTCGTCAAGGTATGGGAAAACTGGGACCCTGACCTCCACAGATGAGCAGTAACCACTGCTGACACATTAGTGAACACCCAACAGGCACTGGTGAGACCAAAGAGGAGCAAAGCAAACTGGAAATGCTCCAGGCCGACTGTGAACCACAGGTAAGGTCTGCGGAACCTGAGAACAAGCATCCTGCTACTATTCAGTCCCCAGGATGAAGGGCAGACAGGACCTGGGCAAGAGTGAGGCTCGTGAACCTGTCTTATCTCAGGAAGGCTTTGAGAGAGCATAGGTCTATAATAGCTCAGAGACCTCCATCGTTCTTTGGAAAGAGAAGTCATTGAAGGGTCTGTCTATGAGGCTTGCCTGATCATCCCCTCTAAAAGGAAGTGGACCACAACCAAGCATGGAGTCTAGGAGCCACTGTGGAGCCCACTGCTCCACCAATGGACTCAGTGCTGTCCAACCCATTCCTTATGACCCGGACTTTCTCAGAGACCATGGGTAGCACCTGTGCCACAGAGCGTGGGAGTAGTGGCCCAGAAAGCAAGCAGTGTTAACTACATGCAATGCCAGGCTGGTGAAAGACGAAATCTTAATCCAAATGTGTCCAATATTTCGGACTTCCGAGCCGTGGGTCACAGTGGGAAAAGCCCCTAAATTGACTCTGGCTGCTGAAACCTGACCCACCAATTTCTCGGACACGGTGCTTGGTGAGGAATGTCAGGTTACAAGGCACAGGGCAATGAGGGTGGGCTACCTGGAGGTTGATGGGGACCCCTGAACAGGGTATGAGCTAAGTTCTTAGGTGGACATCCGTGAAGGCCTCAGCTGCCATTCTCATGACCATCAGGAACAACAAAGTCTCCCCTGTGGTGGGACGAGGAAGAAAAACCAACACTGATCCTAGGGAGATGTCTAACCCACTGACATCACTCAACCCCTCATACCAGTTCTCCTCAGGGAAAGAATGAGCAATGCCATTAGTGGGATCAAGGGCCACAAACTCAGCCTTGTCCTCAAACTGAGTGCCAAAAGACAGGGGCACTGTGTCTGAACCTAATGGCTGCTGTATCCCGGGTAGTGCCAGTATCTGACTCCAACGGGGCTGATGCAGCACAGTCTCAAAGTTGCATAGAACAATAGTCTCCTTATGTGCCATTGGTGACACTAGAAACAGCATTAAGGGACTAAACTCCGGCAAAGGTCATGGGGCTAGGGATTGGCGTTAGTTTACATCCTGGGATGGTTCGAGAGGGTCCAAATATCACAACAAGGTATCCTAAGAGAAAAACGGACTATTCGTTGTCACAAGTCCACAACCTTTTTTGTTTGTTTGTCAGATCCTCACACACCGTGTTGGTGTCATGCTTCATCATCTGATCTCATCCTGGTCCCTAGAAACCATGATGTTCTCAACCATATTCCAGGGAGCACGTTAGCTAATTTCCTTCTTGGTCTCTACAGTAAAAATACGTCGGAACTCCTGGGTGTCCCTTTATTCTTTGTGGAGCTGGTATGATTAAAAAAGTAAGGGAGGGATGCCTGTGGAAGTAACGCTCCTGCACCACTATTTTGCTTATGTTGTAGAGGCAATTGCCTTTTCTTTGTACAATAATAAATAATTATAATAAAATAAATGAAAAATAAAGATCAGTGGTCGACTGGTTTCTGGGTGTTTAACAAACCAAAGAATATTGCCTGCTTACATAGATAGCATTAGTCACCTAGCATTAAAGGCTAGTCCCCGAAAGGAATGGCATTCCCAAATCCTACAGGCCAATGGCTCCATTGCGAAGGCAAGAAGAGTGGCTCAAGTGTGGTCAACCTTGCACTGTTCCTTTGCAGATCTCAAAGGGTTTCGAGACGTAGTCAATTTACTCTAACTGTAGTTGTGGATGTGAAGTACAGTAGATCAATAGGCCTTAGCATGCAGGCATCCATGCCTAGTTTACACAGTATAGTTTTTAAAAAAAACATTTCTGGTGGGCAAATGCCTTCTTGGGATCAAGAAACACAGTCAGCAGGAAATGCATGGTTTATCGGATGGATAACAGAAAAGTATGAGTATATTTTGTAAAGTTCTACTCTGCAAGGTATAAACCAGTCTGATCTGAGAGTACCAGTCTCTTCACTAGTGGAGTAAATTGATTAGCAATCACTTGCACCAATATTTTACTATCAAGATTAGGGGGAGCATGTGTTCTGTATGTTTGACGCCTCTCGCTATATATTCAAATTTTAAGTGATGATAACTGCTTCCTTATTGAAGCACCCCAGTCTCCAAGGCTTCAGGATACATTGCCAACAAATACTTGCACAGCAATTCGGTATACATTTTTATAAAAACCGACCATTAGGCCATCCAATCAAGCTGCTTTTCCATTGCCAGTGCCTAATTGGTGCACTAATTACTGTTAGTTGGCTGAACACAAACTTGTCAGTATTCTGTGTCTTTTCAGGCCATCCAGTTTCATTCAGATACAAAAAGAGAAGGTGGTTTTGTATAGGATATTGGCGCCCACAGGGTAAGTTCACTAAGCGTATCTCGCCCTATCTATATTGGTATGGTGCTAAAAGGTGGAGAGAACCACCTACCTCCCCAAATCCTGCTGCCCAAGCTGCAGCTCCTAGTACGTTCAGTTCCTTAGCACACGTCAAATCAAATTCATACAGTTAATGACAGCAGTAGCAATAGTGTGTTAGCACAAATGTATGCACATATCATAGTAGTGTCTTTATTCCTTATTTTTATATTGTAGACTCTTCATATGCAGTTTAGTAATCCAGATGTTTCGTCGCCTCAGTTTATATGTCAGGCGGCTTTTTCAAGGCTTCACTGTCTTCAATAGAGCTTATTGTCGTATGGTGATAATTCCAACCCACACGATTCACAGGCATGGGGAACAAAATATACAGATGGTGTCATGTCGTCATGCCTGACCTCTGTGCAGAGACAGAGCAGGCATACAGGAAAGGGAGGAAACAGGAAACAGGAACCGGAATGGGAAGGGTAGTCTGTGAGCCAGTTGAAGGCTGGCAGGGAATAAAGAACGGTGTACGTATGCTAGCTCCGGCTCCAGTGTCTTTATTACAAGGGCGGGCGCGACAATGGCGACGAGGGTGGGATCTCTACACTCCCACAAATAAGGACGCGCCGCCCAGCCGCACACACCGGCCCGACCAGCGAGTCTGCAGTCCATCCCACCGGCAGCGCGGGAGGAGCGCGAAACAAAGACCGGCATCGGGAGCTGCCAAGAGCAGGCACGGAAAGGATACAGTGCCGTCTGCCCAGAACAGTGGCGCAGATAAGAAGTTCGTGCCCCGGTGTACAAACAACCACGAGGGAGCCTCAGACACCGAGCCGCGCTACAGCAGGCGAAAAGAAAAAAAGACCCGCCCGCCCGCGAGGACGTGAAGGGGCCCATTAAAGCAGGGTGAGTCACGCTCCCGCAACCAAAGAGATAGAGGGTGACTGTGGCAGCCGGTCAGAGTGGATACATGCAAATGCCTAGAGAGCAGCCAAGGCCCGAAAATACAGCGTCCCATACGGCGGCCATCTTGAGGTCAGGCGCTGGCCATTGGATAACCCACGATCTACACACGGCGGCCATCTTGAAGTCAGGCGCCCTCCCTCACAATTCATAAACTGGAACAGGAAAGAGCGGGAAAGTTGTCTTTCAGCCACATCAAGCCCTGAAACCAAATAAACACTCGCAGTCAACCACTGAGGCCCCCAAATGTCTGATACTGAACTCGTCAGCACTTCTGGGGGAAACGCCACAGCCGGCCCAGCAACCCAAGCTAACACAGCCATGATGCCTCACACACCCATGGGGGCATCCTTCCTGCGACAACCGGAGCCACTGGTGCTGACGTCTGGCAATAGTATGGGGCCCGCGTGGAAAAGCTGGAGTGAGGACTTTGAGGACTACATGGCTGGGTCGCTAGTACAAGACCCCAAGCAGAAACTTGTCGCTTTAAGAAACCTAATAGGCAAAGAAATAGCGCAGATCATCAAAGAATTACCAAATGCAGCAACTGCGACATATGAGGAGACAAAAGCTGCCCTCGACAATCGATTCCTTCACAAGCGCAACGTAGATTATGAACGGTACACGTTTAATTTGGCCACCCAGAAAAAGGAAGAGTGCATGAGTGATTTCATCATGCGTATCAAACGGATGGCACGTCACTGCGAGTTCGACAATTTCAAGACAGAGGACGCGCTGTGGCTCCGTATTATCGATGGATGCCGGTCAGAATCCCTACGCCGGCGGCTCCTGAAGAAACAATACAAATTAGAAGAAATCGAGGAACTCACGAGAATTAACGACCAGGCAGAGGAGCACGCAAAACGGATGGAAACTCACAAGTCCGACCGGAAAGAACATGCTCTCCGGATGCAGGCACACAAAGTCACCAGACACACGTCGAGCTCTCACAGGTCGAGCAAGCCGACCCTCACCTCTCGAAGAGTGTCCTCAAGAAGAGAATCGCGACATTGCAAGTCTGTCAAATCGACACCCGCATGCTATAGGTGTGGACAAGATTACCCACACTCAGGACAGTGTCCAGCGATCGGCCAGCGATGCCACAGCTGTGGCAAGGACAATCACTTTGAGATAGCATGTCAGGCCAAACAGTCAACGCGCAGGTCTCCGTCCTCTCGCTACGGCACACGACATCATGCACGTGCTATAAAGGGGAGAGACGGACGATCATCCAGCTCGTCAAAATCCAGCGATCATTCAACAAGCTCATACCGATCACGAGGCCGATCCACGAGCGCTCATCGCTCCAGACATCAAACAAGAAATTCTCATCGGTCACGTAGACCCACATCCAGTGACTCATCATCGCAAGTCAGTGACGAATATATCTGCATGGTGTCGGACCCTGATCGTCTGAAACGATACCCTAAGTTAGACATCATGATAGGAGACCACCCGGCAAAGTTCGTCCTGGACTCAGGAGCGTCACTGAACTATATCTGCGCACTTGAATACTACAACATGAAGCAGCGACCCAAACTAGAGCCAGCAGCGGTTCGCATATTTACGTGGATGTCACGAAAGCCTCTGCCATGCCTAGGTCGGTTTCCCACAACTCTTGCATTCAAAGACAGAAAAATCCCGGCCTACATACACGTAGTAGAAGGACCTGATGTAGCTGACTGTCTGCTCAGTCTACCGACAGCAGAAAGACTCAAATTGGTAGAACTACTCTACATGACTGAAGATGCCCCCGACATCGTGGCGAAATTCCCAAACCTCTTCAAGGGCCTGGGCAAACTGAATCACTTCAAGGTGAAACTACACATTGACGAAAGTGTGACACCAATCGCTCAACACCACAAGAAGGTGCCCTTCCACTTACAACAAGCCGTAGACGAGGAGCTCCAGGACCTCCTACAAACGGACATCATTGAGCGCACGTCAGGACCCACACCATGGGTATCACCGGTCGTGGTAGTCCCCAAGAAGGGGCAGGACAACAAGGTCAGGCTATGTGTGGACATGCGCGCGCCCAATACCGCCATCGAGCGTGAACGTCACCCGGGCCCCCACATAAGTGACATGATCACAAGACTCAATGGCGCCACCGTGTTCTCCAAACTCGACCTTAACAAAGGTTATCACCAACTGGAGCTTCACGACAAGTTGAGATACATCACGACATTCACCACGCATCAGGGCCTCTTTCGCTACAAGCGTCTGAACTTTGGCATCTCGTCCGCTGCCGAAATTTTCCAGGAAGCCATCCGGCGAGTCATACAAGGCATCCCCAACGCCTTCAACTACAGTGATGACTTGTTAGTCTTTGGAAAAAATCAAACGGAACACGACACTGCCCTGGACAGAGTCTGCCATGCTCTGCTAGATGCCAACCTGACGCTTAATGCCAACAAATGTGAATTTCACAAAGACAACCTAAAATTCTATGGACACATTTTCTCCCGGGAGGGAATGAGGCCTGACCCGGAGAAGGTAGCCGCACTCGCTGACACCCCAACACCTCGAGACGTGAGTGATCTCCGCTCATTCCTTGGAATGGCGAGCTACTGCGCCCGCTACATCCGCGACTACGCCACAATCAGCTACCCGTTACGAGAACTTACACGTCAGGGCCAGCCCTTTGATTGGTCCACTGCATGCGAACAAGCATTTGTTGAGATCAAACAGGCTGTCGGCTCAGCCATCAACCTTGCCTACTTCGACATGAAAAAACGAACTGAGATCACTGTCGACGCCAGCCCAGTGGGCCTAGGCGCTATCCTGGCCCAATACCGTGAGGACTCTGACCAGCGCCACATCATTGCGTATGCGAGCCGCAGCCTCACGGACACGGAAAAGGCGTACTCCCAGCCGGAGAAGGAAAGCCTGGCTGTGGTATGGGCGTGCGAACACTTCCACTTGTTTGTGTATGGCAAGCATTTTACAATCATCACGGACCACCAAGCACTTATCACAATATTCGGCAACCCCAACGCCAAGATGCCGCCACGCATCGATTGCTGGGGTCTACGTCTCCAGGACTATATATACACCATCATCCACAAGCCAGGCAAAGCTGAAAATCCAGCTGATTATATGTCTCGCCATCCACTGAGTGCCACAACAGTCGCTCACTCCCTGGCCGAGGACTACATCCATTTTGTCATTGACGCAGCCTGCCCCCCTACAGTTCCACTAGAAGCCATTCAAGAAGCGTCGGCGCTTGACCCGCTTGTGCAAGCTGTCATGACCCACATCCGCACGAACTCATGGCGCCATTTGAAAACAACGCCTCAGGACTCGGAACAACACCTCCGAGAACTCACTGCCTTCCAACGTGTTCAAGACGAACTCTCTATCAGTGACAACGGACTACTCCTGAGAGGGGGGAGGATTGTAATACCGCGCAAGCTACGCCAAGGGGTCATCAACTTGGCCCACGAAGGACATAGAGGCGTGAACGCTACGAAAAAGACCTTACGTGAACGCGTCTGGTTCCCCACGCTAGACCAGATGGTAGAATCCACGTTAAAAGACTGCATGACATGCCAGCTGCTAAACCGAGAGGAACCACCTGCCCCACTCCAAATGTCGGAACTGCCAGACGGGGTGTGGCAGCAGGTCGCGGTTGACTTCTTTGGACCACTGAAATCAGGACAATACATCATAGTCGTCATGGACGAGTATTCACGATTCCCGTTTGCACACCTGGTGTCCTCTACCAGAGCAACAACAGTCATTCCAATACTAGACTAGATCTTCGCAGCCTGGGGCATTCCCCTACGTGTCAAATCCGACAACGGTCCCCCATTCAACGGCCGGGAGTTCACAGACTTTGCGGAACATCTCAACTTTAAACACCAAAAAATCACACCACTATGGCCACAAGCTAACGGCATGGTGGAACGATTTATGGGGACACTCAAAAAGGCGACTCAGCAAGCTGAGTCAACACATCGAGACATCCAGCAGACCCTGAACGAAGTATTGAGGGCGTACCGCACCACTCCACACAACACCACAAATCAGTGCTCGTCCACTGTGATGCTAGGCAGGGCGCCCCGCACTTGACTGCCCGCGATGAGCCACACATCTCAACCACGGACCATCAACATTGATCACAACACCCTAGTTGAGATTGATCATGAGAACAAACGCAAAATGAAAATATACGCTGATCGGCGCAGGCGCGCCAAAGACAGCGACATCCAGGAAGGAGACTGGGTACTTGTCCGTGGCGATCGGCGAACAAAAGCAGACAGCCGATACCTGAATCATCCTCTCCAAGTTAGCAAACGGAAAGGAACCATGATCACGGCAAGGGCCGACCACAAGCAGATAACAAGAAATATATCACACTTTAAGAGATATAATCCCCGCAATCATCGTGGAGCCTCCTCCAGTCAAACCTTGAGTGACTCATCAAGCCACGGTGACAGTGGTGATCAGAACTATTGCAGCCCCACGAGAACCTCCAGCGACACAAATCACCATGTCCAATCACCAGAACGAGAGAGCCGTCCGAAGCGCCAGATAAGGAAACCCCGGCGACTCGTTGAGGAGATATGAGAGACGGTGAGACTTTGTACAAAAGGGGGAGATGTCATGTCGTCATGCCTGACCTCTGTGCAGAGACAGAGCAGGCATACAGGAAAGGGAGGAAACAGGAAACAGGAACCGGAATGGGAAGGGTAGTCTGTGAGCCAGTTGAAGGCTGGCAGGGAATAAAGAAAGGTGCACGTATGCTAGCTCCGGCTCCAGTGTCTTTATTACAAGGGCGGGCGCGACAGATAGTAGATCCAATAGCACAACGGTTCCTCTTCAGTGTACTCGTCAAATCACGTAGCGATCTCCTGTGCTGTGTATGAAACCCCAACGCCGTCTCCTCCAGTTTCATTCACATACAGAGAGATCTGAAGGGGATTGATGCTAGATTGTGAAGCACAAAGGTCCTTGTCGTATCTGGTGAATGTGTCCAATGTACTTTCATTACTCAGCATCATTTCCCAACACATAATTGTGAATGAAAATAACCACATTTTGGTCAACTGGTTCAAGAAGGACCCACCCCAAGGTTCTATCCTGCCACTCATCTCATCTTAGGTAAGGGGACCCAAATTGGCCATATTATGTTCTGTCATATCTCAAAGCTCTAATAGAGTGAGGTTAAGTTCGGCAAGGACCTCTCAGCAGCATAGCGCCTCTCCAGGTCCTCTAATTTCTGCCCTTCTGTCAAGTTGCTGAGGAAGTGACCACAGCACTCCTAACTGCTTTGAGGTGCTAATGCTCATGATAACCACTTTACACGTCTTCCACAGTGTCGTATTAGGATATCAACCCCATGTTTAAAAGCCCTGTATTTCAATGCCTCAGGAGGAACCTTCTGAATCTGCCTGATTCTTTGGGGCACATAAATCCAGCACAATAATAAACAGGGAGGGGTCCATCCATGATCTTGGTATGGAGTGTTCTCAGATATCCAGGGTATTATGTGTCTGGCGCTGAGCCAGAGATCTCAGCCGGACAATGCATTATTCACTGTGGAGTAAAAGAAAAAACACCTTGTCTAGATCATTTTGCATTCTCCGCACTCCACCAGTTCCATATCCTCCATATCACAGAACAGGGACTTGCTGGCTAAACTCACCAAGCTAGAGAAACAGCAGGATCAGTCAGGTGCGAAATTCAGAACAAAGGTAAAGTTCCCCTCTCCAAAATATGTTTAAATGCAACGGTCAAGGGGTTCGTCTATAAGTGCCAGAGAGTGCACTTTCGGTACATGGAGGGTGATAACAGTTAGTGGTATCACACAAAATGTCTTCTGCCACTGGAATCTGAAATAATCTCTCTGCACTTGAAAATTATTGGCCTATTATGTGGTATTGCTGGGAGGCATTACCATGAAATATTTTCACAATACACGGAGATGATCCTTGGATTCAACAACAGTAATCCTTAGCTCAGTACTGGTAGTGTGGCAAAGAGCAGTCAGGCATTACTAGAGGAACAAGTGTTAAGCATTTTACAATAACATTATGGCGCATAAGTAATTGAGACAACTCGGGCGTGGCTAAGATGGCGACTAGAGGGGATGCAGAGCCCTGAGCTCTGTTCTGCACCCACTGTAATTATCCTTTTTAGTACTTGCCTGGCCAAATATCCTGCAGGAGACCCGGCGCGGAAGGTGACTGGCATCCAATACTGCAAATACTGGACCTCTCCGGGGTCCCGTGAGGTGGCGGTGAGCCCCGGTCTCCAACCCTGCAATGGGGCGTGTTCCTGCGCCCCAGAGTGCTCCCGTGGAGCTGAGGTTATTTGGCGCGGGATGCACAGTGCAGCGAGTTGTGTGCGCCCACTCCCCGCTGTAGACCCAGGGGCTCGTGGAGCTGTGCCCGGAGTGTGAAACCTGAAGGTATCTGCAAACAACGGCCGTGGTGGGAGACGCGCCTGGATCCGCCATTTTGGATCAGCTGGCTTGTCTCGGCCGGGCCCGCCGTGGCGAGAGCCAGTGCCTGGGAATCATAGCGGATGCACAGTGGCTGCACCCTCTCTTCCTGAATCCTCCACGACCAGTGGGTGTGGAGTGGACTTTGGCTGAGTTACCTGGTCTCTGTGCATTGGACTGCCTGCGGCGAACGTGATTTGAGGGGTTTACCTGGCCTGCGGTGACTCCTGGGGTTGCTGGGGCCGGCCGGCTGGCTGTGCGCTGCCCCCTAAAGTGATTGGACTCCTATCTGCACCCCTGAGCTTCGGCTGTGGACCCACGGGGTGAACAGTGGGATGCCTTGCTGCTGGTGAATTGTGCCTTCTGGCGAAGCTCGGCATGTCTCTTTGTGATCTACAAGCCGGAGTATGAGAGGACTCTTAGAGCAATGATACCTGTCTGCTAGTGCATCGCTGAGGGAGTCTGTTGTGGCCCCGGGGCTCTGGCGTAGTCGCTGATGCCGGGGTGCACTGGGCACCGCGGACATTCTGCGACTGTGGGGGGTTGAGTGGCGGAATCCCGCGCCGAAGGGCACCTTGATCTCAGACAGTGCATCATATGCACCTTATCGTACGCCTCAGTCCTCTGCTAATCCTGACCTTTGGGTGTGTCTTTATACTACGCCACTAGCCCGTGTTGTTTTGCGGGTGCTATAATGGGAAAACCCAGAGCGGACAAGCCTCAGGCACAACTTACGGAGACGGTGTTCCTGGACCACAGGGGTGCGGGCCCCCCGCAACTTTCCATCCAGGGGAACCACAATGATCACTCTCATCACTTTGATGAACTACTAGCAGCAATACTGGATATATAAACCACCTTGGGCGCGAAAATTGACTCTCTTAGTATTGATATGGGGTTCCTGCTTGAGGACCACAAGAAACTCAAGGGACGAGTCAATGAAGCTGAATCTGTCTTGGAGTCCCTGAGGCCTTCGGTGACCACAACGACCACCCAGCTGCAGGCCCTCCAGCAGGAGGTGGACTATCTTACAGCGCATGTGGAGGATCAGGAAGGGCGCTCATGCCACAATAATGTGCACCTTGTGGGTCTTCCCGAGCGGGCGGAGGGTCCCAGCACGGAGCTCTTCCTGGAGGAATGGTTCTGACGTGAAGTCCTGCAGGGTAAAATGTCAAAATTTTTCTCCATTGAGCGGGCGCACAGGGTCCCAGCACAAGCGCACAGGGTCCCAGCACCCGGGTGCGTTCCCTCGTCCGGTGGTGGCCTGGTTCTTCAATTATCACGAAAGGGACCGTGTGCTGCAGGTTACCAGAACTAGGGGTTCTAGGCAGGTCGACAACGCTACAGTCCAGATCTACCCGGACTACACCCTAGCCGTGAAAAGCCACCGCTCCTCCTACTTGGAGGCTAAAAATGTGCCTGAGAGATCATAATATCCAATACTGCCTACAGTACCCTGCACGTCTCTGTATTCGTCACAAGGTTGGCACGGTCTTCTGCAACACGCCCTAAGAAGCATGGGCTTGAACTGATCAGCAGGGTATGGTGCATGATCCTCCTATGCCACAGGAGGACACTTAGGGGGCGGGAATCGGACAGGGCACCCGACGCAGATACATGTGGCGCAGGAACGGGCGCAGGCCGTCAGATCGGTGGAACAGATGGGTTCTTCTACCTCATCTCCTCGATTAGACTCGGACTCCGATGCCCAGATGGACAGCACACTACGATTCACGGACTCACAGATCGAGGCATTGGCAGGGGTGGTCCGGCCTAACCTAGCAAACGGCAGACGCACTGGGTTGAAGACATCGAGTTTGGGCCTGTTCTTCATTGAGGGCCATACTGATTCATGGGAGGCGGAATGGACGCTGCCCACAAACTTTGCGATACCCTCCCCAATGAGTGATAAATAGCTGATACAGCAATTCACTTGGTTTTTCTTTTATCATATGTTTTGATTTGTGTGTTCTTGAATTTGCAGTTTAGTGCGAATAGCCCATTGCCCGTTGGCAACCAGACCTGGGGTGGGAAGTTGGGGTATTTTTGATGGTTTTGTTTTTCTCTTTTCATGCTCACACTTCAAGAGATCTGGTGCCGAAACATGTCTGAGTCCGATAGTCTGGGACTGTGAGTATATTGAGGGGAATGTGGGCTGTCACGTACAGGGAGGATCTTTGCAAAGATCTTTTACGCATCTACGTATTTGGCTCTCGGGGATTACTTCTTTCTGACCTGGAATGTGAGGGGGTTGGCGGGATGCCCCAAGCGACATAAAGTGCACTAATACCGACGCAGTCACAAGATCACGGTCGCGTTGCTCCAAGAGACGCATCTCACGACACAGACACTAGCGTCGCTCCACAAGCACTGGCAGGGTATGGTCCTGGGCTCAATGTACTTGGGCTAGGCCAGGGGGGTGCTTATTTGGGTGGCTCCTAGGACTCCTGTTCAAATTACGCACTCCAGGGTGGACCCGCAGGGTCGTTATGCTACCATAGAGGACGTGCTAAATGGATCCCCCTAGCTCTGGTCTCTCTGTATGCCCTGAACTCTGGTCAGTCCGCATACTGGGGGGTGATTTCAATGGGGTATCTCGTCTTTCAATGGGGTGATCTCGTCTTGGGTCGCTCCCGTCCCCCTCTCACAGGGGCGCAATCCGTTACACTAGCCACCACATGCGGGAATGGGTGTTTCAAATGCAGGTACATGATGTATGGCGCAGGTTACATCCACAGACGCGTGTATACTCTCATTACTCAGCACTCCATGATTTACATAGGCGGATCGACATGGTGTTTTGTTCGGATAATGCTCTACACAATGTGGTACATGCGGAGTATTTAGGGCGTGCGCTTTTCAGTCCATACACCCTTACAACTGAACCTGACCTGGGGTACTCAACGTCCTGCAATCTCGACTTGGTGCTTGCCTGGGGCAGCACTCACTGATTCCGCCTATCATGCCATCCTATTGGAGTACATCACCTCCTACTTTGAGGAGAATGAGGAGACTGCCTTATCGGTGGGGGTGGAGTGGGACACCTTTAAGTCTGTCCTGCGGGGCCATGACATCAAGACCACATATGGGACTCGTAAAGCCCTGACTACGATGCTTGCCACACATGAGTCAGGGATCCAGAGTTATGAGCAGCGTATTCCGACTGATCCCCTGCTTGCCCCCTCCCTCGCCCAGGCTCGATTGGCATATAAGAACGTGATGGATGACCTGTGTTCCTTGGATTACAGAACATATGTGGCGCGTAAGCAGGAAGAGGGAGACAAGGCCGGGAAGCTCCTGGCATGGCTCCTTCGATCTGACACTTCCCAGCCTCCCATTACCACCATATAAACGAGTGCTGGGGCCTTAGTGAACACACAGGCAGCTATCAATCTCTCCTTTTATGACTACTACACTACGTTGTGTGCAACGCCGGCCCCGCACGACCCTGTTCGCATTCAGGAATTCTTGGAGGGAGTACAGCTCCCACAGATCACCCCGGCCCACCGAGATGCTCTGGAACAGCCCATTACGGAGGATGATATCCTAGATGCTATCCAGCGGCTGGCGGTGGGCAAGATGCCAGGGACAGATGGGTGGCCGGGAGAATTTTACCGTACCATCTCTGCACAGCTAACACCTCGGCTGGTCAGGGTGTATGCTGAGGCCTTTGAGATGGGTAAATTACAGCCCACCATGAGAGAGGCAACAATGGTTATCTTACATAAACCAGGCCGGGACCCCCTTCTGATGGCCTCTTATCATCCCCTGTCGATGCTAAATGCCGATTATAAGGTCCTGGGGAAATTACTGGCTAACCGACTACTTGATACTGTCCCTCTGCTGGTCCATGAGGACCAGAATGGTTTAATTCCAGGCCCCAGTATGGGGCTGAATCTACGGCGGTTTTTCAGGCTCCTGGAGCGGGCATGGGATGGGGAGGAACAGCCTTGGATCGCCTCACTGGATAAAAAAAAAGCGTTTGACACTTTAAGCTGGGCTTACCTCGAGGCGACCCTGACAAGGTTTGGCATGGGTCCCCACTTCCTACAATGGATAAGACTATTATACCATGGGCCTCGGGTTAGGGTGAAAACGGGTTGCACTTACTCACCGCTTCTATCAATAGCAAGGGGGACGTGACAGGGCTGCCCCTTATCACTGAATATCTTTTTGCTCTGGCCATGGAGCCGTTGGCATGTAAGTTGAAGTTGCAGGTAAGGGACTGGGGTATAAGGGTCAATCAGCGATGGCACATTGTCTCGTTGTACGCTGATGCGCTGAGTTATCTCCGCAGCGAGGCCGGGATTTTACAGTCCATCATGACTCTTTTAAATGAACATGCGTGTGTCTGGATTCCAGGTTAACTGGGAGAAATCGGTGGTATTTCCAATGACACCAATGACACCAGCGCAAACGCTGCTTACTCCGCTGAAGTGGGCGTTCGACACCTTTAAATACTTAGGGGTACAGATTTACCATTTGTGGTTGGACACGGTTGATGGGAACCTAGGCCGAGCTATAACGCGAGCGCGCACGCCAATCCCCTTTTGGACGGGCCTTCTTTGTCTCCAATGGGCCGGGTAGCAATATGCAAGATGTTAGTCCTTCCTCGTCTCTTATATTTTTTCTGCGTACTCCCATATCGCCTGCCCTGGGAAACTGGAAGACCTGGAATCCCTGCTGGTATGACTGATATGGGGTCCTTCGCGGGCTCAGGTGGCCCTACATAAATCATACTAGCCAATGTCGGCCTGGGTGCGCAAAAATTATGAACGGTACTATGCAGCAGCACAATTACAGTGGCCAATGCAGTGGCTCGCCAGAAGCAGCCTCACTGAGTTGATTACTGGTGCTGTGACCTGGGATGTCCCAATGCTCCAGGAGTGGCCCTCAGGAACGGCTACGCCGACCCAGAGGCGACAAGGCAACCTATTAATGACTGCAGCCAGGAGGCACTGGGCTAGATACATGATGCCCAGGGGCCGACTACCGCCTTACGCTCCTAGTCTGTCCTTGGAATTGCTCCCTGACACGTACTCATGCCATGGGCGTCCGGAGTTGGGGGTGTGGAGGGAGAGTGGGTTGGACACAAGAGGGGATATGTTCACAGACTCGCATTTGACGACGTTTGAGGGCCTAGTGGAAACATATGGGGTGCCATAGGGCTCCTTTTTACTACATGCCCTACTGACCTGCCTGTCCTTGCAGTCCTGGGATGCTGACGGGGTGGAAACTGTTACTTCGCAATTACTGCACACCCTGCTTACACATGTCCGCTGGCATCAAGCCATAACAGCCATATACACCTCTATTAGATTAGATGATCCGCCTGTATTGCTTACACTGCGAGCGTATTGGGATGGCGAACTGTCTATTACCTTGTCGGATAAACAATGGCAACAATGTCTTACCCACCCCAAAATTATCTCGACTAACGACAGAGTGAAATATACTCAATTTAACTACCTTCACCATACGTACCTCACCCCTCACAGACTGGCACGCATGTACCCTACTGCCATGGACATCTGCCCTAGATGCAGACATCAGGGAGCCATTTATACTCACATGGTTTGGACTTGCACCACCATTCGTGTATTTTTGCAGGAAGTGCCTGCCGTGCTTACAGTGGTGACAGATGCGCGGGTGGAGGTGGAACCCCTCCACTTTCTGTTGGGAGTTACTAGACAAAACTCGACTCGCAAGAGTGTGAATACATGTCTGGACCTCGCTCTGGGTTTGGCTAAACAGAGGATTGCCATGGCCTGGAAGGCGCAAGCTGGCCCCGGGATTACTGTGTGGCTGTTGGATCTGCGGAGGGCACTGGTTTCGGAATGCATTAATCAGCGTGGGGCTGAGGCGCGGGTGCCACTACCCCCGCGGCAAACTCCTGTGAAGTGTCAGGAATTTTTAACGCGATCAAGGCCAGAGCTGCCGTGGCCGTTCCTCCTCTCTGAATTTTTCCCCCCGCATTGACGGGGATGCGTGGCTACTTGCTCCCCCGCTTGTCTTGCTGCCCCCTCCCCGGCCTAAGCATGTACATTTCTCCCCCCTCCTCGTCCATATATTCCCATGTTTACCCCCAAGTTGTACGACATCCCATCACGTCCCTGTGCTTACATCTACATCACTTTCCATCTCTCCAGACCGATAATTGTGGTTGTTATATACAGGAGATCGGCTCTTGTTCTCTTATTCAGATCATATGTGAATTTTTATTTACTCTCTTTCTTTTTCTCGATTGTTGAGCTTTTTGTGTCCGAATTCATATTGTCTCTTTCAGAAGTATGTGGTATATAATGGGACTGGATTTGTAGAGCAATGCCCGGATTCTCGTTTTTTAAAATTGGTAGTACTTTGCTTATGTTTGGTTGTGCGGTGCTGCGGAGTGCAACAGTGAGCCGCCATGCCCAGTAGTCATGGAAATGCTTATTGATTGTGATTTTCCTTCTGCTCCTACCTAAGCCATTCGATTTTCTTGCTACTTTGTATTGTAAATGGTATATCCCGATTACTATACAAATGCTCTGGATGTTACTTTGTTAAAATCAATCAAAATCATTTATTAAAAAAAAAGTAACTGAGACAACTCGAAAGAAATCTAACACCAATTTACCAAAACAAACTTTGTATCATGCGTAAAATCAGAGCTGTGGATTTTTTTATGTGTTCAAATGCAGTAAATCTTTCAAACTGGTTCCATTGAAGTCAATGGGGAAAAATACAGGTGACACTCTATCACTTGCAGGGTGAGTTCAAACAAACCCTCTTGTGGCTAAGATCATGTGGGTCCCTAGATCAAGTTCCAACAGTCGTTACTTCATTATCTTGCCCAGGAAGTCTGGGTGCAGAGGTGGCTTGACTGTCTTTGGTACTGAACGTAATCTGCTGGAGGCTCGCAGCACTTGACAAAACCACACTTGTAGATGGAGTTTCACTGTGCCCACGAAGGGTAGAGGCATTTGGGCTCCTATGACCTGGGTTTAACAGCTGGATTTCTTTTACCTTGCTTGGTGGCTCTGGGTGCAGAGGTAGGTAGCAGGTGTCAATCACTGGGGCATGTCACACTAAAGTTGCTTTACCACACACTTAACGACTCCAACTTCAGGATGCAGTAACACAGAAGCAGGGATGTTGCCGAAGTCAGTCGCTGCGAGTTGCTCTCGGGCTGGAGATGTCACTCAAGGGGTTGATCATCCAACTGGCGACCACCAAGCCTTGGCTGCAGCAAATGTAGTCCAGGGTTACTTTGGCGGCTGGAGATCAAGAGGAGTGGGGTAGTGGCTTGAAACTTGGGGAAAGCTTAGCTAACATTCCGGGCTTGCAGGACACCACTTTTCTTCAGGCCGACCCTAAAGGTGTGCCTAAGATTTAGAAGGTGTACATCTCCTGAATAGCTAATTTTTGCACCTGTTGGGCTGGACTGGGTGGGAATGGCTTTTTCCTTCAGTGGGGGACAACGTAATTACACATCAAGGGTGATGAAAGCCATTGAAACTCCCAGCCTTGACTACTGTAAACACTAGCCATCCTGGGAGGGAGGAGGTGTGACCTCCTTCCTTCCGGCCTTTGTCTCCATCCTGGGGAAGAGCTAGCACATCCCACCAGGAGGACAGACTCTTGTCTTGCCGGCAAATGGCTCAGGGAAGCCTGCCAAGGCACTGGGTCCCGGTATGCTAAGAGCGCAGCCACTCAGGGTGGCGCCCTTGTGCATGCCAGTTCACCTTTGACACAAGATTTGTGTTGGAGGTGAAAAAGAACGGTGTTTGACACCAAACATGACCCAATTTGAGGGCATATTATCAAGAACGACATTAAAATTATCACCGCTTTAGTGGCAGGAAACTGCAGCTAAAGCGGCGATAATGGGCTTGAAACTATGCCCTTGTGAATTCCCATAGAAGCCCAGGTTCACACCAGAACTTGGGCTTCTCTGGGAATTCATATGGACATAATATCAAGCCCATTATCGCCACTTTGGCGGCAGTTTCCTGCCGCTAAAGCGGTGATAATTTTAACGCCGTTCTTGATAATATGCCCCTTGGTTGTTCTATAATGGAGCTGGCTATCTCGAGTTTTCTCACAAGCCTGCCCATGTTACTCTATGGACCGCCGATCACTTAAAGTAAACATTGCTTTACAGGGTTACTATAGTGATATATATGTATAAACCTATAAATCCACAATTATAATATATTTCAATCTACCTCCTGGGCTTAGGAAGATAACCTTAAGAGTGACTTAATTGCATTAAGGCAGTGGTGTGGCTCTGCAGCAGGTGTATGCAGAGTCACTCTCAAGCAGAAAGGCTGCTGGTGCAGGGCTGCAATGGCAGTCCAGCAGACAAACTTTTACTTAGGTCACACAGGATGACAAAACCAGTGCTGCAGCCTTGGTGACACCTCCACCACCCTTGCATTGGGTACCACTGATACCATATATTAGGGAGTTATAAGGTGGCAAAGTACCTTGCCAATAGGGTGTACCAATTCACATAACTTTTTAGGGGAAAGAGCATGGGCACTGTGGCCTGGTTAGAAGATACCATTGTACAATAAAAGTCAAAAAACATTATCTAGCATTCTAAAATGAGGCAATAAGTGAGGAGACACCTGCAAAGAATCCCAGTTTCGGACACCTTTCAGCCGAGTATTGCCACCCCTTCCAATATGCACTTTTTTAAGTAAAGACTCTAATACTTCCCCATATGAAAGCAAAGTGATTCTTGGCAGTTGAGACTTAAAATGATTTTCTTGCAGTGATGTCACGTCTACCTTATGTCTGTATGATAACAATCGCCTTGTCTTCTTTGGGTTAATGAGGCCTCTCAGAACGGTAGTGATTTAGAGTGGCCATCCACTGGAACAATCGTTGCCTCCTATGTCTTTCTTTCACTTACCACTTGCTGCCCTGGGAAATTGGAGACCTTCTACGGGGTAGTGTAAAGATAGGATTTATCATTCCGGCGCACATGCAATTGAGCTAGGTAGAATATTGCATACTGGATAATCGTGCTCTCAAGGTCTTCTTGATATCACGAAACACTGTCCTGCCTTTTTGTAGAGCAATGGTGAAACCCAGGTCGAACAATAGTCTGGCCCCCCTAATGGTTATGGTTGCTCTTGTTCCTGGCCAGACAAGGCAAAATGTAATGGACATTAACCAGTCTTGCTATTATGGATCTTGGTAGGGCCCCCAGTGGTAATCTGCGGCATAATGAGCTATACAGCCTCTCTGCAGCACACCTGGCAGAGGGGCTATCTTGTCTAAACAAGTTGGCCAACTGCAACTCTACAACTGTTTCAGATTTACCCATGTACTTTGTCTAAACTAGGCCCAAAATGCTTATATTAATGTTAAGGAAACTAGTTTCTGGATTTTTTTTTTTTAGGAAGAATGGTTTAAAGCACTCTTTCCATCTTGAAAACTTTGTCAGTAGAGGTATGCACTCAGTCATCAATGGCCGAGATGCATTGCTCAGCCTTGTCTAGGCCTGTGTCCGTATTTTTGGGTGTTCCAACAATTGATTCAGTTGGTGTCAGAGAATCAAGCATTCCCTCTATTGACTGCAAGCTACCTTCCTCTATAGTAGTCAGAAATGTGAATCCTCTTTTTAGGGATCTTGCTTCCATCGACACATGGCGTCTGGTCTGGTGTCTCCAATACCTCTCCCTGTGACTGATGACTTGTTTTTAGGTCGAGCGACCTATCTCAATGCGCATGCGCATTGAGCGGGAGCTCGATATATAGCAGCTTAAACAGAGCTTACCGAGATCAGGCGATTCCCAGGCGAATTCTTGAAGTGCATGTGAAAGCACGTGCACAATGCCACCAGCCGCTTGCCTGCATTACCACATCAAAGGCGGCCGCGTCTCAGGCCCCTGCTGCTTCACACCCTCATGCCGCTCTCCCCACTCCGCCCATATTTGGAAGCCAGCGCTCTGAGCCGGGATCACTGAATCTTTTACTAGCATACATTTCAGCCAGCGCTCTGAGCCGGGATCACTGAATCTTTTACTAGCATACATTTCAGTCTCGAAAACAATCCAATTTGCTTTGTTTAAAAGCCTTGCTTTTGCGCTTCCAACATCTTTTTCTGCATCCTCCTTTCAATTGCCATTTTACAATCAATTTGAGCTCAGTTTTGTTAAAGTTCTGTCCTGAAAGACTGCAATTGACCGAGTGGCATGTAAAAACACATATGTATTTATGTGCAATATTTGACAAGCTCTATGTCAAAACTGCACTTATAGTCATGTAATCTGCAAACCGTATTTTACACAATACAGTCAACAGTTTCCTTATACTTTGCAGCAAGTTCACTCCTTCTGGCCCTTGTGGTGCCTCGCACAACTACCACAGTGCTTTGGAACAAACGAGTGACACATGAGCGTGCATCACGTTATTCAGTAAGGAAGTTTTAATCTCATCAACATGTCGGAGACATTGGAGCACCACCAACATTCATCCAAATAAAGATTTTCCCTCCAATTCCACAGTTTCTCCGACATGTTAGGGCAGCTGCTGTGCCAGCGCATCTCTCCTTTACTAGAGAAATCAACAGGTCCAACAACGCTTCACACCCTCATGCCGCTCTCCCCGCTCCGCCCATATTTGGAAGCCAGCGCTCTGAGCCGGGATCACTGAATCTTTTACTAGCATACATTTCAGTCTCGAAAACAATCCAATTTGCTTTGTTTAAAAGCCTTGCTTTCGCGCTTCCAACATCTTTTTCTGCATCCTCCTTTCAATTGCCATTTTACTATCAATTTGAGCTCAGTTTTGTTAAAGTTCTGTCCTGAAAGACTGCAATTGACCGAGTGGCATGTAAAAACACATATGTATTTATGTGCAATATTTGACAAGCTCTATGTCAAAACTGCACTTATAGTCATGTAATCTGCAAACCGTATTTTACACAATACAGTCAACAGTTTCCTTATACTTTGCAGCAAGTTCACTCCTTCTGGCCCTTGTGGTGCCTCGCACAACTACCACAGTGCTTTGGAACAAACGAGTGACACATGAGCGTGCATCACGTTATTCAGTAAGGAAGTTTTAATCTCATCAACATGTCGGAGACATTGGAGCACCACCAACATTCATCCAAATAAAGATTTTCCCTCCAATTCCACAGTTTCTCCGACATGTTAGGGCAGCTGCTGTGCCAGCGCATCTCTCCTTTACTAGAGAAATCAACAGGTCCAACAACGCTTCACACCCTCATGCCGCTCTCCCCGCTCCGCCCATATTTGGAAGCCAGCGCTCTGAGCCGGGATCACTGAATCTTTTACTAGCATACATTTCAGTCTCGAAAACAATCCAATTTGCTTTGTTTAAAAGCCTTGCTTTCGCGCTTCCAACATCTTTTTCTGCATCCTCCTTTCAATTGCCATTTTACTATCAATTTGAGCTCAGTTTTGTTAAAGTTCTGTCCTGAAAGACTGCAATTGACCGAGTGGCATGTAAAAACACATATGTATTTATGTGCAATATTTGACAAGCTCTATGTCAAAACTGCACTTATAGTCATGTAATCTGCAAACCGTATTTTACACAATACAGTCAACAGTTTCCTTATACTTTGCAGCAAGTTCACTCCTTCTGGCCCTTGTGGTGCCTCGCACAACTACCACAGTGCTTTGGAACAAACGAGTGACACATGAGCGTGCATCACGTTATTCAGTAAGGAAGTTTTAATCTCATCAACATGTCGGAGACATTGGAGCACCACCAACATTCATCCATATAAAGATTTTCCCTCCAATTCCACAGTTTCTCCGACATGTTAGGGCAGCTGCTGTGCCAGCGCATCTCTCCTTTACTAGAGAAATCAACAGGTCCAACAACCCCCACCCCGAAGCAGCCATGATAGTTCCTGGACACCAAAAGGGACCAGAGGCAAAAAAAAATGATGAACCAAATCAAAATTAGGTTCCTAAAAATGTTTTTTGTTTTTTTTAAAGTAAAAGGCTGCACATCTGGATTCTGATTAACACAATTAGAATGAATTGTCATTGGAACCCTCACACGGAGGTTAATACTACAGACAGTCAGTGGCGGGGCCTCCATACGAGCACCCCCCCCCCCCCACACACACACACACACACTGCTGCATAGAAAGCTGGAAAATAAAATGGTTTAATACCACTTTCCTTTTCCAGCTTTCTGCCGAATGGAGAGTGCAGGGCCAGTGCGTCATTGTTGCTAAATGCAAACAATGACGAGTGGTGCCTTCACTTTGAAATGCACATGTTATTTTGGCCAACTACCTTGATACGGCCAAACCGACATGCGCAGTTCAAATTCTCCAACCTGCGTTGGAGAGCAGGCACAGGACCCCAGTGCCTTTCAAAGCGCTGAGCTAGCCTGCACCAGCCAATCCAGATGCTGCTCTGAGCAGTGTCTGGGTTGGATATCACCATATTGCAAGGGCATGTAGGTGACAGAGCTTCAAAGGCCCCTATACATTAACACATATTCCCCATAGAGACGAGAAAAATCCTTTCATACATTAGGCCCACAGAGACTATCTATAATCCACAAATTGCTGTTTTAGGTTTAACTGTATTTTATTTCATGGCCAATACATATACCATTTCCTACAACCATCTGGTCGTCGAGGAGATCAAATAGATGAACTGCAATCACATCATTTATAAACAATCCAACCCAGGTAACACCACCACCACCACCGCATCCACCAACACCACATCCACCACCACCACCACATCCACCACCGCATCCACCACCACCACATACACCACCACACCCACCACATACACCACCACACCCACCACCACATCCACCACCACTTTCACCACACCCACCACCACCACATCCACCACTACATCCACCACCCCATCCACCACCACCACCCCATCCACCACCACCACCGCTGCATCCACCACCACCACTGCATCCACCACCACCACCGCATCCACCACCACCACCACCACATCCACTGCATCCACCACCACCACATCCACCACCACATCCACCATCACCTCCACATCCACCATGACATCCACCGCCACATCCACCACCACATCCCCCACCACCACCACATCCACCACCACTTTCACCACATCCACCACATCCACCACCACATCTAACACGTCCACCACCACTTCCACCACCACTACATCCACCACCGCATCCACCACCAACACCACATTCACCACCACCACCGCATCCACCACCACCACATCCACCACCACATCCACCAACACTTTAACCACACCCACCACCACTACATCCACCACCCCATCCACCACCACCTCCCCATCCACCACCACTGCATTCACCACCACCACCGCATCCACCACCACCACATCCACCACCACATCCACCATCACCACCACATCCACCACCACATCCACCACCACATCCAGCATCACCTCCACAATGACATCCACCGCCACATCCACCGCATCCACCACCACATCCACCACCACCACCACATCCACCACCACTTTCACCACATCCACCACCACCACATCCACCACCACATCCAACACATCCACCACCACTTCCACCACCACCGCATCCACCACCACCACATCCACCACCACCACCACATCCACCACCACCACCGCATCCACCAACACCACATCCACCACATACACCACCACACCCACCACCACCACATCCACCACATCCAACACATCCACCACCACTTCCACCACCACCACATCCACCACCACCACATCCACCACCACATCCACCACCACCACCGCATCCACCACCACCGCATCCACCAACACCACATCCACCAACACCACATCCACCACCACCACATCCACCACCACCACCACCACATCCACCACCGCATCCACCACCACCATGTCTATATGTGTGTGTATGTGTGTGTGTGTGTGTGTGTGGCTGTGTGTGTAGGTGCAAATGCAATGTTCTTGGATTTTCGTCACAATAAAATACACTGAACATAATCTTCACAAAAGTTATTTACAAACGTTTAAGGGATTGCCATTATAAATTACAATAACTTTTATTTAAGTATTAATTATTTACAAAATTAAAAGCCATTGTTATTTGTAATATCAATACATCTAAGTCACGTAAATACAACACACATTGCATTACAAATGCTATAGGTGTCACATTTGCGAAAGTTAAAACTATTGACATTGTAACTGACAAAGCTATTAATTTTGCTATTTTCAAAACCAACACATAAATAAAAAAAAGTGTCATTTACAATACCAATCGCTCAAACTTTCCTAATGCGAGACCTATTGCATTTCCAATGCTTGTTATCAAAAGAAACCATTCTGTACTTATTGCCTCCGTAATCATTACTGTACAGGTGCATTAATTTAAGTATGCCTGTAGTTGATATGCAAGTTATGTATAGTCATACTGGCCGTAGGTCTGTTTCTGGACCAACCTGTGCCGCTGTGACAGCTACCCACCGGTATGTTGTGCAGCTCGCATTCTTTATTGGTAGTAGGGGCATTCCCCTCCAGTAGACATCAAAGTGCAGCCAGGAGTTTGCTGTCTGGTGCTGGGCCGCAAAGGCAAAACAAGCTAGTAGGGCAATTCCTGCCTTCCAGACATATCAAGTTACACAGCAGCAATCAGCTCATTAGTGGCATAAACACAAAAACTGTGGATTGCCCCAACAGCGTGGTCCAAGGGAGATAACAAACCCAGAGTTTGCAAAATATTGGGGTGGGGGGAGACAAGCAAGGAAACAAGCACAAAGTGCCTCAAAGCCCTGTTTTCCAACTGTTGATTATCACTTATGTCTCTCACGGGAATCACATATATTTTTCAGCCCGCAAAGGTAATCAAAGCAGGTCCTGCTGTCACCTGTCTCCCAAATCGCTCACCAGCTGTCAAATTGGCCATCGCCAGTTATAAGGACCTAGCTGTATCAGCAGTGCACTGAAACAAGATCCTCCATCGGGGTTTTTTAAACCCCCCCCCCCTTGTCGCCCACCTTCCGATGGTGTTTCAGGAGGAGGTGCAGTCCAGGTGACTTGGTCTAACAAGTCCGGCACTGCCTCAGGCTCACTAGTTGACCCTGTTGCAGCAAGACACTGAGTCTATGCATCGAAGCACGTTACCTGCCACATGCCACCAGCATCAGCCACTTGAAGCACAGTGTCGGCTTCCAATGATCCCTTAGTCACCACTCACTTCAGCAACAGGTACTCATCTGCATTATGTGCACAAAGGTCTTAGGGATACACTTCGAAAACCATATACGCCTACTTCGGTTTGCAGCGCTGATTTAGGAGTCTTCATCGATGGGCGCCTGCCCTGCCCCTCCTAAATATGGGTCGGATGGCTCTGTTTTCTTCAGAATGAGGAAGGATCTACAGTGACCTTTCTCCGGCTCTGGAACCTACTACTTGGTATTAGGCAGAATCAGCATTCTATATCTGGCAGTAGCGGCTCCCTTTCATAACAAGTGGTGGAATGGGGGGAGGTAGAATATAATACATTTTAAAAAGCACTTACCTGCTGCTGTACTGTCGGCCTCCATCTTGGGGTTCTTCTGCTCCGGTCCCGGCACACTGCAGGCTCCTAAATGCCCAATCAAGACGCTGCTGTCACAAGAGCAGCGCCGTGATTGGCTTCAGTGGGCTTGTTTAAAACTTGCCTAGGTCCTAGGATCCTGTGCCTCTACTCCACCCAGCTGTACAATACAGCTCGGGTGGAGAGAGATGAAAGTGCGCATGACGGTTTGAACAGCCTTAGACAGCGGCCAAACTGTCATGTGCACTTTACAGTGTGCACTACTTACTCCTCCCTCTGCACTCGTCATGGCCCCGTCTCACCCAGACTTGGCTGCCTGCAACAGGAAGAAGATAAAATGGTTTTATCATTTTGTTTTTCCAGTTTCTCTCTGCTGCCTGGCACTGAGCGGGGGGGGGGGGCATATGGGGTGGGAGGGGGGGCATATGGGGTGGGAGGGGGGGAGACGCTCCTTCGCCATGGAGGAAGAGCCCCTGCTGATATCTGGTAAAAAGAATGCAGATGTTTTCTGATACTCCATCAGAGACACTAGTAGAATTTGAGGAAAGTTGAGTGTGTGACCTCATTTGATTAGCAAGACAATCCAGTCCCGAGTGCCTTCTGCCTAAAAGATATGCATGCTTCTTTTTAGGTCTCGTCCTTTACCATTGCGAAGCAATGGGAAATGGGGGAGAATTATAGTGCTTGATCGGCTAGTGAAACCACTGGCGTTTCTTCACAATGCATGTGAGGTCACGTGGCCACAAAGCGGGTCACGTGACCACACAAGCACGAGCATCTCCCTAATCCGCCTGCCCCCACCAGGCTCGCATTCCCGCCCCCTCACCAGGCCGCACATCTGCCTGCCACACTTCTCCTCCCCTCGCACGCATTCCGCTGCCCCTCCTTTCTCCCCCCGCCAGAAGCCTCGCAAAATCACCCCTCCTGCTCTACCTCCAAATAACGCCTCTCAGTCGTCTTCTCTCTTGCTTCCCTCCCTCTTCCACCCTATCCCATTGCCAGGGCTCCCGCAGTCTTTTTTGTCTCCTCTCTCTCGCTGTATGTCCCCTCTCCCTCTTCTTGCCTTGTTTTTCTGGCACTCGTCCTCTACTCGTCTTAAGCTCCGTGCCCTTTTTCCGACAGCTGACCCCCCCCCCCCCACCCCCCCCCCCACCGCCAGCTCTGCGGCACAGAACCAGTAACATCCAGCGAAACCTTAATCTTGTGAAAATGAAAGTGTTATTAAGAAAGAGCAGATAATTACTGTGGCTTCTTAAACACATGGTTTCGTGTCCCACAACGTATTTGCTGAGATTACTTGGAATAAAAGAAGGCGTTCAATAAGGATTGAGAATGCGTGTCAATTTGCCAACACCCTTCGAATTTTTTTTACTTTTTTTCCAAATTTATCTTTGTTCGGTGAGACATCGTAAACCGCGCCTCCTTTGTAGCCGATGCCGCAGCGCTATCGTCCGATGAACTATTGCAACGTTTCATTTGGAGCTTTACAATGCTTTCCTGAGCTTCCTAGTTGGCATCATGTTCTTGTGCTGTAACAAAGTCCCTTTTCATTAAATAATCTTCCTCAGTTGGAGCACGTGACCAGTCGTCACAGATGGTTTAAATTACTTGTTTTCTCACGGCCGCCAGGCCGTGAGCTACATCAAAGGCTCCCCGCCCCCTGCTTCACGGACGCTTCTCAGGCCACCAGCCTGCCCAATATATTTATTTTGCATAGCTCTGTCTTGTTCACTACGTTTCCTTGGGTGCATGGACGGTCCAGCAGAACAGACTTTCTGTGGTGGTTGGTGTCCAGTTTGTGCTTACATTTGACCTTAGTGATGCAATATGAAAAAATCCTGCTTATTTGTTTGCAAGGCAGACACGCATGCTCCTACGCGTTCTTAAAGATGCTACAAAAACAGACAGTCCCTAAAAAAAAGTGTCTACTGTGCTATATTTTACTTTGTACATCTTGCTAGTTCACCCCTTGAACACCAATTTTCATCGCCTAACTCCTGTTCAAAACACTCTTTTTCGACGGTACAGCTTAACTTTACTGATTCAGTCTCTTCTGCAAATTGGCCCGTCTCCCAGATTACGTAACATGTTGATGTGTTCTGGAATGTTTCCTAAGGAAGCTGGAACAAGGCGTCCAACGTCTCTAAATTAGTACTAAACATTCCCCATAACAATAAGAGAGACCAGTTGGCTTTGCCAAAGCTTAACTGCGCCATGGGTCCATCTTGGCCTTCCACTGGGAGAAATGACCCCATGCCTGGTTTTCGGTTACGTTCCCGATGTGCTCATGTCCTCAGATCCGTGCCTGGACCCGAGCGATGAGTCACGGATTCTTGTAATCTGGTTTCTTTTCGTGTACAGCTCTAACTGGTAAAGATGGCGAGGCTTATTCTGATGACGAGTTCATGCTAAGTGGCTCATTTGTTAAAGTCGTTTTGTGTCATTATTATTCGAAAGGACGCTTCCTGAGTTCACCAGGCAGCTCGTGGGGTAGTTAAACCTTTTATGTGAGTTAAATACGCTACGCTATAAGGATGGGCATTGATAACTAACTATATGCTTAGAGCCCGCAGCGTTTACTCTTTCAGATCGGTTACACTTTCAGACCTAACACTTAGTGAGTTTGAAGTGCTGAGGTTATGCTACAGTTATTTATATCCAGCTTTATTTCAAACTTTTCTCTTTATGCAGAATTAATTGTGCGATCATTTTTCTTTTCCTATACATTTTCGATTCCTTATCCAGCAGTACCTACTGTGGTGTTTGAGAGCATACAGAAACCTAGAAGCGCTCGCCATACGGTGGCATCCAGTGTGAAAGCCCCGGATCTGCATTTGGGCTGTCCAGCAAAGGGCTCAGTTCAGGTACTTGATACTCGCCGTGTGACCCTGCGCAGATCACATTCTGTCAGTGTGGCGCCCTCGCTCACCTGTTCATTAGCATTGGTCATGAGTCCGTTTCTGCAGCATGCTTGTGGCTCGGGGTGCCTCTCACTGCAACAAGCTTAATTTCAGCGGGATCTGCCCGGACGCTTAACATTCTTTAAACTATTTTTCTTGAAACATTGTTAACACGTTTGTTTTGCTTCCTTTTCTATGTTATGGACATTATAAATGACTAGTTAAGAATATAACTATACTACGTATCCTGCCTTTGAAATAGCCTTGCGAGAGCCCACTCTTTTACAGTTCCTGTAGGCATACGCAGCACACTTCCCCCACTTCAAATAAAGCCAAACTTTAGCACAAATGTGATCCCGGCCTCCGGCGCGCCTATTAACATAAATTAACAAGTTGCTTTCATGAAGCTTCACAGGAACCAGACCACCGATGCCATGTGAACAGCAGGCAGCCACAACACATCTCCCCCACTACTCCTTTCTTCCAGGCCATGTTTTGGGGCCATTTAGTGTTCGCATAGATACAATCAAAGACCTGGCAGCTCCAGCCCTTCACTGGGGCTACAAACCTATTGCAACCTCTGTAAAGCCGTTCTAGGTCTGCATATTCACCAAAACCCCTGCTCCAGCAACTCCTTGTTTAGTCGTTTGACCGTGGTTCAGCTGTACAAAGTCATAGGGGGATTAGTCTGACCACAGTCTGGATCAGTGGGCTATTAAAAGTGCAACTCTTTACAACAGCGAACCGTGGTGGGTGTACATAATTGTAAACAAGCACTGGCGTTGCCAATAGGTTTCGCATTTGGAAAGTTGGAGCTATTGGTTTTGTAAATGACATTTTATATTTATATATTGTTATTGACAATGCCAATAACGATATATAAATGTCATTTACAAAACCAATTGCTCCAACTTTCCTACTGCGAGACCTATTGGCAACGCCAGTGCTTGTTGCAAATAGGATACTGTCCGTAATCTACGGGGCTTCGGGCTGAATTCTTGGGGGAGTATCCTGCAAATATTGTATTTGCTTCAGCAGATTTGTTTTGGGCTAAATGCACCCTTCCTGTTAGAAAATCACAGTTTCCTTTTTTCTCGTTGACTTTGTAAGCTTTGAAAGTGCGGAAGAGCATGTAAGCAGTCTCCTTAGAAGGAGTAGAGAGGGGACACTCACATATTAGCCATCACATGAATGCTTCATACTTCTCGAAAACTTGATCAATGGATGGAGAAAAAGCCTTTCTGTCAAATATTAAAATCATTGGTTTTGTCTTAAATATCCGATTGCAAAAATGTTTGCATAAGTAGACGTCAAGGCATGCAAAAAGCAGAAAAGTAATGCATTGAAATGCCGTACTCAGACTGAACCACTGATAATTACACAAAATGCATTACTTTTTCAGGCCATCCCCTCCATGAGTGGGAAAATAAGTAATCACAGAAGAGCTTCAACTTTACTGGGCCAGATCTTTGAACTGCAAAAACAACAAGTGATGGACTGAATGTGGATCAATGTCACACACTCCCCCAGTCAAAAGATCTGGGCCCAAATCCATCGTTTTTTTGCACTCCACACCACCCTGGGTTAGACAATGGCGATATGCAAATCAGCTCTGACCCTGTTGCCCCATGGGAACAGTCCAGTCCGAACTACAAAAGCCATGTCCTTCCCAGAACGGAATCAAGCATCCGAGGACCGGACCGGTTTCGAGGTAACACCTCTCTTCAGCCCGGCTAGCTTGACTCCAAGTGGTGTGGAGTGCCTGGGACCCACGTCTGGGCATCCCCAGCGCACTTAGGGCGGCAATTGCAAAAACAACAAGTGATGGACTGAATGTGGATCAATGTCACACACTCCCCCAGTCAAAAGATCTGGGCCCAAATCCATCGTTTTTTTGCACTCCACACCACCCTGGGTTAGACAATGGCGATATGCAAATCAGCTCTGACCCTGTTGCCCCATGGGAACAGTCCAGTCCGAACTACAAAAGCCATGTCCTTCCCAGAACGGAATCAAGCATCCGAGGACCGGACCGGTTTCGAGGTAACACCTCTCTTCAGCCCGGCTAGCTTGACTCCAAGTGGTGTGGAGTGCCTGGGACCCACGTCTGGGCATCCCCAGCGCACTTAGGGCGGCAATTGCAAAAACAACAAGTGATGGACTGAATGTGGATCAATGTCACACACTCCCCCAGTCAAAAGATCTGGGCCCAAATCCATCGTTTTTTTGCACTCCACACCACCCTGGGTTAGACAATGGCGATATGCAAATCAGCTCTGACCCTGTTGCCCCATGGGAACAGTCCAGTCCGAACTACAAAAGCCATGTCCTTCCCAGAACGGAATCAAGCATCCGAGGATCTTTGAACTGCAGCCTCAAACCTATAGTAATGCAAGTGCTATACAAAGATAGAACTAAAAATACCCATTCCGCCCAGAGCAACTTACTTAGCATAAAATGGTGGATGGGAATGCTTGCACCATTCTAAACCTATTGGTTATAATCTAAAGCACCTTCCATTCCATTTGTAAGCTTAATTTGTTGTTCAGAAAGGATGTGGCCTACTAGTTCTGGTCGGACTGTCCCCTTGGGGTCATGGCCAACATAGATTTGCATATGCTTGGTCCCTGTCTATAATGCCACTGACCAGCTAAAATGGAATGCGTCTGGAGTATTTACCAGTGGTTAAGAACTGATTCAAGAAGCACTTCCTGCTTAAATCTGTGAACGTAGGCAGACCCATTCATGGCTCTAGTACCGACATCTGTTATATCATTAGTAATCTGCTACTTTCTTCAGATGGCCCACCTATACTGTCCAGGAGTCTCAGCAGGAAGATCATATCAAGAATGCTAACATTCTGGGAATTAAAGAGGAAAACTAGAGTGGGACATTCATTTTCATAAATGGTCTGAGATTCTGGGTGATTACATCCCTTGATTTTCTTATGCTTTTACAATATGAAAATAAACTGTGCTTTGTGTCACTTTGTACATATGGCGTTTGAAACAGACGTTTTAGTGGAAATGGAGGGAACCTCTGACAGAGTCACAATGGCTAGCTAGTCTATGGCACAAGCTAGCTCTACAGAAGTTCACCCAAAGCATTCAAGGCACCAAAGCACAATTTGCAATTTGAAGAGCACTGATCCCCCTTGATAGACCACTTGATATCAGTGACGGGGGAGGGGGTTGGGGGATAACTGTCCTCGTATAATTCAAGCTCAGCATTTGTTTAGCTTTAGCAAAAAATAAAAGGTGGAAATACATAAATTGAGATGAAACCTGGAGATTTTGATTCTGAAATAGACCGCTGGGCCTAGATGGCAGTCCAAGGGTTGGGAAGAGAGAGTGATGTAATTAATGTCTTTCAAGGTATACAAAATGTTTCTTTTCTGCTAGAGATGACTAGTGTAAATAGGTAAGTTCATTAACAGTCAGGCACCAGCCAGTGTAAAGTGGTACTTGAAGACAAGTCTGTCGCTGCAGATTACAGACTGTAGGCATTTTTTTCTAGTGGAACCTTAATACAATGCATCATACCAAAAGGCCTGACTTAAGTTTTGTGTCATTAAGTTTCAGCAAATGTATTTTATTATGCTGTTATGAAGCACTGTTTACGCTTCGCTTTATGGACATTTCAATTATAGAATTACTTGAACTGCTTCCCAGGAGACAACTCCAGCATCTTCAGCATACAAATTATAGAAAGGACGTAAATTGGATGAAAATATCTTCAGGAGCACCAACGTGGGATGTTGAAAAATATTGCAGATGAGAAGAAATCTTAGAAAACACCATATACATACACTAGAGTAGAAACAATGAACATGAAAGCATCAGGCAGATGGAAAACACTGGAAAAACCAAAAGTAAAGTTGACCAGTTAGCTCTACAAAGAGATGCATGAAAAATACACATTGTAACTAGCAGACTTTTGTTTTGTTAGGAATGCCAGTCCACCAACAAAATTAAATCCCTCACTTTTTCATTGAGTGAGGTAAACTGAAAATTAAGTCTTAGTACGACATTTGGAAAGTAAACCATCACATAACAAATCTGTAAAGAAAATGTTTTATTTAAAGTGTTAAATACCATCACCAGAATGAATTTGATTTACATTAGTTGGTTTTCATTACAGGCCTATTCTGCCCTTATTCTCCCCAACTGTATGTCCATTTGCTTTTAAAACGTACTATGTACAAGACAGCAGTGGTCACTGGAATAGTGCTATTTACACAACTAAATCATAAAGTTGCAGACATTATGTGAATTAAAAAAAAATACATCCACATTTAAATAAATACTGCATAAATGACAAATATGTACACATTTTCATAATGGTCATGTTCTCCTTAATAAAATTAGAAACAAGATTTTATTCAGGGATATGCACAAAATAAAGTATTACTGTGTCTCTCAGTATCAGGAAAACGTTGTATACATATATCTATAGAGATATACATATATATATTTATATATAAATAATCTATGGGATATTGTAATTGATGTCTTTTGTATTTTCATGTTGCTGGTACATAGGTATCTAAATTATTTCAATACACATCATTTCAGCAGTTCTCTCATCCAGTTTACATTGATACGTTATCTCAGTACTGCATCAAACGACACATAGTCATGGTACGTTATACTGTACCATATAAAAGTAAAAGGCATTTTAAGTGTTACCCATTGTTCCAGTTGCACTCACACGAGGCAGAGATAGTTCACAATGGGTAGCATGTGAAACTATATTGACAAACAAAAAGAAACACTCTGTGTGCATGGTTTTAATTGAAAGGTAAAATGCTATATATTCTTCAAAAATTATTGCAAGATTTTAACATCAAACCATGTGTACTAAAGGCATGTTCAGAACCAATAAAAGGGATGCTTTGTTGTCAGGTACTAACAACTTAAACTCTTAACAAGTCACAAGAAACATTCAGCAGCACCCAATGGTAGTTAATACCTGCATGCTTATTTTCAAGCATTACCGTGTTTTGCTTTCAGGATATTGCTGATTATATCATACAATAGCCTGTGCTTAAACAGTCTTTTTTTGCTTTCATTAGTTCAACTTCAGATAAAGCATGAACACTTTCACTGGCAAACTGGAGATTACTAACAATGTAGGTCCTAAAAATATGAAAAGTTGTACTTTGCAGCAGCAGTAGCATAGCACATACAGTAACTGTTCATGAACCCCCTCACACAGATGTGTCTGGCTTAGTGCAAATTAAAGAAAAAAACGTACATTTACTTCCTGATAATGTCACATTCATATTTATTTTTTTACTCCAAAACTGTTGAAAATAACAGTACTTCAATCCCTGAATGAACAATGCTGGGTGCTGACAACAGATGTTTTAAAAACAACTGACAATGATCACATGATTCCAGTATTTTGCTGTAGTATTCAATTTGAGGGTGAGAAAAAAATGAAAGTTACCATGCACTGTACAGTAAATTGCAAAAAGTTCAAATATCGCCTTTTGTTTTAAATACATGCTGAATTACTTCAATGTACTCCCAAGACATGTTGCAAAATCCATTTCAACATGCTTGAATTAAAGAAAGTTCTTAACAATTTTTTTAATTATTCAGCAATGCAGAAACATATCTGCACCACTGAACCTGATGAGGGCATAAATAAGTGTTAGAACAAGGGCAGCAGTTTTAGAATACCAAGGTCAAATAGGGGACGGTAAAATAAGAAAGTGATAGGTAAGAGAAATACTTGATATTGCAGTAGGAAAAGAGAAGAAAATATAACAGAAAATGTATAAAGAAGTATACAATTTGCACATTATGTTGAACTTTACAAGGCATGTACCTTTTACATTTAAATAAATTTATTATGTTACATTTATGCCTTTCACATGAACAGAATTTTAAATAGTTTCTAAAAAGTATTTTTCATTTTTATTATACGTCTGCCAAAACACAGACTTTGATTGGTTCAAAGAATGGTAACATGGTATGTCTTTGTCTCACACTGTGGCATTCTCTCCCCTTCAAAAACCATGCACTAGTCAAATTTATTTTTTAAAAATAATATAAATTGTTGAAAATGGCTGATTTCTTTTTTATTTTTTTGCAAGTTGCAGCCCCAAGAAAATAATTTAAGTGTTCAGCTAAATCTGTGTCCATGCAAAAAAGTTTTTTTAATATCATACAGTACAGTATGTATCCACAGAATCGGTTTTCCACAGAGGGTCCATCACATTTTGGGTTTCACTGCAGTGGTAGGAGGAGATATGATGGCTGCCACAACTGATTGTGCATTTTCCAATAATGATTGGGATTTTTTAGTTTTCTTTTAACAACTGTTCCTTATAACACTGGAATTCCCACATTCCTGGCAAACTCTTTCAGTATTTCCTTCCGGGGCCTCCTCCGTGTTTCACTTGGAACACAACATCGGCGGCGCAGCCCTCTGTGTGTGGCATAGCCAGGCTTTAGGGTAGATACGGAACGAAAAGGGAGCAACAAAATAACGTGCCACTGGAATTCACTTTTGTTGCTGGACTTCACCTTGGTTGCATGAAACTGGTCAATTCGCTTCGCTTTATTAACCCATGGCTTCAGATTGGACTACAATTGAGCATCACTGAACTTCAAACCCAAAAGTCCTCTCCTGCGCCACTCCTTCACCGGACAGCCTTCTTTAGGGCACAATGTGTGCAACTTCCTCTGAGAATACAGGATCGCTTTGTATCCCTTGGAACAGGCTCAGAAGACACAACATTAAGCATGCAGTGTTACCAGGGTCTGTGACCTGTATTTTTGTAACGCTGGTTGCAATGACAAATGTTTACACAACTGCTATGAGCGAGCATAGGAAGGTCCTGTTGAACTTTCAAGAGAAGACTGAGATGCCCTTCTAGTTAGAGGGGCTAACGTTGGGTCCACTAAGGAGGAAGGGGGAAAAAGTTTGAACCAACCAATCACCATATTGGACAGGTCCAATTCATCTAAAAGTATCTGTGCCACACCCATGAAGCTTTTGTGATCCATACGTCCATAATCTCCCCAAACGATTATCTGTTGGATAAAAAAAGCAGTGAGAAATAAATAATTTTTTTTTCATAATTTAAAGTTGGTAATCAGTATGAAAGACGTCATGCGTCAAGGAAAGTGGACAACACAACAGATTCTGCTAATAACCAACTGACGTTACCAAGAGTAAATATACAACATTTTATTCATTAACAACGAGTTAGTGATCAGTCATGCAGAGCTGCATAATGCTGTAGTAATTTCTAGGCAGTCACACGTACCGGCCATCATATTTTTTTTTTCTTTTAATTCTGCTTTTGATTACACATTTCACACCCTCTCTGCATTAAACAAACGTCATTTTCAGAAACTAACAACTTTTTACATAGTGGACAAATGCCTTTTCTAAAATCAAATCACAGTCTGACTCTTAACAGAGAACTAAATAACGCATAAGATTGTGGGGCCAATTGTATACATCAAGACCACTCAGGTCAGTTTTGAGCCTGAAAAAAAGTACGTTTTGATTACCTATTTGCAAGGATTTTGTATAAGCCTTTCCATTGTGAAAAGAACCTGAATAAGACCATGTCATTTCTTACATTATAATAGCAGTATTAGCTGTAGATATTATTTTACTCTCTACAGCACATGCATATGGCACCTTTATAGATAATTCAGCAGGTCCCAGGTCTGGAAAGGGTTTAGCGCTTCTGGGAGTGCACTGCAAACAAACAATGCAGTGCCACAAATCCAGTGAGCCCATCCCACGGGAATGCAGGACTTTGAGTACCCTTATTCCCAGCTGTTGTCATCTAGATTTAATAAATGTAAGATTTTCAACACGAATTTCTGGACTTTCAGTTTGCTTGTGTAAACTCAGAGAAAACAGTGAGCAAACATTTTAGTGATATGTAGGTCAGTTTACAAATTTATTTTATGCATTTACACTGTGAATTTAGGTAACAAAACACTTGCTAGACAAATGTTTTGTGTTCCTGTTGGCCACTAATAACATTTTGACCACAATGTGGTTAGTGTGAAGTTTCACAATATTCGTTTTGTTTCAAAAGGTTACATGGTTTGTTTTTAAACAGCAATCACTGGTAAAAACGTAAAGCGTATATCATGTTTTTGTGAGTAACTCAATACAAGTTTTGGAAGAGCAAATAAAGATGTAAGACATCAACAATTCCAAGATTTGTACTAAAAATAAAATAATTTGTAAAATGGGGCTTTTGGGGGGGGCGAACGTCCACCGGGAGGCCTGCTGCCCCCAGGGGTTTTTGGGGCCCGGAGGGGGTGGGGGAGAGAATTGGACAGCAGCGCTGGGGGTTTTGGCTGCTTGGGCTGGCGGCGGGCGTTTTTGGGCTTTCCTTGGGCTGGGGTTGGACTGGTTGGCCTGGGGGGAATTAAAACCAGCCATTTTGTGTCACTGACAATTGGTCATTTGGTGGCAGTGACACAGCAGCTGGCGGAGAGTTTGGACTTGAGTTTTTTTTAGTTGTTTTGGCGCATTGGTTACTGTATTGTAGGCGTTTCGCGGTTGCTGGTGGTGCTTTGGCTGGGAGCTTGTTGTTGTCGGGCAGGTGTGGCTTACTGGTTGCTGTGCGGGTCCAGAGGCTGCGGAAGCAGTGCGGGCGGAGCTATGGCCGGAATGGCGGATTCCCGGGTGCAGGAGGCATTGCGGTTGCTGGTGGAAGCGGGCTGCATGGACTTAGTGCGGCCTGACGTTCAGGTAAGGCCGCCGCGGCACGCCGCTGCGAGCGGCGCCGCGGCGGCTGTGCTGGCATGTGAACCTCCGTGGTCACAGAGGGTTCGTGGGGAAGGGCGGAGGGGCGGCAGGGAGCGGGTGGCGGGGACGGGCGGCGCTGGTAAAAGGTGGGCGGGGAGGGCTGCAGGGAAGAAGGGTGCGAGGGCCGGCCTGAGTTGGAATTTGTGGGCGCTGCCGGGTTCGGGGAGAGGCGGTGGGAGGGAATGCGGTCGGAGGGGGAGAAGGCCTGATGATAGGGGTCGGGGAGGGCCCGGTGCCACAGGGAGGGGGGCCGGCGGAGGAGCTGATGGACGGACGGGGGCAGGGAAGGGGGAGGGCGGATGCGGAGGAGCGGGAGGGGCGGGGAGACGGGTGGGTGGGGTCCCCTTTGTTGATTGAGGAGTCTGACATGGATGGGGAGGGAGGCGGGGAGGGCTGGACTGGGGGTCATCTTCTGGGGGGGAGAGTGTGGTGGGGCCGAGTAGGTCGCCACGGGGGGAGCTGGTGGAGCGGGGGTGGGGTCGCATTTGGGGGGTGCGGGGAGGAGCGAGGGGGAGGGGGTGCCTGGGGGACGTGGCGGATGGGAGGACGGCGGGGGGGGCAGAGTGGGGTGGGGGTGCGGGCATGTGGTGGGGAGGGGTGAATTGGGGTGGGGAGGCATGGGGGAGCCACAGCGGTCAGAGTGGGGGGTCGGGTTGGGGTCGGGGGGCAGGGGAGTGGTGGTGGGAGCGGCCGGCAAAGAGGGGGGCACTCCGCGGGATGAGGGAGGGGCTCGCAGAGGGGGTGGGGGGTGAGTGGTGATTTTGGGGGAGAGGGGGTCCGTTTTTCCCCGGCATGCTGGACTCCACATTTTTCCCTTGGCAGGAGATGTTGGCGAGGTGCTCGGGAGAGCAGCATGCGGCACCGGACCACCGAGGGGGGCGGTCGTGCTCCAACGAGGGACCAAGCGTGGGAGCACGTTGGACGGCGGGGCAAAGGTTCCCTGCTTGCCCCACCCCGAAGGGTCGAGACGGCCGCCGGGGGACGGGGAGTGCGAGTGGGCGCCGAGGAGCAAGCTTCAGGGTCATGTGCAGCAGATGGACGGAGGGAGAGTGTGGATTTGAATGCGTTGATGAGGGTGTGTAGGGAGAAGGCGGGGTTGAGCCGGCTGGAGTCCCTAGGGGCAGGGCCGGACTGGCTACCGGGCAGTTGTGTGTGCTGCCGTGCTGGGGGCTAATTTCGTTGATGGGGACCTGCAGGTTCCCATCAACGAAATAAGCCCCCACCACAGAGAAATTAGCCCCTAGCTCAGCAGCACACACAACTGCCCGGTAGCCAGTCCGGCCCTGCCTAGGGGGCGGCCAGGAGAGGCAGGTACTACAAGGTGATGGGGAGTCTGGGGAGGGGGAGATTCGGGTGGGGGAGGGGGACAGGAGTAACGTTGTTGGAAGTGTATTGCAGGTACGCCCACGGCAGGACGCGCCCAGAGTGACGGCCCCCCCGGCTCCACTGGTTAGGCGGCGGGATCCAGTTTGGACGTCGACCTTGACGCCAGGTAAGATTGGTGACGGAGCAGGGTGCGGTTCGGGCAAGCTGTGCGCAGGTGTCAGTGGGTACGGATACTGGCGGGGAGGACTTGGTGCGGCTGGTGAAAGGACGCTATGTGAAGGACACGGGGTGGGCCCGGAAAGGGTGGGGGCGTCGGAGCAGGTAGCACCGGGGCAGGCACTGGTGGGGGTACAGCGGCGGGTAGTACGCAGACGATCTGGACAGCCGCCGGGGTGAAGGAGAGTTGCGTAGTCCCGGTGCCCAAGCTGCCTTACATGGGGGTGACTAAGCCGCTAGGGGCCTATTTGTCATTGGCTACAAAAGAAAAAATATGGAATAGGGAGTATGTCGAGATTTTGAAGGTCCTTCACAGGAAGCGGACTTCTAAGGAAGGGTCGAAGGAGGGGGAACAGGAGTTGGCCAGCCGCCCCAAGGTTCCGCTGACGATTGATAATTGGTCGGCGGCGTTCTTAATATACGCTAGCGTATATTGCAAAAAATATCCGGACAGGGCCATAGCGTTGTTCAAATACATGGATGTGGTCCGGAGGGTACAGGTGACATACGGCGGTTATGCCTGGTCACATTATGATGAGGAGTTTCGGCCGAGGATGGTGTCGGACCCGGACACGAAGTGGGGCGAACTGAACTCCGACTTGTACCAGCAGACAATGGGCGGGGCAAAGTTCGGCCGCACCATCTAAACGGCCAGCGGTTTGCCGCTCACGCCGTCCCCCTTTTTGGCCCGCCGTACCTGGGGGGTGGGGCAAGGAGAGGGCGCCAGTCAGAACACGGTCGGGGCCTGCTGGGATTTCAATAAGGGCGCGTGCGGTAGGCAGGTGTGCCGTTTTCGGCACGAGTGCTCAAAGTGTGGGAGGCGACACCCAGTGGTGCGCTGCTGGGGAGTCAGAGGTCCCCCAGGACAGCAGCCTGTGGCGGCGGGGAGGCAGACCGGGGGGCGGGGTGAAAGGGGGAGCGGGAGCCATGGGAAAAGGCTTGTACACCAGTTAGGCTGGATCGGCTGGAGCCTTTGCTGGAGGCCTATCCGCGGGCAGAGGACGCAGCCGTTTTGCGACGGGGTTTCAGGGAGTGTTTTCGGTTGGGGTATGAGGGTTCGCGGATTGCGCGCTGGGCGGACAATTTGAAGTCGGTCAATGATCATAAAGGAATTGTGCGGGAGAAATTGTTCAAGGAGGTGAAGGTCCCCTTCACGGAGCCGCCCTTGCCAAACCCAGCCGCGGCCGGTAGTGGGAGTACCGGCCGGGCGGTGACGTGGGGAGGGGGAGGGGTAGGGTGGGGGGTAGTAATGTCTGGAATCCGGACCTTAACAGGTAAGTAAACATAAAAATAAATTAAACGGCTTTCGTTGCGCGCACTGCATCACCAAATGCGATGCAGTGCGCGCAACGAAATTCGTTTTATTTATTTTAATGTTTACTTACCTGTTAAGGTCCGGATTCCATACATTACTACCCTCCACCCTGCCCCTCCCCCTCCCCACGTCACCGCCTGGCCGGTACTCCCACTACCGGCCGCGGCTGGCCAAACCTGATTATCTCCCCGATCGGAGTGGTGCCCGAGAAGAAGCCGGCGGCAGTTCCGGTTGATTCAGCACCTGTGGTGGCCAGAGGGGTCGTCGGTGAATGATTTCATTTCGGCAGAGCTCGCGTCGGTGTCGTACTCGTCTGTGGACGTTGCGAGGAAGATCGTATCGGCGGTCGGGCCGGGCTCCATGATGGCAAAGTGCCACATTAAGTCAGCTTTTCGGCTGCTCCCGGTGCACATGGAGGATCACCAGTTGTTGGGGATTCAGTTTGAGGGGTGCATTTTTGTCGACAAAGCGCTCCCCATGGGGTGCTCCATCTCTTGTGCATTGTTTGAACAGTTCAGTTCCTTCCTGCAGTGGGCTTTTTCCAGGCGCACAGGCTCGGAGACGGTGACGCACTATCTGGACAACTTCTTTCTGGTGGGGTGGCCCGGTTCGACGGACTGCCAGCAGCAGCTGGATGGTTTTACGGACCTGATGGGTTACTTAGGCGTTCCCCTGGTGCCAGAGAAGACGCACGGTCCCAGTACGGTGCTGTCTTTTCTTGGTATAGAGCTCGATTCGGCGGCCATGGAAGCACGCCTACCTGTGGTACAGTTGGTTAACATTTTTAATGTCAAACAAACAAGGACCCCCTGATTTGGCGTTGTCAACTCCAGCGACAGGGACAATAGATATATTGGAATTCTTTGATCAACATATAATGGCTACAGAGGAAACTCATGAAAAGTAATTAATAACTATCAGGATAAGCATTAATTAAAAAATTCGAAAATTGTTTTTGTCAATTGCTCAACATTTATTAATTAAAAAATACAAACATCTAAAATCATGATATCTTGTACACAAAGAAAAATAAACAAAACACAGATCCTAAACAATAATCTAAAGGACCCTATTCACAAGGAATACCTAATATATATGTATAAACACACAGCTAAAAATATGACAGTTATATTTCATAAATCATATTAATTTAAAAACTCAAACATTTGAATGTTACAGAACAAATCAAACAAAGTGGCATGACATCATATAGTCTCTCGACGCGCGTTTCGGCGTTCCAACAAACGCCTTCCTCAGGAGCCACACAAGTACACTAAAATATACATAGAAAAGAAAAAGCATATATAAGCACATATTTCAACAAATCTCACAATCCTCCACAATTTATTCAAACCTGTCTATAATTTGTCAAGTTACTGTTCTTGTGTATTTCTACTATTCATTCTCGGAATCCAAGAAACACGAATCATTAACATTTATAATTATATTGAAACATTTAAACATTTAAGCAATCTTATCCTTCTATACACAGTTTCATGTCCTCTTTTGCGTGTAGCCATCTCTATACGACAACTCATACATTAGATAATCCTAAGCACAAATTCATAGTTACAGAATAATTTTTTGAGCAGTTGCTAAGCGAGTAACTATAGAGGGGGTTTATTTGAATGCTAGACTCTAGCTACAACCGGAAGGGTGTAATCTACTGCTATAATAGAGGGTGTTGAGCATGTTAATCTTCAGACACCTCAAACATCCACCCTTCTAGGTGATTTCCTATCTAGACATCTCTTTTTAATATAGTGATAAGGGGACTTGAGCGGTGTTACTATCATCGACACCTATGATCTATGATCCCAGTAAGTAGATTGGTTTTAAGAAAAGTTAACTACTAAGAAACTAATAAACGCATCTTTAGATCACTATATTAAAAAGAGATGTCTAGATAGGAAATCACCTAGAAGGGTGGATGTTTGAGGTGTCTGAAGATTAACATGCTCAACACCCTCTATTATAGCAGTAGATTACACCCTTCCGGTTGTAGCTAGAGTCTAGCATTCAAATAAACCCCCTCTATAGTTACTCGCTTAGCAACTGCTCAAAAAATTATTCTGTAACTATGAATTTGTGCTTAGGATTATCTAATGTATGAGTTGTCGTATAGAGATGGCTACACGCAAAAGAGGACATGAAACTGTGTATAGAAGGATAAGATTGCTTAAATGTTTAAATGTTTCAATATAATTATAAATGTTAATGATTCGTGTTTCTTGGATTCCGAGAATGAATAGTAGAAGTACACAAGAACAGTAACTTGACAAATTATAGACAGGTTTGAATAAATTGTGGAGGATTGTGAGATTTGTTGAAATATGTGCTTATATATGCTTTTTCTTTTCTATGTATATTTTAGTGTACTTGTGTGGCTCCTGAGGAAGGCGTTTGTTGGAACGCCGAAACGCGCGTCGAGAGACTATATGATGTCATGCCACTTTGTTTGATATGTTCTGTAACATTCAAATGTTTGAGTTTTTAAATTAATATGATTTATGAAATATAACTGTCATATTTTTAGCTGTGTGTTTATACATATATATTAGGTATTCCTTGTGAATAGGGTCCTTTAGATTATTGTTTAGGATCTGTGTTTTGTTTATTTTTCTTTGTGTACAAGATATCATGATTTTAGATGTTTGTATTTTTTAATTAATAAATGTTGAGCAATTGACAAAAACAATTTTCGAATTTTTTAATTAATGCTTATCCTGATAGTTATTAATTACTTTTCATGAGTTTCCTCTGTAGCCATTATATGTTGATCAAAGAATTCCAATATACAGTTGGTTAACAGGCAGTCTGCCAGGGACCCCCAAGCTTTGAAGCTTATGAGAGTGTTCATGCTACGCTGCTTGGAGAATGACATCCTTTTTCAGGCCCGCCACATCTCTGGGGTGGACAATGACATTGCGGATGCTTTGTCTCGTTCACAGTGGCAGAGGTTCCATGGGCTAGCCACGGAGACGGAGGAGAACAAGACGCCGGTTCCGATGGAGCTTTGGTCGGTGGGAGACGCCGGGTCGTTCAACTGGTGAGGGCGTCAGTGGCGGCGTCCACTTGGAAGGCGTATGTACAGGCTTGGGAAGAATTTTGACGGTCCTGGTGCGGTAAGGCAAGGGGACCAGTGGCAGCGGGAGGAGCAGGTGGTACGGTTCATGTTGGCCTTGATGGACAGGGGTTTGTCGAGGGTGACTATTGCGGGTAAGTTGTCGGAGGTGGCGTTCATGGGAAAGCTGTGGTGGGGTTATCCGCCGTCGGCTGGGGAGTTGGGGACGCGATTGTTGGAAGGTTGGGCAAGGGAGTGGGGAGCGCAGGTGCGCCAGCCGAGGCCCATTACAGAGGACATGCTGGGGGGTCTGTTATCTACGTTGCCGTCAGTGGTCGCGATGGGGGGGGGAGACGATTTTGTTTTCGGCACTCATGTCATCGTTGTTTTTGGAATTTTTCGGGTTTCGGAATTGGTGGGCCTAAAAGGGGGACCGGGGGTCCTGTGGGAGGAAGTGGATGTACAGGCTCGGGAGGTGGCGGTGCGCTTGCGATGTTCAAAGACGGATCAACGGGGGGAAGGGACATGGGTGGTGCTGGGGCCGGGGAGTTTGGAAGGGGTGTGTCCCGCGGCATGGGGTCGGCGGTTAGTGGCCGGCCGGAGCGCGTTGGGGGGGAGGTTTTTGGTCGGAGGGACAGAGGCAGGGTGACGGCGTCTCAGGTTTTGTGGGTCCTGCGGCTCAGGTTTGTGGGACGCATTCCTTTCGAATTGGGGCGGCGACAGAGGCGGCACGGAGAGGATGGGGAAGGAAGATATCAAGCGGTTGGGGTGGTGGAAGTCGGATTGCTACAGGACATATGTCAGGATGCGGGGGGTAGATGGTGTGCATTGACATGACAGTTTTTCACCCTCTTACATGTGTGTCTTTGCAGGTGCTGTGGCGGGGCTGGCTGCGGCTGTGCTGGACATTTACATTGTGGGACACTCTTTTGTCAAACGAGCGGAGAGGGCTGAGTGGGACAAGCACCGGAAGCTTAATTTGGAACTGGATGAACGATTGTTTCGATGTCATTGGCGTGGAAAAGGGGGAATGTGTTGGCACGAGTTGATGCCGGTTTTGAATAATGTGGTTCGGGGGGGAGGAGCGGGGGGGGGTGTCCTGATGTGGTGGTCATTCATTTAGGGGAGAATGATCTGGTACTGTGCAAAGGGTTGGCCCTAGTTAAGCAAATGAAGAGGGACTTGTTGGAGATACGGAGAAGATGGGCAGGGTGTCACGTGATTTGGTCTGAGTTCATTCCCAGGAGGATTTGGCGGGGGCGAAGCGACCAGGGGCCATAGACAGGACAAGGCGAAAGATCAATAGGGAGATGAAGGAGTTCTGTGCAAGGGAAGGTGTGGGTAGGATGGAGCATCCTGACCTGCGGTACGGGGTGGTGTACTTTTTCAGGGAAGACGGGTCCACCTATCTCGGTATGGAATGGAACTGTACATTGTCCAGTTGAAGGAGGCACTTGATTTGGCATTGGGGGTGCGCAGGTATCCGAGGGGGCAGGATTCCTATGGGGTGGTCGAAAGTCGCTAGGCGGCTTTCGAGTGGCGTTTCTCCTAGTGAAAATGGGGGTAATTGTAGGAGGCCTGGGTTGTTTGGCAGGGGGGTGGGGAATACAGATGTCAAGTTATGGTTAGTTAGGTAGTGAGGCATGTTGCAGCTGGGATATTGTGTTTATGTTGCTACTTGTGGGGAACCATTTAGGGGTGGGGGTGGGGGGTTGTTGGGTGGTTTGTATTTAGTGAGGTTTAGTTTTGTTCGGCACAGGCCAAGGTTTTGGGGTTTTGTAAGGTGCACCTGCTTCCAATAAAGCGGCCTTTGTCACAACTTAATTCTGTGGTCAGTGCTTCCCCCCTCCCCTTCTGGTGGGTCCCAATGGGAATTTGGGGGGGGGGCGGCCGACCACCGGGAGGCCTGCCGCCCCAGGGGGTTTTGGGGGCCTGGAGGGGGGGAGAGAATGGGACAGCAGCGCTGGGGGTTTTGGGCTGCTTGGGCTGGCGGCGGGCGTTTTTGGTCTTTCCTTGGGCTGGGGGGACTTAAAACCGGCCATTTTATGTCACTGACCACCATTTCGGTGGCAGTGACACAGCAGCTGGCGGAGGGTTGGGCTCGATTTTTTTCCCACCCTCCCTCCCTGTATTTGGGGGGCCCTCTTCTAGGTTTTTAGGTTCGGGGAGGGCCGGGCTGTGAGGGACAATTTTTGGGGTGGTAGGTAGGGGTTTTTTTTCCAGGTGTGAGGGGTTTTTCGTCCACAGGGGTTTTCTTGGGAGCTGGTGCATCAGGTGATGGATGGTTGTGGGGTTTTCGTGTCGCTGGAACAGGTGCTGGTGTGCAATACAGGAGGTTGGCGTTTCTCCTAGTGAAAAGGGGGGTAATTGTAGGAGGCCTGGGTTGTTTGGCAGGGGGGGTGGGGAATACAGATGTCAAGTTATGGTTAGTTAGGTAGTGAGGCATGTTGCAGCTGGGATGTTGTGTTTATGTTGCTACTTGTGGGGAACCATTTAGGGGTGGGGGTAGGGGGTTGTTAGGTGGTTTGTATTTAGTGAGGTTTAGTTTTGTTCGGCACAGGCCAAGGTTTTGTGGTTTTGTAAGGTGCACCTGCTTCCAATAAAGCGGCCTTTGTCACAACTTAATTCTGTGTCTGTGGTCAGTGCTTCCCCTTCCCCCCTCCTGGTGGGCCCAAAATACAGCCCACTGTATTTTATTTTCCAAACGCTGAAGATATAAGATGCATCTAAACTTCGAGAAGTTCAAGGAGAATAATTACGAAATGCACGTTTGTAGTTTGTCTTTCTCTGTAGACTGGTAAACATTGCAATTTCTACAATATTCATTGACACAAAACAACCCCTTGCACCTAAATATTCTGATTTATCTTTAGTCAACAGCAAATCATATAACAGCACTAAAAGGCAAAAAATACACACAAACATGATTCTAGCCAAATAGAGAAAGTTACCTGCAAAACTTTTCCTTGTGGGGATTCTTCGAACGACAAAAGCTGCTGGTAAAGAGGTTCCAATGTTTTCCTTGCAACTTTTGTTTTCTTTTTGGCGATGCAGACTCCGTTTTCTAAAAGGTACACTTTTACATACGGGGCTGATGGGAAGTAAGTTTAAGAATTATTTCAGAGAGTAAACCATTTTCCGAATAATATAGAAAAAGCGTTTTGTCACAACATGCTCATTGTTAACACAATGGTTGACAGTAAATAATAAAGAGTATTCAAATGTGCGTATAGTATAAGAAGATATATGACTGTCGAGTTAAAATAATATCAAGGGACCAGTAAATGTAATATAAATGGCAGTACAAACAAAGAACGTTTCATTGCACCAAAATGCCTCGGCAGTGCCTGTATTGCTGCTTTTTCATACACATGCACCTTTCCTTGGCTTTCGGCAGACAGAGATTAATGACTGTTAGCCAATCAAATATTGGGAACACTGAAAGCCAAACAGTGACATTCACAAGAAAACGTTTATTTGAAATGTATCTCAGAAAGTATAGTATACCATGAAACTACAAAAGTTTGTTAAATAATAACTGGTGTTTATATGTATGTGGAGATTTTTTCACAGAGGTATGTTGTGTTAATCACTTATATATTTTAAATTAAGGTTGTATACACAACTAAATAATTGGCACGCTGTTTTGCGTTTCTGTTATTTTAGATGCAGCAGCACATCGGTGAAAACAGTAATGCTCAGTCATTTACATCATTGCTTTGCAATACTTTACGAAAAATTACCTGGTAGTGCTTTTGAGCCGGGTTTAGTAACAAGGCCACGGGCTCGTATCACTTCCACCTCCAACTGTCCCTTCTTTTCCACCATTCCAATTTGGATATCACCTGGATGACAAGGTTACTCATTAATATTACACAATTCACAACTGAATATAAAAAAAATCCAAATTCCTATTAAAATCCGTATTGATGAGTCCTTTCCAGACCCTTTGCTCTTTTTTTAAAGTATTTTATAAAAATTCGGAAACTTGCATGTGACCTTTTAATGCATGGTCAGCGAAATAAAAGAAATATACAGTTCAATGTATAATCACATCAATTAAAGACATGATTTCATATAAACGAAACATAAAGGTCTCAATCCTCGTAGAAAAGTTACACACTACTTATCTAGTTTCAATCAATTCTTAGTCAACAAATTCGGAACGAAGTTAGATATAGTTTGCCATCCATCTTTCCTAATATGGCATTTAAGCCTACGGGATCCTAATATCTTCCTTACCACCTTGGGGTGGGACTATGACAGCAAACCTCCTCAGCATATCAGTGGAACCTGAGCCTGCAGCGGGAGCTTCAGCTTTATCTTGTACAGAGATACACAAGTGCAAGACGGGGCAGCATTTGCAGCCCGTGGTGCACTTGTTCCGTGCATGATGCTGGTCGCGGAAGTTCTAATAACGCGACAGAAGAGTTTCACTGTTGGCCTGCTTCTGGTGTACACTGTTTCAATCTGTGCCCCTTCCAGCTTTGCTTGAGCAGCCATCACTTAGCGCCGATGTTTCACTTTCATGAATGTGCCCTGCACCCAGTCTCTGAAGTGGCGGAGTTAAGGGGATATGATGAGGGGGCGCAGTGCCCATCCAGCTGTTGGGGAAGTGTGTAAGAATACTCTGCAGAGATCACTATGTGCCCAACATTTTTCGAGGGATAATAATGACAAGAAAACTGGCCCTTAATGGAAGCGATGAAGAGATCTGTGTCTGAATTCAATTTACAGTAGCATAGAAGGGTTAATGTTTCTATTGAAAAGGACAATGTGTAACATGCAGATCTCAGATTAGTACTTTATGGCTAGTTCGGTGAGTTACTGCTATTGTCACAGAGATAATGTTGTTTCTTGTAGTTCATAAATTACAACTCTTCTAATATAGCACAGTGAACTATAAACCAGCATCGAAGAGCTGCATGCACACTACTAGTCATAGGTGTGGCGCAGTGGCCAGGGTGCCTGACTCCAGACCACGGGGTTCACGGTTCGATCCTGGTGCCAGCAGCAGGTTAGCCCAGCAACATGCAAATCTGAGAAATAGCTCGCTTAATTTTCCAGACGGCCCCCAGAGCTGGAACACCTCTCCGGAGGTAGCTGTGTGCTTTACAAATGCTAGTATTTCATTTCATTTACAAATGCTGGTATTTCATAGGTTTAGAACCAACCATTTGTCATTCTAAGGGTGCTAAAAAGGGCACTTTGAATCTTAATACATTCTTATTAGTGTAGGCAACCGTAACATTATTTTATGTTTTAAATCCTGAGTTTGTAAGTCAGATTTACTAACACTTTGTACTGGGGTTGTGTCATTCTCTAATGAACCAATTATGCCCATAGCCTTTTGTTGGTTCATTGGAAAAAGTTACAACAGACATCATATATCCGAAGTGCTTATGATGAAAAGTTACAATATAGGCCGGAGGGCTCAGTTATTTCTTGTGAACACCAAATGTTAAAGCCAGTAGGCCTTTAAAGGTGGATCAATCAATCAGCATATTTGTATAGCGCGCTACTCACCCGGAAGGGTCTCAAGGCGCTTTAAGGGGAGGGGTCCGCTACTGCTCGAACAGCCAGGTCTTGAGTTGTTTCCTGAAGGCGAGATGGTCCTGTGTCAGCCGGAGGTGGATGGGGAGGGAGTTACATGTCTTGGCTGCCAGGTAGGAGAAGGATCTTCCTCCGGCGGTGGCTCTTCGGATGCGTGGTACGGCGGCGAGGGCGAGGCTTGTAGAGCGTAGCTGACGGGTGGGCGTGTAGAAGGTCAGGCGGTCGTTGAGAGACTTGTGTGCGTGGGTAAGGAGCCTGAACGTGATCCTTTTGCTGACGGGGAGCCAGTTCAGGTTCCTCAGGTGGCCGTAGATGTGGCTGTGTCGGGGGATGTCCAGGATGAGTCGGGCGGAGGCGTTCTGTATGCGCTGGAGTCTTCTCTGTAGTTTGGCTGTGGTTCCCGCGTAGAGGGTGTTCCCGTAGTCCAGTCGGCTGGTGACGAGTGCCTGGGTGACCGTCTTCCTGGTTTCGGTCGGGATCCATCGGAAGATCTTACGGAGCATGCGCAGGGTGTTGAAGCACGATGAGGAGACGGCGTTGACTTGTCTGGCCATCGAGAGGGAAGAGTCCAGGATGAAACCCAGGTTGCGTGCGTGGTCGGTTGGCTTGGGAGCGGTGCCCAGGGCGGGTGGCCACCAGGAGTTGTCCCAGGCGGAGGGCGATGGTCCCAGGATGAGGACTTCCGTCTTGTCTGAGTTCAGTTTCAGGTGGCTGTTCTTCATCCACTCGGCAACGTCTTTCATCTCTTCGTGCAGGCTCGTTCTGGCGGTGGCGGGGTCTCTGGTGAGGGAGAGGATCAGTTGGGTGTCGTCGGCGTAGGAGATGATGTTGAGGTTATGCTGGCGTGCGATGGTTGCAAGAGGTCTCATGTAGACGTTGAAGAGGGTGGGGCTGAGTGAAGATCCTTGCGGTACGCCGCAGATGACTTTGGTGGCCTCGGATCGGATCGGGGGGAGGCGGACACTCTGTGTTCTTCCGGCGAGGAACGAGGTGATCCACTCCAGTGCCTTCTCTTGGATCCCGATGTTGCTGAGTCGTTGGACTAGAGTGCGGTGGCAGACGGTGTCGAACGCTGGAGAGAGGTCCAGGAGGATGAGGGCCGCTGTTTCCCCGTTGTCGAGCAGGGATCTGATGTCGTCGGTGGCTGCGATGAGGGCGGTCTCCGTGCTGTGGTTGGCTCGGAAACCGGACTGCGAGGGGTCGAGGGATCAGTTTGTCTTGAGGAAGGCTGCAAGCTGTCTGTTGACGGTCTTCTCGATGACTTTAGCAGGAAAAGGGAGGAGCGAGATGGGGCGGAAGTTCTTGAGGTCGGTGGGGTCCGCGGTTGGTTTCTTCAGTAGGGCGTTGAGCTCGGCATGCTTCCAGCTCTCCGGGAAGGTAGCGGTGTTGAAGGAGGTGTTGATGACGTCCCGGAGTTGGGGTGCGATGATGAAGTCGGCCTTTTTGAAGATGTGGTGGGGCCAGGGGTCGGTTGGAGATCCGGAGTGGATGGTGTTCATCGTGCGGGCTGTGTCTTCGGTGGTCACCGTGGTCCAGGTGCGAAGGGTGGTGGTGGGGGGCGTTGGTTCGACGGTTGGGTGCGTGGATGGTGCGTCAAAGCTGTTGTGGATGTCGACGATCTTGCGGTGGAAGAATGAGGCGAGAGAGTCGCAGAGATCTTGTGAAGGAGTGATGTCGTTGTTGCCGGTGCTGGGGTTGGAGAACTCCTTGACGATGCTGAAGAGTTCCGTGCTGTCGTGGGCGTTGTTGTCCAGTCGTTCCTTCAGTGATTTCTTCTTGGTGGTGCGGATAAGCTGGTGGTGCTTGCGGGTGGCGTGTTTGAGGGCGGTCATGTTGTCAGTGGTCTGGTCGAGGAACCAGGCTTTCTCGAGGGTGCGGCAGGTCTTCTTGGAGTCCTTGAGTTCGTCAGTGAACCAGGAGGCCTTCTTGCTTCTGGGTCTGCTGGGAGGGTTCTTCAGCGGTGCGAGGTCGTCGGCGCAGGCGGTCAGCCACTGCGTGAAGTTGCGGGCTGCTACGTTGGGGTCCGTTGTGCTGGCGGGTGGGTTCTGGCTGAGGGAGGTGGTGAGCTGGTCGGCAGTGATCTTGCTCCAGCTCCTGTGAGGAACCTGTTGCGGGTGGTGGTGGGTCGTGGTTCTTCTGAAGTTGAAGTGGACGCAGCTGTGGTCGGTCCAGTGGAGTCCGGTGGAGTGGCTGAAGGTGATGTGCTTGCTGGATGAGAAGGTGGGATCAAGCGTGTGGCCGGCGTAGTGGGTGGGGGTGTTGACCAGTTGCTTGAGTCCGAGGTTGGCGAGGTTGTCCAGCAGGGCGGCGGTGTTGCGGTCCTTGTTGTTCTCCAGGTGGAAGTTGAGGTCCCCTAGGAGGATGTAGTCAGCGGAGGGGAGGGCGTGCGGGCTGATGAAGTCCGTAATGTCTTCGCTGAATTGTGTGCGTGGTCCCGGGGGTCTGTAGACCAGGGTGCCTCTGAGGGTCGTCTTTGGGTCGGTGTGTATCTGGAAGTGGAGGTGCTCGGCGGCGGCGAAGGTGTCGTTGGAGTCGGTCGTGATGCGGATGGTGTTCTTGTGGACGATGGCGATGCCTCCTCCGGTCTGGTTGCCGCGGTCCCTCCTGATGATCTTGTACCCGTCCGGGATGGCGATGGCGATGTCGGGGGCTGAGGAGACGTTCATCCAGGTTTCCGTGAGGAAAGCGATGTCTGGTGATGTTGTTTCGAGGAGGTTCCAGAGTTCCACGGCGTGTCTGTGGACGGAGCGGGTGTTGAGCAGGATGCACTTGAGGTGGTTGCTGCTGGTGCTTGGCTTGGCGGGTGCGGTGCAGGTCCGGATGCAGGAGAAGTTGCAGGATCGGCAGCGGAAGGGTCCGTGGGTGCGTCGCGGGGTGGCTCGGTAGCATCCGGGGATTCTGCCGATGTTAAGTGCGTTGAGTGTGGCGGCGTTGTAAGTCCAGCGGGTGGGCTGGCATGCTCGGGGGCCAGGGGTTCTGGCGCTGGGCGCGGTCCAGGCGCCGACGGGCGCAGACGGGCTTGCCTTTGGCGCGCCTTCGGCGCACAATCAGCGCGCCCGCTGCGCGTGCGTGGAGGCGTCATAAGAAGGGAACCGGGAGGGAGGGTCCGCTGGGTGGCGGGAGCGGGGGGACCAATCGGCTGGCGGGGGCGGGGCCGCAGGGAGGCAGCGGCGGCGGGAAAGTTGAGTGCGGGCGGGCGGCTCAGCGGCGGCTGGGTCGCCTGCAGGAAGCAGGAGGAGCGTGGGGGCGACCAGGCCTAGGCAAGGTTCAGTGGTCGCTCCCGAAGAGAAGGTAGAGTCCCCTTAAGAAGGGAGCCGGGAGGGAGGGTCTGCTGGGTGGTGGGAGCGGGGGGACCAATCGGCTGGCGGGGCCGCAGGGAGGCAGCGGCGGCGGGAAAGTCGAGTGCGGGCGGCTCAGCGGAGGCTGGGTCGCCTGCAGGAAGCAGGTAGCAGGAGGAGCGACCAGGCCTAGGCAAGGCTCAGTGGTCGCTCCCGAAGAGAAGGTAGAGTCTCCTTAAGAAGGGAGCCGGGAGGGAGGGTCCGCTGGGTGGTGGGAGCGGGGGGACCAATCGGCTGGCGGGGCCGCAGGGAGGCAGCGGCGGCGGGAAAGTCGAGTGCGGGCGGGCGGCTCAGCGGCGGCTGGGTCACTTGCAGGAAGCAGGAGGAGCACGGGGGCGACCAGGCCTGGGCAAGGCTCAGTGGTCGCTCCCGAAGAGAAGGTAGAGTCCCCTTAAGTAGGGAGCCGGGAGGGAGGGTCCGCTGGGTGGCGGGAGCGGGTGGACCAATCGGCTGGCGGGGGGCGGGGCCGCAGGGAGGCAGCGGCGGTGGGAAAGTCGAGTGCGGGCGAGCGGGCGGCTCAGCGGCGGCTGGGTCGCCTGCAGGAAGCAGGTAGCAGGAGGAGCGTGGGGGCGACCAGGCCGAGGCAAGGCTCAGTGGTCGCTCCCGAAGAGAAGGTAGAGTCCCCTTAAGAAGGGAGCCGGGAGGGAGGGTCCGCTGGGTGGCGGGAGCGGGGGGACCAATCGGCTGGCGGGGGCTGGGCCGCAGGGAGGCAGCGGCGGCGATGATGCATAGGTTTTGCTTCCACATAGAATTCTATGGTTCGCCCTTTCAGTCCTCACTTCCACACTCATTAGTTGTTTCAGTCACCCAGTCAGCATTGATAGACCAAGAGGTAGTGGACCTGCTCAGGAAGGAGGTGATTTCCCCTACCTATCTTCATCCACAGGATTCCTCAGCAACCTCTTTTTAGTGGAAAAGCAGGACGGGGAACTAAGGGCAGTGATCAATCTCAAGGAATTCAATAGATGGCTAGTGTATCACCACTTCAAGATGGAAAAAGTCAAATCAAACATGTATGACTAATTGTTGAAAAGGCTGGATGAGGATGTAATGGTGTTTACTCAGGTAACAGTAATTTGCAGTGGGTAAATGATAATGTGTGCCACATAGTGATGCTGTGGAACCTCAAGGATTTTGCTTGTTCAGGATATGTCGGTATGTCTACTAGAACGAACCTAAGAGGGAATACTACTGTCCACCTGGTGTATAAACATGTGCAGGAGTACATGCAGTGTGTTGTGAGAGGTAGGATGTGAAGGAAATTATGACACCAATGGTATCAACAGAGAGCCCCAGTCATGCATGGCAGAAGGTGGCATTTGGTATTGGTGGGCCATTCTGGTTTGGCTGTAAAGTTGGATTTGTACTGGTGAAGAGACTACCTTTCAAAGTGGGCCTAAGTGGCCACTACAACATGATACAGAGTTTAGGAAGAAGGACTTCTTTCAAGAAATTGATTTCAAGATTTTAGTGAGACATATTATTAGTCGAGCTGGTTTTACATGAAATGAAAGCAATTTTAAAAGGACATCCAGTAAGGCAGATCACCCCTGTTTTGTATAACACACAGTGTAAAAGGCATGTTAAATGTTTAACCAGAGTATTGAAGCAAAGGGTAGGGCCTGCCTTGACGGAAAGCCAGGTTGGGTGGAAAAGATTAGGGTCATATTACAGGCTTAAGGACAGTGCTGCATTCTGCAACAAATATTGGTCCCTTCCAGTTATTGAAGAAGATCCCTAAAACCCAAGGTGAGACCATGGTTACTGAGAAGCAGGTTGCCAGATGTTTACTGTTCTGGAGCTGGCAAAAAGAAGAATAGCAGGTAAAACAGAAAGCAAGATCAAGGAAAAGCAGACAGGTCAGAGTGAATGGCACAGAGTAGAAACACATGAATGGGAGTGGGAGGAATAGGAGACAGGGATTATGGGAGGCAGATTCAATAATGGTGAATGTATGTATTTAGTGCAAGGATGGAAGTGTCATAGTGGAGTGAAGGTTAGAGATTTATAAGGTAATATCCCATGATCTAATACCCGTGACGCAGAAGGCACGGTGACAACTAAGGTCTGTGACTGCATGACAAATTGAAAGAGAACGGAGGAAACATTTTTTATTTTTTATTTTTCTAGTTTTTGAGCGAAAAACAGCAATTTATTTCTAGGTCTATTGTTGATTTGGACTGCTGAGCACTAGGTCTGTAAGTTCCATAATGGCTCAGTCTTCTGTTGGGCTTTGCTTTAATTTTGTTTGGTTGAGTGGGGAATGCGTGCTGTATGTTTTTGACCGTGTTTCATAAGGGGTTTTGTGCCTTTCTCTATTCCTGGAATGTTCATAAGGTATGCTCACGTACGAAACTTGGTCAGAAGGTTTGAAACTTTGGAGAGAGGACACTATTGACAGAGCCTGTGTTTTATATAGTTTAGAACCAAAGCACTGTTTGCCTTATTTACATAGTCTGCTGTGGCATATACACTGACTGGTATAATAGGCTTTTTCGTCTTTCATCTTTCTAACCAGGTTTTTCTTTTTCGGACTTTGCCTTAAGAATATATGTAATTACGTTTTTTTACATCTTCTAGGCTTCTCCATTGTGACATTCTCTACTAGGGTTTGAATAATCCCACTGACATGTTCAGAATGCTGGTATTTGTCTAGGAAAGTCACACAGGCGGAGTATACCATCTCACTAAAGTCCTGAAACCACTTTTTCCATTCTGCGGAAACATTACTATTTCTATTACACTCAGAGATATGTAGAAACATATGATTATGCGCCGGCAATCAAAGATGGAGTTGTGTAGCCTGACCGAGTGGCCCTCCAACCTAGGGTACCCAGTGCTTTAGTCCACTGAGGCCATTTATATGACAACCATGAACTAAACTAAGATAATTGGTAAACACAGTGGGCCTGATTCATAAACTGCTATTTATAGTATGCAAAGTCGTACTACAGTAGTACTGTTTACTGGAATATGCATTTCACACAGCACAGACATCTTCATAGTTAATACCAGCGTTGTAAGCATTCTGGTTAGATTAGGCCCAATAAGAGTTTCACATAGGGTACACATCGATTTTGAACCATAGCACATGAGGTATCCTATGTACTCCCGTGTTCTTGTTTTATTACATGTACACATTGCAAAGAGCAGACCATCTTACCCATCGATGGTGTTGCCAACGTCTGGCGCCCGACCAACTGTGCAGGACCGAGTCCATCGAGGAAATCACTAAACTGGCTGTCAGAGGACAATCGCACACCGGGGAAGATTAGGCTAAAGGGAGTAAACAATGGAAAATTACAAAAAAAAGTTAGCATTAAAAATATAGTTCTTTTCAATTTTAAGTGCTTGTTTTACAGGATGTTGTCTCTATAGCAACCCCGGTGTTCCTATGGCAACATCATTGTCAGTACCGTCAGAGAAGAGCTTAAATGCTGTTTAAGCACAGCCAGTGTCACAAGATGTTAAAATCGGTATTTGGGTGGGCTTAAACCCCTGAAATAAGTATTTTTCTTAATTTCCTTTACAAGTGGGAATTTCTACTACGTCTTTCTGTTGCAAAAGAGACCATTATTAACTGGTGTCTTTGCAGGTTGTAGAGGAGGAGCTAAAATAAAGATTATCTGTTTGGGAATCCAACATACTAGTTAATATTCAGACACAGATTGCCTAAATATGTAATGCCAGTTTTGACAACCTTATAGACATCTAAGGGGATGGGATGTCTTACAACATTCGCTAATTCTGGAGGTTTGATTGAAGTAACAAAAAAAATAAAGTCAAAAATACAAATGCTATTTGTCAAGAACTCTCACAACCCTTTTCTTAGCACTCTTGCACAGTTCCCACCGCTGTTCTTTTTTTTTTGCATGCTCCCCAGCTAAATTATTTTTCTATATGATTTCTACTTTGTTTCAAAATGTTCCTCTTTCATTGTGACCCTTTTCTCATTAGCCTCCATTCCCCATCCTTTTCTCATCTTGCACCTGTATTTTGCCACACTTTTAATATTTCTCCTTCCTGCTACCACTTTTTTCATTTCTTTTCTGCTGAATTGACAATCACAACATTATTGATGCCACCACTCAACCGCTATCATCAGCTCCAAAGTTGCGATCAATCAATATATTCCCAGTCAAGTTGTTTGCCAGATAAGTCTTTACGTTTTTTACCACACACAATGTGCATTTTCAGCGCTAAAGTAGCAAGTGTACTTATTGGGAGGGAAATCCCTTTATTTGTGAATACCCATGTGTTGACCCCGAGTGGAGGAGGCGTTACCACTTTCATGCTATTAGATTTCTCGGCGGCTTTAGACACCAGCGACCATTCTAACCTGCCCCTGAAACTTATGCAGATGGGAGTGGTCTCCATTGCACTTAACTGGACCAGGGCTTACCTGAAAGACAGGAGCCAGGCGTTCTCCCTGCCTCCATTTCTTTCTAAATTTTAACATCTTCAAAGTGACGTCCCATAGGGATTGTCATGGAACACTCCACCCTTCTAACAATACACATCAACTGTGGCAGCGCTCATCTGATAACTTGTATTTCCCATCTACACCAATGAACATGAATCAAAAACGCTGGTATGCCAGAAGGATGCGATTGACTGTTTTCAGTCCTGTCTTTTCCATTACTTTATATGGATGGCAACAGTCTCAAGAAGAACTCTAATAAAAGACACAAGGTCTCTGATCTCGTGCTGTCCCCTTTCTGTCTGGATTTCTGCATTGTGGTCGACCTCCTGGGCTCCTCCTCCAATACCAGTTTGGTAGTTCGTAACCTCGAAGTGCTCTTTGGCCTTTATATAGGCATCCACTTGTTTTCTCTATTTCCACATTATTGGGCAACGGAAACCTCCTCTATCTAATGCCCCATCAATGAATGCAAAATATACAGAACACAGCTGCGAGGCTTTCACAAGTTATAAAAAATAACCAGTTTACTGCCCAAATGTATTAACTGCGTGAGCTACTCAATGCAACAGCACCGACTTTACGGCACTAGAATTGAATCAACAAGTGCTTTTTTATTCCGACAGTCTCGTCTACCTTAAAAAAGGCAAACACCATTCCTCTGTATACATCTTGAGACCTTCCTCCCAGGATCCTTATCAGAGATCTGCTGGCCACAGCCAAGGGGGTTATCTTTCTCATCTCGTGCCTCGCTCTTTAGAACTCGTTAGCTCCACAACCCTGCCCTACCTGCAACCATTTCTCTACCTTTTATAAAATACTAGCCCTTTGACATCCTGTGATGGTAACACATGTTTGCAGTGCTTAATTCATTTGTAAAAAAAAAACTAAGTGCCAGGGCCCTTCTCGGAAAGTCACTGCAGCTTGCACCACCCATACCCTGCCAGCACTGCCAATGACAGTACCAACATAACTCCTAACCATTGCACTCCTACAAGTGTGACACTTCAGACTATTTCAGGACACACAAAGCTGTAATAATGGCGTGAGAGGCTGGTATAATTAATTTTCAGTGAGGATTTGACTTGATAAACACAGTTGTTGCGCTGATCTCAGACAGTACTACCATGTGGTGGACTGTTACTAGAGCCAGTACTGCCAATTAAGTACCGGTGCCACCGGCTCAAATTAGGCACTTTGGTAATCACTTCACAAAGTCACTCACAGTGTCATATCTCTTGTGGATACACACATAAAGCCCACCACTAAACTCCAAAGATTTGTAATTATAAATGTAATTTATGAACATAACGTGAATGAGGGCCTGTGAGGTTTTCAAGTTATTTTAGCCTTACGGACAGGGTACTCCAGAATACTGATATGAGGTCTGAGTGTTCTCATTACATTTCAGTTACATTTAAGAATGTTCATATACCCAGGGCTTTAAGTGGGTCGGTGCTAAAAAGCAGGTGTGAGCCAGGTCCCTTTCATGCTCTCCATTATTTCCCTCACCCTGCGTTTGATGTATCTTAACCCCTTCGCCACGGGGGTAATTCCCCACTGTGCTGGGGGGAGGGGGGGGCGCGCGCAGCGCCCCGTTGCTCATGATGAGCTCGGCTCGTCATGCAGCATGGTGGCGCTGTGCTCATGAGGAGCCGGGCTCGTCATGAGCATGGGAGGGATTAAAGGGCCTCGTTCAAGTTCTTTCACAGTCTCACCATTTCAGAACTGAAGTATTTCAAACATTTTACACAAAGATGCCAGTGCTGTTGCTTATTTATCTTATGCAACTAACATCCATTGACAAAGCCAGTAGTCCTGGCCTGCTGTAGGTGCAATGTTACTTGTTGTATTATATATCTGGATGCAAAGACAGAAACAGCAAAATAACAGTCGGCAGCCCATAATGCTATTGACCACGCTCCTTTGAGAGAACCCCACAGTTTTTTCACCCCACTTAAAGCCCTGCATATACCATTTCTCACACATAGCGATGCTCACAATATTAACAGAACTCATTAAAGAGGCTGCCCGCAACCCCACATCCGTCTGGTTGGCAAAGCAATATTGCCCCAACAGACTTCCAACACAGTTCCTATCACGGAATATTGCATGACATTATCTAAATTAAATAAATACAAATATTACTGATGACTTAGAATCAAATGAGAGCTTCTTACTTACTTGCCCTCGGAGCTGTAGCTATTCATGCTCCCATCTGTGGACTCACGGCTGGCTTGCCGAGTCATCCAGTTTCTCATCTCCACAGCCAATCCAGTTTCTGTACTTCGCTGTACCGTACTCCTTAATTTTTTGCCTCCTGATTCTGTTAAAAACAGAAGATAGTCATTATCATGTTACCACAAACTATGAACACTGCTACCAAAGAACACAAGCATTGATAAATCCAATACGTCTGTTTCTGCCGCGGAGTGCACGGGTGGGCGTAGTTTTGCGCCCACTTCGCGTAGCTCCGCGGAGCCCCACTCCGCACACTACGCCCAGGGTTAATCTTCACAAAACTTTGCAGACCTATTGTACCCCTTACATTGGTGAAGGATTGGCATTTTGTCAAGGGGATGCAAAGGAAAAAATAGTGTCCCAAACCACACTTGCACTCCAATGCATTTTACAGAGAAGTATGTATTTCATGTAGCAGCAAAACGGCTGAACAGATTGTAATGAGCTTTCACAGCAATGTACATTAATCTATGTAGATGATTATTTTTATTATTGCAAGTGAAGTTATGAAGTGATAATGAAGTTACAAGGGTCAACAACTTAGTGATAACTGTGTAGCACAATACTACTAAAAGTAGCAAGGCAGCCCAAAAAAATTCCTCTTTACTACATGAACAATTAAAACACCTATTTATGCTAATGGAAACCTATAAAACAGATACATAACAAATAGAATACATCTTAATTTACATAAGTTTTCTTTGCATTCTCTCTGGCTCACAAAATAAAACTGTGCCGAACAAGCCAAACAAAATCCATCTTTCTTATGTACCTATGTGCAACAAAATGAAAAAGTGACCTAGCAGTGAGCTACACAAATTACTATATGGAGGGCATAATAACTGGCCACTTGGGAAAAAAAATCTCAATTTTTATAACAATAATGATTGCCTTTCATTCACTTTGCCCTTTATATATAGCACAATCCTATTAAAAGTAGCAAGGAAGCCCAACAAATAAATTAGACTGCATATGTGCAGTTTAAGAATTAGTATATATACAACTAAAATACATATTTATGGCCACATGATTATGTAAACCACTAAACAAATACATAACAAATACAACTGATAAAAAGAAAGCAACCACGTTAAATCTGATTGCCACACTGTAGGTATAGTGGTATTCCCAGAGATAGGAATCCTCAGATGTTAGCTCCCTAATAACTTTCCATCCATTTGACGAATCACCAAAAACTTTCCAGACCTAAAGCATTTTCTACATTTTGAGGCAATGTAAGTTTTTTTAGTGAATTGAAAGTGGGTGCAAAGCTAAAAAGGGGGGGGGGGTCTCAAAACGTGTTTTTCCACCAATGCATTTTTTATAGACTATTCCATTGGACATAGCGCGAAAAAGCTGAACTGATTTACATGAAATCTGTCAGGATTATACATTATGGTGCAAAGATGATGCTTTTGTGTACTGCCGTTAAGTAGAGTATGTATTCTTTAAGTTATAAGGCATTTAAACTTAGTGATATCTGTCACTGTGATACTTTCATGGAGTTTAGCGAAATGTCTTGGAACTACCACGGTACATGGCTGTAAACTTATTTAAAAATATATCAGAAACATAAATAAATGTCCCTACCTATAACCACTTTAATAAAGTTTTAATAGATAGAGACCTACTACTTACCTATATCCAAGGCCCTAACACTGTACAAAGCCACAGTGTAGTAAAAACAATATGGCTGCCTTTTCATTCTCTAAATTTATACTGGCTTGTCATCACCATGTACCATGGTACACTGCAAAGATACCGTCTTATACCATGGCCCCAAATATATTTGAACTTAGTTGCATTATTAGATTCTATCATGTATGGTGCTGCATGGGCAACACAATACTTAAGCCATATTTACATGTGTGACCCTGCGTTAATTGTAAATCTGGAAAAATGCATGGCAGCTCAATTCTCTGTTTTGCCTTACTCTGCACACCATCACCAACACTGCTGATAAAGTTCACATACATCCATATGCCATGCCACTGTACTCGACTCCACTCTACCCCACACCAAAATTCACCACTCTAGTTTAGTTTATAACACCACGCTGTATGCCACACCACTGTACGCTACTACATTATTGCACTCTGCGCCAATCCACCAAATGCCACTCCAGTCTCCGCTACTCCACTGTATGCAACTCCACTGTTCACTAGTCCACTATATGGTGGCAGAAGGTTTTCGATAAATGTGGCCACTTTGTGGAATTCACTGCCCCTACAACTTCCTTCGGAAGCTAGTCTTCTCCGGTTCCGCAAACTTTTAAAGACGTTTCTGTTTTCTGCTTAAACCCTGCATTATTCTTTGGTAGTGTTATTATCTGGCGAGCGCTGGGATGCCTATTTGGTAACCAGGCGCTATACAAAACTCAGAATAATAATATATGCTATTCCACTCTACACCACTCCACGTTATGCAACTTCACAGTACTCAACTCCAGTGTGCTCTCCTCCACTCTTTATAACTCCACTCTACAAACCTATACTAGATTCTATGCCACTCTATTAAACTGTACTCGACTCTATCCTCGTACATGCCACTTTCCACATTTTTACTCTACGGTATGCAGTATATTCCATTGTACAACACTCTGCTCTACTTTACGACTGTTTCCAACACTGTACAACATAGCACTCCACTCTACTGTATGAGGCACAACTCCAATTTATGTTTCCTTGACTCTATGCTATGAATCTTCAATGTCTGCCACCCCACTCTACACTAATCCACTGTACCCTACTCCACTGTACACCACTCTATGCCACACCATTCTTCTACCCTTCACTGTACAGTATTCAGCTGTATGCTATTCTACTGTATGCTACTCCACTTTACGGTAATCCACTCTATGCCACTACAGTGCACACCACTCCACTCTACGACATTCCACAGTATAACACTCTCCACCACTCTATATAACTCCACTCTATAAAAGTCTACCACACTGCATGGCACTCTACAACATTCTATTCCACTATTCAACACTTTTCTATATGACAGAGCGCTACTGTACAAGACCCCATAAAAAAGTATAACAGTTTAGTACATACTCCACACCACTACACTCCATGCCACGCTACGACACACCAATGCACTCTAATGTACTTTACTCCACACTAAGTTATGCCACTCCACCCAACTCTACTCTACTCCAATGTATGATACTTTAACTCTCTCTATGGTATATACAGCAATCCACTATTTGCAGCTCCACTGTTTCACGCACTAATGTACTTTATGCATCTCCACTCTACAACACTACTACACTGTATACCACTGTCTGACACTTTACTCCTGTCAATACCCCTTCACTCCACAGTACAACACTGTACTATACTATATGCCACTGTACAACACCCTGCTCTACTCTATGATACTCAAGTCCACTACACAACACTATAGGCAACTCTTTGTCTGTCACTGCACCCCACTTTACTCCACTCTACATTGACACCGGACTCTACTGTACACCACTTTATTCAATTGTAATCTATAACACTGGATGCCAATATTTCCAACACAATAGGACACGCCACTACACTGTACTGTACAACACGGTACTCCAATTGATGACATTTTGCTCATCTGTATGCTACATCACTCTTCTCTACTGCACCCTACACCACTATAGTATTCACCACTTTGATCCATGACAATTTATTCTACTCTACACTACCCAACTCCAGTCAACTATACTCCACTCTATTACACTTTAATCCACTCTATCCCACTGTAACATACTGCGCTCGTAGCCACTCCGCTGTCCAACACTTTGCTCCACTGTATGCAACTCAATTCTGCAATACTTACTACACTCTAGGATACTCTACTCCACTCTATGCCTATACACTGTACTACTCTCAACAATATGTCACTCAAGTTCTCTTTACGATAGGCCACTCCACTCTACGACACTTCACTTGACGATACTCCACTTTACAACACTCTACTTCACCCTACACCACTCTAAAAAACTCTACTCTACACTATGACTGTCTAAGTTAGTGTTGTCTGGTTAGTGAGCTGAAAGGAGTGTGCAACAAGATGAGCTACTAATATAATTTGAAGGTGGTGGATAAATTGTAAATTAAAGTATAAATGTAACAGTAGAATTTTTTACGTTTGCGTAGTTTAAACATGGTTTGTATAGGGAATACAGTTTTCTTAACAAAGGTTTAACCATTATTTTTCATTTCATATAAATATACATAAATATATATATATATATATATATATATATATATTTTTTTTTTTCCACAGCTTGGCTCACACTTGTCGACCCCTGGCGAGTCTTATCTCGGTGCGATACTTAGCGGCAGAGCCCCGCCGAAATTAATTCACACACAGCTTCCTCCTCGGAAAGATAGTACGCACTCACAGGATCTTCATATTTCTCAGTTACTTTATTTACGCCAGCAGTGTCCAGTGTTAAAAAATACAGAAGCGTTTCGTTACGTTAGATATAGATATATAAAATGTGTACCATATTGGCTTGTGGCCTTGCCTGCCCGATACCACAGTGGCCTTCCTGATCGCAACCTCATAATTCTTGCTAGTAGAAGGTCCGAAGGTGTAAACACTCATACTACCTTAGCCTAAAAGAACAGATCAATTAGTACATAATGTACGTACATCGGTTTGTGAGTGGTTCATTGACTAGCCCATCTGCATTACACATAAAATGGGCATGATGTAAGGTACATTTAGAAATCTTTCTGAATGTCACTGTTTGCATTTTGCACATAGACACAGCTGGAGGTCCAGAAACAGCGACCATGCCCACAACCAAGGGCCAGGACAAACAATTAGCACTTATGCCTATAATTGTGCATGTGCCTAACGACAATGAAAGACAAGTTTCTCTGTTTCGAAATATTTAGAAAATAAGAAATATTCCTTGCATTCCTCAACTTATGCAATGTTGGAAAGCATGGGCAAGTAAAAAATTGCCTATCTTCATGTACTCTGTAGGTAGAAGAGACACTAGCTAATACTCTTCCATGATTCCTCAGTACAGAAGAATAAGGAAGATGGGATTAAAAATAAAAATGAAGCAAACTGGCAGCAGAGACGAGAATATTTTCAGGTCTCTGCTACAGACAGCTTTACCAGATCAGATTTTTGGTAAGACCTGTTGTCATACCCTTGTGTATGACTGTATGGCTTTGTTTTTCTATGACAGGTGTCTGCTTTTAATTTGATAGTTTCTCTACCCTTTCTTGTTCTCGTGTCTCTCAGGGTCATATTGGTCTCACATTGTTCTGATTGGATGAGTTGTATCCTTCTGTTGCCAACTTGACAGGGCTATTTGTTTTCCCCTTGGTGTGCTTGTGCTTCCTTGCTCTCTACCTTGCCAATTTCTCACTGTATTTCTACTCCCCCACCTCCACTTTTTGTGCCCCTGTGTACTTTAACCCCACGTCCAGCTTTCACATGTTTCATTTTATTTTATTATGACGGCCCAGCAGCTGGAAAAGGCTGTTTCAAGATCCTCTTCATATATTTGCGCTCACATTTTTACTTTTAATTTACAGATATAATATGGCCATTCGCCGTATGGCAGTCATGCTTCATTAAGTGCTAATATGTGTAATTGCGTGCTAACATCATTACTCACCAGCTGGCATAGGTGACTTGATTAAATGTGGAAACAATTTTTAGTAAAAAAAATTGGAGACATAAAAGTTGTGGCCAAAAAATGGTATTAACAAAGCAGAAAATGGAATCAGTATTTTACAAACAAAAAATGTCTACAGAGAATAAAAAAGCTCTAAATGAAGAAGTATAAAATCAAATCTAGTATTTTAGCAATAGGGCCATCATGATAGAGAATAACGGGATGGGTGCCAACATAGAAGGGTGCTGTTGGATCAAAAAGGTAGATGGTGGGTAACAACCATCTGTAGGAAGAGGTACGACAAGGGTTAAGGAGTGTAAATGTAGAGTGCATGGGGTCTGCAAGAGAAGGGAGACAATGGTCAGTGGAGAAAACATTGAAATAAAACAGATTTTAAAGGGTAGCAGGGGCGTGAAGGATGAAGAAAAGGAAAACAGGGCATAATAGGCAGGGCAAAGAGAGGAAGCTGGAGGAGGATGGCATGCGATGGGGCTTGGATGTATCCTCCCATCAAAGTGGGGGCAGGGAGGGGGTTACTGCAGGAGAAGGACCGCATAGTAGCTGGTACGTGTTTATTTAGAGGGGGTTTACATTTCTTTTTAGTTAAGCAAAACATTTTCGACACGTCAATAAAAAAATATATGATACGATTTTTATACCTCAACGTTTTCAATTTGAATAGGACTTTTTTAGATACTCTCTGTGAGACTGCTAAATTAACGGCTAAAAAGTCTGAACTGTGAGAAAATCGTAGAACCTTGTGTTATCCTAGTATGAAGTGCTAAAGCTAAAAAAAGAAAATATTAGGGGAAAAAACATCAGTTGAATGAAAATTTGTCTTCTAATGGTGAATAAGTTGGTTTGGAACCCAAAATAAATTAACTGGTCAGGAACTGTCGCGGGCCATACAAATGAACAGCCTGTTATGGTGCGCCTCTGTTTGATTAGATAACTCTATCTATAGCCTCATCCCAGCAGCCAGGCGTCCACACAGTGTACAAGACAGTACTGCAATGCGGGCAAACATTCCAACTCCTGGCCAAAGTGTGCCTAGTACAGTTCACCCACTTTATATCTTCCTTTAATTTTCTATATGCTTACATTGTCCAAAATATAAAATCTGTGTACGTCGGTCAGTGTCCCACTATTCATGCAAAAAATGGCTACAATTTTTCAAATAAATAGCATGGACTAATCAGTAGTTATTCAATTTTCGAACCAAAGCATAAGCTTTTTAAGCTGTACAACTTGGTTTAACAAATTGTATCTCGCTCTTGTATGCCTCTCATTTGAGCTTTCCTGCATCATTGGCAGCACCGATAAACCGCAGGAGTGGTTTGGGAGACTGTGTAAGGATTGGGTAAGCCTGCTTCTTTAAACGCCATGACAAGCCAACAAATCAACGACATTAGGAAACAGAAGCTGTTGCATTCGAAAGGGACGGCCAACAAGTGAAGTGAAGTAAAGAGTTTCACGTCAAGGCAGTAAGATGTTTTGGTGTTGACTGCTCTATTTCAGATTCAATAGTGAATTGGCCTAATTTTGTACACTAAATATTCAAAGTTTGTAACAGACTCCTGTGCTAAACCATTACATGTAAAACTGCTTCTTGCAATGTTGTCCTTCAAACCAAACACAAAATGTTCCCATTTACCTAATGACATCTATTTAGCTATCTAGAACCTCAAACATATATATATTTTAAAAACCAGCTATCTTTCTTTTTCCCCAACCAAAGTTTAATTATCTCTCCAACCTGCCTACTATAAACCCAATAATGTCAAAACCACAATAGTTAGGGAAATAAATAATTTCATAAACAAACATTATGAAGAGAATCAACAAGAAAGAGGAACCTACAAAGGAAATTCTTCAAAACTTATTATTAGAAAATGGGTAAAAACATACCACCATAATGCAATATACAAACAAACATTTTATGCACACATTGTTACACAAAAAACATATACTGACAATGTACAGTTTACACAAAGAAACAGTCACAAAGGCAATGGGTTTTCAATTCAGTGACATTTGTCTGTATTAAAACAAGAACATAACAAATAATGCTTTTCCCAGTTTGCCAAAGGTGTGTGGAGGACGTTTCGACAATTTACAACGTGTTAGGTCATCATCAGGTCACAGAAAAGTATGTTAAAAGTAAAAAATCTGAAAACACAAAAATGATATACATGAGAGGCTACCAAAGAATTTTTATAAGAAAAACCAATTTTAATGGCAGTGATGAATCAAAGGACTGGCGCTCACTTGAGTTACCACTGGGCAAGACATTAAACGTCTTAAACATCTTGGAAGACACAGAATGATGAAAAACAGTCATCATTCATAATAATTTAAAAAAATTATGTTTTTCTGCATTTGTATGCAATAACGCAGTTCAATAAAACGGAGACCATCGTAGTGCCTCCAGACAAAGGGAGGCATTCCATGAGTGCAGCCCCCTTATAGCACACTATTAGAAAGCTTATTAGCTTCTACATCGGCCTCATTATTTATACTGAAGCTGGACCTCAATTGGATTAGAGACGTTGGACCTCAATTGGATTAGAGGTGATAGGTGATTAGAATTGTGCAAATCCTATATTTTCAACAGGACAATCAGACAGCATTTTTAAGCGGCATGTTTGACCAAATTCAAATAAACCAACAACTTCCAATCAGTGAGAGTTTCTGGATATATTTTCCGACCTGCGGTATATACTTGTTGATGATGGGTCTGTGCCTGTTTTGAACCTGCAGCACTAAAAAGGCATCTGCCTTTGCTGGATTTTTAACTAATTGATATTTCATATGAGGGAAATGTATAATTTTTGTGTTTGAGAAGGTGGTTGTACATCATATTATCCAATTAAATGCATCGACAGGTTTGTTGTGCCGAGTTTGAAGAACAGACAAACACATTTGGAAAGGAGTTGGTTGACATCATGTGTTGTTTTAACTAATTCCTACAAACTAGCCCAAATCAATGACAGATGTAACTGTCTTGTATGTTTCCTCTCTTTTTAAATAATTGATTTAGTGTATTGTTTACGTATGTTTTAAGAAAATTTGTATTGAGTCCTCCTTCATTGAATGAATTTTAATCCTTTGAAAAATTGTAATGATATTTGATATAAGGATTTTTTTTAATTAAAAAACGTGTGACTTGAATATTTTGTTCACTGTATAGCATTCTGTTCATTCACGATTGGGGTGATGAATGGTTGCTGTGTGAGTGTCCATGTATAGAGTTTATGAAAGATCAATGATCCCACAGGGAATTAGGTACGTTGATGACATTTCGACCACTTACAATGCGGTAGGTCATCATCAGGACACAGAAATGTACTTTAAAAGCAGCCACACGAAAAACAATCTGAAAACTCAAAAATGATATATACATGAGAGGGTACCAAAGAATTTTTAAAAGAAAAAACGATTTTATTAACAGTGATGAATCAGAGTCCAGGTGCTCACATGAGTTACCACTAGGCAAGACATTCAACATCTCCAAAAACATGGAAGACACAAAAGGCTGAAAGACAGTCATCATTCATAATGTGTCCATAGAGGCTGGCTTAGCCAATTCATTACTCAACGCAAGCCAGCTACCAACACAATTATGCCATACCAGTGTTGAATGAAAAATCATAATCAATCTTGGGATAAAACAAAGTGCATCCCAGGAAAGAAGTGTCTCACACGTAAAAAGCAACTCCACCAGAAAAGAAATTAAAAGAATACTACCCACTGGAGATACTAATGGTTCAAAGGCCAGGGGTTCTTTTTGGTAGTTGTACACATTCAAGCATAGCTAACTCTAAGCCATAACACATTTAATTATCTGAAAGTAAAGCATATGTACACAGTTTGGATCGAGCGAGAGCTGATGTAAAAAAGCTACATGCATCCCAGTGTCCCACACACCAAACTTGGGGCATTTGCTATGGCTTTTAGTACCTCCGGGACAGTCTGGGTCCCAATAGTTTGGCAATTGGGACCCATGGTGTGTGAATCTCAAATTTCCCAATTAAAAATCATTATGCAGCGGGGTGAAGAGATGAAATGACTAAGGTTTGGGATGGACTGTTCCCAATGGGAACATGGTCTACTGATTTGTATTAGGTGGGCCTCGGCCTACAGTAGGCACAGTGGACAACAGTGGACGATAAAACGATGGCTTGCAATGCTTCCCAGAGTGACTGCCAGTAGTATACTTTGGGTTAAATTAAGACATCAGGGTATTCCAAATTGCTTAATAGCAATTCTGTTGGAATTACATACTGGGAAGTGGGCTCAATTGGAGCTCGATCTACATTGGGCCCTCTTGGGGAGAATCCAGCTGGGAAATGGGTTAAGGCAGGGCTGTGTTGTAGCCCACACACTGTTTTCTTTGTTTTTTGCCGACCTTCCGGGAGAGTTGGCAGTGACTTATTCATCTTCCCCAAAATTGGGGGTAGACGTGAGTCATGCCTACTCTATGCAGGCGATTTGGCACTTCTGGAAATGACTCAGTAGGCCTGCAGAGGAAGTTGATTAAAAGTAATCATTATTGCGAGGCTAATGAATTGAAGGTAAATATGGGAAAAACAAAAATAGTCCAGTTTGGGAAAAAAATTAAACTGCATACGAGGCAGTTAGGTAATAGTAGGGTAGAGGTTGTGTCCTCTGACAAGTATCTGGGTATGACGTTCACAAGTCAGCAGAGTTGGAAAATGCATAAAGAATTGGTGGAGACGAGGTCACTAGCTACAATAGCGGAACATGTTTGTTTTAAAAAGACTTATGGTGGTCCTTCTTGGACTTCCCTTTTAACAGCCTATAATGCCATGGTCCCCACGCATTGCCTAAATGGGGCTGAGTTACAAGCAATAAGTATGGAGCTAAGCTGGGAGAGGTGTGAAAGTAAATGTTTGAAAACATTGTTGGCTCTTACCAAAGGTGCAATGTCCAAGGTGATAATATTACAAGGAAATTTGCAGGACTGGAACTTCTTAGCCTATAAAACAATTTTGCGATTTTGGGTTAAACTTTGGATCCCAAATACACAGAAGATATCAGCCCTCTGTGCTGTTGAAATAGGAAAGAGTGAATATCAGTGGTCTAAGATAGTAAAGAAAAGACTAGCAGACATCGCAGGAACCCTAACAGAGAAATTAAAAATAGCGGGGGCCTCCCATCTTTCGAAAGTAGAATTAAAAACTTGCCTGTAAAAAAGAATATAGGTTGGGCTGATTTGAAGTATGTAAGGAATAGACCCTCAGCAAAGTATATGGTAGATGCATGGGAAAGTATTAACGCATTTCTGTATTTATCTGCACTATCAGACTCCTCGCTACGTTTAGCACTATTAAAATTCCGGGTAGCATTAAATGTGTGTTATGTAAGAGCTGAGAAATTTGAAGTTTTATTAGAAAAAGAAAATAATTGTACATGTGGTTTACCTTCTCAAAACTTCGATGTTCATGTTTTAACTGATTGCCATCATTTTAACAAGCTTTGTTTCTTGATTCTAAAACCTCTTTTTAAAAGGTATAACATAAACATCTGCAATGATTCACTTGCACTTTTGTTAAAAATTTAATCTTTTGATGTGGCATGTGCACTGGCAAGATTTCTTAAAATATGTTTGGATTAGGGTCTTAATGTGTTAGTTGGTAGGGCTTGGAGATTTTAGTTTGAATACTGATGAAGTGGTATTTATAAGGTTGCATAAAATGTTATCTGATTTTAAATATATGTTTTAAAGACTGTGTCTAAACTTTAATAAAGTATGAACTGCAGAACTTGAGTGACTGCCAGTGGTTAGACTATTTGCAAGCGTTCCGCCCATCACCTTTTGGGTGTTTGATTGCCAATACTATGCCTGGAAACCAGAGAATGGTGCAGCTGCCCAAGCCTCCTATTGCCAATGTTTGTGAACTTAAAAGGTACACCCTTTCAAGGAGTACTTCAACGGGTGAGGATGTACTACATTTTTGGTAAAACAGCTGGTTACTACGAGGTAAGTTAAAGTAAGATCTGCTTTCCCACAAGAAATTCCTATTTTGGTCTCTACTAAACTTAATGCAGCTTGACGGATCGTTACAAAACTTTACAAAACTTTTCTGATTAGTTTGGTTATGGAAATGTTTGGGATGATCTGTCAAGCGGGGTCTGAGAAAAAGAGAGGGTTCCAAAACCCCAAATCCCATGCATTTTCCATAGACTTTTTTGGATCACCACAGCATAAAAAACGGCTGAACAGAATTACACAAAATTTGGCAAAAAGCTGTATTTCGATCCAGAAAGAGTGCTTTTTGTGATTTGATACAAATTCCGTTCAGTAGTTTTTTGTTTTTTTAGAAATTAAGGTACAAAAAATATTTGTACATCTGGACAGTCTCTCGAGAGTCCCAGAAGCACACTTAAAAAATTAGAGCATTCTGATTGGCCTGGGGGTCTTTTTTTCCCCCATTGAGCCACCTCATTCCCGCTGCAGTGTGGGTCTCGCAGGAGCGAGTTCTCTGATTGGCTGGCTGCAACATGAACTAAAATGTTGCAGTAGCCATTGCAGGACTCCGTAAACTAGTCCCTTGTCCTCAAAATGTAAAAAAAAAATATTTATAAAGAGTCAGGGTAGAGATGCTTGTCGGGACATCCCCTCCTCCCCGGGCCCATTTTTTTCCAATTTTTTTTTGCCATGATCCTGAAATACTCCTGTGCGATCACAGCAAAAAAAACGTATGTTACTATGACCCACGGGGTAGGCCAAGACCCAGGAGTCAATATATATCATTATTTGGTGGGGGGGAATGCATGGGCCCTCCTGAGCCGATTTTGACCCGGGGGACCCAATCCCCCAAGACCTGCTATTTAATACAAATGGGAGGGGGCATGCAGCCCGAGCCTTCTGCAGGCCCAGAGGACCCCATTCCCTAGGGACAGATCAATAAGGGGGAGGGGCCACAAAGCCTCCCTCCATGAGTCTCATTGAGGATCCTGGGACCCCCATCCCTGGAGCTGATGTACATTTGAAGGTGATGGGGCCTGCAGACCTCCTCCCCAAGCCTCCTGAGGCCATGGGGACTCCAGCCTCAGAGGCTAAATTATAATAAGAAGGGAGGGGCACATAGGCCGCCTGCCCAAGCCTCCACAGGCCACCAGCACCCCATCCAATGGGGCAGAATTTATTTGAAAAGGGGAAGGGGCCTTGCAGCCCCCTCTATGTGGCAATATTGGCCCTGAGGACCACATCCCCTAGTGCCTGATACTGTACAGTGTACCCTGGAGCCCACTATATGGACGCTGCTGTTCCTTGCACACTCAGCTCACACTTTCCCGGGCAGGGAAGAGTACTTTACTCCCACCCAGGCGGGGGCAAAGAAAATGTGTTGGTGCTCGCTGGGGAGCGGGTTGGGGCCATGGGGGCCTGGGGCTCTCCCCGCGGCCTCCAACAATGCGAGCTTCAGAGGTGCTCTGGATGGCCACCTACAATTTAAAAAAAGTTATCTTCTGCGCGGCGAGTTGCAGGGACCCTGGGGCTGGCCCCATGGCACTCAACAGAAATGGAGCTGTGGGTGCCCCAGGAGGGCACTGACTTATTAAAAAAACATGCTGGCTGAGTCGGGCACACACAATTTTGTGCCAGCTTGGGGTGCAGTTCCCCAAGGTTACCCCGCAGACCACAGGCCCTAAAAAAAAAGAAAAAGTGAATGCTAAATGAATGCCTGCTCATTCATTATTTTCTACTCCTTGAAGGAACCATAAAACTCTCCGAGGCATGTTGGTTTTAATTTTGGAAAAAAAAGAAAACGTGTCTGAGTTTTCCTTTTAACAATTTTCAGCCCAAAAAATGTATTCATAAAAACTATGGCAAAAGAAAGATTCACAGACATGTTAATTTGCTTATTTTTTCATTAGTTAAAACTTTTTTTTAACATTTTTATAATAATCAAAGTTATTAAAGGCTGCATTGTCTCAGTAACTGAAATATACATTTAATTAAAATTATTCATGATTTTTGGACAAAGATTGTAGCTCTGCTTTATATATATGATATGATCACCCCTTGATAATTCCAAAAGGCCCACTTTTTATATTTTGGTGTTGTAAGACTTTGACAAAGTTAGCGAGTTTGTCTGCGTTCGTACAAGACCTATAAGACCATGGAGTGTTCTGTGGGAGGCGGGGCGCGTGTATAGGATTGAAGCCCACATGCAGCTGGGGGTAGGGTGCCCAAACTCATGCCCCACATGGCCAAAGGCTGTGCACGGTGTGGTTTTTCTGCGCACAACTTGGTTGAATGCTGTGTCTGGTCTAGTTAGGAGATGTAATTATATCTTATTTTACAAAAAAAAACTTTGGACTTCACTGAAAAAACTAAGGTTAAAGTAAAATTAGAGATAGGTGAAAATGTAATAATTTAAGCTAAAAAAAACACTGAATAAACATCGAAACAATCATAGGTATCTCAAGTAACTATAACTCATGCCCTAAAGTAACTGTAATGTGCACCCTCGCCAAGCATTGCTTAAGATCTCACATATTACAACACTCATGACATGTTCTATACATGTTTGATAACATCATCGCCACATCTGAAATGACAACACTGTGCATGGCAGGGTGCGAGGTATAGTTATTTTAGGGCATAAGTTACAGTTGCTTGAGATAACTATACCTGGTGAATGTCAGTGTTTTTTATTTTATTAGTTTCAAACGTTATGTTGTCTCTAAAAAATATCACCTAACTATATTGTTACTCAGACCTTTGTTTTTTTAGTGTAATGTGTGTGTGTGTGTGGTGTGGTGTGGTGTGGTGTGGTGTGTGTGTGTGTGGGTGTGTGTGTGTGTAAATCACTGTTGTTTTATATATACACATACAAACACATTTAAGCTTCTTGTCAGAAACATTTACAAGTTAAAACCTCTTAGACGAGGACAATAAATACCAAAACATACATAGCAGGCCAGACTCAGGGCACCCAATCAAGCCAAGAATACATTTATTTGGCAGGATGTCACCATCCCCTTTTGTAAGATGGATCACATCTGTACTAAATGTGCATCAGCGCGTTCCCAAGGCAGTATGCCCGCATTTGCCTGGAATGTCATGCAAATAAGGGAACTGTTTCACTAGTGCATCATATTACAGATGCGGGCACAGCAAGAAAAAGGCTGTCACATATGAAGACACTTTGGGGGTTGATGCAGGAGTTGCAGTGTCCCCATACGCTTTCCCACAGGTGGGTGCACCGGCCTGAGAAGGGATCCCTCCTCTTTCTACAGTGCAAGGCCTAGTCAGGCCCCTACAGTGAAAGGCAGGCCCGCGACTTCATCTAGCAGAGCAGCAGAGCTAGCATGAGTTTACACACTCCACTGGGAACAGGGCATTTTTTGTAATCCGCAGGCTGCACCTAGTTCAACTAGAGTCATGGCTCAAACAGGGACAGAGCACAATGTATAATTTAGTTGCTGATCTGCTTCTATTGTAAATGGCTAAATCGGATCATTGTAGAAAGCTGCTATTCCAGAGAAATGAAGTGCCAAAAATCACATATAAGTTCATGAAGTTATCTTCCTTTCGATCAACAAAGATAATGAAAGAATTGGCAAGAGCCATGAACACTTACCTGCTCCAGCCTCATCTTAGTGATACCAAAGGGGATGAAGCGATACCAAAGGGGATGATGGGCGGAGTGCTTGAGCAAATCAAACACTCACCCCCAGTCAACTGATTTGGGTTTAATCCATCATCATTCTTTAGCTCACTCCACCACCCCAGTTCAGACATGGCCATATGCAAATCAGTCTGACGGTGTGCCTTATCTTAGAGCCAATTTTCTGCACCTTCCAGCCGATGAAGTGGATAAGGTGATGATGAAAAACAAAGTCAAAGCACGTGCTCTGCTTATACAGTCCTACACCGTATCGTGCATTATGATATTCTTATGAACACTGACCTTAAAATCCAATATTTAATTACTGCATTTCTCCTCAAAGTGAGAGTTTCAGATCAGATTGCATCAATCGCGGAGGTATCATGCCTCTCCTAAAGAAACACCCTAAATATCTTGAAATTCACATTTAGAAAATTATAGACCAATCCCTAACCTTCACCGGCCTTCTAAAATACTTGTGAGGCAAGCACAGAACAACTCCAGGAATAAGTAGAACACCACCATCTGCTAAATGGTCGTTATTCAGTGTTTACGCCAATGAGAGCTACATAAACTGTCATCGTTTATATCAGAGAGTATTTGCCTGCAGCGCTTGATTAAAGCTATCAACCTGCTCAGACACTCGTGCAAGTTAAGGGACAGCAGAAGAGAATCTCGGTCACCATGTAAATGTAGTAGTGCTTATATAGCGCACCATTCACCCCCGAAGGGGTCTCAAGGCGCTGTACACATACCGCTGTGGAACGCTTCCTAGCCTTTCCCTGTGAAGTGCCCACTCCTGGGCACCCCAAGGTGAAGCCAGGCATCCTAGCGCTGTTGGGGCAGTTGTGGAGATTAAGCAAGCTATTGCCCAGAGTTGCAGAGTAGGATCCATGATTAGAATAGGCAGTGAGGCGAGAATTATCAGGTCCAGGGAAATTAAGCTCAAGACTTGCCGAGGCGGGAATTGAACCCTGGTCCGGGCCAGACCTCTGCATCAGGGTCTGCCGCTCTAATCATTGAGCCACACTTTTCCACCATCATATAGAAGAATAAGTGATTTTTCCTCAACTGAAGCCAGCTAATGCCAAAGAAAGTCACCCTCTCATTCAAATGAAGAGTTGCATGTGAAATGTTGTTCAAAATCTACATGCACTCGCTGACCTGGGTTCTCAGGCCATCTCACCTGAAAAATGAGAGGAGCCTGACCAACGACATACAATCACTGGGTCGTATCTACCTTTGAATTAGGGAGATTTAACCCAACCTTAAAGAACTCAAACTAGAAATTCTGACGTTAGGGGAGATGGTGGAGATAGAGGTAAATATGAATTCATTAAACACACTCCTTCTATTTGTGGGGACAGCCCTCACAAAAAGTAAGTCATCTGTATGTTATTGTCATGCAAAACCTATCCTTCTGATCATAAATAAATGCAGCAGCCAAAGGGATTTCCTCTAATCTTTGCTGTGAAAGACGCTACTACTCCCAAAGAGGAACAGCAACCACATCTAGGCCCTGCTGGAGATGTGATCAATTATCAGTTTGGAGACAAAAGCTTGTAAAGCAGGGCAGCAGTGATGGCTCCTAAGAGCGACTGTGAAAGAAGAGAGAGAGGGCTTGATCAAAAGAGCAAAGATTACCTTGGGAAGGAGGACACAGACAAAGTAAATGTCTATGGGCAGCTTGTCACTGTCCCTCCGTATGACAGAATCGGAATGCTTATTTCGACGCATTTTAAAAACCTGGCTGTTTACCAACCCCTAGTCGCAAAGAGACACACAACTGCTAACTGTTCGTAGCACTGGGACACCCCATTTGACGTAGCTGCGCACTATATACGTTTCTAAATAAATAAATCAAAATGGTTTTGTTGCAAAATCGTATGGAGACCAATGTGGGGGAAAAGTGTTTTTGAATTCCTTTAAAATACAGCTCTCCCATTTAGATATTATCTAGGTGATTTCTACTAATATTAGATTTGAGGAGTTGGGTTTTGAAGGAAAAGAGTATAAATGAGAATAAAGAAAATAAAGGTAAATAGGAGATGAAAGATGAAGCACCAAAAGAAACTTAGCCTGATATTTGGGTTTGCAGTTTTAAACAGTCGTTTTAACGTGGCAAAATAAACCTTTGCCAGGCCTAAACCTTCCTTTTTAATACTTATATGTCAACCTTATGGCTGGCCTTAAAATCCCACAGGGAATGGCGCATGGTATTTAAAAAGTAGGACATGCATATTTAAAGTTTTATATGTCCTGGCAGTGAAAACCTCCAAAACCTTTTTTCACTGTGGCAAGGCTGTGTCTCCCATAGGTTAACACTGGTTTACACTACCAACTATAATAAGTATTAAATTCAATTTGCGAATAGCTAGAAAACTGGTTCAAGGACTCTTTTTAATAGTAATTTAAAATCCAACGTAATGGCCAAGTCAGATTTTATATTACTATTTTGGAAATTATAATTTGAAGTCAGCTGTGGATCCTATTGTAGACTTTGGTCCTATGGTTACAAGTCTATAGGCATTGTGCAGCTTGGCATTAGAGAGACAGGCGATCTGCCATTCTTGATGTATCCCTTTAAAGTTCAAAATCTGAATGGGGATTTTGTCCAAAGTTCCCCCCAAATCCAAATCTGGAGGCAGTGGGTGGGCATTTGAATGCCTCCTTGGCCCATCACGGGTCCCTCCATAATTTTTTGGAACTGGAGAACCACGTTAGAGTCCTGGGGTTGGGTCAACATCCTGCAATTTATGGTTCCTTACATTCTGGGCACCTCGCTTAATGGCGCTGTGGCTAAAACATGAATGTGAATGGAACTGGTGCTCATGTAAAGTGCTCCAACGTCCTTGGTCCAGTGTGCGCTATAGAAAAACTGAAAAATAAAATAAAAAACAAAAGGGCGCCTGGGTGTGCTGAGTTCACCAGTAGGTAGAGCTCCAGCTCGACCAACAGCCAGTGGTGGCCTGTGGATGTCAGCAGCAGAGCACTGTGAACCACTGGGCCACAGCACCAAACTAGTGCAGATTTGCAGGCAGAACCCAACTGCATAACTCATCTAACAAGGCGTGGACTGACTGCTGCTTGTCCTCCCTGAATTATCACAGACTGCAAGGATGTTTTTGTTCTTCAATTGGCTTTTCTATGCTTATGCATCCCAGAGATTTAATAGAAAATTGATCATGGGTTCGGTAAAGCTAGATTGTTACTTGCCCATTAAAATACATTTTTAACTAGAGTAAAAATAATTGTAACTGAAAAGGCCCAAGAAATGTGAGGAACCATCTGGTACTATACATTTGAAAAATGGTGCACTGTGCTCACTTTCCTGATAGCTCTTCTTTCTGTTACAACGCCAGCCCTAGCCCAGAGCTCGTGCCACTGCCCAGCTGAGGGGTACTCCAGCGCATTTCCAAACAGCACAAATCTACTGTTCCAGTCTATGCCACTGCCACAATTACTCTCTGAGAGAAAGAGGGGAGTTTAAGGCCTCTATGAAGGGTTTAGTGGCTATTTGCATACATGTGCAGGGCACATTAGAGGACAGGCTCAAGTCCAGTCCAGTCCTATGTACTTGCTGCGTGTTTCTCCCTGAACCATCCAGCAATGTCGAACTGATCTTGGCCTGACATTTAGGTGGTCAGATATAGATTTTGAAAACGAGCTAAAAAAAAGCTCTCATGATGATACATGGCAGGCAAGTGATCTGTGTCAAGTTTTTTCACATAATTGTGGTACTTGAAATAGTGTATTCGTTATAAATGACAGACTACACATAACTGAATACAAAGGAAAAACAGCACTGGTCAAGCTGCTGACATATCACAGGGAACAACTAAAAATCTACCGAATTTTATATATTTGTTTTAAAATCAAACATCTCGTCATTATTGTCAGCTGATGAAAGTTGATAATAATGTTATCTGTAATACTGAAAGTATGCTTTTAGAGTTATTTTACCAAATGTATAGTAATATAGTGTTTCGTGCATATGTATGGTTTTAATTAAATAAAACAATAACCTTGACTCGAGAATCGAATTTTACATGAATATGGAATCGGGCTCGTTAGAAACCAATAGCACAATACAATGTATTGTTAGGAATCAATGGATCGTGTATACGCAGCTACATGTCTAACACCGCAACTATTATCAGAGACAGGGTCAGAACAATAGACAGCTTCAGCAGCGGCAGGCTGTAATCTGAAAATGTTTGTGCTCGAGTTTTTATTTTTTACAAACTAAGCAAAGAGTGTTTGCCTCATGAGATTAATTGTGGAAACAGTGTGTGGCACAGTTAGATACAGACTGTGCTCCTTAGCAAAAAGAGTCTTAAACAGGGCCACTGGAATTATCTGGCATGGTAATACCAAATTATGCATTAGGATTGGCTAAATTATGCAGCAAGAAAAGTCGAATTATGCAGCATATGGCACATTCTGTGATGGTATGACTTCATTATTTTGTAATTTTTAACCATGTTAATACTGCCCGGGCAAAGCTGTCATCTCATTAGCACAAGTTTGACTCCCACATACTGCAATAATCAACTGAATGGTGCCCAATCAACCTTTCTGGAGGGCCTTCCACTGCACTGCAACAAATGTTGCTGAATTTTTTGTAACTTTTGATCCGTTTGTGCTAGAAACAAATTGTTTTTGTTTCCAGTAACCTGGCCTTAAGGTAGCATATATATCAGTTACTCTGAATCTGAAGGAAAATACTGACACAGACACACAGGAAGCCTGAAACGTGTTGAAATAAGGAAGGAACCATTGATAATAACTATGTGGGTCCCCTGTATGCAACTGAAACCAAAAGAGGGGGACAGGCCCATGATGACTTCAAAGCCTTGCACCATGTGCCTACTGCCCAGCTCAGAATGTGCCATTGTGCGTTCTTTACCTTCAACTACTTTTTTGTCTTTATAGTCCTGCTGGCAGCTTTTGGTCTGCCCAACTGTACCTTCTTTATCTTCCTATAATCTGACAAAGTCAGGATGGTGGCAGTTCCTCCTTTTTACTGGAAACCAAGCACTGGCACCAACTACATGTAGCCCTTCTCGCTTATCAAATTATTTACTCTTCTCTAAAGCCCTTGAGACCCGGCTGATCTTTCTTCCCATTTGAGCAAACAACTTGATATCAAATGATCCTAGTGGAAGAACCCCTCTTGGGGTATTTGTGTGCTCTGCAAATAAATATCTTCATGAATGCACACTGAGGTTGGCTGGCTCATTGCCTGCGCCAAGGCTGAGCATGCACTGCTATGTACTAGTGTGTGTCCTTTCCCAGAAATACATTAGCAGCGACAAAACTCCCCCACTTCAATAGGTCTCCATAGGACAACAATGGTGAAGAACTTTTACGATTGTACAACGGTAATCACCTTTCAACTCCAAAGACATGTTTATGGATCAAATCAAGCAACCTCAACCAGGGTGATAACTTTCGTCTCAATATGAAGTAAAAGAAGAGGCTGATTCGAATTATTAAAAATTCGGAATATTCAAAATAGAGAAGACTCGCGATGTTTTTTTCTTTTTCTACATCAACAATACTGGGCTAGCAAGAGCATGTAAAACCATGCAATGTCCGAACAAATCAATCTACGATTGGTGGATTACTACATGCTGTGGTGGTAGGATGCGACAGTCACATTGTGTCAGCACTAACTTAAAATGAAAAGGAAGTTAAGTGCACAAAGAAATCTGAATATTGAAAGTACCTCGGATGACAGTGTACATTAGCACACCAGCTATCTGGCAGCAGGTAAGAAGGCACCTGCCAACATAATGATGTCATTTTGCAGTAAAGTGATTTTGCCTTTCCAAATGCCAGGCCATAAAATCATTGACATAGCTAGGAGCACACGTACAGGAATTCTTAAAAAAGAACAGCGACCTGTTTTACCAGATAACACAAAGTAGCTATTCATGTTTAAGGACAAATAAACATATGGTAATTAGATGGCTTTAGAAAGTACATATAAAGACTTATATCTGAATGAGTTGAGTCGTATGTTCCATCTCAGTAACTTACCAGCAAAAGGTACTCTGCAGCCGATTAGGTACCACTTGCTGTGACGTGGCCTCTCTTGTCATCCAGTGGTGTAAGCAACATTCTGCGCCCCCACACACACTCTGCGGAGGGACTCATAAAATGTAACTCATGCTGGTCACACTACAGATATAGGAAGGCCTGAGAACAAATGTGGTCACCATGTGTGCAGGAGTAGTAAGGGGCTACATTACATTCCTATTTCCCTGGGGAAGCACCAAGAGGAAAAGTAAGGAAGGCTAGCTGTCCTTCACTGCTACCCAGCCAGCAGTTGTATCACATCAATGGGAAAGCACTAATTCACTTCCCAGGTGTTCCTGTAGTCTGCACCATAACATAAATGGTTAAAAGCGGTGCTGGAACATTTACCACACAAAAAGTGCTCTAGGAGAATTATATGGCAGCATGGTGACTATGTAAAGGTTGTCATTGTGACTCCGTGAAGCGATGAATAAGCTTCATAAAGTCTGAAGGCTCAGTGAGGGTTGGACTGGACTATAGGGCAATCTGGCAATGCCGGAAGGGCGGTCTGACAGTTTTGTTTGGGTGGCTGTAGGCCTGTTTTATGGTCTGATGGTACGGTTTTTAATGGTGATTTCCCTGATATTAAAACCAACATTGCCTTGCAGCAAGCTGAAATTCATGCATTCTTTCATACCTTGTAAAACATTGGTACAGCGTGTCTTCACAAGTTCAAAAGTGTCCCAATTTGCAAACATGGGCCACTTTTTTTTGGCATCCAATTAACAAATGGTGCGCTCTTTTATTTTGGTATCTGGAACTATTTCCTCTTCCAGTTCAACCCTGCGCTCGGCTGCCAACATGTAAGCTTGTCAAATACTGCCAAGTGGCGTGACAAACGGGATCTCACACTACAACTGACGTGCACTGGAACCCAGGGCATACTACGAAAAAACGTTGAAATATTCACATTTCTAAAACAAAACCAAAAACACTAGCAACGGAGGCAAGTTAATATGTCGATAGCTCTGGCGGACTTCTTACCTATTATATGCGAAATGTTTAGAAAACAATTAAGGAGTGGACATATGCAGAAGAAAATTTACTCATTTCAAATCGAGCAATTCGTGCACTCATTTGGTGCATATATTCATTCATATCTGTACATTAGTTAATCTGCTAATTCGCCAATGCATTTTTCATCCATTCAAGTCTCCACTGAAGAAGTGCTTCTTCCACTAATCTGGCCATTGCGTCATTTGACCATCCACTACTGGGTCCATTCATTGATGCGTGCCTTCCTCCTCCTACGCATGTTTTAATTAATTGACCCGTGCCTTCTTCTCAGCGCCCTTTCACCCATATATGTATTCACACGTGCACTCGAACGTCCATGAAGCATGCTTCGCGCACTCATTATTCTACGCATGCAGCCGTCCCTCCAATGCTTTGCGCTCACCTTCGTCCTCGTCCAGAGAGTTCATGCACGGGAAGTAGCCGGCCAGCGCCTCGAAGGAGGCGGAGAGGCTGCCGCGGCTGTGCGAGCGGTGCATGCGGCCGCCGCCGCTGCCGGTGCTGCCGCCGCTGCCCGCGCTCTCCTGGCTCTGCTGCCGGCCCATCTTGCACGAGGCTCCGCCGCCCGGCGCGCGGTACAGGATGCGAGGCGTCGTGGCGGCGGCTGCGGGGGGTGCCGGCCTCGGCCCTCCGGGACTGGAGCTCGCAGGTGCTCGGGTCCGAGGCGCTCGTCTCCGAGGGGGGGTTCACGCCGCGTCCAAGTCCCCGCCCGAGGCTGGTGCAGTATCCCCGGCTCGGAGCAGGGCCCCTGGCTGACGACAGTCGCGCACGGTATGGCCAGTTCTGCGAAATGTACTCGATGCCAAACTACCTCCGAGCGCCAGCCTATCGGGTGTCTCGGGACTCAGTTCTCCATTGTCCATAGGTGCCAGTCATAAACCTACACAATTACTCTGGTCCAAAGACAGATCCTCCGAGTGTCTCAGAATCTCGAACCTCTGATTTTCAAATATACACTGATGTCATAGCACCGATGACCAGATACAGTCATACGAATGAGCCAACATCCACGCATTTGGCGCCGAAGCACTAATATCTAAATGGTATGCCAGGTCTGACTGTACAAGTCTCAAGCGTGTGCCAAATCCCACCGAGGTTTGCAGCCTCCCTGGTCCCAGCACTCTGCATGCAGCCTTATGTCCCCGCGCCCCAGGCACGCATAAAAGATGCTGTTGCTCTTTTCAGCACGCCGTCTTCACTTCGGCACCAGGCGCGCACAGACGACGCTGTTGCTTTTCTCTGCACTTTCTCTCCAGTCCCGCACCAAGAGTTCTGCGTGCACGCACATACGACGCTTCCACTGCTCACTAACTGACACCTAGCACTGGAGGAGCAATCTCAGCTGCGCCCTGCGCGCGATCCACGCCCTCCCCGCCGCGCGCCGGTAATCAGATCCAGGACATCTCGCCTCAGCCTATCAGGGACATGTCTGCTGGGTTGCCAGGACAGCCACTGCCAGGGAAACCAGCCGCGCCGCCGGAGCATGTGCCAGCCACGCGCACCCAGGACGCGCTGCGCACCTCGGCGCACGCGCCACCTGCAAATATTGACTTGTTTTTTACCTCAAACTCCCAGCCGGCTGTATATCTCCGCTAACTAAAGCCACTGCTGGAGGAAAACAGGATTCAATAAACAGTCCTAGGAGACAATTGCACAGTAAGCAAAAGACAAAAGCAATAGCCACGAGAAATAAACAGCTGACCGGTAAATGGGGATATTCTGAGAAAACAGCCAATAGTCGCAAAAACACAGGACTAGGGTGTACAGCCAGCAAACTGTTGCTAGTGTCCTACTTTCATGCGCTCCGATTACTGTGACTTTACAGAATGAATATAGTACATTCACTTCAGAAGGCACAAGTCCTAAAGAAAGAAGTGGGGGGACCAAGACAGTATGCACGAGACATCACTGTGCATGCCATCGGATGCGGCATTTGCACAAAAATTACATAAAAAATGAGTTTAAATGGCTATTCATGTAAATACTCAAACAGTTCAATACAGTTGACATTCTTACAATGCATGCTCATTTGCATAGGGATTGAACAAAGTGAAAAGCTTGCTTCCAAATCTTAGTTTCTCTTGTGAAGTGATAACAAGTTGTGTGCTTTTATTTCCCATCTCCTCCACTGCTCCGGCACCTAGGTGTGAGGCTGCAGATAGCTTGCAAAAAGAACAATTGATGGACAGAATGCAGAACAATGTCATACATTCACCCCAGTACAGAGATCCATCTTTTTTTTTGTTGCAATAAAGGCGAGCTGATGACCTTTTGAATCAACCCTTGTCTTGAGCCAAGCTGGAGGGGAAAAGAAACAAGCATTTTAAATGCAATAGGTCTCTCATTTACTCGAGTTAGAACAACTGGCATTGTATAATGACAATGTTTTTTACCCATGTGTAATGGAGTGTTATGTATGTGGCGTGTATTGGAATTATGAGGGTTGCATTGGGTGGAGTTAAATATATCATGGATTGATTTGTGCCTCTAAAGCGCTGTGCTGAGGGCAGCCAGGACCTCCCACACCTGTATGCACTGAACAGCAGCGATAGTGTTCTGTACCGTGTCGGATGTGCTGCCCGCAAAACAAAGCTAAGGTGAGCAACGGACAGTAATTGTGCACATCCTGCTGTCGCACCCCTGACACAGTTGTTTTGAGGTAATTTGGTGATGTGGCAGGAGCAGTGACAGCCCCAACACGCCAATCACTACCTGTAAATTATTGAACCAGGATTTTTATACTGATGATGAAAGGCTGAGCGAGTAGCAATGATAATATGCTTTCCACACACTATTATGTGCAAACTGATGGCAAGTTTTATTTAGAAATCTCAGGATGTTTCGAAGGTTGTTGCAGAGAATCTTCTGTTTTTTGCACTCCATATCTTGGATTTACGCAAGAAGTTCAGTAGCTTATGTGCGTGGTATGAACACCTTCATGTGGCCTGTTAGACAGATCCAGGCTTGGACTGAAAGGACCGATATAACATTAATACTATTGAAGTGGTTTTAAGTGTCAAAACCGATCGTATTGTGTGCTATTTTAAGGACTGTAATAAAGTTAGGAAAGACAAATGTTTGTTATATATAGTGCTTTCTGGTAGCTTTCACAGGCGTGGGAGAAGCAAGATTGGAGATAGTATAAAGGGTAAAATGGGAAAAGTTAAGATTTCTTTAAAACAGATGCATGAAAAAGTTAGGGGGATGCCAGATTAAAGGGAAATGTTAAAGGAAGGTGTAAGGTAGAATTATAAGGATGAGGAAAGAAAGAAAGAGAAGCGAGAGACGATATAATTAGTACTAGATAGAACAGAAACTATGATGTGGAGATACAAGAAAAATTAGTGTATAGTCAAAGGCGGAGCAGGTAACAAAGGCAAAAGGTAAGAGCTAGAAGGAATATAAATACAATTGTCATAAACGGAACAAAAGAAGCAGCAACACCAGAAGGGGTTAATGGAGAGGGAATGACAGAATGTGGTGAGAGGCTTAAAATTAATCTTGCAGTGCACATGTAGGCGTTACTTCTACTCCTCCCATCCTAGTTTCAACGCTAGCCCCCAGCCCGTTGACCTGGCAGGGAGAATTATCATCTTCTGCACGCAGACTTTTCTTCTTTGCTGTCAGGAGAAGACAATTATGACCCAATGGGAAGCTCTTTTTGCTCAGTGAAGTCACTTGATGTTGCAATCTTTGTAGACCACCGACATCCTAAACAGGGGTAAACTACAAGGTGAGGGTTTTCCCAGTAGAGGTGAGCACTGTGCTTTTGAATTATAGCGCTTCCTTTTTGGAGAATGCCTCTTGTTTTTGGGGCAAATTGGGATAGCAGGGGGCAGGGCAAAGGTGGTCTGCCACTCTGACACTACAACCTACTGGGACATGTTAGTGAATAACTCCCAAGTGCTGATGCCTTGGAAAGGTTAAGGTATGTACCATTCCATAAGCCCTAGGACACCACAATCATTACAGAGGGTACTCACATCAGAGAAGCATGACCAGCACCAACTGCACACTACCAACTGCTCTAACAACATGGATCAGCACTAGAGTAGACAGCAGATCAGCTACCAAGGCGTGCACCCACGGCAAAGCAAAGCTACCAAACAAACACAAAGCTGCAGATTCAAGTGAAAGAGTAACAATACAAAAGACGGCCTGCATGAAAGGCTCTTCAGCAACTGTTTGAAATCGTGGCAGCCATCATGAACTATGATTAAGGCTTCACTGGAAGGCCATCATTGAAATGCTCTGTATGAGGGGACCAGAATGACAATTTTTTTAATTTTTTTTTTTATATAAAAACCTTTATTGTGACAGAAAGCAAATACAATTGCAGGCCAGCAAGAGCACAGCTGGCCAGTAGCACAGAGACGGTCAATGCAAATCAATAAATCAAAACACATACATCCCGCCTCCTCAATTCCACATCAACACCCAGGATACTGTCGCACCGTAATGGTACCAGGATAAAAGAGGTTTTGTTTTTTCTTAAAGTTCAGAGATAGAACAGGATCCGATGTCATACAATCTAATAACACCAGAAGTGGGGGATATCACAAATCAGGATATGCACATCCGGGACCACAGCAGGCGGGGCGCAGGCACTAACGCGCACTAAACAGGATAGACAACAGAGTTTTTATTACGCCCCCCAATGCAGCACACGTCCACAGTACCTAAAAAGGGAACTATTATAACATCCCCCACACTGGCTTGAGACACAAGAACATCCGGTAAACCACCTACTACTCGGAATCCCAAAGATAAGAAAAGAAAGAAAAGAAAGAAAAAGCCAAGCAGAGGAAGAGAGAAAAGAGGCCCTAGAAACTGAAAAAGGGAAAGAAAAACAGAGAATACCCCCCACCCTGCACCCCTGCCTCCGGCTACGGCCTCCCCCTCAGCAGAGTGCCTGTCGCCCATTCTATGAAACCCGAGATTTAGAAGAGAGAGAAAGGAAACCACCACCCACCTAGACTAAAAAGGAACCCAAGCGAGGGAAGGAAAGGAAAGAAATGGAAAAACGGAGGGGAGCCCTCTAACAGTCCCCCGGCCTCTCCCTCTGCAAATAACGTATATGAACAGGACGTAAAACACCTCCGTTAAAAGTAGTACAAAAGAACAGTGCACGAGGCACAGGAGCAGCCCAGCATGGAAACAAATAAGACAATATGTCACACATCCCACATAAACCCGCAAGCAGGAAATATCGAAACGGAGGAAACACTATTTATCCTTGTCCTGCCCTGCGCATATCACAATGGCCCACCAAATTGTCGCACTCCAAATCCGCAACCGTCAAGAATATGAATATCAGAGCAAACCCAGACAGCTGCCATTCTATAGTGCAGCGATGCGATCAGACCTCATCCGAGCCCGTTTCCCGCCCGCGTGATGGACCCAACCTGACACAATAACATGACTGCCACATCGCAATCAGCCAAGCAGAGCAGGGAAGGATCGTCACAGTGTTAAAACGTAGTTGGAGCAGAACCAGAGATACCAACAGCATGGCGTGGAAAGAAAGTCCATCGCTCGGTTCCAGGCAGGAGCCCACGGATAGTTCTAGATCACAAAAGTCACAAACTGGAGATGGTTCGAGAGTCCGTGTCCCGGGTTCCAGGATATCAGTGCCGGCGCCATATTGTCGCGACTGGGTAAGGAGCGAAGCATACCAGTGTGCGCCCACAAACCACACGTGCTCATTAGTTCCGCCACAAAGACAACATCATCCAGCTTATCACCCAGGGAACGGGCATCCTGCTCCAAGGTATCGCGAAGGTCAGCTAGGGCAGCAAGGAGATCGCCAAGATGTAGTTCCGCTCCGTGCCCCCTTTTATTGTCAAGCTCCCTGCCTCCATAGGATCCAAATCAGGTCGGGACTCAGTTTCTCGGATGCAGCACTCTGCTCCCCTCGCTACGTTCCGAGGAAGCACCATCATAAATTGGGGCCGGGGCACGCGCAGCAGGGCTTCAGGCGTCATGGTATCACCAGCAGGGCACCAAAACAGTGGAGACGTAGCCAAAACACAGCCGCCGAGGGAGTCCGCGCTAATAATCGCGGCCGGGCCAAATTCGGGATTCTCCCGCAATTAGCGGGACGGGCCTCACCACGGTCCCCGGCGGCAAGCGAGCAAAAGTCTCAAAAAAGGCACCAAGTACTCAGGGGAACCGTGAAGGGTCGATCTCTAACTCATGCCCCTCACCTGCTGAGCGAGCGATCCAAAAATCGGCCGGTCCGATTCGATCCGGAGCCGACCGGCCCCTCACTGCAGCTGGCGGCCGCTGTTGTTCAATTGATGGCCGGCCCTGCCACCCAGGCGAGTCCCCGGTCTGCAAGCTGCCTCGGGCCGCAAACGCCGCTGTCCGTTTCTCCCCGTGTAGAGGTGGTACAAACCTCGGGGACGCGCCATCGGGTACCGGAGCAGCTCCTGCGCCCGTGTGTGCACCGTTGAATCAGGATATTAGGCCGAAGGCGCCCTCGGGAGGAGATGGTACACGGAGCCGGGGGACTGGGCGGCCATCTTCAACGCCGGCTTGGCTCCTCCCTTCAGAATGACAATTATTAGCATGCAAGAACACATAATGATTGCATGCCCGAAATGTAAGACAGAAAGTTGGCAACTGAAACTACAATAGGTGCCGACCATGAGTGTTAAAAAATTAAAGTGAGCATTGCCTGACTCTAACAAGTCCACCATTGTGCTACCGACCTATGTGCATAGAGTTTATGAAAGACAGCCTGTCCTAGCGCGTAAAACCAGCAAGCACAGTGAGAGCCTAGCGTGGTGCCATGTGAGCCTGAAACTGTAGCACAACGCATCCACAATTGTATTAATGTACAACGACTTTGATTTTTGACTGTCCATAATATGGCCGCAGCAAAGGACAGGACTCCCCTTGCACAGTGGGCTTGTTTCAGTATTCTGTGCAGCTTTCCACTTTGCAGTCTGTCTATAAGTTTTGGAATATTCTGAAAGACGTCGGTGCTGCGCGTTTCCCCTTCTGCGGAAGGCACATCACGATGCTTTTGATAGCTTCAGTAAACGGATTGTGAAGCCCGTTTCCCGTTTGGTTTGTGTGTGAGGAGGACATCTGCTTCCCCTGCATCAAGCTGAGATGTGGTTCGGGTCAACGTGGTGGGTAGAAAAGACTGGACTGTCTTTTCTACCCAGCACTTTTGCCCGCACCACAGCTCAGCCTGATGCAGAGGAAGCAGCTGGCCTCCTCACACACTAACCAAACAAGCTTTTTAGTCCGGTCACCGAAGCCAATAAGAGGCCAAAGCTGGTCGGGTGAAGACAGGAAAAAGTTGTGCGTGATCTAGGGTGATCAGATTCTCAAAACAAAAAACGGGGACAGGTCATTGACATAGAAGTAGGACTATGGTTTGCAGTAACCATCGGCATAAAAGTAGGACTATTTGACAGCTGTCATCGACATAGAAAAAGGACTACAATGACAGCTCCCTTCACAGTCGGAGATGAAGCATTACAGACAAGAAATCCAAGGTCTTTTATTGGCACCCCTCTCCTTTACGCAGCAGCATTAGTACTTTTTATTACATTTACACTTTTAAGGACTATAGCATATATTTGCCAAAAATCAATAAAACATCACAGGCTAGCAAACGCCAGATTTACTAGCTTTATCAATGCTCCTTTTCTATAGCTGCGCGTCAGCACCACGTAAAGAACAACTCAATAATGTTGCTTAGTTGCTAATGACAGAAAAGCATGGGAGGTAAACTGCGGAATGCAAAATTGCCGAAGGGCAGCCAATGAAAAACAGGGACATTTCTGTGTTTAACAGGGACACTGTTTGAAAACAGGGACATTTGAGTCTCTTGGAGACAAGTGTCGGGACACATCTCCACAAACGACGACCGTCCTGGGAAAACGGGGACGTCTGTTCACCCTAGCATGATCGGCTCACCCGCAGAGCATGGCCATGAGCACCCCGTGACTGCTGCACACCCCCTGATGGGCAGAAAGCTACATTTCAAGAAAATAGTTCTCCTAACGCAGCAGAAATGCAAAGTAAGCATACGGGAACTGTACTTGAGCGGTGCTCATCTGCGAAAAAGGAAAGTGATGTATTGTTGTATGACCCAATTAGGAGGAAGCAAAGAAGAGGGACACTGGAGTGAACCAATAGCAGGCAGCAGGCGGGAGCAAAGTCCATTATTGAATACAGCAAGCCTTGCAGACAGTACTTGCACACTGTCAGGCTCAACCTAAAAAGCACCTCCACTGTCCGTGCATTGTTGCTTGGCGGAAAGCAGTGAGCAGTGTAGGCACTGCTAAATGTGTCCCAGTGTCGGAAAATTTCACCGGGAAAAGTTCTGCTTACTTTACTGGGGCCCAACTAGTTAGCAGCACCCTCTGAAAATTAAGGATAGATGCAGTCGACCTGCACGTACCCCCACTTCTGCCATGCTTCATCATACAGATTATGAAATAAAATGGCACATTTCCAAGTGTCCAGATTAATGCAACCCTGCCAAACTGCAAAAAGACAAACCCAACCATAAAGCACAAACTTGGAGAGGTAAGTTTAATCTGTAAACGTACACTGCACAATCCATATTATTTACATATCTGTGTCTGTCATCACTAGTCTCTGAAATATAGAGTCTATATATGTGCTTAATGGTAAAACAAAAATGTGCACTTTGGGCCAGATGTACGAAGGTTCCAATTTGAATTTCTTAAATAGCGACTCCATAGGAATCGCTATTTAAGAAATGCTAAATATATGTACAAAAATTGAGATTCCCTAATGGCGATTTCTACAGATTAGGAATCGCTATTAGGGAACCGCAAATAGAAAATGCCATTGCCTTCCCTCCTATGGGCAAAATATGAAAAGGTTGGCAATTCCTTTAAGAAATACAGTACCAAGGGTGCCTCTGGGCTTAAGGCAACCCTGGAGACTCCCCACATTTTCTAGTCCACATGTAAGTGCACATGTGCACTTCATGCCACAATAGTAAAATGCATTTTTAATGCATTTTTTATTTTGAACATGGTTACCATCGACTTGAAGTCGATGGCAATTACTTTTCCTAAATGCCCAATTCGAATTTAGGAAATGCTTTGTACATGTGCTTTAGGAATCGCAAATAGGTAATCCCTATTTGCGATTCCTAGATCGGGGTTGGCAATTTGCGATTTCTAAACTGTAGTAATCGTAAATTGCACCAGTTTTGGCCCTTTGTACATCTGAAAAGGCCATTTAGTATTTCCTAATGGGCCGCAAAAGCTATTCTGCCCTTTAACAAATGCTAAATGGCTTCGTACCAGTCCATGGCCAAAATGTATAGTAGCCAAAAATGATAGTAACAATATTATTGAGTTTTCATGTTCCGTGACAGGGCCGTGTCCTTATAAAACCAACCAAAAGTGTTAGGCTTCAAATTAGAGGAAGAAAGAATGGGAAGCGCACCAAATGTTGGGTCCCTATGAATCCTGCCCCTAAATCTGGGGGCTAACAACCTGCTGTCAGAGCCTATCCCACCTGCACCATCAGCAAAGTCCTGCCAGAAATGGTGGCATTGCGGCCATCCAATTAAAGGTGGCCAATTCAGCCCCATGTTTGTGAGGCTGTCACTGTAAAAATTGTCATTGCAGTAATGGTGGTGTTTCACATAAAGTTAGATAGTCATTCTTATTCCCATTCTTATACCATGTTCTAAACCCCAGGCTTCATCTTCGTCTCCCTTAAGAGATGGCCTTCTGAAAGTCTTCAATTGGATGACAACTAACCAATTGAAACTAAATGGAGATAAAACGGAGATTCTCCTTCTGGGCAAACAGCCAGAGCTGTGGGGTACTCCACACTGGCCTGACCAGATGGGCAATCTTCCAACTCCAGTGACTCATGCTAGGAACTTGGGAGTAATACTGGACAATTCCTTGTCCATGAAGCACCAGGCCAACAAAGTAGTGGGCCTCTGCTTTACGATCATGAGGTGGCTCAGGAAGATCCTTTGGATGCTGCCTGTCCCCATGCAAAAAACAGTGGTCAACGCCTTAGTTACATCCCGGCTTGACTACGGGAACATCTTATATTTGGGTGCAAACAAGGCAGTCACAAAGAGGTTGCAGCTTGTTCAAAATGCGGCAGCCCGACTTCTCTGTGTTATACCCAAGAACAACAGCGTGTCTCCTTACCTACGTGAGCTGCACTGGCTAAGGGTTGAAAATCGTATCAGGTTCAAGGCGTTGAACTATATGTTCAAAATCAAAACTGGTACCGCACCCAAATACCTCCAAACACTGGCCTCTCCCTATATTCCAGAGAGAAATCTACGTTCAAAATCAGCTGAAAAATTTGGCGTACCTAGATTCAAACTGGCCAGGATGGGAGGAAGATCATTTGCTTACCTAGGCCCATCCATCTGGAACACCCTCCCTATCCATATTCGAAAGGAGCAAAGTCTCACCAGGTTCCGGAAAGAGATAAAGACCTGGTTGTTTGACCAGTGTCTTTAAAATATCCACTGCTGTTTTATCATCATTGTGTCTGTGTGCTTAGGCGCCGGGAAACCCTTTTTGGGTAGCTGTTTGCGCCATATAAGTTCAAAAAATAAATAAATAAATAAATAAATTCTAATAGGAAAACGCCTAACCCGGCCACAAATATCTGTAATGTTGGTACCAACAATCAGTGGCGGTGCGTCCATTGGGGGCGTTGGGGCATTGCCCCACTAATGCCACAGCACAAAATTCTTCGTTCTACTTCTCCGCTGCTAATTCCAATCAGGACTCCTGTTTGGAATTAGCGTCTCTGCATCGGAGAAGTAGAACGAGGGACGCTGGTGTGGGGGCAGGGCTGCGACAGCACTCTGAGTTGAGTTTCAGGCCAGCAGTCACACAGTTGGAGTCCCAGCAATAGTGCGCATGTTCATTTTAGGCTGCACATTAGGAGACCGAGGGTTTGATGCCGCAGCCCCCAGTCTCCTAATGGGGAGGGAGTATCCCTGCCCTCAACCAATCCTGGCGGCGCTGCTGGAGCAGCGTCAGTAGCGGGGTTGGCACTTCAGTGACGTTGCGGATGTTCCTGTTTGCGCCTCCTGGTCCGGGGTTCCGCGCTCTTCAACAGAGGTGCAGAGGTGGCGCAGACCGGTAAGTTTTCTTTTATAATATTATTTTAATCTTCTCAGGCCCCCACCAAAGCGTGACACCCCCCCCCCCCGAGATTATGTGTATGTGTTTATTTATGCCTGGATGTATTTTAGTCTTCGTAGGGCTATGGGATGTTTTAACTGCTTTGTGGAGGCAGAGGGCACTCGTGTTTGCTTAAACAGGGCTGGCCTTCAGGTGAAGAGGCGGAGGGGCCCGGGGGGAGGGAGGGGGGAATGCTAGGGCAGATTTACACCTGTCCTACGGACAATGGTGCCAGCCAGTCTGGGAGGCATCAGGTTAACCTTTCAGCCACAGAGGAGGGAAAAAAACTATGAAAACTGATCCACAACACACTTCAAGCCTCATCTCCAGCCCAGCAGTCTCTGCCGTCTAACCTGCCCCCGCCGTCCTCCTCTCCACTGGAGGAAAATGTCAGAGCTTTAGCGACAGAGGGCTTTTGTGCCCCTGTTGCTGGTCTGTGTGTGCAGTTGTCGGAGCGCTGTGTGGGACAGCAGGGCAAATAGCATGGGTTCGGGCAGCCTGGGTGTTTGTGTTTTTCATGGTTAATGTATATTTGGTCTTCTTCTGAATGAAATTGTCAGTATCTTGGATTTAGCATTTCAAATCTGTTGATAATGAGACAGATAAGGGAGAACTGATTGAAGTGAAAATTGGCTTTACACAGGCTCGTCATCAAGCTTTAGGCTACGGCTTCATCTCTTGTACTGTGAAATGAAATCCCACCTTAAGCGGTGCATGCTTCTAAGAATGTGCTATTTTTAAATTTGCCACGTCCCTTAATGCACAGAAGTATTGACTGCACTAGGTGTCTGTTTAGCTTTGTTGTGGGGGTATGCCACCGTTCGTAATGTGGGTGTGTAAACCTCTTGGTGCTATATTATAGACGAGGGGCTGCTCGCTATTTCCCATTGTATTTCATGTTTCCCTTTTCTTACCCTCATAATTGCGTGTTTTTACACAGATGTGATGACTTTCCAGGCCAGGAAACACCATTTCCAGAAATGTTTAAATGAATGATGGGATGGTCATTATATACGTTTTCCTTTTCCACTGCTGTTTTCTGAATATTAAAAAAACACAGCCGAGCAACAGTTTCATTTGAGCATTATTCAGCTAATCTGCTGATGAAATGTAATGTATTTTAAATATTTAGTTTGTTTCTTGTGTTTCTTGACTGACAACCAGGTTTTTCAAACGCTCACTTTTGTCTTATTTTACATTCAGTAAAGGCCTCTGGATTGATGAAAGGAAGGCCTGGTTACTCAAGGCTGTGTTCATAATCTTTGGCTGTACCTTTTATGTTTACAACTCACCCTGCACATTAATGCCGAGTACTCAAAATGGAGTCCTGTTGCAAAGCCCCAAAGTGCAATGCCTAATCATTGTTCACACAGACTACTGCCATAAAACGAGGCATAAATATTTATGCCATTTGTCTGTGCCCTCAGTTACTCTTTACTTAACTTGCCCATATTTGACTAACCCTCATCTTGGCCTCCCCTTTGGACACTAAGGAGATGCTGCCGCGTGGGCAGGAAATTATTTATCCATTAATTCCTGTGACAGGCATAGAGGCTGCGTTCTGACTCCTTGACACGGACCATGCTGCAAGATCAAGTTGTTGAGTAAAAGAATGCAGTTGATGAACATGAAGATTAGTTAATTTGTAAAGTTCTGCATACAGCAGAAGCCACCTCAGTGTGCTTTGTGTGCAGTGCACAGCGTTAAATGGGAATTATGGGCAGAAGTGATGTTGGTCAGATGCGGTTTTAGGTGCTGGGGCCTTGGAATGCCCAGGTCTGCCAGTTGACCAAGTGGTCAGATAGGTATAGGTGTAGGATAACGTGAGACCACCCCAGAAAGTCTTATGCTCTGATTCTGATTAGGGGGCAAATACCGAATAGAGTGCAAACACCAGTTTGTGCCCGACTCTTTCTTAGACCCTGGGCACGAAATGCGCATCCTTGAGGGTCTTGTCCCCAGGTCAAGCCTGGCGCAGTTCAGAGCAGAGCAAGGGGTGTACCTGTCCTGTTGTGACCTCGGAATGGGCTCTTTATTTCCTATTCTTCCTTAGTAGCGAGCAGTGAGTATCAGAGCACTATATCGGCTTTCTGTACTAAATCTCTGTAAATCAGGAGTCTTCATGCCATCCACTCACTGCTATCTGAAGTGCTCAAAAGGTGAACATGGTGCTAGACAGTCTGTGTTCTTTGTGAACTTGTTGATGGAGTCTTCTAAACGCCAAGTTTCGTTGCATTAAGGTCTCATGTTAGCGGTATGTGACTAGGTACTTCTTGCGTCTTTTTGAGTGACTAGTCCTCAAACTGACTCAAAATATGTACAGTAACTAATGAAGTGCAATCCTGAGGGCACCTGTGAGCAGCTATTTACTTATCTGGTGGAGCTGTTCAATTGGCAGCAGATTAAGCAAATGTTTGCTCAGCTCCGCAGGACTCATGTGATTCTGCATTTCTTTGTCTGCCATAAAAGGGATTATGATATCACATTCTAATGGAGGATTGATACAAAAGAATATTTGGAAGCTAAAGTGTGGTGGGCCAGACCTTTCGTATCACTTGTGTGTAATGGGGATGTACTTTTCTTTCTTGCAGACTGTATAGGCTACAATGCTGAACTACACCATGAACCATTGTACGGTTTTAACAGGTTAAACGTTTAATGACATCGGTGTATGTTTTACTGTGCGGTGCATAATCATTTCTGCAGGTTGTACTGGAAGAGCATTGCTGATTGATGCAGATTCTTTCTGTAGTAACATGGTTTTCTATGCATATTGTACCTGGGATAGTATTTCTGTTGATGCAAACAATGAATGTTTCATTTGCTTTAAAATGCACCATCTGCCAATCTTTTTTAAATTTCTTTCTCAGGAGAGGGACTCTCCCTAGACCCCAGGTTTGTCCATTGAACTTGTTCACATCGCTAACTAGTGTTTTCTATTGGAAAGGGTAGAGCCAAAGCAGTCTTGCTTAGTATCCTAGCCCTCTTCAGAAGTCAGACTTGCTTGGCAACCCAGAAATTCTCTGAAATAATGTATGAGTTTTCTTTTATGAATGCCTAGAAGAATTGACATTTTAGTCTATTTATCACAGAAATAGTGCTGAAAATCGCACCAAAAAGGCAATTAAAAAAAAAATTCTTCATGGGGGGAGAACCCCCCCGAACCCCACTTATTGCCGTTGGGCTCGCTCGCTCGCATCCGTTGATTCGTTCTACATACGCCTCACCAGTTTCAAATTCCACCAGCCGCCACTGCCCACAAAGTTATTCCAATTTGGGGGAATAGGGTAATATTTCCAGCACTCATATACACTGTCAGGAATTCCACTATCACATTGATATAGCATATATCTGCCACGTGTTCCTAACAACAGAGCCTAATTTTGGCTGATGATGCCAGTGAAGGACATATAAACTCATTTTGGGAACCAGCATTTGACCTCTGGACAAGAGAGAAAAACAGCAGAAAATGGAGCAAGAAAAACTTAGGAAAACAGTGACAATAGGAGAAAGCACACATGAAAAACAAAAAATGCTAGAGTGAAGCAATGAGACAGGAAGGGTAGGATGGTGGAAGAAAAAGCAGCCAGGTGAAAGCAAAATTAGTCAGCCTTTGAATCTGGCAATCTTGGCATTAGGCAGCATCAATGGCAGGCTTCTACAAAAATATTTGGAATGCTGTGCCTATTTTATGTTTTTGAGAAATTAAGCACTGTCTGATGTGGCTCCTCCCTATTTGACATGGCAGAAACTATTTAATAAGGCATATATGAAAATCTCAGGCTATTACTATAAAATCAAGTATAAGCAAGATCCCATATGTTTTCCTTAACATGCTCAAGTCTATCTCAAATTAATGTTTAAAAGTCTAATCATTTGTGCTGTTGCAAACTGCAATACATATTTGCATGGTATTTACTATCCAGCACAATGTGTTATTGGACTGGAACAGGGCCCTTTACTGAGTACAAAACCCATTTGCACTTCTCTGCGTAGCTTTGTTTCAAGGGGGAGTTACTGTGACAGATTAGTGCAGATACCCATATGTGTTGATGCAAAGCCCACTCTACTAAGATACCTATAAAGGGGTTTGCTTTAAAAATGAATGCCTATTGAAAACAGGTGTAAAACAAGGGGAAATGTGTTAATTTCTCTAAAAACAACACATTGTTTACTGGAATGAACAGCAGACATCCACAGTATTGGATCCTTCTGAAATTGTGTAGGTGTAGGGATTTGTATTGAAAGAGTATAGTTCCATTACAAATCCTATGCTAGACATCGCACACTAGCCCGTGTGCTATCATGTGCATTAGTGTGTTATGCAAGGCAGCCTGCTATGTACCAGCATAGGGTTGAAAGAATCTAAATGGGTCTGCACTGTGAATTCCCTTTTGTGTAACACAGTGCAGCAAATTTGGCTGCTGCACTGCATTGTGTGAAAAACGAGTAAATCCAGACCTTCATCCTTTCCTATCATTCTCTAAATTTACTCCACTATTGCTTACAGTAGAGGAGGAAGAGGAGCAATGTTCCTCTCCAGCAAACCAAAGAGAGGTTAAGCACAAAGCCATTATCCAAAGTCACCAAACCAAGATGTTTAACACAAATAACTCTCAAGCCTTCCTCATCTCATTGGGAAGTGAAAGAAAAGCGGCTCTGACAATCCCATCCATGAAACACAGAGGGTACAAATGTAGATCAAGGGCTCTTTATACGCCCTGTTTACACCAGGGATGGAGGGAAGACCAGTGGCACTCAAGCTCCTCTCATCCATTACCATCAGGGAGGAAAAATCAGTACATCCTATCCCATTAATCCCTTCCCATTAAGATTGGTGGTACTCAATCTCACCTTTAATTGAGGAGTTATGTGATATGTATCCATGACCACAAATATAGTAATGTAGTATATTAATTAATTTAACTTTGTGACTTGACCCTCTCATTACATTGAGATGCAGCTGGAGTACATCTGTAACATCGGGCTCACAGAGTATGTTACAGGGCTTGGCATTGGATTCGTCAGGTGGCAGTTCATCATCTGACAGCTGGAAGCTGACCGTCTCCTCATTATAATGTACTCTTGCTTGAGACACAAAGAACAGAATATAAGGCCATACCTGTGTGACCTGCTGGTGTCATGACAGGTTAGTGCCTAAGCGACAGACTATCTTTTACACTAGCGCCTGAACAATTGATAGATCAGATATATTTATTGCAAGGGTCCAATGTCATATTCATCTGTCTGGAAAATGAGATGTGTTTACTGTTGTGCAGAGGTAATTGCCTCAAATCTACACTTCTACCACTGACACTTCCCAATACATAGTTCTAAAAATAAACACTTCCAAAAAAGGAACACTTCCGAAAGTGTTTTTCACAAAATACATTGAATTAAGGACATTAATTAAGTACAGTGTGAAATGGGTAAATTGTCAAAGCTTTAATGACTTGTATCTCACCAGAGAAGCAGATTAGTAGAACCCAAACACATTCTCAACAGTATGTCACCTACAGAATATTTTGTGTGTGTGCTTAATCTTGACAGAATGTTAGAAGTACTATCAACTGTTTTCACTACTAGAGCAGACAAGCTGTGATTAACAAGTTACTTACCTTTGGCAATTCTCTTTCTAGTGAATACTCTATCCAAACACAGATTCCTCACCTTAGAATACTCCCAAGGCACCAGACCGAATCCAGAAAACCTTTCTCCAAAGTAGTGCTCCTGTTCATTGCTTTGTGGCGCATGCAGCATTGAGGTGACTACATACCACCCTGTAAGTAAAGGAGAGGAGCTGCACATAAACGCCACCCCTGTGCATCAATTTATTGTCTTTTCCCTTTCCGTGCAATCAGAAGCAGAGCATGGACGATTGCTGACACTAGTGTACTGATTTTTAACTTGGCATATTTTTTTTATGTTAAAAAGAGGTCACTCCAAAGAACAGGGAGGTGAGAATGAGGTGGGTAATCTGCAGTTAGAGTAGCCACCAGAAACAGTGTTACCAAAAGTAAGTAATTTATTCTTATGGTGGATACATCTAGCTTCATATTTCTCACTGTAGAATAGATGCCAAAGCAGTACCCCCCCAGGTGGCGGGTCTGTGGAGCGGATTCAGACTAAAAAGTCCTGCACGGCCATGTAGGCGAAATGCACTTCCTGCTGGACCTGGCTGTCCAGGCATTAGTGCTTCATGAACATGTGCACTGACACTCATGTTGCAGCATGGCAGATGTCAAAGAAAGGCACTCTACATTTAAACCCAGAGGTAGCAGCTCTAGCCCTGGTGTAATGGGCTCTCAGTCCTACCAGAGGCTGATTGTTGGCCAATGCATTGCAAATATATCTCAATCCATCAAGGCTCAATCTCCACCCATATAGGTGTAGATTGCTTAGATTTGGGTGGAGAACCCGGTTTTGATGCTGAGACAGGAAGTTGTAGCGTAGTGCCATCCTGATCACAGAGCAGATAATCCCGCCCAGAGGGTCTGGATATCATACTCTCCTAGTCCAATCCGAAGCCACTAAGATGACTAGTCGTTCCTGATATATTTCAGAACTCTGGGCAGGAGAGGGAGGCACAGGATAGGTGTACAGGATTACAGTGTTCCATTTTAACTGAAAACCATCTCTTAACAAATGTTCTTGTAGAAACTCCAATGTGCAAAATGTTCAACACTGTATTCTTAAAAGTGGAAAAAAGGTCTACCCAGGATTCTCTCAACCGCTGGAGGATGCCCTCTCGAACCCTGGGATGTAGATGTGATCCGCCAGACACTGCCTTCTCAGTTCCTCTGGTCTGGCACTCAGGGACCCTCCCAGGAGGTTCACGATGAGGAAAATGGTTTACATTCCAGCCAACACCGGAGGAGCAGAGCCTCCTGACACTCACTCCACCCTGCTTGTTGCAGAACCACATGACAGTAGTGTTGTCCGTGAGAACCAGCACCAGCCTCATCTCAATGGGGGAAGGAAGGACTTCAGAGCCAGACAAGGGCTGGAACACTCTCAAGAGCACCTTTGGAGATCTACAATCCCACATCATGTAGCAGAATTGAGAGGTGCTCCTCTGAAAGTTAGTCAGATGTTGGGGAAACATTTGGCGGAGCAAAAAAGAAAGGATAGGGCATAGCCATGCTGAACGATTTGTATGACCACTCTGTCGTATGCGGTGGATTGCCCTTTTTTTTTTGCAGAGTTTTATATAGCGCGAACTAGACCTGAACTGAATCAGGTATCAGAGCGCTTTACATAGCACCAGTTACGTTACATGAGGACACACATTCATTTTAGGCACGGGGAGATTAAGTGATTTGCCCAGAATCACAGGAGGTTTTTTCCGGGAGGAAATACTCAATCCTGCCGGTACAGGTTTGGTATGCACCACTAAGGGCAAACTAAAGCGGCTTAGTCGATGTTGCAGCAGCGGAAGAGGTTTCAGAGAACTGCTGCCCTTACTGGCATGTGCGTTGCTGCCAGACCGACATCCATCACATCGAAAGGACTGAGGTGGCTGTTGCAGTGGCGACTTTTGCTGTCTACATGCCTGAGAGTAGCTTCTGAATTTTCAGAGCTTATGTGGGAACTGCTTGCAGGGGTCAAAGTACCCAGGGATCATGGTGTAGCTGTCCTTAACGCACTCCACAGCAGAATCAGTTTTTTTCACTAAAAAGAACAGAGCCATCAAAGGGCATATCCACGAGGGAGGTTTGTACATCTCCAGAACATCCTGTGGAATGCATGCACATGTAGAGACAGAGAACAACACTGGTGCCAACTGCCCTTTCCAGGCAATTAGTAGTACCAAGGCAGGCAAAAATTACATATTCTGCCACTTCATGACCACCATGAATAATTGAGCCAGAGATCGTTGGGGACCACCGGCAAGATCTTGCTGGCCATGTCCTAGACAGCATGTGTATAGTGATCCAACAAACATCCAGCATGACTGATCTAATTGCCAGGCTAGCCAAAGAGAACATTAGATTTCCACACACATCATTTCTCTGGGACTCCTTATCCAGAGGAGTAGTGGGAAATAATTAGGGTTTATCTTGCTGGTTAAAGCCTAAACCACCAGGATATTTGGGGTAGGATGCTTTGTGAGAAAATCAGAGTTGTCATGCGCTTGTCTGTGATTCCTGGCCACCTGCCCATTTTGCCAGTGGGAAAGAACAGGGTTTTGACCAAGTGCCCATCAAGGTATCAGTGAGGGTCTCATTTAAGAGAAGGGTTCAGACATGGGCGGTCCAGGCAGCAAAATCTCCATAATGACACAAATCCTGGTCTTGACTGAATGAAGGTGGAGTTTCAGGACTGCAGCTGCCCATTGAACCACTACTGCTAATGATGCACTCTCTTCCACTGGCAGCCCAAATGGCGAGTCCAACCCAGTATCAGGAGAGGTTCGAAGCTCACTGGACTCTTGTAAGTCCACGTAAAAATGGTCATCTGATAATGAGGGGAGATCAGTATTCCACTACCCACAATCATCAATTCCCTCTAGTGGGAAATCCTGTTCAAAGTCTGAGCCAAAAACACAATGTAACCTCAGCTGGTGTGTTAACACTGGTAGAGGTACTGGTGCAGTGTCAATCTGTATGAGGATAGTTTGCATGTTATTGCACTTAATTTTGTGACATGACATCAGTAGAGATCAGACTAATCAGGGTCAGACATCGGAATCAGCATTGGTTCCTCTTCCAGGACCGGTAGTGTCAGTACCGATGTCAACAAGGAATGGGTCAGAGCTGGTCCCAGAGCCAGAGCAAATGTATGTACCCAAGTTAGTATGGAACCTGGAGCAGGTCCTAAGAGGTCAGATGGCATGGGGAAGGATCTGCTGTTGGGAACCCAAATGTAGGCCCCTGTGATTCCCTGGTGACTGAAGGCACACAGAGGGTGCTGGAAGTGTGCCAAACATCTTAAGCATTGCCTCTATAAGGCCTCTATCTGCTAATGTATTACTGATAGCTGGGGGGACTCAAGGTGCACCAGCAATAGTTGGGGTATTCGCTCGTGCGAGACTGACTGGCATTGTGACACCCTTGCACCTTCTCCGGGATATGGACGTGCAAGATGTGGTTGAGTCCCGCTTTGCTTTTTTTTGGGACTTATACAGGACTTTGACTGCAAAGTGGAATTCCCATGGGAAAAGCCCCGGGAGTGGAACCAAGCAGAGTCTGTGCCCATGATCCAGAGCAGAAATTATGCAACACCTACAACGTCTTTCTTAAGTCCAGCAACATGCAACTTCTCTTTTCGATCCTGGGTTCCCTTGTGGTGCATGAGGGCACAGTTATCACACACCTTTGAGTCATGTCCCAAGCCTAAACACCAGAACGACACCCCATGCTGATCAATGACCAACATCAGTTTCCTACAGTCATGGCATGGTTTGAAACCTGTACCTTTAGAAGGTGACATTGCTCCCTAGCACACTGGATTTCTGTTTCAGGCATCGTTGGAAGGCATATGAAGTTTAGAGCAGAGCTTCAGATCCATATTGAAAGGTGTAGAGAGAAAGGAACCCACATCACCGTGCAGGGGTAACCCCTGTATGCAGCTCCACTGCACTACTTATGGGATGGCACAGAGCCACCTAGCACGGTGCAAGAGCTTTCATGGAGAAAGTTTCTGGATCCAGTCTGGTACCTAGGGAGTATGCTGAGTAATATGTAGTAAGAAGTATCCATCTGAAAACAGAAGCTTTGCCGTTCTCAGTAACAGCAACACATTAGAACCCCTCCAGGTCAGGTGCTACTAACCAGGTCTCGCGAGCTAACACTTTTTTGTTGTATTACTCCAAGGAAGAGGGGAGACAGTATGAGAAAAACTAAACATGATCACAAAAGTTCTGAAGGTAAAGTAACCACATCAGTAACATTCATTTTATGAAACTGATTTTTTTATAACTTCTACTCAATCTCGAGAACATAAATAACTCTCTACATTTGAAAATGTATGCTATAGAAACGATTGTTTCTTCCTTTGAATACATCTCCTTGAATCTCTGAGGTTTTCTTTATGTTTCTTTATTGTAGGTAAGACTTCCAGGAATCATCCCAGCCAACACCTACAAGAAGGTCCACCTGTCTCCCGTTTTCAAACATCACATTTGTTTGTGGAACATAGTGGGCTGGTGATCACATAAGGCTCTGAGACCTAACACACTTCCACTAAAGCAAATACCACACACCTCCCTTCTCCAACAAACATACACAAATACAATGAAGAAAATAAATTCAGAACAGATAGGCATATTATAGTAATGATTACAAAAAAACGACAACTTATTACATTGTACGATACATTTCTAAATATTTTGGTGTCTTAAGCACTCTCTGACTCTTTCTTCTCAGGCCACACTCCTCACCACCACCCTTCCTCATTTTGATTTCCTCACGCTTTCCAACACCTTTCACCACAACAACTCTGCACAGATTCCAAATCTTCGAGTCTGCTGTTTTCATTGCACTTCTAAACAATTTCACCACCATAATGGGACTGAATAATTTCTCCCCATGACTATTCCCTGGTTCCTGACCCTCACCCAATCACTAATCTATATTTTGGTAACTTTCACTTTCTTTTTGTCACTGAACCACTCTGTCCTTCTATCTAAGGCTTCCACTTCCTTTTCTCTCCAACTTCCATCACCCTCCTCACTCTCCAGACATTTAGCGTTTACCCAAGTCGGAGACACCACACTTATCTGCTTTCTCCCACTACATACCTCAAAAAGCATTTTTCTGGTAACTTAGTGAGGAGATAAACGATACATTTCCACTTTTTTGTGCACCTCCTCTGTCCAACTCACACCAGAGTCATTAGTACATTGTATGGTTTGCTTTAGAACACGATTAAAACGATCAATCATTCAGTTGTCCTCAGGATGGTACAGCACAATCTTCTTGTGTTGAATTCCATATTTCTTTAAGAACATTTCCATTTCTTTAGAGATCAACTGAACACCATTGTCTGTTAGTAATGACCCAGATGCTCCTTCCTGTGTGATGAGCTCTTTCAAAAAAGCTAGTACAAGCTTTGTCTCAATCCAATTGGAGCACCTAACCGCCAGCCACCTTGAGGGCATATCAAACAGTACCAGAACATACGTAGCTCCCCCTTTGGAGTGTATATGTCCCAAGATATCCAGGGCTACTTCTTCCCACGGACTTTGGGTAACCTTCACACTGTCATTGGTTGAACCCTTGCCTTGAGACCTTTATCACTCACTATGCATTGTACACAATCCCTCACACATCTCTGAACCTGCACATTCATTCCGTGCCACCAATAAACCATCCTTAAATGCTCCTTAGTTTTTGTCATCCTGGAATGTCCTTAATGCACCATCACCAGGAGATCCGCACGTATTACCTCTGTTAAAAATAATCTTCTCCCTCTAAACATAAAACCCTAATTCTCAGATAATTCTTCTCTAACTTCCCAATCCTTTTTACATTGCTCATTCAAATCATTTTTCTGATCCCAACCAGATTTAAATTGTCTGAATATTTCTTGAAGAACCTCGTCTCTCTCAGTTGTTGACTTGCACTGTTCCTCTGAAAACACAAAGCCTTCAGTTTTACACACATTCAAGTCTTCTTCTATGCTTCCTTCCACTGTATCATCACCTTGATGATCAGTATTTACCTTAAATACCCTCCCCAAAGAAACATCTTCATTTTCCTTAAAGCCCAGTAAATCGCCAAAGCCTCCCTCTCAATGACAGAGTACAGTGTCTCTGCTCCTTTAAGACACCGTGACACAAACATTATAGTTCTTTCACCTGTACCCTCACCTTGCACCAACACAGCTCCTAGACCATTCACATTAGCATCAGTTATAAGCATAGACTTGGCTTCAGGATCATAAGTCTTGAGATTGGGAGACATCTCCAACCTCAACTCAGGTGCTCCTTCCTGTGTGTAACCCAGTGAGGGCCACCACATTTGTTGTTGTGTGGTGCGGAGCTTCTTACGTTAGTTTCTGCAGCCGATGGAAGTCGATGTAGCAGACTCGAGGTGAAGATGCAGTCATACTAGGAGTGTGTGAGCCGATATGCATGGGGGACACGTGCCTAGCTACGCAAGTCACAATCCTGATGCAAGGCCTTGCGCTGCGATGGCCGGTTGCTTGGAAAATAACAACCCAAGTTTAATTTTTCGATTTTACAGTTCCATGCCAAACACCAAGGGACACCTGGTGCCTAATATTGTTGCAACACTTAACATGGAACTCGTTCTAGGTACTGGTCTCTACACAAGGCGCTCACTGTGTTAGGATGATTCCTAGGGCAGACGATGTTGAACTCCTAGTCAAAATGGTAGTCTTTTTATCTTGCCGCCAGTGTAGGAATAATAGTTTCTTCCTTTGAATAAATCTCCTTTGTGTTTCTTTATTCTAGGTAAGACTTCCAGGAATTATCTAAGCCATCGCCTACAAGCAGCTTCACCTGTCTCTCGTTTTCAAACATCACATTCTTTTGTGGAACATAGTGGGTTGGTGATCATTTTAAGGCTCTGTGACCTAACATAATTCCACAATAGCAAATACCACACATACATAACTAGAAGACAATGTTTAATTATTTAAATTTCTTTTTAGTATTTTATTCTTTTCTGTTGGAGAAATTTTGTAGAGCACTCAATCACTAGCTAGTGTCCGCACGTTACAGAGTTGTCAGGAAAGCCCGAACTGTAGCATTTAGAGCGAGGGAGGGAGGTGCCCCTGGCTAGCATATGTAACATACAATCTTTAGAATCTTGTCTATGACTTTAATCAAAGTCAAAGAAGTCGTAAATACTTATGAAAGGCAATAGTATGACTGAGCTGTGGGGTGGAGGAACACATGCAGATGGGGAACATGTGTGGGAAGAAAAACTGAAAAAAGGGTGGAAAGAGGCTGGATAGATGGAGACAAGGATGGGTGAACTGAGAGAAGGAGGGGTGGATGAATGGATAGTTGGATCAAGAGATGGTTGAATGAATAAACATATGGATGCCTGCGTTGATCAATGGTAAGGAGGATGGATCATTGATTGATCGATCAATCAATGTAGAGAAGCAAGGATAGAATGATGGATGGAAGAATGTATGTCGTGGGCTAAAGACGGATGGATGGAGAGAATCAAAGATGACTGGAGAAAGGAAGGATATTTTGAAAGATGGATAGGGGAAGTGAAGGAAGTATGGATGCAGAGAAGGAAGGTAGATTAGAGAGGTGGACAGATGTTTGGCTGGATGGTTAAAGATTTAAGGTGTAAAAGGCATTGTGGAACACAATGGTTTTGGCATTCCCTCAGGAAAGCACCTGACGTGTGCCTGACTTCACCCACTGCCATTCGGTTCAGAGTTTCAAAGTCAAGGTGGGGTAATTTATTTTGTGGCGCTGAACGTTGAGGTTGATCTACTACACAATATTGCAGCTCTAGTCACATAGATTATTTTTTCAATGCAGGAAAAATAACATTTTTCACCTTTCTAGGGAAAGTGCAATAGTTGTACATTGTTAGGGTTGCCACCTGGCCGTGTTTTTACCGGCATGACAAGTATTGTAATGTCCTGGCTGGCACAAAAATAAGTTAAATTGCCATGAGCTATTATTGTTTCGCCTTATCAGTACATACTTTAGAACAGAAAATATAAGAAGAAAGCACTTTTAAAATGTATTCTAGAGCTGCCGTAATAATACTTGACTGATAAAAAAAACAGTAAGGGCATGTAAAAAATGAATATTGGCAATTTTATATAGAAGTCTTTGCGGAATCTTAAAATGTGAACATATGGCAGCTATTTTTCTTTGGGAAAGGCAGTATCCTTACATATTGTGTCTAGCAGGACATTCCAGGTAATTTTTACCTGTGTGGAAAATGGCCACAGAAGGGACAAACAACAGCTTTTGTATCTGGGTTTGGTCAAACTTACAGAATCTAGAGAACACAAGCAATGCAAGGGGAGAGCGGAGATCTCATGTATACAAGACGTGCTACTTTTTCATGAACCTGGCAACTGTAAACGTGCATTACAATTTTTATTAAAAGCCAACAACTGAATAATTGTAAAAGCTAAAGGACAAAAAAACATTGACAAAACAACTTTTTATTTACATAGGTTTGAAAGTCATAGTACCAAATTATGTTCCTCTGCATTGACCCTGTTAAGAAAGCACAGAAGGCTTTTGAAACGTGTGATAGAGGTATTGTTTAGTCAGCTGTAGCGCTACAGAAGTCATTGCATTAACATCAGACTATGGGGGATTCAGGAAAAGCAAATGTCAGGGCTTAAATGAGATCTTTGACTTTGAAAGCCCAGGCTCTAATCATACCCTGCCTCTTTGGCAATGAAACGCAGCATATTAAATACGAATCATTGAGGCAAACTGCTTATAAAAGAACGGGCTGGGCCCTGTCTGCATTTTGATCAGCTAGTTTGAAAATTGCTAATTCCTTCAAAATAACTATTATACCCAAGAAGGACAATCACAATTAAAGTGCATTGAAAAGCTCTGTTTTAGATTATAACTCACTCAAATTACAGCAAATTAAGCTCTGAATTAAAGTGTGTACAGAATAAAAAGGGACCAAACCACAACTTAACTTTGCCCAAAAGATAAAGCAATATTTGTTTTCTTAGAAAATGATTGACGTGCATAATGCAGGCCGGTTACCCCACAACTAAAGAAACGAATGCACTTGTAATGCTCTATTCATCAACATGTTCATTCTTTATATAATGAATAATGCAAGCAAACCAACCTCAGAAATATAAAGAGTATGCAGGCATCCAACGAAAATAACTCTGAATAGAAATTTACTTATTACGTGTTACTAGGGTAATAATAAACAAGGGGAGGGAAGAGGTCCTAAAAGATGCAAATGGATTGCAAAACGCAGCAAAGGATTTTAAAGTTCAACATACAGACGTTCTTAATAATAGGCCCCAGAGTACTGTTCCCTTCCAGTCGTCCAAAGAAAAACAACCGTCACGTGTAATTCACTGACGGTATTCTGGAATCTTCTTTCATTATGCCTCCATTCTAGCCAACACGTGTTTCGTCATTACTGACATCATCGGGGCTTCTTTGTAAGTATCAGCTCAGTTTAAAAAAAGTTTTAAGCACCATCTATTTATACAGGATCACACAGCATTGCCGCAAGAGAATTAAGAGTTCATATTAGTAGGGGTTGAGTTCCTATTACGCTACACTCATGAGATGCTATAAAAGTGAAGTAGTCCAATTCTTCTGTGAAGACGCATGTATGGGACATTCAGAACAAAAAAAACGTGTCCCCGCGGAAGTCTTGCTTAGGTATGTGGGGTACTTGGCAGTGCAAGGCAAGGGAGCTAGTTAAAGTTAAGGTAAAAGTTACCTTAGGGCACGAGTTCTACATATTTGAGATAACTATAACTGGTGAATTTCGTTGGTTTTGTACGTTTAAACACGATCATAACTATAACTCCTCCAGTGGCAACTGCCACTGGGTAATATTTATATATATATATATATATATATATTACAGAAAAAATAGCATAACACTGCATTCAGGTACAGTGGTTTTAGTTATTTGAATTGTGATATGTTGTGTCTTGCTTAGTCATCAGTGTAATACATGAAGATAAATATTGAAAAATATATATTTTCTACAGACACCAGCAGGGAACCTTAATAAAAAGAGAGTTCTTGAAAAGTATTGTCTATTTTACCAAATTCCATCTCTTGCTCCAGAGGAACCACTGACGGCCAAAAGACTCTTTCAAGATGAAACATAGTCATCACAATATTGTCCACTGTCAGGAAGATGTAGCAAGCTCTTGAAGGGCCTGGTGATTGCCAGCATATGCACAAAAAAATGTAAAGACCTAACATTACAGTTAAGTGTGATTGCAAGAAACCTCCCACATACAATGTTACATGTGATAAAAAAACAGTGCTTAATGACCAAAACTAGGCATTGAGGTAAGTACATAACAGAAAGGCTTGTCAGAACTGCGGTTTTGCCTTTATTATGCAAATACACATATTAGCATCATGAGACTAAGGGGCTTATTTTGATGTCGCGCGGACCCAACGTCACAGAAACGGGACCAACTGACCTCCGGTTGGTGGTACTGACAACCTAATCATGATGTGTACCTGGCTGTAACACAAGCTCCCATAGAGGAATGGGAGTCTGTGTTCATACCTGCACCCCATGGCAGGCAAATCAAGGTGCCTGCCACAAGGTGCAGGGATCAACAACGGGGCACCATCGACCCCCAACTGGAGGCAAAAACTGAAGTGGGCCCTACTAGGGGCCCCCAAACACACTTTCCAACAGGGTTTCCATGTCAGAAAGGCCGGCATGGAAACCCTGGCGGAAACCGTGCATTTTCATCCAGAAGGCGGAAGTGGCTTACATTTGGGTTATGGGCCAGTTTCAGATTGGCAGACGGGCTCCTGGAGCCCATTGGAATGACCAGCCGGTTTCAATGCTGACCGGCTGTAACATAATCAGCCAGTCAGAATTGAAACCAACGATGAGTGTCGGAAATCTTGAGGTCGAAGGCTTTCCGACACTCACAATAATCGGCCCCTAAATGCACCAAAATCCAAGTGGCACATTGCCAGGCCCATCAAGACAACCTGGTCTGATGAACGCAGCATCCGATTTAACTAAATGAACCAGGAGTAGATCTGCTACATATTTAATTCATGGCAGATTGCACAAAAACCCTCATTACTAACCCCGGGTGGAGTTGGCTTCATGCCACTACGTGGAGGTCCATGGAGTTGGAGAAAAACTCTGTGGAACTCCGCTCCGTCACCCGCCTCCCCCCCTTATAAAATATACTTAAAAAGTCATTTAAAAAGAAATAAAGTCACTTACCTGTACTGAGGCGTCCCCGGGCTGCCCTCCTCCTCCTCCTCACTGTACATCTTGCGAGAATTGCGCATGATGTACGGTGAGGAGGAGGAGGGCAGCCGGGGGATGCCGCAGTACTGGTGAGTGACTTTATTTCTTTTTTAATTAATTTTAAAGTATTTTTTATTAGGGGTGGAGACAGGGAGCCAATTTAGCTGGGGAGGACTGGCTAACTCTACTCCACTGCGGAATCGGTGTTTTGCCCTATACTGAGCGGAGCACGAAGTAGGTAAATCTCCGCACACTCTGGTGGCGGAGCGGAGTTCTCTGCCAGCCCTTACTCATTACTAGTGGCCACTTTATTCCAATGGGGTCAGTAGAAGCATCAAAATTCGGAGATGTTTACTTTCAACCGGAGTTTTTTGCTGAACGCAACTGAAAACTCTCGGTAAAAATGTCAATGTCTTTTTGTAAGCAAATGTGATTGATTGACTGAAGGCTCATAGACCCAATTGTATTCTAAAAGTATTGTAACCCTTATGAATGCTGCCATACTCAGCACCACCACTCTACCTTGTAATTCCTGGAAGAAAATTTGCAAAAGCAAGAGGAAGATTTGTAGCATTCACAATTACAAAAAGAAAGTGTGAAAGTTCGAGAATAAAAGGTTGTAGTGGCTTGGAGTAGCTCTGACCCAGATCTGTCGCAAGTTGTGATGCGTGGGTGCGGAATCTTTTCCTAATCTACCTTCGGGATAGGTACCAGCCTTCTAAGCCACTGCACAAGACGCCGGTGATTTGTCAAACAATACAGAACAGAAAGAGCAAATCCCGATGCAAGCACTCTTCACGGGTTCAGGTAGAACTGGAAAACCACAGGATCACTTCTGACATCATGACTACAATCTGATCACCAATTGCAGCTGTAGTGTGCTCTGGGCAAAGTATTGATTGTGTCGCTCCTCAGTGGAAACAACACAAAATGATTTCCCCCCTTGCAGTGACAAGGGATCCTCATATATTACAAATATTTATTGTCTTTGGGCTGAATGGTGGCCTCCTGGTGGGCTGCTTTACACCATTCTGTCGCTTCTACACCCTAATGTGACATTCCTTTTCAGGAATCCATTAAGCAAGCAGGTACCTGCCTAATGAGGAGAAGCCTGCAATTGTGTTAAGACGTAATGGGAAGGGGAATGCAAATGTTACTCTCCTGGAACTTGTAGTTGTTTTTTTCCAGATGAGGCATTAACAGGAAAAGGCTATGTTTATGAAGACTGTCTGTGCGTGTCTATGGCAACACTCTCTAATCTATGCTGAGGCAAGCAGAGAAGTGAGTGTGAGAAAAACAACATATTGTACTTCCATGATGGTAACAGGAATATGGACTACTGATAAGGAACACTCAAATTACATTCTAAAAAAGAGCTTTGCGCCAGGGCCAATACATCTTATGTTAAAATAACTGATCCTCCTCTTTACTACACAATCTATAGTAATGCAGATCTCCTTTAGGATTGGGATTTAAGATGTGCTGTATTGTTACGTTTCATATCTAAGACTGTGTGCCCCACATATCTGGTAACAATGTGCAACTGACAATTCACACAATAGTATGGACATGTTTTCAGTCTGCTGCCTTATTGTAATGTAGGAGCAAGGGTTGGCTTTAGGGCAGGGCGACTGGTGCGGCCACACTGGGCGCTGACCAGTGGAAGGGGCGCTGACTTCAGGGGGGGTGCTATGTTTAGCAATAACTTATGATTGGAGAGATGTGGGGCACTTTTTCCCGGTGGTAGTGAGAGAACCTGAGATGGTGGTCATTGGGTGTGGGGGTGCCAAAAATTGTCGGACTGGGCGCCTGCCCTGTGTAGGAGTAAGGTGCACTTCCTTCTACTGCATATTTATGGATTGCTTGTCATTTTAGAGAGTCGTCCTCTATCTTGAAGACTACAGAACGAAATCAACAAATTTCTGGATTAGCAACAATTCAGATGTGTTTTATCCAGTTTCTGTTTCAAAGATGTTCAAATACATACAGCACTCATGCTGGACAACAACATTGCTTCACAATGTGACCAGCTGTCCTACTGGACTACCACGGACCACTGAGTTAATACACAGTATATTTGGCTAGCGGGGTTGGATGAAAGTGATACATCCCTCTAGAGAGCAGGGATATGGTGCCATAAGAGCAGACAATCCAGAAAACTAAGCAAATTTTCTTGCATTTTTGTGGAAATGGAGGGACCATGACATCTCTACGTGCGCCTGCACAGGTGACTTTGTGAGTCCTTCTTTTGCATATCTTGATTCTTTCCCCTTAACTTAAATCTGAGCTTTACAAATGCACAAATCAGCAAATACACAGTATATATAATCTCCAACATTTAAAGCTAAATCGTAAAGTCTCTTTATGCTAAAATAGTTTAGGACTGAAGAGAATATCAAGAAGCCAAAATACACTATTGTGCTACAACATTTAAAAGCCCTACAGTAGGCCCACAGTAGCTTAAAAGAATTCTGTCATGGTGGAAACCATAAACAATCAAGGGTTTGGTGTCTAACATAATTAGCAATGGTCATCAATGCAGACCACAGAATGCACAAATCGACAAATTACAAGTTATGTAAACCAAATCATGAGCCATCTTTAATACAGACTTCCTTAACACAACTAATGTACTGCTTGATTACACCTTGGGACTTTTAAACAGGCAGGTAATGAAAAGATTTCACTAGACCTTCAGTATAATATCCAAACATAAGATAATGTTACTGTTTATCTTTTCCTTTGGCTGCAAACTAGTTAATCCAAAGAAATACTTTTCAGACCGGAGTGGCCAGTACCAATTCGTTAAGGCAAATATTCTGGTAACGTTTAGTAATTTTGAGGTATATTCCATACTTGGAATGGATTAACACCATTTGGTTAATTTAAGAAGTTATTGCATAGTGAATTTACTATTATTGTTTAAAAGCATATCTGCAAACAATAGGAATCAATAGAAAGGTTTGAAAACACTCTTTTTATTTGAAAATGTAATTATACAATACATTTTGATGGTGACACCATTGGTTGGTAAGAAGTAAATTATGCTATATTATTCTATTTATGTGAAGTTAAAGAGAAATTAAAATGAAGTACAAAACATTCACTATTACTCAATAATTTGCAACCTGCAATCATGGATGAAGATTCACCAAAATGCCAGGGGTAGCGGAAGTGACATCACACATACATTAATCTCAATTATATCATGGGAAGCTATGTCATATGGCCACTGACCTCATGGTATACGCACCATAAATATAGTAACACAGTAAACACAAATACATGTCTAGTTTACATATAACCTGATATTTTAATAAGAATGCGAACATTATATGGGCAGCAAACATTAAGAATTTCTTTTCATTCAGATGATATAGTCCAATGAAACACAGAACAACGCTAGGAACCAAAACACTGGGAACAAAATGTATTTTTTCCACAAACAGCCATGATGTAATGGTTCCCCTAGTGTACACCAAAAAGGTAAAATGTATTAATTGACTAAAGGACCATACTTAAAATAAGATAAACTTTGTTATTGTGTCTGCTTCTTTTAATTTGTATGGGTCAATTATTGAATGTGATCTATGCTGTTGGCTTACGGTAATCTCTATCATTGTTAGATCCTAAATCAAAAACCTTTGATTTAGGACCAATTTGAACACAGTGTCACTGTTGCTAAGCACTAACGTGGAGATTTTGTCCAAAAGGATAATTTTTTATTAATTTACAGTAATGAAAAATGATAAGTTGTTTAACAATGTGCTTTTTGTTTCATCTTTTTATTAAGAATTGTGAGTGTTGCTCTGCTGAATTTACTTTATTGAACGCGATATCAGTCTGAGTGGCAGAAACGCTGTTGCTGCTGCCTGGCTGGGGACTTCAAATCCCAGGAATCCTTGCTCTCCCACGAGGGAGGAGCTTGAAAGCCCCACGCGCTACAAGAAGCACAGAGAACACCCGCGGAGCAGGACGCTGTTGTTGCTGCCTGGCTGGGGACTCCAAGTCCCAGGAATCCTGGCTCTCCCAGGAGGGAGGAGCATGAAAGCCCCACGCGCTACAAGAAGTGCAGAGAAAACCAGCGGCGTGGAGAACACCCAACGCGTGGGACGTTGTTGCTGCTGCTGCCTGGCTGGGGACTCTAAGTCCCAGGAATCCTTGCTCTCCCAGGAGAAAGGAGCGTGAAAGCCCCAAGGGCTTCAAGAAGAGCGGAGAACACCCGGGACGCGAGAAGCTGTTGCTGCTGCCTGGCTGGGGACTCCATGTTCCAGGAATCCTTGCTCTCCTAGGAGGGAGGAGCGTGAAAGCCCCACGCGCTACAAGAAGCGCGGAGAACACCCATGGCGCGGGACGCGCGCAGGCCAAGGGCGGGCTTGTCCTTGCCAGGAAGAGGCAGGGCAGGGCCACTCCCTTTGATTTTGATTTCCAACGCAAACCAAGGGTAAGACTTTGTTTGTTGCATTTTGGCCATACAGCCAGTCCAGTAATAAACCTCGTGTATTTACCACTAACTGGTCATCTTATAGCGGAGCTCGAAGAAGCTTTCCTGGGAAGAATATATGATCCAATGAACAGGGCAGTGCCTTAAATCACCTCACCGCATGGGAAGAGTCTTGATTACCATTCATCCATTATAGTGGACTGGGCTGTCTTTGGCGCCGCCTATGCCAATTCAAATTTGATTTCTGCATGACTGTGTTTGCCTGATTCCATTTACAGCCATTCTAAGGGGTGGGGATTAACGGTTAGCTTCACCTGTATGTTTCATTGTGGTTCCCCCTAGGTTGAACCATGGGGAAACGCCCCTGTGTTACTAAACAGTCTCGTCCCCAAGTAAATCTTTCTTCTCCACCCCTTCCAACTTCCATTGAGAGAATACTACAGAGGGCAATAGGTGCTGTCACAACAGAAATGGAACTTACTGAAAAGCATCTGTCAATAACCCCAGATCTCTCTCTTACACTGACAGAATCGCCTACCACAAAATTATTTCTATAGTCCCCTCATCTATGGAGAATGTCCCCAGTCCTCCCCACATCAAGTAGATGCACCGACAATTGTAACCCGAAAGGGAGACGTTGTATCAGGCACTCGCAAGAATGGGAAGCAAAAGCAAGCAAGTGCGGGGCACCCAAAAGTAAGAAAGCCAAAGGAGGGCCTGACGTAAGCGCAGAACCTACGGCCAATTCAAATGTAACCGTAGAACGCACTGCTAACACCTGTACAGACCCGACCTGCCCACTCTGGGCTCAGACCCTATTAGCAGACCTGCTGATTCTCGATTTCCCTGTTGTACCATGACATGACGGCGACCACAACACACTTGCTCTGGTATTGAAGGTGCCGGTCTTGGGTATTGCCCCGGCCTGCAGTCTCCCCCCGATAATAGACTAATAATCTGCAATAATAGGAGAAGAAAAAAATGGGGGTAATAAAACAATCACCTGATAAATTGAGGGCACTCTATGTAGTTGTAGTCCCAGTCCTCCTATAACAGTGGTGATACTGCTGTTGTGGGCAACCCAGCTCCTATCAATAAAGTTGCAGAATTACACCCAGGCCTGGCATCCAAACTAGCCGATATATTTTACCCAAAAACGCACCCCAAGATGAAAAAATGGGTCACTCAATCATGGTTCAATGATAATTGTTGAAAGGTGAAACGGGCCTTGTTAGTAGCCATTAAAGCCACAGACAAGCTATTAACTAAATGCAAGCAGGTGTTGTATAAGGAGGCCATCTGTCTAGCAAAGCAGTTCTGGGAATTAAACAAATGGGACAACATAAAATCTGCCCTACTGAATAAAGATCTGAAGGAATTCTGGGCTATAGTCAGAACAGGCAGTAGGGAGGGCAATTCAGCCATAGAGCTGAATATTGCAGCAGAAAAGTGGGTAGCTCATTTCCAGGCACTATATACTATGAAGGTAGCATCCGGCTCCCACAATGACCTACTCACAATTTCCCCAAGGATCACATATGCGGATGCCAGTCCGGTAGATGAAGCAATCCCTACACTATCAAGGACTATCTACGAAGAAGGTGCTGAGATAACCCTTCTTGAAGTCTCAAATGCAATAAAGAAACTTCCCGCCGGCAAAGCACCGGGATTAGATAAGCTCCCAGGGATCTTTTTCAGGAAGAACCAACAATATGGGGCCCTTACTTGTGGGTATTATTCAATGCCATAATGAAAGGTATGCCGATCCCTGAAACCTAGGTGGGGCAGAAATTGTCCCAGTCTTCAAAAAGGGCTCTCCATTTCTCCCTGTAAACTACAGACCGATCAGTTTGATCGATGTCACACAAAAACTGTTTACACGGGTACTCCTTGACCACCTCCAGGGTTGGATGGAAGATAATGACATTTTGAGCCCATACCAAGCTGGATTCAGGAAGAACTTCTACACTATCGACCAAATATAAAGACTTCAACTTTTTATATTTTGGAAAACTGTGAGAATGGAGGGTGGCAGCCTCTACCTAATTTTTGTGAACCTGAAAACGGCCTTTGATTTGGTGCCCAGAGATAAATTATGGGGGATACCTAGCGATATGGGGATCCCCTTTTACCTCATAAGCATGTTTATGAGGCTGCACAAAGCCAACTTTGCCCAAGTAAGATGTGGTAAAGGAGGAGAATTAACTTCACGATTCCCAGTTGACAGAGAAGTGAGGCAGGGGTGCGTGCTCGCACCTACCCTGTTCTGCCTCTTTGTCAACGCTTTGACTGCCCAACTCATTGAGGTTCAGGATAATGATGCCCCAAAGCTAGCAAACTCTAAGGTCCCAGCATTGATGTTTGCGGATGACACTCTCTTAATGTCCAAGTCGCTAATGGGAATACAGAGGGTCCTGGGCATCTTTGTAATCTTTTGTAATAACAGGGGGATGGCGATAACTACCATGAAGACCAAATTCATGGACTTTAACCCAGCCAAGACAACATGCCCTAATCCTCGTTTAGATGAGATTGTGCTGGGAAGGGTCTCTGTATTTGACTATTTGTGTGTCACCCTGACAGAAAATATGGAGTGGGGGCCACAAATCGCCAAAGCCAAGCTGAAATTAGCCCAGACTACCGGAGTAATTGCAAAATTACTTAGAGATTCCTCCTCTAAACAAGCTGGCCCCATAGCAGAGATCTATAAGGCGCAAGCCAGTGGAGCAACAAAGTAAGGGGCCGAACTTTGCATTCATTGTTCCTGTAGTCATGTGAGTAAAGTAGAGAACAGCTTCCTGAGACAGATTTTGGGTCTCCTTTCTAGCACCCTCTTAATCCCCCTCCGGCTGGACTTAGGTATTAGACCAATTGGAGATGTAAACCAAGCCTCTGGAGTAATCCCGAGAAAGCCTGCTCTGCAATCTCACACGCTGAACTGGTGAAAACTTACCGAATACACAAACTGGCAGCCATCCATGAGAACCCTGCTTCAGGTCATCTGACAGCAGAATTCCTCATAATAAAAGATGAGTACACATTGGAGCCCTTCCTGGATGACAGCCTTCCTTTTTCACCAAGAAAACTATATATCCAGTTTAGATTTGGTACCCTTCCACTCTGTGCCTTTACCTGTAAATGGTCTAAAGCTGCCTCACGAGGGTGCCCAGCCTGTAACTATCAGGAGGAGTCAGAGCTCCATGTTTTACTTTTTTTCGAGGCCACAAACCTGCAAGGCAGCACTGGCTCATACAGTTGTGCAGGAACCTAGGGTTCGTGCATTGCCAGGAGGCATTTAGAGTTTTGAAGAATGGCACCTCTAAGCCCATTGTTTTTGCTGTTTCTCGATTTCTTAATTCAGTGTGGCGCAGGCGCTGGAATCTCTTAAAAAATAGTTACACCAGATACAAATGGATAAACTACTTTTACTTTTTAACAGTTTAACCCAAAAAAAACCCTCCTACTGTTTTAAATTTCAATTATGTAGATGAAAAATGATTTAATTCTTATACTGTATGTCTAATTTTTATCCACAATGCGAGTAGTAGTGATTTAATTGGACTTAGTGATTCTATGTCTTTTTGTTAAGCACTCCATGGTCCTCCGAAACTAACTAGACTCCCACTGGACTCATGTTGCGTTTTCCTTCTTTTGTTATTTTTCTTTCTTGTCCCTTCTTTATTAATGCATATGCACTTTCGTGAGGTTATTGGTCTTGCTCATATGTTATTGCAGATTGTCATCTTAGCACATAAAGATGATGCACATGTATTTTTGTATGTTGGATGGATTTCTGTTTTATTAATTTTAACTTGTTAAGATACCTATTGTATTGTACACATACTTTTATGGTCTTAATGGCAAAAATAAAGGTTTTTGTACTGAACTGAAATAGGAGATTGATTACTTTCTGCGTTTGGGACTACATTTGCCAACTTTGACATCAGGGGTCGCTACTGCAGTGCCATGGGTCGCAGAGGTCTGGCTTTTCTCTTGCGACCCATGGCGAACTCTAAATGACGCCCATTACAATGCAATGCAACCCAAATATGGACATGATCAGTCAGTCATTCTACTTGTATAAAGATACCAGGCAATACGCATGTACTAAGGGAAGTGTCAGTTGTTATATGTAACACAGTGTCTGTCGAAGATCGGCGACCCCCTCTACTTCTTCACAGCTATATAAATGAACGACATCAGGAATTAGATGCTGGGCTTTCAAATTTAAATGAAAAGCCCCAGCGTTTTGAAAAAACTAAGGATTAGGAATTGTATGCTGCTATATATCATATAATGGCTGTTCTATCAACTTTAAACATACACAAACCTGACTTAGGATATATTTATGTGTTCATTTTTAAAGCTATAGCTTTAGCTATTTGAAAGCATATTTGCTAGGAAATACAATAAGTTGAGGATTAGTTAGGTGAGACAAGTTAAGCACAACACTGATAGAATACTGAATTACGGTTTATCAAATATGGATGCTGAAATAGCATCTGTGATGTGCCTTGGTGACCATCACTAAAAACAATACTTGGAATGAACTTTAGGGAGGGGTTCACTAACAATGTATGGGCAGATTACAAAGTTACAGCAACATTAATAAAATCAACCTTATTTCTGAGGAAGTATATTTAAATAAAGTAGCCAGAGGGGGTTGGGCTCTATCCTCTATTTATTTGAGCTGGTGTACTCTCAGCAGGTGGTATTAGAACACACAAACTAATAAAGGTGTTTAAATAGAAAGTTAAGAAAAATTTGGTTTATGTTGATTAGTGTTATCCCCATAAACCGCCATTCTCAAAGTACCACAAATGGGGACTGTTAGATCTGGGGGTCTCTAGTTGGCAATGGTATTCACCTTGGTCCAAATAGGGACCCTTACTTCTAAGTCAGGATAAGGGGATTACACTCCTTAATAACCCCTGCTCACCCCCTTGGTAGCTTGGCACGAGCAGACAGCCTTATCTCAGAGGCAGTGTGTTAAGCATTTGTGAATATGCAAAGTAATACAGTGATAGCACTACAGATGGACACAACACAGGTTTTATAAAAATAAGTATTCTTTATATAGACTTAAACACAAGACCACAAACGACAAAAATCCACAATACTGCACTTGAGATTACTTAAAAGATGATTAAAGTCTCTTAGTTCAAGTTGATGGTAGATGCGACAAAGTTCTCAACAAAGTACCTGGATGCGTAACGCAAAGTAAACAAAAGGACTCGCAGAAGGGGAGATGCGCCGGTTCCGTGACCCGGGGGAACGGTTGCGTCCTTCCTCAATGCTTGCACAGAGTAGGGGACCCGTCGTGAGCCTTACCGGTGCGGAGGTGATGGGTAGATTCTCGACCTGTTGCGGTGCGCAAGATGGCGCCTTGATGCGATGCGATGACAATGCAATGATCCAGTTACGATGAGAGAAGATGGCGCCCTTGATGCGGCGATGCGATGACGATGCGGTGATGCCCTGGCAGCCTTGCGACGACTCTGGAGCTGCGACAGGCCCTGCGACGCACTTTTCCAGCGATGCGATGGTGACTCTCTCGATGGCGTCAAGCTTCTCCGGCGATGTGACAGCAGGCAGCTTCGATGAACACACGCTTCCAAGGAGATGCGACGAAGGCTCGCTTCTCCGGCGTTGCGATGATTTCAGCTGCGGCGGCGACACGCTTCTTCTCGATGCGTCGCGCTTCCAGCTCCCAGCGGCACGCAAGTGACTGGAGTCAGAATTCCCAGCAAGGAAATTCAGGAGGGAACTGGAGGTGAAGTCTTTTGGCCCTGAGACTTCAGCAGGAGGCAAGCACAGTTCAAGCCCTTGGAGAATATTCTGTAGATGAAAGTCCTTACAAAGTTCCTTCTCCTTTCCCTTGGCTATGAAGCAACCACTGCAGGCCAACCCAGCAAACAGCACACTAGCAGAGGGGCAGTCCAACTCCTGCAGCTTCCTTGGTTCTTCTCCTTGACAGAAAGGTTTCTTGTTCCAGAAGTTATCTAAAGTCTGTGGGGCTGGGTCCCAATATTTATACCCCAACATCCTTTGTTCTCTGAAGGCAGAGAGGCCTCTGCCTAGTTCAAACCAGTTCCTGAGCACTTTGTTGACATGACTCTCCTCTTCCTTTCACTGTGCAGGGCAGAGACATCAACCGCCCCACAGGAGGTGGAGCCAGCACAGGGGAGGGAAGATACGCTCGCCAGCATTGTAGAGGGAAGGCCCAGCCCTATTCAGGTCCCAGGTGCACTCTCCCCCTCCCATCTGGATGTAAATCTCCCTATTCACCACTGGGCTGTCCCAGACTGTCTACTGGAATTTCCCCAGCCCTGTCACACACAAACCCTAGACAAGGAATACACAACTCAGCAGAGCAATATGTTCCTAAAGGCAGTGTCTACAAAAGCATAATACAATCTGGAAAAAAATATTCATCACGTATAATCCTTACCTGTGACATCCATGACTAAAAAGGTAAAATGGTAAACTACAAAAAAGAATTATACAAAGATTGAGGAAAGTTTTAAAAGCTGCATAAATTAATGCCAAGGAAATGTTTAGGGTTTTTGTTTGGTAGAGGTTAAAGCTTGGGTGCAGAGTTGCCATTAAGTATCGTGAGAGGGATAATGTAAGGTAAGGATGTACGAGATAGGGTACTTACAGGGGTTAAGACTTGGGAGGAATGGTGAAAAGAAATTATTTTGGGACACCTTTACCTTAGGGATGAAGGTTGGGTAGAATATAGCATGGTGTTTGTCATGAATGTATCAAATGTTAATCAAATATGGATGTTGCCGTCTACTAGCTTGAAGCTTCCTGGGACAATGAATTAGTTATAAAACTTTCATGCCCCTAACAGGCCCAAAAGTCATAGTTTTCCTTGACAGGAAGATCCTGACAGCTGCACATTATGTTACTGTTCGCTGAGAGTAACACGTTTCTGTCAAGTGATCACTTTGCATTGATTAGAACTGAGAGAAATCACATGAATCTTTTTGGCTTTAACTCCAATTGCCGGTTTCCTAGCATTTCAGTTTAAATGACAATTGTCAATATTTTGCTATGATGCCTGCTATTTCGCATTAAGCACGAGTTGGATTTTAGGCTTTCCAGTGTGTCTGGCTTTATTTTTAACAGATGTAATTCAGTGACTTTACAGTCCTAAAACATGAGCGAATTCTAATTGACTTATTCAAGAAGGTATGTTCCTCAATAGAACCCTGTATGTTTGGGTTATCAGTTGTTCCCTGGTTTTAGCTATTAAAGGAAATTAAGATGTGTCTTCAGTTGCAGACTAGGCAGTTACTTAAGGTAAGGCAAGGCAGAAGAGCCCCAATTAATGGTGGTATCAACCAGCACTGGGCCCACACACAGCCTTTTGTCCTGTGTATGGGAAGTGCAGCAGAGCTTAGGTAGCATTTTATCTGGAGAGCTGACGATGCTTGTAATGTTACAGTGTAGTTATCATGGTGTGTAGGGTTAATCTTAGGCATCCTCAGTTGTGTTGTTACAGCAGCATGGTAAAGGGAAGTGGAAAGATGGAACACAAAGATAATTTGTGCTATTTTATTTTTAAGTATGAAGAAATACAACAGGCAGAGCCAAAGAGGTAAGTGGAACTTCGGAATATATTTTACACAATTCTAGAACCTTTAGACATTTTAACTGGCACCACAGACACGCAGCCAGTAGCGAATGCATCTTCCCACTTACAACAAAAATACGACCCCACTCAGACACCAGACTACTCGCATGCAAAACAACAGGAAACAAACCACACACCACAATCAATGTTCTGACAAGAAGTCTTAGAAGCATGAGCATGGAGCATGAACTCTGAGAAATCTGCACATACTTTTGATTTGTTTGGGAATTTGTACCTCCAAACTTGGCCGCAAAGGTTCCACATCTATTTTTGTGTCCACTAGTTTTTTTTCAAGGTGTTTGTCTAGGGGATAGGTGCTTTTTCACCCTCATAGTTTTTTACCTCAGGCCTAGAGGCCTTTCCTGACAGGAATTCCCTTGGAGTCACAAAATGGTGGCTACCAACTGTCCCCAACTGCCACATCCTAGACTGTCCCATAGGTTAGCATTAGGCCTTCCAGAACTTTCTGGACCCTACTGGACCCTGGGTGGTTTGGCTATAAAAGGGCTGGGGTCAGGGAGCCATTTTGTGTAGTCTAGTGTGTGTGGACTGAGACAGGAGAGAGGCAAACCTATGAGGAGGACAGCGCTTTCACAGGGATAGATCGAGCTTTGGGCCGGCTGGACTCTTGTACTGACGTTGCCCCTCTGGGTCTGACCGAACCCTGTCATGCGATTCTGATTATTAACCTTAAAGCAGGATTTGGCACTTATCACCTGAAGTCTTAAATCAGGGAAGTAGCCCACGGTCTGTCTGCTCTCAAGGACCTACAAGGCTCTGCATAAGTCTATTGTGGAGATTGTTCACGATATAATCGAGGCGCAAGGTGTGAGCAGGCAACGCACTTACGGTGAGGAGAAGGAGAGGCATCGCTGGCATAGTGGTAACTGGAGGAGTTCCCTCTCATCAGGTGACGTGGTCGACGGCCGCTGAGGAGAAGACGCGGCTCGTCAGAGAATCCAGGAGTGAAAGGAGGAAGCCCCAGGTGACGTCGGAAGGCGGAGCGGAGGCGGGGAACAGAGGCAGGAAGCTGACGCCGGAATCGGAGAAGGCGTACCAGTGTGTGGAGAGGCTGGACGAAGAAGGCGGAGCTTGCCGCGGAAGGAGTCAAGGCCGGAGGGAGTCTGGCAGAATCTGCAGCGGCAGTCGTCCTGCGTGACAGAACCCCGGAGCTCCGCGATCTCAGAGAGGAGAGGCGCTGCGGAGCCGCTGTGAAGTCCTGCCACTCATTCAGCTACCGGGTTCAGGACCAGTGCCGGAGCGTGTCCGAGTTTCAAGGGACAGCCTTCAAACCATGAAGTAAGCGGGGAACAGCACCCTGGGATCGGGAGGAGAGAAAGTGAATCAGTTACCTCCGTACAGTGTAGGGGTGAACACGAACCCATTCCGGGTTGATTTGAGGAGTGGTGTCAGCATCTACCCTGCGTGACATTCCCAGTATTACCAGTAGGGAATAGGCTACGAAATGAAGTATTTCTAGAGGTGAAGCAGGAGGAAGGAGTAAGGTACTAAATAAACTGAGTAACGAGTCGACCGGTCAGGCAACTTGGTGACCGAGTTGAACTGGTGGTGGTATAACAACTGAAGGATAATATCCCCAAGAGTATAAGAACAAAACCAGATAGGTCAACCTTTGTAGGAAAAGTGTAGCGCTGAGGGCCTTGTAGACGTATAAGTAATTTGCCTGTCTTTCTCCTAACATATAGCTTATGGAAGCGGGTCACAGAAAGTTGTGGGGACCAGGCTGCGGTACGTCTGTAAACTCACGCTAAGGTTGGCTACAAGTGACGAAGGGTAATGTACATGACAAGAAACTAAGTGAGCATTAACCTAGTAATGTGTCTTAATTGGGGGTTGCCATCCAGGTTGTGGAGAGAGCTGGTAAAATCTGCACACTGTAAACAACTGTGAACTGCTGTATTGTGATGCAAAAGTTGATAAGCTAAGTAACGTGTATGTTTTGGCAATTTATGGGAAATTTAGTAATCTCATGATTGAAATGTATTGAGCTGTTAACTCTAAAAAGGAAACTGCTTAAGGATATGATTTGGTAACTTTGAAAGACTCAAGATATTTACAGGAGTAAATGTAATACACTGAGCTGTGATTTCTGAATCAAAAGAGCAAAGATTATTTTCATAAACAGGCTCGTATTTTTCCATAATTCACGGTGTAGTGTCGTTCTTTTTGAGTGGAATTTTATTGAGTTATTGCTGGGTGGTTTGCAACCTTCACACATGTGCCTTTGTTGATATTGCCTTACCCTAGGCCAGGCTACCTTAGGTGACCTGACATCTCAGGTTCCAACAGTGTCATAACAGTGTCAGCAATGGGTGTATTGCAAACCGCCCATAACCACTTTTTAACTTCTGAGACCAATCCAGACCACTTGTAGGAGATACCTGAAAGTTATCCTTATTAACAATGTCGCTACTAAGCACCAAGCCATTGCTCCTGAGATGATATAGTATGTGGTCACATGCCTGATCTGCAGATCAGTATGGTACATGAGAATTCACTGGCTGTAAATTGGAAACTTTTATCCATCACAATCTCAATGGCAAATAGAAACTCCAATAAACTCTTGACACAGGCACTGAGGGGCAGGTTACCAAATTCATTTCTGTAGTCACAACGTGTGTGCATCCAATCTGCACATCATGGAAGAGAAAATAGAAGCATCAATGCCTTCATTACAGATGTTATGTTATTAAAATTTCTTAAGTGCACGGATACCAAATTGGTGTCTTGGCCCTAGCATTCCGAGTAAGCTAAGATCTCTATTTGTTGAATAACTTAGTGGTCGATTAGGATGGCCCGTCCGCAAGGGCAGCGGCGTTCCCTCCATGCCAATTAGGATGTGACCGCCACCCTGGCGGTCACATCCTGTATCTTTAACATTGTGGCGGGTACTGCTTCAAGCAGCACCCGCCGCAATGTTAAAAATAAATGCAGTGCATTTTCATGCACAAAGCGGCAGGCACGCGCGGTGCTTGTCGCTTTGTGCATGCAAATGCAGGGGGGTACAATAGGTACCCCCCATGTGCACCCCCACCCCTCCTTCACCCTGGGGGCCAGCAAGGGCCCCCCAGAAGCAAAGGTCCACATGCTTTTCCACGGCGGAAAAACAGCTGCGGAAAAGCATGTTTACATACGCTTCCTAATTTGGCTGGCGGTGTCTTGCAGACACCGCCACCAAGTAGCAGTCTACACTCCGCGGATCAGCGGCGGACGGACCTGCTGTCCGCCGCTGATCCCACCGCCATCCCAATCTGGCGTGTGGTGTTGTCAGGGACCGCGGAGGTGAATCCGCATCCTCCGGGCCGGCGGTGGCTTCCACCGGCCCGGAGGATGCGGATTCACCGCCATCCTAATCGACCCCCAAGTTTTGAAAGCCTTCCTGAAGGTTGTCAGAGAGGAGAGAGTCCTAATGGAACTGGGAAGGCTGTTCCAGAGTTTTGTGGCCCCTACTGTGAAGCTTCTGCTACCCCAGTTAGTTTTACGAAACCTGGGGAGAAGCATCAGTTTCGCTCCTTCCGAGCAGAGGCATCTATTTGGGGAGTACCATTGCAGCAACTATCTCAAGAACTGAGGGCTGGCACCATCAAGCGCTTGATAATTAATGCATAAAGCTTTGAAGGGGATACATTTCCTGACTGGAAATCAATGCAGATGTTGAAGGTGCTTTCCTCCTGATTGGAACTTAGGGATCCCTAACAGAAGCCTTGCAGCAGCATTCTGAATTACCTGAAGCTTTCATAGCTGCTTCTCGCATTGCTAAGATAAAGCCCATGGCAATAATACAGCTCGGAAATAACTAAAGATGTTACTAAGATTTTTCTGCAATCTACAGGAATAAAAGGCAGAATATTCTTCTTCACTTTAAGTAGATCTAAGCTGGATAAGAAACAGCATTGACTTGAGCCTCGAAATTCAGTTTCGTATCAATGATCACTCCCAAACTTTTCGCTTTGGGTACCCGAGTGGGTGCTACCCCCAATTCGTCCAGTCACCACATATGCGACCAGCTGGGAGAAAAACTGCCAAAGAGGACTATCTCCGTTTTTCCTGGGTTCAGTTTAAGGCAGTGTAAACTCATCCAGGTGCTGACTGCCAACATGATAATCAAGCATGCATTTTGCCAAGAACTATGCTAGACATGGAAGTTCTGTCAGTGTAGGAGAAGTCAAGTCCACATACTAGAAGTGCACATCACCGCAATCATCTGGGATGGCGACACACATAAGCGGAGTAGGGTGATGTCACGTTGGAGGGGTTGTTTGACTTCTAAAGAATCATCGCTGGTGGAGCACAAAGTAATTGCTCTTCACTGTACAGAACAGGTGCTGCGCAGTTTCCTCACAGGTGATATTCTGCTCACAGGTGGTAGACTCTGCGAACACAGTGTCACAGCGAAGGCCAGTGTTTTAAGTGGCCAAAAGGGATGCAACTCTGAAGGAATACAGTACAGCAGATGATACCAGTTGTAGGCAGCCACAGGAGATGCAAAGACATGTGGCTGTTTTGCCTGCCCATTGACATATGAAAAGATGCAACACAAAGGTAATCTTCGAGATTGTATTTTCAAGTATGCAGTAACACAACTGGCAGAGCCAAAGGGCTAAGAGCAACTCCTGAATATCTTTCAAACAAATCTAGAACCTTTACGCATCCAAATTAGAACCACAGGCTTGCGGTCATTACCGATATGTAGAAAACCAACAGGGAATGGAAACTACCCCCAAAACTTAGTTTACATTATGCTCTTTATCACTTGTCAAATATTGCATGGAAATGAATGAAAAAAGCGTGCATGTAAGCATGATTAATATGAACATATCCAGAGGACACTAGAGCAAACGTAAACATTAATCTAAAGTCAGAACGGTATTCTCGAATTCAGACACATACAAATGGAATGCATTGCTCTCTAGTCCATTTCTAGATGGCAATCCGTGCTCTTACTGCTGTTCATTTGCGACTGTATGTAAATTCCGGTGTTTCCCCACAATACTTAGGGTGTATTTCCAAATACACATGTCCCGATGCGATTTCCCCAATATTTGACCCTTCTTCATTTGTCAGGTTAAGGAAGTTACTTTCAAGATGTCTGCCACCTCTCTCTTTACATTTTAATAACGCACAATTCTGCAATAATAAAACAGTCTTTAGTCTACTTTCTGTAAATGATTTTCAGATCGTTATATTTTTGTTATCTAACTTTGATTATATACGACAAACAAAGGCCCATTTCCTTGGAGAGGATATTCCGACTACTGTTCGTTTGTTTTAAATTGCTATTTTGCTCCCTTTTTTATGTTTTCAGTGGATTTGACAATGACAGCCCTTCATTTTCATTCGAAATTGTTCTTCAGCACAAGATGTCATTGTGCTAAGACTTCAAAACATGTTTGCAATTCAATTACGTTAGATTCAACGTGCTGATTGATGTAAATAATATGCCTGAATAATTTTCGGCCACCATTTATTCTGAAGCACATCAAAACACATTTCCCTCCTCTTCACGCCCCAGCATTAAACTCAACCACAGTTGTAAATGTTATTATTCAGACCCAAACAATGAACTACCAACAACCCTCTATAATGGTGATACGTTCTCTTAAAACCATCTGAAATCCTGCTTCGTAATTCAAGTGGTACTGAGTTGTATTGCCATGCCAGCAGCATGTATTATTTATTCTGATTCCAGATGTTTTTAACGTAAGGAAGGCAAGGGGTTGCATATCTCAAATAATATTAACATAGGGCATGAGTACAGCCAATAGGCAACATTCTTACCAGGATGTCATCTTACAAAATAATCATAAATCATGATTGTAAAGAGAAGGATAAATCCATGGAAGTGACACAACGAATTTAATGAGCCAAAACAAAATATATAGGGGCACGGGCTGGGTAGAATCATATTCTCAGACGCTAAACAGAGAAGTGTGAAAGGACCCCGAGCCTGAACTGGAGCCCCTGGCGGAAAGAGAGGGGAAAATAAGAACTTACCAGGAATAAGATAGAGGGAAGGCAAATGTCAAGATTCAGCCAAGTGAGGCTAAGGGGACAAGGCAGGTCAGACATAATGATGCTGCACAGCACTGTTCCTCCCCATTAAAATGAATGGCACTCTAGGCAGGGACAGATGAGCCAGCATTGGGCGGTTGGAAAGTAGGCAGGAAGATATAAGACCGAGCTTCTGCATCACATACGTGTTTAACCAGTGAGTCCTGCCTTGCTCAGGAGTAATGTTTAGGAGTCAATGATTCCAGGGAAGGATAAGAAACGTCATCTGGAAGTTGCATCACAACTTCGTTTGGCTATAGGATTCCCACTGCCTCCGAGTATCCCCATTGCTAGAGTCAAACACCTTTCTTATTTTGCCCTTTCCTGTTCCTCACTTCTGTAGGATAATTCAGCAGAATCCTCTTTTCATGTTGTCATGCTGAGAGGATTCATTTCTTATTCCAATTGGAATTGCTTTCTACAGCATATGCCCAAAAGCAATTTTGGCGATGTTGAAAGTTAATACAATATTTTACTTGCAAGGACAATTTATTTAACATTAACCGCACACTAACAGGCATATTGCTTTTGAGCATGTATATTGGCCATTGGAAGTTGAGTTTTCTTTAGGCTCTCTTCCTTTCCTTTAGTCATAAGGATTTTAAGTTGTGCCAGCAAGGCACTCCCCTTCTTTTTCATAGTAACTCAGGCAACTGATTCATTGATACAATCAACAGTAAGCAGCAAAGTGGAGAGGGCATTCTGCCCAGGATTCATCCTAGCTGGCAATTCCTGAGAGATTTTCAAATCCACCCATCACTAATACCAATTGTAGGCCATAAGTAACTTTTTCTACCTGGCAAAATGCCCATCCCCAGAGCACATAGGTAACAATGGACCCAGTAAGAGACACTTGGAGAGCCTAAAATGGTTATTTTGTGTTTATTTTGTTTCCAGGGGCACCCATTGTGTTTTGGCAGTGTAGCTGCATTAGGCACATGTTTTTATTTATTTATTTATTTTTCCAGGCGCATGTGGGCACTAGATCTGAAACCCACTGTTCACTTCAAGCTTCACTGATCTATGTTCTAGCCCTCCTTTATAAACTCACAAGACTGTACAATGCAAGACAGCGCCCACCTGCTCTGCGACACCTCAAACAAGAACATAAGGGTCAGTTTAGTCTGGGTAGCACTGTCGCACGGGAGCACAGGCTGTAACAGAAGAGGCAGAGAAGAATGATATCATCAGCACTTACGCCAACCTTATTCTATTGCCCGATTTTGCGGGGCCTCCTAGTCCGCTCTCAACTTCTATAGGGGTGATACGACTAGGCGACTAAGATACTAGTTGAGCAGACCCATCCCGCTGCAGTTTAACAGTGTTTTCTGTTAGGTTGTGTGTATTTGTAAGTGCACTGTTAACCGGCAGGTGATCCTGATGCTGAACCAGGGTTTTTGCCTAGCCCTGCCTATGGTAGGTTGGATAAATTGAAAAGCTAAGTCTTCATCTACTTTGGGAATTCAAGAAGAGAGGACGAGGCTCTAATGTAGAGTGGGAGGCTACTCCATGTTTTAGGAGCGATGAAAGAGAACACCAGGCCTGATCTGGTTCTCCATCTGTGTTTTGTGCCCTTCCTCTTTATCCTGTATACCAATTTTTCCTTTTTGTGACACTCTTGTGTGTTTGTGTGGAAGAGCAGTGGTTTGTGTTTTTAGGCAGGCTGAGACATGGATGTGAATGCCGACATCCATAACCTGCCTCTTTTTATATTTTTTCTTTGTGGGGATGACTCCTCAGTACGTAGCCCTGCCATGGTGTTTCTGCCCCGTGGCAATTCACCGCCTGCATTTGCCACATTATTTCTTTAGCAGTGCAGTGTAGGCATACAAATGCCTGGTGGTACTGAGGAAGCAGGGCGAAAGCTGCATAACAGGAATTAATTCAACCAAACTACCTAAAGCATTTTAAATAAATGTTTACAACATAACATTTTTTTTTAAATAGCTCTGAAGCATAGAATCAAGTTCTCTTTTTGAAGAGCTGAGATGGGTTGAGGCCAAGTCCGGTTTGGGAAGTAAATGACTACATACTATGGGGGCTCTTAGGGGTTCCACAATGTTCCTCCTCTGAGGTAGTCCACGAAGAGTTGGGCATGGGCTACGTTGTAGATTGTATTACTCTATGCGTTTTGTTGCTTTGTCTCTCGGTTTGAATGAAGGGTAAGTTGAGACTTAACAGACTGATTGTGCAAGATTGCATGGATCTGGACAATCATTACAAATTCCCTGGTTGAATTATGTTTTCACCAATATGAAAACTTTAGGGAGACTTGAGCTTTATACTGACCCCAAAAAATGTAATACCTATGGGTTAAACAAGTGTTTAGAGGAAAGATAGTAGAAGAACACGAGGCACTAGCCCTGAATAAACATTCAGTATCCCATGTGATGTTGGTGAAAACTGTTAGTGGCTGGAGCCTTATCTTACCTTAGACATGTCTAGCTGCCATCGAAGACTATTGACCTTTTTTAGGTTGAACTTATTCCCACGGATTTTGCCCTCTAATCATGGTTGTTCTAAGGATTCCATGTAGTCTCCATGAGAATGCGACAATGCCTCTATTTTCGATACTTTGCACATAGTTATGCTTTGCCCTACATATAACAATTTGCGCTATAAATTCATACGCCCCCTTTTGATGCCCATGAATTTCAATCAAGGGAGACCAGCATTATTGTTTTTACAGTTCTTAACTGCCCCCACAGTATGTTATTTTTTATTACGGTATCTTTCGGTGTTTTAAAGAAAGCTAAACTGTGATTCGTGTTGATGTTATCATGTATGTAATGTGTACACTGTGTATGACTTTTATGATTTTATTTTATGATTTTATCTCGAAAATCGAATAAAGTATATTGATGATGATGATGATGATGACCACATATGATATTGAGAGAGCGCAAACTGACCTAAATGTATGAGTGCATCACACTTACCTGTAGTAAGCACAAATCATGAGGAGAAATGCCATGAGTGCTAATAGTATCTGCAATTATATTCTGAATGTATAGCTAATGTAGAGATTTAAGTAGAAGTGGAACTAATACAGAAATGTGTGACTATATGATTTTATTAGATGTGATTATTTCTGAATCCATGTCGTGTAGCTGTTAAAAATGTAAGATGGTATGTGGTTAAACGCAGAATGTGGTAGGCCTCAGGGCCAGAGCTAAAAGGGAAGGTGTTTCTTTTCACGACATAGATTGTACTAATGTTTTGGTCATTGCATTAATGGGCCATGATTTATAGATGTGTTTACTGAATAATAGAATAAGAGTATTAACGTGCTTTAATTAATGAAGAAGTTGAATGCTATAATCATTATGAGAAATATTGTAGGCCTGAAATGTTTTAACATTGATTTACACGTACATGTCTGGGCCGAGAAATGTTGCAAACCTTTTTGGAAGTCTATGAGAGTTGGGTTCTTGGCTGCAGATGTCTGTCTGCAAGAGAAAGGGAGGATCCGATTATAAATAATATGAATAGAGGTCTGTTCAGTAGACGGCCCAGACATGGAGGAGGGTTCCGGAATGTTTAAGGGGTATCAGCGGGCCGGAGAAGAGTCTGAGAAGCAAGGTCAACTCCAACGTATGAGGCCCAATACAAAGCAGCATGGAAAAAGCCAGAAGCTACACCACGTGAGAGGCGTCTCACGAGGGGCGTCTCAAATGTTGTTGACTGTTTTGTATTAGGGACAGCACCCCTGGGTGGAGTTAGAGCAGATACCTGAGGACCCTTTAGAGAGCGGATGGGTAGGCAGAGAGGGGTCATGACTGGAGAACTATAGGTTTTCACCAAGAGACTTAGAGTGAGTGACTTCCCTTGGGGGTCATTCACTGCTGACACCTTTGTTAGGTTGGGATTTGGTTAAGTAGGGATACCATCTAGAGCAGGGTAGGGACAGCCTAACCTGTGTGTTTCCCTCCAACTTAAATGAAGGAGAGATATGCGTCAATGCTGATAGCTTTATTATTCTTAGAACTTGTGTTAGTAATTTCCGTTGCTCGTCTGAGGGCTTTCAGAGAGCACATGTATGTAGTTGGACCTGTGTATCTCGTGAATCTCATTCTGAGATGCCTGTATTTGCAGCTTATCCTATCTTTACAATAAACTTTTGAAAGCTAGAAGTTGTTTGTGATCTTTTGGAGCGGGGTCCTTTATTGGGTGAACTGGCTTGGTAACAGGGGCACTTTCTTCCTCAAAGACAGGCAACAAAGGTTCAGTCGACCAGATCGAGGTTTGGATCAATAGTGATAAGGTATTGATCAAAATCTCGCCCTTCCAGTTGGTAGCTATAGAGGATGGTTGCCTTCTTGAGGACGGTGATCTAGGCCAGGTTAGCTTACCCCAAGGCCCCTAGAAATCGATGATCGGAAGAACCGCCCGCCGAAGAAGATCCGGATGACGTGAGACAGAAAAAGCAGCAGTATCGGTCGAGAGTGAGTATAAAGGGTCATGCGTGTTAGATTGCGGTGTTTTTGTATTGTATCTATGTTGTAATGTCTGGCGGAGTTGAATGTCTGTAGAGTGACTGTGGAACAGGTTGTGAGCGCGCGCAACCGGTGGAAATCTTAAGTTCAAGGAGAGCTTAAGTGGTTCGGGTGTATCGGACACCCAGAGTAATTGTCAAATAGTGTGAAGGGGGTCATGAGGTACCATTGATCACCCGAAAGACCGAGATAGGGGGAACGTAAGAGTGAGTGCGTGAGTAACGGACGCTGGTCGGAGGTTACTGTGTGTGTAAGCAACCTATCAGAGAGACGATAGACATTTCGTCAGTTGTGTTGACAATTACATATAGACTGTGGACGTACAGTCGAGGGAAGTGACCGCTTGGTCGGAAGTAGTCATTTTTCGGTGTATGAATGGGACGCATGCATGACCGGGAGACGAGTTGAGAAAGGAGGGGTGCTGCTGCGAAGCGGAGAAAAGTGACGTCAGAAAGTGTCGCGACGTGATTGGCCGACCGGAGAAAGACCGCGCTGCGATAGGCCAAGTTAGCAAAGCCGCGACAGGATTGGTGGATTGTCATCAGGAAGTAAACAGAGTAGCGAGGCTGGATATTGTGCGCATAATTATGAAGTGTTTCAAATGGCTGAGAGCGGTGTTTAAAAAAGAGAAGCGGGGATCGTATGAAGGGGAAGAAGCCCCGCCGGAGGGTACGCCGGCTCGTTACATGGCAGTGAATGTTGGGTTGCATACGATCCTTTGGATATCAGAGTGGAGTAAGATTACGGAAGGAAATGAGGAACTGACGTTCCCGAAGTACGGGACGTTCAGATTAGAGGTGTTACATCGATTAAAATCAGTCATGACCTCAATGAGACCCTTGCCTAGACCGACCCAGTTTGAAGCCCTTGATGCATGGATTAGGGCAGCGCATGAAAAGAATATGAACAGACGACAAGAAAGGGTGAAACGATCGGTAAGGGCAGTGCAGGATGCCAGGTGGGATGCGGATGCTAAAAGATGGAGAGTGCATAACATGGAAGTAAATAAACTGTACCCAGTGTTAGAGGTGCCCGGAAATAAAAGCCCCCTAGAAGAAGATGATGAGAGCGAAACAGAGGATAGCCTGATAAACAGATTACTGACAGACAGGCCACCCCCGTATAATAGAGCAGGGGGAGAGGTCGAGCATAGTGAAGGAGAAAAGGGGGGCAATGCAGGAGAGCATGGACCGCTTCCCAGTTCAGAGTGGGATCCTGAGGCAAAGAAAGAGCTGTCCCAGCCTAGTCAGGTGCAACAGGTAGTCGGGAGGTTTGTGGTACAAAGAGCGCCGGAAACGGAGAGCGCCACATCCTACGCATTACCAGATGCACTACAGGTACCTGTTACCATAGGTCCTATAATATCGATATATGACCAAGAGAGAGCAAGAGGGGAAGAACGGGTACGGAAGGACAGAGAAAGAGCAGGGACGGCAAGGAGGAACGATACGATTAATTCCCCAAGTCAGATGCCGATACCAAGAGAGTGGAGCACCCCGATGCACACAGCAGGGGATCCAGGAGGGGACCCTGGGGGCCCTAGATGGCCAGTGGATCTGAGGGGATCTGGACGAAAATCCTTTCAAGAGCTAAATGAGTACATGAAGAAGTGGGATGAGGCAGTGGAGGCTCACAAGAGCATCATAGCTGCAGAAGCTGAAAGGGAAAGTCAGGACAGCAGAGCTCGGACTCACTGCGGGGCTGGGGAGAGCAGCCCGGAGTGGGACTGTAGAGAGAGAGATAGTAGGGGAGTCACCCATTGGGCCCGGAGTGGAGGTAGAACAGACCTGGAAAACGGGGGCCCCGGGAATGGGAGGGTGGCGCGCCCAATACTCAGTGAAGAGGAGAGGAGAGCGCAAGAGTACAGAAACAGCTTTAAGTGTCCACACTGTGTGCCCGGCACCAGAGAACTGAATGGGAGTTGTGAGAGGTCGCACCATAGTCCCTGTGATGACGGAAATGAGCGCAGCCCAGGGAATATGGGGAACCAGGAAGGATCGTATCGGATACTGAGCGATACTAGGCAAAGGGAGAGTAGCGACCAGAGGGAAAATAACAGAGAGGCGTACGGTGAAAGGAGAGAAGAAGAAGAGAGTGGGCAGAGCAAGAGTGGGGGTAACAGGCCCGTGTTCCATCACCTTCCAAGATCGGATGGCCGAGCATGGGACCTGGAGAGATGGGAGCAAGGGAAGGCACTCATTAACTCTCCCGAGCCCAAACGTAGAGCTCGAAGTTGGGATGGTAGGGAGACCAGTGAGCCCCCTTCGAAAGACATATTGCGAGCTGAGATAAAAGCCAAGAGACTCGATGTCGCCAGCTTAAGGTCAGACCTGGATGACATGATAGATGGTACCCTGCCTTTAGAAAGAATGGAAATGTATGAGCAAGATGAAATACTGTATATGGCAAAGGACATTACTCGAAAAGCGAGAGCAATCCATGAGAAGTTAGTCGAACTAGCAGGCAAATATATGGTGGACCTGTCAAGAACCAAAGCATTACAGGGTAACCACAGGCTACATTACACAGATCGAGACCTAGATGAGAGGAGAACGATTGGGCTGAAAACGCACATAAGGGAACTGATCACTGGAATAAGGACATGGAGGGCTCTAGATAAGTGGGAAGAGAGGTTGTCCAAGAAAGGGACCGTCAGGAGAAGCACGCTTGGTATGACACCAGGAGGACTGCAGGGAATAGAAGCATACCCTTTGCGTGAAGTCGCAAATGGGAACTATGTGCATGTCCCTTGGAGTAGGGGAGATTTAGCTGCTTTTACCACCTCCTTCCCCAAATTGCGGGAAAACCCAGTGGAGTGGTACAAGCAAGTCGAGAGATTTGTAAAAATCTCAAAGGTCCTATGGATAGATCTGAACACGCTGTTTGACATTGTAGTACCAGGAGATCTGTGGACAGCATGCAAGGTTAGCGCTGAGTGGCCCACAACGGAGCCAGAGAGAGATGCTAAGACTAATGGGCCGTCCGAGATTGTGATGGCAAAATTCGAGAGAGTGATGACTTGGCTGAAAGAGAAAGTGCCAATGCAAGACATAGATTGGGTCAGAATAGACCGAACCAGACAGGAACCCAAAGAGACCGTCCACGAATATTACGAGAGATTGCTGAAGGCGTTTAAACAGTATAGCGGCCTGGATGTAATGGATCCAAAAGACATAGGGCAATTCGTGTCCAAGTTCGTCCTGGGACTGAGACTGGATATTAGTTTAATGATTCAGCAACACTCGATTTGTTGGCAAAGTAAACCCCTAGACGAAATACTGAGATATGCCAGGTACTGCTGTGATGAGATAGACTCCAAGGCTAAGAAACTAAAGGAAAAGTTGATGGTGGTACAGATGCAGGCAGCAGGAAAGGGGGGACAGCAGCAACAGCAGCAAGGAACAGGTACAGGAGGAAAGAAGCAGTACAGTCAGAACAAGGGCAATGAGGAGAGTCCCACCTTTAGACCCAGATTAGACATAGCTGCCTTGAAGAAAACGACTAGGTGCCACCAGTGTAACGAGGTGGGGCATTGGAAACGCGAGTGTCCCTACAATGTAGAGATAGGAGAACAAGAGATAGAGGAGGAAGAGGTCCAGAGCGCGCCTACAAGAGGGGTGACGCCATACCAGGGAAAGGTGCTCAAAGGGGGGGGGGCTCCTCCCCGAGCCCAGTTCCCGCAACCTCCTCGAGTAGGGACTATGGGTAAGACCTATAGACAAATGCCCCTGTTTGTAGAAGGAGAAGAGTGCTATTATGTGGACCCATTAACCGGACAGAGAGTGGAAAGAGAAGACTGCACCCTCGGGGCAGCCTTGGAGGTGGACCAGAGGGGACCCTATGTTGAAGCAGAAGTAGCAGGGTGCCCTACGACATTTCTGGTGGACACAGGAGCCACTAGATCCACGATCAGATCAGCTGCAGTTCCAGACCTGCCCATGTCTGGAGAGACCATACAAGTGGTGGGGGTCGCAAACAGGAGAATAACCAGCCAATTGACAGAACCGGTACAGGTGAAAATAGGGAAGTACAGCGATGAGCACCAGTTTGTGGTTTGCGATTCAAGTCCTGTGTGTCTGCTAGGAAGAGACCTGTTGTGTAAATTGAATTGTACTATATACTGTACACCTCAGGGAGTGGAGGTATTGACCAATGATGATGACGCAGATTTCAAAGTTGCAAACTCAAGAATATGCGTGGAGCTGTACCCTACTTTGACAGTAGATGAGCTCCCCTGGGACTTGAGAGAGACAGTGGCACCAGAAGTATGGGATTTCACTGGGGAAGAGATAGGATTGGTCAAAGGGGTGGACCCAGTGAAAATTGTAGTGAAACCGCATGCTGAGTTCCCAAGAACACCCCAATATAAATTGACTCCAGAAACGATTGCAGGCATAAAACCCGTGATCGAGTCCATGATTAAACAGGGAATACTGAAAGAAATCGTGGGTAGTCCATGCAACTCCCCGATTATGGGTCTGCAGAAACCAAATGGGAAATTTCGGATAGTACAGGACCTTCGAAAGATTAATAACATAGTCGTTTCGTGTTGTCCAGTGGTACCGAATCCATCAGTGATACTGTTTCAGATTCCATTTCAAGCTGAGTGGTTCACTGTGATTGATCTTTGTCAGGCTTTCTTTTCGATCCCTCTGGACGAAGAAAGCCATTTTCTTTTCGCATTTAAGCTGGAAGGTCGCGTCCTAACATGGTGTCGCATTCCTCAGGGGTATACAGAGAGCCCATCGATCTTTAACCAGCTTTTGAAGAAAAATCTTGAAAGTCTAGTGCTGCCCCAGAAGTCAGTTCTGGTCCAGTACATAGACGACCTCCTCGTGGCGTCAGAAACAGAAGAAGCTTGCAGGGAGGACTCTATTGCTTTGTTAAATCACCTAGCTGCCAATGGGCACAAGGTGTCCCCGGGAAAGTTGCAGTACTGCCTGACAGAAGTGCAGTACTTGGGACACAGAATAGAGAAAGGCAAACGGAAGGTGTCACCAGACAGGATAGAGGCGATCATGAAAATGAATGCGCCTAAGACACAGAGAGAGGTCAGGATGTTCCTAGGGATGGTGGGTTATTGCCGACAGTGGATCGCGAACTTTTCACTGAAAGCAAAGCCCTTGCAAAAACTGACGCACAAGGAGGTGAGCGATCCGGTACCATGGGACAAAGACTGTTTGATGGCATTCTTACAGCTGCGAGAGGACCTGTGTCGTGCTCCGGCATTGGGAATGCCTGATTACAATAAACCATTTTTGCTTTACTGTTGTGAGAGAGAAGGTTGCGCGTTGTCTGTGTTAGTCCAAATCCATGGGAATGCCCGTAGACCAGTTGCTTATTTCTCGGCTACTTTAGACCCAGTAGCCGCAGCGTTGCCCGGATGTCTCAAATCCGTTGCTGCAACGGGTGTCAGCATTGAAAGATGTGAAAATATCGTCATGGGGCACCCGTTAGAGGTGTGCGTGCCCCATTCTGTTGAACTGTTGATGACCAGGACCAAAACACAGCATCTGACCAACAGCAGGCTCACGCGCTATGAGCAAGTTATTCTTGCTGCAGAGAATGTGACCCTCAAGAGATGCTCTGTTTTGAACCCTGCCACCTTGATGCCACTCCCAAATGATATCGAGGATGATGATGAATGTACAGACCATGACTGCCTCGATGTGACTGAACTATGCACCAAACCCAGACCCGACATCGTAGATGAGCCACTGACCGACCCAGACGAAATTTTCTTTGTCGATGGCTCATGTGTAAGAGACGAAGTTGGGCAGTTGAGAGCAGCTTATGCTGTTTGTACAATTACTGGAGTTGTGGAAGCTGGGTGCCTGGAAGGAGTACACTCCGCTCAGGTAGCCGAGATTATTGCCTTGACACGTGCTTGCTTGGCAAGCAATCAAATTCGAGTCACCATATACACCGACAGCCAATATGGTTATGGGGTGGTTCATGATTACGGGCAGTTATGGTCTCAAAGAGGGTTCATGACCTCTTCAGGCTCTCCCATTCGCAATGGAGAGTTTGTGCGCCTGTTGTTAGAGGCGTTGCAATGCCCAGCAGGTATAGCAGTTGTAAAGTGCACCGCACATACCAGAAATGAGGACTTCGTTTCGAAAGGCAATAGATATGCTGATGAAGTTGCGCGGTATTGCGCGGAGCAAGGGTACTCTTTCACAGAGGTGGAAGTGGGTGGAATAAATGTAAGAACTGAATTAGCCATGATACTGGAAACTGTTGATACTTGGGATGAATTGGCAAACATGCAAGAAAATGCTCCTGATTTTGAAAAAGAAACATGGGAAAAGGCAGGATGTGTAATGGGTGAGTCCCATTTTTGGGTCTCAGCAGACGGCAGAGCAGTGTTGCCCAATGAGATGGTGAGTCCAATGGCCAGACTCATACATGGTCCCGTACACTTAGGGAGAGATGCTATGCTGAGAGTGTTTAGACAGACTTGGTACAATCCTAAGTTTAGAATAGCAGCAGAAGCAGTGTGCCAGCGTTGTGTGACCTGTCAGCAGCTGAACGTAGGAAAAAGAACACCAGTTGCACTGAGTCACATAGGAAGGTCTGGAGGTCCATTCAATCGAATGCAGATAGATTTCATTGAAATGCCGAGATGCAACCGCCTCCGCTATGTCCTGGTGGTTGTTTGTGTGTTCTCCAGATGGGTTGAGGCATACCCTACACGTAGGTGCGACACCCTCACAGTGGCCAAGTTACTGCTTAGGGAACTCATTCCGCGCTTCGGGGTGCCGGCCTTTTTGGAATCAGATAGGGGAACGCATTTTAACAGCGAGCTTGTGAAGATGATTTGTGCAGCTCTGAATATCGATCAGAAGTTGCATTGCAGTTACCGACCAGAAGCCTCAGGAATTGTGGAGCAGATCAATGGCACGATCAAAGCTCGAATTGCCAAAGTGTGCTCCTCAACGACCCTGAGTTGGCCTGACGCCCTGCCATTGGTCCTCATGAGCCTTCGTAGTACCCCAGACAGAAGAACGGGGTTGTCACCACATGAGGTGTTAATGGGGAGAGCAATGAGGCTGCCATCTGTCCCAACTACTGCACTGTTAAATATCACAGATGATATGATCCTGGACTATTGTAAGGGGCTGTCTGACGCCATTCGTTCTGTGTCCCTTCAGGTGCAGGCTGCCGAGGTTCCATCGTGCCAGGGCCCGTGCCATGACCTGTACCCTGGGGACTGGGTCCTGGTGAAAAAACATGTGAGAAGAAGCTGCTTGGATATTCGTTGGCGTGGGCCCTTCCAGATCATCCTGATCACGAACACGGCTGTGAAGGTGGGAGGCCTGCCCAATTGGATCCACGCGTCACATACGCGAAGGGTTCCAGCACCTCGGGAAGAAACAGCTCCTCTCTCGGATAGACGTCCAGCAGAGGACCGAGAAGCCATAGAGGGGGCTAGCCAAGCTGTAGAGGTGCCAGCGGAAGCAGGGAGCGAGTCTGACCAAGCTGAGGACGGTCAGTACAACAGCGAAACAGACGACGCTACAGAAGGAGAAAGTAGCTGGGAGTACGAGTCAGACACTGACAGGTCTGACAGAGAGCGAGAACAGACAAGAAGGAGAAGGAGTAGAAGGGCACGTGGAGAAGCTAATTGGCCGCAAAGAAGGAGCTCTAGCCTGAGGACAACTCCAGAGGTAACCCTTCCTCCGATATCAGAAGACTCAGACCCGGAAGAAGGTGCTCAGGGCGCTGAAGCACCGGACCGAAGAAGGTCAAGAAGAGTGCGTGTGCCTAACAGAAGATACTCCACACCTGAGTGGACATATCTGGCGACAAATGTCTGTGAAACAGGAGACAGGGAGGATCCGAGCGGTGGTGGTGTCCAGTTCTGAGCCCATCGTCACCGTGGAAATACGACTGTTGGTACCCGGAGTCGAACAAGAAGGGTCACTAACATTCATGCTCCCCAGACCTCCCCGCCTCAGCAAGTTAAAACACATGTTTCTCTCAGAATTGCAATTCCCCGACTTTGGTACAACGATAACAGCCCATGAAGAGCACAATCTTCGTTTGGAAATACTGAACTTTGCTATCGAAGCTGCAGGCACAAACTTGATAGTAGACTGTTAAAGGACTTTGTAAATAAAGCGAGCAGAAAAAGAAGATTACCTAGCGCCCAGGAAGCAGAGAATATTAGGGAACTTCCCTTGAGTTGATGGAGAAGGGCTAGGGTTGTCTTTATTGAACTGTTAAAGGACTTTTGCGAAGAAGGTTGTCAGCTTCCAGTTGTGTGGATTCTAAAGACAAAAGGATTAAAAAGAGACTGTAAAGGAACGAGAAGAAAAGAACTTTTTGCTAAGATAAGAGAGAGCCATATTGTCTGACGAAATGGAAGCCGGCACCCAGAACCGCAGAGCTAAATGTATAATAGGTACACTAATAGTAGGAGTGATAATATTAATAGCTTTAGTGGTAACAATTTCTTATGTAAAGGGACATGAGGAAGAGGCGAAGGTAACTGATGTGAAATCTGTAGAAACGCTTACACCCACTGTTGCTGGTGAGAAAAGGGAAAACACTCAAGAGAAAGCGTTATTAGCTGCAGAAGCCCGCAGGTTACACGTAGATGAGTCCCAAGGAGACTTTAGGTCAAATGCTTATGCTAAACTCTTATATGAATACGTGGATGCCATGGAGGTTAAGGACTGTTACGTCTGCATGCAGTTGCCGGCGTCTGTAGATGAAGGCATTAGATATCATCACCTCCCGCTGACATATGGCATTACATGTAGCTTATTGCTTAGTATATTTTATGAGAGAGATAGTTTTGAATACTATTTCTCCAACTATGATTCAGTGTTGCCAGAAGTCCCAAATTATAAGCAGATGAACAAATGGGACTACTGGAAGAGTGAAGACAGATTGGCCAAGTTCTTCATTCCTTGGATTACCTTAGATACTTCACATGCCCGTAGAAATAACCTGACATGCAAGGTGTCAGAAGTCGAGAAGAAGTTCATAGGGCAGGTGGATGATCGTTACAGGAGACAAAAGATTTTGAAAAAATCAGGACAATGGAAAACAGATTGGACCGAGGAAGAGAAGGCACACAAGAGAAAGGGTAGTAGTGGTCCAATAGCGTTAGATAAGACGCAGAGAGGAAAGCTATGTCTTCACCGAGCCAAAACGTATTATGAAAATGTATACGTGGGAGAAGTCAGCTGTGAACATGCTTTCAATATAGAGTACTATACTAAAGATTTCCTGAAGGGAATGCAAGTGATTCCAAATGTGTATTTTGTATGTGGAAGAAATGCCTACGTGAGGCTACCTGACAACTGGTATGGATCATGTTACCTAGCAATTGTCTTCCCCAAAATATATCATGCACAAGACTTAGTGATCATCGAGGGCAAGACATCATCGAGGGGAAGGAGAGATGTAGGAGATGCAGAAATGGTTGGAGATGTCTTTGGAGCTATGTTCCCTCTTTTGGGTCTAATCCTTAATGATGTTAAAATTAGACGACTGGCAACAGTCGTCGACAGGTTGTCTGCCAGCACTGCTCAGTCCTTAATGCTGGTAGAAGGAGAGATGCAATCGATAAGGGCTATGGTTCTTCAGAACCGTCTTGCGTTAGATGTCCTACTAGCAAAAGAGGGCGGAGTCTGTAAGGCTTTGAAGGTCCAGGAATGTTGTACTTACATTCCAGACAATTCGAAGCCCCTTGAGAAAGTTATTAGGAACATAACTGATATTCACAAGGAGATCGAAGACTTGAGTAGAGAAAATGTCTGGGAAAAGGTGGGCCACGGAATGAGTGAAGTTGGAGGGTGGATTTCCACCTTAGGCAAAAGCTTTGTGTGGTATATACTAAAACCTATCATCATAATATTGATCTGTGGGATCATATTGTGGGGATTGGTGAGGGTATTCAAATGGTACAGAGCAAGAAGGTCAGAAAGGGCCCAAAGAGAGCAGCTGCAGAGATTGGCTGCCATACAAGATAATCAGTACAGGAGTCTGAGGGCTCTGGAAGCGCAGAGACAAGTTATGCTAGCAATAACTACAGTTTAAATGTTAGTGATGACCCCGAGAGGTCATCAAAGGGGGGAACTGAGAGAGCGCAAACTGACCTAAATGTATGAGTGCATCACACTTACCTGTAGTAAGCACAAATCATGAGGAGAAATGCCATGAGTGCTAATAGTATCTGCAATTATATTCTGAATGTATAGCTAATGTAGAGATTTAAGTAGAAGTGGAACTAATACAGAAATGTGTGACTATATGATTTTATTAGATGTGATTATTTCTGAATCCATGTCGTGTAGCTGTTAAAAATGTAAGATGGTATGTGGTTAAACGCAGAATGTGGTAGGCCTCAGGGCCAGAGCTAAAAGGGAAGGTGTTTCTTTTCACGACATAGATTGTACTAATGTTTTGGTCATTGCATTAATGGGCCATGATTTATAGATGTGTTTACTGAATAATAGAATAAGAGTATTAACGTGCTTTAATTAATGAAGAAGTTGAATGCTATAATCATTATGAGAAATATTGTAGGCCTGAAATGTTTTAACATTGATTTACACGTACATGTCTGGGCCGAGAAATGTTGCAAACCTTTTTGGAAGTCTATGAGAGTTGGGTTCTTGGCTGCAGATGTCTGTCTGCAAGAGAAAGGGAGGATCCGATTATAAATAATATGAATAGAGGTCTGTTCAGTAGACGGCCCAGACATGGAGGAGGGTTCCGGAATGTTTAAGGGGTATCAGCGGGCCGGAGAAGAGTCTGAGAAGCAAGGTCAACTCCAACGTATGAGGCCCAATACAAAGCAGCATGGAAAAAGCCAGAAGCTACACCACGTGAGAGGCGTCTCACGAGGGGCGTCTCAAATGTTGTTGACTGTTTTGTATTAGGGACAGCACCCCTGGGTGGAGTTAGAGCAGATACCTGAGGACCCTTTAGAGAGCGGATGGGTAGGCAGAGAGGGGTCATGACTGGAGAACTATAGGTTTTCACCAAGAGACTTAGAGTGAGTGACTTCCCTTGGGGGTCATTCACTGCTGACACCTTTGTTAGGTTGGGATTTGGTTAAGTAGGGATACCATCTAGAGCAGGGTAGGGACAGCCTAACCTGTGTGTTTCCCTCCAACTTAAATGAAGGAGAGATATGCGTCAATGCTGATAGCTTTATTATTCTTAGAACTTGTGTTAGTAATTTCCGTTGCTCGTCTGAGGGCTTTCAGAGAGCACATGTATGTAGTTGGACCTGTGTATCTCGTGAATCTCATTCTGAGATGCCTGTATTTGCAGCTTATCCTATCTTTACAATAAACTTTTGAAAGCTAGAAGTTGTTTGTGATCTTTTGGAGCGGGGTCCTTTATTGGGTGAACTGGCTTGGTAACAGGGGCACTTTCTTCCTCAAAGACAGGCAACAAAGGTTCAGTCGACCAGATCGAGGTTTGGATCAATAGTGATAAGGTATTGATCAAAATCTCGCCCTTCCAATATCTAAAAGGAAGAGGACAAGACATGCCTACATTTTAAAGAGCATTCCTAATGGCAGAAAATCACTCCACTTGCGACAGCACTGATTCTCTTTCAGGGCTACCCTTTTTTATTTGTTCCGTCCTATATCCTGCAGTACTGCAGCATATTTCCTTGCCACCAGATGCACTGCAGCATCTATTCTGGCTCCATTAAATAAAAAGTAGATGGGCAACAAAGGTATGCATTTCATAAGTACTAATTTCTTTGCATGTTTTGCTACAACCGGTCGTACAAAGCCAAGAAAGCATGGCCAGCAGTACGTTTCCAATAAGAAACAATTTGTATTGAAATAATTAAAGCAACCGAGAAGAGACTTTCTAGCAAAACGAGAGGTTAGTCCAATGCAGTCAGAAATTACTGCACCCATCCAAACGTCAAATTCAGCCAGCATGATGGCTCTAGTGGCATAGGTACGTAGCTGCGTTATTGATGTTAACATAATGAAAAGAACATTTCAATACAATGAGTATGGGATAAAGAAATGACAGACAATATTGATCAGGGCCGGGTTTAAGGTGGTGCGACCAGTCCCGCCGCACCTGAACCCGAGCTCGGGGAAGATGTCTTCTGACATATTTCATTGGCTTAAAACAGCAGTTTCTTGTGTGTCCAAAAATGTCCAGCCACCAATAAAAATGTCAATGTAACTCTGGTGATTGAAGTACCTGGCACGTGTACCATGCGGACCACACAACTGTAATTCAAGTAGATAGCTCAATGAGTTGCTTCTTTTGTCAGAGAGATCCTTTGGTTACTTACAGTTCATAAGTTACAAACGTAATATTGCACAGTGCGCTATATTACTATATATATTACTATCATCAAGAAGCTGCACACAAACTGCAGGGCATAGGCTGGAATTCTCTGTTTTCCCCCAGTCTTTCAGTATCCTAATGTTGCATAAAAGGTTAGTTTGGGTAGAAATAAAAACATTTTTTAAAGCCAACTCCAACCACTGTGTTACATTTTAAATTGTGAGTTTGCGCTTCTCCAGACCAAACACTCTCAAAATATACTGCCTACCTGTATGGGTGATATGTGACTACTACACTTTGTAGTCCCCCTTTGTCTTATGTAACATTTCCTCTACTCTGATTTACACGCATATGACTCATTGTCTCTGCATAATGTATGTGATAGATGTAAACAGGTATGAGTAGCACAATAAAACAAATGAAATACCTGTGAAAGACTGGCTATATGGTGAGAGGAGGGGCACTCTTAGAGAGCAGTAGTGAGGGAATCTGTGGAGAAGGTCATCTTTTGGGGGCAGAATGTTGCACCCGGCGCCACCAGCACTAAAGCCAGCCATGATAGTGATGGTAGTCTTGCAGCTGGCTTGCCAAGTATTCAGGAGCTAGAAATAAAAGTGGTACAACTTCCATCCAACTAGCCTTTGCTACCTCTGACCTCACCGACCTCTTGGCTGTCTCCTCTAAACAAGGGGGTTTATATAGATTCTGGCAGAGAGGCTACTCTGTCACATTGATGATAGATTACCCTCTCCACGAAACTTATAGTAAGCCTGGCCAATATAAAGTTGGATATACTAACAGTATGTCGATAACATACTCCTTAGGTGGCCGATGGAGTACGGGCTGTCAGAAGTTAGCCAACTGACCATTGGCCCAATTTAGAGTGGGCAGTAGGATGTTTATTTGTTTTTATTTAACTGTTCATCACCGCCAGGTAAAAATAAAAAAACTTGCCCCTACACAATGGGATAATTCTCCCATGGTGTGGATTTTATTAGTTTTACTTTAAACTTTGGGAGTTTGTATTTGAAAAATATAAACCTTCATGTCTGATGGCGTCATCAGTTAAATGTTTACATTTAAGGAACCGCTGTGATGGCATGTACATGATGGTGGTTCCTGCCAATGTTAAGATATGTGCGCATGGCCACTGGGCAACTCAAAATTTGGGGGGTGGGGTGGGATGTCCATCAGGGCAAGTGAGTAAGGGTGAGGGACTAATTTACTCCATTGCTCTGACAGACATTACTCCATTCAATAAACTCTAGCTCAGGCCCAAGGAGAGCTTGATTCAAGATTCGACGCACATAATCTTAGCTATTGAACAGTGGTGAATTATTAATTTAGAAGTCAATGTCATATTGCATTAAGTAAGTCCGAAATCCCTATCCTAATCTTCCCACCACCCCACAGAAAATACTGCAAAAAAATAGGATACAAATCCATAGGTTTTACAGCTATTTAGCTGCTTTCGCAAAATATTCTAATGTGTGCCTGTCAAAAGAGCCTGCCGTTCTCCAAAGGAGTTTCAGAACAGTTCGCACCTATACGGCAAAACAATTTAATAAAGATGTAACATGGTGTCTTTTTACAGCTCAATTCTTCAATGAGAGTTGCCAAAAGAATCAAAAGTTTTACAGATAATTCAAACAACAGGTGAGCAAAGTGACATGGCCTCATATAGGGCCATATGTATCAACACTTTTCCCCATAGACACAGAATCGGCAAAACCCTTTGATACATCTGGCCCATAATTTTTAAAATATATAATGCTTCTCCCATCACTTCTTTCCCTCACTTCGTTTCAATTTTCCATTTGCTCCTACTAGATTTTCATCTGCACAATATTACTGAGATTGTACTTAGAATACTTTGCTTGGTAAACTGCACAGAACTCAGAAACTCAACTCCCATGCCATATATAGTTTAAATTATCTAACAGGCCCAGGAAGCGAAGATCCTAATTGAGACCCCATAGTGTACACTGAATATATTGGCTCGGGCCTCAAACAGCAAACTTGCATATAAATTTAAGAAGGCATAAGAAGCTATTTAAATAGATTAGAAAATGGCCCACAAGTCATGAAATACCAACCTTAGCAACAAGAAAGTGAGCTCTGACAATAAGCAACTCCAGGCAGAGAAATCAATGCTAGTCCACGGGATTATATTGTAACTGTGCTCAGTACATTTAGTGCTAAGGTATTGTCAAAACTGTTGTACACAAGTGGAATCTTCTTCCCAACAAAGTACTAGTAAAATCCAAAATACACAGGGCAATATAAACACTGAACAACATGGAAACTGTTATGATTTGAAAAAAAGCTTTCTTCAGAGAGGCCTGCAGAAACACTTAAGAAGGAACATAATATGCAATCTACAAAACAGGCTACAGTGGTGAAATTCTTCATGTTGTACTTAAAAAGGAATCAATGTACCCATAGACATGTATAATTTGAGGTAATTGTTTTTACAAAACACCTCCAATCTTTTTCACAAACCCTTTTCTGTAAAAGTAAGAGATTAAGGATAGTAGGACAGTGTAGCCTCATAGGCTACTATTATGTGAGTTTAAAACAGTATCTGTGCCTTTAAGGCTCCAGAGACTGGAAATCACAGGAATTACCGTTGGCATAAGCTGAAGCCATTTTGTTTGTGGCATCCATTTGCCTTAGCCATGTGTTAGCCATGTGATCTGCCGTTTTCAGGGTTGCTTGCCTTTCTATTTCGCTTGAGTCATCAACTGTAGTTAACTCCTTCAGTACTGAGCCAGAGCACTGTGCATGCTCAGAAAGGCCTGTTTAGAATGTAACTGTCAGGCTGTTTCAACTGACATAAGCAGTTCTGTTACCCCTCCCACTTTGTTGACCAAGCAATTTCTGTCTGCCCATGCTAGTCAATAACTATTCCTGTATATACTTGTGCCTCCTCTTTGAGTCTCCATGCTTTCTCAGCGGTAAAAAGGGTATAAAAGGCCCCTGGTTTCTGTATTCCTTGTACTACCTCCTACAGTGGCCTGAGGGTACTGTATTGATATAGTCCCACTCATGAGTGATTAATAAACGTATTCTTTAATATTCCAGCTTCCATGCCAATCTCTGCTTTATTTGTTTAAGAACCTGTGGACAGATAAGGGTGAACCCCTGCATCGGCGGGCCCCTAAAAAGGCTAATTTCCACAAGACCACCAGTATCCCTTCATGCCTAGCAGGTGACAGTTGCCTCTGTTCTTTTTGACAAGAAGCTTCAGTGACAGGCAGGTCCAATAATTTATTCTGCTACGTCCACCAGAGAGGAGGGAGGGAGGGTTGCTTATGACTTCAACGGAGATTCCCACAATAGAGAACTGGCATTACAGGTAAGAAACCATACCATCTCCCTTGGGGATCTCCAATGATACTCATAAGCATTTGAATAGAATAACAGGCTCATCCCCACAAAACACGGTGGAAAGAACAGAGGAGAGAGATAGGATTGAATTAAACAAATACATTTCTGAGGGAGGCTTGTCCTACTTGAGCATCTGCTTGATCATCCGAGTCCAAACAATAGTGTTTGGTTAATGTCTGAACAGATTTCCATGTAGCCGCTTTACAAATATCAGCAATAGGGACATTTCTCATCAAAGCAGCTGTAGCTGCTTTGCCCCTAGTAGAATGGGCCGTAGGTCGAGCTGACAACGTCGTGTTGTCTTTTTGGTAACATAACAGTATGCAGGATACTATCAAGTGGGAGATTGATTGTTTGGAAGTGGCTATATCTGTATAGACCAGGCCATAATTTACAAAAAGTTGGTCTGATCTGCGCAGGTCACGTGTCTTATCTAAATAAAACTTTAAGACCTGTCTTACATCTTGGGAATGAAGAGTTCTTTTAACCAGGGTTGCAGGATTCTGAAAGAAGGTTGACAAAGAAATTGATTGACATGAAAATACAAAATAACCTTTGGAAGGAATTTCGAGTGAGTGCTCATAACTACCTTGTTGGAGTGGAAAATTGTTTAAGGTTCATTAGAACATAATGCCTGGATTGCGCTAACTCTATGAGCTGATGTGATTGCTATGAGGAAAGCCGTTACCCATAGGAGATGATGCAGGGATGCCTTATGAATGGGCACAAAAGGATACTGCATGAGACATGAACAGATTATATTAAGCTCCCAGGGAGAGGAAGGATGCTTGATGGTAGGCAAATCATTCTTCAACGCTTCTAAAAAAATCCTTAATTACTCGGATTTTGAAAAAGAAAAAGGTGTGTGAAGGACATTTTCTTTAACGAGGGAGGGCCACCAAGTGAACCTTTATGAAAGAGACTTGCAAGCCAGATTCTGCCAAATGGAGAAGGTAGGGAAGAATGACATCTTCCTGGCAGGATGTAGGGTCTGTGATCTTGGAGGAACACCAAATGCAAAATCTCTTCTACTTGAAAGCATATGCTGAACAGGTTGACAGTCATTTAGCCTCTTTGAGGATATTCAAGGAGTAGAGATTGGGGTGAACCCTCTGTCCTCCGAACTTCATTAGCAGGTCTGGTCTGCATGGCAGCTTGAGATGTGGACGCTGTGACTGGTGATGGAGGTCCGTGAATCACCACTGACATGGCCACTCCGAGGCAATCAAGATGAGTCTGTTTTTGCGTAGGACAGTTTGAGGATGACTGCTGGGATCAGTGAAAAGGCGTAAAGACATCTGCCGGACCAGTCGATTCATGAGGCATTGCCCAGAGTCCTAAGTTGGAAGTACCTTGCTGTGAAGTCTTGGCATTTTTTTTCTGCTGTGGTGAACAAGTCAATGGGCAGAGAGCCCCATAGCTTGAAAATGTCTTGCACAACATCATCGTGAAGCACCCATTCGTTGTTTTCTTGCAGAACCCTGCTGAGGGCGTCTGCCTGTACATTTTGTACACCTGGACATCCAGTACATTTTGTACACCTGGGAGTTGAGTTGCCGTGATCCATAGATTCCTGGCTATGAGCCATTTTCAAATTGTCTGGGCTTCATCGGTCTGGACCTCATTGCCCCCTGCTTGTTGAGGTAGCACATGGTGGTTATATTGTCTGGCTGAACAAGCAGGGACTGTGTCTTGAATGATGGGTGAAAAGATTTTAGCGCTAGGTGGACTGGCCGGAACTTGAGGAGATTGATGGGATATGTTGGCTCCCTCGGAGACCTTGTGCCTTGATTTTGGAGATAATCCATGTGGGCTCCCCACCCCATGCTGCATCTGTCACTATGGTTTGAGAGGGAGCCTGTTGGTGGACAGGCATCCCTTGAAGCAGGTTAGTCAGGGAGCACAACCATGTTAGAGATTGTTTTGCATGAGGGGAGAGAGTGCTCTTGCCCTCCCAGTTGTCTGATCCCATCGGTTCCCAACACATTTCTGAAGAGGACACATTTAGAGGCATGCATTTGGGGTGAGGAAGTTACATGAGGCCATGGAGCCGAGAAGGTAAATGTAAATGTAAATGTAAATGTGCTGGACTTGTAAAGCGCACAGCTGCCCGTGAGCGTCCCGGCGCTTGCTTAGGGAACCCGTCCTGGTATTCCCCTGTGAGAAACCCCGGCATGGTGTCCACAAGGTGAAAGCCAGGCATCCCGCCGCGAGGGGCCGTAGTGGTATCACACTGACCTCACCGTGGGATGAGAGGCTTTAATTAGAGAGTGACATTTCCGACAGATCCATGCAAGTCTCTCCTGCGAAGTACACACTCTTGCCTGCATGTTGTTGATGGTAGCCCATAAATACTGCAAAATCTGAAGCGGAATGGAAATTGACTTCTTGTGGTTGATGTGAGGCCCAACCGTTGAAGGACTTTGTATGTTCAGTTGTAATGCCATTGGGCTTCTTGTGAAATTGACGCTTTTACTAGCCAATTGTCTAAGTAGGGTAGACAAGGATTCGGTGCCTCTTGAGGTGGGCAGCAATTACTGCCATGCACTTGGAGAAAGTTCTGGGAGCTGACATGAGGCCAAATGGAAGAATCTGGTATTGGTAGTGATCCTGCCCCACTACAAACCTCAAGAACTTGTGGTGTTTCTTGGCGATGAGTACTTGAAAATACATGTCTTGGAGGTCTATGGAGCAGAGCCAATCTCCCTGTTGTAGTTGGGGATAGATCTGATGTAATACCAACATCCGAAACTTTTCTCACTTAATATTTCTGTATATTAAGTTGGCCACTCCTCTCACCAGGACCTCCTGGGAGGTGGTGATGTCATCCACCAAAGAGATGCGAGGTGGTGGAGAATCTGACAATGTCAGTGAATATCGCCCTGTAGACAAAGATGATGATGTTCTGTGTCTTGACGGATGCCTGGAGGTTATACATATCCTGGTTCTTGAACAAGATCTATGGGTTTGATGGCAAGGGCACCTAGAAGATGATGAACATCTGAATTGACGCCTGTGGTGGCATGCACGCAGGTGCATTCTGGAGCGCAACTTAGGCCTTGGGGGTTCCACTGGCGAAAGGTTTGATGCTGGCAGAGTAGGCTCAGGTGAGGTTGGAGGAAGAGGAGGTGAAGAAGGAGGTGGTGAGTCTGGTAGTTCTATCGGTAAAGAGTGGGAGTATGCCATAGAGTACTCAGAATCCAGAGAAGAATAGATTTGCTTCCTTTTCCCCCTCTTTTTTGTGTCCTCAACATCGAAATGCTTTTTGATCTCTACCTCCGTCAACACCTCAACGTCTATCTGCTCCTTGATGGTGATCTCCTCTGCCATCTCGCCGTCAAACTGCTCCTCAGTAACGATGGGTCTAGCCGCCTTGACGTTGATCTTACAGTGCGCGTCAATGGCTTAGGAGTTCTATGCCTCTTCCTCTACGTCAAGCCAGCCCTCGACAGCTTTTTAGTCGGTGCCGTACCTAGTCTCGACGTTGACCCCCCATCAATGTTGACCGCAAAAAATGACGTTTTTTGGCTGGAACCCTCTTTTTGGACACTCCACAACCATCACAGGTAGATGTAGGAGCCCTGGTAGAGGATGGACCCTCTCCTCGCTCTGAGCTCTCACTTTGAGACTGGACTTGCTGTATGCGCTGTTCCTCTGTGCCATGACAGTGAATTTACACTCTCTCCCTCTCAGGGTGCGACATGAACAAGTCTTGCAGTGCTGGCACTGCTCTGGAACATGACTAGATGGAAAGCTGAGTATACAGACATTGTGAGGGTCTGATTGGGCCTTCTTTCACCCACTCACTTTGCCACTGTATTCAAGCTAGCCTGGCTGATGATGGCTGATTAGCCAGAAACTGGTCCCAGGATGCTTGTTTCCGGTCCAGGGAAGACATGGTTTGGCAGTTCAGGCTGGACTGCTCCCATGAGGCACAGGGTCAGACTGATTTATATATGGCCATGTCTGAACTGGGGTGGCGGAGTGAGCTAAAGAAGGATGATGGATTAAACCCAGATCAGTTGACTGGGGGTGAGTGCTTGCATTGTTCAACACTCCATCAATAATCCCATTTGGTTTTGCTTCTTTCTCCCACAGGCAGGGCACTTGTCAAACAGAGAAAGAATATTAAATGACAAAATATCACAAATTCCGATCAGAAAAAAGTCTGAAATAGTGAGAGAATAAAGAAAAACATCAAGTGAATCAGATTTAACAGAATTACACATGTGAATTTTAAAGAAAAAAAGCCCAGCTCCGTGCTCTAGGATCCTGTCACCAGGTGTCGGAAAAAAAAGAAATGAGGAGACTGCCACCTGCGAGGCATGATAGGATACTGGTGGTCTCTGGAACCTTAGAGGCACAGACACTATTTAAAACTCACATAATAATAGCCTATGGGGTTAAACTGTCCAACTATCCTTCATCTCTCACTTGTTCAGAAAAGGTTTTGTGAAAGGCATTTGAGCTGTTTTGTATAAACATTTACCTCAAATTATAACATAACATGTGTATTTGTAAAGTGCACGTTCATCCAGAAGGGTATCTTGGTGCTGAATAAGTTATTTATTGTTACCCAACTCAATGGTACTGATTTTATCAACCTCGGAAGGATGAAATGCTGAGTGGACCCGCCAGGATTTGAAACCTGGGACCGTGACATCAAATACAGGCCCCTACAGTGGATTCATTAGTGCACTAAGCCACCAGACCCAGTTGATATACATTTATATGGTTACATTGACCCCTTTCTAAGTACAATATGAAGAATTTTACTACTGTAGCCTGTTATTTAGGCCGCAAATTATGTTCCTTCTTAAGTGTTTCTGCAGACCTTCCTGAAGAAAGGTGAACATATACAGTTAAGAAGATAGTCTAGGAAGAAGTGCATTGGGATTCCTGCATGTGGGCAGAACTATTTAAATGCTTATGACTATCAATGGAGATCCCCCAAGAGAGAACCAGCAGTTACCAGTTCCTTTCAAAACATGCTATTTTTTGGGCTTGTCAACAAAAAGCTTGGCAACGGTCAAATTGTAACTGATAAAGACTTGAAGTGGGCTTTGCACCCTCCTCTTGCTCATAATAGGATGGCTTTTCTTTGTGCGCTTTGTTGAAAGCATCCAGCCAAGCTTACAGCAACAAGCGCAGGAAGTAGTGTTTGGAGACAGCATTGGAACTTCGTTTTCTGGGCATTCAATTTGAGAGGATGGAGCGACATTCAAAGTTGCTAAGGGTTGTTGCAAGATTGGCCAAGCCCATGTGAGGAGACCTTCAAATATAGCTGTGCATCACCTAGGTATAGGTGAAAAGAGATGACGCATTTTCTCAGGAGGTAACTGAGGGGTTCCATGTACAAACTGAAACATGTGAGTGGAAGGAAAGAACCTTGAGGAACTCCTTGATGAAGAAGAGAGCATCTGGAGAGAAATTTGCAAATGACTCAAACCGACTCAGAACTGTGTCACTGAACCCCCATCAGTTTTTCAAGCATTTGTGTATGGTAGGGGGCAGTAGTTGACTGTGTAAAAATCTGCAGATGGGTCAAGCAGTATGAGGATGCAGCATATGGAGCACAGGTCACAACAATAGGGAGGACACTTGAAGAGCAATCAGGGCTAGAAAAATGCAAGACTCCTGGAGAGGGGTGCACATGCAGAACTCTAAAGCAATGGATTCAAGCTCTAGGCTAGGAATTTACGGAACGCTAATTATCAATAGGAGGAAAGTTACTGCCCTGAGGGATACCAGTGCTTACGGAACTATAGGTGAGAGGAAGAATCTAAAACCCAAGTAGATTCTCCCTCATGTTAATGCCAAAGGCTTGGTAGGCAGAGGGCACAACATGGAGTACCCAATTGCCTCAGCTGAGGTAGAATCTAACAGGAAGTCAGCCACAGCTGATGTAGGGACAAGAGAGAAGCAAGGTGCTCTGTGGCATTGATTCAATTGTCCTTGGTACAGTACCAAAAACGGATTTGACCACATCAGCTGTGCTGACCAGCACAAAGGCTATCCTTCAGTATCAGCAAAAGTTTAGGACAATCACAAATTTGCATGGCCCAGAGAAATGAAGTGAGGAGATCTGGGTAGACTCCAAGAAGGCAGGGACCATGTTGCCCATCACCCATGATCCAAGGGATCTTTTCAAGGGTTCTCTTGCCTAAGACAGTAGTTTTCAACTGGGGGAACAAGGAAAGGGTGGGAAGCAACTTCAGAGTCACCTCAGAACAGTGCTTAATTTGAGTCAGTGGTTGCCGGTGGGGGTCACCTGCACTTATTTCACTTCATTAGACAATTCCTAAGAGCAAGAGAGGGAAAACACACAGGGGCCAGGAAAAATGTCACAATAGTGAGATAAAAAAGGCAAGGGGGTCTCTGGTTGTGGATTAAAGAGGGATTAGGTGGATTGAAGACTACGCATCCTTGATATTCAGTGCAATGACACTTAATAGCACCAGTCACTGGCTTCTGAGCAGAGCTTTGGGCACTGGCATTCATTCTCTTACAAACAAAGCAGTGTCTCAGAAGGATGTGGTTGACCATGTGATTGGCCCCTGGAAGCTGATGGTGCAATACGTGAATCAGCTGAAGACATAGATGTCACTAGGAAGCGCAAGAGGGTGTTACCTGTGAACCTGTGAACAAGCTTAGGCATTATCTCCGGAGTGACTAATTCTAAACATCTTAGCAATGACAGGGGTTGTTGAGGAAGATAGTGAACTGTTTTCTGGCCTGCTGCATTGTGATGTGAAGGATGGTTCTGTGGATGGGGTGCAACATGACCCAGAACTAACACCTTAGCAGTAAGGAGAAGGTAGAGATCTACAGGGATGATTTGTCCAACTTTTTTGTCTGACTACCAGATCCTCACCAGTCTGGGTACATGACAGACACAGTAGATAGCTTGCCAGTGAAAAACAAGGCCTGCAAGTTGTCTTACCAAGACCATGAGTGCACCAAGTCAGAGGTAGCAAAGATGCAGGTCTTGCTGGTGATCTGTAGTCTCTGGGCCAGTTGATGGTATTGGTTCATGAGCAATGATCCACAAACCTGTGTTTTGATGTTGACTACTGAGCTCTCACTGTAGTGATCAAGACCGATGCACACCTGATTTCCGGAGATAATGAGCTAGTGGGCTGGTTAGGTGCTCCTTCCTACTTGAGGACCCTGGATCTGGCCAATGGCAGAATGCATTAGCATCTAGTGCCAAGGAGGAAATGGTATTTTCTATGCTAGAGGGGCTGTACCAGTTTAGGGTCATGAACTTTGGGCTTAAGAATGCTCTTGTTATTTTCAGGGGCTAGTGAACCACGTTTGTCGGGGCTGGAAGAGTTCTGGTATGCCTACCTGGAAACCACTGCCACCTTTAGCAATTTAAGTACAACCTCAGGTAGGTAGAACCTCTGTTGGCCTGGACACATGGAGCAAATCTAACCATAAAGGCAACCAACTGACAGATGGGGCAGTCATCTATAGTACACCAGGGCCATAGATGGGTAAAGGGAAGATCTGCCCATTGGATGCCAAGGTCCAGTCTGTGTTGAAATGGGAGGTTCCTACCATCCACACTCAAGAGCCTCCTTAGGACTCACTGGATATTACAGAAACTGTACAACCAACAATGGAACAATAGTGTCGCCTTTCACAGCACTGACACCCAAAGCAGCCCAAGAAAGTGATTTAGATCACAAAGTATCTGAAGTCTCTTGAGGATCAAAAGGAAGCATTGTGTCATGTACCTGTGTTGAAGGCAGCTAACTATGGACAGGGCCCTGCCTCAGTTCGATAAAGGTAGAGGGCATTCTGAGAAATGCACAGAGAAGATTGTACCAATTCAACAACCATTGTGTTAATTTGGTGGCTACTGAAGTCTGAGATCTGGTGCTGCTGCTGATGGAGGAAGAGCTGCACCACTGCTAAGGTAGAGCCGGGCAGACAGGGAAGGCTACAACAGTCAGGGGCACATCTTTGCAGACAAATTAGCCCAGTGGGAGGTGTAACTTCCTTGCCATAGGACCTATCTGTATCAAGTCAATGGAGAGCAACAACTGCTGAAGATGCCGTGACTGCAACAACAGGACCCAAGATGCTGCAATCAGCTGGCAAATGTTGCTCTAATGGATTCCAACATGCATGTCGAAATAACAGGTTGAGCCCAACCATTCACCACAATGACTGCAGAACCAACAAGCAGATAATAAGGGCCTCAGCCTAAGGTCAGAACAGGGAGACTTTAACACATGCACAACCACTGGAGATTTTCCTGCCCACATCTGTAATGGGGGAAAGAATGTGAGAACTGATTGCTCATCTAAACTTGTGAGGTCAGCATAAAGCATTCTGTACCTGTATCTAATTCATGCTTCTGTCAAATAATACTGGGGACTATATTTGAAAGGGTGGCCAGAAAGTGAGAGAACTGGAGTGGCTGGGATGCACTGGAGATCGTACCCATACCCATCACCCTGTATATGCTACTCTAATTGCACTGTGTAATACTTAGTCATGAGTTGTGATTAAAAGTACTTGCTGTGGCAAAGAAAAGCACTAGGCTGTACATCAAGTTATTGTGTTTGTTGGCTGGCTGTGAGCCCTTGCTCCCCAAAACTACTCTCCTGCAAAGGCTGTGACTGCTCACCTTACCTACCTTGAGAGACAAGTGCAGAAAAAGGCATACTTGGCCCAGTTTGTATAGCCATAGTAAGAGGACTCCTGGGCACCACTGGTAAATGACCATGGCTGGAGTGCGGTAGTCCTGTCTCCCTTGTATCCCTCCCCAGTTTATCAAATCTGACACTGTGCTCTTAAATCCTGCTAGTTTTAAGCCTGCCTTTCAAAAGAATACTGAAAGTCATTGAAGGCATGAACATTCTGTGACCTGTTGCAAGTCACTGCTTTAAATGACAATGCTCGATAAAATGTGCCATGACAGCCATCGACACAGAAATTAATCACACGGAAAGAAGATTGTCCCTCATTTCAGCAATTGGTTTAAGCTCCAAAAATGAACACACCTGCATCTCTTAACACCTTAGTCCATTCAAGTGGCGCAAGCCCAATACAGTCGCTTCAGGCCTCCGCCATAGAGGCTAAGAAGGTTGTTGTAATGCCCCCGAATCCTCTCATCCAAGAATTGCGAAACTCAGAAAGCCTCTAAACATACTAAGCTGCCCACTATGCCAAGAAATGGAAGAGAAGTGTTCCAGAAAACCAAGTCCGCCAAGGCATCAAAGACCATAAACAATTAAGGAACCTCCCCAGCAACTAAAGAACAGGAAACCCTAGAGGTGGGGGAGAACATGACAATAACACTGACACCAGGAAAGGGGGGGGAACCTGGCGTTTGGAAGCGGAACTTATCGATCAAATTTCTACTCTCCTGTTGGAAGAATTGTGACTGATTTGGGACAGAATGGATGCTAAAGATCAGCTCTTACAGGACCCTAAACACCCTAAACACATGAATGGGAACACGGAAGTCTCACCCCGCAACCCAGCCAATGAAACTCATAAAATCACAGGCTACCAAGGTTTGCAAGAGCCAACTCAGAGGAACTAGTTCTCCTGTGGTACTCTTAATTTGATTCCTATACCACTAACAAACTTTGAAAGGGGTCAAGATAGACCACAAGCTCAGGGTGGTCCCAGGGGCTCAGTTCCAGGGGCTACAAATATGAAGAAGCACCCGCGGAGATGAGTGCAGCCTGCAGTCAGGGAAATAGAGGTAGGCAGAATAATGCAGGAGAAGAACTACTGAAGATAAACAACCAGTAATAGGCCTCCCCCATGGCATGCCCATATGTAGTCATTCTTGTGGGGTTTCCCATATTAGGAAAAGATCATAAGGAATTGTACGAAGCACTGTTTAACAAAACCTTACCCGATACAGAGGCTTTCCGGTCTCACGGGCCAAAAATATTTTGATGGTAAGGAGGGTGGGGTGGTTTGGCCCAGAGGCTGTGGACTGGCAAGGGGATTGCATCATCGTTAATGTTAACTCCCCATTCCTAGCTAAAAGTCTTTTACTGGGAAATATGAGCACATATTTAGAGCCAAGTAAGATTGATTTGATGCCCTTTGGTTACTTTTATAGACCTAATTCAAAAACACAAAGGGCCCCTATTTGAGCTGCCAGCTATGTAAGACGGTTCACAGTAAGTGCTCCCCTAACTACAGACAGGGAAGTCGCCAGCCGGGCCAGTACCTTCATCATCCCCACCTGTAATCTTTACGACGCACTAGCAGACATTGATTGATTAGTCAGGTCAGAACCAACGCATCACCAGGCAACCTGCTCAGGTGGAGAGATCAGAAGAATAAAGATCAAAAGATACACAAATAGAAGTCATGGTACCCCAGAAATCCCCAGAGGGTTTGCTGAATATGATTACCTGGAATATAGCTGGTTTAAGATCTTTTTCGGCAGTTGAGAAGGGGTGTGATATGTGAAAATGCTTTGATGTTATGTGCTTTCAGGAGACTTGGGATGGGGGTGGATCAGTTATTTATGGAATGTTTTTGTCATCTACCGAGTAAATGGAGAGGCGTCCAACCATGGAAGGGCAAAGGGAGGTCTAGCAACGTTTGAGAGACTATGGGGCCCATTATGATGGCGGGCGGATTGCCCCCGCCAGGCTGGCGGTGGCCACCGCCAGCCTGGCGGGGGCAATCCGCCCGCCATCCACTCACGTTTTCCCCCCCGCCATATTAGTATGGCGGGGGGACATCGGCGGACGGAAAGACCGCCCACCGCTTTTCCGCCCCGGTCGCCTTGCGGCCGGGGCGGAAAAGGAATAATATGGTGGCGGTGTCTATCAGACACCGCCAGTCATATTATCATGTGCATTTTTCAATGCCTTTCCGTGGCGGCAAAGGCAGGCGGACTTCACTCTGGGGGGCCCCCTGAGTGAAGGAGAGTAGGGGGGTGCACACGGGAGGTACCTGTGGTACCCCCCTGCATTTGCATAATCAAAGCGGCAGGCACCGCGCGGTGCCTGCCGCTTTGATTATGCAAATGTAAAAGTGCTTTTTAAGCATTGTGGCGGGCGGTGCTGAGAGCACCGCCCACCACAATGCTTAACATGCAGGATGTGCCCGCCACTGTGGCGGGCACATCCTAATACCACCCCCGGGACCCCCGCCCTTATGGCGGGCGGTCCCGCATACCGACAGGATGGCGGGCGGACAAAGTCCGCCCGTCATCCTAATGACCCCCTAAGGGTGGACTGTGAAGTGGAGCAGCTAGCTTTTGACTTGGGCAAAAAGGTGAAGGTCTTAATCATAAATGTTTACAATTCACCGTCCTCAGAGATTGCTCTGCAAGTTGAATTAAAAACGTGTTTTGAACAGGTCCTGACGGACTGTCCGACTTTCCCTTTTTACTATATCAGAGGGGGATTTTAATTTACACCCATGTATGACCTGTACTATTAATAAGACTCTGAGGTGGGCTGTAAACAGATTCATTTTAGGCATTCACGCCAGGGCGATAGGATTAATCTCCTCCTACCAGAATTACATTTGATTAACTTAGTAAGCATTGAAGGTTATAGTTCACTCAAGACAGTACCAACCTTTGAGGGTAGGGGAGCTTCCTCCACCACTGATTTGTATCTATGCTTCTGCAAATCTGTATTCACTCCTGGTAGGGTTCAGGACCTTTTAGAGCATTTTTAGTGACCATAACCCTTTTTTGGCTGAATTTAGCTGGAATGGTTTAAGGAAGAAGCCTCATAACATGTATAGCAATACATTACATTAAAGCAGGAGGGAAAGCGGATAGGCTAGAGTAGGAGAGTCCCCGTGGATTTTTTGTGGAAACTGGTCAAGGTATGAAGTCATGATTTTTGAAGCGTGTCTAAACCTCAACTCTCCAGACCATGCGATCTTGAACGCATACTTCAATATTTGCAGAGAGGTACAGAAAGCTCTCCTTAGTACTAAATTGAAATCTAATGAGGAAGGCCCAAAATGGTTTGACAAGTCTTAGATGAAGGTTTATAAGGACCTAAAACAGGCCTTTAAATTAAAACCAAGGAACATGCTGGTTGTTAAAGTGGCCAGAAGGAATTATGTGCAAGCACGAAAGGACAGGAAGAGACAACTGATAAAAATGCCATGGGAGGATTTAAAGGAAACGTGTGAAGAGAGCAATAATCTAGCCTTCTGGAGAATTGTGAACCACCCTCTTTTCAATTAAATATCCCCATCAGACATGAGACAAGCCATCCCAGCTAAGAATTGGGTTGCACATTTTAAAAAGATTTATTCCAGTGACTGCGTCCCTAGCTCTTATCCAGTGCCCTAGTGGGGGCCGCTACTGACATTTGAATTAGAAGAGGTAAGAGAATACATAGAGGGAATTACACTAGTGGAAGCGCTGGGGCCTGCTGGGGTGCCCGGAGATCTTTTTAAATCATGTAAGGATCTCTGGGCCCGACTAATCGTTCAACATCTGAATTCCGTAGCCCATTGTCATATTCCTACATCCTGGAAACAATCAATTATTGTTCCTGTTTTAAAAAAAGGCAACTGAGAGTACCCAGCATGCTTCCGGCCTATATCATTAATGGACGCTGAGGTTAAGGTCATGGGCAGGAATCTCCTAAAACAATTGGCGGACTGGTCTGACAGCAAAGACATTTTGTCCGATATCCAATACGGATTCAGGCCAGGCTGGGGGACAATAGAACAGAATTGTAATCTTTATTTGTTGATTAATAAACAACTGTTAAAAAGGGCAGTATACTCTTGGCCTTCATGGACCTCAGCAAGGCATTTGACACAGTGGATAGATCTAAACTGTGGGCTGTGCGGAGGGACATGGGAGTGGACGAGGCTCTTGTAGCCTATTTGCATCATCTGCACACAGGGTTAGAAGCTTCAGTGAAATTTGGCCCCACTGGATAATGCACTACGCACTTTCAGTTAGGACGGAGGGTCAGCAGGGTTGTATTTTTGCCCCAATGCTTTTTATCTGGTATATTGATAGGCAAGATCAGTTTTTAAGAGAATGCTGCCAGGACGTCCCAATGGTGGGAACTAGAATGGTCCCAGCATTAATGTCCGTGGATGATTCAGTTCTTATTGCATGGACATCGAATGGTTTACAGTTATTATTACATTTGTTCTATGACTTTATGAAAGATTTAGGGCTGAAAATTAATTATCTTAAGTCTTATGCTTCGACAGTTGGCCCAAAAAACATGGAATCAAAAACTCACTATGTAAAGGACAATTATTTAGGGAAAGCGGATATGCTTTGTTATTTGACTATTCTGCAGGATAATCAATTGAATTGGGGACCTCTAGTTAGAGCAGATATACAATCTTTTAATGGTGATATAAACCATGTCGCCCAATACAAATTGCTAAAAAATAAATGTTTTAGGAGGTTGCTACAAGTTCCTAGAGGAAATTGTGCATAAAGAGATGGGAGCAGTTTTTATTTCTGTACAATACTCTTTTGGTTCTCTATATGGCTTAGAAGGGAGCTAGAATTTAATAGAAAGATTGTGATTGATTGCATGAATATGGATCTGAGCCATCGTATACCATGGCTAAGCTATGTCAAAACATCTCTAGGGGTATTGGGAAAATCTCAGTTGTTCAGCACTCCAAAGCTGATCTGTAAAGCAGACATAGTCTGGGTCAATGAGCTCTTTAGGATTACCAAAAGAGAGGCAAGGTTTCAAATGGACCAACATAAAGACAGTTACAAGCACTTTATGATGACGAAATCCACAAATAAAATGGAAAATGTATTTATCTCTAGATATGTCAGCCCAGTAAAGAAGGCTGCTAACGTACTTTTGATTAAAGCTGTTCCTACAGCTGTTGACGGGGTGGCATAAACCATCAGATCACCCTCTCTGCTCATGTGATAAGACTACTGCTCTAGACACTTTACACATTTTGTTTTTTTGTCCTAACTGCCCAGCTTTAAGACTTAAGTATGTTCGCTCTCACTTTGTGCCTTCGAATTTTAATCAAGTGAGATCAGCCTTATTAATTATTAGACACACCTAAAGGCAGGTGCTTTTTATCCCGGTTTCTGGCAGGGGTATATTCTGCTAATATGTGATAATAATATTAATTCTATGTTAGAATGTTATTTTAATAATATGTTTTCTTAATACTGTGACCTTCAAGATTACATACGCAAATTAGACAATGATATGTATGATGATGATGATTAGATCAATGGATCTGGGTGCCCCCTTCATTTTTTACTAACATAGCAGACCATAAAATTGAGGTTTTTGTCTGTTTGCTTTTATTAGGATTACCCCTAAAAATTGCTGTGCCTTAAGAGTAGAGATTTTTTTTTTTTTTTTTTTTTTTTTTAGTTTCCAGCCGAGTGGAGTGTGTGCTGCAACAAACCATTTTGTTAAGACTCTTTTGAGTGCTGGCATGCAAGTGACTAAGGTTCAGTGCATTTTTGGTTTGTAGTAGAGTCTGGCAAAGCAGATAGGCCTTCTATCCTTACAATGCAGCTGTTTTGATTCACAGTGTATGTCGTGGTTCACTTGATTTGATGTTTTTTCACATCGCCAGGCAACTAAGGGGCACATTACGATCGCGGACGGACGGAGCCCTGAGTAGGAGGGAACGTCCGCATGTGCTGCGGCGTTCCCTCCTGTGCAATTAGGATGTGACCGCCACTCTGGCGGTCACATCCTCTATTTTTAACATTGCGGCGGGTGCGGCTTGATGCAGCACCCGCCGCAATGTTAAAAATGTAAGCAGTGCATTTGCATGCACAAAGCGGCAGGCACCGCGCGGTGTCTGCTGCTTTGTGCACACAAAGGCAGGGGGTACCATAGGTACCCCCCCATGTGCACCCCCACCCCCCTTCACCACCCTTCACCCCTGGGGGCCCGCAACAGGCCCCCAAACAAAAGTCTGTATGCCTTTCCACGGCGGAAATGCCACCGTGGAAAGGCATAGTACTCCAGACATCCTAATATGCCTGGCGGTGTCTGATAGACACCACCAGACATGATAGAGCTTTTCCACCGACCGCGGCGGAATAGCGGCGGACTGAAACCAAGACCCACCAGCCATCCTAATTTGGCGGTGGGTCTTTGGTGGGTCCGCAGCGGATTCTTCGCATCCTCCGGGCCGACGGTGGCTTCCGCCGGCCCGGAGGATGCGGAAAATCCGCGATCCTAATCGACCCCCAAGTTTCTGGAAGCGCATTGACTAGACATAGACTAGATGGAGTGGGGACGCCAGTGTTAGAGGTATTTTCCTGGTGTTCTGTTATGAATGTGTGAACGTTGTTATGGGCATTGATAATCCCACATGCAGACTGACATTCAAGTTATGAAAGTAGGAAAGAAATTACCTTGGAAGGGCAGTACACTGTATTAAAATAATTAAAGGTCTGCTTGGGACATTACTTTATGTGGTAATTGTAAGTTAATTACTGGTTTATTAACAAAGGTTTCATGGGATTAAAACAAATTACTGAATGAATTGAATATTTCAAATAATGAGGGGGAGGATATGTAATTTATTTTCTCATTGCCTGCCAGTTAACGTTGCCAAACTGTGTGATTCTAAGGGACACATTTCCTTTATTTTTTATTTTAAAGCTTGAAAAATATACAAAAAATACAGAAACACAGTAGGTCGTGGCCAGCCGTATACAGAAAAACGAAAAGCATTTTAGACAAAAGACAAATGCATAGATAAGGACCTAATCATATACAATAAAACAGGTGAAAAATAAGAAATTAACAAAGCAAAATATAGGGCAGTGGAGCAAACAAGCATGGTGCAGGAGATACAAAAAAAGCTAATTAAACAACTCAGGGATACAGTTTCGCTTTTTTCATGACCTGAGCCACTCCTCAACTGGAGCCCAGATCTTATGGCCCAGCTCACGCCTCCTTCTACCTCGCCTCAGATAAACTGACGACTCAAGATTATAGAGAGCAAGAATCCGGGATCTCCAGTTAAAAAAAGTAGGAGCTTCCGGGCTAAGCCATTCTGACGTGATACACAACCGAATTAAAGACAGTTATATACAGAAAAGCAGAAACATACCTCGGTCTTTCAGATGGGACATTACTTTCACACCCCATTATCACCAGCTCAGGTGAAATATTTACCGGAATATTGAGCATAGAACTTATAAAACACTCCACATCCGATAGAAAGACCACAAGCTTTGGACACGAAAAAAACATGTGTATGTCATTAGCAGCTAAGAGTCCACATCTAGGATAGCAATGACCCTTGCGGCCCCCCATTTTGAGATTTTAGCAGGCGTATAATAGATATCAAATAGTACCATATAGCTGTGGGTGCGTAAACTTCCAGCTAATAAAACACAACTAGCTAGCTCAAGTGCAAAACTTAAGTCAATCCCCGTCTTACCCTGTTTGGCCTCCCATTTGACTGTCTGTAAAGCAAGGTCGTCTGGGAGGTCAGATAACAGATGCTGAAAAACTGTACCGATTCTAGACCTCCTTTGGATTAGTTCAAATAGTTTAATCTTATCAAATAAAGTAGTGACTTGATGCTGCATTTTATCGATGCAGCTTCTAATCTGCGAATATTTTAAAAAATTGTGCGTATTAAGATGAAACTTATCCTGTAGGAAAGAAAAGGAGGCCATATGTCCCTCAAAGCCTAATTCACCAATAACTCCCAGCCCTAATGACGACCACCTAAATGTAATCTGATCTTGAAAAATAGCCGGTAGGAGTCGGGCTGCAGTAAAAGGTGTATAAAAGTTAATGTTGGGAATTAGCCATTTACGACGTATCTTACCCCAGACTGAAAACATAGCCCGATGACCTTGAACTTCGTCTTCTTATAGTAGCTTGGTTCTAAAATCCACATTAGAATCAACTTAGCAGTTTCTCCCAACCACCGTTTGTAAATAGTGGGTCTACAGGAAATCAGGACCTCCGCACTGTCACCAAGCAATGGCAGGCCCAGATGTTGAAGCATTGCGGACCAATAATAAAATAACAGATTCGGAACTGACCAACCCCCTTGGTCTCTGGGAAGACACATCCACTTAGCTGCCCTACGTGGATGCCGGTACCCCCAGATAAATCTGTTGCAAGTCCTTTCTGCTCTGGCCAAGCTTAATTGTGAGAACTCGAGTGGAATAGTCCTAAATAAGTACAGGAACTTTGGAAGGACCAGCATTTTGAGGACGTTACACTGACCGTATAAACACAAATGCAAGTTGTCCAATCTTACTAATTTAGAATTTACTGATTCGATAACCGGCTGAATATTAAAATCGGGAATATTGGCAACTAGGACAGTAATTTTAACCCCTAAATATGTTGCTACTTGGACCACTGGGGCTTGGGAAGGGCCCATAGCAGAAGTTTGAATGGCCTGGGTTTTCGTGACATTAAGCTTATAGCCAAACAACCGCCCAAATTGTTCTGATAAGATCTTTAGAGCAGGAAAGGCAGAAGCGACATCCCTGGTTAAGACTACAATGTCATCCGCATAGGCCAGCGTCTTAAACTCTATGGCACTGACCCTAACAGGCAGAATAACCAAAGTATTTTCGATCTTACCAAGAGAAGGGTCAATGTAAAGGGCAAATAGCAGGGGGGAGCAGGGACATCCCTGCCTAGTAACCCTGCTAATATTGAATGACGCAGACACAAGACCAGAGACACGCAGGGTAGCCGCTGGAGCAATATAGAGCGATTGGACAGCCTGAATAAACTTAGAGCTAAAGCCTTTCCAACGGAGAACTGCCCATAGGAACCCCCAGGCAACCCTGTCGAACGCTTTCTCGGCGTCCAACAGGATTACTCCGAGGGAAGAACTAGTCACTTGGGCATAGTCCAAAAGTACGATAACACGGCGAACATGGTCTGCCGTATCCCTGCCCGGAATGAAGCCGTGCTGACGAAGTACAACCAGTGGGGTGATCACCAAGGCGCGCCTAGTAGACAACATTTTTTAATACATTTTGCTATCAGTGTTGAGAGATATGGGCCGTAAATAGGAGGGGTCCAGCTCTGGCTTATCTTTCTTCCTAAAAAGAACAATCGTAGTTTGTCGCCATGAGTACGGTATATTACCCTCCGGTGCGGCTCTAAAAACTGAAAGGAGATCCTGCCGAATCTCCAAGCAGAATACCCTATAGAATTCCAATAGAATGGCATCTGGGCCTGCAGCCTTGCCATTCGCTAGCGATTTAATTGCTAGCTCCACCTCCTCCCACTCTATAGGGGCAGACAGATCTTCATTCTCCTGAACTGTAACTTGAAGGGTGTCAATATCCTTAAAAAAATCCACGGCTTCACGCTCGATTTCAGGATCAGGATTTTCCTCCGTATAAAGTGTGTTATAAAACTCCAAGAAGACACCCATGACCCCCTCCTGTGTATCATGAACATGGCCCTGGCGGTCTTGGATCTTAATAATATGATTTGCTAAGCTCTTCTGCTGGAGTCTTTTGGCTAAGATTTTGCCAGATTTTTCCCCAAATTCATAAGTCATTGTGCGAAACTTAGCCACCAAGTCCTGCCCAAAGAATTCTAGGAGTTTTGCTTTGATTATAGTGACAGATTACTGGCTTTGACCTATATCAAGACCCTCCTGGATTGTACGTGTTAACTGAACCTCAGCTCCTCAATGCGCCCCCTAGTTTGTTCCTGCATTGTTTTCCGTCGAAAGGCTGAGAAGCTCTTGGTCTCCCCCCATACTGCAACCTTGAGTGTTTGAGTGTATCCCAGACTATACTGCTAGAGGCAAACCCCTATTGATGTTTAAAAACGCAGGTAACCACTTCCTCATATGTTCCAAATAAGGCTATTCCAGTAGTAGTTTTCTTTCAAATGTCCAGACCCTAGGGATACTAGGGCTGCAAGAAAAAGAGAATTCTACAATTAGAGGGTTATGGTCAGACAAAATACTTGGGGGATTGAGATAGAAGTTGCCTCTGCAACCTGATGTGACAAAGAAATAGTCCAAACGGACCATTTTGTTATGAGGGGCAGAGTAGTATGTGTAACCATCTTGATTTTTATTATGCCGAAACCAAAGGTCGATCAAGCAATGTTCTTGGATCAATGCTTGGAGAGCTCTAAAGACCCTGGGTTTCTTACCCGAATATTTTTGAGCCCCGGCTAGATTAAAATCCGCCGACAGAATAATATTCATATCCCCACACAAGCATATAGGATGCGGCCATAATGCCAGCTCTAGATTCAGGAAGCGTAATACTGCCGGATCTAGTTTGACCCTTATATTGTACAAATTGTTAGGGGTCTACCATTAACCACTAATTCGACTATTGCCCGCTCCCTCCACTATACTGACTAGTTCTACTACAAAATCCAACCCCCCGTCTCAACAGAATAGCCACCCCTCTAATCATAGAAGTCTGGCGGGAACATCCAAGTAAATCAAAAACAGGGATTCTCAAATAGTCACTATTACCCCAGGGGCACATGCGTCTCTTGTAAGCAGAGTATGTCTATTTGCATAGCCTGAAGAATTTTCGAAAACAGGGCCCTTTTTTTGCCACAGTTAAGCCCACATATATTCCAGGAGCATAAACACAATTTACCCTGCACGATTTGCTTTCAGAAAGAAAACTAACCCCACCAGTAAATCCAAAACCGTTCTAATCCACCCTTCAAAAAGTGAGCAAAGCCTATATAAAACTGATAAAACAATAAATGGCACGACTATACATCAGATTCAAGCATTTTAAAAACTCCCGACCCCTACCACCCTCCCCCTTGACCAACCTCCCCACCCTTCACCACCGCCACCACCCCACCCCCTGAAACCCCACTACCCCTACACCCCACACCCCCACCCCCCCTTGTAAGGCATCAGGACCGAAGTCCTTGTGATGGAAGATCTGGTTTGACTCGGTCTCCCCCGGTATCCTCGCCCAGTCTGTAACAACCACAGAGGGATGAGGCCATAGGGAACCCAGAAATTGAGACAAAAAGAGAAAGAGAAATATAGACCCCGCTATTTCCATACAGTTGGCCACACCCCCACTTCAGGACCCTTGGCCTTCCGAAAAAAAGAAACATTGGAAAATAAATATTGGAACCTAAATTGAATTCAGAAACTCCTTAGCCTTGATTTCAGAAACAAAATATCAAGTGTGACCCTGATATATGATTTTCAATTTGGAAGGGAAAAGTAAGAAGACTTGAGTTCCCTTTCACTGGAAAGGTGCTATTAGCTGGTGGAGCTGCCACCTCCGCTCAACTGTTGCTGGACAAAAGTCAGGTCTGACAAAAAACTCACAGCCCTTCCCAGCCCGCTTCCTGTCTGGCCTGGCTAAGTCGTAAATCTTTTCCCTGGCCAAATAGTTATTTAGACATATTAAAATTGCACAAGGCTGATCATCAGTCTGAGCAGATCTCTGCCTTTGCTTGAAAGGGAAACGGTGTGCACGTTGGATTTCAAGTCGCCAATCCCACTGCTTAACCTCCGGGAATGCCTCAGTGAAAAGTTCCACAACGAACTGCCTAATATCAGAACCTTCGATCCCTTCAGGAACTCCCAGTACCCTGAGATTATTCCTCCTGGCCCGGTTTTCAAGGTCTCTGAGTTTCCAAAGGATATACTCCCTTTGCGTTTCAATAAGATCTGTGACACCCTTCTGGGTGGCCAGATTATCTTCCAGCGTGGAGATCCTTTCTTCCGCCTTAACGATTCTGGACGCGATATCAGAGCAGGTTTTTGCCACTCTGCGGATAGAATTTTGCACCGTCCGACACGCGCCCTGGGTTCGCTCACTTTCTTGCCGAGTCTCTTCACGGTGGGCCATTATAGTCTACTAAATAACTGAAAGTGTCATCTCTCCGGGGGGGTGGCTGAGGGGGGTTAGCCTTATTACCTCCCCCTGAATACATGGGGTTGCCCACAAAATCCGATTGTGCCGAAAAAGAATAATCCCAGGTCAGGGGGCCCGTATTTGAGTTTGACAGTGGTGCCTCCAGTTCTCTACCTGCCTTCCGGATTGTGCGGGAGCCACGGGGTGAATCTTCTGCCCTTAAAACTTCGTTAGTTCGCCAGTCCCCCGACTCGCTGTCATCATCTGTCCAGTCCTTATCCAAACCTGCATCGCCCTCCTCAGATGACCCAGTATGCTCTGACAGGGAATAGAATTTGTCCCCACCGTCAATGTCTCTTAAGTCCCCTTTAAGATTTGCCATGACATTATGGGGGGCTACTTGACCTGCAACAGCTGTCGCATTACTGCTTTGAGAGGAGAATTCATCGCTCCTTTGATCAGAGGGAGCTCCGGAGTCAGCATTAGACACAGCTGGGACTACAACTCCCAGAGTTCCATTGGGCTGAGTTAACTGAGCTGCGGTATGCGGAGGGGGTGAGCAATTTTGAAATTGTTACCCGCACTCGTGCCCCCTGCCTCAGCATTCTCAACCAAGCTCGCAGAGTCTGATCGATGTGACACTTCTACAGCGGGAATCACGCTGACACCAGATGGAGAAGGAGTTAGCCCCGGCAGAGTCAGGGCGGTATCATCTTTTCCCATAATTCGAGCTCCCAGAGAATTCGGTGATGCAGGTGCTGGTTGTCCGCGTCTGTTCTTGTTAGATTGCTGCGGCATCTTGATTTTGCTTGCCTGAGTTTTGAACATGGCGGGAAGAGTCTGCTTATTTTTGGCTGAAGCCGGTATCACATGTCCCGCAGACATCGACCGGCTGTGCACCCCGTCCCCAACAACCGCAACTACAGCTGCTGCTGTTCACCCAAGCGTGGCTGGTGACTCCCCCTCCGTGCCGACTAGCTTCAGAGGACCCGCTCCACGGGCTGCAGAAGTCCGACTCACTGTAGGCACCGGGTTCCTCCCCGGACCCTTGGGAGGCATGATGGAGCACTGAGACCCAGGCAAACAAAACACAAAGCGGAGAACAGAGCAGCGAACGGAAGAGCCAGGCCACAGGCAGAGAACCCTACCGGTAAGTCTATTCCTTGAAAGCAATAGTCCCCACAACATGACCTTCAAATACTTGAATCCATTGAGTCTTATTGCAAATCATCCATAGTTTATAGCTCCGGGTGTCGGGTGCCCCACAAGACTTACCTTTGCTTGTGAAGCTATTCCGCAGAGACGACAAGAGCGCCCGCCCCTGTACCCACCTGACCCTCGTGGAGTGAATGACCCAGCAGGAATGCGATGGACGCAGGGAAGGGAGCCAGGATGCAGAGGCTTGATAAGGGTGTGGAGCTTGCGGGTGTCTCGGTGCCAGCAGTGATTCTGTTCGTGGTTTTCAGGCATCAATCAGCATCTCACGAGGATAACCAAGTAGAGGCGCTCCAGCGCGAGACATCCAAGCAAAATGAAAAGGAAGGCGCTCCTGCGCGTGAACTTAATTCAGATCTCAGTCTCTAGTTCGGTGGCATCCTAACTTTACTATGCACAAGACTCAGTCCAGCCGAGCTATTCTCCCAGCAGCGCTTCTGCGCGATGGAGAACCAATGTTCAAAAGAAAATGAAAACCAACACGAAAAGCACTCCTGTGCTATTACCCTTAGCCATAAACAGCGCTCCTGCGTGACTAGGGTACTGGAGGCAGAAATGGGTGGCCCTAAATTGCACTCTAGCGCGGTGCCACGCGGAAAACAAAGCAAGCGCTCCTGCGCGAAGGAAACAACCCAAAGACAAAGTTCAGCGCTGCGTATACCAGCTGTGGTTGTGCGCACAGCGCGGTGACGACAGCCGGCAAACAGCGCACCAGCGCGGTGAAGTCGGCTTGAGGAAACGGCGCTTCAGCCTGGTGCAGACGACTTGTGGAAACGACGCTTCTATCCAAGCCGTGTCGCAGGATACTCCTCAGGGTAGAATTCGAAGCCCTGAGCCGGCGGGAAACGCGATGGTTAAGCGTTTCCCCCGGAAGTGCTTCAGGATCCTCAGGCCAGCTGTCCAAGACTAGACCGGGTTGGACCTTCGCCCGGAAGTGAGTATTCTGGTGTTTCTGTGCGTGCATGCGGGGATGGCAGGGAGCGGCCAGCGCCGCAAACCATGACACCGGGGGCCATAGTATTCTGTGAACCGGCGAGTCAACGAGGAGAGAGCGTCCACCCAACTCACTTAGCCGAGTGACCGGCCGCCATCTTGCCTCCACTAAGGGACACATTTCCTACTTATTTGTGTATGTTCGCCTAGGGTCATTTGGTGTTGGTCATTGAGGAGAAAAGATCAGCAAGGAAAAAGCACGTGGTTGCTCCTTATTCCTCAGATAGTAATGAGGACAGAGAACACAGGTGTTCCTGCACTTCTGTCCTCCTGGAGTGCCTGGTGTAATTTCTTCCTGAGATTCATAAACTGATCCAGGAAGCAGTAGCCAAGGCCTTGCCTAGTATGAGGACTAAAAGAAAGTAAGGGATTTTTTTGTCTCAAAGGGGCCAAGAGCAGAGGGAGCTCACATTATATGTTTTCCAAAGAAGTTGCCCAGATTCCAGACCACATAGAGAATTTGGGTTTTCCTGAGTTGCCTATGGATGGCGATTCACAGGGGCTTTTTCCACAATGTGACAAGCCTTCCATTTTGGCACCTTCATCATCCCCACCTGTAATCTTTACGACGCACTAGCAGACATTGATTGATTAGTCAGGTCAGAACCAACGCATCACCAGGCAACCTGCTCAGGTGGAGAGATCAGAAGAATAAAGATCAAAAGATACACAAATAGAAGTCATGGTACCCCAGAAATCCCCAGAGGGTTTGCTGAATATGATTACCTGGAATATAGCTGGTTTAAGATCTTTTTCGGCAGTTGAGAAGGGGTGTGATATGTGAAAATGCTTTGATGTTATGTGCTTTCAGGAGACTTGGGATGGGGGTGGATCAGTTATTTATGGAATGTTTTTGTCATCTACCGAGTAAATGGAGAGGCGTCCAACCATGGAAGGGCAAAGGGAGGTCTAGCAACGTTTGAGAGACTATGGGGCCCATTATGATGGCGGGCGGATTGCCCCCGCCAGGCTGGCGGTGGCCACCGCCAGCCTGGCGGGGGCAATCCGCCCGCCATCCACTCACGTTTTCCCCCCCGCCATATTAGTATGGCGGGGGGACATCGGCGGACGGAAAGACCGCCCACCGCTTTTCCGCCCCGGTCGCCTTGCGGCCGGGGCGGAAAAGGAATAATATGGTGGCGGTGTCTATCAGACACCGCCAGTCATATTATCATGTGCATTTTTCAATGCCTTTCCGTGGCGGCAAAGGCAGGCGGACTTCACTCTGGGGGGCCCCCTGAGTGAAGGAGAGTAGGGGGGTGCACACGGGAGGTACCTGTGGTACCCCCCTGCATTTGCATAATCAAAGCGGCAGGCACCGCGCGGTGCCTGCCGCTTTGATTATGCAAATGTAAAAGTGCTTTTTAAGCATTGTGGCGGGCGGTGCTGAGAGCACCGCCCACCACAATGCTTAACATGCAGGATGTGCCCGCCACTGTGGCGGGCACATCCTAATACCACCCCCGGGACCCCCGCCCTTATGGCGGGCGGTCCCGCATACCGACAGGATGGCGGGCGGACAAAGTCCGCCCGTCATCCTAATGACCCCCTAAGGGTGGACTGTGAAGTGGAGCAGCTAGCTTTTGACTTGGGCAAAAAGGTGAAGGTCTTAATCATAAATGTTTACAATTCACCGTCCTCAGAGATTGCTCTGCAAGTTGAATTAAAAACGTGTTTTGAACAGGTCCTGACGGACTGTCCGACTTTCCCTTTTTACTATATCAGAGGGGGATTTTAATTTACACCCATGTATGACCTGTACTATTAATAAGACTCTGAGGTGGGCTGTAAACAGATTCATTTTAGGCATTCACGCCAGGGCGATAGGATTAATCTCCTCCTACCAGAATTACATTTGATTAACTTAGTAAGCATTGAAGGTTATAGTTCACTCAAGACAGTACCAACCTTTGAGGGTAGGGGAGCTTCCTCCACCACTGATTTGTATCTATGCTTCTGCAAATCTGTATTCACTCCTGGTAGGGTTCAGGACCTTTTAGAGCATTTTTAGTGACCATAACCCTTTTTTGGCTGAATTTAGCTGGAATGGTTTAAGGAAGAAGCCTCATAACATGTATAGCAATACATTACATTAAAGCAGGAGGGAAAGCGGATAGGCTAGAGTAGGAGAGTCCCCGTGGATTTTTTGTGGAAACTGGTCAAGGTATGAAGTCATGATTTTTGAAGCGTGTCTAAACCTCAACTCTCCAGACCATGCGATCTTGAACGCATACTTCAATATTTGCAGAGAGGTACAGAAAGCTCTCCTTAGTACTAAATTGAAATCTAATGAGGAAGGCCCAAAATGGTTTGACAAGTCTTAGATGAAGGTTTATAAGGACCTAAAACAGGCCTTTAAATTAAAACCAAGGAACATGCTGGTTGTTAAAGTGGCCAGAAGGAATTATGTGCAAGCACGAAAGGACAGGAAGAGACAACTGATAAAAATGCCATGGGAGGATTTAAAGGAAACGTGTGAAGAGAGCAATAATCTAGCCTTCTGGAGAATTGTGAACCACCCTCTTTTCAATTAAATATCCCCATCAGACATGAGACAAGCCATCCCAGCTAAGAATTGGGTTGCACATTTTAAAAAGATTTATTCCAGTGACTGCGTCCCTAGCTCTTATCCAGTGCCCTAGTGGGGGCCGCTACTGACATTTGAATTAGAAGAGGTAAGAGAATACATAGAGGGAATTACACTAGTGGAAGCGCTGGGGCCTGCTGGGGTGCCCGGAGATCTTTTTAAATCATGTAAGGATCTCTGGGCCCGACTAATCGTTCAACATCTGAATTCCGTAGCCCATTGTCATATTCCTACATCCTGGAAACAATCAATTATTGTTCCTGTTTTAAAAAAAGGCAACTGAGAGTACCCAGCATGCTTCCGGCCTATATCATTAATGGACGCTGAGGTTAAGGTCATGGGCAGGAATCTCCTAAAACAATTGGCGGACTGGTCTGACAGCAAAGACATTTTGTCCGATATCCAATACGGATTCAGGCCAGGCTGGGGGACAATAGAACAGAATTGTAATCTTTATTTGTTGATTAATAAACAACTGTTAAAAAGGGCAGTATACTCTTGGCCTTCATGGACCTCAGCAAGGCATTTGACACAGTGGATAGATCTAAACTGTGGGCTGTGCGGAGGGACATGGGAGTGGACGAGGCTCTTGTAGCCTATTTGCATCATCTGCACACAGGGTTAGAAGCTTCAGTGAAATTTGGCCCCACTGGATAATGCACTACGCACTTTCAGTTAGGACGGAGGGTCAGCAGGGTTGTATTTTTGCCCCAATGCTTTTTATCTGGTATATTGATAGGCAAGATCAGTTTTTAAGAGAATGCTGCCAGGACGTCCCAATGGTGGGAACTAGAATGGTCCCAGCATTAATGTCCGTGGATGATTCAGTTCTTATTGCATGGACATCGAATGGTTTACAGTTATTATTACATTTGTTCTATGACTTTATGAAAGATTTAGGGCTGAAAATTAATTATCTTAAGTCTTATGCTTCGACAGTTGGCCCAAAAAACATGGAATCAAAAACTCACTATGTAAAGGACAATTATTTAGGGAAAGCGGATATGCTTTGTTATTTGACTATTCTGCAGGATAATCAATTGAATTGGGGACCTCTAGTTAGAGCAGATATACAATCTTTTAATGGTGATATAAACCATGTCGCCCAATACAAATTGCTAAAAAATAAATGTTTTAGGAGGTTGCTACAAGTTCCTAGAGGAAATTGTGCATGAAGAGATGGGAGCAGTTTTTATTTCTGTACAATACTCTTTTGGTTCTCTATATGGCTTAGAAGGGAGCTAGAATTTAATAGAAAGATTGTGATTGATTGCATGAATATGGATCTGAGCCATCGTATACCATGGCTAAGCTATGTCAAAACATCTCTAGGGGTATTGGGAAAATCTCAGTTGTTCAGCACTCCAAAGCTGATCTGTAAAGCAGACATAGTCTGGGTCAATGAGCTCTTTAGGATTACCAAAAGAGAGGCAAGGTTTCAAATGGACCAACATAAAGACAGTTACAAGCACTTTATGATGACGAAATCCACAAATAAAATGGAAAATGTATTTATCTCTAGATATGTCAGCCCAGTAAAGAAGGCTGCTAACGTACTTTTGATTAAAGCTGTTCCTACAGCTGTTGACGGGGTGGCATAAACCATCAGATCACCCTCTCTGCTCATGTGATAAGACTACTGCTCTAGACACTTTACACATTTTGTTTTTTTGTCCTAACTGCCCAGCTTTAAGACTTAAGTATGTTCGCTCTCACTTTGTGCCTTCGAATTTTAATCAAGTGAGATCAGCCTTATTAATTATTAGACACACCTAAAGGCAGGTGCTTTTTATCCCGGTTTCTGGCAGGGGTATATTCTGCTAATATGTGATAATAATATTAATTCTATGTTAGAATGTTATTTTAATAATATGTTTTCTTAATACTGTGACCTTCAAGATTACATACGCAAATTAGACAATGATATGTATGATGATGATGATTAGATCAATGGATCTGGGTGCCCCCTTCATTTTTTACTAACATAGCAGACCATAAAATTGAGGTTTTTGTCTGTTTGCTTTTATTAGGATTACCCCTAAAAATTGCTGTGCCTTAAGAGTAGAGATTTTTTTTTTTTTTTTTTTTTTTTTTAGTTTCCAGCCGAGTGGAGTGTGTGCTGCAACAAACCATTTTGTTAAGACTCTTTTGAGTGCTGGCATGCAAGTGACTAAGGTTCAGTGCATTTTTGGTTTGTAGTAGAGTCTGGCAAAGCAGATAGGCCTTCTATCCTTACAATGCAGCTGTTTTGATTCACAGTGTATGTCGTGGTTCACTTGATTTGATGTTTTTTCACATCGCCAGGCAACTAAGGGGCACATTACGATCGCGGACGGACGGAGCCCTGAGTAGGAGGGAACGTCCGCATGTGCTGCGGCGTTCCCTCCTGTGCAATTAGGATGTGACCGCCACTCTGGCGGTCACATCCTCTATTTTTAACATTGCGGCGGGTGCGGCTTGATGCAGCACCCGCCGCAATGTTAAAAATGTAAGCAGTGCATTTGCATGCACAAAGCGGCAGGCACCGCGCGGTGTCTGCTGCTTTGTGCACACAAAGGCAGGGGGTACCATAGGTACCCCCCCATGTGCACCCCCACCCCCCTTCACCACCCTTCACCCCTGGGGGCCCGCAACAGGCCCCCAAACAAAAGTCTGTATGCCTTTCCACGGCGGAAATGCCACCGTGGAAAGGCATAGTACTCCAGACATCCTAATATGCCTGGCGGTGTCTGATAGACACCACCAGACATGATAGAGCTTTTCCACCGACCGCGGCGGAATAGCGGCGGACTGAAACCAAGACCCACCAGCCATCCTAATTTGGCGGTGGGTCTTTGGTGGGTCCGCAGCGGATTCTTCGCATCCTCCGGGCCGGCGGTGGCTTCCGCCGGCCCGGAGGATGCGGAAAATCCGCGATCCTAATCGACCCCCAAGTTTCTGGAAGCGCATTGACTAGACATAGACTAGATGGAGTGGGGACGCCAGTGTTAGAGGTATTTTCCTGGTGTTCTGTTATGAATGTGTGAACGTTGTTATGGGCATTGATAATCCCACATGCAGACTGACATTCAAGTTATGAAAGTAGGAAAGAAATTACCTTGGAAGGGCAGTACACTGTATTAAAATAATTAAAGGTCTGCTTGGGACATTACTTTATGTGGTAATTGTAAGTTAATTACTGGTTTATTAACAAAGGTTTCATGGGATTAAAACAAATTACTGAATGAATTGAATATTTCAAATAATGAGGGGGAGGATATGTAATTTATTTTCTCATTGCCTGCCAGTTAACGTTGCCAAACTGTGTGATTCTAAGGGACACATTTCCTTTATTTTTTATTTTAAAGCTTGAAAAATATACAAAAAATACAGAAACACAGTAGGTCGTGGCCAGCCGTATACAGAAAAACGAAAAGCATTTTAGACAAAAGACAAATGCATAGATAAGGACCTAATCATATACAATAAAACAGGTGAAAAATAAGAAATTAACAAAGCAAAATATAGGGCAGTGGAGCAAACAAGCATGGTGCAGGAGATACAAAAAAAGCTAATTAAACAACTCAGGGATACAGTTTCGCTTTTTTCATGACCTGAGCCACTCCTCAACTGGAGCCCAGATCTTATGGCCCAGCTCACGCCTCCTTCTACCTCGCCTCAGATAAACTGACGACTCAAGATTATAGAGAGCAAGAATCCGGGATCTCCAGTTAAAAAAAGTAGGAGCTTCCGGGCTAAGCCATTCTGACGTGATACACAACCGAATTAAAGACAGTTATATACAGAAAAGCAGAAACATACCTCGGTCTTTCAGATGGGACATTACTTTCACACCCCATTATCACCAGCTCAGGTGAAATATTTACCGGAATATTGAGCATAGAACTTATAAAACACTCCACATCCGATAGAAAGACCACAAGCTTTGGACACGAAAAAAACATGTGTATGTCATTAGCAGCTAAGAGTCCACATCTAGGATAGCAATGACCCTTGCGGCCCCCCATTTTGAGATTTTAGCAGGCGTATAATAGATATCAAATAGTACCATATAGCTGTGGGTGCGTAAACTTCCAGCTAATAAAACACAACTAGCTAGCTCAAGTGCAAAACTTAAGTCAATCCCCGTCTTACCCTGTTTGGCCTCCCATTTGACTGTCTGTAAAGCAAGGTCGTCTGGGAGGTCAGATAACAGATGCTGAAAAACTGTACCGATTCTAGACCTCCTTTGGATTAGTTCAAATAGTTTAATCTTATCAAATAAAGTAGTGACTTGATGCTGCATTTTATCGATGCAGCTTCTAATCTGCGAATATTTTAAAAAATTGTGCGTATTAAGATGAAACTTATCCTGTAGGAAAGAAAAGGAGGCCATATGTCCCTCAAAGCCTAATTCACCAATAACTCCCAGCCCTAATGACGACCACCTAAATGTAATCTGATCTTGAAAAATAGCCGGTAGGAGTCGGGCTGCAGTAAAAGGTGTATAAAAGTTAATGTTGGGAATTAGCCATTTACGACGTATCTTACCCCAGACTGAAAACATAGCCCGATGACCTTGAACTTCGTCTTCTTATAGTAGCTTGGTTCTAAAATCCACATTAGAATCAACTTAGCAGTTTCTCCCAACCACCGTTTGTAAATAGTGGGTCTACAGGAAATCAGGACCTCCGCACTGTCACCAAGCAATGGCAGGCCCAGATGTTGAAGCATTGCGGACCAATAATAAAATAACAGATTCGGAACTGACCAACCCCCTTGGTCTCTGGGAAGACACATCCACTTAGCTGCCCTACGTGGATGCCGGTACCCCCAGATAAATCTGTTGCAAGTCCTTTCTGCTCTGGCCAAGCTTAATTGTGAGAACTCGAGTGGAATAGTCCTAAATAAGTACAGGAACTTTGGAAGGACCAGCATTTTGAGGACGTTACACTGACCGTATAAACACAAATGCAAGTTGTCCAATCTTACTAATTTAGAATTTACTGATTCGATAACCGGCTGAATATTAAAATCGGGAATATTGGCAACTAGGACAGTAATTTTAACCCCTAAATATGTTGCTACTTGGACCACTGGGGCTTGGGAAGGGCCCATAGCAGAAGTTTGAATGGCCTGGGTTTTCGTGACATTAAGCTTATAGCCAAACAACCGCCCAAATTGTTCTGATAAGATCTTTAGAGCAGGAAAGGCAGAAGCGACATCCCTGGTTAAGACTACAATGTCATCCGCATAGGCCAGCGTCTTAAACTCTATGGCATTGACCCTAACAGGCAGAATAACCAAAGTATTTTCGATCTTACCAAGAGAAGGGTCAATGTAAAGGGCAAATAGCAGGGGGGAGCAGGGACATCCCTGCCTAGTAACCCTGCTAATATTGAATGACGCAGACACAAGACCAGAGACACGCAGGGTAGCCGCTGGAGCAATATAGAGCGATTGGACAGCCTGAATAAACTTAGAGCTAAAGCCTTTCCAACGGAGAACTGCCCATAGGAACCCCCAGGCAACCCTGTCGAACGCTTTCTCGGCGTCCAACAGGATTACTCCGAGGGAAGAACTAGTCACTTGGGCATAGTCCAAAAGTACGATAACACGGCGAACATGGTCTGCCGTATCCCTGCCCGGAATGAAGCCGTGCTGACGAAGTACAACCAGTGGGGTGATCACCAAGGCGCGCCTAGTAGACAACATTTTTTAATACATTTTGCTATCAGTGTTGAGAGATATGGGCCGTAAATAGGAGGGGTCCAGCTCTGGCTTATCTTTCTTCCTAAAAAGAGCAATCGTAGTTTGTCGCCATGAGTACGGTATATTACCCTCCGGTGCGGCTCTAAAAACTGAAAGGAGATCCTGCCGAATCTCCAAGCAGAATACCCTATAGAATTCCAATAGAATGGCATCTGGGCCTGCAGCCTTGCCATTCGCTAGCGATTTAATTGCTAGCTCCACCTCCTCCCACTCTATAGGGGCAGACAGATCTTCATTCTCCTGAACTGTAACTTGAAGGGTGTCAATATCCTTAAAAAAATCCACGGCTTCACGCTCGATTACAGGATCAGGATTTTCCTCCGTATAAAGTGTGTTATAAAACTCCAAGAAGACACCCATGACCCCCTCCTGTGTATCATGAACATGGCCCTGGCGGTCTTGGATCTTAATAATATGATTTGCTAAGCTCTTCTGCTGGAGTCTTTTGGCTAAGATTTTGCCAGATTTTTCCCCAAATTCATAAGTCATTGTGCGAAACTTAGCCACCAAGTCCTGCCCAAAGAATTCTAGGAGTTTTGCTTTGATTATAGTGACAGATTACTGGCTTTGACCTATATCAAGACCCTCCTGGATTGTACGTGTTAACTGAACCTCAGCTCCTCAATGCGCCCCCTAGTTTGTTCCTGCATTGTTTTCCGTCGAAAGGCTGAGAAGCTCTTGGTCTCCCCCCATACTGCAACCTTGAGTGTTTGAGTGTATCCCAGACTATACTGCTAGAGGCAAACCCCTATTGATGTTTAAAAACGCAGGTAACCACTTCCTCATATGTTCCAAATAAGGCTATTCCAGTAGTAGTTTTCTTTCAAATGTCCAGACCCTAGGGATACTAGGGCTGCAAGAAAAAGAGAATTCTACAATTAGAGGGTTATGGTCAGACAAAATACTTGGGGGATTGAGATAGAAGTTGCCTCTGCAACCTGATGTGACAAAGAAATAGTCCAAACGGACCATTTTGTTATGAGGGGCAGAGTAGTATGTGTAACCATCTTGATTTTTATTATGCCGAAACCAAAGGTCGATCAAGCAATGTTCTTGGATCAATGCTTGGAGAGCTCTAAAGACCCTGGGTTTCTTACCCGAATATTTTTGAGCCCCGGCTAGATTAAAATCCGCCGACAGAATAATATTCATATCCCCACACAAGCATATAGGATGCGGCCATAATGCCAGCTCTAGATTCAGGAAGCGTAATACTGCCGGATCTAGTTTGACCCTTATATTGTACAAATTGTTAGGGGTCTACCATTAACCACTAATTCGACTATTGCCCGCTCCCTCCACTATACTGACTAGTTCTACTACAAAATCCAACCCCCCGTCTCAACAGAATAGCCACCCCTCTAATCATAGAAGTCTGGCGGGAACATCCAAGTAAATCAAAAACAGGGATTCTCAAATAGTCACTATTACCCCAGGGGCACATGCGTCTCTTGTAAGCAGAGTATGTCTATTTGCATAGCCTGAAGAATTTTCGAAAACAGGGCCCTTTTTTTGCCACAGTTAAGCCCACATATATTCCAGGAGCATAAACACAATTTACCCTGCACGATTTGCTTTCAGAAAGAAAACTAACCCCACCAGTAAATCCAAAACCGTTCTAATCCACCCTTCAAAAAGTGAGCAAAGCCTATATAAAACTGATAAAACAATAAATGGCACGACTATACATCAGATTCAAGCATTTTAAAAACTCCCGACCCCTACCACCCTCCCCCTTGACCAACCTCCCCACCCTTCACCACCGCCACCACCCCACCCCCTGAAACCCCACTACCCCTACACCCCACACCCCCACCCCCCCTTGTAAGGCATCAGGACCGAAGTCCTTGTGATGGAAGATCTGGTTTGACTCGGTCTCCCCCGGTATCCTCGCCCAGTCTGTAACAACCACAGAGGGATGAGGCCATAGGGAACCCAGAAATTGAGACAAAAAGAGAAAGAGAAATATAGACCCCGCTATTTCCATACAGTTGGCCACACCCCCACTTCAGGACCCTTGGCCTTCCGAAAAAAAGAAACATTGGAAAATAAATATTGGAACCTAAATTGAATTCAGAAACTCCTTAGCCTTGATTTCAGAAACAAAATATCAAGTGTGACCCTGATATATGATTTTCAATTTGGAAGGGAAAAGTAAGAAGACTTGAGTTCCCTTTCACTGGAAAGGTGCTATTAGCTGGTGGAGCTGCCACCTCCGCTCAACTGTTGCTGGACAAAAGTCAGGTCTGACAAAAAACTCACAGCCCTTCCCAGCCCGCTTCCTGTCTGGCCTGGCTAAGTCGTAAATCTTTTCCCTGGCCAAATAGTTATTTAGACATATTAAAATTGCACAAGGCTGATCATCAGTCTGAGCAGATCTCTGCCTTTGCTTGAAAGGGAAACGGTGTGCACGTTGGATTTCAAGTCGCCAATCCCACTGCTTAACCTCCGGGAATGCCTCAGTGAAAAGTTCCACAACGAACTGCCTAATATCAGAACCTTCGATCCCTTCAGGAACTCCCAGTACCCTGAGATTATTCCTCCTGGCCCGGTTTTCAAGGTCTCTGAGTTTCCAAAGGATATACTCCCTTTGCGTTTCAATAAGATCTGTGACACCCTTCTGGGTGGCCAGATTATCTTCCAGCGTGGAGATCCTTTCTTCCGCCTTAACGATTCTGGACGCGATATCAGAGCAGGTTTTTGCCACTCTGCGGATAGAATTTTGCACCGTCCGACACGCGCCCTGGGTTCGCTCACTTTCTTGCCGAGTCTCTTCACGGTGGGCCATTATAGTCTACTAAATAACTGAAAGTGTCATCTCTCCGGGGGGGTGGCTGAGGGGGGTTAGCCTTATTACCTCCCCCTGAATACATGGGGTTGCCCACAAAATCCGATTGTGCCGAAAAAGAATAATCCCAGGTCAGGGGGCCCGTATTTGAGTTTGACAGTGGTGCCTCCAGTTCTCTGCCTGCCTTCCGGATTGTGCGGGAGCCACGGGGTGAATCTTCTGCCCTTAAAACTTCGTTAGTTCGCCAGTCCCCCGACTCGCTGTCATCATCTGTCCAGTCCTTATCCAAACCTGCATCGCCCTCCTCAGATGACCCAGTATGCTCTGACAGGGAATAGAATTTGTCCCCACCGTCAATGTCTCTTAAGTCCCCTTTAAGATTTGCCATGACATTATGGGGGGCTACTTGACCTGCAACAGCTGTCGCATTACTGCTTTGAGAGGAGAATTCATCGCTCCTTTGATCAGAGGGAGCTCCGGAGTCAGCATTAGACACAGCTGGGACTACAACTCCCAGAGTTCCATTGGGCTGAGTTAACTGAGCTGCGGTATGCGGAGGGGGTGAGCAATTTTGAAATTGTTACCCGCACTCGTGCCCCCTGCCTCAGCATTCTCAACCAAGCTCGCAGAGTCTGATCGATGTGACACTTCTACAGCGGGAATCACGCTGACACCAGATGGAGAAGGAGTTAGCCCCGGCAGAGTCAGGGCGGTATCATCTTTTCCCATAATTCGAGCTCCCAGAGAATTCGGTGATGCAGGTGCTGGTTGTCCGCGTCTGTTCTTGTTAGATTGCTGCGGCGTCTTGATTTTGCTTGCCTGAGTTTTGAACATGGCGGGAAGAGTCTGCTTATTTTTGGCTGAAGCCGGTATCACATGTCCCGCAGACATCGACCGGCTGTGCACCCCGTCCCCAACAACCGCAACTACAGCTGCTGCTGTTCACCCAAGCGTGGCTGGTGACTCCCCCTCCGTGCCGACTAGCTTCAGAGGACCCGCTCCACGGGCTGCAGAAGTCCGACTCACTGTAGGCACCGGGTTCCTCCCCGGACCCTTGGGAGGCATGATGGAGCACTGAGACCCAGGCAAACAAAACACAAAGCGGAGAACAGAGCAGCGAACGGAAGAGCCAGGCCACAGGCAGAGAACCCTACCGGTAAGTCTATTCCTTGAAAGCAATAGTCCCCACAACATGACCTTCAAATACTTGAATCCATTGAGTCTTATTGCAAATCATCCATAGTTTATAGCTCCGGGTGTCGGGTGCCCCACAAGACTTACCTTTGCTTGTGAAGCTATTCCGCAGAGACGACAAGAGCGCCCGCCCCTGTACCCACCTGACCCTCGTGGAGTGAATGACCCAGCAGGAATGCGATGGACGCAGGGAAGGGAGCCAGGATGCAGAGGCTTGATAAGGGTGTGGAGCTTGCGGGTGTCTCGGTGCCAGCAGTGATTCTGTTCGTGGTTTTCAGGCATCAATCAGCATCTCACGAGGATAACCAAGTAGAGGCGCTCCAGCGCGAGACATCCAAGCAAAATGAAAAGGAAGGCGCTCCTGCGCGTGAACTTAATTCAGATCTCAGTCTCTAGTTCGGTGGCATCCTAACTTTACTATGCACAAGACTCAGTCCAGCCGAGCTATTCTCCCAGCAGCGCTTCTGCGCGATGGAGAACCAATGTTCAAAAGAAAATGAAAACCAACACGAAAAGCACTCCTGTGCTATTACCCTTAGCCATAAACAGCGCTCCTGCGTGACTAGGGTACTGGAGGCAGAAATGGGTGGCCCTAAATTGCACTCTAGCGCGGTGCCACGCGGAAAACAAAGCAAGCGCTCCTGCGCGAAGGAAACAACCCAAAGACAAAGTTCAGCGCTGCGTATACCAGCTGTGGTTGTGCGCACAGCGCGGTGACGACAGCCGGCAAACAGCGCACCAGCGCGGTGAAGTCGGCTTGAGGAAACGGCGCTTCAGCCTGGTGCAGACGACTTGTGGAAACGACGCTTCTATCCAAGCCGTGTCGCAGGATACTCCTCAGGGTAGAATTCGAAGCCCTGAGCCGGCGGGAAACGCGATGGTTAAGCGTTTCCCCCGGAAGTGCTTCAGGATCCTCAGGCCAGCTGTCCAAGACTAGACCGGGTTGGACCTTCGCCCGGAAGTGAGTATTCTGGTGTTTCTGTGCGTGCATGCGGGGATGGCAGGGAGCGGCCAGCGCCGCAAACCATGACACCGGGGGCCATAGTATTCTGTGAACCGGCGAGTCAACGAGGAGAGAGCGTCCACCCAACTCACTTAGCCGAGTGACCGGCCGCCATCTTGCCTCCACTAAGGGACACATTTCCTACTTATTTGTGTATGTTCGCCTAGGGTCATTTGGTGTTGGTCATTGAGGAGAAAAGATCAGCAAGGAAAAAGCACGTGGTTGCTCCTTATTCCTCAGATAGTAATGAGGACAGAGAACACAGGTGTTCCTGCACTTCTGTCCTCCTGGAGTGCCTGGTGTAATTTCTTCCTGAGATTCATAAACTGATCCAGGAAGCAGTAGCCAAGGCCTTGCCTAGTATGAGGACTAAAAGAAAGTAAGGGATTTTTTTGTCTCAAAGGGGCCAAGAGCAGAGGGAGCTCACATTATATGTTTTCCAAAGAAGTTGCCCAGATTCCAGACCACATAGAGAATTTGGGTTTTCCTGAGTTGCCTATGGATGGCGATTCACAGGGGCTTTTTCCACAATGTGACAAGCCTTCCATTTTGGCACTTGATGGAAAGAACTTGAACATCTTAATGTGCCACGCTTTTGCAAGAAATGTATGTCTTTGAGGAGGTGGAAGAGTCCTTGACCCTCAAGGTAGATTCTGTGCAGGTGATTCTCAGTGGATGTACATCATTGAACCCTCTGGATAGTTTTCCCACAGATCCAGTAGATAAGAAAGAAAATTAAGGAATGCTTTCAAAAGTGTTGTCCTGAAAACATTCCAACTTTAAGAGCTGGTGCCTATACCCCACACACACTATTCAGTTTGAGGAGAAGGGTTTTAATTCTCAGCTAGCTAATATAATTAATCTTAACTAAAGCAATGCAGGGGGTGAAGACGGTTCTGAACTTGTGGTTCAGTTGGAACAACAACCCTGTTTTCTGTCAGATATCTCTTGCGATACAATTAGAGCAAATTCTTTGGCCTCAAGCTTGTCGTCACATGTCAAAGGGAGACTTGAAGGCAGATAGAGCTGAGAAAGCTTAATTTCTTAGGATCCCCCTTATTGGGGAAAAAGCTGATTGGGGATCAGCTGTGATAACTAAGGCCACATGCTCTGCAATATAAGGGCAATACTTATACTTCTGGAAATCATTATGATTGGGAGCCCGGCAAGAAGAATTACCACTGTTCGAGATCTTGCCAAAGGAACTGTTTCCAATCAAAGATTGTCAGTAGGAAACATGAATCATGTAATTAGTCGTCAAGAAAAAAAGCAGAGGTTCTGACTATCTGACAACAAGCCAACAGGAGAAGAGGTGGTACAAGTCGGGAGAACTATCCAAGCATTTCTATTAGCCTGAAAGGAGTCGATTTCAGATCAATGGGTTCTATTATTTAATGAGGTTATGCCATACAATTCTACTACATTTCTAATTTATTTGATACCATCCTCACTCCTGTCCCAAGAACAAGGTAAAGGCATCAACTGTTTGGAAAAGCATTTTTGCATTGTTGAACAAATCTGCAATAATTCTTGTTCCAGCAAATAAACAAGGGCAAGGAGTCTATTTAATTATGTTTTTGGTCCAGAAAGCAACATGGAGATATTAGACTTTAAGAGGTTAAACTCCTTGGGACAAGACCACTTACTTGAAATGGATTTTCTAGAGAAGGGGTTGCCAGGAGAATTCATAATAACACAGTACCTTCAGAATACCTGTCTGCACATCCCTATCCTTCTGGAACATCAGACGCTCCTCAGATTCACAATAGGGAACCATCATTTTTTCTTGTTATTCTGAAAGAGCTGGACTAGTACATGAATCCTGCTCATCCAAAGAAGAGTGTTCTGCTTGCTTTTTAGTGGGAGACAGGGAGACAAACATCCCTCATTGGTATGGACTGAAATAACTGAGGAAGGTTGGACTTATACAATTGAAATTACTGGTAAATAATTGGAGGTGTCCCCTGCCACTTTCCATCCTGGAAAAAAATAATTTTCGAGCCTTTTGGAAGAAATACATCTTTATAAAAGTTCTACGGAGGAAACAGACGTATTGTATGTGAATACCCACAAAGGTATGGAGTTTTGAGTGTTCACCTGTTTATACAGGATGGCCTACCTAAAAATGCTCATGTTGCCACTCCTAACCATAAACTTGCCAATGTGTAAGTTCTGCAAAGCTGTGTATATAAACACATAGCATAAGTAAAATTACACATAAATTAAACAGAAAACAGCACACATATTCATTTTGTTAATCAGGATATGGATTTAATGTGCATAAATTGTTGTTATGCACATCTAAAATCTGCTCTGGCCTACATTGGGCCCTAAATGATTAGAATTACATAGCAAAGGGCATGCTTGGATCAAATTCCCTGTTGAAAGCTGTAATGTATGGCTCATCTCCTTCTCAAATGTTGGTCCATGGATCATCTTCTGGTGAAATGACCCTTTGGGTTTCTGGTGGAATTTTCTTTATCTGAGCAAATAAGTAGAACATTTAAGCCGCCATTGGCTTTGGTCAATTACCAACATTTAGTATCCGGGTGAAGAAACCCATTCGGTGAGGAAGAATGTGATTTCCAGAGATGTAACAGTGAGGAAGATCGACAAGCGTATGAAATCTATTGATCAGATGGACCCAAACCATAAAGAAAAGAGTATTTGTTGACAGTACTATCCTTAAAGAAAAATGCATTGAGGATAAATTCTTTTTCAGTTCGATTATTTATTAATAGACACTCAGAAACTCATCTAATGAACCAATGAATTTGGCAATAATAACGCTTTTTATTTCATTGCCTAGAGACAGTTAGTTTAGTTGGTGTTAAACGTTAGAATATAGGTTGTTTTTGTTCTTGCATCATATTCTTTATTCTTCTTCATAGTAGATTTCTTCTTAATAATTTTCCTGTTTGGCCCTATTCCATGAAGGTTAAGTCCTTATTTGAAATAATATTGTACTATATTTGACATAGGAGACTTTTAAAACCCACCGAGTTTTGGAGTGTTATCTAGAATATTTAGTACAATGATCAAGCCTCTCTTAGGGCCCGATTACGAATTTGGTGGTGCGGCGCTTGGTCCGCACCACTGTCGCATCACCAAACCTGTGATGATGCTGCCTGCTAGATTAGGAGTTTCTTCCTGTCCGGCAGGCTTTTTCTGGTGCTCCCATGGCGGTGCCTCTAAAAACGGGCACCGCAATGGGAAAGCCAAAAACAGTAACTGCACAACATGGGCTGAAAAGTCCTTGCTGTGCAGGAACCGGTGTGCATGTACACAGGGGAAGGGGGGGGGGGGGCACATTTTGTGCCCCCTGTGTGCATGCAGGATTTTCATGGAGGAGGAACTGCCCTGAAAACCCTGCGGAGAGGAAACTCCTAATATGCTTGGCGGGACCGCGAAGGTCCAGCTAAGCATATGGATGCCTCTACACTGCTGCAACACCACCAGGGAGCAGCCGTTCCTGAGTGGCTGCCGCAGGGCTTTGGCGGTCTGTAGTATTCTTATGTTAAGCTGTGTTGTTCCCTTTCTCCTTATCCCTAACTGCTCAGCCAGTGTGAGTGCTCTGTGTAGAATGTTGGTGTGATTGGCATGAGTGAAATGCTTGGGTGCCTGGTGTGAGTGTTGTCAATTGAAAAGATGGACTGAGCAGCTAGCAGGCTGCTCCTGGTGGGGGTCTGTATCTATTCTTCTAATGGACTTAATAAACTTCCTGAAACACAGCTCGGCTATGTCTACTATGTCTCCTGAACATGTGGTGCCATCCCACTACGCGGTCTCACTGCTCTTCTGATGATAGGGCAGTGGGGAGGCCGCCACTGCCGCGCTCCTGCGAGTCTGGCGGTCCGTGGGCTGCCAGCCTCGTAATCAGCCCCTTAGTGTAGTGGTAAGCGGTCTTTTCTGTATGGATCAATGTTTTAAGTAAAATTACTGTAATAATATTACCTGTGTTTTTATTAGTGTTTAATTCTCTAATTCTGCTGTTTCTAAGCATTACAAATAAAAAAACGTAACTATTTCCAAGTTTAATCTTGCACAATTGAGTTAGTCTTGCCTGGACTCAAATTAAAGATCTATTGGTCATTCACCACGTTTCAACTCATCGAGATATCCTGCTAGCGGATCGATACACAAATGACGGGATAATTCTGTTCAAATATTTACGCTCGTAAAACATTCATTAGAAGCTTTCTGACGATGCAACATTAAAACTTATAGAGAGAAAGATTTCGACAAAACCACCGTTTTCATATCATTATATAAACCGTGTTGGTATGTAAAGGAATAGGGACGTGGAATTAAAGGCACTCGATAAATAGAAGTGTGAATATAATATGATTAAACTATATGTAAGGCAATTATAGAGCAGCTAGGCAGACAAGATGGAAAAGGAACAATGTTTTCTGCTAGCATCCGTTCCAGGTTTGCCCAGATGGTTTAACAACCAATTAAAAATAAAACAGAAATACTTTGCGTTGCTGCCATTTCGAGGGCAGACGAGTTAGAGTCCCTAACTTCAGACCGGGCTCGGTGGCACACACACCCTCAAGCCACATTGATGTTCTGACCTACTGATTGTGCTACTGAATCAAAGTTGGTGCATACCTTCCAAATTCCTCTTAAATGAATGCAGTATTGTGCTGACAGAGAATCTTCTCAGCTGGCAAAGGGCCACTCTCCATTTAATTACCGAATAAGAGCAAGTCTTTCCAAAGGGTAAAACTGCTTCCTGAATAGGACTTTGGCTTGGCTAGGGCGTACCTTGGCAGTAGACTGCATTTACTTTCAAACGACAGAAGATTATGTAGCCAAAAATTATTCTGTCGTACCATTATACCTTTGAGAACACATATTTGAACTCTGGTCATCAAAAATACCAATCGCAAAGATGTAGCACAATTAAATTATTTAAATGCTAAATCATCTTTAACCTGTAACAAATAGGGGACAAAAATCTGCATTGTGTGCCCTCTTAAGACAAACACAAATCTATGTTGTCAAGCTCGCCCACGCACATTATGCCGCAGAAATGTAATTAGCTCAACATATTTCAGTGTTTGAGGATGGAACAGTGATCGGAGTCTTCCGGGTTGTAGTAGAGAACACAGTTCCGGGCAGCATTGCTTTTCCTGTTAGAAATGTTTTAAATATGACTGTGTTTTTATCAGTGTTGGCCATATGGCTTTGTCTTAGCTGCTGTCATTTCAGAATGTTGGAACAGAATGTTGAGCTCGTTTTGTTCAGAAAAAAACTATTTATGTTCTGCGCTTTTTACAAAGAGTTCTAGAAAATAATAAGAGTCTTGTATTCATCTATGTCCTACAAAGTGATCTGCTTAAAGGATTTTAGTGCAAGATCTAGGCACAGGTAGAAACTATGGTTGTGCAAATGCCCTCAGATGGGAAACAACCTTTACAGCTCGTAAATTAACATGCAGTGCCTTTACCATGCATTTGTACCACAGTCATTTTTACTATGCATATGCCTTTATCACGCATATAGGGTAAGGATAAATGTTTGAGTATATATATATATATATATATATATATATATATATATATATATATATATATATATATATATATATATATATATATACATACACATATATACATACATACACATTTATGGTTTTTGGTTTTTGGTTTAGGGTTGGGAAGGTGTTTAAGGATTAGATTTGGGTAGGTGTTTAGGGATGGGTAGGGGTATATAGAGATAAAGGTATTTAGGGTTTAGGAATGGGTAAAGGTATTGGGTGGTAAATATATTTTAGGGTAAAGTGATGAGTAGGGCTATAGGGTGGTAAGGGAATTTTTAGGGTTTGTGTTGGGTAAGGGTATTGGGTGGTACGGATAGGGGTATCGGGGTGGTAAGGGCATTTTTAGCGTTTTGGGCTGGGTAAGGTTATTGTATGGTAAATGTATATATAGGGTTTAGCAGTGTGTAAGAATAATGGATGGTAAGGGTGTTTTTAGGATTTAGGGGTGGGTACGAGTATTGGGTGGCAAAGGAATTTTAGATTTAAGATATAGGAATGGGTATAGGATGGTAAGGGTGTTTTTAGGGTTTGGGATGGGGAAAGATACTTGGTGGTAAGGGTATTTTTAAGGTGTTGGGGTGGGTAGGGGTATTGGGTCATAAGGGTGTTTTTAGAGTTTAGGGGTGTGTAAGGGTATTTGGGGGTAAGGGTAAATAAAAAAGGTGGCTTGGGGAGTTTCCCCCACAAAATATGGTATATAAATATTATATATAAATATATAAAATGTACTTTACAATAAGAAATATAATTATATATATATATCACTTACTGACGGTCGCCAGTAGGTAGTTATATTTAGTACCTAGTTTCCATAGGAAAAACATTTTTTGATTCGCCTAGATCTTCAGCAATATCTTTCGACAAATTTTCACAAAATTATTCCCAAAAAGTGTCAAAGTACGTTTTATTATGCATAGGAAGTTTCGGGGTGATCCGTTAAGTGACGGCCGAGAAAAAGGGGGCTAAAATAAGGGTGATTTCCCATTTAAATTCCTATAGGACGCATAGTCGAACCTACAGCCCGAACCGCTGGACGGAATTACACCAAATTTGGCAGAAAGGCAGATGTTGTTACGCAGATTGATCTTTTTATTATTTGCTGTAAATACGTTCAGTAGTTTTTGAGACATTTAGGAATAAAAAGTTAGTGATATCTCTGGCAGGGAAGTCTTCGCGAAAGAAGACAAACTTGTGCAGGGAAATGTTCAGCTCTGATTGTCTGTCAACACTTCAGCCAGGAAGTGCTAGCAGCCATCTTGGGACTCTGCTTCACTGAGTCCCCATCAAAAAAGTGAAAAAATAGAAAAGGGGGCAGAGTAGGAATACCTTGACACCCAAGCCATGGTCCTGGGGTCCGTCTGGTTCCACCACCACACACAAAAAGCATTTTTACCATGAGGTCATGATGAGTTCGGGAAATTGTAGAAACAAAAAAAAAGTGCGGCCTTCCACACTTTGTTTCTACTTGACCCCTGGGTGGGCCATGTCCTAGGGCCACCCACTGTCTTGGGACTCATTGATGCCCCGGGGACCACCACCACCCAGGGGCTTCTTTTTAAATAAATGCAGGGGAGAAAATTACGGCCTCCTCCACTGCCCTGGGGAGTGACACCTCCCCGGGGCTCATTTGCATTTTGGATGGGGGCCTCTCAGCCCCTCAGCCCTGGGGACGTCACCACCCTGGGGCTTAATCTTAAAATAATGTGGGAGGCCACATGGACCCTCCCGCAGCTCTGGGGCCATCGCTTCCCTGGGGTTTTGATCAAAAGTAATGTGGGGAGACGCGCGGCCCCCTCACAGCCCCAGAGACTGCCCCCTCCCCGGGGCATAAGTTTCATTGAATGTGGGATGCCGCACAGCCCCACCCCCACACAGCCCCGGGGACCACCACCTTCCCAGGGTAAGTTAGAAGATTGGAAGAGGGGTCACATGGCCCCACTCATGGAGCCATATATTGCCCTATGGACTGCCACCACCCAGGGCAGGCTCCTGCAATGTCACAGGGTGCCCACTCCTGGGACATTGCTGTGTGCTATGGCTTGGCTACAGCAAACGCTGCTCCGCTTCTAGCAAGTGTGAGTAGAAAAAATGCTCTTGCTTGCTAGAAGCGGAACAGAATTGCTTTTGGACAGATGGAGCTGCATGTTCAGTGCTCCCTCTGTCCAAAAGCAATGCCGGCTCCCGCAGGATGCAGGGAGCCGTCAGGGACAGCGAAAGCTATCAGGCTCCCCTGTGGTACCCATCCTTTACGAAGTGGGAGCCCTGGTTGGGGCCAGGGCACCCATACAATTGGCTAGCCCCCTGGGGATGGAATCCCCAGGGCCCCATAGGATTGGGTCCCTGGGGCACAAATGAGCCCAGGGAAGGTTGACCACATTGCCTGATTACTTGGAGGCCACACCCCCTTTCTCCAACACTCTGCAAAACGCCCATCCTGGCACACTAATGGTTGGGGAATTAATTCCACTTCACTCCCGAGGGTCTGAGGATTAAAGTGGACTTCTTCCCCCAACTAGTAGTGTGCCAAGAGGCACGTTTGTAGAGGGGTGGAGAAAGGGGGGTGCGGCCTCTGGCAACCTCTCAGCAATCCAGCAGTGCGGATCTTACTGAAGGTAACAGGAAGGATAAATGGCCCCCAAGGACCCTCAAGAGCCAAGTGGACTTCAACCCTCAACTAGTAGTGCACCTGGAGGTGCGTTTGGAGAGTGGTGGAGAAAAGGGGTGTGGCCATCAAAAACCTCTCAGAAAACCCACTGTGGGGGACTTACTAGAGGTAACAGGAGGGGTAGCTGGCCCCAAGGACCCTCAATAGCCAGGAAGAATTCATTACCCTACTAGTAGTGCACCAGGAGGTGCGCTTGCAGAGTGGTGGAGAAAGGGACATGGCCACCGAAAACCTCTCAGCAATCCCGCTGTGTGGGACTTACTGGAGGTAATAGGAGCAGTAGTAAGCCCCCAAGGACGTCCTTGGGGGCAACTACCCCTCCTGTTACTTAGTAGGGGTACTTCCACTTAACTATATGAAGCAAGTGCTTCTTTGTTTGATGGAGATGTCATTGTATTCTTCTGCATTACAAACGCATCACCAAAATCAGCAAATTAGCTTGGTTGCCTTTTAGTAAGCTGAAGATCAACGTGGGAAAACGAGGGAAGACCTGTCCATACTACCAAGGAAAATGAGGCGCACCCAAACATATGGGGCTTGAAGCGGATTTGGGGCATTTACATACTCAGGGTAATTACAAGGGAGAACTATGAAGTCTGCTCTCACCAGGAGCTGACAAGAAAGAACGCACTTCTCACCCCAGATCAGTTTATGTTTTTCAATGTGAAATACGAGAGGAAACACACTTGCTTTGCCTTCACTAAGACAGTTTACTGAAGGGGACAGGTAACCCCAGGGACCCTATCCCTCAGGGCCAGGCCAAAACGTATTGGGGATGGGGCCCCCTCCCAGGACCAATTTCAGCCCTGGGACCTCATCCCCAGAGGCCCGGCCATATTTACCTGGGAACTGTAGAGTCCACTCAGGGGACCCAGTGTACCACGTTGGGTACTGCTGGTGGAGCCTAGATGCCTCCACGGTCCCGGCTGGCTCCCTGCCTCCAGGGGGAGCGGGCATTGCTCCCTTCATGTGGAAGCAAAGCTGTAATCTATTTCGGGAAATAGATGAAAACTCCACTCCTAGCAAGCGGGAGCAGTTTGACAGCTCCCCCTTGCTGGGGGCAGAGTTAGTGTTTGCTATGACTTGGCTGGAGCTGTCACTGCTCCCATCAAGCAAAAGAGAACAGATATCTTCAGAGGGTGGGTATCTCTGGAGATAGCAGGAGTGTCCCTAGGTGGTGGTGGTGGTCCTGAGGGCCATTAATGGCTCCAGGAGGAGGGCCACGCAGACCCCCTTCTTCAGTTTCATTGGGCAAGCCCGGGTGGTGATGGTCTCCCCTGCCATATATTGCCCAGGAGGGCCCCAGTTTTAAAATTTATAAGCCCCAGGTGGTGCCACCCAGAGTTCAAACTTGACTTGGGGAGGGGGAGGCATGTGCCCCCTCTCCATTTGTTACTAAAATGGAAGCCCCCAGTACCTGGCCCACCTGCTGAGACTGCACTTTTAAAAAAAATTCCTGCAGATTTGCGACTCCATTGAGATTTCATGGTATTGTTCTTTTTTTAAGGCTTTTTCACCCTGGCGGGGTCCTAGGGAGAACTACCCTCCCCCTTTTTTTTTACATTTATTTTGTGGACTCGGCTGAGGCCAGGTCCCAAGATGGCTACTAACACTTTCTGGTTGAAGTGTTGGCAGCCAATCAGAAATCAGCATGGGGATTGTCAGATCCTCGGAGGAGCCTCGTCCCTATACCAACACATTTGGATTTCTTTTAATATGTCCAAAACTCCTGAATGGATTTACACCAAAACACAAATTGGGCACTTTCTAAACCAACATTTCTCCCAAATTTGGTATATTTCTGTTCATTGGTTCGGGCTGTAGTCGTGTCTAAAATCCCTATGGGAATTAATGGGAAACACACTTTTTTAACACCCCTTTTTCTCAGTCCCTGCTTCATGGATCACCACAAACCTTTCCATGCACAACTAGATTCCCTGGCACACATTTCTGGGGACAATTTGGTGAAGATTTGTCAAATGGCGCCAAAGATATCGGCACAACAACAAACCCCTTTCCTATGGAAACATGGTCTTAACTATAACTACCTACTGCCAGTAGGTAGTATATATATGTATATAATCTGTTCATAACTAAGAGTAGTGCCACCCTCCATCTGAGGATCTCAACCCAGATACAGGGCACATAAATTAGCAATGGGGCAATGCAGCATCCGTCAGAACCTGGGTATGGATATGTAAAGAGAAACAGTGGTTCTGTCGGGTGTAAAAATTATTTCTTAAACAGAACAATTCAGGGAGTTTTTCATCAAACTACTCCACTTTAAATTCTTGGAACACATATAAAGCACGAAAGCAACACAAATTGGTGGGTATTAAGTTTTATATAAATTGCGTCATTTATAAATACCCAAAACAATTTTTAAAAAGCTGTCAAACACAAGGTGAAATATAATGTGATGTTTGACCAAGTGACATATTGTGCTCAGTGATATAGAAGTGGTGCGTATTATGTACAAAGTGACTAAATATGTACAAGGGAAACAAAAGGCTAGAAACGAAAAATTAATGACTCTGCAGCTTAAATGAATTAGTCTTTTTTTGCGCAAAGCCTTAATCTGGACCAGGGAATATCATAGACGTTTCAACTCAAGATCTGCACTACTAGGTAGTCAATGCGGGTCTTCATCAGAACAAGGGTGGGGGAGGGATGACAGCCTGTGAATAGGAAGGTGCATGAATCAGGTGTGTTCCATATCTGTACACTAAAGTTGTGTGGTAGGTAACTCAAATGGTGGCACCTACAGATGACTAGTTAGTCTTTAGGAGCGCATAGGCATGTGCGTCACCTTATCCCGTCATGGCAATTCTAAAAGCAAAGGAGGAGAAGAAGGGAGCAGTTTTTTAGAGAATTCCCTTAGTTATCTGCCTGGAGGTATTTATTTATTTATTTATTTATTTGCGGGTTTATAGAGCGCTTGAATCAACTCCCATTGGAGTATCTCTGCGCTTAGGAGCCAAAAAACAAAGACAGAGCGAAATGACATCAGCAGGATCTAGATCTGATTTCTGAACAGCAGGGTTTTGAGCTGCTTCCTAAATTTTTGATGCTCTGAGCATTGTCTGAGGGCCAAAGGGAGTTTGTTCCATAGTGAAGGTCCCGTTACAGATAGAGCTTTACCACCATGCCTGGCCTTTCTAGCACGGGGTACCACCAGGAGAAGGTGGTCACTGGATCTGAGAGATCGGGTTGGAACATATGGAGTAAATTTATTTTCCAAGTAGACGGGCCCTTTTCCGTTTAGACTTTTATGTATTAAACAGCAAATTTTAAACTTCGTTCTCTGTCGGATTGAGAGCCAATGCAGTTGTTCCAGAAGAGGTTTAGATGCCGTTCTCGGGGGAACCTTCAGGACTAAGCGGGCCGCCGTGTTCTGGATTACTTAGCCAGCACACCCTTATTTGCAGAAAGTAATAGGCCGTTGCAATAGTCGATCCGACTTAACACAAGAGCCTGTACCAGAGTTCTCCTGATGGAGTCTGGGAGCAGAGGGAAGACTTTGCGCAACAGGCTGATAGTGTGGAAGCAAGAGCCTATGACATAGCTGCTGTGCTGTTTCAGTGATAGTTCTTGATCTAGACGTATCCCTAGATTTTTGATGACCTGTTTGGGTTCGGGAACTGCTCCCAGGTCTTGCGGCCACCAGTCAGGAGTCCACAGCATTTTGGCCTCCCCCAATAACATGACTTCTGTTTTGCTGACATTGCACTGGAGGCAGTTGGATCCATTGTGCTACGGCCTTCATGCCTGATGAGAAGGAGCTTTTTACTTCAGTGGAGAGAGTTTTGAAAGGGAAGAGGAGCTGTGTGTCATCCGCGTATGACACTGGGATAAAACCATACGTGCGCATCACTCTTGCCAGGGGTGCTACGTAGATGTTGAAAAGAGTTGGGCTCAAACAGGAGCCCTGTGGCACCCCTTTCGAAATCTCTATCTCCTCTGAGCGATATACACCCATGATGACACTCTGGGTGCGATTGGATAGAAAGCTCCTTAGCCAGGCGAGGGCTTTGTTCTTTAGTCCAATGTTAGTCAACCGGTCAGTTAAGATGGTATGTGACACGGAGTCCAACGCTGCCGACAGATCTAATAGTACCAGGATCACGCCGTAGCCTTTGTCCTGATACATATGCAGGTCGTCCGTGACTGACAAAAGGGTGGACTCCGTGCTGTGCTTTGGCCTGAACCCTGATTGAGAATAGTCCAGGCCGCCAGCAAGTTCGATGTAGTTAGACAGATGATGGTTAACATGTTTTTCGGTCAGTTTCCCTAAGAATGGTAGCAGGGAAATGGGCCTAAGATTGGCTAGTTCGGTCCAAGGTATGGCAGTGTTTTTCCTGATTGGTCTTACCAGGGCCCGCTTCCATTCCCTGGGGACATCACCTGCGCTTAGTGAGAGATTCACGAGCCTCTGAATCACAGGGCATAATTCTTCAGTGAGAGTGGGCATTATTCTGGCTGGAATCGTGTCATCCGGGCTTCCACTCTTAATCTGTGTGGATAGCGATGATACCTCCTCTGAAGTGATGGGGGGGAAAGAGTCCAGGGTATGTGTGATCTGATTTGGTTCATCATTAATCTGAGGGAGTGATGAGTCTATACTAATTGCCATGTTAGAGTTAGTTATTTTCTCATAAATAGTATCTATTTTCTTGGTGAAGAACTGGGAGATTTCATCGCATAAGTGTTGCGATGCCGACTCAGAGCTTTCACACGCTACTGGTTTGACGAATGACTGTATGATTTGGTATAGAACCCTAGAGGAATTTCCTGCAGCTGTAATTTGGGACGTGATGTGCGTTTTGCGTGCTGTACGAATGGCTTTATGATAAGTGGACAGAGAGTCCCAGTAGCGGTTCTTATCATCCGCCTGGTGGGATGATCTCCACCTCTTTTCCAGTTTTCTGGCGGCTCGTTTTAGCATTCTTAGATGTTTGAGAACCACACTTCTTGTTTGTGTGCTGGCCGGGGTTTAAACAGTTTCCGAGGGGCTATATCATCTATGGCTGCCTTAGCTTCCCTTTCGAATTTCTTTAGAGCAGTTTCGATGTTCTCTGAGGAAGTGATAGAGGGTTCGACAAACCTCTCTTTAAATGAGATTTTATTAATTTTGTGCCACTGTCTTCGTTTACTGGGCAAAGAGATCGGGCCTGAGGGGGTAGGTTTAGAGTGGGGTGTATAGAATTCAATAATAAAGTGGTCTGTCCAATTAACTTGCGTTGGAGGCAGACAGGAGACCAAAGGAGAGTTGGATAGGACCAGATCCAGGGTGTGACCTGCCTGATGAGTTGGCCCGCAATTTCGTTGTATTAGTCCCAGTAGGGACAAGTCAGTCAATAGAGATTGTGCCTCGCTACAATCTTTTAATTCACTGTGCACATTAAAATCCCCTACTAATAGAAAATCGCTGTCATCATTTACATATGAGGCAAGTATTTCAATCAGTGTATTAGGAAAGTTTGTGCACAGTCCAGGAGGGCGATACACCAGCGCTCCCATTCGGCTGTCCTTGGGAGAAGTGATAATTTTGGAGACCAGTAATTCTAGTTCTGGTGTGCTTAGTTCCTCTAGTATGGAAATATCAATTTATTGTTTATGAACTATCGCAATCCCTCCACCTATCTTAGTAGGGCGTCTAATCTGACTATTTTGTAGCCCATCGGGATTCCTAAGGTTATAGCAGGAGTCGAGTGGGGCTTTAGCCATGTTTCGGTAAGAAAGCATAGATCAGGTTCTTTAGAAGAGATTAGATCCCATACCTTGGCTGTATGTTTTGATAATGATCTAACATTACAGAGGAGATTCTTGTTCCTCATAGAAGGCATATCGATTTCATTACTAATGGGGGTGGGGTGGTGCCAGTTAGTGCAACCAGTAGGGCTAGCGTCCTCCTTATGGGTGTTAAACTGAGTGCGGCAGTGGCGGCAGGAAAAAGGACCCTCAATACAAAAGTTTTCCCAGCTTATGCATCCCTGTGACGGTTTATCCCGTAATTTTAGGAGTACCTGTGGGGAATAGGTTGTCCGAATGGTAGAGTGCGTTCCCTGATTTGCAGATGTAGCCTCCATAGCCCTTGGCCTCGTTCGGGCGCAGATGGGCTGGTCTTTGGCTCGTCTTAGGCGCAAGCTTAGGCGCCCCACTGCGCGCAACCGCTGCGCGCTTGTGCCGACGAGTGGCTAAATAGCCCTTTGAGCTTGAAGGCTAGAGCGCTAACCGCTCGACTGTCAGGAAGTGTCTGGGCGTGTCTGGCTCTTACCTGTCCCGCCCTCCGCTCAACGGTATTGGATACCGAGTTGGACCGGGGCAGGCAGGCTGCAACACTGAGCACAGACATCGTAAATAAGCCCTAATGCCCCTGGCAGCTCCGTGAATGAGCGTAAGTGCACAGAGAGTGAGTGTCTTAAAATTATTGGTCAATTCCAACTCGACGCAAGTGATTTAAAAATTCGTATTCAATTTTTAAAAGCGTGACATTTAAGCTATGCAATAAGATCCACAAAACCATACTGAGTGTTCGGCTCTGTAAATGTTACCTGGCGCCAAGCGGGGTCGGGAGACACTGCCACTGTCGTCCCCTTACCGCAATCAGCCTCGCCTTCTCGCAGCCTAAATAGCCCTTTGAGCTTGAAGGCTAGAGCACTAACCGCTCGACTGTCAGGAAGTGTCTGGGTGTGTCTGGCTCTTACCTGTCCCGCCCTCCGCTCAACGGTATTGGATACCGAGTCGGACCGGGGCGGTCAGGCTGTAACACTGAGCACAGACTTCGTAAATAAGCCCTAATGCCCCTGGCAGCTCCGTGAATGAGCGTAAGTGCACAGAGAGTGAGTGTCTTAAAATTATTGGTCAATTCCAACTCGACGTAAGTGATTTAAAAATTCGTATTCAATTTTTAAAAGCGTGACATTTAAGCTATGCAATGAGATCCACAAAACCAAACAGAGTGTTCTGCTCTGTAAATGTTACCAGGCGCCAAGCGGGGTCGGGAGACACTGCCACTGTTGTCCCCTTACCGCAATCAGCCTCGCCTCCTCGCAGCCTAAATACCCCTTTGAGCTTGAAGGCTAGAGCGCTAACCCCTCGACTGTCAGGAAGTGTCTGGGCGTGTCTGGCTCTTACCTGTCCCGCCCTCTGCTCAACGGTATTGGATACTGAGTCGGACCGGGGCGGGCAGGCTGCAACACTGAGCACAGACTTCGTAAAAAAGCCCTAATGCCCCTGTCAGCTCCCTGAATGAGCGTAAGTGCACAGAGAGTGAGTGTCTTAAAATTATTGGTCAATTCCAACTCGACGTAAGTGATTTAAAAATTCTTATTCAATTTTTAAAAGCGTGACATTTAAGCTATGCAATGAGATCCACAAAACCGTACTGAGTGTTCTGCTCTGTAAATGTTACCTGGCGCCAAGCGGGGTCGGAAGACACGGCCACTGTCGTCCCCTTACCGCAATCAGCCTCGCCTCCTCGCAGCCTAAATAGCCCTTTGAGCTTGAAGGCTAGAGCGCTAACCGCTCGACTGTCAGGAAGTGTCTGGGCATGTCTGGCTCTTACCTGTCCCACTCTCCTCTCAACGGTATTGGATACCGAGTTGGACCGGGTGCGGGCAGGCTGCAACACTGAGCACAGACTTCGTAAATAAGCCCTAATGCCCCTGGCAGCTCCGTGAATGAGCGTAAGTGCACAGAGAGTGAGTGTCTTAAAATTATTGGTCTATTCCAACTCGACGTAAGTGATTTAAAAATTCATATTCAATTTTTAAAAGCGTGACATTTAAGCTATGCAATGAGATCCACAAAACCAAACAGAGTGTTCTGCTCTGTAAATGTTACCTGACACCAAGCGGGTTCGGGAGACACTGCCACTGTCGTCCCCTTACCGTAATCAGCCTCGCCTCCTCGCAGCCTAAATAGCCCTTTGAGCTTGAAGGCTAGCGCGCTAACCGCTCGACTGTCAGGAAGTGTCTGGGCGTGTCTGGCTCTTACCTGTCCCGCCCTCCGCTCAACGGTATTGGATACCGAGTCGGACCGGGGCGGGCAGGCTGCAACACTGAGCACAGACTTCGTAAATAAGCCCTAATGCCCCTGGCAGCTCCGTGAATGAGCGTAAGTGCACAGAGAGTGAGTGTCTTAAAATTATTGGTCAATTCCAACTCGACTTAAGTGATTTAAAAATTCGTATTCAATTTTTAAAAGCGTGACATTTAAGCTATGCAATGAGATCCACAAAACCAAACAGAGTGTTTTGCTCTGTAAATGTTACCTGGCGCCAAGCGGGGTCGGGAGACACTGCCACTGTCGTCCCCTTACCGCAATCAGCCTCGCCTCCTCGCAGCCTAAATAGCCCTTTGAGCTTGAAGGCTAGAGCGCTAACCGCTCGACTGTCAGGAAGTTTCTGGGCGTGTCTGGCTCTTACCTGTCCCGCCCTCCGCTCAACAGTATTGGATACCGAGTCGGACCGGGGCGGGAAGGCTGCAACACTGAGCACAGACTTCGTAAATAAGCCCTAATGCCCCTGGCATCTCCGTGAATGAGCGTAAGTGCACAGAGAGTGAGTGTCTTAAAATTATTGGTCAATTCCAACTCGACGTAAGTGATTTAAAAATTCGTATTCAATTTTTAACAGCGTGACATTTAAGCTATGCAATGAGATCCACAAAACCAAACAGAGTGTTCTGCTCTGTAAATGTTACCTGGCGCCAAGCGGGGTCTGGAGACACTGCCACTGTCGTCCCCTTACCGGTATGTGTATTAGGTGGCTTTAAAATCATTTTGGGTATTTATAAATGACGCAATTTATATAAAATAACTCAAGACCCACCAATTTGTGGTATTTTGTTTAAGAAATAGTTTTTACACCCGACAGAACCACTGTTTCTCTTTACAAATTCAAGGCACACCAGATGCTGTACATACGCAGATGGCCACTGAGTGGTTGTTCATCTGCGGGGTTGTATGACACTACAACGCTGACCAATACCATGCATGCCTTTAGCACACATTTTTTACCATGCATATGCCTTTACCATATATATAAGACTTATCTTACATATAGTTACCTTAAATAGACTTCCCATGCATGGTAAAAGCATGTGTGGCAAAGGCATGTGTGGTAAATGCATATATATGCATGGTAGAAAATGTGTGGTAAAGGCATGCGTGGTAAGTCTCATATCTGTAGTCTCTGTAACATAGCTCAGTGGGCTAACAAGTCTGCTGCTGAGATCCTGCAAAAAAATGTACGTGGCAAAAAAAGATCTTTGAAAATTAATGTATTTAAAAGCATTGCTGGAATTTCAGCAGGATTTTTAAACCATTGTCTTTACTGTGGAACACATCCTTCTAAATTCTTTACAGATCTGGTGTATATTATTTCACAGTCACTAGGCTCACAGCAAACATCAATCATCTCACAGAGCCAACATTATTAGTATCTTGCTAGAAAAACTGTGGTAGACTTAGATGGTTACTATTAGGAAAAGAGAGTCCTTAAAATGATTCAAACCCATTTAATGTCAAGCCTTGATGACTTAAACAATTTATGCAACAAAACTGCTGTCTGACATAGATCAAGCTTTAATAAAATCATTGCATACTTCTGATCTACTACAGGCACATGACCTGGTAAGAAACAGACCTCTCTTTCCAGTTACCAGTTTTACCTTTGCTATCCCTTTCATAAAAGCATCCCAAAAGTCACTGGAGCAGCAGGTTTTTAGGGGTCAGAACCCACTTACTAACCCTTCTCACTAAAAATCAAAATTGAACATTTAAACAGAGGTCAAGTGCCTGGCTAAAAGAAAGTGAATATATTTCTCACAGTACATATGTTATGCAAAATCTAAAAATATATATTGTAGTGCACGGGTACTTAACCTGGAGTCTGCAGAACCCTGAGGGTCCACAATGCCTCTTAAGAGGGTGTGTATCTGATTTGAAAATTGATTATTAGCAACGTAATACAGTATATTTCCATAAAAAAAAGTAAAATGTAAACCTGAACATTGTAAAATCCTTTGTAAATGTGAAGGAATTTTGAATTAGAGGCTAAAAATTAAGTTAGAATGCTTGGCTTTATTCTTGGAAGTAGCAAAAGTACAGCAAACGGAATATAGTATGGACGACTGGAGACTTCAATTGAAGCACTGACGCACGGCAACAAAAAGGTCCCAGTACAGTTGTTTTTCAAAAGTAGTTTCAAAATACTTGCACCGGGTACGGACGTACCAGAGGCCAACCCACCGGAGGATAGACTCCTTACGGAACAATTGGTTGAGAGGGCGACGTCCGTGTTTCTGACTGACACCTTGCAGGAGTCTCCCACTCTCGCCTTCTTGGAGCCTGTTGAGCCCCTCCATCTCTGAAGAAATACTGCACCTACCAGATCCTCCCATCGAATACGGTAAATATAGGGACTCATACCCACCTTTGGTCTCGTCCTCTAAGTAATATGTCGGACTTGACAAGATCCTTATTTCATTTCGTTTTTAGGTGCCTCTCTGTCCCTCACTTTCATTTATTTATTTATTTTATTTTTCGAAATTTTTATAGCGCAACAAATACCCTGGGGTGTCTCGGCGCTGTGGAGCTACTAGAATCAACCATCATCTTACTGGTTGAACAACCATGTTTTTAAGAGCCTGCGAAAGCTCATCAGGTTCGGGGCGGTCTTAATGGCCAGTGGCAAGAGATTCCAGAGTTTTGGAGTGGCCACCAGAAAACGCCTGTCTCCCCAAGTGGCAGTTCTTGTACGCGGTACAGGGAGGAGGCTGATGTTAGCCGATCTTAATTGCCTCTTGGGAGTATAGAGCTGAAATGCCTCGGTAAGGAACCTGGGTCCTATGCCATGTACTGCCTTATAGGCGATGCAGAGGGCCTTAAATTTAATGCGGCTTTCGACTCTCAGCCAGTGGAGGTGGCGGATGGCAGGGGTGGTGGGCTTACGGCGAGGGATATTTAGGAGAATCCTTGCAGCCGCATTCTGAATGGACTGCAACTTCGTAAGGACACGCTTCTGAGTATGTAAAAAGAGAGCGTTCCCATAGTCTATTTTTGAGAAAACTACGGTAGAGACCAGAGTTTTCCCAGCTGAGGTAGGGAGGCAGTAGTTTCTTAATTGTTTTCAAAATAAAGAAAGCTGAAGAAACAACCTTATTAGTGTGAAGGTCAAAGGAGAGCTTACTGTCAAAGATCACTCCCAGGTTTCTGGCCTTTTCCACTGGGACAGGTGGAGGGCCCAGCTTTTCAGGCCACCAGATAGAAGACCATTCAGGGGAGAGCCTGCCGAAGGTCATGATCTCGGTCTTGTCCGAGTTAAGCCTCAGACAATTCGAGGCCATCCAGGTGCTGACCTCAAGCATGGCTCTTTGGAAGTTGGCTGCCACAGTAGGGCCATCTCTGTGGATAGCCAGAACCAGCTGGGTATCGTCTGCGTAGGATGTAAGTCGTATCCCATGGGCCTTTATTACCCTCGCCAAGTCCGCTACGTAGATGTTAAATAGCATGGGACTTAGCGAGGAGCCCTGTGGGACTCCACAAGGGAGTGCAGAGATAGGGGAATAGAAATCTCCCAGCCTCACTATCTGGGTGCGGTTTTCCAGGAAAGATGAAATAAGATCCCTGGCCAGACCGTTTATCCCCAGGGCTGTGACACGGTCGACCAGAATAGTATGGTCGACCGTGTCAAAGGCTGCCGGCAGATCCAAAAGGATCAGGACAGCCGCCCCTCCCTGGTCCATGATCGCCCTGATCTCATCAGAGGCCTTTATCAAGGCGGTCTCCGTTCCATGCCCTTTCCTGAACCCAAACTGCGTTTCGTCGAGGAGTTGGTGAGCCTCGACGAACTCTGAGAGTTGTCTATTCATCAGAAATTCGCAAACTTTGGCAGGAAAGGGCAGACACGCAATGGGTCTATAACTGGCCACAGCTGTAGGGTCTAGGGAAGGTTTTTTTAAAAGGGGTTTTATGACAGCCTTCTTCCACAGGCTGGGGTATTGACCTGTCTGGAATGCAGTGTTACAAATTTCCATGAGTGGACGTGAGATCACTTCTGTGAGTTTTGCCATCACGGAAGGAGGACAAGGGTTTAGAGGGGAACCCGACTTGATGGTGGAAATGAGTCTGATAATGCTGTCCTGTGAGGAGGGTGTAAAACAGGGAAAGCGATCATGATTGTGATCAAAAATTACTTCTTCCCCATTGCAGACTCTATGTTTAGTTCTAATATCCCCTTCAAAAGATGCATATATATCTGCCACCTTTGTGGTAAAGAAAGTGGACAGTTGATTACAGAAGATCTGTGAGGGTTCGACCCCGGGTCCAGTGGAAGAAGTGGACAGAGTCGTAACGACAGAGAACAGCTCTCTAGCTGAATTTGCAGAGTTCTCTATTTGTGCCGAGAAAAAAACAGTTTTTCGGGCAATAATCGCGTTTTTATATATTCTGAGGGCATCTTTATAGGTTTGTTTGGCTATGGGGCAGTAGACTTTCCTCCAGCGCCTTTCTAGGTTCCTGCAATGTTGGCGGTGAAGTCTAAGATCTTCCGTGTACCAAGCGGCCGACGGAGATGCTCTATTAGGTCTCGTGAGTTTCTCCGGGGCCACTAGATCGGCGGCACTTCGAATCCAATCCTGAAAATCTGAGGCTGATAGTGCAGGGGTATCTCCTCCCTGAAGGCAGGAGAAGGCCAGGGAATCTAACATCTGAGGAATATCCACGTTATTCCAGGCACGAATCCCTACCCTGGTTCGTGGCCTGGGTAGTGAAGGATTTGCGGTCCGGATATATAGCTGAAATATAATGGCCCTATGGTCTGACCACGTGATAGGAATGGTGTCCAGTACAGAGATGTCAGGATCATTAGTGAACAGACCGTCTAAGGTATGTCCCGCCTGATGTGTGATGCCCTTGACCAATTGGTGCAGTCCCAGATTGGAGAGATCAGCAGTAAGTTGGATAGTGTCATGCTTGTCCTGCTCTTCCAAATGGAAATTAAAGTCTCCCAGTATCATATATTTCTCAGAACTTATAATGTGATCATTTAAGTCAGAAAAAGTAGAAAGAAAGGGGTTTCGGGGGCCAGGAGGCTGGTATAATAGTATACCTTTCAGGGTTTGTTTAGAGTTAATGCTGATAGCAAAGGTAGCTGCTTCACAGTTGGCGGAGTTTATGGGATCCAAGGAGGTACGGTATTTATCCTTGTAAATAATAGCGAGGCCGCCACCTCTTCCTATGGGTCTGTCATGTCTGGCTACACTATATCCATCAGGGGTTGCACTACTGTCCTAAGGAAGACCCCGTCAGTAAGGACCATATCAAGCCTACATTTCGCTTTGGGGTCGAAACCTTGACACTTTTCCCGACGCCAGTACTATCAATTGTGCATTATCTACGGTGTTACTCCTCTGTACATGCCTAAGTGAAAATATTCAACTATTTGTGAAGGATTTTTCTATGTACATATGGCATTGAGTAAATATGCCTGATAATTTCATTGTGATACGTTTGAGAATTCTTTGTCACTTGCCTCACTACCTCACTCAAGTCACTTTCCTCCCCCCCCCCACCCCACCCAGTTGGGCACACCAACGCTTTTTATTCTAATATTGTATAGAAATTGATCTGTTTACACTGATGCTTGCCAGGTGCTAACTGTGAGTAAACAACACTCTAGCACAAAGTAATTCCTTTTGTTATTTGTTCTTTGATATTCTTTTTGAAACTACTTTTGAAATACAACTGTACTGGGACCACTACTTCCTATACTGTTTCACACCCAGGTCCCAGTGATTTTGGGTTTACCCTTCTTTATATCAGCAACAATAAGGAGCATGCCTTAGGAGCTAAAGTCTAGCATATCATATCACTTTTAAACATAGAACCACATTTTGAAAACCTCAATTCTCTTCACTAAAAATAATTTTTTTAAATTTGCATTTGTGAATGGATTCAAATAGTTCATAATTTGAGTTTTTGTTTGGTGTATACGTGCTTCTGTATTTTTGTGTATCGTTCTGAGGTTCAAATCGTGATTTGGGTCCCAGGTTCAAGGAGTGATTCAGTGGGGGTCTAAAGAAGTCAAAATATTAAAAGCCTCTGGCTGTTCTGGCACATTCTACAGTATTTACTACAGTGTGTGATATGGAAAGGCAGCAGTGCTGGGGTAATCCAACAAACTTTGAAAACATTGTCTTTATTTTGCTATGCAGTATCTTCTGGAATATTTAAGACTAAGTAAACTTACAGCCAATGACTAAGACTTCATAACTGAATTAAGACAACATGGCTAGTACGATCACATAAATTCCTGCAGATGGCTATAGTCTGGTAACTTTACCCTGCCATGTACTGAAACTGCACCACTTAATTTCAGGAATCTGTTTGACACTTAAGCTAGGGCTGTGCTGAAGCAATTTATCATCTGGGTTTCAACTGACTATTTTTATCACCTGAAAAAACAACTGCCTATCTTAGCTTCCTTCGGGACCAATTATAAAAAATACAATAAAAGCACCAAGAACTTATTTCAAACGAAGTCCTCCTTACTGTTGCAGTTCTAGATCAGCAGGGGGATTTATTTTTGCCACGATGTGCAAAAGCACGAAGCCATTGCAGAGTATAGCTCAAAAGTACGTCAGAGTCAGCAAAAGAGCGCGAGCGAGAAGCAGCATTCATTCGGCCATGTGTGATTAACACAACTGAGCTTTAGGAAATGTTACAGGGCCGGACTGGCTACCGGGCAGTTGTGTGTGCTGCCGAGCTAGGGGCTAATTTCTCTGTGGTGGGGGCTTATTTCGTTGATGGGGACCAGCGTGCGATTTGAAATAAAAAAAGCAAAACGAATTTCGTTTTGCACACGCAGGTCCCCATCAACGAAATTAGCCCCCAGCACGGCAGCACACACAACTGCCCGGTAGGCAGTCTGGCCCTGGAAATGTACAATTCGAAATGTATTTACAAGGGAGCTGTACAGGAGTAAATGTTCGGTCTAACGTGTATATACATTGCATATATCCCAAAAGGAGTACACGAATAGTTCATACAACAAAATCTGTTCTTAACGAGGGGGAAAAGCGGTTCCATGTTTCTACTTTTTCGTTTACTAACACAATGGAGAGCCTTGCAAAGGCTACTTTATGTGTACTAGGTGTTTCGATAAAGAGATTGGTGAGATAACCTTAGTTACCATGAAGACAGCTTACCAGGCACCACTGGTAATCATAATTAATGAGAGGTTTTCGATTTGCTTTATTGACTATTAATTAAATATGGATCGTTTGAAGGGTATGTTATGTAGGAAGGTGTATTGGTTACATTTATCACATATATCCTGACAAAGCAACTGCCATCCTAATATGCCTCTAACATTACGTAACTCATACATAACTGAATCAAAAAGTCATTTGCAGTAGAGTGCCCATTAGATGCAGAATTGCCATTGTTTGTGGGGGGGTGGGGAGAGTGGGCGGAAATACGGTTTCTGATTTACAGATTCAAGAATGTTGGGGTTTTGTGCTTGTAAATTGATTTGTACAACCTTAAAATTACACAGACACGTAGAAATTCTAAGTGTTGGACTTGTCAGTCTCTGCAGGATCACACCTACAGTTTTCGCCTTTAACAGTGCCTTCACCTCTCCTGTTTTCTGAAACCGCTTTTGTTGGGTTTTAGGACTCTGCACACTTTACCAATGCTAACCAGTACTAAAGTACTCTATCCTTTAAACATGGTAAAAATTGAAACAGCTCGAACGCCCCTCAAATAACAATGACATTTCTCACACTAAGTGTGAGCAGTTCCATTTTGCTCAATAGAAAGGCATTTTTGGGCATTTCAGGGTTGGAACACTAGCAAAGGTGATCATGATCACAAACTTGCCAAATTTGTGGGTATGGTGGTCACCAAAACATTTGCAGGTAGTTTTCAGCCAGAAATCGTTTGGAGATTTACTGCTGTCAAGGGCAGGATTGAACATGTTTTCAGTATAGAAAAGGAGATAAATCACTGTGAAATTGGTGCGGGTGTAAATTAAGGGGTTTCTCAGTGGAGAAAACATTCAATAAAAAAGTTACAGCCACAAATGCAGTTACATGTTACATTTACGTATGCTGAATTACATAGACTCGCTACTTTTCATGTGCTTAAATGGGTACGCATTTAGCTATTCATGGAAATCTGCAATGTCACTGATTTTTGGGACTACTTCTGGAATTCTGTGTGGATTAAAAGTCTCCAAGTTTATATATAACTCTTCAAGATTAAGTTTTGGATTCTGCATCCTTACACCCACGTTGGCCTTCAGTCATATTCAGTGAGCTCAGGGATGCAGCTTTCAGAGATACCTAGTGAGCTCTGGATGGATGCAAGGACAGGATGTGACGTTGCGGCCAGAGCGGCTGACTTTGGAGCTAGGGAACTAGGTTTGAATCTCGCTGTTGGCTCAACATCCTCGAATTCTGTGCAAATCACTTACTCTCCCCATGCCTTCATAAAACGAATGTGCCCTTTTGTAATGTAAAAAAACAAGTTACTTACCTGTACACTGTGGTTCTCTAGTTTTTTTTTTTTTTTTAAACAGATTTTTATTGATTTTCCATACCAACATACAAACAAATGGTTGCAGGTCATCATTGTGCAGTTCACATATCAACATTTCAATTATCGCATCCCGCAAGCCATACCCTATCTGTCCCTCCACCCCCGCCCTCTCTACCCCCACCCCCCCTTGTCAGTGTGCCTCCTGTGCCATATCCTCAATGCAACATAACTCAGCATGGAGTCACGGGTAGCTCCTCTCAAATCTCGGGGATCGGCCCCTGGGCCCTGACAGGTCTCAAACACCAAACGAGTCCGTGTGTGTAACCCCATCCCATCTCCACAACCCCTAGTGACCATCTAGGTCCTTAATAACCAATGAAATGCAGTCCTAACGTGTACAGTCCCCCGTGTATGTCCCCGTTTTCCCCATCGCCGCCTTCACCCCCTAGCTCGCCTGCGCCTCTTCCTCACTATCCACCGCAGCCTCTGACATTGATTGTAGCTCTGCCACCAGCGCGCACCACGCCCTAGCTGTTTCTAGCGCCTTATCATTAGCTGCGCGGTTGGCCAGTTGCAAGCGGAGTGTCCCTTCACTAGTTGCCCACTGCAGAAAGCACCCCCGCCATCTCAAGAAGCTGGGACCCCCCTAGTCTTCCAGTGTAGAGTAAGCTCCCTCTTGGCCAGGATCAGTCCCAAGTCGATGAATTTACTGGTGACCTTCGTGGCCGGGGTGTGTGGGAACCAGAGCAGGAGGCAGACTCCCATGTCCATTTCAATTTGACGGTCAGTGATCTCATTCAGACAGGCCACAACATCAGTCCAGTAGGAACCAAGCCCCGCGCAAGCCCAAAACATGTGGCCAAAGTCGGCACCCTGCGAGTTACAACGGGGACACACCGACTGGGCACCACCAAAAACCCGTTGGATCTTGGCCGGCGTCCAATACGCTCTGTGTAGCGTGAAATATTGGACCAATTGAAATCGGACATTACGCGTGCCCTTCCAGGCACGGCGCACAAGCTGGGGCCACGTAGTCTCCGGTATCTGCCGGCCAAAGTCTGCCTCCCAGCGCTCCCGCAGTGCATCCAATGGAGGGGGGTCATCCAGCGCCAGTCTCCTATACAAGCAAGTAACAGCCTTGAAGGTGCCAGCAGCCATCACAACATATTGGCATCCCAGAGACGTAGGCGGCTCCGCCCGACCTTTCCTCCATCGTCTCTGGATCGCAGAGACCAAAGCCGCATGGAGTAAGAAGTCGCCTCTCGGCAAATCAAACGCCTCCTGCAGATCGGAGAACGACAGCAAGACACCATCCCTGTAGAGGTCTCCCACCACATGGAGCCCACAGTCCTCCCATGCGGCTAGCCCCGACCAGTCCCCGCCGTGCGGTAGAGCTGTGCACATACCTAAGGGGATCTCCGGCGCATACGGGACGTGGATGCCCGCTCGTTTTTTACTACGAAGCCAGCAGTGTCGGAGGGTGCGTTCCTCCAAAGACAACTGGTCCAGGCGAAGGCCCTGTTGGAGCAATATGTAGGACAAGACATGACGCTGTATAATTCTGCCCTGAGTACCGTCTGGACCCCTGAACTCCCGTGCCACTGCCTGGGAGAGCCACTGCAGCTGCGCCGCCAGGTAATACCATTCAAAATCCGGCACAGCAAGCCCCCCTGCCTCCCGCGACCGGAGTAGGGTGGAGATAGCCACACGCCTCCTGCCAGGGCCCCATATGAACCCTATCACCACTGATCGTAATGTCCGAAAGAAGGAGAGCGGGATCCGCACCGGCAGTGTACAGAAAAAATAGAGTAAGCGTGGGAGAACCACCATCTTCAGTAAGGCTATGCGTCCGGCCACAGACAAGGGGAGGGTACGCCAGAAACCAATACTGCCCCTGACGCCTCTCAACGCTCTGCCCACATTTCCCTCATACAGGGACGAGTGGGTATGATAAATGTGAACCCCGAGGTATGGTATACACTCCGGCTCCCAGCGCAGCTCTCCAAGCCCCGCAGGTCGCGCACACCGGGGAGTCAGGGGGAATAAGCAAGTCTTAGACCAATTAACACGGAGACCCGACAGTTCGCCAAACTCTCGAAGCAATGCCCGCGCTCCTTGCACCGAGGCCGTCGTATCAGCTAGGTACAACAGGAGATCATCAGCATACAGGGAGATGTGGTGTCGGACACCACGCATCAGCACCCCTTCATAGTGTTGCCCCTGACGTGCCCGCGCCGCCAACGGCTCGATTGCCAAGGCAAACAGGAGCGGGGATAGAGAGCAGCCCTGCCTAGTACCCCTCGTCACTGCACACGCCGCAGAGATTGTACGGCCCGTGCGGACCCTGGCAGTAGCGGAGGCATATAAGAGCTGCGTCCAGCGGATAAAGCCGTCCCCCAATCCGAACCGACGCAACACGCCGAACAGATATGGCCATTCCACGCTGTCGAACGCCTTTTCAATATCCACCGACAGGACAGCCGCGGACGGAGGACCCTCCCCCTCAACATCCATAACCCGTAATAAGCGGCGTATACAGGTAGAAGTATTCCGCGTGGGAATGAAGCCCGCCTGGTCCGGGTGGACGAGGGAACACATATGTGCCGACAGTCGCGTAGCCAAAATCCTGCTCAACACCTTATAGTCCACAGTGAGCATCGAAAGGGGACGGTACGCCGTCCTCGACGTGGGTTGGCCGCCCTTCTTCAGCAACGGCACAATGATCGCCTCCCGGGCCGACTCCGGCAGCCTGCCCAGCTCCCATGCCTCACCATAGACCCGCAACAACTGTGGTGCCAGGAGGTCCAGAAATGCAGTATAGAACTCCACAGGGAGACCATCGCCCCCAGGCGTCTTCTTCCGTGGTTCTCTAGTGTTGATATCTTTTATAGATTCACATGCTTGTATCTTTCCCGTCGTCATGGTGGGAGTCTCACGTTAAAGTAAATAAAATAACAGTAAAAGAAACAAGCATTTGCAATGCACTAGATCTCACATTATTAAAGTTTGCATAAATAATGCAACACCAATAGCTCAAACTTTAATAATGCGAGACCTATTGCATTGCAAATGCTTGTTCTAGTAACGTTTGGTCTTTTTGAGATAGAAACAATATTTTTAGTTAAAAACTGCAGATAATGCAACAGATGATGGATTATTTGGCAAATCCTTAACTATGAGAAAAAAAAGCAGTGGCCTAAGAATCGCAAAATTCCCAGTAGCCCTGGAAATAGTAAAAGACTCTATGGAAGATTACCATTCTGGTCAGCTATCCGGGCCATGACAGGAAGCTGCACTAAATGCTAAAAGGCAAGGCTTTCGAGAAGGCCCGTTATTATCATTGCAAAATTACCCTCATGGATATCAGCGTCCGAGTTATATACTCCGATTCCCAAGTCTTTGAGGACCCTTGGCTTCCATTGGAAACCAAGGGTTCTGATTCTAAATTGAGATGCTTCAACAGTCACCAGAAGGTAGAGGGATGAGCCTAATTGTGACTGCTGAATTAAAAAAGGTTGTAGAGTGCGGGCAGACAGACGAGACACCCATCAAACATTCAACAATGTGCAGATATCCCTTTATAGATGGGTATCACAAACCTCACAACTGCGCTCCCCTTCGAGCAATAACAAACATACAGCTCAGTTGTTCTATATTGATGAGCATCAACAAACTTTCGACAGCATATATCAGTGCTTTTCAAACCTTTTATGATCACGACCCAATTCTCAGAACGACAAACTTTTGTGATCCACATAGCTTCAATGAACATGAGGCGGCCATTTTTTAATGTAACTAAAGCATCATATGGTAGCCCACTGTCATTTAGAGGCAGCACATTTGATATTGAAAGGGCCCATAAATATGCACAGACATAGTGTACTGATAAAACTATACTGCACACAAATGATAACGTGAGTAAATGTGTAAATGGTGCTTCAGTGAATATTTCTTATTTGTGCACAACCAAGTAAGTGTCCCTACAGACGATTTACGTTTTTGCATTTTGTTGTGTTAAAGAAAAAATGCCATATGACAGCCTTTCCTTTCACATTACTCGTATCCCAGTAAGTGTTTAACATAATTGACTTTACTTTTGTTTCCCTGACTGCAAAGTTTTAACACCATGTTAAAAATAAGCAGCAATTTGTTAGAAGACATACCCTGACATTTGGCCTCTGTCTTTAAAGTACAGCAAATGTGACAAGAGAAATACAACATTTGAATCAATCTTTATTTGTTGTTTGGAGTTTTGTTAACCAACAAAAACCAGCTTGCGACCCACCAGTGGGCCGCCACTGTCAGTTTGGGAAACACTGGCATAAATGATACACAAATGCACAATTACCGCACCTGCACTGTTTGTGCTGTAACTGTTACTATTAAGTTGAGGCTCACACAACTGTTCTTTTAGGCAGCAAACACCACCAACAGAACACCACTGAATACATATCAAACTTAGATGCAATATATCATATAGCTAGGTATCACTGAACCACAAGTAATCAATCACAACCTGTAAAGGAATTCACCACAAGCACAACAGTACTTATTTCTTCAAAAGAAAATATCCCTTTCCACAGACAACACACAGCATACTACAGCAACACCGCACAGCTAGGTAGATTTAAGGGGACTGTGTGAGGGCAGGAACACACTATAATCACAGCTATCCATGCAAATACCCACAGTAACCAGATGGTTCCATATCACAGGGACACCACTTGACTATTCATGGACTTTGCTTGGACCAATCATTGTCATCTGGTGTGTTGGTCCAACTGGCTCAATTAAAATGGAGGCACGGATATGTTAACCCAAAACCCAGAACTCGCTAAGTTGCGTCCCAGTGATATCGAGTCAACTGGTCGCCCTTAACATATTGCACGTCGGGCAACACACATACCAGTTCTTCAAAAGCCAAGTAAAGCCCACCAGCCAGACACACAACCAAAAATATAGACGATTAACAGCACAGACTCTGCCAATTTTCCTAGTGAATGAATCTGGCCTGGGATCACTAGATCACAAGGACTCCAGTGCGCACTAACTAAATAATATTTTCAGAGTTTTCAAATTATTACATTTTAATCCATATGCTTTGGTTTTTCATCATTTCATTTTAAACACATGTAACATAGTCAAATACAATGTATGTATACGAAATGTACAGTTTACATGTCATATCAAACATTTTCCACAAATTTTTATACGCAACACAATTATATATACAACCCAATGCATTTCGGGGTTATGAACCCCTTCGTCAGGGGCCTATGAAAGGAAAGAAAAGAAAAGGAAACCTCTTTAGTGACGATGCTTAAAGAAGAGTAGTAATTTACTATGTAAGTTGATATGGCATTTCCTTACCTAAATAACTGGTTGCAAACTCGTTGCGTGATCTGTATAGTTTGGGGAAGATCTAAAGGAATATATGTGATCAAATAAGTATCCATGAATAACGCTAAAGACAGCACAAGATGTCACCTAGTGCTTATATATAGTTACCTTATGTCCGGTAGTTGAAAAACCACTACCTATAAATAAATCAAAAACACGGACCTGCCATGAGTAATCCAATAACTTATAGTCATTTAACCACAAGGGGTTATCAGTTAACCACAAGGGTTTATTCACCATGTAATGAGCACAAGGCTCTATGCTCACCTCAAAGTCTGGGCTTCTTATCAGCGATGCTATAGAGAAATCTAGCAAGATAAAAATGAAAAGTAGCGAGCATTGAAAACTCTCTTGTACATATAGCCACCCTGTAACACAATTAAAGATATAGGGCGTTATTTTACCTGCGAGTCCTTTAGTAGTTCACAGAATCTCGCTTACACTCAGTTTCCTCATACACTACAAATAAATAGAGAGCAGCGTTTTAGTGTCCGGTGAATAAAAACGATAACCATAAAGGTTCACGAAGCTCTTCTTACTCTAAACGCTTACCGGAGGCGTGTAGACAGTGGCGTTTTCTCGGCGTCTTCCCTCACTACTGACATCGAGGACGGAAGTCCCTCGTTTATGTTGATACAGGAAACTTGACTCTCCCTGAAAAGACGGACTGAGACATTGACCGATGGCGGCCATGTCTAAGCGTGCTGTTAAACATTTAGTTGCCTACATTATCTACAGTACCTGCAGTAACTATATGCAAATAATACACGGAGTGTTTCCTCCTATTAACAACGTGGACAAAAGTCCTTCATTGAAGAGAAAATTGATGAACTGATACCTCCGAGATAGAGCGCAGACGTAGGCGTACACGTATGTAAATCCTATCTAAAGGGATATTCTCAATTGATTCCCTATGGGTTATAAACTATCTGGAGCATATTGAACAGATGACTTTAAGATTATTATAGATAGAAAAACTACATTCAGATGATACGTGGAATCATATCTATTCATTTATATGGCCAATGCAGGTGATGACGAATAAAGTAAAATAAAATAAAAAGGATGAATAGAGAAGAAAAAGAGAGTGAAAAATGATCAATCAGAGATCAGTTAATCATATATACATTCTTTTGTTGTCAAAGTAAAATAATTCAACCAACAATTAGATCATTACTGAAATCACTATACGACCCTGTATGTATACCAACTTAATCAAAGTACCACTGTGCAGGTTATACCCTATGGGAAATTAGCTGCAATATCAGTATAAACTAAAGGAAACATATCATGTCCAATTTGTCATTAAGCCCATCTGGCATTAGGGTCTGTAATTTTCGAATCCAAAAGGCTTCTCTTCTCAGTAGAATTTTTACATTGTCTATTCCCAAGCGTTGCGGAACTTGTTCGATAATCTGGAAACGAACCTGTGCTATGGTATGGCCTTTTTCGACCCAATGTCTAGCCAATGGTGAAGTCAAATTTTTATTCCGAATTCTGCTTTTGTGCTCCGTCAAGCGTGTTTTCATTTTCCTGTCGGTTTTACCGACATACAATAAGCCACAGGGGCATTTGATGGAGTATACCACATGCTCTGCGTTGCAGTTTGCCGAATGTCGTAGAGTTATTTGTTCTCCTGTTTTTGGATGTGACAATTTATTTCCGCTGATTACGTTGTACTGATAACCCCTTGTGGTTAAATGACTATAAGTTATTGGATTACTCATGGCAGGTCCGTGTTTTTGATTTATTTATAGGTAGTGGTTTTTCAACTACCGGACATAAGGTAACTATATATAAGCACTAGGTGACATCTTGTGCTGTCTTTAGCGTTATTCATGGATACTTATTTGATCACATACATTCCTTTAGATCTTCCCCAAACTATACAGATCACGCAACGAGTTTGCAACCAGTTATTTAGGTAAGGAAATGCCATATCAACTTACATAGTAAATTACTACTCTTCTTTAAGCATCGTCACTAAAGAGGTTTCCTTTTCTTTTCTTTCCTTTCATAGGCCCCTGACGAAGGGGTTCATAACCCCGAAATGCATTGGGTTGTATATATAATTGTGTTGCGTATAAAAATTTGTGGAAAATGTTTGATATGACATGTAAACTGTACATTTCGTATACATACATTGTATTTGACTATGTTACATGTGTTTAAAATGAAATGATGAAAAACCAAAGCATATGGATTAAAATGTAATAATTTGAAAACTCTGAAAATATTATTTAGTTAGTGCGCACTGGAGTCCTTGTGATCTAGTGATCCCAGGCCAGATTCATTGTATTGTTGGTTCTAGCAGGCACCAATCTAGTGCAGCACACGTATCGATCAAATGGTTAAATTTGAGGATTGAGTGCAATACCACCTACCATAAATTTTCCTAGTGAAACTGAAAGCCGTTGCTGGTCTGTAAAGGACACCGCAACACCTGAGGGCCACGGTTATTACCCAATCATCTAGCTCAGCGAGTGTGAACTGTCAATGAAGTAGGAGCAGTGCTTAATTTGAGCTGGTGGTTTCCGGTGCTCAGCACAGGCACTTAATTTCCAACACTGGTACTTCTGACACTGCCACATAGTGGCGCTGTTTGTCTAAGTAAAAGATGATCACATAACAGATGTTTATTAATTAAATAAACATTTAAAAGGACTAATACCTGCTGCCCAAGTGATTTTCATGATTCAGAAAAGGGGGTGGTGATGAACAGAGTGTCTGAATTAAGCAGACCACTCTTACCCAGTCCAAAGATCAGGGCTTGATCCATCACCGTTTTTTAGCTCACTGCACCATCCCAGCTCAGAACTTGGCTATATGCAAATTAGTCTGTTCCTGTCCCAGTGCATGATGGGAACAGGGCAAACCAAACTACCAAGCCAATTCTTATACTGGGAAGGAAACAAGCTTCCGGGGACCGGTTTCTGCCATTTCAGGCGTCGTCGGCCCGGCTTGCTTGAATCCTGATGGTGCAATGAGCAAGGGACTCACATCTGAGTATACCCTTCCACGCTTATGGTGGACAAAATGATTCAGAAAAGGGGGTGGTGATGAACAGAGTGTCTGAATTAAGCAGACCACTCTTACCCAGTCCAGAGATCAGGGCTTGATACATCACCGTTTTTTAGCTCACTGCACCATCCCAGCTCAGAACTTGGCTATATGCAAATTAGTCTGTTCCTGTCCCAGTGCATGATGGGAACAGGGCAAACCAAACTACCAAGCCAATTCTTATACTGGGAAGGAAACAAGCTTCCGGGGACCGGTTTCTGCCATTTCAGGCGTCGTCGGCCCGGCTTGCTTGAATCCTGATGGTGCAATGAGCAAGGGACTCACATCTGAGTATACCCTTCCACGCTTATGGTGGACAAAATGATTCAGAAAAGGGGGTGGTGATGAACAGAGTGTCTGAATTAAGCAGACCACTCTTACCCAGTCCAAAGATCAGGGCTTGATCCATCACCATTTTTTAGCTCACTGCACCATCCCAGCTCAGAACTTGGCTATATGCAAATTAGTCTGTTCCTGTCCCAGTGCATGATGGGAACAGGGCAAACCAAACTACCAAGCCAATTCTTATACTGGGAAGGAAACAAGCTTCCGGGGACCGGTTTCTGCCATTTCAGGCGTCGTCGGCCCGGCTTGCTTGAATCCTGATGGTGCAATGAGCAAGGGACTCACATCTGAGTATACCCATCCACGCTTATGGTGGACAAAATGATTCAGAAAAGGGGGTGGTGATGAACAGAGTGTCTGAATTAAGCAGACCACTCTTACCCAGTCCAAAGATCAGGGCTTGATCCATCACCGTTTTTTAGCTCACTGCACCATCCCAGCTCAGAACTTGGCTATATGCAAATTAGTCTGTTCCTGTCCCAGTGCATGATGGGAACAGGGCAAACCAAACTACCAAGCCAATTCTTATACTGGGAAGGAAACAAGCTTCCGGGGACCGGTTTCTGCCATTTCAGGCGTCGTCGGCCCGGCTTGCTTGTATCCTGATGGTGCAATGAGCAAGGGACTCACATCTGAGTATACCCTTCCACGCTTGTGGTGGACAAAATGATTCAGAAAAGGGGGTGGTGATGAACAGAGTGTCTGAATTAAGCAGACCACTCTTACCAAGTCCAAAGATCAGGGCTTGATCCATCACCGTTTTTTAGCTCACTGCACCATCCCAGCTCAGAACTTGGCTATATGCAAATTAGTCTGTTCCTGTCCCAGTGCATGATGGGAACAGGGCAAACCAAACTACCAAGCCAATTCTTATACTGGGAAGGAAACAAGCTTCCGGGGACCGGTTTCTGCCATTTCAGGCATCGTCGGCCCGGCTTGCTTGAATCCTGATGGTGCAATGAGCAAGGGACTCACATCTGAGTATACCCTTCCACGCTTATGGTGGACAAAATGATTCAGAAAAGGGGGTGGTGATGAACAGAGTGTCTGAATTAAGCAGACCACTCTTACCCAGTCCAAAGATCAGGGCTTGATCCATCACCGTTTTTTAGCTCACTGCACCATCCCAGCTCAGAACTTGGCTATATGCAAATTAGTCTGTTCCTGTCCCAGTGCATGATGGGAACAGGGCAAACCAAACTACCAAGCCAATTCTTATACTGGGAAGGAAACAAGCTTCCGGGGACCGGTTTCTGCCATTTCAGGCGTCGTCGGCCCGGCTTGCTTGAATCCTGATGGTGCAAAGAGCAAGGGACTCACATCTGAGTATACCCATCCACGCTTATGGTGGACAAAATGATTCAGAAAAGGGGGTGGTGATGAACAGAGTGTCTGAATTAAGCAGACCACTCTTACCCAGTCCAAAGATCAGGGCTTGATCCATCACCGTTTTTTAGCTCACTGCACCATCCCAGCTCAGAACTTGGCTATATGCAAATTAGTCTGTTCCTGTCCCAGTGCATGATGGGAACAGGGCAAACCAAACTACCAAGCCAATTCTTATACTGGGAAGGAAACAAGCTTCCGGGGACCGGTTTCTGCCATTTCAGGCGTCGTCGGCCCGGCTTGCTTGAATCCTGATGGTGCAATGAGCAAGGGACTCACATCTGAGTATACCCTTCCACGCTTGTGGTGGACAAAATGATTCAGAAAAGGGGGTGGTGATGAACAGAGTGTCTGAATTAAGCAGACCACTCTTACCAAGTCCAAAGATCAGGGCTTGATCCATCACCGTTTTTTAGCTCACTGCACCATCCCAGCTCAGAACTTGGCTATATGCAAATTAGTCTGTTCCTGTCCCAGTGCATGATGGGAACAGGGCAAACCAAACTACCAAGCCAATTCTTATACTGGGAAGGAAACAAGCTTCCGGGGACCGGTTTCTGCCATTTCAGGCGTCGTCGGCCCGGCTTGCTTGAATCCTGATGGTGCAATGAGCAAGGGACTCACATCTGAGTATACCCTTCCACGCTTATGCCAGAAACCGGTCCCCGGAAGCTTGTTTCCTTTCCAGTGAAGAATTAGCTTGGTAGTTTGGTCTGCCCTGTTCCCATGATGCACTGGGCCAGGGACAGACTAATTTGCATATAGCCAGGTTCTGAACTGGGATGGTGCAGTGAGCTAAAAAACGGTGATGGATCAAGCCCTGATCTGTTGACTGGGTAGGAGTGTTCTGATTAACTCAGATACTCTGTCCATCACCACCCCCTTTTTGTAATTATTTTGGCCACCATGAGTGTGGAAGGGTATGCTCAGACATGAGTCCCTTGCTCATTGCACCATCAGGATTCAAGCAAGCCGGGCCGAAGACGGCTGTAATGCCAGAAACCGGTCCCCGGAAGCTTGTTTCCTTTCCAGTGAAGAATTGGCTTGGTAGTTTGGTCTGCCCTGTTCCCATGATGCACTGGGCCAGGGACAGACTAATTTGCATATAGCCAGGTTCTGAACTGGGATGGTGCAGTGAGCTAAAAAACGGTGATGGATCAAGCCCTGATCTGTTGACTGGGTAGGAGTGTTCTGATTAACTCAGATACTCTGTCCATCACCACCCCCTTTTTGTAATTATTTTGGCCACCATGAGTGTGGAAGGGTATGCTCAGACATGAGTCCCTTGCTCATTGCACCATCAGGATTCAAGCAAGCCGGGCCGAAGATGGCTGTAATGCCAGAAACCGGTCCCCGGAAGCTTGTTTCCTTTCCAGTGAAGAATTGGCTTGGTAGTTTGGTCTGCCCTGTTCCCATGATGCGCTGGGCCAGGGACAGACTAATTTGCATATAGCCAGGTTCTGAACTGGGATGGTGCAGTGAGCTAAAAAACGGTGATGGATCAAGCCCTGATCTGTTGACTGGGTAGGAGTGTTCTGATTAACTCAGATACTCTGTCCATCACCACCCCCTTTTTGTAATTATTTTGGCCACCATGAGTGTGGAAGGGTATGCTCAGACATGAGTCCCTTGCTCATTGCACCATCAGGATTCAAGCAAGCCGGGCCGAAGACGGCTGTAATGCCAGAAACCGGTCCCCGGAAGCTTGTTTCCTTTCCAGTGAAGAATTGGCTTGGTAGTTTGGTCTGCCCTGTTCCCATGATGCACTGGGCCAGGGACAGACTAATTTGCATATAGCCAGGTTCTGAACTGGGATGGTGCAGTGAGCTAAAAAACGGTGATGGATCAAGCCCTGATCTGTTGACTGGGTAGGAGTGTTCTGATTAACTCAGATACTCTGTCCATCACCACCCCCTTTTTGTAATTATTTTGGCCACCATGAGTGTGGAAGGGTATGCTCAGACATGAGTCCCTTGCTCATTGCACCATCAGGATTCAAGCAAGCCGGGCCGAAGACGGCTGTAATGCCAGAAACCGGTCCCCGGAAGCTTGTTTCCTTTCCAGTGAAGAATTGGCTTGGTAGTTTGGTCTGCCCTGTTCCCATGATGCACTGGGCCAGGGACAGACTAATTTGCATATAGCCAGGTTCTGAACTGGGATGGTGCAGTGAGCTAAAAAACGGTGATGGATCAAGCCCTGATCTGTTGACTGGGTAGGAGTTTTCTGATTAACTCAGATACTCTGTCCATCACCACCCCCTTTTTGTAATTATTTTGGCCACCATGAGTGTGGAAGGGTATGCTCAGACATGAATCCCTTGCTCATTGCACCATCAGGATTCAAGCAAGCCGGGCCGAAGACGGCTGTAATGCCAGAAACCGGTCCCCGGAAGCTTGTTTCCTTTCCAGTGAAGAATTGGCTTGGTAGTTTGGTCTGCCCTGTTCCCATGATGCACTGGGCCAGGGACAGACTAATTTGCATATAGCCAGGTTCTGAACTGGGATGGTGCAGTGAGCTAAAAAACGGTGATGGATCAAGCCCTGATCTGTTGACTGGGTAGGAGTGTTCTGATTAACTCAGATACTCTGTCCATCACCACCCCCTTTTTGTAATTATTTTGGCCACCATGAGTGTGGAAGGGTATGCTCAGACATGCGTCCCTTGCTCACTGCACCATCAGGATTCAAGCAAGCCGGGCCGAAGACGGCTGTAATGCCAGAAACCGGTCCCCGGAAGCTTGTTTCCTTTCCAGTGAAGAATTGGCTTGGTAGTTTGGTCTGCCCTGTTCCCATGATGCACTGGGCCAGGGACAGACTAATTTGCATATAGCCAGGTTCTGAACTGGGATGGTGCAGTGAGCTAAAAAACGGTGATGGATCAAGCCCTGATCTGTTGACTGGGTAGGAGTGTTCTGATTAACTCAGATACTCTGTCCATCACCACCCCCTTTTTGTAATTATTTTGGCCACCATGAGTGTGGAAGGGTATGCTCAGACATGAGTCCCTTGCTCATTGCACCATCAGGATTCAAGCAAGCCGGGCCGAAGACGGCTGTAATGCCAGAAACCGGTCCCCGGAAGCTTGTTTCCTTTCCAGTGAAGAATTGGCTTGGTAGTTTGGTCTGCCCTGTTCCCATGATGCACTGGGCCAGGGACAGACTAATTTGCATATAGCCAGGTTCTGAACTGGGATGGTGCAGTGAGCTAAAAAACGGTGATGGATCAAGCCCTGATCTGTTGACTGGGTAGGAGTTTTCTGATTAACTCAGATACTCTGTCCATCACCACCCCCTTTTTGTAATTATTTTGGCCACCATGAGTGTGGAAGGGTATGCTCAGACATGAGTCCCTTGCTCATTGCACCATCAGGATTCAAGCAAGCCGGGCCGAAGACGGCTGTAATGCCAGAAACCGGTACCCGGAAGCTTGTTTCCTTTCCAGTGAAGAATTGGCTTGGTAGTTTGGTCTGCCCTGTTCCCATGATGAACTGGGCCAGGGACAGACTAATTTGCATATAGCCAGGTTCTGAACTGGGATGGTGCAGTGAGCTAAAAAACGGTGATGGATCAAGCCCTGATCTGTTGACTGGGTAGGAGTGTTCTGATTAACTCAGATACTCTGTCCATCACCACCCCCTTTTTGTAATTATTTTGGCCACGATGAGTGTGGAAGGGTATGCTCAGACATGAGTCCCTTGCTCATTGCACCATCAGGATTCAAGCAAGCCGGGCCGAAGACGGCTGTAATGCCAGAAACCGGTCCCCGGAAGCTTGTTTCCTTTCCAGTGAAGAATTGGCTTGGTAGTTTGGTCTGCCCTGTTCCCATGATGCACTGGGCCAGGGACAGACTAATTTGCATATAGCCAGGTTCTGAACTGGGATGGTGCAGTGAGCTAAAAAACGGTGATGGATCAAGCCCTGATCTGTTGACTGGGTAGGAGTGTTCTGATTAACTCAGATACTCTGTCCATCACCACCCCCTTTTTGTAATTATTTTGGCCACCATGAGTGTGGAAGGGTATGCTCAGACATGAGTCCCTTGCTCATTGCATCATCAGGATTCAAGCAAGCCGGGCCGAAGACGGCTGTAATGCCAGAAACCGGTCCCCGGAAGCTTGTTTCCTTTCCAGTGAAGAATTGGCTTGGTAGTTTGGTCTGCCCTGTTCCCATGATGCACTGGGCCAGGGACAGACTCATTTGCATATAGCCAGGTTCTGAACTGGGATGGTGCAGTGAGCTAAAAAACGGTGATGGATCAAGCCCTGATCTGTTGACTGGGTAGGAGTGTTCTGATTAACTCAGATACTCTGTCCATCACCACCCCCTTTTTGTAATTATTTTGGCCAACATGAGTGTGGAAGGGTATGCTCAGACATGAGTCCCTTGCTCATTGCACCATCAGGATTCAAGCAAGCCGGGCCGAAGACGGCTGTAATGCCAGAAACCGGTCCCCGGAAGCTTGTTTCCTTTCCAGTGAAGAATTGGCTTGGTAGTTTGGTCTGCCCTGTTCCCATGATACACTGGGCCAGGGACAGACTAATTTGCATATAGCCAGGTTCTGAACTGGGATGGTGCAGTGAGCTAAAAAACGGTGATGGATCAAGCCCTGATCTGTTGACTGGGTAGGAGTGTTCTGATTAACTCAGATACTCTGTCCATCACCACCCCCTTTTTGTAATTATCAAGTGATTTTCATAGCTTTGGGGACCTGGAATAAGCTGAACTGTCACACTTTTAGGAGTGTGATGGTTAGCAGTTGTGGTGGCACTGTCATTGGCAGGGCTGGGAGGGAAAATGGGAGGTGCAAGTTGCAGTGACCTCTTTAGGAGGACCCTGGCACTTCGGTTTTTTACAAATTAAGCACTGAGTAGGAGACAAATCTCTGGTAACATGATAAAGTGACCTGTCAAAAGCTATGCCTTATAAAATTCAAGTAATAGTGGGTGGTCTACGCACTCCTATTTTTTTTGAAAAGATTTGTCACAAATTTACATAAAATAATTTGATCAGTGTGCTGTGTCCGAAGGTGTGTACCTAATCACACTCAATGTAAACCAAAGGTGGTGGCCAGCCTGCTGGACTAAGACACGCACTACTATGGATGATTTACAATCTGTTAATTGCGGTTTGAACGAAGACTTAATCAGATTTACATTCAGCATTCTTTAATCATTTTGATCATCAATTTTTTCTTTTCAATATACTTGATGTAGACCAGATTAATTTACAAACATAACATTCAATAAACTGTAATAATGTCGCGTTTTCATTGTTTATACAATGCAGATGTTAATGGCCCAATGCATTTCGGGACATCTATTGTCCCTTCGTCAGGGGCAACACTGTAAATGCAAAAATAAACGAATGTCAATCAGTAAATTATACACAGTGGTAAATCTATAAGTTCCATTCTACAGTTCAACAACTAGCTACTGAATCATCACATTAATATATTACAGTGTGTGTTTACATAATTCAAGGGGTAGTGCAAACTCGAAAACACACTTGTACTCAAAGGTGCAAGAAAATAGTAGTGGTGCAAAAACCATCACCCGTGCAAAAGCATCAGAAAAGAAGAATGTGAGTTCGACCTACTCCACGTACAGACCGAAGACACCCAACGGTTATTAAAATTCAGGAGCAAACCAATATTCTAGTCTACAAATACTCTGTGGGATAAAGATAGTCCCGTGTCAGCCAGCCGTAACAACAGCGTTTATGGAAGACCACAATTAAGCAGTGCAGTATAGTACTTACTCGGAAAGCTTTGTTCAGATGCTATGCCACCTGATAAAACAAACCAAAGCGCAAACCATAACTCTATGTTCAAGTAATCCATGTCACATATCAGCATCATTAAATCAACGCCCTCTCGTACCGTGTAGAACGAAAATGCAATCTCCTGCGTCTGAGTCTTACACCGCCACCATCAACTCCTTCCCCCTCACTGATCACCCAGTCATGTGACAACGTAGCGTGGTTGTCATCGCATACACCTACTGTTCGTCGGTTCCCCATTTCCTCGAATCACGTCACTGCGTCGTAGTCATAGAAATGACTCCACGTCGTTTGTCCAAAGATTTCAATGGAAGCAAAACTTTATTAACAACTCAAACCACGGCATGATACGTCCCATCGTTTGTTGATGATGTTCTTCATTTATTGAGAGTTGATTGAAAATTTGAAACAAAAACATTCCTTCTGGTTTCAGATCTATGCTTTTTTGTTAGCAAGGTTTGTCGGTTTTGTTTCAATGCACGCAAAACTGATTCATCAAGTAGTTTGGTAGGGTACCCGTGCCTTTCATATTTCTCCTTGAATTCAAACATATTTTCCAACCCATCAATGGGTTTTGCAGGAGCACCTGCCTACGCTACACGTTCATGGCAAAATATGAGGAAGAACATATTTTTCAAAACTCCGATTGGACAGAAGACCTACAGTTTTTCGGAGATACCTTGATGATATTTTCATCATTTGGTTGGGTACAGAAACTAAACTCATTCAAAATATCATTCACTTGAACACCAGAAATTCAAGGATTCAGTTTACCTACTCATTGAACAGAACCAAAATAGCAATCTTGGATGTTTGGGTGGAAATTAACAATCACCAATTGACTACTTGTTTATTCCAAAAGTCAACAGATAAAAACAGCCTTCTACATTTCCGAAGTTTTCACCCATTAAGTCTTTTAAAAAATGTACCCTATTCTCAATTCTTGAGGATTAAACGCATAGTCTTAAAAGAAGAAGATGGCTTGGAAAATATGATTGAAACGATGGGAGCTTCTACAATCAGAGCCAGATTTTCAGAATATCTTCTTAGAACAACCGCTGTTTGCTTACACAAGGACAAGGAATCTAATAGAACTATTAAACAGCGGGAAATCACTGAAAACCCGTGAAACAGATGGAGTGCGACGATGTACAAATTGTGTAAACAGCATTAATGTTATTCAGGGCAACATTATTTCTCATCCACACACTGGAGAAAAGATAAAATTGCGTTATAAAGGAGACTGCAACACAAGCAATGCTATTTACGCAATTAAGTGCCCATGGGGATTGCTTTATGTGGGCAAAACGGAAAGAAAATTTAAAATACGAATTACTGAACATAAGAATAGAATTCGTAACAAAGTGATCACTTCTCCACTAGCCACACACTGGTTAGAAAAACGCCACACAATAGCACAACTGAGATTTCAAATAATAGAGATAGTTTCAGACACAGTAGGATTTGATACTAATAAAAGATTACTCCAGAGGGAGACCTTTTGGAATAAGCGTTTAGGTACAATGGCCCCAAGGGGTCTTAGTGACCGTATTGAAATGAGTTGTTTCTTGTGAATTAATGGTTTCTACATCTAGTAATGCTTTCTTATGTACATTTTTTCTTATAAATGATGTAAGAGTCTTAAGTAAAATACTCGCTCTGTGGTTCCATCACTAATTTCTTTATTTTTTTATTTTTCACGCTTCTCAAGCACTAATCTTTCCTTCATATGTTGTTGTCCGATTTACCACTTTAAACTTTCATGCACGTGGGTTTAACATGTTGCTTTTTTTCTTGGTATTATTCTTCATGACATCGAGTAGGAACGGATGTTTTACTCAAGCACGAATCTTTCTATCATATGTTGTTATCTAGTCCATGTGGGTCAAGCGCGCTACTCCTGTGGCATCATTCTCATGGCACCAAGTATGTTCGGATGCTCTCATTGTACTAAGGGTCAGCATAGCAGATTTTCTGGTATGAAAACTCCGAATTTTCAGCATTTGTTGACTTTGTATTGAGGTATCATGCAGTGGTTTATGAATTGTTAATAAAGTTTTGCTTGCGCTGAAATCTTTGGACAAACGACGTGGAGTCATTTCTAGGACTACGACGCTGTGACGTGATTCGAGGAAATGGGGAACCGACGAACAGTAGGTGTATGCGATGACGACCACGCTACGTTGTCACATGACTGGGTGATTAGTGAGGGGGAAGGAGTTGATGGCGGCTGTGTAAGACTCAGATGCAGGAGATTGCATTTTTGTTCTACACGGTACAAGAGGGTGTTGATTTAATGATGCTGGTATGTGACATGGATTGTTTGAACATAGATTTATGGTTTGTGCTTCGGTTTGTTTTATCAGGTGGCGTAGCGTCTGAACAAAGCTTTCCGAGTAAGTACTATACTGCACTGCTTAATTGTGGTCTTCCATAAACGCTGTTGTTACGGCTGGCTGACACAGGACTATCTTTATCCCACAGAGCATTTGTTGACTAGAATATTAGTTTGCTCCTGAATTTTAATAACCGGAGGGTGTCTTCGGTCTGTACGTGGAGTAAGTCGAACTCACATTATTCTTTTCCGATGCTTTTGCACAGGTGATGGCTTTTGCACCACTACTATTTTCTTGCACCTTTGAGTAGAAGTGTGTTTTCGAGTTTGCACTAACCCCTGAATTATGTAAACACAGACTGTAATATATTAATGTGATGACTCAGTAGCTAGTTGTTGAACTGTGGAATGGAACTTATAGATTAACCACTGTGTATAATTACTTATTGAAATTCGTTTATTTTTGCATTTACAGTGTTACCCCTGACGAAGGGACAATAGATGTCCCGAAATGCATTGGGCCATTAACATTTGCATTGTATAAACAAGGAAAACGCAACATTGTTACAGTTTATTGAATGTTATGTTTGTAAAGTAATCTGGTATACATCAAGTATAGGATGTTTTACATTTTTTGTTGGAAACACTTGTTATTGAAAAGAAAAAAATCATTATCAAAATGATTAAAGTATACTGAATGTAAATCTGATTAAGTCTTTGTTCAAACCAATATTAACAGATTGAAAAATCCTTCATAGTAGTATGTATCTTAGTCCAGCAATCAGTGCAGCAGGCTGGCCACCACCTTTAGTTATAATATTCATGGCCACTTCTCCTTTTACCAGCCCCCTCCCGGCTCTCGTTTCAAAGTTTCAGTCGCCCGCACCTCCAATTAAAATAAGATTCTTTACCCGCCACACCCACACAAAGTACACTGGTCTGTGAAGAGCGCAACTATCAATTCATATGCGGTGTGCACCCTCCCCCAATCAAGAGAGGGCCTATGCCAAATCTATACTCAGACAGTAAAGCGTCTCCGACCCACATAAAATACATCCGGGGCCAGTATTAAAAACCTGCTTCAACAGTGCAATCTCACGCACAGCGAGGGACTATATTCCAGTCACGAGACAAGGAGGTGGCAGTTTAAATACACCACACACTTTGCACTAACAAAGGTTTGTCTATAAACGCAGAGAATGATTACAATACCCAGTAACGGAGGCGTGCCGCACATCAGTCACCCTGCCGTGAGCCGGGCAATCCGCCAAGCCTGTGATGACTCTCCGTAATGCCAAGCCGCTCTTCGCCATGGTGTCCGCTCACGGACGGTAGTTCTCTTCAAATGAGTGTGAAGTCACTCGCTCCCGAGGAGGAGGCGGCCTCGCCCCGAAGGGACGGCTATGAATGGAAAGGGGCGCGGCTAACGGGCCCGCCCGGCAGGGAATATAAGATTCCATTTTATATTATTTTCGATACTTAATTACGACAGCTGTCTGCGCACTCCAGTGCGTAGCAACGGCGTCGCAAGCATGTATTTACTGCTGAATGTTGCGTTCGTAATATCGATTCATTTGGGTAAGTGGTATTTTAAAAATATCAAATCTATTGGATGTTTAACGCATACGGTATGACACGTACAGGGCACGGCAATTTTAGAAACTTTTGCAGCAATATAGATCGTTTGGAGGTATGGATCAAATATGTGATTTTTGTTAGAACTGGTACTTGCTTTACTTGCAAATACCTTTCCTAATATGACTGCTTATGAAGCACTATTAACAACATAAGAGAGCCTACAATTATGAAGCACGCAATGGGGGCGCGAGCTAAACAGGATATTTTGCGGTTTTGAGTCCTGTGTTAATCTCTTTGTTGGCACCGCCCCTCAAGGCTTTGCTAGTCACGAGATCTAGCTGCAAGTTTACATAAGAATGTAACCCCAAGAACGGGTTTAGGCTGTTGTGTCCATTAGGGGAGCGATAGTACAACTTAGCAACCGTATCTGGGTAAGTAGTACCTTGCGATATATTACATTTCGCCTATGCTCAGTGGGAGTGAACATTTTTTTAAGTGTTTTTTTATATATTTGAGTATCACGTGGACTCCACCCAACCGGATTTCAGAGCTTTACATAGTGGGAAATCAAAAGCGGATCATCAGATAATAGGGCTAAACAGCCAACTTTGTATAATTATATAATCTTATAATATAGGATAACGTGACATAGTTAAAAAAAACTAGGGAGCGCGGCTTGCCTTACTTGAAAGCGCCTCGATGCCCGTACTGCGCTGCTTCATTTTTTTGTAGCGGTCTCTTCTGTGAAGACCATGCTGCATTCATGTTGACCCACGCGTGTTTCATTCATGTTGATGAAAGCGAGTTTCATGGGCGCACAGATTCGCTTTGACCACTGATATTTTTTCATTATAATTTATTATTTCAGAACCAAGCCATAATTTGCTAAGAGCCGTGTACAAGCGCAGAATTGAAACTTGTGGTGCACGTGCACCACAGAGGACCCGAATGCGGGAAAAGAAACCAGTGGTGCACGCACACCACAGGGGAGCGGGGGGGGGGGGCGAGGGAGCCTGTCAGTGTCTAGGACGCCCTGATGCGCGTCCTAGACACGGATGGAAATGGGCGGAGCAAAGGCAGGACATGCGTCCGCCTTTGCCCAATTATGTACCTTATTTTTTATTTAAAAAAAATAAAGCCAATAACTGTGGCGAAAGACTGATCACACGTACGAGCGTGTGGTCAGCTTTCAAAACCCCCTTACAAAAGGTCTCGCACTGTGCGAGCAGTGCTGCGCACTGCAACGCTAGGCGCAAGCCCTAAAACTGCATAGATACTATAGATAACTATAGACTTTGGTATCCCAGTATCATCATTATGTGGACCAAATGCCAGTCAATGAGACGCCAGCTCAGAGATCACACTCCCCAGCAGAGCCATCATACCTCAGATTTCCAGCCCATAGTGTGAGCCAAGTAAGTAATCAGCGATAAAAGGTGGTCTACCTGATAAACGGGAAGGCAGACGGGTCACATGTTAATCTATGAAAGATATCAATACTGGAGAACCACAGTGTACAGGTAAGCAACTTGTTTTTTTCCAGTATTGAATCTTTCATGCTTGTATCAGAAAAGAAAGCAATACACTACAAGGAAGCGTTTCCAGGATAGCACCCTTTTTTCCTCAGGCTCTGCTTCCTTATTGCGAGGTTAATATATATATCCTCTAGAAGATAGAACGGATTATGTATTCCAGCATGTATCCCAATGCAACATATTATATAAAAATCAAAACATAAAGTGAGAAATATCCAATGTAACATTTAAAAAAAACATTAACAAGACAAATTAGCAATTTTAATTGTAAGGAAAATGCCTTCATGAAACAGATGACGTAGCACAGCTTGTCCCACAGCTGAATCTGCTTTCCAAGCTGTGTTCAGACAGAAGTGCTTGGTAAACGTGTGGACATTCTTCCAAGTTGCCACTCTGCAAATATCTTGAAGCGATACTCCATCAAACAATGCGGCTGAAGTCACAATTTTTCTGGTTGAGTGAGCTCGTATAGTCGAGTGTAAAGGACTTCCAGCTTTCTTGTGCCACAAAATAATGGTTGAGGTTATCCATCTGGGTACGCTAGTCCTTGACAAAGCCAAACCTTTCCTGGGGCCAGAAAAGGCTATTAAAAACTGACTTGTCTTTCTAAAGGACTTTGTCTTGTCAATATAGAATTTTAAACACCTCTTGACATCTAATGTGTGCAAAGATGTTTCCACTGCAGTAGATGGGTCTTTAAAATATGTGGGTAGAATAATAGGCTCATTGAGGTGAAAATCTGAGGGGACTTTTAGAATGAATTTAGGGTTAGTTTGTAAGACCACCTTGTCTGATTTGAACTGAAGGAAAAGCTCTGTGATGGAAAAAGCGTGAATCTCACTGACCCTTCTAACGGATTTCAGAGCCAGGAGTAAAGCTACAAGGTACAAACTGCAGCTCAGCTTTGTGAATCGGTTCGAAAGGTGGTTTCATGAGTTGCGCCAAGACTGTGTTAAGCTGCCATGGTAATGATGGGTATCTAATTGGAGGGAAAACTCTGAATAATCATTTCAAGAATTCCTTTATCACTCTCTGCAACCAAAGAGATGGATGATTTGGTCTCCTGCGATATCTTGAAATGGCCGCCAGATGCACTTTGACAGATGCATGAGAAAGGCCTGCTAGATATAATAGATAAGAAGAACTTGCTCTGGAGAAGAGTGCAAGGGGTGGAGAGATTGTGTCAAACACCATTGGCAAAACCTTTTCCACTTCGCCACATAATTTTTATTTGTGGAAACTGCACAAGAATGGGATAGGATATCTCGGCATTCTTCATTAATGTTTAAGGACAGAAATTCGTGCTCATGACGCTCCATGCCGACAAGTTCAGCGAGGCCAACTGGGGATGAAGAACTTGCCCCCTGTTCATGGAAATCAAATCTTTGATTAGAGGAAACTGCACTCTGGGAGTCACTGATAAGTGAAGGAGGTCCGAGAACCAGAATTGTCTCGACCATGCAGGGGCTATCAGAATTAAGGGACACGGTTCCGATCTCATTTGTCTGAGCACCTTTGGGATCAGCGGAAATGGGGAAAATGCATATGCGAACATCCCTGTCCAACGCAGCTGAAGAGCTTTCCCCCAAGATCCTGGCTGAGGGAATCTGCTTGCAAACTGTTTTCACTTCTTGTTGTTTCAATTGGCAAACAGGTCCAGAGCTGAAGTGCCCCATAAACGAAAAATTCAAATGAGTTGATCCTCATTCAGTTTCCATTTGTGAGAAACAGTTGCCGATCTGCTTAGCGAATCTGCTCTTATGTTCTGTATACCGGGAACTTGTTGGACTTGCAGAGAGATATTGTGTGCTAGAAGCCATTTCCACATTCGTGAGCTTGTGCTGATAGGGGCTTTGATCTTGTTCCCCCTTGTTTTTTTAAATAAAACATCGTTGTTGTGATGTTTGTTCTGACTAGTACTGGTGAATCGTGAATCCTGGGGAGGAAGACTTGGAGGCCCAAGAACACCGCTTTTAGTTCCAATAACTTGATGTGTAACTGAGACTCTTGTTTGCTCCAATGTCCTTAAATTTCCAGGTCTTGGAGGTGCACTCCCCATCCTTGTAATGATATGTTGTCATTATATAACTGGAAGATTGAGGCTCGAAGATTAGCCCTTCTGATAAGTTCTGTCTTATTCCCCACCATGACAGCGCTTCCTTTATTTGAGGATTGATGAGGATCCGGTCCTCGAAGGAGCCTTTATGTTGCACCCATTGAAGGTCTAGAAGTTCTTGTAGAGGCTGCATGTGAAGGCGACAATTTGGAACTAAGGGGATGCAGGATAACATCAACCCCAACAAGGATTTGAATATCCTTACTGAAGTGGACTTTCTTTTTTTTAGTTATGAAGTCAGTTTCAAAATCTTTCGGATGCGTTCCTCTGAAGGGTAGGCTTTTGCTTCGCTGGTTTGCAACAAGGCTCCTAGAAATTGAAGAGACTGGGACAGAATTAGAGTGGATTTTTCTATGTTTATCCGTAACCCCAGAATGTGGAAGAGAGTCATGCAACATTCCAAGGATTCTCAAGTTTCTTGGTACAATGCACCCTTTGTCAACCAATTGTCCAGATATGGATATATCTGATGACCTTTCTACCTCAGATTCGCTGCGACTGGCGCCATGCATTTCGTGAACACTCTTCGCACGGATCAGAGAAGAAAGAGTAACACTTTGAATTGGTAGTGATGCCCTGCCACCACAAATCTGAGATACCATCTGTGTTGTATGTGGATTTGATTATGGAAGTATGCATCTAATAGATCTGAAGATGTCATATATCCCCCTCTGCTCAGCATCATCAGAATTTCTTGAAAAGATAGCATACGGAAAGATTGTTTCCTGATGAACTTGTTCAAGCCTCTGAGATCCATTACCTGTCTCTATTTGTTTGACTGCTTTTTCCATATGAGGAAAAAATGCGAGTAGTGTCCTTTCCCTCGCTCTTGAAGAGGAACCTCCTCTATTGCTTCTTTTACAACAAGAGACAGAATTTCCACCTTGAAGGCCGAGAGATGTTGCTGTGAATGAGAGGTCGATCTGGTGGTTTGCAGAGGATCTCTAGGGTGTGACCCTGACGAATTATGCCTAGCACCCATCTGACCGATGTTATAGAGAGCCATTGATGGTAATAGGAAGAGAGGTAATAGGTCTGAGGGCCGCATAATGGCGAGGTTGTTGGCGCCTTGGAATTGTCACTGTCTTCGATTGGTGTCTTGCAAGTTTCCCATTGCCGATGGCTTTCGCCTGGACTGTTGTTGGTAAGACATGCTTGAGGATCAAAATTGCTGAGTATTTGCATACTGACGATACCCTTGCTGATGGTATGGCTGGTACCTATTGGACTGATAGGACGATCTCTGTTGATAGTGTCCTCTTGATCCTCTGCCACGAAAAGATTGAAATCTGCCTTGTTGCAGTGAACCTAATGCCTTCGCCATGTCTGTATCTTTTTTTAATACCCCGCAGGGCATCATCAACATGGATGCCAAATACATTTTTGCAGTCGAAGGGCATGTCAACTATCTTGGTCTGAACTTCCGGCCTGAATGAGGTAGCCTTAAGCCATTCCTGCCTACGAAGCGCTACAGCTCCTGACATTTGTCTGAAAGCCACTGCTGATATATCCATGGCTATGTCTATGCATTCTGAGGCTGCCCTAGCCCCGTCTTGTAAAATTAGTGTAGGCTCTTCTTTCTTGTCCTCAGGTAGATGTGATAAAAGAGGAGCTATATCCGACCACATTTGCCTATTGAAATGGCTAATTATGGCGAGCGCATTTGATGCTTTGATAGAAGTTTCTGCCATGACTGCAAAGTATTTGCCTGTTCCATCAAGTTTTCTGCCTTCTTTGTCAGGGGCAGCTGAACATGTAGAAGATGGATTTTTTTATCACCTTTGTGCGGCTTGCATCACCACAGACTCTGGTTGAGGATGACCAATAAGAAATGCCGGAGAAGACTCAGGAGCCCGGTGCTTCTCTATTCTGGGAACTGAGGCTGCGACGGAAGCTGGATTCCTCATAATTTTCAATCCCTCCTCCCATATATAATTTACCATGGGGATTGTCCTTATTGATTTCCTGGAATATTCTTTAAAATCATATAGGAAACACTCCATTTCCTTAACTGGAAAAGGAAGATCGAATCTCTTAGAGGCTTTTTCCATGAGTTCGTGGAATCCCTTTGGTGGAGATGTCGCTGGAGAGGGTGACGGCGATGGAGAAGACGGAATAATGTATTTGTCCCATTTGTCGCCCACTGGATCATCTTGGATCAGTTGTCCTTCCTCAGGTTGGTATTCAACCTCACTGTCAGCTAAGACATCTCTGATGGTAATGACCCTTGGAGTGTGCACCTATTGCACCAGAGGCGGAGGTTGCGTAATCTGAGCCTGCGCGACAGGTTGCTGCTTACTTGGAGCATCCAAGGAAGAGGCATTACCCTCAGGGAAGCGACAATAGTAATCGTTGTTCATGCTCTTGAGATCTGATACAAGTGATGTTGGCATGGACAGAGACTCTTCCTGACACTAGGTGCATTATCCTTCTCCTCTTCATAGTCGTAGGATTGTTGAAACGACTCATATATTTTTGAACCAGATAGAGGTTAATCTTTAAAAAAGAAATCCTCCTGCACTTCTTGACATTCCTCCTCATCAGTGTCCTGACTTTTAATTTTCAACTGGGAGGGACTGTATGCAACCCCATATGGACTTTCCTCTTCAGACTCCTGCATCTCAAGAAGATTTGACGGAGGCAGCAGAGATATTTTTGTCCAAAAAGTGAATTCTGAATTGCCTGATCACTCCGTCCACTAGCCCGTCGACAGTGGCAACCTCTTAATGGAGATTGTCGTGAATGATTTCTTCAATGAAAATTTAAAAGTTGTCGACGGAGCGATCGTTGCCAAAATCGACGACAGTGTCAAAAAAGTAGTCATCGACGGTGTCGTCTCTGTACCCGTCGTCAACGGTGTCGTCAATTGCCCAACCATCGATGGTGTCGTCTTCGTAATCGCCGTCGACAAGGCTGTCGTCGTTGTAACTGTCGTCGTCAATAACACTACCATCATAGACGACGACACCTCAGTTGACGAAATGCTCGTAGAAATTCTTATCTTCGTCAACGGATCCGACGACAGAGCCCTCGTCTCTGAGGTCATTTTGAGAGGAGTATGAGGCAGTGAAGAGAAAGATGAATCCTTTTCCTTTGCACTCCTTAGGGACGTGCTTTGGATAGAGGCAGTATAAACAATCCTAAGAGAAGAGCCTGCCTTCCCACACGATCTACAGGGTCTGAACAACCTCTTTTTAGAGCCTTCAGACATTTTCAAGTAAACTTGAAGAAAAGACAATACCTCAGTTCCAGAAGGAAATGCTGTAAAGTAGAGGTTGAAAGTTCAACCAAGGGAACAGACTGAGCATATCTCAGGGAGACTCCTTCTCACACGATGGTGGTTGGAAATCTGAGGTATGATGGCTCTGCTGGAGAGTGTGATCTCAGGGCTGGTGTCTCATTGGCTGGCATTTGGTCCACATAATGATGATACTGGGATACCAAAGTCTATAGTTATCTATAATATCTATGCAGTTTTTTTCTCTTACTGCTATTTTCTTTACTTTACCATGAGACTCCCACCATGACGATGGTGAAGAAACTAGCATGTGAATCTATGAAAGATTCAATACTGGAAAACTGGAGTTCATGTAAAGCACTCCAATACATTTGGGTTGAGTTTGCCCTATATAAAACTGCATAAAATGAAGCTTCCGAGGTCATGCTGGGCATGTCCTTTCAAAATGTCCAGCAGGCCCAGTCCACATGCAACAGGCTTCAGACCTGCCTAGTCTGTTAAGGCTGATACACCTTACATTTGCCAAGGCCACCCCTTCCCCTAGAGCCAAATGACTTGATCCTTTACCATTCCTAGAGGACTCTGAGCCTAATGCTTCAATGTATTATTACTGAAATTTGTGAAGGCATCTGTGATAAAGTTTGGGAGGTCACTGCCAGTGCACAGAGGGCACTGGCTTCCATAGATGCAGAGAGGAAGAAGGGGGAATGGACCGCAATGTGGATACTTCTTGTGCCACCAAAACTTATTACAGAGGGCCTTTGATTCTGCACAGCACACACAAAGTTCATGGCCTTTGGTATAGTGGTTTTGCTTGCATACTACAATTCGGTCATGGACTAGATCCCCTAGGTTACACCTGCTAAATAATGGACAATGGATTCAGCAGCAACTATCCTAAATAATTTTGTTAGTGGTGTGCGATTTCCTCATTCATTAGCTCTTTACAAGTCTAGTATTGGAGTAGTGTCTTAGTGGCCCTCTGGGTTTTTCAGAGGCAGTGGCACAGGGATTCTTTGGCTTCAAAAGATGGCAATCTTCAGTTTCATTTTAATATTATCCATTTCATCTAAAGCAAGGGACGTTTGAGGGGTCATACCATCATAAATGCTAAAAGAATTGTGGGTGTTGTCATCACTTGGGTTCAATAGGCTCTCAATTGGTATGGCTCAGCTGTGCTTTAATTGAGACATTTTGACTCGATACTCAGATAATCCTTCTTTTCTCCCAGAACTTGGATTCCTCTAAAAGGTGAGAGAAGATTGTGGTCAATGGTGAATAATCAATGGAAGGGTCCATGCCAGAAGCATGTAGATGGCCATACAGTCATACATGTAGACTGTTTTGTTTTTTATGAGTGGATCATCCCTACTGTCCATGGGTCAACAAGAATGGGTTTTTGCAAAATAGTGAATACTACTGATGGCCTTTAGAGATAACAGCTGATTTGTCCTTATTGTATCACAGTCAAATAAAATTCCAAACTTCTGTACTCTCACTTAAGGATAGCATTCGGCCAATCATGGTAGAGACCTTTATCAAAGTGATTCTACTACCAAACTAACAGCAGCATCTGTCTCTGGCCAAGCATGCAAGGTATGTGTCGACTACTTGAAAGGCATGATGAAAAGACCAAAACCCTCACTCCTCTAGTTTTCAAAATTGGAGACAACCCCCTTCCCTCTGGGTAATCTGACTAGACTTAGAGCTGCCAGGAGACACTACAACTCTCATATCTTTAGATGTAAGCCCTCACACATTAAATCTTCCCTGGATGCTTCTAAGAATGAGCCAAAACCTCTATACTCAGAAACTGAGTTACTTGAAGCTATAACTGTGGTTACTCTGATGTAATGCAGAGAACCATTAGCACGGAGCATGTTAAACATCTGCATCTGCTACTCTACTGGACCAATCTGTTGAACTCCTTAATTTTGCAAGGTTATTTTCACCACTTCTTGAAAACCTGTCAAGTGTCTCCCCGCTTGAAATAACCATGGGCCTGATGCCAATGACCCAAATACCCTCCATCCTGTCTCAATAATTCCCTTCCAAGGGAAGATGATAGGAAAGCCGTGCTCTGCTTCTTTGACTCAGGTAACTCTTGCCTATGCCTACTTGTGCTTCTACATCTTTAGGCTGCCTTCAATACAGTTAACCACCAAATTGTGATTAACAGCTTGAAAAAACAGATTGGTACTGAGGGGTTAGTTCTAAAATGGTTGACTTATTTGTTGAACCAGTCACAAGAAGTACAAATTATGTAGCTCTTTATCAAGCAAAGTCGGTCTACAACAAAGGGTCCAGGGGAGCTCTCTGTTCTGTTCCCAACTCTGTTTAATGCCTATCTGAAACCACTTGGAGAGGTTTTCAGATACCCTAGGATTCTTTATCATCAATATGAGTACGATACTCAGACGTAGCTTAAAGGTTCATCCTCCTATAACATCTACCTACAGCAGACTGGACAGAAAAGGATGCCAACCACCACCTAAAACTGAACATAACAAAAACAGAAATTCTATTAATCTCAATTGAAAAAAAATCCAGCCTTCATGTAAAAGTGTGGATGGAATCTTTTTGCTCGCTGGAATGTACTTTGGATACTGTGAAATATGCAAACCCCTGCGATGTATCCTTGACAACTGGCTTAACCTTCAGAGGTACAACTTTGCTATGGCTAGGATCACTCGCCACTAATCAAGACTGCTTTGGGGCATCAGCAGGACATCCGGTAGTTCTTTCCTGTTTGGAACGTAAAGTCTGTAGTCCAGGCAGTGGTTCTTTCCAGAATGGACGATGATAATTTTCTCCTCTCTGGACTCACAAAAGTTCATCAGGTACCACTCAAGGGTGTGCCCCACACACCGGTCTGCCTTGTTTCAGGAGACAAGAAATGATTCACATGATGCATGCCTTCTCACTCTTCAGCCTTCTCCTACATCGCAGCCAAGACCTGGAACAAGCACCCGGTGAACATCAGACGCTCCCCGCCCCTGCACATGTTCAGGAAGGACCTAAAGACCTGGCTCTTCGACTGATCCGGAGCTGCCCCCCCCCCCCCCATGCGCCTAGAGACCCTGGCGGGTGAGTAGAGCACTTTATAAGCACCATGACAGATTGATTGATTCAATGGCTGTCCACTGAAACAAGAGCACAATTTAAGACTGCATGCACAACTCGCAAATCCCTTCACTACTCCACTGCTTCCTATGCGCTGAGAAACTGAAAATCTCTGTTGCTCAGTGGTGGTTGAGTTATGCAGCATTTCTTCTTCTGAAGTATTCCCATATTGAAGCAAGAATGAAGGACGAAACAGCCCTTCTCAGGGAGTGGAACAAGGATAGGGAATTCATTCCAACCAGTTTTTTACATGACCCCTTGTCATGCCACACTGAAAAAGGAAATCAAAATTCTCTTATTACAAAAACACTTTGACTTAGACAGTGAAAGATTCTCCCAGCTCCACTGCCGATTTTCTGCTAATCTATTCTGAGTGTATTATTTTGATTTTTAGCTCATTGTATGTTTATTGTTGTCCGTAACTGAATTCTTGCTCTCTTGTAAATCACTCTAATACCCTTAGGCCACGTTCGTGTTACAGGACACTCCAAAGCAATACATACAAATAAATAAATATTTAACTAAGTTTGCCCCTGCAAATTCCCGGTTTGCTTGAAAAAACTCAGGGGTTGATTATGAGTTTGGCAGCGCAGGAGCTGATTGCCATGTCGATATCCCGCTCACGCACCACTGAACCAATGCGAGCACCATCCGCCCGATTACGAGGCTTGTTTTGGCAGTCCCACAGCGGCGCCTCTGAAAATGGGCACTGCAATGGGAATGCCAAAAACAATTCCGCCCAAATTGTAATTGGGTGGTCGAACTGCCGGTGTGGCGGTGGCTGGACCACCACCTTCGCATCCTCGTGAAAGGAGCGCCAGACTCGTAATTAGGCCCTCAGTCATCAAGAGCATCAATGAAATATCATGGGTCAATTAACTTACATTTTCTGTTGCACAGGTTTAGATGCTGGTGACAGTCACGAATGGGTGCATCTTAATCCAAACAGTTTCCATGTCAGAGTCATCTGAGGTGGCATTTATGAACAAGTACTACCAATCAGTGGCGTTGAAGAAATGTGCACACAGTAGCTGCCACCCTCTGTGGCAAATTTTAAAACAATAAAGTTCTTATTTATCCTAACTGCTGTATTATGCTTTTATATAGGGTGGAACTGCTTTGTTTAATCTACAAAATAATTCATTTACTTTATATTGTTAAGCACAAAAACATAAAGGACAAAACGTTACATAGCTTTCTATAGATAGCTTCAGATCTTGCTGTATAAATATTCTAAATGTATTAGGCTCTAAAATCACCCTGAAAAGACAAAGCATATCAATTGTCAATGCACTTAAAGACAAGTCTAGTATTCATATTCTATCAGGCCCAGCTATAATTACCTCTGGACTACACATAAGCCCTAAGGGCATGTATGTCTGCCACATGGCACTGTAATAATTTGCAAAAAATTGCTTCTTTTGGGGTTTTCAATATTTACCACCAACGAATCCTAAAATGGGAAAAACACTCATTTGAGTGCTCCCTACATTAAGGATTCGGTAATTTACCGAATCGGTATTTAAGAATTCGGTAATTTACTGATTCCTTAAATTACCGATTCGATAAATTACCAAATCCTAACATTAGGCCCCTACATCTGAAAAGACTAATACCGGTCGGTAACGGCTGAAATTCGGTAATTTCGTCCGTTACCGACCGGTTTAAGGAGACCTACATCTGGCCCTTAGTGTCTAATTGTGATTCAAGGAGGGCATGAGCTTAGGCAAATAATTTATTCTACCACTAACAACTGAAACCTGAACATTTTTAAACAGTAAAAATATTTAAGAGTACCACAATATAATACCACAAATAGACTGTTGAGACTAGCACAAAGAGAAACTTAAAAATGAGAAACCTGCACACGTAAGTTTACTCTTTAATTTTGAGTAAATGTACTACTTTGTGCTGTTCTCCATTTCCGACTGCAAAGCCACTCAAAAGTGTAGACTTTCAAGTCACCAACCACTGAGTAAGTCCAGCGCCACACATGGCCACCACAGATACTCCAAAACTATTCCATAGAAAATTATGGAGGCAGGAACTTAAAATGGAACTCCATAGCAAATAATTTTAAAATAAATTAATTTATTTAAACTTTAAAAAAAATATTTATACATTGAACTGAATGTTAATAAAATTATATATAAATAAAAAAATACTTAATTATAAAATATTTTAGTAAGTTTTTTTAAATGTATTAATTAATGTAATTATATTTTTAAAATATAATTAAATTAATCTAATTTTATATGTAAAATTTTATAATTTTAACATACAAGTAAATACACGCATTTACTTTAGGTGTGATTTTTTAAATCAAATATTTAAAGATTCAATTTCAATTTGATTGAATATATTTAAATGAAATACCTATAAGATTCATAATTAAGTTAATAGTATAAAGTTACTACTAGTAATTTTTCACATGTAGGTGGAGTTTTCCACCATTATAGCAGAGAACTCCATATAGTTAAGTATAGGGACATTTTTTTAAAGTGTGTTCAAATGTAAATTTAAAAAACTTCACCACTATTAACTTAATTTTGAATGATATATTTAATCTTATTATATTAAATGAAATTGTTTTAAATATTAAAATTCACACTTAAATTAAAATGTTTATATTTACTTATTTTGCATTGAAAGGTATAAAGAGCTATGTACAGAACCAATTAGTGGTATAATAAAATGAAAGTCAAATTTCTTTTTTTTTTTAAGTTTAAAAAAATATTTTAGCATAACTAACATTTATTTTGTATTTCCATACTTTTAAATTAAATGTATACATGTTTTAAATAAGTCAGAAGAAATTAATGTAAATTAATGTAGTTCAATATTTGTTTTCTATGGCGTTGTAATTTAAGTATGGGCCTCCATTATTTTCTATGAGAGGTTGTTACAGTTTCAGTAGTTGACCACTTGTGGTGCTGTAATTACGCCAGGTCTGAGCTGGAGAAAATATACTAATGTTTTTGATTCTTTTAGGTCTTTTGTAACTTTAAGTTGTGCCGTTTTTGAATTGGACTTCCCTTACTCTTTGTGGGTGAATGTTTCTCCATCCATAAAACTCTTCTTATCCCCTCAAACCTCTACTCACTAAACCCTGCACATTTAATAGTAAGCATTACCATTTCGAGTCACTCCATGCTTATGGCTTATCATGAGCATAATACAGAGAATCCTCAATACATTAAATGTGTGTTCACCATATGTTGGATCAAAACTCCCATAAATGTGAATAGTAGAAAATGCCACTACAAACAATTCAACACTACACAAAAACATGCAAAAAATGACTTCATTAAAATAGGTGAAGTTATTTTCCATAAGAAGCTATGTTGGAATAGGATGGATAAAATAAAGTCAACATTTCTATAAGGTGATATGGGAATAACAGTAGAGATCATTGATATTGTGCCAATGCTTTCACTTTCTGAGAATAACACAATGCAAGTTAAATTCACAAAATTGAATTAGCAATTTTATCAAAATACCCATGTTTTGTAACAAAAGCTAAAAATAATTTGTGAAATCCTCTATCTTCTACCGCTGTAAATAAGTTGTAGATGGCCGAGTCACTGAAATCTAGAGAAGGATTCAATATGGGTCATGATATTGCTTGCCATCAAAGTGGAGCATAACAGTGCATAGTTTTAGTTTCTTACATCCATGCCAAGGAACTTGTTTAAGATGATAAGAGTCAGCAGCAACATGAAAGTAATTAGGATGACTATGCATTGTGGTAAGCATAAAACATAAGCTGCTTGAAACAGAGGTGTGTGATGTTTTTCTCCACATACTGGTATTCATGATTTACATCCATCACACTGAACAGGTCACACTGATGTCGGACCACATTGATCCACCCACACATTTTAAACAGTTCTAAAGATTAGCAGCAGAGTAAGCTGCAATATCAATGCGTACTGTGATACAATAAATAAGACATTTACAATGCACAAACTAATGCCAGATACATTTTTAAAAGACCTCCATTGGCTCCCAATCAGGCAGAGAATTAAATTTAAGGGTCTCTGCATCACACATACGACCTTGTACGGCCAAGCGCCAACCTACATCAAGGACAGCATTGTTGCCTATGTTTCCAGCAGGACATTGCGGTCAGCAGAGGCCACCCTTCTGGCCTGCCCTCGCTTCAAACCGTCCTCCTTGGGAGGGCGAGCGTTCTCAACCGCTATCCCATTGGTCTGAAATAGCCTTCCAGTGAGCCTACGCAAGGAAGTGAATCTCCTTCCTTTCAGGAAGAAGCTTTAAACCATGCTCTTCCTGGAAGCATGGGGCACGACCTAAGCAGCCTTCCACCCCCTTCTCTCCACTTAGTTCAGGTTCGCCCTCCGAAAGCACTTAGAGACCTTTGGGTGATAATGCGCGCTACAAATCAAAATTACAATTACAATTACAAACCACTTACCAACCAGGTTTAATATCCATGCTTTTAAGAAAAGTGCTCAGAAATAAATATTGTTTCTTTATAGATGTAGCAAGTCATGCCTTTCAAGATTTGATGGTACTCGTGGCACTCCTATCAAATTTTACAATAATACCACATTCCTAAATAATCGAATTTGATCAAAATACATTTAAATAAGTTGTATCCTGCAGTAATTAGCAGACAAGAAAACAATGATGGCTCGAGTCCTACCTGTTTGGCTGAGTTGCGAAGTACTCCGACTTTTCCTGGACAAGCCAACAATTGCCACCATTTTTGCGCCGATGCTGGAACGCCTCTTCTTGCCTCCGGTGCCCACACTGCCCACAGCTGTATCCGACTGACTGCCATCATTCTTCTCTAAAATATACATGTCTCCTCCGATGCTGGTGCTTTTAGTCATGTTCTTTCCTGAGGCACCCATTTGTCTGCTTTGCATTTTGGATGTAAAGACACTGTCAGCCGGTGGAAGAGTACACAGCGCACACAAAATAAAGAGGGGGAAAGACAGAAAAGGACAGGATTCAGATGGAAAATTTGGGAAACTTGATGGAGCAAAGCATCTATGCCACACAGGTATTTGCCTTGTTCTGGTGGTAGAATGGAAATAGCACCTTCCAACACACGAAGTTGTTCAATATACCCTTTTCCAAATAGTAAATACTAATATGCACTTAATATGCCAAACTGAATGTATTCCTTAGCTGCAGCAACTACTTCAAATAGCAGCAAAGGAGCTAGGCTCTATAACTAAATACTTTTTTGTAAAGCGCTTCTAAGAGACCAAACGTTCAGTTGTCATGTAGCTATGAGGTTACAACAATTTACATGTGCAAATGTTTCTCATTTATAGCAGTCATTTATATATTTGAAAAAAAATGTCTTTTCCAGAAACACTGGGTCATCCAATTATTTTTATGGTCTACCACCAAACAAGTGGCATATATAGTAAAGTAAAATGAACAAGGGAAACAAGATAACAGAGATAGCAATTGGTATTAGGCATGAATGTTACGTAATCTTTGCATTTCACTGATACATAACCACCACACACTTAAACATAACATTCCACACTGTTTCCAGCATTGGTTGCTACACTAATCCCCAATAAATAAGAAATGCTGTGCAGAAAGTTCTTTAACTGGATGAGGTCCAAAGGCTCACTCTGTTCAATGTGGATAGATATACGTCTGTCTGCGACCTACTCTGTTCAACAAGATACTCAGAGTATGCTTATACATGTGAGTGGTACTTAACAATTCACAAACAAAAGTGTATCTTTAACTGGTATGACAATGTATGGCGTAACAGCATAAATACCCTGCTTACACTATAAACTGTATTTTTTTTCATTTTTGTAAATCACAACTAAACTCAAGAAGGAGTAAGTGGATTGTACAACCAGTATAACATGGGGGGGGGAGGGGCGGAGTCGAAAGTCAAATGATTCAACAATATACTTGGCAGTGTATGGCGGAATTAATTCAGAGAATAGCACAATCAGAGACTAAGAGAATAGTCAAAGGAGGGAGGCCAATTCACTAATCAGAGTCAGTTTAGGCAAAGAATAAGAGGAGAGACAAGGGGTTGGGTGATGATAAAAGAATCAAGCGGAAGAGGTGTAATAAGGGAAACATCAAGAGCGAGACCCTGAGTAGGGAGGAGCCAAGACAGGGAAGCAGACGGTTGACAAGAAGGCTAGGCAGTAAGAGGCAATGAACAGAGCTGAGTCTAAGTGTTAGACGAGAAAGAGTGAAAAAGACAAGGCAAGCTGACGGTTGTTAAGTAAGAGGGAGAATGAATGGGCCCAAGAGCGGCATAGAAGGGGATATTATTGGGAGCACAAGCAGTGGGTATGTGAAGAAGAACAGGGCTGACAAATTTTAATCTAGAATTAATTGGAAGGGGTCTTTGAAACATCCAAGACCAACTGGCAACTACTTCCAAATGGACTGTGCTGCTCCAGAAAAGAACTCTGTGGCAGCATTGCAGGACTTGAATATTTTGTTTAAATTTTAAGTTTATCAATACTTCTTAAGTTATTTAACCAGCAGAGATTGTAAAAGGCCTTCAATATAATCTGGATACTGATTGTGTAAGGCCTTAAAATGCAAAGGATGACCATGTAATCCTCATAGAAATCTATCTTAAGTGATTGTTGCCTATAATGTGTCACTTCAAAAACTCCTTTAAGGGTGAATGGTAGAAGACTGCAAGTACTGTTTAAGGAATGTCTGGGTGTCTCAGGTAGTGTCCAAAATTGTTTTGCATTCAAGACATCCTAGAGATTTATAAACTGTCCAGGGACAGACCAGATTGGAAATCACGTTTGGCAAACAACTAGGAAACCTCCCATATAGGAGTTTGAGAGCCATAATGTTCCTTTTGCAGTAGAAATAAAATATCTTGGTAACTAGTGTAGGAAATAGAGTGGTTGTCAAACACTGACAGCAACAAGGAACTGGTATGAGCTACATCGATGTTGAGAAAAGTCTATAAAAAGGATATTCCTTTGGTGAAAATAAATTTTGATTGCAATATTGAATTAAGACTACCATCTCCAAGTAGACAAAAATTCATTAGGGAAAAACCAATCTAAAAGAAACAAAATATGAAGATGCAGACTTACAATGTCCATACCAATAAACTCTTTAGGCACTAAAGTAATGTAATTGATTTGTGTGTTGTCTCCTAAGACCTTTTACACTTAACATCTACTCAGAAACAGCAACTATATCCCTTCTGTTGGTGGTTTTTGTTGGTGTGAGGCCTGAATCTGTTATGTTCCACCTGTACTATACTATGACTGTGACAGTCTTTCTTTCTAAATTGAAATATGATTGTAAGCACAGGATATAACCAATCTCCTGGTTCTACTGTCGCTCCAACAATTGGGAAAAGATACCAAATGGGCCTTAAGAGTGAGAAGCTGATTGAACAAGCAGTTGCGTAAATTCAAAAACAACCATTAATTAATACTAATTTAAAAGGTTGTAGATATCAGGTCTGTCCACCATGGCATCCACTTTAATCATAGAGTCACAGTGAAAAACGAAAATCCTAAGGAGATTGAACACTAGGTACCAGTTGAGACCCCACAGGGCCCAAAACCTAGGACTGTATCTGAGATTCCAGTGTAAACTCATGTTCGCTCAAACTCAAGAGTTCAAAGAGAGGAGGACATTGTAGCACTGTTCTGATTGTTTCGATTGTGCTTGGTTTTCAGAGCAATATCCTCACCAACACTTTGTACAATGGTTGGCATAGAAAGGGTCATGCATGCTCTATGTGTGGCTAAGCCTTACAGTTGAGCAGTGGCCATTTCAGCAGAACGGCAGCTCCCAGGTTCTTATCCGACCCCTTCAAATAGAGTAAAGATATGTATTTGCTCAAATTCAGCAGCCTAGGTATTTCAAGGTCTACCCTGAATATGTTGTCATCCCTATTGAAGACTTGGAGCCTTGCTGCATTCAAAGGGTCGGTGCCTTTCCGGCAAACAGTTTTAGGGGGAAACCTAGAAGGATTTGTCGGCAGACTGATTATTCTATAAAGCCGGTAAGGCCCGGGAAAAGGCGTTTACAAATGAAGCAAGGCCAGAAATGCCACCGACTGTGCCCTGACGCTACACATGCTTTGGAGGCACCAGGCATGCCAGGATTGACACGCATTCTCCAATTTACATACTAGTCTGTCTTTGATTTCTGCCTTACAGATCAAATTAATAAGAACCGTGCCCATGTAATTCATGAGGGAGTCGGTTGGCCAGTGATTCTTAACGTAGCCGGTGTTCAGTCCAAGAAAAGAATGCAAAGGGAGCTACAAAATAGGGGCAGATTTACTAACTTTTCACTCAATACAGCTCAGCAGCCAAAGTTGCTGCACAGTGCTCCTTGAAAGGAAGAGACCAGACCAGTGCCATATTCCCCCTCTCTGCGATGATGCACTTTAAGAAGACATGCATCACCGCACACACCCTTTCACCATAACGCAAGGGTGTGTGCATTTATCAAGCAAAGGTTGTGCATATAAAGGAGATTTTCCTGTACAAAAACTATGTTTTAATACTTTTCCCACTTTGTATATGTGGTGCACAATGCAGCACATATGCAAAGTTGGAAAAATGTGGAGAATTTTAAACCTTGCTCTACAGTTACGCCTGCTTCGGGGAGGCATATGTTGTTGGTGCAGATCACTGTCTACTTATATTAGCAGAGAGGGATTTGCTTCAAAGCGCATGGGTAGTTGCATGGGTAGACCCATGGATCACCCAGTAGATGCAAAGTACAGCATAGAGTTACTCTGGCTAACTTCCCAATGCGTATCCTGATTTTCTTTGCAAAGTAAATACCACCACAACACTTTGCACGGGTTTTGCATCACACAAATAACTGGGCCTCGTGACTTGCACATATCCATCTATCTGTGCAAACTGCAGCTGCACCTCTGGGTATTTTATAAATTATGGCACATCTGTCCCTGAAGTCTTTTTGAGTTCATCCTTGCCAAAGTGCTATGGATTCACTATTAAACATATTCTAAAACAGTATGTAAAGAATGGTCAGATACGATAGTATGCAATATCCATAATGATGCTGCTTATACATTGGTTAAAATATGTTGCTTTGCTCCCTCATAGAGTTTTGTATTTGGAATTCTTTCAAACCTAGGCAATATCGTATTAATGCTGATGACTTTATTTATATAGAATGACGACATCTGCGGTATTTAGATTGCTATTGCTAAATAAATATTGCACGATAGCACTCCGGTTATTCGCCCTTTCGAAAGTTCTGATGAAACTTTGCAAAGAAAAGGTAAAGAATTCTAATAAATGTTCTATTTCTAGGCACTTTCTCTGCTGATCTACTAGCGGATGTGAACAATAATAGCATTTAGAGACAGCTAAGACGCAGACAGAAGCGTTGCCATGGAAACCATGCTTCAGGCCGTATTCAGATGCATGAACCTGTCAGTGTGCATCAAAAGGAGACACTGCATGAATGAAATTATAATGACTTCGCCTCAAGTCTAACCTAATCAATACATAGCAGGGTGATCTATTGTTATCTGTGTGATACTACTGCCTAAAACTATTACACCACATCAATTAATACAAAATACGCAGATTTGATTATATACCTTATTCGTAAAAGATAAGTTCATCACTGGGGTGCTGAAATGGCAGGGATCTTGCTAGGGACTCTAGCTCCAAAATGGAAAAAAATAAAGAAAATGTTTGACATACGAGTGCTTTAGATGGGTGAGAGAGGAATGTGGAAGTTATAGCATCGAAACAAAGAAATCAAAAGTATCTGCTCGGAGAAAAACTCAGAGAGCTAGAGTTTCAATATCCATAAAAACAAGCAATGTAGAGAGAAATTCGGCTTTAGTAAGAGCTCGGTAAAGGGATTGATTTAGGAATGAATAGATGCAAAGAACCACAAGGAATGGGGGCAAGTTCTTTCTACTGTTTAAATGGTCTATAATGGCCAAGGACCTGTTCACATCGTTGGCAATTCAATTAAAAGGAGAACTGCTATGACAGGTAGAGACTGCTTCGGCAAAAATGTACCGATAAAGATATTTATCGAGCCCTTATTCGAAGAACATGGGCCTCTTCTGATTTCAAAAACCATCCGTCTCCCCCATAGGATCTACCATGCCTTGGCGAATCGGTGAGACCACTGCCTCCTGCCTCCTTTTGCCTTCCTGCGGTGAGCCTCAGTTTCTTTTGACTACCAGGCATCATGTCATTAATAAAATTGGGCCTATCCCAAAAATTTCGGAAAAAAAGATTTTCTTTCTCCCATCACAGTAGAGGACAGCTTGAACAATAGGTTTGGCGGATGAAATATTGGCTGATAGAAACGTTTAAGAAGCATATGAGGTACAGAATGTTAGGTGCCCATCTAAGGCTGCAAAGGCCCTGTGCTTTACCAGCACTATTAGGAATTACGCTTAACAATGCACTCTACTTCTCCTGTCAGACATAACGATGATTGCATTGTTAAGGCTTCAGAACAACAACTGAGAGCAATGAAATGAGGATGTTTTGAGAGCATCTTATGAATAGAGAGTGAGTTGCTGAATTTGAATTTAGAAACAAATATAAAAGGTTGTCTTTCCATAGCAGCTATATTGAGGGCACATTTCTAAAGCTTTCTCTAAATATCTGTTTTTCCACTTGCTGCTCCCATTTCATATGTAGGTTGATTGAACACATTTATGGACCGACTTCAGTGAAGTTTCAATGCAAATAAGCAGCAGAGGACTGACAATCAACATGATAAGTTCATTTGAAATTCCAAAGTGAACTCATCACTAATAGCATGAGGTGAGGCACTTTGATAACTTTTTGTAGACTTTTCATACGTATATATAACTCACATCAGGAAAAGGTCTACATTTCTGTGTCTCGTGCACTATGTTTTTATGCTGCCTGTCCCTGATTGTCCTAGGGTCGGATTGCCGTAGTGGGCATCGGGCATTTCCCCAGGAGGCTGGAAAGGTGGGGGCAGGTTTTGGAGCGGTGGGGGCCGGTTTTGTTACTGGTGGCTAGTTATGAAGCAGTGCTGACATATCAGCCCCCAGTAACATAAGCAGCAGTGCTGGGGATCGCTTTAGTTAAGAACCAGTGCTTTTACATTGTACCCTCGCCCCCCCACCCCCTCCACCCCCAGGGGCGATCCGATAAAATTGCTAGACCTGATTTGAGTTCTCAGTCTAGCCCGCCTGGGGTTTGTGGTCTGGAATAAGTTTGTTCTCATTTTTATCCCGTTTCCTAGTTTAATGTATTTTAGGGAAACTGTTATGTTATTTGTATTTGGCTTGCACACTATTCGCCCGGCAGGGTATCCTGCGCACTGAAGCAGGAGCTGTATTGGCCAATCCAGGGTTGGAGGATGGTGAAGATCTATGGCTTCAGTTTCTTGCAGAATTCAATAACTGAATAGGAGACTCTGATGTGCATGGACAGGCCATTCCAGGCTTTTGGAGCAAGGTAAGAGAAGGCACGACTGCCGGATCTGGTTCAGCAAATGTGGGAAGTGTCAGTGAGTAGGAGTCCGGCTGAGCAAATGTGTCTGGTATGTAGGGCCAATGGTGTGTAAGACTTTGTATGTGTGAGTGAGAAGTTTGAGGAGTGCTTGATTGTGGATTGGGAGCTAGTGGAGCTCTCCGAGATGCAGGGTGATGTGTGTGGGGGAGAAGTGAGGGAGACTCTGGCTGCTGAGGTTTGTATGGGCTGGAGTCTTTTGGTCAGTTGGGCGTTGATTACAGCTTAGAGTGCATTGCTAGTGATGAGGGCTTGAGTGACGGTTCTGTGAATGCAGATATGGAGCTATTTGATGGTCTTCTTGAGCAACTTGAGTGTGAGGAAGGAGGAGACCGAGACTACATTCACTTGGCCGATCATGGTTAGTTGGTTGTCGATTACTATGCCGTTTTTTTTTGTGTGGGTGTCAGGAGCAGTGTGGGTCCAAAATTGGCAGGCCATCAGATAGAGTCCCAGAGCAAGGTCTCTTTGCTGAAGATCACTACTTCCGTCTTTTCTGTTTTGAGGTTGGGGCACTTGGTTTTCATCTATCTGGAAACTTCTGTTATGCAGATGGATCAATGGGTGTTTGGAGTCTTGTTGAAGAGGGAGAGCATGAGCTGAGACTCGCCAGCATTGGATGTGATGTTGATTTTGTGGGCATGTTTGATGCTGAGATGTCAGGGTTACGTAGACGTTGAACAGAATGGTGATAGACGAGGACCCTTATGAAACTCTACAGATGAGGTTGATGGAGTGTGAGAAGTTGGCCTGGTATATGATGACCACTAATGTAAGTGGGCACCTTGCACCAGTCCACACAACCCATATGGTGATTTAAGAGGTCTCAGACAACCGTAGAAAGGTATCCAAGTGGTAGCCGTGGAGAGCAGCCTTCAGGCTTAGTCTTGAAGGAGTATAAAGCAACTTGTTTTTACCAGAAAGCAATCTTATAGTATAGATTACATGAAAGGAGAACCACACATAGTATTTATAAAAATATGTATTTATCACATAACACTATCTAGTACGTTACAGTATCTCCTACACGGAGATAGACACAAAGCACACAATACGTAAGCAAATAAATCCCAGTAAATAGCACTAATACACAATGGGCCCCGGTGGGGACCAAATCATATACTAAGAAAGTGGTATAAGTACAACGACTCGAGTCAGGACAATGTCAAGAGGATGTGGAATTGCTGGGGACCCACAGAACCACACAAGGTAAGTAGATAGCGACCCCACGGAGAGCGTGTGCAGTGTGCAAACACAACCGCGTGCTCCGTGCAAGTCTACGTGCAAGTCACAGTTGGATATTTAAAGATTAGGGACCCTTCCCAATGTACCCTGAAGGAAGCATGTGGAAGACAGAAGGTTGGAGAGTCACCCCACCCATTGATACTGTGGTACCCAAGTTACCTATCCCAGGGAAGCCGGGTGCATAGGTGTGAAGTGTCATTGGAAACCGTCGTCGAACCCAATGGAGGACTTCAGGAAAGTGCTCCTGTAGGAAAAGAAAGTGTCCGGAGGAATCCAAAAGTGGGTTCTTGAAGAGGAGTACTTGAAAGCAGAGGGGACAATGTCTATGTCCCTCAGGGTTGACCAGGAGACTCGGACGGTGGATGCCCTCTGATGTCGGGTGCTTCAGGGAAGATGGTGATGACCTTGACTCTGCAGCTGTGAGGATCAGGCGATACTGAGGACAACCAGGACCTGGATACAAGCTGTCCCACGAAGTGCTGAGGGGTCAGTGTCCGTTGGAACTACCAACAAGCCTTGGCAAATGTAGCCCACACAGGAAGTCAAGAAGGTGCACAGTTGGTACCAGCAAGGACCAGGAGACTCACCAAACAGGCAAGGAAGTCAGGTCAGGCCTCAAACAATCAGGGGAGCCCAAGGAAAACAAAAATGACCCTCAAATGGACACAAAGGCCAAAGGCACAGGAGTCACGAGAGAACCTCAAGCAGCTCGCCAAAAGAGGCAGGCCACGATTGATGCACACGATGTGGTGCGGCCAAAGCTTCTGGTCACTGGAGGTGCTTGAGGTTGTGGCTACTTGGAGCCCAAAGATCTTCTGGGAAAGATGTCAACAAGCCTTTGCAACTGCAAAGGGGACGCGGTACCCAGGGGTTTGGTTATTGCAACCCCCACAAGGGCTACTGTCCTCAAACTTGGTAAGAGGGTAGAGCAGGCCTCGGGAGCTCAGGAAAACCACCTCCTATGTTGCAGAGCCCACGGAGTCCGGAGGAGCTCAGGATCTGCAGGCCGGTCGACTTAAGGAGATTTCTTTGGATGTCCTTGATGCTTCACTGGCCTTGGAATGGCGGAACATGGCTCTCTGTACTAATTATACTTCTTTTTGATGTATTGCTGAACCAAGCTCTCACAACAACTGTTAAAACTGCCTGCAACAAGACCTATAGTGGGTGTCAGTGGGCCTCTACCCCAAGATAATGTCATGTACTCAGATATAATGATTGCATGATGGTGAGTTTAAATATAGTCACATAAAACAGATTTATTCAGATGTAGGTTAATTAGGCTTTCAATAGTTTGTATACTGCTAAGCAGGGGGAAATTTAATCTAGGCAGTAGAACAGACCTGATTACAACCAGAAGGAGGTTAAAAAGGATACTTTTGCTACCACGATCCTTCTTCCTAAATATATAGTCTACTCTCCACAGCTTTCTATGGGATCAAGATCTCTCCCAAATCGCGCTTAGCAAGTGCTTCAAATCACATATGACAGAGGTACTGCTGCTGTGGACATCAAGTCCTATTGTAGGGCATCTCAATGAGTGGTTATTAATGAATGCTGTTAGGATATTGAAACTGAACCAGCTTATGCCTCTGAGAAATGGACACGTCAGAGCCCCACAATTCAAACAACTACTATATTAAGGGAAAATGCCTCCCTCACTGCCCCAGCAACAACAGGTGGTGGTCCAAACATGGAGAACAACTTTACAAGCGATAGGCGGGGATAACAAACTTTTTGGGCAGATAACACTTTGGGCAGGTTCCATCTTACATCACGTGGCAACACTAAAAGGCTTCCATAAATGGGACGTGACAGGCATTTCCACGCCGGGGGACCTGATGGAGGGCACAACACTCAAAATATATCACATTCTACAGACTGAATACAATTTACATCATAGCCAGTTTTATTGATATATACAGATAGAGCATGCCCTGGTCTACCATATCACTGAGCTGGAGGAGCTCCAACAATAGAACCCTTAAGAACCGAAGTTACTCCTCGGCGTACTTGGGGACCACAAACTAACTCAGAACTGTTGCTCACTAATACGCCATATGCCTGACACCTTTGAGAGGCTGAGAGCCGCCTGGGAATATGACCTGGGTACTTTCGAGGACGATTAAAGGGCAGAGGTCCTATTATCTCCGAGGCACCCCGCTATAGACACATGGTTTCACCTCATCTAATTAAAATAGTTACAAAGAACTTACCTCTCGAAATACAGGCACCGACAGATGGGGGTCATCACCTCGTACCTCTGGCAACATACACAGGAGGGAGACATCCTACACACAATATGGGGATGTACAAGAATGCACTTATATTTGGGATTGGATACTCTCCTGCATAAGATGAGTAATAGGATACACAATCCTTCATAACCCTAAACTGACTCTCCTTCACATCACCACCAATGCTGATGGATCGAAGTTGGCATTGCTTTTGCAAGGCCTCACTGTGGATAAATAGGATATTGCGAGTCAGTGGAAGGCAATGGCACCCTTCCACTGAACCCCCTTCAGTCACAGAATGGAAGACCAGTCAGGACTCGTGCCTGAATGTGGAGCAACTAGTGTACGAGGCCCGTGGTGGCCCTGAAAAGTATGCAAAAATATGGTAGCGTAAGCTGAGCACAGGGGAGTCCTTCTCAGGCCATGGAATTCTCACACACGGGTTGGACATTGAAATTCACTTATATAGGGGTTCGTAGTTGTAAGCATACGTTCCGAATGAGATGAACAATTATGGGTTGTAACATGGGTTGGTGGTAGGGTATGCAGGAGGGGTGCCGGGAGATGCAGCGCCTTTGTTGTTTTATTGACATGTTATATATCTATACTGCATGTTTAGAAAAAATGGGTCATAAAAAAGATAATTTTGATCAGGTTTATACATATAAATTATTTTATCTTATGAAAGTCAGGTAGTACACTGTTTCGCAGATAACATTTCTTCTTGGTGAATAACCTGATGCTTCTATCAGCTCTCTTATATTTAGGTATACATGGCAATCTGTTTTTGAAAATGTACAGATATTATACTGCTTGGAGATTAGCTAAAGTTTGGGATTTTTAGAATCTGATCCTAAAGTGTCCTTGAGTTAGAGAAAATGGGGCAAAGGGAAATCTGGAATTATGGGAACTGTTCTTTGTTGACTAACTCTCTGCACATGGCTGACGATTTCAGCCATTAGTGTAATGTTAGCATATTCCATGAACTGAATAAAAGAGCAAGTTCCAAGTATCCAGGTTTTGCTCAGAAGCCCACATCCAAGGTAAGGGAGCAGAATACCAAAGGTGCGTAGTCTTTACTTCACCACCAGACACTTCCTTTCTCTTGTCTGACTCATCCCTGATTTCTCACTTTGTCGCATCTTTTCCGTCTTTCTCTTCATCCTTCCTTCCCCCTTTTATGTTTTCTCTCTCTTGCCCTGCATTACAGTCTGCGGAGTAAAAATAAATGCTTGTCCCCAGAAACCAGTGCAGGTGGGCTCCAATAAGGATCCACTGAGAAGAGATAGCAAACTGTATCCTGAAAAACACTTGATTTAATCTTAGTCTTTTAAATTGGCAATTGGCACTTGGTGACAATGGCCATTTGCGATACTCTCAATGTCGTCAAAGAAAGCACAAAATCCATATAATGCAGGCACAATAAGGCGTGGGGATTTGTAGGTACATGTTTGTAAGTATTATAACCTTCCCCATATACTATATGCAGGTTGCCAATCTTCGAATATTCTTCAGTAGTAGTACACAGAATGGGAGGAAGGCAGCTTCAGAGAACTATAAGAGAAAGCCTGCATGACTAGTGTGCAAACTGGATATTTTCCCAGTTTCAATATTCACACTGCATTGTTGCATGAATATATGCACATACATGCAAGTTGCTACAGGGTGCATTAAACATATTGAGAACATAAATATTCCACATGTAAGAAATGAAACCGGCAACAGGATGTATGCAAATGAATAATCCCAATTCACAAGGAGTTTGCTGTTACTAATTTTAATAGTAAGCTCGAGGCTCACTACTGTAAACAAGTTATAGACATGTATCCACAAATTCCCAAGCCTAAATGTGGCTGCAGTATATGACTCTTATACTTTGATGTCATTGGAACTATTGTAAAGATCTGGGTGATTTACCGACCAATTTAAATGACTGAGATGAATTTGTCTGTCTTTCAGATTCCAATTTACTACCCCTGCCAGACCAATTATGGAATTTTTTAACATTGCTCATTTCAAATTTCCTTTAGCTCCAAGTCAAGAGCACCTCAACCTCATATATCTGATCTCAAATTTCTTTTACATCGCATGAAAGATAAACTTTAGCTAATCTCTAAACAGAATACATTTGTAATACCTGGGGTAAACTAGGAGTAATCCAGGTTTACTCCTAAAATTCAAGAGTAAGCCTGTAGAACCACAAGCGTAAATCACGTCCACTCAAACAAAATCTTCGTGTACCAGGCACAAAGTAAATAAATGTAAAGTTTGTGAGAAGGGAATGTGTGGCTTCGGACAATACATATGTACCATCAGGTTAAACTAATACACACACACAAAGACGGTTTCATCTATAAGATCTATGTACATGGAGTGGAGACTACTAGCATAGGCAACACACAAGGGGGGCTTTCGGGATCAGTCACAGCATGTATGAGAACTAGAGAAGAGCCCCCTGATAAGAACTCCATAAAGAACTATGACAAGTTCCTAAATCACGAAAGCAATTTCCTGGGGAACTGAATCTATTCCCCATGTGTTTATGTTGATAGTTCCTCAAGGATGTTCTTATAAGAGGATTCAACTGCAGATCTATACTACCTTCGAAAAGAAATATATTTTACCTGACATCCGTTTCTGAGAATCTCCTTTGTAAATCATCCTTGCTCCTCCGTCTTTTCTCTTTGCCCTCCTCATCTTTCTTATGCTGGGGGCTTCCATCACCTCCTGATTCTTTGTTTTCCTCTTTACCGCAGTTCTCTGTGATTCCCTGCCCTTCGCGCTCCCTTTTTTCATTAACCCTTACTTCCTTCACCTCTTCCTTTACACCTTTCTGTTCCACCTCCTCCTCCTCTTCCTCCTCCTCTTCTGGTAGAACTTCCCCTTCCTTCCCTCCCACTGCTTTTTCACTTATCTCCCGTGACATTCTGATGACAACAAAAGATGGAAGGCATGCAAACAGAAAGAAAGAAAAGGAAATATTAAAAGAAAGACATGAAAAATACACATGCACATTAAGGCGGGATCATAACCCAAATATAAACAAATAAGTGACTGCCAACTTTACATCATTCTTCAGTAACCTTTCTAGAGGCTGTTCCTGCCTTCTGCCTTCGTGATAAGTGATGAATATATTTTGCAAGAGTTATGAAGTGACACCAGAGTACTCGTTAGACAGCACTAATAAGTAAGTGCTGTTTAGCCATATGTACAGCACCATTTTCGAGGTAAATTCTGCTTTAGATTGCCAGCTAGTACAATATTTTCATTTCCATGGGCACTAATTGAGAACTCTGAATGACTTTGCTCAAGATCAATATTGAAAACATGGCCTCTAAACAAATCTTGACTACAATATGGACCCAGCCTGGAATAGAATTTTAGACAATGAAATATCATCCAGCTAGCATTCTTCACCCTAGAAAACTTTCGAATACATGATTTCACTGGTAGTGGTTAGAAAGCCCCATTAAGCTTTATACAAGACCTTTTTTTTATCTCTGTGCATCAAAAAAGTAGGCCAACACTGAGGGTGGAGAAATATTGTGGTGGTTATGTTGCTGCCTTTGGAGCACGGTGACAATAGTTCTAATCTTGATTCCTCACCCTAGAAAACTTTCGAATAAATGATTTCACTGTAAGTGGTTAGAAAACCCCATTAAGATTTATACAAGACCTTTTTATCTCTGTGCATCAAAAAAGTAGGTCTACACTGAGGGAGGAGAAATATTGTGGTGGTTATGTTGCTGCCTTTGGAGCACGGTGACAATAGTTCTAATCTAATCTTAAAATTCCTGTGATCCTGGAGAAAAAATCATGTAATCTCCCTGTTTCTCATAACGTTAATGAAAAAAATATATTTTTTTTAAAAGTGGAATGTGAATAATAAGATGTCTCCTGGAAGTAAACCATCTTGAATTGCATCCCCCATCACCCCCCATCCCCCACCCGCCCCACACTAATCTACAATACCCCAGCTGAACGATATGGTGCTCTGTTCTTCCCGAGCAAAAATTGCATTAAATTAATAGCAATACATGCAATGCAATTTTTTAATAAACACATTTCAGTCTAGAGTTTTCACATTATTAAGACAAAAGTATTTGTAATTGTATAGAAATATCAACCATAATCACATTCCAAATCCATGCATTTAATCCCTTTACAACTATTATAAACCTAAGTTAAAAAATGTTACAAAAAACATTTATACAGAAAAGAATAAAGACACAAAACTCATCGACTTTTTACACTGATTCATAACACATTTCACAGCACTCAAATTAAAACTGAAATATGCGAAAAAAGAGCACTCAAAGTAAAAACAAACAAATGGTAATGAAATGCAGAGGAATGACAGAATCCCAAATATATTAAATATTCAAATGGCTCTGTTCATAACGATCATTTAGAATATTCACTAGATGTTATCATGGCTGGTCTCTGAGTCACACATAGTTTTTGGGGGAATATTGACAATCTATCCTATATTACAATCCTTGTTCTTGGTCCCTAGGCACGTCTTTACTATTTTGAAAATGACATATTCATTGAGCACCCATGTTAGCTAAGTGCCTATCACAAACAAGAAAATTAAACAGTTTTAGTGGAATGCTAAACTAATTATTTGAGTAAAAGCCCGTGTAACTTAATTTGGGAAAATCCTTTAAAAATGTTGGAAGACAAAAACCTGCATACTTCAGAATGGCGATATATCTTGTCCATGAGTCATTAGATATATGTCCGTCTTATTTTGGCCCTAGATACTGCTTCCAATTTCTCAGTGCCTTTACATTTTTTTTCAATCAACAAATGTTCTTTTTGCGAAGTATTTTTCATAAAATGTACTTGTGCACCCATTTTATAAATTCAACAGTATATTCCTGCATGGGAAGCTAACAGGGTGTTTTTCACATGTTTACCGTAGTCTTTTAAATGGCTTCATGAGGTTTAGTTCAACTGGTGAATTACCCTACAACCACACCGTTCTGTAGATTAACCTATACCTACCAGCTTTCGGAATACCGTAGCCCCTGTGCTCTTTTCTTCTGTATTTGGAAATACTTTTGCACAGGAATCTCCCTAATCTTTCTTTACCCTTTCCTTAACTCCTCCAGGGATAACCCTTGAAGGACGAATTTATTTGGGATTTCATGATTTCTAATATTCTTGATATAAATTATCATACAATGTGTATCATCGGTTAAACGGAAAACGGGGCCTTTTACAGCCATCTGAGAAAGTCACCAGGCTCTCACCTTTTAGCGTGAGAAGGAACATTATTCATACTTCCTCCTGAATTGCAAAGCAACAAATATTTAATTTCATATCAATGCTCTATATCACTTAAAATATTTATTTATTTACCAAAAGCCTAAACTTTCTCAACATCGAGTATACTCGATGTATCCCTTCCTTCTGAACTGGCAGTTTTTTTCGCAACAAACTGGTCCATGCACATGTCCAATACAATAGAAGTGTAATGATCCTTCTTATCGAAATTCATCTAAAAAATACATTCGACTGTTTGCAGGCTAAATAAAAGGAATAGTGACAATTCTGAGGTCTTTATTACTTACCTAATTTTTCGGTTCCCTCTCGGCCGCTCCGACTGCACGGACATGTAGCTCGTACTGCTAAAACGCGAAGCACTGCTCGTCCTGGATACAGCGGACACATCACTCACATCACTGTCTGAAGACTTGTTCGAAACATTGTCTCGCTGCAGTTCCCTTCCAGAGCGATACTGTAAACGCACAATCAAACAAATAAGCTATCAGAGAGATAATCAAATGTGCACCAATCGAGCACAATGGCTGCACAAAGATTGAGATGGGGCATGCATTTTCAGAGGAGAGGCACAATTGATGATGTGAAATCCCAAAACAAAGCTAACAACCTTTCACAAAATCAACGATTGTTTCAATTTTCTAATCTTGTGGCAATGATAAGAAAATAACAATAGTTTCTTTCTATGCTTATTACGTTCTTACTATTTTATGGACATAAGAATGATTTGCATATAGCTGATCCTAATCAGAAGTGTCATGGTGGGCAAAAGAATGATGTATTGGAATACTACCCAAGTGCCAGTGATTAGATTAAATGCACACATTCCACCAATCACTTTTTGTGTGGTAGATGTAATGCCCTAAATGGCAAGGGTATGCCTGGACATGAGCACCATGCTCACTGTGTTACTGGAACCAAGCTGCACCAACTGAAGAGGCCCAATCAGGCTAAAACCGTTGTTTGGATGCTTGTGTTACAGTTCAGAAAGGACCTGGCTTGGCAGTTTGAGATGGATTGTTCCTATTGAAGCAGGATCAAGACTGATTTGCATATGGTTGAGTCTAATCTAAGGAGGCATGTTTGGCAAAGTGACAATAGGTTGAAATGCGACTCCAGGCGACTGCCAGCAGATAGACTAATTGCAAGCATTCCTCCCATCACCTTTTGTGTGTTTCATAAAATTAGCCAGAGCCAATTCACAGATCCTGCCATTAACCCCCAACAAATGTTTACAACCTTCACTTAGCCCACATTAGATCCTCACAAATCTCCACTATACCCCAGGGTCATAGTAAACTCTCCCCCATCCTTAGCTAATGTAATAGTAGAATCAATCTATCAATCTCCTCAGTTTTACCTTGATATTATCTTGGAATGTACATATTAACACATCCACTCATTTCCATTTCCTCATCTTACCTCAGACCTGTGGGGTTAACCCTGCCAGAAAAACCTACCTAGCTATCTGTTTATTAAAACAATAGCCATCTATTTCTACAAAAGATCCAGCAAGTTACTTCCACACACAGACCACCTCCAATGTCCCTTTGAACTCCTGGGCTCCTACCTCCTTCTACCTCTCTGCAACTCTGTTTGTGGCTTTTCTACTCACTCATGGCAAATGGCAACTGAGTTCCACATTCGCTGTGGCCACCAAGCAGATGTTCTAACATCAGAAGAGCTTGAGTCTATGAATCCAGGAAGGTAGCTATGACGATATAGCTATACGTTTATTTACAGTAGTTTGACCAACATGCCTAGCATCGAATAGGACAGTAAAAGGTTAAACCTTCACCTTTAAATATGGTCTTTTATAAGGGTTTTCACTGATAGAAACCATAAAGGAAAAGGATTACGAACTAGGAAAGACAATGTTCGTTATGTACATTTGGAAGCGTGATTCAGGCGTATTATGAAATGGATGCAAGATGACTGCATTTAATAACCTGCAAAAGCACTGCAATGGCAAATACAATCTTGGGTCACTTTGTAGATTAGTTAACAATTATTCATGACAGTCCCTGTAGTCTCCCTGGATCACTTCAAAGGGCCACCTTACTTTAAAAATATAAACCTAGAACCTATTAGTATATGCACTGTGCAGTTGTCCCAGAGATGGGTATACATCAATGCTCAGTGTCGTTCTATTGGGTTGGGAGAGTGCCTTAGGCTAGATTCAAAAGAAAACCCAGGAAGGCCAACTAGTAGTCGTCATGGCAGAAAACCTATATGTAATAAGTACTGGGAGGTGGCAGTCTTCACTTATCGTAGCACTCCCACTTTATGAGCTATTATTGTGAGATTTGAAGCTATGCAAGCTGTAACACATGCACAGGTTCCTTGCTGTGATTCTAAAAGATGAATCACATGTGAATACCTTTTACAAATATCAGTAGCAAGTTCTGTTACAAGAAGAACCTATTGCATAAGCAGCATCTTACATGTCGGTCAACATGCATTATTTATGTGATTTAGTGCCAACGCCAAAGTTGTAAAAAAACAATACATAGGTCAAACAGTGAATCGCCTCTGTGCACTATTCAGGAATAACAAATCAGCAATGATTACTAAAATCTTGACGCGCCTGTAGCCAAACATTTTAACCTTGTGGACCATTTGTCATCAGATTTGAAAAATTTCCCTGTGGAAAGTTTGGTTTGTATAGAAAGAATAAATAACCCTTTCCTAACTATAAGTTAGTTTTAACCTTTGTTTTTTCCCATTAAATTTAAATGGATTTTATTATAATAAAAATGTGTTTCAAATCATATTGTCTATTGTAATTCAGCTGAGTGCTGTTAAGTGGTGTGTGGTACAGTATTGTGGAGTAGTGTGCAGTAGAGTAGTGCATAGTGGAGTGGTGTAGATTGTGGAGTGGCATAGAGTGTAGTGGTGTAGAGTGGAATAGTGTAGAGTGGAGTAGCGTAAAGTATAGTGGTGTACAGTGAAGTAGCAAGTTCTGTTACAAGAAGAACCTATTGCATAAGCAGCATCTTACATGTCGGTCAACATGCATTATTTATGTGATTTAGTGCCAACGCCAAAGTTGTAAAAAAAAAATACATAGGTCAAACAGTGAATTGCCTCTGTGCACTATTCAGGAATAACAAATCAGCAATGATTACTAAAATCTTGACGCGCCTGTAGCCAAATATTTTAACCTTGTGGACCATTTGTCATCAGATTTGAAAAATTTCCCTGTGAAAAGTTTGTTTTGTATAGAAAGAATAAATAACCTTTTCCCAACTATAACTTAGTTTTAACCTTTGTTTTTTCCCATTAAATTTAAATGGATTTTATTATAATAAAAATGTGTTTCAAATCATATTGTCTATTGTAATTCAGCTGAGTGGTGTGTGGTACAGTATTGTGGAGTAGTGTGCAGTAGAGTAGTGTGTAGTGGAGTGTATAGTGGAGTGGTGTAGATTGTGGAGTGGCATAGAGTGTAGTGGTGTAGAGTGGAATAGTGTAGAGTGGAGTAGCGTAAAGTATAGTGGTGTACAGTGAAGTAGCGTACAGTGGAATACAATATTGTAAAGTGGCGTAGAGTGGAGTGGTGGACAGTGGAATAGCATAAAGAGTAGAGGCGTAGAGTGTAGTTGTGTACAGTGGAATAGAGTATAGTGGATTAGCGCAGAGTACAGTTTGTACAGTGGAATAGTGGACAGAGAGGTGGAGTGACGAAGACTGGAGTGGGGTGAAATTAAATGCAGTACAGTGGAGTTCTGCACAGGAGTGTGGCAGAGTGTAGTGGTGTAAAGTTGAATAGTGTAGAATTGGTTGGAATAGAGTGTAGTGGTGTAGTGTAGTGTGGAATAGAGTACACTAGAGTTGTGTAGAATCGAATGGCGCACATTGGAGTGTCTAGAGAGGAATGACTTACATTTTAGTGGTGTATAGAGTGGAGTGTCGCAGAATAGTGTGTCAGAGTGCAGTAGCATAGAATGTAGTGTCAGAGTGGAGTTGAAGCCAGTGGAATAGCATAGAATGGAGTTGCATACAGTGGAGGGTTGTACACTGGAGTGGCGTATGGTGGAATGTCATAGAGAGGAATAGGATTGACTGTAGTGGTGTAAGGTGGAGTGCTGTAGAGTGTTGTAGCATACAGTGGAGCAGTGAGCAGTGGAATAGTATAGAGTAGAATAACGTTGAATGTGGTGGCACACACTGGAGTGACAGAGTCTAGTGCCATACAGTATATTTGCATAAAGTGGAGTATCGTGGAGTGGAGTGTTATACAGTCGAATAGCGTAGCCTGTAGTAGTGACAGTCGAGTGGTGTACAGTTGAGTGTAAGAGTGCAGTGGCATATACCGAAGTGGTGTACAGTGGAGTGGCATACAGTGGAATAGCATACAGTGCATTGGTGTACATTGGAGCAGCGTAGAGTGGAGTGGCATAGCGTGCAATTGCGTACAGTGTAATGTCAGAGTGAAGTAGTGAATAGTGGAAGGGCATACATTGTAGTGTTGTACACTCCAGACTCTTAGAATGAAGTGGCGTAGAATGTAATGTATAGTGTAATAGCCCAGATCTGTGACTGGGGATGAATATCCACCCATCATCTTTTTGTGTTGCATAGTTGCCCTAAGTGGGAAGGGTATGCCCAGATGTTGGTTCCGTGCTTACTACGCTACCCGATTCAAACTAGCGTGGCTAATGTGGGGTGATACCCCGAAACCGGTCCTAGGATGCTTGTTTTCCAGTCCTAGGAGGACGTGCTCTGGAAGTTCGCGCAGGCCTGTTCCCATTGGGAGCAGGGTCGAGACTGATTCCCATATGACTGGGTCCAAATAGAAACGATGTGGCGAGCAAACAATTGATGGATTTAGGCCCAGATCTGTGACAGGGAGTGAATGTTTTACAATGTTCAGCATTCCGTCATCATCTTTTTGTGTTGCAAAGATTGAAAATACATCGTAGAACACTATATATGTAAAATATAGTGTAGTAGAGTGTATTTAGAATTTTTTAAACCATATTTATTTATTTCTGAGGCAGTACTGCAGTATTTCTTATGTTTTTTTTTTAAACATATAGAAACTTATTAAAAAATATTCCCTGCCTATTATCACTTTATTAAAGTGGCAAAAGGTAGGGGGGAATATCAAACCTAATACTTACTTATATCAAAGAGCAAAATGCAGAACACATCCAAAGCATCCCTAAAAACAACATAGATGCCTTTAACTTTTGTAAAGGCAGTCATTGGCCTCATCATCGATATGTACCACAGCACATCCAGGAAAATACCACAACATTTCTCAAAAGTACTGCAACAACAAATTGCACTACATTAAAATGCCTTTTAACTTAAAAAATGCTTACCCTACTTACTTGTAGTAGCCAAAAGGATCATCTGCACACGATAGTTTGTATTACTGCCAAAATTCATGGATATCCGACTGGGAGTTTAACCACTATGCATGGGTACAAAGCCTAAGGAAAAATGCTTTGCTGCCCAATCGTGTTTTGCTACTCCCACCACCTTTTTGATCAATCACCGCAAAACATTCTATCCTCCGCCAATGTAGAATTTCATGACAATTCGTCAAACAAGTGGACAGCTATTAATGGAGAAAAATCTGAGGAATTCCTATCTCTGGTATCCCTAACTATAACTACAGAGTGGCACATACTAGACAAAAGTTGTCAACTGTCATCTGCACACAGAGTTATCCTGCAATATAAAGATATAGAATGTGTTCAATACCTCTACACACCTCTGACCAGGGCCACTGGAATTATGCAATTGTGCAGCTACGGCACATTTCACATAATTATAAATTTGCTGCATTTGTCACATAATCCATCATCTGCTGCATAATCTCAAATTTCAACAAACAAATTTGTTTCTAGCTCAAACGGTGCAAAGGTTACTAAAAACGCAGCAAGACGTGTTGCTGCACAGTGGACGGCCTTTGCAGCAATGAAGTACTACTGTCACAAAATGTGATGCATTATGCTGTGTAATTTGGATTTTTTTTACTGCATAATTTACTCGACCCTGCAGCATAATTTGATCCTCCGCTGCCACATATTTCCAGTGGCCCTGCCCATGATGCATTAGAAGTACATGCATTTTGTTAACACTTACACGTATTAGCTGGACACAGGCTGTACAAAATTAGGTAGTATAATGATACAGTAGTTATCCGTCACTATGTAAACTTATAAAAATAAACTAACACGTTCATTGGATGATGCCATCAGTGATGTCATCAATGATGTCTTTGGGATGTCATGAGTGAAATCATTACTGATGCCATAGAACATGTCATGAGTGACGTAATCTTTCAGGCCATAATCAGTGCATGGCAGGGGCGCACGTTATAGTTAGCTGTGCTAACAATAGCTGCTGAATGTCTGTGTATTTTTTGAGATCAAAACATCAATGTTGTCACTGACATATTCACCTAACTATAATGTCCTAACATCACTTTAACATTTGTTTTTTTCAGTTAATTTCTAATGGTTTAAGATATTTTTATCACACATCACATCATTTTGGCCTTTGTACTTTTCAGTAAATTCCTAGTTTTATTTTTTAACATAAAGTGATATTTCATTTCCATATGTAAAACCAACCTTCTGCCACGCACGGCCTTTAACCAGGGTTGGCCGCAGGCCACTTCCTGCAGCCAACACTCTGATGGCAGCCAACCCCATGCTGCGCACGCCTTTCAGCCATGCACAGTAGGGGGTGGGCAACAGAGCCTGGGCTGGGCCTTGTGGTCTAACCACCCGAAAGCAGCCAACCCCCCAGAGGCAGCCAATACCATGCTCTGCAGGACCTTTCATCATGTGCGGAGTGAGGTTGCCCGAAAGGCGTGGCTTGCAGCTAGGTTCTGCATCCAACACCACACAGGCAGCCACCGGGAGGAAGCCAACCCCATGCCGCCCATGGCCTTTGGTTGTGCGTGGGGTTGGTCACAGTGTCTGGCTCATAGCCAGGACCTGCGTCCAACTCTCCACAGGCAGTCAACCTCTCACTGTGCAAGGCATTTGGCTGTGTGCAGAGGTGGGGCGGCCATAGGACTTGGCCTACCACCAGGCTTGCGCTAAAACCCCCAGCAGGCTACCAACCCCATGCCGTGCAGAGCCTTCAGCATGTGAAATAGTGTTGTCCTTTGGGCCCAGGGACCTCATCCCCCAGGGCCAAAACATATATAATGGGAAGCAGGCAGGCAGCTCCCCTCCCAAAGCCTTAAGTGGTCCCGGGGACCCTATCTCCTGGAGCCAAATTTGAATAAAAAGGAAAGGGGGCCAAGTGGCCCCCACTCCCAAGCCTTAAAAAGCCCAGGGACCCCATCCTGAGGGCAAATACAATTAAGCAGGGAAAGGGGTCATGGGGACTCGCAAGCCTTCTGGGTAGAGGGCATGTAGTTGTTTCTCCATGAGCTTTAATAGGCCCCACAACCCCATCCCTGGGGCCAAATATAATAAAAAAGGGGTGGAGGGCAACACACGCCCCAGCCCTGAGCCTTATCAGACCCCAGGGTCCCCATCCTCCGGGGCTGCATGTTACTATAAAGGGGAGGGGGCTGTGCAGCCCCTCTACCTGAGCCTTCTCGGCCCTGGAAACCCCATCACGCGGGGCCACATATAATAAAAGGAGATGCACGGCTTCCCTTCCCCCAGCCTTAATAGGCCCCAATGGAGCCCATCCTTGAGGCGTAAACATAATTAAAAAGGGGGAGTAGGCCGCGCGACCCCCGTCCCTGAGCGCATTCTGGCCCTGGGGATCCCATCCCCCAGTACCTGCATCAATTATAGGAGGGTGCCACAGGTTAAGGGCTAAACATAATAAAAGGGGGAGTAGGCCACACAACCCCCATCCCCGGGGACCCCAACCCCCAGTGTCTGCTTCAATTATAGGTGGGGGCCCCAATGCCAACCTGGGGCACCCACCGAGCAAAAAACTGGGAGACGAGGGGGAACTTTAGGGCCCCTGCGGCCCCAGTTGACCCCCAGCATAGTTCCCCCCACCCCAGAGGGAGGGGCTTCTTTTTACTTGCTCACTTGGGGTGGGACCAATATGTGTTCTGTTTCCTTGCCTGCAGGAGTGTGGGCAGGAAATCCTAAAACAAGTCTGCTCCCAGCTGGCAGGAGCATGTTTAAAGCTCCCACTTGCTGGGAGCAAACTTCCTTGTTTGCTCTCACCCAGTGGAAGATTTAAAAATGCTCCTGTCAGACGGAAGGAAACACAAGCTTCTCTGCCTTTGCCCGTGAGTATAGGGAAACTACTGTGTCCCGGGGTTGGCTCCCCAAGATGAAGTAAGTGAGCCAGACGTAGGGGAGGGGTCCCCGGGGCCTTTAAAGGCTTAGTGGGGGCACACAGCACGTTCCTCTGGGCCCACCCATCCAAAGCCATAGTAGAGCAAGGTATCCCTAGCCTGTACCCTTATATTTGTCTTTTTAATACTTCAGGCATAGGAAAAAGTCCCTGAGTCCTGTAATGGCTGCCAGCAACAGTTTTCTAATGTCGCTAGCAGGCAATCAGAGAGCTCGCCCCTGCGGGTGTCTGATTTCTGTGGGATCGAAGAGAAAAAAAAGCTCCCTGGGCCAATCAGAATGCTCCATTTTTTTAAATTGGGTTTGACTGACTCTCGCGAGTGTCCCTCGAACTCAGCTATCCATATATACAAATAGTTTTACATCCTAATATCTCAAAAAATACTTAGCAGATTTACATCAAATCACAAAACTCACAATCTGCGGACCAAATATGGTGTAATTCTGTTCAGCAGTTTTTGCGGTAACACTGTCCTAAGAAGAAAAGAATTGCTTTTGTGTGCCAACTTTTTTATCGGCCCCCACTTAACAGCTCACCCCAAGACTTTCCAAGACGGAAGTGAATTTTTTCTTGAAAGTTTGGTGAAGATTCGTCAAACGGCACTAAAGTTTTTAAATTTCAAACAAGCATTGGCATAGCCAATAGGTCTCACCTTTGAGACCTTATAAGTGTTTAGCCATGCAACGGTTGATGTTGCTGCACCAAGGATATTGTGCTGGATAACTAAACACTTATAAGGTCTAAAAGGCGAGACCTATTGGTTATGCCAATGCTTGTTATTTCAAAGGCTTTATGAAAAGCTTGCAGACAATGAAGCAGTGTCTTCACGGTTTCTGTTAGACCTGGCACCATTGGCGTGGGTCTCCCTTCCATTTTTTTCTGTTGCCTCATGTATTGTTGCTGGTGTAAGATGCTTTGAGCACTGTGCCACTGCTGTCTAGTGCCACAGTGCAAGTGCTCCCTGTTGTAAATTGATGTATTAATCAGTAGGTCCATGTTTGGCTATTTGGTTTACTTGTCAGACCCTAGTACAGTGCACTGAGTGTGCCCAGGGCTTGTAAATCCAAATGCTGCTGGTGGACTTGCAGCACTGGTTGTGGCAACCACAGAAGCAGCCTTGTAAAATGTGTCTAAGGTCTGGCATTGCAGAGCCTGTGTGCAGTCTGGTACTGTCATGCTGACTGGGCAAGTGCACCCACTTGCCAGCCCCTAAACATTCCCTTTTCTTCATATCAGTCACCCCTATAGTAGGCCCAAGGGCAGGGTGCATTGTAAGTATAAGGTAGGACATGCCCTGGTGTGTGTGGCATGTCCTAATAGTGAATTACAGCCATTTTTGTTTTTCACTATTGCAAGGCTACCTGTTCTCCATAGGCCAGAATGGACAGTTAGATTATTACATTCTGATAATCCTAACTGTTTCAGAGAATATGGCAGAAATTCGAGTTTAGCATGCCTGAATGATAAAATACATATTTTAGTGAAGTTGGTTTTAACATTCTGTGTTTGAAAATACCACTTTTAGAAAGTAGGTATTTTCTTGCCTAACCTTTCAAGCCTGCTTCTGCTAGGTTGTGTATTCCTTGTCTGGAGTTTGCGAGTGACAGGGCGGGGGGATTCCAAGAGACAGGATGAGTCAGCCCAGTGGTGATTAGAGAGATCTGCATCTAGATGGGAGGGAGGAGTTGCACCTGAACCTTGAATAGGGCTGTGCCTGCTTTCCACAATGCTGGCTCCACCTCCTGGGGTGCGGCTGATGTCTCTGCCCTGCACACTGAAAGAAGAGAAGGAATCCTGTCAATAAAGTGCTCCAGGGCTGTACTTGCCTTCCACAATGCTGGCTCCTCCTTCTGTGGGGCATCTGATGTTTCTGCCCTGCACTGTGAAAGGAAAGGAGAAGTCTGATAAACAGAGTGCTTCAGAACTTGTTTGGACTGGGCAAAGGGCCCTCTCCCCTCAGAGTACAAATCATTTTGGGGTATAAATATTGGGACCCTGATCCCATGAAATTAGATCACTTTTGGACAAACAAGGAGAAACCTCTGCTAAGGAGAGGAACCTTAAGAAACTGAGGAGAGACTATTCCTAAGCTGAAGTGCTGCTTAGGGGGCTGGCCTGCAGTGGTTGCCTTACTGCCAAAGAGAGGAGAAAGGAACTTTGTGTACTTTGCTTTCAACTTGTGAAGGATCTCCAATGGCTTGGAAAAGAGCGTGCCTCCTGCTGCAGTCTCAGGGACAATAGACTTCAACCCCCAGCTCCCCAGAGTTCTTTTGGAAGTGCCTGCTGCTTTTTTGTGCCTTCTGAAGGACTGCATGTCGCAAGGAGCTGGAAGCGCGACTCAACGAGGAAGAAGCGCACCGCCGTCGGAGCTGTTGCCGTCGCATTTCTGAACAAGGATGTCGCAGCTGTAGTTGTTGCATTGTGCAGAACCTTCACGCAAACATGGGAGAAGAGTGTCGCAGCTGAAGCTGTTGCCGTCGCACTTCTGAACAAGGGTGTCGCCGCTGCAGTCCACGCATCGAACCGAGAACTTCTCGCATCCACGGAGAAGCGTGCGCATATGGAACATCTTCACGTCTTTATTTCTTTGCATCGGAACTTTGCCGCATTTCCCTCGCTGCGACATTGATTGTCGTGGAAGCGTAACGCATCGTAAGGTACATTGACGCAAAGTGTTGCATCTAAAAAACTGAACTGAACTAAGCTAAAACTACCATCTTAAAGTAAGTATTTTTGTCGTTTATGGTCTTGTGGTAAATATATATAAAGTATACTTATTTTTTATATAAACCTTGTGTGGTGTCAATGGGTATCTGTATGTGTTCACAAATGCTTTACACACTGCCTCTGAGACAAGCCTGTCTGCTCGTGCCAAGCTACCAAGGGGTTGAGCAGGGCCAAGAGTATTTAGAACGTCCCGGCAAAGTCCAATGGAGTGTCAGCCCCGGCGGTGCGCATCATCACTTATCGCTGGCTGGAATCATCATCACTTACAGCCATCACTGCGAAAAATTGCCAATGATTAATACTGACGGCAAAGATAATTACTCTTGCAACAAGCTTAATTAAATTAATTAGGTACTTTTACGCATAGCTTGCTTCTTGCACCGGCAGGATAATGTATAAGACGCGCAAAGAAGTCAGCAGTCCACCGCGCGCTCACATTTCATCAGTGACACAGGTGGGGAGCTAGGAAAGCATTGTGTTGTGGGAGACATCAAGTATTTAATCAACCAGCAGAGCATATCTTGTAGCAAATACCTACTGTAGAAATGGGATACACTGCAGTACCTGTGGGAGGCAAAGTGGCCATGGATCCCCAGTGCTAATAATAGACTTTAAAGCATGCATGTATATGGGTAATCAGAATAAAAGGACGTAACATTCCACATCCATATGGGTTATGCCTTGTGATCGGTAATGCAGTGTTTTTAAAGAGATGCATTTTCAACTCTTTCCCAAACTGGTGCAAAGTTGGTGGCTGATATACTTTCCCCATCAAGTGCCGTTCCCATTCTCTGAATACCACAAGCAAAGAGCTGGGGTTTAAATTAAAAATTGACAAATTCACAGAAAAAACATGGACTGGAGAAGGCATCAGCATGAACCCGTGCAACTTTGCAGTGCAGTTCGGGTATGAGGGAGGAAATAGTCCACGAGGTAAAAACATAAATTCATTCTTTTTTGCAAGTGACAAAAATCCCATGCAGAAGAACTAAACACAAAGTAAAAGACTAAATAAAGGAAGGGTGGACGAGAGCACAGAATAACGAGATCGGCAGGATGGCTCCCGTTTCTAAGAAGGAGACACAAATTGAGCGCTTACCTTGAGAGAGAGTAGCCGGAAGTATGACCACAGGAAGTGGAAGGGTGGGCTGCATTCTTCCCGCCAGGAATCGATGCAAACGTTTAATCAGTGTGGATGGCACTGGAGACCGGCTTCATTAAGAACTTTTCTTCGGCTCCTGCTCGTCAGCTGTCATTATCTGACATTAGTTTGAGCCCAGAAGCCGAATGAATGAAATATCGACAGCAGTAAAGGTAGACCAGAGACGTTCCAGTAAACACCAGCCATGTCCTTGGTCTACGGAGGCCTCTGTTGCTGCCAACCAGGCAATCCTGACAACTTAAAAACAAGTGCGGCTGCGAAAAAACTGATGGCACCTGCGCACGCGGACGCGAAACTAAAACAAGAAAAAGGAAGATGGCGTCAGCCTGTCCACATGGGCCATCCTAAAAGTGGACAAGGCGGTAACTCAAAAGCCGGAATTACAATCTCGCGCCAGCGTTTAACATATACATTGACGTGTGCCAATTGAAAACAAGGGCGTGGCTTAAAGTTCACTTCCAAACTGTATCGCTTCCAAAAGGCCCTCGCAGAGCGTGCAATGCATGCTTGCTGCAACGCCAGGCGAGACCTAAAAATGCTTTGCCTATGGAAAAGCAACCCTCTGGTAGCTGGGCTCTAAAGCAATCAGGCTTAACTTAAAGGCACTGTATTATGCAGTACACAAACAGTAATAAAGTGAATAAACTACACCCAAGCTATCTCACACCAATCTAAAAAATAGAATAAAATGTAATAAATGAAATGAGGCCAAAAATGCCAAAAATATAATCAAAAAAATCGTTTTAACCCATTCTGTGCTCGTGTCGGCCAACTGCAGCACTACCTGCCCAGTGCTGCGCACGACCGTTAGCCGAAGTAGCCCCGCTCACACATTAAAACTCCTGCACCGTGGCAAAATTCCCGTTGCGGTTAAGGAGTTAAAGGTCTTAAGTAAAAATAGTTCCAAGAAACAGAGAACGCTAACTGTGGGTATCTGGTCACGTTAGACTGGAACAAAGTCACAAGTTCAGGCCAACCATGATGGAGTATGAATAGGATACAGAGACCAGGTTAATACAGCTGAAAAAGCTACTGTCTCAAAACTTCAGGAATTCACAGATGGAGCTTAACTGATGCCAGACAAGGGTCCAGGACCTGGTGAGGCACCTCTTGGCTATCAGGAACTCACTCCAGCAGAGGCCATTAGGGCTCTGGGATGTCCTGGGTTCAAAGAGATGGTCCTTTCTCCTTCAAACAGAAATGCAGGCCACATGCTGCAGGGCAATCTTCTGAAGTACTAGGCAGTCTTAATGAAATCTTCCACAGGTCCAGGAGTGTACTGATGAGTGGTTGGGACGACAAATATGTATACCTGGTGCCACCCTTTAAAGTGGGGGAAGCTTCTAGTCCTCCCTCACATCTGGTTCTGGGTTCTGAAAAGTTCTTCCCCTGCCCAGTCTCCAAGAGGATTAGGGTGACAAAAAGCTGGTGTCTAGTTCTTTCGTGCATATGCTGGAGGCAGTCCTTTGAAATGTAAGTGGGGAAGGGAACAGCTCTGCCCCTCCCATTCCGGCAAGATGGCCCTCTCCCAGCTACACCCAGGTCCTATGGTTCACTCTATGGGCCCAAGGTGAGTTCCTGATGAGGAAGCAATTAACAGGCCCACACCGTTGGAAACTTCTAGAAGGCCTCAGAAAATTTAGAGAGGGAAAATGCGAACTTTCTAAAAGTAGCATTTTCAAATTTGTAATCCAAACTCTGACTTTACCATTCAAAAGGATTTTAAATTACAATTCATTTAAGGCCACAAATGGCATGTCTACCAGTTTCGAATAAAGGTTAGCACTTATTAAAAGTAATATAGTAACGTAATGTTATCTTAAGGGAGAGGTGGGATTCACAGTAGTGAAAATGAATTTGTGAGTTTTTCCACTACCAGGAAATGTAAAACTTAAAACCACATGTCCTATTCTTCAAATTCAATGCGCCCTTTGCTAGGAGTTATTTTGGGCGTAAAGTAAGGGTGACATATGTATTAAAAGGTTTAGGCCTGGCATAAGCTTTATTTTGCCAAGCTGAATTGACAGTTTAAAACGGCACAAAGGCTGCAATGGTTGGCCTGAGACAGGTTTTTAAAGGGCTACTTAAGTGAGTGGCATAATCAGGGCACGAGTCGGGGTACCACGCGGGTGGATGGCGTTCCCCCCACTTATTTTACCGGGTGGATGCCGTCCCCCCTGCTCAAAAGCTGAGCTTTCTATGATTGTAAAAACACACAGTGCCCATTCCACAATTACTCATTCAATATTCAAGAAGGGTAAGAAACCAGTTTATTGTAACCACCCTTAGACAGCATTACTCAGTGTCTATCATTTTATGCTTTTTTTCAAATTTTCAAAAAATCATAACAGAATAAAGGACTACGTATTGGAATATTTACAAGACTAAATACACTTTGTACATACATCAAAAAACAAACATTATTTACACACTAAAAAACGTTTCTGCATCAAACATTACAAAAAATTATAATTACATCACAACCAACAAATATTACAATAAAAAACATGAAGAAAAATGATTTCCAAGGGGGTATAAGCAACTTAATAGCTTGTAAACGCTTAAATACTGGACCAGCTGGTCCTAGTGTCGTGAAGTTGACAATTTATTCCACCCAAGAAAGACTGCCGACGCGTTTCAAGAACCAGGCACAAAGTCACTGGTCTATCATCAGGGCTGTTTATTCTTTGTATCTGAAAAGATGCAAAGACATTGTTTTACTTTGACAGGCAAATTCATAGTGAGTGCCTTTCTCCAATCGTGGGCAAGGAGTGATAATAAAGGATAGCTACATACCAAAATTGTTTTAAAGAGGGGCGTGATGGTTAATCTTCTTGTGGTCCAACTCGCTAGTTATTGTGGTGGCCAGACAGAGATGTCTAAAAAAGATGGGAAATTGGTTTTCAATTTAACCCACTCGGGTCTTTTAATTATCAAGCTCCAGTCAAAGATGTAAAAAAAAAGGGGAGAAGCGTACCTTATTTTTTGTGAAGGTGACGAGTTTGTTCACCGAGGCATAAAGTGGAGACACAAGGATTTCTCCAATTGCAGAACTAAGAATGTTGTCTACATGGTATTATGTCCGTGCCAGTCCCTTTATATAGGAAAAAACAGTCATCAAGTGAATCAAAGAATCAGCCAGCACCGATCCCGGATTAAGAAGCAGGTAATGTCTGCTCCAATGGTAGAACATTTCTGCGAAAAGGGCCACAACGAACAACAACTCCAATGGTCTGTACTGTACACCATGAATCCCAAGTCTAAATGCCATGACGTTGAGCGAGTTCTATTACAGAAAGAAGCATATCTTATTCTAAAGTTCAACAGCGCACAGACTGGCCTCAATAGCCTGTCTGAGATAGCGCATATATAACACTTGTCTGGTAAAATTCATCAGAGCTGACCTACATCGGTTTGACATCCCTGGTTTGACCTGTGGTCCTTTCGATCTATTTCAATAATTTTAAAAATTGTGGTCCATGGCCATGAGATGTGTTGAGAATAACATCGTATGATGCTCAAGTTGCAATATACTTAAAATCTTGAGAAGTACCTTTAGCATGGGATACAGTACCAATGCGCTTCATAATTTATCAGCGCATACACCAAAAATTTCATTAGTTTGATCGCATTAGCACGATAAAATGGATAGGCAAACATGTCGCGTATATATGGGTCTCTATGGCGCCTAGAATATGCGATTTGATTAAATGCGACTACAAGTCCCATAATGCAATTTTGCACTAGGAAGTACAAAACAAGTCCCATAATGCAATTTTGCTCCAGGAAGTATAAAACAAACAGAAAAGTGCGGCGGCCATCTTTATTGAAAGAAAGCAGACTCGAGCGCGGGCGTGCTGTGGAAGAGGAGCAGGTATTTACAAACACCGCCTTATCGTGGTCTGAGCATTCATTCAATATTTTTGAGAGATCTTTTTTTGAAATCGGCGTTTGGTTCTATTACAGGACGGTGACTGCGATTTCTCCCTTTAAATCTTTAAGAACAAGATACTTCAGTAAGGTAGCCTAATTCTTCTGTGAGTTATATCCACTCACTTAGAATGTTTTGAAAAAACCACATGATTGAAACCTATGACATTACTGTTGTAGAATTACACCTTGATGGTGACGTCATACAAGCAAAATTTGCCGTGCTACGGCAGTTCACAAAAAATAAGGTACGCTTCTCCCCTTTATTTTACATCTTTGACTGGAGCTTGATAATTAAAAGAACCAAGTGGGTTAAATTGAAAACCAATTTCCCATCTTTTTTAGACATCTGTCTGGCCACCACAATAACTAGCGAGTTGGACCACAAGAAGATTAACCATCACGCCCCTCTTTAAAACAATTTTGGTATGTAGCTATCCTTTATTATCACTCCTTGCCCACGATTGGAGAAAGGCACTCACTATGAATTTGCCTGTTAAAGTAAAACAATGTCTTTGCATCTTTTCAGATACAAAGAATAAACAGCCCTGATGATAGACCAGTGACTTTGTGCCTGGTTCTTGAAACGCGTCTGCAGTCTTTCTTGGGTGGAATAAATTGTCAACTTCACGACACTAGGACCGGCTGGTCCAGTATTTAAGCGTTTACAAGCTAAGTTGCTTATACCCCCATGGAAATCATTTTTCTTCATGTTTTTTATTGTAATATTTGTTGGTTGTGAAGTAATTATAATTTTTTGTAATGTTTAATGCAGAAACGTTTTTTAGTGTGTAAATAATGTTTGTTTTTTGATGTATGTACAAAGTGTATTTAGTCTTGTAAATATTCCAATACGTAGTCCTTTATTCTGTTATGATTTTTTGAAAATTTGAAAAAAAGCATAAAATGATAGACACTGAGTAATGCTGTCTAAGGGTGGTTACAATAAACTGGTTTCTTACCTTTCTTGAATATTGAATGAGTAATTGTGGTGTGGGCACTGTGTGTTTTTACAATTTAAATATAAGGTCTAGCCCCCACTACGTGTTTATGGACCTATCCCCTTTTGGTTCTCAAGAGCTTTCTATGATGGCATCACTTGCCCTCACGGCTGCCCCTAACTTTCTTAGATGACGGCCGTTGACTTACTCGTCGATCTCCCAAAGGCAGGGCTGGCTACCATGTAGTTTTAATACTCCCGGTTACGGGACTTTAATCCTTGTAATGTTATCCTTGCTCCCAGTAAGAGGCGCAACTACAGACAAATTTCAGGAGGGGGTGGGATTCTCCCAGCCGAGTCAGAGTGGAGATGCAGGGGCTCTAAGAAGGGGTGAAAAGCAATGATGCCTCATTATCAAGCAAATTGTCTTTTAAATACCTGTTAAGTACTCTGGTGCGGCTGTGTCTCTGCCCGGGAACTGTCTCAGCCCGGGCTGCCACGTACGATGTGGGGTCTGCGTCTGCTCCCAGTACAGGGGGGTTTCGCCGCTGGGGCCCTTCGCCGTGCGAGATATCAATGAACGGGAAATGTGTTGTCTGTTGGTCAATAGCGTTACTGAAGTTTTGTTTACACGCGCCTCATAGCTGGCAGTAAATATTTCCTTGATGTTTCGGACCGTCACGTCTCTTGGCTGCTTTCCTACTTGCTACACCAGCACGTGCAAATTGAAAGCCAAACAGTGCTGCACTTTGGAAGATTTTGCATTTTGTTCACACTGTTAGTGTTGTTACAAGTGACAAACCCACATTGTACGAGCGGTGGTTACAACTTCCTTGTCACGTATCGGTTGTTGGGGAGGAGAGAGGGCAGCTTGAGGCAGAAATCAGCATTTGCAGTGGCCCAACTGCCATGTTTTCGCCGCTCTGTACGAAATCCTGCTTCTTAATGTTTTTTGTATAGCGCATTGTTTGCCTACTACTTGGCATCTGGGCGCTGCTGGCAGTCTATTTAAGCTACTGTTTAGAAGTGTTGGAATTACCCACTGGGCAGCAGTCTGTAGGTTGTATTAATACAACAATCACCTCCAGACGGTGTTGGTGTGTTTAGTCTGTTTGTGGGTGGTCAGAAGTCCCCATGTAGACGCTCTCTTACTTAATGCTGTAAATAGCATGTATCATTATTATTACTCAAGTGATTGGTACTCAGTTTACCGGAACCGGGAGGATTAGTTGGTTTTTGCCATGATTTGAACTAGTAAACTACATATTACCGTGTATCCTGAATGAGTAGTTGGCTCACTGAGCCACCCTCCTAGTGAGTTTTGGAAGTAGGCTAGGATGAAGAAGGTTCTGTTCTTGTCATCATCTTATTGGCTATCGTTCATCTCTCTCCGTGGTTTATGTCTAATATGTCTCAGTTTAAAAAATATTGATATTCTTGGATAATTTTGTGTGTGCCTGGTGCCTGTTGTAATTTTAGCTCTTCTTTTACCCACTGTTAGTGGATCGCTGCTGGTGCAAGGACAGGGTTTGGTGTTTCTGTATGTTGCAAATGTTGTACTTTAAAATGAATGGATATCTTCCAAAAGACAAGTCTCCAGGAACGTTGGACCCCAGCACTTAATGTCTTTACTAATGTAGGTGTACACCAAACGTCATCCACATTTGGGCTGTTAATTCCTCTATACAGGGGCATTAAGTCACAGGCTTAAGCACTGAGCAGCTTCAATTGTTAAATCTTGCAATCCGTGCATACGTGCAAATGATAGATCTGCTGCACATGTAATGTCACTTCCTGTTGTGATGTCACTTCCTGTCGTTATGTCACTTCTTGTAACACCGCATAACTTGGAGAGTCCCCCCACTTCTTTTTTTAGGACTTGTGCCGTGGACATAATATGTGCTTCAGGGCCACCAGTAGCATTTAATTAAGCTCTGGGTACATGTAGTACCACTTTAATAAAGACTTATGAGTGAGTTAAGTGTGTCAAGTGGGTGTAAGCCAATTGTATCATGTTTAAAGAAGAGTGAACAAGCACTTTGGCACTGCTTGGCAGTGGCAAAGTGCATAGAGCCCTATTGCAAACAGAAACGAATTTTAAGAAAACAGGAGAGAATAATTCTAAAAAGATATGGGGATGACCCTGCAGAAAGGGCCAAGTTCAACAATATAAACACTTCGAAATTCAAGGAGCAAAAAAGTGTCACTTATTATAGGACCTCGAACAGTTTGGTAAGTTAGATAATATGTACGCTGGATAAACTGAGTAGTAACAGAGACATTCTCTGTCTAGGGAGGATTCAATGCTAACCACCTAGCAAAAGCAAATTATAGGGTGGGAAATAAAACTCAGAAATCTCCAGCAATGACAGAACCTTACTTTATAAAAAGATTTATAGGAGTAATGTGGGATTAGTCGTACTACAGCCAACTAGTATTTAGAGATAATCCAGCACTCTCATGTGTCTACAAAGTGGCATGCGTTTCCAAACTCCCAAAACAACTGAATAAATATATACATAAATTAAACACCAAAGCCAAAAACGTTTGTTGGATTTCAGGATACAGCCTCCTCAGACTGAACGTGTGTACATCTTTTAACGATATCTGTTTCCAAAAACACACCAAAATGATGAGGTTTGCTCAAAGCCCTCAAAGTTGAATATATGAGATCGACAAAAAACATTATTTACCTAAAGTGTGCAGGAAGAAGTAAATCAGGTGTCCTTTGGCTAGCAGACTAAAACTGTCTGAAAACACTGGCTAAAACACAGTCTGAAGTCCGGAAAAAGAGAACACGCCGCGTGAGGAAAGCTTCCTCGTGGGCGCCCGTTTATGTGCCCTTTACATGTGTTCTAATTGACTTATCTATTAGTAGAAAGATGTCAAGAGAAATCAAGCTGCAGCAAATGCTGAATAATTCAGTGTTCCAGATGTCTTAGCTGACGTCAATGAAAAAGGGGGAGGCCAGACTGTTGCAATCCGCAAACTTTCTTTCTGAAGTATTCATATTCCTAATGCGGTAAGGGCTCTCCAAATATCCTATTACAGACGCACTTCGAAAATACAAGTGTATCAATCAGCTTGCTCACTCCTAGCAACATTTCGCTTCAAAATGTCGGTAACTGATGTCATAGTTTTATGACCAATTGAGCTTCAAAAATATATTCCCAAACATTCAGTTCTAGCTTTGGGACACTAAACACTTTCAATTTTTTTCTTTTTTTTTTCTTCAATTTATCGACAGCACCGAAAGGAAGAATGGTTCTTAAGTTCACAGCCAATGCTCTTCTCCGCTGAGGTGCAGTGGTCTACATACGGGGCAGAGCCATGATGTCGCTAGGTGTCAGGGGTCTGTTGCAAAGGTAGACTTATGTTTCACTATTGAGAATTGTCCTCCTATACATTGTCTAATATGTAAGCTCAGCAAGCACAACAAGATGATGGGCGGAGTGCTAAAACTTTTCAACCACTCACCCCCAGTCAAGAGATCTGAGTTTAATCCATTGTTCTTTTGTTCACTATGCCACCTCAGTTTGGACCCAGCCATATGCATATCAGTCTTAGCCCTGCTTCTCATGGGAACATTCCAGCCTGAACTCGCTGCCCGAACTGAATACTTATATGGCTTTCATGTTTTTAAACCCTAAAACAAAACTCTCAATCCCCCCCCCCCCGTGGACTGTACCTACAATGCATGGCCCTATCCATTCATGTCATCACCTTGGTATCTGCAACTGATGTTATTGCTTAATTACTTGCTTATGTCTGCCATGTATAATGTATATATAAATGCGACTTCTTGAATTGCGGCTCCATGCGTTGTTTGGATTACGGCTTCACCATGACTTTATTGCCTCTTCCTCCTCCTCTTCTCAATATGCCTTGGGCCAAAATTCACTTTGGGGCACATGTTGCGCATCATACTACTTCATCTTCAACTATCGCTTTAAAAATATGCTTGTTTGGAATAATTGACTAATTTGCTCAGAAGCTATTATTGCAATTGTGTAAAGCCAATTGTTTTTCACTGATATTTGTTGATGAATACTCAATTTATTTTCTAAGATAATTAGAAATGTTTCAATTCAAAATGATATCCAGTTAATGCATTTGTTTTCCACTGACCTTTTGTGGAACAATTCTTCTTTCCAAGATGGTACTTAAATATGCCTCCTATCCTTGTTCTATCCCTCTTTTGAGGTGCTTGCCTTCTCGCACAGTCGCTCACCTTTTCACACATACACGCATGCATCTTGAGCGCGCTCATTGTCTGCACTGAAGATTGTTCATGGGGTGTTCTTGGCTTAGCGACGTGCCGCTCCTGTGTTTGGCGGGAGATTACAACGGGCCACTTCGACCATCTAAGAATCCCGGCACAGTTCTCTCATTGTCTGTCTGCCCGGAATTGGTGAGCGACACACATGATGATTTTTATGATTACACTTTGGATGCTCACTCAGATAATTATCGGGCATGGTTTATTTATTCTCACTTCCCTCTGGATCAGCATTTATTCCCCAGTTTTAACACCATGCGCGCTGCGGGTTTTCCCGCTGTGCGCTGACTTTTTAAAAAAACCCGCGGTTCATGACGAGCTCAGCTCGTCATGAGCGTACGAGAGGCGTACCTCATGACAAGCTGAGCTCGTCATGAGCGTCGAAGGGGTTAATATGTAGCTTCGTTGTATTTGCAGGCATTGTTCCTGTCACTCCGCAAGCCCTTATCCCTTCATGAATCTGATTTTTATATTCAGGTTAGTTTTTTTCTTTTTCTGACTGAGAACTGGTATGTTATTCTTGCCATTCCTTGTTTAATTATGGCTGACTGGGCATACTATGTATTTCAGATCAGGTTTTCTCCGGATATTCCTTATAGACAAGCATTGGCAGACTTTGTCTTCTATGACATGGTTAATATATACACCTTCATTTTCACAGACTTATAGTGGACAGTTGCCTCACTACTTGACCTTATTCGTGACTGAATTAAGTTACTTATGTTGCACTCTTGACACAATCCTGCAGGTCCTGATTGAATATCGTTTCACTTAAATGGTCAGCCCACGCCTCTGAGTCACACTACAATGGCTAATGATAATCTTTATCTATGCTGTAGTGTAGTTCCTATATTTCCAATAGGCTCTGCGCATTGGAATAACATAAACGATAGTTTAGACGTAGGACTTAGGTCGACTAGGTCTCTATTGAATATGTTAGACTTAATTATGAATGCCAGCTAGCTCAGAGGTCACTAGAAACTTTCTCGAATTCACAAGAAGGGATTAGTTTCTGACAACCGCATAAACATGACAACTTTGCTCCCTCAAGAATAAGGAGTATACCTCCAGAGTCTCTGAAACAATAGATAGGTATTTTACTCAGTCAATCGTGCATGCTTAGTTCACCAGAAGTGCAGAGAAACAGAGAGACGGGCGTTTTCAATAAAAGAGGTTATTTATTGAACAGTCTTCTTTCTCATGCAAGAGAAGTGAATTGCTACAATAGCAATACTTGTCATTAAGTAAAGTGCGTACAGTAAAATGAGTACTATAAAATAATACTGTAAAAGCATGGTATGGTTTCTAAGCCATACAGTGTTTAAAATGGATAAAATACATACAATGATAAAATAATGACTAAACGTACTCAACTGGTGCTTCTAAGATACGCCTACCCCGGTGTACCTAACCTAAGCCTAGTACATGGGAAGAAGTGAGATGTAGTTTGAGTTGAGATAGTTTCTGCCAAGAATTTAAATCAAGAATCCTCTAAGGGTCTAATCAGCTCCGTACCTTGGTTATAGAATGAAGGAGGTCTTGTATCGCTCTCTCAGGACTCGATCTCCCAGCAACCCGCAAGGGTGACAGGGAAACACTGGAGCTGGATTTCTCAGCAGGGGAAAAGACAGCGTCTCTCTCAGTGCGTCAGCGGGAGGGTCGGCTTCCTTCGGCACTTGCTACAGCAGGGCGTCGGGCAAGTAGATAGTCGATCTGCTCCAAACCACTGTGTGTTTTGCTAGGGCAGATGCTGGTATATTTATACCTGGAAGGTGCCGAGTTTGACGTAAGGTTGGACATAAGATGTCACTAAGAACTCGCAGTCCTTTCAGGACTCCGGGAGTTCAAGGACAAATCAATACAGAAGCAGGGGGAATTCCCGGGCTGCTGGGGGCTTGGTTTATCTAAGAACACGTTGTGCTTTCTAGGAGTCTATGGGAGTAGCCTTGCCGTATTTGGACTGCATTGGCTATGTCTTAATATGGGTATGATTCTTATGCCTATATAAGGATATGATTTAATATAACCACATAAGGGCATAAATCGGGAATATTTAACTAGAGTCCTAGATTCGTCTACAACAATGCTTCGTGTGTAACTCTTTCTTCTTCATCTCTTCATTTCCTTCTTTCCTATTTTATCAGCAGGCATTCTCTCAGGCATACCTTGTCGTGTCCTATGATGACCCCCCTAGCTTGGTAGGGATTGAAACGTTGTCAACTGGAGTACCTTGACTTTACTTGTTCACTTGTTTTTGTTTTAAATGAGCAGATGTACTTTTGTATTTGTGGCGTATCCCTTACTTGTACTTTAGCTATATGTTGCGTAATGCCTAAATTCTGGAAGTCACATGACTTCTTTTTTCTGCTAAATACTGTCCCACTTCGATGGTTCTCATATATTGTTTGATTAAATTAAATTATAAAGGTCCATTTGGGATTCAAAAACTTAGATATCATTGTATGTATCTCCTTGTGTTATTGCTTTATAGAACTCCTCTTGAAAGGGACCTCTGTTCCTGTAAACATTACAGTGCAGGGGTGCATACTACTCACACTAACAATAGATGACCAGACCAAGTATGCCCCCATGAAAGCCATCTTTGTTGCCAAATTTGGACTGACCTCTGAGAAGTACGGTCAGAGGTTCGGGGACAGACAATCTCCTAAACCAGTCTTGGGTAGACTCCAATAAATCATTGAATCGCTGGGTGAGGGGCAACAAAGTTAATGTTAATGATGGGCTGTACAACCTGATTTAGGGGCACATGCTCAACATTTGTGTTTTTTACAGAGCTGCACCAACATCTGGTGGTTAGCAAGCTGACTGATCACAGGAAATGGCTCACTATTGAGTGTCCAAGAAGGCATCTGGGCAGGGGGGAGGGGAAAGGGGGGAGAGACTCCCAAAAGTGTGGTCAGGGTTCCCACCATAAGAAGGAGGGGAGATGAAAACAAAAATCTTCACAAGGCCCCCAAAACAGTACAAAGAGGAAACAGTCCTATTCCCAATCTGGCCACCAAAAGAAAGGTTTTTTGGACAAAATACTTGTAAGGTTGTCCCTCAGTGCTACAAGTGCTGCACAGCTCCCTATCGGTGGACAGTCCCAGGGGTTGGCCAGTGTACCGCCTGGGGGGATGTTGGCCCAAGTCGGTGGGGGTGGGGAAGGGTAGCTGAGCTTACCTTAGTATCCCTGGCTGATGGGTACATGGGACCTAAGGCTCACATGCCTGCCAATACCTCCAAGTATAGGCAAGGGGTCACCATCCATGTGCAGAGCGTGGGGGCTCTGTGAGACAGTATGACTACTGTCAGATGTCATCTGGTGTCCTTAGAGCTGGTGATTCCTGATACATTTCACCAGGCTGAAGTAGCAGGAACCCGTACAAGTCACTAGCTGGTGGCCCTGGTTCACTTTGAGTAGAAGGGGGGTCTTAGGTTCTGTTAAGGTTGCTGTGAGCCCTGCCATTTCTGTGGATTGTTTGCGAGGGAATGACTTGGAGCACATTGCCAGGAACTGGAAGTAAAAGGAGCTCAAGTCGCTTCTGGAAATGTCGGGGTTGTCAAAGTTGGTCTGCGTGACCACTCGGTCCTTGGCTGCTCGGGAGGAGTCAAGAGAGCCTGAAAGTATTGCCAAGTAGCCGTGTGAAAAGGAAGGGCAGGAGGTGTGGGAAACCAGCCTCTGAAGCTCCCATGAACAGGTGAATGGGGCGTCCTCGGAGGCGGCCCTGGAGCTGACTGGGGTGGACATTTCCCTTCTAGGAGACCTGCCTGAGCTACTTAAAAGCAGGCATCGGAAATAGAAATGGGATCCTCAGGCATACTCTTCAGTACACTCCTGGACTTGTGCATACTACAGAAGGACTGCCCTGCTGCCTTGCTGGTTGAGGCCTTCCCTGCTGACTGAGAAGGAAAACTGGCCCTTCAACCTTCATTCCAGGCTGCAGTGACTTAAAGGGTCAGCTGACTGACCTCCTGTTCTGAGCTACAGGGACACACCAAGCTCCACACGTATCTCTGCAACTGCCAGCTGACCTACCAGAGCCCTGCTGGCTTCTTCTGGTGTGAGTTCTTGTTCCTCTCAGGTTCTGGCACCTTGGCGGGGCACCAGTTGAGATCCTCTTAGAAGAAAAGGAGATATCCTTAAGTTGAAGGCTTTTTTTCAAGTGTGAGCGAGCCAGTTCATGTCAAGATCTTGCCTCGCGCACCTACCCCCAAATCACACCTCCAGTGAACCTGACTCTTCATGCTACAGCGACCACCACCACAAGTTCTGTACTTCGCTCTATAGTATCGACAGCCTGTGGTGACCGCCAATGCGAAACTCCAGCAACAACTGACTAGGACACCCACTAGGATCTTCATGCTACAGCAATGACAGTCCGAAATGCCCAGCATGCTCTTCACACTACAGCAACACCCATTCGCAACACTCTCCCTGCACTTTGAAGCCTGCTCTACCACTAACTGGACTCTTCAAGCTGGACTTTAGGAGGTATCTTTTTCAGCGGGACTAACTTGGTCCCTGTATTCAGCTCATGCTCCATTGCGGTCAGTCAGAATTTGTGATTTTCACTTGGTCTCACATGACATAACTTGAGTGATGCTTTGTGGTTTTAGGCACTTTACTTACCTTATATCTTTGAAATTGCATAGCTCTGGTTTTACTGATTGGATGTTTGTCAATTCGATGTAAATTAATGTATTACATTTTACTCAATTTTTTAGAATTGGTGTGGGATTTTTCTTCGGTTGTGTCATAACTTTACTGTTTGAGTGCTGAATAAATACTTTACACATAACCTCTAAGTTAAGCCTGACTGCTTTTGTGGCAAACTACCAGAGGGTTAAGCACACGTTAATTTAGTGAATTTTTGTGGTTCACCCCAACAAACATTGTTGCTTGAGAAGGGCTCACCCCCCTCAACCAACAACCCAAATTCTCAAATATGTGGTAGCAGTTATCCCCAGGACTCAAAATGAGGCTGGAAAACATTTGACTTTAGCCCACTATCTATGCTATTCTGCATGGTGCCCGCCCAGGATGTGTTTGACATACATAAAGATATCCCAAAATTAGAGCAGTTGGACCTCCAAGGCCAGTACCTCTGACCTAATTCCTCTCATTTTAAAACATTTTGGTCATGCTGTCCCATCTGAGCCAACAATATGTTCTTTGAAATACCACCAGCAGTACCTATAGAGCCAACCTCAAGGAATTCAATTCCAGTGTTTTAATGATATAAAGAGACTCTTGGATTAAGAAGGTTAGGATCTCTGGCTTGTCATTGAGATGTGCTCTCCTGCCCAATTGACATATCTGCCTCTACAGGATCCTGGAGAAAATAAGAGATTCCAAAACAAAATATCTTATCATATTCTCCATTGTGATCCACTAGGACAGTGATCCTCTGCCTGGGAAGTGATCCTTCATTGACCTGCTCTGGGACATACCTGGAACTGCCGCCTATTGTACAAAAGACTCATGTGAAATACACCGGAAGACATGACACACTGAAGAGAAGCCATCTTTCTGAATCATGGTGTCGGTTCTAGATGGAAAGCCTTGAACAGAAATCCCTTGAAACTGTTGGTTGAAGGGCACAACTTTATCGAGTGCATCTCCACAATTCTGCTAATCAGCTTTACTTGATTTCAGAGAACTAAGGGAGATTTATCTAAAAAAAAAAGGAGAAACCTACGCCTTGATAATTCTGACGAGTTGTCAACAGGGGGCATTCTGTAAAGCTCTCAGAGCACTCTTCAATAAAAAAGCACTTTGAACTGATAGTGAAAAGAGATCATCATGAAACAAAGTCACTGTTTGAGTTAGCAGTATTTTGTAGGACTAGATTAATCATAAAACCCCATGTAGACAAAACGAAGTTTATGGTTGTCCAGAACTCTAATAAATCCATCGGTGAAGTAAGAATGCAGGAAGGCTCTGTAAGAACAAGCTGAGACTTTTTCAAATTTAGGAGTACATATTGACAAAAAACTTAGTTGGAAGCCGTAAATAGACAGCCTAATGGTGAGACATGCCCAACTTTCTGGTGCACTGCTCAAGGAGCATAGATGCTCCTATACTAAACCTGTAGCTCCTATTCTCCAAATCTATAATTCTAGAATAAGTGCATTGATCCTATGTGGTGTAGAACTGTGGGGGTATGCGAATTTGGAATATTTAGTGGTGAGTCAAAATAATTTTTTAAGATCATTGATTGGCCTTCCGCAATCGACCCCACTGGTCCCCTTATATTTAGATCTGGGTTGCCAGTCCATCAAGGATGTTGCACATTATAGGTTACTAGTATATTGGAGGAGACTCTGGGTGACTCCAGAGCTGGCCAACTATGCCCTGGCCTTGTTGGAAGTCAGGGAGTTGGATGTAAATAAGAACATTGCATGGTTTAGTTGTGTTAGAACTATTGTGTATGAGCTGGGGTTAAGTCTTTTGTGGACTTCCCCAGCAGCAAGCGCATTTACAAGTAAAGCAGAGCTAAAGGCTGGCTATTGGCACATGATAAATCTCAGACGGTTTACAGTTTTTTCCACGTCTACCCTGTCCAGCACTGTTTTGGAGATCAAACACGAACCAAAACAGGAGCTGTATTGGGACTTAATCACCTCTACACGTGATAGGAAACTATTCCATCAGTTTAGAGTGGAAACTCTACCCACCAAGGACTTTACCTCGAAATGGTCTAACTCAGATGTAAGTAGTAGTAATTGCCCTTTCTGCCTAGATAAGGAAGAATCAATGCCTCACATCTTTTTTGCATGCCCTGCATACAGTAACCCAAGGTGACGCTGGCTGAAACCTATTTGTTTAGCCCTGGGTATCAGGTCATATATTGAGGTTTTTAGATTACTTAAAACATCAGTAGATGGACCCATTATGATAGCGACGGCTATATTTCTGGGTCGGGTGTAGTGATCCGGTGGACTGAAGGGAGATATAGATAAAGTTACTCCCATGTCTATCAACTGAGAATTTTTTTATTATCATATATGATGAATTCATTTTGTGATTAAATGCTCTTTTATAGGCAAATCTTTATTATGTAAGTTCCTGGCCATCAAATGCGGACTGTTTTAGAGTTTTTATTAAATTATGTATTGTCTTAATGATGATTGTTATATGTCCTTGCACCAAACAAGTATGGTTATAAAGTTATAATTTGGTATGGTTAACCTGGACTTGATGTTTGTTTGTGATAACTTTTTTTTAAAAATCAAAATAAAGTTTATAAAACATAAAACCCCATAGCTTACAAAGCAGGCCACTGCCAGTAAATACATCTCTGATTGGGGATTGGTCTATTATGTATTCAGATTGCATCTAACTGGTCAACACTTGATGGTTACTTGGATCAGGTTTCTTGACAGTAGCTAATATTGCATCATCCTTTCTAAATTTTCGTCTGGGCTATTGTCCTCAGGGGTATACTGCCCGAGTTTAAAACATATAGATCTGAAGCATTGAAACCACTGAAATGTACTCTTGGCACAATTCCCAGAAATTTGCCTTAGGGAAGGGGTCTTACTTCTTCCAAAGTGACTAATGTTTCAAACTCCTATTTTATCCGTTGAGGTCCAAACAATGTTGTACAAATATAAATATAAATGAGGTTAATATTTCAGAGCTTGACTTCTCTTCTGAGTTCAGATAATCTAGCTCAGGGGCGCCTTTGAAAACAGCTCCTTCAAAGACATGTACCGAGTCAGGTCCACCAAACCAGCTGAAGCTCTAAATAGCTGATTAGAGATTGTTTTTACCGCTGTGTGAGGTAGAATCGATTTGATTTTTTGATTTTTACAGTAGGAATTGCATAAATAGTTCCGTTTTATCTCATCTGCTCTGGTCCGGCATATTCACAAATAACATGAGCCAACATTATTGTTACTAACCCCAAAGTAAATGCTTTTTTGCCAAGAATATTAATTAATTAAGTCTACAAAAGGCAATGGATCTACAGAAGGCAACTAGGTGCTGGGAGTGCTCCTTCAAACTCATGCCAAAGGGCATACACAAAGGGTCCGCCACAGAATTCAGAGTGAAATAAACTTTATGTAAAACAGGCCACTGGAAAGGAAGGCTAGTATCAAGGTCTCCTGCGGTCATCATGGTCAGCCTGCTGCACGCCTTTGGAAGTCAGTTGCACTCCTTTACTTTTAAGGTTATGGGAGGTTACTTCCTCCCGGATTTAATTTCAGACCCAGTGTTCTTGGGGACAGTCTAGGGACAAGATATAATATAACTGACCATGAAGCATTTAAGCTTGCCTCTTCCTTAAAGGTCTGGATTTGATGTCTAAAAAGTGGCTGTAGGCTACCACATCATGATCATGATATCGGACTTCTAGGCAGAGTCTATTTTGGCCTAACATCTTGCCATGTGTTTACGTGCAGTATTTGAAGGAGCTTATCACTACGAGGGACGTCATACAAAACAATGCCTCTCCTACAGAGAATTTAAATAGCAGGAGATGTCTATAAAACCCCAAATGGTGAAAACGGATGCCTCTAGATTGGAAATACATTACTCAAGTACAACAGAGTCCTTCTCTAATACAGTTTGAAGAAATGACATAACAGAAGTAAATTTGTTCCCTGGGTCTGATTTCTTTCAGCCAAAGTAAATTCCAGCCATCCTGAAATAAAGTATAAATAAAATATAAATGATCATGCACCCTACCTCAACTCGCGGTGTAGTTTGAAAAATATTTTTAAATGATCATTTTCAAAAAAAGGAGAGGGGGTAAAAATGTTATAAAATATTGTTTGAATCGAAAACTATAAATCTGGGGAGGATTCTCTTGTGGGGATACATTACAATAAACATCAAACCAAACATGGACTTCACTTTCCCAGCATGCGCTTTATAAATGTCAGTCACGCCCACAAGACTCCACATGTCGGTGGCAGGGAAAATAAAATGCAGTTCATGATTGGCATACTCACCTTGGAGTCCAAATGACACAAGGGTGATGAAGGAAAAATATCTAGAGGTCAAGCTGCTAACTGGGCACCTAGGTTCTAACCTTGGCTTCAACCTTTGGCTAAAGAAATTACATACTGGTTGAGGCCCAATCACTTAACCTCCCTTTGGCTCAACTGCAAATAAGTGCAGCCAATTGTGCAATGCTAACATGTCACTATCCACTTAAAGCATATGCTGTCTACCCCCTAATAGATGGATAATTTATCTGTTACAGTGCATTTTTCCCATGGAACCAGTATTAATCACCTGAGCATCAGTAATTGAAATAATGGGACAAGAAATAAACATTTCAAGCATTGTTTCGCATCTTAGAATAGTTGTATACAGTTGAGACAGAGATACATATTTGCTCTTGAATAAAAGTAACCTTTGCCAAAATAAGAATGTTTTTTAAGAAGATGACGATTTTTAAATCCAATTGATTGAATAAGAAGCAGTCACCCTTCAATGGGATCTGCACCTATGGATATCATGTTTATTAGACTAAAGTTCAAAAATGGGCCAGGTAGCAGTCTCATTGGAAAAATGTAATTCATCGAGAGGTATGCCAAGATTACACATATTATGCTCACTCGAATAATAAGAATATGTTAGGATTGTCTTTTTTTTTTTTTAAAGGTTTAGGAATAGGTAAACAATACGGATAATGGGACAAGAAAAACATCTGCTGCATGGCGTGTATGTACTCACAAGGCTGTTCAACAATAGACTTGGAAATAATGAGGTCCACAGTACTAATATAGAGAAACGGTTTAACTGAACTGAAACTAAGCAGATACTTCCCTTTAGATCTCGCTGATATACCTAAAGAATTACTCCAAGGAAAATGATAGCCCATTGGACATTATTTCAGGCTTAGGAAACATAAATATTGTGAAGAATGTATTCAACATATGAGGGCATTTAAATTATTAAACAGATGTCACAGGTGGCACATTATAATGGTTGTAGGAAAGTAGTATCTGCTTTTATGGTTACCCCCACTTTCTGCTTGATGTAATGCTGTTTTCTGACTAGTCTAACTGCTGTCCTGCTAATCAGGACCCCGGTCTCTCTGCTTCCTCCCCTAAGTTTTTATGGTAAGTACTTAGGTTCATCCCAGATTGGATACTGGGGTACCCTAGTATATGGTACTAAGGTACCCAGGGCATAGGTACCCAGGACACAGGTACCCCAGAGGTCCCCATAGGCTGGAGCATGTATTATGGAACCTATGGGAGACCATTTAAACTATCTCTATAGGCCTGCCATTGGAGCCTGTGTACGCTGGTGCTATTACCACTTACAAAAGATATAGGTTTCCCTACATCTAAGTTCACTGCACTTAAAACCTATAAGTCACCCCTACAGCAGGCCTTTTTAATCCTGAAGACCAAATGCTTGGTTTTAAATGTGAGGGTACCCCTGCATGAGCATGACACCCCTACAGCCTTCAAAGTCAATTCTCCCGGGATGTAAGTGAGACAGCCATATAACATATATAGAGGCACCGCTTCATTACGCGATGACCATCTCAAAACTGGCTGTAACAAACCCTGTTGTGTTTGGTATCAAACATGTTGGAATCATACATCCCACACCTAAAAGCTGTGGGAAGTATGGTTCCAAGCACTGTAAATGCCCTCCGTTAGGCCCTTCTAGACCCGGACAGCACAACATGGCTGCTGCCGACTAGAGACATGATACTGCCATCTGCTGCTGACCCAAGCTCGACCAGGGAAAGGCAGAACAATAGGCATCCTGTCACAGGGAGGTGTGAACCCCTCCCAGACAGGGTTTAGTGTATTGCAGCAGGGTGGGAGCGCTTGCCAGCGCCACGTAGTCTGCTTCCAGGGCACATTTGGTGCCCTCTATGCATAGTCCAGTTCAAACCAGTTCAAGGAGCCGCTGGCTCCTACTCTGGTGTGATACTGGACAAAGGACAGGGGAGTATCGTCCCCCTTGTCCCGCCCCTCCGTAGGGAGGGACCCCTGAATGGTCCCAACCATTTCCTTAGGGTATTTAAGGGCTTACCTGAGGATGGGTCCCTAGATTAGCTGTGGGACACAATACAATTCAGACACCACTTCAACTTCGACCGTCTGGACACTCCGGACTTCGGTCTCGGCTTCAAGTCTGCATGCTGGAGGACTCCTGCTGCTCCTGATCTCTTTGCCCTGCTCATCTGCTGCATCGTCCGTGCCTGTGCTCTATACAGGAACCCGTCCAGGGCCTGTGGACATCCAAGATACCTGAAGGAATCTCCCTAGAAGTGAAAGAGTCACTTCCCTGCATCTGCAGGCACCGCAATCAAGCTGACCGGTCTGCTGATCCTGGGCTCCTACAGACTCCGAAAGGCTCAGCAACACAGGTGGTGGTTCTTCACATTCCTTGAGGTCTGCCCTGCCCTCTCACCAAGTTTGAGGCCTGTATCCCTCATCAGAGCCACAGAAACTGAACCCCTGTGCACCACGTTGACTTGCAGTTGTAAAGGTTTGTTTTCCTCCTTCCATCAAGATCTTTGGGCTCCAAGTAGCCCCAACCCCAAGTATCTCCAGTGACCAGAATCTTTTACTACACCGCATTGCTTGCACCATGGGCCTGCTTCTTTGGTAGCTGCTCGAGGCCCTCTTGCGACTCCAGTGCCACCGGCCTGTGGGTCCTGTCAAGGGTCACATTTAAATTCTGTTGGGCTCCCCTGATTGTTCAGGGCCTGCCCTGACTCCCCTGCTTGTGGTGAGTCTCCTGGGCCTTGCTGGTCCAGACATTGCACCTTGTTCTACTTCTTAGTTAATTGCAGTTGCCAAGGCTTGTTGGTGCTTCTGCCGGATACCGACCCCTCCACTCTAGATATCCAACATGGGACAGTTCATGTACGGCTTCTGGTCTTACACAGCGTTGCCTGGTCCACACAACTGCAGTTTCAAGGTCACCGTCCGCTCTCCTGCACCTCACCCGACATCGGTGGGCATTCGTCTTCCGTGCCTCCTGAACACTCCTGAGTGGCATAGACTCTGTCCCCTCTGCTTGCAGGTCCCTAACATCCTAAATCCACCTTTGGGTTCCACCGGACACTTTCACCTTCTCCAGCAGCAGCATCTCTCTGAATTCTCCCATTGAGTTTGACTACGGTTTCCGACGCCACTTCACACCTATGCACCCAGCTCCCCTGGTGCAGGCATCCTGGTTCCTAAGGTATCCACAGATGGGGTGGCTCTCCAACCTCTTGTCTTCCACTGAGCTTCTTCAGGGTCCACTGGGAAGGGTCCTCTTTCTTTAAAATTGCACTGCGACTCACACATTGATTTGTACGGAGAATGCGGTCATGTTCCTACACTGCACACGACCTCCGTGGGGCTTCTAGATACTCACCTTGTGTGGCTCCTTGGGTCCCAGCACTTCTACATCCTCTGACTCTTGTCTTGACTCAAGTCGTGGTTCACATACCACTATTTTAGTATATGGTTTGGTCACTCCCTGGGGACCACTGTGTATTATGCGCTACTTACCTGTTTCTATTGCAAAGTATTGTGTATATCTCCGGCTAGGAGATATTTGTATGTATTAGTGAGTGTCTTATAATAAATACATATTTTTATAAATACACTGTGTGGTTTTTTTTCACTTAATCTATACCAATAATATTGTGTTCTGGTTAAACAAGTTGCTTTACATTCCTTCTGGACTAAGCCTGAAGGCTGCTCTCCACAGCTACCACTTAGAGAGCTTTCTAAGGTTGCATAAGACCACTATAATCACCACAAGGGTTGTCTGGATCAGTGCAAGATGTCCACTCACATAAGTGTACATCATATACTGATCCAGCCTCTCACAATGGTGATGAAAAAAAATATTTTAGGACTCGCCATCTTCATTGAAAGTTCTGTCCCCCTGAGAATTAAATAGGGTATTACAAAGTCTTAAAAGGGACTCAAAGGCTCGGGAAGCCTGACTTTGTTAATAAAACAGTAAGTTTGCAAAATAAAAAAATTAAGTCAGTACCTGATGCAGCATAGCAACAGTTTCACATCATGCATTTAAGATTGCTTTTAAGGGGCAGCTAGTAAAGGCGGGCGAGAAACTGAAAGCAGATGGCTAGGTAACAATTTCCACTTCGAGAGTGGAAGTGGTTATGAACAGGAATGGTTCAATTATAATATCATATGATGAATGGGATCAGTATCCACAACGCTTCCATCAGCAGGCCCTGATGAGGACACCCTTGATTGCTTCTTAAACCTGATGGTAGTAACATGAATCCTGCACGGGACTCTAAGTCACCCAAGCCAGGAGGAGGAAAGGTGGCCATGAAGAATCCTCAACCTGTGAACCTGCAAGCAGTCAGCACCCCTGGAGTACAACAGGTAGAGAATTGAAGCATCTGGAACTCTGAGAAGGGCTTTCTGTTGTTGGCGACTGTGGTGAGAGGATTTGGCACATGACCAACGATGACTACTAGCCCCAGAGGGCTTGCCAGTGACTCGAGTAAAAGGGGAGGGGAGTTAGGCCCAAAACAAGCTCCTTCTAGGGATAGCCCACTGCGGACCACATGCCAAAGTCTTTCTGTGTTCAGGTAAGGGTAGCAGGTGACATTGATACCAATGCTACATTTACAATTGCTACCTCTTCTGTATATTTTTCACGTGTCGCAATTTGCACAGTATTTCCCCATCCACGTACGAGGAACCACATTTCATTTTAAACATTACACCTTGTTGAACTCTCTAAATATGTGCGCTCATAATAAAGGGTCGTGTTTCACTACATATACTTGTTCTAAAGTAAAAAAACAATCTTGCCTTTGGATGATAATCTTGTTCAAGCCTAGAGTCTGATCCTGTTACTGGTTTGTATTTGTTCATCTTCATTTTCATTTGGCGTGATCTTTCATCTGCATCGATAGCACCTGTGGGTTAAACATAAGTTGAGACCATAATGAAAAGACGTTTCAAATCAGGGTATCAAAGTCATTTTATGCTAATAATCGCTTAATGTTTAAATGCCAATGACATACTGACATAATTCGTAACAGGGCATCGTAGAGATTATTATAAACTGAGTTTCAATATTATTTAAATCAATGGTTTTGCATACGCATATTAACAATATTTAAATCTAAACACATTTACATGCAAAAAGCACTCTGATGAAGCTTAGTGCCTTGCCAGGAAACAGACCTAAGTAAAGGACTGTCTGCAGGAGCAATGTTATATACAATCCTACAGAAAAAATATCTTTCATGATAAAGAGAGACTTCGGCTGTACTACAGTCACACTGCCTCTATTTAAAAAAGCAACCACAGCAAATAAGAGCATTAGCAAAAGATAGGACTGTAGGTTGGAAACATAAAGAGAAAATAGCTAAAGGAAAATGGCTGGACAAGTACATGATCACAAAGTCAAAAACACACACAATAAGAAAATATGCACTACGAAAAATGCATGAATACAAACAACATAAGCCACTAGGAAAGGGTAAAATAGGTATCCACATAAAACAACGACAGGAAACAATCCTTATCTCCCATTTGTTGTGTTTGTAAAAAGCTGATTGGTCAAAAGGCAGGGTGATGTCAGCTGCTAGATCACTAGGACAGACATTATGAGACTTAGCCTTCCGGAAAGGGAATTCTAGTTGTGCTGGTCCAAGGAAGAATTCTAAAGTTTATAGACGGGCATACCTCTTACCTGTTTTTGGGATAACAAAGAAGACTGCCAAGATCACACAGAGCCCTTCTACACCATAACCTAGGCTAGACGCGGTGGCCATGAACAATGATGCTTTACCCGCATCGACCCGGGTGGAATTCTCAGCGGTGTGGAAGAATTCGACGCGTGCGCGGAACGGACGGCCCCCAACTGTTCTCCGCACACGGCCACTGTGACGTCGGACGGCCCCCGGCCGTCCGACGCATCGAAGAGGTTACACTACCTCAGTACTCCGGCTTCAATGAACGGCTCACAACAAACGTACCTTTCTCATATCCTCACAAACACTATTGAGACGTTATAATTCCGACTGAAACTTGGGTGGAAAAAGGAGAAATAATGTCATGGGTAAAGTTTTCCTGCGGAAATGGAATAAGGTGAACCAGTAGCATCCAATAAATGAAGATTTAGTCAGTTTATATATACACACACCAATTACCAATTAGGGGCCTTGATTAGAAGCAAAGAAGTTTTGGCATCAATACTTCCTTCACCCAATGAAGACTAACATAGGGGCACATTATGATGGATTTTCCGCATCCTCCGGGCCGGCGGAAGCCACCGCCGGCCCGGCGGATGCAGAAAATCCTCTGCGGACCCACCAAAGACCCACCGCCACATTAGGATGGCTGGTGAGTCCTGGTTTCAGTCCGCTGCTTTTCCGCCGCGGTTGGCTTACAACCGTGGCGGAAAAGCTCTAATATGGTGGCGGTGTCTCTCAGACACCGCCAGACATATTAGGATGGCGTAGAAGAGATACTTTTCCGCGGCGGGTTCTCTGCCGAGGAAAAGCATACGGATCTTTACTCTGGGGGCCCGTTGCGGGCCCCCTGGGTGAAGGGAGGTGGGGGGGTGCACATGGGGGGTACCTATGGTACCCCCCTGCATTTACATGCAGAAAACGGCAGGCACCGCATGGTGCCTGCCGCTTTGTGCATGTAAATGCACTGCATGTGTTTTTGACATTGCGGCGGGTGCAGCTTGAAGCCGCACCTGCCGCAATGTTGAATATAGAGGATGTGACCGCCAGGGTGGCGGTCACATCCTAATTGCACAGGAGGGAACGCCGCAGCACATGAGGACGTTCCCTCTTACACGCGATCGTAATGGGCCCCTTAGTGGGGTGCTAAAGTAGATAGTGACAAGGTAGTACACTACTAAAGACTTACCTAGAGGATTTCAATAAGTTCTATGGATACAACTGATACTCCATTTGAACAAGGCAAACAACGGGTAAAGACAATCCTAGAAGAGTGTTAGATCAGACATGGATACTAGTGGTACTTTACATGAACAACCTAACATTTTTAAGTAATGCGTTACTGAGTTAGCAAATGCTTCAAGAGGAGAAACATAGCAGTTATTCATGTCAGGGTAAAGAAAGCGTTCCGCCTAATCACATGCAGATTATAGTTTACCCTATTGGAGGGAGGTAATGAAGTATTGGCATACTGAGGATATTTGTCAATTTTGAGGTACAAAATCATTTTTTACTTCTTCATACTTTGCATTTCTGGGTTCACAATTATCCTGATTTACATCTACTTTGTAAAAATCTATTGACTTATCTGCACAATATATTTGCTTCTCAACATCAATTTATTCATATAAAACAGACTGTCCCTGACCACACTCATTTCTGGTGACAACGCTCTCTCACTGTCCTCCGGTCTACCCTTCTCTCTCTCTGCCCTCCAATCACCACCTAATCTACCATTATGTCCTGTAAGCTAAATTAGTTTCTTTACTATCCTTACTAAATTAGTCTCCCCTGTACTCACACTAGAACACTGGGATGAACATATAAGAAGATCATCTAAAACGCCTATTTGGTCACTTTCTGCTCTCATTGAAGATTTCCTTTCAGAAAATGATCCATCTGGTAATATACTGGCATTTTCTATTACACTGTCCTGTCTCTGAGTGCACTTACTAACACTGGTGAGACCCATTAGACTGGATGCTCTGTAACATCAGCACTCTATAACCTATGCCTGAATACAACCCTTTTGAACACCCAAACTTTGCTACTTACTTCATGCTGAAGATAGATCTATTTACAGTGCTGATCAATCAATACAGAAACTAAAAGAATCACTGGAAGCTGGAGGGTTGTAGAGTTGGTGTTGCTGTGGTGACGTAGCTAGACCTACTGCTACCCGGGTCGGCACGTAAGTTTGCGCCCATGGCAGGTTAGAGCATGGGCATGGGGGGCCAATGGACGACATGTTCAGACTGGAGGGGGTGGCGGCTGCCCCCAAAAAGAGTGCATGCTGGGATGGGGCGGACCGCCTACCCACTCCAGCTACACCACTGTGGTGTGGAATGCTGACACATATTCCTGCTCTCCCTCAGCATCCTCACCCGCTGACACAGTGTTTGAAAACGTCTACTGCGCATTATCCAACAGACAACATTTCTTCTTCATGTTACCATTCATTTTTTCGGGAAGCTTGAGGGCTAAAAGCTGCTGTGAACTGAGGAAACAGCCCACAATGAGCCAGTGGTAAGGGGGACAATTTCAGCCTCATTGGGTGGGACACAAGTTATAGTTAGCTCACTGAACTATAACTGTCCAACTTCAGTATTTTGTTTCCAAACATAAGTGTTTAACTCATTTCAACACTTAAATATAATAACATTAAAACTTTTGCCTTTTCATGGAATTTCTAGAGTTTTAGTTTTGTTGTAAGCTAAGATCTTATTACCATACCTAACTATAATGTCATTTTAACCTTCGCTTTTTTTCAGTGAATTTCTAGGATTTTTTCATGTAAGGGAAGATCATTTTTCTATACCTAAGTGTAAAATCTTTTAAGCCTTTTGTTTTTATCAGGGAATAACTTGAATTTTGAAATTATTTTCAGCTCTCCTTACCCCAGCACATAGCCTTAGGCTGTGCGCATCTAGGCGTTGGCCCAGGCCCACCACCACATAGGTGGTCACTGTACTGCAGCCTACTCTCCATTGTTAATTTGCTGCTCCAGCATCTCCCCTAACCGTCTGCTCTCTGTTCTCAGTGTGTAAGCCAGTACCCCCTCACACCTACCCTCTTTGGTCTGTTGGACTGCCATTGCCCCTTCCTCCTGTCCTTCCTGGTCAGTTTGGTGCCCCTGTTCCGCCTTCCTCTCCATATTGCCCTCCGTTCTCAGTGTGGATGCACCTGCCCCTCCCTTCTTGGTTCTTTGTGCTGCCACTGACCCTGTGCTGCCACTGCTCTCTGGGTCTGCTCCTGCTCCTGCCCCTCCCCTTCCCCCTATTCCCCATGTGTGTACCTCTGCCTCCTCCCTCCCTCATGGGAGGCCTCTTTGGGACCCCTCCCCGTCCTTATGGCCCTGGGGGTCAGTGTTTTCCCACATTGCTGCCTTACTGGCTTTTCACAAAAGAATTTAGGACTTAGAGAGCAAACCCCGAGTTCTGTAATGGCAGCCAGAGCATTTAGTTTCTAGCCGCGGGCAGATAACCACATTTTTTGGTACCATTGTACCAGCCTAGGAGCTGCAGTACTGAAATGACCCAAGCGAGACAATGCTTCTGGGGCAAATCAGGGTCACGTTGTTTTTAAAAGATGGTTTCACAGGACTCCTGAATGAACGGTCCAGATAGATCTACATTTTTAACCCCTACATGATCACCTCAAGCACCTCTCTAAACGTGAATTTCTCAAAAATTGCTGAACAGATTGGCACCAAATAAAAAACAGTTTGCTTTCTAGGCAAAGTTTTAACTTTCTGACAAATTTGGTGTTATTCCATTCCCCCTTTTTTCTCTATGGTTTCTGATCATTTCCTATTGGAATATTAGGGAAAAAACAGCATTTTGGGATGCCCCTATTTCTTTCTTCTGGCTTGACAGATCACCCTAACACTTTCCAGCAAGGGACTCAGGTTGATGAACTTTTGTTTTGAGAAGTTTTGTGAAGATTTGTCACAAGGTAGCCAAGTTATTAGAGAAACAAAGACTGCTCTTCCTATGGAAACTCTAAAAAAGACAACTATACAATGGCGACCACAACTGTATATACTGATGGAGCGAGATTTTGAAATATATTTATTTCTGCTCGTGAAGTTTAACTTCCATAATTAATTAATATTATTAATAAAGAATGTGGTGAAAATATTAACCAACCTAGAATAAAAGTTGCATCAACATGATCCTTTTGGATCTCAGCGCGGCCTTTGACACGGTGTCTCATAACATCCTTCTTAATCGTTTGGAGACCTTTGGAGTGGCTGAGCAGGCCTTGGATTGGTTCAGATCTTTCCTCGACAACAGGTCCTTTCGAGTCTCCGCCCCCCCTTCCTGTCCAAACCCCACCCCATTGCTCAGGGAGTTCCGCAGGGCTCTGCGTTGAGCCCATCCCTTTTTAATTTCTATGTCCAGCCTTTGGCGGCAGTGGCCAAAGAATGGGGCTTGACATTAGTGTCGTACGCCGACGACACACAGCTAGCCATCGCTCTCTCAAAAGGCCCTTCCAGCTCATCCTCTAACTTTAAAAACGGACTCTCTGCGGTCGCCCAATGGATGACAATGAATTGTCTGCAACTTAACGGCGGAAAGACAGAGGTGCTATTCCTTGGCAAAGACACCAGCCTCTGGAATGAGCACTGGTGGCCGTCCTCCCTAGGCACCATCCCTCCCCCCAAAACCCTAGTAAAAAATCTAGGCGTTTGGATGGATGCCTCACTCAACTTTCAGTCTCACACCAAAAAGGTTGCGGGCACCTGCATTGGCTTGCTGAGAAGCCTCAGCCATATACTTGGCTTTTTTAACGCTAAAACCCGCCAACTCATTATCCAAGCCACCATCCTCTCACGCCTGGACTACGCTAATGTGCTCCTTCTTGGTGCCAACAAATGTGAGATAGCACGGCTCCAACGCGTGCAGAACTCTGCGGCTAGAACTCTGGTCGGCCTCCCCCGCAGATGCTCTGCCAGAGCGACCATCAAGAAATTACACTGGCTACCCGTTGATTCTAGAATCAAATTCAAGACCCTCATTCTGTCTTTCAAAATCCTCAAATTTAACACCCCTCCTCTGCTTCGACCCCTTCTCACTCCCTATGCGCCGTCACGGAACCTAAGATCTTCCAACCAAAACCTCCTATGCGTCCCACGCATAAAACTCAGCCGCATGGGCGGCCGCTCCTTTAGGTTCCTCGGAGCCAAGCTGTGGAATGACCTGCCACAACACATTCGCTCCATTGACAGCCTACCGGCATTCCGGAAAGCAGTGAAAACGTTCCTATTCCCTTGCCTGTAAAGCCTCTCTCCAGCCTTCGTTTCTCCCTGCTCAGGCTAGGATCTTGGGTTCTTAGCGCCGGGACGCCTCATTGCTGGGGCAGCTGTCGCGCTCTACCAAAACGAATAGAATAGAATGAACACGCAAGAAACTAATATGTGTGCTCATAAATGTGCAATATGTTGCATTTGCATGTGTGTGGAAATAATGAATTAATCCTGTCTTTTGTCATGTCGGAATTAAATGCGGCCGTTTATTAATGGCATGTGCTTATTTCTATGTGCTCATAATTTGTTTTTCTGTCTTAAATGTTGCACAAATTTGTTTGTTGCTTTCATTTGCCTATGCTAGGTAACATAGATTAATGGGTTAATAATTAGCAAATGTCGTTGGGTAACAGAACAAACTTTATTTCTTGCATTAATTATTCTTTTGTGTTTGTTTATGCACTAGTTTCTGGAAAAGAGGCTTGAGGCCTAGTTCGTCTTAATGTGCAGTTGGCAAAGTTCTGCTCAGAGTAAGCAAGAGCCCAGTGTGGAAAAATCCTTGCCAAGTTTCTGAAAGAAAGAAATGCAAACGTGGTGGTGCAAATGAACTGACTGTACTTTTGGTCAGTGTGGCCAAGGCCAGGAACCGGCAGAGAGATTGACAAGCTAAGGAAGTCGCGGACACTTATATTAAATGTTGCAAACTGGAGGAAACTTCGTGGCTTGGAATAAAGGACAATAGACTCTTTAAAAAGTCACAACTGGGCTCCAAAGAATGTGGTGACACTATGGTCTGTCACTTGTCAGCCAATGAGGTCTCTGAATGGCAGAAAAGTATTCAATTTTACTTAGATTAGTTAGTCAGAAAGGTATAAAAACTGTCCCTCTGGGAGGGGGAGCGCTGCTGTTTGCTGTTTTCCAGAAGGGTGTATCGTGCTGTTGGACTTTACTTGGAGCACGTAAGAAACCTTCTAGGTTTAAAGACTTTTTCCCTTTTCTTAAATGGGGCAAGTGTAGCTAGGGACTTAGGGTTTAGATGATGCCAAATTATTTCAATTTGATTTATGTTATTTTGATTAATCTTGAAACTGTCATTACCTTCGCTAAAAACGTAATAATAATGCTTGAATAAAAAGACTTTTAATGCACTTTCTTTAAATAAATAATAATCTTTGAAAAACAAGCTGGACTTGTTATTACATGTGTCAAGGTTACCATTAGCAGATCTATTGCCACAGTGGCTTAATTAATTATAGGGATTATCAGGTGTGATGAAGTCGGTTTTCTGTAGATGTATATAAATGTATATATTTTATGAATAGGTTTATTAATTAGGTCACATGATTCAGTTGCTCAAAATATGCCATGTTAGATTATGGGCCTTGTAAATGATTTATGATTAATGGTGAGTATAGTGGAGTTAGGTAGTGTAGCTTATGACATATTTTCTATAGGGCCGCTGGATCAATGCCATTATTATGTTTTTTTGTTTGGGGTCTGTTGTTGGGTTACCCATGTCCCCACATGATTCTCAAACATGGACCTGGGTTCACAAGCCTAAGAGGGAGTACTAAAAAAGTTCCAACAGCCCTTTCATGTGGTCCATGGACACAGGAAAATGGTGGTGACACTTAGGGCCCGATTACGATGTCAGTCGAAGTTGCCTCCAACAGATACTGTCACAGAATTGGGCACCGCCCAAAAGCGTAGGCCGCGGAGGCAAGCAGGGCCCCCCAAACTCACTTTGAGACAGCTCTTCAGTGTCGGAAAGGCCAGCATGGAAAGGCTGTCGGAAACCAATATCGTAATCCCGGCAGTGGAAACGCTGTCCTTTTGGGATTACGGGCGGGTCTCCAACTGGCCGACGGGCTCGTTAAGCCCATCGGAAGCCAGCCGGAGTGACTGGCCAGTTTCAATTTCAACCGCCTAGTTTGTAATTATGCAGCCGGAATGGAAACCACCGATGTTGGTCAGAGGCTTTCCGACCGACATCGTATTCGGCCCCTTAGAGTCTCACTCAGAGGTTCACAAACCCTGGCCCAGGGTCCATAAACCATGTGACAAAGGGCCAGATGTAGGTAAATCTAATTTACCGACTCATAAATACCGGTAATTAGAAGGAGGCAGATGTAGGTCATTTTTAAAACAGAATTACCGAATCTGTAAGATTCGGTATTTACCGATTCGGTAAATACCGAATCGGTATTTCCCATTGCAAAGCCCATAGGAATCAAAGGGAAATACCGATTCGGTAAATAACGAATCCTGCAAGGGTGCAGGGGGTGTCACTTTGACACCCTCTAGCACCCCAAGTACAGGCTTGTGTGACATGTGGCACACATACATGCCTTAAGGGCATGTCTGTGTGTCACATTGCACAGGTGTGCATGCACACCTGAATTCGGTATTTTACCACACAATAGGATTGGGTGGTAAAATACAGACTCTTAAGGGCCTGTGGCACTGTGCCACCTACATTTGGAATTACAGAATCGGTATATTTACCGATTCGGTATTTACCGAATTGGTAATTTTACCGAATCGGTAAATATACAGATTCTGTAATTTTCAGCCCCCTACATCTAAAAACCCTAATACCGGTCGGAAACGGCCAAAATCTGCTGTTTCCGACCGGTATTAGGGCTACTACATCTGGCCCAAAATGTCCTCTTTAAATTTTTTCCCCACAATGGAAACATGGAGGAAAGAGCTTACTCCTCAAATAGGGACTTTTCATTTTTAAATTTCAGACAGGTGACAGTCCATGATCCCAGATTCAAGGACTAGCACAAGGAATAATGGTCCAGTTATCTCTAACTTTTAACTCTTTCAAGCATACTATATACATTTTTCTTTCGCTAATTTATTGAATAGTACTGAATGGATTAACAATGAACCAAGAAAAAGCTCTTTCATGGAAAAAAGAATCCAGGTTCATAACAAATCAGATATAATTGCATTCAGTGTTTTTATCTTCTGTGGATAGCAAAGATGCCTAACTGAGTTAAAATTGGAAATGGGGCTTTTTTGAACCGTCACTGCCAACCCATGTTGGATTTGTATGACACACAACTATCAAAAGTACTCTAAATAGGGGTCCAAGTGTTGTGCAGATGGGTAAAACTGTACCACAGTTATTAGTAAAGCAAAGTTTTTTTTTTACAACTCCTTTAACTTTGATTCTCTCCCCCCAACCATTCCTCAGATATGCATTAAAGCTTAGGTTCTGTAATGCTAAACGTCTGTCAAATCTCATGCAGATTTATCAACCAGTATCAAATGCACATGAAAATGTTTTTTCCTTCCGCCTTTAACTATTCCACGCTTCATGGATCTGCATGGAACTTGCCACACCCACTGACGACTCAATATAATAAGTGCCTGCCATATTGCACCAGGATTTGTCAAATTATTTCATGTGTATTCGCAAAAAAATACTTTTTTTTATCTGCGACCTTTTTAACTAGGCCACATTTTAGCATGAATTTAAAAATTCAAACAGTAAGTTAAACATGCTTAGCATCTGCATAATTTTGTGTACATTTCTCAAACAGAGCAAAATCTAAATAAATGCCTTTTCATTTACCAAGATATTTCTAACTATTTAACCCATTCAAGCCCACCAGGCCCATGTTGATAGTGCTAAGTTATCTAAACTTAACTGATTTACATAACACCAAGCAAAGGTACTTTCCTGAGTAAAGGTCTAGTCTAATATCAAGTTTTGTGTGTTGCAGTTCAACATGTTTTTCTGTATTGAGGAGAAAAGATTCCAATGCGAGCTATGATAATAGCCTCTTTTTTGATCAGCTTTTATTTTCAATCTGCCCTGACTAATCTAACTAAAACTTTGCATTTCAAACCCAAATTGTATTGCCTGTTCTTGGACAGTTTCATGACGATTTGTGAAATGGCACCAATGTAATATTAGTTAATCATAACATGTTTTTTCAAAGGAAGATCTGAACTAACCATAGCTACAAATTGGCTATATTATCACTATTTTCATTTTAGATATTTATGAGTTTCAAAATCAAAATGTTTACCAGTTGCACACAGATGGTACTGGTAGGACATAAGTCTGTTTATGTCCGATTAGACATCGTGAGAGCAAGTAAACCCCAAACAACCTGTAAGAACCTACCAAACAACTTATTATAACCCCTTAAACAACCTGTAGACAGTGTTACATTTAGCACACAAACAACGTTTCACCACGTACCATAATTTTGCTCAAGACAATGTTAAAAAAAATAAACGTGAATAAAACTAAAGGAAGTTTTTTTAAATGTTTCCTCAACTCATCTTTTATGATTACTGTGAGACTTGCCACTTGGGCTGTCATACTCATACTGCTATTTTACCAAATTTCCCATACTAAGACTTATTATATTTGTGCTAATAATCAGGGCAGCTATGGTTGCAATGAAATAATATGCTTTAACCTGAGCTGCTAGAACTCTAAAGGGCCGCTACAGATCTAGTAGAACAATCCTGAAAATTCTCTTCAGCAATGATAGATTCCTACATGGCTACCCTATGCTCACTGAAAACAAAAACCACCCTGGTAGTCATTTAAAAAAAAAAGTAACAAATATATATATATATATATATATATAATTTATATATATATATATATAAAAAATACCCTTTCAGGCATAGAGTGACGAATGAGTTATGCAAAAAAGAAGTAGAGAGCTCTGGGTAGTTCTCAAGTTTAGGTGGAAAGCAGCTCCTGTATAGAGCGCTCTCAACACCAGCAAAGTCTTTTGCCATTTCTACAGCAAAGTTTTTAAGCATAGCACTGTGCTACTCCTATGCTTAAAAACGTTGCTGTAGAAATAGCAAAAGACTTTGTCCATTTCTATCTCAGCATGGATAGCACTGTGCTAATCCTATGCTTAAAGACTTTGATAGAAAAGCAGACTTTTGAGGCGAGAAGATCTAAAGTGTCGCTGGTGTTAAGAGTGCTCTATACAGGAGCTGCTCTCCACCTAAACTTGAGAACTACCCAGAGTTCTCAGCTATATATATATATATATATATATATATATATACATATATATACATATATATATATATATATATATACATATATATACATATATATATATATATATATATACATATATATACATATATATCAGCAGAAGAACCTCTGCTTTCTGGGGTACCACAAGGGTCCTGCACTCCTTAATGTCTATATGTCCCCTCTGTTTAGTTTGATATGATCCTTTAACATCATGACTATCTCTTACGTGGACGATAACGCATGCTAATCTTAGTTTTAGATAAAAATACCACACTGGCGGAAGAAAATATGTGACAATGTCTTACAGCTGTCTTCCGCTGGATGAAAACTAACCACTTAAAATGCAACTCCGATAAAACAGAAATTATGCCACTAGGGAAATAGAACATCTTTTATCCTAGCTTCTGGTGGCCGTCTGACATTCCACCCCCCCCCCTAATACAGTAACAGTAGCCAGAAATCTGGGGGTCAAATTTGACTCAGCACTATCCTTTCACCATCAATCCCTAGCAGTAGCTGGAACCTGCTTCCCTCTGATAAAGTCACTTAAAAAGTGCTTTGACTTACGTCCTCGTATGGCAAGACAGGCAGTAGCTGTTGCCTTAATCACTTCCAGATTGGACTATTGCAATAGCCTTTATGCAGGAGCCAATAAGTCGGTCTCACACAAGCTACTGATGGTACAGCATGCTGTAGCCCGACTAGTCTTAAAATGGCCCAGACACTTATCAGCTTCTGATGCTCTAAAGGCTTTGCATTGGCTACCTATCCATAAAATAATCTTGTACAAGATCCTCATAATAACCTTCCGAATCTTTCATTCCTCAGGTCCACACTATCTACGGCCCAGGTTTGCATGCTATCTGCCATGCCGAACCCTCAGATCTTCGAATGCTAATCTGCTAAAACCCCCAGTTTTCAGATACATCTGAAAAGGGGGAAATCAATTGCAGTTCTAGGGACAAAATCCTAGAACCAACTGCCTAACCACCTATGTTTCATCCAATCAGAAACCCTCTTCAGGAAAGCTCTGATGCACTATGTAAAGCACTTATCTAAAATCTCTTTTCCTAGTCTTAACCAACCTTTCTGCTAGCAACTTGCTCAGCGCCATGATGCTCCTTGGAGTAAAAGTTGAACTTTACAAATACCACATAACACACACAACACATATATATATATATATTACCATTAAATCAATGGGGTAACACCCACAAAATCAAAGGGCCTGGGTATCAATGATATAAGCAAAACAATGGCCCTAGACTATTGATTAAATTGACTTAATCCACAAAACAATTTTTAGATTAGAAATGCGATTCAATCTGCATTTATAGAATTGAGCTACATGGGAGAAGAGGTTATTGAATGAGCAATGAACACCATAACCACATTTCAAAATTGTATTTATCAAAAAACAAACTAACACAATTATTTACATTGTCAAAGGAATTATACTAATACACGGCGCAAAGACTAGAAGAGCTATAGTCAAAGGTGAAAAAAGGGGTGCTCAAGTGAAAAGAAGGAAATACAGAGGCAGTTATGATATACGTTTCAAATATTTACAAAAAACAACGGTCAAGCGGTATTGTTTCCGCTGATTAAATACGCCTGTCCAAATTGTTCAGGGGAAAATAGGGGGGGGGCAATAAGGGGTACAGGCATATAAATTAAAAAGTGTCGACGTTTCGACCCTGGTGCTCTAGGGAGTTTTGCTTCCTCGGCTGCGGGTCTTCATCAGGACGTGGGGGAAGGAAAGAGACCTGGCCGTGATCACACTTGTTGTCTGGATCAGCCACCAAAACAGCTAGTCAGGTGCGACTCCCTCCAAGCTGGCTAGGATTCACCTAGTGCTGGTTCAGATGGTCATGTATTGAATTAGGCTTGTAGTGTGAAAATGGGACCAATATCGTGTGGATCGTAAGTATCCTACCGGCGCCTCCAGGGCAATCCGGTAATGCGGGGAATTATTTGGCCACCGCTTGTATAAATGGTTACAAACACATGGCGTAAAATTGGAATTGCCACTAATTTGTTCCCAAGGGAAGTCAGGTACTGATGTTACCTTCGTTGTCTTGGTGGTTCGATATCTGCGGGCAATAGTCACCGTCAGTGTTCCCTCTGTTTGGGAACACTCCCTCTGTTTGGGAACACTGACGGTGACTATTGCCTGCAGATATCGAACCACCAAGACAACGAAGGTAACATCAGTACCTGACTTCCCTTGGGAACAAATTAGTGGCAATTCCAATTTTACGCCATGTGTTTGTAACCATTTATACAAGCGGTGGCCAAATAATTCCCCGCATTACCGGATTGCCCTGGAGGCGCCGGTAGGATACTTACGATCCACACGATATTGGTCCCATTTTCACACTACAAGCCTAATTCAATACATGACCATCTGAACCAGCACTAGGTGAATCCTAGCCAGCTTGGAGGGAGTCGCACCTGACTAGCTGTTTTGGTGGCTGATCCAGACAACAAGTGTGATCACGGCCAGGTCTCTTTCCTTCCCCCACGTCCTGATGAAGACCCGCAGCCGAGGAAGCAAAACTCCCTAGAGCACCAGGGTCGAAACGTCGACACTTTTTAATTTATATGCCTGTACCCCTTATTGCCCCCCCTATTTTCCCCTGAACAATTTGGACAGGCGTATTTAATCAGCGGAAACAATACCGCTTGACCGTTGTTTTTTGTAAATATTTGAAACGTATATCATAACTGCCTCTGTATTTCCTTCTTTTCACTAGAGCACCCCTTTTTTCACCTTTGACTATAGCTCTTCTAGTCTTTGCGCCGTGTATTAGTATAATTCCTTTGACAATGTAAATAATTGTGTTAGTTTGTTTTTTGATAAATACAATTTTGAAATGTGGTTATGGTGTTCATTGCTCATTCAATAACCTCTTCTCCCATGTAGCTCAATTCTATAAATGCAGATTGAATCGCATTTCTAATCTAAAAATTGTTTTGTGGATTAAGTCAATTTAATCAATAGTCTAGGGCCATTGTTTTGCTTATATATATATTACAGCACGTTTTTCAACTTGGTGTCGTCGAAAAGAACGGTAAGCACTCAGGTATCCGATTTCAAAGTTCATTAATTGCAAACCCCCTCAACCCAGACAGACGCATTTCGCTATACAAGCTTCGTCAGTGTCAGTTTGTGTTTGTGAAAAATCGCCATTTTGAACCCCACCGGTCTCTATTAGGTACATCAACATAGAAGATGGTAACATATGTCAAAATCGGTGGCCATCTTTAAATATATGTATCTACATGCATCACAATCGTTTAAAGTGGCGAATAAGAAAGTGCTTGATTAAAAAAACATAATAACGTCAAACAATTTATATTTCATGTACATACCAATGGTATAGTGAAATGGGAATTGTGCCCAGACCCTACATGGTGTCATGACAATATCACATCATTTAATTTCTGTACCTTAAGGGGGTGTATCCCCCCTATGTGTTTTTTATACTTCATATATGGGACCTGGGTCACTATCCAATAATATTCGTTGGTTGTGTAGCCCTGTATGGGCAAAATCTCATTTCATAATTCTATGGGCTGTAGTGTCTTATATAGGACACCCGGGTGTTTGGGAATTATATTAGATGCTATGTTTCTCAGATAGTTATTGGGTATAACGGGCTTATTGTACATGATCCCATGTATCAATTTACAGGTGAACCCACATCTCCTCATCATTGTTAAGACCCCATGGTGTCATAGTTTTTAGGACGATGATGTATCTGGATTCTAGAATCCGGAGTGCCTTCTCCCTATCTCCCCCTCGTTCTGGACGATTTACTTGATCTATGCAGTAAAAACTTAGAAGATCCCTGTTGCTTTGATGACATTCTGCAAAATGGCGAGCAACCGGATAAGATTTATCTTTATTAACGATTGCTCGCATATGCTCAAGGATCCTCAGTTTTGTGGGGTTGATAGTGCTCCCTATATATCGCTTTTTACAGGGGCACTCTAGGCAGTAAATGGTATATTCCGAATTGCAATTTAGCATTTTTTTTATTTTCCTGTTTGGTTTGTCCTCACCCGTTCTACCTGAATACTCAGAGACTTTTCTGCTGCCTTTACATGCTTTACAGCGTAGACAAGGGAAAAACCCCTTTGAGCTAGTTAAATTATGTGGCTGAGTTTATGTGGAGAAATGACTGCGGACTAAATGGTCTGATAGTGATTGACAACGTCGATAGGTGATCAGAGGCCTCTCTGGGAGATGTTTTTTCAGGACGTTGTCAGTGGTTAAAATGTGCCAGTTTTCCTTGAAACTGTGAACCAGATCACCAGATTTGATATTAAAATTGGTGATCATTCTTACTTGGTCGTCATCTTTATGTGCATTCTTAACCACCAGGAGATCCCTCCTATTTACTTTTGACGCCTTTTCTGCAGCCTGTTTGAATATATTATTGGAATATCCCCTACTTTGGAACCTTTTACTGGCTGTAGCATGTTGGAAATCTATTTCCGCTGAGCAGTTCCTCTTCAAACGTAAGAGTTCACCGTAAGGGACATTTTTGATTAGACTTTTCGGATGGTAACTTGCCGCGTGCAGTATGGCATTCCCCGCTGTGGGTTTTCTATAGAGTCTAGTTTGGAGAATATTGTTATGTACAAATACCTCCAAGTCCAAATAACATACGCTGGTCGCACTTATTGTGCTTGTAAATCTCAAATTCCAGTCATTATTGTTGAGGACGGCGATATAATCCTCGGCCGAGGTTCGATTGCCGTGCCACACAATAAAAAGGTTGTCAATATACCTTGTCCACATAAGTATTTTGCACTCCACACCTCATTGGTTCCTCCGTATGCCTCGTGCTTCTCCCACCAGCCTACAAACAAGTTTCCATAGCGGGGGGAGAAGCACGAGCCGATAGAGGTACCCCTAGTCTGTTTATATAGTTGGCCTGAGAAAAGGAAGATGTTATACAAACAAAATCGCATCGTGCTTAATAACATGCTACTATGAGAATGATATCTGTCCGGTTTCCTATCAAGGAACCATTTAGTAGCTGCTAGGCCGTTTTCATGGGCTACAGGTGTATAAGTTAACCACATCTAGTGTTATTAAAAGCATGTCTGGTTCCCAGGAGATGTTATCCATGATACGGAGGAAATCTTGCGTGTCCCTCACATATGAGGGAAGTCTTTCACAATTGGAGCAAGATATGAGTCAATAAAGCGGGATGTATTTTCCAAAAGGCTGCCAATCGACCACACGATCGGTCGCCCTGGTGGTCTCTTGGCATTTTTGTGGATCTTTGGAAGATGATAAAAGGTAGGTAATATAGGTGATTCACACTGCAAAAATAAAAATTCGTCCATATTGAGCATGCCTTCTTCTTTCCATTTTGCCAACATGGATTGGTACTCTGTTATGCTCTTGACATACTCAGCTCTCTTTATGACAGAGTAGCATTCTGTATCTTTTAATTGTCTTAGTGCTTCCTGTTCATAATTTTCTTTACTGAAAATCACAATATTTCCTCCCTTATACGAGGGCTTTATCTCAATAGTTTTGTCATTCTTTAGGGACTTGATTGCATCCCATTCTTTCCTCGTAATATTTGAAGTTCTCATATCCATTTTCTCTTTTGCCATTTTTTCCAAATCCATAAGTACTGCTTCATTGAAAACATCAAATGCGTCATGAGGAGCGTTAGGCAGTTTTTTAGACTTATTTTTCAGGTTGCTTGGATCTCGTATTTGTGTTGGAGATACATGGTCACTCTGTTGTATCTGCGACTCCATTCCTTGGATTTCTTGTGTTGGAGTTAAAAGCAAATTAAGAAGACTGTTTGAGTTTTCTTCTGCAGGTTCCTCCGTGGTGTTACCTGAATACGTTCCCACCGCTGTATTTTTTGGATGTAGAAGAAAGATTTTTTTTAACTTTAATTTGCGAATATATCTGAATAGATCTATTCTCGTATCAACCAGATCAAATTCACTCGCAGGACAGAAACTTAATCCTTTTCTTAGGACTGGAATTTCATCCCCTGTTAATGTTCTTTTGGACAGGTTAATGATGTTATTGTCCTCCATTGTATTTATCTTCTCCTGCGGTTGGGTACACTCCGTGTCACCCTCGGTGAAGTGTTTGGCTGTGTACCTCCTCTTGCCCCACTTGCCCCGCCTTGTCCTCCTCTTTGGCTTGGTTGGGGAGGATGATTCCTTTGTTGTGGTCGCTGGCGAGTTTCCTTGATGACCTGATACTCGTCGAAAAAAGGTTTGTAATTGGCTTTCCTTTTGCTGTGGAAGCTGTGGGTTGTTCCCCATCTGACAAATCCACCACCGATTCTTCGGTATCTACATTATTAGCCCCTCCGATTCCTTGGGCAAGTCGTTTGCGTGTGGCATCGAATTTCCGAGCAAAAATCAGTATTCTGCCTGATAGTCTTCCTCATCACGTTAAAATTTCGTTTGTTTTCTTTTTCTAATTCCCAGTTCGTAATCCTTTATTCTCTTTGCCATAGCGCTTCTTAGGTCCTCGCTTGTTTTTGTGTCTTTTTCTTTAGCAATTAGATTTTTCAGGTCGGCTATTTCTTTGACACATTTATCACGGTCACTCCATGCGTATTGTATTAACAAGCGTACCATCCCCTTTGATGATTCAGCTGTGTATTCAGCCGTCTTTTAAAAGCGCAGGGTCAGGATTTTTGTATGATGGTATCGTGAAGATGCGGAGTCCCCTGGGGATGGGGATTCTATTGCACTCTATATATCTCTGAAGAGAGGTGGCTTCCCACCATTTTCTAACCTCTCTTTCTTGCAACCTCTCCAGTTTCTGAAATAATATTTTTAGGTTGCTGCTCGTTATAGGCGCTGCCTCTGCGTTATCCGTTCTCAGGGGTCTGTTTGTAGTAGATCTAAACATTACATCTGCAGCTAATTCCCTTTCACCCGTAATGTCCTCCGTATTCGACATTTCGGCACAATAAGGTATGCACTTTTTAATTTTATCCAACTTGGTGTGGTGTCTTTATCACTTTTTTTCGGGGTTTGCAATATTCTACGGTACCTCACGGGACAGAGGTTGAGCATGAAATACAATTGGGATATGGAAAGAATCCACTCACCGGATCCGTTGCCAGCGCTTGGTTGTTGTCAACTGACGTCTTCCTTACAGCCGCTCCGGTGCGATGGATAGACCGTCCGTTCCCTTCGTTTATTCTTTAGTTCTTGGAGTCCGCCATCCGTTTCTCCAAAGTCCGTATTCGCTCACATTGCCTCGGGGCTGACGGCCATATTAACTTTTAGCACAGGCTTCTCACCGCCGTCGCTCCTCCAACTCCCGGGTGATTTCAAACCAGCGCTGGTGAGACACTTATTAACTACAGCACGTTTTTCAACATGGTGTCGTTGAAAAGAACGGTAAGCACTCAGGTATCCGATTTCAAAGTTCATTTATTGCAAACCCCCTCACCCCAGACAGACGCGTTTCACTATACACGCTTCGTCAGTGTCAGTTTGTGTTTGTGAAACATCGCCATTTTGAACCCCACCGGTCTCTATTAGGTACATCAACATAGAAGATGGTAACATATGTCAAAAGCGGTGGCCATCTTTAAATATATGTATCTACATGCATCACAATCGTTTAAAGTGGCGAATAATAAAGTGCTCAAGTGCTTGATTAAAAAAACATAATAACATCAAACAATTTATATTTCATGTACATACCAATGGTATAGTCAAATGAGAATTGTGCCCAGACCCTACATGGTGTCATGACGATATCACATCATTTAATTTCTGTACCTTAAGGGGGTGTAGCCCCCTATGTGTTTTTTATACTTCATATATGGGACCTGGGTCACTATCCAATAATATTAAATAAAAAAAAAAAAATATATATATATATATAGGCTCCACTCCTTCAATTTGCACCCATCCGGGTTAGAAGAAAACAGCACTCGCGGGGTTTTAGCTTCAGCAGAGATTTATTCCAAAAACAAACGCGTTTCGGGATAAGATCCCTTCGTCAGTGTTCTAACCCGGATGGGTGCAAATTGAAGGAATGGAGCCGATATTATTGCCGAGGGTCACCGCCGCGGAAACAGCACCCGCTACTCGAGTGACTCATGATATCGGTGTATGGGAGTATATATATATATATATATATATATATATATATATATATATATATATATATATATATATATATATATATATATATATATATATATATATATGTGTGTATCTTGAATTTCAAAATGCCCACCAGAGTCCTTTTTGTTTTCAGTGAGCATAGGGTATATATATATCTATACTAATATAATAAAGAGAGAGCCCAAACCTTTGAGGCGGGTAATCTCAGGAACCACAGCACCAATCACAACACCCAATACAGCATTGGAAAGGACAGTTGCAGCAGATGGACATAGGCTATACAGCTGGCCACCATATACATTTATTTTTCTTTTTTATAAAGCACATGGTTACGCCATCTTGGCGTGTCCCCGCGCTAAGTGAGAGGGGGGTGGCATTTACCGCAACAGTGGGCCAAAGAAAGAACAATTAGGGGCAAAGGAGTCCGTTGTGGGCGTTCAGCTGGAAAGCCATGGGCGTGTGCATAGAGCGAAGGGCGCGGCATGCTGGGACTGCCGTCCCGAAATGAGGGGGAGTTGCATTTACCATTTGGGCGTGTGCATGAGCATGTTCATAAAGCGATGGGCGCTTCCTGCTGGGACTACGAGGGGGCGTTGCATTTACCATTGTTGTAGGCTTTGGCCGTTGACGCGATGTGGGGCGTGTAATTTTCGCCAGATGGAGCCGAGACGTCCCAATACAAGTGGGCGTCATCCCAATACAAGTAGGCGTTGCATTTACCATTGTTGTGGGCGTTGCATTGTAGACGCGATGTGGGGCGTCTAATTGCCGTCGGCTGGAGCGGAGCGTCACTTGGAGTGCACAAACACGTTCGCGTCTGCAGCGGACACAAACGTTCCCATATTGCATTGAGGACATGGCTTCACAGTGGGCGCATTCTTCTGCGGGGCCTGAGCCGGGTGATGGGGCGATTCAGAGTAAGTTTAAAAAAAAACACGGGGCCTGAGCCGGGTGATTCAGAGTAAGTTTTTTTTAAAACGCGGGGACTGAGCCCGGTGATGGGGCGATTCAGAGTAAGTTTTTAAAAAAACGCGGGGCCTGAGCCCGGTAATGGGGCGATTCAGAGTAAGTTTTAAAAATAAATTGCCTTGCAAATTGAAAGCATTACAGACATTCGATTTCATCCCCGGACAACGTCGGGACGGGCTGCTAGTATATATATATATATATATATATATATATATATATATATACATATATATACATATATATATATATATGCAAAAGAAACCTCCTTTCCAAGAAAGAAGCGGGAGCCTCAGAGGGGATTGACGAAGCAACACACTTTAATCTTCAAGCAAATGGCGAATGCATTTCGGCCTGGATTGGCCTTCATCAGCGCCTGCAGTGTGTGTAAAAGGAAGTCCCAAAAGTCCTGCAATGAAATACACCCCACCGCACACTGATAGGTGCAAATTATTGGCTCCGCCCCTCACAGATGAAGTTTTCAGCCGGTCCGGGGAAGTCCACGGACTACAAGACCCAGGATGCACTCGTTGTTCCCAGGTAAGTGTGGCTGAGGGACGTTGCTGAAAATGTCCAGAATAGCCAAGGCGGGGGTTGGTGCAGGAAAGGGCACGCACAGGAAGTTTGAAGGTGCTGCCTCGCGTCCCCAACCTCGCAAACCGGAGACCAAAGGCAAAGTTGCAGGAACGGGAAAACAGTGTAACCCGCTCGGCGGAGGAAAAATGCCTCATTATGCCGGCATCAATTCAAATGGACATCCGATGGGCTTGGAGATTTTCACTACCGTGAAGAAAAAGAAAACAGCCAAGACTGGGTCCAGATTCTCCAAGCCACAAGTAGCGAGGGGGCTCCTGAGACGCGCTTCCGGCACACGCGTTGAATTGGATGCAAAAGAATATACATATATATATATATATATATACACATATATATATATATATACATATATATATATATATATATATATATATATATATACACACACATATATATATATATATATATATATATATATCTATACTGAACTCTTTCCACCCACTGGGGTTTTGTATATTTCTGGATATTATCGCTTTGTCAAACAACTCACTGGAGTATATCACAGACTACAGCTACCAAGAGGCTTAGTGAGAGCCAACGCCCACTGGGGCAGGTGGCAGGATTTAAAGAACATTACCGAAATGCTTTGCACAGCGATTGAACTTTGCCTATGATTAAGTGCGAGCAGGCACGAAACGCGTCAGGCTTATGAATTTCTGGCAAGATTTCCTGTTTAAACTTCGCTGCAGCTTCCATGAATAAAACGTCAATTTTAACCTACTTGCGTGTGGCTTCCTCGAATGGGTAACCTTTCTGTGAGATATATATATATATATGTATTTATTATTTTTTTGACGAAATGCATCTGTCGGGGGGTTGAGGTGTCTGTAATAAAGCACTTTTGCGAGGATACCAGCGTGCTCTCTGTTTTCAGAGTCGGAATAATGCGGACAGGGACGGAATATATATATATATATATATATATATATATATATATATATATATATATCCACCATTAACATCGGCGAAGAAAGCTCTGATGGCCACTGACAGCGGCGGGCCAGGACGGGATCGCCACTCCCCAGTATTTCAAACGACAGCCGTTCCCAGTTTCACAAGAATGATATCCAGGCCACAAATGCTGTTGAAAAGTGTCTTTATTCACACACGCACTCGACGAGTTTCGGGAAACAAGATCCCTTGTTCACGAGTGTCAAAGCAGAGTGAGAACACAGTTTAAATGTAAATCATGTGACTTGTGAAAATCAATAAACATAAAAAGCAGACTGCCGTCTTTCGTGAAATCTGGAGCTGTGAGGATCACAACATATTACTACATGTAGAACAGGCATCAATGGAACTTCCATATTCACTCCCTTTCACGACACACTTATTAAAATCTTTCAAAATAATATGGGTAAAAAATATGAATTAAATGCAATAATAACAGAAACTTCTCTGGCGCTAGGTCCACAGGCAAGATTCAAACCCCCGAACCCTGGGCAGTCAGGTAACAGTGCACCAATCTGCTGCGCCACACGTATCTTATTCGCAACTGACCTTTGTGGGCACAGGTTAACCCGTTACTTTCATACATTAACTCAACAGTCCTGCCCAGGACCTTACTAAGAGGCGTTGTTGCGTGACCTCCTATGCGCAGGCACATTGATTAAAAGGATTTTCACGGCAGCCGGCCGTGAGGAGGAGCACCATCACAGGCTGTAAAGAAGGAAAACCAGCCTGCGAGACTGCAGTTTGGGGCAATTCCAAACTTGAAAAGTACAGCGCCGTGCTAATGAAGCCTGTGGACTTGGGCTCATTACCTACGAAGGTTATTAATGAACTATAAATTGCAGGCAAGTTGAGAGACCTTACTAAAGGAATACTGCAAGCGCATCACGGGGACTCAGTGTCCCAGAAGGCAATTAATCACGCCCTCTGGGGCGTGCATACCAATGCTAATAAAACGTGCAAAATGGAGTGGGGTGTTTTCTTCAATCTCTTACCTGCTGCCCATGAAGAAGGGATTTCTATCCTGAAACGCGTCGGCTTGAAGATGTTTAAAATGAACTTATGAAACAGGCTGCACCTTACTAAGAGGCGTTGTTGCGTGACCTCCTATGCGCAGGCACATTGATTAAAAGGATTTTCACGGCAGCCGGCCGTGAGGAGGAGCACCATCACAGGCTGTAAAGAAGGAAAACCAGCCTGCGAGACTGCAGTTTGGGGCAATTCCAAACTTGAAAAGTACAGCGCCGTGCTAATGAAGCCTGTGGACTTGGGCTCATTACCTACGAAGGTTATTAATGAACTATAAATTGCAGGCAAGTTGAGAGACCTTACTAAAGGAATACTGCAAGCGCATCACGGGGACTCAGTGTCCCAGAATGCAATTAATCACGCCCTCTGGGGCGTGCATACCAATGCTAATAAAACGTGCAAAATGGAGTGGGGCGTTTTCTTCAATCTCTTACCTGCTGCCCATGAAGAAGGGATTTCTTTCCTGAAACGCGTCGGCTTGAAGATGTTTAAAATGAACTTATGAAACAGGCTGCACCTTACTAAGAGGCGTTGTTGCGTGACCTCCTATGCGCAGGCACATTGATTAAAAGGATTTTCACGGCAGCCGGCCGTGAGGAGGAGCACCATCACAGGCTGTAAAGAAGGAAAACCAGCCTGCGAGACTGCAGTTTGGGGCAATTCCAAACTTGAAAAGTACAGCGCCGTGCTAATGAAGCCTGTGGACTTGGGCTCATTACCTACGAAGGTTATTAATGAACTATAAATTGCAGGCAAGTTGAGAGACCTTACTAAAGGAATACTGCAAGCGCATCACGGGGACTCAGTGTCCCAGAAGGCAATTAATCACGCCCTCTGGGGCGTGCATACCAATGCTAATAAAACGTGCAAAATGGAGTGGGGCGTTTTCTTCAATCTCTTACCTGCTGCCCATGAAGAAGGGATTTCTATCCTGAAACGCGTCGGCTTGAAGATGTTTAAAATGAACTTATGAAACAGGCTGCACCTTACTAAGAGGCGTTGTTGTGTGACCTCCTATGCGCAGGCACATTGATTAAAAAAATAAAATAAATATATATATATATATATATATATATATATATATATATATATCGCCTTGGCATGCCTCCCTTTACCATTATAACTACTCTACCACTGATTACAAATCAACGCACATTAATCCACACATGCTGTTATTATCCTGCATTTGATTAGGCTCAAAGGCTGCATTCCTTACATTTGTCTCATGTATCTTATTATGTTGGGGAAAGTCATTTATTTTAGGGACTATAACATCTAAGTCAGCTTCCACGTTTAACCCAGTAGTGATGTCAGCAACACCATCTACATAATATAGCTATAAACTCACACTTCAGTCCACATCCTAGACATAGACCGTTGAATTTGAATTTGAATTTAAAAACACTTATTAAGCGCACTTTTACCTGGCGGTTTCTTGGCGCTAGAACTTTTGAACACCGGATAGCAGCTAAGAGGAGACTAGGCGGGGAAGGCTTGCAGAAAGAGATAAGTTTTTAAGGTCTTGCGGAAATCATGATAAAGAGAGATGGAGCGGACGTTGGGGGGAGAGAGTTCCAGAAAATGGGGCAGAGAACCGCAAACTTCACCCCCCCCATCCTCATCTTCCTGAAACGTGGGACGGAGAGGAGGGATTGAGAAGAGGAGCGAAGCTCTCTGGCGGGTATGTAACTGGAGATTGCCGAATTTATGAAGGCTGGGGCGGTTCCAGCTCGGGCCTGGAACGCAGTACAGCCCAGTTTGAAAAGAGCCCTCTCCCTGATAGGCAACCAGTGCAAGTTCTTAAGTACAACGGTGGCATGGTGGAACTTAGGGAGGCCAAAAATAAGGCGTGCCGCTTGGTTCTGTACCAGCTGTAGGCGTCGGAGAGCATAGGCTGGGACGCCATTATACAGGATGTTACCGTAGTCCAGCCGGGACAGAACCATAGCCATCATGATGAGTTTAAGAGCAGGAACAGAAAAGAATCTCGAGATTTTCCTAATAGTGCGGAGGGTGAAAAAACAAGAGGACACCACCGTACTAATCTGGGAGTGCAAAGTTAAGTTTTGATTTAACGTGATCCCGAGTGTCTTAACAGAATGAGAAGGTGAAGGAGGGGGACCAAGTGCAGGGGGCCAAAACGTGGGGGACCAGGGACTGGATGCTCCACCAGTCAAAACCAACTCAGTTTTGTCTGGGTTGAGTTTAAGGTGGTTAAAGTTCATCCAGTCCCTGATGAAAATCATGATTGATTGGAAATTGGAAATGGATTCAGAAGAGTGCGAGAGGTTAAAGATCAACTGAAGGTCATCCGCATAATTAAAGACGGTGACCTCCAGCTGTTGGAGAGCAGAGATGAGAGGGAAAATATAGAGATTGAATAGAAGGGGGGACAGGGAGGAACCTTGGGGAACACCACAGTGCACCTTGAGTGGAGGAGAAGAAAACCCATCTAGATGGACGGCCTGGGTGCGATCCCACAGGAAGGAGGTTAGCCAAGTCAGGGGGGGCCCCCTGATGCCCGCTGCCCTGACACGGGTGAGTAGGATGGAGTGGTCAACCGTGTCAAAAGCAGCAGACAAATCAAGGAGGACCAAGGCCTGAGGTTGGCCTCTGTCCATTCCCTCCCTCAGACTGTCCAGGACCGAAACCACAACCTTATCGGTGGAGTGGCGAGGGCGGAATCCGGCCTGGCAGGCGGCCAGGTAGCCTTTGTCACAATGTATACTTTCACTAGAGTAAAATCATAACATCCAAAGTCCATACTCCCATCAATATGCTATTATGTAAAAATATGATAGTTAAATCCAGGTGAAACAAGTGCAAGTCTTATGAATGTCAATTTGTTTTGTTGATATTTCAGCTTTGCCATAACTATTTGATACATCTAATCAATAAGCTTGTGAAGCTTCTTAACATAAATAAATCACTTAAGATCACTTTTGATGTGAAATTCACTACGATTGCTTACATTACTCAACTCAGGCACAGGGAAGAGAGGGAGAATTATATATATATATATATATATATATATATATATATATATATATATATATATACCCCCTAGTAACAATTCATAAAGACTGCTTAAACCCCCTTGAGGATATCTAATACTACCATAAATGCCCACTCCTTATTACCAGACCCCTGAATTTATTGTGGACAATCTATCCACTTGGACTGAAAGGTACTGGAGTTGGACTGGACTGCATTTGAACTACTGGTATCCATGTAACTTAGAGGCATCTGGAGCAGCCACTTACCTAATTGAAACATCTAACTAACTTGAACCTAGGAAAAGACTCCATACTTACATACATGTCCCTGCTCAAGATCCGGTAAGGATCATTGAAGATACTCTATGAAGACATCTCTTGTTAGTAGTAGGTGCCTCCAGTATACCCTGAATTTGTTTTTTGTTTTCTTGGTGCACCCGGAAACCCACGTTTGACTGCTTTCTCATTGATCCTCTCTGTTCTGTTTCCCAGCAAAATGCTATTCCTATGCTGATGCAGATCGGTGGAGAAACAACATGCTCCATCACTAATCACAGATCACATGTATAACTAACTACCTGTTACCAGTTAGGACACCCAACAATCAGAGACTAAAGTTATAGTGTTAGGACCAAAAACCTCAAACAGGTGTGTTCCAGTCCTCATTCTTTTCAGTCAATCAGCAATTACTGCAGGGCCAAGAGACTAAATGTTATCCTGGATTCTGGAAATTTAAGTAGATGACCTGATAGATGTCGCAATCAGTTTCACAGACGATCATTTCTAACTCCTCCTAAAAATAATGGCATTCATCCCTTTAGGCAGTCACCCTGTTGTCATCAGGTAACCAATGGAACATGCTAATTCTAAACATAAGTCCCCTTATATACAGGTTCTCCTGATAACAGGTAGTTCTAACTGCAGAAACTGGGATAAGCATTGCAAGAAAAAAGTCTGTATCCATCACTCACCTATCAAAAATCATTGCTGGCTACTGGTCATCAGCTATGTAATCTTGTGCAAACTCCCTAATTACATCCATAACAGCAAAGGTAGTGCAATTAGAGGATAGTCCCTAAAATGCAATTTCTGCTCCTCCAATCCCAATCACCCTTTTATCCAAACATTATGATTAACAATCAGAGACAGATGATGCGTAATTATCCTAGGATCTTCACCAATCTAGATCTGTACACAGAACCCATGCTGGGGCCCCTTAAAAATCATTGAGACTGAAGCCCCAGCCCTGATCTTCAGGAAATGCACAGGTCTGATTCAGTAATAGAAGTCCTTTTGTACTCACCAAAGATCCCCAAAATGAAGAATCTACTAGCATGCTTTACTCAATGAAAGAGTAGACAATATAAAATATGCAATACACACATATATGCACTGTTCTCGTATAACTCGTTTTCTAATTGTCTGCCCTACCTGAATCCTCATTCTCTGGTTCTGAATTCTTGTCTTCAATTGATAAATAAATGGAATGCGCAAAACAAAAGAAAATATACAAAATGATCACAAAATAAATAAAAACAGTGATGGGGTACAATGAATGAAACAATAACAATACATAAAAGCAGCAAACCATATATGAAAGAAGAAATGCATGTAGGGCATGATAAACAGAAGACAAAGAATGCAAAATATGGTTATGTTTTTATACATAGATAATATATGAAACTCTTAACAATGAAAACGTCATAGATCCCAGTAACACCAATAGGAACTAGGAAAGGTGACAAACAAAAAAGATGGCATGGTCAGACAAAAAAAGATACATCTGGTTCTAAGCTCAGCAAGGCTTTTGACTGCGAAATCGTCATATGATGTATATGTTGGTTTTAATAGGCTTGGATCAGGATAGGTGAGGATCTCAAAATGGCATATCCTTGTCATCTAACTGAGAAGAATTCGATTTAATCTAGTAAGTACAGGTTTATACAGCAAGAGACATAAGAAGATTCAAATGGGATATTTAGTACTATAGGAAGTTCAATATGACCAAAAAGTCAACCACAACAGGACAAAGAAATTGTGCACTACTTTCCAATTGTGCAATCACTCATGAAGCATAATGCTCTAGCTACAGAGGACATTTGCTTTGACGTTCTTAGAATGCTCCTGCTAAATACCTATTATCTCTAAAAACTGTTGGGACAGCTCTTAACTCTGTATTTAACGTTGTCAGTGAAAACAAACTGATGCCCGAGTCAGAAGAAAAGCTTTTACCTTCACAACATTGAAGTGACTCGTTAGGGGATCAATATGTGACCACTAGCTGGTTATCTATGTGATCATTCTAGCCTACCTCTACCTTATCAGCTTTAGCTAAGATTTGGAGAAAAGCCTTGGCACAGCACAATGTGAAGTGCAGAACCTTTCTGACCCTCACCTCTAAACTCTGCCTCTTGGGCTTTGACTCAAGACATACAGAATGTGATTGCGTTTTGAATACACCGACATTAACAGAGGACAATGCAAAATAGTCTACTAAATGTGTTTTGTACATAAAGGAATTAGCCTTTCATGCCTATTTTTGGAGGCTGGTGCCTCTCTCAGTTACTAATGTTGGTGTTATTGTCTCGTTTTAATCTGCTTCTTCCAGTTGCCATTTATTTGTTTATTTCTATATATCTTTCCATGACATTTGTCCTCCAAAGTGCTAGCATGAATGTCATGCAATTTACATCCTACATCAATGACATTAATTTGCATCTATGGATGGGGAGGCATAAGAAATGACAGGACCAATAAGTCTATTTACATATGAGTCTTCTCAAGTTCTCGTGAACTCGATTGGTGTGAGCCTGCATTTCCCCTCATGTGCTTTCTGCTTAGCATGCAATTTTTTCATCAATGTATCCGGTTCAGAGAGAACCCTGTTGTGCTTATTCCATATTTTGTTGTCTTTAGTACGTTCATTGCCTTCTTGTACACTGCTTATCAGAACTGTAGTCAACTAAGGCAGCAATCAGCTTTGCCTTTTTATGTTGAGGTTTCCGCAGACGTAACTGCAAAAACATTTAAGGGCGCCCTCTATTTAAGTATACACACCAGGGCATGGCCTAATCAGTGATACACAGTAGGGGAAATGGTGAGTTCTAAAACAGTTAAATATGTATATTGTTTTCATATAACACTTATGTGCAAAGATCATAACAGGAACTTATTCAATGAGAAACATTATATTTTCTTACGCTTGTGTTCGTATCCAAATTAAAGCATTTCTGGTTTCTAAGAATTAAAGATGTACATTAACAGTATGGATAAATAGTATATTATGTGGAGCCTTATCAAATTCTGATATTTGAAATAGAAGACCATTGTTTGAAGAACAAGATAGTATGTGAAGGAACACCATACAAGAGCCACTGCGGTCTCGGAATGTGGGAGGCATCCACATCTCCTAATGCAAAGGGTTGTGAGAGCAGCCATTTTCTGTGAGCCCTGCAAGTGCAGACATGGATCTCAAATACCTCTGCAAAAGCTTTACCATCACCAAGGCATGAAATGTACAGTCCTTAATCATTTGAACAGCGTGGTTATAGGAAGATATGTATGAAATAGAACAGAAAGAAACTGGAAACATCATTCACCGGCTTGGTTAAGGAGGCACGGTTAGCAGGAACATAACAAAGCAAAGGCCATATAGAGTCTTTTCCATGACGAGATGTCTGCCTCCAGAACGTCACAAAAAAGGAAAACTGAAACAACTGAGCTTCACAAACAAGCATATTTTAAGTGTTGACTACACCATCGAGTCATTCTCTCTTATGTGAGCATCATGTATGTAATGTGCATTATTCTAACCGGTAACTGGAACCCTGAAAAGCGGCTCTCATTATTTTTCCTGCCGCAAACATAATTAATGACTGAGTCCGACAAACTCTTTTTAGGTTTTGCTGGCAATGCGTACGAAGTACGCATGCGCTAGCAAAATCCTTATGTTTCTCTGTTGGGTCGGGTATCCCGCCCTCTCCTCGCCCCCTCCTCCCATTGGCTAGCTCCATAAATGGAGGCTAGCCATTGGGAGCCGGATCTGTCCGTCAAAGGCCGGACCAGATTCGGGGGCGTTCCCGACATTTTTTCCCTCTCCGCCTCTGCGATGTCGTCATCGCGGCGGTGGGCGGAGTTTCGTTTTTTTTTTAAATTTGGTTGTTTTTCCCATTACGCGGCTGACCGCCGCTGGAGGAAGTCGAGGTGAGTGCTGCCGTTCCCTCCCCCCTCCCGCTGTCCGTGAGCCCCCCCCCCCGCCCACCTCTCATGTCGTCAGGGGCCCCCTCACTCAGAGCCAGCAAGCACGAAGCCTCTTCACCATGATGGTGGCACGCCCGACCTCCTAATAAATTAAATTGTGCACAGCAGCACACACGGGGCCTCGGCCGGGCCTCAGAGTTCCTCAGGACTGAATTTAATGGTGCGCGGGAGGAGCCGGCTGGACGCTTCTTCCCCCTCTTATATTGGCTTCCATATGCACCATATGCTCACTCGGGATGCAGGACACAACGTTATATCACGTTCCGGCAGCTATGAGGAGTAGAGTGCACGAGACCCACACTGACTCATGTCTGGGCTAAGCTTTAAGCAGACAATGTACCACAAACGTTACCGCCTCCTGGTAATGTGAAGCTTTGCTGCTTTATAACTAGCTGCACGCTGCATAGAGTAACACAGACGTTTTCTTTTCGATGATTTAATTCCAACGAAGGGTTATCGTAAGGACCGTAGACGTTAGTGTGTAATCACACCCACTCCGCCCGGCACCTGGTAACCGAAGGTCAGTTCCAACTACTGAGCGGATCCCACCAGACACATCCTCCTGTCTCGGCTCAGTGTAGAGTGGACTCACTTTCTGCTAAATATTTTTAAGTGTACAGAATCGGCACCAACCAAAGTAAGTAAAAGGGTACATCCGGCAGAATTTAAGTACACAATGATTGACAGCAAAGCCACAGCAAGTGGATAGTTGAAGCAATACAGTCCCATCTGCACAGAAACCCACCCCCATAAAAATACACAGCAAGATTGGTAATTAACATGCCTACAGTGAGTGAACTATTAGACAGCAGGTCCCACCCCTCCAATTACATACACATCAGCCCCATCACTCAATGCCGCAACCAAAGGACTAGAAGGAAGGGCAACCTCGGAGGACCAGAGAAAGAGGGACGGTGCTCCCCAGATGCATCCGCCACTGAATCAATAGCATAATTCCCAATACACCACTGAATCAACAGCATCATCCCCCATAGAGTAAACTAACTTGCTGTCCCTGGGGTATGCTGATGTAACATTGTGTCCCTTAGACGTAAGTGTTCCCACTGAAGGGCACAAGTCCTAAAAAAAAAAAAAGAAGCAAGTTCGGCAGTTTCAAAGTGACATCATGGCGTGTGACATAGCACATGGCTTCGCAGGATGTGACATCACAGGAAGTGGCATCACAACTCATGACCTCACAGTCAGTGACCTCACAAGTGGCATCAGATCTTGAGCCCTCACACATATGTTTAGCAGATCTCAGTTTTATCTAGTCCCAGTTTTGAATGAAAGTAGCAAAGAGGGACGATTGGTGGCATACCACACAGGATGACGCAGCATACGCGGGAAGATAAGAAATTCCCTTCCCCTCACGTGCCCCACCAGTATCCATCGCTGCCGGCCTCCATCTGTGCAGCTTCCAGTGAGGGACCGCGTGCAGACACCCTAAGGAAGTGTTTCCAAACTGGAGATCCATGCAGGAGGCTCTCTGCAGGCGCGGTGGGAAGGGATACCTTGCAGGGGGTAGTGTGAGAGCACTTTGTGAGAGGGCATAGCCATATTGCACTTGTGTGAGAGGACATGTTGCGTTGGCTCTGCATCGAGGCCTGTTAATGAGGCATTGTTGTGTTCTTTTTGTATAAAACCATTGGGCTGAAGATTAATGTACAGGGCAGTGTTATGTAGAGCAGCACTGTACGAGTTCGACGTCCTAGGGACATTTACAGATCTATCGTGCACAGGGCTATTATGCATGGGTGTGGTGTAAAAGGTCTAATGAAGGAGTAATGTACATAAGACTTTTTGTATAGGCATAGACAGCAGCATCGATCCACGAGTTTTGTGCAGTGGTCATTGTGAAGAAGCGCCAAATAGTAAACTTAGCGCAGCTGCAATGTGTTGGTTTCTTGCAATGAAGCATGATGCAGGAGCATCATGCAGGGGTATTTTTATGGATTTTTGATGTGCAACATGATGAATGGGCAATTTGTTTCCTTTGAAAACTGAATTGTTTGCAAGAAATATTTTCACGTTCGACATATGCCTCCATGCATTCCACAAATGTAAAAAGTAGTTTACGGCTCATGTTCATCCTGAGCTCCGAGTTTATGGCCTGACAAATGGCTTTGGGGAAAGCAGCCTTTCCAGCCCCTCCCAAATGTAAGCAATACATTGAAGTAATTTTTTTGGGCATGAACACGGGGCCTGGTAAGGTGGACAACAGAGCAGATTGGCAATGGAATGTCTAGCCTTAGGTTGCAGTCTGTGTAAGTGTCAACATTTGGAAAGGAAAATCCCCCAAGAGGGCCTAGCCTAGTGTTTGATGCAACCCTTGTGACCAGGCCAGGGAGTTTGCAGTTGTCATCTGAACTGTATACTATAATTTATGCGTTACCATTATAAGATGCAGAACTGAAGTGGCTTTTTACTTGCAGGAAGTCATAGAATATCTTCGGAAAAATAGTTGTACATTTTATTTTTGTTGGACTGGAATGAATGGCAGCGACTGTGTTGCATGTCATTATGTTTTAATTAGTACTTACTGCAATATATCTAAAGGCTTTACATATTGCAATAACATGTTTATTTTTCAGTTTTATATAGTGATTTATTAACCTACTTGCTTCCTCAAATTTGCTTGAAAACTCACCATTTGCCGACTCTTTTTTCAAACTTTTCGCAAGGGGCATCCCCCCGAATACCCCTTATGACGGTTGAGATCGCTCGCTACCAGCAACTCATCCCAAACTTTTCCGCCACACCACTTTCAAATGTCACCAGCCGCCACTGCCGGCCATAATAATTTGAATTATAACTAAAGCCCCTGCCTGCCTTGCTAGCCTTGACCTGCCCCTGCCTGTCTCGCGCATGCCTCTGAAGCTGCAGGTCAGGCCTCAGCCCTTCAGGTGAGTCAGAGTCTGTCCGAGTTCTAGGTGCTTCCATTATCTTTTTGCTGCACTATTCACTTTGGTCTGGTAGATTTAATGTTTCTTACCTCGCTGTGTTTTTTCCCTTGTTATGCCGTCTTATATTTCTTGTTTCCCTCAGTGTTGGCTTTTTGGTCCTGTACTCCGAGCGTTCAAGTACCTTTTATAGTGATTTATTAACCTACTTGCTTCCTCAAATTTGCTTGAAAACTCACCATTTGCCGACTCTTTTTTCAAACTTTTCGCAAGGGGCATCCCCCCGAATACCCCTTATGACGGTTGAGATCGCTCGCTACCAGCAACTCATCCCAAACTTTTCCGCCACACCACTTTCAAATGTCACCAGCCGCCACTGCCGGCCATAATAATTTGAATTATAACTAAAGCCCCTGCCTGCCTTGCTAGCCTTGACCTGCCCCTGCCTGTCTCGCGCATGCCTCTGAAGCTGCAGGTCAGGCCTCAGCCCTTCAGGTGAGTCAGAGTCTGTCCGAGTTCTAGGTGCTTCCATTATCTTTTTGCTGCACTATTCACTTTGGTCTGGTAGATTTAATGTTTCTTACCTCGCTGTGTTTTTTCCCTTGTTATGCCGTCTTATATTTCTTGTTTCCCTCAGTGTTGGCTTTTTGGTCCTGTACTCCGAGCGTTCAAGTACCTTTGCAGCAGATTACTTTCGGCCAACTTAGATTGATTTCCAGAATTAGCCATCGAGAAATTTTGATCTGGGATTTAGGAAGCATGGATTAACAAACTAGGCCTTGTTGAATTTCCTACCTTATTTTTTTTTCTCTAAAGTTCTTCTGTTGGGTTAATTGTAAAGTCGACAGTCAGGCATGTTTGTTTCTGTTACATCCCCTCCACCCCCCCAACGTTCCATGTTATTTTGCTGGCCTTACCACAAGAGATCTCCTGGTTATCTGCAGTGAAATAATGGAGTTCTGATAGGCAGAGCTCTTGACGGTGTGCCTGAAAAGCATCTGAATAGTCCATTATTTTCATCTCCATTGAATAACCTACTGATTGTGACAAAGAGACGATTACTGCATTAGTAGTGACCACGTGTCGAGTCTACTAGCTACACCGAATGTTAAAAAAGAAAAAAATCTTATTTTAAAAGTGTGAGACAGAGTTTAACATTTGCTTTGTGTGTTGTCTTAAATTACCTGTGAGCGTTCACAAATGTAATATTGCTATGTATTTGCTTGGTGGTGTTTGGGTGTCATGCCCTCTGATCACCTGTCGAGTTAATTCCAATAGAATACATTAGACTAAGACCAGGTCGCACCTGCATTAGCCTAGCCGGAGCTCTCTGATGGCCGCAGAAATCAGCCAAGGAAAGCGTTTTCCTTTAGAGCCACGGTCCCTGGTTCGATCCGGGGTATTTGCTAACAGATAACACCTCCGTGGCATCTTTCTGGAAGGGGGGGGGGGGGGGGGAGTTGGTGTTGTTTACTCATTGCACAGGCCCTATGTATTTTACTCTCTAGGGGCTCGCAGTGTGTGGATGGGGGCTCGCAGTGTGTGGATGGGGGCTCGCAGTGTGTGGGGGGGGCTCGCAGTGTGAGGGGGTGCTCTGTGTGTGGGGGGGGCTCGCAGTGTGTGGGGGGCTCTGTGTGGGTGTGTGTGGGGGGCTCTGTGTGGGTGTGTGTGGGGGGGCACTGTGTGGGTGTGTGTGGGGGGGCCCTGTGTGTGTGTGTGTGGGGAGGCTCTGTGTGGAGGGGCTCTGTGTGGTGGGGCTCTCTGTGGGTGGGTGTGTGTGGCATTTGCGAGAGATTAGGCTATTGCCATTGTAAATGACAATGCCATTTATTTATCTGTTTTCAAAACGAACACATAAATAAAAAAATTGTCATTTACAATGCCAATAGCTCTAACTTTTACAAAGGCAAAACCGTTGCATTGTAAATGCTTGTTCCATCTTCTCATCCTCTGAAAAAAATAATCTGAGTTATTTGTCCCACAATTCACGATGCCTGAGCTCCATGCCCCCTTTTCCCGTACCCTACAGATACTGTGGAAGACGTGCCTTCCTGCCACTGTGATCTGCTTCCTTAATTAAAACCATGGGGATTTATTTTCTCGTTTTTTATGTACATAAAGCACAGTCACCAAGACAATAGAGAACTAATTCTTCACAAAAATGGAAGAAAGGCCTCAACATGTGTATGTGTTACCTGCGTAAATAAAAAAAAAACTAAGGGGATGGTGGTTGTGGTGGGCATGTGGATGGGTGTTTAATAAATGGTAAATACGTCAGTAGTGATTCTGGTGTGCTCCTGTTAAAGAAACTATGAATTGTTGAGTAAGACACTATATCTGGATGACTATCTGAAACTCTGAGGCATCTGGTCAGAAAGGGCAAATGGTGGAAGCTATGCCCCAGAACGCACTGAAGGGGCAGCAAGAGTTTGTGGCCATGCAACTTAAGTGGAGCTCATCCACCACACCACCTGCCTTGATGGAGCACTGAAGTTTGATCAATGTTATGAAGGCCTTCTCATAACCTAAAGGTCTCTGTTGGATCTGAGAGCAGCCATATACACTCAAATCACACTCCCTGGTTCAACAAAGGTGAGCTGTGTGGGGTCCCTCCCAACGGGTGACTAGTGCCTGCATGGAGGAGGGGTACAGCAAATGCAGTTCTTCAAACTCCGAACACCTTTAGGTCCAGAACTGATTGAGGTATGTATCAGCAAGAACCCAAGACTGGCTTAGAGGTGGAGGGATTGTGCAGAATAAACAGAACAGTTGATTCTCCGTCACCGGTGGAGACACAGAATTAGAAACTGAAGCAACCTCAGTGAATGCAGGCAGATGAAGAGAAAGAAATAGGAGTGCCCTGGATGGAACACCTTGTTGAAGTTATTGGCAGAGTGGACAGGAATATCTCATGGAAAGCTACAGAAATTGAGGACTTTACCTTCTAGAGGCAATCATTGGAGCACAGGGTGGCTCAGAAGGAGGACCACATGTCAGCAAGTGGCACAGCAAAAAGAACAGAAATCATTACAGGAGAAAAATGCATAAACGTGGGAGGATTTGGCTTGTGTGTGAAAGACTAGCCCAGGGGAAACACAAAGAGGCAAACGTATGTGGCAGCAGAAGGCAAAGTTGCAGGAATTCAACCACACAAATTCAATCACATCCTTCTGCTAAGGCATCAGATGTCCCAAATGTAGTTTAACAAATCATAGAAAGTTCTGGGGAAAGGGAGAAACCCAAGAAAAGTGGACTAAATTCCAGGCTCAACAGCCAGGGGGAATGGATCTAAATGCAGCATCCCATATGGCCCCCATACTGATTTCATCAAGTAAAAAAAGTATTATTCTGAAGCCATTTGGGATCATTAGATGTATTTTGAACAGCAAGAGACAAGCAAAAAACCCACTTATATTTAGAGATTCGGAAAATATGCATGTGAGTTATCATTGGGGAGGGCTAGCATGAGTCCTATTGGAGTAACACATCATGACCATTCACCACCCAATATGCCTCAACGTCACCCAAAACAGCAGACAGACTGCCTGCCACTTTCTGTCCTAACCCCCTTCCGGAAATGGAATGCCCTGCACGTTTATGCCAATATTTTTCAAGCTATGAAAACTAATAAAAATTCTAAAAAAAAACAAAACTTTGGGCCACTCCTGCCAATCCTATAGAGAAGCTGAAAGTGAAGAGCCCTGAGCCCAGATGTTTTACCATGGCTTGGAGTGGGGTGGATCCATTCATATTGATTACCAGTTGTCAGAGAGATACTCATTATCCTCTTAATGTTAAGAATCACTGGCCAAATACATCAACTCCGCACTTTTTTCTCTGCAGTCTCTGAGATGACAGTCGCTCATGATGAATCTAAGTTGCTGATTTCATGTTTTCTTCCTCTGGGTGTTTACTTCAGTTTTAAACCCCCCAACCTGCATTTCAGTCATTAGCATGCGCAAATTATAATTACTGGTAGGTCACATGCCTTGACTACGAATGAAACCCAATCAATTCTCAAAGAGCAAAACTAGTTGTCTCCAGGCAGGCACAGACGGGATGTCAAAGCAGTGCAATTTCTGAGATGCGAAGCCTCTCAAACGCTCTTGATGCAATGCGCATACTCTGATGCAGACGCGATTGACGTACTGGTCCATTTGTTTCCCAAAGATTTCGGTAAAAACATCCTTCATTTTCTTTAGAGCTGAATCAAAAGGGACACAATGTCAAGGTGCAGATTGAGGAGTCCTCCAACTAGGCCATCAAGGTATGGGGTGAAGGGAGACCGGCTCACCCACTGATACGCCTAGAACAACACAAAGTCATAGCTTCTCAGCGTTTTGATCTCCCTCACGTTGATTTATGTTTTCGAACTAGATATGCAGCTGGCCCTACCATATAACCTGAGGGCACACTTCCCCCTTCCCGTAATACAAAGCATAACTGGTACAAGACGCACTAAGTCCTGATTGGGTAAGCTTAAAGCCTGCTTCCTTCCAAAATCCATAAGATACACGTGTATGTGAATTGATGGTTTACGCAGGCTTATATTTATCATTAATTTCAGTTAGACGCTGAGCTCCCTAAACCAACAAGTTGACGGCTACTTGGAAGTGCAAAAAATGGACACCATATAAGAGTTTAGGTAGGTGTGTGTCACTGTTACAAATGTTTCCATTTCTCCACTGTCACAAGCACTCATTAAAAAATATATATTAAATAAATTCTCTGGATATCTGCTATACTGAACACACAAGTGCATATACATTTCAGCAGCTCAAGGGTTTAATTATGCACTGCAAGCGGATAAAATATGTTCACTGATGTGCTTCTTGACATACCCGCTCACACACGCTCCTCCTATCCGTATCACAAGGCCAGGTCCAGCTGCATGGATTGGCTGAACACCAATAATGACCCTGTACTTTTCAAAGAGAACTGGCGCAATGTGGCTAAACACGTCCTGAAAACTGCTGCTATTACGGGGTAAAAAGTGTTTATTTAGGTTTAAGTATATTTTTTACCTAAAATAATTTCAGTTAGTAATCAGCCTAAAGAGTGTCCTAAAATCATCTACTTCTTTCCATCTGTGTATATCGCCATACTCAAATCCGTTGCAATAGCCAAGGCAAAGTTTTCCAAAGTAGAGGTAATGCTTCTGAATTATGTGTAAGTTATGTATTTGCATGGTTAATTAAAATTAAAGAAGAATAAAGAGAATAAAAAAAGACTTACAAGAAAATTACACCGTTGTAAGGTCACACTAAAATCACAGGATTCACCGAATACCCTGCGAAGAAGTTGTACCATTATAATATTCTGATCAAATGCATTCCACAGTAATTTTATCGAGACTCTAGTTGTCCATTGGACATAAGGTAAATTTGTGCTCTGCATTAATATTTCTTTTAACCCTGTTGGGTCAGTCGTTATTCCTGGAAAATAAAGAGGAATGTTTCTAAATAAAACACTCTACTGTCTTTTCACAATGAGGTTGGGGAACTAGGTTCTGCTCCAGTGAGGTATTTTCCAATATTACTCCATCTTGAGCTTTATACTCCGAACTGTGAATAAAGAAGGAATGTCTACATTTGCAGAAGGCATGTACAATTCCAGTTTGCGCTGCCAGTTTGACACTGATTTACAGCTTTGGCACTGTCTGCTTAACACCTTGTTCCATTCTCGGTACATTTGGTGCACCAGTGACAGATCGACTGAAATGGCTCTGGTCCATTGGAAACTGTGCCAAATCCTTAGCAGCATCCGCTTGTAACATCGTTCTATATAGTCTCCTGTGAAATCTCAATGCTTTTCCGGACCGTTGTTTTCTGCCAAAAAAGGGCGCTTTGGTCCAGGAGGTTGGCTCATTCGAAAGGTATCCACGTAGGTCAGCTTACATATCTGACGCCAACCATGCGCATATTGCACTTTCATCCTTCAAAATGTCTATCAACTCAGTATTCTCCTCTCTAGCTCGTCACTAAATCAAGGGCTTCTTGTTCTATCGCTCGTTTCCCAAGATGTTGTTGCGAATAACATACGTGTGAGGCACATAGCTAGCCTCGTACATATGTATATTTGTGTGTGTGTGTGTGTGTATATATATATATATAAATATATATATATTCAGAATGTTGTTTCCGACAGAGGCCTATACACGTTTTTGCTAAAGAAAATCAGCATCAAATAAAAACAGTTAAGGACAGCACCGGGCGGGGTGGGTCATTCGGGCAGGGGGCACGTGGGGTTAATTTAATAATAATAACATAATAATATTTCAACTTTTTTGCCGGCCGCAGCGTCTTCTCTGCTCCTGTTCTCCTGCCTCCAGCAGGAACAGGACGCAGACGTTAGGCAGCCGGGCTCCCTCCCCTAAGCCTATCAAAATGCTGCAAGCAGCATTGTGATTGGTCGGGACTCCGCCCAGCCTGGGGCTTATGGGGAGGCCATTTTTAGCATGCAGGCTACATTGCAGCCTGCATGGAGAATGGCAGAGTGTGCATGACTGGTTTGGGCATACCAAGGGTGCCAACAAACAGTCCATTCCAAGAAAGAGAGTTACTCTAGCCCAGTGGTCAGTAGTGTCTAGCTCAATGGTCGTGGGAGCCACGTGCGCTCCTTTTTAGGTACCAGGACACTGTCCTTCCTGCAGGTGGTTGCCCCAGGAGTCACTGCAAGGTAGCCTATTCAAACATATCCTGGTGGCAAGGCCTGCATTCTTTAAAGTCTCAAAGCTGCAGCATAATTGTTTCCATCCATGCAAATTAATGATTTTGTCAGAGAAGCAACTATTATGTCATGCAAACTAGTTGAAAAAGGATACCCCCAAAATGTTGGTGAGATACACTTTGACAAGAGCTTATTACTACAGGGATGTTTTACTCAAACTAAATCAAAGCCACAACTTAATACAATCATGAGTCACCACATACAGCCCATTGACCAAAACTTTTGCAGAGCATCAAAGAATACTGTAATGTATTGTGCTAGGGTGATTTATCACTTGATATCCCTTTATTCTCCTTCAAGCAAGGACATAATCTAAGGAACGACCTTGTGAGGGCTTCCACACCTAAAACCAGAATATACTATTCAATCACTCTGCAATCTACCACCTACGCAAGGACATTACAAATCCGGCAACTGCATTCAATGCAACTACACCACCACTGAAGGTTTGCCCTGACTTTAACATAGAGCATGATTTGTAGTTCTTTACCAATTGTAAATCAAACAATGTGATTTACTGAATTCGTTGTCCAAGCAATTTGATTTACATTGGTCAGACTTCACAGTAGGTACAATAATATATCAGCCAACACCGAAGCAGATTTTACTGCAATGTATTTAATGCCCCTTTGTTTAATCACTTCATAAATGCCAACCATAGCAAAAAAAAATTGTCTGGCAGGTCCTACATATAGTAACCCCCTCCCCCTCCATTAGAGGCGGGTACATTGACCTATTGTTAAACAGATTTAAATGCAGAGCATTCATGAAAGGCAAGAAAAGAATAAATCGTGAGACAGTTGGTGTTATACTTATAACAAGTCAGTCCTTGTTCTGGTTAATAAAAGTGTATTCATGCATGAAAGTATTATATATAAGCAACTTTATATGTATAAATGTATTTACAGGATTATAAGTGCTATAAATTACATGCTTTTGCAAGTAACATGCTAGTTAGTGTGACTGTAGGCCAGAAGCTTACCGTTGGTACATTTAGCATTGAAAGTGAAAGTTGTTTTCGATATATATATATATATGGTCCAGTTGAAGGCAGGAGCCGAAACGCGTAGACCGTCCGTATTTTGATGGTGTGTAAATAAATTCAGTGAAAAAGTTATCTGTTGCTGTGCCGTGTCTTTATCTGCGAAGATCGTGGGGAGAAGAAGCTGATGTCATATATATATATATATATATATATATATATATATGTATATATATCGCGAAGATTGTCACTCCAAGGCAAGGGAAATGCCAAAGTATCCAGTAACAAAGAGTCGACCCAAAAGTGCTGGTGCAAGGTGATTTAATTTGGTGAAGCCAGCGCTGCCGCCATGACGCGTTTCGCCTCCAAGGAGGCTTGATCACATGACAAGCTGCATAACAGTGAGCAGGGCATTTAAAGTGACAGTGCATTACGGTGTGTCATAAAAATGGAAGAAATACTATACAATGTAACGCTGCATTAGTACAATTAATCGAGAGTGCACATAGAGCACTTAATTTTAACCCGATAAAGTTGCACAAATAAATAAAATCATATATACAGATTTCATAAATATAGGAGCATATTTACAGGGCACAAAATGGTAAGAAACAGCACAATAATATATATACATGATAATTAATTCTATATATGTACATTATGAGCATCAGCTCATTATTGTGTGTTAAGCCCAAATTTTCTGAAAGTAAAATGCTCATATGTTAGTCAGCAGCATTAGTCCAAAACATTATGACACAAAAATCATGCACAATCTGAATAGAGCCCAAGTGGGCGAGTCACAATATCTGCCTGAGACAGAAAAAGTGCTTAAAGTGATAGTGCAAATTTAGCATTAAAGTGCAAATAGTTTTGCAAAAAATTCCAGATATTAAAACAAGTACTAATAATTATAAACGAATAACAAAATAGTATTTGTTAAAAAGTAATTCATCAATATATACACAAATCGGAAACAACATGTGGGGAACATCAGTTATCTAACATATCCGGACAGATCTTGCAGGCATACTGATTAATCCTACAGACAGGTATAGAGATCTTCCCTGTCGTTAAGTCCATTAGGATTTTTGGTGTTAAGCTCCAAAATATACCTCGTCTCAAGGAGACGGAGTTTGGCCTCACGGTCACCTCCTCTCCTTGACGCCTCGACACAGTCAATTAGGAAAAATTGGAGTTTATCAGGAATGCCCAGATGTTTATCCTGGAAATGCCTGGCAACCGGATAGTTATGATCATGCCCAATTATTGCACGTATGTGTTGGAGTATCCGTTTGTGGGTGGGCAGTTTAGTGCTGCCCACATATTGAAGCCCACACGGACACTCCAACACATAGATGGCATAATCAGTTTTACAAGTGAGCCACTGAGAGATAGCAGTAGGATGTTCATGAAAGGGACTTTTAAAATGGGTCCTATTGCTGCCATAGCGGCAGGCTTTGCATTGAGGACATACCTTGAAGCCCTTCTTCAATACTGACCAGGTTGTAGAAGTCTTCGGCTCCAAGGTATTATTAACTAGAACCTTGGACATTGAGGGGGATCTTCTGAATGTTAGTACTGGCTTAGTATCTATGTTGTGACCAATTACTGGGTCACTACGAACCAGATTCCAGTTGTTATACATAATTTTACGAAGAGCCCCATGTTGACGGTTAAATGTCAAAATAAGTCGCGGGGAGCTGATTTGCCCATCCCCTGCCAAGGGAACATCCAAATTGGTGTTACTAGTTTTGGGAATCAATGCCTCCTGTCTGCTCACTAAGTTGGAACGTCTGATTGCTTTGATAAGATTTTCAATAGAATAGCCCCTCGCCAGGAAACGTGCTTTACATGCCCCCTGTTCAGCCGCACATTCGGCATCCGTACTACAAATTCTCCTGATTCGGAGCATCTCTCCAAAAGGAATGCTCCGAATCAGGTGAGCCGGATGTTGGCTATTTGAGTGCAGAATGGTATTTCCCACACTGGGCTTCCTGTAAAGTCTCGTGTTGAGGGTAATATCCTCCACAAATATCTCGACATCCAAAAAGCAAATGGAATCAGAACTCAAATTTACAGTAAAATTGAGATTGACAGTATTTAAGTTAATCAAATCAACGAAAGCCTTGGCACTATCATGACTACCCCTCCAGATTACAAAAATATCATCAATGTAACGCAAATATAAAACAATGTTGTTAGAAATAAAATCATGGTGTTGGCTGACTAGGACCTGCTCCTCCCACAGCCCAACGTGTAAACACGCGTAGCTGGGTGAGAAGCAGGCCCCCATCGCCACACCTCTGACCTGATGATAAATTGCGCCATTGAAAATAAAGAAGTTTTGTTCGAGGCACATTTTAGTCATTTCCACTAGCATCTTGTTATGTGCCGTCGGTTGAGTTAAGTCTTTGTTTAGATAATAGTCCAAGGCCTTGAGTCCATCGCCATGTCGGATCGAGGTATAAAGAGATGTGACATCCAAAGTCATAAGTACCATGTTCTCCTCCCAAACAAATTGTTCAATCTTGCTCAAAAAGTCAAAAGAATCCCTAACATAGGATTTGAGATTCTTGACATGGCTCTGTAAAAAGAAGTCTATGTACTTTGAAACATGTTCCAAAGAGCTGTCTATAGCCGAAATGATGGGACGGCCTGGTGGTATATCACTGTCTTTATGGATCTTGGGTAGCAGATAGAATGAGGGGATGACTGGATAATCTTTTTTGAGGTATTTGAACTCCTCATGTGTTAGTAGCCCAGCACTTCTCCATATTTGGAGCTTTTGATGTTGTTCAACCCATGTGTTTTTGACAATCTGGATATTACTTCTGCGGTAGCATGACACATCATTGAGTTGTAATTCCGCTTGTTGGAGATACATGTCTTTGGGCCAAAGGACCACATTTCCGCCCTTATCGGCCTGTTTCACAATGATGTTATGGTCCTGTTTAAGTTTCATGACCAGTTGTTTATAACATCGATTTTGTTTGGAAATTTGAAACTTCTTTTTGTTGATTGTGGTGTATAGATGTTTTATATCACGAACCACACTCTCCTGAAATGTATCCAAATTGTCATGGACCATAATTGGTTGAAAGGTTGATTTGGGCTTAAAAGGTGTAGTCCGTTGTCCAGTTTGTTCTAAAGGAACTTCCCTCAAATTCCCTGAAGAAGATTGATTTTGTAGGTCCCAAAGAGTATTAAAGGTAACCTGACTTTGACTGCTGGCAAAAGTGGGACTGGATGTTGTTTCAGGTGGATTGATTCTCTTAGGGTGTTGTTCAAAAAACTTTTTGAGTTTAAGTTTTCGTGTGAATCTATAAACATCCATGCGGGTGTCAGCATAATTCATGTTGCACGGAGGGCAATATGATAGTCCTAAATCAAGTACAGCAGTTTCAGCCGGAGTGAGTTCCAAGTTTGAGAGGTTGACTACTGACTTTGTTTTGTTTTCCGTGTTTTCCTTTGATTGCGTTTCCAATAGCCTTGTTTGCCCGGATTGCTGCCGTTTGAGGTTCCGGGTACGGCATTTCCGGCGTATATTTTTTTTTTGTAGGTGCAGATCAAAGCCTTCTTAGCTAGTGAAAGAACAATGTGTTTTGAGATAGCGAGGAAGAATTGGGAAAGTCATGGAAGTGCTACCAGGTGGCGATATCTGTCAAATGGAGGAATTCAAGGACTCTTCAGAAGCAAAGACCGATGGTGGGAATATCGTACCAGGCAATGGAGCTCTTCATAAGAAATGGAAATTAAGAGGTTGAATAATGTACGGTCATGTGTTTTCGGACTGTCTGTGCGTTTCTTATTAGTGAACCTATTTTGTAGCCAGATAGATGCCCTTAGACTTCGAGAGGTCCAGATCTCTCCTGACTTCTGATTGTGTGGTTTTATGCTATACATTATCTTTGGTTTCCAGAACTTCTACAGAAGTTCTGATGCTGACACCTTTCTTTGCTTTTGAAATAATAGAGCTTCCATTATTCTTAGTTTAGTGTAGGGCTAGCTAGATTCAGAAACTTTTTCCCATGTATGGGGAGAACTATCCAAACCATTCATCTACTCATCAGATTTAATTCCTAATTTTCAGCGCTGCAATTATAGAAATTTTGAATTGTTTTTTTGTTGCTAAGGACCAATAATGTACATTGATTTGGTCTTCCTTTAATAATTCTGTATATCCACAATATGTTTTTGCATTTGATTTATATTACTTTGGCCTTGAGCTTATAATAAATCTTTTTTCAACTTCAAGATAGGGACTCTGACTCTCAATGGGTGGTCCATTGATCACACTGTCTATATAATTCAAATTTGTCGGTAACCCCTTTCATTCTCAGGCTACAACAAAGGTTTGTTGACTTAAAGAACTGTAAAGGTTGGCCCGGAGCTTAATTTGAGTGACAGTTCAATTTCAACAGATCAATTGTGAGTGTTAATTGGGAGCACCTATATGTATGCAATTTTATCTAATATTTTTTCAGCTAAGCTGTCTTAAGCCAGACCTAAAAAAGAGTGTGACAACATCAATAAAGATAAAGATGCTGAATTGAAGGTCATTAACTTCAACATTTCAGGATTCTCCTTACAGTTTTCAGTATATGCTTTTATGAATTTGTTCACTCAATTCAAATAAAGCTTTTTGAAATTTACCTTAAATTTCTATTTTATTTTTGTTATTCACAAACAGTTAAATGGTTAAACTGGCTTGTGTAATACCACAAAATTCCTTATCCAATGTAATTGACTGTATATAAACTCTACCGCGAAATTGGGAGATGGGCAATGCTAACAAAGTGTTAATCTTCACTGTATTGGATACCCTCGACATCCCACATCTCACCTAAGCAAATTAGGAGACTGTCATTGCAATGCTTGCATATGATTATTGTCATACATATGTTATTTGTACAAATCATAGAAATATTTTTTTAATAATTAGTTAAAATATTTTTGTATAATTTGTTTTAAAGTATGTATTTCACTCTGGGATTCACAAGACAAAAGAAATTTCTGCCTAACTTGTATCCACATAAACATGTGAGTGAGCCAAAATTGATCTGGATCTATTAAGTCACAACCACTTCAGAAACACTCTAAACACAGTCAACTTGTCAACACATATTTAAACACATTGTGGTGCTTTGCGTCTTAAGTTCCATAGTGGTTACGAATTGGTACACAGCTGAAACAGCATTTTTGCTTCATTTAATTAAGGCTCACTTTAAATAGATTAGGCCAAATTTAGTGTTTGGAGGGTGGGATACTCCGCCAAATCATGACAAATATCCTATCTGCCATATTAAAAGTGCCATTTGATATAATGGTTTGTATTATGGCCGAAAGGTGTTGGAGATTCCCATTCATCAAACTCTAAATAGGGCAATTGTATAAAAGTGCTCTAATTTACTGAGATAAATGTACAATATGAAGGCAATTTAAATCAAAATGGTTAGCAGAGACCAGCTACCATTTCATGACGCTTACTGTCAGTAAAAAAAAAAAATCACAAAAGAACAAAAAGTACAATGGTAAATATATACAGTTCAATCGTTAATATGCTAATAGAAGATACGTTTAAAGATAAACAGCTTAATAGCTATTTCAGCAGGCATGATCCAGAATACTGTATGAAAGAAACGCATGTAAAAGAATCAGTTATTAAGAACTGCAAATGACAATAAAAATTATAAAAAAGTGAGGAAGTGATTTTGATCCTTTCTGAGATAATTTAGTATTGTGTTATAATCATACGTAGTCAGCACTCAGAAGCTTTCAGAGTAATTAATCATAATAATGAGCGTGGGATATCGCATATTTCAAGTATCCCACAAGGAAATATCCGTGCACAGAATGTAATTAATAAAGTTATGCAACCCTTACGTATTTTGATATGACTGGAGAAATTATAACGAACATTTCTTATTGTGAGATTATTAATTAGGATGTGTGCAATTAGTATTTTACATTCAGACGTATAATCCAAATTAATCATGGGTAGGCCTAATTACAATGACACTTTCATAATTTGTTGCATTATATTCTTGAACATGAGAAGCTGCATTTATTTTAATTTTGTAGAAATCGGCACGTATTTGCAATCTAGTGCACTAGCCAAAGACGACAGTTAAATTGAGGACTAACGTGCATTTTAGCCTAACTTAATGTGCCATTTCATTTTAGCCCAACACTCTCGGTTTTAGTGGAAACTTGCTTTGTAATCTCAAATTTTGTCTGTGTTTAGCTTTCGCTGCGGAATGCAATGCCTCATTTTGTTTGCACTGCCGGTGTGGTTAAGCCTCATTAGTTAGAATAAAGGAGTTTTGTCTTAATAGAGAGCAAGGCATTAGAAGAAGGAGTCGGCCAAGGGAATCTCGGTAACGAGCGAGGAGAGGAGTTCTTGAGGGAGAGGAGAGAAATGACCACGGACGAGAGAAGATTACGGTTTATCGAAGTGGGAAAGGTGGTGAAAGTATGCAGTTGTGCCAGAGCTATGGAAAATTACAAAAAATAAGTCACGTGGGAGTGTTTACTCAACTGTAGTTGATATTATGTGCTGAACTTAATGAGGGAGAGAGTCTAACCTAAGTTTTTGACAGAGAGCAGACCTATGCTTCTGTTTGAATGACTTTATGCTACTTGACCCACTGTTGGAATACTTCTACTGAAGACTCAGATGGTTGACACACTCTTCCTTTCTTTGTCAGACTTACCCTAACTGGATGTTAGGTTAGGTTTGGCACTTTAGGATAGTGTAGGGAGATAGGCTGCTCATGCTTCTTAAGAAGAATCGCCTGATGACATTTAATGGACAATTCTTTTTCCTGATCGTTTGCGTCATCACTTTAGAGTTAGTCATTGGCTTTGTACAAAATAGGGTACATCTCTTCAGGAGATTTGGACGTGTTTTGGCATTCCTGTATTTCTGTATGATTTACATTGACTTATTTTTAAATGTATAATTATAACTTACTATACTCAGAATAAGTTGTCGAGTAGATCCCTGTGTGACCACATTTGTTGCATGGTAATGATATGTTAACCAGTGATAGTTTTCTTCCTCCGCCTCTCAAGCTACTAAAAATATTTTCGCTCTAGGATTAACTGAAGGTTTGGGCCCAAGCTCTAACCAAAGTCCAAAATACTAATAAAAATATAAATCAAATGACGTAAATATAACCAGGATGTAGCTTTATAAAATAAGTGAGCAAATCTAATGCAGAGTGCATGACAATTCTGTAGCCCACAGAAACACAAACTAAAAACATGCTTTGAAGACTTTAAATGCTACAATCATTTAGTGCCCACAATGCACGTTAAACAATAACCAATAGGTGATGGGAAAATGTCGACTGTTTCTTGCTCAGATAGACAGTTCTGGGATAAAGTATCGAAGAGGTTGCCTGGCTACCAGATGTAGGGAAGCTCTAGAACACCTCTACAATTTGCACATTAACATAATCAAAGGAGAAGGGTACCAACTCATCAACTCGGCATCAGTTGTAAAAGCTCTTGCATCACTCTTGCTCTTGTAAATTCCCTTCAAGAAGATTTAATGAGTCCTCGGACCTGAACCATGAAGGCTGCAATTGCTTACCTTCATTCTTGCCTCACTGTGTAATATAATGCCAAAGCAACTCCTGTAACTGAGGAAGGTGCACACCGACACAGATAGGTTTCACCTATAGACCCACATATCAAACAAGCAAGCAGATATGCTGCATGCCTTGCTCACTGTTTGTATGTTTATTTTTTTTAATTAAAGAGCAGATGCTACCAAAGCGCTATCAAGGGTGTAATTGCTGATGAGTTATTTCCTTTCTAAGATTATAGATAAGGCAGTGTTACCTAGAGCGTGCATGTAGGTGGAACGCACTGCCCTCTAAACCCCGCTTGAACTGTATTGATCCGCAGTTATACCCGTTTGATTAACCAGACAATGTGCATTGTAAGCAGACTGAGTCACAGATTTATAGCCAGGAACAATTAGACGCTTATTACATTTAGTGTATTTGATCCACTCTGCTCTGATATAATGCTTTCATGCAATATGAGAAGACACAGCGTCACTCATCTGTGTGTGCCATTTCTTCAGTGTGAGTCATTCAAGTGTTGTGGCCAATTAAGATCAGAGACACCACCTCACAATGAGATTTTCCTGTTCTCCTATTCAAAGCATAATGGTGTTGGCAGGTATACGTAGCGTGTGTGGAGTTCGAGATTTACTGTGGGAAGAAGATGCAAAAGAATCTGCAGCCTGGCCTAAGTGCCAGGGCTAGTTGCAAGGAAGATCAAGGGATGGGCCTTCCAGGTCATGAGTGGCAGCAGTGCTTTAGAAACCATTCAAATCCCCAGGTGGGGTGCTCGGCAACTTATTGTGTTATATTGGCTACTTCATTGTCGCCATAATTGGTTAACTGTTTTACCCGTGCTTCACATTTATTGTTTCGTTCTTCATTCAGTGTTCTTGGTTGCCTGAGTTTTGCCTAAATCTTGACCTTCTTATGGTTTATGATTTGGCTTGGTTTGCCGTATTTTTCCACTTGCTTCCCTTAACCGTTCTTTCTTACAGGTTTGATGTCAAGCTGGAGGTAATCATTTCAAAATTTCCACTTCTCCCACCTTGGCTTAGCCACGGCCTGCCATGCTTGGGTAGAATAATGAAAACCATGGCTTTTGACTGTGAACTATAGTAAATGTTTGCTTCCAGTTTGACGTTAGCTTTTAAGAATCCCTTGACCTTGAGTGATGAATACTAGATGAGACCATGGCACTTCGACAACTGTTTCTTCTCTTATTCCCACCCCCGCCTTCCATCCAGAGTTTGGCCCTGCTATCCATACTTATTCACAGGTATAGGCCTGACTACTTCTTGGGGAATGGGGTGGATTCTCGTCACACTCTGCCATTCAACTTCTGCAAATCCTAAGTATCTCACATACTGAGAAACACACAGACACAGATGAGATCAGCAAAATATGTATCAAACCTAACCAGATGACCGGGTCCCACCGTGACAAATACTATAGACTATAGACAGGATCGGCTATAAACAACAACCTTGTCACCCCCTACCACCCAAACAGGAACCTTCGATCTACGGATGCTTTCCTTGCAGTAGTTCCTAGAGTGAAAAGAGCCAGGAGCGGGGGTAGGTTGTTCTCGCTGAACACCGCCAAACTCTGGAATGCTCTCCCCCTCTCTCTTCGCTCCAACCCTGACCTGCTCTCATTCCGGAAAAACTTGAAAACACTACTATTTGCCAAACCCCTTTAGTCCTACTCCCCCTGGTCCGTCTCATCTCTGTTTACTCAGCGCTTGGACGCCTGTGGGCAGCAACCACGCTTAACAAATCCATTTCCATTCCATTCCATTCCATTCCATTCCATTCCACAAAATAGACTCAACTGTGGCTATAGCAGAGAGATGCCCAGAGTCTAGTCTGCGCTCACAGTGAGAAGAGTATCTTCCCAGCTACATGCTTCAGAAACAAAGGAGTCTCAGGTCATGCCAGAGGTTTACAAATCCTGCAAAGAATTACATGATGCAGAAATAGAAATGGACAGAGAGAAAAGCAATCTGACAAGCTCAAGTATGAGAAGAAAAAAGGGGGGAAGGAGATGGAAAATATAATGTCCCTTAGAATTATTCGCAAGATCTCCCGTTTCTTTTCCTTCGAAGCACTCAAAATTATTGTTTTGGCCATGGTCCCCTCTCGTTTGGACTACGGGAACTGCTTGTACGTGGGCATCCCTGCCTCCGAGCTGCGGCGCCTCCAGTCCATCCAGAATCAGGCCGCCTGCCTTATTTACCGGATCCCCAAGCATCATCACACCACCCCCCTACTCAAGTCTCTTCACTGGCTCCCCATCCTGCAGAGAACTTTATTCAAGATGGGTTGCATGACTTTCATGGCTCGTGCCGGTACGGCCCCAGTGTACATTAACTCCATGGTCACTCCCTATCTCCCTTGCCGTAACCTCCGCTCGGTCACTCAGGCCCTCCTTAGAGTCCCCCGCTTTCGAAAGTCCAGAGTGGGTGGCAACAGGTTCTCCATTCTTGCCCCCCGTTTCTGGAACAGCCTTCCCCTGACTATCAGGTCAATGACAGCATACCTGCCTTTCCGCACCGCACTTAAAACCCACCTTTTTACTCAAGCATTTTCCCGACAGTAACTCCCCGGTGCTCCCCTTCCTCCGTCTGTCAGTCTCCCAGCGCCAGGAAACCGCTTGGTAGCAGAGCGCTCTATAAATCTTTAAATTAAAATTCAAATTCAAATGTAGCTGTTTTGTAACATTTTTATAATAATGGAGCAATAGAGTGACTTGAAGTGCATGGAAAGGACAACACTTTCATTGCATATGATTGGGTAGGTGTCCTCAAGTCTTGTGCTGCAGTTTGCACCACGACTAAATTTGAAAGTGTGGTAAAGGTACCCAGAGACAAGTAGGGTAGGTGTCGTTTACAAACTATTGCTTCATTTGATGTTAAAGGTTGTTCTTACGAGTGATTCAGTACTTGAATGCCCAATGACAGGAACATGTGGTGGGACTCATTATAATATGGTCACATTCAAACTTCTCAATAGTGATATCTCTTATTCTATATTCATCTTCTGAATAGAACAGAACAAACACTGGTGATAGGTCTCGCCTTTTGAACGGTATTAGCTGACCTTTAGGGTCTGCCAGTCATTGTTTCTGTTACTGAATAGCATCCGCAAAAAGAAAAAAATATTTGTTGCCTATGTTGCACACAATGGCCAACCCTGCCCCTACATTAAAACGCCTGCTGCAGGGTGATGACTTGGGCACACGCATGGATAAATGTGCATGCACACATGTCCGTCATAATGATATGGAAGGCATTTTGACTTTTTACAAATTTGCCATCCCAAGATGCCCATCTTAGAACAGTAAATTAAAAAACACAAGAAAAGGTACTCAAAACCGTATTATATAGAAGCGAGAGGCTCAGTGACAAACTGTAGCTTCCAGCTCCCTCACGTAGAAGTAAATTAATAAATAGATTGACTAACAAATGTGGTGGAGGGGGCTGGAGAGCAACCGATGAGCAAGTTGGGGAAGAAGGGCAAGCAACTGAAAGCCCCGATCAGTGGAGAAACATCAGGCAGGGATAGGCGGGAAGAAACAGAGGAGCAGAATGTTCACAAAAAAGCCAAGGAGGCCAGGGGAAGTCAATAGACGAGCTTGAAAGGAGGATGAAGAGCAACATGGAGAGTGTGAGGAAGGGCATGTGAAGGGGTAAGAAACACATGGGCTTGCCAGTCACAACGTTTTGTGGGGCGAGGGGAAAACAACCTGACGAGCCAGTGACCCAGAGAACCTCAATCCTGGTGTGTCCCTACCGTGTGCTGTGCAACCATGGGCTCTATTCAAATCTCTATCTTGCATGTGGTTTAATGGCCCACAGTGCTTCTCCTTATAGAACAATAAACTAAAAATATGACAATAATTGTAACAATAAACAAAAACTATAACAATAATTGTATGTGAGGCATAAGACAACCGACTTGTCGCTTGTGTTATAAATACAACTGTCATCGTGGCAGAAGGGGGGAAAACGTGATACCCATCCAGTGGCCGAATTGCACACTTTTTAATTAGGAGACAAATTTTCAGTTCCAGCTTTCCAACTGGACCAAGCTGTGTGAAACATGGAAATTAAGTTTCTTGATCTTGAGTCAGACAACCTGGTCGCTTTATGTTTAACATTTTGATTACATTCTGACACAGATAGCGAGATACCCCAGGGGTTATTTGTGAGATCCCTTAAAATTACCTAGTGGTTAGTCAGTACTGGCTAATTCTAGTGGATGACTATTATGCTTTGGTATTTATACAAATGCAAAAAGGATAACTGATGGACAAAATGCTGAACATTGTCATGCATTCACCCCAGTACAGAGAAATGGACATAAATCCATCGTTTTTTTGCCCCTCATGCCATTCCAGTTTAGACCCAGACATATGCAAAACAGCCTTGCGAACAGTCCAGCTCAAACTTCCAGGCCAGGAAACAAGCATCCTAATGAGGGGTGTTACACCAAACCCGGTCCCAGGATGCTTGTTTCCCGTCCATGGAAGACCTGGTTTTGCAGTTCGGAATGGACTGTTCCCATGAGGAACAGGGTCAAAGCTGATTTGCACATGGCTGGGTCTGTACTAGGGTGGCGAAGTGAGCTAAATAACGATGAGGGGTTCAACCCAGATTTAACAGTGACTTGGGGTGAGTGTCTGAAATGTTTTGCGCTCCGTCTTTCATCCTATTGTGTTTGCTTTGTTCGCCCAAAGTTGGCAGGGTATGCCCAGACGTAGGTGCCTTCCTGACTTTGCACGAAACTGGTCCCAGGATGCTTGTTTCCAGTCCAGGGAAAACATGGCTTGGTAGTTCAGGCTGGACTGCTCCCATGAGGAACATGGTCAAGACTGATTTAAATATAGCTGGGTCTGGCTTGGTGAGCAAAAAAATGATGCCTTTAACCGAGATCTATTGACTAGGGGTGAATGTTTGATTTGCTCTGCATTCTGTCTATCATCTGTGTGTCCTTTACATTCTTGCTCCAAGTGTGACGGGTATACCAAGACATGGGTTCCAGGCTTGCTACGCCACAAGATACAAGCTATCCTGGCTGATGAGGGATGATACTCCAAAACAAGTCCCAGGATGCCTGTTTCTGGTCCAGGGAAGACCTGGCCTGGCAGTTCGGGATGGACTGTTCCCATGGGGAATAAGGTCAAGACTGATTTGCATATGGCTTGATCTGTGACTGGGGTGAATGTTTGATTAATTCAGCATTCCGTCCATCATCTGTTCTTTTTCAATTTGACTTCCTATGGCGACATGTCGAGTGCTTGCACAAAATGGTGGTGTCTGATTGTGTTTGCCCTTAATCACATGACTCCCTTCATGTTGCTGTTCCCCTGGCTCTGTCTGTGAGCCGATATAGAGATTTCAGTTGGAATCTTCCCTGCCAGAATGAGCACTCGTGAACAGCAGCAGTCATCTTGCCCCATCCAACACACTACAAATTCCTTACTAGTAGAGATGCCTAAATCTGCATATTCTCACAGACAAGATTTACTTTCTAGTTGACTTCACTTGGCCACGTGGAAAGGGCGATTTTTTAAATGTACTTAATAGCTCTTGAACCCGTTATCTATTGTCTTTATTGCATTCCATTTTTCTGTTTTAACATTTGTTATGCAATACTTCACACACATTTCTATGTATGTTGTCTTGCTGCTCAGGCCAAATTTCCAAAGGTGAGTCAAGGTTACCCTAATAGAATTTCAGTTCATCTTTCTATCTCGGCAGCATGGAAGCTCAGAGGCAGCTCACTTAAAGACTAAGACCTATCTCCCATATATTACTATTCCGATTCCGTACAGAAGGTTCCTGCTATTTGAAGTTGATGATGGTGGTTTCCTCCTCAATCTCCATTAAGAAATATGCAATTAGCTTGACATTATTTTACAGTGACCTGGCAGTAATGTATTTGAAACTCACCAGATACAAATGTCACAACACCAGCTACCTGGTGTAAGAGGTCTGGGAGCTGGATATCAAAATCACAGTCCACAATGCAAACGGTATTTATGTACTGAGGATTTTATCCCTGTCTCTCACCCACAGTCTATTCCCTTCCACGCACAAATATATATACATCCAGTCCTATGCCAAAACAAAACTAGTTAGGCACCAATCCAACGCCAAAAACTGTCTCTCAAGATCCAGTCAAATCTGGTGACCAGAAACATACACAGCTCAAAGAAGAATGGTGCTTTAGACAAAATGTGAACTGTGCCAGAGACGATTTTGAACCAAATTTTATATATCTTGTTACCTAATGTTTTATGACTCATTTTGTTCTAGATTCACTCTGTTCTCATGATATCTAGTATTAAGGGACAGCTCATGGGTGGGCTCCCAAGCATTACGAATAGAAAAGATATGGATTACAGAGTATGTACACATACAAAAGAGGATACCCTTGCGTGTATCACCAAATAATAGCACCTACCGCTAATTAGGGGAGCTGCTCTATTGGTACGAGAAAGATCTGCTGATCTCAAGCCATTTGAAGGCAAATTGTAGAAAAACAGACTTGCATTGCCAAATGCATAGGGGTCGAAGTAGTGCACCAATAACTCAACCGAAGGTCATCAGAATATGAATCAAGAGTGCTGGGTTTCAAAAAAAAATTAAACCCATAATAACGGGAGGATCACCAAACCTTTTGGCTAATGTGTCAACAGTATACTTAGGAGTGATACTTAATGGGTACATACTTAGGCTAGATGCAAGCAAAGTCTAATGAAAAATTCAAAAATTCATAATACTTATACAGTTTAGTCTAGATCTAATCTAGAGTTTCCTCCATTCAACCCGACGGCTAAGCTCAGGAAATTTTGGCTTATGAAATAAAAAAAGGATATGAAGGGATCAAAATAGGTAGTGAGTAAGGATGTTTCATTACAGACTTTTTTGGCAATCCAAAAAGAAGTGGTGTGTATTTTTTGCACATGGCCTGGTCCAGCGTCTGGTAGGCAGTGAGATGATGAGGCCGTAGGGTGGCAGGATGGGGCAATCAAAGGTAGGGTATAATGAGCAGAGAGATTATGAAAGAATACCTGCATAGAAAGCCCATAGGGAAGTATAGAGTTTGGTAGCCTATCATCATTATTATGAAGTCCAAAAGCCAGCCAATCGGCTGCGAAACCTGAGATCACACTCCCCAGCAGAGCCACCATACCTCAGATTTCCAGCCCAAAGTGTTCTACGCGTTCCGGTATCTCGAATACCTTGAAAAAGGTATTCGTGATACCGGAACGCGTGGGTTGCCCCTTTTCTTTTTTTTTTTTTTATTTGTTTATTTGGCATCTCATAATTGCAGATACAGACATAAAGAACAACCTTTTAATCTTCAAGCGTATTTAGCAAACACAAAAATAAAATTATAGTATAAAGCAGATATCAGGAGTATAAAGAAGAAGGCCACAACATTATTTACATTAGTAGGAAAAGTCTAGTTAACCACTCTAATATTATTACTCCAATTCTCAATTGGTTTCCAAATCTTAATGCCCCGGGCTTTCGCCCTTACACCTTTACAGGCGAAAATCGCCTTCTCTTGATTAAACATGCCCAAGAGTCGGGATAACCAGATCTGGAAATTAGGGGGATCTATATCTTTTCAGCGTGCTGTTCATATTATACGATACATGGCTGTCCCCAAAAAGAGAGATGTTTCTTCCTCGATGGTACGTGACAGTGTATTATCATAACCCAAGATGTAAAGGGTAGGGGATTCTGCCACTGGATGACCGAATACTTCTTGCCAAAATCCTGTTATCATATTTTTCAAAACTACTAATTTTTCACAATCATAAAGCATATGAAACAGGTGTGCCTCAGTTTTTCCACACCTAGGGCATTCTGAGGTAGATCTTTTCCCCCAAGAGAAGAGTTTAGCAGGGGTGAAATACAAATCATAAATAGTCTTGTACAACTGTGCTTTCAAATTGGAAGACACAAACAATTTTGTTAACAATATTAATGACATATCAATGTCGACATTAGGGTTATTTAATTTCCTTGACCAGCCCTGCTCGATAGAAGCAACATCATCCCGCTGACTGTCAGTTAAGATATCATAAATCGTGCCAATCCTGGTTAAGGGTCTAAATAAACAATCAAATAAAGGGATATTCTCTAATGTAATATCGGGACATTTTAGGTCTAGAATCGTACTAACCTGTATATATTTGAATACACTATTGCTGGGAATAGAGAATTTAAGTTGCAGCTGTTGAAATCTTTGACCGACAGGGAGCAATAAGAAATCACCAAGGGTTAAAACTCCTAAAGTTTCCCATTTCCTAGCAATCACATCATATATTAGTGGTGGTAATAAGGTGGAGTGCCATATCGAGGTATACTTATTATACTTGGAAATACTCGGATGCCTTCGAGTTTTCTTCCAGATACCCCAGACACCAAGTATAATCTTAAATTTCACTTTCTTGAAATAAGAAGGTTCCAGTTGTTTTACTAGAAGACCGTTAGCCTTATCCCCAATAGCCAGTTCGAATATTGATGCTATGTAATTCTCCCCGACTTCACTTTCCAAGGATTTTACATGGAATAATGACACCATCTGCTGGAGCAGAGCTGCCAACATATAGAATCCCAGATTAGGAATTGCTAACCCCCCTCTTGTAACTGGGAGAGATAGAAAGCGAATAGATCTCCTTATCATCCCATATCCCCATATGAACTTACTCATCTGGGATTCGAGGGCCTTGATGGTTTTATCGTCCACCAATAACGGAATCGCCCGGAACAGGAATAGGACCCGGGGTAGAATATTCATCTTAAGAAAATTGCCTCTTCCAATAATCGAAAGATGTATGCCATCTATTCGTTTAAGATCTGTTTAAATTTTTTGTAGAAGAGGATCATAATTTATTTTGACGATCTCGTCAATTTTGGGGGATATACGAACTCCCAAATAAACAGCACTTTCTACTCTCCTGGAGTCTATAAATTGAGTATTTTGGGCGCAAATAACCATTGTTTTATCCCTATTTAAGGAATAACCCGAGACTTGGCCAAATGTTTGAGTGATCTGTTCGATTTCAATTATTGCCTCCGTGGGGTGTGATGTTACTACCGCGACATCATCGGCGTAGGCTAATATTTTAGTGTCGAAGGGGCCCAAAGTAATTGGTCTAATTGCTTCAGCCTTTAATAGTTTTAGAATAAGGGGATTAATATAGAGGGCAAAGAGGATCGGAGAACATGGGCATCCTTGCCTTGTCCCCCGAGATATATAAAAAAACGACGACTCCTGAGCCATTGCCAAAACTCTGGCCTTTGGTGAGAAATACATCACTTTTATAGACTTCATAAAACAGCGTCCCATATTATTTTGCTCTAATACTGCCCACAAGAATGCCCATGAGACCCGGTCAAAGGCCTTCTCGGCATCCAGGAGGACCATCGACATCCGGCCCCCCGCAACAGCCATGGCATCAAACAGGGCAATGACACGCCTAGTATGATCCGTAGTGCCCTTGCCCGGGATGAAGCCATGCTGCCACGGAGAGACCAGACGTTCGACAGTCCCCCTGAGCCGATTGGCCAAGATCTTCGAATACACCTTCGAGTCTGAGTTTATAAGAGAAATCGGGCGATAGGATGATAGCAATTTAGGAGGTTTGTCTTTTTTTGGGAAGACCGCAATATACGTTTCCATCCATGACCTAGGAGGAGTGCCACTAACTTGAATTCCGATAAATAAGTCAAGGAGCAGAGGTGTTCTAATATTACCCAAAATCTTATAGAGCTCAAGTGGAATTTTATCTGGGCCTGCAGCCTTGCCCGGGGCTAGTTCTGCTAGAGCAATTTGTACTTCACTCAATGTTATATCTCTTTCTAAATCTTGCCTAGTAGCCATATCTACTCCTAAGGTGCTTTCAGACTCGGCTGCCCATCTAACCAGTACTTCTTTAATTGCGGTAAAGTTAGAGGAATCCTCATTTTTATACAGTTTCTCATAGCATTTTTTAAAGGCTTCTAAAATAGTCTCAGGTGTTGTGTATTCTTGACCTTCTGACTCTATACACATAATTGAGTTGAGAGACTGCTTTTGACGAGTGCTGAGAGCAAGCTGTTTCCCAACCCTCTCTCCTGTTTCATAAATCTTATTACGATGGATTGATAGGTCTCAGCTACCCTTTGAGTAAGCTTATTATTTATCTCTGCTTTTAGAATCGCCATTTCTCTCAAGGTTGTGCCCCCTTCTCCACCCTGAACAATTATGGCAATATGCTTCTCGTCTATTCTAGCTAGCTCTTGAAGTTGTAGTTCGTTTAACCTGACACTCTCTTTCCTCTGCCTAGCTACATAACTAAGTGTCTCGCCCCGTATTGACGCCTTGAAGCAGTCCCACACCGTATTTCTAGATGAGCTATAACGATTGCAATCCAAAAATCCTTGCGCCCATGCCTTAATATACTCAGTATATTCCCTATTGACAAGCAGTTTTCTGTCGAAGGTCCAACTTGAGCGAGGTCTGGCCATATTATCTATACTAACAGAAAGTACTAAGGGATTGTGGTCCGCTATAATCTTTGGTAATTTAGCAATTCTTGCCCGACTAGCCCAATTACTAGACATCTAAATATAGTCGATACGGACATACTTATTGTGAGGATACGAGAAGTACGTGTACCCTGGGTCTTGCGGCTGCTTCAAATCCCATATGTCAGCCAATCCTAAACTTTCCTTAAGTTGGGAAACAGCACTATAAACTTTCGGCTTACGGCCAGCATATTTATTTCGGGCTTGGTTATGTGCTAGATCTATTTTTGGGAGGGAAATATTAAAGTCTCCACAGAATATAAGTGCTCGAGACCAGGATGAGAGTTCCATCTCGAGTTCGGTAAATATAGAAGGGTCATCTTCGTTAGGGGCATAGATAGAACATATGGTGATTTCGAACTTAAGTTCCACAATGACCCACCTGCCCAGAGAGTCAGCAGCTAGCCGTATGGCCTCACCCAAAAAAGGCTTAGCAAGAATAGCAACCCCTCTAGTCCTAGAGGTATGAGATGTACATACCAGCAGATTGAACCCAGGGACCCTCAATATACCTCTTTCAGCCCAAGGGATATGAGTCTCTTGGAGACATATTATATCGAATGCATTCTGGCTAATTATCCCACACATTTGTTCCCTTTTCGCCCTATCATTAAGACCAGCCACATTCCAGGAGCAAAGTTTTACCCTAGCCATATTGCGATGTATTTATTTTCCAATCCAAATCTGTTATGCAACCAAACTTAACTCTATATTCTATGTTAACACTATAGTTTATTTTTCTAAATCTGCTTCTACAATCATGACTGCCATTTTTATACATTTTCTCCCACCTGCACCCCCCACCCCGTAACCCTTCAACCCCCAGCACACCCCCCACCCTCCCAGAAATGAGGCAATTAGACTCCATAAGGGTCTGTGGTGATGGACGTGCATTGTCGCACCAGTGCTCTCAGATTAAACGATAGACCAAAGTACCTAAGCCGCAAGATGTGAATCATGAACCATAAACCAACAAGAAAAATAGGAGTCGTGCACACATTTTTTATCCCCGCGTTTTTTTTTTCTCGTTTTTTTTTTCCATTTCCTTTCCCACCTCCCCTTCTCCCTTTCCCCCAAAGACCCTTTCAATCCATGACTTGAAATAGAAATAGAGGAGGTTTTTTTCAAAGGTTTACACATCTACATATCCTGACCTAAAAAAAACAAGAAAAAAAAACACCTGGAAAGCAAAATTTTGATCTCATGAAAGGCTATCTAAATACTCTTTTGCCTTAACCTCAGAGGTAAAAAACTTTGTCTGATCACCGTTAATTACTTTCAAACGAGCTGGATTATTTAAATACGCCTGAAGCTTCTTATCCTGGAAAGGTTTAATGAGTTGGCGCAAGCGCCACCTCCGTTCAACTGTTGAGTGACAGAAGTCAGGACGTACAAAATAGGTTATGTGACCACTAGATTTTTTTGCCTCTGGCCTTGCTTTCTCCCAAACTGCGTGCCTCAATATAAAGTTCCCGAAGTAAACTAATAGAGCTCTTGGGTATGCACCAGGTTTCGGGGCACTTCGCATATTAAAGGGTACTCTGATAGCACGCTGGACCTCCAGGTCCCAATTCCACGTTGACAATTCTGGTATGGAGTCTTGAAATAGTTTGACCATAAAGGTGCGAGCGTCACCCCCCTCTGCTCCTTCAGGAACACCCAAGACCCGTAGATTATTTCTACGTAGGCGATTTTCCATGTCTTCTAGTTTCCACATCACATCAGAGAGCTCTGTCTCATGGGTGTCAATCTGCTCACGGTTTGCGGCGATTTCAGACTCATTACCCAAAACTCTGGTCTCCATCTCAGTCATTCGTTCATTGAAAGAGCTGATTTCCCTCGAGAGTTTGCGAACCACCCCATGCACCTTCCGTAACTCTGCTTGGGCCTTCCGCCCATCGTGAGAAGTCTCTTCTCTATGAGCGGCGATGGCTAGCAACACAGTCTCGATCGTGGGGGCAGACCTATCCAGAGAAGACCCGGATTCCAGCTGCTGGGTTGGTCCATGTGCGCTTACTGGAGCCACTGCAGAGAGCATATGACTAGTAGGTGTGTAGTCCCATGTTAGCTCAGCAGAGCCACGATGGTTCTTTCTGTGTCTCATTACAGTTTTTTGGGCAGTTTTCAACTCCTTGATACTAGTCTCGTCGTCACTAGAGTCACTTAGGTGAGACCCTGTACCTGTTGACCAGGCCAGTTCATCCGAAAAGGAATAGAAATCACTTGGGTCCTTGTCCTTCTCCTTCTCCCTGTCTTTATCCTTATCCTTATCTGGGTCGTCATCACTCAGATTACATAGGCCTTCAAGGAATATCGCCTTGTGCTTCAACTGCAGAGCAGGTGGCAAATCCTGATAGTCCAACTGAACCTCGGGCTGGGTTTCCGGGCCCCTAGATGTAGCTGGGACTGGAGCTAGCTGTATGCGTTCCAAACTGATATTTTCAGTTCCATCACCTACGTTAATATCTGCATTCAGAATAAGTGAGGGAGATAAGGTAGGCTGTACAAGCTCTGCACCATCCTTCTCAGACCTTTCCAGCAGCAGAGTTTGTGTGGTCGATATAATGTTTATACCCCCGGGGTTACCTACTACGGTTCCTGCAGTTACAGTCAACAGGGGAGACAACTGTGTATGTATATCAGCAGAATTAACAGGGTTAGCACTCAACAATATCGGGACTGTTATCAAAGAGTCAGTCTTCCCATTTGCTCCTGCAGGTGCATCTCTCCTTACACCATCCAAGCTCTCCATATTAGACCTGCTCACCGTATTATCCCGGGCCCCCTCGCCTTCTGCCAGATCTCCACTGATTGTAGCAATTACGATATTGTTAGCCGATTCAGATTCTGCAGACAGCGTCTGAGACGCGTGTTCGGCTCCCGGCTGACTCTGTACGCCCTGACCCGGAAGCAGCTTCCCCGGGGCTTTCTGAAGGAGTTCTACCACCGATAGAGCATTCTGGCCGCCTTTCCGACCGACGTTAGCCTGAGAATTCAGCTTCCTGGGCGTCTTCTCCACGGGTCCCACTAGAACTGGACTCTTCGCCGAACCCCTCCTGGACGCATCAGTATTCTCACAGAGAGCGAGCTTCGCCGCCGCTCACGTCTTTGCAGCAGCAGCGGCAGTGGCAGCATTTTTCGGCGTCATAACCATGGAGCACAAACTCGGCTTGGAGCAATGCAGGTGAGACAAGCAACAGTCCTGGAGTCTCTTAGTTAGGCGACAGTAATATTGAATGAGGACCAATCCGAGTGCAGTAGCAAGCGCAGGAGTTTGGCTCTTCACACGCGCTGCCCGTTCTTTTAAAGCATTCTCAGAGACCATTATACGGCGGGACAAGGCTTCAGCGCGACTTAAGTCGGGGGGGACCATAGCACGCACTACCACATCGTAAGGCAAATTTTCACAGTTGAGAGCACTGGGCGACCCGCACAACGGTCTCAAGCGGCTGCCATCTTGCCGGAAGTTGTCGGGTTGCCCCTGTTCTGATGAGAATACAATTGAGTTAAGAATAAATTAAACCTTTCAAAAAGAAGACTGCTGGTGTGCGGCTTAATTCGTGTCTTGGGAAACGGTTGGGAGAGATATGGCGGTTTGGTTCAACCGCGTAAGCAACACACCTTCCGAAGAAGCGCCACGCTGCTGGCAAAAGAGAACCGACTTTGGTAAATATATATATATATATATATATATATATATATATATATATATATATATATATATATATATATATATATATATATATATATATATATATATATTTCTCCGATCCTTCGTAATAAAACAAGGATTGACGACACCTCGTACTGGCCACAGGTAATTTATTGTGTCAGCTGTTTCTGATGTGTTTCGCCTGACCAGCAGGATTGATCACCGTTAGTTTTATGTTCGGAAAGTAGGAATCAAGCACTGCCTAATATACGTGCAAAAATGTGTTTTGTTTAAATATGCGTTTTTTTAAAAGCATGTCCCATTGTGAAACTACGAGTCTGTTCTCTCTTGCACTTGTTTTGTAGTTCAATCACATGATGATTTACAATGTGCACGATGGTTTAAATGGCCACTTTACGAACATAAAACTAACAGTGATCAAGCCTGCTGGTCAGGGGAAACGCGTCCGAAACAGCTGACACAATAAATTACCAAATTACCTGTGGCCAGTACGAGGTGTCGTCAATCCTTGTTTTATTATGAGGGATCGGAGAACTTTGTGAGGACCTGTCTTTGGTGGTCCAGTGAGGACGACAAACCCGCTGTTCAGGCAGGCGGCGGCTTCACCAAAGTATCGAGGATTGATGGAAACATTTTGACAAGAAAAGAACATAGCATGATAGATATGGTCTGAGAAATACCTTAGTGAGACAGGTGCTGTAGAACTGCTTGTCCCACCGCTGCATCCTTTTTCCACACTGTGTCTAGACAGAGCAAAGCCTTTTCTGGGCCCGGAAAAGGCCACAAACAGTTGGTTTGTCTTTTGAAAAAATTTTGTTTTGTCGATATAGAATTTTAGGCATCTTTTGATGTCCAGTGTATGCAGAGATTATTCCGCTGCAGAAGCGGGGTTCTTAAAGTATGTAGACAACACAACAGGTTTGTTGAGATGAAAAACGGAGGGGACTTTGGGAATGTACTTAGGATTCGTCCTGAGTATGGCCTTATCTTGTTTGAATTGAAGAAATGGTTCTGCGATAGAGAAAGTCTGGATCTCACTGACCCTCCTGGCTGAAGTGAGGGCGAGCAGCAAGGCCACCTTCCAAGAAACACACTGGAATTCAGCTCTGTAAACTGGTTCGAACAGAGGCTTCATGAGATGTGTCAGGACTGTGTTAAGCTGCCATGGAATTGACGGATGCTTAACTGGAGGGAACACTCTGAAGAGCCCTTTCAGAACTTCCTTTATCACCCTCTGAGACCAAAGAGATGGACGATTTGGTGTTCTGCGATATCTTGAGATAGCCGCAAGATGTACTTTGACCGATGCATGGGAGAGTCCTGCTTTGGCTAACTGTAAAAGGTAAGGAAGAATTTGCTCTGGAGATGAGTGAAAAGGGTGCAGAGCTTGAGTGGAACACCACTGGCAAAATCTCGTCCATTTTGCTGTGTAAGTTTTATTCGTTGAAACTGCCCGAGATTGAGAGAGGATTTCTTGGCATTCCTGAGAGATATTTAAGGAATGAAATTCGTGCTCATGAGGTTCCAGGCTGACAAGTTCAAAGATGTCAACTGTGGATCAAGAACTTGTCCTTCGTTCATTGAGATTAGATCTTGAATTAGAAGAAACTACTCTGGGGCCACTGACAACTGGAGGAGCTCTTAAAACCAGAACTGTCTCGGCCATGCCGGGGCTATCAGAATCAAGTGGCATGGTTCAGACCTCATGTTCCGTAATACCCTCGGAATCAGAGGGAACGTAGGGAATGAGTATGCAAACACTCCTGATCAGCAGAGATGTAGAGCATTTCCCCAAGATCCCGCTTGAGGGAATCTGCTTGCAAAATGTTTGCATTTCTTGTTGTGTTGATTTGCAAACGGATCCAGAGATGGAGTGCCCCATAAGCAAAATATTCTCAGGAGTTGATCTTGAGCTTGAGCTTGTGGGAAACACTGACTGATCTGCTTAGGATGTCTGCCCTTGTAATGTGAACTCCTGGAATGTGCTGAACCTGCAGAGAGATGTGCAACAGAAGTCAGTTCCAAATCTCTTGAGCTTGTGCCGATAAGGGCTTTCATCTTCTACCCCCTTGCTTTAACAGATAAAACATCATCGTCGTACTGTCTGTCCTGACCAGTACCGGCGATTTGTGGATTCTGGGGAGGAAAGCCTGTAGGCACAAGACCATTGGCTTTAGCTCTAACAAGTTGATATGTAGCTGAGCTTCTTGAATGGTCCAATGGTCTTGTATTTCGAGGTCTTGGAGGTGTGCTCCCCAACTTTGGAGGGATGCGTCTGTTGTCATGATATAACTGGGACATTGAGGTTCGAAGAGAAGACCTTTTGATTAGTTCTCCCTGATCTTCCACCATGACAGTGCTGCCCGTATTTGAGGAGAGATGGTAATTCAATCCTCGAAGGATCCTTGGGATTGCACCCATTGCATGTCGAGTAACTCTTGAAGGGGCCGCATATGTAGCCGGCAATTGGGAACTAAGGGGATGCAGGAAGACATCATCCGCAACAATGATTTGAAGATTCTCACTGAAGTGAACTTTTTTGTTTTTAATTGAGTCGCCAGACTTAAGATTTTTTGGGTGCGTTCCTCTGAAGGATACGCTTTTGCTTCCTTCATCTGGAGCCTGGCCCCTAGGAATTGAAGAGACTGCGATGGAATGAGGTAAGATTTTTCCATATTGATCCGTAGGCCTAGGCATTGGAAGAGATCCATGCAGCATTGTAGAGAGTGCAGGGTGTCTTGGTATGATGCACCCTTTATTACCCAATCCTCCAGATATGGATATATCTGGTGGCCTTGTTGTCTCAAGTGCGCTACGACTGGCGCCATGCATTTCGTGAAAACCCTTGACAAGGATCTGAGGCCGAAGGGTAACACTTTGCACTGGTAGTGGCGCCCTGCCACAGCGAATCTTAGATACTGCCAGTGTTTGATTTGAATCGGGATATGAAAATAGGCATCTAAGAGATCTAGGGATGCCATGTAATCTCTCCTGCGCAGCATCAGGAGGATTTCCGGGAAGAGACAGCATATGGAACAATATTTTTCTGATTAATTTTTTCAAGCCTCACAGGTCCATTACCTTTTCTCCATTTGGAAGACTGCTTTTTTGTATCAAGAAAAAATGCGAGTAAAATCCTTTCCCTCGCTGTTGAGGCGGAACTTCCTCTATTGCCCCTTTCACAATGAGAGACAAAATGTATGCCTTGAGGGCTGAAAAATGTTGTTGCTTCCTGTGAACAGGCGGTTGATTTGTTTTATTTGCATGAATTCTATGGTATGGCCCTGATGGATCACGTCCAGTACCCATCTGTCCGTTGTTACTGACAGCCATTGATGGCAAAAAAGAGAGAGGTAATGGTCCTGCTTGGAGATGACGAGGTGGTTGGCGCCTTGGCATTATCACTGTCTCCGATTGGAGTCCTGTGAGTTTCCCCTCGCAGCAGACTTCCTTCTGGGCTGTTGCTGGAAGGACGTTTTCGAGAAATGAAACGGCTGGTTGCTGGAAAATTGACGGCACCCCTGTGGATTGTAAGGCTGGTACCTGTTGGACTGGTAGGAAGATCTCGGATTATACTGGCCTTTAGATTCTCTTCTACGAAAGGACTGGAACCGATTTTGTTGTAGGGAACCTAACATTTTTGTTGTGTCTGTGTTCGATTTTTTTCCTTGCAGGGCATCATCGACGTTTTTGCCAAAGAGATTTTCCCCATCAAAAGGCATGTCAAGAATTTTTGCCTGGACTTCCGGCCTGAATGAAGTAGCCTTTAGCCATCCTTGTCTGTGGAGCGCCACTACTCCGGCCATCTGTCTGAACACCACCGATGATATGTCCATGGCTATGTCTATGGATTCGGAGGCTGCCCTAGCCCGTCCTGTAAAATGGTTGCTTCTTCCTTTTTGTCTTCTGGAAGTTGAGATAAAAGTGGTGCGATGTCCGACCACAGCTGCCTATTGTATCAGCCGATAAGAGCCAGTGCATTTGAAGCTCCAATCAAAGCTGCTGCCATCACTGCAAAGCGCTTACCTTCACCATTCATCCTTCTTCCTTCCTTGTCGGGAGGAGCTGAAGTAGCAGAGACCGGGTTTTTGGAATGTCTCTGCACCGCCTGCATTACCACCGATTCGGGACATGGATGCCCAATCAGGCACGCTGGGGAGTACTCAGGAGATCGATAATTTTTCTCCATCCTGGGTACCGAGGCTGCAACTGAGGCTGGGTTCTTCATGATATTTAAACCCTCGTCCCACATATGACTGATCATTGGGATTGTCCTGATAGACTTCCTGGATGATTCTTTAAAGTCATGGAGGAAACAATACGTTTCATGCACTGGCAGAGGAAGATCAAACCTCTCAGAGGCCCTTTCCATGATGTTGTGAAATCCTCAGATGTCCTCCGGCACAGAGCTTGCCAGGGATGGCGACGGAGATGGAGTAGTAGGTATGATATATTGATCCCATTCATCACCCACTGGATCCTCCTGAAGAAGTTACCCTTCTTCTGGCTGTTCTTCCCCATCGCTCTCCGCAAAGTCATCTCTGATCATAATCATTGGAGGGGTACGCACTTTCTGCACCAAAGGTGGAGGCTGAACCTCCGAAGCCTGGGCCGCAGGTTGTGATCCACTAAGGTGTCTGTGGCAGGGGCGTTAGCATCCGGGAAGCGACGATAATAGTCATTAATCATGTGTCGTAAGTCAGACACTAGCAAAAGAGTCATAAACATTGACTCTTCCCTCACATTAGGATTTGTGTCTTCTTCCTCTTCATAATCAAACGATTGTAGGAAAGACTCATATCTTTTGGAGCCGGATACTGGGCGGTCTTTAAAAGAGAAATCTTCCTGAACTTTCTGGCATTCGTCCTCATCTGTATCCTGGCTTTTAATTTGTAACTGTGAGGGGCTATAGGCCACTCCATGTGGTCCTTCATCTTCCGACTCTTGCATAGCCAGCAGATTTGAGGGAGGAAGCTGTGAGATTTTCGTCCTTGAGGTAAGTTCGGTGTTCTTCTTGTCCATTGACGAGCCTGTCAATGGCGGAAACCTCTTTCTCGAGATCGTCATCAGCGGTTTTGCCATCGGAGACTTGAAAGTCGTCGACGGAGCTCCCGTCGATGAGATCGACAACAGAGAAACCAGAATGGTCGTCGAAGAGGTCGCCTGGATACTTGTCGTCGACGGTGCCGTCAACAACCTCCCCGTCGAAGGGGTCGTCGACGATCCTGTCTTCGATCGCATCGTCTTCGTAGATGCCATCGACGACGATGTTGTCTTCGAGATCGTCGTCGATGTGGTCGCCGACGAGGTCATCGGCGTCTTTGTAGTCACAAGCGCCGGAGACGCTCCGGTCTTTGTGAACGGGACCCGAAGATACAGCTCTCATCTCTGAGGGCTTCTTTAGAGGAGTATGAGGCAAAGAAGAGAAAGATGATCCCTTGTCTTTAATCTTCTACTTTTTCGAATCCGCTTTCTCCTCAGAAGATTCTGTCTTACATTTTTTAGAGGAGTGTGCCTTAGAATCATCCTCTGAATCAGTCTCTGAGGTAGCCCTCTTTTTCTGAAGCCACAACAGCAAACAAGCCTCTCTGTCCTTAAGAGTTTTGGCAGAGAAGATCCGAAAATGCTTGCACTTCTTAGGCACGTGCTTGGGATGAAGACAATATACACAATCTTTGTGGGGATCTTCAGAATATAATCTGGCCTTCCCAAAAGATCTGCAAGGTCTGAAAAGCCTCTTTTTAGCGCCTTCAGACATTTTGTGACAAGAGAAGAAAAAAAGTACCTCAAATCCTGTTGAAAAGACTGTAGCAAGAAAGTTTAAAAGTTCACCAGGCAACAAACTGAGTAAGGCTCAGGAGACTCCTTCTCACACGACGGCGGTTGAAAATCTGAGGTATGGTGGATCTGCTGGAGAGAGTGGTCTCAGGGCTGGCAGCTGATTGGCTGGCTTTTGGACCACATAATAATGATGATAGGCTACCAAACTCTATACTTCCCTATGGGTTTTCTTTTACTGCTATTGTTATTCATTTACCGTGAGACTCCCACCATGATGACAGGGAAGATACAAACATGTGAATCTATGAAAGATTCAATACTGGAAAAATGTGATAAACCCCTTTGATGTCACATGCAGATGGCATGTGAAAAGCCCTTTTGATGTCAAACACAGAACGGTGTTCTGGGTGAACAAATCTACACAACATTATTATCTAAAAGCCTAAACCTCTGTAGGAAATATAAGGAAGAAAGTGTGTTTTGGAAAGCTTATTAATTTCAGGAAGCAACTTACCTTCTGGAACACTCCTTGTTGTCTTATCTGTCCCATAGCTCTCCGTGAAGAGAAGGAAATGAACTGTGTCATCATTCTCAATCCAAGATGGCAGGTGTAGTGGATTCCTAAGGCTGCATGTCAATCTATGATGGCTCCTGTACTTCCTGTGATGTAATTCCGCTTCTTTAGTATTAAAGGCTGCTGAATTCAGGGGATTGTTTGCAGCAATGTATACAATAATAATTTTTGTTGCATCTACACCCTAGAATTTTTGTTCGTTGGTTATTACTCAGGATTCTGCAATTCTTGCTTGAATCCAGTTTATTCTCTACTCAGTCCTAGTTACTTTAGCATCTTGATTCTGATCTTCGCATCAACTCATGATCTGATTCTCTGGACATATTTCTCCATCTGCCACTGTAGGTTTTTTTCTGTACCGAGTTTTTATGCTCTTGTGACCTTTCTTGCTGCACCTGCTCGCAATGCATGTTGCTCTATGTAGGTGGAGTTCTAGTTACAGGAATGAATTGCGCTAACGTAAAGGAGCAACAAAGGCAAGGCAGAAACGTCAGACGAGTCCAGAACCTGACAGTTTGAGGTGCCAGCACTCTTGGCATGCAAGGCCTTATGATAAAAGATTCCTAATAAAAAAATCATAAATTGCATCAAATAACGATTTGCAATTTCTTATTAGGAATCTACTAAAATGGATTTGGAGGAAAAGGGTCCAATTGGCACACTGACATCTAAGCAGTGAATTAGTATTTTGTGAAACAACCAAATGCATTAATAGGCTCGTTCACAAAATACCAATTCCCAGTGGGTCACAGTGACCCACTACAATTGGTTAGAGTCACAGGCATGGTAGCCTGCTGGCATCAGCAAGCCACTATGTCTGTGAATGCTTTTAAATAAAGCAATCTTTTTTTAATTAAATGCAATCTGTTGTCCTAAAAGAAAAACAGGATGCGTTTAAAAAAAGATTTAAATAAAATAATTGCACTCATTTTTAAGGAGGAGGCATGGACCACTACCTGCTCCTAAAACTGTTTATGGCAACATTTACAAAGGCAAAAAGTTAGGGACCCATTTCCATTTACAAATAGTTATCAGCAATTTGGATTTGGTGGTAAAATATGAATGTTTTGGGACTGGATTTCCATTCCAAAACATTAATACTGAAGTTAGGAAATCAATATATGGAAGGGATTCCCTTCAAACGCCCCTTCCAAATACCAATTCTGTATTTTGTCTAAAACCCAAATTGCAATTTGGTAACACGTCCCTGAATCACAGTTTGGGTTTTGTAGATGTAAAAAAAAGCAATTTTGAGGTCGCAGAGCCTTTATTTTGACCTTGCAATCCTTAAAATCACTTTGTACATCAAGCCCCCAGTTCTTTATCTATGACAGATACACCCAACCAAGGGTTAGCACTAACCATTTAAGAGCAAGTGCAGACGCCACAACAGTTCTGGAATGAGAACTTCGTCTTACGGCAGATGTTATCTACTACAACAATAATTGTTTCTGTAGCCACATCTTGTATCCCTCACCTTCCTGGCAACCCATTTAAGTAAAAGGAATATTTGGATTCTTTAATCATATATTTTGCCTTGATTCCAGCACAATTCGCACAGGGCCACCTGAAGAAGTTATTTACCATCGGTAACGTGTTATGTGGTAGAATATCTATATAGCTGCACATTCCTTACCTCAACTTCTCCCCAGGTGGTAGACTAGATGCAGAATTTTTTGGGGAGCACTACCCTTGAGCACCGGTAGGTGGCATAATTCAATTCTGTTTGGTGTGGTCGGCATCCTCCATGCGAGAAGTGACGTGTGCAGTGCTTAAATAGGCACCACCCCAGAATGCGATTTGTCAGTTTCTTTTCGCAACTTTGCACGTCAGGAGCATGGAGCGATAGAGAACACTGACCACTGGTGTGGAAAACTAGGGACCTGAACGGGAAACAGCCTTGACCTTAAAAGTCTGTTTGCAGAGCGGGGAGGATGGGTGGGTTCATAAGGAATCCAAGGCTAGATAGAGTATATACCAGATAAGACGTTACTGAAAGTAAGTAACTTGTTCATCTGACAGAGACTTCTAGCCACATATTCCTTACTTTAGAATACATACCCAAGCAGCACATTTCCAGAGGTGGGTCTGCAAAACCGTCACACACTAAAAAGTCCTGCAGAACTGAACAGGCAAAGTGCCCGTCAGCAGACCTGAGTGTCGAGGCAGTAGTGCTTGGTGAGCATGTGCAGAGAAGCCCACGTTGCTTCCTGGCAGATGTCTAGGACTGGAACTCTGTGTGCTAATGCAGTGGTTGCATCCTTAGCTCTGGTGGAATGAGTACACAAACCCTCAGAGGGTTGCTTTTTGACCAGGGCATAGTAGATTTCAATGCAGAGCATGCTCCATTGGGAGATGGTCTTTTTCTGCATAGCCTTCCCCTCCTTGGCTCCGCCATATCCCAAGAAGAGTTGGTCATCCCCCGGAACTCTTTTGTGAGGTCAAGGTAGAACGACAACACTCTTTTTGGGTCCAGTCGATAGAGTCGGTCCTCTTCCTTAGAAGGAGGTGGCGGAGCATAAAAGGTAGGCAGGGTGAAGCTGAAACATCGGTGTCATGGCCTGAATATCCCGGACTTGCCGTTTGGGGGGATAAGCCCAAAACTGCACTGTGTCCATACCATTTTCAATGAAAGGGAGCATCTGAGAGGGAGTCAGGTGTGATTTCAGCACATTTGTAGTGAAACCCAGTGAATGCATTAGGTCTGCGGTAGTCTGGAGGTGGGAGTCGACTTCCTGGGGCTAGCCCTCCTTTAACAGTCAGTTGTCAAGATAAGGGGAAAACTGGTACCCCTGATCTCCAAAGATGAGCTGCAACCACCGTCATCACCTTGGTGAACACCTGCGGGGCACTGGTGAGGCAGAAAGGGAGCACAGTAAATTGAAAGTGCTTGTGACCCACCATGAATCGCAGGTAACACCTGTGGGCAGGCAAGAGGGGAAAATGGAAATATGAGTCCTGCAAGTTCAACGATACCAATAAGTCTCCTGGGTCGAGAGCAGACAGAACTTGAGCAAGCAGGAGCATTTTTAATTACTCCTTTTCAGGATGAAATTGAGAGGGTGCAGGTCTAGGATAGGATGGATGCTTCCTTCCTTGTTGGGCACCAGAAAGTAGCGTCAATAACAACCATGACCTACTTCTGGCAAAGGCACTCTCTCTATAGCTCATTTGGCCAAGAGAGCTACCACTTCCTGGCAGAGTAAGGAGAGATGGCCCTCCGTCAGCCTGTTGTAAGAGGCTGGCATGGGTCGTCAAGTTGCCACGAAGGGGAGGAAATAGCACCTTCGGCCTATCTAGAGAACCCAGGGGACTGATGTTATCGACCTCCAGTGGTGCATGTGATGGCATGTCCTACCTCCCACTAGTTGCCCATGATGGTTGGAGGGTGAACAAAATAGGTTTAGAGGTTGCAGCTGCCAGGGGTGGTGGACTGGTCCAACCTCTGGCTGCCCAACCCACGGTGTCCAGGGGTACAGTATCCTCAGCCAGGCAGACGCTCGGAAGTTTGCATGCCGTGGTGGATAAAAGAAGGAAAGGTGGACTGGGGTTGGCGGGGGCCATGGAAAAGTCAAAGAACCTGGCCATAGCTCTGCTATCCTTGAAGTGCTCCAGCACTGAATCTGTCTTGTCTCAGAAGAGACAGGTGCCGTCAAGGGGCATGTTCATAAGTAAACCTTGGAGATCCCTTGAAAAGCCAGCCATACTCGGCTAGGCGTGGTGCTGTAAGAGCACCGATGAAGGAACCGCTCTACCTAGTGAGTCTATCGTGTTCCACCTACATGTTATGTTATGTTATGTTAATAATACTTCTATAGTGCACAGCTGCCCCAGCCAAGGGGCGTCCCGGCGCTTCAGAGAGAGTACCCAAACACAACACAGCAGTACATAGGCAGAAGCGCACAGATCAGAGTACTAAGATGTATGAGGGAACAGATGTGTTTTAATAGCCCTCCTAAACTTCAGAAGCTCATCCATTTCACAAATGTGGGACGGAAGAGAATTCCACAATTTTGCAGCCAAAACCCGGTAGGACCGACCTCCAGCCCTGCACAACCTGAACCGTGGGACCACTACCAAGTTTTGACCCAAAGATCTCAAGGAACGCGAGGGCACGTAAGGCACCAAAAGATTATCAAGGATCTGGGGGGAGGCCAACTTGAGGATCTTGAAGGAAAGGCACAGGGTCTTAAAGTGGATCCTCTGTGCCATAGGCAGCCAGTGCAGAGAACGGATGGTACTTTCCGCAGAACAGAACCTCGGTAAGCCTACCAGGGCTCTAGCTGCGGCGTTCTAGACACGTTGCATCCGGGCGATTTCAGCCTGGTTGGCCCCCAACAGGAGCGAACTGGCGTAATCAAGCCGGGATAGTATGGATGCCTGTATGACCAACTGCCTGGTAGGAACATCAAAGAACCTCAAAATAGGTCTCAACCCTCGTAAGATGCCAAAACAGGTGGCCGCCACTTTTTTTGTGTGGCCACAAAAACTGAGGGCAGGATCTAACCAAACCCCCAGGTTTTTTACCTCTGAGACTGGAATAGTCTCAGATTGTGAACTTGGCTACATCTCTCCCATCTACCATAGGCTGGGAGAGTATGGCCTGGGCCCCCCCTGGGACCATGGGCAGCATCTGCACAACTCACTCCCACAGTGTGTGGGAATAACAGTCCAAAAGACACGTGGTGTTCACTGACCACAGTGCCAGGCTGGTGGAAGAAAACCTTTTCTTGCCTAAGGTGTCTAGCCTCTAGGATTCCCTATCCAGTGGGAAGGGAGGGAATGCAAGGGTGCTGTGTGAGGAAATTGGGGTGCCCTGCGGCGGGGCGAGGGCGGTTGACACTTGTCCTGTGCATAGGAGCCCCCGTGCAGACCAGGTCCCAAACAGGACGTCAGTAAGGGCCTCATTAAATGGTAGAAGTGTTTCTGAGGGGATCACTCCCAGCTAAAGCTCCATCAAGTCGTCTGACTGCCACTGCAGGCAGACTAAGGTCCAGACTCTCGGCCACCCTTCTCGGCACCATAGCAAAAGAGGCTCCCTCTTCCATAGCCACAGTCGGAGAAGAGACAATGGCAGTATCTGGGGAGGTGTTCAGTCCACTGGAGTCCGCCAATTCCTCACACCACCATGTTAAGTTCTAGGGGCAGGTATTCTTCAAGGCCCAGTGGCCCCTCTCAATCTTCCTCAAATCCTAGCCTGTAGTAACAGGGCTCAGACTCCGTATTGGAGTCTTGCATAAGAATGGGGGCAGTGTCGGGAACAATGACATTGGGATCGACATTGGGGAAGGTAGATGTGGTACGGCCGGCTAACAAGGTGAAGTCGAAGACCTCTTCAACTTCTTCCTCTTTTTCTTTTTTTGGGTCTCGCCTGGAGGACTTTGACTGTGACGAAGATTGATGGCTCTGTGACTGATCATGGGACCTTCCTCTCAACCGGGATCGAGACAGTCATGGCGTCGCACAACGAGCAGCAAGGAGCTTAAGGGACTGCTCCCTCATGGTCTTGGGGTGAATGGGCGGCAGTCGACGCAGGTCTTTACATTGGGGATGGCCTCAAGAAAGCAGAGGCGAACAAGATGAAGGTCCGTCACCAACATCTGTTGGTAGCAGGTACTGCAGGGCTTGAAGCCAATTTTCCTAGCGGACATCCCTGACACACTTTGAGAAAGACCTCAAAGACCTTTAACAAAAAGTTGAAAAAGTTCAGTCAAAAAATGACTGGGGGTAGCTCTCTCTGGATCTCCCCTGACTGACAGAAAGAAAAGAACTGATGTCCGCACGCTGGGGTGGTGCCAAAATAGGCACCACGTACGTCACTTACGGAGCGGATGACGCTATGTGGAGCAGAACGAAGTCACCTACCGGCAGATAGGGGTGCGGCACATGAAAACTTTCTAGATCCAGTCTGATGCCTGGGAATAATTTCAAGGAAAAGTGTGTGGCTTGAAGTCTTTATCAGATAGTGGTTTATTTATTCAATCTCTTACCTCAAGCTGCAGTTGGCTGGGCTAACCTGTTCTGATCCTTGTTTATCATACTATTCCACATTGGTGAAGACTTTCAAAAAGATTAATAACTCTCTGCAAAAGGTAAATCTGCTATCCTTTTATAAGCTAACAATTTTCATCAACTTACCACAGAAACGACATGGATAGAAAGGACCTGAAATAACCATATTTTGGAGGTGTTTGTAGGACGAAATCATAGATGAGCTTATGTATTCTCCTAAACCTTCTACTGTCACTAACTTAATTGATATGGTGTATTTAATATAACATCAGCTGAATGAAAGAAGAGCTGAGAAGAGAGAAAATGAAGCTACTATGCCTTAATCAGCTCTGAGAACGTTCTCAAGAGACTTCGAATATTCCTGCAGAACACCCAAATTCTCAAGATGAACCTTTGTAAACTGGAGCAACCAGAGGAACTTTTGCCCTGTCCAAGAGGGAGCGCCCTCAAAATCTGGTCTCTGCATGTATTGAGTGGGCCGGACATCTAGTCCAAGATTTTACTGTAAGGCTCCAAAGGTTGTTGGAAAATGCTAAGACTCACCCATTTAAGGGAGGTGAGACGGGTGTACTCTGACTCTGGATGCACCACTTCTGAGCGAATGGGCAGAATACAAGGACTTGTGAAGTGGTTTATCTTGCAATTTTACAAAATAGATACAAAGTAACAATGCCCAAGACTAGCAATAATAGAAATGGTGATAAGCAAAATAGGCCACATCTGACAATGTTAGGAACCTACTAATTCACATAGAAGTTTCCATTGCAAGCTGTTCATATTTGGTGGCGCAGCATTAAATGCATATGGTTTCAACTATTTTGCCAATTAAGTGGACAGAGGGAGTTTTCATGATGCAAAACTAATATAGTTTTCTTATACCTTACACCTATTCAAAAGAAGTGCATACTTTGAATATTCCACCTGCATTACAGCCAATTCCAGAAATTATATTTTGCTTTAACTTCTATTGCACATCTGAGGAAGGAAGACTGGTCCCTCTCCCTTGGCACAGTCTCCTGATAGAAATATATATACAGACCCTCATCACACTTGGGTAACCATGGTACAACTATACCACAGCGATCAAAAAGATTGAGCATGCCTGATACTTTCTGGAAAAAAAGCCTTAGGCAGTTGGGAAAGGACAGCAACTGGGCCTTGATGCCATCTCCTATGTACATAAATTCATTGTGAGCTTTCAATGAAGTGCAGAGGTAAATTATGTACGGGGGACAGGGCTGCACAGAAACTACCTCGCTCCTTTTTCTCCTCTAAGAAACAAAACTCACATGGTACGTTACCATGTTTAGGTGAAGGTTCTCAGCACATGGTAGGTAAATGGTAGGAAATAAAGCAGCCAACCATCAGGTTCTAATAAAGGGGGAATTAATCAATGCACGTTCCTTAGTCAAACATGCACTGGATATCAGAGAGTTAATTGTAGAACAAGAATTAGACTTTTTATGCATAACAGAAACTTGGTTAAAGGAAGATTGTAACCCAGATATTGCAACTGCCCTGCCCCCCAACTACACGATCTGTAGGAAAGACAGAGGTTATTAGGGGAGGAGGGTTGGCCATTATCCACAGAGACTCACTACTACTGGAAAGATTTCAACCTACATACCCTTAAGGGAGCAGAAAGCCTCGGCATCTGTTGTGCTATAAATGGCCCCCGTTTACTTTCGGGGGGTTTGATTTACCGCCCTCCTGGCCATAGTAGTGCTTTTCTTGACCCATTAGGGGAAACACTCAGCCACGCTCTGCTCAGATACGCCAATTTCACCATGCTCTGTGATATTAATCTGTACCTGGAATGCGGTAACGAGCCGGGGGTTGCCACCTTTCTGGAAATAACTACCCCCTTGGCTAGAATCAACTAGTTAGGGTGCCGACACACAGGGCAGGGCATACACTGGATGGAGTTTGCACCAACTTCACCTCGCTCCTTACAGATACGCATATGCCTCAGGCATGGTCAGATCAATACTTTATCCCCTTGACCATCTTAATGCCTAAGACTGCACAGGCAGCTAAGAATTCTCCTATGGTGGTGCCTAGGCGTAAATGGCATCTGTTAGTTGCCAACCCTAACCTGCCCAAAATTGCCCCTAGAAAACAAGCCAGTTCTTACTGGTGATCCCGTAGAGAATTCTTACCGTTTCCACACATGGATGAGGGCTATAAGTGTTGAATTAATCCCATTTAAACACGCTACTAGAAGGGGCAAAGCAAAATCGCATAATGACACATGGTTTACAAAAGATCTAGCGAAACAGCACTTACACTGCAAACAACTAGAATGTAGATGGAGAAGGGGCTACGAGTTAGCCGATTTGCATTGCTTTAAAATTCACAGGAAACAATATCATATTGCTATTAAATTAGCCAAAAAATACTATTTTTTAACAGAATAGCTATGGCCAAGCACAATCAAAAAGAGATATTGTCAATCATAAAATCTTTTATTGACCCCAAAGCGTTACACTCAGAAATTCTCAGACTCTCTGCAATGATATTGTGATATACTTTGAGGACAAAATTAAGAATATCCAAAAGGATTTTGGAACATTAAGTTCACAAGAACTCGTCAACGATCATGAATTGGACTAGATGCACAATAGGCCCTCCTTGGATGCCTTTCAACCTGTCACTCTTTCAGGTACAGACGCAGCAATTTTAGCCTGTAAATCAGGTTCACCACTGGATGCGTGCCCCCCTGTTATATTACATCAAATAATGGAGATAGTAAATTTAGTGATCAACCACATTGTGAATTCCTCTCTTGGCTCCGGCACGGTGCCTGATGATTGGAAACTTGCCATAGTGAAGCCACTAAAGAAAAAACTAAATGTGGACTCATCCAACTTTTCCAATCATCGGCCTATATCCCTGCTGCCAATTTTGGGTAAAATAACTGAAAGAATGGTCTATAAGGAGCTCTCAAACTTTTTTGAAACCGCTCAGACCTTCCACCCTCGACAGTCAGGTTTTCGCCCCAAACACTCTACGGAATCTGCACTGGTAGAAATAACAGACATTCTGATCATCACAGATAATGACAGGAAGGCAGAGGTGATCCTGCTTGATTTGTCTGCCGCCTTTGATTCCATCTCTCATGACATACTTTTGGCCTGACTAAAATCTAATTTCTGACTCTGCACTGGCCTGGATCAAGTCCTTCCTGACTAACCGGAGGCAAGCGGTCTCTCTCGGCCCCTTCCTATCTTCAGAACGCACCATTACTGCAGGAGTCCCACAGGGCTCCTCACTCAGCCCACTTCTATTCAATATGTACATGGCTCTGCTTATCTCCCTTATTTCATCATATGGGATTGAGATAACATCTTATGTTGATGATACGCAGCTAATCCTGTCCCTTGATAAAAATTCTACGGACACAGAAGAAAATGTTCAATTCTGCCTTAGGGAGGTTATCAAATGGATGAAAAATAACCACCTCCGATCTAATACAGACAAGACAGAAATCCTGCTGATAGGAAAAGACAATCCCTTTCAACCTATGTCCTGGTGGCTGAGGATGTAGCAGACCCCTATCCACTGTGGGAGTTGCTAAAAATCTTGTTCGACTCCTCCCTCTCTTTTAAACCCCATGCACTTAGGGTGGCTGGGACCTGCTTTGGTTTAATTTAAAGCTTGAATTTTTTTTTGGATCTTATCCCTCTTTCAGCCAGGAAAACAGTTGTGGTGGTGCTTATACTTTCGCACCTAGACTATTGTAACAGCCTCCTGACAGGGGCCAATAAATCAACCCTGAAGAGGCTACAGTTAGTGCAGTACGCGCAGCCAAATTGGTCTTCAAAACTTCCTTGTAGGGCTTCCGCCTCAGCAGCTCTGAAATCTCTTCACTGGCTTCCGCTACTCAAGAGAATTCTATTCAAACTTCTTGTTACCACCTTTAGAGCTATTCGCCGATTTGGGCCAGTTCAAAACGCGGGGTGGGGAATCTGCAGCCGTGTTAGGTGCAAAGGCCTGGAATCTAATGCCAAATACATTGAGAACAATTAACCTGAAATGCAGTTTAGGAAGGCCCTAAAGACCTGGATCTTTGGAGCATCAGAGGAATTCTGTCAAGACCTCATCTAGGTCTCCATTCTCCACTGCTAAGTTTGTTTTTATCAGTATAGCGCCAGCGAGCTCCTTCTGGAGTGACAGGTTGCACTTTATAAGTACCACATTTCATTTCACATGTTGCATGATATTTGAGTTATTTCCCATATATGTCATCATTCATTTGTGGTTCAAGTGCTTATTGTGCAGTCATAAGGTAAATTGCTGATGACCTCCAGTCTATGTTTCATAGTGCTAGTACCATGTAGCTTATTTTAGTTTATGTTGGTCTGGCAGTCATAGTGTAAGGAGGTCTAATGGTATGCTGGGCCTACTGGCGGAATTCTGGAAGTACTACGGATAGTAGGTTAGTATTTGTGCTCTGGGCAATCCAGTAAGTGGAAAGATATTTTGAAGAATTCCCCACCAGCCACCCAGGCCTGGTTTTGGCTGTTGAGCTTAGGGATAGAGAGTTCATGAGTAGGAACCCCGGCGGGGTTATCAGCCCAATGTAGGTTTGGACATCAGTTTTCAAATGTGTCAAAACAACAATTATCAGGAATCAGTTACTTTAAATAGTTCAATCTAAAACAAGGCAAGCCTATGATCTGAGAACAAGGGCTTTGTGTTTATTGAAAGCACATCCACATAGCGTAACTGGTTTATGTGAGCTGTTGTGTCCTGCAGAACAGTTATTTTTAAAGTGAACAGTAAAAAATTGTAATCTCTCTACATCATCCATAATGTCTGGCTTTGTATTGACTTTGTAATCACAGTGATTTTAATTAGATAAGTTGAATGTAATTGTCTTCCCTTTCTTTTTCCCATTTTTAGAAGTTAGTAGCTAGGACATATGTATAAGTTGGTTTGGATCTTACATTCTTCATTATTTTTTGTTTGGTGTGTCTCACACTTCTACCCCTCAATAATTGGTGAGATAACGTCTAGCATCAGCCCTTTCTACCAAACTTTTAATAGGGATACCTTTAAGGTATTTCATAGCACATTCTGGTCATTCTCCTAAGTAAGCCAAAGGAAATAGACTTTGTAAAGTTCTATTGTTAAATTTTCAATAAAGACAGTCATAGATTTTATTATAAACGTTATGTTATGCAACAAAATGCCAATAATTCCCAAAGGCATGGTACAGAGGCATAGCTCCCTAATACATGAGACTTAGTGAAAGGGAAAACTCAGGTGGAAATTCAGCCAGCTCAGGTCTGTGCATGGTGAACAAGTTACTTACCTTCGGTAATGCATTATCTGGTAGAGACAATATCTAGCTGCAGATTCCTTACCTGCAAATTTCCCAGGCGTCAGACTGGATCTGGAAACTTTTGTGTGAGCGATAGCTCTGCGCACCATCACGTGGCTCTGTTCATCTAAGCGTGATGTCACCGGTGTTGTTGGCACCGGTTGTGATGTTGCTGTCACCTATATAGGTACCACACAGGCACACGGAGGTCAGTTCCTTTTCATTTTCTCCACGCCAGAAGCACAGAACCATGAGGTAAACTGACTTGTGTGTGTCAAAACTAGGGCCCTAGGGGGTAAGACGCTCCTTTTCCTAGAGGGTTGCGGGGGAGCAAAAAAGGTGGACAGCATGACCGACTGACCCAGATGGAATGGGGTCACCACCTATGAAAGGAATGAGGCACAGGTGAGAAGCACCATTTTTTCCAAGAATGTCATCAGATAGGGAGGCTTGAATGACAAAGCCTGAAATTCACTCACCTTCCGGGCAGATGTTATCGCCACCAGAAGGCTGTCTTAACGGTAAGCTGCCGGAGGGGACAATAGTGTAAAGGCTCATAGGGAGAACACATCAGATATGCGAGAACCAAGTTGAGATCCTACTGTGGCATGATAAAGGGCGTAGGTGGAAACATATGTACAAGCCCTATTAGAAACCTAGTCACGTCAGGGGGCGTGGACAAGGAGAGTTGATCTGGCAGCTGCAAGAAAGTGGACAGAGCAGAAAGATAACCCTTGAGTACCCAAATCAGAAACCTGCTGATGAGGGGGAAGAATGAAACAAAGAATATTACATAGAGAAGCAGAAAGAGGGGCAATAGACTTTTCTGTACAATATTTTTTAAAATGTAGCCAACGGCAGGCGTATACTGATTTAGTGGAGGGCCGCTTGGCAGCCAAAATTACACTACATACTTCGGGAGGAAATTCAAAAGCTATCAACTGTTGCCGCTCAATCTCCATGCAAGAAGGCGGAGAGTGGACAGGTTCAGGTGGAGGACCCTCCCCTGCTGCTGCGACAAGATCCTCGTGAAGGGGCAGCCCGATCGGATAGATGCTCGTTCGAAGAAGCCCTGGATACCTGACTCTCCGTGCCTAGTCTGGAGCCACAAGAATGACTTGGCCCAATCCGCTCTTGACTTTCTTGAGAACTCTGGGCATAAGTGGTATGGGCAGAACGGCGTACAGGAGGCCTGAGCCCCACTCATGACGAAAAGCATCGAAGAGCACACAAAACTGCTGACATTGCCCGTTCTCTTTGAAGATGAACAGATCTAACCAAGGCTCTCTCCACTGCTGAAAGACCTTTCGACCGCTTGACTGGAGACACCATTCATGATCCTCTAGGCATTGACGGCTGAGTTTGTCTGCCCTGGCGTTAAGAGAACCTACCAGGTGTTGAATCACCAGGATTATGCCCTGCTATTCAAGCCATGTCCTGAGATGCAGGGCCTTTTGATAAAGGGTCCACGACCCCCACCCTGCCCTGCTTGTTGCAGTACCACATGGCGGTGATGTTGTCCGTGAACAGCTGCACCAACTTCCTCTTGACAGAGGGAAGAAATGCTTTCAATGCTAGCCGGATCGCCCGAAGCTCCAACAAATTTATGTGGAGTCCTGACTCCGATGGAGACCAGTGTCCGCTGATCTCCACCTCACTCAGATGGCCGCCCCATCCCAGGAGTGACGCAACTGTCACTATTGTGAGATCTGGCTGGGGGAAGGGAGAGAGGTCTGTCACTGACCCAATTGCAGTTTGTCAACCACCACTGCAGGTCTGTTGCAGTTCCCTCCGAGATCTGGACCACATTGGAGAGATTCCCCTGAAGCTGCGCTCACTGGAACTTCAAGTCCCACTGCACAGCCTGCATATGTCATCTGGCATGATATACCAACATGATGCAGGAAGCCATGAGTCACACAGCCTCAGAGTCAGTCTCACCAAAATCCCCTATAGAGGCTGAAACATTGGTATTATAACCTGAATATCCTGGACTCACTGCTTGGGAGGTTAGGCGTAAAACTGTACTGTGTCCAGAACAGCTCCGATGAAATGAAGTATCTGAGAAGAAGTAAGGTGTGACTTTGGCAGGTTTATAGGAAACCCCAGCAAATGCAGGTGATCCGCTGTAATCTGGAGGTGGGAAATGACAGTCTGGGGTGAAGACGCCTTCAACAGCCAGTCATCAAGATAAGGGAAGACTGACACCCCTGATCTGCGCAGATGAGCTGCAACCACCACCATCACCTCAGGGAAAACTAGAGGGTTGCTGTTATAGCCAAATGATAGCACTGTGGAATAAATGTGCTTGTGGCCTACCTTGAACCGCAGGTAAGGCCTGTGGGCAGGCAGGGTGGGGATGTGAAAATAGGTATCCTACAAGCCCAATGCTATCAGCCAGTCCACTTGGTCTAGGGCAGACAAGATGTGAGCATCTTGAATTTCTCCTTTTTGAGGAAGAGAAAGACAGTTCAAAGTTCCAGAACGGGCCATAGACCTTTGTTCTTTTTCGGTATCAGAAAGTAGTGGAAGTAACAGCCACAGCCTACTTCTCAAATCAGAATCTTTTCAATAGCTCCTTTGGCCAGCAGAGCTTAAACTCCTCTTGGAATAAAACTAGATTATCCTCCACCAGCCATTCTTCAGTTGGAAGTAAAGGAGGAGGAAAAGAAAGAAAGAGAAGAGAATTGCCATTCTGAATACTCTGCAAGACCCATTTGTCCGATGTTATAGATCTCTTGCGGAGGAGAGGGTGTTGAATTCTCCCTCCAACTGGAGTGGCGTGATCTTGCAGAACCAAACTAGTAATGCTAGGACACTGCCAGGGCTGGGTGGCAGATGATTTCTGGATACCATTCCCCAAAGGTCAGAATGAACGGCATCCATGCATAACTTGGGAAGCATGCGCAGGACAGTGGCTGGGATATGGCTGATGTGGTTGATAGCCATTCTATAGCCATGCAAGGGGTGAAAGCTAGACTGGCCAGGAGGCGTAGCCGAAAGGTCCTAGGATCTGGCCGTAGTACAAGATTCTTTGAAGCGCTCCAAAGCAAAGTCTGCTTCTCACCAAAAAGACGAGTCCTATCAAAGGGCATGTCCAACAGTTTATCCTGGACATTACCCAAGAAGCCAGATGCTCTCAGCTAGGTATGGTGCCATAACGCCACTGTTGACGAAACTGTTCTGCCCAGCGAGTCAGTGGTATCTAAGCCACACCTAATGATCAACTTAGTTGCATCTCTCCCATCTTTCGCTGCCTGGGAGAGCACAGCCCGGGCCTCCTCCGGGACCTTTGGCAACACTTGCGTAACCATTTCCCAAAGGGTGTGCTAGAACCGGACCAATAAGCATGTGGTGTTCACTGACCAGGGTGGAAGAAAACATCTTTCCAAGTGCATCCAGCCTCTTGGATTCCCTATCTGGAGGAGCAGAAGAGAATGTGCCATTGGACATTTAAACCCGAACTACCAAGCTCTCAGGGGTGGGGTGTTGGCTGAGGAAACTTGGATTGCCTGGGGCAAGGAGATGGCTGTGTGTTATTGTCCTGTTCACAAGAGCCCCTGTGCTAGATTTTGACCATGTGCCTAGTAGGACATCTATAAGTGCTGCACTAAACTACAAAAGTGGGTTCAGACAAGGAAGCCCCAGGCTGAAGCACTGCAGTCAAGAGATTAGTCTTGACCTGCACCGAGGGCTGTTTCAGGTCAAAGAACTCTACAGTACTCATCATCACCATGGTGTAAGATGCCTCCTCCTCCGTAGCCTCATTAGGTGGAGAAAGCATGCCACGATTCCGTGGGACCAGGCCTAGAGCACCGATGCTCCTTACCTGTCTCGTCGATAAGACAACCGATGAGGTGAAGTCAAAATCCGTTTGGACTTCTTCTCCGTATGCCTCTTCCAGAAGACCTTCAGTGTGAAGAGGACTTGGGGCTTATGAAGCAGTCCCACAACCTTCTCTTCCTCGATCAGGATCACCGAGGAGTAGCGCTCGACAGTATCAACTGCCGGACTGCTTGAAGCTTCAAAGATTGCTCTCGCAAGGCTTTCGGCCACATGACCCGGCAATCCGAGCGAGACACCACAAGCAGACGAGATGGTGGTCAGTTACCAACATTGCGCAGTGACAGGTGCCATATGGTTTGAACCCTGTGCATATAGAGGTCATCCCGCGACACAGAAGGAAAAATCTCTCAACAAAATGTTGAAAAAAGTCTGTGAAAAAGAGACAGAGGGGTTGATCTTCTCTGGATCAGTGCTTAACTGGCACGGAAAGAAAATAACTGACATCTGCACGGATGTGTGGCACCTATTTAGGTGACTGCAACATCACAATTGATGCCAACGACACCGGCGACGTCACGCGGAGACGAACAGAGCCACCCGACGACACGCAGGGGCACTGCTCATGCAAAAGTTTCTGGATCCAGTCTGACGCCTGGGAAATTCAACGGTAAGGAATCTGCAGTGAGAAGTTTCATCAGATAACATGTTCAATGCTATGAAATTCAAATGTCAAATTGCTTGAAGAACCGAAAGACAACAACTTGTAAACACATTTGATGACATGTAGCACCCATCTGCTAATTCACAGACAGAGTGGAGAAATATAGATAAAATGCCTTGAAAACCAAGCCTAGTCGAGCACATCATTAAAATGCTGGCAATGTGTTGGTCATGTGCAAATAAGTTAAGTCTCATTTACATTTTTGGCAAAGACTTGATCCAAAATACAATGACCATAGCATGTGCGCATTTGAAATAAAAATAAGTGTTGTACCAGATTTACACTATTCCAGAGGCTGAATGTGTTCTGAAGCATATAGTTTGAAATGTACGAATCAGAATTTCTTTTTAATCTAATTCCAAAATGTGTTATGCTTATTTATTATGATCATCACCAAAAAAACAGCTGACCACGTGGCTCTGCCGACTATGATGTGAACATCTATTACAGAACTTTACATTAGGTTTGCCCAGGCTATTTGAAGGTCATTTTAGGGGCTAGGTTTAGAGGTGATTTCTGAAGAAAGTACAATTCAAAGGGACAATGCATGGTGACAGTTCCACAGTCATACTATACCATTTTTAAGGAGACTTGACTTGTCAGTTCTGTATTCTATTATTTATTTATTTTTGTTTTATATAACGCGAACTAGACCCGAAGATATCGGGTATGAGAGCGCTTTACATAGCACCAGTTTCGTTACACAAGGACACATACATTTTTTTTTAGTTCTTCTCCTAATTAAACACTTCCTCCACAAATTGAACGATTTTACATTCCTGATGAAATCTAAAGGCATTCCCCGGGATCCAGGAGCCTCAAGGACAGCACTCATGTCTTAAAGCATGGTGTGACATGCACAAGTTCTTCACCGTTACTTGAGGCTGCCAATGCATTTGGCTTTTGTGTTCATTTTTTTTTCTATTTTTTTGATTAAAGGAATCAGGCGTGGCCGTGATGTATGGGGAGACAATAAAGGGCAGTCTACAGAATGAATGCTCGTAAAGGTGTGAGAAGTGGAGGGAGGGCTACACACTGGTAAATGGTACTAGTTACCCTAGTAGGTACAGGGTAGTCCTCTCACAGGGGAACGTAACCTGTTGGGCCAAAACCCACCGCTGGAAAGCAGTGTTGATAAAAAACACAGCCAAGGGATCAGCCATCTGAGCAATTTGCAATTATGCATAGTATGAATAACATCGATTGTAGGTGACAGCTTTAGAAAGATTAAGAACATGACTCTTTCTCCTTTAACCATCTCAAAAGATCAAGAAACCAATGAGCAATGTACTGTTTTTGGATTCTGACATCACGGGGTAATACTGGGTTGCGGAGTGCTATTTATTTCTAATATCCCCAGTTCGAAACAATACATTAATAGTGCCAGAGAACTAGATGTCTACTTGTTCTAATAAGGGACTACACACAACACTGAGCTATAAGGCTGCTACAGACTAAAGTTAAACATTTCACGCCAAAGTGAAAAGGAAGGAACACCAAGCACACACACTTAACAAAAGCATGAAATTTGATGTTTTGTTTAAGTCTCATGCTTTCATGTGGTTTTCCAAACCCTAACAAACCTGGCTCAGAATGCTGTTTCTTTCTCGGCAATGGTTTGTCATCAGTTACTGTACCATTCACCTTTCTCTGCTGGTCCTCCCATGTCACTTCTAGTGTAAACCAAAAGAAATCAGAGCTTGTCAGAAACAGGAAATGACTTTCATTGCAAGATAGCTTACAACATTTACGGGGTAACTACATCTATGGACGAGTCACTGGTAGGGTCAAACAAGGCAGACCACTTTGTAAATACATTGCACTAATAATATTTGGTAACGGTGACTAAAAAGTGAAAGGCAACACAATCCTTGAAAGCTGCTGCTGCATCTGGTTGAGTCCATTACTCTGTGGCCAGGTGTAATGTTTTTGGTCTCCTAGGTTGGCCTGCAGTCAACTACACATGTGCCCTCCTCTTCTTATGAAATGGAGTCGCCTGCACGGGCAATCACAAGTGGAAGGGAAGGGTGGGGGAGGGGGGTGATAAGAGCATCCCATCAAAATCTGGTTAGGCCCTGTGATCATGATCAGTAATGTGTGTAGAACCACATGAAATCTCACAATCGATGCCTTTTCGTGCATTTCCCTCATGCTGATGTTTACAAAACCACGAAAAAAATAAATCGGCCTTATTAAATCATGTTTCCTCTTAATTTTCGATTCATTGTTTTAATCATTTGCATTACACAGTACCTTTGGTGGCTGCTACTTACACCAAGACAGAGTTGACTCAGGCTGAACCTGGACAGCACAAGGCCTGTGGATACAGGCGCTAAGAATAGAGACTGAAGGCTTGGTACATCACAGCAGACAATTATTTTTTAAAGACCTATTACCTGTTTTCGGCTGCCCATCAATAGTAACTACAGATGCCCAACATGAGTCGAAGAGGGCCAGAGTCAAGCAAGAGTTTCAGGATACACATGAGATAGATTCACACAATTCATCTAAATGAAAATCGAAAATATGCTGTGACTAAGGTTCTTAAAGTTAGTTGGATACCCCAGAGTAACACAGAGACACAATTGTGTAACTACCTCAACATGCTTTTAGGTGTACTGTGTAGATGATCGACAATATCTCCACGGCACATTGGAGAGGTTCCTCATTATCCCTCACAGTATCTTTTATTCACCATTTTACCATACTGAGGTAGTTCTACCTTGTTTGAGTGGAATGGCACTACTTTAAATACACCACGTGTTTCAGAGGCTTTCAGATATTGCCATGTTAGAGGTTATGCTTAGAGGGGACAAAACATAAGTATTCAAGACCTATCAGAAATTTAATTGTAAGTCTTAGAAATAATAGCTTAATAAGGCCTGCTACATCCATAATGTTCCACTTTTACAACCAACCATTTAGGTGCAATAAGGTAATTGCGTGTATTTTCTTTCGGTGGACTCTTTTAACAGTGTTCCTCTTTGCTGTATAATCCTTGATTGAAGTTGACAGTTTTAACCCAACAAACCTTGAATGAATGCTTGACCCTTGCAGGCTGATTTAGAGTTTGGTGGACTGGTATTCCATCACAAACGGAAGGCTATCCAAATGCACTTTTAATAAGGCAGACGTGATATCCAACACTTTTGTGGTGGGGCGTCAGCCCGCCAAACTCAAAATCAAGCACCACGTGTTCAGTCTAGTAACATATAACTACATTTACATTACAAAGCAGAAGAATCCAAATAACCAACCACAATGTTAATAACATAATTCACATATCTGGCGCGAAATGATCAGCTAAAATGGCAAAGAATATAAAACGTTACTTTAGTAAAAATAACAACGTAATGCCCTAAAAATCTCAGCTGATGGGCTGGGTTTCTGACAACCAGGGCTAGAAAGGTGGACATTGGGAGAGGGACGTTCCAGGATTAAAAATGAAAAGGCAACGCGGGTTAAGGGATAAATGGCATTCCTGACCCCTCACTCTAGTGTTGTCTGTACCCACATAGGTGTTCTTGGTTTCCATTTCATTCTTATAATGACATTTCTCTGTAGCTTAACAAGCCACTCTGGTCTGTACCCGGACTGTAATACTGTCTCTCCTGCCACATTGCCTAAATATTGTGAACTAAGTGCAGACACTGAAAGGGAAATTTTGAAGTGGGAAATCTATTAATCAAATGTGATCTTCTACAATTTTCATAAATTTCCAACGTTAAAAGGATTTTAAAAATAAGCATGAAAATGTACACAAGCCCTTGATTTCAATGTGCGAGCATTCTCCTACAATTAGGGCATTAATGATCTACTGTCTGCTGCCATTGTGCTACTATGGCTGGGACCAATATCCAAGAGGCTCCCCACTGCCCCTCTCATGAACAATCCCAAAGGGGCCACACGGCAAACAACTATCGATCTTCCATGTGCAGGGCGAGCATGGTGCCCCTACAAGGCACGAATCCTGCCCTCTCGACAACAGGAGAAGGCAGGGAGCTAAGCTAAGCCGGTCACACTGGGGGTCTGATAGGTAGGGCAGGCTAGGGCCACCACCTAAAACAACCCCGTAGAGTGGCTTAATAGTCTACAAGGGGACCGAACATCAGTGTCCTGTTCTTATGGCATGCACAAAAAAGAACAGCACACATTTGACGTGCTAAACAAAGGGAAGAAAAAGCTAATGAGACCTCTGTGAATTTACTTTAATTCAAAGTGACAGCTCCACAGCAGCATGTCACCAGCACGCTGTAATGACCGGCTATTTGACATTAACTGTCTAATGAAATGTTAGAAAGTCATTCTGCTTCTTCGTTTGCATTAATATCACACTCATTAAAATCTAGAATGAAAATTATTTTGTCAGACCACGGCTGGTGCCATTTCATTCGTGTGTGCCCTTTTGAGATCTCTAACCTGCTCCTTGATGTCAATAGGCTGTTTTTCTAGGGTGAGATAAGGGCCTTTCAGAGCAACAACAATCCTCTTTGTTTTGATTTCAGATATATTATCAATCTTTCATATGCGGTAGTTTGAGGCTCATATTTATCAATCACCTGTGCTGATCCACTTTCGAATAAGGTCCCAAAACCTAGACGTTTTTACTTCAGTCAATGAGCACTGGGGCAGTCTACTCCAGAAGGTCACATTCTTTTCAAAGCAAAATCAGAATCGATTAAATTACATTTGTATATGATGGGAAACTAGATAATATACATAGCGCCATTTTATAGTCCCTTAAAGTTCCATTTTGCCTGCATTTGTTCAATTCTATCACAGAAGGGCAGACCTCACCTACACTGTTTACAATGCCACAATTACTTCACCCTTTTGAGTGACTACATGCTGCCTGTACAGCTCCCACCTTCTTCTTCCTCGACCCACAACTTTCACACCTCATTTAACCATTCTGAGGACAGAACAGATGATAATCGAAAAATCCTTCCCCTGTTTGGTGACATTTAGGACATCCTGCAACCAGTGCTTAATTAATAATAGAATGAGTGGTAGTGCCCAAAGCTCAGCTCAGAAGCCCGGGGCCTCTGCTATTAAAAATCTGTATGCTGAATGTGTAATCTTGAGTCCACCTCATGCGTCTTTAATCCACTTTTAGACACTCCATGCCCCTTCATCTCTAGCTTGCAGGCTTCTGCTTGTTCTCTTTGTGACGGTTATAGCATCTTTCTGTTCCTCCGTCTTTCCCCTCTGTTTGTTTTTGCCTCTCTTGATCTCCGACAATGTATGATGAAGAAAAATAAGCGTCAATCCCCAAAAATGAGTGCAGTGGCTCCCATCAGCAACCCCTGGCTCAAATTAAGCACTGCCTGCAACGCTCCTGGGAACTTCGCTTCTCTAATGAATGCAAATATGCTAACAACATTAAAAAACACAAAAGTATAAAGAGCCAAACCCTATTAGCGACACGCACCTGAGAAAAATGAAAGAGGACAAATCTCAGACCACAACAGCCATAATACAACATGTGGAAAATGAATATTATTTCGAAAATAATATTTAATATTGGTTTGGTTCCATTAGCTTAGACAGGCTAGGTCATATTATTGAAAGTGCATGTTTAAATGTTGTGCACAAGCACAACACTTTTTTCGTGCTTCCTCAGTGGAAGGGATGCGTTTTGAAACATTACAAGTTTATGGGCTAAACCTCTTTTGCTATGATTGTAGTGCATTACAGTCCATTGTAATAAGTTGCATATCACATGTTTCTGTCCAAAGAAAATCGCTCGCAAGTAAATGTTTTCATTGTCTGAAACATTATGAACAATATGCTATTTGGGAGGAGTTAGAATCAGCCATTTTACATTTATTCTGTTTTTGTATAGAGAGGGCTTGATGCTGTGTGGCTCTTTAGTATTAGGGATTGTTATTATTAATTTGATATTTTGATAATGTGCACGGGCTACTTAATTTCTTGAAGGCACATTGTGTTACTGCGTTTATTAATGAATTTGGTATCCGTTTCTGAATAACTTTTTATTTTTCCCAATTATTAATTCGGCATTTAAATAAAAACTGCAAACTGAGAAATGGAAGAAGCCTAGTTGAGCATAAGTTTCCTCAGTGGTATTGACATAATTATTTGAGCACAGGATTCTCCCTTTCACAACAATTGACCCTCCTTAATGTAAGTTGAGTTGGAGCATCACCAAACAAGATATCAGAGAGATGAAAGGCAATGAAAGGCCAGCTTCACTAAGGGTACACATTGAAATATTTTCCAAGTAGTGAGTGAAATATTGGAGACTACTGCGACCTTAATGCTCTACATTATTTTAGAAAAAGGGTACCGAGGACCAATCTCACAGAGGCAGCAATTTGTGAAAAATTGCCTTTGTGTGAGGCTATATATTCCTGTTTATTAGCTCTGGAATCGTTCTAACTTGATGTGAGGTCTCAAGTGAGGTCTTCAACAGAAGTTGCGATGCTATACTGCATGCAGCGCATGAGGGGCATATTGTTTCATGCATAAGGATAGCTAACAAATTTAAATGTTATCCTCGTCTCCACAGACTCCATCCTCCTTGGAGACCTGAACTTCCACCTCAAGAACGCCAAAGACAACAACTCCACATCCCTGATCAACAACCTCGCCAACTCAAAGAGTTCATCACAACTCCCACCCGCTTCGCCGGACACACGCTCAACCCCATCTCCGCCAGCAATCACGTCACCATCAGCCACACGACCGAACTCTACTGGACAGACCACCACTGCATCCAGTTTCCCTTCAAGAAACACACCGCGCAAAGACGACCGCAATGAATCCCACACCGCAGCTGGAACAAAGTCACCGACGACCAGCTCCTCACCACCCTCGCCCGAGACCCCCTTCCCAAGCCCTCGGACACCAACGTAGGGGCCCACAACTTCAGACAATGGATCGGCAACTGGGCCAACACCATCGCCCCGTTCAGGAAAACCTAAAACAGGGGCACCGACACAAGAGCCTTCTGGTTCAACGCCGACCTCCAGACTTCCAAGCAAACCTGCCAGAAACTCGAGAAGCAGTGGTGCCAAGACCAGACAACCATGCGGCAATCAAGGGCGCCAGATGCAAGCACCACCAAGTCCTCCGATCTACCCAAAAAACCTTCTTCAAGGAACGCATTGACACCAACGCTCACAACAGCAAAGAGATCTTCAGCATCGTGAAAGAACTCGCCTCCTCCAACTCCAGCTCCAACGACATCAAGCAGTCATAAGAACTCTGCAGCTCCCTGGACACCTTCCACAGCAAGATCGCAGACATCCACAACAGCTTCGACACCCAGACTCCCACGACAGTCGCCAACATCCCGACTCAACGCCCTCCAAGCACACCAACCTCCTGCTCTCCTGGAACAACGTCAACAACGAAGACACCATCAAAATCATGAACACCATCCACTCCAGCTCACCCTCCGACCCCTGCCCACACCACATCTTCAAAAAAGCAAGCTCCATCATTGCACCCCAACTCCGAAAGGTCATCAACAGCTCCTTCGAAACCGCCACCTTCCCAGAGAGCTGGCAACACGCCGAAATGAATGCCCAACTCAAAAAGCCCAAAGTGGACCCAAATAACCTTAAGAACTTTCGACCAATCTCCCTGCTCCCATTCCCGGAGAAAGTCATTGAGAAGACCGCAAACCGACAACTGACCCACTTCCTGGAGGAGAGCAACATCCTAGACTCCTCCCAATCCGGCTTCCGCAGCAACCACAGCACCGAAACTGCTTCTCATCGCCGCCACTGACGACATCAGGACCCTGCTGGACAACGGCGAAAAAACAGCCCTCATCCTCCTAGACCTCTCAGCCGCTTTCAACACCATCTGCCACCACACCCTGCGCACACGCCTCCACGACACAGGGATCCCTTACAAAACCCTGAACTGGATCACCTCCTTCCCCACCGGTAGAACCCAAAGAGTCTGCCTCCCCCTTTCCAATCCGAAGCCACTAAGATCACCTGCAGCATACCCCAAGGACCCTTTTCAACATGTACATGGTACCGCTCGCCGACATCGTCCGAGTGCACCATCTCAACATCATCTCATACGCCGACGACACCCAGCTGATCCTCTCCCTCACCAAGGACCCAGCCACCGCCAAATCTAACCTGCACGAGGGAATGAAGGCCGTCGCAGAGTGGATGAAGACCAGCCGTCTGAAACTGAACTCTGACAAAACGGAGGTCCTCATCCTCAAATCCAAGTCCAGTGCATGGGACGACTCCTGGTGGCCGACCACGCTGGGAGCTGCCCAGATACCCACCAACCATGCACGCAACCTGGGGTTCATCCTGGACTTAACGCTCTCCTCTATGACCCAGCAAGTCAGCGCTGTTTCCTCCTCCTGCTTCAATACCCTCCACATGCTTCGCAAAATCTACAGATGGATCCCCACCGAAACCAGAAGGACGATCACCCAAGCCCTCATCAGCAGCAGACTAGACTACGGCAACGCCCTCTACGCGGGAACCACGGCCAAACTCCAGAAACGACTCCAACGCGTACAAAATGCCTCTGTACACCTCATCCTCTGAATCCCTCGCCACAGCTACATCACTGTCCACCTGAGAGACCTACACTGGCTCCCGGTCAACAAGAGGATCACCTCCAAACTCCTCACCCACGCTCACAAGGCTCGCCACAACGCCGGACTAGCCTACCTCAATGAACCACCCTCCTTCCATACCCCGAACTGCCAGCTTCGCTGCACTGACCTCGCCACCGTCTCACGCATCTGTTGAACGACCACCGGCAGCAGATCATTCTCCCACCTCGCCGACAAGACATGGAACACCCTCCCCATCCACCTGCAGTAGACCCAGGACCTGCTGACCTCCAGGAGACTGCTCAAAACCAGGCTGTTCGATCAGTGGCTACGACATCCGCTCTCCCTCTAGCGCCTTGAGACCCTCACGAGTGAGTAGCGTGCTTTTCAAATGTTTGATTGAATGATTGATTTAGGTTTTGGATCCTGACAATAATGTTTCTTCATTTGAAGTATCTTTTGAAGAATGTTTTAAGTTTGTTGATAACGTAGGGAATGTTGTGATCTTAGTAGTTGACCTAAACATTCATTTTAAAAGATTCCTCTGTGAATTTCTGCATACTGGCAGTGGTTTCCGATGCTAGTGATTGGTCGGTACCCAAGCTTCAGTAACCACTGGACATGATTTGTCACTATTGGACACCTGCATGGCCTTCAGAAATGCTTTGCACACAGTACCCGGTCAACAGTTCCTTGACAAAAAAAGAAATTGGTGACATTATCCGTGATGTAGTTTTGTAATCCATGAACAGTGCACTGAGTGACTTCATTGGGCGGCTAGCTATAATTAGTAGGTTATAGTTGGGAATCACTAAAGCAATACAAGAGCTGCAACACCATAGCCAATTTAAATCTCAGCTAGGCAGGGACAGCCTTCCATCCCTCCGAGGTCAGTAAATTGAGCATCAATAAGTTGGACTATTGTAAAATGTATTACTTGCTGAGCTTCGGAATTGAGAGCTAGATAAAAAAAATAGTTAATATTTGTGTTGTCATTGTGAAGTCGTTCGTGAAGGCATACACTGAACATAGGGGTGCATTATGGTTTCATAGCTTACGATATCTAGAGATTTGTAGTAGATTTTAGGTTTCAGATCGTAAACAACAAAGCTCCTTTGGCTACAATTTTAATAGGTTATTATATAAGATTGGATCATAATCTTGTAAGTAGCTGACCTTGATAAAAATGTATACCTTCCCCTAAAGAAGGTTTTTGACTGAATATTTGGGCTTTGTATCAACTTACTTTAACAATTCCCCAAAAATTGTGGGTCTAACTGCTGTCAGCACTGTCCTGTTCTGCAACTGTGATTTTAGTGACTAGAAACAAGTTGTGGCCTTTGGCCATGCCCTGCGCCCAGCATCCCAGACCACTCTGTGGTCTTTGGCACTGGTTGCACAATGTCCATCGCCAGAAGGGATGCTCAACAGTCATGGCCTCTGGCCATGCCCTGTGCCCAGCATCCCAGACCACTGTAACTAAGGGCTAGAGTGTGGTCTTTGGCACTGGCTGCACAGTGTCCATCCCTAGAAGGCATGCTCAACAGGATGTGGCTAAGGCTTAGAAGCCACACCCTCAGTTCTAATTGGGCATGGCCTGTGGCTCAATACTCACAGGCCCATCTCCACTGGGCAGTGTGTGTAGCTGTGACCCATAAACACTTGGCAAAGCATGGGCATTTGGCCATAGTCAGTGCCCAGTATCTCAGCCCCTTTACCCATGAACATGCCTTGTGGCTGTGTACAGGACGAAATGGGCACTGTGCTGGGAGGGGCTTTCAGATATGCCCTGGCTCTATGCAATCTTCCCCAGTGTTTACTAAGCCAAGGCAGTGGGGAATTAAGCTAGGGATTATTTGCTCGCATGGGCCTACAGCCAAGGGCTGCAAAGTGCTTGCTCCCTTAACAAGGCAGTTGTAGTGCCTGAGAGAGACACCCAGTGCCTAAGGAGCGGCCATAAGGGGACATGAATGACAGCCAGATTTGGAGCCTGGGCTACAGAGAGCAGAAGAGGTCTGGTGCAGATCAGGTGAGTAGCAGGGCCGGACACCCTTAACCTATCAGGGGATAAGAGTGCTGTCTAATACTATTGAACAGTGGATTCAAAGAGTGAGAGGCTCAATAACAAATATTTGTAACCACTGCGAGGCTTATTGTGGGTGGTCATCAACAGAGTTCAGTGTTGATGACAGTTTTAAAGAAAGGTCAACAGAATCCTGCACTGGGGATGGAGGTGCAAGCTTGATAGAAAGCATAATTGAAAATTAACAATACTCCTATCTGTGGGTTACACAGTATGTGAATTAAACATCTAAATTCAGGCTGCACCTCTGAGGTTCTTTATTCTAGGGATGACGTTTCATGATTTATCTGTGGGATTGAATGGGCATTTCTTCAACAATAAGCCCTGCAATGTTAACACAGTAATGCAGATTCTTATGTCGATGCATCGCTATACAGACACTGGTCTAGGTCTGAATGCATAAGTCTATCAGTTGAAACATCTGTCACTGTTGGCAGGAATAGTACTTATGCATAAACTCAATAAAATGTGAACTTATTTACAAGTACAAAATGTGGTATATCATTTATAGAAGTGTGATATTTGTAGAAAATATATGCGCTTTGCATAGTTTAAGGTAACAAAATAAACAGAATGACACACCCAATAATGGTGTTAACAGTAAGAAATTAGTTACTTACCTGTAGCTCCAGTTCTCCAGCGATGGTATCTTTCACATATTCACATGCCTAAATCATTCCCCGTCCTCAGGCTGGGAATCCTTGGTAATCTTAAATAAGAGTAGACAGTGTTCTTTTAGAAGCACATCCACCTCATTCGAAGCAACCTAAACTTCAGCTCCCATTTGTGACAGTTCGATAGTGTTCAACCAAGTGCATCGGACCTGCCAGTCTTGGGAGGAGCACGTTTAGGCCCAGTCGTGTGACTTGAAGCTTTGAAGCTCCAGGACATTGCTATGGAGCATCTACTCTTTGTCTGACCAAAGATCTCTCGTTGACAGCTCTTGCATGTGAGTTCACCTGCTGTCCATGGACGCACCACCTTGTCCGATGGGAATGGAAAGAGAGGCCTCCATTGAGATTTGCAGGGACTCTCCACAATAGCAGCAAAAATATAGCCAATCAGCCCGGGGTCTTAATCTGTAGTATCTGCAGTGAGCGCATCTTGTTAATGTCAAAGAAGGCCAGGTAACAAGTCTTTGTGGTCCGAGAAGGGAAGACAGTAGGGTCATTCTGGGTTTCCCATGTTGCGATTGAATTCCATGCCATCTGTCCTTGACTGCCTCATATAATAGACTTGTGTGTTTGTAACTCTCACAATAATTATATACAGCCTTAAAAAAAGTCCCAGGCCCGAACACCACTTAAGGGACGAAACACGTGTTGGCTGGTTAGTCATTCTTTAAGGAATTCTAAATCATGCTTAAGACATTTCAACCTTCTGTATAAGGAATGTACAACTGACTAGAGATTTACTCTCATTAACTTAAATAGTTCCTAAACTGTCTACTCTACATATTTTTAACTAAGTTTACCTTTGTGGGCTGAAGAATAATATCCCACTTCTAGGTATGACAATTTCCACTAAAATGGTAGCCATCTAGGGGCAGCATAGCCCCGGATGTTACCCCTTCCTTCATCCCCTTAATAGTCCGGAATGGGTATGTATCATATGAATTTGCATGGCTGTTCTTTAAAATCATGAAGAAAGCCTTGCTGCTTTACAGAAGCCATTGGGAGATTGACCTTTTTAGCTGCTCCCTAAAGTATGAAACTGGGTTACATTGTCCGGAGGGGAATCTTTCTGGGAGGGTGACTTATCACCTTCCTTGGGTACGATGTATTCATCCCAATCTGGATCACCTCTGTCATCTTTCTGTGGGATTTTACCATCTTCCTCGAAATCTGAATACACAGAATCCAATGAGTTTTTATCACCAATTACTGTAGACCTCAATTGGAGTAATGTTTGTTTGACAACTCTGGGAGGCATGTCCGGTGGAGGCAGTTGAGAAGGCATATTTATTTATTTATTTATTTTTAATATTTATAGAGCGCTTCATATACCCTTGGGCGTCTTGGCGCTGATAGATCATTTGTTTGCATACGGAAAGTAAGGTTATGAACCGGTTGATTAAGGCGGACTGTAAGGGAGAGATGATTATTGAGTGAACAGCCAGGTTTTCAGGAGTTTACGGAACTGAAGGAGGGTGGTACTTTGCCTGATGTTGAGAGGCAGGGTGTTCCAGAGTCTGGGGGCTGCCACCAAAAAGCGACGGTCTCCCCAGGTGACAGTTTTGGTGCGAGGGACGACCAGTTGATAGAGAGTGGCTGATCGTAAGGCTCTGGTGGGTTTGTAGTGTTGTAATTGATCTTTAAGGAAATGTGGTCCTTGATTGTTGACTGCTTTAAACACAATGCAGAGGGATTTAAAGTGAATTCTTTTTGTACAGTGAGCCAATGAAACTCCTTTATATTTTTGGAGATGGATTCAAACTTTGTCTTGCCAGAGAGCAGACGTGCCGCTGCGTTTTGTATCGTTTGGAGTTTTGTGATTACTCTAGTTTGAGCATTAAGAAATAGCCCATTGCAATAGTCCAAGGATGAAAGGACAAGGGCAGTGACCAGTGTCTTGATGGCAGAGTCAGGGAGAAAAGGACGTATTTTCCTGATCATTTTTAGTTTCAGGTGTGCCGTAGACACTGTTTTATTGGCGTGGTCCAAGAAGATTAAACCATCGTCGAAGATGACTCCGAGGTTCCTGACCTTGGTGGTAGGTGTAGGAGCGGTGCCGAAGGTCTCTGGCCACCAACTAGTTGGCCAGGCTGGTAAGAGAGGTCCAAAGATGAGTACCTCGGTTTTTTCCGAATTTAACTTTAGGCAGTTGGTGGCCATCCATTCTCCTATATCCAGGAGCCCTTCCTGAAATTTTTCGGCTACTTGCTCTCCATTCCCTTTAATTGCCAACACAAGTTGGGTATCGTCGGCGTAGGAGGTAAGGCTCATCCCATGTGCTTTGATGGTCTTAGCAAGGTCCGACACATAAATGTTAAAAAGTGTCGGACTCAGGGATGAGCCTTGGGGAACTCCACAGGGAGCAGAGAGTTGGGCCGATTGAAAGGGACCTAGAATGACAGCCTGCGTTCTTTTGGCAAGGAAAGACGCAATTAGGTCTTTGGCAGTGTGGCCGATGCCACATCCCTGGACACGGTCGACCAAGATGTTGTGGTCGACCGTGTCGAAGGCCGCCGATAAATCTAGCAGAACCAGTATGGCAGTGCCACCCTGGCATAGGTGGTGAAGGCTAAGATAGAGGAGGTGCAGTGGGTACCACGGGTAGGACAGGCATAGGTTTCCCTGTAGGTTGTAAAGCAAAAAACATTTGAAAAGTGTCAATCATTTGTTGCAACACGGACAAAAAATATGATAGGCACCTGCATGACCTCTGGTTGTCCACCATAATGAGGAGGAGCATCCTTTGAGTGGTAGTTGATGGTGCCAATGACAACGGTACTGTTGAGGTCGATGATTATCTTTTCATAATCATCAATGAAGTTTCTCCCTGGATGCCAATTGGAATGCCATTCACACATTTTCTTCAATACTGACATCATAGGAACTGGATTTTTGAGTCATTTTTTGTCAGGTTTGAGTTTGGTTTTACAGACGGAACTCAATTTTTTCCAGTAGGGAGGTAGCTGCAAATGCTTTAGATAGTAAATCAAACTCTGGAAACTGTAAATGTTTCCTTTTTTGTGCTGCCTTTGTGGAAGTGTTTGGAGGAGCACTTTTCTCAGAATCAGCCCCAAATAAGGGTGAATAACCCCAAGAAAGTGTTACTTTTTCTTCTGTTCCACAATATATGGTGCCAGTCTCCTCTCGCTGTCCTCCAGGGTCTTAGATGGAAAAGTCTGACAAATGTCACAGCGTGAAGCCTTGTATGCTGGATAAAGGCAATAAATACATTACTCATTTGGATCATCAATATAGATATTTTTCACTCCACGGGTAGTGCAGGATTTGAAAAGAGATTTTTCTCTCTGTCAGTCATGATGGCAATTGGTGACAGAGTTGAATCTGGCCTCGAAAATTGGGATTATCCAGGAAATGTACCCTAAAAACAACTTACATTACTCTGAAATCAGAAGGTAGGGTTGGTTCAGGTCCCTAATAGAGCAGAATTGTAACAAGATAAGGTCACTCAGGGGTTGGAGCGGAGCTCATCTTAGGGACTGCCTAACACTTGCTGTGCTGTAGAAATCTGTGCTTTGGTGGACTCTAGTGGAAGAAGGAGAGCTAGCACTTCCACGTCATTAGCGGAAGTCCAGATTGCTTCAAATGACATGGATATATGCTACTAAATAACCACTATTGTTGAGGCACATGGCAATTTTACCACAGTTTACTCCTATTTAGAATTACTGGAGATTCCCATCTTAATGACGGGTAATGATTAAAACATGTGAATATATGAAGGATATAATGCAGGAGAATTCCTATCAACTAATATATATATATATATATTCACCGAGTTTGCTGCTTCAGCAGTTCCCTTCCTCTCAGCGTTAGCACCTCCTGTGGTAACAACAACCACCAAATATTGCAACAGTTTCACACTCCACAACCAAAATTCGGCCACGAATGAAGAGGCGGCACACCAGGAGACAGCACAATAGTTTATTGTGCACTCAAAATCCAAGGACGACGCGTTTTGGCATTAGCCTTTGTTGCCGAAACGCGTCGTCCTTGGATTTTGAGTGCACAAAAAACTATTGTGCCGTCTCCTGGTGTGCGGCCTCTTCATTCGTGGCCAAATTTTTGTTGTGGAGTGAGAAACTGTTGCAATAAATATATATATATATTTGCAGCGTTGGGCGCTGAGGAAGGCAAATCTACGCCGAAATGCATTCGCCGCCGCTGGGACTTCTGCAAATAAATTTGTGTCCTGTTCTGAACCCCCCGTGTGGCCTCTGCTCTTTTCTGTCAGGAGGGAGTTCGCGTCATATATATATATATATATATATATATATTTTTTTTTTTTTTATTCACTGAAAAAACCATAGGTTTCACACCAGTTATAGTTAGCTGGAAGTTTTACTCGCATAAAACCATTGAAATTCCCACGTTATAGTTAGTTGGACTCACTATAACTTGCGCGTGCAATGCACTGCTGATGACGTCACATATTACATCACTCATGACATGGTCAGTGACATCACTCATGACATCACTGATGACACCATCCAGTGAATGTGTGTCTTTCTGAAAAATAAATATTAGTGAGTAATGTTTAAATATTTAAATATATGTATTAGTGTTTCACTTTGTGTATAAGTGGCTGCATGGGTTGGTGAGTAGCTACATGTTTATGTACATGGGTTATTAGATGTTTTTCTTAGTATCAGTATGAGTGTTTCTGTGGTTTGGTGGGGGTATTACTTAGCACATAGATGCATGAATGACTGACTCTCTCTTTGTATGTGTTTTGAAGACAGCATATGTGCAGGACTGTATGGGTGGATGAGTGTGTATATGTGTGTGTTAGTGAGTGAATGACTGTCTCACTAGTGTTTTTATCAGTAACTACATATGTTTTAATCTAGTATATGTGAATATTGATGTATATAAGTGAGTATATGTGAGAGTGAGGGATGGTAAGAGTTCTTGTTTAAATTAGTATGTGTTTCTATAAGTGATTGTTTAAAAGAGTAAGTATGTGTAAGTTTCCTTAGAAGTAAAGTGGTAGTGTGTGTATAGCTGTATATGCAAATAAATGGATGTTCAATAGTTTATTTGCATGTGTGAGTATGTGTGTGAGTAACTTATGGATAACTGTCGGTGTGTAACAGGATGTATAGGTGTATCACTACATATGATGAGTGAGTATATGTATGAGTGACTATATAGAACTGTTTGTCAATGAGTGGATGTGTATATAGATGGTGGAATTACTGAATTGGTTGTTGTAACTGATATGGGTATCTCCATTTTTTGGAAAATTGTAGTTTCTATTTTTGAATATGTGTTTCAAGGGTTACATTATAGTGAAAGTTGGTCTGTCACTCTGTCACAAGGATGGTGTCATCAGTAATGTCATGAGTGATGTCACTGACCAGGTCATGAGTGATGTAATATGTGCCGTCATCAGCAGTGCATTGCACGCGCAAGTTATAGTGAGTCCAACTAACTATAACGTGGGAATTTCATTGGTTTTATGCGAGTAAAACTTCCAGCTAACTATAACTGGTGTGAAACCTATGTTTTTTTCAGTGAATTTAATAGGTTTTTTAAATGCTAATTCCTAACTATAACTGGTGTGAAACCTATGGTTTTTTCAGTGAATTTCATATGTTTTTTAATAGCAAATCTCTATAGGTATGAAATGTGATATTGAATTGAATTTTATATTGTATAATTATGTAATAGTTTTTTTTTTTTTTTTTTGTCCGGAGCGCTCCCGGGGCGCGTACCGGTGCGCTCACCGGTAAGCGCAGTGTTACGCACGGCGTAAGCGCACCCGGAAGCACCCACGCGCATACGAACGCGCTACGCAAGCCGGGGCGCGCAGCGTAAGCGCGTAGGGTCATGTGACCTGAAAATAACACTTTTCATTGGTTGCTAACATTTTTTTTATAAAGAATGAAATCCCCACCCTTTTCCTTCACTTCTTCTTTCACTTTTGTGACTGAAAGACCTGCCTGTTTTGCTGTCGGTTCTTTGTTGGATATCTTGGATTATCATGGCTGCCAGACCATCCAGCAGTGAAGATGACTCCAATTAATTCATCGATGAAGAGCCTCCTCAGCCAAAATACAAAGAACATTTCATCTGGAATTTTTTTTCCATACCTGATCACCAGAAGAAGGTAAATGCTCCAAAAGTGGAGTGCAGGATCTGTCACACAGTCCTGTCACGGGGTAACCCCAATAAAAAATATTATTTTGGGAACTCCACAATGATTCGCCATGTGGAGAGAAGGCACCCCCAGAATTTTGCCCGGGAAAGTGTCAGGGCTCTGGCACAAAAGGTTCCCAGTGATGGGGCCTCTACATCAACCGGAGGACGAACACCATCGGTGAGGGGGAGATCACAAGAGCAGGTTCCGAACATTCAGCCTGCATTTAACAAAGGCGCCCTTAAATGCAGATACTGTGATGAGCTACTTTCCTGTGGGGAGCAAAGTGTTCTGCTCATGGTTCGAGCATTGGAGAACCATCACTGCCGTTACCAGCCCTAATTTTTTTTTTTTTGCTCCTGTTGAGCAGTTTCCATTCCCTGTTTTTGTTGTAGTTCTAAAAAAAAAAAAAAAGAAGAAAAAAAAAAGTTCTTTTCAGAACTACCTCCAATCCTCCAATTCTCATTAAAGAGCTATATTCTTAAAAAAATGAAAAAGAGTAAGTGAAGTGGAGTGCATTGATAAATGAAAGGAAAATAGTAAGAAAGAACAGAAAAGTATGAGAGGAGAAAGGAAGTGAAGTAGGGGGACTGAAAGAAGGTGAGTGTTGGGAACGAAAGTAAGGAGAAGGAGAGTGAACATGGGGAATGTGGTTATTCAAACAAAATGTAGAAAAGGAACGGGGGTGTGGAAGGGTAAGAAATGATGCATTGCTGGAGTTGCATCATTTTTGTGACACTCTCCAGCAATGCATCACTTTTGCGCTTACAGTTACGTCTGAAATACTGACGTATCTAAAAGTACTTGCGACATAATACGTCATATATTTAATATGACGCATGAGTAGAACACTGAAGGCCTCATTTATGAGGCCATGCGTCACTTTTACGCCACCGGTGCGTCACTTTTTGTGACGCACCAGTGCTGTTAAAAATGCACCTTATTGAGTCATATTCACAAAGTGACGCATCTAGGTAGATGCGTCACTTTGTAAACCCCTGCGCCACATTATACCTACGTCAGGTGTAATGTATGCAAAAGGAGTGTATTGACGCAAGAAAGGGTCGTAGAGGTGACGCAGTGAATGAACTGAGTTTTCCCCATGCTACGCTCCCCAGTACGCTCCCCGGTGCGCGTACCAGGCGCTCCCCCCGCGAAAATTGATTTTTTTTTTGCCCCGCGGAGCCTTTTATGGCCCCCACATCAAACCTAGGGAGTCAGGGGGGGTCTACCCTGCCCCCTTTTGGTCATTTGCCCCTTTGTTTTTTGCCACCTCTTGTGTCTCGATCCTACCGAGACACAAGATGGCAGCTGCTCCGGACTGTTTGGAATGTTTACAGACACCCGAGAGCCAATCAGCTTTCCGCTCGCGAACTCGCGTGGCGCGCTGGTACGCGCCCGGTACGCGTACTGGGGCGCGCCTATAGATATATATATTTTTTTTAACCTAAATTACTCAAAATCCACTGGAGCACATATCTTGAGACATAGCAAAGGCACATCGGGCTACCAGTCCCTACAATTTTGCCAAGTTTGGTGGAAATCCATTCAGCCGTTCAAGCTAAAAGTGAGTTCGACCGCCCTATGGAAATTAACATGGGGAAAACACGTTTTAGGACCCCCCTTTTATCTCGGCCCCCGATTGACGAATCCCCCCCAAACTTTTAGGGAAGGAGCGGAGAGCCGCGAGGCAATGTTGAGGAAAAATTCAGGCAGATTTCTCAACCGGCGCCAAAGTTATTCCCAATAGAATGTTGCGATTTCCCTATGGAAAACAATCCTAACTATAACTACCTACTGGCGACCGCCAGTAGGTAATATATATATATATATATATATATATATATATATATATATATATATATATAAATATTCAAGACAAAGGTGGCTCCGAGCTCCGGACCCATGATGCTTCTCCTTCCGGTGCGGGATTCTCGGCAGAGCCCTGCCGAATTAATATGCACAAACACCCTCTTACTCGAAAAGGGTAATGAATCACGCACTCACAGGGTTTCAAAGTATCCCCAAGTCTTCTTTATTGCTTATTTCATCAAAAAAAGCAAATCCCAGGTCATAAGCAAAGAACCGACGCGTTTCGTTATCCCCTGATAACTTGCTCACGGTTATTCATTACCCTTTTCGAGTAAGAGAGTGTTTGTGCATATATATATATATTATGACAGTTGCTGGCTGGAATTTAAATCACAAATAAAGCACTGAAGAATTAGCACTTATTTGTGGTTTCGCTCTGACGTTATTTCTGCTGCCGTTGTGGAAAGGGAGCATGATGGATGGCGTCTTTCTACATATATATATATATATATATATATATCACAGCAACAATCCTTCAGCACCCAAACTTAGAAAATGAAGGGACGGACCACAGGAATCAGGCAGGAAGGTCTTTTTTATTAACGCCCTGATCCACTGCGACGCGTTTCAAGCACAGCCGTGCTCTTGCTCACACCAAAGTTTTTAGCAGCAAATGAGGCATTTTAAACTTAGTTACTAACTGCCCGCCCACAGTGCACACATCACGTGATATGCTTTAAGCAACAAACATAGAAGACATACTTGTGTCTTTGTCTCTTAATGTGCAAGTGCAGTACTATCTATATATACCTTCGTAATTTTTAAGGCATACAGTAATGTAAACATTTTACTCATGTAAACAATGGACTAATATAGCTTTTCATACTCCTAATCGGCATAAATGCCAGTTTGCTATAAAACACTGGGTAGATTTAATATTTCTTGTGCAAAAATTCGCTATAAATAGTATTGAGCATCTCTATTTTATCAAAGTAATTTCATAATATGTACATAATTTACTAATCTGACAAAATTTCATTTTCTATATATAAATAATTCTAAAACCATAAATATATCAATCATAATAAAATTCTTGTGAACAGATATGTCTTAGCTTAATGACTCTTACTGTGAGTCTGTATACATTGAAATGAAATACCTAGTTGCACAACAATATTCTTTCCTTACATTTTAAGTCCAAAATTTCATATGAGAATTCATCTAACTGCATAAAATGCATTGTACTGCCCAATATCTGTGCCTACTCGAGGTTGCTTAAAGTATTTGTAAAATATAAAGTGCTTATAGTGAAGTGCAGAAATCTATCCTAAAAAAATACCCATAAATATTGTTACAATACTTTTTTTTGTTTGAGAAGATTTGTTCCCTCTCACCTAACATTCTAGCGAAAAGAGAGTTTTAATTTTCGTGATCTTTCTTAGTTACATTATAATTCATGATATGAATAAGACATCTAGCTAAAAGCCTCTGGAATATCTTGTGTACGTGTTTGTACTTATATTGATTCCTTCACTTGTGCATAGTTTACAGACAGTAATGCAGATCTTCTGTACTATTGAGCCCGTTTGGGTTTTTGCTGTCTAACTCAATTATGGTTTGAGTTTCCAATCTCCTTAACAGCTTCTCCCTGTCTCCCCCTCTGCGCAAGGGCGCTACTGCATTTATGACAAAATAGGACAAAACTTAAATCATTGTTGTGTGTTGTTCTAAAGTGCCTTGCCACTGGATAAGCAGGGTCGTTGTTAACAAATGCCCTGAGATGCTGCAATATCCTGGCATGCACCTGCAGCTTCGTGCTGCCCACGTAGCGCAGCCCACAGGTGCATGCCAGAACATAAACAGCATACTCGGTCCGGCATCCGTAGCTGCCCTTGATAGCTATACTTTTATCAGAAAATGGGGTTTTGTAATGGGTCGTATTTCTACCAAACCTGCATGCTCTGCATGACGAGCATTTATAATAAAAACCCTTCCTCTGTAGAAAATGTACCCCCTCAGTTTTGATTTCAGGGCTTGATCTAACCAATTGGTTTCTCATTAATCTTGCCCGCCTAAAGGTAATGAGTGGCGACTCGGGTAATCTGCTAGCTAATACACCGTCAGTCATAACAATCGGCCAATTCTTTTTGACGATGGATTTGATTTTTCGTTCTTGCTTACTGAATGCAGTTATTAATCGTGGGCATTCCTTGTCACTAGTAGCAGATACACTTTTTGGAATCAACAAAGATTACCTTGAACGATCCTCTGTTTTTTTAAGAGCTCTAGCTAGCATGCTTTCTGAATACCCTCTATCACTGAGTCGCTCCATCATTTCCTTTACGCATATGTCATAATGTTCTTGGCTGCTGCAAATGCGTTTTAATCTAAGCAGCTCTCCTACGGGGATGCTCTCAATTGTTTGCCGAGGATGACTGCTGCTAGCATGCAAAATGCTGTTGCCATATATATGCTGAATTCCTTTTGAGGGAAAAAGTGGACGACGAACCCAGTCTTTGTGCAAAATAAAGGAGTTTTATTGAATCAGTAAATCACCAGCTGCCATGACACGTTTCGGCCACACTCGGCCTTGGTCACTTGACGCTACATATATTTATTTAAAGCGTGATGTGATGTCTTTATTCGCCACATACTCATAGAACATAGAAGCGCTAGTTGTAAGAAATATAAATACATTTAAAGCCCCCTGGATATCACTTAGCACTGCTGCCATGGGGATGAAGGTGAATACCAGAGAACTCCAGTAGACTCAGCCTTGCTGTCCAAGAGAGTGAGAAACCCCACTCCTAGGAATGCCTTACAGCATTACAGACAAAAAAGGAGTGCATGATCATTTTGGTGTTAGAACATAGACATATGGGATGCTCAAAATCAGAAAAAATATGGCTTGCTGCACCGAGTTAAGGGACTGCATGGGATTAACGCAAACTGCACGAAAATCCCTTGTATGTGCATATGGTTGTGAAATATACAGACGTGGAGTTTGGCCTGACGCATTCAGTCTTGTAAAGCTAGCTCTGGGCCTGAAATACAAGTCGAGTGGCTGTCTTACAACTGGCTAACAACATAGACATTCTGTTTGAATCCTTTGACATATCAGTCACAGAATATATTTGTACCTCCTGACAGCTCAGTCGAAATACTTAAAATCTTATTTCTGTACCATGGCCACTCGATTATTTTCGTCATAATTTCAATATGATATGTGGTGGGCAGGGGTATCCTGACTGATCGATGACCAATTCACGTGATTTGGTGTATACAGAAGGAAACTGTTCTGACCTTACCAGTACTGTGTTTTAAAGTGTCAAATTGAGCACTGTGCACGTTATTCTGCTGCTTTAAACATTAACTTACAGATAGCAAAGAGCAGCTTATCTTATGCACATGATGAAAAGAGTCACACCCTAAGATGAGCAGGGTAGAGGCCAGTGCTAGCAAAGGGGAGTGGGGTAGAAGGACCCGGAATGGCGGAGCGTACACTTCCTTAGGTTGTAGTGAGAGCTTATTAAGGTACCTGCAGTCGTTTCGAAAAGCATCAAAGGTGCATGCCAGTTGTAGAGGTTGGAGCTTGACAGCAGGGGCGAAGTAGGCGTTTTTCTATTTTATAAGCGCCTTGAGGAAGCCAGACTGCCATGGACACGTTTGCAGGGACTCTGCTGCATGCTGATGTCCCTGCCACAGTTGCGGTCTGCAGAGATTATGCATAGCTAACAAAGTCCAGGAGAAGAGGGGCCACCCACTTCTCCCAGCCCTAGCCACCACTGCGCCCACATCGACTTTATGTGCTTTCCATGCAGTGCATAATTTGTGAAAGAATAAGCATCAGGCACGAGGTTTCTTTGAGAATCTTCCTGCTCACACTGCCAAATGTCTTGGTTGGCACATACCAAGACTGTCTACTTTTGAATCCATCATATGCATTTTTTATTCACCACCATACATTCCGTGCTCATTTATCTCACTCTTGTAGTTTTTTTTTAATTTCTGCTTTTTTCCTAGAGTCACTATTTTTGGTTTTCTCTTTTGTATTCCTTTTCAGCCTTTCTCTCTCTTGACTTGGGTCTAAATCCAGTGATGAAAAATAAGACCCAAAAGCAAGAAAGATTGAGGTCTACATGTGTACCTATTACTTGTTGTCATATTTGTTGATCAATCTTTCTTGGGAGTCTTGGAGTGTGTTATGCATATAGTTGTGTTGTATTTCTATCTAGGACCTTAATTCGATATTCCTAATTTATGCCCTTGTATGGCTATAATAAATAATATCCTTATAAAGGCATAAGAATCATATCCAAATTTAGTCATAGCCCATGCAGTCCAAATTAAGCAAGGCTACTTCCCCAGACTCCTAGAGAGTACAACGCGTTCTTTAAACAAAGCAAACCTCCAGCAACCTGGGAAATCCCCATGCTTCTGTTTTGATTTGTCCTAGAACTCCTGCGAGCACTGAAAGAACGGCCAGTTCTTAGTGACATCTTTATTGACGTCTTATGTCCAACCTTACGTCAAACCTGGCACCTTTCAGGTATAAATATACCAATGTTGCCTTAAGCAAACACACAGTGGTTTGGAGCAGAGCGGCTATCTACTTGCCCGAGAGCCCAGCTGATGCGAGAGCCCACGGACGCCGCCCCTCCCTTTTGACGCACTGAGAAAGATGCTGTCTTTTTCTCCAGCCGAGAAAATCCAGCTCTGGTGTTTCCAGCCGCCCTTGCGGGTTGCTGGGATATCGTGTCCTGAGAGAGAGATACCAGACCTCCTACATTCTATTACCAAGAAACGGAGCTGACTAACCCCTTAAGAGAATTCTTGATTCAGATTCCTTGGCAAAACCAACTTAACTTAAACTGCTACTTACTTACTCCTTCCCACGTATTAGGCTTAGGTCAGGTACACCGGGGTAGGCGTAGATTAGAAGCACCAGTTGAGGACGTTAGTCAATATATTTATGTATGTATATATTTTATCCATTTTAAAGTATCATATGGCTAAGAAACCATATCAATGCTTTTACAGTATTATTTCATAATACTACTTTTACTGTACGCACTTTACTTTATAATAAGTATTGCAATTATGGCAATTCATTTCTCTTGCATGAGAGAGAAGACTGCTCAATAAATAACACCTTTTATTGAAAACGCCCGTCTCTCTATTTCTCTGCACTCTGGTGAAACTAAGTATGCACGATTGACTGAGTAAAATAGCTGTCTATTGTTTTCACACGACTCTAGAGATACACTCTTATTCTGAGGGAGCAAAGTTGTCATGTTTTATGGTTGTCAGAAGCTAATCCCTTCTTGCCTATCCAGGGAAGTTAAACTCCTCCTTGTTTATTCGAGAAAGTTTCTAGTGACCTCTGAGCTAGCTGGCAAAACTAATTAAGTCTAATATAGTCAGTAGAGACCTCGTCGACCTCAGTCCTACGTCTACACTGCTGTTTATATTATTCCAATGCGCAGAGCCTATTGGGAATATAGGAACTACACTACAGTTGGGTCCGCTTTTCCCTGTAGCCTTTACGTTGTTTCACACATGCCCCACCCCCTTCGTTTTGAGGTGCTACTAGCTATATAACAAAAAAACAAGATACGGGTACCCACGAAGTCTAGTCCAAGTATTTACTGGTGTAGAAGAGTTTTATATACTGTTGGTTGAGCCCATTAGTTTCCCCTCTTGTTTCCTCCTACTTTTCCTCACTTGTTGGTTGAACTCAGAACGTTGGTGTGGACCTTTCTGAATGTCAGTTGCACTGGCATTCATTTTTCTGTGAGAAAAGCGGCCTCATGCATATTTTGATCTCAATAAATGTAAGGTGATTATACTGCTCCCGCTTTTCTTCATCTGTGACATCCACCTGTGACAAAGAAAATGAGATCCAGCACAGACTGCTGACATTTATTTATTTATTTTTTGGATTTGTAATGCGCATGGCTGCCACAGTGACGTGGCGCACCAGCGCAACCAGAAACCAGAGAAGGAGCGGAAAAGCCTACCTGCACCTAAACAGAAGAAATAGGAAACAACCAGGTATTTATAGCCCTGCGAAACATCAGTAGATTAGGAATGCCTCGAAACTGCACTGGGAGAGAATTCCAGAGCTTGGCCGTGAGGAGGCTGAATGAACGGCCACTGGCCCTCGCTCTCCAGACCCGAGGGACACAGACTAGCCCTTGATCAACAGAATGCAAAGTGCGCCTGGGCACATAAGGATTCAATAAGCCAGATAATCCGGTGGGGGCTCGGTGCATCAAGATTTTATAAGAGATGCACAGCACTTTGAACTGAATACGTTCTGCTATGGGCAGCCAGTGCAACTTAGGAAGCACATCAGCCACTGAATGGAATTTGGGTAAGGCTACTAACATCTGCGCCGCCGCGTTCTGGACCCGCTGCAGGAGCAGGTATAGAGAGTTGCCATAATCCAGGCTAGCCAATATAGAAGACGGCACAATGCTCTGGCGCGCCCTGGGGGAAAGAAACCCAGTAAGGGTCTCAGTCCTCTCAAGAGCCCGAAACAAACGGCGGCAACCGCTCTTGTCTGTTAATCGAAAGTCAATCCACTATCCAGCCAAACGCCTAAGTTCTTGACAGCCTCCTTGGGTAAAGGGGCGGGTTTGAGGTGGACAGGCCACCACTGTTCAGACCAGAGATCTTGGTCCTTCCCGAACAGAAGAATCTCAGATTTACTCGCGTTTAATTGGAGACAATTAGCTCTCATCCAGTCCGAGACAGCTGACAAATCCTCCTTAAACTTCTCAAGATTGGCATGGCAGTTTTTAGAAAAAGCGGTCACCAGCTGGGTGTCATCAGCGTATGACACCAGCGACAACCCTCTGCCTCTAGCCACGTCAGCCAAGGGCCTCACATAGAGATTGGATAAAAGCGGGCTCAAAATAGATCCTTGAGGTACCCCATGGCACAAAGCATGATCCTGCGAGTGAAAAGGTGGCCCTGAAACCTGAAAAGACCGCACTGCTAAGAAGGACCGGATCCAGTAAAGAGCACTACCCCTAATTCCAACTGCCCATAGGCGTTCAAGGAGAATTGCGTGAGACACTGTGTCGAAAGCGGCGCTTAGGTCCAATAGGACCAAGGCTGCAGAGTCTCCCACACCTAGCCTGCTCCGGATAGATTCCGTGACGGCCAAGAGCGTTGACTCAGTACTGTGGCGAGTGCGGAAGCCATGTTTTGACGGATCATAGATGTTACACTCATCAATGTATTTGGACAGAATAAAATTCACATGCGCCTCCACGAGTTTAGCCAAAAACGGAAGCTGGGATATTGGGCGATAATTTCCGGGATTTTCCGCGTTCAATGATGGCTTTTTTAACAATGGAATAACTTTGTCATGTTTCCATGCCCCCGGAACGGCGGATAACTTCAAAGACAGGTTGACTAATTCTAAGCCCACAGGAGCGATAGGTAACTAAAGATGGCGAAAATGAGCGGATGGTAACGGGTCAGCTGGGGAGCCAGACTTAATTTTAGCACTTAAGGCCTCAAATTCCTACGGTGACAACAAAGGGAAGATGGATAAGTTATTGTCCTCCACTATGTCCGTCCCTGCCAGCATATCATTCCCAGTCGGGGTAGTCTCATTGGATAGGCTCTGATGTATCAGCTCGACTTTATTTACAAAGTGGTGAGCTAAGTCCTCACATTGTTGATTATAGGCTATAGGAGAGGGGCTAATTGCCCCAGCACTTTTCATGTTTTTAAGCAGGGAGAAGATGGTCTTGGCAGGATTAGAGCTGGCGAGTATTTTGTTAGCCACAAACTCAGCCCGCGTTCGGCGGATGAGCCTGTGGTATTCCTTAACCGCCGCATGATAAGCTATTTTAGCAGATGCCTCATAGGAGCGGCGCCAAGCGTGCTCCAGTTGCTTGCATCCCTTCTTGGCCTGAGTTAGAGAGTCATTAAACCAAGGGTTCAACGTCCCACGACCCTTACCTCCCCATTTGGCCGGGATGCAGCTGTCTAAGCCAGTCACCAGCCAATCGTGAAAACACGACTGCGCCTTCTCAATATCTGATGGAAGCTGGGGTTTGTGCTTTATTAACCAGGAGGCAAGCATCACCTGGTCTAACCTATGCCAAGGCCACATTCATTCTACGTGGCTGGGGAGAGCTAATTCAAGCCCTCCAACATGGCAGCTTTTCTCCAGGTGGTAATCGCAGCCAGCCTGATCTTCTAGTTCATGCCATGTGGTGCCTGCTGTGGGCCGCTTGCATTTTCCTGTTGTCGACTTCTCTTCAAGAAGGTTCCTGCTGCTAGGCAGAGGACGGCTTCTCCAGCAAGGGGTCCGGATGCTGGGTCGCCTTTTGTGGTAATGCCCATATGCCTGTCAGGGTGAGCACAACTGTCACCTTGGGTTGCTTTCCGTGGAGTTCTAAACTTCGCTCATGGCTGCCGGCACCATATCATTTCCCCGTGGGCTGCATTGTTATTTATGCATTGCACTGACTAGGCTGACATCCTGCGGAAGCTCGAGAGGCCATTGTGAGTTTGTTTCTGTGATCTACATCCATCAAAGCACTTCTTGCCAGTCTTCTATTCATGATGAAATCCACTTGTAAGAATGTGTTGACACCGAATTGTTGCAACCGGTCATCATTGAGTACTTTTTATGCTACCACCATACTCTAGTGCAACTCGCTACTTCACCTAGTTATATGTTAGATGCACACTAACTTTATTAGGTGGAGCATTAATCCAAGCATGATTTACTGTTGAAGGGGCATTTTTTTCATTCTCCTCTCGTTAAATCCATTTATAAACATATTCCCACGATACAATTCAATTTGATCCACCACAGACGTTCTTACAAAAGCATAGGTGATCCACAGGTTCTCTAGAAAAAGTGGCAAGTGTAATTTTTAACATATTTAGTGGCAATTGATGCTTCAACATTGAGGGAAAGGATACTGTTGGGTAACCTTTCTTCGGAAGGACCGTTGCCGAAAGCGAAGTCCGCGAGGAATAGGAGGAATATGATGAGTATGAGGAAGCATTAGCAGGGTCAGAACACTATTTTAAACTACCCTTAAGCATCACACTGGAGCGCCAGCAAGGCACACGTAAAACAAGCATTGGTTGCACACACGCATATGGGATAATTTGTAATGTGTTCACAATTCACTGTGAACAAACCATAGGCTGTGTGCCTGCTCCTGTAGGACCTCCCATGACGCACACAATTTCCTCTGCTGCTGACCACTGAAAGAGGAATTTTCAGGTGGCGAGCCCACCTTTATACCTCTGCCAACGGCCCTCAGGCAGGGAGTGACGTCATGCCCCTGGGATCATTGGTGAGACGTAATCTCGCGCTGGCCGTTGATACCTCACCAGGCCAGGTGGCTACTGGCAAAATACTACCCTTTGAGGAGCTGTCCCCTTTAGTGTCTCCCTGCGGATGACGTGGCCATCCACAGACTGAGGGAGTGGGTGTCCAAAACAGAGAAATTGGGGGCTGGTTAAATTAGGGTGACCAACCGTCCGTAAATTTCACGTACGGTCCGTTATTTTGGTGTCTAGTCCGTTGTCCGTTATAATCCTTTTTACGGACGCCTTTTGTCTGTAATTCTGGGGTTTGCAGGAAACTGCGATGACCCTTTTGAGAAGCCTCAGGGGTTTCACAGCAGTCACTGTTGAGGGCCCGCACACATTTATTTCAAGTGAGGAGGCTTCCACAGCTCCTCTTGGACTCGTCAATTAACCCCATTGTCATTCTGTCTGGCCGATTCTCTCATACAGAATGACAATGGGCCATGCTGCAGCTACAGATTGTGGTGTGTCTGTGCCTGCATTGTAGAGTCAGTGCCATAAATGCTGGGGAGGTTCCTGACTGACAAGCAACAGCAACAATATTTTGCTTTTACTCCGAAGGACAGCGATGGCTGCACAGCCTCTAGTTTGAGAGTTGATTTTGTAGAGTGTCATTCCAGCTCATTCCAGGAACCGAACTGTGCCCATTAATTCTTAACTCCCCGTTTCTGTATAGTTTTCACCTGCTTTCCCCACCTGTTTGTTGGGGCACCAACACCCACCAGATTGCCATGATGTTTGAATTAGTGTATGTCACCCAGGGTCAGACTGGCCATAGCGGGCACCGGGCGTTTCCCCAGTGTGCCGATAAGGTGGGGGGATGGTTTTGGGCCCCTGGGGGTCGTTAATATCGGTCCCCAGTAACAAAATCATCCTAAACGGATGTATGACGTTACAACGCATACTTTTACAACGCCTACCTTTACAACGCATTTTTTACACTGCAACATCCATTACAACGCACACCATTACAACGCATGCCATTACAACGAATTCTTTGAAACTACCTTTACAACGCATTCCACTACAACGCATACTACATTTACAACGCATACTACATTTACAACGCATACCATTACAACGCATTACATTACATTGCATGTAAGGTAAGTGTTGGAAAGTGTAGGGGTAAAAATTACTATTCTAACTCCAGGGGGTGCAACAGTAGGGTAAGTGTTGGATAGTGCAGGGGTAAAAATTACTATTCTAACTCCAGGGGGTGCAACAGTAGGGTAAGTGTTGGATAGTGTAAGGGTACTATGTGTTGTAATGCTATGCATTGTAATGATATGCGTTGTAATGACTGCGTTGTAATGGCATGCGATGTAGTGGTGTGCGTTGTAGTGTCATGCGTTGTAATGACTGCGTTGAAATGCATGCGTTGTAATGGATTTTGCGTTGTAAAAGTTTCGTTGTAATGGTAGTGCGTTGTAAAAGTTGCGTTGTAAAGGTTGTTCACCATCCGAAACGGCCCTCGTGAACTACTCGGCTGCACTCACCCTTAGCCTGGGGCCAGGCTGGCAGAGCAGTTTGTCAGGGTCGGTTTCTGTTCCCAGTCCGGCTCTGATGTCACCCTGCCATGTATAGCTTCCTGACGGTTAGCTGAGCTGACATTTTTTTACTTCTTCTTTGTTGTTGGTGGCACCTATACCCTCCTTTTCAGCACACTGGCTCAAACTATGCCTAGGGCACCAGGCAGGAATGCCTAAGGTTTAGGAGACACACAAACCATGAACTTAAAAAACAAGTGAATACAATATAACTAGCCTGTATTTCAAATTAATTAAAAAAAATATTTAAAAAGTACACTTTTAACCTATTAGTTTAACCCCTTCCACGCTCATGACGAGCTGGGCTCGTCATGCAGTAGCCTCCTCGCACGCTCATGACGAGCCCAGCTCGTCATGAACCAATAAGGATCACGAAATCCCAGCACAGCAGGGGAATTCCCATAGCATCCAAGAGGTTAAGAGAAAGGTACTATTTTTAGGCAAATTCGAACAGTGGCTGTGACTTTGTGCCATCCCTCACACTGAAGGGTGCAATGATAAAGTGGGTTGACCTCGTGGAGAAGTGTGGCTCACTGGTTAGAGGAGGCAGACCTGAAAGCAGAGGTCAGCCCGGGACCAGGGTTCAATTCCCGGCTCGGCGGGGTCTTGAGTCCTAAAATGTCCATGGACTCGACAATTCTCGCTCCGGTGCCTACTCGATTCACGGTTCACACTCTGCGACTCTGGGCAATAGCTTGCTTAATCTCCACAACGGCCCCTCGCGGCGGGATGCCTGGCTTTCACCTTGCGGATACCCTGCCGGGGTTATCTCACAGGGGAATACCAGGACGGGTTCCCTAAGCAAGCGCTTAGAAACCGCTCGGTGATTTGCGCTATATAAATTCCTGTACATTTACATTTACATTTACCTATAGCCTATTGCTGTATGCTGTGGTGGGCTGAAGCAAAGTGTAAATTTAACAATTTACAATTTAACAGGCCAATGAATGATGCTGGCTCGCCAAAGTCCCCTCTATGTATTTATACTACTGCGCAACGTCCTCTGATGTGTTCTTAAAACGTAGATATTTTTACCCGGAGTTTTGTCCTGAATTTTGACCTTGTGTCCTCAGTTTTTGTCCTGAACTTTGGCCTTTTGTCCTTAATTTGTACACTCACCATCCTGAATTTGCATGCATGATAGGTGGTCACCCGAGTTAAATCAAATGTTCTTAAAATAGCATAAACCTCAATTAAATATACGCGCACACGCCCACATATGCAATAAAAGGTGGCTTCTTTGATTCCCGCCAAAGACTATATTCTTCTGTCTAGAATCACTTGACTAATCTTTCTGCTCACTAGGTCGAATTGCTACTAGCCTCACCAAGATTCACAAGTTTCATTTGTGGTGTGTGTGATTTCATATGAAAGATATATAGAATACTTAACAACGGCACTTAGTCTATTTCTAAGTGTTCACGATGTTCGACATGGGGAAGTGATCTGCACACGATCACACAATATGGCCATGCACGTAAGGCAGATGTAAAACCCTTATTTCTCGCCGCTGGACCTCATCTCGTCCCATACCACAAACACAGGTAATTTTCTAAAACCCTTAAAGAAAATACCTGTAAAAAAGTATCTGCATAAACGTTTAAAATATCAAGCACAATGCCTAGCATGTGCACGACAACCTTCCAGATTCAGCCATTATAATCGGAAAGAATATGTGCGAAATGGATAAAAATAGTCATTTGAAACGATTAAATATTAAACTGATCCCTCCCTACAAATCCCTGCTGTACTTTAGGAAAATAGGCGTGCTGCTCCCTCTTCTGGTAGCATGAAAGAATCACCAGCCGGGGCGCTCATAATAGCCGCAGGGAGCACACTTTGAATGACATAGGGGCTTTATTTACAAGCCTTACAGGCGACGCATGGGGGAGTGTCTTGGCGGTTTCCATGCGCATTTGTACTGCCTTCGCCTTAGTACACTCACTGCACTGAATGCGCTGCAGAATAGGCAATTCGCAGGACATGTAAATTGTGCTCTGCGGCCGTTTGTAAAGTGTACTGCTACATATTGGGATGCTAGGCTAGGGTGACCAGAATTTTAAAGCCAAAAACCGGGACATTTCACAAAAATACAAGAAGGACTACAATTTTACCTCAAGCAATGAGAGCACTACTCAGCACAGAATTACAGAACAGGCAGTAAGAGCATACATAAAATGCAATTTTTAAGCCCAGTAGCTTGCCTGTTAATTAAATTGCTTTCTTGAAACAACTTCTAACTATCCCTTCTTTGTAAAACATAAAAAACACCTCCCACCGTTTTCAGTCGACCCTCTCTAAAAACGGGGACATGAGCTAAATTTCTTGAAATTTGCTGGGACAGCTGGTTAAAAACAGGGACAGTCCTGGCAAAACGGGTCACCCTATGCTAGGCACTAACCAAAAAATGGACAACACCGAAAATCGGACAGCATCAAGCATCAAGCTGTAAGAATGTCCATACTTTTTTCTAAAACAAAAACAAGTCGTTTTCCAGTCGTCAGGGGGACGTCATTTGTAGGGGGGGAAGACCAGAGAATGCTCGCCACCGTCTGGCACTCCCAGGTTACATAGGAAACAACTGGACCCCTTGTCCTCTGGAACGTAAAGTACAGTGAGGACAGAGTCGTTTTAACGTTTGGTAAGAGAGTGGGCTAATTCCATGCGTGGATCTCTCCTGGGTCAAATTCCCTCCTTGTAATGAATCTGCAGCACTCTGCGCTATTTCACCCGGTATGAATGTAGCGCCTCCGTGCCCGCCACTTTCCGACTACTCTGCCCTTTCACACTTTGACGTTTTCAAATCACGCAGCAGACTCTTTTTTTGTGCAAATGAGGCTGCGCACGCAGTGTGCCCTTTTTAGAGGGCAGCCACCTTAGTGCAGCATTCCGGCACTGTTGTGACCTACTATTGCCATTCCTTCTCCTTAGCTACACCGTCCCTGCTGCTCGGCCTGCACACTCCAACTGACACTCAGCTCATCGCAAGGCACCCATGCATTTTATGACATCACCAGGCACCCATGCATTCTATGACATCACCTAGCACTCCTGCACTCATCCTGGCTGAGCAGTACGGAAGCGGTAGATAAGGAAAGGAAATGGCAACAATTAAACACAACCCATACCCTTCCTTAGGGAAATTATAGGTTGGTAGTTTTAGTGTTGTAAGTACCATAGTGCAGGGTCGTAGGGTGGTGAGTACCCTAGTACAGAGTTGTAGGGTGGTGAGTACCCTAGTACAGTTGTAGGATGGTGAGTACCCTAGCACAGTGTTGTAGGGTGGTGAGTACCCTAGCACACAGTTGTAGGGTGGTGAGTACCCTAGTACAGTGTTGTAGGGTGGTGAGTACCCTAGTACAGTGTTGTAGGGTACCTCATTTGAGTGGTTGCTCTCTCCTGAGTGATGAGTTGTAGTGGGTGAAGTATGTTTCCCTAACATTTTTGTTGGGTCAGAGGTACAAGGATGTTGTGTTACGTCTTGCCCTCTCGTGTCTCAGAAAGCTTGTATATTTATGTTCCACAAGGAAGGGGGATGGGAAATATCTCAATGTATTTGTTGATTCAGGATGTGTTGATTACTTTAGGATTTATTATTTGTTTTGGGAATATTCTGTAAATTCTTTTAGTGATTTTAATACATGTATACTCTAGGAATGTTCCATCGATCATTCGCCAATTTAATGATTTGACAATATATTATATGCACATTTCCGTCTTTTGCATTATTTCTGCCTATAGTTTCCCTAAGGAAAGGGGATGTGTTGTGACTTAACTATTGCCATTCCTTCTCCTTAGCTACACCTGCCCCACTGCTCAGCCAGGATGAGTGCTGGAGGGCCTGTCGTGGATTGTGAAATCCCCGACCCCAACTCACAGGTTGGTGGGGATGTGCCAGTGTGACAAAGGGAAGGGTGCTTTGTTTGGAGTTGTTTTGTGTGATGGGTGATTGAGCGCCACATTTGGTGGTGCAATGCATGCAATGTTTTGGCAGGTGATGCTGTGGTTTTTATAATTTGGTCACCACAAGGAGGGGGTTTGAGTTGGCGACAGGTGTGTACCTGATTGAGAGCCTGGGGATTTGGATAGACCATAGATTAAATTTGATTGAGAGCCTTGTGGTTTTGGTGTATGGCTGGTGAGGCAGAGGTTGGAGCGGCCGCCTTCGTGTTGGGTTTGAGTGCAGTGGATGTGGTGGAACAGGCCTGAAAGAACATGCTGCGGGCCCTGTGTATGCCCCTCTAGTGGGTGTGGTTTTTGGAAGGACCCAGTGGTACACGGGGGCATGCTCAAGCACAGAGTCCGGGCAGACCACAGCCTACGCTGTTTATTATTATTTTTCTTTATTTATTTCTGCATTTGTAGAGCGCCTGGTTACACCAACTGGTGTGTCCCCGTGCTGTTGAGACAGTTTGCATCCTTCGGGAATTTGTGTCTTTCAGTCAAGTAATACTTCTTATTCTTGTATGTACAACCACGTTTTTAGTTTTTTTCAGAATGGTTTCTTCGATGGTTCCCCCCTAAGGGTCAGAGGAAGGGAAATCCATTTTTTGCTGCTAAGTACCTGAAGAAGCGTGCTCCCATTCGTGCCTTCCTAATCCTTGGGACTTTCACAAAATGTGTCCCCCGTGGATCTCAGTTGTCTTCCTGTCTCATAAGGAATCATAAGGTCATTGAGGTACAGTGGACACCTGCCATGCAAGATTTGATGCCCAGTGCACAGGGCCTTAAATGTGATTCGTTTCTGAATAGGTAGCCAATGTTTATTGCATTCTTTGAGGATGCTTTCCTTGGCAGATTTAAAAAAAGACGGGCTGCAGGGTTCTAGACAGATTGCAGCTTTTGGAGCTTTTTTGTTGGCACCAAGGTACAGCAAGTATCCATAATCTAACCTGGAACAGACAAGTGCATGGGTCAGGGTCTTTCTTGCAGCCAGAGTTAGGATGTCTAGGGTCTTGCTTAATATTCTTAGGATTCCAAAACATCTACCTGCAACCCTTTTGATTTGGGTCTCAAACGATAATCTATGGTCTATCCAAATCCCCAGGTTCTTCACCTCCGATCTTGGGGTGGAAATCTGACCTAAGCTCGCTGACCACCAAGCCGATGACAAGATAGATGGTGTGCTTCCGACTATCAGTATTTCCGTCGTGTTGCTGTTAAGTCTTAGACAATTATCTGTCATCCATCCCGCTAATTCTTTCAGGCAGTCCGCAAAGCTACTGGCCGCTAGTGCAGATTGTTGGGTTAAGGTGACCACAAGCTGTGTGTCATCTGCGTATGACACTATCGAGACACCATGTTTCTCCACTATTTCGGCCAGGGGGGCGATGTATAAATTAAACTGCGTTGGGCTCAATATTGAACCCTGTGGAACTTCTTGTGTTAACTTGATGTGTTTGGAGGTGTGTGTGGCTTGTGACACCTGAAAGCTTCGCCCATGCAGGTAAGAAGACATCCAATTCAGGGCCGCCCCATCCACACCCCCCTTCTGAGTCTGTGCACTAACACCTCACGTGACACCGTATCGAATGCTGCGCTGAGGTCTAGAAGAACGAGCGCAGTTGTCAGACCTTCGTCCACTCTCTTCCATACTGACTTTGTGGCATAGAGCAGTGCTGTCAGTTGAATAGGATGATCTAAAACCAGATTGTGTTGGATGCAGTAGGTCATGTGTCTTCATGTGAGCCCCTAACTGTATATTGACCACTTTTTCAGCTATTTTTGAGAAATAAGGGAGTAGTGAGACTGGACGCAGATTTTCCATTACGTTCCTATCAGCTGTCTGCTATTTTTTAAGTGGGCGGACAATGGCTTGTCTCCATATAGCAGGTACCTTCTCTTCTTTGAAGGACATTTCTAACAGCTGCTGGATATAGGGTAGTATTGTACCTAGTCCAGCACAAATGACCTTAGGTGTGGCTGGGTAAAGTGGTGATTCCGATGTTATGCTCCGTACTATCCTTTCCAGCTCTTCTAGGGAAGGAGAAGTAAACTGGGAGATATTGTTTCCCATACTGTTTCCCCCAACTCCTTCATTTGTTCCTTGTAGTTTAGGTGTCCATTGCGTGCGCTGTCCAGAAAAGTGTCATCGACTTTAGAGACCTTTTCTGCGAAGAATTCCGTGATTTTATTGCAAGATTCTTCTGAACAAGGGGCAGGTGCTACTGTTCTGTCTAATGAGGATAGTTCTTTGAAAATGCCGAACAATTCCTTAGAGGAATTATCCGCTGTTTCAATCCTCTCCGTGAAATATGCAGCTCGTGTTTTCTTTAGGAGTGCGTGGTACTGTCTCAGCTTTAGCTTATATATCGTTTTATCAGAGTCTAAGAAGCCCTTCCTCCACTTACAGGGTGCACTGAAGTTTCCTGGAAGTGGTGCATATTTTGGCCTTTTGAGAACGGTTGTTGATTGTTCCTGAGACGGAACCCATTTCCCTGCATGCCGTATGGTGCAAACAGAGCAGTGGCTCTGAGCCGAGCGGATGGTCCTGGAGTGTTCCTGTTGGTTGGATGGCATGCCCTGGCGGCAGCGAAAGGATTGGCCATGAGCAATGGCTTGAGGGCAGGTTAAGGGCCATTTTGGCACAATGGGTCTCCCTTGCAAGGGTTCCAGTGCCAACTCCCAGATTGCGAATTTGGGTTTTGGGGCACATAACACTCGGTTTGCTGTAGTGAAATGGAGGGATTTGGCTGTCTCCACTCGGTGTAAAGGAGCTGGTTGACTGGCTGCCAGGCCCTCATGATAGGGAGCCTATTTGGAGCCCTGGGCATAAGCAACGGGCCCCTTTTTGAGCAGATGAAGCATCTGGCTGGGCGACCAGGGGCTGCAGTTGATTGGGGCAGGTACTTGCCTTTTAATTTGCACACAGCTTTTTATTTGGTGATGCCAACGAGGCGTGCACCGGTCGAGTGGGTGCGCACTGCTCTTTGCCACACACACTGAGCCCGGTTGTGTATGTGGTGGGCCCGCAAATTAACAAAGTTCGTGTTGGCTGAGGTTTGTGTGGGGTTTTGATTGGGGGCTGTCCATTGTGGGGTAATGGAATACAATGCCGTGCAAGGGTCTCCTGCTCCTCCAACTGAAGTTATCAAGCCCTGCCGCTGTACTTTCTGTCGTTCGGCTGGTATAGCGGTAACCGGAGACAACAGCGGACACCCCGCTGTGGGTGATTCGGCATGTTTCCTTCCCGGGGGCCACCAGGACCATTTCAGGAATGCTTCATACATTCAAATAATTGAGATTTGCCCGTGCCTTCGGCTTTGCTGCCATATTGGCTCAACGTCTTCTTGGGGCAGTTTTGGTGCTTGTGTGCTCTGCCATTTTAGTGGTGGCCCACCCCGGCGACAGTTTGGCTACCCGAGGGTGATGAGGAACAGCACCGAGCCGGGCACAGAAGTATCGGTTGGTACAGCGACTTTGCACAGCACTGCTACCCCTCCTTCTCTTAGGTGCATACTGTTGGGAGGCTTGCTCCCCTCAATGAAGGGAGGGCAACTCACTGCACTTAATCCGGCGCACACCACAGACACTTGGGGAGAGCCTCACTCCTTGATAACACTAGCAAAGTCACCTCAATAGCAGTCAAATACGGCAGCGTGACTTCGTGTGCGGGGTGTCGTGTGTACCAATATATTATGGTTTGAAGACCTCCTGCTGGCTTATCTTGAGCCCCAACGATTTTCAGGCACCAGTGAAAAGGTCAAGAGAACACCAGAGATTTATCTTCTTCCTAGAGAGATCGGAGGATTGCCTAGAGGAAGCTTTGGTGCATGTAAGGTAGCACAGTAGGTTAACACGACTGCTGCAAAGAACGTGTACCATGTAGATCGCAGGTGTATATAATGGGAATAGATCAATGGGTAACTCCTCTAGTCTGAGCGATCCTTTTGTACGACAGTAAGAACTTAAAATCTATAAGCCTTGCATAAACGGTGGGCTATTATTTGTCACCAGGAGCTACACGCAAACTACAAAGTATAAATTAGAGCGTGATTAATTTTCCCAAGTCTTGCAAAGGGCGCTTTAGTAGGGTATGACGACCCAGTGGCAAGGGGCAGCGCTGTGCAGCAGGCATGTTAACTGTTGGAGCTAGCAGGATAACTCTAGCATGACCCTGCAGATGGCAACACAGGTATCTATTGCGTCAGAGGGCCCCTCCCGCACTGTGCATGATGTGCACCGGCTGGGGGCAGACATGAGAGTGTGTACGCAAAAACAAAGAACTGAACACTCCACGACATCCCAGGATTAGCCTCACACAGGACAGCGCGACTGCAATTTACAAGCATTACACACTTGTACTTCTTTGCGACTGACCAGTGCAGATAATTATTATTTGGTAGATTCTGAGTGCTGCATGTGTAGCCAAACCACGCTTTAGAAATGCGACAAGCATTAGCTCTCGGTCGGGACACATATATGGGTCTAGTGGCTTTGTGGGCTATGGCATCTACTGTGGGGGGCCTGGTGTGACCTCAGGGTCTCAGGTTCACATCATGGAGGGCCTACTCAGTCTTTCATCCTCAGGGGGTTGATAAAATGAGTACCACTGAGTTGCTATCAAGACACATCGGTATTAAGTGCCAAGATACCCTTCGGGTGACCGTGTGCACAAATACACGCTATGACTACCACTGCCAAGCGCACTACTTTTAGGCTTATAGCTAGCTACTCTAATTGGCCACCTTACCTCATTGAGTGTTAAGGACCACAAGCACATATAGACAATTGCATCAGCCAGTCACAGCGCAGAGATAACTAAGCACGGTCTGAAACACTAGTTAAAACATGTTATTGTTGTAATTTTTACACTGGAGTTTAAACAGCATCAGCAGTGAACAATCTCTTGCCCCACGGGCCCACCACATACACAGAAGTGCATCCTAGGTAAGGGCATTAATGGCCTCTCTCAGAAAGCATCAAGCAAGTCAAAATGGAAAATTAAAGGAATAGGCCAAGCTCACAAAATGAAAACACAAGAAGCAGCACATAGCCCGAAATGACAAAATGTCAGAGGTACACTGACTTCCTGTCTTTACGCAAACAATATGTTGCCTTCTGGGATCCGTAGTGGCACTGGAACATGGTACGTACGCCTTAAAGCAGAGCATGCAAAACAGACGTACCTGGGGCCTTCAGCTCTAAGTACTGTAATGAAATGAAATGAAATGAAATGAATTCGTACTTGTATAGCGCACTTATACCCTGAGGTGTCTGGGCGCTGTACGCATACCGCAGTGGAACCCTTCCTGGCTTTTCCCTGTGAAATGCCCACTCCTGGGCACCCCCAAGGCGAAGCCAGGCATCCCAGCGCTGTTGGGGCCGTTGTGGAGATTAAGCAAGCTATTGCCCAGAGTTGCAGAGTGGGACCCATGATTAGCGTAGGCACAGAGGCGAGAATGATCAGGTCCGAGGAAATTGAGCCCAAGACCCGCAGAGGCGGGAATTGAACCCTGGTCTCGGGCCAGGCCTCTGCATCAGGGTCTGCCGCTCTAACCATTGAGCCACACTTCTCCACGAGAGTACTGGTGCTACAATATCAATAAGGATAGGCAGAGCCAATACGTTCGGCATTTCGCATAGCTGCAGGGCCTCAGGCCAATAGTGAATGCCCATCTTGATTCAGAAGTAACGGCAGGAAATCTATAATAAGGCCTTAGGCATCTGAAAGTGACTAGATGACTCGCTAAAGTCAGGTGCAACTGCTTGAAATCATCACCAAAATGCAGTAGTACAAATTGTTGCAATGGTCTTTCTTGAGGCATGTGCAAGTGCTTTAATTGAGCCAGATGGAATGGCCAGGATAACTGCAGTGACATGAAGCTGTAGCTCAGAGGCGAAGTCTTCGGCATTTGGGTCACAGGCACCCGTAAGGTAGGGTTCAAGTCACAGCAGTGGTGGTAAGGTCATCCTATAAATAGCGGGCGGCAAGACGCCACCAGCAGGATGCTCAAGCCCCCAGGCACCTGCAGCAGTGAGTGATGCTTCCTGAGTGCCTAGGATATGATGGTTAAATAGCATTCCCCACCCCAGGCCCACTTGGCTTTCAGCAGATTGGCCATATGCGCAAGCAGGTTAATTGTGATTTCTGCGCAGTGTAGGTAGAATAAAATGTAAATTACCAATAAGGACAAGGTTACCAGAAAATATCCAGAGAACAAGGCAGGTCTTTAATTATGGTGGGGTACAATTAATTCTTGGGCTACGTAATCGAACTAGGTCTACTTGGTAGATTCAACAGCCATGGTCACAGCTGGTTTGCACGTAGTGTGGGACCACCCACGTTTGAGGGCAGATGGGACCAATTGCTATGCAGATGCGTGACACAAAATGGAACAGTGGGCGTGACTTGCTGACCACGCAGTCTTACTAGGGCCTTCATGGCTAATTAGTCAGAAACTTGTAGCAGTGAGTGTAGCTTGCCCTCATTGCAGTTGTCAGGAGAGTTACAATACCATTTGCAGGTTACACTGGGCTTGCTACCAGCGGCCTACTTGTGTGAGCAGTTTAACTGGCATTGTTAAAAGGGCATACAAGGGGTATGGCATAACACACAAGGTTACTAGAAATTAAATCTGGGATCAGCAATTCACACACATGAATTAAAAAAAAGAAATCTGGTTAAAGATTCCATTCCAGTTTCGGCCAGTGAAAACGAGGACAAGCAAGGAAAACCATCCATTTTTCACTGCGTCAATTAATAACTGATTCACACCAGGCAGTATTTAGTTATACATGTGCTGGAATAAATAACCGATGGATATCAACACTGCCACATGTTCACAAGTTGGATCACAACATCACCATCATCTCCCAAGGCCACTGGCAGTATGTGATGCAGCAGCACTTTCACAGAAATATGGGCCTGCATCCTTAACCATTCAAATACTTTTTCCTTTCTGGCCCACACTAAGAGGACCATGCCCTGACTCCAACTCTTGGTGTGGCGGATAGTCGAGCCTTTAACATGTTTATTCTCATGGTGGATTCAATTCAGGTAGCCACTTCAAGGGTGTCCGCACGCTAACAGCAGATAACGTACGGACTGTTAGCCCCTCCTTAGTACGGCCTTGTCTTCATTTGTACCCTCCCATGGCGACTGGCCCCTTTACTTCGGTTGGTTCACTGGACCTGTTATTTAGTCTGTAAGCACTATTTACTTTATTGAGTTTCTCTTACTGCACGCCGGACATGCGCTGCTTCAGCTGAAACCGCTTGTGTTTTTTAAAGCAGCACGTCCGCCCCTGTAACACGGGTCCCTGCTTTCAATCACTTTACCCCGGCATTATCTTTTGTCTGTTTCAACCTACCCCCCAAGTAAAATTTTTTTAGAAGTGATTAGCGAATTAAGTCATGTGAATTCCAGGTAGCACATAATCCTGTGCTAATGGCTGAAGCTGACAACAGCACATCTGTGTTACATGTAATCTGTACTAAAGCCACCTGACAGGTTGTTCTCCAAATCCTATTTTATTAACACCACCACCACCAATACCACCGCCACCAATACCTCCACCACAAATACAACTACCTCCACCACCAAAACCACTACCTCCACCAATATCACCAGCTCCACCAATACCACCAGCTCCACCAATACCACCACTGCCAAAACCACCACCACCAATACCACCACCACTGCCAATACCACCACCACCAATGCCACCACCACCAATACCACTACCAACAACGCCAATGCCACCACCAATACCACCACCACCAATATCACCACCATCAATAACACCAGCACCACCAATACCACCACCACCGGCAATACCACCACCGCCACCAATACCACCACTGCCACCACCAATACCACCAGCCCCACCAACACCACCACCATCAAAACAGCCCCCATCAATACCACTACCTCCACAAATACCACCACTCCCATCACTACCACCACCACCATCACCAATACCAGTGCCATACCACCACCACCAATACCACCACCACCACCAATACCACCACCTCAGTGCCTCTCACTCATTAGTAATAGCAGGGGCACTGTACGAGGCCGGAGCTGCAGCCGAGACCATCCCTCCCTCAATGCCTGCCATAAAGCACAGCCTGCCCTGCACCAAGAGGTGATGCCGGGGCCCTACTAAAGTTGGATTGTTATTTATTAGGCCAAAGATAGCAATTACAATACTTATTTTATTTTTTATTTATTTATTTTATTTTAAGAGTTTTATATATCGCTGGCTAGACCCGGAGGTATCAGAGCGCTTTACATGAGAATCAACAATGTAACAGAACAAGTTCAACAAATTACACAATACATCAAAAAATAGGCAATACAGAGAGAGGGGTAGTGGAGGCGGCAGGGGAGGTGAGAAAGGGAGGATAAGGGAAGAGACAATAAGGAGAGACTAAAAGAAGTCTGTCTAAATACCGACTGGGTAGGTGACTACCAAGGAGGGAATCCACGGCCCATCTCCCTATGGCTAAACCAGGTAGCTCCATCGGGCATCAGACAAAATAGTTCAGTCTCAATACATTGAGAGAGGAGAGAAGGAGAGACATAACTAGAGGGAGGATGCGGGAGGAGACGACAGGAGAGACGAAGGGAAGTGCAACAATGTGGTTCAACAATACAACAGAAAAAAAGATCGACAATTACACATTACATCTGACAATCGGCAATACATTAGGAGAGGAGAGAAAGGAGAGATAAAAGTAGTGGGGGGGTAGGGGAGGTGAGAAAGTGAGGATAAGGGAAGAGACAACCGTAGAGACTAAAGGAAGTCTGTCTAAAGACCGACTGGGTAGGTGACGACCAAGGAGGGAATCCATGCCCCATCTCCCCTATAGCTAAACCAGGTAGCTCCATCGGGCATCAGACAAAATAGTTCGGTCTCATGTGTCGAGGGAAGAGGTTCACTGAGAAACAGGGTGGGGACAAGGCGCAGGGGCAGGAAATGGCAGAGGAGAGAAGGAGAGACATAAAATAGGGGGAGGATGTGGGAGGAGAGGACAGAGAGACGAAAGGAAGTGGAACAATGTGGTTCAACAATATAACAGAAAAAGATCAACAATTACACATTACATCAAACAATCAGCAATACATTAGGAGATGAGAGAAAGGAGAGAGAAAAGTAGTGGGGGTTAGGGGAGGTGAGAAAGTGAGGATAAGGGAAGAGACAATAAGGAAAGAGGAAAAGAAGTCTGTCTAAAGACCGACTGGGTAGGTGACGACCAAGGAGGGAATCCACGGTCCATCTGCCCTATAGCTAAACCAGGTAGCTCCATCGGGCATCAGACAAAATAGTTCGGTCTCAAGTGTCGAGGGAAGAGGTTCACTGAGAAACAGGGTGGGGACAAGGGGCGGGGGCAGGTGATGGCAGAGGACAGAAACTGGAAAGAGTAGGAGGGGAGAGGGTTGGGGGAAGAGAGAGGGGGGAGATAAGGTCATGAGAGACGCGGGAGCGTTTGCCCGAAGTCCGGCTAGGTAGGTGATAGTCAAAAGAGGGAGCCCAAAGTTAATCTCCCCTATGGTTTGCGAGGTAGCTCCATGGTCAGTCACAGTGTCTAAACCAGGTCTTCAACACACCTGGCTAGCATCTAGTAACTGGTGCTCTTCAGATGTTTAGAAAGCAGGTGAGCAGAACATCTCACCACTTTTAGTGCTTGACAGCTAAAGAAAGGTGAGCCTGTAGTTAGCTTTTACCCTGGGGTCCAATTTTGACTTCTTTAAAAGTGGTTACGCAATGCCACACTGCACACTCAAATCACGGAGAGGGCAGGAAATAGCTCTCCTCCCGCTCTTCCTCCTGAGCCGCAACAGTGTAATCACAGAGCGAAAGGTGATGGAGCGCTTTGTTAGTGTTTATAGCTCGGATCATATGTAACTCTCACTTCACACTTTGTGTCTGTGTAATTTACAACACTTACACATATTCTGCACTGAACTATTTATCACTACTTTGAAGACGTCGCCGGCCGGTCTCTTCCTCCGATATTTACAATCTAACAAGCGGTCGAGAAGGCCATTTATTGCAATGCAATAGGTCTCGCATTTGTGAAAGTTTAAGCTATTAGTATTGTAAATGACAATGCCTTTTATTTATGTTTTAAAACCCAAAACATAAAAAAAAGGCATTGTCATTTACAATACCAATAGCTCAAAGCCGCATGAATGGAGACCTATTGCATTGCAAATGCTTGTTTTTTTAAATCCAAGCATTTAGCCCGCTCCGTGGATTAGATTTAGACCTTCTATTATGCACAAACAATGGTTCTGTGCAACCCACGTTCGTTTATATACCAGCCAACGCATAAACTTTACTTGATCTAAAGTATCATACACATTTCATTGCATTATTCAGTTTTTATCAAATCGATGTTAAAGTGCTAATGCGCACCCAAAATTTTCCAAATAACCCTTTTTCTAGCTCAATCTGAACTAATAATGGTAGAACCCAATGCTGATGCCGCTGAAAACTGAGAACACAGTCGAGCCCAAAGTTTGAGAGAGGCTGCGTTCTTAGGTCTTGCCTACAGCTTTACAAGTCATTCCAGCATCATGTTTTCTAAAGAAATGATACAAGTACATATGCAGATACCACGGAATCTTTCTGCCAGCCCTCTTCATCCTTTGCTCTCTTAAAGTGTTGTTCACATTCGCTTCTGCCCAGAGCAGCACACAGAATAGGGCAATGAGTGAGGCCACTGCATCCACTGCGTCTCTTGCACTGTGACGCAATTTTGCCTAAACACGTCTGCAGACACTATAATTGGAGTGCACTTCAGTGCGAGGGGTACTCCATCTGGGTTGCTGGACCGCTCTTTTAGTTTGATATTTTTGTATATTTATTTTACAATAATGCATATGTTTAAAACAGGATCACACTTCCCAATGCCAGCCCTGTTGGCTTTGTCAAAACATGTTTGATACGTTAACACTCATGCAGCTGTAGCACAAGAGTGCTAATCTTTCTGTTTTCACAATGGATCCGAGTCGGTCAACCATATTGCAGAACCTTATCAGTTTGGGTTCTTTTAACTCACTCTGAGCAGCTGCTGAGATCATCGCGAAGAGGTGCACTCATAACAAAGCACAAGGTGTACCTTTACTTAATGGCACACCATGAGTCAAAGTCTCTTATTACCTTTGATAGCTAGGCAGGCATAAAATTCTGAGGACTTTTCTGTCATAATAGTTATTCCTTGATCATAGGGTCTGTCCTATTCGTAGCCTGTGAGTATCCTACTATCTATGGGATAAGAAAGTGCTTCTCAAAGGTAGTCAATGCAGAGTTTTGCATGGTTGGTACTGAGCATGGATCATGACCCAGCAAAGAAGTGGTAGAGCAAATTTCCCCAGTTTGCAAATTAAACACATTTAATTGAAAAGTACAAATTTCAGTGCTGAATAACACATGAATAATAAATGCTAAATTTTTAGTTGGTAAGTGCATTTAGGCATTATAAGCAAACACACAAATTAACATATCGTAATGAATCGAGTTAGCCTAACTGCTGATGTCAATTTAAATGTCGACTTTACACTTTTTTTTTCTTCGGAGTTTAATATAGAGCAAACTTGACATGTGTACCAGTTGCATTAAAGATGGACACATTAATATTTTTTGTTAGGTCCAGGGTAGATTAAGTGATTAGCCCAGAATCACGTGATGTTGAACGTCCCTTGCCGAGACTCTAACCTGGTTCCCCAGCTTTGAGGTTGACGCTCTCTCCATTAGGCTACATCCTCCTCCCAAGGGATAGGGATAAGAGGCCTGTTTTCGCATTTAAACTCTTATTTTGCACAAGATGTTTTTCTCTTTCCACTGCAAATGCTATAATTTTCCAGAAGCCATCTGTTAGCTAGTAAATAGGCCTTTGTTATGTATTAGACAACTGATATTGATCTTCTCACTGGGAGGAGAGGAGATGGCAGGAAATGCGACTTGTGGAAAGATTTGTCTGATCCACAAGATCTGTTCAGAGTAACAAACCAAGGACATGGTTGCACAGCACATTGTGAAGACGTGAGAAACAAGAGAGTTTACCGGCACCCAGAGTTTGCAGAAGACTGGTTCACAGGACCGGGGAATGAGAGAATTGCTGCCATTAATGTTTTGATCTAAATATATTAACATATTTCCTAGACTAGGAGGAGAGATCTTCGGAGAGCTTGCTGCAGAACTTCGGAGGCAGATCTTAGAAATAACTGCTTTCAGCCAAGAATATCCTTCCAGCCTCTGCAATCTATACTGCTTGCGTGCTAAGGCTTCCTGCCTAAGCATTCCTATTCTCTCACAAGATCCTTTCATATGGGTTTCTGTAACTAACACCTTACCTTGCTTATTGAAGATAATTTCCCTTTTTAGTTTACATTAGGGATTATCCTATATGGAACATGCTTGCTGCATTTCTTCTTTCCTTTTTGTATTTCTTATCAATATGGTATTTTATGATGTCTTGAAATATAAGACTTATACATTATTTGAATCTGTAATAATTCTTACTGAATTAATAATTGATTTAGAATTAATTTGTAAATAAACCCTTTAAAATCACACTAAATCACATTGTCGATTCTTGTGAAGCCCATATTGAACTTCACTGTTCGTGAAAACTGATGGAAATGATAGCTCCTTATCTCTCCTTGTCAACTAACAAAGATCCATACCACCAATGGTGGGGGATATTTGATGATTATACTTGATGATTAAGATATAAGAATTCCCGCTCGGGCGGAAGCTTAGAGTAATTTGTTCCATGTACTGAAATGTATATCTTTGCCTCTAGATGAGGGGTAGGCGAGAGGATGTAAGGAATATGGAAGTCCCTAAGGACTAAGATTAACACTCAAGACAAAGGTAGCTTTATACTACACCCAAACCCTGGATGTCTTCTATTCCTTACCTATGTATATATTCTACAGCAGGTAAGAAAAATATGCGATAAGTAAATAAGAAATATTTCTCATGACCTCATTGAAAAGCTGTGTTGCAGAGGCCATAAAAATGAAGAATGACACTCTAAAGAAAGAAAATAAAGAATTCGTAATAACCATTTTCCCATTTATTATTAGATTGGCAGTGATGAAGTACAGATAATAAAGAATGCCTTAATGACTAAAATATGGTATAAACCCTAAAGTTAACCCTAAACAATATACTTTCTCTACTCATAATGTTAAAACTGCCAGACGTTTCTCACTTTACATCTATCTCTACAACTACCTCTGCTTCTCTATCTCTATGCCTACCTCTAACACCTTTCACTACTCGGAAACCTGTCTCTATGTCTACCACTATAGATATAAATATCTGACCCTTTTAAAATCAATGTCATTTTAAAGATTTGGAAACTTACAGGTCTTGAGAATACCACTGATCCTGCTCCGATAAAAAGTTACTGGACTTTCAATGCAGGAGAACATATTAGTAATAGTGTAGGATTTGATCAACCTGGCAACAGCCAGCTTGGACCTGTTGCACTTAGGGCATGTGACTGAGAAAAACAAAACAATGGTGCTGGGTGGAGTATTTAACTGAATCTCAGTCACTTGTAAATGCTCAGGCTACATTCCAGTCCATTGTTTCTTCGCACTCAAGGCCCCCTTAGACAAGAATCAGTCATATGCATATGAGCCTTGGTTCCGAAGTGTAAGGGATATGTCCAGATATGGGTCCGCGTTCACTGTGCCATTACAATCAATCTTACCCCACTGATGAGGCCAAAGTTAAAAAATCAACAACAAAAAGGTATTAAAATAAGGATGAGACACAACATGCCCAAATGTGTTGATTGTGTTCCTGCCTGGCTGAAATGTACCTTCTTGTGCAGGTTCAAGGTGAATTTACTTATGATTGGTCTCAGTTTTCAGTGGCATAGTAAGTAAAAAACAATAAACTACAATGTGGCCTCAAGTACTTACCAATGGTAGAGAATAATTCAAGGATTCTACCAATCACAATTTTATATTTTTTAAAAGCTGAAGAGAAACATCAGGAAAACAGATAGAAAATAGAAGGAAATGAAGCACAGGCACCCCATGAAACTGAACACATAAAATACTCACTAATCCTTATTTACTTTGCACGTTACCATAATTTCCAACACCCAGATACAATCATCAGAGCTGCATAACATCTCCTTTCCTGAAAATAAAATCTATTGATTGGACACTTGCCTCCAGGCTTTTAAATAGGGGTGGGCAATGCATTCCATTCCACTGGCAGAGTTTGCGTAATTTTGGCCATTCCGCAGTATGCATGTAGTGCAGAGTTCTAGCCAAATTCTGCTGGTATGTCGGATGATGGACTTTTTTCTTGCACGCAGCTTGCCAACAGTAAGTTGGTGAGGAAGAATTGGTGACCCCTAGCGTTTTTTTCGGGTGCTAGGACGGCACTTCGCAAGATTTTCCCAAGCAGGTAGTTGCGGGCAGGTACGACCGTTCACAGTGAGAAAGCTGCCCACCGAGTAGAAAATCTACTCCAGTGGCAGCCTAAGCAACTCGAGAAGCAATGCCCTCAGGTTCACTGTGTGGTGTAGTTCATGCTGATTTCTTTCAGCGTGGAACAAGCTCCCGACGATAAAAATCAGCAAGAGCAGCGTGATGTGCCAGTTTCTGCCCAATCTCACAGAGTTTTTATTTAACTTCACCGAATACCAGAGTGAAACTCCACGGGTTCTGCCCACCTCTACTTTTAAGCGGGTCGGTACCAAACCTTCTTGGTCCTAGAACAGCTTCATATTTCTTTTATCCCAATCAGTATCCACTGGCACCTTTTAAAATGTATACGGTTATTCTGAGTGGAGGGTAATATTAATATTGATGTACCCAAAATTAAGTAACCAGGCTGCCAGTCCTATTGATGGCAAGTTTATTTGACCTATTTGCCCTTTTGAAAGACCACAGAAGGTGCAGCACGCCTGTAAACTAGCCCTGTTTTAGCCAGGTCTGGATAATAAGAATCACCTAATTTTCGTGTTTTGTTAATTGCGAGAAGGCCTTTCTAATAATGAAGAGGAAGAGAGCCACTTGAAAGAGACTGCAGAGAGCACATATGCTCCCTACTCAAAATACATTTAAGATTATTCCTATAAGTCTAGGAAGTTGACATTCTTGTGCTAAAATCAGATATTTCTCTTCACTGCTATCTGAAGCAGGGCATGGTCATTAATACATATAGTAACTGTGTGGCAAGTATTTAGGGTTATGGTCTTTGTTGTCCGAGATGCATAGTTCACAGTAAGTGCACTATTCAAAGACTATTATTTATTTAAAAATGATGGTGGCGAGGAATGCATAGGCTGCAGGGATCAATGCAATTAATAATAGAGTGGCATAATTTCACGGATTTGGACGAAGATGTTGGAAGTACACTCATACAGAAACTATGCAGATTTCTATGTTTAAAATTAGTGAGACATCACGTCCAGCAGCAGTACATAAAGAAACAGTGGCAATGGTGTTGTCGTTTCGTAATTAACCTTGATGGGTTTCATCTGTGCCCGCTTTGTGAATGTGTTAAACTGTGGCTCCAGCTATTCTGTTAATCTTTTCTTTGCTAGTGGTTGTTATTTTGTTCACAACGACAGAAAATTGTTTACCACAGAACTTTTGGGATGTATATGCTGCTGGAGCTAGAATAATGGGGATCAGGAGAAAACCATGTATCCATCCACAGGTTCAAGGACAGCAGCAGATGTGGGAAACTAAGCACCCAGCACAAAAGTCCACCGTAAGCCTAGGATGTTAGTAGGCTAACATATGACCATTCCAAATCAAGTGTAACAGATATAAGCAGGCATGGATACTTTGCTCACCGTTCCACAGGAATGAAGCTATACCTCACTGGCAAGGCCTAAGTAGGCTGAAACTTGTCTGAGACTGCATATGTTCTCTAATGGAGGGGATCAGGTGCAGTATTTTGGCTGGCCACTTCGTACTGGAGCATGGCCAAGACTGATTTGCAAATGGTTGGTTTCTATCTCAAGTGGAATAGTGGGCTGTAAGAAGCTGAATTATTTATTGGTTGAGGGAGTGGAAACCCTATTTAAGCAACAACCACAGTCCTTGTCAGGGTGAACCATAAAAGTCAATAAATTAACCTGTGCCTAACCGTCTGGCAAGCTAGGCTTCGCTCCGAGGCAATATGTGAAGCACACAACCATAACAAAGTGAAAACACAATACAAGAAAACTTCCACACAAATTTAGAACAATAGAGAACAATTAAATAAACAAAATAATACCAGAGAAACAAAAATGTAATCAGTTGATTTGGGGATATGCAATATTAAAGGTTTCAGTAGATATAGCGCCTAAAAGCGCAAAGTGCCAATCGCAGTCATTCGGCCGTGCTAGGCAGGGGAAAGTCACAAGTAAAGGCCACCTGCAATGGAGGACGGGTAGCGGTCGGATTCGGGGACCAGGTTAGTCCGGTTGAAACAGTTACCTTCTCAAAGTCGCAGTGGAGGAGGCCTTGAGGAGCACAGACAGCATTGGTGATGGTCGCCGATGTAGTGCAAAGAGCAGCCAGATAGGTGTAAGCTGTCATCGCTGCAGGACAAAGAGCTAGTTGGGCGTCGCCGTTGCTGGAGCTTTGCATTGGTGGTCACTGCGGGCTGTCACTGTATCACAGTGTGCAAATCTAATTTTACCGGTCGTTGCTGGTGGTCGCTGTAGCGCAGTCAGGTCCACTGAAGCTTTTTGTCTGTGGTCATCGCGAGCAGCAGAGTCCAGGGGCAAACGGGTCCATTCCTGGTTGCGCGGGGCCCAAATGTCAGGATATTACCTTTTCATGTAGAGAAGTGCCCTCTGATTCCAACCAAGGTTCCAGTACCGGGGAGGCACCTCTTGAGGATCAGGAACACACCCTAGCAGAGGGCATTAGGGTTTAGACAGGTCCATTTGCAGCAGGTCAACTTGGCCTTGGGAGTCACTCAGGTAGCCTTGGATGCAGGGAGCAGGTCTAGTCTTCCTTCTCAGAGATCAGGGCTGGCCTTCCTTGTCCCTGTGGGACAAGGAAGGCCTCAAGCAGTAGCAAGGCAGTCCATCTTCTCTAATGCCCATATTTCTAGGAGTGTACTAACGAGTTGTTCTGATGTTCCAATATTTATACATGGTGCCAGACTTTGAAGTGGGTGAATCTTCTAGGCTACCCCCACATCTGGTTCTGGAAAGTTCTTCCTCTCTCCTACCGAGGTTCGATGAAGTCTGGGGCAACAAAATACTAGCATCAGGTTCCTGTGTGTGCTTGCTGGACGCAAGCCATTTGAAATGTAAGAAGGGCAGGGAACAGCTCCACCCCCAACTATCTAGGAAGGATGGCCCACCCTGCCAACACCTAGTTCCCTCTGTCTCTCTCCCTGGGAGAAACACGTAAAGCCCAACAGCGAAGCTGTTCACAGTTATATGATCCAGGACACTGGTAGCAGGCACAACATGACATTCCAACCTTCTCTTAACCAAAAGTTAGCACTTATTAAATGAAATAAGGTAATTCAATGTTATTCAATGGAAGAGATTGGCCATACAGTAGTAAAAAACGAATTTAGGAGTTTTTTCACTACTAGGACACGTAAAACCTAAAAACACATGTCCTGCTTTTTAAATACAATGCACTGTGTCTTATGGTGCTTTTTAGAGCGCACCTTATGGGTAACTTATATGTATTAATAAGGATGGTTTAGGTCTGGCCAAAGGTTTATTTTGAGCAAACAAATAGAGGAGTACCACCTCATGACCTGTCAAGGTCTCAAAAACGTGGGGAGAGGAAGTACAAGAAAAGGAAAATATCCTTTTTTAAGAAGACCCCTCACTCACCAATCTAGTAGGTGACATGCTTCATCATTGGGGTCCCACCCGAACAGCCGAATGCCGTCCGGGTGTGCTGCGACACCTGGTTACAGTGGAGCGGGTTGTTTCTTTTCGTGAGTGTAAGTGAAAAAGTGGATTACAAATTGTCCAGATGTGACTCTATGGAAAACACTTTATTCTAGAGCTACTGGGCAATATTAAAAAGTCACTTAGATATTTGTATAGGTTAAATTGACCACCAGTATCTGTTTGGGGTGAAGAATTAGTGCAAAAAGAGAAAAAGGTCTACATGTTTCAACCTGTAGCGGGAATTGCCAGGTTTTAGTCAGGACCAAGTGTGCGTGACCTGAGCGGTGTACACACGCTAAGGTGTACCCAACCCTCGGTCACAGAAACCTAACTGTGTACTTACAGTTGATGTCCTTTCGTCCACTGGTTGAAAGGAAAAAAACTGGGATTCATAGCGTTCTGCGCCTCATGGGAGTCGGGTTCGTGACGCTAACTCCTTTGACACGATTGTGCCAAGGTTTAGACATCTGCCATTTCGCCTAATACTCTACCGCCGCTCCCCGTGGCACATCATTGCCCTTCAACCAACTGTGGAATTTTAGTTCGTGAACTGAACATCATCTGCGCCATCTTGCCCATTCCCCAGACTCATGTATGAACATACACGACAGCCATTTTAGGTACCATGGTCTCCCTGTTCACGATCGATCATCAGCGCACTTCCCTGACCCTGCAAGCATCCCCCATGCACCCTGGCTGCCCCCGCGCTCACATGCACGAGTCATGAACCCTCCTCTTCCGCATGACTCTGCCTCTGGGAATCAAACCCCGCGCCTGACCAACACTTCCTTTCCTTCCATGAATACCCCTCCTTTGATGACCCCTTCCTCTGAGCCCGATTGTCTGCACGGACCGCTGGTCATCCCTTGGCCTGAGGATACAGTTTATTGCCCACTACTGTATGCACTCGCCCCTCTCCAAAGGAGCTACTATTGATCATGACCTCCCCACCCCCTGAGACCCGATCAGGCGCACACATTCCAAAGGAATCGGCAGAACACTCAGCTGCGTGATAGCCCCTCCTATTGTATGGGGGGTGAGGACCTCTACTGTAGCCACGTGTTGGAATGAGCCGGAACTGGGGGGATACCGGGGATGTCATTTTTCATTACTTCACAATGTCTTTATTGTAATAAAGAATGGTCACATGTCGTAAACCAGTGTATAAAAGGCCAGGCCTCAGAGAGGCTAAAGGGAGCACCTCGAGACGATACCTTGTTGTCCGATCAGATGTGTTCTGCTCCGTTGGAATAAAACTTGTTTCCTGTCTTCCTGTCTCCAGCGCCTGCCTCTTTATTTGATAAACTTCGTATGGTTTTAGAGGCGTTCAACGCCGGGCAAAATTACTTAAGAAACACCGACTAAATCGCCTGACCATTTTCCTGACTTTCCTCAATTGGCGTCCCAAGTGTGGGGCCCATCAGCGACACGTGGATCCAGTGGGAGAGGTCCCGACGACAGAGTGAACGACTGCAACGATCGGGAGAGTTCCTGTCCGATAGACCCTCGTCTGACAGCCGATCATCCGAACTTCACTGGTTCCAAGCAGACCTCTCCCGAGTGATCTACGGTCCTGACTGGGAACCATCAGGAGTGCCGCGGTAGCAGCAGAGAATAGAGGACGATCGGGCGCTGGAAGCGGAAGACAAGAAACTGTCCATGCGGTCCGGGTAAGGTCGTGACACACGACGAATTGCGAATTGATTGATTGTTTGATTGATTGAAATACTAGTATTTGCATTGTCGCTCTTTGAGATATTCGCTGCCTGCAAACGGGGAGGAATAGGAATATTCTACCCCCCTTTGCGGATAGTGAAGGGTAGGTAACGCGGACTTTTGTCCCCCATTGTAATCTGTCGTGCCTATTTTTCTCCCCATTTATTGATTGTCCGAACATAGATTGTTTGGAGTATAGTTCTTTTGAGGTTCTCTGCTTGCAAATAACGTAGAATAGCCATATTCTGTCTAGTCTTTGCAAGCAGAGAGGGATAGGTAGTGCGGACCTTTGTCCCCCGTTGTAATCTGTCATGCCTGTCTTCTCCCCACTGATTGGTAGTTGGAACAACCCAGACCGCTTATTAGAGATGAACCATCCAGCTCCATTGGAAGGCACCCCTAATAAGGACATGTTCATTAAACAAGGACTAGTCGCTATAGCTTATAGTAAGTTATGGCATAAATATACAAAAAGGGACCCCGAGAGTCAGTGGCCACTGATAGGTTCCTTTGATGAACATAAAATAAAAGCGCTAGAAGCAGCTGTTAGAATAAATAAGGCAACACCCACCATGCTCGATAGTATCGGCATGTGGCGCAAAGAAGCAGAACAACGAAGGAAAAGAGAAGAAGCAAGAATAGGGAAAGAGTTACGAAAGGCAGCCCACCTGGCAGCAAAGGAACTGGATGAAGAAATAAGAAGGAGAGAGGAAGTTAGACAAATGCAAGAATCAGGGTCGACAGGCCAATGCCCTGTTAGGACCCCCTCTACGCTCTACCCAGAGATGCCCTCCAAACAACGGGCAAACGACGAGTTACTGCTAGGTCCTCCGATTATCTACATGCCCCCTCCTTATGCCCCCTGCCAGCCTCTGGCACAGCACCTACCAGTTCTGAGTGCGGGCGAGGGTGACTCTAGCGCTAGTGCCCCGGCTCTTACGGTCTTCGCACCAGCCACATTGGTAACAGCATCAGATGAGCTCGAGACTAGCAAGCAGCTAACGGCCAGACCAAATAGGTTGAGCAAAGATGAGCGGGATGGGATTGACAAGATAGCAAAGACATTGGTAGAACGGAAAGAGAGCGAAGAATATGCGATGAATGTGCACAATTCACATGCCGGTAGCCATAGACTTCATTTCATTTTACGGTTCAGCTACCACACCCTGAACGCATATGAGGATAGGTATCAAACTAAGGGTCCTGCTAAGCTGATGGCTCTATATAGAAAGATCGATGTTGGAGATGGGACTGAGCGTGATGTGACGGACCTCTTCACGCAAACGCTTGAGGTTTTCCGCCACCTCACGGAACAGAAACCGGAGGTTAAGATCACAGTCTCTGAAACGGCTGAGTCCCCATTAGAAGTAGCCAACAATATGATGCCTATCAGAGAAGCCGCCCCCTACTGGGTTCCCCCAAGAGGTCAGGGAACAAACGACGATATCAACCACGCAGATGCAAAAGGAAGGGTTGTGTACAATTGGGTTTACCAACCATGGGATCGACAAGATATTTTAACCTTTAGGCAAACCCTGTCTGATTTAAGAAAAAACCCGACAGCATTTTACACCGAATTAGGTACAGCCTTGGGCTCAACGATAATGACTCTAGCAGACATTGATTTGTTTTTCGGGTTATGTCTGCCAGCTGACGTGTGGAAGCAAATCCGGAAAGCCGAACACACAGATCTGTTCGGACATACCTGGAATCAACTCAGTGAGCTAGATAGGCGACGAGAGCCCGGAAGAAAACCGATAAAAGACATTCTGGAACTTCCGGACAAAATAGTTCAGAAGCTAAAAACCTTGATCCCAGAGAAAAAGGTAGATTGGTCAATAGTCACGGCTTGCCGTCAGAAACCTCAGGAAGACGTATCAGAATACTTCTCCCGATTTGAAACGGTGTTCTCCGACTACAGGGGCCAGGATATGACCACCGCAACCGGACAACACCTATTTGTACAAAACTACGTAAAGGGTCTGTCACGAGAAGTTTCCGAAAAGTTACAAATGAGCGAGAGTAGTTGGGGGGCCTCCAAACCCGCCGCTATCCTCCAAATGGCTCAGTACTATGAACACCAAAAGAATGAGAATGATAGGGCAACCGAGAGAAAGAAGAAAGATTTGAAAGAAAGGGTGATGATAGCTCAGATACAAGGGGTGGCAGTCGGGAAAGAACTACACAGGGGGAGCTATCAATCAATCGCCCCTAGAAATCCACCCCCAAAAGACCGCACACCCACTCCCTACTCTGGACGTAGGGATATAGAGGATAATCAGTGTGCATTCTGCAGAGGATTCGGGCATTGGAAGTCTCAATGTCCGGCTCTTCTGGAACTAATTAAAAATAAAGAAACGAGGGACATGATGAATGTCCCCAGGACTAGAGGACAGGGACGGGGATACACAAACGACCCCAACAGCGACAGACTAGGAAGATCGAACACATTTGACCGCCCCCGACAGAACCAGTACCAACTATCTGACAGTGAGAACACCCCCGACTTCGCATAGGACTGCCAGGGGCAAGGGAGGGATCCAGTCGAGCTCTGTGTTGACCAGCAAGGTCCTTACGTCACCGCTAAGGTCCTGGGTACAAAGTCTCCATTCTTGGTGGAGTGTAGTGTATTATCAAAGCGACTGATTCCAAGGGCACCCTTGTCTGGCTCACACATTACATCGATAGGTTTCGATGGAACGCCCTCCACTAATCTCCTGTCTGTACCTATCTCCTTTGATCTAGGAAACAACCCCACTGACACAACATTTCTGCTCACCTCCAACTCCCCTGACGCCATTATGGGTATTGATTTACTAAAACATTTCCGAGCTACTATTAGGTGTTCCCCAGATGGAGTCCGAGTCATCCTGTACGACAACCCGAGCATGTCCAGATCCCGCCCCGCACGACATATGTACTCTATAACTGATGCTGACCTATCCTTGCTCGACACCCTACCCCTGTACCTATGGGCCAGAAACGACTCGGATGTAGGACGAATGATGATCGACCCTGTGCACATAACTGTTCGACCAGACGCAATACTCCCGAAACTCCCACAGTACCGGATATCGCCCGAAGGCGAGAAGGCATTGGTAGCGATTATTCAGTCCCTGGTAGATGCAGGAGTGGTAGAGGAAGTGGTTAGTAATGTCTGCAACAGCCCTATCCTACCCATTGTTAAGAAGCAAGGTGAGGGAGATGAGAAAGCGTACCGCTTCATCATCGACCTGCGAGAAGTCAACAAAGTGGTGGTGCCACAGTACCCCGTAGTCTCAGACATCACCACCATTCTGACCCTCATCCCGTCCACTGCCATCACCTTCACCGTTATTGATCTCAAGAATGCATTTTTCTCTATCCCCATCCATCCAGACAGCCGTTATCTCTTCGGCTTCACCTTAAAAAACCGTTCGTACCGATTTTGTAGAGCTCCCCAGGGCTACACTGAAAGTCCCAGCATTTACAGCCAGGCCCTCAAAAGACAGCTGCACGCCGTCCAGCTACCAGATGGAGTGGTGTTGATCCAATATGTCGATGATATCCTTTTGGCGGCCGACACCACTCCACTTGCAATCACGGCCACTATCCAACTCTTGCACTTTCTTGCGGAGAATGGCCATAAAGTCTCCAAAAAGAAACTGCAATTCTGCCAACCTCAAGTGACATACCTAGGCCATCTCCTGTCCAAAGAAGGGAGGAAACTTACAACCGACCGAATCCAAACCATCCTAGACACCCCCATCCCAAGAACACAGAAGCAAGTCCGTTCATTGGTGGGCCTTACCTCTTTTTGCCGACAATGGTTACCAAATTTCAGTCTCATTATAAAGCCCCTACTTTCCCTGTTGGCCAAAGATGTTCCCTTCCCACTCCCTTGGACCCCCGAATGCCAAGCGTCCTTTAAGGAGTTGCGGGATGCCCTTTGCTCGGCATCCATCCTAGGAACACCAGATTACTCCAAGCCCTTCTCTCTCTTCACTCACGAAAGGGAGGGATGCGCATTGTCTGGTCTAACTCAGCCCATCGGCTCCAAACAACGCCCTTGTGCCTACTTCTCTGCCACTCTTGACCCAGTCGCCAGAGCTTTACCTGCCTGCCTTCGAGCAGTAGCCGCCGCTGCTGTCTCTATCCGTCAGAGTGAGGGAATTGTACTTTCAAACTCTCTCACGGTGTTGGTACCCCACGCAGTCGACACCCTCTTGAACCAGACCAAGACCCAACATCTGACTAGTGCACGACTGACAGGGTACGAATTGACTCTACTTGCACCCCACATCACTCTGAAGAGATGCACAACTTTGAATCCTGCCACACTGTTGCCCTTGCCTGAAAATGACCCCGATGTCCCCCCTATACACGACTGTGTGACCCTCACGGACGAACAGACCAGGAGTAGAATTGACCTCCGAGACATTGCTTTTACAGACCCTGATGGAGAGCTATGGGTAGACGGCTCTTGTATCAAACTCCCAGACGGCACCACTTCAGCTGCCTATGCGGTGACGACAGCCCTAACAGTAGTTGAAACAGCCCGCATCACGCAACGATCCGCACAGGCGGCAGAGCTAATTGCCCTCACACGAGCATGTATCATAGCAGCAGGAACCACGACAAACATTTACACGGACAGCCAGTATGCCTTCGGGGTGGTTCATCATTTTGGGCTCTTGTGGAGGGAAAGGGGATTCCTGACGTCCCACGGCACACCCATCCTTCACGGAGATCTAGTCTCCGCCCTGATTGAAGCAGTCCTCCTCCCCAAACGATTAGCAGTGATCAAATGCCAGGCACACAAGAAGGTGACGGACTTAGTTGGACAGGGAAACGCACTGGCCGACATCACTGCCCGAACCACAGCTGAGAATAGGACAACGACACGCATATATGTGACCAGGTCACAAGCAGAAAAATGGACTGACGCTAGGGAAACGATTAGGGACATCCAGTCGACCAGCACACCTCACGAACTGACTGAATGGGCACGGGTGGGTCTGAAGGACGATGACGGCTGCTGGCGGACAAAAGACACTAACAAATGGTTGCTGCCTGACTCATACTTGATTCCCATACTGACTATGGCACACTCCCCTGCACACATAGGTTCTGCCCCCATGATTGAACTCATTTCCAAAGTCTGGCACAACAACAAAATCCCCGACTCAGCCAAACGCCTGGTCCAACAGTGCCTTATCTGCCTACAACACAACCCCGGGAAAGGAACTGTAGTACCCCGGGGAGGGTTTGGGATCCCCGACCACCCCTTTGAGGTCCTCCAGATGGATTACATCCAGCTGGAGAGATGCCAAGGCCTGAAGTACGTATTAGTCATTGTATGCGCCTTCAGCAAATGGGTGGAAGCCTATCCAACCCGTGATAACACTGCCATGACTACTGCCAAAGTACTACTGAAAGAGTTTTTCCCTCGCTACGGCCTTTGCCAAATTTTATGGAGCGACAATGGCCCCCACTTCATAGCTGAAGTTATCCAACTAATCTTGAAAGGGCTGGGGGTAAAACAGAGGTTCCATGCGGTCTTCCACCCCCAATCCGCTGGCCTAGTTGAGCGACACAATGCTACACTGAAACTGTCAAAAATAGTGGCCACCACAGGGCTTAAGTGGCCAGATGCCCTCCCACTGGCATTGCTATCGATGCGCTCCACTCCCACTAAGCACCACTTGACCCCCTACGGGGTTGTGTTTGGGCGACCAATGAACCTCTGGACTGCCCCCAAACCGACCTCCATTCACGACGTCCCCGACGTCCTGCTGTCAGATTATTTGTGCAAATTAACTAAAACGTTGTCTGTCATTCATCAACAGGTGCAGCAGGCCATCCCCGATGCTTCCAGGGGTCCCGGTCACGATATCCAACCGGGAGATTATGTTTTAGTCCGGAATTTTCAACGGGCAAAGAGTCTGGAACCCCGGTGGACGGGCCCCTGGCAAGTACTGATCACCACTCGGACGGCTCTTCGAGTGGAGGGAAAAAGGCACTGGCTGCACGCCCACCACTGCAAGAAAGTCTCCTCGACCCTGGCCACGACAGAAAACGTCGACACCCAAGAAGAGCTCCTGAACAAAGACCGACCATCGTTGAACTGCTATCCTGATACCGAGGCACTTGAACTTGCAAAATTCTCTGATCCCACTGTGCCATCCCGGGAAGGGTATTTCCTGCGTCGAAAGGAGGGAGCTTCGGCTAAGTAGACCACGGACTAAGTTAAAATCTCAGAACGGTGACCTAAAACAACCAAGGGTTGCCCGGAGAGAAGCTAAACAAAATCTGTGGTTCTGCCCACTACCGAGCACCTTGAAGATGATGGAAGCGCCAGATAAGAAGATGATGAAAGCAACAGGAAATACCCACTACAGGAACCCAAAGACTGACAATTTGCACGAATCAAAGACAATCGCCTTCTTCATTCTCTTCCTCCTTTGCCTCCTCCTCATGACTTCCTTCTGGATCTTGGAGGACAGCACACCCGCTCATCAGATATTGCTGACCACTGCACAGCCAACCACCATGAAAGAGCATCACCTGATCTCCCTTTCGCCTCAGCTCCGAGAAAGGCGTAAGGAGTTCTGGAACAATTCCTTCATACAACTATTGCACCAGCACAACCTTGCTGCAAATGCCACGAACTGCTGGATCTGCGGGTTGCTCCCGCATGCCACTGGACACTCCATCCCCTTCATCCCTTCTCCTTTCTCAGTTCATGGCTCCTGCCTCGCCTGGTTGATCCTCTTGCAGGAAAGCCACAAGGTCAACGCCGCTTCTGGTCAAACAGTGTCACACTTCTACTATGGGTTCTGGCTGAACAAAACAGGAAGGACGTCTGCCCCCTTTTGTCCTGTGACCTCAGGTTCCGCCTTCCATATGAACATCCCTGCAAAGGAACGAGTCGAAATGCAAGTGCTCCACAATCCAGCTAGACCCACCTTCTCCCACTTGCGGAAGCGAACGGCTTCCACTCTGACTGTGGCCCTGTCTGTCATCAATGTCACAGGTCTCGTGTGCCTCGAAGGCCAGGGAACACAGCTGGTGGGTCACAGTTCCTGCCGCATCACCAGAACATTGGTCTCAGTTGATCCCCCCTCCTTTGTTGCTTCTCCGAATATGTACTTTGTTTGTGGCATCAAAGCTTACACTTGGCTCCCGAAAGGTTGGAGGGGTACGTGCTACATCGCCTTCATTCTTCCCCCCACGTATGTGGCCCCAGCCTACCATCACCGGCAAAAGCGTGCCGGAGACATTGGACAAGCCGACTCCACCGGAACACAGTTCCTGGATGCGTTGAAGGGACTTGTTCCTCTGTGGGGCCCAATGGCAAATAGCCGCGCTATCCGACACCTGACTCAGGCAGTGGAAACAACCATTAACATCACGGCTGGCATCCTCGCTAACAACACGGCTGAGCTTCAGGCAGTCCGCCTAGTGGCTCTTCAAAACCGCCTTGTCCTAGATGTGGTTCTGGCCGACCGTGGAGGAGCATGCCGCATCATCGGCTCCAGCTGTTGCACCTACGTGCCAGATAACTCGCCTTCGGTCTACAAAGCAATCGAACACCTCCACAGACTATCCTCAGAGGTTCACCAGGAGCAAGAAGGATGGTCGCTTGGAAGTTGGTTTTGGGACACTTTGAAGGACTGGGGATGGAGGTTGTTTACATTTATACTGATACCAGTCGTGGTACTGTGTGGGTGTTGCTTAGGTATTCAATGTTTGCCACCTTTGTGTTCACTCATTTCTAACTGTATGTGCCCTAAGACTTTGGACTTCAGAACTGAGCACATGAGTCCCCTCTATGAGATAGAAATACGTGGTCTTATGGGGATAGATCCGAATTGACAAGCTGGCGAGACATGTTAAAAGGGAGGACTGTGGAATTTTAGTTCGTGAACTGAACATCATCTGCGCCATCTTGCCCATTCCCCAGACTCATGTATGAACATACACGACAGCCATTTTAGGTACCATGGTCTCCCTGTTCACGATCGATCATCAGCGCACTTCCCTGACCCTGCAAGCATCCCCCATGCACCCTGGCTGCCCCCGCGCTCACATGCACGAGTCATGAACCCTCCTCTTCCGCATGACTCTGCCTCTGGGAATCACACCCCGCGCCTGACCAACACCTCCTTTCCTTCCATGAATACCCCTCCTTTGATGACCCCTTCCTCTGAGCCCGATTGTCTGCACGGACCGCTGGTCATCCCTTGGCCTGAGGATACAGTTTATTGCCCACTACTGTATGCACTCGCCCCTCTCCAAAGGAGCTACTATTGATCATGACCTCCCCACCCCCTGAGACCCGATCAGGCGCACACATTCCAAAGGAATCGGCGGAACACTCAGCTGCGTGATAGCCCCTCCTATTGTATGGGGGGTGAGGACCTCTACTGTAGCCACGTGTTGGAATGAGCCGGAACTGGGGGGATACCGGGGATGTCATTTTTCATTACTTCACAATGTCTTTATTGTAATAAAGAATGGTCACATGTCGTAAACCAGTGTATAAAAGGCCAGGCCTCAGAGAGGCTAAAGGGAGCACCTCGAGACGATACCTTGTTGTCCGATCAGATGTGTTCTGCTCCGTTGGAATAAAACTTGTTTCCTGTCTTCCTGTCTCCAGCGTCTGCCTCTTTATTTGATAAACTTCGTATGGTATTAGAGGCGTTCAACGCCGGGCAAAATTACTTAAGAAACACCGACTAAATCGCCTGACCATTTTCCTGACTTTCCTCACAACCATCCAATGCCTTGCAGCAGAGGTCCACATAATCCATCCGGGGCCAATATGGCGGCTTCTGACTGCCCCTAAATCTCTGCCTGTACTTCTCAGGGGTGCGACCAGACTTGGTGACAAGGGCTTCCTTCCTGAGGGGATACTCTCTTCACTAGAGCCAGAACTGCATCTCTTCCTTCACTGGGGCAGGGCCTCCAGAAACTGTCACTCCAGTGCTCCTCCAAGACCCTGTGAATCTCCAAGGTAACCTCGTAGACCTCCAACTACATGTCAATAGCATCCCCCACTTTAAAGTTAGACGCCGGGTAATTCTGCCACCATTGCTGCTGGACTCTGAGATCTGGTTGGCTTTTAGATCCAGCACCTGATTACCCATCTCATGAACCAACAGAATTTTCTTCTCCTCCAGGGCCATTTTCTTTTCCTCCAGGACCCGAAGGGAAGCAGCCTCCTCCTTTGTTCCCTCCAATTTCCACTTTGCCAGCTGCAGCTTAAGCTCCCTTTCAGCCTTCATGTCCTCCAGTTCCTCAGGGGACAGGTTGTAGGAAACACACTGCTCTCTGCCCTGGCAAAGGGCTCTACTCCTGTGAGCAAGTTGTCCTCTTCCGTCTTGGGGTGATGCAGTTCTGGGCCGGTGGCAAGGCAATCTTCTCCTTCCTCCTCCAACGCCTCCAAGTCCACCTCCTGGTCCTCAGGACCATCCTCTTTCTGCTACCCTGGGTTGGTCTGCATCCTTCTGACTTCCTCAAAAGCTCAGAGGGCTACCAGGAGGTTCACCTTTATGACTTTCTTTCCAACATTCAGCACCTTTACCTGCAAACCTCTGCAGCTCTGCTTTGCTTAAATTATCAATATTGATCAGCTTCATCTCAATTGTAGCAAAAAAGATGGGAGGTAAACTTTAATTTGGAAAAAGGGAAAAAAAAGGCAAATCAAAAACTAAGGAGAATTTAGAAAAAAATTAATTTGATGTCAGATTATTTTTAGGGATGTTAGCATTACACAAAATTACAGAGTGGCACAGCACAAGCACAAGTAATACATCTATCCACTAAGCACCGATGTACCTACCAGAGGGTTAAGCACCAAAGGGTTCAGCACAGGTTAACTGTCTTAACTTTTGTGGTTCACACTGACAAATATTGTGGCTGTTGCATAAGGGGTGCTTCCACCCCCCTCATCCAATAACCCGATTTCTTACATAGGTGGAAAACTAGGACTGCAATGCTGTCACAAGCAATTGAAAGTGGCTGAGATTAATTCAAATATTCCTTCCATCACTTTGTGATTGCTACATTCCGATGGAAGGACATTTGATCACCATGCAGGCCCCCAGCCACATTATAAGCACAAAGACACAGCGCCAAAGTGTGGAAAGTGACTGCAGCAGAATTTCATTACACCAATGAAAGAATTGCTTGATGTTGTAAGCAACGAATGAGTATCAAGAATAATTCAACTTCCTCACTACATAACTGTGGTTGAAGTCTGAATGGGGAAGCAACACTGTCTATGGATTACATCAAAGTAGACCAATATTGAGTGCTGGCAAGAATTGGAACCTTAAATATAAACCAACATTAGTGAAGAGGTGAGTGAGTTATTACTGAAACAAACTCACATAAACACGGCCTAGGACATAAATAATGCTAATACAGTTTCACAGCGGTATGTAAATAGTATTTTCAGTTAATAAATACGTCTTTTACAATCCCATCCGGATTTGTTGTCATTCTTCTGCAATACATTTTTCAATGAAAGGAGTATACATTGATGGTAACATTCAAATATGTATAGGATTTTCGAAACGCTATATATTTTTTTTAAACAACACCATACTGTCAGGCACGAGTTACAGATTGTCAAGTCTATTTGTTCGATAATGGCCATACAGTCCTGTCGTAAATGATCACAGCAAAATGTGATGATGCTTGCCAATGAACGAGGTTTGAGGTAACATTCAAAAGGACACATAATTGAAGATGAGCAAGTACAAAATACCATCTCGTTGCTGGTACACAGTTTGCAGGGGATGAGACAGACATAAGCTGACATTTTCCTACTTACAAAGCAGTTTTCCATGAAAGTACAGACACTCACAGATTGTTCAAAGCCAAAATACACCTTTCCATTGGAGAGCTAACATGGAGTTAGGAATTCTCAAACTCAACATACGGAGCTGCTGCTTCAATGCCGCTCTGTGTTGCGTTTCTGTGTGCAGGCAGAACCTGCCTACACTCTGAAGAGAGGAGAGAGATCTCCTTGCAGGCAGGAGCACTGAGTGACTGCACTCAACTGCAGTGGGGTGTTTAGGGAGGTCCATGGGACCCCTATCACGCCTCATGAGGAATGCATTCAAGGGGCGTATTGATAGTGTGCCAGGGGTGTTGTGAATGGCCCACTTTATCAGCTATGGGGGGAGGGTGGAGTTCTTGATGACCCTCTTTTGTCTGACAAAGGTTCGTAAATAACAGGAAAAGGTTTGTGGGTGCGTGAGTGGATGGATGAATAGATAGATGAGTGTGTGAGTGAAAGGTTGGCTGGATGGGTGAGAGAAAAGGTGAATGGGTAGGTGAATGAATGAATGAAAAATGGATGAATGGATGAGTGAAAGGGTGGATAGATGGATAAACGGGTGGATGGATGGATAAGTGAAATAATGAGGGATGAATGAAAGGGAGGGTGGAAGGATAGATGAATGAAAATGTGAATGGATAATAAGAGAGTGTAGATGCATGAGTAAGTTACAGTATGGTTGGCTGAGTGAAAGGATGGTTGGATGGGTGAATGGATAGATGGGTGTGTACGCTGCCTTCGATACCATATCAGACCACACACTGCTAAACAGACTCCACCAGATCGGAATCAGAGGAGCAGCCCTCAAGTGGATTGCATCCTACCTCACAGGAAGAACGCAGAAGGTCATCCTCCCACCCTACTCTTCGCTCCCTGAGAACATCACCTGCAGTATACCTCAAGACTCATCCCTCGGCCAAACCCTCTGCAATGAATACATGACACCCCTGTCAAACATTGTCAAGGGCGATGGACTCAACATCCTCTCCTAGACGGGCGACACCCAACTCATCCTCTCTCTTGACTAATGACCCAATGACCACCAAAGAAAAATTCCATAGATGCATGAAAGACGTGGCCACCTGGATGAACAACAACTGTCTCAAACTCAACACTGACATGACAGGAGTACTCATCTTCGGGAAAGGCAAGGGCACCCTCTGGAATATGGGTATTCACAAACATTTTCCAGAGGGCCGCAAACTTTGGTCTATGGTGTGACTGAGGGCTGCACTGATGCCAGCCGGGGGTGGGATGGGGGGGTGGTGGTGTTGGGGGTGTAATGTGGGAATAGGGGAAGTAAAGCATGTATATCTAGTACCTCTTTCAAAAAAATGAAGGCGCTTCTTAAGTTAAGGGCCTGGTTACCTCCTTCCCCTCACTGCAATTAACCTTTAAATAAGTGTTTGCTATATATATTTAACTTTCTTTTCTATGTTAGTGCTGAGTCGAGTAAACAAACAGCAGCCCAGTGCTGCTGCTGCCGAGGGGACCGCATGTAAAGGTCAGGAGGGCTGCATGCGGCCCCGGGTCGTACTTTGAGTTTCACTGCTCTGGAAAAATGAATAATGGCCACTTGAGCTAGGCTCAGCCCTCAAACCCACTGAACACACCCGCAACCTTAGCATTATCCTCAACAGGCAGCTTTCCATGAATAAGCAGGTAAGTGCCGTCTCCTCTGCTTGCCTTCACACCTTCCGAATGCTCAGGAAGATCTTCAGATGGCTCCCACCCAACACCAGGCGAACAGTCACACAAGCTCTCATCACCAGCAGACTAGACTACGGCAACTCCCTCTATGTTGGAACAACTGCCCAACTCATGACGAAACTCCAGATTATCTAGAACATTGAAGCCAGACTCATTATCGACCTGCCCAGATGGACTCACTTCACCCGTACCTCAGGGGACTCCACTGGCTATGAGTCGCAAAGAGATGCCAGTTCAAGCTGCTCATCCACGCTTACAAGAAATTCCACAATGAAGGCTGGCGTACCTTAACACTCGAACGAACTTCGACCAACCTACTGGGAAATTCCATTCCGAATGTCTCTTCCAGCCACACGTCACATCCGCCAGACAAACAGTGGAGGCTTCCCCTTCTAACACCTGGCTGCTAAGACCTGGAACAACCTCCTCCTCACTCCAGAGCCTCACCATCGCTCCAGCAGTTCAGGAAGGACCTCAAGACTTGGATGTTCAAGCAACAGGAGAAGAGGCAGCTTGTTCTCCCAGCACCTCGAGGCCCTCATAGGTGATGCAGGCGCGCTCTACAAATGCAATTGATTAAGTGATTGATGGGTGGAAGGATAGATGGAGTAACAGGTGGATGGTTGGAAGAAGTGAAAGGGTGGATGGATAGATGTGCAAAAGGATGGCTGACTGAATGAAAGGATAGATGCTGGGGCCTCATGAACCCCCCACCCGTAGCAGCTCCAGCAGTTGTGACGTTCTTGATGGAGCTCTTCAGTGTGACACTTAGTAGACAAAAAAGAGTGAGTGATAGGATATATGTGAGTGAAAAGATAGATGGATAGGTGAGTGAGAGCATGGATGGGTAGATGGATGAAGGAATGAAAGAATGAATGGATGAAAGGATGGATTAGTGAAAGAATGGATGGATGAGCGAAAGGGAAAATGGATGGCTGACTGAAAGGGTGAATGATGAGAGAAACAATGGATGAGTGGGTGGGTGAGAGGATGAATTGATGGAATGAGTGAAAGGGAAGATGGATGGAGTGAAAGAGTAGATGGATAGATGGATGAGTGAAATAATGGATGGATGAGAGGATGGATGTTTGAAAGAATGGACAGATGAGTGAAAAGGATGGATGGAAGGATGGATAAAAGGGTGGACGGATGAGTGAAATTGATCAATAAGTGAAAGGGAGGGTGAATGGGTGGGTGAAAGGATAAATGAAAGAATGGATGGATGAGTGCAAGGGAGGGTGAATGGGTAATGGATGAATGAAAGGATAAATGAATGGAGGGATGAGTGGGTGAATGGGTCGAAGGGTGGACGGATTAGTGAAATGATGGATGGCTGAGTATAAGGGTGGATGAATGGGTGAATGAAAGGAAGGATGATGGAGTGAAAGGGTGGATGAGAGATGGATAGGTTAAAGGATGGATGGATGGATGGATAAGTTTGGAGATCGATGGATAGGTTTGGATATGGTTAGGCAGATGGGCGGCACAGTGAAAGACAATGATGGATGAAAGAACGAATGGAGGACTGAATGTAAAGGTGAAATGGTAGCTATCAGCAGATGGATGGAAGGATGAAGAGATAGATGCTTGGATGAAAGAGACAAGAGAGCTCTTCTGGGGGAGAGCTGTGATGACTTGCTTCATTTGCTTGTTGCCATAAGAGATTTGGTTCGAAGTGGGGGGTATTCTACTTTTCTGGCTACTCCCCTGCAGTGTGCCCCATTGTTGTGGCGTACTTTCAGTGCACCTTCTAAGGGCCTGTTTGGCTCCCTGTACGCGTTGGTAATACGGAGATGGCGGAGAGGCAAAATGATTACATCATTTGCATCTTATCACACCCCCAAGCAAACGAGGGAGCAACCTCTGAAGATAGTACTGGTTCTACATGTGCGCCAATGCCATCAGTATTACAGAAGGGATTGAACAAGGCCCTACGGCTCCTTCTGTAATACCAAAGCGCTGTGGGGGCACACAAAGTGGGCACACATGTCAGTTGTGCCCCACAGCACTTTCCGTAGTATGGTGCCCAGACTGTGTGCAAAAGTAATTTGGCTACCTAGGACCATAGTTGCTATTTTCCTGCATTGTCTAGACTTTTTAAAATGAACCTTTTTTTCTCAAACTCACTCTGGCCTATCAACCCATTCTCCTGTCTATTTAGATATGCATATTTCTTTTTGAAAAATATATACTACTTATGATCATAAATCTACCTATAAGTGCTTCACTTGAAATATTTAGGAAAACAAGACAAAATGACACATATGCACAAATGAATTCGCGTTTACGTTCAGCAAGACCTGAAAGTCTGAAGTTCTAGCTATCTATCCATACTTGAACATTCGGAAGGAATATTATCAATACAATTTTATGTCTCTTTATCTTTTCCTTAAACATGTATACCCTTTCTATGTAGTTATGTATATATATATGTTTATTACTTTACCTCTACTGTAGAACGAAAGGAACAAAAAACAATAAAAAAACCTTCAACTCCCTCCAATGTACTACTCTATGTCTCCACTTATACCTCTCTCAATATATCCTCTACCTCTACTCTCGGAGTCATTCCAAAGCTCATTCTACTAATATGATCTCCTAAAATCCTTTATTTACTCTTTCCTCCTCTAGCCCTTCTTGACTCACCCAAAACCTCATTCTACTACTATGATCTCCCATATAACCTTTTCTACACTCTTCCCGCCTCTATCCCCAGTCAGTCAGTCAATACAAATTTTACAACCATAAAAGTATACAAATAAGCAGCATATCATTCAATAGAATAAGCAAGTCAGAATCATAGAATATTCAATACACCTTCTTAAGCCTATAATCCATATGTCTTTAAAATAAAAGAAATCTTAAAATGTATTAAAACCAACTATTTTCATTTTTAGGGCACGTAGACCTTCAAATATGTCTCACAAAATACTTCTATCCATTAATAACTCATTCTGCTTGTAACTTAAAAGGTCTAACCCTCATCAGTACTCTTTACATTTAAGGAACTCTAACTTTTTTTATGTATTTCCCAATGGCACAGGCTATATCTAAATTGATCATTTCCACTAAGAGGTTTACAGCTTGCAATCCTATTTTCCATCATTTTATTACTACGATCTCCAAAATAAAAACTAACACTTTCTAGACTCTTCCATCTTGTATTCCTCCTTTGACTCATCCCAAACCTCATTTTACAACTATATCTCCCAAATACTCCTTTCTAGACTCTTCCCTCCTAAATCTTTACTTTGGCTCATCCCAAACCGCATCTCGCTAATATAAACTCCCAAATAACACTATCTAGACTCTTCCCTCCTCTTTCCCTCCTTCACCCTATTCTATCAAAGTAACAGACTCACATGCCCACTGCTCAAATTTAACAACTCATATTTCACCCTTCTAACCCACCACTAATCCTTTGGGTTCCGGAGTAACCTGACTGTGACAATCAGAAAATTACAAAAAAATGACGCCATACCCCAGGGAAAAAAACTTCCAGGGTGTGGGGGTTATTAGTTTTTTCTTTCTTTTTAATCAATCAAACTCCCATTTTGGGGAAGCAGCCACCTACCAAAACGTGTTCTCTTCATAGGAACCCCATGACAGGAGTTCTTCTTCTAAAGGTATAGAGATCACCGGTGAGTACATACTGCCAAACTATAAAACTAGGCTCCAAACATGCTTTTATGTAATTGTATTTCATTTTTGTAGTTTCTTTCCTTCCAGCTGCAACAGACCCACAGCTGTATGTGAGCTTTATAAAACTCAATAACATAACTTAACACTGATGTGATTCCTATTTTCCCCATCAAGAATATGAATCTACATAATGCTTTCTGCGATTAGTATTAGCGTTCAAATACATTAGATCTATTCTGAAAGCCACTCCCAAAAAGAACTTATTACACCTCCATTAGTACCAAGATAGTAAAATCACAAAAGTAGGAATACACAAATAGACAAAAAAACGAAACGTGACACAAATCACATGATTACAAACTAGAGATAGGAAAACAACAGCCGCATGCAACACAAAATACGATTACAAAAGCTCCAGGGCACCCTCAATCCACTAACTACATAAACAACTTGCCTTTTCTCCCATTTACTGGTGGACTTTGATGTTTCTCCTCATTATCTTTATGATATCAAAAATAGACAATGGCAATTAATAATTAATGCTAATGTGAGCACAAAGAAGAACAATGCACGACAAATAGGTAAGGAGCGTAATACAACATAAATACATGCACTATGGGGGACTAGTACAAAAGGGGCACAGACAATGTAATCCAAACAAAAGCACACATAGGCAATATAATGCATAATTACAACCAAGAAAAGAGAGAATAACAAAAAAAACTTTCCAACTATATGATATAACTTCCACCCAACGTGTGTATTTAAGGAATTCGGTTTTTATGGAAACCGTTTGTGAGGATAGAAAAGTTCAATGAACATTGTAAATTAGACAAGTCTGTGTTACCGTAGAAAATATATATGCTGCTGTTCTCTATGAAATCTGTTTATATTGTGTTCAAGACAAAGGTAAACTCATTTCTGGTGAACCTAATTAACAGCCTAATCGCAAGCACGTGGAGAACGAGCAGGTGATTATGTCAAACTACGAACAAGATGGCAGGACTGACTGTGAATGGCTTGATGATCATGAACAGAAAAGCACACTATTAGAAAAATCTTTCTGAAAGCACACATGTTGTATGTAGGTCAAATGAATACAGTGTCAGTCACCATGAAACAATTTCTCGGTGTGGGTGGCAAACGCGAAAGCCACCACTCTTTCTGATTCAAAATGGAGGTACGAAACTAAAAGGTAGGCTTTCTAGTAATGATAATAATAATAATACAGCATTTATAGAGCACCTGGTTACATCTGCTGGTGTGTCTCCGCGCTAGGAAGCAGTTTCACGCTGGAGCAAAGGGAGTGAGCTAAGTCTTGTAGAACCAGCTTTTCAGACCTTTTCGAAAGTTGGATTCTGATTTCTCTGCTGCTCTTTGCAGAGGTGGGAGTGTGTTCCAGCTTTCAGCCGCCAGGGAGCCGAAAGAGCGTGCTCCCATCCTGACCCTTTTTGTCTTCGGTATTTTAAGCAGGTGAGCTCCTGTTGATCTTAACTATCTGCTAGGATTGTAAGGGGTTTAGGAGATCACACAGATACGTGGGGTATTTCCCTAGTAAATGTCAGTAGCAGAAACACTTGGCCTTAAAAATAATTCTTTTTTCCACTGGTAGCCAGTGCAGGGAGTCAAGGGCTTTTGTTATTAAGGCACGCCTTGGTAAATTGAGGACTAGGCTTGCCGCTGCGTTCTGGATTCTTTGAAGGCATTGCACGCAACATTTTGATGCACCCAGGTACAGAAAGTTCCCATGGTCCAATTGGGAGGTCACCAGGGAATGGACTATAGTTTTTCTTGCTGACACAGGGAGGATGTCTAAGGTTTTCCTTAGCATTTCCCTGCTACCTTTCTAGAGTGGGCTTCGAAGGATAGTTTAGGATCGAGCCACACTCCAAGATTCTTTACCTCTGATTAAGGCAAGGGGACGGGCCCCAGCCTCTGGGGCCACCAGGCTGATGTCTGAGAGTTTAAAACTGAGTGATAAGAAGCAATGCTCGTATAACTTGCCACAACCTGTCAAAATCTGTTCAATAGAACATAATGAAATACAACATGCTTGAAAACTCAATGAGAGTTAACTGGAATTAAGAGAGAATCAAACCTGTAATGAAAGAAAAGAGAAAAGGAAGATCTAAGGTGGAAAAAGCCTGTTTAGCGGAGAGCTCTCTGGCTCAAGGTGGAAAGGCAGACATGAACTTTTGTAATGTGTCCACAAGCATGTTTTGAAAATCAGATTGTATACCCCTGCACACATCTATTCTGCCCTACTGTGCATCCAGCAGCACAAACTGCAAAAGGTATCTATAATAAGTGACATTAACATGTTTTCTACAAACTCTACTGAAATTGGTCAGAATCACAACATTTACCACGTGTTGGCTTAATTTTTGAACTAGAAATGAGAGCACAGCAAAATCAGCTAGAGGCATTACTGCTATGAATGTCAGCAGAGCCTGCAGGCTTGAAATAAAATTCATAATATATTGAAGCTTATTGATAGGGAATACAAATCTAAATTAACGATTAGTAATAATCCCAATACAGTTTAGGAACATAGAGGCGAATGCGTGATGGATGACTATCTACTGCTCTACATGCGTGATTCTCTTATGGATACGGCAAACTTATAATTCTTGGGACTCGATTGCGGGCAGTTCAGAGATGCAGAACCGGTAAACACCAGATGGTGCAAGGAATTCACAAAGTGGCGTTAACGATGCTTGCAGTCACTGCTGGTCATCATGAAATATTATAAAGAGACGGCTAAGATAACAAAGTAAACTTATGTTGTGAGATGATTCCACATTTACCTTATTGTAATCGAGCAAGTGAATAATATCTACTGTGCCTTGGAATAAAAGCGCAACACCATTTGACGTCCTCTACTTTTGTTCCTAGGAGATGTTGGACACCGAAATACCAGGGTCCGCACCACAGTGGGTGTAAGCTACTTGTTTCAAGTTATTTCATGACTCTGACCTGCAATATTATGTCTAGAAGGTCAGTGCTACTGGTATGAAAACATGCCAGAGAGGACTGCTTACACCTACAAATTAGTTAGTGTTGAATAAGAATTTTGGAACCTCCTAAAACTGTTGAGAGAGTACGACTCAATCGAGGGAGCCTTCAGGTAAATAAGAAGAGGGGGCAATGTCAATAATAAATACAGAATTCTTCAATATTCATTCCTTTGGAATCGATCATATGATCTGGTACGTGGAAAGCAACGTACATGTCTTACATAGCCGTAACAACTATAACACTTAATTAACTTGCTCGAAAACATAGCTGTCTACTCTCGATATGCCCGAAAAGGATTAGTTAGACAACACTATAAACAGGTTGTATCTTAAACCATCAGTTGTACATTTTAATCGTTGTTAGTAATAAAATAACAGTTATAAGGGGCTGTTGTCAGTTTTTCCAAAAGAATGTAAAAAAATATGATCAGGGCATTATTTAAGAACAAATTCACAATGTGTTAATGCCACATACCATGGATCATTGTTAATCATTGACTGTTCTCAAGGGCTGAATGATTTCACAATGAATTTACTTTAACAACATTTACATGGAATGGATCAGTATTGAGGGTTCTTTGATTGGAAGGTCACAAACTATTAAAGCATGAGCAAAATATGGCAGAATCTTGCCTTGAGATACGATCTAATTCCACAGGGTGACCACAGGTACTCTGCGGTAGGCCTTAAAGTGGGTTGAGCAGCTTGCACATTTGTTTGAAACATTTTATGGAAGATTCTAAGTAGTAAGGTTCCAAAGCAATACTTTAAAATAAAGGTCAAATAGGGTATAGTGGATTTAGCATTTGTAGAGTACTGGCATAAATTATGGCAACTGTAAAAAGATTCTTGGATATATCACAAATGTAGGTTTTCTTTAAACTGTGTGTACCACCCCGACATTTCCTACGAGGAAAGCTGTAAGTGTACATTTTCCATTTTTGAAGAAAAGTCTAATATTCCCGAGCTATTGCAGCTCGGGATGGTATGCTAGAAGAAGGATTTTTTTTAGAAGAGACAACAGAAAGAGATTACAGTATACATGTGGTGAGACCGACCTGCCTCGATCTCTGACCCATGCTCTTCCACATGATGGTTCTCTTCTTCTTCTGTTAGTGTACAGGTGAAATGAAAAGAGTGAAACAAAATATGCACATGGTATTAATGAAATGACAGAACAAATGATAAAAAATGACTTATGTAGTTTGGGTTACATGAAAAACACACAGCACGACATCTTGGTTCATGTTGAGGGTAATTCTCAACAGTATTTTATCAGCTGTACTAAAAGGGGCATTCCGACACATCGCATGCTCCCCGAATTGATCAAATATTTAAATGTAAAGCGATCACAAATGAAAGGATTTATTCAAATCAAGCAATGCTAACTACTTAGAGGATCTTTTCAAATTTGATTTCTGAAGTGTTGCTTAACTGGCTCACATGGATTTTTTCCATCCGTCCAAATCAATGCATCTTCTAAAGGTAGTGTTTTTCAGAGAAATCCAGAAAGTGGTGTAGAGAATTCTACAGCCAATAGTAATATATGATAGCCATTACGTGGTACAATATCACTCACCGATTCTTGATCAAAAATAAAGTTCTGTCAGAAAATGCATACAGTCTCTGAGACCATAATTTTGTCATGAAGGTAAAAAACGAATGCTGCTTCCCAATTAAACACAGTAAAAGTCAAGAATGTTAAAAAGCTCTAAGATTTAAAACAGGAAATATGGGAGATAAAAAAACAAAAACCTTTTCGAATAGTTAATTGCCAGCTCCCAGGCTTTTGAACAATAACCAACCAAACATTAGAGTTATGTAGCCAAATTTCAAAAGTATACGATCGTCACACATGCTAACTATAACTGCACCCTTTGTGCAGTTATGACTCTTATAATTTGTAAAGTAGTGAATGCAAAATTATATCGGACAGGACACTGACAAAGAGAAGAAAGTGAAGTGACAGATATACAGGATCCGCCGGACTACTGGAGGATTAAGGAACCATTACCAGCACCAAGTCTAGCGATCTTTTAATACTTGATCGCACAAAGCCACAGGATACAATCACCACTGTGAATCGATGGCACTCTGATGAAATCCAGAGAACTACAATGAGCCTCAATTACATTAACATTCCACTAGAATTGGTTAGTCCTTGAATTGTGTCCAATGATACATCTATTAGGAGGTTTTTGAATTTCCTTGAATGTGTATATGTATTTGACAAGGGGTTATGTCATACTGTTGTGTTGTCTCTTCTGTTTATGCTGGTCATCATTAGAAATTGGCCAATTTATTATTTTAAATGGAAATTTTTTCTCATCGCGTTTCATTAGGAACAGTTGTGAGAAGGAAAATTGTGTTTTTAATAGGAGTGTAATAGGACTTGGTTTTTTAATTATGTATAATCATGGATTTATAAAAAACTTGTGTTTTTAAAATGTTTGAATAAATGTATTAATTGATCGATCACTTTGCATGAAAAAATAGTTTTTGGGGTGTCTGTTTGACTATGGTAATCACATCTCACTTGGGTCAAGGGAATTGTTTTCAACTTGGGTGAAGAAAGACCAATATCTGGATAGGTGCCCTGGTCACTAGCATCTTGTAAATCCAAAAAGCTGTTAACTTCATCAAAGGGTTCACCATCATTGGTATATCAACTGGAAGTTGGGCAGTTTCAGCATCTGAATAAGAGTAGAGGCATGCCGTGTATAACTTTAGGGTGGGGGTTGGGCGGGGGTGAGGAAACTGTGTCTGCGTTCAATACAATTATCCACTCTGGTTCCAACATCAGTGATGTTGGGGCTGACGTTGAGGCCATCACCACCCCCTTTTGTACCACTTTGTTCGCCATAAGTTGTCAGGGTATGCTCAGACATGAGTCCCATGCTCACTTTGCCACTGGATTCAAGGAAGTCCGGCTGAAGATGGCTGAAATGCCAGAAACCGGTCCTCGGAAGCTTGTTTCCGGTCCAGGGAAGGCATGGCTTGGCAGTTCGGGCTGGACTGTTCCCATGAGGCACAGGGTCAGACTGATTTGCATATGGCCATATCTGAACTGGGGTGGCAGAGTGGGCTAAAGAACGGTGATGGATTAAACCCAGATCTGTTGACTGGGTGTGAGTGTTTGATTGGTTCAGATGCTCCGTCCATCACCACCCCCTTTTGTACCTCGTTGAGGCCAGGGATGGCAGCATCGGATGCATCACTGATTCGGAAGCCAACAGAACTGGGCTCAGAGTTTAGGATCACCCTCAAAAGGTGCATTCAGTGTTGGGGAGACAGCTCTACCAGAGGTGAGCCAACTGGAGGCCATCTTGAATCCATAGAGTCTGAAGGTGCTCCACAGGTGGAGCACCAACAACTCAGTCTAAGGCCTTTTGAATCTGTTCCAGTAGGGGGAATGAGTCTGTGGCCTAGAGGTACTCATTGCGCAAGCTTGAAAGGTGGAAGTGTTGGAACAAAAGGGGACTGTGCTTCGACTTCTTATATTTGTTGGACTTACTGGTATTCCTGGGCTTTGAAGGCGAGCAGTCAAGAAAGTGCCCATTACCCCTTCATAAACCAGCCCTTCTTCAACTTCATTCAAAGTTCTGTGTTGGCAAGTTCAGCTTCGAGGTTGAAAAAGGCCTTCTTGTGCCTCCTTGCGCACCATTTACACAATGCTGAGTCGTGCCTGGAGCCGAGGTACCAGAGACAGTTCTAGTTGGCGTCTGTCACTGATATCTGTCAGTTGCGGATATGTTCATTTCACACTGGAACAAGTTGTGAGGTAAAAGAAAAAGGTCAATCTGGATAGGATTCAGTGGCGCTCTGGACCATCACTGGTATTTGTGTTGGTTCAGGGGAGGGAATGTGACAGGGTGGAGTAGGTGTGTAGAGGAGGGTGGTCATTTCAGGGAAGTTTTGCTCCTGCTACAGCCATCCCAAAAGACAATAATAGTCACGGACTACACCTGAATTCATAACGTTGTTTATAAAACTTACTGGACAAATCCATGGTCAAGTTGATCAAGTTGCATAGACTGAAAACCTAGTATCTATGACTGAGATGAGAAATGACAAGACAAGATTGTATTCTCATTCCATCCCTATTACATTTCAGAAATTACATTTACTTGCTAAGTCTAAGGGCCTGATTTAAAGCTTGGTTACTCAGTCACAAAAGCGGCAGATAACCCATCCACCTTATTGCAAAAGCATTATATTAAATGGCATTTTTTTTTTCGATGGCACTTCTAATAAGGTGGACGAATATCCATCACATTTGTGGCAGAATAACACATATTTTGGTGGTAGGAAAAATTAAACTATCATGTACAACATAGGCAAATACTGGTAAAAGAAGTAAGCAAGTTAGCGGGTTGAATTTAGCTACGAAATAATACAGAGAGTAAAAATAACCAAAAAGAGAGGTCAGAGAGTATCACCCGCAGATGTTACAAAAGATCTGTAAACTAATTTATTAAGCAGCTACAGAGGCATGCAAAGCTAAAGTAGTAGTGGAAGGTAAAAATGTGGCAAAATATAGGGACACTCCATGCTCTTCTTCATCTAAATGAAACAGCAACCAGTGGTGTCTTCTATTACCCCACTTAGATAGGATCTAGACATTAGAGCCATAGAGACAAAATTTGCTTTATTATCAATGAAGCAGTGGGTGAGTGTATAGATAAAGTGTCAACTAGAAAGCGGCATTATACATTTTATAATAGAGACTTCAAACCAACTTTTGTGATTTAAAGACAAGGCAATTGCTGGCAAAGTTATTAATACTTGACCCATTGTTAAATCCTACAGCAATGTGCAAGATATCGATTGGAGCAATAGAGATTTTCTTTTTTCTTTGGGGAAAAAGATACGCTCAGAGGTTGGCACCAATGAGCACAAGTATCATGGCTTTACAATTTATAGAGATGGTTGTGACATATGTTTTGCCTAATCTGAAAAATCTATTCCCCTGACAGCTCCAGTAACTGGATTGAATGAGACATGAATTCTAGTATGCAGGCCTTGTGCTAGGATTTTTGTCACCCTGATTGAAGTGTTGTGCCTCACTTTCAGATCTAGTTGATACCTCTAACTGGCATTTTTATAACTTTTTCATCTTTTTAAAATTGTTTTCATTTAACAAAACTAGTGAAGGTATTGCACAGTTTGTTTTAAGTTAACCTTAGGAGGCATTTTAGTGCCTACAAAACAGGGTGCCCAGTACTGTTGGGAGACGTTGGATCCTGGCCAGATTGTCAGGATAGCCATTGACTAAGTAAATTCCCAGCTACTATCAATGACCTTGCACGTATCTAATTTGCTCTGACCATCAGACACCCCTGATATAAAATGCTTGAGGGACTACGGTAGGGTCATACCTGGAAAGCCTTACATGTGATTGTGTCTTTTGGATACTAAACAGGCTTTTAGAGGCACCACTTTATCAGGATTGTTTGCTGGTAGGATAGTACCTCTGAAATGCCAGTAAAGCTGCGGTAGATTCAGCTACAGCCTGGCATGTAGGAAGCTATGTATGCTTAAATTATGATTTACCCTGCTTTAGGTCTATATATTAGTGCTTATGAAATGCCAGAAAGACTAGTGTTGAGACAATCATGTTAGGCATACACACCTTACATAAGACAGGCTATTCATAACTGACAAATGACGGACTATGCCAGTCTGGGCTTATCTATGCCTACTCAAACGTTCATAAGCATATGCATTTTGTCACAGGCATTTTGGAAAATCTTTAAATCTGCCCCCATGTCATCTACCTTTTCCCGCTTAATAAGATGGTAAAGCAAAGTATCATAACTGCTCCCAAGATCTGCATATGCACTGTAGGTCAGATAAAGTCATTCCACTAAGTGATTCCTGTGTTTACAATACAGGATAGGTTTGCAGCCTAAAGGTCAAAGGTCTAAATCCCAGCAAAATTGAAACGTGGGGTGAATTACCCAGAGATACATATGCCTGTTTAAAATCTGCACCCTTTCAAGGTCAGTATAAAGATTACCACCGAGTTGCATGCTAATAACACCAACCTCTCTGTTAGGTGGTAATGCTTCTTTCATGGCTGTTTCATATTATTAACATGAGGACTTACATGCTGGCCGTTAGCAAGAGATGGCTGGGAGCAATATGAGAAGGGATATGTTTCTTCATGTTCACTGATCCAAACTTAACTGCAAAAGCCCTACGTGTCAATATTCATAGTAAGATATATAATGTCAAAAGGCACAGAATCTTTGCAAATCCAGACTTTCTAAAAAAATCGGGAAGTTGAAACATTACCTAAATCGTTTTGTTTATCCCTTATCAGAATAAATGCAATGACTATTAGATTCTTGGTGGGGGAGACAGGCAAAGATGAAGAAGGAAGTTATTGAGAGCACTGCACCATGCACTCTTGCCCTCACTTTACAATCTGCTGGCTCCAACTTCCACCTGTTCCGAGAAGTCCTTCTCTGCTTAAGGAGTCTGTGCAATTGACCTGCCATTCGGCCCTGTCAGTTGTCCTTTATCGTCTAACACACTATGTTTGGCTATCCTGAATCTTCAAATTAGGACGTTCTACTCTCACCGACCAACATTTCACAACGGCATGATCATTTATCCATCAATTTTGATTTCCCCTTTAACAACCCAATGAAACAAATTGAATGTTCTGTGGATGACACCCAAACCTGGAAGTCACAGTCTTAGTCGTGTTGAACAGGTCAGCATTCAGGAAAGGGGCAAGTCTTCTAGACTAACCCAAGGGATCTATCTTTTCTTATGTTATTCTGCAGAGGGGAGGTTAGTTTCCATGAACACTGTCATTCAAAAAACAAATAAATGAAGGTGCGAATTTACCCCAAAATGAGAACGCTCACTTGATTATGATTACAAAGATTGGCAAGGTAAGAATAAGGTGTACCAGAACTAGTTATCATGGGAGAGCATCATCCAGATTAAATCCCATTGTGAATGGTGGTCATGAAGGTAGTATAGGTTGACTGAATTCACATGTTTGAGTGGTCAGAGTGGACTAGCACAAATGGAGTGATGTACTAATTTCATTGCATTATATCACTGAATTGGATATAGTATAGTGCAGACCTAGCAATGAGACCAAGGGAGTGCTGGACAACTGGTTTGGAATTGGGAGGAAGTTGAATCAGAAAGTTAAGGTGTGATGGGAGGGTGTTAACCAATTGTGTTAGCACTTGGCATCCTTTTAGGTTAGGCCTGTGGATAAGGATTGGTTGTTAGAAGGGGCGCTGAAATACTCCTAGAAGGGATGGGGTTGTAAGCTCCTTTTGAATGTTAGGTGGTTGTTGTTCCACTGTCTCAGAGTATATATTGGAATTCTTTCTATAATAGTGTGTGTACATAAAGCATTTGTTCCACCCACATAAAGATAAACATATATAGCCATTCAATATACACATATGCTTGGCCGTGGTGAGTTTAAGATACAAGTCAAGCCATAAAAGACCTACATAGGAGAAATCTCTCTATGTTACAATACCATACACCAATGACAGTCTCAAAGTATTTGTTTCAAATTGAATAACTGACTAATCTAATTTTATTCATTTTACTAAGAATTTTCTTTTTAGTCAGTTGTACAAACTGAGGTGGGGATAGCTATGATGATTTTAGAATTGATTAATTTTGCTGGTTTATTAAGATCTATGGAAGGGAATATGTGCAAATTTTGTAATTGCTTTTAGATGTTTTATTGTGTACACTTGTATGATTCTAATGAATCTAATAAAGTTATTTGAATGAACGAATAACTGACCCTAAATAAGAACATCACACTGTTTAGATGTGAAGCAATTTGATTCCAGCTACTAAGTCCCCTTAGAATTGAACATTAATGCTAATGGTTTTTATCACAATCTAATTACAAGACCTTACAGAGTCAGTTTAAACTTTCATAGACTATTTCGCAGAGTTTCATAAAAAGTCAACCGATATTTCATAGGTAAGTTAAAATGGTGTATAGCACCCATCTCTTACATATACTGTACTGAAAAATGAATGTACATTATTCAGTAGGAGATTATTTTGAGTAGTACATTGAAATCCAACTAACACAAGAACAGTATTTAGATAATATTCGTAGTGCTTTATTCTAGAAGCATGCTTGTGTACTTCTAAAGGTACGTACTACTGCAAATAGCTTCTCTGGTTTTCTTCACTTTTGGTCCAATTATAGGTGCTTCCTTCTTGCTCCCCATGCATATTAGACCTCTGTGGATTTCCAAGTTTTTATGAAGAAGAAACAGTAATTTAAAGTTCTAAAAATGGCCTACTGGAAATGTTTTATTTTCTTCACCAGGAAAACTCAACAGATAGTCAAAGAGCGATTAATAAAGGAAGCATTTGATGTCCATATGTATTGCTGTTTACATTCACAACAGAAAAAACACCGCAATCTAACCATAGTGCAGGGCCTTAACATGTACTTCTCACTCATGCCAAAATTTTAGTGTGTAATTCAAAGCCACAACTAACAATTTATAGTAGTCCTACAAAGCTTCAACTTTTCTTATGAAGAATTATTACAAGCGTTTGATCACAACAGGTGTCGATCAAATGTAAAAGAGATATACTGTAGCACTCTTGCAAAGATATTTATGGACATATGAAGGCATATACCAGGGTGGTGATCTGTGAAACCAACAACTATCAAAACACACTCTGAACACCAGGAGAAAGAGCATAGACAGAAATGGGAGAAAAAGAACTATATGAAGCACACTCAAACAAACAGGCTGAATGACACAGAGACTGCAATTGATATTGTATAGGCTATCTGGAAGGGGAAGCTGCTAATGTTACTTGGCCCTCACTCCTTCACAGCGGGGCTAGCGAATGCCGCAGAGGTTAGGGTCCACTAGATACCACGAGGGAGCACTTAAGGGGTTAAAGTTTAACGTTAATCAGAACATTATTTGTGCCAATATAAAAAAATCCAATCTGAAGTGGCAGTGAGTTTCCTAGATGTGGGCTTGGGCCTGGCCCTTAACTTTGGCAAAGAAAAGATGTACTTATAAGTGAAGACCAAGTATAATATACCAAAGGTGAAACTACCTTTTCATTGTAGCACACCTCTGAGCGGCCTAAAAAGAGACTGCACACGTGCACAAAATACATATCAATTGCAGTTGGGTTTATTCTTGCTTGGACAGCCCCCTAAAGGCTTTTGGCACAAAACAAACCCTCCGTTTAGTACAGACCTTCATAAAGCTCTATCTCCTTGTCTCCATTTTCTAGGGAAAATAAAAAGGGGGGAGAAAGAACCAGAGCACATGGGTTAAAACCATTTGCAAAAGGCACAGTATGCATCTTCATAAGAAAAAAAGAGCAGCAGATTTTCTTTTTTGATTCCGCAGTGGTCATAGCGACCTTATTGTGTACAACTTCCTATTGTACTATTTGGCTGTAGGAAACAAGGGTACAGCAAAAATAGAGATTAAAATTGAGTCCACCATGGACATCAGCATTCACCTGGCTGCACAGTGTGAAATCAAAGGCACCCATCACATTCTCCATGCCTCCGTGGCACAACACGCAACCACATTGTGTCTTTCTTGAGATAAAGCCAGTTACACCTTTCATTGCTACCGAACTTGTCAGCCCACATGAGAAAGTAGAGCACACTAGGGTTACATGGATTATTTATATATCTTTACACCTGTTTTTGGTGTATTTCTTACTTTCGGCGCAACCTCTATTTTCTACATGGAAACATCATTAGGCTACATGTTTTTATTAATACGTTATGATACTGAAGCACTGCGCATGAAAGTTTACGTTCTATTTACAGGTTCATAAAATGTAAATAACAAAAACAAACTACAGATCCGAGGTAACTAAATGCCTGGCAAATTACATGCTAAGCTCTCAGATCATGTGTTTCGTTCGGGTCAACTTTTTTACCAACCACTTGGGCTTGCTAACAAATATCCTTTCATCCTACTATAAAGCAGTTCTATAAGTGTCCAACAAATGTAATACATTCTGAAAGGACTGCACTAGTGGTATGGAAATATCATGCCGGAAGTACCTTAGGGATTTGGTGCGGAACTGAGCGAGATCAGAGTGGAGATCAGAATTTCCTGTCCATTTTTTCAAATGTAAGTGACCTACAGACCTATAGCTTCTATAGACAGTACCTCCGCCACTGGGCAATGGAAACCGCCACGCACACTGTCCTTTAGGGAATATATTTTAGCAATACCTGCTCGGAGCCTCTTGGCCTCAGAGCTCTGTGCACACTTGTTATTATGTCGGCAGTCATTCATTGATTTCATATGACAGGTTGAGCTGCTGTATGTTTGTGCCTAGAATGTACAAGTACTCATAATATTTCCCAAACGACCACATAATACAAATACAAATGTGGTACATTATAATCTAAATCAAGCCACTCTTCTGAAGCATGGACAGCAAGTGCTTTAAAATGTGTTTCTTTGCCTTAAAAACACCGGTCAGCTTTGCAGTCACTGTATACCATAACCACAGAGGATATTGTTTAGTATCCATATGAAGAATTTCTACAGCGGCAGAAAGAATTTAAATTTTTCTTCTCGTCACTATGTGAGTTTTTAAATAGACTAAGCTTTAAGGCTGCAGCTGTAAGCTTGAGAGCGCCACTATGGCTTCCTCTCTCGCCTCCGTAGGCGGTTAGCTTCTCCTAGACAAATGAGGCACTAAAGCTGGCGCTCCCACCCCTTCCAGGTTTGGCTTCCGCGAGATCGCCTATGTTGAACCAGCCCAAAACTAGCCACAGAGCCACATGTGTTCCCCCAATGGAGCAGTCTTCTCCACCCAGCCATGAATAGACCTAGCTGTCTCCCTTAGGCACAGCTGGCCATTTACAGGAACCCCACACTAATAACAACTTAAAGGGCGACTTCCATTTTGGGTGGACCTGAAAAGAGATTCCAGCAGCATTTGTATATATGCAGAATAAGCACCGTGCACTATTTGTCAACACGTTTTCGGCAGGTAAATCCAGGCAACGTCTTGTTGACAAATGAAACCAAATTCCGATTTCTGCTCGTAGGAGTTCAGAGTGCACAAATTATGATTTTGTAACCTGGAACATGTACCAGGGTCAACACGTCAGAATTCACAATATTTGGCAAGATCCTTGCTAGTTTTTTACCGGCCATAAACACGTGGGCACATAGCGGAGGCACATGGGGAAGTGACACAAGTACAATTGTCCATCACCACCCCTTGTTGTTAAATATTTTGTCCACCCTAAGCGTGGAAGGGTATACTCAGATGTGAGTCCCTTGCTCATTGCACCATCAGGATTCAAGCAAGCCGGGCCGACGACGGCTGAAATGCCAGAAACCGGTCCCCGGAAGCTTGTTTCCTTCCCAGTGTAAGAATTGGCTTGGTAGTTTGGTTTGCCCTGTTCCCATCATGCACTGGGACAGGAACAGACTAATTTGCATATAGCCAGGTTCTGAACTGGGATGGTGCAGTGAGCTAAAAAACGGTGTTGGATCTAGCCCTGATCTCTTGACTGGGTGAGAGTATTCTGCTTAATTCAGAAACTCTGTCCATCACCACCCCTTGTTGTTAAACAAGTACAATTAGTGCATGGGTGAATACTGGTCGACTAAATAGGAGTTTGCACCTGAAACGCAATTAGCCCTGTATTTGTGATTTGGACCATTGTATTTTATGTATAATGTATACCGTGGAACAAGCATGAAACCTCTACAAAGCATTTCTCAGTGACTGTACACCCTTTGCCGCTAATTCCAAAAAACAGACATTGAAGTAACCCAATATGAAAACCATTAATACTTTTAGACTTTCATTCTCGGATGAACTGAAAAGAAGAACCACTATTTTTAAACAAAGACTCACTTCTCTCCAGGGTCCCTTTTGGTGGAAGCTGTGGTAACTGGCGACCTCTGCGTCCGGCCAATGGTGTGTTGGAAGGGCTTGTTTGGACAGACCCAGTACGAGGATGTGACCTACAGACATACATTGAATTGAGAAAATAAAGTTCTAAAACACAAAAAATCACATTCATTGGTCATCATAAAAACAACAGGAAAGACGTTTTCAGTAAAACAAAGCTCAGCAGAAGCACCACATTAAAAGCATGACTCTACTTAAAGTTAGATTTCTATAAATGAAACGTTTTTCCATGATAACGTTTTGCAAGAACATTAAACAACCACAGAATTCAAACTGTTGTAGTTTCAAGTTTTTGCCATACACATAGTATTTATCAATATAAAAGACGCACAAATAGGTGCACTTCACATCTCCCGTAAGGAAAGCGAAGAATGGGTTCACTACCTGTGGTACCTTAAAATATTGTGCCTGGTCTCAACAGTGAACGTTTTCATTGCTGTGTTTCAGTACAAATTCACTTTATAAACAGCTCAGCGAAAATTAAGTCACGTTTCGACCACCCTATCACCACGTGCTCCTATTTACTGAGTGTGTTAGATAGTTTCTTTTTGGAGGTAAAAACCGTTAAAAGTATCTTTAGAAAGTCTACAAAGAAACATTTAGGGCCATATGTATCATACAAATTCGCATTCGCAAACGCCGACATTTGCAGAATTTCGGCCTTTGCGAATGCGAATTTGCTAAATGGGATGTATGAATGAAAATCCGGTGCAAAATAAGGGATCGCAAAATTTGGGATTCCTTATTTTGCAATTGCATTTAAGGAATCACAAATTCCTTAAATGCAATGTATGAAGCTAAAAAAATTGCTAATTGTCCCTAAGGAATCGCAAATTACCACCAACTTCAAGTTGGTGGTAATTTGAGAATTTCTTGAAAAATGCCAATTTTTGCATTTTTCAAAGTGCCATGTGACGCACATACATGCCCTTAGGGCATGTATGTGCACCACATGTGCACCCATGCTTATTTCAGGGGTGCAACAGGGTGTCCTTTGGATACCCCTGCACCCTTTAAATTATTCTCAATTTGCGATTAGCAAATTGCGAATCGAAAATTGAGAATAAATTCCCATTCCTTCCTATGGGCCTCCCGGCCCATAGAAATGAATGGGAAAGTATTCCTTAATTGCCAATTCGCAATTTGCGAATTCGCAATTAAGGAATATCAAGAAATCGCTAAACAATTGCAATTTTCTTGATACATACCAATTAGCGATTCTGAAATAGCGATTTCTTAAAAATCGCTATTACAGAATCGCTAATTGGTACCTTGATACATATGGCCCTTAGTCATTGTCTCTATATTAGCTCAAAGAGTTGCACATCTTCTGAAGTGACTGGGCCATGATTGATTAAACATGAAACACATTTCATTCATGAAGATTTATTAACAACGATTTGCTGTGCAATGTCAAGTATAAAGCACCACCCTGAGTCTTATGTCTACTGGAGCACGTCGTTAATAATGTTAAAGTCAAGAGAATTAACAGAAGCTTATAAGAAGCAAAAGAAAAGAAAGTGACGACATATACACGGCCAACCTAGATCCCCTAAATTGGAAGTGTAAAATTACGTGGTGCAAAAATGTAAAGCCGTGGCCGGCCCACGAAGGAGTCAGCAGGGGTACCACATTAAGCTAAGGTAGGGTGCAACAGGCACATTCAATGACGTTGTACATGTGTTAATGATTTCTTAAAATCTGCATTAATATGCATTATATAATCTGTTGGCGCTAGCACACATCCATTACCTAAATCCCCTTTCCTTTCTGTCTGCCTTCTACCACCAATTAATATCTCAATTTTACTAAACAATGTTGAAAGCTGACCCTGCCTGTCTTCATTGTCCCTTACCTTATAAGTCTATTTAAGTCACTGCCCATCATATCATTAACATATGGATTTAAAATTCAGTTAAACAGTCTGCTAAAGTCCACGCTAAAATAATGTACACCCAATCTACGCAGTTGATGGTACTACCATCTGCACAGTTTTGTAGTAAGACACAGGAGCACATTTTATGTTACATCAATAACACCAACAAAATAACAGTTAGCGTGCTTAGCAATGATATCAAAACCAAACGTCCTGTTGGGGGGGCATCACTCCAAATCCGATTTCTTCATCAACATTTCTGTGATACAACACCACTTACTCTTAGACACACTTACGGTGTAAATTATCAAAATGATGCAATAGCAGTTCAAATTTGTGACAAAATGGCTCATGCAACAGCAAATTGTAATTCAGTTCAAATGAGCTGAAGAAAACAGAGAACAGGCAATCAGTATAGCTAAACTAAAAATTATATATATATATGTATATACAGCTACTGCAAGAAATCAACGAGGCATTTGATGGGATGGTAATAGCTCCAGTAGTGATGTCTGATGAACACAAATAAGTTAGCATTCTGTAAGAGAAAAGTATGATAAAAATGGAGTGCTTTCTGTGGATACTACCCAACAAGATTTCTGTATGTAAGGAACCACGAAACAGATGTAGATAAAAACTGTTAGTAAACAAGGTACAAAATGGCATCCACACCATTATATCCGCTACAGAATATAAGTAGTGTGTTGGAAAAATCAGGGTTAGTATCTATCACTACTAGTGATCAGCCAAGAATGGAAGGAAATTAGCTACTGGGAAAATAAAATGGTGATTTGGTGGGGCAAAAGAGGGAGCAGTCTGATTGTCTTTTTCACCTCGATAAGGCAGGTGAAGGAGGGGCAGATCTTCCAGTCACTAGTGAAGGCATCGATCTCATGAGATTTGAGTCAGGACGCTCAGTGGACCGGGAGCGGGAGCTGGTCCGCTCGAGCACGGGACGTTGTTCTGTTGACCTGGATCTTTGATATGGATGTCTATCTGCTGCTGCACAATTCCTGTAATGTCAGTCAAAAATCTGCTTAGTTGACCACGAGGTTTATTACATGTATGCAATACTGTACCTTTTGCCATAGAAAAGTGCTTGTGGAGTAAAGATTAGCCATGAGCAAGCAGTAACACATTACACACGTGACTCAGATCTTAGCTATCAGCACCTGCTAAGTGTGTTTAGATTCATTTATGCATACTCGATACTGAACTTTTGCCCTATTATAAAACAATCAATTCATAAACCACATCAGTTACCTTGGGAACTTTGTTTCCTCATTTACCCTGGCCTGCATCTCATATCGTTGATTTGAGCTTTTCTTCATAATGAGAACTATCATTTTTGAGAATGTATTTTGGATATGTTTCAGGATGTTTTAATTTATTTACCCAGAAAGGCAGATGCTCTCATGTCTAGAGGATGGAATGATCAACAAAAGTGAAACCCAAAGGGATATAAAACCAACCGAGTACTAATCCTATTATCTGAAGTGAATACATACTTCACAAATATCAGCAAGTACAGGCCCCGTATTTATTGAATGTGGATAAGCCCAAAGAGGTACAAATCAATACATGTTGCCATGATAGATCATGAAAGAAGAAATTTAACTTACGTGTAATGTTAGATCCAGAAAGAATAGGCTACCTAAAGTTCCTGAAATGGTGGCAGGTTTTTTTTGCACCCATTCTTGCATATGACATTATAGCTCCTCATTATGCGTTTTAAAGGCTATGGCCCACATGCATCATTGTAGGAATTTGCGATTCCTAAATTGCGATAATTAAGGAATCGCAATTTAGGAATTACAAATACCTATGCATCAAGAAATTGCAAAAGGTTTTGCGATTTCTTAATTTTCTGTATTTGCGATTCCTTAATTGCGAATCGCAATTAAGGAATCGCATTCCATCGATCTATGGGCCTAGAGGCCCATAGATCAATGGGAAGGCATTCTCATTTTGCGAATTCGCAATTAAGGAATCGCAAAGTGAGAATGCAATTTCAAGGGTGCAGGGGGGGTCCAAAGGACCCCCACCCTGCACCCCTGAAATGTAACGTAAGAACATTTTACTCACACACATGTCCCAAGGGCATGTGTGTGTGTAAAATATAAGTTTCAAAAATGCACTTTTGTGCATTTTTGAAACTTTTCCCAAATTACCACGAAGGTTTACTTCATGGTAATTTTCCCCTTCCAAATTGCGAATTCGCAAATTAAAAATAATCATGCATAGCATTTAAGAAATCTCAAAATTTGCGATTTCTTAAATGCTTTTGCAATTTAAGAAATCGCAAAAAATAGCGATTTCTTAAATTGCGAAAAAAGAAAAAAAAATGATGCATCCCAAAAATGGTTTTTGCATTCGCAAACGGACGAATTTTGCGATTCGCACCGTTTGCGAATGCAAAAAGGCTTGATGCATGTGGCCCTATGTGACTATATTTACTTATTTGGGCCCCACAAGTCATTGATAGATACCTTACAGTTCACCTAGGTGAAATGGTAGAATAGGAGACTAATTGTGCTACACTATTCATAATATTAATGAACAAGTTACTTAACTTCGGTAACGCATTACCTGAGAGAGACAGGATCCAGCAGCATATTCCTTACTTTAGAATTCTCCCTCAGGTGCAAGACTGGATCTGGAAATTTTTCCATAGCACATCTGCGCATCGGAAAAGTGCGCCATGTGACTGTATCGACGTTGTCCACACGATGTGGCGCAGACTCCGCGGAGTCCATATAACCCCCTCGCAGACGCGACGTTAGTTTCTTCCTTGCTATTTTCTGCAGTCAAAACATGGAGCCACATACAGAAACTGCCTATTGAAACTGTGCTACAAAAAAAGACACCCTATGCCAAATTATATGAAACAAAACCATTTAGACCAAAGAGGACTCAGTTCGCTAAGCAGGGAGGATGGGAGGGTCATTAAGGAATCTGTGACTAGATCCTGTCTCTACCAGATAATGCATTACAGAAGGTAAGTAATTTGCTCCTCTGATAGAGACATCTAGCCACAGATTTCATACTTTAGAATAAAATACTAAAGTATATCATCCCTGGAGGAGGGTCTGCGGACTGAGAACACCAAAAAGCCTCTAGCCAGAACAAAACCGATCTAGTACCAGAGAAAAAGACCAGACCTTCATAATAATGTAGGTGAGCAATAACATGCTCCACAAATTAAAAAGTAAAGTCATAAGACAATAAAACGTATGTCAATAAAATTATCTATGTTAGCATGACAAACTGTGGTAGAAGCCAACCAACATTATGAATAGAAAACTATTTGCACCCTTAATAGATCCAAACCCATGCATGTTCACAACATAGCACTACGGTAAGAACCAAAGAAAGAAAAGCCCTAAAGACATTAAAAGCATGGCGATAACGTTACCCATGAAAATAGGACGTTTTTTGCCAAATGAACCTATAAAAATAAAGCAATTTGCTCTCATATCCAGACTTGAACTGCGAGTTTGATACTTGTGACACACAGAACAGCATGTCCTGCCATTGAGCAATACCGCTTTGCCATATAGAGCTCTATCCGAGCCGGACCTGCTCTGCAAACACAGAGAAAGTCCATCACCCACGGGAAAGCATAACAAATGATACAAAGCTCCCCCTGTTCGGAGAGAGACTCCCCGGTGCTCAGCGTTATGTATGACAATTACAGTCTAAATGTTCAAACCAGTTCGTGAAAAAAGTTAAATCCACCAGTAGAAAAGGTTATTCAGTTTATTCATCCATACTCATTGATTTCATGAGCAGTTAAACTTGAAATGCAATTTCAAAATTCATAATCCATGTCTGTTATAATCCAATTTAGACAATCCCAATCCCAATGCATTTCAGGCTAAAACGTAGCCCTTCCTCAGGGGAATGCTCTACAAACATAAAGAAAAGATGCTGTCACTACTCACATGTCCATGTAAAATAAATTACAGTCTCTGACAGTGTATCATGCATCTAAACCGAAAACACAATGTGATTAGGTGACCTAACTCCCTGCAAACATCAAAAGTGCTGACCCATTACTAACCAATGGGAGAGAAAAAGACGTGCACAACTATGCTCAGGCGGAATATGTTATAACATGTGCCCCTAACCCGCAAAAATATACTGAACCACAAACGCTGAAAGAATGAAAAGCCTAAACCGTGGAACAAACAGTGCATCTCAAAAGTTGGTGACTCGAAAGGTATCAAAATACAGCAGTCCCAAACGACCCACTCGATATAATTGCGCGTGATGCGTTAACAGAAGGTCCCCAATAGAGGTACTCACTTAGGAAAAGTATGAGGACACCCTCAATCTACAGCCAGTTGGTAGCGCGTGTCAACGCGGATAGAGACTTATGAAAAACGCGCTGCTAAAACAGAAGAGATAAACGAAGGACTAGAAACAAGGAGAAAAGTAAGCGCCATCTTGGAAAGGTGAAAAAAAAAAAAGGAGTGCTCCCTACATCATTACTAATTTCAAAACCATCGATGAATAAAAATAAAAATGAAAATTTAAACACACTGCAGTGTGAACTAAAAGAGCATGAGCAAAAAATAACAATGCAAAAAAACACAGTATAAACAATGTGGTGTGAAGTTTAGATGAACAGCAGATGGCAAAAGATAGACAATCTATTGGTAACATAGGAATTGCATCCTATCGTTAAGTCCGTGTGGCTGCATCGTCGCCAAGTAGCGGATCCAAAAGTTCTCTCTCTTCAATAACGTGTTTTTGTTATCATGTGTGGGTGTCACTTGCTCCAATGCGAGATATTTCAATTGGGCTACAGTATGCTTCTGTTCAAGGAAATGTGCCGCCACAGTTGATTTCATGTTCCCAGTTCTAATGTTGCTTTTATGTTCCAACAATCTCACTCTTATTTTTCTTTCTGTATGTCCAACATAACATTTCCCGCAGGGACATTTTAGCATGTAAATTACATTAGCGGAATTGCACGTGGCGTTCACTCTCAATTTGATGGGTTGTCCCTTCATGGGATGGTTGGTGACATTACCCAGTATGCAATTGTTGCAATTGCTGCAGTTATAGCAGGGTCGAAGTCCTTTGAATGATTTTAGTTTGTGTGGTTCCTTAGGTTTAGACAACATTTCTTTCAGATTGCGTCCCCTCGTGTAGGCAAACAATGGTGGTTCTGCAAAGGCTCCCTGAAAATCAGGTTCCAAACTCAATAATGGCCAATGTTTCAAAATGATGGTTCTAAAGAGATTACTCGTCACAGTGTATTTGGACACTACCACCATCCTCGAATTTTCAGTTTTCGGTCTCACTTGCAAAAGTTCTTTACGTTTCATATTCGTACAACGGTTGGCAGCCTTATCCAAAGATTTTTGAGGATATCCGCGTTTTTTGAATCTTTCTACCATGTGGGTCATCTCTTCTTGACACAAGTCATCAGATGATACTATGCGTTTGACACGCATCAACTGTGAGAGGGGTAAATTTTGTTTCAACCCAGGTCGATGATAGCTTTGATAATGCAAAATAGAATTCCGATCAGTGGGTTTGCGGAATATAGTTGTAGTCATTTTTCCAGCTTGTCGTAGTATCTTCACATCTAAAAAGTGAATGCATTCCCTATCAAGGGTCAAGTAAACTGTACTCGGTCATTAACACTATTCCATGATCTCAAAAACTTCAAAAGAGCATTCTCAGTACCAGCCCATAGGATAAAAATGTCATCAATATATCTTAGGTAGAGTCTACCTAGACTTGACCATGTGGGTTGATTTAAAATGTGAGATTCCTCAAAAGATTTCATGAAAATATTTGCGTACGACGGAGCCGCACAATTGCCCACGGCGGTCCCGCATAACTGATGAAACCATTTGTCAAAAACAGTGAAGTAACTATGGTATAAGGTAAATACCATTAGTTCCATGAGTAGTACCTGGAAGTCGGCATCTAAGTTCGAATTAGATAGTTCATGTTCCACAGCTGTGATCCCTAGGTCGTGTGGTATGGAAGTGTACAGCGAACAAACGTCCACTGTGCACATCACCAATTCCTGATCTTCCAACAAATCAGACACTTGTTTCAATTTGTTCAAAAAGTCAGTAGTGTCACGGACATGTGACCTGGTATTCAAAACAAAAGGTTGGAGATGTCTGTCCAAAAACTTTCCCGTAGTTTCGTGAATGCTACCCCTGGTAGAGACAATAGGTCTTAATGGTGGTCTTGTGGGATGCTTATGCACTTTGGGCAACATGTACATCACCGGTGGTTTGGGATTGATGGGTGTTAAATAGCGTCTTACTCGGTCATTGATTGTTCCATTTTCAAAGGCCTGTGTAATGATCTTAAGCACGAGGGGACGCAATCTGAAAGAAATTTTGTCTATACCTAAGGAACCACACAAACTAAAATCATTCAAAGGACTTCGACCCTGCTATAACTGCAGCAATTGCAACAATTGCATACTGGGTAATGTCACCAACCATCCCATGAAGGGACAACCCATCAAATGCCACGTGCAATTCCGCTAATGTAATTTACATGCTAAAATGTCCCTGCGGGAAACGTTATGTTGGACATACAGAAAGAAAAATAAGAGTGAGATTGTTGGAACATAAAAGCAACATTAGAACTGGGAACATGAAATCAACTGTGGCGGCACATTTCCTTGAACAGAAGCATACTGTAGCCCAATTGAAATATCTCGTATTGGAGCAAGTGACACCCACACATGATAACAAAAACACGTTATTGAAGAGAGAGAACTTTTGGATCCGCTACTTGGCGACGATGCAGCCACACGGACTTAACGATAGGATGGAATTCCTATGTTACTTATAGATTGTGTATCTTTTGCCATCTGCTGTTCATCTAAACTTCACACCACATTGTTTATACTGTGTTTTTTTGCATTGTTATTTTTTGCTCATGCTCTTTTAGTTCACACTGCAGTGTGTTTAAATTTTCATTTTTATTTTTATTCATCGATGGTTTTGAAATTAGTAATGATGTAGGGAGCACTCCTTTTTTCTTTTCACCTTTCCAAGATGGCGCTTACTTTTCTCCTTGTTTTTAGTCCTTTGTTTATCTCTTCTGTTTTAGCAGCGCGTTTTTTTCATAAGTCTCTATCCGCGTTGACACACGCTACCAACTGGCTGTAGATTGAGGGTGTCCTCATACTTTTCCTAAGTGAGTACCTCTATTGGGGACCTTCTGTTAACGCATCACGTGCAATTATATCGAGTGGGTCGTTTGGGACTGCTGTATTTTGATACCTTTCGAGTCACCAACTTTTGAGATGCACTGTTTGTTCCACGGTTTAGGCTTTTCATTCTTTCAGCGTTTGTGGTTCAGTATATTTTTGCGGGTTATGGGCACATGTTATAACATATTCCGCCTGAGCATAGTTTTGCACGTCTTTTTCTCTACTATTGGTTAGTAATGCGTCAGCACTTTTGATGTTTGCAGGGAGTTAGGTCACCTAATCACATTGTGTTTTCGGTTTAGATGCATGATACACTGTCAGAGACTGTAATTTATTTTACATGGACATGTGAGTAGTGACAGCATCTTTTCTTTATGTTTGTAGAGCATTCCCCTGAGGAAGGGCTACGTTTTAGCCCGAAATGCATTGGGATTGGGATTGTCTAAATTGGATTATAACAGACATGGATTATGCATTTTGAAATTGCATTTCAAGTTTAACTGCTCATGAAATCAATGAGTATGGATGAATAAACTGATTAACCTTTTCTACTGGTGGATTTAACTTTTTTCACGAACTGGTTTGAACATTTAGACTGTAATTGTCATACATAACGCTGAGCACCGGGGAGTCTCTCTCCGAACAGGGGGAGCTTTGTATTAGTTGTTATCGCTCACGCTGCTTGGTCCAGACAGCGTCATACCTGGTAGCTCGCTACAGACCATCAACTCAGGCATTAACTTTTGGGATACACCACGCTGTGCAGGTCTTTTTCCAAATCTTTGCTAAAGCATAACAAATGCTCTTTTAAAAAGGGTTGAAGATAGCAATAGCAACTATTGTCATAGAAACAGTCCTATACCTAGTAAAATCAACTAGAGATAATACAAATCCATCTAGGATATCCCCAAGATATATACTGACATAAGAGTAAAATTAATAACCGCCTTTGTATTACCAAGAGGAAAAGTATTAGACATAGATATAAAATAAAGCTGAGTAATCAGTCAGACAATACTGACACAGCATTATGGAAATCATAGTGGGTATCATACCACGTAGGAAAGCAACTACCATCCACAAGGACAGTGCAATGCAAATTACCTGAGACACATCCAAGCCATAGTAGTATACAGTGAATAAGATAGTAAGTATGAAAAAGAAACCTTGAGAGCCTAACGAAAACTAAGGTCAATACGTCACCCTATCATATGAATTTAGACCCATCTCCAGATGATCCAGAAAGGGTGCCCCAAAACGAACCCGGAAAATTTAAAACATTCTATAATAAGAAGAATCCGACAGATTTTGTAAATTCCATCTAGAGACAACACTCTGCAAAGTGTGAACCCAAACTACAAACAATTAGAGTCAGTTGAGTGATGAAAAAGAGTTGTTACCTAGAAGAGCAATGATCCTCCAATATAGAAAAAAAAGCCTTCAACAAAAAGTAGATGTTATGAGGCAACACCTATTCACCTCATGTACAAACGTTTAGGAACATCTTCAATGGGAAAGTACACTATTGGAGGGAAATCTCCTTCAGAAAATAAAAAATCTTAAGTAATAATGCCAAACATCATATAGAAAAAAAATATCTTAAGTAATAATTGATTTGAAAACTTAAATAGCGCACGAATACCCAAGGGCGTCTAGGCACTGGACGAAAAGGTTGCCTGAGGAAGAGTAAGAACAGAGGTTTAGTTGGCAAAGAGCCTAGGCGCTGTACGAAAAGGTTCCTGGAGGAAGAGTAAGAACATGAGGTTTTAGTTGAGTTGTACACTATAACGACATGTCTTTCTGGCTATTCTGTACAGCCTCTGAAAACCTAGATTGACGCAGTCATGCATGTCTGCACAGCGGCACTGACTGAGCTATAGCTCTACCCACTGAATCATGGTGAATTTAGCAGCTTCCCGGCCATCTTGTATTACTTGAAGAAGTCCACCCCTGGCTTCCTGTGGAAGAGAATGCACCAGATGCGCCACTGAGTCCCATAAAGCATGAGAAAATCTGCCCAAAACACATGCAGTGTTCAGAGACCTCAAGGCTGAACTAAAAGAAACTTATATATTCCTCTCACAGTATTCCAGCCATCTGGGCCCTTTATTTGGTGGAACCAAAGTAAGGACACGAGGATCAGGCGAAGCCATAGCAGCCTGTACCACCAGTCCTTTCATGCTAAGATGGCCCAAGAGACTAACTGGGTTCCCAGGGATGGTTTGATGCCTTTGGGCCACAGCCCGTTAAACTGGAGATCCCGTAACAGGCTATGCCCAAGCTCCTAACAGAAGGTCATACAGAGACTCATTATAAAGGATCCACTCCCATCTCATCTTGGTAAAGAACCCTCAATAATGGATCTGTGGATAATTCTACTGAGGGAAAATGGCAACCTATAACCACAGCTGTTATCCTCAATATGTTTGCATAAGAGGAACCCGCCTCTGTTGCCATAACAGGTGGAGTAGGTAAATCTGAAACTGGGGAGGACACACGCCCACTATTTCACCCAGTTCAGTCAGCCAATTGTCCTCCAAAAGAGGCTTGTCAGGACTGCCCAAAGGCTCTTGACGCCCCATAGTCTCTCTTTCACCTTCAAAATTGTACGATTCTATAGGGAAAACATTGACAGAGACAGATGGAGAGTTGCCTAAAGGAGACAGCACCACTGGTGCCGGTGCAGCGTTGCATCGACATCAGAAAGAGTAATGGGCTCAGTGTTGATCGGTGCTGCCATCAGTGGCAGACCTGACCCCGAAGGTGGGAGCCCCAAAGGGCTGGGCACCAGCACTGGCTCGAATCTGATAACGGATTCAGAGGGCCCAACTGTCAACGAGGGCAAATCCGCCGGCAAGGATTCAGTCAGGGCACCTCTCCCCTGCTTGGGGCTCGAAAGCCTACTAGAGGAGAGCCCAAAGACTTTATGCAGGGTAATTGTTATACTCTTGCATGTGGGCTAGAGCTGTCCCGGCTCCAGTGAATTTTGGGAGGTGCGGTAAAGACTTCTGTGAACACTTCGCAACCAAAGGCTGGGAGAAATGTCAGGGACGCACTAATGTTTCGACCATTTATCCTTCAGAGCCTCCTTCGAGGTCGACAGTCCCACACACAAACAGCTCCTCAATCGGACTATGAACTTTAACGAGGATCGACGACGACGCAGCTCCTCTGATAGTCGTGCCACCAGAAGTTTCATACAACGCTCCCTCAACGCCTATAGCCGAAGACGTAGCCAGGAACCACACTCCTCGGAGTCATGGTCTTCTCCAACGCACCACAGAGATATGGTATGAGGCTCTATAGCTGACATCTGTCTGCTACAAGACATCCTCAAAAAGCACACTGTTTCCTCAACAAAATGTCGAGACGGGCCGAAAAACGTCCCCCTAACCACTCCAGATCCACGCTGCAGTGCAGAAAAGATGGAACTGACGCCAGCACATCAGTGAGGGGGTTACATGGACTCCATCCATGTCACAAAGTGTGGACAATGTTGATACAGAGCCGAGCTGCACACTCTTCTAACACGCTATGTGAACATTTCTGGATCCAGTCTCGCACCTGGGGGAGGATTCTAAAATAAGAAATCTGGAGCTAGATGTGGCTATCAGATATGGTGCATTTGCCATCCGGAACTCATACTGATGGCCAATTTGTTTTCTGAAAGTTAAGAAATATGCATATTTCTTACAGTGCACCACTGGTGGTAATGAGCCATTGAAGACCCACTGTTAGACATTCATAGCACAAAGGTCTGACACACTCTCTTCCTAATGAACCAATACATTGAAGCACGTGGTCAATGTACTGGAGGAATGTCTCCTGCTGGGCTTATACCTAAGACTGGCTGCCATAGCTGTAGTACCCACGCATCCAAGAGATACCAGAAGAGCATTTACATCATTGGGCACTCCATCATTTCTTTAATTGTCAATGAGAAAGGATGGAAGGAAAATGTTGAGCAAAAAGGTAACATGTAACAGAGTACATCTTTGTCTTCATATGCATCTTAACCTAATATGGAATAAAGGAGTGTCTGGTCTTTTTGAAGGCCCTTTCCATGACGTAAGCATTGTCTCAGAGTGTTTTCATAAACCGTTTGCTATTAGGAAAGAAACAAGGGGTGCTGTGGACTAGGAATTCCCTCCACCACTACGATCAGCCAAAACAGTATAATTTACAGGTACGTCTTCATCTTCAAGCTTTTTTCCTTCTCCACAATCACAAACATAGGTTTTTATTCCAAGATAGAAACAGAACCCAGGACCAGGAAGTCAGGGATCGGACCATTCTTCTTCCAAAGCAAAATAAAAAAGGATGCAACGCATTCTGCACAGAGACAGAACTACAACGTTTCCTAATGCATTACAAAGGCTCAAGAGTTTGAAATAATTAAGTGCCCAACTAGATCCTGCTTGGGCAAAAACATAACCAAAGCAAGTGTCTTCTTTCTAACCACAGAGGTTTTATAGTCCCCTCCATATCTGCAAGGTACCAGAAATGCTTGGCTTGCATTCCCATCATAAAAAGTGTGAAACCTATGGCATTGTGTAAAATTGAGGGCCTGGTGCGACCTTGAAAGTGAGCAGATATTAAGTTCCAGGAGCTTTCTTGCTAACAAAACTGTGATAAGTGATACTCGGAGGTAGAATGGCCTTCATCTAACCCAATATTTCCCTGCACTTTCCATTTTTAGAACTTGTGTTTTAACGCAGGAAATAACTAATGGCTGCAGGTAAAGGGTGGTAAACTGGATAAAGATCTTCTGCACAGACTAATTGCGGCATTGCTCAAGATAAAATCGTGTTTGGGCTAGACCCCACAGCGGTGTACAGCAATCTAGGTAACAAAATAAAAAAGCAAACCTATCTGCCAATATTAAAAACAATTTTATGTCAGATTGTTTTTTTGTTGACTTGAAATAATAGGGATCATTTCAGAATGGCTGCACTTTTAATCGTTTCCTTTCTGTTAGCAAAATGGGTAAGGAGCAACATCTACTTGTTGAATTATAGATTTAAAATGTCAACTCTTTAGGTGAATGAGGCAACATACAGGACCTGTCCAGAGTCAAAGAAAGATAAGGTCTGTTGACAGAAAATATTAGAAGTGTCTAACTGTAATACAATCACAGCGAAAACAAGAGACTATGTCATAGAGCAGGATTATGCCCAGAACAGATAAAGGATCCTCCATAGAAAGTAATGGAGCAGAGAAACAGACTTTTTCTATGGAGACTGCACAACACTAGAAAGAATAGAGATAATACTAAAAAAATTCAAGTGAAGTAAGGAGATCACTGAAAAGGTGTTACCAACCGAAAAAATTTGTTATCAGACATGATTTCACATGGAAATAAAAGATAATAAAAAAATACACTGAGCAGAGGAGTATTTTTGACACAACCATTAGCCTGTAAGATACATGTAATGACCATAACTGCCACTTATCCTCTTGAATAGCAGCAGAAAATGCAGTTAGTGAGACTGTTTTATGTGTTATTCATGGTCAGAGATGATGCTCAGGTGGTTTGAAATGGACGTGAGACAACATGTCAGGACTGTACAAAATTTGTAAATAAAAATAATGCATTCTATAGTTTTACTTCTATCTTCAATTTATGTCTGCATTTCCAAAGAATAGTCAAGACGAACAAGTTAATTGCCTTTGGTAACCCTCTTTCTCGTAGGGATTCTAACTGCATATTCCTTCCAGGCAATAGGCTTTGTGAACCTATGGAGTGATGCTCATGTAGCTGCAAGGCAGATGTACAGACTCAAACACAGTAAGGGGCATCCCTGGGAACCTGGCTAACTATACAATATAATAAACAATGGTTCTCTCTGAGGAAGCTCAAAGTCTGTACTTCCTAGGCAACAATACAAAAACAATCTGGTTGATGATTTTAGAAACCAGTTGTTTAATGTCTGTACGTATGCTTATATATATACATATATGCATACAGTCTATATATACATATACGCTTTTCCTATGGAAACTTTGGTCCGAAATATAATTACCTACTGTCTATTGCAGTAGGTTATTTGTTTGCATATATATATATATATATATATACATATATATATATATATATATATTCACTGAAAAAACCATAGGTTATAGACCATATATAGTTAGGAATTTGCATTTACAAAACCTTGAAAATTCACTGAAAAAACCATAGGTTAGAGACCATATATAGTTAGCTGGACATTTTATTGACATAAAACCAATGAAATTCCATATATAGTTAGTTGCACTAACTATATATCGCGCACCCGCAATCCACTGCTGATGATGTCACATATTACATCATTCATGACATGGTCAGTGACATCACTGATGACATCACTGATGACATCTCAAATGACATCACTGATGACATCACTGATGACATCTCAAATGACATCACTGATGACATCATGACACACCAATACCAGTTACTACATACGCACTCACTGATTCCTACGTCTACACACACATTCACTCATTCACCCATACAATCACTCATACATACAGTCACTCATTATTACAACACTATCATATGCACTCATACACCTATGCAGACACTCACACACTGCCACTCATCCATGGAGTTACTCACACACCTAGTCAGTCCTGTAAAGAATCAATCACACTTCCATTTCCTCATCTATACAGTTAAACACAGAACACCATACTTCAGTGACATCACTGATGACATCACTGATGACATCTCAAATGACATCACTGATGACATCTCAAATGACATCACTGATGACATCATGACACACCAATACCAGTTACTACATACACACTCACTGATTCCTACGTCTACACACACATTCACTTATTCACCCATACAATCACTCATACATACAGTCACTCATTATTACAACACTATCATATGCACTCATACACCTAGTCAGTCCTGTGAAGAATCAATCACACTTCGATTTCCTCATCTATACAGTTAAACACAGAACACCATACTTTTCACACATATACTAACACATACTTACTCTCTTATACAATCACTGATACAAGTACACATTGATATGCACAGAGTCACACACCTCCCAGCCAGCCACACACACACTCAGTCTTCCATACATCCACTCATTCTTCAATATGTAAAACATATTTAAACTTTACAAAAACACACAGACACTAGATGATGTCATCAGTGATGTCATTTGAGATGTCATCAGTGATGTCACTGACCATGTCATGAATGATATAATATGTGACATCATCAGCAGTGGATTGCGGGTGCGCGATATATAGTTAGTGCAACTAACTATATATGGAATTTCATTGGTTTTATGTCAATAAAATGTCCAGCTAACTATATATGGTCTCTAACCTATGGTTTTTTCAGTGAATTTTCAAGGTTTTGTAAATGCAAATTCCTAACTATATATGGTCTATAACCTATGGTTTTTTCAGTGAATTTCATTGGTTTTTTAATAGCAAATATCATAAGCTGTCGAATGTCAAGTACGTGGTAAGTAAAAACATTTTCGTGTTTATGCACACTGATCTGCTTTGAATGCTGCCCCCCCCTCCCCCTCATTTCTATTAGGAGTACTCTCTCTTTGCAGATAGTGAAGGGTAGTTAACGCAGGCCTTTGCCCCCATTGTAATCCGTCGTGCCTGCTTCTCTCTCCATTTGATTGATTGTTATCCAAGCATTTACTGTTTTAGAATTGGTTCTCTTTGGTTCATTCTCTATTTACAAACAAGCACAGAGTCGCAATACTCTGTTTAGTCTTTGCATATAGCGAAAAATCGTGTAAAAAAACAAAAGGAATCGAGCAAAATCAGTAGGCCACTAATGGGATCTCTTTTTGACCTCGCTAAAATAGAAACATTAGGAACAACCCCTCATGACAAACACGAAACTGAACTCCGCACCATGATGGCTGCAATACAGCTCGGCTCCGCCACCCACCCCGCCTAAAATAACGATAAACTCTATGCAAATATTACAAATATATACAACACACCAGCAAAGTAACAGGGTAAAACATTTTATTAAACAACTATTTACATAACTATTTTATACTTTTTGTTGCCCGATCCGGCTAGCTCAATCGATCGAGCATGAAACTCATGCACTCTGATGGTTCAAAGTTTTGAGGAGTGCTTGTAACACTGTCTGAAGCCTATTTGCACTTGCTTCAGCTTCACTATTGTCAAAGTAAAGTGGGGACTGTTTGAGGACGTGACTGCATTTGTGAACAATGTAATGCGGTGCCACCCTGAACCGCTTGACGGAGGCCCCCGAGGGACGGTGTGATGGCGCGGACTCGGAGGGGGCGCTTGGCTCCGGCTCCCTCCCCAAGTCGTGTTCTCCTTGTGTAGCCTGAGATCGCCCCCGACATAGGTGGCCGGCTCCCGGGATCAAGCGGAACTTTTTGCCTTTTGGTAACTCTTCCATTCTTGACCTTGTCCCACAATCCGTTTCACCTAAAGACACGCTGTAGTGGGGCGCCCCTTTACCATTTCAGTTGCCATTCCGCCCGCTTTTGCTACACTGTGCCTCTTCCGCTATTTAGCTGTTTACCGCCCGCTCTTTCGACTACAGCGTCTCGCTCACCATGTAGTTGAGTTGCTCCCGCTCTTGCGGTGCAGCGATAGCCGGCTGCCACAGTACTCTCAAAATGGCGGCCGGCTCTTCAGATTTGGGCGTGGTCCACTAAAATTGCCCTGCAACACCTTGGAACTCGGACGCTTGTCTGCTAGAGATTGGGCTCCATTCTCGAAAGCGTCCCCTCAGCCTTGAAGATTCTACAAAAGTCTTGGGGGCTCCCGACTCCCGCAGGCTTCTGGTGGAGAGCGGCTAGCATTATTGCTCGTCGAATGGCCACGACGGAGCTACGAAATGGTGGTGCTCTCATGCTAACGCCAGCTTCAGTCTGAAACATCCAGAAACACTGTAGACTACCAATTCGATCAGTTCCGGTAGCGCCCCAACGTGACCCGGTAGAGAAGAACTAGCCCTCCCCTCTTTGACTGATGGTTCTTGTTGCCTGTCCCTTCTGTTGTCATTTAACAGAACTATTTAGCCTGCTGAAAGGGGTTGTGTTCCGACCGCTGGTTGGTGGAGACATTTTGACTATATTCTAGACCTGCGTTGTCGCGTAATGCGTCATATGACGCGCCGCGTTAGCGCATCCGGAAGTGATCCGGGGCGCGACGCGCAGCGCGTAACGTAAGCATAACAGGTCATATGACTTGTTAATAAAACTTTTCATTGGTTCATTTTACTTTTCTTATTCTAATGATGCTTTCGAACATTATTTTTTCTTAAATATATGTTATAATGTTCCAGGCTAATGTACTTTCCCGGAAAATTTACAACTGTCCTGCAAGTAAAATATATTCCTTTTTCGAGAAAAAGGGCGTTTCTTCGTCCCATGACGGAGCCGTTGAGCAAAAGAGGGTCGGCCTGCTGTCTTAGTCGCCGATACGCCTGAATATCAGATTCTTATCGATCACTTTATGTTGCAGGAGTAGAAAACACAACAGCCCTTGACCATTTATCTTTACTGCGTTCCTGCGTATTATACCTTTTACCCTTCATGTAATTGGACTGCTTTATTTCACTTGCATTTTACTGATTCGAAAACAGTGACTATTATTAAAAACTTTACCAATGTATATACTACTACCATGTTTTCTTTTAAAAACCTTTATTGTGAAAATGTCATTATACAAATACGGGCCTATAACCACGTGGGCCGGCCACAGAGCAAACTGTAATCGTATATGATGAGTAGACATTTACACTGTAGAAGAACGTAACGGGCGGGCCATTAGGTTGCAAGAACTAAAGTGTCTAACAGTTGCGGAATCAGTGGACGTACATTTTATAATTAAAATAGGACAGGGCCACTTACAATAAAATTATCTAGATATACATTTGCGGGCAAGTACCATGGGTGACGTTAATTCGAACTTTCAATAGTACAGTAATCAATAACACATCAGAACTTAATATCAATAGGGATATCGAAATATTCAATCTATTCTCGTCCCCGCCCGCCATGTGCTTCAAAACTGCATACGTATCTCGTGATATCAAGGTTGTGCAACCAGTACACAACAAGGAGTTACGAGTCCCATTTATTCCGGCGCCATTTTGGGCAAGGACGGGCAGGTCCAGGATATAGTCAAAATGTCTCTACCAACCATCGACTATGATGATGTTCATATGCTGTATTTATTAGAGTAACACTCATCTGTCCACATGAAATTAATTTGCCACAATCTAAACATGTCATTTTAATCTTTCCAAAGTTCTTCTAAATATTTGGGACCGTTTCCCTTGCCTCTGATGCTGTCAGTGCCACTTCTTTGATGAATGTACTGGCAGGTCGGGGGTTCTCCTCCAAATCTCTCTTTTATGCAGCACTATAATTAATCGGTGCCACCTCTCCATATGACAATGCATGGTATAGTTACCATAACTATATTTTTTTTCGGTTCCTCTGGAGAGTACATCGTGGCAGATGAAGCGTGTAACGTACCGGGCATTTACCTTTTTTTGCATGTAGAGGAAAGGAAAAAAAATTCGAGCGTCCGAGTTCTAATGTGTCCCAGGGCCATTTTAGTGGACCAGGCCCAAATCCAAAGAACAGGCCGCCATTTTGAGAGTCCTCTTGCAGCCGCCTGTCGCTGTAGCATCAAGAGCGGCCGAAACTCAGCTGAATGGCAACTGAAACGGTAAAGGGGCGCCCCACTACAGCAGACGAGCCTCCACCTAGGAAGGCCCGTTCACGCCGCCTCACCCCCCCCCTTCGGGCACCCCACGCCGTTATTCGGAGCAGGATTGTAGGATGGCCACACCAGTACGGCAACTTGCTAGACACCACCTCGGTGCCTACCGAATCTCAGCGCCTTGTGGTGTCTTCTATTCAGAAAACATTGTTGTGCTGCCTTCGACCTATTCGCCGCAAGTGCGCACGCAACTCAGCTGCATAGCTTGCTAGACACCACCTCGGTGCTAACCGAATCTCAGCGCCTTGTGGTGTCTTCTATTCCAAAAATATTGTTGCGCTGCCTTTGGCCCCATTCGCACATCGGTCCGCTACTGACGCCATCTCACAGGCCAACGGGGCGCCCCACGCCGACTTTCAGCATTGTAGGATGGCCACACCAGTGCGACAACTTACTAGACACCACCTCGGTGCCATCCGGATCTTGGCATCTCAGCGCCTTGTGGTGTCTTCTATTCAGAAAATATTGTTGCGCTGCCTTTGGCCCCATTCGCACATCGGTCCGCTACTGACGCCATCTCACAGGCCAACGGAGCGCCCCACGCCGACTTTCAGCATTGTAGGATGGCCACACCAGTGCAACTTACTAGACACCACCTCGGTGCCATCCGGATCTTGGCATCTCAGCGCCTTGTGGTGTCTTCTATTCAGAAAATATTGTTGCGCTGCCTTTGGCCCCATTCGTACATCGGTCCGCTACTGCCGCCATCTCACAGGCCAACGGGGCGCCCCACGCCGACTTTCAGCATTGTAGGATGGCCACACCAGTGCGACAACTTGCTGGACACCACCTCGGTGCCATCCGGATCTTGGCATCTCACCGCCTTTGTGGTGTCTTCTATTCAGAAAATATTGTTGCGCTGCCTTTGGCCCCATTCGCACATCGGTCCGCTACTGCCGCCATCTCACAGGCCAACGGGGCGCCCCACGCCGACTTTCAGCATTGTAGGATGGCCACACCAGTGCGACAACTTGCTGGACACCACCTCGGTGCCATCCGGATCTTGGCGCGTTGTGCTGCCTTCGGCCTATTCGCACATCGGTCCGCTACTGACGCCGCCTCACGTGCCAACGGATTTTCTACGCTTTTTATACCCTATGCCGCATAACAGGTCATGTGACTTGTTTATAAAACTTTTCATTGGTTCATTTTACTTTTGGTTTCCTAATGATGGAAGGCTTGATCATATGACCTAAAAATAACACTTTTCATTGGATGAAAACTATTTTTTTTCCCCAAACGATGAAAGCCCCACCTTGTTTCTGGATGTTTCAGACTGAAGCTGGCGTCAGCATGAAAGCACCACCATCTCGTGGCTCCGTCGTGGTCATTCCGCGAGCAATCATGGCAGCCGCTCCCCACCGGAAGCCTACAGGAGTCGGGGGCCCCCAAGACTTTTGTAGAATCCTCAAGGCGGAGGGGACGCTTTCGAGAATGGGGTCCAAGACCTAGCAGACAAGCGTCCGATTTCCAAGGTGTCCCAGGGCCATTTCAGTGGACCAGGCCCAAAAAGGAAAGAGCCTGCCGCCATTTTGAGAGTCCTGTGACAGCCGCCTATCGCTGCACCGCAAGAGTGGGCGCAACTCAGCTGAATTGCGGATTTTGACACAGTGGACCAAAAGCGGACGGAATGGCAACTGAAACGGTAAAGGGGCGCCCCACTACAGCAGACGAGGCTCCACCTGGGGAGGCCCGTTCACGCCGCCTCCCCCCCCCCCCCCCGGGGCGCCCCACGCCGTTATTCGGAGGGCGGCAACTCAGCTGAATTGCGGATTTTGACACAGTGGACCAAAAGCGGAGGGAATGGCAACTGAAACGGTAAAGGGGCGCCCCACTACAGCAGACGAGGCTCCACCTGGGGAGGCCCGTTCACGCCGCCTCCCCCCCCCCCCCCGGGGCGCCCCACGCCGTTATTCGGAGGGCGGCAACTCAGCTGAATTGCGGATTTTGACACAGTGGACCAAAAGCGGAGGGAATGGCAACTGAAACGGTAAAGGGGCGCCCCACTACAGCAGACGAGCCTCCACCTAGGAAGGCCCGTTCACGCCGCCTCACCCCCCCCCTTCGGGCACCCCACGCCGTTATTCGGAGCAGGATTGTAGGATGGCCACACCAGTACGGCAACTTGCTAGACACCACCTCGGTGCCTACCGAATCTCAGCGCCTTGTGGTGTCTTCTATTCAGAAAACATTGTTGTGCTGCCTTCGACCTATTCGCCGCAAGTGCGCACGCAACTCAGCTGCATAGCTTGCTAGACACCACCTCGGTGCTAACCGAATCTCAGCGCCTTGTGGTGTCTTCTATTCCAAAAATATTGTTGCGCTGCCTTTGGCCCCATTCGCACATCGGTCCGCTACTGACGCCATCTCACAGGCCAACGGGGCGCCCCACGCCGACTTTCAGCATTGTAGGATGGCCACACCAGTGCGACAACTTACTAGACACCACCTCGGTGCCATCCGGATCTTGGCATCTCAGCGCCTTGTGGTGTCTTCTATTCAGAAAATATTGTTGCGCTGCCTTTGGCCCCATTCGCACATCGGTCCGCTACTGACGCCATCTCACAGGCCAACGGAGCGCCCCACGCCGACTTTCAGCATTGTAGGATGGCCACACCAGTGCAACTTACTAGACACCACCTCGGTGCCATCCGGATCTTGGCATCTCAGCGCCTTGTGGTGTCTTCTATTCAGAAAATATTGTTGCGCTGCCTTTGGCCCCATTCGCACATCGGTCCGCTACTGCCGCCATCTCACAGGCCAACGGGGCGCCCCACGCCGACTTTCAGCATTGTAGGATGGCCACACCAGTGCGACAACTTGCTGGACACCACCTCGGTGCCATCCGGATCTTGGCATCTCACCGCCTTTGTGGTGTCTTCTATTCAGAAAATATTGTTGCGCTGCCTTTGGCCCCATTCGCACATCGGTCCGCTACTGCCGCCATCTCACAGGCCAACGGGGCGCCCCACGCCGACTTTCAGCATTGTAGGATGGCCACACCAGTGCGACAACTTGCTGGACACCACCTCGGTGCCATCCGGATCTTGGCGCGTTGTGCTGCCTTCGGCCTATTCGCACATCGGTCCGCTACTGACGCCGCCTCACGTGCCAACGGATTTTCTACGCTTTTTATACCCTATGCCGCATAACAGGTCATGTGACTTGTTTCTAAAACTTTTCATTGGTTCATTTTACTTTTGGTTTCCTAATGATGGAAGGCTTGATCATATGACCTAAAAATAACACTTTTCATTGGATGAAAACTATTTTTTTTCCCCAAACGATGAAAGCCCCACCTTGTTTCTGGATGTTTCAGACTGAAGCTGGCGTCAGCATGAAAGCACCACCATCTCGTGGCTCCGTCGTGGTCATTCCGCGAGCAATCATGGCAGCCGCTCCCCACCGGAAGCCTACAGGAGTCGGGGGCCCCCAAGACTTTTGTAGAATCCTCAAGGCGGAGGGGACGCTTTCGAGAATGGGGTCCAAGACCTAGCAGACAAGCGTCCGATTTCCAAGGTGTCCCAGGGCCATTTCAGTGGACCAGGCCCAAAAAGGAAAGAGCCTGCCGCCATTTTGAGAGTCCTGTGACAGCCGCCTATCGCTGCACCGCAAGAGTGGGCGCAACTCAGCTGAATTGCGGATTTTGACACAGTGGACCAAAAGCGGACGGAATGGCAACTGAAACGGTAAAGGGGCGCCCCACTACAGCAGACGAGGCTCCACCTGGGGAGGCCCGTTCACGCCGCCTCCCCCCCCCCCCCCCGGGGCGCCCCACGCCGTTATTCGGAGGGCGGCAACTCAGCTGAATTGCGGATTTTGACACAGTGGACCAAAAGCGGAGGGAATGGCAACTGAAACGGTAAAGGGGCGCCCCACTACAGCAGACGAGGCTCCACCTGGGGAGGCCCGTTCACGCCGCCTCCCCCCCCCCCCCCGGGGCGCCCCACGCCGTTATTCGGAGGGCGGCAACTTACTGGACATCACCTTGGTGCCATCGTTCTGCTGCCTTGGAACTATTCGCACAACAGACCGCTACTGATGACCCGCGACGCCCCACGCCGGATACCGAAATCAGTGCGGCACCCAGGCAACATCACCTGGGTGCCGTCCAGAAATCTGGACGTTGTGCTGCCTTGGGACTATTCGCACAACCGACCGCTACTTCCTTCTTTTTCCCTAAAAATGTTTAAATGTTTTTACTGTTTTTGTTTTGTTGTATATATTTATAAGTTATTAAAGTTTTATAATCCTACTACTTTGTTGGAGTGCTATATATTTTTAATGTGACACATAATTGTAAAAACTTTGATGTACAAAGAGTCATCCCTGGAATCTTCCGCTTCAGGCTCGGTCCCCTCCCCAATCACAATACAGGATGGTTTTCAGATAGTAGGAACGCGTGTGGTGTGACGGATCTCATCGGGTGTGGGCCTTGATCTACTATAACTCCTTTGAAGAGGGGTAATTCTTTACAGCTGGGGCCATAAACTACATCTGCAGGGCTAGCTGATAGCCTGGGACCGGCCTGGACAATCGGACACAGAGGAAGAGGAGTGTCAGAGGGTGCGGTAGTGAATAGGGCGAAAGGGAGGTGTCGGGCGGGCACAGGGTGTGATTCTCAGGGAAGAGCAGCGCAGATGGGGGGAGGTTTATTGCCCATGCATAAGACAGAGAGCGGGGGTGACCAGTGCCTGGGGGAGATGCTTGCGAGGGTGGGGAGCCATGCTAAGGATCGACAGCGTGCAGAGAGTGGGTCTGGTCAAGTCATCTAAAATGGCTGCCGTGCACGACAAAAGTGTGGCATTTGAAAAAAGGCAAGATGGCGCAGACAATGTTTTTTAACACTTCCTGATTTCCTTCGAATCGAACGTTAACAGACGTTGGGGCATATTACCAAAGTTAAGCGATATTTACCCTAACGATGCTTAGCAACGAATTTTTTACCGCTAAGCATCGTCAGAAATTATCGCAGATAAACCTTGCTATTATCAAGGTTTATCGCAAATGCGATAAAAAACGGCCGCAATGCATTAATATCGCTGAAAAGTCAGCGATATTCATGCATTACCGAGCTAATGCTCTTAGCCATGTTATCCACCTCCCATTGGATAACATGGCTAAGAACTGCTCAGGGCAGGTGTTACTTTTTGGAGATATTCGCGCTTAGCGCGAATATCTCCAAAAGTTGGTAATAGGAGATAGCGATGTTAGCGACTGTTTCCAGTCGCTAACATCTTGGCATGCCCACTTTGCATGTCATTAGTGATAAATATCACTGACATGCAAAGTGGGGCCCAAGATAGTCGCTATCTCCTACTAGCGGTCGCTAACTGGTGTTAGCGACAGCTAGGTAATACGGAGATAATTTTATCTCCGCTTTCTTGGCTTTTAAAGCCAAAAAAGCGGAGATAAACCCCCTTGATAATATGCCCCGTTATCTCTCCCACACTACCGGTCCCCCTGGGCTTAAACGCCGAGATGGTAGGGACTGCATCCCGTGAAGATAGGCCGAGACGTCACTCAGCAGAAAAAAAAGTTAAAAAAAGTCTATAAACATACAATAAGTTAAAAGTCAATCATTCTTCATTCCTTGTAGTACGCTCCCCAGTCCGCTTCCCGTTACGCTAACCGGGCGCACCCCACCAAAAAAACTATTTTTTTTTGCCCCGCGGAGCCCTTTTAAAGCCTCCACATCAAACCTATGGGGTCAGGGAGGATCTACTATGCCCCCTTATGGTCATTTGCCCCTTCGCTTTGGCCTCCTCTTGTCTCTCGATCCTACCGAGAGACAAGATGGCGGCCGCTACGGACTGTTTGGAATGTTTACAGACGCCGGAGAACCAATCAGCTTCGCTTCACAAAGCTCCGTAACGCGAAAAGTACGCGAACTGGAGCGCTGCCCGTTCCGCTGTTACAGATATATATCTTTTTTTGAACGTTAATTTCTCAAAATCCACTGGAGCACATATATTGAGACCTAGCAAAGGCACATCGGGCTACCAGTCCCTACAATTTTGCCAAGTTTCGTGCAAATCCATTCAGCCGTTCGATTATTATTATTTTTTATTTTTTTTGCCCCGCGGGGCCCTTTTAAAACCTCCACATCAAACCTAGGGGGTCAGGGAGGATCTACTATGCCCCCTTATGGTCATTTTCCCCTTCGCTTTGGCCTCCTCTTGTCTCTCGATCCTACCGAGAGACAAGATGGCGGCCGCTACGGACTGTTTGGAATGTTTACAGACGCCGGAGAACCAATCAGCTTCGCTTCACAAAGCTCCATAACGCGAAAAGTACGCGAACTGGAGCGCTGCCCGGTCCGCTGTTACAGATATATATCTTTTTTTGAACGTTAATTTCTCAAAATCCACTGGAGCACATATATTGAGACCTAGCAAAGGCACATCGGGCTACCAGTCCCTACAATTTTGCCAAGTTTCGTGCAAATCCATTCAGCCGTTCGGGCTAAAAGTGAGGCCAACCGCCCTATGGAAAACTCAATGTTAAAAACACGTTTTGGGACCCCCCTTTTTTCTCGGCCCCCCCTTGACGAAACCGCCCCAAATTGTCAGGGGCTACTCAGAAACAAAATGTTCCATTTTCCTGAAAATTTCAGCCAATTCCGTCCACAAACGCCAAAGTTATTAGACATAGGATTTTTTCTCTATGGGATTTTTGAAAATTCTAACTATATATACCTACTGGCGACCGCCAGTAGGTAATATATATTACCTACTGGGTTTAGACAGTAGGTAATTATAATTTGGACCAAAGCTTTCATAGGAAAATCGTTTGTTTTGCCAATAACTTTGGCGCTACTTGTCGAATCTTCACAACTTTTTCGAAAAACGGCCCCTTTTTGGTTCAGCTGCTGTGTTGAAAGTGTCGGGGTGACGGTCAAGTGAGGGCTGAGAAAAAAGGGGGATCACGAAATGCGTTATCCCCATGTTATGTCTTTGGGGATTTTTCATGTTTTGAACACAACTACAGCCCGAACCACTGAAGGGAATGACACTAAATTTAGCAGAAAGGAAAATGTTAGTCCTGAAAGCGTGCTTTTTCTGATTTGGTGCAAATCCGTTCAGTAGTTTCAGATATACTTAAGTAAAAAAAATATAGCTATCTAGGAACGCGAATCCTTGCAGAGGACTCGAGGATCCTACTGAAATTTCATTGGCTGCCAACACTTCAACCAACAAGTGTTGGCAGCCACCTTGAAACTGGGCTTGAAGCCAAGTCTCAAAACAAATGTAAGAAATAAAGAAAACTGGACAGGGTAGGAATATCCTGACTCCCCAGATATGGTGTAGGGGTCCCAAAGAGACTCTGCCATGCATTAAAACCATTTTCTAGAAATTCAATTTTGCCGCCGGTGGATCGGAAGCAAATATTAAAAAAGTGCAGGCGCCAGTGCTTTGGTTACTAATTGGCCCCCGGGTGAGCTAGGTCCTGGGGGCATTGCATATTACAGGAGAGGGGCACATGCCCCCCCCATTCCTGGGGCTTACTAATGCCCTGGTGACTTCCACCTCCCCATGGCTTCTTTTTAAATACTGAGGGGGAGGCCTATATGGCCTCGCCTGCTGCCCTGGATAATGCCACCTCCTCAGGGCTTATTTTTTTGTAAATGGGGGGAGCCTCTTGGACCGCTCCAGCCCCAGGGATCTCCACCTCCCCAGGACTACAATATTTTTTAATATGGGGGACCACGCAGACCACCCGAAATTTAATTTAATGCAGAGGGATGCGCGAACCCTCTGCAGCCCTGGGGAAGTCACCTCCCCGGAGCTTCAATTTTAATGAATGTAGGGGGCTTTTGTCAAATTAAACATGGGGAACACGTGCCCCCCGCAGACCCGGGGACCACCACTTTTCCAGGGATAAACTAAAGACTGGAGGGGGGCGCGGCCCCCTCATGGGGCTAAATATGGTCCTGAGGACCGTCATCCCCATTGCTGGCTCCTGCTATGTCCCAGGGTGCCCTCCCCGGGGCCATAGCTGTTTGCTATGGCTTGGCGCGAGCTTTACCGCTCCCCACCAAGCCATAACAAACAGTGCTCTGCTTTGAGGAAGCAAGAGTATTTTGCTCTCACTTACTTAAAGCAGAGCACAATTGCTTTGACACAGAGGGAGTTGCATGTTAGCAGCCCCCTCTGTTTCAAAGTACAGCTGACTCCCGCAGGAGGCAGAGAGCCAGCAGAGACTGCGGGGGCCTTGAGGCTCCCCCGCAGGCCCCAACATTGGCAGTGGGTTCCCTGGGTTGGGTCGAGGGCACCCACACGACAGGCCAGGCCCTGGGGTACTTTTTTTTAAAGAAACGTCTGTGCCCAAATCTGCTCTGGATGGGGGCCACTCTTCCCTCTCCCCTTAATTTAAAAAGTAAATTAAAAAAATAAATTAATATAAGACCAGAAATCCGACCAGGTAGGGGGAAGCGCAACCCCTCTCCTCCATTAAAAAAGGCCTTGCCGTGGTGGATGGGGTGCCCGGGGCCCAAATTAGCACAGGGAAGGGGAGCCATGTGGCCCCCACAAAAAATATAATAAAACATGCAGTACTGGGAAGTCGCGGGAAGCCCCACCCCCTTTCCCCACTACTCTGCAAATGCACCTCCTGGTGCATTGCTGGTTGGGGGATGAAGCCCCCTTGGATGCCGAGGGTTCGTAGGGGCCAGGAACCTTTCTGTTACCTCAAGTAAGGCCCAGACAGCGATATTGCTGCAAGGCCTTTGGAGGCCACACCCCCTTCCTCCACCACTCTGCAAAAGCACCTCCTGGTGCACTGCTGGTTGGGGGATGAAGTCCCCTTGGCTCCAGAGGGTCCTTCGGAGCGAACAAGCCATCTTGTTACATCCAGTAAGTCCCACACAGTGGGATTGCTGATAGGTCTTCAGAGGCCACACCCCCTTTCTCCATCACTTTGCAAATGTGCTTCCTGGCGCACTACTGGTTGGGGGATGAAATCCTCTCGGATTCTGAGTTGTTGGGGGCCCAGAAGCCCTCCTGTTACCTCCAGAAAGTTCGATATGGATGGATTCCTGAGAGCTTTATGAAGGCCCGTCCCCTTTCTCCACCACTATGCAAACATGACTACCAGTTAAAAAAACTTGAAATTCACTTAAAAAACGTTATAATTAGGAAATAAAACTTTGAAAAGCCTTAGAAGTTCACTTAAATAACAAAGGTTACAGTGTTGTTACAGCTAGAAAATAGAATTAAAAAAACCTTAGAAATGCACTGAAAAAAACAAAGGTTAAAGGGGCTCAGGTTGCCATTGTATAAAACCAGTGAAATTCAGCAGTTATAGTTACCTGAGCTAACTATAACTTACACCCCCACAATGCACTGCTTATGACCTCACATATTACATCGCTCACGACATGGTCAGTGACTTCACTGAAGAAATCTCAAATGATATCACTGATGACCTCATCAAGTGAGTGTAAGTGTTTTAAGAGTTTATGAGTGTTAAACATATATAGTAACCTACTACAAAAGGTAAATTAGTGTACTAGGTGCACTACTAATTAGTGATACTACTTCTGACATACATTATATGAGTGGCTGTTTGACTTTATCCTTGTGTGTATGGGTGTGTAAGTGGCTGTATGGGTGTATAAGTAGATGTGTGCAGCTGTGAGGGTGAGGGAGATGCTGTCTGAATTTATTTATTTTATTTGTATTTATAAAGTATTATATAGCACGTACTAGATCCCATAGGATATCAGAGCGCTTTACATTAGGAAGAAAAGGAAGGACAATAATGCAGATACATCAACAGGTCGGGATAATTATGTGGGGGTGTGGTTGTGTGTGTATGCGGTTGTGTGTGGTTGTGTGCGTGGTTGTGTGTGTGGTTGCGTGTGTGGGTGTGTGGTTGTGTGTGTGGGTGTGTGGTTGTGTGTGTGGGTGTGGTTGTGTGTGTGGTTGTGTGTGGGTGTATGCGTTGTGTGTGTGGTTGTGTGTGTGGTTGTGGGTGTGTGTGGTTGTGGTTGTGTGTGGTTGTGGTTGTGTGTGGTTGTGTTAGTGTGTGTGGTTGTGAATGTGGTTATGTGTGGGGTTGTGGTTTTGTGTGGTTGTGTGTTTGTGTGGTTGTGTGTGGTTGTGTGTAGTTGGGTGTGTAGTTGGGTGTGTGTGGTTGTGTGTGTGGTTGTGTGGTTGGGTGTGGTTGGGTGTGGTTGTGTGTGTAGTTCTGTGTGTGGTTGTGTGTGTGTGGTTTTGTGTGTGGTTGTGTGTATGTGGTTGTATGTGTGTGGTTGTATGTGTGTGGTTGTAGTTGAGTGTGCATGGTTGTGTATGTGGTTGTGTGTGTGTGGTTTTGTGTGTGTTTGTGTGGGTGTGGTTGTGGTTGTGTGTGGATGTGTGTGTGTGGTTGTGTATGGTTGTGTGTGAGTGGTTGTTTGTGGTTGTGTGTGAGTGGTTGTGTTTGTGGTTGTGTGTGTGTGGTTGTGTTTGTGGTTGTGTGTGTGTGGTTGTGTGTGTGGTTGTGTGTGTGTGGTTGTGTGTGTGACTGTGTGTGTGGCTGTGTGTGTGGCTGTGTGTGTGGCTGTGTGTGTGGTTGTGTGTGTGGTTGTGTGTGGTTGTGAGTGTGGTTGTGTTAGTGTGTGTGGTTGTGGCCATGTGTGTGGTTGTGTTTGTATGTGGTTGGGAGTGTGTGATTGTGGTTGTATGTGTGGTTGCGTGTGGTTGTTGTGGTTGTGTGTTTGGTAGTGGTTGTGTGTGTGTGGTTGTATGTGTGTGTGTGGTTGTGTGGTTTTTATGTGTGGTTGTGTGTGAGGTTTTGTGGTTGTGTGTGGTGTGTGTGGTTGTGTGCGTGTGTGGTTGTGTGTGTGGCTGAAATAAACAAAATGCAATGTCAACCGAATGACACTGTGCCCCCTTTGGCACTCCTTTAGAGAAGTGTTCTCACACTGGTTCACAAATTTTAATTCCGCATGTAAGAATAAAAATAACTCATTTTGGTCCTCTTTTGATTCAAATGTTCATCTTTATTTGCATTAATTCCATTGTTGCTTCACAATGTTGGTAAATTGTGTTTTTTCTTTTTTTCTCTTCACAAATTATCTCTACTTCATGTGCATTAATCTAATTCCAGAGAATGTATGTGTATGGGTGTATAAGTGGCTGTATGTGGATGTATGGGTGTATAAGTAGATGTGTGCAGCTGTGAGGGTGAGTGAGATGCTGTCTGAATTTATTTATTTTATTTTTATTTATAAAGTTTTATATAGCGCGTACTAGATCCCATAGGATATCAGAGCGCTTTACATAAGAAATAAAAGAAAGGACAATAAAGCAGATACATCAACAGGTCAGGATAATTGTGTGGGGGCGTGGTTGTGTGTGTATGCGGTGTGTGTGTGGTTGTGTGCGTGGTTGTGTGTGTGGTTGTGAGTGTGTGGTTGTGTGTGTGGGTGTGTGGTTGTGTGTGTGGGTGTGTGTGTGGTTGTGTGTGGGTGTATGTGTTGTGTGTGTGGTTGTGGGTGTGTGGTTGTGTGTGTGGTTGTGTGTGCGGTTGTGGGTGTGTGGTTGTGTGTGTGTGGTTTAGTGTGTGTGGTGTGTGTGTGGTTGTGTGGTTGTGGGTGTGGTTCTGTGTGGTTGTGTGTGTGGTTGTGTGTTTGTGTGGTTGTGTGTGTGGTTGTGTGTGTAGTTGGGTGTGTAGTTGGGTGTGTAGTTGGGTGTGTAGTTGGGTGTGTAGTTGGGTGTGTAGTTGGGTGTGTAGTTGGGTGTGTGTGGTTGGTTGTGTGGTTGGGTGTGGTTGTGTGTGTAGGTCTGTGTGCGGTTGTGTGTGTGGTTGTGTGTGTGTGTGTGTGGTTGTGTGTGTGGTTGTGTGTATGTGGTTGTATGTGTGTGGTTGTAGTTGAGTGTGCATGGCTGTGTGTGTGTGGTTTTGTGTGTGGTTGTGTGGGTGTGGTTGTGGGTGTGGTTGGATGTGTGTGTGGATGTGTGTGTGTGGTTGTGTATGGTTGTGTGTGAATGGTTGTGTTTGTGGTTGTGTGTGTGTGGTTGTGTGTGTGGTTGTGTGTGTGACTGTGTGTGTGACTGTGTGTGTGACTGTGTGTGTGGCTGTGTGTGGCTGTGTGTGTGGCTGTGTGTGTGGTTGTGTGTGGTTGTGTGTGGTTGTGGGTGTTTGTGAGTGTGGTTGTGTTAGTGTGTGTGGGTGTGTGGTTGTGGTCATGTGTGTGGTTGTGGTTGTGTGTGGTTGGGTGTGTGTGATTGCGGTTGTATGTGTGGTTATGTGTGGTTGTGTGTGGTTGTGTGTTTGGTAGTGGTTGTGTGTGTGTGTGGTTGTGTGGTTTTGTGTGTGGTTGTGTGTGAGGTTGTGTGTGGTGTGTGTGTGGTTGTGTGCATGTGTGGTTGAAATAAACAAAATGCAATGTCAACCGAATGACACTGTGCCCCCTTTGGCACTCCTTTAGAGAAGTGTTCTCATACTGGTTCACAAATTTTAATTCCGCATGTAAGAATAAAAAGAACTCATTTTGGTCCTCTTTTGATTCAAATGTTCATCTTTATTTATATTAATTCCATTGTTGCTTCACAATGTTGGTAAATTGTGTTTTTTCTTTTTTTCTCTTCACAAATTATCTCTACTTCATGTGCATTAATCTAATTTCAGAGAATATATCCCTATGCATTTCGGGACAACGCCCTTCATCAGGGAAATTGCAATGGATCTGAAAAAATAAAAAAGGGATGCTGTATAGTAACTAGGTCTGTCTACTCTCCATTAACACCGTACAAAACTGGGGGGGTGTCGGGCTTGCATGCTGGTGGTGATTCTTAAAAAATGCAACCGTACATCGAAGTGTGTTAAATGGAAAAAAAGGTGGAAGTGCCATGCAAAGACTTGTGCCTATTAGTGCTCGTGACATGTCTAGTCAAAGAATGCTTAAATGAACCGGCTTAACCAGTGTTCACCAGGAGGTGGTGTAATAAAGTTATTCAACTGGATTGAACCGCTGGTCCTGTAAACGCGGTGGTGCGATAAAACGCGTGCACTGGAAATTGTTTAAAACTCTTCATGAACGGTGTATGTCTATACGCGTGTTGAAAAACTAGTAGCATGTCGTAACTTAAAAATTAAATCACATGCTTGTGTGAGACTGGGTAAATCATGGTTAAATGGTTGTATTGGTGAGTGAGTGGGTGTGCCAGTGTGGGCCTGATGAAGGCTAAGCATGGGCGTAAAATCCGTTCCGCTCGCGGATTTTCGGCAAATTCGCAATCCGCGAACTCTCGCGAACTTGCCGAAAATTCGTAAAATCCGTGCGAAGCGGATTTTTTGCTTGGTCGCACTTGCCAACTACAATTTCGCGGGAGTAAACACTTGCGAACACGTAGATGCGGCGGGCAGCGACAATCTCGCAATTGCGAGATTGCAAAATTTGCAATTTCGCACTAGAAATCCACCAGCAGGCAGCATAAACCTTGAAAATTATGATTTTTATCAGAATAACTCCTCAGGTTGACATTTGCCTGCACTTTTTCTTTGCAAGGAGTCCATTTTGGGGGGGGGGGAGGAAGGAAGTGCCCCACAGTCTCCAACTTCCTGTTCCTGTCCAGCAGGCTCCTCCCAGTGCTTTCTTCATGTGCTGGTCACTTTGATTTGGATCTTGACCTGGAAGGATTATTTTTTGTGGATGCTGCTGGATATTTGGATTTTTGCAAAACTGAAAGCACTCAGCAGGTGCAAAAGTTCAATCTTATCATTAGTAACCATTCCCTGTAGTGCTTCCTGAGGGGCCCCTTCAGAGTTCATTTGCCTACTTGCAACTATTCTCTGACCCTTCTCTGACCCTCACAGCAGGCTCAGAGAATAGCTACAAGTATACAACAAAGGTCCTGTTAAAAAAATTACACTGCAACAGAAAGCAATTACAGACAAAACTGAAAGCACTCAGCAGGTGCAAAAGTTCAATCTTATCATTAGTAACCATTCTCTGTAGTGCTTCCTGAGGGGCCCCTTCAGAGTTCAGTTGCCTACTTGCAACTATAGGCCACAAAGGTCCTGTGAAAAAGAATTGCACTGCAACAGAAAGCAAATTAGAGATAAGGAAGCAGGTGCCAGCCAGACTGGAAGTTTAAATTCAGTGACACATTAATCAACCCCAAATTAATTCATGTCAGTTGAAGCAGGGCAGGTGTGCTTGCTTTTTTTCACCCCCATAATCTACAGTGATAAACCAACCAGAGGATGGCATGGGTGTACCAGAGGGTGGCAGTGGTGAAACAGAGGGTGCTGTGAACCTGTGATGATGAACCAGACGTAGAAACAACATAGTCGCGGCCGTTGCGAGCCGACAAGTAAGTTCGCAATTGCGAACTGGTACAAAATCCTCGCGAACTGGCAGAAACCCTTGCGAACACAAAAAAAAAAAATTCGCGAGAGTTCGCGGATTTTGCGGATTGCGAATCCGTAAATACGCAATTTCGCGGATTGCCAATTCGTACAATCCGCCCATGCTTAATGAAGGCTCCTCAACAAATGTTTTCAGAGGAGACGAAACGTCGACATACAAATGTTGATTTTAATGAATGTTCACTGTGAATATTGGAATTCTTATGGTTATTTTGAGCCTAATTTTCAATAAAGGTTCAATTTTTTAAGTCAACATCCTTTGGTTTTATTGTGCACTATTGTTCACTGTTTCACACTAATCACTATCATCTGCAGCACCTATCTTTGATATTGATGATGAATGCTTAAATGTATACACTGTATGTATATATATATATATATATATATATATATATATATATATATATATATATATATATATATATATATATATATATATATATGAGTATTTTTACAAACACTGAAATCACCAAACAGATTGCTTTTGTATTGCTGCCTAGGAAGTAAATGCTTTAGGATTCCTCCAAGGGAGTCATTGTTTATTATATTATATTGGCAGATATGCAGAACACAAACTCCACAGGTCAACGTAGTGGTAGTGGTTTGGCTCTGGTGGAATGAGCTCACTGCCCTTCTGGATGCTGTTTTTATGGCCAGTGAGTAGCAGATCTTAATGCCGAGCACTATCCAATGGGAGATGGCCCTTTACTGCATGACATTGCCTTTTTTACTCCTGCAAACAGCAAAAGACCAGATTGTCCACCCGGTGTTTTCTACTACGATCAATGTAAAAGCTCAGTGCACGTTTGGGGTCCAAACAAACAATCTCTCCTTTTTCTTAAAGGAATAAGGTGGGCCATAGAACAATGGCAGGGTGATGGATTGATGGACATGGAAAGGCATTACAACTTTCTGCAAGAAGGATGCTTGTATCCGCAGTTCCAATGTCCCGGAAGAAGGTGGTGTATGGTGGGTTAGCACAGACCCTGAAGCTCATTCGCACAACACACCGATGTGATGGTGACAAGGAACACAGTCTTGAGGGTGAGAAGCTGCACAGCCCAACTGTATGGGCGTACATAGCAGATGAGTGAGGATCAAGATAAGGTCCCATTGTGGCATGAGAAAGAGAGAAGGGGAAACAGATGTTTAAATCCTTTGAAAAAACACAATACAATGGGTGATTTGGGCCCAGTCAGTCCTGATCTTCTTCAAATCTCTGGGTAGAAGGGGTATCAGTATCAGTGGAAAAGCCTACAAGAGTCCCAAGTTCTTCCCTAGGCAGAAGGGGTTTCCTAGCAAGAGACATGCAAAACCAAAGACATTGCGCGTTGTCAGTGGTGGCAAAAAGATCTAGCCACATTACTTCCTTGTGTCACATCTGTAAATGGCACTTGTATTCCGCTAGGGGCTGACAATTTAGCTTGTCTGCTCTGGTGATTTTTCCCCAGGAAAATTACTTGGTGGTCCACCCATTTCCAGAGACACAGGGCCTTCTAGCAAAAGGGTCTGTGACCCCACACCACCCTGTTTGTTGCAGTACCATATGGCAGTGGTATAAACACCTGTACCAGACCCCTTGATGATGGAAGGAACATTTTCAATGCCAAGAAGATTACCCTCAGCACCAGAAGGTGGACATGGAGCCAGGACTCTGCAAGAGATCAGAGGCTTCCGATCTCCACCGATCCCAGCCGGCCACCCCAACCTAGAAGTGGGGCATCGGTCAACATTGTTAATACTGGGCCGGGTAGGGAGAGGGGTCAGCCCCTTACCCAATCGTGCTCCACTAACCACCACTGTATATCTCTTGCAGTTTCCTCTAAAATCTGTATATGGGTTGGAGAGGTTCCCATGATGTGAGGCCCACTAAGACTCCACATCCCACTGGACATGCTTTACGAGCCAGATGCAGAAAACCATCAGTCCCAGCAGGCTCAGAGTCGACTTTACTGAGATAAAGGACCAAAGCTGGAAGATTGGGACCATATTTTGAATGTCCTGGACTTTCCTTTTTGGGGGGAAAGGCATCAAAACAAACCATATCCAGTATTGCTCTGATGAAGGGGAGTGTCGGAAAATGTGTCAGGCATGACTTCTGCACATTGATAGAGAACTCCAAAGAAGACAGAAGGTTTGTCATGGTCTGGAGGTGGTTGACGACTTCCTGGGGCAAGGCCACCTTCAACAGTCAATCATCGAGGTAGGGGAAGACTGGGACCCGTGACGTCTGGGGTGTGCTGCTACTACCACCACCTTGTGCTCCAGCCCCTGGCACCATAAACATACTTCATAAGAGTTTGTCATGTACATTTAAATACCACAACAAATACAGAGACGTGTAGAGTAATTGGTCAAAAATATATTGCAAAAAAATGCCTGGAGTCCCTTAAGTGATCTAATGCTCAGCCTTTGCTTACTGGCTCATAGTGACTCAAGCTGCCCCTCACATATAAGGCTCAACATATCCAAAATAGAACTGAGCTTGCTTGTGTTCTGGTTGGAGGGGATGTGGCTTTGCAATTTGAGGTGGTCTATATCTAACAAAGCAGGGACTAAGATTAGTAAGTGAGAGAAGTAACCACCAACCACCTTAGCAAAACGACTGCCGAAAGAAGCTAATAATTACAAAAAAAGAAAGGAGAAGATATTGTATTATAGAAATGGTGGGCCTTTGGAGCTCTTTCAAATCATTTTGATTGGGTATCTGGCAAATTTCAGATGATTACAAGCTTGAGGAAGTAAGAGAAAGACTTATTGATACATCAGCAGTCTTAAAACAGAGAATACATTCTAACAATAAATGCTCAAGCAAAGAGAGCAAGGAGGAATGTAATGAATATTTTTTTCCTGGAAAAATCTAGTAAATGTAAATGTGTGTATACTTGTAAAGCGCACTATCACCTGAAAGGTATCTTGGCGCTGTATACCGCTGTGCAACCCTTCCTGGCTTTCCCTGTGAGATGCCCCCTTACTGGGCACCTCCAAGGTGAGGCCAGGCATCCTAGCGCTTTCGGGGCCGTTGTGGAGATTAAGCAAACTATAGCCCAGAGTTGCAGAGTGGGACCCATGATTAGAGTAGGCACCTAGGCGAGAATTATCGAGTCCGTGGACATTGAGCCCAAGACCCTGCCGCGTCGGGAATTGAACCCTGGTCCCGGGCCAGACCTCTGCCTCAGGGTCTGCCGCTCTAATCAGTGAGCCACACTTCTCCACAGTCCACAGTTACTGTAGGCCCAATGAACCAAGCAGGGACCTTGAATTGAATCTGCCAACAAAACAAAGTCAGTGCAGCCCTGGGTAGGCCTTGGTGACATGAATAAATTCCAGTGGGTTGCGGTCCACTTCATGGACATATACTAAGCTCACAACAATTTCTGAATATTTTCAGTGGGGAGTACATTTGTACTCACAGTTATTGGCAGGATCCCAGCCTCAACCACAGCTGTGTTCAACTTTTGGGGGATGAAAAGAAGTGTCCTGCCCAGTATACTCATTTGATAGAAACACAAGTAAATTACATAACCACCAAGGTCAAATGCTCCCTCAACCGAAAACAACTTGGCCTAAAAACATGTTACTTGTATTATTATATTAATTAGTGTATTAATGAATACAGATTCAGTAATTTTCTACTACAGAGCACAGGACAAATCTTTTGGATTAACAGTGCAGCATTGTCTGGGTCTACTGGACTAGAGTCATTCTCTATATTGTCACTTATATTCTTACTTATAATCTTACTTATGCAATTAGGTTGAGTCTGCTACAAAAAAATGATGTTTGTAACTATAGCACATGCATAACAGCATGGAATAAACCACATACAGAGAGTATTCTGGTACTTATTACCATTGTTGAGGGAGCAAAGGGGCATCATGATCTACTGAAGGCTTTTCCTCTATAGAGTCATGGTCCCTTCCACGCTAAACAATAGTAATAAAGAGCATATTACACAAGGAAAAGCAGAACTTGTGGGTGTCTATGCACAAAGTGACGATTTATTAGCCGCAAACAGACAAACCACCTTCAACATAAATATCACAAATGCCTCACAACAACACTGACACCTTCCATAAAGTAGTCATCATTGATCTAAAAAAGTAATATTCTAAGATCTTTAAAATGCCACCTATCCATTTCATTAATGTAACAAAATTTGCAAATTACTGAGGCATTAATAGTTATTGTTTCATTAGTAATCAAGCAAGCCAATAAGGGTGGGTATGTGGTCTTGTTGTCAAGTGAGATTATAAAGCAGAAACTAGGAATCAGCTAAAAATGGTCGAATGTTATGAAACAACAAAAATTACGTATTTGTGTCAAGTTAAAAGGGGTTATCATGATAATTTGAAAAATTGGTATTTTACGGACCTATTAAAAAGAGATGAACTTGTGTTTTTGAAAAATGAACATCCCAAGATTCTCACAAAATGTTTCCTGCAAAAAAGTCCATAAGCATAAAATCAAACTCCCCAGAAAATCTATAATTTCAGCTCAGAGTAGCTTTTCTGTCCATACATTCGTGTACTCTGATTCTTTTCGTAGGCCCAATGTAGAAGCACATCTATCTTGCATCAGAGAGACTAAAGATTTTTGTTCCACACTTATGACATTGACGGGTTGGATGATTATCTTGACGTACAGGCACTGTATACAAGCATAAGACATGATGATAGGATTATAACGAGGAAGTTCGATATAAGGTCTAGGCCTATAACTTTTTTCATCATATCAATATCATTCTAAAGATGATGAATTGATGCATAACAAGAATATATTTTTCCTGGATACACATCTGTCTAGACAATTGCTCAGGAGTTCCAACATGGCATTATGGCTTAGCATGTGGTGATCAGACAACTATCAGGATTAGTGAGTTTTGACTGACAGAGGTTGAAGAAAATTCACCCCACTCCCCAGAACCTAGCCCCACCCATGAATGTGTGAGCACAAATAGCAGAACTAAACCCTGGAGGGGATGGGGAATGGAAGTATGAGAGAGAAGAGACAACTGGAATGGTGTTGTCATGACTGAAGATTCTGTATAAGAAATTATGGGGCATTTGTATCAAAAAAGAGGTTTGCGATGTTCAAATTACGAGTTTTAGCAATTCGCAATATGAGAATTGCAAAATGCAATGTATGTAGGATTTGCAAAAAAATTGTGAATCCTACATATTCCTTAATTGCGACTGGGAAGACATTTGTTATTTGCGATTACCAAATAGCTAATCGCAATTAGCGAATGCAAGTTCAAGGGTGCAAGGGTGCCAAAAGGACACCCGGTTGCACCCCTAAAATATGCATGTGTGCACATGTTGCGCACATACATGCCCTAAGGGCATGTATGTATGCCATATGGCACTTTGAAAAAAGCAAGCAAAAAAGTGTTTTTTTTCTAGAAAATCGCATATCACTAGCAACTTGAAGTTGGTGGTAATTTGCGATTCCTTAAGGCCAAATAGCAAATTTCTGGTGCTTCCAGAATTGCATATAAGAAATCGCAATTTGCAATTGCATTCGCAAAATAGAGAATCGCAAATTTTGCGATTCTCTATTTTGCAATGGCCTTTTGGGATGATACATCCCAAAAGGCTTTTTCCCATTCGCAAACGGGAAAAAGGCTTGATACATATGGCCCTTTGGTTTGTAAATGTTTATGAAGACTCATCTGTTGTTTTAATTAAGCTAATTTCCTTAATTAAACTTTTCAACAAGAAACAAATTAGCAAATAGCACTAGAGGGAGTGCCTTAGGAGAAGTAGTCAAATTAGAATAAAAAGGAATTGAAGAACTGAACTAGTGCGCAGGTTTAAGCTGAAGTTCTTTTTGGAACTGTGGTCTACTCTTTGCTGGTGCAGTGACATGTTATGTTAACGGCTATTGGGAACATGAACACAAGACTTTCATAAAAAAAGTTAAAGATGGCAGGAAGGGAAAATTGTTAGTGTGCAATTGCAACACCTTGGGCCAGATGTAGGTGGCCCATTACCGGTTGGTAAACCCGAAATTCGGTAAATTTCAGGTTTACCGACCGGTATTGAGCCATTTGCTATGTAGGGGAGAATCGGTAAATACAGAATCTGTATTTACCGATTCGGTATTTACCGAATCGGTAAATGAGATGTATGAAGCACTTTGAAGAGTGCTTCTGTGCTTTAAGGATTCGTTATTTACCACCAACTATTAGTTGGTGGTAAATAGCGAAAACCTTGTTGTGCCACATGTGCACACAAGCACTATTCAGGGGTGCAACATGGTGTCAATGTGACACCCTGCCACACTTGACTTTTTCCCTATTTTACCCAATCGGTATTTTCCGATTCAGTAATTCACATTCATTCCTACGGGCCTCCAGGACCAATGGAATGAATGTGAATTACCGAATCGGTAAATACCGACCGAATCTTAACAATTTAGTAATACTTACTGAACTTTTTCCCTACATAGCATTTACCGATTCTAAAATACCGAATCGGTAAAATTCGGTATTTTAGAATCGGGAAATGTACTTTACCTACATCTAGCCCTAAGTTCTTACTTTCCTTTGTCCTAAGCAAATTTATTTTTGTTTTAAAACAGACAGTTACTGGAAAGAATATGTAAGAGTTGTAACATGGTGCTGGCAGCCACGAAGGTTTAGATAACATAAAGGTTAGTGGCAAGAGTCTTTATGTGTATACAATTTACATCCTCTACAATATCTAAAGTTATTTGTGAATTTCCGTTTCCTTAGGTAAAAAAACCCTTGTCTAGTGCTATAGTGAACAACTTCCCACTGTATCTCTTCGCATCCTCTTTCCCCCAGGGGTCTCAATTACTCAAGGCTAGCATTAGGTAGGAGTCTCAGAGGGAAAAGGAGTGAAAAATTCTACAGTCATCCATGATCCCTCCCATGATCGACCCCCAGGAGTCGTTTCTCCTAGTTATCCGAGTCTGTGAGCTAGCGGATGGCATTCTGCATGTGAGCTGCATAGTAGTAGAATTGCACATCCAACAGAGCTAGTCCCCATCCTTTAAGTTCCTCTTTAAGATTGTTAGCGCCACCCTGGTGCGCTGCCCATAAAAGAGTCACTAGCAAACTATCCAACTAGCAAAAAAACCAATCCAGCAGCGGAAACAGGGAATTCTGTACGAGACATAGGCATCTTGGGAGGAAAACCATTTTTGCGACAGCTGCCCTACCCATGACGGCTAAAGGGAGCTTATTTTAAAATGTAATGGAATTCTACAGTCCGGTCTGTACCCTATCCACATTCTAGAGCTGGTGCAGGACTTCAGTATTACCCAATTCTTAAAATACCGGAATCCTTCCAGTTCCCACCGGAGACCAACGTCTGGTAACTGATGCAGCTGCTTACCATTTAACCCTCCCACTGGGAACACTAATGATTTGTGGATATTGATCCAGAGACCTCACCAAAGGCATCCAAGAGTCTCAGCAACTACGGGATAGACTTCCCAGGTGATTGCACATATACCAATGCAGTGTCTGCATACAGCAACACTACATGATTAAGATTTCCCACCTGATACCCAAAGGGTGGCAACTCCTCGCGTAGCAGTTGTGAAAAGGGCTCAATTGATAAGGCAAACAGCAGGGGCTAGAGTGGACAGCCCTGAAAAATGCCCCGCTCCATCGACCAGGAGTCGTAAATCTCGTCCCCCCACTTTAATGTGTACGGATGGTGCTGTGTAAAGAAATTGTATCCACACTCAAAAAATAGGTTCAAACCCCATGCTTAGCACTGCCATCAGGAACGCTCACTACACTGTGTTGAAGGCCTTTTCAAGGTCCAACGAGACCTGGGCCCTCCTCTCTTCCCCTTCCCCGATATCATGCAGCACATGGGTCAGTCTCCGAAGGTTGTGTGTGGTGATGCGGGCTTGCATATAGCCACACTGGTCTTCATGAACCAACTCTCGGACCACCATGCCTAATCGCGTAGCCAGCAGTTTACATAGGACCTTAAGATCAGAGTTAAGCATAGTCCAGGAATAGTCAGGGACCTATATGCGGGATGGATCCACTTGGTCATCTCCAGGTCTCAGCTTCAGGCATACCCCTTCCCGCATAGTGGGTGGGAAAAACTCCCGCTCCCTTTCTCTTTAAAAATTGAGAAGTACGCATAATAGAATTCAGCAGGGAAGCCATCACCGCTGTGAGCCTTTGATCTGTTTAACACCATAACGGCCACACCCACTTCAGCCAGAGTAAGCTCCTCCTCTAGTGCTGACACAACCTCCCTCTACAACCTGGGGAGTCCAACCCTGGTAAGGAACCTGTCTATCCTACCCTCAGTGTCCGGTGGGCCAGCCAGACAGACCAATTTAAAATGATCCATTATGGTTATCGTAATGTCTCCCCACCGTGTTTGTAAGTGGCTTTGCGTATTCCATATAGACACAATAGGGGTGATCTCCATTTCCCACTGGAGAATCCATGGCAGGAGCTTACCTGATTTTTCGCCCTGCCTGTGTAACAACTGTTGCTAGGCTTTAAAGCCTGTTTTATCTAGCGTGTCCCAAATGGAACAATCCTCCCTGTGTGCTGCCAGCGTATCTGCACATGCCCCCGCTGTGTACCTCTCCTATTTCTGTAAATCTGCAAACCGGTCTTCCCGGAACTTCAAATCCGCAATTAGTCTTCTACGCACCCCACAGATAGTACCAATGCATGCTCCACAGACCCTTGCTTTTAAGGCCTCCCATTCGATCACCCTGGTTTCCATAATCCCCCAATTGTGATTATTGTAAGTGTCTATGGAAGCCCGTAAGTCCTCTTGGCATGTGATGTCCATGAGTAAATCAGAGGGCATACACCATGTTCGACTCCCATTCAGCTTTCCACCCCATGCCAGCACGAGCAAGGTCGGGGAATGATCAAACAAAAACCTGGCCATATGTGTGGCTGTGTCTGTCTGGTAGTGCTCCAACCCACATACCAAAAAGTGGTCTAATCAACTGCAGGTATTGTGGCTCCGAGAATGATACGTGCACTCTTGGCCATCAGGATGCAACATGTCGTCCCCCCCCCCCCATCCAAGAGACCCAAGCTCTGGATTGCCCTCTCCAGAGCTCCTGTCATCAGTGGCTTGGTACCATTCCAAGACTGGAAGCGATCCCTCCCTCCATATAAAAAAACAGTTAAAATCACCCATCCACAGTATGAAGGACCCTACACTATCTGACAACACCTTCTGCAACCCTTCATAAAAGCGCCAGTCATCTATATTGGGAGCATACACATTCAACGGTGTAATCTCCTTTCCATTAAGGGTACCCTGAATCAGTATATATCCCCTCTACACACCCGCCTCGCTGTAAGTAAGCCTAAAGAGGACCCCAGGAGCAACCCAAGTGGCCACCCCACTGGCATAGCAGGAATAAGACTTTCACAATCCCAAGGTGTGTCACCTGTAAACAGGCAATTTGAATCTTAAGGGGTTACTGAACCCTATAACGCTTAGTGTAATCTCGGAGCCCTGAGATATTCCATGTAAGAATATGAACTCTATCAACCATATTCAGTGCAGAATCGTGCCCAAAACTCTTCCACACCGTGCCCCCCAGGATACACTTTAGGGCCACCAGTGAAGCAGCCATGCACACTACCATAAAACGCACATCTGAACAATATTAAACAGTCGGTCCCCAACAGAAGGATCCATAGAACTTCCAACCACCCTGGAGATACAGCTCAACATCACTTCACACTGTAAATCCAACTGCAATCACAATGTCATCCTACCCCCCCCCCCACCTCCACCAACTGTTACCTAACAAAAATGTGGAGAAGTCACCCAGCAAAAAACGACACACATAATCCAGCAACAATGAAAGGTTCAGTCAACTATAAAATTCACAATCCATCTGCCCACAGTAGCTATAGGGATAGTTCAACGATTTTCACGAAACCCCCCAGTCCATTTACTACAGAAGTAACATTAATTCCATTAAGTGTTATACACTCACCCCTGTATAGGGACAAGCAATGAATCAAGCAATCCATAGTTGAGGGTTTCAGGATTCAAGTCATTGCGCCACTGGTATGAGAGCTCACAGGTAGCGTGTCTTCCCCTTGCTGTACAGAAGTTTCTCCTGACTCAAGCCACCACTCTGAAGGGGCCAGAGCCATGTAAGCATCCTCTTGAATTTCCACTCTTGTAGGAGCTGTCCTTTCAGAAGATTGATAAGTATCAGCTTCTGCTTCCCCTCCCCTCTCCGAACCAAGCTCCCTGGCGACTCGCTCCTCCTTGTGTTAGACCTCCGGGAGAAATTGCGGTACCTAGGCACCTTGTCCCACACCTCCAACCAGCGCCAAACATCTTCAGGTTTATCAAAGAAGTGTGATTTACCCCCTGACAATACCCTCAAGCGAGCCAGATATAGCAACATATAACGTAGGCCCACTGAGCGCAGATTAACATTGACTTTTAAAAAGGTCTCTTGGGTACCCTGGGCTGCGTTCGTGTAGTCTGGATAAATGGCAATCTTATTATCCTCTTATTTGGCGGTGTCAGAGTCTCTTGCTATTTAAGAATACTGTACCAATCTTTATAGTTCAAGATGCGAGCAATAATAGCTCCCGGGGGAGCTCCTGGTCGTGGCGGAGGCACCAGGGCTCGATGCACTCTCTCGATTATAAACATAGGCATCTGACCTCAAAGTGCTTCTTATACAGGTTTCCACGAATTGCTCAGGGTTGGTTCCATCTGCCCGCTCCTGTTATCCCAAAAGGTGCATTTTATTGTGCCATGCGATCCCCTCTACATCCTCCACTCTCACCTCCGGGGCTCGGGAGCGGGACATGAAAGCAGCAACCTGTTTCTTCAAGGTGGCCACATCTGACTGCAACTCCTCAATGGAACCCTCTGCCATCCGGACCCTGTTCCTGAAACTTTGCAGAGGTCACTATGTAAGGTTACTATGTAGGAGATTAAGTTTCAGGGCCACGGTTTTGATATTGTTTTCCAGGGCCATATGAGACCCCTGAATAGCTTCCAACATTTCAGCCCTCATTAGTTAGCCGGGGTTGTGTAATGTTCAATAATATTGCCCTGAGGGGCCCCAGCACGTTTATTTTGGCCCATGAGTGTCGGGAGTTACCGGGCCCAAATGGTCACAACAGTCAGAGCAGCCGTAGAGCAAGGTCTCCACCAGGGGGAGGTTCAACTCGCACAGGCTAGACACTCCGAAAAGAAGTGAGGTTGGACCAACAAGCGGCAGCAGTCTTATCACTGTGGCCCCATGACACGTGCCAACAGGATCAAGGATAGGCCCCCAGGTCCAGCTCCAGATGGGACTCTTGTGGCCTTCCAATTATTTCCCTCCCAGGCAGGCTGCCGGGAACCTGCAGTCACCTCTGTCCAGTGTAATTACACCCAGGGTCCAATCCAGAAGGGTGTCATTCACCACTGCCAAATCATTGGGGGAGCCATTCTACCTGAACAGCAGACTCAGCTTCCACACCCCAACCCGCCAGCTCCGCTCCCCCAGCCTCGCCCTCGCCGCTGTCCCCCGCATCCAACAAACGACCTCCGGCAGCAGATCCTTCTCCTACCTCGCCGCCAAGACCTGGAACACCCTCCCTACCCACATACGGCAGATCCAAGACCTACTCGCCTTCAGAAGACTCCTGAAGACCCTGCTCTTCGAGCAGTAGCAGCACCCCCCTCTCCCCTCAGCGCCTTGGGACGCTCACGGGTAAGTAGCGCGCTTTACAAGTACTCCGATTGATTGATTGATTGATTGATTCCAGCAGTTACTAGGTGCCCAGATGCAGACTGCTGCCCCAGCACACAAGGCCACTCCTTCCGCTTCAGTCAGGGCCTCTCCTCAGGCTGGAGATGAGCAGCCGTAACCAAGACAGGGGGGGGGTGATCATACCCCAGAAGCGACAGCAGAAAAATCCCAGGGCCACAGATGGGGTGCTGGCCAATGCTGCACCATTCCTCCATTTCATATCTGGTAGGCGGAGCATGGCACCAGTCCTTGAGCTGCGCTTGGTCCGGCACCAGAGCTGTAGGCTGCCTCAGGGCCTGGTCACGCTCCCCCAGCAAGAGTGCCCTGCCCGCTGCAGCATGCTCACCTGTCTGCTACATGTGGCAGGTTCCCCGATCAAGGGGGGGCTCCAGGTCCGCTGCGGGGGAGAGTGTCCCAGCAGCTGCGCTCCTATGGGCCGCGGAGCCACCAGGTCAAGGCCCCGGGTCGGGCATGAGCCACAACGAGCATTGCTCACAATGGCTCCGCTGCAGCCTTGCAATTGCAGGGCGAAAGAACACACTCCAGAGAAACAGGCTCTTCGACGTCCAGAGAAACAGGATTCTGCAGGACACAGCGGGATCGGCCGGGACACCTCTAGGAACGCGTCCACTTGGTCACAATCCAATTCTGATTCATTCAAGTATTTCCATGTATACTTATTGACGGTCTCAAATACTTTGGTGTATATATTTGTTTCTTCTCTAAAAGCATAAAAAATCACAACAAAGCGTGTAAGTAATGCTTTGTAATTTCATCAGACACATTGTGAGAGATTTTCTATACATTACAGTTTTCATGCGTTATTAACAATGTGCAAAATTTAGATTTGCACTTGATTCTACATGTTTATAGTAATATTGTGCAGATTTCTTTGAAATGAGTTTCCTACGCCATACAGATGCTCAATTTACAGACCTTTATTAACTAGGCTCAAGCAGGGGGTGTGGCCACGCATGATGGCCAACAGGACGCGTTCCTGAGCAGCTCTGCAACTGTCCAACTGAATTCTGAATTTTGCTGCATCCCCAATGGCTTGGAAATTCAGGGATTGTCTCCTGGTCTTGGTCGCTTGCTGATGAGCCAAATCCTGGCTGCGGGCGCAGCTCTGGAGGCAAGGTTTTAGTTGGGAGCCAACGGGCCTTGTGGCGGTGAGCAGAGGCCTGGTGGGGCCTGGCAGAAGTATTGTGGCTGAGGAGAGCCTGGTTGCAGGGTCCCGACGGCTCTCTACAGTTCTGCATGACTGCTGCCGGCGTAGGGAGAAGGGAGTCTGATCAGTGGACCCCACCCAGGACCTGGCCTCTCCTCCTCCCTTTCCCCCTATCATTGCTGACTGTCATGGTGCTGCACCACTGAGGGTCCGCAACAAGCAAAGTGGCAACTCCCCTCTTTGTCAGGCTGGCCCCGTGGGAAGAGATGTTCCTCTCCGACCTGCTGCTGACTTCTCAGCGAGGCTACCGTGCCCTGGTTGCTAAGAGGTGGTCCAGGTCTTGGATGTGGATTGGGCAGTGCTTTCCGTGAGGGGAACGGCGTGGCTGAGAGGTGGACATCAGATCCAAGGTATTTACCTCTGCAGAGAGTTGGTGAATCTTGCGGGGAGCCACACAAAGAGGGCACTGTTACTGGTTGGGCCTGTGGGATACTTGGGGCCCCCTCGGCCACTTCCTTGGTTGGGGACCTGCATCTTGTTACTGGACAAGGGGAGAGTGATCCTGCCCGCTATTGAGGAACTGCCGCTGTAATCTTGAGTTAGCCTGGCCTAGACTTTACTGAACTCTGGGGGGCCCCTATTCAGAATGTGTCCCTGCCTTATTTTGGACAGCAGTGTAAGTCCCTGTCTGGTGGTTGCGGTCTTGGGGGTCCCGAGGGGGGACTCTTGGTAGGTGCAGACTACGGCATGGAATAGCGTTACCTTGGCCGCAGAGTGGAGGATAATTGACGGGGTGACTGCCCGGGAGTGAGGTCTGCCAGACAGTTAAATGGAGAAAAATAAGCATCCAGGCCACCACAGGGAATATGATGGAACATTATACCACACCTGCACCTTCCACACAGCGACAAACGCACCAAGGAGGTGCCGGAGTCATCTCCCTTGCATGTGGAGATATTCGCTGCCAATCAGGGCTCCCATATGGTGCAAGAGGGCACAATCAAGATGGTGGTATCAGACAATGTCCGAGTTGTGGAATTTGAAATCTGAGGTTGCCTCCCTCAGGAAACAGGTGGCCACTGTCACCTCAAAGACTGCAATGTTGGAGGTCAGCGTGGAGGATGCAATGGGGAGGTCCAGCCGTAACAATGTTCACATGTTGGGGTTCCCTGAACAGGCAGAAGGATCAGAGACAGAATGTCCTTTTACGCCACTAAAGGGCGCACCGAGCACTGATAGCCCCTCCTAGGCTGGGGGGAACACCAAGGGCCATCATAGAGCACATCCTTTGAGTAACCGGAGGATGTATGGAGATGGCTGGAGATGTGGGGCAAGATCCTTATAGACAGGGTGGACCCATGGAGGTCATGAGTCTGTACAGATAGGGGGTCACGAAGCCCAAACTGGAGATGACCGGCAGGGTCCGCAAGTTGCAGATCTCAGTGTCCTGTAGACCGGGGCCCTGGACAAATTGTGGTGCAAGAGGATGGAAATATGGCATAGGCCCTCTCAAACGGAGCATCCGGGCTAGACGGGGATGAGTTGGTTCTTGTGGTGGCTACAACATAGACTGATCTTGCTGTATAAGGGCATATATCATTGCAGCTTGAGTTTCTCCTTCTCCCATTTGCTCCCTTTTGTCTAACCTTTTTCTTTCTCTTACTCGGGAGGGGCGATCCATCAGGGGGAGGGGATACAGTTTTGCTTAACTGTCATTGGTCAACATTGCTGATCCTGTCCGGTGTCCATCGGGGCATTGTGGATGTGACAATGTGAATTGTGTGGGGTGGTGTGGGTCCCTCTCCATGTACATGGTAGGACATGGTTTTGGGAGGGGAGGTTTAGGCTGCAGATCCTTGCAGCTATAATACTAATGGATGAGCAGTAAGTTTGGTTGTTGCTTAGCGGGGTACGTTTTGATCGTTTTTTCCCTGACGTTCGTGGGGATCATGTTTATTGTTGGAGTGTGTGTGCAGGGACTGATACACCAGTTTCCTCTTCTGGGGGGGAGGGGCAGAGGATGGGTTTGGGTAGGAGCCCGAAGTACATATGTCTAGCAACCTACATATCACATGGAATGTCAGGGGTCTTCGGGATTACACATGTCAGAATCGGTCATTATGGAACACTGTCCGCACAATGCGTGGTGTTTGGCTGCCTCTTTTCTATGAACCACTAATCCCAGAGGGCAATGGGTGACGCAGCGCAGGACGTGAGCTACACGTTTCCAGGAAACTTAAGCCAGGACTTCAGGGAGAACGGAGCCGATAATTACTGCGTGTGAGCCGGAGTGAGGAGAGGTCGTTCTTTCGGTGCAGTAAACCGTGAGTAAGAGATTTCGTGTGCTTGCCGGTTGGAGGCACACGGATTGGAAGCAATCAAGATTTATGCTGTGTTGCTTTCAGAGGACGAACACGGCCGTGTTCGTCATTTGACTCTTTAAAACAGCTGTGTTTGTTTTACCCGGTGTTCGGAGAATCGCGGCTGCATTCTCTTGCTGGGATAAAGACATTTGGAGAGTAAAGAATGTGTATACTGGATTTGGTACCCGTGTGATGCAAACAAATTCCCCAGTCATAGGAGCATTACAGGACGGGTGCTACGGAAGAGTGAAAGGTTCACTCCAATTTGAGGAGTACAAAGTGAAATAACTTTACATTTTGTGTTGGCGGGACAAAAACAATTCGAAGGTGAAGAAAACCTTCAGCATATCGTTTGTTCTCTGTTTTCTTTTGGCAACCTTGTTGTGCTTTCTTTTACAATACAGGAGAGGAACCAGGGGGGTACTTAGTAAAACGGACAAGTGGAGCAAGGCAGAAATATTACCAAGAATTGGTAGGGATGATGATATAAGAAATTTGAGTCCATGGTGAGAAGGTTGTATATCTCATGTGCATGTATTCTGTTCCTTTCTTGTTAGGTTGCTGCCACTGATAGGACCTTACCTCCCTCTCCTGCATACAAAGATTAGGTGTTTTCCTTTTCAGGTATGATTGTGTAAGATAGTGAAAAGAGTGTTAGTTTACCTGAAAGGCGATTCAGATTCCTAGGGCAGATAGGGAGGGGTGTGAAACTAAACACCTTGTCTTTGTCATTTCAGATCTCCCTCCCCGCTGTCCCCTTCCTTTCCCGCGCTCGCGGGACCATCCTACTGGTCTGTGATTTATATCGGGCCACGGGGTGGTCGCGTGGGTGTGGGTTTAGGACTTTCAGCACAGCCCCGAGGAGAAGTGTAACGGAGCCTGACAAAATTATCGGCCCACGGAGACGGTCCTCCTCTTGGCTGTGTTGACTGAACAATGGCCTCGCTTGACGATGTTATGGCTGCCCTAGCCTTAGTCCAGACGGAACTAGCTGCCTCCAATAGAGAGGTCGCTGCTTCCAGAACGGAAAACGCCCAGTTAAGGACCCGCATGGATAACATGCAAGGGAATCCATTTAGCGCAGGGGCTAGTTCAACTGCGCCCTCTCCCCTAGTAGTAGAAATGCCCACACAAATCCCGCTAGCTCCCCCTGAGAGGTTTTATGGGGATAACAAAAAAGTTCAGGTGTTTATGACACAGATACTCCTACATTTCATGTGTAAGCCTAAAATGTTTTCAACGAACCAAGCACGAGTGGCCTTTCTGATCTCCTATCTAGGTGGGGAGGCGGCTCAGTGGGCGGTTCCTGTAGTCAGGAGAGACGATCCCCTACTCTACGATTGGGATGAATTCAGGGTAGAGTTTGAAAAGACCTTCGACCGGAGAGCAGAAACATTCTCAGCAGAGCGTGAGCTGTTGGTTCTTAAACAAGGCACTTCAGACTTAGTTTCTTACTTGAACAACTTCCGTCGCCTAGTAGCTGAAACGGACTGGCCTGAGGTCAAACAGTCCGCATTATTCTACCAAGGGTTAAACGACGAGATGAAGGACGTGTTGGCGCATATAGACCCTCAACCACGTACTTGCTCTGCGCTCATAGAGCTCGCTCTTCGTCTTGATCACCGTATGAGGGAACGTAAAGGCGAATTACGAAAGAAAGAACCCGTTGTGGTGGTACATGAGAGAGGAGGAGGGGGCAGCGAGAAGCCTGTGTCGGCTCAAGAAGCTATGGAGATAGGGGCAGTCAGGGCCTCCTTGTCCTTTAGTGAGAAAGAACATCGTAGAAAGAACGGGCTTTGCTTGTATTGTGGAAAAAAGGGGCATTACTTGCGGGAGTGTCCTGTGAAACCGAAGCCCGGGAGATTCCGGACTGGTCAAGCTGCAGCTGGAAACCAGGAGAGGAAGTCGGAAAACTCCAATGCTTGAGTGTGGAAGGAGGGGAACCCTCAAGCCGAATCACTATCCCTTCAATCATGGCTTGCTGCGAACAAGAAAAGAATCATGTCTTCCTGTCCATGTTGTTAGTGATGGAAACCGGAGATAAAGGCGTCAAGGCTATGGTGGATTCCGGGGCCACTGGATGTTTTATGGATTATACTGAAGCAGAGAGGCTGGGTATACCGCTCATAGAAAAGAAACAACCTGAACCTGTGTATGCAGTAGATGGCAGTGAACTGATCGCAGGACCCATAAGATACCACACGCCGGAATATCGGTACATCAGTAATGACCTACACCAAGAGACCATTTCGTTTAACATCATCCAAGCCCCTCAGTATGGCATCATCTTGGGGCTTCCTTGGCTTCAAAAACATGAGCCCAACATCCATTGGACCTCGAGAACAATCAGTTTCGTTTCAGATTATTGCAAGGAACATTGTTTGATACCTACAGAGAGTCAGTCCCAGACCTTGGCAAACGTATATAACATCGCCACAGCGGCCGAGAAAGAGGTACAACTCCCGTCCTGTTATGCCGATTACGCAATGGTCTTCAGTGAAGAACAGGCAGAAGCTCTTCCGCCACACAGAACCTTCGATTGTCGCATCGACCTGGTACCAGGAGCTGTAATACCGAATCGGCAGACTCTACGCTCTTACTATACCGGAAAATGAATACTTGAGAGCGTATCTGGACAAATATCTGGCGCTAGGGTATATACGCCCTTCTCGGTCACCTGCATCCTCGCCGTTATTCTTTATTCCGAAAGCAAACGGGGACAAAAGGTGCTGCATAGACTATCGTGCCTTAAACACCATCACGATAAAGAATCAATACCCTTTACCTCTGATTCCGGTCTTATTGGAACAAGTCCGAACAGCCACCATCTACACAAAGTTGGATTTGCGGGGAGCCTACCACCTGGTCCGCATACGAAGAGGCGACGAATGGAAGACGGCCTTCAAGACGCGGTATGGGCTCTTCGAATATCTAGTGATGCCCTTTGGACTGTGCAACGCTCCCGCCGCGTTCCAATTCTTTTTAAACGAGGTGTTGAGGGAGTTCCTAGACCTCTTTGTCGTTGTATACATCGACGATATTCTGGTATACTCCACCTCGACAAGCGAACATCAACGCCATGTGAAACAGGTGTTAGGCGCCCTGAGGAAACATCATCTCTATTGCAAGATCACGAAATGTGAATTTCACGTGACCACCGTCGAATTCTTGGGGGTGATGCTTACGCCTTCAGGCCAGGTAATGGCTGAAAGGAAGATACTGGCCATAAAGGAATGGCCTCGTCCATGTACTGTCAAAGACGTCCAATGTCTATTGGGTTTTGCGAACTTCTATAGAAGGTTCATCGGGGGGTTCTCGGCCCTGGTTACCCCATTAACCCGTTTGACAAGGAAGAATGTTCCGTTCCATTGGAATGCCGAGGCACAACAAGCGTTTGATGGGTTGAAAAAGGCATTCATCAGTGCTCCTGTGCTCACACATGCCAACCTCGCCTTACCATTCATAGTAGAGGCTGATGCGTCTGAAGTTGCATTGGGGGCGGTTCTCTCACAACGACATGAAAACACCGGCGTTTTGCATCCTATCGCCTTTATGTCACGAAAACTCAGCCCGGCGGAAATCAATTACACGATAGCCGAAAAGGAGTTATTGGCTATCAGAGACGCCTTTGTGGAGTGGAGGCATTGGCTATTGGGAGCGGTTCATCAAGTAACGGTCTACACTGACCATCGCAACCTGCAGTTTATAAGAGCAGCCCATCATCTTACACCCAGGCAACTGCGTTGGATGTTGTTTTTTGAGGAGTATAGATTCGTGGTTACCTATAGACCCGGAGCACAGAACAAGAAAGCAGACGTGCTGACCCGACAGGAACATCCGGCGTTACATACCCTGACACCAAATAGATCAATCATTGATCCATCAAAAGTGGTGTGTGTGGCCCAATCCAGTGACTTTGTGCAATCATTACGGTCAGGGATACAGTCATGTGTTTGGAGGACCTGGCTTCGACATCATCCCGAATGGAAGGTGAGACAAGGGGTAGCCATAAAAGGTAAACAAGTGCTGGTGCCCACCAAAGCCTTACAACGTACCGTGTTTCACTGGTGCCATGAACTGCCTAGTGCGGGACATATGGGATTCGTAAAAACTCTAGAAAAAGCATTACGGCAGTTTTGGTGGCCCTCCATTCGCCTGGACCTGAAACGCTGGGGAAAACAGTGTGTGCAATGTGCCAGAATGAAATCCGATCGACAACAACCCCAAGGGCTGCTACTACCTTTACCTACCCCTGAAGCGCCTTGGGAAAGCGTGTCTGTAGATTTCATAGTTGGCCTGCCAAAAGACCAAGGGAAAACGGCCATTATCGTAGTGGTGGACTTTCTGACGAAAATGGGCCATTTCATTGCCTGTGACAGAGTACCTACAGCGTGTCGTTTGGCTCATCTCCTATTGACGCACGTGGTTAGATTACATGGACTTCCGAAAGTGATAGTGTCAGACAGGGGGGCCCAATTCACTGCAGGGTTCTGGAAAGTGTGGTGTGCAGAGTTACGTATTTCATCTTCTCTTTCCACCAGTTTTCACCCGCAGTCAGATGGCCAAACCGAGAGACTCAATCAGACACTAAAACAGTACCTCCGTTGCTATGTTCAGGCAGACACAGATTCCTGGGTGGATTGGTTATGGGTGGCGGAGCTGGCCTACAACAGCACACAACATTCCTCGACAGGCCATTCCCCTTTCTTTAGCACCTATGGCCACCACCCTAGGGTTCATCCATTAAGCCTCCCCAGAGCCACTGTCCGTTTGCCAGATGTCAAGGCACGATTGTTGCGCATTCGCAAGATTCTTCTGGCGACTAGTACGAATCTTGTTCAGGCCAAGGGGAGATACAAGACTCAGGCTGATAAACACCGACGGCCGAGTCCTGTATACAAAAAAGGGGATCTGATGTGGCTGTCTACAAAGCACATCAAATTCCGGAGGTACAGTGTATTCAACCCTAGATTCATTGGGCCTTACCGGGTGGTGAGAATGATAAATCCAGTAGCGGTAAAGTTGAAGTTGCCGGCTCATTTCCACATACACCCTGTGTTTCACGTGTCCCTTCTGAAGCTTTCACAGAGCCCTGTTCATCGTCCTCCTGTGCCGGTGTGGGTGCAGAAGGAGCAGGAATACGAGGTGTTGCGAGTGTTGGACTCCAGATGGGTGAGGGGGAATCTTCAGTACCTGCTCTCTTGGAAAGGTTATGGGCCGGAGGAGAACTCCTGGGAACCTGCAGGGTCTGTGCATGCTCCCCGGTTGGTGTCCCGGTTCCACAATCTGCATCCTGATAGGCCGGCTCCTGGACAGCGTCCCTTGTGAGGGGGGATGTACTGTCAGAATCGGTCATTATGGAACGCTGTCCGCACAATGCGTGGTGTTTGGCTGCCTCTTTTCTATGAACCACTAATCCCAGAGGGCAATGGGTGACGCAGCGCAGGACGTGAGCTACACGTTTCCAGGAAACTTAAGCCAGGACTTCAGGGAGAACGGAGCCGATAATTACTGCGTGTGAGCCGGAGTGAGGAGAGGTCGTTCTTTCGGTGCAGTAAACCGTGAGTAAGAGATTTCGTGTGCTTGCCGGTTGGAGGCACACGGATTGGAAGCAAGCAAGATTTATGCTGTGTTGCTTTCAGAGGACGAACACGGCCGTGTTCGTCATTTGACTCTTTAAAACAGCTGTGTTTGTTTTACCCGGTGTTCGGAGAATTGCGGCTGCATTCTCTTGCTGGGATAAAGACATTTGGAGAGTAAAGAATGTGTATACTGGATTTGGTACCCGTGTGATGCAAACAAATTCCCCAGTCATAGGAGCATTACAGGACGGGTGCTACGGAAGAGTGAAAGGTTCACTCCAATTTGAGGAGTACAAAGTGAAATAACTTTACATTTTGTGTTGGCGGGACAAAAACAATTCGAAGGTGAAGAAAACCTTCAGCATATCGTTTGTTCTCTGTTTTCTTTTGGCAACCTTGTTGTGCTTTCTTTTACAATACAGGAGAGGAACCAGGGGGGTACTTAGTAAAACGGACAAGTGGAGCAAGGCAGAAATATTACCAAGAATTGGTAGGGATGATGATTGAGAAGGTTGTATATCTCATGTGCATGTATTCTGTTCCTTTCTTGTTAGGTTGCTGCCACTGATAGGACCTTACCTCCCTCTCCTGCATACAAAGATTAGGTGTTTTCCTTTTCAGGTATGATTGTGTAAGATAGTGAAAAGAGTGTTAGTTTACCTGAAAGGCGATTCAGATTCCTAGGGCAGATAGGGAGGGGTGTGAAACTAAACACCTTGTCTTTGTCATTTCAGATCTCCCTCCCCGCTGTCCCCTTCCTTTCCCGCGCTCGCGGGACCATCCTACTGGTCTGTGATTTATATCGGGCCACGGGGTGGTCACGTGGGTGTGGGTTTAGGACTTTCAGCACAGCCCTGAGGAGAAGTGTAACGGAGCCTGACAACACAAAACAAATCAGAGTCCACTCGTATCTCTGGTGCCATAAGGTTCAAATAGCCTGTCTACAAGAAGCCAGTTTGATAGGATCGGAGGTGCAGAAGCTAGCAAATAAATGGAGTGGTCAACTTTTTACTGCAACATACTCTTCGCATACCAGGGGGGTGGTGATTTGAATAGCCCACGCGGTGCGTTCTGTCATGTGTATAGTGAGGCCGATGTGGAGGGTTGTTATATCCTAATGCAAGACACACTAGATGGCAGGGGCATTACATTATGGTAGACATTTTTATTACACCGTGCAGGGGTTGCTCGAAGGCAGCGTGGGTTCCCCCTTGGTGTAGGTGAGAGACGTTAATTGTATTCTGGATGGGGACTGGGATTGTCACCCACACAGTTGGGGACAAAACCAATGATTACAGAGTCTAACAGACGCGGCCTGCTGGGTGACACAGAGTGAAGCTCCAGCGTTATCTGGATGGTAACTGGGGTTCTACTGAATCAAGGGTCACTGAATGGGAGGCCCTTAGGGCCATCATGAGGGGTCCTACATTGGGATGACATGTGGGGTCAGGCGACAACTTGTTGCATTCATCAAGAGTCTGGAACAGAGTCTGGCAACACTTCATAGGGATGAAGCTGGCTCAGCTGCTACATGAGGGGAGTTTCTGCACACCCAATGTAACCTACAAAAACTCTGGGAATCCTTAGATAGGCATACACTTATGGCGTATCCTCAACGTCTGCACAGGAAGGGCGACAAATCTGGCCAACTGTTGGCCTAGAAGCTGAAGTGTTAGAAGGAGATCCCACCTATTATGATGATCCGGGACACGTGGAGGGGGCGGGGGGGGTGAGTGGTGACACGATGGCATGACATACTGCCAGCACTGGGGATGCACTTCTAGACTGAATACCAAGCAGATGCCGAGATCTGCCCGATAATGACAGAGGCGATTTTTGAGGGGATGACCTGGCCTAGTCTTTCCCCAATTGATGCACAGGACCAGGATGAGAATCTCACCCAGGAGGATCTTAGAGCTGCTCTCCAGAACCTGAAAAGAGTTAAGACTCCGTGAGGGGATAGCTTCCCTGTCGAGTTTTAACAAGCTTATTTTGCTGTTCAAGGGGAGAAACCTTTGGAAGTATTTTTGGAGGCACAAAGACACGGAACCCTGACCCCAACCATGCAAGAGGGCATAATATGTCTAATGTTGAAACCTGGGGGGATTCTGAGGATCCCTCCTTCTACAGGCCACTCACAATGATTAAATAAGATGGAAAAATGATCTGCAAAATGATGGCAGGCGGCTCCCGGGCATAATCCTTGCATTGATCCATAGAGACCAATGTGGTTTTTTGCCCTCGTGCAGCACATCCCTTAACTTGAGACGTCTAACACATGCACTGCATGAGATGGCTGGGTCAAACCAGGATATGGCACTTGTGGCATCAATATAGAGGAGGCATTTGATATGGTTGGGTGGACTTACCTCAGGAAAGTGTTCTGGGAGATGGGCTTTGGTTCAGTCATCTGGGACTGGGTGCAGCTGCCCTACACAAGCTCCATGGCTCGTGTCAGGTTTGGGGGGGAGCTTGGTGGCCTGGAGGGTGAACCAGGGTACCAACCAGACAGGGATGCCCGCTTCTTTTTATCCTGGAGATCGAGCCCTTTACCATTCTATTGCATAGGGAGCTGGAAGCCCAGTGGGATTTGGGTAGGAACATCAACTCACATCATCTTGTTATATACTGATGATGCGCTGGTATATGTACACTTGCCTGCTGTGGCAATACCTGTCCTCCTGCGACATTTGGAGAACTTTGGAAGAATGTATGGCTTATGCATGAACATACAGAAAGCTCTGAAATACCCCCTTGGAAGGTTGGCCAAGTTACTGCTGGACCAGCTGCCTGCTCTGGGTATTCAGTGGGAACGGGAGAGCTTCCGATACATGGGCATTATGGTCACTAGAATGGCAGCAGATCATCGGAGCATCAATGTAGATGGGTTGGTAAGGGGTCTGGCTAGGTCGGTCAAATTCTGGAATACGCTGCCCCTGTCCATTGTGGAACGAGCGGCTATAGCCGAAATGGTCTTCCTCCCCAGGTGATTATACCTAGTACACAATGTGCTCGTTCCTTTCCAAGAGAAGTTATTTTGGATGTTATGCAGCCTTCTCATCTCGCTGGTGTGGGTAGGGGATGCAGCAGGGTGGCTCCACCTGTTTTGAAAAGGACTAAGGAGGAGGGCGATGTGGCCCTTCCAGACATACAACTTTATTATTTTGGAGTGTACCTACATGCTGCCAGATGGCTGACGCATACTGACAACTGGGAGAAAGGGCTCCTGCAGGGTACTGTAGGGGCTGACACATCACCACACAACTTTATGAAGGGGGGGTCGGGCTGATGCCCCTATACCTTATTTGGTTCCCCACACTGCAGAGGTGTGGGAAACAGTGGTGCAGTAGGTGCAGCACAGGGCCCCTTTAGACAGGGAACGGCGCATTTGGGATCTGGAACTATATTGCTCTATCCACTTTCATATGTCCATGGAGATGTGGTAGAAATCGGGTGGATGCCTCTTAGCTGGAGATCTATACCTGGGAGAGGTTTTCCCCACATACCAGAACACTTAGAACACCTTTGATTTGGGATGGGGCCTTCTCCTGCGGTATACCAAATTGGATAATACTCTGGTGCAAATACCTAGCAGCCCCACCACCATGTCAAGTTTTGAGGGGGCTGACTAGATGGGGGGAGGACAGACACCTTATCACCCTGTTCTATAGAGCTCTTCAGGGTGATCTGATGAAGAGCGTATACAAAGCGAGAACAGTGTGAGAAACAGACTTGGGGGAAGCCATTGAGAGTTCGGATTGGAATCATGCATGAAACCTGGTAAAGACGATTTCCTGTAACAATCGATTTAAACTGCTTCATTTTAACTACCTGCACCGCACATACATAACACCGGACAGGCTCAACAGTATTGACCCTAGCAGGGTGGCTAGGTGCGCACATTGTGGGGAAGAGTCTGCAACATTCATACTTCTGGGTGGCACTGTGCGGGGGTGCATGGTTTCTGGGAGAAGGTGGTGCCCCACATTGAGAAGGCAGTAGGGATCTTCATCTCTATGACACCTGTTGCTTGACTCTTGGGTATAGTGGTGAAACCAAGGGGACGCACGATCTCAAACAAACTCTTACAATTAGCACTGCTTCTTGCTAAATGGCGAATAACTATTGGGTGGATGAGGTCTCGAATACCAAGTGAGGCCTTATGGATTAAGGATGTTTTAGAGTGGGGAGTTGGAGAGAAGTACATGAGATTTTCTTGCACTGATGATAGGGTCCCAGAGGACTTCGCAATCTGGGGGGCACTGCTGGACACAGTCAAAGAACATGGGGACCGAGATATGGACTCTAACCCGGGTGATACGGAGGCGTGATGCTACACAACACACACTTGAGTAAGACAGCTGACATTGACATGTGGGGATTTTTTGGGATACTGATGTCCATGATATGTATACTGACTTGGTACGTATGATGCTATTTGATCTGTGATGGTCCATGCCAACCTTCCAGTGGGGAACCATTATTTGATACTCATACTTGCCAACATGCACTATCTGTTATGGGGTGGGGAATTGATAATATGTATTCAAATGCATAAATGCAGGTTTAAAAAAAACGGGCATCAAGTAGGGCCTGAGAGCCATTTTATCTAAGATGGATTTTGCTGGATCTTCCTCCCTGGCCACATCTCTCCTTGCAATTTCTGCAACACACTGTCAAACTGAAATGTTCTTCTTTATTTCCACTACCATTGTTAAACTTTCCCGTGCTCAGCCCCAAAATGAAATTATAAATTCAACGTCCTTCTACTGGTTGTTTCACTGTGCCCTACCCAATTATATAGCAAATTACTGTTCATGTGCCTTGAGTGTTCCAACCATATCCGGACGGCATTAGCATTGAAGGGTAGAATTATTATTCAGGTAGTGAGATAGTGCTTAGGTAATATGATGTTTATTAAGAATTAGGCTCTGAATTGCTGAAAAAGTTAATTTTTCTATTGCACCACAGTGATTCAGCGATTTTGTTAATTCTATTCATTTCATAAATCAATGTATAAACACCCTCGATTTGGGGGGGTGGTTGTAGTGGGGGGGATTCAAGAAGACTTTCCTGAAGACTTAGATGCTACTAGGAATGCGGCCGAATTCTTTGTTGATTTTGCTTATCACTTGGGACTTGGACTGATTTTGACTTTGTACTCCACTGTAATGCTCTATTTGCTGGCATTGACTTTGTACTGTTGATTTCTTACGTTTTGTAACAAAAACCGTTTAACTATTCAGCTGATTTAGACATCGACTTCATGAATGGGCCATTTTACTGAAAGTCTGAGATTTTGATATGTTTGGAAGTGCCTTGCTTTGGGGACACTTTGCCTCTTTAACACAGTCTCTGATTCACTGAATTATGGGCATTCGGTCGAGGTACATTTAGGGGTGTCTACATTTGCCAGACACAAATAGATGCAAGCTTGGCTCTGATAGTTAATCAGTTTTACTTATGTCGACATTTATACAGTTTCTAAGCTGTAATCACTGAACCATTTCTGTAAAGTAGATTCATTTCTATCAATGGTACTCAATCAAAATCAACCATTTTAGAACAAATACAGAGTGAAAACATTGATAGACTTAGATTCACACGGAGTGAAGACCCAGACCATTACTTTACATAAATATGATATTTATAGATATTGAAAGAAGGTGACAAGAAGAAGGGCTCTTATCTAAATCTAACAACTAGGAGCGGGAACAAAGAGCAGGAGTCTGGGGAATAATCCTTAAATTATGAGAGTAGTAAAACTAAGAAAAGAGTGTTTAGAACCACACACTATACTGTACTTACCCATATGTTTCTGCTGAACCATTGACTACATGATCTGCCCAAGAGCTTGAACCATTGTACAACCTTTACAATGCAGTCAAAATAAAAAGATGTTAAAGAAAGTAAAAACCTTAAAAAAAATGTATGTATATATATATATATAGCCAATATCAATTTATTTTCCATCGAGCTATGGAGACAGTAATGTTGCAGAAAAGCCCTTAGCGCAACAAATTATACTTGTCCTCAAAGGGTTCAGGTAGCCCTACCATTTGCTCTACAGCACAGGTATATACATCATGCAATAATGAAGTATAGTTTAGAATATGCTGCAATCAACTCACTTAGCAAAATAAGTTGACAACTTGCATATTATTTTATGATAATGTTACTAATAATAGTTGTAATGTGTTTACTTCACGGAGAAATCATGCAAGCTTCTAGGCAGATTCTAAACAAATTTTAAAAAAATGACAATAAGTGGAAACATTTGCTGACAATATTGAGACAAATACACTTGCAAAAATTAGGGAAAAATGAGGGCATGACAAAACCGGAGTTGAAACTTCTGTTACTGCTGCCAGTAGTATTTGAAAAGAACCCTCTTGTGAAAATATGTAAATGTGAACTCATCCTTTTCACAGAGTATGACTTCAGTGGCTTCATGCCATATGCGTCAAGTAGACTATGAGTCAAAATGGTGCATCATTTTTAGCGTTTGTAGGAATACATTTGAGGAGAGCAGGATGCAGTTAAGAGGAGCCAAGTGGTACTCTGTTTAGATGGCTATCCCCCAGGTGCTTCCACATTCCACCAGTTCCCATGGTATGTTGCAAAGCTTTTCCTCTATTGAGCATCTGGTTGCACAAAGTGCAGGTAACCTCCTGCTGGCGTATTTTCTTTTTGGCCAGCTGGAAGTTAGAAAAACTGTCACATCAACGATTCTTTCTCAGGCCTCGGTTGATGCGGTGCCACATAAGTTGATGGAATGCCAATAATGTCATCATCTTCTGTTGCTAACCCTGTGGTAGGCCTAGTGGATAGTATGTTTGCTCTCTCCTGGTGTCCAGGCTTCTGTGAGGCCATGATGGATTGTGATTTCATTTACACCAAACGCTCTCTCTAAAACCCCAATCTGATAATGGTGGTGAAGAAAATCATGCAAGGCTGCTTCTAAAGGTTCAGGCCCTAATTTTGGAGTAGTGTTCCCAGAGTATCAGTTCAATAGGCAGCTTTCATTTTCATTTTTAGGTCTCGCCTAGGCAGCACTTGCGCTGTCTCTTCAAGACATGCTGCATTTAGGACATGGGCATAAAGCTCTGCAAACTTTCCGCCAATCTTTTTAATTGGCTCCTGTCCCTGTCCTTTGTACATGGTGGCTTTTCATAGGTCAATAGGCTTAGTAGTCCCTCCTTAGTACCGCCTTGTCTCTTCTTGTAACCCCCCATGAGGACACCCCCTGTTATGTGTTGTTACTCCCTAGGTTTTAATACAGCCTCAGAGAACTGTTTTCTTAAATGGCTTCAGGCCAGACACATGCTTGGTCCTAAGCATGGCTGGCAGTGGTTACGTTACTCAGTAGCACATCTCAAATTTATATGAGACATTCTATAAATTTCCCTTCATCAGCTCCACACAGAGTACAACCTAATCCGGAGTTAATATATTAAATATTTTGTCAAAGGTACTAATTGTACATATGGACACAGCTATTTGAATGTACTTGTGGTACTGTCTTGCATGCAATTCATTATTTGTAGGGTAGGTTTACCATACCTTCTGCAGGGTGCAGTACGATATGTGGCCAAAACAGGTTTCATGTGACCTCTTTTGGCCACATATGGTACTGCACCCTGCAACATGGCTAGGTAAAAAACTTTGCCATGTATAATGCCAATAACTACAACTTTTCAAGGTGCAGTACTATATGTGGCCAAAAGGGGTTCCATGGGTCCTCTTTTGGATTTATATAGTACTGCACCCTGCAACATGGCTAGGTAAAAAGAATTGCCATTTCTAATGACAATAACTCTAACTCATGCAAGACTAATTGCATATCCAATGCAAAAGACCTCGCATTTGTTAAAGTTAGAGCTGTTGGCGTTGAAAATGACAATGATTTTACTTTTTTTTATACCATTGGCAATAGTGCTATGCAAATATAATAACTCCACTACAACTAAAAAAACAAAAGTAAAAAACATTGTTATTTTCAACACCAACAGCTCTAACTTTAACAAATGTGAGACCTATTGCATTGCAAATGCTTGTTTTATCTGCCATAGGGACGCCAAAGTCAATTATAGAGCGCTGCCTGCAACACTCCTGTGGTGCCTTTACTTCCTTCATACAAAAAAGATGCGTTTACTATGAAGGGGTAATTTCATTTTAAGTTTGAGCCTAGGGGTTTCTTCACAGACACAAATAACCAATGTCTCCCGAAGTTTTTAGCACAATGTCTACATTTTAGGTGTTGCGGTACTGTAGTACATGAAAATAGTACCGCACAACAAACTAGGTCTTTTAGTAAATAACACTGTTATTCTTAAACCTTGAACTAGATCCTCCCTTTCGGGCAAGCATTTTAGAACTAGTTCTCAGGGAGTGCAGACCTGTCTAACTGTGAAAATCATACCACACAAACTATGGGTCAGATTTATCAACATTTCATGCAGCACAATGTAGCAAGCCACATTGATGCGCTAAGTTAGAGGGTAGGAAAGCACCGCATTTACAATTATATGGCGCATTCCTGTCTGTTCCTTGCACTGGTGCACAAACTGTTGCCTATCGCCAACACAGACACTTTTGTGCCATGGTACAAGGGTGCCTGCCTTTCAGACAGGATTGGTTTTGTTAAGGAAGGGGCACCTTCCTGCACAAATACAATCCTCTGAGGCATGTTCCTCTTTCTATGTGTACTGCAGGATGTAGCTCTCATAGAAAAAGGAAAAAGCAGTGAGAAATAAAGATAGTTCTCCTCATTACGCCTCACCTGGGAAGACGTAGCATCTCGACTCATTCCTATGTCTACCAATAATGGTAAATCTGGGAATGCACCAAAATCCATGGGAGGATACATGAATTCCCACGCTCCACCCGTGGAACATCTCCTTGGGACAGAGTAACGCAAAGCAGAGATTTGTATTGCGTTACTCTAGATTTAGAGTAACACAAAGCAGTGATTTGTACTGCGTTACTCTAACTTTAGCAAGACACACAAGGTGGACTTGCATGGCTTGGTAAATCTGATTTAGTAGTTCCCTCGCCCTTGAGCCCCATTGCGGGGAGCATGGCTGATGCAACACTATGACAAATCTGCCCTTATGACTTTTAGTAAAATCACTTATTACTGTATTCTTAAACCTTGAAGTAGTTCTTCCTTTTCGGCAACCATTTTAGATCTGTTCCTCAGGGAGTGTAGACCTGTCTAACTGTAAAAACCATACCACACACGCTATGGGACAGATTTTTCAATATTTCACGCAGCACAACACAGAAAGCCACCTTGCTGCACTGCATGTAAGGGAAAAGGCAGGAATGCACAATTTTTAACATTATATGGTGCAGTCCTATTCGTTCTTTGCACTGGCACACAAACTGTTGTCTAGTGTCAACAAAGACACCCTTGCGCAATGGTGCAAGGGGGACTATGTTGTAGACAGGATTGTTTTTATGCAGGAAGGTGCACCTTCCTGCACAAAAACAATCCTCCGAGGAAAGTTCCTCTTTCTATGAGTGCTGCAGGATGTAGCACTCATAGAAAGAGAAAAAAATGTGGAGAAATAAAGATATTTCTCCTCATTACATGGGCAAACGTAGCATTTTGGCACATTCCCAGGTCTACCAGTAATGGTAAATCCGGAAATGCACCAAAATCCATGGATGGATGCATGAGAATACCCACACTCCACCCATGGAATGCCTCCCTGGGGCAGAGTAACACAAAGAAGTGATTTGCACTGCATTACTTTTCATGCCACACATGGTGGTCTTGCATGGCCTGGTAAATATGATTTAGTAGTTGCAGCACCCTTGTGCCCCATTGGGGGGTGCATGGGTGAAGTAATACTATGATAAATCTGCCCCTATGTCTTTTAGTAAAGTTACTTGACACTGTATTCTTAAACCTTGAAGTACTTTCTACCTTTCAGCAGCCATTTCAGATCTAGTTCTCAAGGAGTGCAGACCTGTTTAATTGTGCGCCTTATTTCTTCTGATTTTTTTTGTTGGCAAATCATTAAAACAGTGGCCTCTGCAGAAAAAATCCATCACATTATCCACCTGAGATGTCCAGGAGAAAGACATTATGGTGACTTCTGAATTCATGGTTTGGAAGTTACAGTGCGTAATTTGCAAAATAAATAGGTGCCAGGGCTCTTATCAGGAGGTCATTGCAGCTTGTACCACACATTGTCCCTGCCTTGCTGCCAATTATAGTAACAAGACAACTACTAAGCATCACACTCCTACAAGTGTGACAGTTCAGACTATTTCAAGCCTCCAAAGCTATAAGAATGACTTGGGGGCAGGTAATTGACATTTTAAATCTATATTGCATGAATAATTAACTGTTGTAATAATTTCGAAATTAGCCAGACAGCACCACCTTGTGCCAGACTGTTTCAAGCACCATTGTTGACAATAAAGTGCTGGTGCCGAGCCCCGGAAACCACAGGCTAAAACTAAGCACTGGGGAGTTCCAGGATCAGTAGCATTCCCAAGCATCTAAATACATGGCACAAAAAACAAATCCTCCCAGCCAAGCACTACAGACAGGAAGATGCAGGTGCATCAACGTCTGTTGCTGCTGTTGGTGTACCTGACGAACTGTTAATACCTGGAGGTACTGCAAACCAAGTATACATTGGAGGCCCACTCAAGTCACACCAATCCCGTATTTGTCACCATGGGAAGGCACAGTAAAATGGATGAACTAAGAGCCACTGTAACATAAAACTTGGTGGTCGCCCACCAGAGTACATGTACGTGACAAGTGGTTTTTTTTTGCACCCACGTTCAGAATTCCTGTTTTTATTTTTATTTTTGTTCTTACTCACAGAGACAAAAACTATACAAAAAATGTAAACTATTTTAATACACAAAAAAGCCTAGGCTGTTTTAGAACCGCCTTCATCTTTATTTTGTCATGTCTGGGACTAAGTACTAAGTGCTAAGTACTATGCCATACATCTGAAATTGGATCCACCATCACCTGAAGTTGACCTCTGACAAAACCGAAATTGTGATGATTAAAAAACTACACAGCTGGAACCCCTCCTTCTGGCCTTTAGAGATGGGTGTTCCGCCGATTTGAAAAAAGCAGTCAAAAGCCTCCGGATTCTTGTTCAAGACTTCAAGACCTTTCTATGAAACCTAAGATGGGTGCAGTAACTTAGTCTTATTTTTCCAGCGAAGGAAAATAAAAAAATAAAACGGAAATACTTTACTCTAGAAGCCATCATTCAGATTATCGTTGCCCTGATTATATCCCGGATTGATTATGCTAACCCCCTCTATCTGGGACTTCCAAAGGGATTTAGTCAGAGGCTGCGGTTAGCTCAAAATCAGGCAGCTAGGCTGATGTGGCACAACCCCCGATACTGTTCTCTATTTCAAGTGACACATGTCACGTGTCACCTATCCGCACAGCTCTAAGATTCGATTAAACAATATATATATATTTGTTTCACAACGTTTAGTCTTATTGTATAAATTTTTGATGATGACCAATTCATAAGCAATGTATCGCCACTGATATTCGTTCATTTTGAAGTCTCATATTGATGAACAGTCTACAGTAAATGTAAATCATGGACCAAATAGCCTATTTAGCAAAATAGTAGTTTACATAACAAAAACGTGATTTCATAAGTCTGATGTTGTCCAATGCGTTTTGGGATCTCTTTCCCTTCTATTTTGTCTCTGCTCTTTCGATAGAGGTGATCTGGTGAATGTTCCTGTGATGCTAATTCTTTAGTTAGATACCGTCCTTTCTGTCTCTACAAAAGGTTTCTGACTCGTACGTGACAATCGCCCTGTGTAGATGTATATGTGTGACCATTGCATTAGGTGTGGACTAGGCAGTCACACAACCCTGTCCAGCACGCTAAACACCCCAAGAGTTCAGATAATTACCAGTATATCATTGTTTCATTCATACGTAACAAGTGTGTGCAATACACACATATGGTTCGCCGCCCCAGATACTGCCACACCAAACAGCTGATGGCAGAAATACACTGGCTTTCAATCGCCCGGAGGACCCTGTTCTGTTCACAACAGGGTGCATCGTACTCAAATCTCAACACGAAAAAAGTCCAACTTTTGTGACCCCTAGAATCCGGAAATACATTCCCAACCGTAATCTTAGATCAGCCGACTAAATTCCATTAGAAGTCACCAAATTCAGCAGGCAGAGAATTGATGGTACCAGGTTTACCGTGATTGCCCCAAATGTATGGAATTCCCTTTCCCCCGACATTAGAGCCAAAACTCCATAGGCGAACTTCAGGACCTAACTGAAAACCTGGCTCTTTAAACAGGCTTATGGCTAAGCTTTTTGGTCTTCCTTGCCTCTATGCCATGAAACCTTTTTGGTGTACGAGTGCTTAATGAATATGTTGTGAAATAACATAACAATATACTAAAAGTAGGAGTAATGCCTCACAGCACCACCCAATAAATCCACAAATAGATCCAACATCCACCAGGTGGTCGTTGGTATGGTCAATGTAAAAACTGAAGGCTCTTTTGGGATCCAATACATGTAGTCTGTACTCTTGTTTCAAATGAAAATGTGGGGCAAAGAATGCCAGATGATTGACGGCCTGCCCGGCATGGGAAGGTATTACTCCTTTCAGTAAAAATGCAGCTCGAGTTTTTAATACCGGTTTCACTGGAAAAATGCTATATGAGGCGGCTGGACCGAGAGTGTCTGCAGCTCACTCATGCGATGAGCTGACATTATCATGAGCAGAAATACAGTTTGCAGAGTCACGAGGCATAATGGACTACAGTGTATAGCCACAAATGGGGTGCACATTACAAAACTGAGAACCGAAAGCAAGTCCCACTGTGGCATCACAAAGGGCTTTGATGGGAACATGTGTTGCAAACCTTTAAGAAATCTCATCACAACTGGTGATTTGTACAAAGACGTCTGATCCACAAAAAGTCAAAAGAGCCGACAAGTAGCCTTTAACAGTGCCCAGTATAAATCCTTACTTGGTAAACAATAACACACAACACCTTCGCATGTAACGAGTGTTTATGGTGGTTGCTGCACCAATGCACAGCAATTGTCCCAGTGCCCCGAGTACACTCATTTTGAGGCAGGGTGTCTAGCTATTAGAGTAACAGCAGCAACCTTGGGAAAAGATCAAATGGAATTCACTGCCATCATTTAATCTCCATGCATGGAGATACAGGTTGCGCAGGCCCGGGTGCAAGACCCTGCCCTTCTGCTGCGACAGCAGATCCAGCTTCATTAGAGGATAGATGCTCATCCCCAGGAGTTCCGGATACCACACGTTCCTGGCCCAAATCAGAGCCACTAAGATGACTTGGACCCAGTCGTTCCTGATCTTCTTCAGGAGAGACAAACGCTGAAAGGCTTACAGGAGTCACAAGCTCCACTCTAGGCAGAAAGCATCTCAGGCAGACAGTTTTCTTGGGAACTCCAGTGCACAAAAGTGTTGACATTTTGCACGTTTTGGTGGGTGTCTAAGTGATCGAGCCAAGGATCCCTGAATTGCTGGAAGACTCACTGCACAACCTCTGGGTGTAACTGCCACTCGTTATTCACTGAGCGTCGGAGGCTGCATTTGTCATCCTGTCAGGTGGTTCATGATCAAAGAAATGCCCTCATGATTCAATCAGTTTTAGAGGCGCAGAGCCTCCCAGCACAGGCCCAAAGACCCCAACCCACCCTACTTGCTGCAGTCCCACATGGCAGGGGCGTTGTCCCTGAGAACCTGGACCAGCCTCCTTTTGATCATTCACCAGAAGGCCTTCAACCCCAAGTGGATAACCCTCAACTCCAACATACTGATGAAGAGTAGGGTTTCTGCCAGAGACCAGGACCCTCTCACCTCCACCTCCATCAGATGCCACCACCCAGCCAGCAGCGATGCATCCGTCACCACGGTCAGCTCTGGGTGTGGTAAAGAGAGGGGTCTGCTGCTGGCACATTTGCGATCAGGCAGCCACCATTGCAGATCTTTTGCAGTCTCCTCAGAAACATGGATGATGCTCCTGGTGCTCGGGCCACTGGGACCTCAGATCCCACTGCAGAACCATGTGCCATCTGGCATGTTAAACTGGCAAGATGCAAGAGGCCAAAAGCCCCAGTAGCCTCAGAATCATCCTCAATGAAATCCAGGACAGAGGCTGAAACTTAAGGATCATAGCTCAAATGTCCTGGATTCTCTGCTCTGGGGAAATGGCAGAAAACTGCATTGTATCTAGGAAGGCTTAGATGAACTAGAGCGTTTGCAACGGAACCAGTAAACCCTAACATTGTTAGAAGTTTTCCTGTCATCTGGAGGTCATCTACAATTCCCTTGGTCGAGCCAGCCTTCAACAGCCAGTTGTCGGTGTAAGGGAAGACAGGAACACCTGACCTACAAAAGGTGTGAACACCTAAGGGGCACTGATGAGGTGAAAATGGAGAACCACAAACTGAAAATGCTCCTGGATCACTGTGCTGTAGATAATGCATGTGGGCCTTCAGGATATAAATGATGAAAATAAGCATCCTGAAGGTCCAACTCCTCCATTTAGTATTCAGGGTCCAGGGAAGACAAAACATGGTCTATTGTAAGCATCTTGTGCAGGAAGGTGTTGAGAGGGGTAATATCTAATAGGATGAAAATCTCCATGCTTGTTCAGTACAGAGAAGTAACAGGAGTAATACCCATTTCCTACTTCTGAAGCCCTAATCCTCTCTATTCCCCTTTGGCCAAAAGGGCATCACTTCCTTTTTCAAAACAGACGTGTAGTCCCTGTCAGCCACTCTGATGGGGGTGGAAGGTGAGGGGAGGTAGAATGAAATGGAGGGCTTCAACCTGTTTTTGGCGGACTTATCTCTTGGAAGTATTGTTTTGTCACCCCTGGAGAAAATGGCAGATCCTTCCTCCCACAGGGTGGCTTTGTGCCGGCAATTACTCAGCAATGTGGTTTTGAAGTAGTAGTTCCTAGAGGCTTGAGGAACTGAGCATTGTCTCTGATGTCCTTAGCGCTGCCTCTGCAAGCAGGGGCCTTGACCTCAAAAGTGCAGAAAATCCTGCTCAGCTGGCAGCGATGTCTGCTGTTGTCAATATGACATACCCCTGGCGTAACTCTGAAATGGATGACATTGCTAGGGTAACTGTCTGGCGGATGTGTAGACACCCAGTGAGCAAGCAGTGAAGCAACTCTCTTTGAATTGCTCTAGGGCCAGATCCGCTCTTTCACTGAAGAGGCAAGAGACATTAAATTACATATCCATCAAGGATTTCAGGACATCCCCTGAGAAGCCAGCAGAGCTCATTCAAAAGTGGTGCTGAACTAATCACCCCAAATGATACTGGTCCAATTACTTAACCAAGCAATCGGTCCTGTCTAGTCCAGGCTGGATAACAAATTTCACAGCAACATGGCCACCCTAAATTTTTGGACTAAAGACGCCCGTAGGTTGCCTGCGACCACTGGTAAAACCTGTCCAACCATGTCCCACAGTGCATGGGTGTAGTGATCAAGGAGGCAGCCAACAGTTACTCAACGTAAGGGCAAGGTTTGTGGAAGAAAATATACACCAGTGAAATGCTTCCATATTTTACAATTTGTGGTCAGGAGGAGTTATAGAAAAGATGTTAGGGTTGATTTTACTTATGAATGTCTGAACTACCAAGCTCTCTGGTGTTAGATCCTGAGTGAGAAGTCCAGGGTCACCTGGAGCTAGTCGGTGGTTTCAAGCAATCTGCCTGTTGACCAGAGGGCCAGAAAATGGTGCTGGCTTAAAGTGTATCTGTAAGACCCTCAATAAAGGACAGGAGAGGTTTCAACAGGTGCCCAGCCACACTAAAGCACCTCTGTAAGGCCTTTGGTTTTAACTTCCAGAGACAGGAGCTGCAGGTCAAGGACCTCTGCAGCCCCTCTGATCACTACTGCAAAATATGCACTCTTCTCTGTCGCAGGACCCGCAGAAGAGATTACGCAGGTCTCTCAAGAAGTGCCCAGACCACTGGCATCCTGTAGGTCTTCCTAACAATTGTTCTCCTCATATTGCGGGAAAAATTCAACTTGTCTCCAAAATTCTGACTTTGGTCTGAATCTGACGCACTGTGATATGGCTTGGTAAGGACAATATGTCATAGTCAAAAGGATTGCCTAAAGGCTGTGCCTCAATGGGCTCAAGCGTGACCCCGGCTGATAGGGTTTCAGCTCAGAGTGGGATACCACTATCGTTTGTGATTGCCCTCTGGCACTGACAGTGCCTGCATTCATTTCAAAGGAACCATGTCAGAGTGTGGGTCTGGGATTGAAGGTGGCACTGAAGCTGCTGCAGAACCAAATATAGGTTTCAGAGGTACAGACATTGCCAAGAGCGAACCTGCTGTCAAGAATCCAACTAAAGGCCCCTTCAGATCTTTGGACCCTGAAGGCACACCAGATGAAAACTTAAGCATGCCATAAATGTGCAGCATGGACTCCCTAAAATCTTAGGCAGACCAGGGTGCATCTGGATCATATTCAGAATCAGCTGGAGCAAGAGTGGATGGATGTTTGACTCCCTGGTGTCTTCCTTGATGACGAGAATGAGACCGAGATGAAGATCTGTGGTGGGAAGTACTTTGAGTGTGGGAATGAAACCTTCCTCTCGAGTTCACGGCCACTTCTTAGCATCTTGTGAGGTGTAACACATTGAACTTAATCTGAGAAGCACGGAGTAGAGCTCCGGATACATATCTGAAGGAGCACAAAGAAAGAAACTCAGCGTGCATGAGTGGTCCCGTCCTTATATGAAACTCTGTTCGGGTTTTCCAGGAAGGAACAAACTTGGTGAGGAGCCACATGGTAGCACCTACCAGCACACAGGAGTATTTCTTTAGAGTTTTCCTGATCCAATCTGATGCCTGGGGAATAGTCACAAGGTGAGCAGAATTTGATTAGAAGTATCCACCAGATCTGGTAACTCCTTGACTATTTTGGCCAAAAAGAATCTTGACAAGAAATAGCTTCCAAGCTTTTCTCCATGTGTGCATGCAGGAGTGCTTATTGATATTGATATTGAAAGTATATATAGAGCGCAGCGTATACCCGAGGCATCATGGTCCTAACTGTGAATCCTATGGTAGAAAAGTTTAGTTGGTGAAGAGCCCAGTTTTTAGCATTTTCCTAAAAGGAGGAAGCACCAGTGTAGATTTTAAGGAGAGAGGGAGACCATTCCATTTGGTGGCAGTGTTTCTGACAAAGCCTCTACCACCCTATGACGTCCGTTTCTAGGGAGGAACTACCAAGTTCTTATATGAGCTAGATCAGGGGTCTTTTTGGAACATACCTGGTCAGGTTTCTCTTTAGGTAGTCTGGCCCGGTTCCATATAGCAATTTGTGCGCAAGGCACAGTACCTTAAATGTGATCCGTTTTTCTATAGGAAGACAGTGCAGAAGTTTTAACGCAAGAAATGTGGATTAAAAAGCATTCTTGCTGCCACATTCTGCACTGTTTGAAGTCTTTTGAGAAACCGTTTTTTAAGGCCTTAGAGGAGTCCATTGCAGTAATCTAAGTGAGCCAGTACTAGAGTTGTGACAACTGTTTTTAGTAGGTAAGCTTTTTTAAATTTAGAACAAGGAGGGAAACCAGGTGATCGATTAGATCTTTAAATAGAAGTCTGTCGTCGATCATTACCCTTAGATTCTTCACCTTGCTTGTCAGTTTAGGAAGGTCCCCCAGCTCTTGTGGCCACCAAGAAGGAGACCAGAATGATGTATCTTTCCCGAAGAGCATGATCTCTGTTTTAATGAAATTCAACTTGAGGCAATTCATGCTCATCCATTCGCTGACCTGCCTCATGCTGTTGTTAAATCTATCAGCAGTGGATTGGATGTCGTCAGCAACTGACACAATGATCTGGGTGTCATCCGTGTAGGTTACCAGCAAGAACCCAAATGGTTTTATTAGTTTAGCAAGGGGGGGGAATATAAACATTGAACAGGGTCGGACTCAGTGACGAGCTATGAGGGACCCTGCATGGCAGCGTGAAAGGTAGAGGCGTCAAACCTTTAAAATGGACTGATTAAGATCTGTCACTCAGGAAGGACTGAATAAGTGCAAAGGCCATGCTTCCCACCCCAGCAGCCTTCAACCGATCCATCAAACAACTATGATTGACTGTGTCGAAGCTGCTGACAGATCCAATATGATGAAAGCTGCTCTGCCCCCTGCATCAAGTGATGATCTGATCTCTTCTGTAGCTACAATAAGTGCTGACTCAGTGCTAAAACTGCTCCTAAAACCGAATTGAGTTTTGCAGAGATGATGATTAGTCTCTATTTAAGCAGACAGTTGTATATTCATTGCCATCTCGGCTACCTTAGCTTGAAAAGGGTGTCTAGATATTGGACGATAATTTGAGGGGTCATTAGGATTCAGGTTAGCCTTCTTTAGAAGGGGAAGATTCATGGCTTTCTTCCACGGTGGTGGAAACACCTGTGAGGTAAACAAGGCATTAATTACATTGGTCATAATCGTTGCAATAGGCTCTAGAGCCAAGAGCATTATTTGCATTGGGCAGGGATCAGACGGAGAGAGACAGATTTTGTGTTGGCAATCAGCTGAGAAACCCTATCAATCGATAGATATTCAAAGCTGTTGAAAGATGACTTACTGCCTTCTGAAGAAGCTACTGAAATTAGGGTATTGGTATCAAATTTGTCAAAGATGTCCCTGACTTTACTTTGGAAAAAGAAGGGCAAGGACTCTGAGATTTCCTGGTTTCCCACCACGCTATCTGACACCGGGGTGGTGGTCAGTTTAGTTACAGCCTGGAAGAGTTCCTTCATGAACTTTTTTGCAGACTCAATTTGTTTATTATAAAATGCTTTTTCTTTCCCCTTTAATTTGTTTATGATCCAGGATACACTTCCTATACTTGTTTTTATCTCCTTCATTATAGTCCTTTATCCAGATTCGTTCCTGTCTAAAACAACTTTGTTTAGCGGCTCTCAGTTGATCGTTAAACCAAGGCACAGAAAATGTGTCCTTTTTTGTTTTGCTTTTATTTTTAGTGGGTGCTAGGGTCTCTACAATGGACTGGATCCAGTTTTTGTATGCCTCGACTTGTTGTTCTGGGCCATTAGCGGTTTCAGGCTTAGTTATCTCTAAGGTGTCTTTTAGAGCTATGAAACCAATTTCATACCAGGGATGACTCCTCTGCAAGTTACCCCTGTGATTTGTAAAGGAGGTGATTTCTTTGGGTACTAACTCAAAACTTAAGGCTTGGTAGTCAGTGCAAATAATTTCTATAATCTCTATTTAAGCTAAATGGACCTTGTTTATAAAAATGCCATCTAGCGTGTGCCCTGCAATATGGGTGGGTCTTATCATTTTCTTAGTAAGGCTAAAACTGCCCATGATTTCCAACAATACCTCGGTATCCCTGTCTAATTCATTTTCTAAGTAAAGATTAAAATCACCTAGAACGTTGAAATCTGATTTTAGGGCAAATGCTTCCAGGAGAACACTCCTCTCATTATTAAAAATTGCTCTCGGTCCAAGAGGGCAGTACATTAAAATACCCTTAAAAGATCTTGTCTTGGTGAGTTCTATGCCGAAAACCAGCACATCACAAACGTTGCTAGCTAGGGGGGGGGAGAAGGAAATTGCTTATGGCAATGGTCCCTCTTTTGAGACAGTGACATGAACAGTTTATGGAAGCACCCTCAAAAAACAACATTTAGTTCCTAATCTTGCTCCTCGATCACGAGTAAGAGGAAATAGAAACCTTTTCAACTGGGCATGCCTTTTGATGAACACTATTAAAAGATGACCGTTAATGTACAAGAGAAGGTACCTTAATGGATAGTGTAAACTGAATGTTGATAAATCCACCCACAAAACAAGAAGCCTGATTACTCAATTTATGTTTTTTCCAGGTTTGGTAATAATACAAAAACAGCACAGGCAACCCAGTTCTGGATGGGAGGAAAACATGGTTTCAAAGGCTGTCTGCTCATGTAAGCAATGTTGCTCCCTGATACTAGCCTTAAATCATCTCAAGTAGAAATTCAATGGAAGTACATGTGTGTTATCTTAGAAGCTATAGCAAGCAATATTATAACAACAACCGTTAAAAGAAAAATATTATTGGGGTAATAGCCTTCTGAGCAGATGCAGTACAAATCACAGGTTGATGCTCAAGGTCACAGAAGAGAATTGGAGAAGCTGTATAAAAACTAAATTAGGGAATTGAGCGAGACTATCGGTGGGTCAGTGATGCGCATATCTCTAGGAACATTCAGTCTGCTAGAAAACATATGGGCCGGTTAACTATCAAATGTGTCCAACCATCTCACATGCACAAGGTTAAAATATTCCTAAAATTTGAAGCAAGCGAACCATAACATGATACCATCATAACATACTGCCATTTTAAAAACGTACATAATTGTATTATGATGATGCACGGAGTAACCTTTTTCAAAAGAACACATATTAATTTTAACTGCATGTGTATGTTCTAGTTCCTTATACACTTCTTACACTCTGCCCAAACACCCACACAAGTTACTCTGCCACCCATATCAATCATTTACATTTAATGTTGCTTTTAATGGCGTTAATGTTTTCACACTTTTTAAATTCCTGACCCTAATAGAACACTGACATTTTTTTTTAATGAAATGTAATTTTTTTAATCAAACAAACCAAGCACGAACTTTACATAATTTTATTCACTGTCTCATTAGGAATTTATTTAGATTTTGACTTTGCCAAGAGAAAGGATAAAACAGTAATTGTTCACAGTCTTTTTACCGCTTTTCACCTATTGTGCATCAGAACAATAATACAAATAAAATGTTCTATATAACGAGTAACATTACAGCTAAGGCATTTCTGACAAGTATATCCTATTTGTTCCCTCACATATACTTTATACTGACTATTCATAATAACTTGCAAATTGAATTGCACTGAGTTATGATAATAATGAAAAGTGTTTATGTGGTGCCACATGCACAGGAAGAGCTTCACACCACTGGTGGCAGGCAGCCGTGGAGAGAGTACACAGGAGAGTTTAGTTCAATAGACTGTTAATACTACTAGGGTGAGAAATGCCAAATTAGGTAAGGTTAAAGATTTTTTAAGAAACATGAACCTTACATGTCCAGTGTTCAGCCTAGTCAACAGACAGAAACCCTGATAAACATAGAGTGCCCAATTCATGTCCTAGGTATATTTCCAAACATGTTTTGAGTATTAGTTTATTATATTGGTGAAAAAAGTAGTTGGATACTAGTGCTGACATTTTGCCACAATGTAGACTGTCTCTAGGCCTTATAACCACCACTAAGGACTACTAGAAGCACATCCTAAATCCAATAAACGAAGCAAGGGAATGAAAGAAATTACCCTGGCAGGAGTGGTCGCATGTAGTCGTTGCTTGACTGTCCAATTTAGAATGCTTAAAATATTTACTGACAGCTCGTAGAGTCGTTACATGCCATTGTATGAGTCTGACAGGCATTGTGGCACTGGTTAAGGGTTTCCAAGGTAGGAAGAAAAAATATTTCAATCTAGCAAGGTATAGATTGCCATAGCAATCATATGGCAATATTAGTAATAGTGGTCTACAGTTTTGTAGGACAGAGATTTTACCAATATACTAATATAGTTTTATAGCGAGCTAAACCGGATATTAAAGGCCCGCTCTACCTTTAACAAGGGAGAGTGTCTATAATGGCCGGTATAGACCAGCTACGGCGGTCTATAAAGCTATTAGAACATTCAGCCCTATTAGGGTAGAATGTTCTAATTAGTAAAACAAAGGTCTCACAGAAACCCAAGCCCTATTACCACTGAGCTAAAGGAGGAGGGAAGGGTGAAGGGTGCATGTGTCCTCCTGCACGGCCTCTGCCTTTCTTTTTCTTCTGCCTTATCAATATATTTTCGAGAGGCAGGGGGAATAGAGTGGCAGAGGCTGTATTTAGGACACTGGAAGGTTGAGAGCAGCGGGCCTATACCAGTTCATTTAGGCCTCTGCTGCTCTATTGTCTTCAATGGAGCTCTCAACATTCCAATGTTCTAATATGTAATAAAAAAACAGCTTATCATATTAATTTAGCAATACCTGGGGAATTGATGTTGATAGGATTTGAGGATGGGACAAAGGGCTACTCTCTACCTCAAGTACAGACTTCTTCTGTGGCTCTGTCCATGAACCGTGCACAGGTCGTAGTACATACACATTGAGCAGGTTACTTACCTTCGGTATTGCCTTATCTGGTAGTGACAGGATCTAAATGCAGATTCCTCACCTTTGAATTCTCCCCAGACGCCAGACTGGATTTGTAATCTTTTTTCAGTAACATCTCTGCGTGTCGGTAGGGGGCATCGTGCGAATCCGTAGGGACATCGACCAGCAGATGTGGCATCGTTGGAGTCTATATATGAGCCTTCCTGACATGCTGACATCAGTTTCTTCAGTGACTACATTCCATGCCAAAAACGTGGAGCCATTTACAGAAACGGCCAGTGGAAACAGTGTGCCATTAAAGAGATATCTCTCGCTCACTGTCGATCAATACAGACGTCCCTGCAAGGAGTATCCCAGTATCATGCAGGAGGAATATCCTAATATCAAGTAGGATATTGAAGGTAGGAATAAATCAGCTAGCAGAACATGGAGGATGGGAGGGTTGGTAAGTAATCTGCAGCTAGATCCTGTCTCTACCAGAAAAGGAGTTACTGAAGGGAAGTAACTTGTTCATCTAATAGAGACATCTAGCTGCAGATTTCTTACCTTTAAATTAGACACCAAAGCAAACTCGTCTTAGGAGGCAGGTCTGCGAACTGATTAGATCAAAATCCCTGATTAGAACTAGTCGGTGTCTAGCTGGAGTAGAAAAAGAAAAAGAGTCTGGCCGCTGTAAGACGGAAGGCTAGCATGCAAATACTCTTCAGCTCAAGAACTGTGGTAGGAACCACAGGTAAACAAAGAACAAGATAGAAAAAGTGTGCAGCTCCACTCCTGGCAAAGGAACAGATAATGTGCCCAAAGACCACATTCAACATAAACCTAAAAACGAGTTCACTGGCATGGCAGAACCTGAAACCTGGTCAGTCGAGAGGAAGGCAACCTAGGACAGAAGGTAATACTACTGAGCCTAAGCTCTTAGCCATAGGAAAACATTGCTGTATGGAAACAGTTTCGTACAAACAGAAAGAAGAGTAACCAAGAAACTATGCACAAGGGAAAGCATGGAGCAATACTCTCTAACAAGAAGCCATCAGGAACAACAAAGCACGATAGCTGTCTTGATGAAAACACTACTAGAGATAAAGGTAGCACCTGTGGAATCACCCACACAATACTCATATGTAGAGTGCACTGGTAGTAGTAAGAGAAATATATAAACACAATATAAATAATATATACATATGGGCAAGGACCCATATACTACAAATGATGTCAGAGACAACAAGAGGACTAGGCCGAAATGAGCCGCACAACTGGAGAAAGAAAATGAGAGTGTGGGAAACATCAAACACAGAAGGAAAAGAACGTCTACTGACACAAGAAAACAAAGGCAACTGACTGAAGCAGCTAGAAACAGACCCAGATGGTTATATTGTGAAAGAAGACTAGAGGGTGAGAAACCTCACCAGAGAGAAATCAAGACCTGCATCCGTGTTCATGAGATGCAAACACCCGGAAGACTGGAATAGCGATGCCTCTGGATCATCCGATAGTAAGTGAGTCAGACATAGGAGGACCTGGCTGAGGCATTAGACAAGATAAAAAAGGTAAATCATCAAACAGGGACAAGGTACCTAAGAAACAGAAGTCCAAATGAATACTAAGCATAAAAAGCTGAACCCAAGAAGGGTTGCAGAACATACAAGAATACAAGTATGGATTCCAGAAAAGATCACCACCACAGGAGACCGGGAACAGTAAAAAGTGAAGGCAAAGTATAAACCTATCGAAAGAAGAAACGCTGCAGAATACCACTTATGGAGATTGCAAACACCATACATGAAGAAAAACGACTCCACAGCTTCCAAATGGAAGTGAAGACACAACAAGAGGACGGAACTCTCAAGATGGGAAGAGACCAAAAATAAAGAAGAACTGGTATAACCCTTAATGGGCTAGACAAATAAGTACCCCCGTATAGGTAAAAAAAGAGAAACCCACAAAGAAAAAGAGGACGACGGGTCAAAGAACCTCGCTTAAAGTGTTAAACAAAACCCACCACACAAAACGAGTATACAGTGAGGGTGAAGAATAGAGATGCAGATAGATGCAATGTGCAATACCTCGAACAGAGTTATGTTAACAAAAGGGATGAGGAAGGTTTCCAAAGTGAAAAGACGGACATTACTTTGCAAGGATGAAAGTCAAACGCGACCAGGGATGGATGCACGAGAAAGTAGGCCCTTGAAATGATAGAATTCACAGATAAGAGTCAGAAAAACTGCCACAATACGAAAAAGCAGCAGAAAAAAGGGAGGAAGATAAATGTCGGACAAATTTCACGCAATAAGCAATGTATATATAACATAATATAGATATAGCGCTGTATCATGTTTGACTTGTATAATGGACTTGTTCTTCTTTTTTTTCAAAAACAAACAAGCACAACAGGTACCCATGAAAGGGACGCCGCGTCCATCCCATCAGAAATATTGATTGCAGGCGGCTATAGCAGTGGAATGATGCACTGATAGCGGCACTAGATTTTGCAAAGAGGGGACTTTACCGCACGTCGCAGCTCTTAGGAAAAGGAGAGCGTGTCAGGAAACACTAAGTAAAGCCATTATAAAGTATAAAAAATACTCTAAGGAACTAAGGAAGCAGGAAGAGAGACACACCCAATAAGGCCTAAGTGCAAGCCGGAAGCCTCGTGCACAATCTGTCCAGTGTTACAAGAGAAACTAAAATACCATAAGTATACCCAGGAACACCTAAGAGGCATTCAGAATATGTTCCATGAGGAACACTGAGCAAGTCAATAGTGCATCCACACAAGCGAGCAAACTACCATAAATAATCCCACAACGCAAGACTTTACTTTCCACTCAGGAGCTCATGGTACCCTCTCTAGAACTGAGTATGTGCTGGCCTTGGCAGGCTTTGGCTCATTGTCTCTCCCATTTCCTTCACATGGCTAGATGCATCTCTGATCATTACCCGCTCTAGGCAGTGTATGATCTCGATGACTCCGAGATCCGACAAGCCATAAAGCTCTATATCCCTGGTACCCTAAAGTGCCCAGTGTGAGAAGGGGGGTCTTGTACAGGCAGGGCCGGACTGGCCGTAGCGCGCACCGGGCAATCCCCCAGTGCGCAGCACGGGTGGGGGGCCGGTTTGGTCCCCTGGGGGCCATTTTTGTTACAGGGCCATTTTTGCAGCATCAAAAACCGGCCCTGGCAAAGAGCTCGGCGGCACGCACAACCTCCCCCCCGGGGGGATGGGGGGCCGGCCAAGCACTTTGCCAGGGCCGGTTTTTGTTCCCAGTCTGTCCCTGTGTACAGGCCACAGAACATTACTTTACCGAAAATGAGGCAACTGTAGACTCAGCCTATAAAATGGTGATTAGGGGGCAGCCCTTGTCCTAATTGTAGGTCATTAGAGAGATAAAAGGGCCGGACTGAAAGCTATAGAAGGCGACATCTTGCAGTTGTAAACATAGTTGGCCCACTAAAATCAAACTGACACCAGACACAAACTAGCACTAACCCAGAGAAAATATAGGGATATAGTGATGGAGGAGGCCAGGACCAAGCATAGGGCAACTTTGCACCTCGTCTATGAAGCAGGGGACAGGGCTGGTAGACTCCTTGTCTGGTTGGATAAGGAGAAGGTAAGCCCATGTGTATTAAAGATTAGCTCTGAGGAAGGGGAATGGCTCACCGAAAAATTAGCTATTGCCGAAGCTTTGGCTCTTACTATTCTCAACTGTCCTCCCCATCTTGTGCCACGACAGCTGAAGAATTCTGTGAGTTCTTAGCAGACTAAGCACTTTCTTCCTTCACAAATGATGATGCCCTCCTTGAGGGCAGCCTTACGTAAGAAGAGACAGTTTGCTCGATTGAAGATCTAAATACAGGTGAGGTGCTGGGTCCAAATGGGATGCCCATCGCACTTCACAAACTCACTGCTCTGAAAATTGCCCCGCACATACTACGGATGTTTAAAGAAAGTAGAGAACGGGGGACCCTCCCTCGAGACCAGCAAGTGGCTACCACTGTCATCATATACAAGGAGGGCAAACCACCAAATGACTCTGCCTCATACAGGCCAATCCCAGTCCTCATGCTGAAGTTAAAATATTGGGTAAATTCCTGGCTTCCCAGTTAATACAAGTTATCAATAAACTAGTCCATCTGATCAATCCTGATTTATGCTGTGGTGCAGACTGCGCTCAATTTGAGGAGACTGCACAGGCAAGATATATTCAAGAAGATACAGTCGAATGGCCTTATTTCTTTGAGATGCTAGCAAAAATGGGCTTTGGTTCTAGATTTGTAGGCTGGTCTGACTTTTGTACACTGAACCCCTGGCCCAAGTGGTTGTCAATGGAGGAGCCTCGCAAGTCTTTCCTCTACAGCGTGGCACCCGGCAGGGATGCCCACTCTCCGCCCTCCTTTTCGCCCTAATGTTTGGAACCCCTGGCTGCTTGGATCCAAATGGATCCCCTGCTTTGGGGACACTACGCTGGTCAGATCAATGGGAGGAAAGAGTCTTTATGCTGACTACTTCCTGTTGTATGTGGCAGATCCTAAATTCTCCTTGAACAGGATAATGCATTTACTTAACATATTTGGCTGCTATTCTGGATCCATGATCAATTGGGCGTAATCATTAATTTATGTACTACATGGCCAACCAACCTAGTTACCTTGAGACTATGAGGTCAGGTTGACTATGGAGGGCTTCACAAATCTAGGAATCTGTTCCACTACTGACCCAGATCTCTTTTACTAGAAAAATCTACTACCTCCCCTGGATATGGTTAAGAAAGACGTTTATCATTGGAGATCCCGGCGCCTGTCCCCACTAGGTAGGGTAGCGCTTTTCAAGATGATGGCACTGCCCCGTTTTCTATATGCCTCCCATAATACTCCATACCTTGTCACAGTGCACACATTACACACATTACTATGGAATGGGGTCAGCACGAATTGCTCTTTGCAAACTCACAAGGAGGTGGTATGATGGTGCAATAGCTATTATTGGGCAGCTTGCGATTATCATCCAATGAGCACACTTACCAGAAGATGAGCCATCGCTTTGTATGGATCACCTAACTATGCACCCTTGGGGTTATTTCCATGCTTTTCATTCTGCTCCCCCACGTCTTGGTCAGTCTCTGGCACACAGCTCTGGCGACACTGGAGGACACAATCCATTGCCCTATGGGATTCAGCAGTAATGTGCACATGGGTGTGCTTCTGGGATTTGACAAATGTGATCTGAGTGGGCAGCCCAGAAGAGGAGATCTTTGGGTATGGGAAGCAGTCATTCCCTTTACTGATTTACAGAGAGACTACACTTAAGCTCCCGCTGAGATGTACAACTATTTACAAATCAGACACGTTCTCCAAACAACACTGCCTAGAGGCGAAGAACTGCCTGTATCCACCCCTTTAGAGGATCGGCTTCTCGTTGACCACATGATAAGCAAGGCGAACTCCATCACATCCATGATACCATAGTGCATCTGCGTGAGAAGTGGGCTTTAGATTTGGGTGGCATAGAAGACGATGAATGGCCTGAGGCCCTAGCCTCTCAGAGGGAAATAGCAATAAGGGCCAGATTATGTCTGGTGCAGTTTAATATATTGCATAGAGCCTATTTCACCTGTACCACATTAATAAAAACAGGTACAGCAACAGCGACTACTGTCACAGAAAATGTGCTCAGAAAGGTACCGTTTTCCATATTATCAAAGGAAGTCCGGATATACAACGCTATTTGGAAGCATTTGTAAATTGTATGAACACTTTTGTGTGGTGCATCTGTGCCTCTTACTGCTAAATGGTGCTTGCTCAATGTCTAGGAAGATTCAGACCGTAACTGAATGGAACAGACCTGGATGACTCTGAGCCTGGTGATATCCAAATGCAACATTGCCCGTTATTGGGGGCTGAAATGTCGCCACGTCTGAGGGATTGACAAAAATTATATGGACTTGAGTATGATAGCTGAAAAAGTAGTAAAAAAAATAGGAGAAAATTTGAGGCAAGTGGAGTAAATATCAATGGGGATTGTGTGTCTCCCCTCAAAATGGATCCTGACCTCTTCACTGACTCTGTAACCCGCATTTTAAATATTGTAGATGAGTGGACAAAGGGCGGGTACTTAGCTTAGCTGATGCTCAACCCAATTTTGAAAACATTTTGATGTGCAACAATGACGCTAATGTGGTGTTTTACTTTTCTTTTGGTTCAAATAAGATAAAAAAAGAAATACCATAAATAATGACTACTTGCATGAAGTTTGGAAAGGAGAAAACCCCTATACTGTTAAGGATGAAAACCTACTCAGGTCCACAAAACAAAAAAACACTCTAAGAACGGGAGCTACAATTCATCTTTGATGGTTGGAAGAAAGAATTACACCTGCTGAAGGCAGGACTACATCACAGGGTGGCACCAGAAGATGGAATACTTAAAATAAAATGGCGGCCAGAAGACTGCCAATAGCTCGAATGGAAAGGAAAGACGAACGTCCCCCATACTAGGTCCGTGGGGAGCTAGGATAACAAGTCTTCTGGGTAAGGCAGATGTACAGAATTCAGAGTTTGCTCTGGCCCAACTTTGCCGAAACTGCTGTAATGCAGTGTCAGCATGGGCACTGAATAGAAGGGTGCCATCAAAGGGCATGTTAATCAAGGTAGCCTGAACAGCCTTTGAAAACCCAGAGATGCACAGCCAGGCAAGACAACATAGTGCCACTGAAGAGGCCATGGCCCGGCCTACAGTGTCAGTTGCATTTAAACCACTTCGGATAATCAATTTAGCTGTTTGGTGCCCATCCCATATTTACTGGGTAAGATCATTCTGGTTCTCATCAGAAAGTGAAGGCATCAGGCGTGCCAATGAATTCCATAGGTATGGGAAAAGTGTCCAAGAACACAAGAAGTATTAAGGGACCACACTGCAGAAGTGGTAGAGTAGAAAATATGCCTGCCACAAGTGTTTAGTCTTCTGGAGTCTCTGTCTGGAGGGACATTTAGAAGAGAGTTGTGATCATGAGAGGCAAAGTAGCCTGTACCACAAAACTGTGATGAGTAGGATGTCGGAGGAGACAGACCTGGATCACCTGGGGCACCATGGTGTCTGTGAGAAATAGAGCAATCCACAGGGGCCCCCGTATCAGGTTTAGCCCAAGCCCCCGAGAAAATGTCAACTAGGGCTTCACTATAGGGAAGCACCGGCTCTACCCAGGTTAGGCCGTGATGGAGGAAATCACGTAAAGGATAAGTAGTCACTTCCACAGAAGGAAGTGTCAAATCCCAAACCACAGAAACCCGCCTCAGCATGTCAGCTCGCCTCTGTAGCAAGGCCAGGAGGGGAAAGGAGACCCGAGGCTGGGGAAGCCTCCAAGTCACTAGCATCGCCCAGCTCAGTCAGCCAGCTATCCATCATAGGAAGCCCGGTAGTGTAAGACATGGCATGTAGAAACTCCAAAACCTCTTCATCACCTCCAAAATCATGTAACTCAGAAGGTAAACCAGGAGGGACCTCCACAGAGAGCGGGCGGAAGGTTTCTGAAACAGGGGGCACTGTCTCAGATGTTACCCGGTGCCGAATCAGAGATATCACAGTGTAGGAAAGGGGAAGTGGAGTGGCATCAATCTGAGTTGTCGTCGGAGTCGACTGATCAGACCCAGGCACCGAAGGTGGGAACCTCAAAGGGCTGTGCCCCAGCATCAAAACAAACTTGACTATGGAATCAGAAGGCCAAACTGAGGCATAGGGCGATCTCGCCGACGTGGACACAGTTAAACCTCCTCGCACCTCATTGGGGCCCAAAAGTGCTCTAGGGGAAGGCAAAGACCCACACATAGCATGAAGGGAATTATTGTATTCTCACATCTGGGTCAGAGTCGCTCCGGCTCCAGGGAAGGAAAGGAGGCCTTGGGTGGACTTGTGTACCAGCTTCTCAGCTGTAGATTGGGAGGAGCTGAGGTGTGGGAGACAGAGGCTTTATGAGGTGAGGTTGGGAGATGCCACAACTTTGACCAACTATGTCCTGCCTTACCTCGGGACATCGATGGAGAGTGACAGCCACGGGAACGGCTCCTGGAGTGCACCTGTAGGTGGTCTGTGGAGACTGAAGGGGACCAAGGTCGACGGAAGTCTTGCAAAACTGACTTAGGCGCCGCTAGGAGCTTCATACGACCTTCCCGCAGAGCCTTTGGGTGAAGTTGGCGAACAGGAGTCAAACTCCTCTGAGTCATGGTTTGCCCCCCAGGCACAAATAGAGTGAGGGTCTGTGGCCAACATATGGACCCAAAAGGCTTGAACCCCAAGGATATGAGAGAAGTTTAAAGACACACTAGTCAGTTCGACAAAAATGCTGAAGTAGGCAAAAAACGGCCTGAGGAAGTTCTACCGGTTCTGCGTTGAAAGCACAGAAAAGAAGAAACTGGCATCAGCGCTTCGGGAAGGGGCATATATGGACTCCGTCTACATCATATCCGCTGGTCAGCATCACTAGAGAGTCACACAAAGCCCTCTACCGACACGCATAGGTACTGTTGAATGTTTTTCCAGATCCAGTCTGGTGCCTGGGGAGAATTCACAGATGAGGAATCTGCGACTAGATGTCTCTATCAGATAACAAAGTGTTCAGCTTCACCCCACATATCCTGGTGCACCTTTAAAGAGCGATCACTACACCCACTACTCTTGAGGGCTGATAACCCGATTTTGCAATCAGTGGAGTTGACAGGACTCGAACCCTTACCTGGCCGACTCAGCCAAAACCTGGGCTACGGGGTGAACTAAAAGGTCCTTACCCACTGCATGTGCACTGTTGATGCTTCTGCCTGGCTTTGCCACCGACATATATTTGAATTGGTATTATTTTATCCACTAACACAGCAGCATACTTAGCTCATTTTAAGCTAATATATATATATACACATACATACATAAATATATACATACTACTTCCTGGCGGCTGCCAGCAGGGGTTCTAGTTAGGACCATATTTCCATAGGAAAAGCATTTTTCGACTTGCCTTTAACTTTGACGCTGATTGACAAATTTTCACAAGATTTTCCCAAAAAAGTGTAAAGTTAGGTTTTGCTGTACATGAAAAGTTTTGGGATGATCTTTAAACGGGGTCTGAAAAAACGGGGTGTAAAAAAAAGTGAGTTTTCCCATGTTAATTCCCAAAGGACCTTTAGACATGCCTGGAGCCCGGACTGCTGGACAGAATTACACCAAATTTGGCAGAAAGGTAGATTTGGTTGCGCAGACTGTGATTTTTGATGTAAATCCATTCAGTAGTTGTAATTTAAGAAACAGAGTTAGTGATTGCTGGGGCAGCAATGACTTTTTGAAAAATAACTAGCTCATGCAGGGAAATGCAGAGCTCTGATTGGCTGCCAACACTTCAACCAGGTAGTGTTGGCAGCTATTTTAGGACTAGGCTTAAGCCGAGTCCTGTTAAAAAAAAAAGAAGAAAAGAAAGGGTCATACCCTGACCCTATAAAGGTGGTGGTGAGGTCCCAGAGGGGCCCGACAGGCCAGAAAAGCATTTAAAATTAAATAACAATACAGCAAAATCGAAATAATCATGAATTTGCGGTAAAAATAAAAAACAGGCAGTCTCCTGCGCTTGTTTTTAACTAGCCCCTAGGTGGGCCAGGTCCCGAGGGCATGCCAGTTAAATAGGAGGGGGCACACCGGCCCCCCTCAAAGGGTATATGAATTCTCCAGGGACTGCCACCCACCCCGGGGAATTAGTATTTATGTATGTAGGGGTATCCATGGAGCTAATGTTTGTAAACTAATGCACGCCCCCCTGTAGAGCCAGGGACCGCCACCTCCCGCATGGCCAATGTAGCCCCAAGGACACCATCCTCCAGGGTACGGTCACAACCTTTCATTTAAAGAAAAAGAAAATGTGTAGGGGTGCCTGCATGGTCCGGGGTCTCCATCCCTCAGAGCCCATTCCCCGGGGCATGGCCACGTCCTTGGGGACCATAGGGGAGCCTCAAGGCCCCCGCGGTTCCTGCCGGCTCCCCACCTCCTGCTGGAGCAGGCATTGCTTTTGGGCAGAGGGAGCTGCAAACATGCAGATCCCTCTGCCCAAAAGCAATTCTCAGTGGCGTCACTAAGGGGGTGCGGCCCGCACCGGGTGACACCAACACATGGGGTGACACCAATCTGCACTGCAGCCTCGCCTCTGCTCTCACCTTTACTGTCGCTCCCTGTGCAAGCTTGTTCCTCATGAAGTTCACACTGGCCAGCGTCTCGCAGGAGATCTGCAATGCTTGACTGCAATTTTCTTTGCTCACAAGGCAACTCTATAGCAGCCTAGCTCATCTGAGGGTGCATGGTTTCCTATTTTTCAGTATCTTGCAGTCTTCAGTTTTCCAGTGAACCAGTTCCAAATTTCAGCTTGCTCTTCACTACAGTGCCACCTGTTGCTCGCACTCTTGTTCATACAAATCCAGGGAAGACAGATGGAGTAAGAGAGAGAGGGAGACAGAGGGAGGTAGAGGGAGTAATGCAGAGAGAGGGAGCTAGAGAGAGCAATACAGAGAGAGAGGGAGCAAGGGGGAGTATAAAAGAGAGAGAGGGAGCTAGAGAGAGCAAGACAGAGAGAGAGGGAGATAAAGGGAGTAAGACAGAGAGAGCTAGAATGAGAAAGACAGAGAGAGAGGGAGCTAGAGTGAGAAAGACAGAGAGAGAGGGAGCTAGAGGGAGTAAGACAGCGAGAGGGAGACAGAGGTAGCTAGAGGAAGTAAGACAGCGAGAGAGGGAGCTAGACAGAGAGGGAGCTAGAGGGAGTAAGAGAGAGAGGGAGCTAGAGCGAGCAAGACGGAGAGAGAGGGAGCTAGAGGGAGTAAGAGAGAGAGAGGGAGCTAGAGGGAGCAGGACAGAGAGAGGGAGCTAGAGGGACTAAGACGGAGCGAGAGGGAGCTAGAGGGAGTAAGACAGATAGAGGGAGCTAGACGGAGCAAGACAGAGAGAGAGGGAGCTAGAGGGAGCAAGACAGAGAGGGAGCTAGAGGGAGTAAGAGTGGGAGCTAGAGGGAGTAAGACAGAGAGAGAGGGAGCTAGAGGGAGTAAGACAGAGAGAGGGAGCAAGACAGAGAGAGAGGGAGACAGAGGGAGCTAGAGGGAGCAAGACAAAGAGAGAGGGAGCTAGACAGAGAGAGGGAGCTAGAGGGAGTAAAATGGAGAGAGAGGGAGCTAGAGGGAGTAAGAGAGAGAGAGGGAGCTAGAGGGAGGAAGACAGAGAGAGAGGGAGCTAGAGGGAGTATGACAGAGAGAGAGGGAGCTAGAGGGAGTAAGAGAGAGAGGGAGCTAGAGGGAGTAACACAGAGAGAGAGGGAGACAGAGGGAGCTAGAAGGAGCAAGAGAGAAGGAGCTAGACAGAGAGAGGGAGCTAGAGGGAGTAAGACAGAGAGAGAGGGAGCTAGAGAGAGTAAGACAGAGAGTGAGGGAGGGAGCTAGAGGGAGGAAGACAGAGAGAGAGGGAGCTAGAGGGAGGAAGAGAGAGAGAGGGAGCTAGAGGGAGGAAGACAGAGAGAGAGGGAGCTAGAGGGCGTACGACGGAGAGAGAGGGAGCTAGAGGGAGTAAGACAGAGAGAGAGGGAGACAGAGAGAGCTAGAGGGAGCAAGAGAGAGGGAGCTAGAGGGAGCAAGACAGAGAGAGGGGGAGCTAGAGGGAGCAAGACAGAGAGGGAGCTAGAGGGAGTAAGAGAGAGGGAGCTATAGGGAGTTAGAGGGAGTAAGACAGAGAGAGAGGGAGTAAGACAGAGAGAGGGAGACAGAGGGAGCTAGAGGGAGTAAGATAGAGAGAGAGGGGGACCTAGACAGAGAGAGAGGGAGCTAGAGGGAGTAGGAGAGAGAGAGGGAGCTAGACAGAGAGAGGGAGCTAGAGGGAGTAAGACAGAGAGAGAGGGAGCTAGACAGAGAGAGGGAGCAAGACAGAGAGAGAGGGAGACAGAGGGAGCTAGAGGGAGCAAGACAGAGAGAGGGAGCTAGACAGAGAGAGGGAGCTAGAGGGAGTAAGATAGAGAGAGAGGGAGCTAGAGGGAGGAAGACAGAGTGAGGGAGCTAGAGGGAGGAAGACAGAGAGAGAGAGGGAGCTAGAGGGAGTAAGAGAGAGAGAGAGAGAGCTAGAGGGAGGAAGACAGAGAGAGGGAGCTAGAGGGAGTACGACAGAGAGAGAGGGAGACAGAGGGAGCTAGAGGGAGCAAGAGAGGGAGCTAGAGGGAGCTAGACAGAGAGAGGGAGCTAGAGAGAGGTAGACAGAGAGCGAGGGAGACAGAGGGAGCTAGAGGGAGTAAGACAGCGGGAGAGGGAGCTAGACAGAGAGAGCGAGATAGAGGGAGTAAGATAGAGAGAGAGGGAGCTAGAGCGAGCAAGACAGAGAGAGAGGGAGCTAGAGGGAGTAAAAGAGAGAGAGGGAGCTAGAGGGAGCAGGACAGAGAGAGGGAGCTAGAGGGACTAAGACAGAGAGAGAGGGAGCTAGAGGGAGTAAGACAGAGAGAGAGGGAGCTAGACGGAGCAAGACAGAGAGAGAGGGAGCTAGAGGGAGCAAGACAGAGGGAGCTAGAGGGAGTAAGAGAGAGGGAGCTAGAGGAGTTAGAGGGAGTAAGACAGAGAGAGAGGGAGCTAGAGGGAGTAAGACAGAGAGAGGGAGACAGAGGGAGATAGAGGGAGCAAGACAGAGAGAGAGGGAGAGGGAGCTAGACAGAGAGAGGGAGCTAGATGGAGTAAGACAGAGAGAGAGTGAGCTAGAGGGCGCTAGACAGAGAGAGGGAACTAGAGGGAGTAAGAGAGAGAGGGAGCAAGACAGAGTGAGAGGGAGCTAGACGGAGTAAGACAGAGAGAGAGAGAGCTAGAGGGAGCTAGACAGAGAGACAGAGCTAGAGGGAGTAAGACAGAGAGAGAGGGAGCTAGAGAGAGTAAGACAGAGAGCGAGGGAGACAGAGGGAGCTAGAGGGAGTAAGACAGCGAGAGAGGGAGCTAGACAGAGAGAGGGAGCTAGAGGGAGTAAGATAGAGAGAAAGGGAGCTAGAGCGAGCAAGACAGAGAGAGAGGGGGCTAGAGGGAGTAAAAGAGAGAGAGGGAGCTAGAGGGAGCAGGACAGAGAGAGGGAGCTAGAGGGAGTAAGACAGAGAGAGGGAGACAGAGGGAGCTAGAGGGAGCAAGACAGAGAGAGAGGGAGAGGGAGCTAGACAGCGAGAGGGAGCTAGAGGGAGTAAGACAGAGAGAGAGTGAGCTAGAGGGTGCGAGACAGAGAGAGGGAACTAGAGGGAGTAAGAGAGAGAGGTAGCTAGAGGGAGCAAGACAGAGAGGGAGCTAGAGGGAGTAAGACAGAGAGAGAGAGCTAGAGGGAGCAAGACAGAGAGAGGGGGCAAGAGGGAGTAAGAGAGGGAGAGGGAGCAAGAGGGAGTAAGAGAGAGGGGGTTAGAGGGAGTAAGACAGAGAGAGAGGGAGCTAGAGGGAGTAAGACAGAGAGAGGGAGACAGAGGGAGATAGAGGGAGCAAGACAGAGAGAGAGGGAGAGGGAGCTAGACAGAGAGAGGGAGCTAGATGGAGTAAGACAGAGAGAGAGTGAGCTAGAGGGCGCTAGACAGAGAGAGGGAACTAGAGGGAGTAAGAGAGAGAGGGAGCTAGAGGGAGCAAGACAGAGTGAGAGGGAGCTAGATGGAGTACGACAGAGAGAGAGAGAGCTAGAGGGAGCTAGACAGAGAGACGGAGCTAGAGGGAGTAAGACAGAGAGAGAGGGAGCTAGAGAGAGTAAGACAGAGAGCGAGGGAGACAGAGGGAGCTAGAGGGAGTAAGACAGCGAGAGAGGAGCTAGACAGAGAGAGGGAGCTAGAGGGAGTAAGATAGAGAGAAAGGGAGCTAGAGCGAGCAAGACAGAGAGAGAGGGAGCTAGAGGGAGTAAAAGAGAGAGAGGGAGCTAGAGGGAGCAGGACAGAGAGAGGGAGCTAGAGGGAGTAAGACAGAGAGAGGGAGACAGAGGGAGCTAGAGGGAGCAAGACAGAGAGAGAGGGAGAGGGAGCTAGACAGCGAGAGGGAGCTAGAGGGAGTAAGACAGAGAGAGAGTGAGCTAGAGGGTGCGAGACAGAGAGAGGGAACTAGAGGGAGTAAGAGAGAGAGGGAGCTAGAGGGAGCAAGACAGAGAGGGAGCTAGAGGGAGTAAGACAGAGAGAGAGAGCTAGAGGGAGCAAGACAGAGAGAGAGGGGGCAAGAGGGAGTAAGAGAGGGAGAGGGAGCAAGAGGGAGTAAGAGAGAGGGGGTTAGAGGGAGTAAGACAGAGAGAGAGGAAGCTAGAGGGAGTAAGACAGAGAGAGGGAGCTAGAGGGAGTAAAACAGAGAGAGGGAGCTAGAGGGAGCAAGACAGAGAGAGAGGGAGCTAGAGGGAGTAAGACAGAGAGAGAGGGAGCTAGAAGGAGTAGGAGAGGGAGCTAGAGGGAGCAAGACAGAGAGAGGGAGCTAGAGGGAGTAAGACAGAGAGAGAGGGAGCTAGAGGGAGTAAGACAGAGAGAGAGGGAACCAGAGGGAGCTAGAGGGAGTAAGACAGAGAGAGGGAGCTAGATGGAGCTAGACAGAGAGAGGGAGCTAGAGGAGTAAGACAGTACCTAGCGCCGTACATTTCCGACAGAGGTGGTCCATGCGGTAAGTCGTGAGGGGGTGACACCATGAGTTACCCGCACCGGGTGACACCAACCCCAGTGACGCCTCTGGCAATTCTGCTTCGCTTCATGGAAGCAAAAGCATTTTCAATGCTCTCGCTTCCATGAAGCAAAGCAGAGTTTGCAAACTGCAATGTCTCGGGGGTGTGCACGCTGGGACATTGCTGGAGCCGGCCCCGGGGGTGGCAGTTCCAAACGCCATTTTCGGCTCCACGAGGGGAACAGCGTGCCCCCTCCAACAAACTAAATTCCCAAGGAGGTGGTGGTCCCCAATCTGTGTGGAGGGGCTTGACCCCCCCACTTTATTTTTTAATATTGCCCCAGGGAGGTGGCGGTACCCGGGGCTCTGTGGGGGTGGGGGGAGCTGGAGCCAGCCCACGCATCTTTTCAATTTCGTCCCAGGGAAGTGCCAGTCCCAGGGGCTGCGAGGGGCACAAGCCCCCCACACAAATATTTAAAAAAATAAAGCCCCAGGGAGGTGGTGGTCCCCGGGCAGCGTGGGGGCCACAAACCCCCCTACGCATTTATTTACAAAGTAAAATAAAGCCCCAGGGAGGTGGCAGTCCCTGGGTCTGTGGGGGGCGTATAGTAAAGTAAAAGCAGCATGGTCCCGCCGCTGGGTATCACACTGCAAATTGAGCGCCAAAGCTGGAGGGAAAATGGACTACGTTGGTGATTATATATATGTATATATATATATATATATATATATATATATATATATATATATATATATATATATATCTCCACAGGTACTCAGGGAGAGAAGAGGCAGTCAATATGTATAGTCCAATAAGAATGGTCCACATCCTAATCCTGCTCTCTAAATGAATAATCCATGCAGATAAAGGGGATCATGCATCTGAATACCCCAGCATTTGAAGTCCCTTGCACATTCAATTTTACAAAGAAGGGTAAAAGGCCCTTTCAAAACTACAAATCAAACAGTGGTCCAGTTTGGCAGTTTTTAAACTACATATCAAAATGTGGCTCAATTTTTCTTTTTCACTTTCACTGCCTCTGCATCAATTTAACCACACACAGATATTATAAGATATGGCCACAATTTGTGAATCACAGTTAAATACTCCTGTTTAATCCTGCAACAAAATATCACATGGTCAGTGCAGGATAGCCCTTGCATACATTCATTTCATACAGCTATGTGCTATAGGACTGATTCAGAAGTGAAAAGACAATCAAAATTAATAATAAAATAATACTTATTGAAAAAACAAGAAACACATTGCATTTTACAAAAGAATCACTACACAATCTTTACAAATACCATTATATTAGTCAAGACAGACTTGAATAGTATCCTTATCAACAGGTCAAAAAATAATTTGAGAATCTACTCCTCTGTTTAACTTCTACATTTCTACTAAATGTTAAGTTTGTGGGAGGAATGTATACAACTTTTAACAGTATGTCTGAGATGCTGTGAAAGTCAGAGATGCCTATGTGTACTCCTCGTACAAAAATGAAAGATGAGAACCCATTTAGAAAAATATGGGGGCATGAACCATGAGAAAATGTGTACGGAGTACATTTAAACAAGGGAAAATATCTTGTATGAGTTAAAACAGCACTTTTAAACTATTAATAAAAAGTATTCTCCAAGGGAATTTTTTTTTATCTGAGGAGAAACCATTCACCCAAAACCATTTTGTGGTAGTCGCCTCAAACTGCTATCCTGGAACAGATTGAATCCTGCCCTTGACAAACATAAAACCTTGTCTCTTTTCAGGAGGGGAAATTGATGTATAAAGCTTTCTAGAACTTCCCACGCTTCAACAACCTCTAAAACCAGTCAGAGAAGATTTACTCGCACAAGCAATTATATGTAAAACTCTTTATTTAAGTGTAAACCACTATGTGTGAATCATTAACAGCTTCACACTCACTACAATTTAATTTGTGCGTGAAAGTTCAATTTACATGCACAAAGGCCTATATGACTCAAATCTACTGCATTTCAAAAGTCAAATCTATCGGTTTGTGCTTCAACCTCCAACTCATCGTTGTTAGCTGGTGGGGAATGCTCTTGTAATAAATTGTGAGAAAGGGCATTTATTGTGTGGCATCTAAGCATTTCTATCTAATAGAGAACTTTGGAAATTATTGGCACAACTAGTGAATCATCAAATCAGCAGGGAAACATAGGGGTATTTTAATTCTTAATATTTTGAAATACAATTAAGCAGTGTTATTAAACAACTCCAGCTTTACAATTGGCCCCAGACTAATATATGAACTGCTGCTTTTGATTGAAATTAAAGTAGCAAAAGATAAAAACTATACTTACTTACTTACTATATGAATTACTTACTATATGAATTAACCAAATAGAGAACCTCACCATTTGGGCCAACAATATCTGGTATTACAATCATTTTGAGACCACATTGAAAATATCTAAATTCCTTTCATAGACCTAGGATGAAATGACTACCCATCTTAAGGATACTACTTTAATCAATTATATGGTATCAAGTTTCAATTCTGATCCTCATCTGGTAAAGATGGTCACTGAGGGGTTGACTGTTATTTACCAACATTCCAACCTCAAGTTCATCATGGATTTTGCTGAATCGACTTGAATTAGAAACAGTCTTTTGCTTCAAAGATATTTTGTTCTCCATATAAAGGTGCAGGTATGGGTGCTAAACGTGTGCCTCATGTGGCTACTATCGATGTACTAATGAGGAAGACTTCATCCTTATTGACACAATCCCATTTTCCTGACACTGCCATTAGTAGAACGGGACAGGAGAAAGTTTGGAGTCTTTAATGAGCTGCTCCTTTCATGTGACCACAATTTATGATTTTCAAATCACGCTAGTATGGCAAATATTCCATTTTAGGACAACTGCTTTTTTAGCAAAAGATGCTGAGTTACATACTGAGTTCTATATGGTAGGATGAACACTTTCTTTTTGACTGTATCCATCCACTATCTTAAAAAAAAGAAGTGATTTCTTGGAAAATTATTGCAATTCATATATAGTCGCTCCTATTTGGCAAAATATGACAGACATCCCCAAGACCTTCCGACTAAATTAGTTGTGAGGGCAACACTACACTGAAATATATATAAATCAAACAGAAATATTTTTAAATTAAATAATTGTTTTTAATGGTTAGATTGTATGGAAATTATTTAAAAAAACTAAAATGAAGAAATTGCAATGCTCATGACATCAAAGTTGATGTCGTAGATTATTTCACAAATAGCATTATCTCATTACTGAGTTAACATATGAACTTAGTATTAACATCATAAACGACAAAACTTTAGCTACAGTATTATTTCCTTGTGTATGTGCTGAAATTTTAAGATGTGGTTTGAAATCCTCATATTTATTGTTATAAATATTGTGCAGCTATAATCACTGTATCTGGTGTGCAAGTTTAAATTTACACGGCTAGTATGCAAATGATGAATTGCAAAACTAACCATAACTGATGAATTTCAATCGAGTTTTGATATAAATGCGTGACTATGACTGTGATGTTTTGTATGAATTATAGATACATTGAGGTGTTATGACCAATGCAAGCCATACGTTCACTTTAATTATGCTTTTATCAGTGGCAGTTTGTTCGATGATATAATACACGCGCATATATTTTTGTGTACAAACATACCTCTTCCTCATGGACATGGTCTTTAGCTGTGCAAAGCCTGCAGCCATCCTACCACAGGTGGGTAATAGGAAGCCTAGGGTCATACAGCCATGCACATGCAGGGTTTGGTTGCAGGGCATGACCAACGGCCAGACCAAGCAGCCAACTGCGGCTGTGAGCAGCCTTCAACAGTGCGTAACAGGATTAGCCAAAAGCCTAATAATTTTGTATGTTTAGGCTTTTAGATACTTTTTCTTTATTTGATAAGTTGTGCTCATAATAGAGTGTCAGAGAATTTTTTTTTTTGCTGACGTTTCATGTAGGGGTCTTAAAACATCTTTCACTTTTATGGGATCATCTCACCACACGATCATTTTTGCATTTCATGCAGTACAATGCAAAATGCTGTAGTGGTGATTGAACTCCTGCTCAGTCTGCTGCTGAATATATAGAGGAACGATTGTTGGGTTTCCAGTGTTTTGGTTTCATAAGCTCTACTTCATTTTTTATATATCTATCAGTCACATAGGAATTTCACTTATTTTCTTTCAAGCTTTGAATTCAGGTGCCTTCTCATAGCTGAGATAGTGAAGAAGTACAGACTTCTCTATGTAGAGAGCTCAACTGCAGATTGCAAGACCAGAATGTTACCCAGCTAACACTGAGATGTTTCTACAGACTTTATAGGCGTGACTTCCTAATAGCCTGCTGATTTTAATGCAGATTCAATAACTAATTCCAAAGTTATTAGTGGATGATAATAGTTTGCTCCCATTAACTTTGCTCCCTACAGTGTAACAGGGCGAAATCTGATATACCAACAGAACGCCAAACATGTAAATGTCTGAAGAATTTCATATCGATTTGTCAATGACACCAAAGTTATTAGCAAATTAACATCTTCCTGTTCCCATGCACTGCCATGACCTAACTTCACATATCAACAAAATACAAAAAAAATTGATATCTGTCGAATTTTGCTTGGATTTGACAAAGGTAACTAGCAAATGAACGTATTTTCCCCCATTTAACTGTGCACCCCCCTTGATTAAGCTGCACCAACCGTAATATATTACGAGTAAACTAAATATGCAAAGAGTAGGCTCAATTGTGTGCAGATCTATAAACTTCCCAAAAAGTTATTAGGAAATCTAAGATTTTTTGACACCACCTTTATTTCTCCTTTGGACAAATATTTCGGATCTAACTGAAATGTGAGACTCCTCTGTAGAGAGAAGATGCGTTGCTGTACAATATTATGCCTGGATTTCACTTCATACTTATCTCACCAGTGAGGTTTATTTATTACTAAGAAAACATTGGACTGGCAGCTAAGTATGGGCTATGGGAATGTATTGGGACCCAGAGGAATTACCAGTGGCTAAGCTTAATGCAAACAATCCACCAATCACTTTTTTGTTTTTTTTCAAGGATACATTAAAGGCACTTGATGAGGGGAATCCTTTGCCCTCCTTCCAAAACATCCTGAATGACATTTTTTTGCTCAAATGCAATATAACAATCATCAATGTCATCAGCTGAGTAACATTGCGTTTCATCTTCAGACTCTATTTACAGCGTAGGTTGTGAAAGGTGATCATCTCATTTTGAAAATCAGACATACAAAACAACAAAAAACCTTAAACATCTCAGAAGTTTCAATCTTTAACAGTTCTCAAATAATTTTCAAAAGCAAAGCACATCAGTAATTTTTCATAACCATATAAAATACAATACCTTTCAGGAGAATGAGAAGGATCATCATAATATGTATTAGGCACTCTTCTATCCTGTCTCGCCCTCCTAAATATAAAATACATATTTTAATATTACAATACGTTAGGCCTTTTAATTTTTACACATATTGAAGTAATTATTCATCTTTTACAAAGACACAAAGTTATGCATAAAATTGTTTTGATTAACATAATTTATCAGAATAAAATAAGAAAAAGGCATGCATTTAACAATGTTTCAGATTAATTATTCTCAATATAATTCTACTGGACCATGTGGACACTGTTACATAGTAGTTCTAAATTGAAAATTAGGGCTTTTGCAAACACTACTGGACCTGGCCCTTTCTGCAGGGTCATCCCCAACGCTTTTGCCTTCACCCTCATATTTTGCTGAATTTGTTTCTGCTGGCCTTAAGACTCTCTGGATTTTACCACTGCTAACCAGTGCTAACGTGTTTGTGCCCCCTCCCTAAAAAATGGTAACATTGGCTAGCACCTGATTGGCATATTTAATTTACTTCTAAACTTCTAGTAAAATGGTATACCATATACATATTACTAGTAGGCCTGTAGCACTTAGTGTGCCACCCGTTTAAGGGGCTCTGTAAAACATGTCTCAGGCCTGCCATAGCACCCTGCCAGCAGTTTTAAATAGCCAATTTGACATCTCTTTTAATACACGCCAGTCACCCCTAAGGCAGGCCTAAACAGTACATATGGCAGGGTGCTCACGGTTTTCAGTTTTTACGGATTTTTACAGATAAATACAGACAGAAAACAATGCGTTTTCTGTCTGCATTTATTTTTAAAAGTGGATAAATACAGAAATTTGGGCTTGTTTTAAGTGACTTTGTGCTGTCTTTTATGAATTATAGTCCAACAGCTGAGCAAATAGAAAGCATAGGAAATTAAAAAATAGGATGCAATTTCATTAAATAATGCCATGTGTCAACATACATTTGCGGTATAATGCTAATATTTACCAGTGGATGTTTTGTTACATAATATTTGGCACCTGAGATAGTTAAAACAGACAGACATCAAAGTATGAGTGTGCGTCTGTCAGTTAAATTAATATGAAAATGTACAGTTGTACAACTTCATTTATATGAAAAACACAAGATAGATATGGTTAAATACAGATAAAGTGGGCAAAAAATAAATATGGAAAAATACAGACGGAAATGCTAAAAAACATAAATACCATAATACCGGGCACCGTAATTGTAATTAATAAGTTGGACATGTACTTTTCATTTTTACATGTACTGGTAGTGGAAAAGTCAAATTTTTCACTATTGTGAGGCCTACTTCTCCCATAGAAAACACTGAGGCACCTTATTTCATTTAATACGTACTAATGTTTGATGGCAAGAAGGTCAGTTTTGGTGTCTTACTAATTGTAATTTAAAATCCACTTTTAGAAAGTTGGCATTTTCTTGTCATAACCATTTGGTGCTTGCAGCCTGTCCTGGGGGTCACATGATTAGGTGTAGTTGGCATTTGTGTATTCCTCCCAGACAGTATCACAATAGAGGGTCTGGGTGATGCCTGGATGGGCTATCTTTGACTTGATAGGAGGGGCAGCAGTCACCTACCGCACATGCGCTTCAATAGCTTGACACCAGCCTCCAGAAGCATCCCCCACTCCAAAGTGGGCACCAGGTATAAATATTGGACCCTTCGACCCACTCTTCATATCACTTCTAGACGTGTGGAAGACTCAGAAGGTGGACTGCTCTGCCCTGCTGCTCAAGTAAGACGCGCCCTGAACCCAGAACCACCAGAGTGACTCAAAGGGCTAGTTTGCTGGACTCCTGATCAGAGCCTCAGGAACAGAAAAGACTCCTACCATCTTGAACCCTACACCTGGACTCTGCCTGCTATGAGTCCTAACCCCCAAGTGTGTTGTCAGAGTGTTGGACCCTTGGAAGTGGAGAGAAAGGTGCTATGTCAGCGCAGCTGTGGTCCCCATCATAACCTATGCAGCATAATGCAACCTGATGCAGTCTCAGAACACCTCTTCAGAAACAACACAGCACATCTCAACTGGAAACGCCACTGCATGGAGCTAGGCTAAATAACAAGGAAATAAGGTACAATTCTCAACAGGCCTAACCTGGTTGCTGTATCTGGCCCAGCCTCCAACTCAGTAGGCCTGAACTTGAGACTTTGTCCTGGTCCGGTGCGACCAGATAACCACAGTTGGAGCTTGGAAGCACTATTTTTACCTAAACCTTTAAAAATTGCATATCTCCGGTCTTACTAATTGAGTGTTTGTTGTTTTGGTGTCCAATACTTTATTTAAATTACTCGGTTTCTCTAAATTATAGTGGGATTTTCTTGTGTTGTGTTTTCACTTCCTTACTGTTGGTGTGCTGCATAAACACTTTACACATTGCCTCTATTAAGCCTGATGGCGTTTGTGCCAAGCTACCATAGGCTAAAGCACAGGTTAATTTAGTGACTTTTTGTGGTTCACCATGACAAGGTCTGTGGCTGTTGCTTGAGTAGGGTATCACCCGCCTCAAGAAGGCCCAATTGCTCACAAATACTATATAATCCAACAGAAACATACAACTGTATTTTACAAAATTGAATAACTCTACCAGCAACTACATTGAACGAGCACATACATTAAGGTACTTGTTTTATAAACAAACTAGTTCCGCCCTAAGGAATCCAGAAAGTCCAACAGTTTTATACATTCAAAGTCTCATTTAGGGCATGGTCTATAACAATGAAAAGGAACTAGAATTATTGGAAGAATAAACCAAATAGATTTCACAAAATATATACGACCTGATTTAGAGGAGGCGGAGGTTGTTATCTCTGTCAAAATTTTCACAAAAATGCATAGACTGTCAACTCTAAATAGTGTAGACAGTTTGATGCACCTACCCTGACATCCTGTATTCTGTTGGGCTTTTGGTGTAAGCGGTTATCCCACCGTTAATAGACAGGTGGAAATGGATTTGGGGCAAGTAGCGGACCCCCCTTGTGTTGGAGGGAGGTGGAGTACACTTTGGGGGTATCTATGGTACACCCCTACATTTCACTGCACCAAGTGGCAGGCACCGTGTGGTGCCTACCATGCAGTGCAGTGAAATGCAATGCATGCGATTTTAACATCACGGCAGGTGCTGCTGTCAGCAGCACCCGCTGCAATGTTGAAATGAAAAATGCGAAGGCCATGGTGGCGGTTGCATCATAATTTGTGTTGCGGGACCGCCGCAGGCATGGCGGACGGTCCCAATTTACAAAAGGATGGTGGACGGATTCAGTCCGTCCGGCATCCAAATGAGCCCCTAAGTCTCCACTACCTTCCACTATTGCTAGAGCAACCAATCTCAAAATGTTTCACACTAGCAAAGCTAGGATTGCTTGTTTCGCCTTAGAGATTCTTCATAGACAGAGACTAAACATGTCTTCGATTATAGATTGATAAATTCAAAGAAAAGCAAAATTATCTATGTATTAAAACAAATGATGTGGAATTGTGTAATAGTAGGGAAGTTCTTGACTGTGGCAGTGAGCATATTGAGACTGGTAGCACATACCTTGATTAAATGCACATTAAATCACTACATTGCCACTGTATTTTGAGACTGCATGCAAATGCACAATCAGCTTAAAATATGTACAAATGTATAGCATTTTGTCGGGTTTGGATAAAAGATATACAACAAGTCACCAGGTACAGAAACCTAAACCTGTGATTATAAAATCAAGTAAAGATGTATATGCATGGACTGTGGTGGAGGCTAGAAGAATGACCACAGTTGTAATGGAAGAGTGATAGAATGAAGATCTGAGATACTGGTGTCTGATTTAATGGATTTGTCTGATTATCATTAATTAGCAAATTGTCGCTCTACTGTCTAATAGACCCACAAAGTACTATAATACTGTTAGTACATGATCAGGCTACGTGGCTTCTCTGCTTGCTCAATGTGCCTGGTGCCAACTATATATTTGATAAATGTTTACTATAAAGATCAGTGGATAACCCAAGGTGTAGGCCCTGCACACTCAACCACAGTGTCAGCTATCCATCTGACATATACATTAAATAAATAAGAGAGTAGTGGGGAGTCGGAAAATATACGAAAATCACATGCACAACAAAATTTAAGTTTGTATTGTTTACTTGTACACCTTCATGAATAAACATATAGTTTGTGGGTATATCACATTCTTGTTACGAGAATTTGCTGCTTGTTGTAAGAATTCATACAATATAAAGTAAAATGGTACATTACACTTTGAAGTTGGTAAATAGATATATTACATTCTTTCTTGTTATGAGAATTGAGACAAATAAAGTAGTAAGTACATTATCCAATCAAGTTGCCAACGTGTGGGCAGTGTCTGCTTTTTCAGGGCAAAAGTATATATTCATATCTACACACTTGCAGAAAACTTAGAGACAGAACATAATCAAACGCAGTCCAAATTTTAAGACAAATGTCAGTGTGCTCTAGTACACTCAAAATACTTGCAATGTCACAATGTATCTAATTCCTCGAGTGTGTGATCACTGCATTTGATTACGTTCTATCTCTAAGTTCTCTGCAAGTGTGTGGAAACAATTATATATTTTTGCCCTGAAAAAGAAGATACAACCCGTGAAACATGTGTTGAGAACTTAATTGTTTACTGTACTTACTACTTTATATTATATCAATTCTCATAACAAGATGTAATATATTTGAATGGCAATGTCAAAGTACCATTTACCTTATATTGTATGAATTCTTACAAGCCACATATCCTCATAACAAAAATGTGATATACCAACAAACTATATGTTTATTCATGAAGAAATACAAGTATGCAATACAAACTTAACTTTTAAGTACTGGCCATTTTCATGTATTTTCTGACTTTCTAATACTCCCGGATATCTGATAAATGTTTTTAAATCTGTTCAAGTAAAATTAATAACAAAAAAACTAAAATCTGTGGATTAAAGATCACGCAGGTTAAAGGGGTTTCAAAGGAGGCAGAGATATACAAAGTCCTATAGATCTAGACTTACACAGTAGCAGATTATTTGATGGTACTATTGCAAATAATCCTTTAGACTACGTTAAGCCTTCTTTGAACATGCGATTCTTGCAATTTGAGAATAGCATGACCATCTTCTCAGTCAAAGAAGCATTAAACCTTGGGTGGAACTGGATAATCAGAATAGAAGGTAAAACTTTAACATTTGAAATCAGGGACTTCTTACTGGCAATATAAGTCACCAATTGTAAATTAAACAAACTTTTCAACTCATACATAGCCCTTGAATGTTTTAGTTATACGAAAGTATTGGAAAGACCCATGAGATGACCAGCAGAATATAATGAGGTAGGGGACTGAAATAACAACTGAAAAACTCAGTACAAAATAAACATTGCAGGCCACATGATGTAAATCTCACTCATTGCTTTGTCACAACTCTCAACTCTACGTCAGATGCAACAATACTCAAGATCACAAGCACACCATAGGTAATGATAACACACCATACCCACACTGTGTAGATCCTACGTGAAATATGACATGGATTTCTTCAGCCCCCTGCCCACCTCATTAATCCTGTATCATAACAATGATGTCCTTGAATAACAAGTTGTAGAAGTGATCATGAGTACCACCTAACATGTTTCTTTAGTGAACTGTACCAGCCCTCAACACCACAACCAGATATTTCATTCCACATGTACACACTACAATATCTGCACAAGGGAAGAGTGGAGTACTGCAATGTGACTCAAAATGTGCAACATTTCAGTGTTTCCAGGGGTACATAACACCCATATTTGAGTGCCTAGGTCACCAGACCACACATTTTCCTGACACTGTTCCTAAGGATTCAGCTGTCGTATGTTAGTCTACAGTTGGTTACTGTACCACATAATAGGTCCACAATTAATCATGTAAAGTAACCAATGTTTAACCCTGAAACATGTTTTTTCCCCTCTCCCCTGTTGTCCTTGCTCGCTTTCTTCATCATGGCTCTACCAATATGACCCTTCCAGAAACAATAATAACTTGCCTAGATGCACTGAACCTGCATCAGATTGTCCACAAATCCACACACATCACCGGACATAATCTAGATGTAATACTGAACTAGTTACCTTTCAAAACCTTTATAACTCCAGTCACATGGTCAGACCACCACTTGCTTGCTTTCCAACATAAAGCAACACTAAGCGACTCACCTAAAACTACCTTGCATCCATCCACCTATCGGCCTTGGAACAAACTCAATTTGGAAGACTTAGAAATACAACTAACATCCAGTACAAATCTGGAAACAATAAATTCTGTTAAAAAGCTATATGAGTGGCTACAGGAAGCTTTTGACATCCTTATACCACTCAAAACCACACAACAGAACAAAAGAAAAAAGTGCCCTGGAGAAACAGAGATAAAAACAATAAAACAACAAATTAGAAAGCTGCAACATACCTGGCTCAAAATAAACGCCAACCAAGACAAACTTCACCTACAGGAAACTAACAGATTATACAAGTCAGCTATCAAAAAAGCTAAGAAAAGGTACTGTTCAGAGAGAATCCAAAATGCTAAATGGACAAATAAAGAATTCTATAAAATACTCAATCAATTTTGCAAACCAAATTGCCTAGAAGGAACTCATCCTGTTACTCAAGATTTCACAGACAAACTGGCAAATGATTACACGGACAAAGCAAACACATTGGACTCATACTTAAAACAGAAACAAAGCACCAGCACTAACCCTTGTACAAAACAACAATCCAAGAATACTCTAACCCAGCCTATCCGTGCCTTCCAACACATCTCACACGATGAATTTGTGGACCTGGTCAAAGCAAGCAGGACTGCCGGCAGCTCTTCTGATCTGTGTCCACCACAAACTTTCAAGACAATTCTTTAACAACCTCTGCTGCCACTCCAGTAAGAAGAATCATCAACGATTCATTAACTCCCGGAATATATCCATAAAAACTCAAAAAGTCACACATACGCCCTTTACTGAAGAAAACAAATTATGACCGCCTGAACCCTGACAAGTACAGACCCATTACAAATGGACCATTCCTGGGCAAACTGATAGAAAGAGCAGCGTTCATTGAAGAGAATGACATACTTTCAGACTATCAAACAGGATTCCGTCTGGGAAGAGGCACTGAATCTGCCCTCCTTGCCATATGGGATGAACTGAAGAATACAGTAGACTGCAACGGGGGACCTGTCAGCTGCCTTTGACACAGTTGACCATGACACTCTGAAACAAAGAGTCCATGAAGCTGACATAGAGGGGACTGCTCTAGACTGGATCGCGTCCTACCTTCGAAACAGAACTGTCACCCATACAACAACTTTCTCGTCCAAACCATAATACACAAAAGCAGGGGTCCCTTAAGGTTCAAGGTTCCATCATCTCGCCCATGCTTTTCAACATCTATATGAAGTCATTACCAATACTGATCAATCAATTTCACCTCATGTGCTATAACTATGTAGATGACACGCAAATACTCCTTCAACTGGAATGCCTCAAAGACATTGGAAAATCCCTAATTTTCAGTTGTCTCAGAACCGTGGATCAGTGGATGACTGAGAGCCATCTCAAATTGAATGCCTCCCAAACGGAAATACTCACGTGTGGTGATTGGAAACATTATGACCCACTTGCCACCTGGCCTGATTAACTAGGATCACCACATAAAGTATCAAAGGAAGTAAGAAACCTCGGAATGATCATGGACTCAAAGCTATCGATGAATACCCAAGTGGACAAACTAGCAAGATCAAGCTTTGTCACTATAAAAATGCTGCAAATAATTTTCTCTCATTTGGGATTTCCACACAAGGTCCAAGCTACCATCTCCCTTGTTCTGTCCAAACTCGAATACGACAATAGCCTCCACCATGGATCACCTTCAATGACCACGAAAAGACTACAATGGATTCAGAACTGGGCTGCCAGACTACTCTTGCATATCAAACAGCGAGATCACATCTCACCTGCCTTGAAAGCCTTGCATTGGTTACTGGTTGCCAGAAGATCCACCTTCAAGCTGCTTTGTATCACCCACAAAGCAATACAAGGAATGGGACCGCTCTTCATCTGGAATAAAATCACCAAACACACTCAACAAAGGAAACTCTGCTCTAAAGGGGCATCTCGCCTAAAAATCCCAAGATGCAAGAAAAAAACATGGGTGGCACATCTTTCTCTGTTCAAGCAGCCAAACGATGGAACTCTTTACCCCCCAACATAAGATCCATGGACAGCCACCTTATCTTCAGAAAACTACTCAAGAATTGGCTCTTCCCCACATAAGCACCATACGCAAACAGAAATTTACAGCATATCCCTCAGTATATAAGCATTTATTTTCACCATAGATATTTACCGATCATTGTGTATTGCTTTGTATAAACATGTAGAATAATTATGTTTTAAATTTTTTTTTTAAATGCAAGTACAATAAAACTTGGGGAAAAAAAAAAAAAAAATATATATATATATATATATATATATATATATATCTAAATCCGTCACTCTTCTATTCCTCCACTATCCTTTTCAAACAAAATAAGAGACTAACATGTTCACTTCTCAAATTTCATATTCCACTATACTAAATCACCACTAATCCTTTATGGGTTTTAGAGTTGCGTGCTACTCGCCAATAAATCGCTGCAAAACTCCATCAGTTGTAGCAAGCGATATATAAATACAAACCTCTTTCCCTCCTCTATCCCACCACCTACCCTTCTCTATCCAAATAACTGAATAATATATCCACCAATCAAATTACTTTATATTTCACTACACTAATTTTCAACACTAATCCTTTATGGGTTCCTGAGTAGCCTTGCTACTCGCCAGAAAAACGCTTCAACACCGATCAGGGGTAACAGGTGCTATATCAATTCAAACCTTTCTTCCCCTTCTATCCCGCCGCTATCCTTCTCACTCCAAATAACTGACTAATAAACTTTCATATTTCACCATACTAATTCACCACTAATCCTTTATGGGTTTCCGGAGTAGGGTGCTGCTCGTCAAAAAAAAGCGCTTCAACACCCCATCAGGGGTAACAAGCACTATATAAATACAAACCTTTTTTCCTCTTCTATCCTTCTGCTATCCTTCCGAATCCAAATAACTGCATAACCTATCCACCACTTAAATTACTTTCATATTTCACTATACAAATTCAACACTAATTAATTTATGGGTCTGGAGTAGGGTGCTACTTGCCGAAAAAGCGCTTCTACGCCTCGTCAGGGGTAGTAAACGCTATATAAATGCAATTACAATACAATTACAATACCTTCTATCAGCACATCGGACCACCTGACCTTGGTAGGCCTTAATGCGTTTACAATTGTCTATTCCCCTTAGAAGCGAAGTCCTTTAAACACAATTAACATAGTCCTCAAAGGCTTATCTCTGATACCTATTTCTGCTCGTTTAAGGGTTTAGTGTCTATAGCCTTATGTTCTACACATTCAGAAGAGCCCAATGGAGAAGAGCCCTAACTGCTACGCTTCGTTCCAAACCCTTGTGCAAAACCCCTCATGGCTTCCAAATAGTCGTATTACATTCTCTGTACTCAATGCTGATCTGACCATTTCTCTCTATAATAATGGTAACGTCCTTATTCAAGCCTCCGACCTAAATCTTCATCGCTTTGACAATATCTTTATGAAGATTAAAATCTCACTTAACGCGATATCTAATCTACATCTTATGAGTTTACCCTCTACTGCGGAGCCTCTTGTTCTCTCCCTCCTTGCTTCTTGCCTGTCCACATCCCCTTCACTCACTAAGTTCCGGTTTGATACTTCCCCAGACACAGTGGATAAGTGTTATACTTTCAAACCCTACCCTGTTAGCCTGGATTATCGCATACAAGAAACACATTCGCAGTGCAAAATCAGATCACTTCAGGGCCCAGCTTGACAGCGTTAAAAACAGATCCAAGAAACTGTTTGAAATCATCAAACAACAAGCCACTCGAACCACAAACCATATGTTACCACTCATGACCTTGTACCCCAGTGCATATCATATGGGAATGCCCACATATTACCAGGTACTGGAGTGATGTTGTCCGGTGCATGGGGCCGGTACTGGAATAGAGGCTGGTAGGAGTGGCAAAAAGATGTTAGCTAAATGTATTGGAACCAACAGATTTGGCTAGCAAAGAGAGAACATGAGTGTCAAAGAGAGAACATGAGTGTCGCTGGGTCAGGTGGTAGCCAAACGAAACATAGCAAGGTAATGGGGGGCACAAGATGTTCTGACAGTGACGGACTGGAAAAACGATATAGATTTGTGCATGTTTAGGGAGAAAATAATATAGGAGTCCAGGGGGTGCCCGGGGAAGTGGATCAGTTGATCAATTTTGAGTTAGTATGGGAAATTACTTTTTTTGCATATGTCCATCAAGAAGCCTCATTTCAAGAGGTGAGGCCTCAGGAGTGGTCTCTCACCTCGGGCCCACTGTCTGCAAGGCATGTCGTACCTGTAAGTACTAGAATCTTTCTGTTTCCGCCATTTCGTGCTCTTGCCGTAGAGCCTCAAAGGGCACCACCTCCCCCTTTTTCTAAAGGTCGCCCACCCTAGATATTCCAATGGCGTCCCATTTACCAAAACCCCTCATCCTCCAGAGGGAGTCCAGTTTTTTAGCATTCCACAGCTGGGTGGCCAGTTTTATCGTCTTTGCCCAGCCCATAGCTCCTATGCGCCGTATACCACACCTGAACCGAGTGCTTTTTGGGACCTGTCAGACGAAATTTCAAGGCCCTGGTGTAATTATTCCCAGGTATGAGCCACCTATTTATAGCATATCCTGGATCATTCTGAGGTCGGTATATGCAATGGTTGATGGCAGCTAGTTGCGCTGCCCAGTAGTACTTTTTAATATTCGGTAGCCCAATTCCCCATCATACCAACCTTATAATGGTTTTGAGAATGAAATTCTTGGTGGGCTACTTCCCCAGAGCAACGTTCTTTGTGCACTTTCCACTGCTACAAAATAAGACGCAGGGACAGAGTAAGGTAAATTATGAAGGACATACAGGAAGCGAGGCAATGACATCATCTTGAAGAGCGTCGCTCTGCCTAGTAGCAATATCGGAAGAGTCTTCCAATGCTCCACATCATGCCTTAGCCGCTGTAACGGCATCAGCAAATTTGACAGATAATACAATTTGGGATCTCTAGTGATGAACAGTCCAAGATATTTGAATCCAATTGTGGTTATCGCCACCTTACCGTCTTTGGGCACAAATATAACAGATTTGGACCAATTAATGTTATAGCCGGAGTAAGTACCAAAATGAGTAAATATATTGAGAACCCTATGCAGCGATCTCTCTTGAGATGTCATGTACAGTAAGATGTCATCAGCATAGAGCGATTTACGGTCTTCCCACTCCTCTGCCCATCGTAATCCCCGAACTATAGCATCCTTTCGGATCCAGTAAGCTAGGGGTTCTAACGTTAATGCAAATAAAAGCGGGGACAAGGGGCAAACCTGATGCGTCCCCCTACGATGATTGAAGGTGGCTGACTTTGTGTTATTGACCACTACTTGTGCAAAAGGGGAAGCATAAAGGAGTCTTATCCAGCTCATGAATTTGGGACCAAACACACATTTTTCCAGGACGGCAAAAAGATACGCCCATTCAATGGTATCAAACACCATGGTAGCATCCAAGGACACCGCCACCTCATCTTCCTATATGGTATCCACCCTTCTGATACCCTTTCTGGGTCATAATCGCGCATTATAAAACTTTTCAAATAAATAAATAAGGCAAAGTGACAGCCCATTACAAATATCAAAAGTTTCCCGCTACGTTTCAAACTGATTTCCCATTTTTTGCAGGGTTACAAAGAACACAACGTCAATAACGTTGTAGATTTCAATGAGGCGTTTTATTTCACTACACTTATTTTACCTGGTTGGCAATCTGCACAAGTGAGCATGACAAAAATATGGATTAGCCACTTTTATTTCTCCACTAGAAAGAATACTTTCCTTGAGGAGAAATCCCTCTCTCTACACCCACAGCAAATATGTTTGCATATTCACACCTAATTTCATGCTTAGTCCTATAAACATCCACACAAAGATAAAATTGTGCTAATTGGGCATAAAACAGTTAGATACTCCTCACTTGCCCTTTCCTTTGGAACACCCATTTAGGCACCCATTCTCATAACTTCTTACAACAGATAATTTGACATTGATGTAAATTGTCTACACTAATGTTAATCAGTATTAGAAAAATATAGAAATTATGATTTTAGAATGTGTTTAACGTAAACATTGTATATTCGATTACTGTGGTAGGAACATACAGCTTACATATATATTTTCCAAACTAATGTACAGGCATGTTTACTATAATAAGATCCTTTCCCCGAAAAAAGTAGAGGGGTTTGGCTAAACAAGAGTCAAAAGAGAGCATTTAAAGACAAAGGTTGCTGAGTGACATTGGTGGTGGAACTGTGGAGCACGAGCACAAGATCAACTGACGAAGAAAAAGGGAATTTGGATTGAGAGAAACAATACATTTAGCTACGGAGAAGTGCGGTCGTCCAAATATGGACATAGAAAGGTGTGCAACATGTTGCAGTTATTTGTGAAGTGTATAAAATAAAACAGAGCCAAAAACTGGAAAAAACTGAGGTAGAACTGAGTGACACTTGGTGGAAGCCTGTGGCTGAGGAAGATGTCTGGAGGGACACGGCTGATGAGCCACAATTATGGTGTCTGATAGAACCAGGAGAAAGAACCGGCACAATTCCAAAGTGTCAGATCAACATTCTCGGGATCAACACACTCTTAATCTTAACCCTACAGCAATTAGATCGTAGGTTAAAAACTGTATGTGCAAGCACACTGGAAGAAGCTAACCTGCTCAGAAAAAAAGACGCATAGCCAGGTGCGGATTACGCACAGTAGAGCAATCATCTTGAAATGTACTGTTATCACTCTGCTAAGGTCATTTATACTGTAATTCTCTGGAAGAGGAAGGGGGGAAAAATGACTTTATTTCCATCGCCCTCGAAATTATATATATATGGGACAATAATACTAGGTGAACAGCTAAGATTCCAACATACAAGGAAGCTTAATAAGAAGGCGATACTCTCAACAAAAAAAGTCCAGTGATGAGAAAAGATGGGAGGGCCTAAAAGAAGCATGTAAGGAGAGTAACATGCAACACTTCTGGGGCTTGGTAAAATGGGGCACGGATGGCCCAGGGCAAGCTCCCCAAAATCACATGGACCCACTAACATGGGTAGAGTTTTTCTCGGACCAATATACAGACAATGACAACATGGGCTATGATCCCATTTAGGTTTATTTTAATCCGACTGACACTGTTTTTAATCTAGTTGACGTAACAGCTACACTGAGCTCTATTACCACCGGGAGAGCTCCAGCATTGACAAAGTGCCCGCTGACATCTTCCTTCACAAAAAGGCCAATTGGAGCCAGTATATCATGTTTTTAGCAAATGCCATTGCTCATGGAGCCCCGATCACGGACACCTGGCCTGGGGCGGAGATTATCCCAATTTACAAAAAAGGAGATAAATCCTTACCCAGGAATTACAGGCTGATAAGCCTAATAGATTCATTCCAGAAAGTCATAGCTTGACTTGTTCTAGTAAAAATTCAAGCCTGGATTGATTAAAACGATATCCTGAGCCCCCTCCAGGCAGGTTTTCGGGCACATTTGAGAACTATTGACCAAGCTTTTTGTTTCATTTTAATCTACTGGCGGACTGTGATTCTAGGAAAAAGCAGTAGTTATGCAGCCTTTGTTGACCTTAAGTCTACCTTTGGCCTAGTCAAACGGCCCAAACTATGGAGGGTATTGCAGGAGCTTAGGCTGCCCCCTGATCTACTCTTTTTAATAGTTCACCTCCATGGAAAATAAATTGCCCTAATTCGCTGGGGGTTCATAGAAATAAAACAGATCGATTCCCAGTCAAGAAGGGAATACACCAGGGCTGTGTCCTGGCACCCACATTGTTCTTACTTTTTTTTAATGGCATCGTCAGTTTTCTAGCCACTTCCCCACAGTTCTAGCTGGGAAAAAAAATCCTATATTAATGTTTGCAGATGACACGCTCATATTGTTCAAAACACCAAGCGGGTTAAAGCCTGCTCTGCAGCATTTTGAAGAATTTTGCACACTGCATGGTCTAAAAGTCAACACCGCAAAAAACAAGTTCATGGCTTTCAACCAACACAGGTCATTTAAGGGGCAATGGAGGGGCACCTATTGGAGCAGGTTGACGCATTTACCTATTCAGGTATCACCATTGACACAAAGGACTTAAAACATAGACTACTGGCCGGTGTAATGATAAAGGAGTTCAAAACATCATTGACTAAGCCTCTAACTCCGGTGCTGCAAATATACAGCTCCAAAATACTGTATGGCACCGAGTTATGGGGCTTCGAAAATTTGAATCCTCTAGCTGTATCTGAGAATACGTTTTTTGGCGGGGTTACACGTTAGCCCCAAAGCTCTCCCATGCTCCCTTGCGCTACGACTTGGGTAGGAAGGCCAGAGTTGACTTAGCAAGACTGTGTCCCATCATATACTGGTGCAGAATCTGGTCCACACCAGAACTGGCCACCTTTGCTGAAGGTCTTAAAGACCTAATGGATGCTGATCACCTCCATAAAATCAGCTGACTGCGAGACATTAGAACTACCCTAACTAGTATGGGCATGTCATCGCTGTCAACCGATCCTAGCAGAACAGAGTTTCCATCTAAGAACCTGATCAAGCAAAGATACTGGGAACTGATCACGCTGCAAGCCAATAGAGTAAGTGATGCTGCCTCATTGTCGGGAAAGTTCTTGCAAATAAAATCAAGGCCTTTTGTCAAGGGCTACTGGGACATGATTAGTAAACCATTGGACCGTAAATTGTATTTCCAGCTTAGAGTAAGTAGTTTACCTGTGAAGGTCTTCACAGCCACATGGTCTACCGCAGCCAATAATAAGTGTCTAATTTGCACTAACGTGGAAGAAACATATGCACATGTGTTATTTGTCTGCCCTGCATATGCTGCACCAGGCAAAGCTTGGCTGGTACCAATCTGCAGGAACATGGGTACACACCAGTCGAGTGTAGCAATGCGTATACTCTATTGTATGCGTTCTAATGGCAAAGTTCTTGGGATGGATGTGGACAATCAGAACTAAAATCCTAGCAGCAAAACGGACCATGTAGGCATTTGATATTCTAGCTGGAACTTGTAAATTGTTTATTACTCTTCAGCATTAATTCCTATTAACAATATATGTACAAGCTTTTAACGTTTTTAACCCATTTTTAGAACAAATACTTGTATTGTATTAATCAATTTTTAAAACTTGTGAATAATGGTTTTATTGTGATATGCTTTTATGACATTCACTGTCAAATAAAGCTTGAGTTGATTGATATATATATATATATATATATGTATATATATATATATTATTTATTTAAATAAAAATGTCACTCACTGCATGCACAGACCTCTTGCTTGGCTATTCAACCCCGCTCCAGTCCATTCCCTATGTATAAATCACCTAACATTAACAGGGAAGGTCATCAACAAGGTTATCTTCTTTTGATGAGAAAGTAAAGACTGTAGATATTGGTAATGGGATATCGTTTAGAGCATTAAAGGTGAATGTAGCACTGACTAGCGTAAACAAACCTTCAGATGAACGTGCTACAAAAGGGGAGCTCCAAAACAAACAATGTTTGCAAAAAGGTATCTGAAGTCAGCTAGATGGCTGTATTCTGTCTTTGCTTTAGAGGTGCATACAAGAATACTCTCTGGTAGAAGCACTAGTGGATTTTATGCAACGGAACAACAAAACCCTGCTCTTTTGGCCAACACCTGATTCCAAAACGCAAGACTTTGCAATATGCATGACATCACTGCTACCACATGTCTTCCATCCATCTCGAACAGCATCTCTTGCAGCATGAGAATTTTTAACTCTCGAGGAAAGTGACCCAGTATATTAGATCTGGTCTAGTTATAAGGGCATGCTTTTGAATTAGAGTTCCAGCGATTCACAGCCCAATCCAGAATCAGGGCCTGATTCATAAAGGTAAACTTAGACATTGGTGTAGTAAGTTTGCTCTATTTTTTGCTATTCACAAACTCCAATTTAATAGTAATTTAATGACTGTGGAGACCTGGTCTACCTATCTTTTTATGTGCTGAGTCCCCCCCCCCTCCGCGGACTGCGGAACCTCTGCAGTTGTAAACTTACTGTTTAATCTGAGTTTATGATACCAAAAAACCCTTTTGAAAAAGGTTAAGTTTACCTTTGTGTATCAGCCCATCTGCGTCCAATATTTCTGATGCACCTTGGTACTTGAAAACTCATGGTTTTAGGTCCTTAAGCGATATCAGCCATACAACATTTGCACACTTCTTGCATGAGCACCAACATGCATTAAGACTTAACCAAGTGTCAAAGACAGTGTTCCTTCTTAAACACTAACCAAGCACAACTCTCCATATTTCGTACACAAGCCAGCATTCGCCAAGCCCAAAGTACCAAATTAGCATCTTCTTAGCACAGCATCAAAACGCATATCACAAGCAATCTATCCATGCATCATTACATCCATAAAGCTCAAATTAAGTCCTGCTATCATTCTTTTCTACACTGTGCTCCCATAAGTAGAAGGGTCTTTGCTTCGGATACTGCTTCAAGGTGATTGTTAACTTTTTTTTAGGTGTCTAAGGTTAACCATCTAATACAAAAGCATAAAGATACCGTGATAAAAATTAATTCTACCAGGCTGGAAAGTCAAGCTCGGCAAATAATTAGAAATATAGTGAGAAGGTACAGAGTGCATAGGGGGGATAATATGGAGGTGTTGTGTATGTAATTGTAAAATTGTGAATTATGGTGAGCCTTTTTCAGACCGATGATGTCAAACCCAGAGGAGACCCGTCATGTGTGACCTGCATGTTGATGAATATTGGCATTTTCTCCTGCCATCAGACCTCCAAAGGACTCCATTTACTGGTTATAAATCACAAGCCAGAGGCTGGAGCCTTGGAGATATTACATATTTCAAAGATATGTTCAGATCTAGAAGAGTTCGTCCTTTATGAGGTGGGTTCTGTTCTTCTGGGAGGATGTGAACCAATGCATGACGGTGCTGTCAAAGTCCATCCTGGCGGCAACTATGTTGAAAAGGGATTGATGTTTGGTAGTATGAAAGATTTACAAGCAATTAAACAGAATGAGAAGACTGAGCTTGCTTGCTTCGTGACTGGAGAAGCATCATGAAGCAACCAAATGGTTGCTGGTTGTGTACCACATTAAGTCCTGAATCCAGACAGGTTGTTATGAAAGAGGCCTATGCTCTTGAGCGCCTCATGCAGCTGACTTTAACAATGATCTTCCCTGGGAATTGTACTTGAACGAAAACATGCTTGATACTGTCAATGTGTTGCAGGGTTGACAGGGAAGGCTGGTCATTATGGAAATTATAAAATCTAGGGTATTGCCATTGGTGTGTGTCAACTGATTCACAAGTGAAGAGATATTGGCCAGTAGGTCACAAAAGGAACCCTTCATGATCTTGTATGATGCATTACGTTGGAGGTGGAATTGGCAGAGAAAGATGTTGCTAGTGTACCTAGTCGATGATGCAGTGATGGAGTATGATATGATTTAAAGATGGGTTTGTAGTAGCTAGCCAGTTGACCATGTGAATGGAGACGGTCTACACTGGTGACAATGGGAAGTAGCAAGAGAGAAGTCTGACTGCCGATGTGGAGACCAACACTAAAAACATCAGTGGATAAACAAAAGACGTCCTCCTGTTCTTTTTTACAGATCAATGTACTGGATGGTGTACACTTCTTGGACTAAGATACTGAGAAATTGGGCGGTAGTAGGAGAGCTGTGTTTTAGTAACTGGCATTGGGACTATCAGTAATCATGAGGTCTGAAATGCCTGCTGTGTTAGGCATAGGAGAGCAAAGTTCAGCATGAAAGGAAATGTGTTATATATGTTTGCTTCGTGATGTAGTGAGCCGAGGGGAGTGCTGAAAAGGTTGCTTGGTTAGGATGCATATGGATTGAATGACCGATTGCCCTTTGTATGTGCTGGAAATGGTGAGGATAGTATATGGTAAATACGGTAGGAGACACATGGTGTTTTCATGGTGTAAGGTACAGGGCTTCTGGTTCATGCCTTCCCGTGCAGTCACTTATCATTGTTCACATTTACTTGTAGAAACCTAAGTGCAGATACTATGTGGACTTTCCAAAATAAGGAGAGGTGGGGGGAAAAACAGGATGCATAGGGATTAGATATTTTTGATGAGGCATGGTGGGCTGCATGACTTCTGCAAAACATTGGTATCTAGTATGAGATGAGGGGAGGTGGGTGAGCACCTTCTTTGAATGCTAGCTGATAGAGGAAAACAAGGGCACAAAGTGATTGGCTGGCAAAGGGGAAAGCATCAGTTTACATGTTGTTGGCAATACAGTGATGCCTGGGGTCACTAAGGGGTGGTGGGCAGTCACCTAGTTGTGAGTGCTGCACTGAGGCTAAAACCCAGAATCCGACGTGATTGGCTGGCTCAGGATTGAAGCAGCAGCTCACATGACCATGGCTTATGTTGATGTTTTGGATGCACTGAGAACATCTGGGCATACTTCTCTTTCTTTAGATCACTGTTCTGTTGGTGGAAGCCAAGGAGCAGAGTGATGGCTAGCTAAAAACAGCGGCAGACATTGAAACCTAGGCCGCGGTGCATTGTGTGCAGATTGCAGACGATGAGAGGTTGGGTTATTTCTACATTTGCATACGGTCGGGTGATGGACGTTTAGGGGAAAGGTAGTGGATCACCCGACCTCAGACGCATAGTGGTGTCTGGGACCTGGTTAGGGCAATGGTAGCCCTTTGTTACCCTCACTGAGTTCATATGCGATATAAGCTCATTAATGTCCATTTTGAGATTCCACCGTGTGAAGGTTGCCAACATGTTCCAACGGTTACATATATCGATATAACAGAATAATCATAGGAATATATCAAGTAAAACAAATAGTTCATATGTCAGGCTTATTAGTGGATAACACTATATACACATTGGTGGATACTCTTGATTGATTGTACAGCCAAAATTCATCTACAAATTAAACAGGTGACTCACAACAACTATAGTAGGTTTACTTAGTAAGATGTTATTATTCTACTCATATAATAACCAGCTAACGTGCAGATATGTATTGCAAGGAATGGGATCATAATAATGCAGGGCACAACATGTATACCTCTCAAGATCATTGTAAGCACCCTCAGAATAGGTACGGCACATCTTACGGGAACGCAGTAATCTGATTGCATCTTCACAAAAGATAGGATACATGGGAGGATCCCTGCTGCCAAAAAATTGTCAAAACATGGTGAACATGCAATGTACATACATAGCTTCTAGGATACAAGAACACTGCAAACAGACTAGCACGCACAAAACTACTGGACCTAGCAATAAAGCAAACATCGTAAGGGGCAAATGATGCAGAAAGGAGAGGTGTTTTTTAGTGACTAGTGTCCAAACATTCCTTCTTATTAGCATCATACTCGTTCTGGGATGATGGAAATGTTGGCAACGTCATGAAGCAATATGATTTGTTTGACAGGCAAATATCATAAAACCTCAAACAATTCAACTCGAATTTCACCGTTAAGCCGAAACATATTGAGAAACAGTGCTGAGCAGCAATTAAGCACCTCTAATTTCAAATGCATTGCTCCCTAGCATGTGTAAGTTATGACAACATGGATTAGTAAACAATGATCAAATAATTGCAATAAGAATTGAACATAGAAAAGAACAAAAACATACAAGATGCTCACAGATTTACAGATAAAATTAAGTGAGTGCATGTTTTATAAAAATAACATTCACCTTGGCAATGTCATTCATTATGGGCAAATTATAATAATAACTAAATTTCTTTCCTAGTAGTTTTCACAATTTAGTTATGGACAATAGTTAACGTTCACAAAGCATTGCAACATTTAAGATGAAATTATTTGGGTTCCAGTTTACAAGAGGGGTGCATGTGAGGAGGGCTGATAGAAGACCTGAATTAATGGCAAACGACCCCTAGCCAATCCCCCACAACGTTACTTTTCACTGATAGGAATGTCAAATGTAAAATATTTTGGGACATGTCCCGCTCCCTGTGTCCACGAAGGGAATCCACTTTCCAAATACAAGAGTATGAGGATAGTGCAGACATGGAAGACCTAAAATGTGCTAGTGTTACAACATAAACATCCTGCATCTCCATTATGAATAATGACAGATGAGTGGAAAGACTGGGGCGATTAGGAGAGGGAACAAGGATGTTGAATATAAAAAGAAATGAATCATAAACAAAATCCATGTACCCTACTTCTGATTACATACCTAGTGTGAACTTCTTTTTGTAGTTCAGCTAAGTTAAATGTACGAAGTGGTTACTCTGCAGACTTAACCCAAACGGCAGGTCAAATAGTAGAGTCATAAACCAGTACTGAAACCGATTTTCAATCTTAAGTTTGAGAATTAAATAGATGTGAACCTTGGCTGAGAGACAGTACTTCAACGTCTTAGAAAAAAGTTGAAACACTACTTATTAAAAAAAATTTCAGGTACATCAATACGCATGTCCATATCTCTCCATTTGATCCCCTGCAGGCTCTCTTTAAAAGAATTCAAGCGCTTATATAAAGCACAAAGAGAAAAAAGTGAAGTATACAATTCCAACAGCATAACCAAAAGGAACACATCATATAATGCTATAACGTACTCCATCATACCAAAGCTCAATTTAACTAAATTCACAATGAAAAACAACTGACTCAGTATCTTTAGTTTCCCAAAAGAATTCTTTCTGCAGACCTATTCTCGGGTTAATGTCAGACAACTACTTCATTAAATAACTTAGAAATGTGTAGTTTTAACATACAATGAGTGCCATGTGTGAAACAAAGTAAGTGGGTACATACACAGAACAACTCACAGTGACAGCTAACACTACTGATTGAGTAGCCATAACATTTTATCAAGCAATGCTTGTCAATGAGAGTGGTGACTGGAACGAGGGGGGCCTGAGCTGCCGGTAAATATTGGGACTATGGCGATGCTGTTACCATCTCTACTCACCCACTGGGGTTAACATTTTAAACAACGTTGGCACTGAGGCACCCACTGAGGTTTATGCACCGGGAGTTCGTGGCATGAAACTGCAAGAACCACAATGCTTTGCCACAGCCCACATGGGCGGGACTTCGCATCTTAATAAATCAGGTGTGTTAAATCAAGCCTTGTCTTCTGTCCTACGTTGTGCAGCCAGTGATCAAGGGCGGGATGACGCCCGAAACGCGTTTGGCAAGATTGAGGAAAGGTGTATGACAGGCTGCGTGTGACCACCGGCAGTACGTGTGTGGTACCCCCTCGTGTGTGGCTTTTCACTTTGGGCAACCTTCTTTTTTGAATATAAATACATATATATATATATACACATATATATTACCTACTGGCGGTCGCCAGTAGGTAGTTATAGTTAGGACCTAGTTTCCATTGGAAATCCTCAACATTCTATTTGGAATAACTTTGGCCCTGGTGGATGAATCTTTGCGAATTTCTCAACGAAGATGGCTCGGTCCGCTGCGCTCCTTCCCTGAAAGTTTGGGGGGGATTGGTGAAGTGGGGGCTGAGATAAAAGGGGGGTCCCAAAACGTGTTTTCTCCATGCTATTTTCCATAGGACGTTTAGACACGGCTACAGGTCAAACGGCTGAATGGATTTATAAGAAATTTGGCAAAACTGTAGAGTCCGGCTCGTAGATTACGCTTCTTTTGGAATGGTGTAAATCCGTTCAGTAGTTGCTGAGAAAATTAAAGTTAAAGTCAATTATATATCTATAAGCGCGCACGGGTGCGCGCACTCAAGCGGCTGCGCGCGAGCGGAATTTTTTTTGCTGCGTGACGTCTGTTAATGTTCGATTCGAAGGAAATCAGGAAGTGTTGACCGCCATTTTGTCACTGCGAGTAAATATATTGTTAATTTCAAAGCGTTGGAACATGGAAAGGGGAGAAGGTAGAGATTGTTTTGCTGCGTAGGTTTTCTCAGGGTGTGCAGTAAGGCCCTTAAAAGCGAAAATATATATATATATTTTTTTTTAAAGTTGCGGGGTGCGCGCACTCGGGCGCGCACACCTTTTAACAAGAGTGTGAAAATGGAGATAAATCAGAAGTTTGAGTGCTTTGATATAAGGTGGCTCTGAAAAGAGCCCTTGTGTTAATTGAGTTTTTTCTGCATTTATAAGTAAGTAGCGATGCAGAGCCTGATGTTGCAGAGGAAGATTCTGTTTCTGCCTTCCTTCTTACCTAGTTATGGTTTTTTCACTCCCACTCCAGGCTTTTAGTCTGTGGATGGAAAACCATGAACCTAGACTCACCTATGAAAATCTTACTATTGATGCTTGACTGAGGCCAAGGAGATCAGAGTGCATGTCTGTGTAAGGTGATGTACCTCTGGGGAGATGATGTTACGTTTAAACGTAGCCCCTGAGTGCTTAGTTCGGTTCTGTTCTCTGTCACTGTTGTTGATTTAGAGCCCCAAATACAAAGGCTTGTTGTTGCTTGTGAATCCCCAAGTGTATATTTGCCCATACTGATCCATAACGCCCCGGCCTATCCATGTCGTAGGCCGTAAGAGTGGGCGAAACTCAGCTGGCCGAGCGAGACTTGGGGAGGGGGCAGGAGCCAAGAGGAAACAAGGAGGGGTTTTCATCATTTGGGACAAAAAATAGTTCTAAACCAATGAAAAGTTTTATTAACAAGTCACATGACCTGTTATGCTTACGTTACGCGCTCCGCGCCGCGCCCTGGATTGCTTCCGGGAAGCTGCGCTTCGCGCCTCGCGCACCGGAGCACTTCCGGGTGCGCTAACGCGGCGTGTCATATGACGCATTATGCAACAACGCGATACGTCATTGGGGCTCCACCGGAACTGATCGAATTGGTAGTCTACAGTGTTTCTGGATGTTTCAGACTGAAGCTGGCGTCAGCATGAGAGCACCCCGTGGCTACGTCGTGGCCATTCCGCGAGCAATCATGGCAGTCGCTCCCCACCGGAACTCTGCGGGAGTCGGGGGGCCCGGTGACTCTTGTAGAATCTTCAAGGCTGATGGGACGCTTTTGGGAATGGGGCCCATGCCCCAGCAGTCAAGCGTCCGAGTTCCAGGGTTGCCGAGAGCCATCCTTGCAGGCCAGGCCCAAGTCTGTGGAGCCGACCGCCATTTCCTGAGCTCTGTGGCAGCCGCCTGTCGCTGTATCGCAAGAGTGGGTGCAATTCAGCCGGATGGCGGGTGAGACGCTGTAATAGCAAGAGCAGGCGTAATTCAGCTGGCCGAGCGAGGCAATGTGCCGCAGGAGCGGGCGCAACTCAGCTTGTCGAGTGAAGCGCTGGGGTGTAGCTGAGAAACCTCCACCTGGGGAGGTGGGGGAGGCTCGTTCGCGCCGCCTCTCCCTTCCAGTGCACCCCACGCCGTCTCCTGGCGCAGGTATATGTGATGGTTGGACCAGGGCACCGCAGGACGTGTCTTTAGGTCAAACCCTCTACTATGGCACCCAACATCCAGGACTTATGCCATTTGTGCAAGGCAGTGACATCGAAGCATGTCAGGGACCAAGCATATCCAGAGTCCTTCCTACAGTCTCTGCCTTCCTTCTTACCTAGTTTTGGTTTTTTCACTCCCACTCCAGGCTTTTAGTCTGTGGATGGAAAACTATGAACCTACACTCACCTATGAAAATCTTACTATTGATGCTTGACTGAGGCCAAGGAGATCAGAGTGCATGAGTCTCATGCTCGATCGATTGAGCTGGCCGGATCAGGCAACAAGAAGGTGGTGGGGGTGGCGGCATCAGCAAGGCATCCCCCCATACAACTTGTCGGACATCACCTCTGGATGTACTGGGGACGAGCCTTGGCGCATGGTGTCGTCCCCGGGGTATTTGCACAACGGTCCTCCACCCCTAGGCCGCCAGCTATGCTACCTCGAGAGGAACAGCGTCATGCATTTGGATCGATGTTGCAGCAGGCTGCCATGTAAATAGTTATTTAATAAAACGTTTTACCCTGTTACTTTGCTGGTGTGTTGTATATATTTATAATATTTGCATAGGGTTTGTCGTTATTTTGTGCGGGGTGGGCGGCGGAGCCGAGCTGTCTTTGCAGCCATCATGGCGTCGAGCTCGATTTCTCTCACTAGTTTCATATTTCTCATGAGGGGTTGTTCCTAATGTTTCTATTTTAGCGAGGTCAAAAAGAGATCCCATCAGTGGCCTACTGATTTTGCCTGATTCCTTTTGTTTTTTCTAACGATTTTTAAGTTAAAGTTTGCTAGCACGATACAGCGGCTAGTCCGCATTTTATATATATGTCCTTTTTATTAGGGGTGTCCTCCGGTGGAGTCGGACGATCTACCTCTAATAAACGGTAAGTGTTCCTCTGAAGGAATGCGTCTTGAAAGTGGCTGACTGTAATGCATGATATTTCACTCAGTGACTTTCAGGCCCATGCTGTTTCAAAACTGTGCATGTGCTTGAAGCAGGCGTAGGTATTGACGCAGCATTGTGAATATAGTGCATTGGTGAGCCTTGCTGGAGCTGCATCACACTTGCGATGCAACTCTAGCAATGTATTACTTTTTCAGCACAGATGTGTTACGCATGTATGGTGTTTTTGTACCATGGTGCGCCACATTTCAAATGTGGCACACCATGGGTAACGGAGCACTAGCACACTGTGGTGCACCTTAACTGGTGCATATCTGGGTATGAAGTAGTTAACATAAATCTGCCCCATAGGTTACAAATCCGCGTTTAGTAGAGTGTTCGGCCTTTGTAGTGTTATGTTTTTTCTGTTATTCTATATAGGTATGTAATATTGCAAGATTTTTGTCACGAAAAAGAAGCCATGAGTATTGGGTTTGTGAAAGATTGCAAGATTTTTAAAATTAAAAAGCAACAACCATGGCATTGTTTAATATAGTATTGTAAATACTTATCTTTAACAATGATGAGAGAGTAAAAAAAGGTTAACCTGATGTTTTAAAGTTATTCACAGGCTTCTTTAGAGGAAGTGTTCTATATGATTGTAGCGTGGGTGTTTCACTTTTTTATAGGTAATAGAATGCATTCTGTATGCTGTAGCAGGAGGAGTAGTACATACTTGAATATTCTTCAGTGCTTATTTTCATTTTGTAAGTGGTATTGAGACCGACACAGAACTTCAATGGATCGGAGGGGCTGTTCCTGTGCATCTGGAGGACTGCCAAGCCGTTGCAGCAGTGGGAGTGAGGCCTCTCACAGGGGCGTAGCGCAGCTCCTTTTGGTGTTCACAATTGCAGATAACAGGGTAGAGATGTCCGTGGAATTTATGGATGGTTAGTCACACTAGAGTGTGCGCGGCGCCCCTAGCACCTCATTACGGCACACAGGGGAGCCGCGTTGCACAGTTTGAGAATCAGAGACTTAGGAGATAAACCTTCATAATAGGAAGGCGTCTAAGCGATAAAAATCGCCGGTGCTCTGCGTTAAAAATATCACTGCTATCGGTGGAATTTTCCACGGTGTTAGTGCTTCAACAGCAATGGGAACACATATCTGATAGAAAATCCTGTAACAATCTCAGTATTTCACATTATCGCGTGAAAAGAAAGTCTTCCGAAAGATGTTGAATGTTGTTCTCTTTTGAGAGTACAAAAGATAGTGAGGGAAGTGGGTGGAGTGCTCCGTGTAAATTGCAGAATAGAAACTACTAAGAACCAATTGGAAGTGTTGTTTTCAAGTCACATGACTTCACATGCGCGTCTCAGGACGTGTACGCGGTGACAGTATCTGGTCACGTACGTCATTTGGAAGTAGCGGTCTAATCCAGCGAAGTTTCAAAACGTGAAAAGGAGTAAATCCAAACACATCCGGATTTAATATATCTTCTGAGCTCGATTCAAGCATACAATTGTTAAAGTATAAAACCTATTATATTTTTTTTAAAAATACCAAGGTGTGTACATTCGGTCACGCACGAAAGTTTAAAAAGACATTCGGCTCCATTTAATGAAAATTTTCATAATAATAAAAAAGAAGCCTAGGTTTAGTCTCTTTGACGTACTATAAGTTCTTTGATGGGTCTATGAAGAAATTCAATAAGTTCAAATTGCAAAGTTTTCACGAAATATATAGGCGGGTGCGCGCAGTCGGTCGCGCACGAAAGCCTGGAAATGCGCTATCCATTTTATTGAGAACTGTTGCCGAGAGTGCGCACACCGGGTCGCGCACGAAAGTTTAGAAAGGTTATTTTTATTTACAGACAAATTTTAATGCGTTCAAAAAAAGGCAAGGTACAGACTTTCTAATTCTGTATCGCTTTACAAGGAGTCTCTATGCAACTTGAACAGTGAAGAAAACGGCTTGTTTCCGAAAAAAATATTGCCAGAACTTTATTGACAAAAGTATAGGTTGCATACACGAGATATTTCTGAATTAGCATTTTAAAAACCAATGAAATTCACTGAAAAAACCATAGGTTTTACACACGTTATAGTTAGGAAGTAGCATTTACAAAACCTATGAAATTCACTAAAAAAAACATAGGTTTTACACACGTTATAGTTAGGAAGTAGCATTTACAAAACCTATGAAATTCACTGAAAAAACCATAGGTTTGACACCAGTTATAGTTAGCTGGAAATTTTACTGATATAAAACCAATGAAATTCCCACGTTATAGTTAGTTGGACTCACTATAACTTGCGCGTGCAATGCACTGCTGATGACGTCACATATTACATCACTCATGACATGGTCAGTGACATCACTCATGATATCACTGATGACACCACCCAGTGAATGTGTGTCTTTCTGAAAAATAAATATTAGTGAGTAATGTTTACATTTTTAAATATATGTATTATTGTTTCACTTTGTGTATAAGTGGCTGCATGGGTTGGTGAGTAGCTACATGTGTATGTATATGGGTTATTAGATGTTTTTCTTAGTATCAGTATGAGTGTTTGTATGGTTTGGTGGGGGTATTACTTAGCACATAGATGCATGAATGACTGACTTTCTCTTTGTATGTGTTTTGAAGATAGCATATGTGCAGGACTGTATGGGTGGATGAGTGTGTATATGTGTGTGTTAGTGAGTGAATGACTGTCTCACTAGTGTCTTTATCAGTAACTACATATGTTTTAATCTAGTATATGTGAATATTGATGTATATAAGTGAGTATATGTGAGAGTGAGGGATTGTAAGAGTTCCTGTTTAAATTAGTATGTGTTTCTATAAGTGATTGTTTAAGAGAGTAAGTATGTGTAAGTTTCCTTAGAAGTAAAGTGGTAGTGTGTGTATAACTGTATATGCAAATAAATGGATGTTCAATAGTTTATTTGCATGTGTGAGTATGTGTGTGAGTAACTTTTGGATGCCTGTCAGTGTGTAACAGGATGTATAAGTGTATCACTACATATGATGAGTGAGTATATGTATGAGTGACTATATAAAACTGTTGGTGAATGAGTGGATGTGTATATAGATGGTGGAATTATTGAATTGGTTGTTGTAAGTGGTATGGGTATCTGCATTTTTTTGAAAATTTTAGTTTCTATTTTTGAATATGTGTTTCAAGGGTTACATTACAGTGAAAGGAGGTCTCTCACTCTGTCACAAGGATGGTGTCATCAGTGATGTCATGAGTGATGTCACTGACCATGTCATGAGTGATGTAATATGTGACGTCATCAGCAGTGCATTGCACGCGCAAGTTATAGTGAGTCCAACTAACTATAACGTGGGAATTTCATTGGTTTTATATCAGTAAAATTTCCAGCTAACTATAACTGGTGTCAAACCTATGGTTTTTTCAGTGAATATATATATATATACACACATATATATATATATACATATATATACATATATATATATACATATATATATACACACATATATATATATACATATATATATATCCAACAAAGAGGTTGCCCCATTTAGAAGAGCCAGCATTCAGGTAGGTTAAGTAATTTCGTTTTTATTTTCAGGAAAACAGCGTGGAAGGATGAAAACAAAGTCCATGCAATTTACAAGCCTGACGCGTTTCATGCTCCCCTGAGCATTTCTTCAGAGGCTTCTGTAAACTCTGTATGGAGCTTTCAGAGTCTTTAAATGATTAGCACCTGCTCCACAAGGTTTGATTGTGACAAGAACTGACAGCGCGCCCACTTGGGATTATTTTTGGCACTACATTTACCAGGAGGCCGTAGTGTCGGCCACACCCATTGGGGGCGGACAATAATTGTGCTTATTTAAACAGCGCATCAATTCTCATTTCATTTTCAATCTTTATTCGGTTTTAGAAACCTTGTAAGATAATACATTCAATCATAATACATCATATCACAATTTAAATACATAAAAAATATAGGGTGGATAAAAATATCGATACACTTCCTTTGCATATAATACATAGAATTCAATTCATTTCCCAGCTTGTCCACTTGGGGGTGGCTTGGTCCTAGTTGGCCCCTCTAATGTACAAGAACACTGAATAGATATACAAAATAATAAAACAATAAGTTAAACATCTGTTTTGTTAAAAACCAGAACAGTAAAGCAAGCAGCACTTTAGCAGTCAACAGGTGACTTAGTAACATGGTAAACTAGCCTATTTCCTTAAGTTTTTTGGTTTTTCATCTTCCTAATCAAGGCTACGCATAAAAGGAAACGGCTCAGGCTGAACACAATCGATTGGGCAGTGTCTCCCTTAAAAATTCTAAGTCCAACCTTAATTTGTCGGAGGCCTAACTTTTTACAGATTGGCTTTAGCCATTTTTTCCTGGCTTTAAGGTATGCTGGGCATATAAATAAAACATGGGACACATCCTCTTTCAGCCCCATCTCGCAAAACTCACATATATCGGAGCCAGCGGCCCCGGCCAACCCCTTATTGCAGTTCCAGCTAGTTGTCCTTTCTTTTAATTGCAAAATACCATACCGGAACTTTAAGTATAGGCTTTTGGCCAATGGAGGGTAAATTTCATCCATAAGGGGCTCTAATTGCATGATCACTTTAAATTCAAAAAATTTCGAGGTTAGGGTCCCTGTTCTGGGGTTTGATAGCACTGAGTCTCAAGTATAGTCCCAGTACCTTTGTTTCAAAATCCTTTTTGAGCTATTTGTGAGGGAGTCAGGGTCAAACCAAAAATCACTTGGCCCTAGTTTTTCAAACCATTTTTTTACGTACTCTAACCATGGCAAATGCGTGATATTCCTTATAGCCAGTATCTCTTTCAATGCTTCTCTGTAATCGGTCAGCTCCTCAGTGGACCATAAACGGACCCAATAGAGCAGCGGACGGAGAGAAGCATAGTCATCTGTACGTCGAAAGTTAAGGTCCCATAGTACGGGTGTCAGTGGTGTTGACCCAGGTATCCCTAAGAGTTGCCTAATAAAGGAATTTTCCCTTACTCGGAAAGTATCCTTTGAAGCATAAGCCCAGAGATCCGCGCCATAGAGTGAGGATGATTGCACTTTGTACTTGAATAGTTCAACGGCTGGTGAAACTGCTTTAGAATGGCTATTCTTATGCCTCTTTAAAATCGGACACTGATTTTGAGTCAGCCTTAATTTTGAGTTCTCCAATTGTGTTTTCCATGTAACGTTACTGTCTAAAATGATACCCAGGTATTTAAAATTGGGGACTTCTTCAATAGGTTCGTTATTTATCTTAAAAACTTTACTAAAACATTTATGAGGGTTGATTGTCATAACTTTTGTTTTTGAGGAATTGATTTCTAGTTCCTTGTCGTGACAATACAAACTAAATTTGTTTAAAAGGTTTTGAAGCCCCCTGGGTGTCTGAGAAATTAAAATGGTGTCGTCTGCAAACAATAATGCCAGAACGGCTTGCCCGCTCAATTTGGGAGAGTCATGCTCGCAGCCCAAAAGAGTGTCGGGGATGTCATTGACGTATAAGGAGAATAAGGTAGGTGCCATTACGCACCCTTGCCTTACCCCTTTCGCTATTTTTATCTTCTCACTGACTTCTCCGTTTGGTCCCCATCTAACTCGTGCGTAATTATTCTCGTGAAGTCTAATTAAAATTTGAAGGATATTCCCGGGGACGCCCATCTTGTTTAATGTCTTCCATAGGGCTACCCTTGGAACCATATCGAAGGCTGCCTTCAAATCAACAAAAGCCACGTATATATGGGAACTTCTTATAATCGTATATTTCCAAACTAAACATAAAAATCTAAAAACCTGGTCTACAGTGCTTATCTTTGATCTAAAACCTGCCTGGTATTTTGTGTAAATAGAGTGTTCTTCAATCCAAGTGGAAAGCCGGCTAAGGACTTGCCGGGCAAAAATTTTTTGCAACACGTCAATTAAGCTGATAGGCCGATAATGCGAGGGATTTGACCTGTCACCCTTCTTGAACAGTGTTACAATCTCCGCCCCCTTCCAGGTTTCTGGGACAGGAGCTCCTCTAGCAATATCATTAGATAATAAATTGATATAAGGAGCCCAAATATAGTTCTCGTGCTTCCAAAGATCACCTGGTATTCTGTCAGGGCCTGGTGCTTTCCCTGGCTTAACTGCCTTGATTGCTAGAATTGTTTCTGTCAAGGAGAAGACAAGAGGTGTGTCATGCGCAGCCAAAAGAGGCTGCAAGCTGTCCCAGCCTTCAATCTCGCCAGAACTTTCACAAGCGTATAACAAGGTGAAATGCTTGACCCAAATTTCCTCCTCTAAGAATTTATCTTTGCATTCAGTCGCCCCCCTGGTGCCTCTAGCAATGAGGCTCCAAAAGGAGGCCTGGTCTTTACACTTACATGCGTCCAACAAATCTGACCAAACCCTTTCGTCCCACTCTTTTTTGGCCATTAATAGGGTTCTTTTATACTGAGCTCTCTTAATTCTCACAATGTCCGCTGAATCCCCCCTGACCGCTGTAATTAGGTCTGTTTTAGCTCTCCGGCATTCCTGGTTGTACCAGGTGATCCCTGTTTGTTTACTCTTTTGGGCGTTATGTGATCTTTTTACCGCCCTAGTTAGGATCTCGCCAAGTTGATCAATTAAATGATCATGGGAACCTATCAGACAAGGATTTTGGGTAACAGTACTATTTCCTAAGAGAGGGGACATGTGCCTCACAAATACATTATAGATTTGACTAATGATTGTTGTGTCACCTAAAACCACTGGCCACTTCAGGGATCTACGGTTGTTTGCCACTAGAGGGTCCTGTGGTAAGGAAACAGTACTTTTAGCACTTTTATCAAGGGTTTTAAAGATCTGAGTCTGGACAGATAAGATCAATGGGTAGTGGTCACTTTCCGTGCGGTCATCCACCATTAGGTCGATGATCATGGGCCATGAATTCAGAGAAACTATAAAATAATCTAAATGGCTAGGATTCGCCCCTCTGGTAAATGTTGGTTTACTGGGGCAATCTGAGGGCAACCGCCCATTGCAGGCACGTAGGCCTAACTCGAGAGTCAAATTCAATAGTTGTAGGGCACTCACTGTACAAGGTGCTTTATAATTTGTGTCAACCAAGGGGATATTATTGGCGCTGTCTCGTCCTTGTGGATGTCTTCTAGGCCTATTATAGGTTCGAAACCTCTATTAAAGTCACCACCTATAATCATTATTGCATTTTGATCAAACCCCGCCACAATATTACTCAAATGGGTCACAACTGATGATTCTTTACACGATCGATGTGGTCTACTGTAAATATTGATCACGTAAATGCTACAACCCTTAGTGTTTTTTAACTCAAGTAATAAAAGGTCGGGATTATTTGTATCAATTTGCTTAAAGGACAGGCCACCTGTGATTTTCACCCATATTGTTAGGCCGCCAGAAGGTCTTCCCCCATTTGTATTAACTGCGGGGATAAAAAAAGATCTATAATCAACCTTGAAATAATTCTCGAGCCCCCAGGTTTCCTGGAACATGATTAAATCCCCACTGGCCAGGTAGTCATGCCAGGCCGGATCTGAAAGATTTTTTTTCAAACCTGCAATATTCCAACAGATTATTTTTGTTGTTTCTAGAACATCTAGTTTCCCTGTTACCTGCTGTTGTATAATAGACCCATTTGCATCTAAGTGTGGTGTTTGTGCCATTGTGTTAACATAATGCAGTGGCTGTTGAGAATTTTTAACAAGTGCGATCTGCTTTGGTACAACTTCAGGATGCAAACTAGGATATGTATATTCTATGCCACATGACATTACCAAAGCCCCACCATCAAGTCAATCGCAATCAGCTAGACCAGCTAGGGCCTCAAACCTATTTGAGGTACTAACTCCCCAATTATAGGAGGAGGCCCCAAGACCCCAACCATTTGCTGGTACATTCCATCTAGGTACAGGGGTAATAGGATATGCTGGATTCTGATGAGCGCCCAGCCATCCTCCGTTATGGTTGCCATTGCCTATGGGTGCAGGGGTAATAGGATATAATAAATTCTGCTGCACACCAGGCCATCCTCCGTTGTAGTTGCCATTACCTAAGGCCCCACAATTGTTAGCAGATGTGCCCGGCCCTCGTCTGCCCATTAAATTCCAATTTTGCCCTGGAGTGGTGAAACAGGGAATGTTATGTTGATTAACTTGCCATGTGCCAGCCCTATTTTTAGCAGCATAGTTCGTGTCAACCATTTTTGGTCCCCCACCCCATCCATTATTTCTCGCTAACCAAGCTGGCTTCAGGGACTTATGATTGTTGGCTTTTTGCGACTCATTGTAAAAGAATTCTAATGTAAGGGGGATTATAGAACTACTTCTTCTTTGTGGTGGAAGAATATTGGATAGAATATCGGGAAGAGCAGCTGGATTTGAAAGATTTAATATCACACAGTCGCCCTTCCATTTTTTTTTTTTTTTTGCTTATTTCCTATCCATCTAACCCTCCTTGCCATTTTGATTTCGTCAGCCAACCGCTGTTCACCCCCCGTGCTATCCGCATATTATTTGACAGCCAATATAGTGCCTTACTTATTAATGACGGTGTTGACTCGGTTTGACCGGGTGATAGGGTTGGTGTATTAGCTAGAACTAACACCAATGGCAATGCTTCAACTACAAATTGTGTTGAGTCTTCTTAAGAACTAGGGGGCATTGTAACATGTGGTGGATCAATTAGTTGAGCAATTGGGGCTTCTAGTGGCAAATCATTGTTAATGGGGCCAGTTTGCGGCCATTCCGGAAGAGTTGGCCCTGGTGGGGTAACATCTAATGTTAACCCAGATTCGTTATCTTCCTTTGGACAATCGTGGCCCTTGTTAACATTACTTAAGACATTTCCTATCACATCTGCTAATACATTTTGTGTACCTCCCAATTTCTTTATGTCCGCAGAAAGTTTATCAATCTTGCTAATAAGTGGCTTGATAAGTGTCTGGATTTTTATTTCTAACAGCTCTGCTATTCTTGACATTAGGTCCTCATCCGAGGTTTCCCTCGAATTGTTCTCCTCATGGTTCTGGCGAGTGCTTTTTGTCTTTGGTGGTGACATAACCTTATTTTTTCCAGAACGTGCCCCCCCACGTTTGTTTTGTAATCTACGACAGGCTCTAACTGCCCTCGTGGTCTGCTTTGCAGCTGGTTCATCCTCCACTTCTTCTTTTTCTTCAACCACAATGACAGCCTGTGCATCTAAGTCATTGTCCGCATGTGGCTCAGTATCCGCCACATTTGCTGCACTGGTATCGGTACTGACATTTACTGGGGAGTTTATTTCATGAGCATCATTGTTAGAGTCTAATAGCAGAGACTCATTTGTTTGCAAGGAAGTGGGTGGGCTCATGGGAGGGAGAATAGGTGACTGAGACAGTCCCAACGACTGTCTGCGCTCACTGTTTATCTTGTTGACCACTTGAACAAGGTAGTTTTCCATGGTGTTCTTTGGCGTTTCAGATCCCATGTGATTATTTCTTTTGAGCATAATTATACAAAGGGGTGTGATAGACTTGTACCCACAACACAATAAAACGACAAAGTATAACTCTCAAAGTTTAAAAGCAGATGTCTTACTTCAGCGCCTTATACAGGTATCCAGCGGACTCATTTCCTGCTTCGTAGTGGTGTTGTATGTGCTATCAACTTCTCATCGAGGGCCCCCTCCTCTTTCCAAGCTCCAGGGCGATTCGGTGGCAGCTTGTACAGACTATTTGCCGACCCCCGTCTGGTAACTAGGACTTGGGAGGCGGTCAACCAAAGACAATAACACTTCCACTGGCAATGGGCTGGCTGGAACTAATCCCTGATGGTCAATGATGATTTTTAGGGAGGTGGCCTAGCCTGGCCTACTCGTGCCGATGAGGGCCGTAGAGGGCCCGCCCTTTGCCCGGGCTTAGCCCCGGGCGTCCCGCTCGCGTGCCGCGACGCGGGGGTTCGCCCTGCTTTATGGCGCCCTTCAGTGCTGTGTGCGCTGTCTGCGCGCGTCACCCAACGCGCCGCCGCGAGGCCTGCCGGGTGATGTGGTTCCCGGAGCGGCGTCGCGGTTCTCTATGGCGTGGTGACTCTCGGCGGTGGCGGCGTCTGCTGGTGCAAGGCTGGTGCAAGGCGGCGTGGCAAAGTAGGTCTCCTGTGGTCTCCCCCGCTCTGCCGGGGTTCGCCCTGCTTTATGGCGCCCTTCGGTGCTGTGTGCGCTGTCTGCGCACGTCACCCAACGCGCCGCCGCGAGGCCTGCCGGGTGATGTGGTTCCCGGAGCGGCGGCGCGGTTCTCTATGGCGTGGTGACTCTCGGCGGTGGCGGCGTCTGCTGGTGCAAGGCTGGTGCAAGGCGGCGTGGCAAAGTAGGTCTCCTGTGGTCTCCCCCGCTCTGCCGGGGTTCGCCCTGCTTTATGGCGCCCTTCGGTGCTGTGTGCGCTGTCTGCGCGCGTCACCCAATGCGCCACCGCGAGGCCTGCCGGGTGATGTGGTTCCCGGAGCGGCGGCGCGGTTCTCTATGGCGTGGTGACTCTCGGCGGTGGCGGCGTCTGCTGGTGCAAGGCTGGTGCAAGGCGGCGTGGCAAAGTGGGTCTCCTGTGGTCTCCGCATCAATTCTGTCAATTACCAACGCCACTGATAGAGGGATGAACTAATACCCGAAACGCGTTTGGCGCTGTATTTCTGATGTGTCTTCCTGACTGTGTTTTTGCAAGCAAGATGCCGAGTATTGAATAAATGAAGCTGATTCTGTACTTGCTGTGGCCTTTGTCGAAAGTGGGATGCTGTACTGTTGGACATATATATATATGTATATATATATATATATATATATATAAAAATATATATATATATATATGTGTGTATATATTATATACAAGATGTAGTTGTTTAAGAATTAAGGAAACAAAAAAATCAAACTGTACACAATAAGAAAGCCAAGTACAATCTAACAAAGAGACAGAGGGACTTTATTGTTTCCTTAGCTGAGGACAAAGATGTGGTAATCAGTCCCTTGGATAAAGGGGGCAATGTGGTTTTGTGGGGGAAGAGTCTATACATGAATGAGGCATTACAACAGCCCAATAATGATAATTATTACTGCAGAAGCAGTACGATGGAATACAACAACAGTGTCGTTAGCACATGGGACAAGCTGATATTTTGGCGGGAGGATGGGCTCCTCGCCTGGCCGGAATTTTGCTATCTAAAAAAAGACTACCCCAAATTAGCTATTTTTTATCTTCTACCGAAGACCTATAGTGTCATCCATAGGTAATGTCAATGAGAATATGTCAAAATATATAGATCATTTTCTCAAAGACTACGTATCAGCATTACCATCCTACGTCAGGGATACAAAAGATTTCCTTGCAAAAGTGAATGAGATACAATGGATCGATGGGAGCCTTTTAATAACACTTGATGTAAGCTCCCTATATACTATAATTGAACATGATCAGGGAATCCAAGCGTGTGCATACTATCTTAATTCACGGGAGTGGTGTTATCTACAACATTCTGGTATGATCTTAGAGATGCTAAAAATATGTCTTACTAATAACATTTTTATGTTTGATGGAGATCTATATAGACAAGTGCGGGGGACCGCAATGGGTTCTTCTTTTGCACCAAGTCTGGCTAATCTTTTCTTGGGAAAATGGGAGGAGGAGATAAGAAACAATGGTAACCTTAGTCCGGACTTTGAACATGTCGGGGAATGGCTAAGGTACATCGACGACCTTTTCATTACATGGAATGGATCAAGGCAGGAGGCTATTCATTTTATAGAAAAACTAAATGGAAATGAATATAACATCCACCTTACCTCCACCATTAATACAACCCAAGTAGAATTTTTGGACACTGTTGTTATGATACAGGATGGAAGACTGGAGACTCGTCTCCACAGAAAGGATACAGCAGGGAACAGTCTTCTACATGCCCTCAGTGCTCACCCGGATGTGTTGAAATGGAGTATTCCATATGGGGAGTTACTGAGGGCAAAAAGAAACTGCAGTACTGAAGAGCTTATTGCAGCTGAACAAGAGGTGATGCTCGAAAGATTCAGGGAGAGGGGGTACCCGGAGTGGGTTCTGAAAAGAGCAACCAGTAAAATTGCGGACATATCTCGCAGTACAATACTGGAAGAAAAAGATAAGGAGAATACAAAAACTGAAGTAACAAGAATCATTACTACGTTTAATCATAAGTCTGCAAAAGTACATCGTATCCTCAAGAAAAACTGGGGAATCCTACAAACTGATATGGTCATAGGACAGGAGATTGGAACTAAACCTTCTGTAACTTACCATAGAGGAAAGAGCCTCCAAGATTTGTTGGTTAGAGGAGACATTTCGGATAGTAAGAGTACAAATGTACATAATCTGAAAGGTTTCTACCCCTGTGGCCACTGCAGAGCATGTAAATCTAGCAAAATGGTAAAAGAATTCACAGTACCAGGACACAACAGAAATAAAAGTATCAATCAATTTCTTTCTTGCAGTACAACCTTTGCACTATACATCCTGGAATGTCCTTGCAAAATGAGATATGTGGGCAGCACTAAGTGCATGGTTAAAAAACGTGTACAGGAACATCTTAGAGCCATCACAAATCACGACCCACATTATCCCATTGCAAGACATTTCCAGGATGACCATAACTCAGATAACTCCTTGTTAAGTTTCTTTGCAATAGAACATATCCCTGTCAATAAGCGAGGAGGCAATAGGGAGGTGACCCTCAGAAAGAGAGAATCTAAATGGATCATTGATTTAGAGACGAAGTTCCCGGGAGGACATAACCTCGACGAGGAACTAGCAACTCACCTATATACAGACTAAGTTGAGAAGCAGTATTGATCCTTAGAAAAACATCTGACTGTCATCAATTCATTGAGATGCTCTGTTATGTAAACTGAATAGAGTTGAAGTTAATTTGAATTTTGTGTAGATTTGGCTGAAAAAGATTTTAAATTATATGTTTTTAATGACACTTTTTTATGATTTGTTTTGTTTTGCAGGAGTTAAGAAAGAGACTCGTCAATATCAGGGCGGTCACCATACATCCTCCTCCTGCATCAGTTATATAATTGGTGGTTTTTCTTATGACAAGAGCACTTTTGTATTCATATGAATATATGCACTTCAGGTGAATATCCACAGTATACTGGAATGATTTGACAGAATGGAGTAATTTTGTAAATCTATCTCCGTATCCTAGATGAAAATCATAATTGTGACACAAGAGACATTATTCTGGCACTAGTCCTAAAGTAGTGAAAATTTAAATTCATAATTGGCTGATTAAGTTGTGATAATAATGAGTTGAGGTCAGGCACTAGTCCGACAAAAATTATATTGAAACCGTTTGGCACCAGTCTGAGGGTATAGAATGTCTTGCAACAGAGTCAATAAAGTTATCATCGCAGAAGGTTGATGTTAGGCACTAGTCCGTAACATTGTATATATCTGTATATGCAGATGGTTAGAAATGCACAGCCATCAAATAGGATGATCATAACAGCTATGCAGAAAAGACCGCGATGAATTTTATGATCAAAAAACACAATAATGTTTAAATGGCTTTTTTCTCTTTTTGGATCGTTTTTCCGTTTAGAATGAATTGATTGCAATGATTTTTCGTGATAACAGATTAAGAATTATTGACTCGTATCATGTACATAAGAATGAATGAAATTTAGAATGGATGTATACCACTACAAAATGGCGCATAAAAAGATGCAGATAACAGTAGGAGGAGATTGTGGTAGAACTAATCTAACCCCTTTTCTGTTTTTACTGTGGAAATAAAAAAATTGTATTTAGGCACGGTGTGTTGTACTGCAGAGTATTGTGTGATCAAGACACTACGGTGTCGAAACGCGTAGCAGTGTTGCGGTAATAAAGAATTTTGGTTAATTCTGACTTGGCCTCCGCGTGTGCAATTTCCACACCTAAGTATACAGAAGCTAATTTATGTTGAGGTGTCCATGGCAAAGGACTCCCACTCACAGAGGGAAACAAATGGGACTTAGAAGAACCACTCACTGTAAAGGAAATTCTAGAAGACTTTCAATCATTCCCAGTAGGGAAAACAACCAGCTCACCAGGTTCTACTGGCTAGTGGGCCTTAAGGACAGACTGACACTTTATGCTGATGACATCCTGGTCTACATTAGCAATTTGGAAACTTCCCTGCCTTGGCTGATTTCCATGCTTTAAACATATGCACACAAATCAGGACTGATGATAAATTGGTCCACATTTACCTTCATCCCACTGATAGGTGAACAAGATGATATTAAGGCCACTACTCCCCTGCATTGGGAGTCTCATCATTTCAAATACCTAGGGATGCACATAGCACTCTCTATGTGGGACCTTAATGTTAGACCCTTAGTAGCTAAAGCACAGAGATATCTACAGCTTTCTATTTGAAAAGTGCAAATGGCATGCATCGCAACTGGCCCCACCATTGCTTGACATGTATAATGAGGCCCTAAAGACAGGAGAACACCCCTCCTGACCTTCGTGGGGGCACTATTACAGTGATAATACGAAACCACTAGATAAATGTGACTTGTATAGGCCTGCTCTATACTTAACATGGAGACCAACATTTTTAAAAAGGTGTTTGTGAACAGGTTGGGGAAAATTATTATGACCCTGGTTAACCCTGACCAAATTACTTCATGCGTGGATGTAGTACTTGCCACTGCATTCACCGTTTGAATTACATCCTAACACTTTCCGATACAGTGACCGAACGCAGAGCCATGTTCTCTCATACAATTTGAAAAGGACTATGACTCCGTTCGTTGAAAGTTTGTGTTGCCTATGAATTTCTGCCCTCTTTTTGGCAGATATTTATCTTGATACTTTACTAGAAACCATGGGACAGAGACAGGGTAAATGGAGAGAAATCCCCTATTGGTAATATCGAACAAGGCACCAGACAGGAATTTCACTTATCACTTCTAGTCTTTGTCCTGGTCTTTGAAACACTGGCAGTTTGGCTCAGGAGAGGCGCCAAGCTCACCAGGTTCTACTGGCTAGTGGGCCTGAAGGACAGACTGTCACTTTATGCTGATGACATCCTGGTCTACATTCGCAATCTGGAAACTTCCCTGCCTTGGCTGATTTCCATGCTTTAAATATATGCACACACATCAGGACTGATGATAAATTGGTCCACATTTACCTTCATCCCACTGATAAGTGAACAAGATGATATTAAGGCCACTACTCCCCTGCATTGGGAGTATCATAATTTCAAATACCTAGGAATGCACATAGCATTCTCTATGTGGGACCTTAATGTTAGACCCTTAGTAGCTAAAGCACAGAGATATGTACGTCTGGGAGAGCCTCTCACTAACCATAGTGGGCAGGGGAGTCCTGTTGAAGATGATTTCCCTTCCAAGACCACTTTACACACTGCAGAACTACCTTCACAGTAAACCGCCCATCTTTATCAATACTTTTCAAGCGTCTATCGAAAAATTCTTATGGGCAGGGGACAACTGTGCATGTCATACCAGAAATTAGTTCTGTCACTGTACGAGGACTTAGGAATAGCAGACGTCTGCCTCTATTATTGGTACAGACAAAAAAATTGGGCAACCCAATAAACCCTTAGAGGTTTGGGTAAAACTAGATCAAGATACGGTAAACATGCCTCCAAGGGATTTAGTTATAGAAAATCTTATTGATTCAAAGAGCTATATCAATAAAGCCCTACGTAGTGACTTAAAGCAAACAGATTGGCAAAATCTCTAATATTAATTCAAAGCAAAAAATGGGTGTATACTTTAAAAATACAAATGTACGTAGAAAAGTCAGTTTATAAAGAAGGGTACAAAATGCAAATCACATAAATACAAAAGTGGCTGAGATAGATTGTTTACACATCAGCTAATTTCTCATAAACACTTTTGTTGTAACCCATTTTAAATATTTTCCTGTGAGGAGAACCTCATTGAATAAACAATGAACGTTTCCAAAAGTTTTATCTTTATGCATGAAAATGGGCTGAATAGTCGACATTACATGCTTTCATCTGTAAGACCATCTTCAGGACAAAATGTTCATATGTTGACTGTAGACCTCAATGTCAAACGAATAATCCAATACATTGTATGTGTCAAACAAGTACTAACTATGGAAAAAGAGATATACAACTGTGAAAAAAGAAAAATTAAAAGAGAAAAATATGTCTATAGAATAAAACCAGGGTAAACAGAAGTGCAATTAAAGAGATACAAGGGTAATGTGCTGTAGGACAGTTTATTGCTCTGGACATTGGACTGAAAAAAGAACATACACCGACTTAATGCAGAAGTGGAAAAAAGATGTGAACCAGTGCTACTGTTTAGACTGGATGTGAAACTAAAATAACTATAAATAAATAAATAAATATTTGGTTCATTATGCAAATCAAAACCAACAAATGAATTCAATCTGTAGTATTTCTCAGAAATGGAGCAAGAATGGCCTCCGGAGTCTGTGACAACAAACCAGATGAATACGTAGTGAATGACGGTACCTCAAAAACATGATCTTTAAAGAGGAGCCTATATCAAACTTATAACCACTAGAGAAGATAGGCTTATTGACCAACAGCACAATGTCTCTTCTAGTGGTTGTAGAGACACACAATGCACATCTGTACTTAGCAACCCACTGACCTTATTGATACTTAGGCAAGTGACCCACGCCCTAAAGAAGACTAGGATAGAAAATAGTTGATGTTTGCTGTCGTTAAAAACTCACAGGTGATTTAAACTAAGGCTCCCTAATTTAAGTGAAATAAAAATCTCCACTTACTATGGATGATTTATGCTGACAAGAAAATCGTTTGTGATGAAAAGTTCCATAATAGAACTACTCAGCTTAAAACCAAAGACATAAATCAGAGACAATCCATTACATGGAAACACAGTGGCCTTGGGGGCATTTTTGCTTTTCTAGAACAGCCAAATGTTACCAATTAATGGTGGGCTCAACACTAATCGGGAAGACCCCCGCAACAGCACTAGAGCTGCGGGCCCTCAAGCAATATGGAACGCTAGACTTGCTCGCCAACCCCTGCATCCACAGAGCCCTCCCCAAGCAACCAAAGCATCTGGTATGTGTTGGCACCAAGCACTACAATGGATTAAGTGGCAAGGTGTGCTGACAGCTGAAACTCCACTAAGAGAGGAACCTAGCTGAAACACACAGTAAAACTGTAGGGGTTCAAATCATGGGACGCCATAGGGTTATCCAAGCTCAAGGATGTCTGGGAGGGTAGTTCTATATGCTCATTTCAACACCTAGCTGACACAAACAAGATGAATAAATCACAGTTTTATCAATAATTGCAGCTTCCCAACGTGCTGAAGGTTTTTCACACCCCACGGCAAACTCTTCAGAGTCACAATCCCCTACAGGCCACATAAAAGAATCCTGACTGGGGAACAAACTGATCCCCACCCTATAACATACACTAGCAAACAATACACAATCCTGTGGGGTGCTATGGAACCGCTGGGAAATAGATGAAGGCACACTTGAAGACGAAGACTGCCTCAAGGCAAAAATGTCCCTTAGGGTGTTGGCAATCTCCATGAGATTATGATGAATCAAACTTACATATCTTTACCGGATATACTATAGCCCCACTAGATTGCAAAGAATGAATAATGATTTGGATCCACAATGCCTGAGATGTAAAACAACTCTGGGAACCTTTTTCTGTGCAATCTGGGAATGCCTGATCACACAACATTGTTGGCACAATATTTACAACACCGTCACAGAGGTAGTGAGCAGCTCCGTGCAACCCGAACCCAAAACTAGTTTTGTTGGAACAGTTGGACAAATTTGGAGGTAAGACAACACACGGCTCCTCGTGGCAATGGGTCTTCTCATTGCTAAGAGGGACATGGCATCCCACTTGAGATTAGGATCTCCACTACTGATAACTGAATGTGCATGAGTGATGAATTACTGTGCCATAGCGTAATAAGCTGTGCATACATCACAGAGCTGACCGGAAAAACACTATAAGATCTGGGGGAAATTGATGGCCTATTCCAAGACTTTTGAAGTACATGATTAACTTTTATGTAGCAGCAATAAAACAAGGAAATTTCCCAAAAGGGGCATTCAGTAAATGTCACTCAGTATTGTTACTCTTACATGTTAACTGTACTATGTATGTTAAAAAATTATAAACAAAGTTGATGAAAAAAGTGAGTATGAAAACACAAAGAATTGAATAACGTAAAAGACGTCCACCGGCAAGCTTCAACTATGAACCTTTTAAAAGAGATAATAAGGGCAAACATGGGCATACCTTAGAAGTGAAGATGGGCAAGAACTTTTCAAAGACACATATGTAAATGTTATATGGGTTGCTCTAGTACATATGGCATTTGAAGATTTAAATGTTAAATAAGACACACAACGAGAATCAATAGAAAATACAGTATACTGTAGATCTGTGTACCAATCTCATAGAAAAGAGGAGGCAAAAATCCCATCAAAGTTTAAAATGGTCTATATAAAAAGAAAACTTTAGTAAAGATGGGGTCACAGTTAAGTTCCCAATGTTCTGGATGCTTGGAACACACAAGAGACCCAACCACATTTATTGGCCATTTTAGTATTATCACATTTATTATTGTTGCTTTCTTACAACAATGAAGTACAGAATAGTAACACCATCCACATAAAAACAAAGATTACAATAGTGATAACTGGGTAAGCAGCATTGCAGAGATAATGCAATTCATGTAGACTATAGCTATGAGAAACTAAGTAAAATTAGCAAGTGAAATGGAAATGCTCTATGCTGATGTGCAAAGATTCACATGCATTTCACCACAATCCACACACACACACACACACACACAGACACACACCCTAATGCATATACCTTGAATTCCTCGAGTGTTGACCAATGGAGTGACTGATTCTGGAACGAGGAAGCGTGAGAAAATGGCTGCAGCCATGGCAGAAATAAGAACAATACAAAGATGAGAATGAAATGAAATACACAGGCACATGTGTGAATATGAAAAATAGACATTTCTGAGAACAAAATACTTATTTTTATATTATTTAGTCTCATTAATAAAACTCCACATGCTGTCATGGTAATTAAGATGTAGCTATACAGAATGCATAGTTGTGGCTAGAAAGATGTCGGCTGTCTATTTATTACATACTTATACTAATCCTCTGATGACTATATGCTTGGTTTCATTAAAGCTCCAAACCCGTCCATTTTTCGTAAAAATCCAAACATAATAAAGAATAGAAAGCTAAACTACAGCCCAATTTTACGTAAACTTTTACAGCTCTGCATCTTTGTCGTTGGAAAATATAAATGTTGCAGAGCCTTCATTCTGTTTTGAGTACTGAGTGGGAAGTGAAACTCACAAAGCCACTACCAAACAGTTCAAATGTGGGTGACTCATTTTTAGTGGAAATAAATTTAGACAATAAGGAGATTACATTGAAATATTCTGAATACTAGAACATTTAATAATTCGAGTAAAACATTTTATGCTATTACGTCACTATGTTTTATAGGAACTGAACAACTTCACCTTGAATTGTCTTTAACAATCCTTTGTAAGGAGACGAACCCTTGAATGAAAATTAATGCAGACAACAGTAAACTTGGATTTGCTTCATAATGGAGCTGTACATATAGTCCTGAAATTCGGGCAACATAGTAAAGAACGTGTTACTACATTCATGTTTTCTCATGTTCCTCATTAAGAGATATACCCTGGAATCAGAAGACATCGGCATGTCATGTAAATGGGAAACACCACAGTGAGGTATGATTCAAAAGCGAAGAGGTGAAAGCGGACATGGTGTACATTAACCAATGTGATGCAATATTCTGTGCTTCGGTAGTCTGTACCCTCTTAAACCCACAGTCTGTAAATCATTTGAAAGCTGAGTAGTAACGTTTTGTCAATAGCAAATCAACTCAGGATTCAACATGTGAGGAGAAAATTGTGAGGCGTTAAGTACTAATGAAAGAATCTGTTCCAGCACATGTGCTCCATTGGTAACCCACTTTAAGAACAGGGAGACTTGGGTTATAATGCTGGCTTCTCCATTAGAGCAAATTATCCTGGTGAAACAACTTTCTGCCCTGTATCTCCTCTGTTCCATTGAGTTCAAAGGTGGGCAGCCATTGGAAGGAAGGCTACCAAGTATCGATCATTACATTTAAAAAGCACACACATCACAGGCACCAAAGACAACTATAGAAGTGAAGAGAAAAGTAAAGTTGTTTTAAATTGTATGCTCACAGCTGATATTGTAATACACAGGAATGAAGTCATACCCTCGAAGTAGTACTGCTACAATAAACTAAGAGGGATTAATGGAGCTCATCGTGTGCATGACAGATTACAACCAATGGGAAGCCAAATATAGTCGCTGTATAAAAAATACTAAGTGTATATTATCTGACGTGTGGTCTAAAACTGCAATCTTAGGTTTGCAGTAAAACAAAACACTTGTCTTCCTGCACCGTGGCTTTTTATAAGGTCACCAAAAACTATTCATAGCATCTTATACGAAGGGAAGGCACTGGCCTCAGCGGTCTATGGTTCAGAACTGTGGGTATTCGAGAATACCACTGACTTGGTTAGAGCTGAGAATAAGTTCTTGAGAGATTTAGTTTCCCTCCCAGTTTCAACCCCCTTAAAGCCCCTTCTCTATGACATGGGTAGACGCTCAATCAAAGAAATAGTTCGCCTTCGCCCATTACTGTTTTGGGTGCGCCTGAGAAGGACACCCGAACTGGCAAACTATGCAGCAGTGCTTGATGAACTTATCAATCTGAACAGCTGCAAGAAGATCGTGTGGCTGAGCAAATTGAGACAGTTGGTCATAAACCTGGGGATGGGCGAATCTTGGACGACCCAATCCCCCCCACCCAAACAAATTGTCAAGAAAATGTATTGGGAGTGGGTGCAGGCTGAGGAATTACACGGTTCCAAGTGGGAGACTCTAACTGATCAATTTCTTGAGCATAAGGCTGTCAGGAAGCTCGAACATTTCTTAGATTTTATCCAAAATCCTAGAGATAGAGCGCTCTTTTTAAAGTTGAGGTACGGGACACTACCACTAAATGTATTTACTGAGAGTTGGAAAATGTCACGGTACCATCAAGCTACCTGTCCATGTTGTCTATGCCCTAGAGAGTCCTTACCGCATTTCTTGTTTGCCTGCAAAGCTTATAAGGGGGCTAGAAGAAGACGGCTGAAACCGTTATGTAAAGAGTTGGGTTTCAGACAACATAGTATGGCCTTACGCATCCTCACAACAGATATAACATCTCTGACCATTGTATGTGGGGTTGCAAAGTACCTGGGAAAAGCCTGGCAGATACGTACAAAGCTGATAAAGAATAATTCGATTGAGACAATTGTAGTCCAATCAGATTAATTGTACTTGATCATATTCCCATAGCACTTTAGCCCCTTTGGGTTTTTTAATTGTATATAAGCCTTTTTTATTGTATTTATGGGCTGTAATTTGGATATATGAATTTTGTGGTTTGTTTTTATGTTTGAAAATGTACCTACTTTTATGATAAATCTTTTTATTGAATAAAGTACTACTACTACTACTCTTATTGATACACTATTTACACAATGCCCGATATGAAGCCTCTATGTGCAAAATATCTGCATTCCGCAACACATTTGACTACAGAACAATTGGTCCATGTGCATCTAGCAGGCGAAAAACATACGTACAGATTAGAATATTGTGACCACCAAATCATTTTATGTTCAATTATCACTCAAATCAATTGAATGGATCTAACATTAAAATAAACACACAAATACAACCTGTACATAATATTTAACATTTTAACCGTGTTTTATGTGTGTGTTACCAAAGCTAAGTGACTATAATACATTCCCACAATTATGGTAAATTATGTGAATGAAATCGTACAGCAACAAAGTCTTATAAGGAGCACAACAACCCTTACAACTTTTTAAGTGTTTTGTTACCAGTCATTGGTCATTAAGTGTAAAGCATTTTGGATCATCTCGACTGATTTATGGACCAACACATACCGTGCAGGATTGATTAAAATAGATCCAAAAGTTCTCAGACCCACAGAGGACATTTGTATCATCTGCAGGTTACTTGTGCTGGACCAACACACTTTATCAAATCTTGAACCACTCATTAAGGGATTTTAAGTCAATAGAGAAAGATGCCAGGGAGGAGCTCTGTGCAATATATCAGAACTGTGTCCTGTAATATTGTGCAAAATATTACTTTCCCTTCGAATTGGGCTCTACGAAACCGAACAAAAAAGTAATATTAGCAGAAATTAAACACGAGATGCACTTCGGAAATGTTAGGAATTTAAATTAAGTAATCATTACTCAAAAACAAATAAAAATCGGACTTTTCTCAGAGAGGCGTTTATTAGAACAAGGAATATAGCTAAGGCATTGAAGTATTTGATTAACCACTGGAGAGAAGCCAGAAGTTTAATGAGAGGAAAGAAATCCCAAACAATAATATTGATAATGGTGGAAAGGGTGATACTTAAGGAAGCTATTTGAAAGGACAAGGCGGTAATTGAATTTAATAGAAGTTAGAAATATTAAAATATAAACTATGTATCAACTTTCAGCACATTGTATCTACATACTTACATATTTAAACATCCTATCATGTACATGGGTGAAATTCAAATTACGCCAGTATAATTTGAATAATTTTGTAAATTTGTGTTATGCTTGTAATGCAACATTCCCAAAATGACACCATTACATCACTTTGGGAAATAACGCACATCATTCATGCAAACAAATTACTGCAAACACACAGGAACAACAGAACACGAGCAACTGTTATTTTTAGTGCTCTGAAGAAACCAGACACATATCTGTGTCACATATTATCAGGAAGCAATGGAACAGGTTGAAAAAGACATCAACTAGAGCAGATGAGATCAGAAATTATTGAAGAATAACGTGCCCTTAGCAAGAAAGAATGTGGGAGGGTATTTGAAGAATCTGGGAAACTGTGTGTCTATTAGGAAGAATGTCACTAAAAGTAAGTCACTTGTTCCAAAGGATACTCACATGAGGAAGCTGAAACCCAATCTAAAGGAAATAATATTTAGAGAATATCTGGATGGCAAATCATTTAAAGTGGCTTTTCAGTTAGTTGAATATGCTCCTAAACCATTAGGGGCTCCTTCTAAGATTTTTGAAGATCTGTATTAAAAAAGTACTGCTAGTGAGTGATCTTTACTCTTTTCAGGCCAGAAACCTTATCAACTATTAGTTATATATCAAAAGCCATGGGTTTCTGTAAGTAGTAGTTGTGGTCTAACCTGTGGTCCAACCTATCCATGTGTTCCTCTGACCTGGAGGGATGAGCATATGAACATAAAGCTGAAGCAAGATCTTTTTAGAAAAATGGAAGTAAAAAATTATCATAGGACTACCCTGACAGAGTCGAATGAGGATAAGGCGAAGATAAATAAAAAAGCCCACAACTAATCCACCATCCTGGTTGGATGAGGTAGACAGACGGTCTTTATCTTAAGATTTAGCAAGGGACAAGCATGCATATTGTCAAATGAAGAACCCAATAGGGACATTGGAGCTAAATCCACATCCCACAGTGGCACCAAAAATGGTGGAGAATTCTAAAGATTCCTTAAACCTCTATCAAATGTAGACAGGGTAGGTAATCATAAAAGGCAAACATGATGTAGTAAGCAGATGAAAGCAAGAATTGCAGATGACCAAGAGTGATTTGCATAAGGCTGATGTCTGTTGAGAGTGTCAAAAATAGTGGAATGCAGTCCGAGTAATTACCAGTGGTTGAGATTCATTTTTTTTGTTTTTCAACAGGGTATCATGACCCTTCTGGATGAAGTTATCAAAAGTGGTTAAAGGGTGACTGAGTTTGAGAAGGTGGAGGAGAAAGAGACGTGATCCATCTGAGGGTGGCTTAAACCAATCCTTTGACCCTGCATGCATGAAAAGATCTGTTCTGGAAAAGAAATTCAGGCACAGGCAGTGCCTATGGTTTATTTAAAGAGCTCAAGCAAGTGGCCAATCGTTTCTCCAAGAAGGGGCATGCTCAATAAAAGGGCATGGCGGTCAATATTGATTTTATGTCTCCTAAAACCCAATCGAATGCTTCCATGCATAGCTCCACACAAAGCCTCATTGATTTTGCTGTTTGTGCAAGGTACCTAATCTGGTAGGCATAGCCTGCTTTGCTGTTTCATTCCTATTCTTTGAATGTTGAGTAAATGGCCAACGATGATGCTCTGGCAACAACAAAGTAGCTAATTTTTACCTTTTTAGGGAAGCTAATAAAAAAGTAATGCCTGAAGGGGCGATCTTCAACTTCAATGTAGACTGGGGTCTTCCCACTTAGCATATATTAAGTCAAGAGGAAAATAATTACATGGCAGCCATGGCTCCAGGTCCTGCAGTCTGGTTGAGAGAATATCTAGCAACGGATTAAATTTGGCTTGAGAAGTGTGCAGAGGGCAATTCCAAATAAACACATTTCAGGCTAGTCATGGCATAGGAAGTGTTGTCTGAAAACTGACCTTCCATCATAGGAAAATTCCTTTCAGGAGAACTGACATGCCCATTTGAGTTTTGGATGTTTAGTAGGAGACCAATCTTTGATTACTCTGTGGGTGAGAAACTGTCGTCCCCACTTTTATCAACCTCATGCCAAGATGTGTTTTTTCATAAAGAACAAGAGCCCCTCAGTTAAATCCTGGTGGATTACTAACTTCTAAACAGAGCTAATCTCCTCTTGACTTAAATAATATGTAGTCATATTAGGAGTGAGCTGAACCCAGACCTGGTGCTGACATCAGCCCTCAAGCCTCAAAGCCAAAACAGTAATCCTCTTGCATCAGTGGTGTACCGCAAACTATTCCCCCTGCAGAATGTGAGGAGGAGCCCTTCATCCGCTCTTATCTCACAGATATTCATTGACCTTGAACTGAATGGGTTTTGTCACAACGGTTGAGTGATCACTGAAGGGTCAGAAGCCCCTTTGCACCGCAAAGACTGCAGAGGCCTGTGTTATGCCCATGTCTTGCATGACAGAGTAGTGAGTGCAAACAAAAAAGAGCCAAATGACAACAATGAAGTAGGAGTGCAGGACTAAAGCCGGGCAGATCTGTTGTCTCTACTACTAGCATCATTACAGAGCCTGCTATTCCGAGGAGACTAAATTTACAGTAGTGGCTGCAGAGGATTCCAAAGGTGTTAGGGTTTTGACTGAAGATATCCAACACGGTCAACAATGTTAATTTGCTCAAGGGAGTACGGAGCAAGAAGAAATTGTAAGTAATGAGGAACCAGCTTCTCCATAATAATACATCCACTAAAGAAGATGAAAAAAGGGCCCCTCTCCTGGCTCTGCTATAGAGTGGGGCAAAGGATTATTTTTATTATGGTGAAGCCATTTCAATGAGGGTACCTCCGAGAAGTTTTTTTCTAGGGCAATGAGAATATTGTTTCAACTTTGATGTTGGCTTCTCATGTGAAGCCATGTGTCACTTGTCCTCTCTCTTTCAAAGTATATGGTCACATGATGACATAGGTATGCTACTTGCCTTATTTATTATCATTCAGGTGTATGAGTGAGATTTAATACACACCACAGCTCTCATTATGAGTGGGCTGGGAAATGGACTAGTTAATCCCCCTACAGTTACTGATAACAGGGCTACTGGAAACTCTGGAGAAGGAATAATCCAACCCAGTATGAGTTGAACTATGAAGGTTCACAATGAAATGAGGAATTACCAGGGGTATCGGTAGTTAGGGGTAACCCCCATTTTGGACCTGACTTTTACACAGAGATTTTGTCAGAAGAAAGAGAGCAAAATCTGTGGTGAAGTACAAACATTTTATTTACATTTTTGTCAAAGGACAGTTTTCTAGGCCTTATGCAAGCACACCTTAAGTAACTAAAAAACTTGTATTGTCCATTTGTGACCACGTTCAGTTTCTCTTAAGCAGCATGGATACAAGTATACATGACAACAATGTTAATATTTCCTTGTTAGTCTCACACATTAAAGGGAAATAAACAAATCCTAGTGTGTGAAGTAACTACAATGCCTTTTAACAGTGCCCAGAGACAATTTCTTTTAGTACATCCTAGAAAAGTATGTCAGTATCATACTAGTATCTGACTACTTTTAACAATCCTTTGAGAAGGTTTATCAAGACTTAGACCTTGAATTTGCTTGCAAATCATTCACAATATCCTAGAAGATATTCTGTATCAAAGCATGTGTGTTTCTGTTTATATGTAAATTATAAAGTGTTATGGAAAACGTGTACATAATCAGTCATTAACCTTGGTCTACAAGTCCTCATGCCAGTTTTCAAGGTCTCGGAGATTTCATTTTTAATGTCAATCTCATCTATGGAATGCAAGTGCCATAGTCAGACATAGGTTATTGTAGCATTACAATACTTATGCTATTCCTCATCTTTTGATCCCTGATAGTGTCTCTTATAACTGTTACTTCATTAAAATATTTTTACTAAAGAAAAAAATCACAGGAAAAATATCCAATGCTTTTTTCCAACACTAAAAGAAAAAACTACCAGAGACTGAAATATAAAAGAGATCCCCCTTGTGCAAGAAGTGGACTTACTCCAACTTCCTGACTTGCCAACCAACCTAATATAAGCAAGGAACATTACCCATGCCCCGGTCTGGGTCCCATTCTCACTACACCACTGGAGCCAAGCTACACTCGACTTAAGAGCCCCAATCAGGGCGAAATCTGTCTTGGGCTGCTTGTGGTCCTTTTAAGGAAGGACCTGGCCTGCCAATTTGGGCTGGACTGTTCCTACAGGAGCAAGGCCAAGTCTGATTTGCATGTGGCTGGGCCCAAACTAAGATGGGCAAAAGAATGATGAATTGGAATGCTACCCCAAGCGATTGCCAGTGGACACACCTAATGCAAGCCTTCCTTCTATCACCTTTAGCTTGTTCGAAATACAGGGAAAATAACACAAAGCAATTTATAAGGGACATTGTACGTGTTTATATACTGTCCAGCAAAACATTTTCAGTCATCCAAATTTATTGCTAAAAAAGGCTGGAGTAGAGTTTCATTTCAGTAACTAGCCCTACCATGGTCAAAGAACATTTCTTGTCTGATCATATCATTACATTAATCAGTGAACACTTGGCTTTTCATGAAGTACAAGAATGACATTAATCATACATTGATGTTGCTATTTTTGTTTTTTTACACATCTTGCACACAAACATGTTTGATATTTATTACAGGCTAACAGATGAATAGCTGGAATATGGTCTGTAACTGAGGGGAACTCCTAGTTAATAGGATTCGCTAAACCACTTCAATAAATAACATATAGAATACACCAAACGAAAATATTAGTAAACCTGTTCACACCTTTTCTGATATTTTGACCCCCCTAAGTAGCTTTTGAACTTAGGGCTTGATTTAAAGTTCAATAGACTGGTTACTCCACCACAAACGGGACAGATATCCCATCCGCAGTAATACAAGTGCCATTGGATAAAATGCACTTGTAATACATCACATTTGAGACAGAGTAATCCATCCATTAAACTCTACATCAAGCCCATAGACTATTCACAGGAGAAAGTATTTCAAGTGTAATTTACCACAACCATTGTGTCCAAGGTAGGTTTGGTATGCACAATGGTGTGAAAATGTTTTGTCACATGCAAAGTGACAATCTAAACACCATGAAAGCTTATTCCGCATAGCTTCCTGTCTTTCATAATGTTTCCTAATTAAATTACCTCTCTCTCTCCGGAGAGTAGTGGTCGTCTACTACCCGATGCCTGTCCACTCGGCCCATGGTATTGTAATGTGTAGGAGCAGACCGCGTCCCTCGAGTTCCCTGTTCCACATTCCTACTGAAGAAAGAAAAGCCAAGCCACCAAGTCAGTGGAAACATTCTGAGTCAAGTGCATACACCAAACTAAAAAGGTAATAACTACAGCAGCATAACTCAATCCTTTGTACATTAGAGTTACTGTCACAAACAGAATTATAAACACTGATAATATCCAATGCTTATCTCTACCTTCAGCGGCTGAAGCCATACTTTCTGGAAAATGTATCTGCTTGTTAGCCATCATCAAAGCAAATCAACCTTCAATAAATTTTTTGTTGTTTTCATCTCTACACACTACGGGTTATACATTGACAGTGTGGACCACTAAGCAGCTCCACACAATAGACTTTTGATCAACTGTTTGTTGATCTAGATGACCCTCATAGATTGGAAGTCTTAAGAATGTCCCCAGTTGAATGCCATCAAGTACGACAGTATTCAATATGTTCCTCATGGGGCTCAACGTCCTGTCCTAGACTATCTAACATGTTAGCAATGAAGGGAAATCTAGCTTTGGAAGTAAAAAAACCAAACCTTTGACCCTTTTACATTTATTACATACTCTATAAAGCTATTATGTTTCTTGAATATTGACGAATACAAGAGCAAATTCATATCCAAACTCAGTTAAATATGTTTGATAACCCTCTCCATTACAGGAATGTTAACGAGTCGGTCAACCAAGACTACATTGTTTAATGATATTTCTATAGTGCAGACCTAGCCCTTTTGGTGATGAAGACTCACATATAACACAATAATGCAGCAAAATAATGTAAACATTGTCACATTACATGGGACATAAGTGCCAGTTTAAAAGACTAATTTAGTGAGATTAGCAGAACAGGAAAGATGTCCCATACACCAACATATCAGTTCCCTTACCTCCTGAAACCGCTGCTGTGAAAACCATCATCCCACTGGGCAACCACTACCACTTTGTCACAGACATGACGCCCTAAACAGGGAAGACCTTCATATGCTTTTTTTCCAATGTGGTGGTAGAAAATTGTCAAGGAGTTAAGGATATTGATTTTCTTGTGTTCTAAAAACAACACTTGTGATTTGACTTGGAAAGTAGAAAAATTGCCTATGGCTCACCATGCGACCAAAGCATGACGGGTGACCAGCAGAGTGTTGTTTCGCTAAATGTGCACTTGCCATATTGGCAGAAGTACTTCAGTTAAAATCTTTTCACCATACAGGAAGGGGACTCAACATTGTGGCAGGCTGCAGTTGGGGGGACAGAGGTTTTGCTCCCTAAGTCTGTCATCTAGTTGTCTGCCGACAAATCTCTACACCCGGTCCTCACCTTTAAGATCCATTCTGAGGAGCTGGACTTCTAGGATTTTCAAGAAGGTTAGTACATGAGTCTGAGCTCTACGTGTAAATGGTTTCATAATATAGGTGATTCGCAGAGTAAGGCATATTTAAGAATTTCAGATTTTTTTGTGTTCAAGTAGGAGAAAAGATTTGCCTCTAGTATCTCTTTCTCTACTGTAATGCATAGTTTGTTTTTCAGTTAGCTGGGTAGGTCATAATGTAAAGCTGTGTGTGTGACATGTGCCACTTTTGTTCTGGATTCAAGAGAAAGCTAGTGTCATTCCCTCAGGGAGAGATTGATGCTTTCATATATATTTACACAGAGGATCCCCAGCAGACCAAATTGGGTGTTGATGGTATCTCACATTCTATTATCCTCCCAAGAAGCCCCAGCATTATATCCCAGTATTGCTGTGTTTTAGCATGTCCAAACTATGTGGAAAAATGTGCCCTCCTCCCTTTCGCATTTCGTGCAGGTAACAGACTGGACTCTTCTCATTTTGTGTAACCTGGACCTATCGTAATAAATTCTATGGAGGATGTTCAATGGTATCAAGCAAAGATCTGCTTTTATTGCTACCTCTCTACGGTGCATAAAGGCTGTCTCTCAATCGATGACTTCCATATCTTCGGTAATTCTTTACCATCTGTGTGTCAGTATTTGCAGTCTGTCCGGGCTGTTATCATTGAGGGTCCTATAAGTCAATGAAATCCCTTACTATCTATTGCCTCCATCAGAAATGTATTCTCTATAGGGGACCCATCAGGGATTTCCCTCCATGTCACACTCTGCACCCGAGGACCGTATTTCAATTTGTTATATTGGTACACCTGATGATGTGCCATGTCACCTTCCACCTGTAGAGTAGGGAATGATTTTATTTCACTACTTTCAAGCATATCCCCCACTGATCCCTATGTGGTCTTATGTCTTGAACCCTTTAAGTTTACCAACTTCCCTTAATATCATCCTCTCCCACAAGGCTGTTGCATGGTGATTTTTCTTTTCCATCTTATATAGGCTGTTGCTTTTTCCCATGTAAGAAATGCTTGGGTTGCTGAAAGCAGCCTTTCTCTAGGTAGTGTGTGTATGTGGGCGTTAGTAAAGTTGACCTTTCCATATTGATTGCAGGCTTGTCTCAATTGGGACAACATTCCATTTATTTACGGGGAGGAGTTGTAAGGCCCAGTAGTATGCCTGAATATCTGGAAGCGCTATCACCCTATTGTATACTGATCTGTTCAGAGTAGTTCCTTGGCATAAGAGCTGATCATGTTAACTGGCATTGTGTTGCTTGCGTAGGACAACAAGTTGGTAGATGGATGTCTAGTTTTTTAAAGGGTGCCCATATTGTGTTGATACCTTGTGGAATGTTTGAGTAGGGTGTCCACTGTAAGTCTTCCTTACCTAGTGTATTTTTAATCTCTTTTCAGAGACGTTTCCGAGAATGGTTGCAACAGTGGAAGAAACATGAGATGTTGGACTTTTGACAAGGGTTGAAAGATTTCAGTGGTTTTGAACTATGCTTTGAGTTGGGTCATGGCTTCATCGATATTTTTTTTAGTTGGCATTGTGAGTGCGTCTCTAATCAAGAGTAGTGGGTGTTGTGGGGAAAGGGGTGTGAGGGTGCCAGATCTGCAAGATTGCCACCTTCTAGGAAGGCTCTACTTGCTCATCTTGGAGCCATCCCCACCTCACAAGAAACCTGTATCACATTTATACATCAGGAGACAACAAAAAGACTCCAAATGCATCCCTGCAGCCAAAGAGAAGTTGACTACAAATGTTGACGAGCCAATAACTGATGAGCAAAGGAAATTCTGTTGTTCTCAGACTGGTTCCCTCACATCTGCTACAACTGATCAGCATTCAATTTATACATAGGATATATTATATTCGGTCAACACTACACCAACTGGGCCTTATAGACAACTCAGTTTGGATTAGATGCTGTGCCAAAAATGCTGAATTTCTTATTTTGGGTTGGTTTTGATCAATATCTGCTGATTCAAGGGCAGTAAACATTGTTTGAAACAATTGGATGTAATGTATCCCGAATGCTCCTCTGCTAGCCCTTTCGGGCTACTTTTAGGACATTTCATCTTCTATCAGGAAATATAGTGCCTTGGTACTATTGCTGGCAAAAAGCAGAGAGACTATATATTGGGGTTGTGGCCTTCTCCCTCGCAGACTCAAAGACTGGTTGAGAGACATAAATATACTATGATGCTGGTACAATCCAGGCCCAAGGATATCTAGGGACCTCCTGTCGAATTCCACAGTGGACTCTGGGAATGTCCTTGACAATGTGACCGTCAAGATAAACAATGAGTATGGTAGATTTGCAACATTGCTTGGCCTGCATGCATTTGGTGCTATACTGTGCTGAATATGCATGTGATCTTCTCTACTGATGATGCTAATTTGGGGGTTGCTGGGAGATATGTTGGATGTTGTAGCTACCACTAGACTGTCATTTATGTAGGAACTATGCTAGTGTCTTTGATCCTATTTTAAGAGCACTCTGGAACTTTTTTTTTTCCTTATTTTTTAAACTTTCAATATATATAGAAAAGAAAAATTAGATACAGCGTATTTTCTTTGTTGTGAGCGGGGAGAAAGGCAAGATTAGAGAGGCCCTGTAGCCAATTTCTTTAGTATTTATTTGTAAGTGGGTATTCATTTAGGTTTCGTCAAATACTGAAATCTCATCAAAAACAAATTGTTTCAATGGGATATTATAATGGGAATGATGAGGTGTTCAAATGGTCCAGGAAGAATGTATGACGTTACAACGCATACATTTACAATGCATACTTTTACAACGCTGTTTTTACATCGCAACATCCTTTACAACGCATTCTTTTACATAGTATGCTATTACATCGCATTTTCAGAAACTAACTTTACAACGCATTCCATTACAACGCATTATAACTTTACAACGCATACCTTTAAAATGCATATAAGGTAAGTGCTGGATAGTATAGGGGTAATAATTACTATTCTAACTCCAGTGAGTGCAACAGTAAAGTGTTGGATAGTGTAGGGGTAAAATCACTATTCTAACTCCAGTGAGTGCAACCGTAGGGTAAGTGTTGGATAGTGTAGGGGTAAAAATTAATATTCTAACTCCAGTGAGTGCAAATGTAGGGGAAGTGTCGGATAGTGTGAGGGTACTATGCGTTGTAATGGTATGCGTTGTAATGACTTTAAATGTAATGCCTGCGTTACAGTGAAATGCATTGTACTGACATGTGTTGTAAAGGCTGTGTTGTAATGACATGTGATGTAAAGGATGTTGCAATGTAATGACTGCTATGTAAAGGTAGTGCGATGTAATGACTGAGCTGTTAAGGTTGTTTCCCATCCAGGAAGGATGTATGGCCCTCTGAAGGGCTGCATATGTTATACAAGGGGAGGGTTTCATCATTATGAGTCTGTTATGCAAATTCAGCTATTCTTGTGTATGACAGCTAAGCGTTCTCTGTTTGGATTAAGTTTGTCTCTATGAAGCTGACCATAACCATTTGGAATTAGGATACGAAACAGGAGCTGGAGGTGGATGAGAACCAGATTTTGATTTGAATAGTAAAATTGAGTCTCTTTTGAGATCAGTCATCAGTATGGGAATTGGGTTTCCAGTAGCTTTTGAAAGGCATATGTTTAGAAAATATTGTAGGGGATTACAGTATATTGGCTAGAGAGACAAGATATGAATTCAGCTCTGCAGAAGATAAAGTATGACAGAAGGGGTGAGTCATCTGGGAAAAATAGGTGAAAACGTGTGTGTGGCAGGTAAAGTATGGTATTAAGTATTTGAAAGAATGAATGACCGAAAAGCCATTTATTAGGCCCAGCAGCAGCTTCCAGAGAAGTGCCCAGCACTATTTAATGTACTTATACACCTATAGAATACAATGGATATATGATATGTATAAAAGAGGTTGTGCATAGCAGGAAAATAATAAAGATGGCATCACTGGTATGAGAGTTGTGAATTATATAATTGTAGATCTATGTGTGAAATTTAGTAGTATGCAATTGTCTCATTGAGAGGGAATAACAATTGTGTTCCTGTCCCATGTTATGAAAAAGAAATGGGACTTGTTTGGTGTCTGACTGTTCTTAACAGAACAGGATGCAGATATAATATACCAATACATTTATAGAATTCTATTTCTATATATTTCATTCATCACTTATGTGTAAGATGGGCTTGTTTGAGTGTCACTTGGAGATGATGATCAAGTGTTCATAATATTTTTAAAGATGTTGGGAACATATCTGCAGCTCGTATTTTGAGTTTAGAAGTGAAACCAGTCATGCACTTGTTGAATCCTCTTGGAGATAACATAGAGTAACTTGAGTAATGTACAAGGCCTACACTGAATTTCAGAAAACATCTTTGACCTGCTCTAATTAAACACTGAAATCACAGTGTACATCAAGTTTGTTTGAACAAAGGACACTGAACATAAAAATACCCACCTTAATGTGTTGTTGCTTGCTTTAAGAATGTGTTGTTCAGATCTAAGATTAATCACAGTATTACCCTGCAACAGCAACTTGTTTCTATATAGCACTGCTTCCTGCACTTGTGTCATACACAACATACAATATAGACCCCACCCTTCCTATTTCTGAGCTGGACTAGTTGCTCAGAGAATGAATGCATCTATTAATTGAATTAGTGTTTAGCAGTGTGCTTATAGATTTGAATACCAACTGTTAGAATGGTCAGTAAAACTGAGCAATTTTTGAGGTGGATAACAATAGCTTCTCATTGCCAAGAAACTGATTTGATTGAAAACAAACAATGTACAAAATATATAGTTTTGTATGGTTACTAGTTCTCCTTCAAAGCTTAAACAGACATTTTACATGGTTTGAACTTATTATCATAGCAATCATAATGGTGGTTGTCCAATACCTTGGACTGTGGAGAACAACAATTGAGGATCAGCTGAACTAACTAAAAGAAGAGGATGTATCATTTGACACACTTTCTGAATTGTGTAACTATGAGGAAATCTCCTGGCATTTCAGAAGTACGCAGGATTTGTCTTCATTCCAATAGTGAATTATTTAAGTTGACATTCCTATGTGCTAGTTTCACCCAATCATTTTTATTTATAAATATGGTGAGATGTGCATATTTATAAGTCTGATGCCATGTCAAGTCTTTTGGTGGGAGATAAACATGGAGAACATGGCCATCATTAGGTACACTGGACGTTTGCATATTTGACCAACGAAATGTCTACTTGGCTGAATGAAGGTTTTGTTGCATTTACATTGTTTCCTCATAAGTTGTCTTGCCAATGGAGGTGAGACTCGAGTCAGGTTGCTGAAGTTCAAATAAAAAGAGAAGCATGAGAGTGGCAATTCTTCAAAAATAGCATGACTATTTTTAATGAACCCTGGTCACAGAGACAAGCGAGGCATAAATGTATCCCTAGAGAACTAAATTACACAAAGGGTTCAAGACCAACTTCTAATAGCCATAAGCTAAGAGTCTCTGGCATGATATGTAAACAAACTGCACACAAAAAGCGAAAGAAGGTTTTGGAAGCAGCAAGTACTATGATATTGTGTGAATCATTAATAAAAGAACAGCTATTTTAGTAATTGGTGGCCTATTCCTGGAAGCTATCTCATGTTTCCAGCAGTCTTAGAAGAACACTCCAACAGGAAAAATTATGGAAATAAAAAAACACAACCATAAGCAGAATCATTTTGGCAGTGGTTACTGAACCATAAGTGGGCTTCTGAAACTAGCAGTGAAGTAAATACCCAGTTCACGATCAAAGCAGAGGACATTGGAAAGGAGCTTTTTCTATTAATAGAAGTTAGTTATTTTAGTCGAATATGGTGTTGGCAATTTTCTCTATTAGTGGAGCAATACAGTTTTTATTTTCCATACTCCCTTTTTCAAATAGGGGGAGGTCCTACTTCCTGTTAGCCCAACCCTTAAAGCCTTCCATTTGCCAGCACAAGACCTCACTCCTCGATATTAATAGCATTAAACTACAATGCTGTCTCGCAACACATTTTTTGCATGTGTAATGCTCCGCCTCTCTAGCAAGTTTCAGCACAATTTGGAATGAAAATGTTATGTTTTTCTTGCTCAATTAAACTACTTTATACCATAGAAAGCTTCCCTTTTTGATCAATTAGTTTCACAACAGACCTTAAATTAAAAGATCTAGTCAAAGTTACATGAGTGCTGAGTTCTCGCAACAGTAAATCTCATTCATTCAAAATAGGCATTCTAAGGCCTGGTTAGCTTTGGAATTTTGTGACTGTCACAAGCATGTATGAATAGATCACCCCCTGATTTGGTTAGATGTATTTTAACAGGTTTCATGCAGGAAAAAAATATTTTGCCTGTGAGGAAAAACATATATGTGCAGGATCCTAGTCTCACATGTGCAACGTTCTCTGTTAAGGAGAAATGTACACAGCATGATTAGAATCCCGAAAGGAATGTCACATGATCTTTCCAGGAATCCACAAAGCAACCTGTGTCTTCTTTAGATATCCAAGCCAATTCCTGGGCTTTTATGAGGACTTCAGAAAGTAGTAAATATATACACTTGCAGTTAGATAGGAGTACAGATTTTCTACTTTGTAAATCGGGCCCAATGAGATAATTGATTTGAATTTACTTATAAAGTGAATGGCAGACTCTTATTCAAAAAGCTAACATGTTTTGATGACATTTTGACTGGCATCTAAACATGAGGTTGCATTAATGACTGTGTCCATTTGTGTAATGGTGTTTTCCTACTGAGCAAACTGCAAGTCATCACCTCAAACCACACAATTGCCAACAATGTCTTAGAAAACTAAAGAAACATGATGGTACACATAGGACTTATTATACACACTCATAAGCTCCTCATATTTCCTTAAAGTGTTGTTTGCCACTTGCACTTGCTCAATTGCAGTAAATGCTTTGAGTTTGGCAGGCGATTAACAGGAGGACATTGTGTCTACTGACAGAAATTACACTGATTACTCGATGTGACTCAAATGTTGTCAGCCACTGCGAGGTAAGCCACTGCACGTCTATTAAAAAAATGCACATAGTACAATATTCCATGTATGAATAAGAAAACTCGAAAAGAACTAATGCATTCATTAGGCACAATGTTTTTAATACAGCTACATGAAGGACTGCTGGTGGCTGACTATACTCAGCCTCTTGATAACAGAATAGTCCAAAAGCATAATGGATTAACGAATTGTAAACCAATTTCCCTTCTATCCACTCTGGCTATATAATCCTTTCTGGGCTGACCTTAGTGTAACCATCTCCCTTTAAAAGAAATGACTGAAAACCTTTGGGATCATATAGAAATACAAATGGAAACTTCAAACCCTTTGTACATAGCTCATAAGACTGCACACAGAGATCTTGTTCACTTACTGCCATATAATAAACCACCCAAGGATATATCGCATTTGGAATTTGAAAAACTACTTGAGGCAGAGGTTACTTGGACCCATAGAATTACAACTTTATACTGATTTTCATTTTGGAATCGCTGATCTAAATATTCCCTTGGCATTAAGTAGAGTCCATTCCATAACACCAGTTTCTATTTTAACAGTCTAGATCATAGTAGTGGAAGAGAGAAACTTTTTTTTTTAAACACCAACCCTCTTCAAGGTCCCAATTTGATTTCCCACTGATACAGACCACCTCAGCACCAACCTGGAACTGCGGCGTATCATTCCCCGATTGCCGCCAGCACCGATGTTAGGGAGCGGCCCCCAAACTATCAAATTTCTTAAGCCCCTCCCCTACAGATGAGTGCTTTTGCATCTAGAGATGCAATATGTTCTTTCCACAACAGATTATTTGAGAACCACATTCCCAAATATTTATACTTGCCATCTGTCTCCATTTTAACTTTATTTAGAGCCCAAACCGACTTTATCCTCTTCTTCCCAAATGGAAGCACTTTAGTCTTTTCCATGTTTATTGTTAGTTTTTTCTTCCTACAATAATCCGAGAAGGTGTCCAGCATCCTCTGTAGGCCGATTTCAGTCAGATCTGGAATTACTAGATGGCCTGCGTATAAGAGGCTGGCCAGATGTCACCAGAGCTAAAGTGATGCCTTGAAATCAACAAGACATGCCACGCTAAGCATTAATTGCCACTCCCTATCGCGATTTTTCCAAACAACAAACGGATATCCAGTTTGATGCTCCACAACTGTTCTGACTGCCATTCAACCAAGTGATGTAGCTATAAACACTCTGAATGCATGGATTATTCTTCTACTTGTTTCAATTCCTGATATCAGATACCCGATACAGTCCACCTTTGATGTCCAGTTGGATCACATCCCTGGCGCTTTAACCTTAAGGCCCTACGGTCTTGCCCCATTTGCATCCTTCATTTTTCGAAGACCCGGGTGTCCAACACATCATCCTGAAGAAGACCCATCTTTGACATCCTTAATTCATGCTGTTTGTCAGGGTCGAAACGTCGACGGTTATTTGTCCATCCATGCTCCAATGGGCCTTCTAGTGCACACATTCATGTAATTCAATTATCGAGCTAGGGCCATTGTTTTTTTAATTTGAAATTGGACCTTGCTTTTAATGATTTCTATTGTAAATATATGTACAGGATCATGTTGCCTCTGTGTTTAATACACAAATCTCGTCACTTTGCCACCACAATCACTATGTCACTATAATCACGCTCACATGCGCCCTTTTATTAATTGAACTACCGGACTGCTTTTCCTTGTTAGTCGTGGTAATTCTTGACCTTTTTTTGAATAATTTGAAAATATAAAGTAAAATAATAACTTATTTGTGAACAATATATGTTTGTCCTTTTCTGTGGGTTCAATTGTTATGTGTACTTTAATCACTTTTATAAATGTTTAATACTACAAAGAAATTGTCTGACCGGACAGAACCAATTGTTGTTTATAGTACATAGGCCCAGGTTCTGAGGGATACTGGGTTACCCCATTGCTCTGCATGTTGCATATAAGAGGCAGTTTACATGTTTACCACACATTTTGGGGCTAAAGCTATTTGAATGGTTAAGAGTTTTTGGTAAGTCAGCCAGGAATAAAGAAAAAAAATGGGGGCTGACACACACCCTTGTCTCAGACCGCTTCTTATTTCTATTCTTCTTGAAAGAGATCCCTCTGGATCTAATTTCATCTGGGCCCAATTTTCTGTATGCAAGTCTTGTAAAATCAGAAGTAGACCATCCGGAAATTCATAACTTCTTAGTATCTTCCATAGCAAAGCCCTGATCAACAGATTCAAATGAGGAAGGAACATGCACAAAGCAGCAGTACAATCCTCCAGATTGCTCTACTGACTTCCTAGCTAATGCCCATAAACTAAAGAAATGCTCTGTTGTGGAGTGTTCCCCTTTGAAACCTCCTTGCTCTAGGGGAATTACTGAGCTTGCTTCTACCTATTCTTTTAAGATACCCAAGAGGATTTTTGAGAAACTTTACCACTCACATCTAACAGGTTTATTTGCCAATAGCTTCCAGGGAGGGAGTGCGCTCCCCTTTTTGTACACAGGTTTAATAACCACTCACTTCCAGCTATCCGTGAAAATTCCTGTCAGGAGGATTTTCTGAAAGAGAGGATAGAGCAAGCTGGTCCACCAGGCGATATTTGTTTTCATTATTACTACCAGTGGGTTGTCCGGCCCGTCTGCTCTTGTAAGTTTTACCGGCACAATTGTTTTCGTAGTTATTGGTGCTGAAAACCTCTCCTTTATTCCTCGTTGACATGAACATTTACTGGGTCCTGAGTGATTACAGGATCTATATTGTAAACCTTTTACAGGTAATCAGCCCAGGCATCCTCTCCCACCAAACATGTCAATTTCCCCTCTGGCTTTCCTATCCCATTTAGTATCAACCTCCAAAATATTTTGATGCTATTTGACTGTATTGTCTCAAGCATGACTTTCCAATATTCCTCCACACATACTTGATTCTTACTAGCTACCAGACTTTTAAATAGTTTTCTTAGCTCATTGAGCCTACATATACCCTCTTTATTTCTTGAAAATTTTACGCATCTTTCTAGCTTCCTTACTCTTCTTTTTATAAGTCTACACTCATTGTGAAACCAGAAGTTCCTAGAATATTTCTTGACCTTGTTTTTGCCCTGCAGTTTGTTGAATACATTTAGTTCGACTTTTAGGCATGCTACAACTTGCTCAATTAAGTCCTAATACCACACAATCAAATATGGGGGTATCTCTTCTACTATAATTTCTCTACAATTGTATTGGAGAGCCTTCAGTTGATTTAAGTGCTTCTCAGACATTCCTGTCCTTAACCATTTCAGATAATAAACTTTTACATGGAGTACCTTCTTATCTGAAGCAATGCCTAGACTAAGAGTTGTACTTAAAGGGCAGTGATCCCTCCCCTCCATCTGCAATACCTCAAATTTCCTAATGTAGCTAAAGTCCGATGCAAGGACAAACACATAATCCATCGGGCAGTTCTGATTACCGTAAAGGAAGGTTTTCCTTGCTGGTATGTCAGTTATTACATGACCATTAAGACTCACAAATCCATTTGATGTATGGAAATCTAGCAGGGATATATCTCTTCCTGTCGCATCCCTACTGGGAAACAAGCACATTTTATATTAAAAGCGGACAATAGATCATCATACCTTTGGTCAACCATCGTGGGGGCTAATTTATGGTTAAAATGCATGATTAAGGCTAACACATATTGTGAGTATGATGCACCTATTTCAACCACATCTTCTTTAACAACACCAATATTTTCCTTATAATAGAGAAGACATTTGCGTGCAAATAAATATTGCCAACAATATTACATTCGGGGCCAGCTTAACGTTTGATAGTTCTACACCGCAAGCTAGAACCCATTTACTTCTGGTCTTAATTTCCCACACCCTTGAAGAAATTTTAGTAGATATCAGGGTTCCCATTCCTCCCCCGAAGGACGCCCAGAAGCGTTATATATATGCATCCTTATGGACTTTCAAAAACCCTTTTATCTGTAGAGTTCCATGCACAGCCATGTTTCCTGGCGGAAACACAAGATTGAATACTGATCGCATATTATTTTAAAAATGTGCTGCTTCTACTAAATCCATGTGTATTCCAGGAAAGCATGGTAATGTGCAAATATTCCCATCCTTAGTCTACATTACTCCGATTGTTCCAACCCTCCTTGACATTCTTGTCCCAACCTAGACATGCATACCTATTTTGGCCAAATAGATTTTGACTCCCCTTATTTCCCTCCCATTGGGGCACAGTGTTTTTCAATGTGCCTTCTCTATTTTCCATTATATGTCTGGGCCTAAGTTGGTCCCTGTGCAAATCCAGTCTAACTTTATTTAGCTGGAGACCACTATGGCCTTGCAAAAAGCCTACACAAGGGGAGTCTTTCCAATCCAACTCCATCTCCTGAGAATTTTTTAGCCCTTGAGAATTTAGTTTGCTTTCTGCGTTAAGTAACACATCTCTAACCAACCCTGAGTATAACAGGATCTTTGTTACATCTTGTCCTTCTTTATCCACCTAAAAGCCAACTTGTTTCATATTGCTAAAGATTATTGAATGGAGACTTGGGCAGATTGATAATATCTCGAGCAGACGAGATCTATTCAGAGGATTCAACTTTCTGCGACTTTTCCTCAGTGTGCTTTCAGGGACAGGTTCTAAAAATACCCATAAGGAACTTAAATCCTTCCTCTGTACTTCACCATTACTTTTGGAAGTGACGGTACCTGCACTCTGGATACCCCCAAACTTACTTCCCTCATCTGAGATAAACCTAACTTCCAAGTTATATATGTTGGATCCTCTTTCCCTTTCCCTGGATCCCACCCTTCTAATGCCCTCTCCTTAGGGACCCTTATGATTACACCTCTGTTCATCTTTTTTCTTACTTTGCCTATCCCATGCACCTCTGACCAAATCCATCCCCTGAGCATGGGTGGGACCTTATTCTTATTGGCCTGGATTTCCCACCGGTATTATCTTAATTTACACATCTACATTTGTCTTGGGTGGCACCTGAGATCCCACATTTCTTCACTTCGCTATTTCTCATTGTGTCCTGAATTTTATGCATTGTGGTGTTCATCCTACTTTTCCTAATCTGAACAAAGTCTTAGGTCCAAACACCCTCTTTTGTTTTAGGCCCTGTCCTATGCACCCTAGGGCATGGGTATAACCATAAAGGTAACAGCCCCATTTTTTTTGCTAACATCAGACACCTGGATATATAGGAGTAACACCTCAGAGGTTAGGGGTTATGACCGGAAAACTTGCTATATTGCCCTCACCATCAACACTTATCCCATGACTTTATTCAAAGAATCAATGGCCCATCCTCACTTCAGAAGAAACTGCCACCACCATGACATCCATTCATTCACGGGCCCTATTAAACCCCTGAATCCCCCATGCTGACTCCAGAGGACTTTAAACCTTTAACTGCCATGCTCACATCCATTCTGAACTCCTCCACCTCTTCTTATATGACCTTCTCAGATGCTTGGAAACATCCAACTGTCCTCCCGTAGTTGAGGATTTCCTCTGCAGACCCTTCAACACGCTCTAACTACAGACCCATCTCCCTGCTACTATTACCGGCCAAAGTCTTAGACAAAATCATCAACGTACGTCTCACCAAATACCTTACTGACCACCAACTCCTCGACACCACTCTGGTTGCCGACCCAACCACAGCCCAGAATTTGTCCTCATCGTCGCCAGAGATGATATCTGCATGACCCTGGATGGAGGTGACAATGTGGTCCTCATCCTTCTGGACCTCTCCTCAGTGTTTGACCTGGTTCCTCACCCCATCCTCATTCAATGCCAACAAGACACTGAAATCCAAGGACATGCATTCGAATAGATCTGCTCCTTCCTGACTGGAAGGACCTAGTCAGTCTGCCTGCACCGTACACCTCAGACACCCACAACCTCATATATGGTGTTCTGCAAGGATCCTCCCTGAGCTCGACCCTTTTCAAGCATACATGATCACAGTTTAACAGAACCTTGTCCAACGGTTTCTGACTCACTGGACACAGCCTGCAACCTTGCCCTGCTGGAGGATTTCGAAGTACATTTCAGAGACTAAGTCCCAAGATAAAATCTCCAATCAGGACAAACATGGATGGGTATCTGACCACGTGGTCAGCCTGAAGTCGTACATACAGTGACCACAGGCTATCATTTGAGAATAGTGCTTTTTGGCACAATATGTTCTTTACACTGCTAAATGTATATCTCTAGTTCCCCTTATTTTAGTTTTGTTGTTTTGGTGCCGTTTTGTCTATTAACTTTTACTCTATTTCTTTTCTATAAGCTAGTTTTTACTGGGTAGTGTTTTTTAATCGTGTAGGTGTTTTGGTATTCATAAATGCTTTACACATTTTTCTATGTTAAGTCAGTCTGCTGAGTTCCATAGCAACCACAGAGTGTGCTCAGGTTTAAATTATTGAAACGTGTGCTTGGATCAAATAGGTTAGTGACTCTGTGGCGGACTACCAACAACGCCAAATAAGAATTTGCTTTCTTACAATAAAGTGCTAGGAACGCAGGACACATGATTCTGTGTGAGAACTTTCAATCCAGTAAACAGCAATATAAATGTTAAACATCATTCAAACATATGCACACAACAAAAAATATTATAGATTTAACCTGAAAGACAGGTGATTCCAAACCCTCCTTCAAAAAAAGAAAACTCAGCTTGATGAATGCATTTTTCAACTTCCTACACTGTTCAGGAAATGTATACAATCATTAAACAAAATTCAAAATCCTCATAATATACATTTTAAACTTCAGATTCAGACATTTGGAGGAACTGACCGGGGACTCATAACTACAATGAACCTCAGACACAAAGTTATCTCAAAAAATAAAAGCAGTGAATGTTCAGAAAGCCAGGATGCAGAGAAAACCTAGGTTGTGTAAGATGATGATGTCAGCACAGGAATGCAGTTAAATGAGATAGCACAGATCTATGACACGAGAAGGGAACCACCACTGACTGTCTACGAACTGTGCTGTGCGCAGCTCAAGCCCTCCAGAATTTCCAAGTTAAATGATGCACCTTAAACAGTGCAATATTCAAACGCGGGCACACAGCTCTGACTTTCCACACAAGTTAATGACATGGTCCTAAATACTCTTTTAAGGTAGTAGTTTCAAATGTACAACAACACTGCCAAATAGCTAGGAAGGGTCTGAAATGTGCAAAGGACCGTGAAAGCCACAAAAGCACAGAGCACAGGGATATCAACATACAGGTAAAAATAGACTTTTCTTTCTGTGTACCAAGTGGTATATGTTCGTTTTGATCATGCACAAAACCAGTGCAGCCTTGGAGCACTGAATTGTCTAAGCAGACCCTGAATCACAATGAAAAAGTAACCTGTCTTTACATCATCAGAATAACAGAAACAATAAACAAGTACAAACAAATATCTATTTCTTAAACGTTTTGTAACCAATAGTGAGGTACATCTGGTGGAAACCACCCAGATACCAAGTAAAGTGAACAGTCAAATCATTTAATATAGACAATAACTATTCCTCTGTCTTCTTGGATAAATCAGTAAAGCACCACTTTATATTTCATTAAACAGAAGGGAAAACTCACTTTGAACATTAGAAACAAGACATTGATAAAATGTATTAAAAAAGATGATTAATAATTTACAAAAACGTATTAGTTTAGAAGAGAAATGAATAGACAGGAACAGCCATATTCAGGGGTCACTCAGTGAAAGAAGGCGGCTATCTTGGTGCAGGGAAGACGAGATGCAACAGTCCACAGTCAGCCCTGCCAAGTATCACGCAACAGGTGTGACACTAACGTATTTCAGTGTGGTGTTCCGCATCACCGTACTGAAATGCAAAGTCACGCATTATGGCGCCTCCGCAGTTGTCAAGTCGGAGGCTGCTATAATGCACCACATTGTCAGTGAAAGCTGTAGCAGCGCACAATGCATGTTGTTTCAGGCAGGCTAAGAGGCATGGCTCAGCAGCTTGCAGCCCTAGTTGCTGGGCTGCTACAATGTTACACACTAATAACACTCAACAGCACTGATTTACATCAGGAGTCAGTGCCTAATGAGGTAGTGCCAGCCAGGTGAGAGACTGTGTCAATTTGAAAGACAGACTTTAATAGGCGGGTTTGTTCTGCTTCCTGCAGCACGAGCGGTCTGCAACTTCCGCCGGCTATCTGTTTATTTTGGCTGCAGCGGTAAATGGTGATTAGATTAGATCCCACCGGCAAAGGCAGCTATCTTGACCCTGCAGTACTCTTCTCACAATCATGGCAGCACAGAGCTGCTGTGCTCGCCCTTCAGTAAAGTGGTCCCACGACCCGACCAACGAGCGGCTTCTCAACAGCTCAGAGGCAGCACATACAACTGTGCCGGAATGCGCCCCGGTATTGCAGCGGAAGTCCACGAACCGTTGCGGCCACGGCCTGCCAATTGCCGTCGGCTCAGGCTCGTCTCGTCTCAGTAAGGTAATCTCTGAGGCCTGAATGTATAAATAAGGCTTGTAAAGCAGAGTGAAAGAGGGCGTTAGAGCAGACACCGTTGGTCAGCAGTGATCACTTTACATATGTTTATGATCGCTGCCTTACCCCTCACCAAGCGTATGTATATATATATATATATATATATATATATATATATATATCAAGGCTCACTTTCCGTCTGCTCACCTTCACTCGCGGCCGGGTGCTTTCAGCGGCGGGAGACGGTACCACGCCAGTCACTACCACTGACAAAGCTCAGATGCAAAAAGCACGCAGCACTCACGGGGGACTGTCCAAGTATGATTTATTGGACAAACACTCTAAGACGCGTTTCGGCCACTGCCTTTCTCAATTAGAGGCCGGCGCCACCATTAGGCAAGGTATAAATACAGCCAGTCACCAAAATAAAGTAAGGACATGTTAAGTGCATTCTGACCACCATTTGTAAGTGGTGTAAATTCAGTTAAATCACTGACAAAATTGCGCCCTGGATGGGCTTTTACGAACACACTAATAATATTATGATGCAAATACAGCCCTGAATGGGCATTCCACAGAAGTACATATATACACATATACAAACTCTTAAATTAAAACATTAGAGAATCATCAGTAGTGCAGAAAAAAACAATATAAGACATATATATATTCAAAAGCAAAGCGCCCCAGCGCAATTCGGAAGGGCTCACCATGTCACTCCCTGGCCATCAGGCTTAACCACGGCTCCCGGCAGCTTGGAAGCTTTACCCCATTAATATTGGTTCTGTGAATCCGACGCGTTTCGGGGCCTAAGACGCCCCTTCTTCATGGACAAGAATATAAAGCACAGCCTTCTCACCTGGGTATATCCAAACTCGGTTTATTTGAATAAAGTCACCCTAAGTGGGTGTGGTTCTAGTAGTGACGTTCGCCAGGAATCCTGGTAATTGAAGTCCCACAGGTAAGTCTATTCTGCCTTAAGTAGGTGCCGTGGCTTTGTTCAATATTGTCTTTTAGTTCGTTCCTTAATAAGCATGGGAAGAGCATCGAAGTTGAAAGTAATTTTACTTGGAGAGACGTGCTATATATATATATATATATATATATATATATATACATATATATATATATATATATATATATATATACACCTGTCGCAGCAAGCTGCAATCACTTTATAAACAGCCAGTTGCAGGTCGACACACCATCCCCTGTCCAGCCATACCAAACACAAAAGTGGGGAGAAAACAGAGTGACTGTCACTTGCAAAGCGAGCACAACCCGTGTGGACTTGTGACTACTGCGGCCTTTCGAGGAACGTCATGGCATGTATTTTTAAGTGTAGACAGCTAAGCAAGTAGTGCGTCTATTCACTATGGTACAAGCTGCAAAGAAGTCTGCCATCTTCAAGTCAGGCTGGCAACATCACTGATTCACTTGTCATCATTTTGTTTACATACTCTGTTGCAACAATGTGCTGTAAACCTGATGCATTTTAACCGAATATTCGAGGTATGCCCAGCGTACGTCATCTTCGTGTGAATTATTTTCAGCCCAGTTATGGTTGATAGCACTAAAATCTCACGCTGCCCAGTGAGGATTTACATAGACATACGGTGTCCGCCATAAGCAGATATCTGGGCTGCATTCTTTTTGGCATTTGACTTCTATTGGGTGGGTGGGGGCACAAATGACAGCTCAAGCTCTCACTGTATGTGAAAAATAACTACTTAAATACCAAATAAGGAACAGTTTGGTTGAAATTTGAACTCTTCAGGTAAGTCAGCTGAGAAGATCCGTGTTGGAGGCCCACAGTAGCACTGGCAACACTGGTACAGCTTCTTTATTTATATATCCCTATTAAATAGTTTATTTTAACATTCTGGTAACTTTCTCGATAAACCAGGCCCCCATTAATTGCTGCTGCAGCTCAGCACTGGCGGAGTAAAATTACAGGAAGACCGATGCCTGTCTTCGACCTCCTGACCTCGACACACAAGTGCATGTTGGTGCCCTTCCATTACTGGTGCTTTACAGCAGGTAAAATCTTCTTTGGGTTTATCATTGCTCAAATGCGTGTAATTTCTGATATTTCTATGTTTCCCTCTTCTTCATTGCTTGATTTTGCTCGTGAGAATGCATCACTCATAGTTGATGAAATGACACTCAAATTTTCAAGATGTCACACATGGCAATCAGAAACCTTGGCAGCTATGCACAATTTCCTGACAAACTGAGGTGGTTTCAGGTACACTGCTACCAGAGCATGCAAGACTGGTGTAAGCTTTCTTATGTCTGATCCTGTAAATGTTATGTAGGAGCACTGCTTTGTATGATTAACAGCAATGCTATCGTATGAGCCTGGAACATTTGTCTAGCTCTGTTGTCTACGTCCTTTCAATGTGAGATTGATTTTTTTTTTGATTTTGCCATACCGTCTCCAAGCATGTTCCCATAACACATAACTAATAAGGTAGGTTGAAGGACAGGCTAGGAAGATATAGCGAAAAATGGTATTTCCATTTTGAAAAATTGTAGGCTATGAGAAAATGCACAATCTGATTTGTCTTAAATCCCTATAAGACACATAGCTCTTTAGCCAATTGTGAACAAAATTATGTTGAAAGACCCAATGTTTATCCGCATTTTTTCAAAGACTTCATTTTTCTGTGTATATGTTGGTATTTGCAGAACGTGAAGCTCAAGAGCAACGGAACATTAAAAAACAAATAGAGAATCACTGGTGGGAGGTGAAGGGTACACTGACAGTTTACGGGTAATATTCCTTCAGCTTTTTTCTGAACTGTGGGATAGTTGATGTTGATCTGATGTTGCATGGATTAAAAATTAAGACTAAACATCCTGTGCAAGTAAGTTTAGCATACCATAAGACTATTAAAACATTTCCAAATCCTCTATTTTTAGCCATTTTATACGTTAACAGGGCCGTAAAAATGTGCCATATGGCCCTGTTTTTTCAAAATGTTTCTGGAGGTAACCCTGAGCCTCAAACCCCCTAAAGGTAGCTGGGAATTCTCACTTCACTCACTTTGCAGAATACAAGGCATATGTTGTATGCAACCCACAGCTTTCCAAGTTCAAAACCACCAGCAAGTTACAGACTAAGGCATGAAACCAAACTGTACTTAATAACAGGACCACATTTCTAGCAGAAACACAATTACAAGCAAATGTTAACATCCATTTCAGCTTTCTAGTTTCATTCAGCACTAACTAATTTAAAAGTTATATATATATATATATATATATATACAATCTACTGACAGTTGCCAGTAGGTAGTTAGCGAGCTAACAATAACTCACACCCCGCCATGCACTGCTTATGATCTCACATATTACTTCACTCATGACATGGTCAGTAACATCACTGATGACATCTCAAATAACATCACTGTTGACATCATCAGAAAGAATCCCTGATGCTCCCACTCATATCCCTAAATAACCTTTCATACACCCACTCCAACTTCCACACCACCATTCTCAAACCCATTTACACACCCATACCAGTACTTACACAGCCACTCACTGATTCATAGATCAACATACACATACACCAATATAGCCACTCATACACCCACTGACTCACTAATACTGCCACTGACATATTCAAACATACAGCCACTCACACACTGAGTCAGTCGCCCATAGAGCTACTCACACACCTACTCATTCACCCATACAGTCAATCACACAGTTACTTACTCACCCATACAGTTACACTCACTCACTTACTCATTCACCTACACAGTCACTGACATGAGCAGACACTCCCCATACCGCCACTCTCACATTCACTCACTCATCTATACTGCCTTTCTCATACCCAGTTACTCATATGCCACTGACACGCACTCACTGAGCGACACAGCCATTCAGACACTCACTCACTCATACAGCCCCTCTCACACGCACTCACTAACCCATACAGCCACTGATTCAACCAGTCACACATCCATACAGGCAGTCACACACACCCTCGCCCAACCACAGAGGCACTCAGAAACCCACAGAGGTACTCAGGCAACCAATCACTCACCTATACAGAATATCATGTAGCCACTCACACACCCATACAGCCACTTCGGCACCAACTGACAGACAGATACAGACATTCACACAACCAGCCACTAGCCCATACATTCACTGAGACACCTAATCACTCACTTATACAGTTAGTTATGCCCCCACTGAATCATCCAATCAGGCACTCATATACCAACTAATTCACCAATGCATTTTGATATATATATTTAACACTCATAAACTTTTAAAAACACTCAGTCACCGGATGATGTCATTGACCATGTCACCAGTGATATAATATGTGAGGTCATAAGCAGTGCATTGCAAGGGCACGAGTTATAGTTAGCTCAGCTAACTATAACTGCTGAATTTCTCTGGTTTTTTACAAGTGAAATATCATATAATATATGTGTGAGCATATATATATATATATATATATATATCCAACAACACAGGAACTCCATTTGAATATAGAGCCACACGAAGGTATGTATAAGACCCGCTTTTATTGGAAGGCAGCCTGCCAGCAGGTACCAACAGGAACAGCATTAGTCAATAGTTGACGCCAGACGCGTTTCAGGAGTGATCCTTTCTTCAGTGGCGTTTTCGGGCTGCGGTGGTTTAGAGCGCTTATGAACAAACACAGGTAATTGAATCACCCGCCCATTAGGCGTGGCCTCTTACAAGGATTTGTGGGTGATGTAGTGTCAATCCGTTCTCCCCAGTGGGCGCGCCTCAAACCACCTTACACTTCAAGTCTTTTTAAATTGCAAATGTTCATGGCGGGACCTGCCCCGCTTTGTGTACTGCCGACCGGAGCCTTCGAACTGGCTCCCCCCTGCGACTTGAAGTGTAAGGTGGTTTGAGGCGCGCCCACTGGGGAGAACGGATTGACACTACATCACCCACAAATCCTTGTAAGAGGCCACGCCTAATGGGCGGGTGATTCAATTACCTGTGTTTGTTCATAAGCGCTCTAAACCACCGCAGCCCGAAAACGCCACTGAAGAAAGGATCACTCCTGAAACGCGTCTGGCGTCAACTATTGACTAATGCTGTTCCTGTTGGTACCTGCTGGCAGGCTGCCTTCCAATAAAAGCGGGTCTTATACATACCTTCGTGTGGCTCTATATTCAAATGGAGTTCCTGTGTTGTTGGATATATATATATATATATATATATATATATATATATATATATATATATATATATATATACATATATATATATATAATGCAATATGTGGGAAGTGGCCATGACTCACGAGAGGCCTCAAGTGAATCATGATGACCGCGCCCCTCCCTAAAAAAAGATAGCATATTATGCACTAGTGCAGGATACGCTTGTGGGTGACAGTGTGTTTGCAAATATACATAACATAACTTATATGTATATATGGTTTATGCTATTGTATTTTTTCATGTGTACTTCTTTTAAGGCAAAGTATTTAACAAATACCAGGATACAAAGGGTTAAACTGTGCAGCATGGTAAAATCACATTCAAGAGACCTTGTGACTATTAGGAGAGTCTTTTCCTCTGAAAAGCTGTTTTTACAAGCAATCTGTGAGGCCATAAAACCGTTTTTTGCATGTCAATTTGTGACTGAATAATTCAAATTTCACATTCGCACTGTAGTAATAAACATGTTAATTTGTACTTATTACTACATTTTCACGAAAATAACATACACAATCTCACATTTCACAGAACCTAACAAACAATTTCCTAATTTGACAGAAATGGCTTCAGTGTTGCCCATTGTTTAATTATTAATATCTTCATGAAAACTAACAGAACAGAAATATTCACATTGCAATCAGGGCCTATTATAAGGAGAAAAATGCAGGAGAAGCTTAAAGTAAATCTGCAATGTGCCACGGCTCATTGTCTAAATAGCAGTGAAGTGTGAAAGCCAAGCAAACCTGAAGAATCTTAAGGCTATTGTTAACTCTACCTTTACTGAGGTCGCATCAACAATATCTGAAAATATCCACTGTCTACTGTGTATTCAACAGTCTATTAATAAATGCTTAGCAATTTCATTCATTGTCCATTATTAATTATCCCTTGATGTCAGTAGTTTCAACAGTCTCTTAATTTCTATAACCAGAATGGTTTTTAAAAACCTGTTTTATCTGTAACCCTGCATTCTTAACTACATAATTGAATGCATTTAGAAGCAACACGTCGGCCATCAGGAGAGTGCAAAGTAGTGATAAATTCCAACAAACATATTAAAGGATAGTGGCCTGTGCATATCCAAGTCTGGCTGGTGATCTTTTATTAGTTCACCGATACTTTATTATAGGTTTACCGTGCCAGGATGGACAATGCATTTGAAGTAACACGTCAGCCTGCGAAGGAAGAGCATTTGGTACAACATGGCAACAACATTGAAAGATGGGGGACTACGTGGCAATCTCCGAACGGTTTACCAATACTTTATTAATGGTGTACCCTTTCAAGATCGTGGATACATTTAGACGCAGTGACTCAGCCAACATGGAATGGTAAACCAATGTTAAAGTATTTGTACACCATGTAAATATGGCCACCAATGAAAGTATGGCAAGCCTGTGAAGTGCAGCACATCAAATTGCTAAGGGGAGGAGACAGCTGCCTGTAGCAGTGGTTGGGAAGCTACTAGGCATACGTAAAATAAGAATACAACGCCTTCAAAATTGTAGCAAACAAATTGTTGTAAGTGAACTTATAAATATATCTTAGTATATACATGTATATATATATATAAATATATATATATATACACACACACACACACACACTTTTTTTGGTTAAAAACATGAGTGGCAAGACAGCTAAAATGTTTTTTGTACTAGGGATTTTTATAGGCTTTTTATGGATACAGGTTAGGTTCCTAATTTTGTACATTTGTACATTAACATTTCTTTGTTAACTTTAAAAAAAAAAACATTTTTTATTGTTATGGACTTATTTAGCTCTGGAATGATACAGGCATGCAATCAGTTCATAAGATTTTTACATTTAGTGAAGAATCACACCAGCGCAGAAACGGAGTTTCTAATATACAGCAACAATAAAAAGCAGAACAAAAAGTGCCATTTCTATTTCTATAGCAGGCTTTGGTCCTCTTTGTTTTTCTATGGCAGCTTTAGTCTTATGAGTCACTTCTAAAAAACAGCAACTGACTCGCTATTTATACATATTCATTTTCTATCTAAAACATACAATAATGCCTTACATTTGAGGAGGAGGCACACTGGGAGACCACGATCTCGTCCTTCCTATACTATCCCCACGTTGAGGTGACCCTGATCGAGAACAGTTATTGGAGGACATTACTTGATCTGGAACTGACAATGTTGAACTTTGAAGATCTCTTCCATTATGTCGATATTCTACACACAAAATGACAAAGAAAAATATACATTTAAATAAACATCGCTAGGCAACTTGTTCACAAGCACATTAATCTGTTCTAAAGAAACGTTATCATATTTTCATAATTTTTGCTAAAAAAAACCTCTAATTGTACAAGGAAACTTTATTTATTGGCTTAAGAAGCGAAATACAGCATTATCATCTTGACAAGCTTTAACAATGATGAAATTAGGGCTTTTTTTCCTCGTGTTTAATATCATGGTAACAGTCGATATATAGTGCTGGTTGAAGGGGTGAGGTAATGTAAGGTGACGTGCAGATAGTCAAGAGAAGCCTCAATAACACACTCAGTCACTAATCTTAAACCATGCTGAACTGAAAATGCACCCGCGTTATCTCACAATGCTTTTAAAAGAAAACACAGTTCCACTAACCACTGTTTGACTATTTAACCAAATTAGAATATAAAGGATTTGTTGAAAACTTTTAACCAATTAAGTAAAATATGTCAGTCTGTTTCTGAGTCTAGCCTTCCTCATCATAGCCCCTACTCTTCAAGCTGAACCTTCCCTCTGAAGGCATCACATATGGTTTAGATCATTGGTCATCATTTTTATAGCCAAGTGATAAAATGCATGAGGCAATGATACTCAGGTTCTGAGAGGCTTTTACCGAGGAGCAATGACCTCAGATTAATAAATATGAGCAGTAAGTTATTGTGACACTTTCACCACATCAGAATTCCTCACTACAGTCTTTACTCTTGATGTTTGTTGATTAATGGAAAAAGGAAAACTGAGAAACCACATTGGAGGAAATCACACCCATGGATAAAGGTTAGGGTTAATTAGTGCTTTTTGTATTCAGGAATGGGTGCTGTTCAGGAGCAATAAATGGTTGCTAGGGTTCAGAGATTGGTGGAGGCTAGCAGGGATGGGGGTTTTCAAGGGATCAGGCATTGGTGGAGTTTAGCGTGGTAAGAGGTTTTCAGGGTTCAGGGATGAGTGGAGTTTAGCAGTGCTGACAGGTTTTCAGGGTTCAGAGATAGGTGGCATGTAGGGGTGTTAAGGGTTTTTAGGTTTTACGACTGGGTGGAGATTAGGGCTGGTGATAACTAGAGTTTTGGGGTAATGAAGGGTTATTAGTGTAGAGGAATGTAGGGTGGAGTGGTGTTTTAAGTGTTCAGGGATAGATAGGTTGAGTTTGCCTGTAGAAAGTGTTTTTGGGGTTCAGGAAGACAGGAGTTTTGGGATGGTGAGGGATATTAAGTTAAGAGATTGGTGGAGTTTGAGACTAGAAACTAAGGGTCCAGGGATTCATGAAGTTTAAGGGTCAGAGATGGGTGGAGTTTAGGTGTGGTTAGGGGTTTTTAGGGTTTAAGGGTGGGTGGAGTTTAGAGGTCAGGGATGGGTGTGGCTTATGTGTGGGGATGCATTTTTAGGGGCAGAGAGGGATGGTGTTTATAGGCTTTCAGGTTCAGAAAATTAAAAGTAATTGTTTGACAATGTAAAAGATGGCAATCCAAAATAATGTTTCCTGATGTAAATGAATGAAATAATTTTTTCAACAAGAATGTTTCTGAAAAGAAGACCTGCACAAATTTCACTTACATCTTAAAAAATCAGTATAGAGAAGCCAATTTCGAATAAAAGACATTCTATGAATTGGTTTCTATGAAATGGTAATGCCATTCATCCTGAAAAGGTCAATTAAACTGTATGAATTAACTGGTTTCTCATTAAAGGTATTTCACTTAAATCGTTTTTCTTTGAAATCACATGCAACCCTTACTCTTGTGTACAGCAAGCCACTCACCGAGCCTCGCTCATATACCATGATTGAATCAGCAACACGCTAAACATCAATTATGTGCACTTTCCACCATATGTTGCACTAGGTTTGTTTATCATTGGAGCTTTCTGATACATCTATGTTCTGATTTTGTTCATAGCTCTGCAATTATTGTATTCTGGCATGTGGATTGGTCAATGCTCAATGCTCTTCCTATTTATGGAGTGTAGCAAGATGTTGAATCCCTTCTCTAAATGTAATGTCACGTTTGCTTGAAATACTGAATTGCCCAAGTCTTCACTCTATCCAGTCACTATTATGCTGGTGATTCGAAGATTTTCATCTACTATTCCATTTTCTCAGTTAGTGTGCCCACTGAAGAGACCCACTTGCAACATGAAGTTCAAATTGATAGAGGATGAACTTCCCCTTCATTCATTGAAAACCATGCCGTTGGTAATGAAACAGCATTGATTTACAGAGCTATTAACATACAGAATCTGCTATACAAGATCTAATATACAAATGTAGTGTCGTCTAACATCCTTTCAAAATCTGGCATCTTGCCCTGCGTTTCGAGGTACTGTAAGAATCCAGGCTTTGTAGAAATATGTGGAAACTTACATTGTGATGCAAACTGTCCTGCATCAGAAAGCTTTATATGAAAATTGATAAGGATGTGGGTAACGAGAGGGTACATCTTAGGTGAAGACAGTCAGGCTCTAAGCCATTTATGAATGTTAATGAGGAAACATGCAATCCAAGAAAGCAGCTTCAAGTTAAAGGATACCTTTGCTTCATCTGAAGTGAGGAGAGATGTATTTGAAAACTTTGTGAGAAATGGAAAGGATTCTACTAGTCAATTTCTGCATGCCCAAATAAGTTATAACCACCATGCATGTCTTGCAGATGTATTCCTAAACCCTTTATTCATTCAGGTTCTTGGTAAAGAACTTAATTTATTTGTCGTTGTGCATGGGTGAAGAGATGTTTATAGAAACCTGGTAGCAGGTGGCAGTGGATTTCCTGCAGGCGTAGGAGTTGTAGCCTAGATAAGAATAGACAAGCTCCTCAGGAACTAGGTGCTTAAACTGAACGATTATACGGAGAGTTGTGAGACTCTTCACCTGCCTGTGGTAAGACAGTCCTGCCTTGATGAGAGCGCAATTGCCTCTTTCTAAAAAACAGGTAGAACATCTGAGAACTAGAGAGGCCAGACTGTAGCCACCACAATGACAGAAGAACTGCGGATGTCCTACATGTATTCAATGACTTTCGGAATGAAAGGTTCAGAGTTAAGCATAGAAACTTTTCTCATCAGTACAGCATTTGCCCGTTTCATGTGGATACTAAACTGGGGTCCATCCAGGAGTCGAGTTGTTTCCATTCTGTTCAGATGTCACTAAAACGTTTTGTTTTTGATCTCCCTGAGCCTCAAAAAGAAGGTGTTGAGCACTGCCTATGCTGTATCTCATTCATGGGAAAAGGAAGTGACCATCTCATGCTGGTTGTTCCATGGATCAAAATCACTGCAGTATGGGAGACCAAGTACAATATATGCCAGACAATTTTCCATTGCCACCGGTCTACTGCCAATCAAAGAAATATGGGTAATGGGCACCCTATGCTTCCTGATTTAATAGGCCTGACCGTGGTGCTCTCTATATTCCCTATCGCATACATTTGTGGTCTCTGAAGAGGCAGAATAGCTTGTAAGACAAGGAAGACTGCCTTTAACCCCAGGTATTAAGTAAAGGTTTCAATCTGATTGACAGATTATTATAGTATGACCCTCCTCTACCCCTATAACTCCCCCGCCATAGACTGGTGAGTCTGTGGTAACTGGAAACTGTGATTTTGGTGGGCAAAAGAGGAATCACATCCAATAGGTGCTCAATGGTTCACCATATGAAAGTTGACATAAGCGATGAGTGAGTTAAAACTCATTTGTAAATGTGGCCTAGAAGGTAGTTCTGGTGCTTGCTCTGCCTGATCTGGAGGAAAGGGTCTTATGCATCAGGAAATCCTTATAAGAGCACATACATTGTAGAAATATTTTACCTTGATGTGGGTGACAAAACTGAAGCTAGACGCTTGCAACCACAGATACATCTGTAATGACTAGGCCATCATAATGCTGCACTCCAGGAAAAGAGTTGCTGTGTCCTTGATGAAGGATACTCATTCTAGAGTGGCTGTGTTTTGCTGTGAAGCATCTCCTTTTAGACTAAGAGATCAAGGCAGTGAAAGTGAAGGGTCTTGTCAAAAGCTTGGAACAAAGGAAGCTCTGACCATAAAACATAAAAACATTCTTGGCTGGTCTGAAGGAGGTTCGGGGTCTGGCTGGTACAAACCGATGGACCTCAGCAATTTCACTTTAATCAAATCTGTTTTCTACCATTGCAGTTCTTCTTAAAGAGGACCAAACAAAGTATTCCTAGTGAAGGGAGAATCAATGACTTTGTTATGGGAACCCTTTTCAACTCCAAAGACTTAAGCCAGACTTGTGGGTGCAGGGACAGGTCACTGTGTTGCTGCAACAGTGTGAGTTAGGTCTGTGGTCCACAGACATCAGCAATATCTTGCTACTTGACCAGCCAGAGCATAAACATATCTTCTACTTCAACACAGATTAGCTGTAGAGGCATACCAATCGTAATCATGCCAGAGTTGACACACGCAGCTGACCATCATCTTCTGAAGTTGATACATTGAGAACCACTTAAGTGGGTCATAGCAATACCAATTACTTATAGCATGTTGAAATGACAAAACTATTGATATAAAGCAATATAAAATGAGAAGATATTATCATGGCCTGTGACACTATGTTTTCAAATTGACAGACCACCAAATTTCTTTTTTATTTGTTATACTTCTCAATATTTCTTGAGTTACTGGGAGGGACCTGTTGTGTTCTTTAAGGTGGCTGGTACAACTGCAACAGAGAGGGTGGTGGAGTTCTCAGTCAGAATTGTCAGTAAGGGAAACATATTATCCTCTCTTGCTGGGTCGAGATTCCTTCCTTAACATCTAAGCGTATTGGAGGACTTATGTCCATACAGAATGAAGGCAGAGTGAAGAAGAGCTGAAGCAGCCAGAATGGTCCTTCAATGGACAGGGGTTTAAGAGCATTCAGAAGAAATAAAAGCTATCTCCTAAAAAAATGGATGTCCTCAGTTTTTAATTATCTGGATACCGATGAGTAAATGTCATCTTCTTATGAGATGGGATAAAGGCCAATGTAAAGGAGACTATCAATGAATCCAGAAAAAAACTCAGAGGAGACAAGATACCATGCCTTCTCTTGCTACACTTCTGGGATTACCCTCCACCCCCAAATGCAGTGTGCTTCTCAACTGTATGAGCTCAGGGGTGTGAAGAATGGTACTGGTGTTCGGTGGCTTAGGGTCAGGCCTGAACCTGAGAATGCTGGCATTACATTTCTCTCCTGAAGCTTGGTGCTCAATGAATCCGAAAAGGAACCTAAGATCATACAATGGACACCATGTTGAAAAATACACTATCAGATTCCTAGCAAGACTGGATGTCTGGATTAGTCTCTTGCTGGCAGTAGCAAGAAAGAAAGTATTCTACAGTAGAGTTTACGTTTTTGTCAGAGAAGGCCAGCCAATGGAGACCCCTCTACTAAATTATTCATGTCTAATATAGGGCTTATGTGTGCACAGTTGAATTTTGAGCTGGGATAACCATGTTGTGGTATGAGTGATAAGGCACATCTATCTGTAAGAAATTCATGTAACTAACGTCCCATAGCCTATTGATAGAAAGCCCCTGGCTTTAGGTGCACATTTCTTTACAGGCTTAAAACAATAGCACATCTAGAAGCCGATTACAATGTTGGTTGGAAAGGCTCTGAATGGAATTCGGAATCTCAGAATCCGATTCGGAACCTATGTTTGCGAACAAATTGTACACATTTCCAACCGACCGATTACAATGCCTGGAAACCACTCGGGCTGTATGATTCGGTTCCGAAAGGCATTCGGACAGCCCAAGTCTTTTGGAACCAAATCGTACAGCTCTATGGACACAGTTTCCGAGTGAATGATTACGATGACCGATTCAGACAGCCATTCCCATTCGGTCTGCCCGACACTGAACGGCTGTCAGAATCTGACAAAGAGGGCACATTGCAGGCCCCCGTTCACCCTGAGGCCTCTGGCAAGGGCCCTTGGGGGTACCCAAGGGACCCTTCTTTCCAACCATGCACAGTGTGGGAGGCACCAAGGGGTACCCACCACAGGATACAAGAACATGGAAGTCTGTGTTCTCGTTCGGAACACAGGCTCCCATTGGAGTCAATGCGAGTCCAACCGAACAATGTTGGGAAGCATCGTAATCGGTCGGTGGGAACCCGATTTGGTTGAAAACGATTTGGAAAAAGATTTGGTCGGAAGACTTTCCAAACAACATCGTAATTGGCCCCCTAGGGTACAAACTAACATTTAATACTGCCAAAGAGCATTCAGAAAGACAGCGGCAAATGAAACAATGTCAAAATGGCAACTGCTGGAACAAAATTGTGAAAACTGGTACCTGAGATGACACCGACACCATCATCACAGTCATAGTCCGAGACTTCACTGTCACTGATTCTCTTGGACCCTATAAAAGAATACTAGTAACTAACTAATCCAGACATTGTTTCACACACAATATTGAAACTAATTTTTGTAAATACGACTTTAAAACTAGACTAACAGTAGCACACAGGGAATATTAGTCATTACAATACTAGCAAAAGCACTATACAGACATTAATGCAGAGGTACAATAAGCAGTGGCATTTTCTACACCTCCTTCAGATCAAAGGAGTCATGGGATAGAAAATATGTTAGTTGGAAAGTTTATTAGGATAGTTTGCAGCATGTACAAATGCAGAAAAAGAAAACTATGACAATCCAAACATTGAGAAACCATCACAAACAAAATCATTTTCTCTGAAACATCTGTTTTGCCAAAATACATTTCTAACATTTTGAAAGAAAAACCCAAATACATTTCAAAGGGTAACAGAGGACGAAATCATGACAAGCCTGAATCATCATCAGTTCTGAAAGATAATTGGATATTTTAGAAAAACTCACAAAAGCGTGTAACAACACAAAAGTAGGAAATGGAAGGTAGTTGAGATCTTTTTTAAATGAGACATATGAAAATAGTAAAAAATTAAAAAAAAATTTAAAAAAATTAAAAATGAAGGCTTGTAGTAGCGCTTTTTCTATTTCTACTAAGAATCCTAAATAGCGAGGAACTATGGGTGCCAAAACAGGACAATAAAAAAACAAATCGGGCTCCCTGTCCAAGTGGTACATACTTATTGAGTGCTTAGGGCATAGACCAGGATTGGTGTGCTGGATAATTTTAAAAATAAATAGTGCTATCCCTAGCACATATGCAAACTCACATGCACTGTGGAAAATTCCTCAGGCACACAGAGACTGTCAACCCGGTACTGGACTGGTTGGAACTGAGGAAGTGGAAAATATGTACCTCAAAGGTGAGTGCGGTTTGTGAGCTCTATTCCAAAAACGCTCTCTGGGATGCATACATATTTTAGCACTTCTCAAGTGGTGAAATATAATCGCCTACATCCACAGGATCAACGACAAAGCCTTGCCTCCTCTGCTCCTTGAATCAAGTTTTTGACACTTCCTCCATCCAAGGTACTTTTTCAGCTGGACTTGAGAGAGTCCTGTAGCCAGCATGCCCTCCATCGCGGTCGGCCTGAACTTTGGATTTACCCAGGTCTAGCAAATAGTTACCAGATGTCGCTTTATGGTGCTTTATGACTGTAAGCACTAACATTTTATTTAAGCTGTACAAATTCATAACTTCGGATGTACTTATTTGAATTTTGTCATTTTGGTCTTGATTTACCTACATAATTATTGTCTTTTTTCTAACTTTGAATGGAGTATTTTTGTGGTGTTTTCATTGTGTTAATATGCGTGTGCGCTGCACAAATAAGTTACACATTGCCGTTTTAGATAAGCCTGACTGCTTTGTGCCAAGCTACCAGGGGGTGAGCACAGGTTATCTTTTAGTGTGTATCTAGCTTTCCCTGACTAGAGTGTTGGTTCTTGCTTGTAGAGGGTGCATACTCTGACACCCTGAAACCCCATTTTTAACAACCCAATTACACCAAACCCCAAAAAGCACTCTTTCAGGACCACAATCTAGCTTTCTGCCAAATTTGGTGTAAATCCGTTCAGAGGTTTGGGCTGTAGCTGTGTCTTAAAATTCCTATGGAAAAATGAATGGAGAAAATATGTTTTTGGAGCTCCCTTTTTCTCGGCCACTGCTTCAAAGTTCAAACCAAAATTTATAATACGGAAACTTGTCAAAAAACACCACTTAACACTTACACACGGACATTCCCCAAATGCCAGAGGCTCAGCAGTCCCCCAGGGATATGCCCTGGCCACTATACCACAGAGTAACAGCCCCCCAACATTAGAGCAATGCACTTATGAGATGGCACTAACACCAAGATATCACATCAAAAGGCCACCACAATATTTTGAACAATGCCAACATACTTTGACTAATGAATCATATACCTTTCTTGGCCAACATACGATCAGCTGATCTCGCCTGGGTCAAGTTTCAGTGTCTGCCAGGGGACACCCATGGTGAGTTAAGCCCTACTTATCAGCGACACTTTGACGGCACGCGCCATACAGACTCATCACCAACTCACCAGCCACTGACGCACTTGAACCTGCGGTTGAGAGCTGCGGGGAGGCCCGCTGGCTGCTGACACGCTCATCACGTAGACCGGGAAATTCCTGACACTACCTGGGCCCCTGTGGACTGTCACGGACCCTCGCTGGCCTTAGGGACCGGTGCCTCGCAGGACGGCCAAAGCTCCACAATGACACGTACCAATAGAGACAAGGACGTTTCAGCGCCAACCTCCAAAGACAACTCTGCGGCAGTGATGTGGGGTAAGGCGGGTCCGTCTGCCCCCGCTGAGGTGGCTCCGCTGGCTGGAGGGGACTCGTCGCCGGTCACGCAAGCATTTATGGCCTCCTTCATGTCTGAGTTGAAGAACGAAATTGGCTCCCTATGCACTGAAGTACACTCCTGTGTTCCGGAACTCAGGAAGGAAGTTACAGACCTAGGCGAGAGAGTGGACGGGCTGGAAAAGACAGTTGGCGCACGCACAGAAGATTAGGAGCAACTTTGGCAACGCCTGGCCATCCTGGAAGACCAACACAGAGTTGCAAACGAAGCAGGAGGAAGTGGAAAGTCGAAGTCGGCGGAACAACCTCCACATCCGGGGGGTTCCTCTATGACTTATGTGGCACAGCTCCTCCATGAGGTCTGGGGGGATGACCACGCCTCCCCGTCGGCTTTGGACCGGGCACACCGAGTCTCCGGGCCCGCGGGCCTCCTTCCAGACAACCTAGCCAGGGTCCACTTCTTCACAGAAAAAGAAGCTATTCTTCGGGCGGCGAGAGCCAAGCAGGATCTCACATACGAGGGGAACAAGATCCAGATCTTTCAGGACCTAGTCCCCAACACCTTGCAACGCCGCCGTGCCTTTAAACCTGTGGCAGACAAGCTGCGGAGCATGGACATCTCCTATTAGTTGGGCCACCCATTCACCCTTATTTTTACATTGGAGTCCAAACATAGAGTGATACGGTCCTACAATGAAGTGGCTCAACTACTCCAACTTCCCTTCTCATGACCCACCAGCCCCACCCGACCTACGCCTTCTACACGGGTGCCCACCAGGCCATCCTGGTCGACCGTGCGCTGGCGCAGACGCTCACCACCCCTTGATGAACATACAGCATCGCAGTCCAAACAGGACATTATCGAACACATCAGGTCCTTAGAGGGGGACAAATCGGAAGCAGGTCTGGACTCTCCACTCCCTGATAAACAGCTCATGTCCCCATGATGGACCTTGGAACCTCCATCTGGGAGCACAGCTCTTCCTAGTTAAATTTGATGTTTGCTGCTGTGATCCAGACACTGCCCCAACTCCCCTTTCGCAGTGTGGCGGGTGCCGGAGCACCCCACCTGGATGAACTTGAGAGCAGCAGGCGACCTACCCCCATCTATTCTTGAGAGAGTGACGTCTCTGGGTCCATCCAAACCTTAGGGTGTAGCTGGCCCGCGACTGGATGGGAACAGTGTGGCCCGGTTGGCAAATGTTGGTTATCTACTCTCCCCTCTGCTATCTTCCTTCTTGTCTGAAGCTTCTCTCTCTTTTCATTTTGTAGGCGAGGCATGGCGGACAGGTGACTCCAATGCTAGGGCGCACCTCTGTCCATAGGGAGGACCACTCCTGACCCCCCTTCTGTTATCCTGACGTGATTTCTTAGGTGGCATGATGGACTAACTTGGGACCAGATATTCTTATGGCTCTTCCCGAACCCTTAAAGATAATATCCCTTAATGTCAAGGGGCTTAACTCTCCCAACAAGCGGCAGCGATTGTGGCGCTCCCTATTCCAACACAGCCCAGACATCATCTTTCTTCAAGAAACCCACCTGCTGAAAATAGATATACCCCGCATGGCTTTCCCTACATATCCCCTCCAATTCTGGCCACGGCACCCACCAAAACGGCTGGGGTTCTGTGCAGACATGGTATCAGGCAGGGGGAAACCAAAGTCTTCCGCAACCCAGATGGCCATTTTGTCAGAGCAAGGGTGGAGATCAGGAAACGCCTATTTAAACTGTGTAATGTTAATGCACCGAACGAGAGGCAGGATTCCTACCTCCGAACGCTCCTGCGAGAACATTTACCATAAGGTGACCCCTCCCTGATTCTGGGGGGAGATTTAGACTTGGTGTGGGATCCTACGATGGACCGTAGTGAAGCCTCCTCGAACGGATCGGGGGCCATGTCCCCCACACTCCGGAAACGGATAACAGACCTTGGCTTGATGGATTCATGGCGCTACCACTCTCCAGAGGTGCAGGATTACTCGTACTATTCGCATGTCCATCGCTTGTATTAGAGTATTGACTATCTTTTTATCTAGCACGCACTTGTAGGAGACACGCTAGCGGCTTCTATGTCTGCTAAATCGCTATCTGACCATACCCATGTTGAGCTTCTTCTGCAGGATCCGGCCGCATGCTCCACCCGCCTTCAGTGGTGACGTCTGCTGCTGCATGTCCTACGGGATCCAGCCGATGAGGAAAGCATACAAACTGCCATTGACTCTTACTTTACGAGCAATGATCTGCCCGAGACTCCCTTCCCTGTGGTGTGGGATGCTTTCAAGGCTACGATCCGAGGCCACATCACATCTTTGTTGATTGCACAGGCGCGGGAGTCCCGCAGCCTGGAAGATAGCCTGACTAAGGACATTAAGAAATGGGAGAAGCAGGACCAGGACCATTCCTCGCATGTGTGTCGGCGGCGACTAGCAAACCTCAGGGGCCAACTCCGTGCCCTGCGCACCAATAAAGCCGAGCGGCCTTGAAGCAACGATATTTTGAGGGGGGACAAAGTGGGCAGATGCTGGCGAAGCGCCTATGAGCGCGTGCAGCATAGGCCCACATAGCGAACATTCAATTGCCGGACGGAGAAAGGGTCACCAAGGAGCGGGCCAAATGCGAGGCCTTCAGGGCCTATTACACTGCCCTTTACACAGCGGAAACACCCTCATAAGCTCACATTGACGACGTTGTGAACCAGTGCCCCTGAACCCCAATACACCCACACTACGCCAAACAACTGGATGGTCCTCTCACGGCAGAGGAACTGACAGCGGCGTTGAAAGATCTCCCTCTCAGGAAGACTCGGACGCCTACCACTGGCCTTCTACCACATGTTCATAGCACAACTCCAGCCACACATCCTGGGCTTGTATAATTCAATTTTGGACAGGGAAGGGGCGTCGCCCTCCATGGGTATGGCAGAAATAGCTCTTATCCCCAAAACGGGGAAAGATCCCACGCTCTGAACATCCTACCGCCCCATTGCTCTGTTGAACACGGGCCTCAAAATTTATACCAAAATAGTTGCTAGACGCCTAGATCCCCACATGCCAGGCCTTGTGGAGCCGGACCAAGTTGGCTTCATTCGTAATAGACAAGGGGCGGACAATGTGCGTAGAATCGCGTACCTGGTGGGGAAGGCACACCATTGGAACATACCGACCTGCCTTCTGTTCGACCAGATGGACTGGGGCTTTCTTCGCGCCGTGTTGCAAAAGATCGGACAGGGCTGGCATATGATTTCATACACAGGGGTATGCAGCAGGGGTGCCCCCTGTCCCCTCTGCTGTTTGCCCTGGTGGTAGAGCCTTTAGCAGAGATGATTAGGCAGAATGCGGACATACATGGCCTCACTCTTGGAGGTCGGCAGAACAAGGTTGCACTATTCGCAGATGACCTTATACTCACACTATTGCATCCACATATAACCCTCCCGGTGCTTCACACTCTATTACAGTCTTTTGAGCGGACCTCTGGCCTTAAAATTAACCATGGCAAGTCTTGGGCTTTAAACCTCACGATCCCGAAAGAGGAGATACCAATTTTAAAGATGCTTGCTCCTTACCAATGGGCCACGGATCATATCCGATACTTAGGACTTCAACTGACCCCCTCCCTGGACACATGGACCCAGGTGAATTGGTGCGAATGCAGGAGAACTGTTTTGGAAGACTTAAGGGGATGGAAATCCTTAATTATCTCCTGGTTGGGTAGGCTTAACGCTGTCAAAATTTCGATACTCCCTAAAATCCTGTATCTATTTCAATGTCTTCCCACCCCTATCCCGCAACACCAGATAAAGAGCCTTCAGCGAGATCTCTCTAGCTTCATATGGGGCGCTTGCAGACCAAGATTCTCCCACAAGATTCTCATGCTACCGCGAGACAGAGGGGGCTAGTATGCCCCAACCTTTTGGAATACTACTGGGCCTCACATCTCCGCTTTGTCCGCTTTGTCTCGGAATGGACAACCACTGAAAGTGAAAAGATCTGGTACAGTGCGCTCCCACAGTGCCTATATTGCTGTACCTACTAAAACGGTTCTAGATATATGGGACAAAGTAGCCGTGTGTAAGGGACTAATGACCTTCCCCTCCCTCCATACCCCCATTGCAGGTAATCGGTTATTCCCTCCAGGCCTCCGCTCCCAAGCCTTTGCCAAATAGTTGCAGGGCGGATGCAGAGTGATCGGAGATCTGTACGAGGGGGGAACGCTTAAGACATTTGCCCAGGGCAGAGAGGAATTTCGTCTCCCACTGGGGGCGGGATTACAATATGCACAGTTGCGGTATTGGGTATCCACACCAGAGATGCAACAAGCTGCTGTCCGACCATTCACACCCTTTGAAAGGCTGGTCCGTTCCTTTGACGAATCGAAAGGCCTTATCTCATACCAGATCCTACAACACCCCCTGGTGCTGACGGCACACCCATATCAACGCCAATGGCAGCTGACATCAGCCACGGAAATCACACCTACACAGTGGAATTGCCTATGGCGGGACATTCCTAGGGTCTATCGTAGCATCTCACAGAGGAAAAATGCATTCAAAATCATGACACAATGGTACTACACGCCCACTAGGCTGCACAAAATGTTCCCTGCCACGCCCCCCATGTGCTGGAGGTGTTTGAATGCATCTGGAGACTTCATTCACATTTGGTGGGGTTGTCCACTCCTGACCCTGCTATGGAAGGAAGTCCTTAGCCATATTAAGGAGGTATTGGGCTTCCCCCTGCCTGAGTCTGCAACCACGATCCTTTTGGGTCTTAAACCTGACAACCTGAAAAACGCTTACCCGCAGCGATTGGATTATAGCACTTCATATGCTTGGGGCGGCTAAACAACTTATAGCACTGTATTTGAAAAAAGCTGACACTCCTCCAATTGCTGCTTGGTTCATGCGCTTATGGCATGTAATAACTATGGAGTTTATTACAGAGTGATTGCAATCATGCGACACCCGCTTCACAGCAGTTTGGTGACCCTTAGTCAAACACCTCTGTAAAATAGAACATGCATGTTATCTACCCACCAAGCGTAGAGCGATGTGACTCTTCGAAGATGCTATACTCCCGCCAGATCTCAGCAGGCTCCTCCGGTAATTAGAACAATCTTGCGAATCACCCCCTCTGACAAGCATGAAGGTATTACATCTTAGCATCATGCACCGCTGCGCGCACCTTACTGTCTCCCTGCCTGGCCCCTTTCGTTGCTGTCTATTTCTCTTTTCCATTACTTTGTCTTTTTCCGACTCTTTTTCTATCTATTCATCATTACCCACTTTAGATGGGCCTCTTGTCTGCGTTTTCAATGTTATTGATCTAAATAAGGTCTCGAGATTTCCCAAAAGTTAATATTGCCATATGTACTGTGTCACACGTCGGTCCAACAAGGGTTGTAGGCGACATGCAGTGTTCCAACTAGCCTACTAATGCTTTTGCGTATTTTTGAAGAAACTTTGATGAAACGCGGCCAGCCCTAAGTGGGTTGTGGGCTTACTGTGTGTACATCAAGACATATGTTCCCCTCCCTATCTAGAAAATAAAATAGACCTTAAACAAAAAAAAACATATCACAATCCAATTATAGTCGGGGACTTCAATAACAGATCACTTAGGAAGCATTAAAATACCCTAACCAACCGGAGGAGGTCGTCCAGCTGTAAAAACCTCTTGAAAATCACTGCTTACTTTCCGTTCGTAATGTCAAACAGACCCAAGATCCATCATTGCTCACCCTTCCCACCTTTAGGAACATCTCAACATTCTATTACATTTTCATTAGCGGTTTGCTGTTAACCAACCACTGCCACTTTGAAGTTGACGGCCGGGGCGAGAGTGATCACAGACCCCTTAAAGTGATTCTCAACTCTCCACTAATGCAGCATTCTAGCTTATATCAATTGGAGAATCAACAGGAGTGAAAAGCATTAAAGTCCTGCGTAGAATAAAGTGGTCCACAAATCTTGGCCCCAATCTAACCGCCTGGATAACAACAAAAAAGCAACTAGTTTCAGCATGAAGCCCTAAGGCCCTCCTAGAACATTGGCGACTTACAACTGGCAATGAAGGGTGCCTACACACCACAGGAGCAAAATTCTCAGACCCAAGCTTTGTCCAAAGAAGCCAAAGGGATGTTGGCAAGCAAGCGGAGGCTCCAAAAGACCCTAAAGGAAAGACGGAGAGTCAACAAAACATCCCAGGGCCAAGACATCACAGCCCCCTCACAGAGCACAGGAAACGAGCCTGGCTGTATCAAACTAAACAGATAGAAGATGAATGGTTAAAAAATTTCAGCCTTCTTAAAGAGAAGAATCATGCCCAGTTCTGGAAGCACATCAATCAACTTACTAACCACAGCCAGTCAAAGGAGAATGGAGTAGTGGAGAGCGTACGGGTCAATTACATCAGGCAGCTCTACTCCTCAGAGCCAGGTGAAACAAGAACATCGAACCCCACACTGCCCCCAAACCTCCCACACTGGCAGGTTTTCCATATTTCAGAGGCCTTAGTCATTGAAACCATCAAACAAATGAGAAACTATGGAGCGCAGGGACCCAATGGAATTCCAGCAGCAGTGTTCAAATCAGCCCAAACCTTTTGGGCAGGTGTCCTCACGCCGCTTTGCAATCTCACCAGCATGGCAAAGATCAATCCTCCATCCAATATACAAAAAGGGAGCACACACAAACCCAGTGAACTATCAACTGATAGCCTTACTGGACCTCAAAGCCAAAGCCTACGCTCGCACTTTACTGGGCAAACTGGAAGTCTGGGCAGCCGAAAACAGCATTCTCCCCTACTCCCAGTCAGGATTCAGACCAAAGTGCTCAACCGCTGATAACATTCTAGCACTGGCTTACCTGTTCAGACGAGCCACACGGGTTAAACAACCAACACTATTCTGCCATTTTGTAGACTACAGCTTAGCATTTGATAAGAGTCACCTTGGGCATCCTATGACACAAACTAAATTTCTGGGAATCTCACCCCATCTTTTCAAAGCCATAATTTCCTTGTACCAGGGCACATGGCTCAGGATAAAAACTAGTGCTACAACAGTTACACCAACACTTTCATCTAACAATGGCATCAAACAAGGCCCAGCTAATTTTTGAACCTTTACACCACTGACCTGCCTGAATTTCTGGAAGTCTAATTATGCCTAAACTGGTGAGATCTCACCTGCAGATCCTGCAATATGCAGATGATAGCATCATCAAAGACCCCACAAAAACTAGCCTACAGAGGGTCCTAAATGCCCTCCAGAGTTACAACTCAGAAAACAAACTCCAGGTGAAGACCAAAGTAATGATGTTTGACAAACACCCCTGCAAGAAATGTTTGTAATGACTAATAGGTGAACAGCAAATATCCACCTGCACAAGCTATAATTACTTGGTAGTCTGGTTCAACAAAGGGGCAAACCCAGAGGCCCACCTCAAACATCTTAGGACAAAAGGAGCTGCGGTCATTTATAGCACAAAACTACATTCAACTACACAGCCCAACAGCTGACCCTATACTAAATGTTTTAGGAAATAAGCTACTACATGCCTTGAACTATGGTGACTTAGCTTTCCCAGGAAAACGTGGCTCATGCCTCATGAATTTTCTAAAAATGGTATACAAAAAAATAATTCCTATCCTCGGCACACAAGGAAGTCCAGGATGAGGCTAAAGCTGGGACTGGCAAGCCCAGACCTCTCCTGTCTAGGACAGCTAATGAAATATTACATCAGAACCTTGCGTGCCCCAGCCCCAACACTGAAAGCTCAACTTCAAACAATATTTGTAGATGAGGGCTCTCAATGGCGCTTACAGTTACAGCATCCTGAAGATAGAACCAAAAAAACTTGACAAATCCTAACATTTCCCTGCCAATGTGTGAATGCAGAGGTTATTCAAGCCTCATTTGAAAGAGACAATGAAAGGCTCCAACACAGAAAACTCTTCACAACCCTCGATGTTTCCTACATTTAGGAGAAATTCCAGCCATACTTTAAGTATTCACTGTCTCTTCAGGTTCGAACAAAATCACTTACAATGAGGCATCTAGCGCTACCTATTGTTGACTTCAATCCACACTCGTCGTGCAGGGATGCACTAGCTTCTTGCAGGTTATGCAACTACTATCTTGAGTCCTGACTACTCTTGCTGTGCAGTTGCCCCTACCTTGCCAATGACCAATGTCGCCTCCTAATTTCTCTCTGCGAGGTAATTGCCCTAGATGCTGAAGGGAGGCATCGGACATGTGCTTTTCTGACAATACTTCACAGGTTCTTGCAAGGTTAGAGAAATTTATCAATATTATCCAAGCCACACTGCATACAGCACAGTCCACTGGGAGGAACACGACTAAGACCAGTGAGACTTATGGTGAAGCAATTATTAGCCTTGATGAACTGATCCTGATGAAGGAAAAACATACTTTTTAAAAATAGAAAAAAATTATACCACACTTTTGTACTGCATACTTCTCTTTTTTGCCTCTTTCTTACTTTTAAGGTTAGTATATGTAACGATTTTATTTAATCAAGCATATGTATAAAAAAATACTTTTACATTTATACGTACCCCCTTAAAATTCAGAAAACTCATGGACCGTCATGCACAGTCTTCTCACCTCACTCGCCACAATAAATTAACTTTAACTTGCCATTGTATCAGGTGGTGTGTTCAGGCAAATCATGTAATTTGAGGTGCCATTAATGCAGTAATTTCCCATACTCTAACTTCTGAAATATGCAAGGGTATAGGTAGTGAATGGAGAAGGGGTGAGTTATATGTAGTGTGGTGACTAGTTTTATATTGTGCTATGGTATACTGTGCAAAGTTCACTGTATACCACAGCACTTGGGGCTTAGGACTGGTGATGTGATTGGCTAATGCCTGTGTTTACCAAAGGTAGAAATCAGCCATGTTGTTTTTATGACAAATTTGCATTATTGTATGGTCAGCATGTGGCTGACTTTGGTTTAGGTTGTTACATATAATTCATAAAGGTTTATTATTGTTAATAACATATTACCACTTTCATGAAGTATTACTAGGTTAACGTTTTTGTTTTAAAAATTGTATATATTATCGACCTATGGATTTTTACGTTTTTTCGACCATAATAACTTTGCACACATTTGAGGAATGTCCAAACATTTTAACAGACTTCTTTCACTGGTTTAATACAGGAAGGAATAAATGTTTTTGGCGGGTTTGGCTGAAGGGAGTGTAAAGAAAAAAATGGGGGTCCCAAAAAGTGCATAAATCAAATATATTTAACATACACTTTTACATTTTCCGTTGTACAAAAACCAGATGTCACATTTTGTTTAGATTTGGGCTGGGTTACATGTTATAGTGTGCACATGTGTAGTGCAGGTAAGTAATGTAATAATTTTACATGTTTTAATGTATTTAAGGTTAGTAACATTTATTAATGTATTTTTGCAAAATATTTTGCAAGTCATTAGCAAATCAGTCTTGACCATGTGCCTAATGGCAACAGTCCAGCCCGAACTGCCAAGCCAGAGCTTCCATGGACCGGAAACAGGGTCAAGATTGATTTGCATATGTCTGGGTCTGATCTGTGGTAGAAAAGTGAGCGAAACAACGATGAAACCCAGATCTGTGACTGGGGGTGAGTGTCTGAAAAGTTTCAGCGCTCAGGCCATCATCTGCTTGTGTTTGACTTGTTCGCCCTAAATTGGCAGGGTATGCACAGACGTGGGTTCCTTGCTCACTTTGCCACTGGATTCAAGCAAGCCTGGCTGATGAGGGGTGTTAGCCCGAGACTGTTACCAGAATGCTTGTTTTGGGTCCATGGTAGACCTGGCTTGGCAGTTCGGGCCTGACTGTTCCAATGAGCCACAGGGTCAAGACTGATTTGCATATAACTTGGTCTGAACTGGGGTGGCGAAGTGAGCTAAAGAATGATGATGGATTAAACCCAGATCTGTGACTGGGGGTGAGTGCCTGAAATGTTTCAGTGCTTAGTCCATCTCCTTGTGATTGCTTTATTTAAATATGTAACCAATTGGAGAAACACTTTAGCACATTATATTATTAAAATGCAGTGTCTTATAGTGTATTTCCTATTTTTCCTAAAAAAATTATTTTCGTTACCATAGTACTCACGATTTTTAAAAAGAAATATTCATAAACTTACAAATATTTTCCACTCCTAATTCCACTTTAGCAAAGCGGCAATAGGCATAGGAAAAATACCAAACCTAATACTTACCTACATTGAACAGCATAATGCAGAACCCAGAGAAACTCAAAGTAAAAACAAGACGGCTGCCTCTAACTTTTGTAAAGGCAGCCATTAGCCAATCAGCTAGTGAGTTATCACGGCTACATACCTCTGGAGTACCAGAGTACTACCGCGACTACAGATATACCTAAATTAAAACCACTTAGAATGTATGAAACCTACCCTACTTCCCCACAGAATCATCTGTGCACCTGATATATAATCCTTCCAAATATCGTCACCTATGTGAAATACAAAAGTCTATGTAAAACGCATTGGCTTTTGCCCCCATTTTGGGCACCCCTTTTTTTCTTTTTACCCCCATGATGAAACATGCTAAACTTTCAGGACTCCAAAAATAAAACGGGGCACCAAGACTGAAAATGTTTACGGACATTCGTCAAACGGGTGCAAACATCCAAAAATCCCTTTCCTGGTCACCCAAACTATAACTACAGAGTGGCTACTGCCACTCTGTAATTAATATAATATAACATTATACATATGCGTGCCATCAATAACATTGATGAATCTTATCCTGTTGCTAGACATTTTAACAAAATGCATGGGCACAATAGGGACCTATTGGCCTATTTCTGTCTGGATAGTGTGCCTGTACCCCCTAGAGGAGGTGATCGTCTGCAAAAACTAAGACGTTTAGAATCACGCTACATAATAGACTTACAGAGTAAGAGCCCTTCAGGGCTAAACACCCATGAAGAATTAGCAGTCCACTTGGGTTAACTGAGATATACCTGCAATCAGGTTAATGAATACTGGATTAATTGGCTGTTTATTAGACTGTTCTTGTATATGTTTGAGTAACCGAATTTATTATGAGTAGCTTTTTTGAACTGATAAATTGATGATGATTTTAAGGTCTAGCATGCATACAAATAGGAGCTGGCCAATCTAGGGGCTGTATTAATTGTGCCTAATTGCATTGACCACCCAGGGCGAGATTAGAGTATGATGCAATTTGTAGTTAATAGACTGATTTCAGGAATATGCTACATATCGAGTGAAGACTACGATCTAAGAATGTATTGATTTTCTTTTTTCATATGTATAGGACATTGCACCTTTCAAAATGGCGATCGTTTGTAACCTCGCAGTCTTCTTTCTATGCGTATGAGTCACATGCAATGACCGAATGTAATCTATTTAATTGCAATGGCGGCGCGTTCACAATCACAATTGACAAAGGCTAAGCGCCGAAACGCGTCTTGTCTGTGCTAGGGTTGCCAATAAAGAATTTTTGGCACGAAACCCCCCCCCCCCCGCGAGTGCTGTTTTCTTGTTCGTTGTAAGGACGTGGAAAGAATCTGGGAGCAGTCATATATATATATACACAAGCATCAGACACAGGGACGGCTTGAAAGCAATGCAGCACTTCCTTGGTAACAGAAACATAACCCTTTTCCAACACACTCTAATGCTGTTACACATGGCAGAATGGTGCCTGGAGAACAACACCTTTGCATATAACAAGCTCCTGTACAAGCAAATTCAAGGGACGGCCATGGGTACTTGCTTCGCCCCCAGCTATGCTAATTTGCATATGGGCTGGTGGGAGGAGCAAGTACTCATGTCCCAATACCATCACGCAATCACCAACAACGTGGTTCTGTACAGGCGCTACATAAATGATATTTCCATCTTCTGGCGTGGCACTGAGGAAAGCACCCTCCAATTCTCCAGGGACATAAATAACAACAACCTAAATCTGAAATTTACATGTATGGCGAGCAAAGAAAGAATCACTTTTTTAGACCTTGAGGTGTTTCATGAGGGAGGAAAAATAAAGACTCGCACCCATAGAAAAGAAACTGCAGGGAACACCATTTTGCACTCCTCTAGCTTCCACCCCACAAGCCTCAAAGAAAGTTTTCCTTATGCTGAATGCATAAGGATGAAGAGAAATTGCAGCCTACAGAAAGACCTCATATCAAGCACAGATAGTCTCTGTGCCAGACTAAAGGAGAGAGGATACAGCACTAATACCTTGAAGAAAGCAAGACAAAAGAGCGACCGCCTGGACAGGTCGGTTTTGCTCCAAAAAAAGCTCAAAGCAGCAATTGACACCAAAACAACCAACACAAACACAACGCCTAGATTGATCACAGGATACAACTTATATCACAAGAACATTAGGAAAATCGTGTATAGGCACTGGCCACTGATCAAAAATGACACAGTCATAGGCCAGAGTTGTGCTAAACTACCCCAGCTTACGTTCAGGAGAGCAACCTCAATGACCCAAGAATTGGTCAACTATGCACCTTCTGCTCCACCCAAAAAGATCTGGTTACATTCCCAACCGGGTTTCTACAAGTGCACTAAGTGCAAAGCATGCCAACATGGGGTCAACACTAAAACAGTCAAGTTCCCTTTCAGAAAATCCCCCTTTAAAACCAGACAACACTACAAATGCAAAACAGACTTTGCGGTGCACGTTCTCAAATGCTCCTGTGACTTAATCTATGTAGGGAGCACCATACATCCAGTTCATGTAAGGATCCTCCAACACCTTAGAGCCATCAACAATGACGACCCAGCATATCCCGTGGCTCACCACAGCGGGAAAGCAGAGGAACTCACCTACTTTGTATTGGACAGTGTAGCAGCAAACCCCAGGGGAGGGAATAGACAACAACAATTGAGGCGACTCGAATCAAAATATATCATACAGCTCAATAGCAAGATCCCATTTGGCCTCAATGCTGACGAGGCACTGAGTGTACACCTTTAATACGGCACTCAGAAATGCGCATGACATCTTCTCCCACGTTTTCATGTAAAATACCTATTCCACTGAGAACATCTAGTTTCACCATCTAGGACTCGGTCCTTTTTTAAACCACATAGTGCACTTTCATTTAAGTATTATTCCTTTGAAACCACCCCTTTTTCACACACTTTTAACCACTACCCATCAGAACAACCCAGAACTCAAACTAACGTTGCAAGCCACTTTAAAAATTATGGTTCCTTTAAAACGATAATAGCTGCTCCCTTACATGACAGTCGGTACTAGAAACAGTCACAGGGAGAATGTAAAGAGAGGCAAGCAGGGACTTCTCCTACGAGACACAGGTTCAATGCCCACTTGGGCGGAACCCCTTGCCCCCGTATGGCTACCCCCTTTCACGCACTTGTATTTATCCCAGCCATCGGGTCTCACGACATTAACCGTGTCACACAAAAATAATTTCCACTCACTTGAGTAAATCACCGCTCTTCGTACTCACAACAGCCAGACACAGCGGCCCCTTAAATGTTTTCGTGACATTAACCCGAGATAACACAGCGCTTTCTATCCTGGAGAAAATCTTTCCCTTTTGACCTTCCCTTCACACAGTAAGATTACCGACTTCATCATGACATACCTGCCTCTAATTTAGCCTGCCCTGAACTTACTTGTAGAATACACTCAGACAGAGATGCGACGCACTCACGTCTGATCTTGAACAGGCTTCATGCGGTTACAGATTGCAGAGCAGCTGGGGTTTTATACACGTAGTAAAGGAACTCTTCCATGTCTAAAGCAGCACGTAACAGGCAGCAGCTATTGGTGCTACATAAGGTCACATTTCACAAACCAAACAGCTACAAATCGCAATTAACAGTAATTTGTACACACTATCATTATTTACTAATTGTAAAGATGTATTTACATGATTTTGAATTAATTTTTTGCCTTATGTGGAACAATGACTTGCATGTTTTGCGCGCATCCAACTTTTCTATGTTTACAGTCACATGGTCACCTATGACACTGGGTTGTTCTATCACATGTCAAATATGCACTAGTATAAATGATGCTCACTAACATGGTGCAAGCAGATGTAGTGAACAAGGTGGACTTGTCCGCCGAAACGCGTCTGATCGTCTATATTGGTGAATAAAAACCTTTGATCTTCATCCACGGAGTCGGTGCCTGTTCTTTTCAAAGCCAAGCCAGGATTGGGAATATATATATGTATATATATATATATATATATATATAGAAATATATAAAATCGTTATTTAAATTTCAAACAAAACCACATTCACTGGATGATGTCATCAGTGATGTCATTTGAGATGTCATCAGTGATTTCATCAGTGATGTCACCGACCATGTCATGAATGATGTAGTATGTGACATCATCAGCAGTGCATTGCGGGCATGCAAGTTATAGTTAGCACAGCTAACTATACCGGAGGAATTTATCTGGTTTTGTACGAGTGAAATGTCCAGCTAACTAGAACACTCATAAAACCTATGTTTTTTTCAGGAAATTTGAAAGGTTTTTTAAATGCTAATTCCGAACTATAACGTCTCTGAAACTTATGGTTTTCTTCAGTGAATTTCAAAGGTTTTATAAATGCTAATTTCCAACTATACCGTCTCTGAAACCTATGCTAATTTTTAAGTGCAAGCTACACCTATTTTTTTGGTACTGAATTTCTACAGTTTTTTAACTGTTTATTTATAAATATTTTATTTATTAAACAACATATATTTTTCTGAAAATTGCAACAACAAAATAAAAGACATTTAAAACTGGAATATTTTAATTTTTTTTTTTTTTTGTATTTTAAAATATTTATATAATTTTCTTTTTTTCTTTTTTTCCAAATTTTTGGGGGGAGTTGCGCACACAAAGCGTACCTACTGCAGCGGGTCCACGTATTCTAGCTGTCATTTTGAAAAAGTCATGAATGATCCGCGTATGGTGAGCGACGAGTGCGTGGTTTTTTTCAGTTATGTCATATACGTACAATGTTACGTGCTGTGCGTGACCGATATGCGACTGGTCCGCGACTCCTGCTCCCGTACATTCACGACACATGCGTATTACGGTACGCGATGCTTGCGCCGTGGCTGGCCCCACGTGATGTGCTGGGGCGCACTGGGTGCGCGACTCCTGTGAAGTTTTTTATGTTCTAAAATGATATATACGTGTCTTTAATGTCCATATTAGGGCAAAAGATTATCTAAGGTATTCATAAAAATAATATATTTCTACTTGTAATAAACATATATTATTTTTGAATATATTTTCGCGAAGTCGCGTCGGGTGCGCGTTTCATGAGCACATGGTGGGCGGATCCCATGTGACCTAAAAAAAAATGATGAATTGGTTCATAACATTTCCCACTGTAACTATTGAAGGACCCACCCATTTAAATGTTTCTGTTTGGAGCAGTTCATGAGAGACATCTCTTCTTCTTCCAGAGCTGTTTTGGGATTTGTTTGGGGTTTTAAAAAAATTGCATTGGAGAAATGGAATCTGGTTTGCAAGCTCCTCATCATTCTTCAGATGAAGATATCTTTGAGGAAGATCCACTCAAGCAGAGGCCTGAATCAGTGGTATGGAAATGTTTCACCTTTCCTGCCAGAGAAGATAAGGTCAACGCAAGAAAAGTCACATTCTTGCTGTGCAACAGGGTCCTGTCGCGAGGCAGTGACAAGAAATACTCCTGTGGAACAGCGAGTATGTATAAACATCTGCGGACCATTCACCTGAAGAATCTGGCACGAGAAGAAATGAGGCGTGCAGCAAAAATTCCTCCACAAGGCATTGCTAGCACCTCCGGAGCATCCACTTCAGCACCACCAGTAGACATTCGCCCAGAATTTGCTTTTCTGCAGCAGCACTGCACTAAGTGCAAAACCATCATCTGTGTATGGTGAACAGTAAGTGGACGCTATTTCTGCAGCTCAACGGAACCACGAATGCAAATTGTTTTCTTTTTTTGTTTTTGGAATGATGTTGAATTCCAAAAGCTAACTGTTTACTTAGTTCCTTTTTTATTCAATTTTTAAAAAACACCCCAAAAAGTACAAAATTGTTAAAAAAACTACAAGAAAAATATAAAACAAAAAACAGAAGAAAAAAAAAGTTCAGAACTACCTTATCTGGTTTTAAAAAAACTATAATTGCATGGTAATGTCTGAAAGTTTGGTTGAATGTATGTGTAGAGCATGATTGACTGAAAGAATGCATTAGTACTGTATGGTGAATTTATAGGGGCAGATCTATGAGGAAGTGCTGCAGGGCTACACTGCAAGCCCTTTAGCTGCACCGCAAGTGGCACTTCTGAAGCACAGGGATGTGACATATTTACATGACTATGTCGCGATTCTGTGCTCCCTCTGCACTAGCACACAAACTGCAGCCATGCAGTGACGCAGGCACCCTTGCACTATGGTGCAAGGATATCTGTGTCGTGGGGAGATTGTTTTTGTGCAGGAAGGGACTACTTTCTGCACAAAAACAATCACTAAAGGCATTTTCCTCCTTCAATGTGTGCTGTGGAATGCAGCATGCATTGAAAGAGGGAAAAAAGAGGAGAAATGAAAATACTTCTCCTTGTTGTGCCCCGCTACACCACCTCTAGGGTGGTGCACCATTCACACGTATCTACAGATTTACACTTTCTCGAAAGTCTTGAGATGTGTTATTCCATGGGTGTTGTGTGGGAACAGACTCAGCAACACCCATGGAACGTCCCTTCAACGCAAAGTGCTGCGTTTGAATGGGTCGTATTTTCAATGAGAGGAAAAGCCACGACGTACTGGTGGCGCAGGAGGCTTGTAAATATGCCCCATAAGTGCTTAGGTATTGGCAGAGTGATACAATAAGAACATAGTGCTGGATGGCTGATTGACAAACTGCATGAGACTGACAGGAGGTATCCTAGGCTGCACGAGTACTACTTCAGTATTTAGTGGAGTGTATCAATAGTATGTATCCGCTTAGAGGTTTGTAGGGATTGTGTGCAGAATATTGTACGTGTACTTGTGTTGGTGCCTTGGTCATTCTATAAGAACATCACTAGTAACTAGAATGATGACAGAGCTGCAAACAGAGTGCTCAGTTAATTTATAAGTGCTTAGGTATTGTCTCCATGCCAGAGTCATTCTGCAAGTGCATAGACAGTGACTGGGTTCCTAGAGTGCTAGTAGTTGACAGCAGGAAAAGTTTATAAGCACTTTTGTTTCAACAGAGTGATTAGATAAGGACATGCTTCTGTCAGGATGATTGTAGAAGTGGACAGAGCTGCTTCAGAGCCATAAAACAGGTCAGAAGAGCTGCTTTAGAGCCAGAGACCCAGGACAGCAGAGCTGCTGTAGAGCCAGAGAACTAGGTCAGCAGGGCCATTGTAGAGCCAGAGAACCAGGTCAGCAGAGCTGCTCTAGAGCCTAAGAAGCAGGTCAGCAGAGCTGTTCTAGAACCAGAGACCCAGGTCAGCAGAGCTGCTCTAGAGCCAGGGACCCAGGTCAGCAGAGCTGCTCTAGATGCCGAAAACCAGGTCAGCAGAGCTGCTGTAAAGCCAGGGAACCCAGGTCAGCAGAACTGCTTTAGAGCCAGAGAACCAGGTCAGCAGAGGTCTTTAGAGGGAGAGAACCAGGTCAGCAGAGCTGCTTTAGAGCCAGAGAACCAGGTCAGCAGAGCAGCTATAGAGGCAGAGAACCAGGTCAGCAGAGCTGCTTTAGATGGAGATAACCAGGTCAGCAGAGGTGCTTTAGAGGGAGAGAACCAGGTCAGCAGTGCTGCTTTAGAGCCAGAGAACCAGGTCATCAGAGCTGCTTTAGAGGAAGAGAACCAGGTCAGCAGAGCTGCTGTAGAGCCAAAGAGCCAGGTTAGCAGAGCCATTGTAGAGCCAGAGAACCAGGTCAGCAGAGCTGCTCCAGAGCCTAGGAAGCAGGTCAGCAGATCTGCTTTAGAGGAAGAGAACCAGGTCAGCAGAGCTGCTTTAGAGCCAGAGAACCAGGTCAGCAGAGCTGCTTTAGAGCCATAGAACCAGGCCAGCAGAGCTACTCTAGAGACAGAAAACCAGATCAGCAGAGCTGATTTAAAGGGAGAGATCCAGGTAATCAGAGCTGCTCTAGAGCCAGAGAACCAGGTCAGCAGAGCTGCTTTAGAGCCATAGAACCAGGTCAGCAGAGCTGCTTTAGAGCCAGCGAACCAGGTCAGCAGAGCTGCTCTAGAGCCTAAGAACCAGGTCAGCAGAGCTGCTCTAGAGCCAGAGAACCAGGTCAGCAGAGCTGCTGTAGAGCCAGAGAAACTAGGTCAGTAGAGCTGCTTTAGAGCGAAAGAACCAGGTCAGCAGAGCTGCTTTAGAGGGAGAGAACCAGGTCAGCAGAGCTACTTTAGAGTCAAGGGACCAGGTCAGCAGAGCTGCTCTAGAGCCTAAGAACCAGGTCAGCAGAGCTGCTTTAGAGCCAGAGAACCAGGTCAGCAGAGCAGCTCTAGAGGCAGAGAACCAGGTCAGCAGAGCTGCTTTAGATGGAGATAACCAGGTCAGCAGAGGTGCTTTAGAGGGAGAGAACCAGGTCAGCAGTGCTGCTTTAGAGCCAGAGAACCAGGTCAGCAGAGCTGCTCCAGAGCCAGAGAAACCAGGTCATCAGAGCTGCTTTAGAGGAAGAGAACCAGGTCAGCAGAGCTGCTGTAGAGCCAAAGAGCCAGGTTAGCAGAGCCATTGTAGAGCCAGAGAACCAGGTCAGCAGAGCTGCTCCAGAGCCTAGGAAGCAGGTCAGCAGATCTGCTTTAGAGGAAGAGAACCAGGTCAGCAGAGCTGCTCCAGAGCCAGAGAAACCAGGTCATCAGAGCTGCTTTAGAGGAAGAGAACCAGGTCAGCAGAGCTGCTGTAGAGCCAAAGAGCCAGGTTAGCAGAGCCATTGTAGAGCCAGAGAACCAGGTCAGCAGAGCTGCTCCAGAGTCTAGGAAGCAGGTCAGCAGATCTGCTTTAGAGGAAGAGAACCAGGTCAGCAGAGCTGCTTTAGAGCCAGAGAACCAGGTCAGCAGAGCTGCTTTAGAGCCAAAGAACCAGGCCAGCAGAGCTACTCTAGAGACAGAAAACCAGATCAGCAGAGCTGATTTAAAGGGAGAGATCCAGGTAATCAGAGCTGCTCTAGAGCCAGAGAACCAGGTCAGCAGAGCTGCTTTAGAGCCATAGAACCAGGTCAGCAGAGCTGCTTTAGAGCCAGCGAACCAGGTCAGCAGAGCTGCTCTAGAGCCTAAGAACCAGGTCAGCAGAGCTGCTCTAGAGCCAGAGAACCAGGTCAGCAGAGCTGCTGTAGAGCCAGAGAAACCAGGTCAGTAGAGCTGCTTTAGAGCGAAAGAACCAGGTCAGCAGAGCTGCTTTAGAGGGAGAGAACCAGGTCAGCAGAGCTACTTTAGAGTCAAGGGACCAGGTCAGCAGAGCTGCTCTAGAGCCTAAGAACAGGTCAGCAGAGCTGCTCTAGAGCCAGAGAACCAGGTCAGCAGAGCTGCTGTAGAGCCAGAGAAACCAGGTCAGTAGAGCTGCTTTAGAGCGAAAGAACCAGGTCAGCAGAGCTGCTTTAGAGGGAGAGAACCAGGCCAGCAGAGTTACTTTAGAGCCAAGGGACCAGGTCAGCAGAGCTGCTCTAGAGCCAGAGAACCAGGTCAGCAGAACTGCTTTAGAGCCACAGAACCGGGTCAGCAGAGCTGCTTTAGAGCCAGAGAACCAGGTCAGCAGAGCTATTGTAGAGCCATAAAAAGGTCAGCAGAGCTATTGTAGAGCCAAAAAAAGGTCAGCAGAGCTGCTCTAGAGCCTAAGATCTAGGTCAGCAGAGCTGCTCTAGAGCCAGAGAGACCAGGTCAGCAGAGCTGCTCTAGAGGGAGAGAACCAGGTCAGCAGAGCTGCTTTAGCGCCAGAGAACCAGGCCAGCAGAGCTGCTTTAGAGCCAGAGAACCAGGTCAGCAGAGCTGCTTTAGAGCCAGAGTACCAGGTCAGCAAAGATACTCTAGAGCCTAAGAACCAGGTCAGCAGAGCTGCTTAAGAGCCAGAGAACCAGATCAGCAGAGCTGCTGTAGAGCCAGAGAAACCAGGTCAGTAGAGCTGCTTTAGAGGGAGAGAACCGAGTCAGCAGAGCTGCTTTAGAGCCAGAGTACCAGGTCAGCAGAGCTGCTCTAGCTGACACTGACTGACTGACACTGACTGACTGACATTAACTGACACTGGTTGACTGACACTGACTGACAATGACTGACTGACACTCACTTTGATTGACTGACACTGATTGACTGTCACTGACTGACACTGATTCACTGGCACTGACTGACTGACACTGACACTGACTGACTACTCTACTCACTCTCTACAACTTACTCTCTACTACTCACTCTCTACTACTACTCTCTACTACTCACTCTCTACCATTCTCTAGTATTCACTATCTACTACTCACTCTCTACTTCTCTCTCTCTACTACTCACTCTCTACTACTCACTCTCTACTACTCACACGCTACTACTCACTCTCTACTACGCAGTCTCTACTTCTCACTCTCTACTACTCTCCACTATTAGTCTCCACTACTCACTCTCTACGACTCTACTACTCTCTACCACTCACTCTCTACTATTCTCTCTACTACTCACTACTACTCGCTCTCCGCTACTCTCTACTACTCACTCTCCACTACTCCCTCTCTACTACTCACTCTCTATTAATCACTGTCTAATACTCTACTACTCTCTACTACTCTCTCTACTAATCACTCTCTACTACTCACTCTCTACTACTCTACTACTCTCTCTACTATTCACTCTACTACTTCTACTACTTTCTACCACTCACTCTCTACTACTCACGCTCTACTGCTTACTCTCTACAACTCACTCTCTACTATTCTCTCCCTACTACTCACTCTCTTCTACTCTCTACTACTCACTCTCTGCTACTCACACTAATACTCACTCTCTACTACTCACTCTACTACTCTCTTCTACTCACTCTACTACTCACTCTCTACTACTCACTCTCTACTACTCACTCTCTACTACTCACTCTCTACTACTCACTCTCTACTACTCTATACTATTCACTCTCTACTACTCACTCTACTGCTCCCTACTTCTCACTCTCTACCATTCTCTAGTATTCACTCTCTACTACTCACTCTCTACTTCTCTCTCTCTATTACTCACTCTCTACTACTCACTCGCTACTACTCTCTACTACTTACTCTCTACTACTCACTCACTACTACTCTCTACTACTCTCTACTATTACTCTCCACTACTCACTCTCTACTACTCTCTACCACTCACTCTCGACTACTCTACTACTCACTCTCTACTACGCTCTACTACTCACTCTCTACTACTCACTCTCTACTACTCACTCTCTACTATTCTCTCTACTACTCGCTCTCTACTGCTCTCTACTACTCACTTTCCACTACTCACTCTCTAATACTCACTCTCTACTACTCTCTACTACTCACTCTCTATTAATCACTGTCTAATACTCTACTACTCTCTCTACTACTCACTCTCTACTACTCACTCTCTACTACTCTCTCTTCTATTCACTCTACTACTTTCTACTACTCTCTACCACTCACTCTCTACTACTCTCTACCACTCACTCTCTACTACTCTCTACCACTCACTCTCTTCTACTTACTCTCTACTACTCACTCTCTACTACTCACTCTCTACTACTCTATACTATTCACTCTCTACTACTCCTCTCTACTACTCACTCGCTACTACTCTCTACTACTTACTCTACTACTCTCTACTACTTACTCTACTACTCTCTAATACTCACTCTGTACTATTCTCTACTACTCACTCTCTACCACGCACTCTCTACTACTCACTCTCTACTCTCTATTAATCACTCTACACCTCTCTCTCTACTACTCTCTACCTCTACACCTCTACCTCTACACCTCTACACCTCTACCTCTACACCCCAACCTCTACACCTCTAGCCTCTCTACCTCTCTCTACACGCACACATATATATATATATATATATATATATATATATATATATGCATATATATGCATTTATATATATGTATGTGTATATATATATATATATATATACATAAACATAAATATAATCTGCATATCTATATAAATACAAATATAAATGCATGCATACATATATGCATACATATGCATGTTATGTACATGAAAGTTTGAAAAACACTAATAAAAGCAAAGCTAAAAAGCCACCTAATTAGAAACAGAATTGCTTTAACTTAAGCGAGGGTGAGACCAATTTCATTTTCAATGCTTGTTTACTTTGGTTCCATCAAGAGGGCATTCAGATGTGTCACACATTTGCCATAAATAGAATGCTATCACTCTAGTTGCTCATTAGATCACTGTAGTAAAGCTACTGCTCACCAGGGAAGTCTGCTGCTGGTATTCAAAGTGCATGTTTGAGTCTGCATGTTAGAATTTTTTAATGAAATAGAAGAGAATTTGAGAAGTCAAAATGTGCCCTAATTTTTCTTTCTGCAGCACTAATCATAATTTCTATGGCAAAATGAAGCCCCTCATTTTTTTCCTTTGCAAATTAAATGTTTTAAGTGTTACCACTTTATTCCAATCAAGATGGCTTCAGGTGTTCTATACTTTTGTCATAAGTAAGGCTGTTAGCGCTCTAGTTGTTCTTTAGAACACACTGGGACATTCTGTCACTGGGCTATACTTGGGCTACATCTGGGTGATATTTGTGCTACATTTGGGCTCTTTTGTCTCTAGGGGCCATCTTGGGAGTCTTATTTGTTATGAAGTTTCCTAATTTCCTAATTTACTACAGTCTCCTCAGTAGGAAATACTTTCAGTGTTTTACATTGGTTCCATCAAGAAGGCATTAAGATGTGTCACACATTTGCCATAAATTCTGAATGTTAGCACTCTAGTTGCTCATTAGATCACTGTAGTAAAGCTACTGCTCACCAGGGAAGTCTGCTGCTGGTATTGAAAGTACTTGTTTCAGTCTGCATGTCAGACTTTTTTTTAATGAAATAGAAGAGGATTTGAGAAGTCACTCAAAATGTGTCCTAATTTTTCTTTCTGCAGCACTAATCATACGTTCTATGGCAAAATGAACCCCCTCTTGTTGTTCCTTTTTAAATTAAATGTTTTAAGAGTTAACACTTTATACCAATCAAGATGGCTTTAGGTGTGCTATACTTTTGGCATAAGTCATAAGGCTGTTAGCATGCTAGTTGTTCTTTAGAACACAAAGGAATCAACTGACAGTCTCTGCCCTTGTTGGATGTACATGTTTTACTGAGAATGTCAGACTTCATTCTCACATGACTGAGAACGATAATGTGAATTTACAGAAAATATGCTCTCAGTTTAGCTTATAGATCACCTTCCAAACCTCTGTGGGAAAAGCATGAGAAAATAGTTTTCTCTCAAACATGATTCATGATATCCCAGCAGAAGGCTTTTTTACATGGTAAAATCACCATAGAACACACCACAATTCCTAAAATGAGTATGGTACCATCAACAAATGATTTATAATGTAACTAAAGTCCTAAAACCTTCTTTTAACTGCAATGCTTTTTAATGAGGTGCTATCATGTATATTGGTCCCAAGATGGCTGTCAACACTTCTTGGATGAAGTGCTGACAGGCAATCAGATCTCACGATGAGATGTGTCATTAAGCTCCGCCCAGATATATGTATATTTTTCCTTTAATATCTAAAAAACTACTGAACAGACTTACAACATTTAACCAAAAGGCACGAGTGTGAACCAAGGACTACCTCTTTGCCAAATTTGGTGTATTTCCGTTCAGCAGTTCGGGCTGTAGCTGTGATTAAAGGTTCCTATGGACAATTGCATGGGGAAAACATGTTTGGGCCCCCCCTTTTTCTCAGCCCCCACTTGACGAATCACCCCCGAACTTTCAGGATAGGAGCAGACCGGAGCGCCCCACAAGTTTTGATCATTTGGCGAAGATTCGTCAATCGGTGCCAAAGTTATTGCAAATAGAATGTTGCGGATTGCCTATGAAAAATAGGTCCTAACTATAACTACCTACTGGTGACAGCCAGTAGGATATATATATATATATATATATATATATATAAATGTCAACTTTGCCTAGCAGCCGCCAGGCACCGCTTTCCTCGAGCCTCTTTATGAGGGCGGTCCGTGTGTAGGTAGCGAGCCCATATATTAGTTCAAACTCCCAACTCCCTTCTCGGTAAGGAAACACACGGACAGCTTCTTGCTGGAGACGCGTTTTATTGCAGATTCAGGCAAAAACCTCGACGCGTTTCAGGAGTTCACCTCCCTTTCTCACGAGTAACAGTGCCAACAAGGCTTTTCAGGGGTAAAAACCAACGTTTTAATGGAATTCCAAATGGTAATGAAAGGAAGAGAAGAATACAACAGGCAACCCTTTCGAGGTCGAGGAAGAGGAAACAGAGGATGGCCATGTTACCGCGGCTCTGAGCACCCACATTGAGGCGAATGGGGGGCTGGCTTCTCGTCAGGCAGGATTCCGCCCCAGGCACTCAACAGAATCGGTCGTAGTCGCCGTCCTAGACAACCTCAGAAAGGGCATGGATGACAACAACCACCAGGCACTGGTCCTCCTCGATCTTTCCGCCGCCTTTGACACGGTGGACCATACCATCCTACTCACCCGTGTCAAGGCGGCTGGCATCGGGGGATCAGCCCTTGTCTGGCTCTCCTCCTTTCTGAGGGACCGCACCCAGGCGGTCCGTCTAGGCGACTTCACCTCCACTCCCCTCCCTGTCACTTGTGGTGTTCCCCAGGGTTCCTCTCTCTCCCCTCTTCTCTTTAACCTTTATATCTTTCCTCTCATCTTTGCTCTCCAGCAGTTGGAGGTCACCGTCTTTAACTACGCGGATGACCTCCAGCTCATCTTTGATCTGTCCCCCTCTTCTCTCTCGGTCTCCAATTTCCAGTCTACTATGACATTCATCAGGGACTGGATGAATCACAACCACCTTAAACTGAACCCTGATAAAACTGAGCTGGTTCTCACTGGTGGTTCGTCCAGTCCCTGGAACTCTCTTTTCTGGCCCCCCTCTCTTGGCCCTGCACCCTCCCCCTCCACCACTGTCAAAACACTGGGTGTAAAAATGAACAATCAGCTCACTCTTCACTCTCACATCAGCTCCGTGGTCTCCTCCTGTTTCCTCACTCTTCGAACTATCCGCTCTGTCTCCCGCTTCTTCACCCCTCAGGCCCTCAAGACCATCATGGCCGCCCTGGTAATCTCGCGTTTGGACTACGCCAACGCTCTTTTCCATGGCATCCCTGCCTATAGTTTGCGTAGACTCCAAGCCATCCAGAACCAGGCGGCCAGACTGATATTTGGCCTCCCACGTTATCACCACTCCACCCCCCTCCTAAAGAAACTCCACTGGCTCCCCGTGAAACAACGTTCCCTCTTCAAAATCGGGTGCATGGTTTTCCAGGCCCGTCAGGGCACTGCCCCTGCTTTCATCACTTCACTTATCAAACCCTACGTCCCCGCAAGAAATCTCCGGTCCTCCTCCAAGTCCCTTCTCCTGATCCCCCGTTTCTCGCGCAAAAAATGGGGTGGATCCAATTTCTCTACTCTGGCCCCTTCCTTTTGGAACTCTCTCCCTGATAACCTCCGCTCCGCAACTCAGTACCTTTCTTTCCGTGGAGATTTGAAAACTTTCCTATTTAGCCAGGCTTTCCCCGCCTAAATTTTCTCCCCGGTCTTCCTTCCCCTCAGCCACTGAACCTTCAGCGCCAAGAAACCGCAAGGTGTATGCTGCGCTTTACAAGCATTTTAAATTAGAATTAAATTAGGAGGCAGAGGCAAAAACACCTCAGCTATGGGAGATCTAGGAAGCCCCGTGGGACGTCGGACAAGGGGCCAACTCAAGGCGAAATAATGGAGAGACGGACGGTCATCAACCTATCGCAGAGAACACTTACCACAGATGAGGTAGAACTTTTATCTTTGGGTTTAAGTTTTTGTCCTTCTAGTTCCTTTAATTTTACACAAAGCCGTATCGATTTATTTCTCTTTGTAAGAAAATTGAGAGTAAGAAAGTGGTTTGCAAACAAAGTAACTGACACATTTAAAACAGCAAGTCAAAAACCACATAAAATGAGTATGGCGGAAGCTGAACTAGCACATTCACTAAGGGTTCTAGCAGAGGAGGTAGAGGATACTAGTTATCCCTATGATAAATTCAGGAAGGAGAACATACCATTAGATATGAGCTCTAAGAGCAGCTTCAAACCTAAATCCACTTTCCTCCCCCAGCTAAAAAATGAAGTAATTGACATTTTCGAAAAGGGCATGAAGAAAGAATTGCAAAATATCTCTAAGCAAAGACACAAATGTTGGAATAACATCAATAGTGGGCAACGTAAAGCTTTACTAAATTTGAAGAATGATCACAGCATAGTGATTAAAAAATCAGATAAAGGAGGAAATGTAGTAGTGCAGTCTAAGTCAGACTATGTGAAGGAAGGTTTGAGACAGTTGGCAGATCAGACGAAGTACTGCAGAAGTAACCACATGGAGTACGAGGCATCACTCAAATTATTCCATACGTTGCTCCAGGAATGGAAGGGGAATGGACTGATTGAAACAGATGAATTTAGGTTCCTAGAATGCAAGTTCCCTAGGATGCCAGCTTTATATCTTCTTCCGAAGATTCATAAGGATCGAAACCACCCCCCTGGGAGACCAATAGTCTCGTCAATTGGAAGCTGTTTGGAGAACGCTTCGCAATATGTGGACTTTTTTCTGCAGTGTTGGGTACAAGATCTGCCATCCTACATAAAAGACTCGGGAGAATTTCTTAAGTTCATCGAGTCATTACAATGGGATGAAAGTTACTCATTACTGTCATTGGATGTAGTGGGGTTATATACATGCATTCCCCACACGCTAGGTCTGACAGCCTGCAGACATTTTCTTTCTAGGAGATCAATCTCCTACTTTCATCACACTCGAATGCTCCTCAAGATAATGGAATTGTGTCTGACCCAAAACTACTTCCTCTTTGATTCTAAAATCTACAGGCAAGTCCTCGGAACATCTATGGGGACTTGCTTTGCTCCTAGCTTTGCTGGGCTGTTTATGGGGCATTGGGAGGAGGAAGTAGTGTACAGGTCATCATGGTATAAAGAAAAGGTCATCAAATGGGTCAGATACATTGATGACATTTTTATTGTATGGTCAGGCTCAGAGATGGAAGCTAACAACTTTATAGAAGAGCTCAACTGTAATGCATTCAATCTGAAATTCACGAGCCAATGGTCCAAGAATAGCCTAGACTTCCTTGATCTGAAAATAAATGTTGAGAATAACAAACTGGAAAGTTCCCTCCACAGAAAAGAGACAGCAGGCAACAGCCTGCTACATGCCAGAAGCTGTCATCAAAGCTCGTTGGTACAAAGCATACCAATAGGAGAACTCCTTAGAGCAAAACGAAATTGCAGCACTGCTGAGAATTTTAAAAATGAAGAAAGTGTGATGATTGAAAGATTTAGAGCTAGAGGATATACCGAGAAAACAATCACCAGAGCCAGAAAAGTTGTGGCAGAAAGAAGCAGAGTGTCTCTGTTAATTGGCAAAGACAAAAAGGAGGAGGACAGCGGAAATAACAAAACACGTTTCATCACCACTTATAGCAATCAAGCTTTTATGATCAAACGTAGCCTAAAAAAATTGTGGCCGATTTTGCAGACTGATCCGGAAATTGCGGAATATGTGGAGCCTTATCCTCAAATAACTTTAAAAAAAACACAATCACTGAAGGACGCATTGTGCAGTGCTATCACAACAGGGAAAGAAAAAGTAAAAGGAATACAGGGATTTTTTCCATGCAGGAGTTGTAAAGCCTGCAAAAACAGTAAGAACTGCAAAGAGGCTAGACTTTCCCCGAACATGGAACCCTTTGTGATACAAGAACATACTTCGTGCAATACGGAGTTCGCCGTATATGCTTTATTTTGCCCATGTGATAAGGCCTACATAGGCAGTACAAAACACAAAGCCAAAATTAGAATTTTGGAACATTTAAGGGCCATAAAAAACTGTGACAAAGCTTATCCAATGGCGAGGCATTTCCAGGAAGAACATCATCAGAACCCAAACTTATTGAGATTTTGTGTGCTGGACATGATCAAACATGATGACAGAGGGGGCAACAAAATACAAAGACTCCGCAGATTGGAGTCCAGGCTGATTATTAAATACCAAACGACAGCGCCAATTGGACATAACCATGATGAGGAATTAGAAACCCATCTAGGCTAAAGCATAGAGTTATTGTCACATTGGAATATATTTGACCTGGAACATTTGGGAGAAAATATTAAAAGGGGTCGGAAGTGTAAAGGGATGAGAAATAACTAATTCTAACTTACATTCTGAGAGAGAACGAATGACAATTTATCCAACAAAGGTCTGAGAGAATATATGTATTTGAGCCAATTCACAGCATAACCACAACATAAGAACCACTTTAAGAAAGAGAACCTAGAAGTTTTAATGCGTAGAAAGTCTGTATCCCTTGGATGATTGAAACATTTTATTCATTCGTTTTTCACAGGGTGTTAGAGGATTACTTTATAAGGGGTTAATGTATATTATTTCTGTTTTAACAGAGATACGTATGAAATGAAGAAGAGGAAGAAATGAAGGAGAAGTATCAGCCTGAAACGTAGATGGACAAATATAAATACATAATGTGACATTAAAAACACAAGCCCACTTGGGCAAAACACTATTGGGAAGGACTTCCAAGGACAAAAGTATCAATATGCCTAGCATGTATGAATCACAGCCCTATGGTAAAATTTAGATCAATAATAATTTACCCCGAAGTAGATTGAATAGTCTAAAGCATTTTGAAAATGACATGGTAGACGGACGAGCAATAGTCGAGGGTTTTGAGATTAATTCGGTCAGGAACCGATTGAAAAGCATGGAAATGGCGTTTTATTTAAGTGTCACAAAGTAAGGAGAAATTATTAAAAATGTATGGCTGTATAAATGAATTTAATCATAAAAGCTTCCTCTAATTATCAACATCACGGTTTGGTAGCAGCGGGAGTCTGCTTTCTATGTTTATGTTTTCACTGAATCACATGTCTGTTTAAAAAAGTATTGGAATCACTAACACTGTTACTCGTGAGAAAGGGAGGTGAACTCCTGAAACGCGTCGAGTTTTTTGCCTGAATCTGCAATAAAACGCGTCTCCAGCAAGAAGCTGTCCGTGTGTTTCCTTACCGAGAAGGGAGTTGGGAGTTTGAACTAATATATATATATATATATATATATATATATATATATATATATATATATATATATACGCGGTATGTAGCGCCAACAGCCAATATCTGTAACAGACGAGACGAGACCCAATTCTTGGTGTTTTCTCAGAAATTTATTTTGCCCAACACCAGTTTGCCACGACGCGTTTCGGCTCTCGAAGAGCCTTGATCACATGACACACATATATATATATATATATATATATATATATACACATATATAGGTTCCTTGAAACAAGGAAAACACCGCACTGCAGCAAGGTATATTCTTTCAAAGATTTATTATGTGCAAATGAACACCATAGACCACCACCAACGCGTTTCAACTGAATCTCAGTCTTGCTCACGGTATGTGAGTCCTTCATCACTTTCCTATTTTGAAAGATTCCCATACATGCCAATTAGGAGGCATTATGGGATACACAGTTCCAAATAATTGTTACTAATTTTCAAAATAAAATGAAAAGAGTGATTATTTACACGTGTAGCTGCTTTGAATTCAAATCAAAATGAATGCCCCACTGATTCCATCTCAATTAGCATTGTTACATTTTATACAATGTTTCAAACTTTATCGACAATATATGAAACAATTTCTTTAGTGGCGATCTGTATTAGTGCTTCAAAGGCAATTGTATTGTCACAATCTTTGTTCGCAATTGCATTGTGATTTATTCACTACATTCTCTTCAATCCACAAGTTCAAACAATATTTTGATATTCTTAACAATACGGAGGCAAAATTCCAATTTACTTATGAAATCAACCAGGAAAGAGTAGTTTTCTTGGATACTGAAATGTATGTTAAGGAAGGAAAACTACATACAACTTTCATCGGGAAAAAACAGCCACTAACGCTGTTTTACATGCACAGAGCTTCCATCAAAACTCACTGCTTCAGATTATTCCTTGGGGGAATTTTTGTGCATAAAAAGAATTGGTTCAGAGGATAAGGAGTGGCAAAAACAGAGATCAGGCAGCAAAAATATTCAGATTCAGGGGATATAGAGAAGAAACGATAACAAGATGCCAAAGAAGAGCTGAATCCAAAAAAAGAGATGAAATAGGTTGACATTTTACCCATGCAAACCCATTGAAATTCAGCCGTTATAGTTACACTTAGGTTAAGAAACTAAAATTTGCGGCCTAAACTTACTTAACAGCACGAGTTATAGCTTCTTCAGACAAGTATAAATGTAAGTGTAACTACAACTGCTGAATTTCTAATGTTGTGTGGGGGGAAAACGTCAACCTAACCATAACGTCCCTCTAACCTTTGTTTCCTTCAGTGAATTTCTATGTAAAGTAAAGTAATATATAATTACTGTATGTTAATACAACCACCGCTGCACACGGTCGATTGTACTTTGGAAGACAAAGTGCAAATACATAAAAAACAATATAGACTGTGCAGCCTAGAATTGGGCAAATTTAATTTAGGATTCATATATCAGATTGTATTAGAATAGTCACCATGTCTAAATTGTATAGAAACATCAGCAACAAACATCTTGTTTCAAAATGAAATATAAAAGGAGTGCAGGGCAGTGCTAGCACACAGGCTGCACATCAGGAACATCAAAAGTGACTCTGCTTTTAGGGTCACACTCAATCTATTGCTCATCATGACTAGAGGTAACAGTTCAGTCAGTTAATTTGCATGGAGGAAAAAATCTTTGATGATTCCACACAGACAACAAGAAAAGATCAGAATGTTTCCCACATTTACCCAAAAAGATTGTTCAAAGAGGCCTAACCCACTTGGGCATAAACTCTTGAATCAGAATACATACGATTATGTATGAAGAATGCATGTATCAATCGCCATGTAGTAGCTTTACATATCTCTGAAATAGATGCAATTGTTAACAAAGCCCTGGTTGATGCTTTTCCCTTGGCTAAATGAGCTTTAGGTTTACTAGGGAGGGATTTATTTGCCAACTGGTAACAGAACGTGATGGAAATACCAATCCACTTGGAAAGGGACTGCTTAGACGTGGAGAGATCAGTTCTAAGAGGCCAATAGTTTACAAACAGATGGTCAGTTTATCTGATTTCTTGTTTTGTCTCTGTAATATGTTAGCACCCTTTTAACCTCCAGAGAATTAAGTTCTCTTTCCTCTGGATTTGATGATATTGGGAAGAAGGCAGGCAAAGAAATCCAACACTACTTTTCAGGAGAAAGGCAAAGTGGGTTCAAATTACAACTCTGTTTTTCTGAAAAGCTGTATAAGACTCCTTTGAACATAAGGCTTGAATTTTGCGGACTCTACATACAGAGGTAAAAGCAACATAGAAGGCTGTATTCCATGATAAATGGTGTAGAGCTGCCTTGTGTATTGGCTCTAAGGGTGGACCCATAACTTTGAAAACACAATATTCAACTCCCATGGTGGAGAAGGGGCCCAAATTAGAGGAAAAACATTCTTCATTGCCGCTAAGAAATTCTTCACTGCCGCTGTTTTGAAGAAAAAAGTTAGTGAGATTTACTATATACAGTAACTGCTGCAAGGTGAAGCATTATGGATGAAAAAGAAAGGTCAGTCTTGCCAGGTAGAAAATATATGGACTAACCACCTCCTCTTAGCATTCAATAGGATTATAGTTAATCTATATACACCAGATGGAGACCCATTTCCACTTCAATGCATGTGATGCCCGAGTAGAAGGTCTGTTTATCTCTTTCAAGAAGTTCATTCAGTCCTGTTTGACATCTATATGTCAAAATTGCAAGAATTCAGAAGCCAAACTGCTAAATTCAAAGATGGTAGGCTGAGATGAAGAATCTGGCATACACACTTGTAGAGAAGACTAGCAGTATAATTTATCTTATTGAGGCTGAACAGCTTTCTCCACAAGAATGGAAAAGTCAACCATCAAGGTAAAAAAACAATTACTGTGGGATTGCTAACAAGGAAACCTGAAGAAGGGCTTTATTCAAAGACACTTGTTTTCTTTTCTAATTCTCTTTTTGTTGAAAAAAGATATCAAGGCCTTATCTCGGAGTGGATTACAGGAAACTCAATGTTATTATATCTTATCCTGTTCCATTAATTCCTTCCTTTATGAGGACAAAATTGTTCTGTCCTCACACCCACCTATAGAGAAAGAAGTGCTGGCACTTCCCCCTTAGGAGGCCATTCAAAACATCCCCACCAAGGATGGCAGTGGAATGTGAATTTTGTAACTACATTTGAGGTTTGCAGGGGATTCCAGGTACGAAAACATGGTGGATCCATGCAAGCCACACCTCCCTGGACTCCTCTGGGTGTCTAACTTTCAGAAAGGCCTGGGTTTAGTAGGTTTTTCTAGATGGCAGCTGAGCCCAGGACCAAAAACGTAGGTGCCCCCCCCTTGCAAAACCATGTTGTTTTCTTATAGATCATTTTGATGTCTACACAATACGTTTTGAGCTCTTCCCTGTCACAGGCACATGGCCTACCCACACAGGTGAGATAGCAGTTTTATTGAGAATACTGGGGAAATGCTGGGTGTCAGGAAATGTGTGCCAAGCCAGTGATCCCACTACTTTCACCACTCAGAAATTTGAGGAAAATGTGAGTTTCCTTAGCTAAATTAGAGGTCTGCAGTGGAATGTTGGCTAAGAAAACGTTGGGGATCCAAACAAGCCAGACATCCGGGTGTCTAATTTTCAGAAATGTCTGGATTTGGTAGGTTTCACTAGATGCCCGCCAAGCCCGGGACCAAAAACGCAGATGTCCCCCTTGCAAAACAAGGATGTCTTGTGATAGATAATTTTGATGTTTTCACAATATATTTTGGGCCCTTCCCTGTCATGGGCACTTGGCCCACACACACAGGTGAGGTAGCATTTTTATCAGGAGATCTGGGGGAATGCTGGATGGTAGGAAATTTTTGCCGGCCCGGTGATCCCACAACTTTCTCAAACAGTAATTTGAGGAGCAGAAGAGCTTTTTAGCTTAATTTGAAGTTTGCAGGGGAATCTGTGCAAGAGGGCTTGTCACACAAGTGACATACCATGTTTTATAAAAAAAAGATTTAGGAGAAGGCTGGGTGGAAGGAAGTTTGTGGCTTCCCTCAGATTCCAGAAATGTCCTTCACAGAAATGTGAAGAAAATGTGTGTTTTAGTCAAAGTTTGATGTTTGCAAGGGATTATGGGTAACATAATCTGGTGAGAGCCACACAAGTCACCACATCCTGGATCTCCCTAGGTGTCTAGCTTTAAAAAATGTACAGGTTTGCTGGGCTTCTCAAGGTGTCAGCTGAGCTAGGGCCCAAATCCCACAGCTAGGCACATTGGAAAAAAGGTCAGTTTTCAGTGGAAAACTTAGTGTCCTCGCTGAGTTTTCGGCTGCTCCTGTACCTGGCATTGAGCCTACCCACACAAGTGAGGTAACATTTTTATCAGAAGACGTGGCGGAATACTGGGTGGAAAGAAGTTTGTGGCTCCCCTCAGATTCCAGAACTTTCTATTATCGAAATGTGAGAAAAATGTGTTTTATTTAGTTAGAGGTTTGCAAGAGATTCTGGGTAGCAGAACCTGGTGAGAGCCACACAAGCTAATCCCTCATGAATTTCCCCAGGTGTCTAGTTTTACAAAATGTACAGGTTTGCTAGTTTTCCCTAGATGCTAGCTTAGCTAGGGCCCAAAGCCCACAGCTAGGCACATTGGAAAAAAGGGTCAGATTTCAGTGGAAAATGTTGCGCTTTGAGCCGTTTCTGTTGTGGGCACTGTGCCTACCCACACAAGTGAAGTTCCATTTTTATCAGAAGACTTGGGGAAATGCTGGTTGGATGGAAGGTTGTGTCTCCCCTCATATTCCAGAACATTCCATCAGAGAAATGTGAGGAAAATGTGTTTTTAAAAACAAACAAAAAATGTATGGAGGGATATCTGGGTAACAGAACCTAGTGAGAGCTACACAAGTCACCCCACCTTGGATTCCCCTAGCTGTTTATTTTTCAGAAATGTACAGGTTTGCTAGGTTTCCTCAAGTGAGCTGAGCTATGGCCAAAACAATTAACAGCTAGGCACATTACAAAATAAGGGTCAGAATTTCAGTGGAAAAATGGCATCATTGACACAATATCGAAAACATAAATATCGTGATACTAAAATATAATTTCAAAAATATCAATCACAAAAATACTGTTTTCTATACAAATAATAGGAAGTACAAAAATATCGGAAAATATATTGTTTTACACTCATTTTGAAAATATATTCAAAATATTGTTTTTTTACTATATATAAATATAGATAGTTTAAATAGGTATAACCTCAATATTTTAACATATGACATTAATATAATTTAAATTAAGTAGGTTAAATTATTTAAAAATATTTACTAATTTAAACAAACACACATATATATATATATATATATGAAAGGTTGTATGTTTATATACACATATATAACTGAAAACTATTAACAAATATTAATTTTCACTTATATTATATTTTTATAATGGTTTTTAAATTTACCAATGTAACTATATATATATATATATATATATATATATATATATATATATATATATATATATATATATAAAAGCTCCTTTCACCACCTTTTACTGGTGCACTCTCAGGCGGGTGCCTCAGTCACGGGGGTGTACCTGTGTTGATCAATGATAGCTACACAAATTCAAGAAAAGTTCTTATCCTGAGAAAAGAGTCAATCATTGGGGTGAGTTTTTAAATTATTTAATCACTCGTGCAAACAAATGCATTTCGGCTGTCGCCTTCTTCGGTGTCATCAGACACCCTGGAAACGGCATACAATTATACATGTGAATTCATTAAATGAAAAACGGACTGTGATTCAAAAGTCCTGTTCCCTTATATCAAAACATGGCATCATCTTTGCATGATTCTTGACAATGTTAAACAAATATAGATTCATCGTTCCTATAATCCTTACTGGCTTAAAAACCGTATATAATAATGAATGTTCTATTGGGACATAAATTTGAAAAGTCCACATAATTTAGCCCGATATGGGCACATACTAATGAGTCGTTTTCTCATTATATTTAAACATCGTCCTATTATAATTATGCCCTGATGGGTCTTTTGTGCCATGGCTGCTTTTGTGAATACTATGGAAACATGGAATACATTTACATGTATGTAATTGAAAAAGGAAAGAAAAGAAAATCTTCAATACATTATTATTGGAAAATGTAACTCCAAAAACAGAACTCTATACCATATAAACCACATTGTATATTTCAATGAATGTATGATCCTAACTAAATGACAGGTGGCAGAAAATTTCTGAAATGCCCATGTACTGGATTTTAACTTAAGTGTACTGCCAGCTCCGCGCTACTGTTCGTGCCATGTGAGGTCATAGTCTGTGCATCAATTATGTAACAGGACTCTAGCATCCTTACTTTATGGATTCTATCTCCTCCCCTGGGATTCACCAGTACATGGTCCATGCTAATGTAGGTTACTGTTGTGCATTATGCTGAAATGTCAGGCCATCGGGTATGTAACATCCCCATTGGTGATGATCCGCATGTGTTCCAAGATGCGGACCTTTGTGGGATGAATCATGCTCCCAATGTATTTCAGTCTGCATGGACATATGAGACAGTAGACTGTACACGGTGCTGTACAGGTCATGAATTTAGTCATTCTTTTTAGTTTTTCAATTCCCGGTATTGCAAATTACAGTGTTCTCTTAATATTTACGCACACCTTGCATTTACCCCAAGGGTATAAACCATTGAGAGACTTGGAGGAAATCCCTGCTTCTTTGTCTTGATGGCTATGTACTAGGTCATTCCTAAGGGACCTTGCCTTCTGAATGTTAGTAAAGGGCACAATGGAATGGCCCGGCCAATGACCGGGTCAGTCCTAAGTGTATGCCAATTTTTGCGCATTATTCTCCTTAGGTCATCAGCATTTTCAGAAAACGTTATCACTCTGAATTTGCCAGTATCTTGATTGTTTTTAGGGGTATTCTTCAACAAATAGTGTTGCTCCGCTTGATCTTCAAAAGCTCATCATATGGTATGGTACTGATGAGTTTATGAGGATGGCTGCTGGTGGCATGTAATATTGAATTGCCCGCAGGGGGTTTCCTGTAAAGTTTGGTTCATAATATGCCCTCAGATACATAGACTTCAGGATCTAAGACAATTACAGATGTGGCATTGATCTCTCGCGTGAATCTAAGATTAACTAAATTGGTGTTTAATACATCAATATAGGCCTTAGCTGACTCCGATGACCACCTCAAAATCAGGAAGAAGTCATCGATGTAACAATGCCACGCTACAACTTTTTGTGTCCAAGTGTGATTCTCTTCTGTCCAGGCCACCTGCTCCTCCCACCAACCTACGAACAATTTTACGTAAGAAGGTGCCCATTGCAGTTCCTGATATTTTTCTGTAGTACTGACTCTGAAACAAAAACATATTGTTTGTGAGACAAAATTCAATAAACTCCAGTAGCATGGCATTACACTCCAAATATTTTGAGTGGTCGATTTTTTAAGAAATATTTAGTAGCATTTAGCCCATCCTTTTGTCCAATACATGTGTATAAGTTGGAGATGTCTAGCACTATCAACTGAAAGCCTTCTTCCCACTTCACATCTTTTATGGAATTCAGAAAGTCTTTTGTGTCCTGTATATAGGAAGTCAGTTTAATCACTTCTTGAGCAAGAAAATGGTCGGTGAAAATGGACATATGCTCTGTCAGGCTTCCTTGTGAGGAAACTATAGGTCGTCCAGGTGGATTGTTTCTGTCCTGATGTATTTTTGGGATGAGAAAATAATGCAGTTGTTATGGGATTCGAGCATCTTAGATATAAAAAATTCATCGGTTTCTAACATCTTCTCATACCATTTTCTTATCAGTTTATGGTATGCTGTTATGATCTCGGTATAAATAGCTGAGGTGATTTTTTGATAGCAATTGCTGACTTTCAACTGTCTTAGTGCTTCCGTTTACTGTTCACGTGTTTGCAACATGATGTTTACTCCATTGTCAGAGGGCTTGAATATTAGGGTTTTGTCGTTACACAAATTGGTCAAAGCAAATTACAGTTCTTTGTTGAAATTATTCTGTTTGTGTCTTTTTTTCTTGATGGTGTTTTGTCTCAGTTTTAGAAGATCTTAATTCACTTCTTCAGTGAAAATATCGATGGCGTCATTAGGCATTTGCGGCAGAAATTGTGACATGGGTTTGAAAGCGCTATTTCCACGGCTTAGCTCTCTATGCCTGCTATAATTATTTGTTGTTGTACATCCATTTGAGTAGTCATTGTTGATTCATCTTCGGTATTCAAACTTTCCAGAATCTGTATGGTTTTCAAATCTTTCCCAGTGAGGATATCTGTGGTCATAGGTTGCATGCCAGATTTGTTTGGGCGATTGATTGTTGTTGTTTTTTTTTTTAAACGTATGTATCTTGAGCTTATGTGTTAACTTAAATTAGTCAATACACGTTTGAGTGTACTCAAGTTGTTTCATTGGGCAAAATGATAGTCCAAGTCTTAATACCTTCTCTTCAGTCTTGGTTAGAATTTTGGGAGTTAAATTTACGATAGTGAGGTTTTTTGATGTTAATTCTTTTTGTTGAGCCATTTGCTCCTCGTCACTGGAGGTGACCTGTTTTTTCTTACGCCCCGTCCACCTCACCTTGTTCTCCTGAAGCTTTTGGGTTTGTTGGTTTGCCTCTGGCTCCTCTTTGCCATGACTGGCGTATCAATCGGAATTCCTCATGAAAAGTAGTTTTACTGAGTGACAATATTTGGTCATTTCTGATGTCCTCATTGGCTGCTTCGTTATCAGTTACATCTGATTCCGAAGTGTCCTTAGATTCAATGGTCTTGTTTGATTTTCTTTTCTCAGGATGTCGAATTTTTTTGCGAATGTCAGGACTCTGCCCAGAGCAAATCTTTTTCGTCCCTATCACATTTCTCCTGTTTACGCTGTTTGATCTTTTGTTCAAACATTTTAAGTCGTTTTTTCATGAGCTCTTTGAATTCTGTTTGTTTTGCTTTATCCTCGTCTTGTTTATTATTTTCCAATTTACGAATGTATTGTAGGGATTTATTCCTGTCACTCCAGACAAATTTGACAAGTATCGAGAGCATGCCTTGACTCAATTGCGCAGTATGTTTGGCCCACTCCTGCAGCAAGAGCGGGTCGGGAATTTCATATGCGGGTACGGTTAGATCCGAAGTCCCCTCTGGACCATATTCTCGTCAATATAACTTTATAGAGAGGTGGCCTCCCACCACTTGCATATTTCTCTCTCAAATTCATTCTAAACCTTTGAATTTGGAGTGCAGGGTAGAGACTGTTCTTAGCTCTGTCCCTCCGCTTTCTGATTCTGCAGATGTCCATTTTTTGAAGATATTTAATGCCGCTTCACGGCGATCCGATTCGCAAAACATTATGTTCATGAAAAGCTTGATGTCTTTAAGCTAACGTTGCCACTTCACCCCCTCACCTTACCGCTGTTCATATTAGTGCCATGAGTATAAACGTATTGGCTTACTGCAACAGTGTTAGCCACATCCTTGGAATGCTTCCTTGTAGTCAGCTGAGTTTTTTGGGTTGCGTTCTCCTTACAGATGAAACAATGCCATAGCAGCAGCGGTGCGCCGGAGCACAATACACGCTCCTTTCACCACCTTTTGCGGGTGCACTCTCAGGCAGGAACCTCAGTCACGGGGGTATACCTGTGTTGATCAATGATAGCTCCACAAATTCAGGAAAAGCTCTTATCCTGAGAAAAGAGTCACTCGCAGGGTGAGTTTTTTGATTATTTAATCACTTGTGCAAACAAACACATTTCGGCTATTGCCTTCTTCGGTGTCATCAGACGTGCCGGAAATGGCATACAATTATACATGTGAATTCATGGAATTAAAAACGGACTGTGATTCAAAAGTCCTGTTCCCTCATATCAAAACATAGCGCCATCTTTGCATGATTCTTGACAATGTTAAATTAATATAAATTCTTTGTTCCAGTAATCATTACTGTCTTAAAAACCATACATAATAATGAATGTTCTCTTGGGACATAAATTTCAAAAAGTCAACATAATTTAGCCTGATATGAGCACATACTAATGAATCGTTTTCCCATTATATTTAAACATCGTCCTATGAGGACATCGGAAATTACCAAATACTGTCACTCAGTAAAACTCCTTTGCACAAGGAATTCCAATTGATACGCCAGTCAAGGCAAAGAGGGGCCAGAGGCAAACCACCAGACCCAAAAGCATAAGGACAACAAGGAGAGGTAGATAGGGGCGTAGGATGAAACAGGTCACCTCCAGTGACGAGGAGCAAACGGTTCAAAAAAAAGAAGTAACATCAGAAAACCTCACTATCGTAAATGTAACTCCTAAAATTCAAACGAAGACTGAAGAGTAGGTATTAAGACTTGGACCATAAACGTTTATGACAAAACTTTTTTCCTGCATGGAATCACAACGCGGTTGTTACAACGACCGCATTGTGATTTCCGCATACCATTACTCCACAAGTCGGAAAAAATGATGTCCGCAAAGACTGGAGTTGGAATAGTAAATTATACTATTCCAACATCCAGCGCCCCCCCTCCGCAAGTCGTTGTTCCGACTGGCGGAGAAATGGTATGCGGAATCACAATGCGTTCATAGTAACGACCATGTTGTGAATCGCTGCGGGGAAAAAGATTGCGGGACAATTACATATATTCAACTTGGACTATCATTTTGTCCGATTACACAACTTGAGTAAACTCAAACACGTATTGACTTAAGTTCACACGTAAGCTCAAGTTACATATGTTTTTTAAACAAAAACCAACAATCAATCGCCCGAAAAAAATCTGGCATGCGAATATCCTTACAGGGAAAGATTTGAAAACCATACAGATTCTGGAAAGTTTGAATACCGAAGATGAATCAACAATGACTACTCAAACGGATGTACAATAAATAATTACAGCAGGCATAGAGCAAAGCAGTGGAAATAGCCCTTTCAAACCCATCTCACAATTTCTGCCGCAAATGCCTAGTGACGCCATCAATATTTTCACTGAAGCAGTGAATAAAGTTCTTCTAAAACTGAGATAAAACACCTTAAAAAATAATAATTTCAACAAAGAACAGCAATTTGCTTTGACCAATTTGTGTAACGACAAAACCCTAATAATCAAGCCCTCCGACAAAGGTGGAAACATCATGATGCAAACACGTGAACAGTATGAAATGGAAGCACTAAGACAGTTGAAAGACAGCAATTGCTATAAAAAAATCACCTCAACTATTTATAACGAGAGCATCACAGCATCCCCTAAACTGATAAGAAAATGGTATGAGAAGGGAATGTTAGAAACCAATGAAGATTCATATCTACGGAGGTCGAATCCCATAACTCGACTTTTTATCACATCCCAAAAAGGACACAAACAATCCACCTGGACGACCTATAGTTTCCTCACAAGGAAGCCTGACAGAGCATATGTCCATTTTCACCGACTATTTTCTGGCTCAAGAAGTGATTAAACTGACTTCCTATATTCAGGACACAAAAGACTTTCTGAATTCCATAAATGATGTGAAGTGAGAAGAAGGCTTTCAGTTGCTAGTGCTATACATCTCCACCTTATACATGTGTATTGCAGATAAGGATGGGCTAAATGCTACTAAATATTTCTTAAAAAATCGACAACTCAAATATTTGGAGCATAATGCTATGCTACTTGAATTTATTGAATTTTGTCTCACAAACAATATGTTTTAGTTTCAGAGTCAATACTGCAGACAAATATCAGGAACTGCAATGGGCACCTGCTTCGCCCGAAGCTATGCACACTTGTTCATAGGCAGGTGGGAGGAGCAGGTGGCCTGGACAGAAGAGAACCTTACTTGGACACAAAAAGTTGTAGCATGGCATTGTTACATCGATTACCTCTTCCTGATTTGGAGGGGTCATCGGAGTCAGCTAAGGCCTTTATTCATGTATTAAACACCAATTCAGTTAATCTTAGATTCACAGGAGAGGTTAATGCCACATCTGTGAATTTCTTAGATCTTGAAGTCGGTGTCTCTGAGGGCATATTATGCACCACACTTTACAGGAAACCCACTGCGAGCAATTCAATATTACATGCCACCAGCAGCCTTCCTCATAAACTCATCAGTAGCATACCATATAGTGAGCTTTTGAGGATCAAGCGAAACAACACTAAAGATAGTGAATTTCAACATGCAGCACTAGAAAGTATGGCTAGATTCAAGGTGAGGAGCTATAACTATCGTACCCCGGAAGATGCCTTTAAAAGGGTTCATTCATCACCCAGACAAGATATGTTGAAAAATACCCCTAAAATCAATCAAGATACAGGCAAATTCAGAATGATAACAGCGTTTTCTGAAAATGCCGGTGACCTAAGGAGAATAATGCGAAAAAACTGGTACACACTTGGAACTGACCCAGTCATTGACCAGGACATTCCATTGTGCCCTTTACTAACATGCAGAAAGGCAAAGTCCCTTAGGAATGACCTGGTACATAGCCATCTAGACAAAGAAGAAGGGGTTTCCTTCAAGGCTCTCAATGGATTTTACCCTTGCAGTAAATGCAAGGCATGTGTAAATAATAAGAGAACACTGTTATTTGCAATCCCAGGAATTGAAAAACCAAAAAGAATTACTAAATTCATGACCTGTACAATGCCGTATACTTTCTACTGCCTCATATGTCATTGCAGACTGAAATACATCGGGAGCGCGATTCATCCCACCAAGGTCTGCATCTTGGAACACATGCGGGCCATCACCAATGAGGATGTTATATAACCGGTGGCCCGACATTTCAGCATAAAGCACAGCAGTAACAGGGATCTCCTAACCTATTTTTGCATGGACCATGTACCGGCGAATCCCAGGGGAGGAGATAGAATCCATAAATTAAGGATACTAGAGTCCTGTTACATAATTGATGCATAAACCAAGACCCCACATGGCATGAACAGTAGCGAGGAGCTGGCAGTACACTTAGGTTAATATCCTATACATGGGTATATTGGCAATTTTTTCCACCTGTCATTTAGATAGGATCATACAGTTTATTGAAATATGCAAAGTGGTTTATATGGTATAGAGTTCTGGTTTTGGAGTTACATCTTTCAATAATAATGTATTGAAGATTTTCTTTTCTTTCCTTTTTCAATTACATACATGTCAATGTACTCCGTGTTTCCATAGTATAAAGAAATGCAGCCATGGCACAAAAGGCCCATTCAGGGCATAATTATAATAGGAAGATGTTTAAATAAAATGAGAAAACAACTCAGTATGTGCCCATATCGGGGTGAATTATATGGACTTTTGAAATTTATGTCCCAAGAGAACATTCATTATTATGTACGTTTTGTAAGCCAGTATTGATTATGGGAAAGATTAATATATATTCGTTTAACATTGCCAAGAATCATGCAAAGATTGCCCCATGTTTTGATATAGGGGAACAGGACTTTAAAATCATTTTTCATTTCATGAATTCAAATGTATAATTATATGTGGTTTCCTCACATCTGATGACATCGAAGAAGGCGACAGCCAAAACGCGTTTGTTTGCACGAGTGATTAAATAATTTAAAAACTCACCCCCGCGAGAGACTCTTTTCTCAGGATGAGAATTTTTCCTGAATTTGTGGAGCTATATATTATATATATATATATATATATATATATATATATATATCAATATATATATATATATATATATATATGTCTCATTACTTGTGCTCAATAACCCCCACGAGTGCCGTCTACTTCTTCGGAGCTCATATATATATATATATATATACAAACGAAAGTTTTGCCCCCGTTGAAGACACCAGACTCGTAGTGAAGTTAAAACCTTTAATGATGGAAAAACAGCGTTCTGCAACAGAGTCCCACTCTAAATATCAAGAAGCCTGACGCATTTCAAACACTGGCGTGTTCTTGTTCACAGGCAAGCAGAGAGTGTCAGCAGGCCATCTGGGGAACAGCTGATAATTATTCCAAGTCCCGCCCCAGTGGGCGTATGCCAAAGAGCATATTGGTACTTGTAGTTACACCCAGCGTGTTCTTTCTGTAAGGGTCGCTGTACAACCTCGAATTTTGTCCATAATGTAAGCCCAAATGGGTAGAGATGGCCAAAAGCGCTGCACTCGCTGTAATTTAAATCACACCACACGGACTTCACTGCTCCTATTGTCTTTGGAATTAGCCGAAGACAAATTTCATAATTTCACAAGTTACATAATTATCAACTAAATAATTAACACATTAATCATTATAAAGTATTTCTTAATTCACTTCCTACCCCTGTACCACTAAAAACTCAAGAACCCACACTTAACATATATATATTCAAAATTATAATTATACAATATACAAAATTAATTAGAAATTAAACAATGAATGATTTCCTAATAATCAATTAGTTATATATTAATTAACATCCCACTCTTTACCCCTACAAACCAAACAACCCGCACCAAAAATATAAATAAAAATGCAATTAATGACACAATTTACATAATTATCAATTAAATCATTATTTACAAATTAATTATTAATTAATTATAATTAATTTACTTCCCTTCTTGTACCCTACAAACACCACAACCCGCACCTAAAACTTAACTTAAAAAATAAATTAATCAGACCATTTACATAATTATGAATTAAATAATTAATTGAAAATTCATTAATTATTAATGTATTTCCCACCCTCTACCTCTGCAAACCCCACAATCTGCTACAACACTACAAATTCCAACATATAATTACATTTAAAAAAATTACAAACTACAAATTTACAAATTATAATGAAAAACATTAACAATTTACATTGGATACAATTAAAAAATATACTAAAATTTAAATAATTGAGAAACTATATTAACAACAACATTTTTGTAACCAATATTCTCAACAGATATTTTTAAGATTGATATTAACAACATAGATACTTTTTACATTGATATCACTTCCCTTAAAAGAATGATATTTTTATGAAAAATATTCCTGCATCACGATATTTGTGGATCACAATATTAAAAACTCAATATTTCTGCATCTCAATAGTTTTTACTTAATATATTGTGTTACCAATTGCCTTTCTCTGCATTTGTGCGCTTTCAAATGTAAGACAGTGTACTAGAAAGAAGTCATTTTGAGAAATGCCCTCTATTTCACATGCTGGTATAGGGACCCACAAATTCAGAGATGTGCAAATCACCATTGCTTCTAAACTCACTATCTTGTGCCAATTTTAGAAATGCATAGGTTTCCTTGATACCTATTTTTCACTCTTTATATTTTCCAAAATGAATTGCTGTACACCCGGTACACAATGAAAAACCATTACAAGGTGCAGCTCAATTATTGGCTCTAGGTACCTTGGATTCTTGGTGAACCTACAAGCCCTATATATCCCTGCGACCAGAAACGTCCAGTGGCAGTAATGGTATCTTGCTTTCGAAAATCTATCATAGTTAAAAGTTGCATATGAAAACGCAGATACAAGTGGCTGTTTTTTCAACTCAATTTCAATATGTTTTTTATTTCAACTGTTGCTTTTTATAGGAAAACCTTGAAGGATGTACACAAATAGCCCCTTGCTAAAATCAAAATGTTGTCTACTTTTCAGAAACGTATAAATTGCGGTATCCACCATGTGTTTCACACCCGTTTCAACCATTAGCTGGAATAGGTTGGTAGCACAAAAAAATAGGAACAATTGTATATCTCCTAGTAAAATGACAAAACGGTGTTGAAAAATGTGTTTTTCCGATTCAAGTCAGACTGTTTATGGAAGCTGGGAAGATGGTGATTTTAGCACTGCAAACCCTTCATTGATGCCATTTGCAGGAAATAAAAGAGCCACTTTCTTCTGCAGCACTTTTTTCCAACTATTTCCAAAAATCCCAAACATTTGTTGTATTTTGGCTAATTTCTTGGTTCCCTCCAGAGAAATACACAAACCCTGGGTACCTTTATAATCCTCAGGGTGTTCGAAAAAAGGATGCAAATTTCGCGTGGATAACTTATGTGGACAAAATGTTATGGAGGTCTAAGCGTGAACTACCCCAAATAGTAAAAAAAAGGCTTAGCACAGGGGGGAACAAGGCCTAGCAGGGAAGGGTTTAATTGTACATTTACTGGCCTTCAATTTAATTTGTTTCAAGCAAAACCAACTTCTGTCATAAGAAAGCAGATTAGCCTACAGAAAGCATAAGAAGGAATAGAGAAAGGTGCACCAAAATTCCAGACGTAACAAGTTCTGAAGGACAAAGTAGTATTTAAAACTGTTTGCTCCTTTCATTTTGAAGGACAAGTTACTTACCTTATGTAACGCCTTATCTGGTAAAGACATGATCTAGACGCAGAATCTTTACCTTTGAATTTCCCAGGCATCAGACTGGATCTGGAAGATTTTTCTTCGAGCAATACCCCTGCGCGCCGATAAATGGCATCGGTCAGCTCTGAATGATCTGCCTTACTGTTCCTAAAGAAGGGAAGGGAATGTTACAGTCTGTGATGCAAATGATTAAGGCAGGGTGACCGGGAGGTCAGTGGGAAGACACGACACCCCAAGGAATGGACACCCGGAGCAAAACGAGCAAGAAATGAGTCTTGTAGTTAACCTCTCCTCACACCAGTTAACTAATGAACAAGAGAGGGTCTTACAAAAAGGGCTCGGATTTGTGCCAACACCCAAAACCGACAACTTTCTTCAAACAGTTGAATTGCAAAAATTCTTCAGAAAAATAAGATTGCACGCCTTCTTCGATGGTAAACCACAAGAACCCATTGATGATTCTGGGTTACATAACCCTTCCACTTTTCCCCCCCATAGTGGCATGGTACCGAATGAGGTGCTCACGTTTGAACAAGCGGTTCTAAGAGATGTCAACAACTTGTCTAACTTTTCTACACATAACAATATGTCCACGGAAGAGAGAAACATCCTGGACACACTAGCCAGCAACCCTCCTTGACTATCAAACAAGCTGACAAAGGGGGCGCGACAGTGATAATGGACACTGTGGACTACGAGATAGAGTGTCTAAGACAACTTGACGATACAAGATACTACAAGGCTATCACACAAAATCCCACGGAACGTCTCACAATGTCCATCGTGAGTATGGTAGAATCAGCAGAATGTCACGGCTGGTTGAGTAAAAAGGAGGCGGATTTTCTAGTGAAAAAGAATCCTAGGGTTCCGTATTATACGTTGCCCAAAATACACAAAGGCGTCACACCGGTCCCTGGTCGACCCATCGTTTCTGGCATTGCCTCTGTGCTAGAACCTCTATCACAGTTATGTGATCAATTTTTGCAGCCCCTGGTGAAGCAAATCCCTTCCTACATTCAGGATACAACAGATCTGCTACGACTATTGCAGGACTATGATGAGGCGCAATCTATCGATTTCCTTATAACCCTAGACGTTGAGGCCCTCTATACCAACATCCCCCAGAGGGCCTCCCTAGGTGTTATGGAAACGGCATTGGAAAAAACTGAATGGACATCTGCAACACCCATTACCTTTGTGATGGAAAGCGCGGAAAAAGTCCTCACCGAGAACTACTTCGAATTTAAAGGCACCTACTATCATCAGATACAGGGAACTTGCATGGGGAGTACAGTAGCCCCCAGTGTAGCATGCCTCTACATGGCTAGTTTCGAAGAGAGGCACATATCATCCTTGACAAATCCTTACCACAGGAATATAAAGCAATGGCAACAGTACATAGACGACATTCTGATCTTTTGGTCAGGCAACGAAGACTCTTACACAGAGTTTTTCGAATGGATTAACAACATCAATCCATACCTGAATTTCACAATCACGGCCTCCAAAAGTCATATAGCATTCCTTGATCTGAAAATAAGTATCGAAGGGGGATCCCTCGGTACCACTTTATTTAAGAAGAGTACGGACCGGAATAGTCTGCTACATTATACCAGCCACCACCCAAAAGCCCTGCGATCCAACCTCCCTTTTGGGCAATTCCTCAGGATACGACGGAATTGTAGCACAATGGCCAATTACAAGACTGAATCTGCTATCCTGTCTAGGAATCTAAGAGAGAGAGGGTACCCTACCAGAGAAATCAAAAAATGCTTGAAAAGAGCACAGAACAATAACAGGGAGGGCCTGTTAGAATCCAAAGTAAGAGACCCCCTAGCTGTCCAACCCATGACCTGTGTGACAACTTTCACACCAGCGTCTAACCAGCTGAGAAGAATTGTGAAACACCATTGGTCTATACTCAATACTGGATCTCTGAATATAGACCAACCAAGGTTTGCCTTTAAGAGGTCTAAAAATATAAAAAACATCCTGATTCATACCAGACCCAAGAACACAAACGAATCCAATCGCCAAGTTACACTATGGAATCTGCCACCAGTCACAGGACATTATCCATGCGGTGGCTTTGCGGCATGTCCATTCACTAAGAAATACAAAAGTATTACCCTGACAGATTCTTTCAAGTGGGAAATGAGAGGCCACACTAACTGCAACAGCACTAACTGCATTTACTTGATCATATGCCCCTGTAATTTTTATTACATTGGCATGACGACACGTAATATGAAAACCAGAATATCTGAACACTGCAGCAATTTTAGGTGCAAGAAAAGCAATACCAAAATGTGCAAGCACTTCCTAGAAATGAATCACACCCCTGACTCCCTTCAATGGCTTATCCTAGAGGCAAGCCAGAAGATAACCAAAGAAGGTCTATTCTACAAAGAACAGCGTTGGATCCATAGATTATCCTCTGACAGTAAGGGTCTTAATGAAGATATCCCCTGGACCAGTCTGTAATTGAATTGCTGAATCTCCATTCACCAACATCTCTACAGGAACTTTCCTTAAATCATACAAGATATAACACTGCTTGTGAGGCCCCCACGAGGAGCTTACATCCTTACTTACATCATACCTGAGCATTTATAACTTAATGAACCCCCCACTCCAAGATGGCCGACGCAATACCATTCGTAGCGTCTACTACTGGTTGATCTCTTATTTCTGTGTGCCAGTAATCGTTAGGGTGCACTGTAATTGAATTGCTGTATCTCCATTCACCTACATCTCTACAGTAACTTTCCCTAAATTATACAAGATATAACACTGCTTGTGAGGCACCCACGAGGAGCTCACATCCTTACTTACTTCAAACCTGAGCATTTATTACTTAATAACCCTCCACTCCAAGATGGCCGACGCAATACCATTCGTAGCGTCTACTACTGGTTGATAGTTAATTTCTGTGTGCCAGTAACCGTTAGGGTGCACTTACTTTGACTAAGTTCTCTACCCTCTTATATATAAGCCCTGGCACTTATCATTGACCACCTTAATGATGGTCGTGTTTTTTTTTAATATATTTTTTTTATATATATTTTTTTAAATACTTTGGTATTAATTACGTTGATCACATTCTCCATTCCTCTAAATGTAATACGTAAGGTTTTGAGTCACTCTTTCATCTACCACTAACGGTATAGATTAGTGACCCATGGCTTGTTTTTGACTTGCTATTTAACTTATACGACACTACAAAATGGCCCCCATCTTAGAGAAACCAATCAAGTACATGGTACACACTCCTTAAAACCGGAATTGCCCTTTCCCACTTCTTCCACCCGGTTCCAGCGGCGAAGGGTAGGTGCGTACAGCGAAGCTCAGGAATTACCAAGTAAGTGCTAGAGAGATAACCGCATGGGCGACCCCTCGGATAAAGAGAGATCTAGGTCCCGCAGTTTAATAATTCAAGCGTATTTAATCAGAGAGTCCTGCCGCTAGTGTATTAATTGCAGCGGCATTTAACCAGAGAGCCTCGCCGCGATATCCTTTAACGTTAACGCACACTAATACTAACCGAGGTCCCGCACGGGGTAGTTGCAGCATACCATAACCAGAGAGCCTCGCCGCGAGTGGAATAATTTCAACTACATTTAACCAGAGAGCCTCGCCACTGTATACTTTAACGTTAGCGCATACTTATATTAACCGAGGTCCCGCACTGGGTAGTTACACTTCGCCATAACCAGAGCGTAGTTCTCCTGACCGCGCGCACCATGGCTTGCGGATGTGCTTCTGTATTGTTTGCGGCTCAGGCAACATCCAATTCCTATACTGTCAGTCCCGCAATAATTTTCATGGCAGCCACCATTTCTCCCACGAAGAGAGATTGCACTATAGGGTTGGGCGTTTGGCTGCTTTGGCTCATCTACCTTACAGATAGTGGACCTGGACCACGATCTCCTCCACCAGCCATTTTTAGCTTACTATGTGGGCTCAATATACATTATTCCAGTAGTGCTGTAAATCATAATACTGTTGTAAGTTACTGTTTGATATGAGATTGCAGGTACCACCCAATAAACCAAATGCGAGGCCTGGACCAATATCTCCACTACCAGCCTCTATCACCTTACCATGTGGGCTCAATATACATTTTCACAGTAGTGCTTTAAATCATAATACTGTTGAAAGTTACACTTTATGATATGAGATTGTAGGTACCACCCAGTAACTGTGTATATAGTTCGCAAGGCACTAAGATCTTTCCCTATATATATAGCCTTGCGGTGGAAGATCTACCTGAAGCTTTACCCGCTGGACACTGTCGTTGTTTGACTGTTTTTAACTTTAGGTGAGTTTTGAATAACTGCGAGTTATCCATACCAATTTGGTATTTTTATTTCGTCTAATTTTATATATTCACATGCCACTCTCACTGAATTTTCACAATTGAGAGCGCATGGTACACTTGTGCAATGGTGTTGTGACACGCCTGATTCCCACTGGCATGCGAACCGCACAAGGATTACAGTCACTGATGCATCTGTTGTCAATCTGTTTTTGATATGCTCTCCCTCTTTCTTTAACAGGTATTGACAGTCACAACTAGAAGAAGGGTAATATAGTAATGTGCTTCCCTTCCCCTACTAGCGTGGTAGCCACATGAGCAGATATACACCACACTATAGGGTATTAGCGTAGACAGTTTGTTGCACCATTAGATACTTGCTTATTAGTCTCCTAGGTCCTGAAGAATCTCTAGTCAACTTTACAGTAGCGAGAAACATGTTGACCGGACTACAATAAACTCTAGATGATAGCTAGAAACATTATTTTCCACTACTCTCCTCTAGAAAATCGTTTTTAACTAAAGCAGTGGCCCTCCTGAATAAAGTATTCCCGGCACCACTAGCTTTATTTTAACTCACTACCTCACGTCTACCCTTTAGTTCTGGCCCCATACCCGCACTTCATCCATACGGCTGTTGGAAAAAGATCTCCGCCAAAGAGCCCCTCTATGAGGTGTTGCCCGTTGGGTATTGCACCGCCGACCCAACGAGGAGCAGGCCCAAATGATGAAGCATGACACCTGAAAGGGTGTGTGAGGGCATTAAATCCAACAAAATGGATTCCCAGGGTTACCTCCCGGTCACCCTGCCTTAATCATTTGCATCACAGACTAACATTCCCTTCCCTTCTTTAGGAACAGTACGGCAATTTTTTGTTAAGATGTATCATTTGGGCACGTCGTGACTGGACCTTCTACTCCCTAAGAGTAGTAAAAGCCTTATTCTCCTCCTCTTTGATACCCAGCTCTGAGTGATGTCATCATGTGGAGCCATAAAGTACAGTGACATAAGGGTGTTTTGAACAACTAGGGCCCTGTAAATGATCACCCCTGACCCTAAAAACCAGTCAAGAGTGCGGGGACAATGGGTAGGTAAGAAATCTGCGGCTAGATCATTTCTCTACCAGATAAGGCATTATCGAAGGTAAGTAACTTGTCTATCCTGATAGGGACCTCTAGTGCAGATTCCTTACCTTTAAAGAGATACCCAAGTAATATCTTACTCGGCGGAGTGACTGAGTACAAGTTTAGACCAGGAAGTCCTGCAGGACAGATTGGTCAAAAAGGCATCCCTGCAGACTTGACTGTTCAGGCAGTAGTGCTTGGTAAATGGGTGCAGGGATGTCCACCTTGCTACCTGACAAATTTAGACAATTGAGCTCCAGGTTCCAATGCCATGATAGCAGCCTTAGCTCTGTTGGAAGGAGTCCTTAAGCCTTCAGGAGGCAGCTTTTTGGACAGAACGTAGTAAATTTTGATGCAGAGGACAATCCAGTGAGAGATAGTCCTCTTCTGCACCTCACGTTCTTTCTTTGTTCCAACATACCCCACGAAGAGTTAGTCTTCCACCCAGAACTCTTTTGTACAGTCAAGGCAGAATGACAACGCTCTTTTTGGGGCCAGATGGTGGAGTCGCTCCTCTTCTTTTAGTAAGAAAGAGGCCCTAGTGCGAAGTACCAACTTATATGGGAAGATAGTCAGGCAAGGAGGCTTAGATGACAGAGCCAGCAATTTGCTCACCCTCCTAGCAATTGCCACTAAACAGTCTATTTTGATAGTAAGCAGCCGGAGGGGGCAACTGTGCCGAGGTTCAAATACAGAAAGGTGCGAACCAAATTAAGGTCCTACTGAGGCATAATGAAAGGAGATGGTGGGAACATATGTACAAGTCATTTAAGGAATCTATTTACAGTGGGAGATTTGAATAATGAGGGTTAGTCTGGTAGCCTCAGGAAGGCAGACAGGGCTGAAAGGTTCACTTTGAAAGTGCCAAGTGCAGAGCCCTGCTGGACAAGGTTCAAAATAAAAAGCAAAAAGTGAGAAAGGGAAGCAGAAAGTGGATCAGTAGACCTTTCTGCAGACCTGCATGGTCTTGGTTGAGGGACACCTGGCAAAATAACACTGCAGACTTCAAAAGGAAGGTTGAATGCTATCAACTACAGACTGCTCAATCTCCATGCAAGAAGGGATTGAGTTGATAGGTTCAGGTGGAGGACTCCACCCTGCTGCTGCAATAGAAGATTCTCCCGAAGGGGCAGCCTGATCAGAGGATCAATGCTCAGTTGGAGAAGCTCAGGATACCTGACTCTTCATGCCCAGTCTGGATTCATAAGAATGACTTGGGCACGGTTGCTTCTGATCTTCTTGAGAACTCTGGCAGATAGACATACAGGAGGCCCAAGCTCCACTTGATATGAAAAGCAACTCCTAGCGGGAGCCCCCTTGGAAACTCCAGCACGCTAAACTGCTTGCATTGCACATTTTCGGCAGAAGCGAACATATCTAACCAAGGCTCTCGCCACTGTTGAGAGACCCTGCATCACGTCCAGATGGCGATGCCATTCGTGATCCTCTAGCAACGATGGCTGAGTTCATCCACCCTGGTGTTCAGAGAACTAGCCAGGTGTTGAACCACCAAGGATATACCCAGCTGTTCCAGCCATGTCCAGAAATGCAGGATGGCCGGGACCGGCGGTAGCAGTTGCGCAACCATTTCCCACAAAGTGTGGGAATAATGTCCCAAAAAGCATGTTGTGTTTACCGACCGCAAAGCAAGGCTGGTGGAAGAAAATATTTTCTTACTCCAAAAATCCAGCCTCTTGGATTCCTTATATGCGGAAGGGAATGCACTTTGGGAGGTAGAGGCTTGGACCAGCAAGAACTCAAGGGTAGGGTGAGTGCTGAGGAAATTTGGATCACCTGGTGCAGGGCATAGGCGGCGGGCAATTGTCCGATTCTCAGGAGCCTCTGCGCTGGGCTTGGACCAGGTACCCAGTAAGACAATAGTTAAGACCTTGTTGAAAGGCAGCAAGGGTTCAGAGGAGTAGACACCAGGCTGCAGGACCTCCGTCAAGATATTCAGTTTGATTGCAATGGAAAGGAGCTGAAGGCCCAGGACCTCAGCTGCCCTTCTCACCACCATAGCATATTATGCTCCTTTCTCCGTAGCCACGGCATGGGGAGAAAACAGACCAGAATCTGGAGAGGTATCCAGTCCGCTGGCCTCACCCAATTCCTCATACCAGTACATTTCTTGATAAGGCTGGTCTTGTAAAGGGTCCAGCAACCCCTCCCAATCTTCCTCCATTCCCAGCTCTTCAGAATAGGGCTGAGGAAGCGACCTAGAACATAAGGGTCCTATCAGCGCCGATCTAACTCTGGGTCATCGGGGATAAGAATGGGGCTGATGCTGCCAGTGGGCGCTAGCGGCATCAGAAGGCTTGGTATTTGGACCAGCGCTGGGAAAGGTCACAGTGGTATGAGCAGTATAAATCCAGATCCATCGCCAGATCCATGGGGGTTATCACCACCAGGGTAGGAGCGGCTGGAGGGGAACCCTATGGAGCCCCCTGAGCCCAAAGGCACACCAGTAGGGTCAGACCTCCCAAATATGAGGCACATGGCATCATAAAATTCCTTGAGCTAGGCGGGGTTGCTCCGGTTCAAGGACAGGCTTGGAAGTACAGACCCAGGTGCAGGTTAGTGCATTGTGATATAGTGTTCTTTAAAGAGGTGAGACTTAAAGTGTCATCATCTGTGGCTTCAGCTCTCCTTCCTGCACTCAACCGGCAGGCAAGTGCAGCTCCCCAAACTCACAGCCACTGGGTTCATTCTGGGGAAGCAAAAGCTAGCAGTGCTCCCAAAACATCAGTGATGCTTGGCAAAGGGGTTCACATCCATGAAGCGTTTCACTGCACATAGATGCCCAGGAGCAAACAAAATTTACTTTGAGTCTGCTGAACTCATGTTGTCTGGAAATGGGGACATCCATATTGAAGTTTCAAGTAGAATTTCCTCATGGTTTATAGTGCACTTTACAGGCAAATGAGATACTTTGCTGCTATTGCTAGGAATTTACTAAAAAAAAACTTTTTAAAATCATGGTGATAGTTGTTATCTTTTAAAAGCTTGTTTGGAGACCGAAGCTAAATGCAGACAAGTACTCAAAGGATTTAAGCTAAATCATATGAAATACTGAATCTGAGTTTAGCTTGAAAGCGCGTACAATTATATTTTGATGCACATTATTGGATACTATATTACTTGAGGAAATGCTAAGGATCAACTTTAAAGAGAGTTGAAATTTTTATGTTGCATAGGTTGTGTTTTGTGTAGTTGCGATGTTAAGTGAAGAGATACATTGGTATCAGTGTGAGCAACATAAATCAGATGAATGTTGTTATATTAAAGATTTTTTTTAAAAGACAACCTTGAATGTAAATCAGAAGATAATGAGCTTAGTTAACAAAGAGGGAGGGTTATGTCAAAGGCTGAAAATAACATTGATTTAATTGATATGGCTTATGATTCAGTCATGTCAGCATTCCACTAAAACAAGGAGAATATGAGTTATGGAGATAATCTGAAGGTATATCATTTCTATGCCAATGGATAGATGGCTCTCTATAGCGATACAGTAAGTCACGTAAAGACATTAATCTTCTCTTAAGATATCTACCTGCAACCTGTATACTTAAGTGCCCAGGAGAGTGAGGAGTCAGTGTCATTTTATCCTGGTCTAATTCTATTGTGTATGGTTGGCAGTGTATAAAGAATAAGTGCAGAAAAATTCTTCTCTCTCACTGGATGCAGAATTCAAGGTTACGGAATTTCCAAAAATAAGGATGTTTGCTCCCATTAGGACCAGGGTCAGTACTGATTTGCATAAGGCGGACCTCTGTCTAGAGTGGCACATTAGATGAAAAACATGGGGTTGGAATGCTACCCCAAGTGATTTTCAGTGGTTAGACTGTTTCAAGCAATTCTTCCATTATTTTGTGTGTGTTTGATGTAACACCCTTAGTGACCAAGGGTCAGCTAGACATGGTTCCCTTTCTCGCTCTGCCCCAGGAGCCAATCTATTCATTACCAAAGAAGCATAACAAGGTAGAAACTGGTCTGTGATTGTTTCTGCCCCTGCAAGTGGGTGCCTGATCTGAAAGTTCGGGATAGACTGTTCCCATGAGGAGCAGGGTCGGCGCTGATTTGCATAAGGTGGGTGACTGTCTAGAGTGGTACAGTGGGTCAAAAATGATGGGTTGGAATGCTACTCGGTGCGACTGCAAGTGGTTAGACTATTTGCAATCATGCCTCCCATTGCTTTTTATGTAATTTATTAGAGATTTTCACGCAATGATGCAATCCTCTGAGGGCTTGATTCGGGGGCGCGGTGGATAGAATTAGGGCGGTAGGACCGCCATTGCCCAGCTGCAGCTGTCAGCTAACAGCCGTTCCCTGGTGGTGGCGCGGTGGTGCAGAGGCAGTAATATGCTTGGCAGGGCCACCGCGGTCCGGCCACGCATATCACAAGTTTCATCTCTGCCGCAGTTTTCATGGCAGTTCCTACTCCATGAAAAGTATTGTGCAGAGGGAAAAAGGGGGCCCTACAGGGCTCCCTGGTGCCTCACGCCATGTGGATGCACCCAGGGGGCACAAGATGCGCCCTCCTGTGTGCAGGCACACCAGTTCCTGCATGGCATGGAACTTATGGTCCATGCCGTGCAGGAATTGTCTTTAGCGTTCCTATTGCGGTCTCATTTTATTAGGTACCACCGCAGGAACATCAAAGAAAATCCTGCCAGACACGAGAGAAACACTCGTAATTTGGGGGTTGGCCCGACCACGTGCATGGGGGTGTGGTGGCAAGACAGACCTAGCGCTACACCGCCAAACTCATTATCGGACCATAAATATCCTTAAATTACAAAAACACATGAGACGTTACAGTACTCCCTCCCAGTTAACCAGGATCTCTATCCTAATATCTTTCTTTCAGGAAGTCTGATTCAGCTTCACCTGAACTGTATCTAATGTCACGCTAAATGTCAGGATATACTTTTCACACTCCTACAATGGCTTACTATTCAATTGTATATGTTTATGTTCTTTGTAGCGCAAACAAATATCTGCTCTGTTACAGTAGCAGTACAGAAAGCTATTAAAGAAATACATTGCAAGGTATATAAACTATCATCGCCTCCTTTCTGTTATTCTACCACCAGATGGAGAAGGAGAAACTACTTTTACTAAGACATGCAGAAATTATGGAAAATAAATAAAGTGCCTGCACAAAGGCATGAGTGTTAAGTGAACAAACTTACCAGAGCTTTGAAACGTAAAACTTAAAGTCACAGAACACGAAATATCATAGTCCGACATGTGCATTTTTTCAATATTCAAGAAACCATCACAAAGTTCGTTTCCAAAGCTTTTGTACTACGTGAATTTCAAGTAAGCCAGCAAAATAATTGTACATTTCCACTTCTCTACTTCGAAGCAAAACTGAACCTACATATCGTTAAACACAGCATGAAATTCAAAAAAGCCAGAAAAGGGATAAGGTAGGGCATTTCTGAGAAGCAAGCAGGAGAAGCTAGGGTTCTTTGGGATATCAACATATGCACAATATTGTAGCCTAAACACATCAAAATGATGCCACACCAAACTATGCATATGTACGCATGCATTGCTCTTTTCAGGCATGCTGAACATTTACCTGAATTATATGAATATGAGCCTTTATCTGGAAAACAAATATTAAAATGAAGTGATGTCACGGACAATATACATGAATTTTCACGCATGTAACAGGGATGTTTGCAAACTATGACCCAACAGTAATGATTATGTTGTTCTCAGTTTCCTTTTCAGCTCTTTTGCATTGCAAAGGCTTAATGCGCTTTGTTTGCAGAGGCATGTAGGCATTATTCATACGTTAGGGTTCTTTTAGACATCCTTGCTTCATGTTAAATACCTTTTTTGCAAAAGGATTTAAACGTCAATCCATGTAGAAGGCTATTTTTTCTCATGACCTTCTGAATCACGCATTCACTGCATGCAACCCACTTTCAGGTGCCTACAACCTGCGCCACACAACACATTAATGGTTAAATCAGGCAATAAGCAACAACCTTTTTGCTTCATTCTAAATGAAAATAGATTTTTAAAAAAGGTAAATCAATAGAAACTTTCAAATGAATTCATGAATGCATACCTATACAAATAAAGAATTAGAAATCAAAAGGTATCCCTCATGATTTCTTTATAGTGTATCCATTTTTCAAAGCAGTGTCAATGGACCACAACCTTAATGAACAAGCACTTAAGTTATTGTTTGTCAGAAGGGGATCTATTAAAAATATGACTCAGGGAGCAGAGGAAACTGATCAAATCAAACACCTCGATAACTGCGAATAAGAAAACATTCGTGGGGACACGAATTTTAGTAAAGGTTTTGGTGGATTCTTTGTAAATTTGTAAGAGAGACACAGTCACTCACACCTTTGTTCAAAGATTGGGCTTACACCATGATCTCTTTTCTAGGCGATGTACCAATGATCTCGATTTTCTTTTTTAGGGGATGCACCCTGGGCACTGCAGAATACATTTGTACGTTTCAGAATCCCTTTATTGCAAAACAGCAATGGACCACGACTGCTAGGGACTTATGCAACCCTGTGAAATTAAATGTGCGCCATGTGCTTTTTCGTGCATGCCGCAACAGTAACAGTAATAATGACGTTCGGCAGGTTTAAGGAGCGTTTCATGCAGTTGCAAAGCCAAAATCAGTTACCAATTTGTGGAATGGGATATGGGTCAAATTAATGCCACGTACTTTAGAGATAATTGCAAGCACAGATTTGTAATACCAGTGACCACGTAATGCACTGTGCAACACAATTAACTACACACACAACATGAGAACACCCCACATCAAAATATGCACCTAATGTATGATTCGGTGAGAGCACTTGAAATGGATTCTATGATAAGACTACATTGACTGGCAGCTAGGTGCGTGCACGTCATTGCCTCGGCAGCTGAAGGCTTTCCGCTTTCCAACATTCACTGCTTCACACAGCCCCCAATCCGCACAGAGCTGCCCCTCAGCGAAGACTTACTTTGCAACCGCCGGGTGGGGCTCTCCCCGTGCGTCTGCCGCCGGGGCATGAATGGAGACGGGTGGGGAAGGGGCAACGAGGAGACATCGTGCGTCTGAAGTTTGTACCAGTGCGGCTCGTCGTCTAAAAGGGCGGTTTCTAATTCAATTAGAATCTAAAAGGTAAAGAAATAAGTACGTTAGAAGATTAAAAGCCTCTACCTGCTAACAGCGGTTCACTCCTAACTGCATCGCATTATGCGATTACTGACACTTTCTAACATTCAGAGCATAACCTCACTCCAAGCACACAGCCCCTCTAAGCAACCTAAAAACAGTCGATGACATTTCTGAGGGAAAATATCAAGACAAACTACTGCTTTAATATTTCCACAAATTCAAAGCATACATCCTGTCAATTGTAATTAGGGCTCCCGGGTTTATGGTATTTATTTTTTACATTTCTCTCTGTATTTATCCATATTTATTTTGTATTTTGGAAAAAATTGAGTCGCAAAATGGTGTATTTCCACATTTTTTTAACCGATGAACATGTATTCATACTTTGATATTTTTCACATTTTAGCAAATTAAGCAGCCACATATAACAAAACACTACACCTATAGGTAAATATTATATTACCATTATACTTTAAATATATATTAACATATGCCTGTATTTAAGGAAATCTTAAGCCAGTTGTTTTAATTTGACATACTATCTGCTCAGCTATTGGCCTGTGATTCATGAAAAACAGCATGGAGAGTCACTCAAAAGAAGCAGAATTTTCTGAATTGTTTGCCGTCTGTATATATCTGTAAAAATCAATATAAACAGAACACTGGATGCCTTAATTATAATATGCTACTGTACTTTTACCAAGGACGCTATGGGTGACATCGAATTTCATATTTTCATTTGTCATCGGCATTCTTTGGCACTTACTTCAAAGATCATACAGGCTAGTGTCTAAAATGTCTCCAGTCACTGATCCTGAACTACAGTCTCAAGTCCAGTTGGGAATGTAGTAATGAAAACCTGCTTGTTTAGGTAGAGTTCATAACAGGACCCAAGACTATCATTGTTATAGAAACGCAACTGTGGAACCCCTGTCCAAAACACTGAAACATGTATGTGACCTTTTCACTTATCCATCCTTTCAGTCAATTATCAATCCATTCTTTTTGTTCATCTATCCATCCACGCTTTCACTCCATCCATCTTCCTCCCATTCACTCATCGATCCATACACCATTATAGTAGCCCATCCATCCTTTCACTAATCCATCCACCCTTCCACCCATTCATCCACTCATCCATCCACCCATTTACCCTTTCACTCATCCATCCATCCACTCACTTCTCCATCCACGCTTTTGCTCACCTGTCCACACTTCCATCCTTTCATCCACCCATCTAACCTCCCTTTCACCTATTCATCATTTTCTTCACTCAACCAGCCATCCACCCTTTTAACCATCATTCCATCCACCACTTACACTCATCCATCCATTCACTCATCTATCCTTTCTCTCATCCATCCTTTCTCTTTCTCATATCCATTCTTTCACTTATCCATCCACCCACCCTTTCACTCCATCCCTCTGTCCATCTTCCCTTTCAATCATCCCATCCATCATTCTTTCACTCATCCATCCTTTTCTCTCCTCATCCATCCATTCACCCATCAATCCCTCTATCCTCCCTTTCATTCATCCATCAATTCTTTCACTCATCCATCTTACATCCATTCATCTAGCTACCCATCCATCCTTTCACTCACCCATTCATCTCACCTTTTTCACTCACAATCATCCTATCACTCACTCACCTTTGGCTAACAAGTGTCAGAAAGAAGAGCCCCATCAAGATCTCCACCCCTGCAGTGTCTGCTAAAGTTGGGGGTTCCAGAATTCCCCAGCATCCATCTTTTCACTCATCCATCCATCTGCTCATCTATCCATCCACTCTTTAACTTCATCCACCCATCCACGCTGTTATTTCATCCATCAATCCATCCTTTCACTCAGCCATCCATGCTGTCACTCACTCATGCATCCATACTTTATCTCATCATCCATTCACCTTTTCATTCATACATCCATCCTTTCATCCTCCCATCCATCCACCCTCCCTTACATTCATCTATACACCCTTTTATCTATCCATCCACCCTCTCTTTCACTCATCCATTCTTACTCTGATCCTTTCACTCATTCATCCATCCAGCTACCCATCCACCCTTTCACTCACCTATCCAGTCACCCTTTCACTCACACACCCATCTATCCATCCATGCTTTCACTCACTCACGTACCCACATGCACTTTCACGTTCTTTAAGAGCCTTTGTCTACCCAGTTGCAGCCATAAGAGGCCCATCAAGAACTCCACCCCACTGTAGCTGATAAAGTGGGGGGTTCACGGCGCCCCTGTATACATAACATTCCCTTCACATGGGAAACCAATATCCTTAGCATGGGTCAAGCAGATGCAGTTTGCTGAAACTCGTGCATTTCAAAAAAGGTATTAAATAGTTGCCATTCCAACACACAGACGTCAAAATGTGGGAGTTGTACAACTTTATCTACTGAGCATATAGCTTTACTCCACGTGGGCAGAGGGATACCCAATTTATTAGGAGCATACTTTTTTAGTCCAGGGGGCCATTTCACAAACTGCAGTTTGTAGTATGCTTGGTAGTACTACACACATACTACATTTTTTTATTCACAAATCTATATGTGGGGGTCTCTCTGCTTCAGTCTCTGTTATCTTTTATGTGCTGAGTTCTCTGCCCGACTGCAGAGATCTCCGCACACATAAGTATATGTTTTTATAGTAAATGTGGGACGACGAGGTAGTGGCTGGAAAATGGGAAATAGTTGCAAGCAAATATGACGGGGTTAGGGAGGGGCATGCACCCACTCACAAAAGAGTAAGCCCATTTCTATTCACAATCAGGACTTCTAAAACTACCACAGCCTAAAAGGTCACAAAAATGTACTAAATGTACTCAGGCTCAGATCTGGAGTAAGTCCAGCACCAGACATGGTTAACCACTGGTACTGCAACACCATCTCATAGAGAATAAAGGAGGCATGTGCTTAAAACAACACTGCATATGAATTAATGCTAAAATAGTTTGATCTATTTCAAATTTATAAAAAGATATATATATATTATTTATTTTAATGTTAGAAAAATTATATATATAAAATTATACATGAATAAAAAATCGTTTAGAAATAAATGTAATTATTTGTAAAATACTTACATTCAATTCTATTAATTCTATACATAATGTTTAGTAATTATTTTACAACAAAAATACGGACATTTTACTTCAGCTGAGATTTTAGTTGTAATAAATTTCTTAAAACAGATGTTTATTTAATTTAATATTTTAAAATTAATAAAATTCAAGTTGCTAGTGCCGTAGGAATGCGTTTGTTGTACATTTAAAATAAATATATGCAATGAATTGACATTAATATTTAACAATAAAATATTTATTCCTTTTTCTTTTTTAACAACTGTTTAACATTTCCCTGTATTTTACCAGTAGGAAATCCCTGTCCCGTTGGCAGAGACCTCCGCCTTTGTTAGAGAAGTTACTAATAATAACTTTACACCCGCAAACTAGGCCCTACACCCTGGTTTCAAGGGATAAGGGAAATGTAACCCTATATTTTGTAGTAAATTTACACTAGGAAATTGTGAATATCCAGAAGTAGTGCATTTACTGCAAAGCATTAGTGTAAATTTACATGTGCAGATTCAATCATGTGTAAATTTACCTTTGTGAATACACCGCCATGAGTCTAGTAGTGCCAACAGATGAGGTCTCAGACATTTCACACAGGCAAAGAGGTACACATCGTGATATCTCCTAAATGTAGCACAAGTTTGATCCTGATTTCAGAAAGTATTTACATAATACCTTCTAACAAGAGAGTGTTGAACTTCTGATTTGAAGATGCTTTTTAACCATTACTTTTTAACTTGCCTTCATGTGCAGCACATGGCATAATGAGAGGGTGAAACTACCACTAACTGTGTCAGTGATTTGCAAATCAGTGGAAAATATAATCATATATTTAAGTATTGTTTAGCTACACAGATATGTACAGCCTGCTCTCTACTGCCCCAATAAATTAAAGTTTTCTAGAAAGGTACGTTGATGGTAAGAAATAATTTTTAGATCCACAAGGAAACAAGTTGTAATAAGTTTCCATTGATGCATATTTACATTTATGGACATGTTCCAGATTGTATTTTTAATAAAACTATATCTCTAACACTAAACCAAGCAAAGACCTGCAATCCAGTAGCACATTACTTCTTACGAAACCCAAGATCAAGCTTGCAAGTGCAGTGCCTGGTCCTTCCCGACTCAGGATAGTGCATTGTGGAAGGCATGCATTGCCAGATAAACTACGGAATATAGATCAATTGCTACCAAATCGAGCTCTGCAGACATTCTTACAGAATGCTCTGCTTATGGTTAATAGATCTAGTTTTCACAGCACTTAGTTGCCTTAGTGTCTTTACTGCTCCATGAGGTTGATGATGATGATAATGTTTCATCTACCTTCTTTAACCTATGGTTTTTAATTAAACATTTCACTGCAGGTTATGAGTATTTCCCAGCAAAACCTTTTAAAATGATACCTGCTCATCTTTGAAAAGATCCAGATGGTTACAACTAAAAACAACAATCATAGACTAATATCAGATGGTAGACGTGATGTTATAATCCATAATTTGCTATTTTAGCTTTTTTTGTCTCACTGATGGACTACAATAACTCGCACATTAGACAAAATGTTGTCCATGTAAATGGGACCTATGCATGCAAAAATTAATTCACATACACACAAACTGTTACCAAGTTTAAAGAGCCAGTCATGGTGTAATACCTTTTGTATGTAACCCCAACAGGGCAATGAGTGGGTGTTACAAAAGTAGTGTTGAATGACTAGTCAGTACATAATAGTACTTGCCTCACTTTTTAAATACACTACACCCTGCTCTCTGGGCTGGCTGGGGTCTACCCTGGGGGTGACATATGTATTGAAAAGGAAGCTTTTGCCAGGTCGAAATGGCAGTTTACAACTGCACACATAGTCTGCAATGGCAGGCCTGAGATGTCTTTAAAGGGCTACCTAAGTGGGTGTCATAATCAGTGTTGATGTCCCATTAGTAGCATTTAATTTACAGGCCCGAGCACAGGTAGTGACATTTTACTAGGGACTTGCAAGTAAATTAAATATGCCAATTGGGGATACATCAGTTCTACCATGTTTTAAGGAGAGAGTATAAGCACTTTAGCACTGACTTGCAGTGGTAAAGTGTACAGAGCCCAAAGGCCAGCAAAAACAAAGTCAGTAAAACAGGAGGGTCGGTAGCAAAATGTTAGAGGGAATACAATAACAAGGATGCCAGGTTTCACAGTTCTGGTCAGTTCTCCCCTTTCCTGAGTTTGGCTCCATCCTGTCTCGTGAAACAAAGGGCAGCAAGGCCCAGGTGTGAGCTGCATTTGCCAGTGAAGGGTAGGAATCTTGTGAATTCAGGAAGGGGCTGGGTATCGCTCTCAGGATACCCCTTGAAGCTCAGGAACTTGCTTGGTACAACCCCACCCACTAGAAGAAGGGCAGGAAAAAGCCAATCAAAATAACAACAACAGTGTGATGAGTGGAATGCTTGAATTAATCTTAGCCACTGGCAATCACTTGAGCCACATCCCAGACCACTGTTTTTTTCTGATCATGCCATCTCAGGTTGAACATTCCAGCCCGAAGTGCAAGGCCAGGTATCCCTTGAACCAGAACACAGCAACCCAAGAGCAGTTTTGACCTGACTGGGGCTCTTCAGTTGGCTTTTGCTAGATTCCAGTGTCACAATGAGCAAGAGACCTGTGTCTAAGCATACACATCGCTAGTTGCACATTTGTTCCATCAGGGTCTTCCCAATACTTTACATGCACGTTCAACATTAACTGGAGCTGGAGTGCACCAGGTTTCTGATGGTGACTTAGGGTGAATAACAATGACTTTTATAGGAGCAGTGGAGTTGAAAGCAGAACAAATCTATGCATTAAACTTATCATTATTTTACTGGACATTGTTCTGGAAAGCCCAAGGGGAACAGTCTATGAAGGTGCCAAGATTTATGAGCAGTGAATTTAGATAACTTTTGTTTAATCACCTTTGAGCAAGATAAAGCAACTAACTTAGTAGGGGACAAAACTGAGGGATACCAAAAAAAGTGACAGTAAACGTCCCCGAGATAAGATATAGTTAGATATTCAAAAGTCCTTCAAGATGATCCCATACAGGGAGTCAGCTCAATACATTACGTTTCAATGTTACCTCATTCTGTAACACCCACACAGGATTTGCCCTGCAGCATTGGAGGTTTGAGGAGCTGAGTGGGCCCGGACATGTTCTCACATATATGGTGGGATTGTACCCAAATTGAGGCTTACTCGAAGTAGGGGTTGTATACTATTCCAGCCAAAACCACAGTCCAAAGTGTACCAAAAAGGTTTAAAAAAGATTCCATAAGTCTAAAATCACAGAAGCTACCAATCCCATTTCTCAAGAATTTTGTTCCAAACCAGCAAAACACTATACAACTACAGCAAACATGTTGGATTCCTACTTAAACAACAAGAAACCAACAACCCCAACCATTTTCTGACAAAACCCCCAATGGTAAGGCACCTTTAAAGAACTAACACAGATTGAATTTGTGAATCTTGTCAAAGAAAGCACACCGGCCAGATGCCCCTCTGACGCTTTCCACCTCTGATCCTCACCAACTTCAGCAGCCTTTCGAGTTAGAACATTCATCAACAACTCCTCAAAGCAACAGGAGGTATCCCAGATGGTTAAAAAAAAGGCATAAACACTCCCTATAGTCAAAAAACCTGACCTGGAAAACCAAGACCCAGACAACTGCAGACCTAGAGCAAATTTTCCATTTCTGGGCAAAATTATAGAAAGAGCAGCCTTTGCCAAACAAGATGTCACAAATCATTGAAGAGCAATCCATACTTCCCAACTTCTAAACAGGATCTGTCCAAGAAGAGGCACAGAATCGGCCCTAATCTCTATCTGGGATGGCCTTAAAAATACAGTAGATCAGAACGGGGTCGCTGTCCTTCATTTGGGTCTTTCAGCAGCCTTTGATACAGTGGATCATGACACACTAATCCAAAGACTAGAAAACGCTGGATTAGAGGACCCAGCCCTCACTTGGATGGTGATGTACATATACAATAGAACAAATACTATACACACTCCTCTATTCTCTTTGGAACCATGCAACATTAAAGCAGGAGTCCCTCAAGGCTCAATCATCTCACTCATGCTTTTAAACATACATATGAAATTATTCCCAGATCTGATTGATGGGTTTGACTTCACCTGCTAAAACTATGCAGATGACACAGGGATACTTCTGAAATTGGAAAGCCCTAAGGACATCAAAAATCTTCTGTTCCCTTTGGGCCATTGACCAATGGATGACCTGGAGCTACATCAACTGAAGTCATCTAAAATCGAAATACTCATCTGTGGCAACTGGGAGACTTGGGAAGTAAGAAACCTCAGAATTACCAAAGATGTCAAGCTGTCAATTAATACATAAACCTCATCAAGATTTTTCACAATGGAAACACTCCGATCCATCTTCCTGCACCTAGGATTCCTCTAAATGGTTAAAGACACCATCTCTCTTGTCCTATCTAAACTAGATTAGGCTAATGTCCTGTATCACAGCGCACTTTTGTCAATGATGAGAAAATTACAGAGAATTCAGAATGCGGGACTCCTCCTACAAGTAAAGATACAAGCACACATTTCTCCTGCCTTGAGGGCCCTACACTGGTTATCAGTTGCCAGAAGATCTACCATCAAGCTGCTTTGCATCACACACAAAGCAATACATGGTAAAAGAACTCTCTTCATCAGGGAGAAAATCACTATATACATACAGCAAATTAACTTATGCTTGAGAATGGCTCCCTGTCTCAAAATGTCTACATACAAGAAAAACATCATGGGTGGAACATATTTCTCTGTTCAAGCAGCCAAATGAATGAATTTGCTACTCACAAACATGGGATCCATTTTCAACTATCTCAGCTTCTAAAGATTAGTCAAGAGTTGGCTCTTCCCCACATAACGACTGTACTCACAATAAAACAGTGTACCACAAGGATATACTCAGACATGCTCAACTGTGCTTCTCTAGATATGAAAATTTGGTTTTGTATACTTGAGTTATTGCAACTTGAACTATGCTTCCTGTTATAAGCGGATACATTTATTTAAGGGGAAAATGTATACTACATCCCAAGATGCATGTGTATATCAGACCAAGTCATAATTGCTGCTATATACTTATAGCTTCATATGTGGAGGGCTTTGTACCTACTATTAAGACTTTATGAAATGTAATGTGTATACATGCAAGTTAATTACAGTTACTTGAAAAATATGCATAGTTCACCACAAGATAAACATGCACATCAGACTATGTAATTATTGCTGCTATTTACATCTGGCTATTCATATTAAGGGATTTACTCCAGCCACTAAAACATTACCAAATGCCATGCTTACATATATGTATGTTATTTCAATATTGTTTATGAAAAATACTTCCTTTAACTGTTGTCCCACTGCTCCTCTCACAGACTCAACTCAAACCTTTCTGACTACTATGAACTCTCCAACATCCTTCTCAAACTTCACTCAACTTTTTATGGTCTGGCCTGACAGCACAGATGTCGGCAGACAATTATTTAAGAGTTACTAGGAGAGTGCCTTCAGGTCCACTCACATGTTGGGAGCCAGGAGTAAATGTTTGGATTGATCAAAAGTTGTGTGCTTCCACAAATCAAACAGTGCTTGCCTTCCACTCAGCTGTGACCATTTTGTTTATTTATACAGATGCCTGAGCTTGAACTTTTAAGGGCACACACATGACACAAGAAAATGGGGGTATTTCTCTCTCGCAGCAGCACAGAGTGGAGGAGTGCAGTCATTAACCTACATTGATTTTTAGATCTGTCACTGCAACTGTCACCTGTCCTTATGAAATCTACAAAAAATGGCTCTCAGAATCCTAATTAGATAGGAGTTTAGGCTGATCCATATGTTGGTACTCTTGACTCAGTATTTAATTGAGCTGAATATGTGAGCTTCCACTAAAAATACTTTTTGGTTTGTGGCAAAGTTTATACTTGATGCAGCAGAACTGAGTTTGTTATGGTGGCAAGGCAATAATCAGGTCCAGAGGCCTGACTTTTATGGCTCTACGCCTGATTAATTTATTGTGAAAAGCAAATACTAAAATCAATAGGTGTTTAGGTGTGGATTACTATTACTCGACATTAAAGCCTATTAATATATATTTTGCTGCATGGAATCTAATAGCAGGTAATGTTTTTGACATGATGGTTGCCAGTTTAAATGCACTTGAAAAGCCGGTTTTTGGGAAAAGTTTAAAACCAATGTTCAAGTGTAAATGCTTCATTACTTCATTGGGAAAAGCAAGCTGGATTTAATAGTTTTGATCTGTTTATTATGAAACATTTTGACAAGGCCTTTAGGCATGACCAAGTTATTGTGAAAAGCATGTATTAAAAACAATAAGCTTTTCAAGGATGAATTGCTATTAAACTATAAAAAAGTTTCTTGCCAGGTACTTTTTTACATGGAATTTCAGAGATTAATGTAACAGGCAAGTCTTTTGGTGTTGGTGATCTAGCTGAAAAAACTGTGTGGATAGAATATATTACCTGAGGACTGTAGGCTGGATGGTTTGTTTATGGGAAGCTTAAGCTCAGTACAATGGGCTAAAATTTGTTACGGTGACAAGCGAATGATAAATGCTATAAGCCGGATTGTTTCTTATGCAATGTTGTTGGGTTGTGGGTTGGCAGAGTTATGCGCCTGTTCAAGCAGGAACCACAATTCTAGTCAGGGTAAGTCACAACACGCTCTAAAGTATCCTGTGCTCACTCTCTGGTAGTTTCGTGTAGAGCAGTCAGATTTAACTTAAGAGGCAATGTGTAAAGTATTTGTGCAACACATAAAACCGCAATACAGTGAAAACACTACAAAAAGACTCCATGACAGCTTAGAAAAATAGATTTTGATTTTATAAATAAAACAAGACCAAAACAACAACAATTCAGTGTGTAGAAGTCAGCTATGAAGAATAAATGCAAAAAATAGCGCTTAGAAGCAGTAAGCATCTAAGGAGCCAATTGGTTGCACCAGACTGGGACAAAGTCAAGAATTCAGGCTGACCGAGAATGAGTGCGGGCCGGAAACAGGGACCCACTTAGGCTCATTGAACAAAAGTACCTTGATCCTTGGTTTGTGCCGATGGAGATGCGGGATGCAGCCGAGCGATGCGTAGGTGATTCCCACGCAGTTGGGGTGACACGCTGGATTTCTCCATGCAACAGCAGTGATTCCACGGTTCAGTGAGCTAGGTGGGGTGGTTCAGAGTGCAATGCACTGGGTTACTCCATGCTGTAGAGGTGAAGCGTCGATCTTCTCCACGAAGTGGTGGCAATACGTTGGTTCCAAAGCAGTGGTTCCGGAGGTGATGCAACAGTCCCAAAGGTGATGCACCGATCCTGCTCCTGCAAAAGTCACAGCGGAGGATGTGTCAGTTCCGCTGGAGCAAACACCTACATCCACTTCCAAGGGTCCAGAGCTGGGGTGGCACCACTTGGCAGGCCAGACTCAGAAGCATTAGAGTCCAAGGGTTCAAGCAGGAGTGTTGTAAATCTTTTGTGTCCCTGAGCCTTAGAAAAAGGAGGCAAGCCAGCAAGCCCTTGGAGTCACTCTAGGTTCAAGTGATGAAGGTCCAGTCCTTCTCACCCAGGTAGAGAGAAGCAGGAAGCAGGGCAACACAGTAAGGCAGAGGTTCAGCAAACATAGTCCAGTGGCAGTCCTTGTGCAGCGCAGCAGTTCCTCTTTAGACTGGAAGAGTGATCCCACGTCCAGAAGTGTATTAAAGTCATGGTGTCAGAGATCCAGTACTTATACTCAGTTGTGCCTTTGAAGTGGGAGGGACTTCAAAGAGAGCTTTGAAATGCACAGAGGTCCATCCTTCCTGCCATGGCTCCAGACTTACTCCAGTGGGATATTCAGCCCTTTGTGTGTGGACAGGACAAAGCCTTTTTGTGTGTAAGTGTGAGGATGTGCCCAGCTCCTCTCTCCCATTCTCACAGGAAGATCCAGCAGAAAAACCTAAACTTCCTTTGTGTGTGGCTGTCTAGACTGAATTCACAAAGCCCAGCTGTCACCCAACCATGAATGAACAGAGACAGGTAGAAGACATTAAATGGTTAAAGTAAAAAATTGTTATAAAAGTGGCATTTTCAGGATTGGAATTTAAAATCCAACTTCACCATAAGCTGTGATTTTAAATTGTAATTCCACAGACACCAGACTTAAGAAGTCTATTTCTTCACAATCGGGAATTAGATGTAAACGTTGTAATAAGGTAAACCCAGTATTATCCTATGGGAGCGATAAGCTTTACAGTAGTGAAAAAAGAATCTAAGAGTTTTTTACTAACAGCGCATATAAAACTTAAAAATACTTACTTTTTAAGTACATAGCACCCTGCTCTCTGGGCTGTGCAGGGGCTACCCTAGAGGTGAGAAAGATGGATTAAAAAGGACGGTTTGGCCCTAGCAAGAGGTTTAACTTGCCAGGTTGACATGGCAGTTGAACTCTGCACAAAGGCTCTGCAATAGCAGGCCTCAGACATGGTTAAGGGGCTACTTAAGGGGGTGGCACAATCAATGCTGCAGGCCCACAAGTAGCATTTCACTTACAAGCCCTGGGCACATGCAGTGCACATTATTAGGGATTTATAAGTAAATGAAATATGCCATATGGGTATGAGTCCATTTTAGAGGAGATATAACCTGTATTTTAGCTCTGGTTAGCAGTGGCAAAGTGGTCAGAGTACTAAAGCCAACAAAAACGAGGTCAGAAGAGGAGGAAGGCAAAATGTTTGTGGTGACCCTTCAGAGAGGGCGATTTTTCAACATTTGTGATAAAGGCAATAGGCCTGACATATTGATTGTGAATACCATATGTTTAAGTCAATAGGCATTTAAGTGCGAATTGTTATTGCTCTGAATTAAAGCCTATAGATATTGTTTTGCTACATGTATTCTCATAAATTACCTTAGTAGGCAAGGACTTTGGTGTTGCCAACTGCTCTGACAAACCATGAGTATGGAAGATAAGCACTGTCAGAATCCTTGTTAAGCCCTGCTAGGAGAGATACTATTTTGATTTATCAACCGTAATATTGTACGTATTCGCAATTTTAAGAATGTGTGCCTGTTGGTTGCCTTGGGGGAAAGCTTATGATCAGTATAGTAGGCCTGAGTTGGTTATGGTGATAAGCCAAAGATAACAACAATAGGCTTGATTGGTGTGGAGGGAAATGTTATGCCCGATGCCATAGGTCTGGCCGGTTTACTATATGCTTTTCACAGTAAATAAGTCAAGCCTACTGCCTTCGTAATAATTTTTCATTATAAAGACAGTAAAATCTAACAGTGGATTGTTGTCAAATTATGATAAGCGCTGTAGAAAGGTTGTGGTGTTGGTAACCCACTCTGATAAACATTGGGAGTAGAATTTTGCTGTGATTATTCTTATTAGGTCCTATGGAGAGGGGCTGTATTTTCTTTATCCAACTTAAATGTTGTACAAGTTTGTAATTTTATAAATGTATGCATGATGGTTGCCAGTTTCTGCACACCTCTGTAGGCATGGCATGTATACAGTGTCCAGCCATTGGTAACAGACAGAGAGGCCTTATCAGTTCACTGGGAAACTTTATTTCAGCCTTGTTAGGTGTGACCCATCTATAATGAAAGGAAGATACAAAGCAAGCAGGCCTTACTTACTTATTAAGAAAATTATGTGTTAAAGGCAAACAGCTTTTAAGGGTGGATTTTTATCACACTGTGCTAAAGACTGTAGGCAGCCATTATGTTCCATCATATCTCGTATAACAGGGTAGAGTTTTGGTGCTGGTGACCTCCTGAACAAACCATTTGGATAGTCAATTCAATTTTCACTATACTAGTCCCTATTAGGCCCTATCGGTAGGAAATTAGTATTGTTTTGACAACTGTATTTTGTATATATTTCTAATTTTGTTATGATATGCCTGAAGGTTGCCTTGTGGGAAGGCTTATGAATCAAGATGGTCTGAATTGCTTATGGTGACAAGCCAATCATAAGGGTTATAGACTTAATTGTGTATAACAAAAAAGTATGATAAAGGCAGTAGGTCCGATACATTGATTTTGAAAAGCATATGTTAAAGTCAATACGCATTGAAGGGTAGATTGATATTACTCTGGATGAAATTGCAGATAGGTATTTTGTTACATGGAATCTCAAATATTACCATAGTAGGCAAGCATTCTAGTGCTGGCTATGCCCACTGTCAGTTTGTTTACAAGATTATTTTTTTTAAAACAGTTTTTTTTATTAAGAACAACCTGCAGCATTAAATGACATTATACAGACATCTTTGGCAGAGTTACATAAGATTTCAGCATCGTATCACAACCTCCAGACCATCAGGATCACAGAGGACTACAATCATTAGTGGCCTTACACTTATTATGAGGGTTGCAACTGTGTGTTCGGGTCAAGACAGCAAGAAAACCCGGAGCTGGTTCACCTGAGGGAGGTATTATCCCCGGCAGCCCTGTGCGGTGGCCATCAACATCTCATCCTCTCCCCCCAACAATGATAGTCTGTCCCTCCTCAGTTTCACCGTAAGAGATATGCAGATCTCACCCCTATATTTATTCCAGCATCTCCACTTTTGATCCCATTTTCGTGGGCACCCTATCTCTTTGTACACAGTTTTTTCTGCAATCATGGCATTGTCCATGTCTTTTGCCCAGTCACGTAAGTGTGGCTTAGTGTCCACCCCCCACCTCTGGGCGATATTTCGTTTTGCTATACTCTATCCCATTGTGGCCCACAACTGCTCTGCTTGTGTGAGGTCAGTTGCTTCCCAATTATTAAGGAGACATAGTGTGGGAGATGGTTGTATAGATTTGTCACAAGTCCTGACCAGTTTTCGGGTGACATCTTTCCAGTATTGTTGTATGTGGGGGCAGTCCCAAAGGATGTGTATGAATGTGCCAGTCTGATTAAAATGTCGGAGGCAGAGTGGATCAGGCCTCCTACCCAACCTGAATAATAAAGTGGCGTCAAAATATACCCAGTGGAGAATCTTGAGCTGGACCAGCAGAAGTCGCATTGGAATTACCACCTCTCGGGGAGAGGCCAATGCCTCTCTCCAATCCTCCTCGGCCAATTCCCCCAAATCAACCTCCCAGCTTGACCGTAGTTTCAGCATTGTGTCGGTTCGGTTGTTGACCAATTTCTTATACGCGAGGGAAATAGCCTTACGGTCCATTGGGTCCAGCAATAGCCTGCCCTCAAGCGGTGGGGAATCCGGAAGGCGGCATCCTTCGGGAGGGCCAAATCAATGGCATGGCTGATCTGGAGATATCGAAAAGCCTCCGACAGTGCTAATTGGTACTTAATTTGGAGGTCCGTGAATGTTGCCAACTTTCCTTTCACCCACAGTTTTTATACAAGATTTGTACTGTCCGAATCCTTGTAAGGCCTTGTAAGGCCCTCTTAGGAGACATAGTATAGCTTTGCCACCCGTAATTTTACATACTATGTAATTTTATGACTGTATACCGGATGGTTGCCTTGTGGGAAAGCTTATGCTCAAGTTCAGGAGGCCTCGTTGGTGATAAGCCATTGATAACAGCTTCAGGCCTGATTGGTTCACTAGGAAAAATATTTCTGTTGCCACTGGCCAAATCTGTTACTTTGCAAAAGTTATGACAAACACATTTGACATATTGATTGTGAAAAGCATATCTTAATGTCAACAGGTACGTAAGAGTGGATTGTTATTTCCCTTTATTTAAGCCCACAGATAAGTATTTTGTTACACGAAATAGCAAATTACCTTTGCAGGGAATGATTTTGGTGTTTGTGACTGCATCTAAAAAACTCTAGGGAAAAAGATTTGCACTGTAATAATCCTTGCTAGAATCTCTTCTTAGATGTCAGGATCTTGAAAAAAAAAAAATATATATATATATATATATATATATTACCTACTGGCGGTCGCCAGTAGGTATATATAGTTAGGATTTTTTCTCTATGGGTTTTTTGAAAATTCTATGTCTAATAACTTTGGCGTTTGTGGACGGAATTGGCTGAAACTTTCAGGAAAATGGAACATTTTGTTTCTGAGCAGCCCTTGAAAATTTGGGGGGGGTTCGTCAAGGGGGGGCTGAGAAAAAAGGGGGGTCCCAAAACGTGTTTTTAACATTGAGTTTTCCATAGGGCGGTTGGCCTCACTTTTAGCCCGAACGGGTGAATGGATTTGCACGAAACTTGGCAAAATTGTAGGGACTGGTAGCCCGATGTGCCTTTTGTAGGTCTCAATATATGTGCTACAGTGGATTTTGAGAAATTAACGTTTAAAAAAAGATATATATCTGTAACAGCGGACCGGGCAGCGCTCCAGGACGCGTACTTTTCGCGCAACGGAGCTTTGTGAAGCGAAGCTGATTGGTTCTCCGGCGTCTGTCAACATTCCAAACAGTCCGTAGCGGCCGCCATCTTGTCTCTCGGTAGGATCGAGAGACAAGAGGAGGCCAAAGCGAAGGGGCAAATGACCATAAGGGGGAATAGTAGATCCTCGCTGACCCCCTACGTTTGATGTGGAGGTTTTAAAAGGGCTCCGCGGGGCAAAAAAAAAAAAAAAAAATAATAATCGAACGGCTGAATGGATTTGCACGAAACTTGGCAAAATATTAGGGACTGGTAGCCCGATGTGCCTTTGCTAGGTCTCAATATATGTGCTCCAGTGGATTTTGAGAAATTAACGTTCAAAAAAAGATATATATCTGTAACAGCGCTCCGCTTCGCGTACTTTTCGCGTTACGGAGCTTTGCGAAGCTGATTGGTTCTCCGGCGTCTGTCAACATTCCAAACAGTCCGTAGCGGCCGCCATCTTGTCTCTCGGTAGGATTGAGAGACAAGAGGAGGCCAAAGCGAAGGGGGAAATGACCATAAGGGGGCATAGTAGATCCTTCCTGACCTCTTAGGTTTGATGTACCATTTTGTCAAGTTTGGTGTAATTCCGTTCAGCCATTCAGGCTGTAGACGTATGTAAATGTCCTATGGAAAATTGCATGGGGAAAACACATTTGAAAGTGTTGAAATTTAGAACCAATTAAAATGTTACTTTGGTTTTGTATTTGTGTGTGATGAAAGTTAATTGGTTATGTATATATGTCAAATGAGAGGAAACCACAGCCATTTTGTGATACTACTGTCTGAGGTACATTTGTGAGGAATTTTTGGTGGTGAATTTCTGGTGTTTGATTTACACAGTACTAACACTTCTGCTACTTTTAAAAAGGTGAGTTGTTAATTTGTAAGGGGAACTATGTTGTACACTTGAAGATAATTTGAAAAATGTTTTCTGTTATTTATTTGCAGTCCTTCTGTTATACTAAATACTTGATAAAGTTAGTTTTATATTATGTATTACTAAAAACGATAAATGAAAGTGATTATTTTTTTCTGCAATTTACAGCAAGCAATTTCAAAATAAAATGTCTCACAATGAAGAGACCGTGGCAATTTCTTTTGAATTGTCCACTACATTGATTGAAATTGAGAGCACCAATAATGAAATATTGTCACAAGGAGGACATGACTTGTATGATTCCATTAGATTGATTGAAATGGACAGCACCAAGAATGAAATATTGTCACAAGGAGATGACTTGAATGATTCCACTACATTGATTGAAATTGAGAGCACCAATAATGAAATATTGTCACAAGGAGGAGATGACTTGTATGATTCCATTAGATTGATTGAAATGGACAGCACCAATAATGAAATATTGTCACAAGGAGGAGATGACTTGAATGATTCCACTACATTGATTGAAATTGAGAGCACCAATAATGAAATATTGTCACGAGGAGATGACTTGAATGATTCCACTACATTGATTGAAATTGACAGCACCAATAATGAAATATTGTCACAAGGAGGAGATGACTTGAATGATTTTTTTGATCAATCTCTTGATGGCGAATTTATCGAGTGTTTGGAGACCATAGAGTTACAAGAATCATCATTGGAGACTTTTAATGAGGACATTGCTGATGAGGACATGTTACTAGTTCTTTCAAATGTAGAAAATTCTGAAGAATAAATTTATATTTAGAAATCAAAAATTGTTTGAGACATTATTCATTTTTATTTTTAATTTATGAGGTTGTAGCGAAGTGATTGTAGTATAAAATGAGACTTATAGTATAGAGTGCAACATTTTTATGTTACATGGTAAGTTTACTCATATTTACTTCCCTTCTGCCACTATATTATCTCCAATGTGTATTTGACATCTCTTCTTCATCTCCGGCCTCCTTTCTCTCACTGTGTGTCTCCGATGCATCTTATCGCTGCTATTTTGTGTAATTACAGAAGAGAGTAAAATAAAATAGTTCGGAACGTGAAAAGGGGGCAAAGTAGAGTACTCCTCACCCCCTAGGCCTTTTTAGGCGGTCCCAAAAGGATCAGTTTCTGCTTTCCTGAGAGATTATGGTATGAGTTCCATATACCACAATAACTTGCATTACAACATGCAAGATATCTATCTCCTATTACCAACTTTTGGAGATATTCGCGCTAAGCGCGAATATCTCCAAAAAGTAACACCTGCCCTGAGCAGTTCTTAGCCATGTTATCCAATGGGAGGTGGATAACATGGCTAAGAGCATTAGCTCGGTAATGCATGAATATCGCTGAGTTTTTAGCGATATTCATGCATTGCGGCCGTTTATTATCGCATTTGCGATAAACCTTGATAATAGCAAGGTTTATCTTCGATAATTTCTGACGATGCTTAGTGGTAAAAAATTGGTTGGTAAGCATCGTTAGCGATAAATATCGCTTAACTTTGGTAATATGCCCCAACGTCTGTTAACGTTCGATTCGAAGGAAATGAGGAAGTGTTGAAAAACATTGTCTGCGCCATCTTGCCTTTTTTGAAATGCCACACTTTTGTCGTGCACGGCAGCCATTTTAGATGTCTTGACCAGACCCACTCTCTGCACGCTGTCGATTCGTAGCATGGCTCCTCACCCACGCAAGCATCTTCCCTAGGCACTGGTCACCACCGCTCTCTGTCTTATGCATGGGCAATAAACCTCCCCCCATATGCGCTGCTCTTCCCTGAGAATCACACTCTGTGCCCGCCCGACACCTCCCTTTCGCCCTATTCACTACCGCACCCTCTGACACTCCTCTTTCTCTGTGTCCGATTGTCCAGGCTATCAGCTAGCCCTGCAGATGTAGTTTATGGCCCCAGCTGTAAAGAATCACCCCTCTTCAAAGGAGTTATAGTAGATTAAGGCCCACACCCGATGAGATCCGTCACACCACACGTGTTCCTACTATCTGAAAACCATCCTGTATTGTGATTGGGGAGGGGACCGAGCCTGAAGCGGAAGATTCCAGGAATGACTCTTTGTACATCAAAGTTTTTACAATTATGTGTCACATTAAAAATATAAAGCACTCCAACAAAGTAGTAGGAATATAAAACTTTAATAACATATAAATATATACAAGAAAACAAAAACAGTAAAAACATTTAAACAACGAAGAGACCGTGACAATTTCTTTTGAATTATCCAATAGATTTATTGAAATTGACAGCACCAATAATGAAATATTCTTGTCAGTAGCGGTCTGTTGTGCGAATAGTTCCAAGGCAGCAGAACGCGCTGAAATCTAGATGGCACGAAAGTGATGTCTAGTAAGTTGCCGCCCAGCAAAAAACGGCGTGGGGCGCCGCGGGGGTGAGTGAGTCCAGTAGGCACCACAGCTATTCTTACCGGCATTGCAGAATTACTGCTGGGGACAATGGCTGTGCTGTAGCAGGGTCACAGCAGAAACAAAAAGGATTCTGTTGAAGATGTTGTTGGTTTTCAATTTGAAAACAGTTCTGGTGTCAACTGCTATGCTAATGTAGTGGTTAATGTTTTGTTTTCTCTAGAAAATGTAAAAGAGGGGGAGGCAGTCCAAAGTTCCGTTAAAAGGGCAAAGGAAAGGATCGGTGGTTTGAACTATCAGTCAAAAAGGGGAGGGGGTGCTATAATTTTTCCTACCGGGTCACACTGTGCTTTCACCGGAAGTGAGGTCTGCAGGATTCTAGTAATTCAAAGTGAGGCTGGCGCCAGCATGGGAGCGCCGACGTCCCGCGGATACAGTTTCGTCACTCCACGGGCGATCATGGCAGTCATTCCCCATCGGGGGTCGGAGACTCCCGCGGCTCCTCTAGAATCTTCAAGGTCGTGGAGGACTACGGTGGTGGAGTCAACCAGTGACCGGGCCATTTCTTTATGCTGGGCCCGCTCTTGCCAGGTCGACCGCCATTTTGAGAGTTCGGCAGCTACCGGCGATCGCGGGGTCACATGAGCGGACGGGCTCCACCCTGCCGGGCGAGACGTTGCAGCATGGCCACAGTGGAAGAACCCTTTTCCGGGCGCCTGGAGCGCTGAGGGTGCAGCTGGGAAGCCTCCACCTGGGGAGGCGGGAGAGGCCTGTTCGCACCGTCTCTCCCTCCCAGTGCACCCCACGGCGTCTCGCTTGAGATTTGTTATGGCCGGACCAGGCGATGAGGACGAGGGGGGGGGGGTCGGAGGCATGTGCAAGACATCCCCCCCCAGTGTTGTCGCAGCCATTATAAAAGAAAGAAGTGTCCCGTCCGTCTTCGGGCCGGGCTTCCGGTGGATGTCGGCCGGACGCCCCTGGCTCTGGCCCCATGAACGGGTTTCTTGGTTTATCGGCTGCAGCCGGATCCCGTCGGCCTCGGCCCCCCGACCGTTGGTGGCCGGACCGGAAGAGCATGTGGCGGGACTACCTGCAACTCTCAAGGGCCACCGCGGCCGGACTGGGAGAGAGAGGGGAGGGTCGAGGAGACATTCCCCCCCCCTGCAACTGTTCAGCGTTGTAAAGGCAATCCCCTGGTCGGGTCCCGCTGGCCTCGGCCTCTCCTCCGGCTACACCCTACGTTAGGATCTCCTGGCCGAGGCGTGGCAGCAGGACCTGCCTTATATGGGCTGCTCCCGGCTGGGCGTAGCCGGAACCCTGCCCCACCTTGGAAGTTTCCAGAGTGGGGGCGGATGTTCTACTGACTTGCATTTTCCCTAGTCTATCGATTTTTTTGGCGTGGCAGGCGGTGGGACAGCGAGGGGTGATTTGGTTTCTCTTACTGTTTTTCTGGTCTCTCACCACTGGCATATTTTAACGTTTTCTTGTTTCTAGGACATTAATAGGTTTTATCATTACGTTATGTTATCGTTTCTTTGTTCGTTGTTTAATAAAAGTTCATGTTCATCAGTGGCCTAGTGATTTTCGTTTTCCTATTTTTTTCTTTCCAGGTTGTTTCATGGTAAAGTTTCTGTTAACAGGATACAGTGATCACTTCGTTATTATTGCATATGTCCTTTTCACTAGGGGTGCTCTCTGGTCGGGCCAGATGACGTATCTCTAGTAAATGGTCCGGGTGAAAAAGGTGCATCAATCAGTGGGGAGTAGATAGGCATGACAGATTACAACGGGGGAGAAAGGTCCGCATTACGTACCCTTTCACTACTTGCAAAGATTTTCCTACGTTTATTTGCAAACAGGGAATACCTCCAAAAAGAACTAATTCCCAAACAGTCAATGTTCGGACAATCAATCAATCAATGAGGAATGAAATAGGTACGACGTGTTAAAGGCTTGCGTTACCTACCCTTCACTATCTGCAAAGGGAGAGAGAATATTCCTATTCTTCCTCGTTTGCAGGTAGAGAAGATCCTTAAGAGAATTAACTTCGAACAATTCAATGCTCGATTGAAACAATCAACAAGGGGTACTGTGAACACAAATGAACGCCGCTTATGTACATACGCATTGCTATTTTCAACAGGTTGTTCCTAATGTTTCTATTTTAGCGAGGTCAAAAAGAGATCCCATTAGTGGCCTACTGATTTTGCTCGATTCCTTTTGTTTTTTTACACGATTTTTCGCTATCTGCAAAGACTAAACAGAGTATTGCGACTCTGTGCTTGTTTGTAAATAGAGAATGAACCAAAGAGAACAATCAATCAAATGGAGAGAGAAGCAGGCACGACGGATTACAAAGGGGGCAAAGGGCTGCGTTAACTACCCTTCACTATCTGCAAAGAGAGAGTACTCCTAATAGAAATGAGGGGTGGGGGGCAGCATTCAAAGCAGATCAGTGTGCATAAACACGAAAATGTTTTTACTTACCACGTACTTGACATTCGACAGCTTATGATATTTGCTATTAAAAAACCATTGAAATTCACTGAAAAAACCATAGGTTATAGACCATATATAGTTAGGAATTAGCATTTAAAAAACCTTATTTTACTCACACAAAACCATTGAAATTCCATATATAGTTAGTTGCACTAACTATATATCGCGCACCCGCAATCCACTGCTGATCATGTCACAACCACTTCGGGGTTAGTAGCAAATGACATCCCCCTGATACAAGATCTGGAATTGTTGCGGGCTGAAGCCCCAAGTTCCCAAAATACACAGGAGGTGGCCCAGACCTACACTGGAGGACTAAGTGAATTTAAGCCTCGTTCTACATTCACCCCTATCACACCATATGATAATATAGATATTTTTCAAGATGCAATTATCAAGGAAGTGAAGGCGTTACATGTAAAAACTCTCAAATCTGATTTTCACAGACAAAGGGGCAACATTGAATATCAAAATCTGGTGAAAAAAATACAAAAAGACAACAATATAGTGGTGAGACAAGCCGACAAGGGAGGCAACATTGTGCTCTGGCCAAGGAAATTATATCTGGAAGAGGCCTATCTCCAATTAAATGATCCAAACTGCTACCGACACTGTGATGTGGGTTCACTTAAAAAAGCACAAATGGACTTCCATTCGCTATTGATGGGATGGCGATCTGGTGGACTCATAAGCATGGATGAACTCAAATGTCTAAAGAATGATCACCCTATCACCCCCGTGTTGTACCTAATTCCTAAGGTGCATAAGGATACAGCTAAGCCGCCGGGAAGACCAATTATTTCGGCGTGTGGGGGGTTGTTGGAAAAAGCCACTGCGTACATTGATTTGTTTCTTCAAGAACATGTGTTGGCACTTCCTTCTTATGTTCAAGACTCCAGTGACCTGCTAAGGAAGCTGGAAGAATTGCAATGGCGTAGTGACTATTGGTTGATCACTTTGGATGTGTCATCACTGTACACCAGTATTGTGCATGCAGATGGATTAAGGGCTATTGAGTTCTTTTTGGGGAAGCGGCCTATTGAATTGGCCGAGCATAACAAAATGCTGCTCACCATGATTAGCTTTTGCTTGCACAACAATTATTTCATGTTTCTGAACCAATATTATCAGCAGGTCAGGGGCGTTGCCATGGGGGCCTGCTTCTCTCCCAGTTATGCCTGTCTTCACATGGGATACTGGGAGAGACAGGTCCTCAATGGTATTCACCATGAACAGTGTTCTCGCAATATCATACGATGGTATAGATACATCGATGATATTTTGATGATCTGGCGGGGAACACAGGAAGAAGCTGAAAATTTTATTGTTGCCTTGAACAGTAATGATTTCAATTTGTCTTTTACATCACATATCAGTCAAAAGGAAGCCCACTTTTTGGATATAACCTTGGAGGTCAGTCAGGACAGGCTTGAAACAAAGCTCTTTAGAAAGCCAACTGCAGGAAATACTATCCTGCATGCAGGAAGTCACCATCCGCCTCATCTAATTCGGAGCATCCCCTATGGGGAGATGCTCAGAATTCGGCGGGTCTGCAGTACGGATATGCACTGTATAACAGCACAGGCAGCCAGCAAACAAAGGTTTCTGGCGAGGGGCTATGCAGAAAACCTTATTGATACAGCCATAAGGAAAGCAAATGGCCTGTCTCGCAGTGATGCACTGATCCACAAAAAGAAAAAAGACAGGGCTGGCAAAGATGGGGCCAACCAACCAGTCAGACTTATCTGGACTTACAATAGTCAACACATGGCACTACGTAAAATAATCAACCATCACTGGGATCTGGTTAAACTAGATCCGGTGATAGGAGAACGCATGCCTAACAAGCCAATCATTACCTACCGCAAAGCATATTCATTAAATGATGCATTAGTTAAATCGAGTCCGGAGGTGATCCCACCCAAAAACTGGCTAGCAGCAAGTCGAGGCTTCAAAAAGTGCTCCAGCTGTAAGGCATGCTCGCAGGGGCTGAATAAAACAGAGTACCTAACAGCATTCTCCTCAGTGCCAAGGAAAATCAACAAACAGTTGACATGTAAGACAGAATATGTGGTTTATGTGCTGGAGTGCCCATGTGGTCTGCAATATATTGGTAGTACCAAATTGCAGGTTCACAAGCGGGTACTCCAGCACATAAGGGCCATTAACACAAATGATACCGCATATCCAGTGGCCCGGCATTTTAAGGAATTCCACAACAATAAAAGTGGACTCCTCAGATACTTTGCCATAGACTGTGTTGGTCCTCTTAGGAGAGGCGGTAACAGAGAGGGTATTTTAAGAGCACTTGAGACTAGATATATCCTTGAAATGGATAGTAAGGCTCCTAATGGTCTCAATTCCACTGAGGATATTTACACTTGCCTCTAGTTCTCTGACTATCTCCTTCCTTCTCTCCTAGTTGCACATAGGCTTCAACAATTATGTCCCTTATAAGTTTATTTGTAGTTGGCCAGGACAAACACACATGAAAGAAAGAACTTGGTTGTTTGATCCATATCCGTTAAGAAACTGTGTTCCATACTTGGAGGTATAGCTGGTTAAGAATATAAAAGCAAAACAACTAACTGAGCTAAAACATTTGTTTTTAATCACTTGTTTAATAATGCATTCTAAATCTACAACATATTAGGGGTTCTGCTTTGCAATAACCTTCGAAGTTGTAATGGCAATTTTTTACCAATGGGTTTTAAATGTGTCAGGCTTAGCACAAATTGCTAAAACATCAAACAGCGTATTTTTGCACATATATCCGAGCAATTGAGATAATGAATTGTATACATTAACTTATATCTTTTTTAAAAACAGTAATCATTACTTGCATATTATGTAAATAGTTGTAAATATATGAAATATTGTGGATAAACATATAGTTATATTTTTCTATTATGATAGTATATTTTTATATGTAAATGATTGTTTAGTGTGTCGGATATTTATATATATATTTAAAACATTTAGCAAAGCAATGGCTGATGAAAAAAGATAAAATGTGTAGTCCAGCAGGAAATGCATTACGCTGTGTATGGCTTTAAGGACACTCCCCTGGTTTTAAATTGGTTAACCAATCAAATTGTTGTTTTTTGAATGCACTTGCACTTTAAATTTCACGTAACTCTGTCTGTGCGCCATGTGACCAAGGCCTCTGTGTAGGCTGAAACGTTATACTGCCGTGGCGTGCTGAGTAATAAAGTAACTCACTGCATCTGGGTCTTCCGTTTTTCCTTTGAAGTGATGGCTCTGGACTATGGGCGCGTCGTCTTGAGGGTAACGAATATGCAATATATATATATATATATATATATATATATATATATATATATATGTGTATTACCTACTGGCGGTCACCAGTAGGTACTTATAGTTAGGATTGTTTTCCATAGGGAATCGGCAACATTCTATTGGGTATAACTTTGACGCAGATTGAGGGATCTGCCTGTAATTTTCCTCACATTTGCCTCGCGGCGCTCCGCTCCTTCCCTGAAAGTTTGGGGGGGGATTCATCAAGCGGGGGCCGAGATAAAAGGGGGGTCCCAAAACGTGTTTTCCCCATGTTAATTTCCATAGGGCGGTTGGACTCACTTGTAGCCCGAACGGCTGAATGGATTCCCACGAAACTTGGCAAAATTGTAGGGACTGGTAGCCCGATGTGCCTTTGCTATGTCTCAAGATATGTGCTCCAGTGGATTTTGAGTAATTTAGGTTCAAAAAAATATATATATCTGTAAGCGCGCCCCGGTATATATATATATATATATATATATATATATATATATATATATATATATATATATATATATATAAATCCATATATAAATATATATCAATATAGATACATAGAGGGCCTTGGAGTCAACAATGTACGCCATTGGTCTTTCTGAGTGTCATTCACACTAAGCTTCCATCCATGACAGCGAACTGCTTGGGGTAATAGTTCAGTCAGCATCAGTTATTGCCTCTTTTGCCATGTGAATGGCACTTTCTGATCATATGTGTACATCCACCTAAAAATTAGCGTCATTTATTTTGATGGTTGGTTGGCCATTCCTTTAGTTTTGAATTTTCTAATTATAGTTCTCCTTTCATTCTTTGCTTTGCCTCTTTCTATTTTAATGTTTCTTAAGAAGATAAAACCCGAGGGGCGTGGCCAAGATCCAAAACTAAATGGCTGCCTGAGCTAGTTGCTCAGTGAGCCCTTTTCCTCCCCCGGCTATCCTGCATATCAATCCTGGATCCCAGTAGTGTGTGAGCACACCAGAGCGATAGCGAAACCTCCACAGCTGTCGCCCGCTGCACACAGCCTCTTGGGCCCAGTGTATCTAGCCCCGGAAGCGGCGGGCCTAAATAATCAGCGAAGCCGCAGGCTCGAATTGAGGACCTCGCCGCAGCACAGCGAATGGGGGGCGTCCAGAGACCCCGGCGGGTGGCATAGCAGTAAAGCTCTGTGAACAGTGAACCGGTCCGCAGCGCGCTGTTGAAGCTCCTGCAGCTACGCCGGCCCAGCTTCTCCCTTTATAGCGCGGCCTCGGCGATCGCGCTGCAGAGCTGACGCCAACTCGGCTGCGGAACCCGACTGTGGAAACAAGCGAGGCATTGGTACCATCACATGGCTCCGGAGGAAAGTGCAGTGAGGTGGAATTACAGGGGTGGGGCCCTGAGTGTGACTACAGTGGTGTGATTTGGTCCGCTAGCCCCCCAGCCACTAGACTCACTGAGGGAGCTCGGAACCCCCGCAGAGGCCCGATGAGACTTAGGGACAAGAACTAACCTATGCAGCACACATCATTCCGGCAGTTGACGGCGGGTGGGTGGACTACTGACAGCCCCTTTGCTCTGTAGGCCTACTGGTTGGAAAATAAACCACTCCTGGCCATCGGGCCTCTCACAGCCTTCTGGGTGGCCATATTGAAGTTGGAGGAGGGTGGTGGAAGACCCAGAAGTTCCGAAGTAGCCTGAATTCACTTCCTTCACAGCGGTCTGCACGCCTGCATGCCTGTTAGGATATCCGGTGGGACCCGTGCCTTGGACGCAGACACGGACTGGGTCATTGCTCGGATCCACCTGGTGACAGACAGGTGGTATCCTACTCCTACTGTCATGACATAAGTGTTCCCATACACGTTCAGACGCAAGGGTGCATACCATAAGGCACTGTCAGCAAATCGCCCAAATGGCAACAGAAAAGACTAAAGCAGCTGATGCTAAGGGGCAAAGGGCGGTGCAAACAAACAGACTAGACCGCTACACCCTCCCTAAATATATGCTTCAACATCGTCAATCTGGGGGTGGCCCCACCGGTGACCACAGAGGGGAGGACCAGGAGCTATCCTTGAAGGATGTGATTATAGCAATCACCACTGGTCAGACCGCGCTTGATCACAAAATGGACACTATCGCCATCGAAGTCAACCTGATCCGAGCTGATCTCACCAAGTTGAATGGGAAAGTCAAGCAGGTGGAACTCACCACCGCTAGCCTCGTGGACGACGTCGCCCAGCTCCAGGGTCAACTCCAAGACATCCAAAACTTCTGTAAATCCACATAACTTAAGCTAGATGACTATGAAGGGCGCCTACGCCGCAACAACCTAAGCATTTTGGGTGTTCCAGAGAAAGCGGAGGGACAAGTCCCAGACCTATTTGTGGAGGAACTTGTTCTACAACACCTAAAACGTAAGGGCCTCAGAAAGTTTTTGTCATTGAGAGGGCGCACAGGGTCCCGGGGGGCCGTCCCAATCCCGGGTGCCCCACCACTGCCGATGTAGGCGAAAGTGCTCAATTTTCGAGACAGAGATGTAATCCTCCAAAACACTAGAGTGGGAGCCCCACTTCACTTTGAAAATGTGGACATCTCTTTCTTCATGCAACGGGTACAGCGCCAAAGACGAACCTTCACGGCAGTGTAGCAGAAACTCGGAGACAAGGGCCTGAAGTACTTTATGTTATTCCCAGCACGTCTCAGAGTGCAATCTGGTGGAAAAATCTGGTTTTTCGAACAACCAGAGGAAGCTGCAGACAGGTTTGAATGCCAAACGTAGCGGCCCCTCAGGATCAAGGTGCCGTGGGGGAGGCCCCAGCTCAGGCCCATGGCTGACTAAGATGACCTGAACATGGAACATTATTTAAAGTAGCTACTTCTTGGACTGAACTGGCAGGTAATGGGTTGTGGAGGGATCTAGTTTCAGTGGGATATTTTCCTATTCTAAGACTACTCTCAGTCCTTTGGTGCGTGACCTACGCTGGGATTTCTATCTTTGCAATGTGGGGGGGGGGGTGGAGATACGGGATGCCACGCCCTTATGTATTCTACTAATAGTTCTTTTTCTGGGCGACAGACACTCTGCAAGTTTCCTATGGGTAGTTTTGAGCCCAGAGTGCAAGGCAGCGGGGTAGTTGGGCAAAGGGGGGATAGTTGGATTGGGGGGCTGTATTTAAGCATCGTTACGGTTCGCACACTGATAATCTATTTTGCTACTATGGCAGAGGCACCAGTCATTGGAAATCTGAGCGACGAGCAGCATGAAGGACAAAAATTTTAAGATTTTAAGCTGGAATGTCAACGGCATGGGGGATAAAATCAGTGTGGTCTCAAACGTCAGGCCCCAGACGTCGTGCTCCTGCAGGAGACACACCTGGTGAGAAACCTATGTAGGGCTATGCATAGGGGAGGATATAAAATGGTTGCACATGTAGGTTTTACGCATGGTTCCTGGGTTGTCGGTATTATGATTAAAAAAACTCCTGCTTGAGGTGGGCTCTGTCTGGACGGATGAGAGAGGCAGGTATGCAGGGATTACGGGCACATGGGTCGGTAAGACTATCACGCTTATATCAGTGTATGTACCCTTAGGTCTACATGGCTCCACCTTCACTGACTTGGGTTCCCTCCTTCTCACAGTCCCAGACGGCCTTCTGGTCCTGGGTGGTGACTTTAATGCAGTGGTCTCTGGCACACTAGACCGCCACCCTCCCAGGGAGATTGGTCCATCTGCTAGCTGGCTGCCTGAATTCCTTGACACTATGGGGTTGGTTGACGCTTGGCAGGTCCACCACCCAGACTATATACTGAGATTTGGACCCAAATACATTCAGTGGGTAAGTCTTCTATATCGTGAACAACTAAGCCGTGGAACACGCCAGGGCTGCCACTATCTCCCCTTTTATTTGCCCTCGCCCTGGAGCCACTCGCGGCCTGGTTCCGACAAGAGAAAATGATACGAGGGTTAAGATGGTCACCCAGATGAGAAGACCGTATTTCACTCTATGCGGATGACATTTCACTCTATCGGGCCTCCCCATCGAAATCCCTGATAGTGGTTGTGGATATCCTGGCAGTGTTTGCCAGATTCTCCGGATTTGCTGTTAATTGAGGTAAATCGTTGGTATTCCCCCTATTGGGGGATCTCACTATTCCCCCTGGAAATTGCCCAATCCTGGTCAACACAACGGGATTTACATACCTTGGCATCTTAATCTCTCATGATTACTCGGTCCGGTATGCCCAAAATCTCCTCCCGCCCCTGAACAGACTCAAAAAAGACATCAGAAGCTGGAAAGCGCTTCCCGTCTCCCTCCTGGGTAGAGCAGCATTGTTTAAAATGATGTCTCTGCCCCATTTTCTATATGTCCTGCAAAATGCTCTTGACCCAGTACCTGCACAATACTTTAAAGAAATAGATGGCCTCCAGAAAGAATTACTCTGGGATGGTAAACCACGCATCGCCTTGAATATATTGATCCTGAATTGGTATGATGGAGGCATAAGCCTTCCAGATATTAAAAAATATTACTGGGCCGCTCACTTAGCCGCAATAAACCACGGACTTATGGACGGGGCGATGACCCAGGCTATGCCATGTACAAATGGCTGCTCCCCGGAGGAAATTACAACAGAGCGCTCTATTCGCAGCCCAACAGATATACTTTGACGGGCCCCACCAGACACTCGATTCAGGTGTGTCATGATGCAACCAATTCTCTTGGGTCGTTGGTGACCCCCCTCTGGGACTCTGAATCGCTGGGCAGCCTATTGAAAACAAAAGGCTTCGACAGATGGTACCTTATTGGCATTACGCAAATCAAAGACCTCTGGGAGGAGGGGGGAGATAAATCCTTCAACACACTACAGGTTGAATATGAACCAGCAGATACGGAATTCTTCTGCTATGCCCAAATCCTACACTCACTCTGAAGGCTCCTGCCGGCGGGAACAACCCTCCCTGCGGTCTCACCCTTAGAGGACAGAATCCTGGATGGCCACCTCCCCGAAAAGATGATTTCCTTAATATACAAAAAATTAATAAACAATATGACCGACCCCCTTCAGGAATTGAGGGAGAAGAAGAGGGGAGACGGGATTGAGATCGATGATGAATATTGGCAAGAGGCGGTGTCATCTCCTAAAATGGTCACCATTCCGGCACGCCTTAGACTGATGCAGCTAAAAATCCATCACCGTGTGTACATCACCGGGCCACGCTTGGTCCACATGGGAGTCACTGACAAAGGGGATTGCAGGAGGGGGTGCGGCAAGCTATGGACCTTTTTACACATCATTTGGGAATGCAAATGTGTTAGCACTTTGAGGCACAAGGTAAATGAGGTAATATCCAAAGTACTACATATCCGTCTTTCACTGGAGGTGAGACGCTGCCTCGTCAACATTTGGGAACCCACAGACCTTAACACTCAAGACGCAGTGCGCCACCCTGGGATTCATGATAGCAAAAAGAAACATCGCTCAATTGTGGCGAGCGGCTAAACCACCTACATAGAGGCCTGGGAGAGAGATCTCGATTGATGTATATTTAGGGAGAAGACGGTGTACGTCACTAGGGGTTGTCCCAAAAAGTGGGCACGTATCTGGAGCCCTTGGAATAGCTATTGAGGTGAAATTTGTACTCCGCCTGAATGTCCTGAACCATGTGTCCCTCCCCACCTACCCATTGATGTTCCCTTCTTATGATATAACGTAATCCTCATCTTCCATACGTCGCTATTGTTTCTTTCAGTTATGGCGTCCTCTGTATTGTCTATGTGAACCGATCCTTGTTTCAATAAAAATAATTATTTAAAAAAAAGAAGATAAAACATGTTTTCAGGCAGTGCCAACGGGTTGCTTGCTTGTCACTCATTTCATCTGCAGTGCGTCACATCCTACGTCATCACTTCCTCTAAACCAGGTGACCATTCTGGAATGCAGTTGTTCAAAGTGTATCAGTGTTTTACCATTCTAAGATGGCTAATGTGTTAGTTCGAAATGTGGCTTTGATGCTTAAACTTCAAAACAATGATAGAATATTTTCAATACCTTTGCAGGATGGACATCCACTGCTATGTTTAGGTTAGCTATTGCAAACATGCCCACGATGTTTAGAAGGCAGGATGTTTTATTTTTTCTACTTGTATTCTTTTAATTTATCTTGCATGTGTTTTTGAGTTTGTGTGTGTTTGATTGTATTTTGTCATAGGGTGAATGGAAGGATGAGTCAGAGGATTAATGAATGGACGCAAGAATGCAAAGATGAGTGAAAGAGTGCATGTATGATGACTTATTGAGAGACTAACCCATCAGTGACACAAAAGTTACTGTCAATACTAGGGCAGATATAATGACATTGCCAATGCTTGTTTAGCTATGCGACCCAACTAACAGGCACACACGTCCACCACTTACAAAAATAACTTACTACTTCCCCTTTGAAATTCATTCCCATCATTCTAGTCCTACTCAAAACTGTACTAACCACACAAGAAATCAAGTGCACAAACCTAACACAATTTATGCCCGAGGTTAAAGAACAACAGAAACAATTATAGAAACAATTATAGATAACCTACTATTAACTCTAAACTTTGGTTCCGGAGTAGTGTACTACTCACTGCAAACTGCTTCAACGTCAGGTGTAGCAGGCGCTATATAAATACAACTTACAATTACAATTTACAATTGCAATATTAGCGGGTTTCTTGGTTTTCCAATAGCAGACATTATGGAAAATATTATATTGGGACGAAAGCACCTACAAATGAAAGGGTTTAAGAGAGCAAAATGAGTACAGCTGCTTCCATTGCTAAGAGAGGCTAAAATGTTGATAACACTAAACTGTAAATCGAATTCTGCTTCGTATATAGCTTGCTGGTTTCCACAAACTGGGGCAACTTAGGGAAATAGAAAAACAAACAATTTGTCGGCACAGGTTTGAAATTCAGGACATCATTGAAACTACTGCTGGGACACTGCAAACAAACTCATGCTTATATCTGGAACATACGCTGCAACAATGTGTTTAATAAGGGCCGCCCCAAACCTCAACATGCGGCCAAAATGTCAGATATCTCGCGCAATAATTACACTCCACGCTTTTCTTGAAGCGTAAAACGCCATTTTTTAGGACAGGTTGCTTATCTTTCATCATCCTCTCCTGTATTCTCCTTGACCTTTCTGCAGCCTTTGACACTGTCAATCACAACACCCTCCTCAACATTCTTAAACAGAGAATGGGCATGGAGGGCACTGTGCTTAAATGGTTTGCCTCCTTCCTCTCTGATAGATCACAAATGATCAAAATAGCGAACAGTCTTTCATCTCCTGTGGCGGTAGGTCAAGGTGTTCCTCAAGGCTCTATACTTGCACCCACATTGTTCAACCTCTATTTAGAACCACTAGGAAATCTCCTAAGTAAATCCGGGATCCACTATCATCTCTATGCTGACGATACTCAAATCTAACTCAAGGTTGCCTCTACTCACGATCTCTCGATCCTAAGCTCTACTCTCGACTCCATTCATAACTGGATGTTTACTCATCAACTGATTCTGAACCCCTCCAAAACCGAATTCCTCCTCTTCTCCTCTTCAATCTCTCCTCCCCCGGTGCAATCTTGGATGGATCAGCTGAATCTACTGAACACTAAACCCATCATTGCCGACAGGGCAAAATCCCTGGGTGTCATCCTCGACAAAAAACTCAATCTAACCCCCCACATCAATTCCATTGCAAAGTCTGCTCGTTACCATCTGCGCCTTCTTTGGGGAATCCGTCGCTTCTTCCCGGAGCAGGACCTTATAACCCTGGTGCAATCGCTGGTTCTCTCCAGACTTGACTACTGCAATTCTCTTCTTACTGGCCTCCCCAAATCCCACCTGTCCCCCCTTAAATCGGTCTTCCATTCAGCAGCTCGTTTCATTTACGGGGCCAAAAGAAGCGACCACATCACACCAATGTTATCCACCCTCCGCTGGCTTCCAATCGAGGCTATAGCCATCTACAAGACTTCTTGTATCACCCACAAAGCCTTGCACTCCTCCTCTCCGCGCTACCTGGCGAATAAACTGAAACTCTCTGGAGGCTCTAGACCATCACGTAATGCGGAAAATCTCCTGCTTGAACCTCCCACTTTCAAGAAGGAAAGAACGATGGCACAATCCTTTTCAGTCAATGCGGTGAGAATCTGGAACTCCCTTCCGCCGCAGCTCCGGACCACCACCTCCTCCCAGGCTTTCAAAACTAACCTCAAAGTTCTCCTCCTTCAAAGACACTTCCAAATGTAATCCTTGCCCTCTCTATTATCTGAAGGAAGCCCTTCCACTATAGAAAAATCTACTGTACATGACTATGGAAGTGTCTTCCCAGTGTGTTCTTGTGGTTTGAGAGTCTGCCATTTATTGCAGTATTATCTTTCTTCCTGTGTTTGGTACTCGTGTGTAAAATGCACCCGTCACTTTCTCGTGTAACACACTGTTTTCTACCACTTACATTTGTTTATTTTCGATACCTGCACAAGTGCCACCATGGCCTACGTAATGTTTGTTCTTATGCTTGAGTGCCCTTCATATATTGCAGTATTACACCTCTTTGTTTACTTTGTACGCTTTTGTAACTTGCACACGTCACTTTTTCCTCCTGTAATGCACCGTTTGCTACCTCTTTTATTTTGTTGGTTCACGATTGTCACTTTTGTAATGCACCGTTTGCTATCTCTTGTATTTTGTTGGCTCACGATTGTCTTTTTTGCTTCATTTAATGTAACGTTTGCTTTTGTATTTTGCTCACTTGTAATGTTCTCATGTATCAGTTCTGTTCCTATTGTGAAGCGCTCTGACACCTTCGGGTAAAGTCTGCGCTATATAAAAATGCACAAATAAATAAGTAAATAAATAAATAAAATGCATCTCCCTCCAACTCACTCTTGCAATCCGCCCCCTCATCATTCACCTGTTTCTTCCCCCCAAACCCGGAGGGGTGGGTACGTCTGTCCGATACTCCCCACCCCTCCAAAATACTGGCTACCGGGTAACACCTGTAGGTCAGTTACCTACTTCTGACGTGGGGGTTGCATCCCCCCCAAGAGGTCAGCTTCCCTGAACCCCCTGGCTGCACATAGTTCCCCCCATCGTGCCCCGATTCCTGGATCAGCCTGCACTGATCCCGGATCTTTTCTTCTAAAGTCATACCCCCATCTGGGAAGCAGGGGGGGAGTAATCCTGCCCCCCTCGTTCAGCTCACCCTACCTTACTGTTGCCACTTGTAACCCAGCCCTGCCACTCCCTGGTATTGAGGTGCCCTCTAAAGGTGGGTCCCTACTCCTTGAGGCTGCTGTGGCTGCCCCGGCCCAGGCCTCCAAGACAGGTCTAGTGGGGTCTCTGCCCCCTGGCCCTCCCCATGCCCTGGAAAGAACACATGGGCTGATAAATTCAGTTACTGGCCATCTCCCACATGACCCTACCTCTCTAAACCACCCACCTGCAGCAGTACACCCCCTGCCAGCATGATTGGGAAGCTACCGGTTCCAGCGCTCTGCTGGGCCTGAATGTCACACCCCCGCCCCAACTCCGCCCCCGCATTTGGGCCCAGGCCTCCAACCAGCAGATGTGAGGCTTCATCTCTCCGCCCCTTCTCCCTCAAAACGGCATTACTGTTACCCGCGTCATCGGGTAAACGCGCAGGCAGGCTCTGCTGCCTGCCCACGCACTTCCCCGCCTCCTTCTTTTGTTGGCTCGGCCCCTACCTGCCACAGGTTTTCTCCACGGTGGTGGCTCCTCTTGACAAGCCACCACCGCTGCTGCCACACCCGCCGATGCCGACTGCGGCGTGCAGGTCATTCCGAGCCAGGCTTGGTCAAGGACGCTAGGCTGCAGAAGGTCCTACCAGCCAGTCAGGCCAAGCACCCGCGGCCTCTACTTTCGGCACCGACATCACCCAGACCTATGAGTTGCTCCTGCCAAACGTGCCTAAACTGCTACCACTGTCCCACCAATCGACCGATCGGCTTATAACAAATAGCCCGCTACCTCACTACTTTCTCCAAAAATTTACTTCCTCCCCAGTGGTATCGGGCACAGGAAGAGGACGATTCTCCTCCCCTGGCCCTCATAACCTGCCCCTTATCCCCACCCCCTAACCCCAACAGCTGTGTCCTTCCGACCTATCATGCGAAAACCCCGGGGGAAGACTAGTCTGCGACTTTACTTCCCCCGGGGGCCGCATTCTTTACTGTATAATAAATGGAGAGTGGAACCCGAGGAAGAGAATGCATGCGGTGGTACTGATGACTGAGCCTTTGTTCCTATTGTTTGTAAATGTAATGATACGAAAAAGCAGATAAATGCATATAGCATAATATGCATGTAACAATCTCTGTTCAATATTTAATAAAATGTTAAAACGCAGACTCAGAACTGTACCTCTCCTAAAAATTCACTTTCTTCTTCCCGAATCCGAGCTTGATCCCAAAGTGTAATTTCCAACATTCGTTCTCGAAATTCTCTCCTATGAACCGGAGAATAAATGAACGTTTGGTTCCACTTGGGCTCCAGTGTTTTTTTCACTGTTTTCGTTCTTCTTTTGTTTTTATCACTGCAAAATATGAATGTATAAAAGGTACATGAACAAAAAGTAAGGTGTTAATTAAATGCAGTATCAGCCGTATAACATACATTTCATAATTAATGACAGTAGTAGATAGGAAATCATCATGGCCTAACTGGCAGGTCATCGAGATACATCATTTACCGAGCCGAAGGTGACTGGCGAAAAAGGGGATTCCCATTATAAGCTGAGCAGCATCATGGTCGATGAAGCAGCCAACTTGCTAGAGTGCTGTACAGAACATTGCAGACCAAGCAATCAAAGTCGCTCTCTAATCGGTGATAAGCAAAGGAAAAATTTAATTCATGGACAGAATAAGCCCATAAACCTCCAGGAAGTGCAGCACCGCTCTACTACTCATGCTGTCAACTGATAATTTTTGAAGTGGCTGCTCTGAGGTTTAGCTCCAAGCCAGTCACATGTCTTTCTTCAACAGCTCATCTCAGCTCCCCAGGCCCATTCTAAAACAGGACGAAGCCCATCCTGGCCAGAGAGCACACTCTCCACTCTAGGAGAAGCAGAAGAAAAGGAAAACTGCAGGCAGTATGGTCCACAGGCACCCCATGCAGTCCAGTGCCACTATACTGTTAATGTGAACAGGTGTCCATTGCTGAGGAGGAGGCCTGACCTGAAGTTCAGCCCCAAACCAGTTAATGGCCTCCTTCACCAGCTGATATTTAAAACAGGACCAAGCCCATTCAGGCCAGATAAAGGTCTCCTTCAGTTGTGGAGAACAGTGCTTAATTTGAGCTGGTGGTTTTGGGTGCTCACACTAACACTTAATTGCCAGAAGCAGATCCAATGAAAGTCCACAACATGGTGGCACTGTCTGTCTAATTTTGAGCTGAGCACAACAACAGTGCCTAATAAATCAATATACATTAAAAAAAGAATACATGTCGCTCATGCCAGTTTTGGGTGGCCTGGAACATGCTGAATTGTCACACTTTTAGAAGTGCAGTGGTCAGAATATTTCATATTTCTAACTTTATTTCTGTTCAAGGAACCATAAAAGTACACAATAACAACATATCAATAAAAATACATAACAGATTTAATGGTACCTAATTCATTAAGGTGCATCTCTGTAATAAATTAATATCATAAAAGATCTATATACAAAAGTTAAGCACAAAATACATCTCCACAGCAAGGCGATTCCATGTCAGCTGATAGACAATTCATTGCAGAAAATAGTTATAAAAAAGAAACTTACGAGCATATTTTTTGCTAAAACACACAAGAGTAACTCTGTAAAAACAAAGTCCAGTTTGGCAAAAACCCCAGAAAGGGATTATAAATACGCTCTAGGAGGGTAGCAATATGCACTGGTTCAGGGATACTAAGGGCATTACCTACATAATGTGCGTAGCGCATAAGTATAAGTGTTAAAACATCAATAGGGGCAGCTTTTGTTTCTGTTAGGATCATCCTAAAGAAGCACATTCACATATAACGCAGGATAAAATTGACCCCATTTGTTTGTAGTTATTCACAGTTCATCATCATGCGTATCCTCCGTATATGGCTCACGGCAAGCAAAAATCTACTAACACCAAATACAATTAATCGTGAGCAGTCTGTTTTTAAAATTCTTAGAGCCTCAAACCCAGGCACATTGGTTTTATCCATTTCCTTCTTATGACATCGTATTCCAGACAGAAAAATAGAATGTCTGCAATGTTTTCTTCGACATCTAATGAACATTCAGTGCATTTAGTTTCTCTCCCTACTATTTGACCATGCAACTATTTGGCTAGAACTGAGTTGATCTGGAGTCTCATATCGAACCTTCATAAAAATAATTTTTGCTAATTTGGGTTGGATTTCATCCAGATAAGGTACGAAGCTTGGCAATGGTTTGAAGGTTACAAATTGTGTAGGTAGTATTCCCATTCTTCAGTCGTGATGGACCATATCCGCTATGAATTCCCAATAAATGTGCTTTAGTTGGTTCTTATAGTTTGCGGTCAGTGAACTAGGATCAGTCCAGAAACTACTCACACCCATCTTGTGGAGCGAATTGCGCGTGTGACGGAACCAAGAAATAGTAAGCTGGCAGTCAAGTTCCAGTAACTCCCTCAGCCCTTGTCGGTAGGGGTTTAGTTATTCTATGACCCATATTCTTATCCAGTATAAGAGGGGTCTCAGTATGGCTAAATGCTCCAGTCTGTTGATACAGTCTCATGGAACACATAAATCAAAGGTGTATTTTGGGAGAGATACGTAAACATCTGAATAGCTTTGTTTTCTCTCACAACAATTGAATTCAAATTCTCCCTACCCATAGTTCGGCCCCATAAAGGGCTGCTGTATGGGCTCTATATCTACAAATCTCCAGAGCTGGAGAGATCACTTTGGACGCGGTACCTTACTGCTTTTTAACAATTGGCATAGTATTTTGAAGAATAACTGCCGTGTCCTATTTATTTGAGGTTTCCATGACAGCTTTGGATCGATTGTTATACCAAGATAACTGAAAATGGATACCTGCTCCAGTAGTGTTCGTTCGATCACTATCTCAGTCTTGAAACTTTGGTCAGTAGTTATGCTGGTCATTGGCAGCGCTGAGGGGGCAATGGGTGGTACAGTGGTGAGTGGCCTCCTGGCAATTCTAATTTTTACAAATTAAGCACTGTTGGAGATGTAGAGGTAGATGGCAGAATCAGCCCATAGACGCCCATGCATTCCAGTACCATGTTAATGGTAATGTAATGCTACCAGGCAGACATACCCCTAACCTAGCACCCCATCCCTTGACGTCCAGCCTTAGGCTAGGGTGACCAGGCGTCCCCGTTTTGCCAGGACGGTCCCTGTTTTTAAGCAGCTGTCCCAGCAAATTTCAAGAAATTTAGCTCATGTCCCCGTTTTTGGAGAGGGTCGACTGAAAACGGTGGGAGGTGTTTTTTATGTTTTACAAAGCAGTGATAGTTAGCAGTTGTTTCAAGAAAGCAATTTAATTAACAGGCAGGCTACTGGGCTTAAAAATTGCGTTTTATGTATGTTCTTACTGCCTTTTCTGTAATTTTCTGCTGAGAAGCGCTCTCATCACTTGAAGTAAAATTGCAGTCCTTCTTCTATTTTTGTGAAATGTCCCTGTTTTTGGCTTTAAAATTCTGGTCACCCTACCTTAGGCGCCTCTGCAAAGGGCCAAAGTCACTAAAGAGCTATTCCTCTTTGGGCATGTTAGGACTTCAGACTGAGCCTAAGACTCTGCTTGCTATCAGTACCCATCATCTCCGGGAACACCTACCTATCTGCAACTCTTGGTCCCTGAAGGCTTCAACTTCTGACCATCCTCTCGTTCAAAGAACTAATAGAAACATACACTAGCCTCAAAACAGACGTCTTCATTCTTTGCACTTCATCTGTCTCCTCTCTTTCCTCTTTTCTTTGTTTTAATAAATTGTGATGATGTATCTTTTCCATTCCCACCTCGCTACTCTTTTCCAGAACATTTGGAGGTTATAATTCTAAGATGATCTGGACATTTTTAATAATATCAATAAAGGCACATAACACTGTAATTTATATCTTGACTTGTGGCACTCTTTTCAATTCAGTCCCTCTAGGTTTCTTATCTTGTTCTTCACATAAGCCGCAATATAATCTGTGTATATAGACAAGAATTTTAATTGGTGCATGTTTTTTGTTCATGTCCAATGTTGTATCATTGTGGATGTACACAATATTATACTTTACATGTATATGATTTTATATTATTTGTTTATGATGTACTCTGCCATGTGGATGTATAGCATCATTGTGTGTGAGCTTACATGTTGTTCGTACCCATTGCATTATAGCCCTGAAGAAGTCCATTGTTACTGACGAAACGCGTTGGCTGTCTTCGCTTTACGCGCAACATTTTTTTTTAGTTCAAAAAGTATGTTTATTAGGCAAACAAGTGATAAAGTACAGTAGACACATATGAAGAAAAGAAAATATAGACAAGAATTGTATAAAGATCACATATGTGATTGTGACCCCTTTTTTGTTCCTTTTGAAGTGGTACACGTCTACACTTTGTATTGCTGTTCGAACTTTGTCCCAAGGATTGCACCTTGGCAGCAGGTGCTTGTAGTGTGAGCACACGCCTTTAAATGTTTTGATAATTACACCTCTGGAACACAGGTCAGGTGCAGCACTCTAGGGTCCGCAGCTTTCGCCGTATGGTATAATGACTCGTAATTCCATGTTAACTCAATGGAAGGACCAGCCGCAATTGTTAATGTTGGCCTTAGTCTTTCCTTGCACAATAAATGGGGAAATTGTAATGACAAAATAAATAATAAAGTTCAATGCCTAAGGGAGAGTAAAGTGACAAATGCAGCTGAAACAGAAATTGGGAAGGCAGTAGTACAGTTAATTTATGATTACATTTTTCTATGCTATTCATACCTTCGATCTGGGAGAAAGTACATTTTTACATAAGGATTCCTCGGCCGGCCGTCGTCTCTTGATGGAAGATCCTTTGCCCCCAGTATCGTGACTATCAACTGATGACCTACTTTGTCATACCACAGTTTTATCTGTAAAGTAAAAATATATGCTAGTGTTATTTGTCCATGAAATCACTTTATGCCACTACCAGGGCTGATCATTTAATAGGTGACTGGCTCTTTAGTTCACTGTACTACCAAAGAAGAGTAAGATAAACAGGTTGCAAACCAACTGAAATGATTCTAATGACACAAAAGTAAAAAATAATTATAGCGATTGTAAACAAATGAATTAAATGTCATGCGTAGAGAGATAGAGGCACATCTAAAAAATATAAAACCACAAACTTTGAAAACTATTGGTTATCAATCATAGCTCTTAACGTCATGGTTTGCTAACTTAAAAGATTGGCATATTTGCAATGTTTATTCAAGGTCTGAGCCACTTGGAAGATTGTGTTGAAAAATAAGTTATTGGCTGTCTGTAAATAATAAAGAAAGGAAAAACTGATAAAACAATAGTGGTGCAAGCCATTGCAAGATTTGAATTACATTAGTCAGGGGAAGATAATGATTAGATTTGATATATATATATATATATATACTGGTATCTTTTTGCGCTATAGTACAAGATTCTTGCTAGAGATTATTCGTAAAGGTCATGATGAGAATTAAAAATCTGAAGCTATTACTATAATGCAAACCATAAACACGCATGACTTTACCCCGCAAGCCTAACTACACTTAAAACACATTCTCATCAACATTATGACATTTTCTATTGTACTACAACCACACATTACATTGCATTACATCTCACGTATATGTATATATTAACCAGTAAAGTTTGCTACTGGGCAGGTATCGTTAGGACCATATTACATAGAAATTGCTGTTTTGATTTGCTAATAACTTGGGCACCCTTTGGCGAAACTTCATAAAACATTCCAATAAAAGTGCTCACCCACCTGAGCTTCTTCTGGAAAATTTCAAGGTGATCTGTTAAGCAGGAGGCAAGACAAACGGGGATCGCAAAACACGTTTCTCTCATGTGATTTTTCATAGGAACATTGAATAGTGATACTGTAAAAACGGCTGAACGGAATAACACCAAATTTGTCTGAAAGCTAGATCTTGATGCAGAAAGCATGTTGTTTGTGATTTGGTGTAAATCTGCTCAGTAGTTTTTGAAAAGTTGAGGCTCAAATTATGTGTATATTTCATGCCAGGGTTTCACAGCGGATCCATCATGGTGGATCTGAGAACTCAAGTTCATGTTGTGATTGGCTTGCTGAAACCTGAAGGAAAAAATACAGCTGCCATCTTAGGACTCAGTCCAGAACGGGGAATGGGTGCCATGCCTGACCAGACCTTGCACCCAACCCCATACTACACACAGCTGAAGCCTCCATGCAGCGGGAATGCCCATCTGTAGGGGGTTGGGCACAGGGCTTGGCTATGGGTCATTTGCAGTGGGGGATGGGCGCTCACCATGAATTGCTTTTAGCCTCACACATTATATCACTCATTACATGTTCAATGACTGCATTGATAGCATCCCCAATGATAACTGAAAAAGCAGAATTGATGTCAACGCCATGCATGAGGAAGGAGAGAGTTAGTTATTTTAGGAAATGAGGTACAGTTACTTGAGATAACATAACTGGTGAATTTAAGTGGTTTTGTTAGTTTAAAATGTTGTGTTGTAACTGATATTTTCACATAACTTTAGCCTTTTTTTCAGTGAATATACACATTACCCCTAAATAACCCATCCACGAACCCTAAAAACTCCCTTCTCTAAAGCCTAAAAAAACACTTACTGCTTCCTTAGCATTGCTCATTCCAGAACTCTAAAAAACTCCCTTCTAAATCCAAACACTTCCCTTTCCTGACCTAAAAGTTTGCTCAACTAGTTGGCGTCTGTGGCCTTTCCCATATTGTATATTGTAGTTCCATCTATGTGGCTCAACTCATTCTGCCCTAGCAAAACTTGAACCTCTTCAGAACATGGCAGTAAGAACTGTTTGGACCCTGAAAATAATTCAAATGTGTTTAAGGCGCAAGAGAAAAACCGAGCTTGCTGCCCAGAGCCGTCTATGAAATTGGACCTTCTTTTCTGTCAGAGCGGACTGTTCCATATGCCGCAATAGGAACACTGTGTTCCAATATGTCTTTACTGATCAAAGTGCTGAAGACCTGTAAAGTTCGAGCCAGTTGGTTCAAGTATTTGGAATAGTCTTCCACTGAATATCCAACCAATTCATAACTTTTAAAGATTTTAAAAAAGCAGTCTGTACCTATCTTTTGGTGAAGTCGGAGCGCCTGAGTTAGAGTTTAAGGGAGAGGGTACTCCATTGCAACTGCGATGAAGTACTCTCTCTGCCAAACCCTCGGTCTGCCATCTGATTTACATGTGGCTGGGCCATTTGCATTTCAGCGATCAGGCCGCCCAATTTGGACTGGTGGCCATATGGGCAGTTTTCATCCTCCCTCACCACTGTGTAATACATGGTGATAAGGGACAGTGAAAATGTTTAAATTGCCTCCACCCTTTGTGTGTGGATCATTACTTTCTTTCAAAAACAAAGTACTGCTTTGGGTTTTTGTTTTTGAAAAACAAAACCAAGTTAAATGTTTGATGGGTGCTGTCATGTTTCATGCAGCTTTTTGTCTAACGTGTAACATATTGACAGAACTGATGAGACGGCATCTCCCGGCAATGTTAAAAGATGTCCACAGGGACAACGGACATCTTTAAATGTGGATGACAGGACCTACATCAGGGCAACTGAGTATTTTACTCCATCGCCTTGATGGAGTAAAGCCTGTCTTCTGTGATCTTATTCAGGCCCTTATTCTAACTGGTTGTGTGTTCTGATTGAGCCGGTTCTATGAAGAGCCTGCGGCTAAAATGTGTTGTGTAATAAGAATTATGTTATGGTTGACCTGCATTTGTTTTCAAAGAAAACTGCTGAAGTGTAGCACTAAATGACAGGTTTGCATTTTGAGTAATTATGCTTCAGTTTGCTGAAATATTATTCAATTACACAAAATCAAAATATGCGACTTTCGCACACCCCTACTTAAAAGTAGTGTACAATTCCTTTATGACTGAGTTGGACGGAAGTGGAGGTAGATGCAATAAATAATGTTTTTACAACAATTCAGCACCCTTGGATTTCTTTCATTGGCTGAATGTCGATAGAGTAATGTTTTGTGAATCTGGGTACAGAGGATCATGTTTCTGCTTTAGAAGTATTCACTAGTGGTATCTTACTCATACAATATGGAGAGCAGACAGCCAGCACATGTTTTGTGGGTCTCCTATTCTGCTTCCACAGGACCTAAATTCAAATAATGAATGAACCCGACAACTGAACAAGTTTCCAATACTATTATAAAGTTTAAAAAAACTCAAAGTCCACCAATTTAACCTAACCCAAACCAAATTATTTTTTTTATAATATCTGGCTGAACATACCATATTTCAATACAATTTACAATTGCTATGCTGCCTCTCACTTATCTGCAGTTTTACCCATATGCATGTGAAAGGGGCCTTAGGAAGGCACAAAGTACAAACTTTAAGAAATTGCGTTGTACTGACATTGTATGACATCATATGACATCAAGTACATCATCAAAATGGCATATTTTACATTCCTCTCCTGCCCCAAAGGAGCCCTTCTCCTAAAAACTGGAAGGTGATTATGCAGGATTTGCTTATCGTTGGAATCTTGAGTGCATGTCTTCTCATGGCAGATGAAAAAGCAGAGGTCACCAAGGTCATTCAATACCATCTATCCTTGCTTGTAGCACATACAATATTGATTTCTGAATGTGATGCAGGTTTCGAAAAGGGAGCACCAAACTTTGGTTCTATAGCCAATGTTAATTATTTTTTATCTAAGATGCATTTTGCTTGCTGATGCGTTGTAGGTTTCATCTACGTGATCACGAGTACTTATTGAAACCAAAACTCAATCTTCCAAGTAATTCAGTTGTAATATTCTACACCCAACACTAGATGGCAGGAGACTGCATAGCATGTGATCTATAACACGTACTTTAAAAACATAGCTGGACATATTGGAGAATGTGTCTGAAACATCTCCTAAGAGGAAAAGAACATAGCAACAGAATGAGTGATGGAGAATGCATGGTGTGCTTCCACTTCTTTGAGGGTGCAAAATAGGAGTAACTGCATCACAGGTAAGTTTAAAACAATTACCTAAGGAGTCACTCTACTACAGGCAAGTATATGTAAGCATTATTTATAGTTATCATTCTCTTAACCTTATTCCTACATCTAAGATATATATATATATATATATATATATATATATATATATATATATATATATATATATATATATATATACTCGTGTCTGTTGGGTCGAATCAAATAGTAAAAGAGGTACCTGTTCCACTACTGTGTTTTTGAGATGTGTGTGTAGATATACAGATATATATATATTTATTTATTTCACAAAAAAAGGTTAAATTAACGTTATAGTTACGTGTGATAAAAAGATCTGTTTTTGTTTACAAAAAAAACCCTTCAAAACTCACTGAAAAAAACAAAGGTTAAAGTAACGTTATACATAGGTGAATATGTCAGTGACAACATTAACACTTAGAACGAGAAAAAAACACAGGAATTCACCAGTTGCACCACCGCCATGCACTGCTTCTGACCACACATATTACATCACTCGTGATATGTTCTATGACATAATTTTTGACATCACCGATGACATCTCAAGCTACTTCTGCTGCTACTTCTGCTGCTCACTCTGGGCGGGAGCAATATTTTGGTATGTTTGGGAAACAGATCAAAAGCCTGGTCCCAGCCAGTGGGAGCATTTTTAAAGCTCCTGCCGGCTGGGAGAAAAGTTTGTGTTTGCTCCTGCTTGGCGGGAGATTAAAAAATATTCCCCCCAAGCACACACAGGTTTCCCTGCCTGCACAAGTACGGGCAAGGAAACCGAAATGTCCGAGGGTGAGCCTGCCCTTGGGGGAAGCGGTCACCGGGGCCATTAATGGCTCAGGAAGGGGAGGCCACACAGCTCTCTACCCATTTCGAGTAATTTTGGCACGGGGTGGGCTCCTGGGACCATTAGAGGCTCAGGGAGGGGGGACACCACACCAAAGGCTAGGATAGGGGGCTGTGCACCCCTTTCATTTAATAAAATAAAGCGTCCCCAGTTACCATTTTGTTTTTCACAATCCCGCGGGAGTCCCGTGGGATTGCAGCAATTTCTGCTGATTTTGTTTTTTGGCCCCGGTAGTATCCTCACCATGTCCCCTTAATTTTTTTTTTTTTTTAAAACATGTTCAGGATAGGCGTCTAAGTCCTCAAGTCGTATAATGGCTGCCAGCAACTACTTTCTCATGATCATGACAGCCAGTCAGAGCTCTAGCCCTATCGGGAGTCAGACTACCGGGGGAGAGAAATCACCCATAGGGATATAAAGCTCCCTGGGCCATTCAGAATGCTTCATTTTTCCACTGGCGCTTTCATTTTGAACCTTAATTTCTCAAAAGCTACTGAACGGATTTACACATCCAACACCCAATCTGTGGAACAAGATCTAGCTTACTGCCAAATTTGGTGTAATTCCAATTAGCAGTTTTTGCAGTAGCCCTTCATAAAGAAGTCTATGAAAAATGCATGGGAATTTTGTGTTTTGGGATCCCCCCTTTTCTCTCAACCCCTGCTTGAAGGATCACCCTGAAGCTTTCTATGTACAAAAGAGTAAAAATGTAGAACCTTTTTGAAAAAGTTTGTGAAGATTTCTAAAACGGATAAAAACTTACCAGCAATACAAAAAAAAACTTTTCCTATAGAAGAGATGATCCCAGTTGCAATATATACTATATATATATGTGTATATATATATATATATATATATATATATATATATATATATATATATATATATATATATATATATATATATATATATATATGTGCGCATTTTTCAACTTTGCACCTTTAAAACAGGCTGTCTTGTTTTCAAAGCTTTGCATGGCAATAGCCCGGCATTCATTAACAGCCTGATAGTTAGGCATATTCCCTCACGTAATCTCCGATCCGCTCACCTCTCACTTCTCACGATCCCAAGGTTTAAGCGAGTACGTTAAGGAGGGTGCAGCTTTGCGGTCCTTGCACCTAAATTTTGGAATTCCCTTCCTTTGGAAATACGATCCAGTACCGACATGTTGCAATTTAGGAAATCTCTTAAGACCTGGCTATTTTTGCAAGCATATAACTAAACAACTCTGGTCAGTACATTATTCTTGGAAGAGTACGCTATTTCTGCCAGCACACTACTAACAAATTCTGGACAGCTCGCTGAGCCTATTAGCGCCAAGAAGCCACCCGGTGTAAGTGCGCTCTACAAGTGATCATTAACATTAACATTAACATATATATTCACAAAGTTGTTATAGCGGAGTTTTGGTTGCATATTAAAACTGAAAAACTACTGAAATATACAAGGTGTGGTTAGGAATAACAACCCATAATTCGCACAACAGACATGCAGCCCATAACCTGAACACAAGATGCAGTGCTACTGCCCTCAATCTTGAAGTGGCAGATGCAATTGGAAATGTCATAAATAATCTGCAAATTAGATTACATTTCATATTAGCTTGAACACTAAGAATGTGGTATTATGTATTGGTTGGAGTATGTATTCTTCTTTAATTATGTTGGACTTGTAAGTGATGTTACCTATTCAGAAGAATACTGTCCGGTCATAAGACTACATTTGTGAAAAAAGTTTTTTTTATTACCAAACACTGACAGAAAAACTTTGACCACTTCATATTTAAGTCTGACAGAGACTAGACAATTTTAAGGGACTGTTAATCAGAGTGAAGGAGGGTTATAATATGAAGTATAAACTTTTGACTAGGAAGGCAGAAGTGTATCATGTTGTTGGGAGAGGAGATGGTTCACCTGCAAAAGGTTATTAGTCGTGTACCTTGGCCACACACAGGCATTTCTGTGTACTTTTTGAAAAGGAGTTGTGCTTCTTGTTTTTACTGCTAGACCTGCTAGTGACCTGCTGTGGCATTGCTTTGGTGAGGCTGGATTCACAGTTACATTAGTTCACGAGGTCATAAGGTCACCTACACCCAAAATGTGTGGTGTGCACTGAAGTGGCATAAAGGAGGACCCTTAGCAAGAAGCTAGGAACTTCAATGCCTATTATATTTGTAGAAAATGTAAGGAAAACAAAAGTGCATTTATCTCAAATATAAAATGTAGCAAAACCTTGAAAAGTAATAAGTATGTTATATAGCTACTCATTTTTAGAGAACTCAAATAAAACCTGAAATAGATGTCACATGTATGTCCTCATTAGAGCTACTTGAAAAAGAAAGGGACCCATTTTGGTAGGGCAAGAGAATCTACTGTTGGTAATAAGAGATTATTATTCAAATTCCTAATATTGAACCATGCTCCAGAATGTGATGCAATACTTTAGTAGAAATTAGTCTGGTTAATAACCTGAAATCCTATCCAGGGATATAGGGGAAGGACCTGGATACCCGATGTTGTGCTTGATCCTCTCTGCAGAGTTACTCCCAAACTTTTTGCCGTGACGGGCCCTATTTTTCTGAATTCATTTTTGCTGGTCTCCTTAACGCTGCTGACGATTGCTAAAGTGCTTCTGCTCACTCCCTAAAACATGGTAAAATTGGCTTACAGATCAATTGCATATTTAATTAACTTTTAAATCCCTTTTAAAGTGGTGTACCATATGCCCAGGGCATGAAAATTAAATGCTACTAGTGGGCCTGCACCGCTCATTGTGTCACCCACTTAAGTAGCCCCTGAAAACATGTCCCAGGTCTGCCATTGCAGCCTGAATGCAGTTTTAAACTGTCAATTCAACTTGGCAACAAACCATCTTGCCAAGATTTAAACTCCCCTTTTATTACATATACGTCACCCTTAAGTTAGGCCCTAGCCAGCCACTAGGGCAGGTGGTATTAGAAGTAAAAGTTTGGACATGTACTTTTAAGTTTTACATGTCTTGGTAGTAAAAAACTGCTAAATTCGTTTTTCACCACTGTGAGGCCTACCTCTCTGATAGGATAACATTAGGTTGCCTTATTACATTTAATAAGTGCTGACATTTAATTACAAGCAGGTGGGAAATATATGTTTGGTGTCTAAAAAAACTGTCATTTAAAATCCTCTTGTCAAATATTAAGATAATTTTGAAAATGCTACTTTTAGGAAGTTGGAATGTTCCTGCCCCAGCTATTTTGTGCCTGCAGCCTGATGCTGGGTCACATGACTAGGTGTAGTTTGAAGTTGGACATTGTTTATTCCTACCAGAGAGTCAACAAATAGAGGGATTAAGTGTGCCTCAATAGGCCATCGCTGTCAGGATGGGGTGTGGCCGTGTAACTGGGCAAAGCTCCACTTGCTAATCAATAGGCTGTGCCCTGCTTCCACACAAGCAACTTCACACTACCTCAGCGTTTAGACAGCCAGATTGGAGCCAGGGCGAGGAAAGGAGGAAACTCCAAGCACTTGAAAGAGAATTATCTAGAAACATATCCGACTTCAAAAAAGGCACCAGGAATGTAGTCTGTTATGTTCTGACCTCCCACGATATAAACTCTGGGCTCACTATAAATTGGGGAAAATCCTATCTGTTGGTTCTGAGTGGCGATACCCCCATTCCCCGCGAAACTGCCCGATTAAAATCACCACGGATGGGTTTAAGTATCTAGGTGTCTTTATCTCAATGGATCCCTCGGTTAGAGAAACCTCCTTCCCCCTCTGATTAGACTCCGAGGCGATGTCACCAGTTGGAGGAAGCTTCCTCTCTCCTTTTTGGGGCATGCGGCCCTCTTTAAGATGATGTCCTTGCCTCGTTTTCTTTATGCCCTCCAAAACACATTAGATATAGTGCCAGCCAGTTACTTTCGGGAGGTGGAGGGGATACAGCGTAGTCTGATATGGGAGGGCAGACCGCGTATTGCCATGGCCAAATTGACCCTACCGTGGTATGACAGTGGTATAGTTCTCCCTGACATCAGGAGATACTATTGGGCATCTCAGTTGGCAGCCATAAACCAGGGTACTTACGTGCCCGATACGGACCCAGGATATGCGATGGATAAGTGGCTGCTCCCTGGGGGTAATTACAACAGAGCGTTGTACACCAAGTCAGCAGGGAAAAGTTTAATGGGACCAACTAGGGTGGCAGTGCGGATATGGCAAGACGCTACTAGCTCTTTGGGATGGAGGGACCGACTTACGTTGGCCACCCCACTATTCGACTCGGACAAATTAGGCAAGCTTTGGAACACGAAGGGTTTCGATAAGTGGGACATGATAGGGATTGCTACTATTGGCGATATTTGGGTCAGAGGGAGGATAAAGACGTTCGCTGAACTGCAAACCGAGTTTGAGTTGAATGGAGCGGAGTATTTCCGTTATGCACAAGTGAGTCATGCACTAAAGTCGGTGTTGCCGGTGGAAGAAGAAATACCCAAGGCCTCGCCGTTGGAGGATAAAATATTGGATGGGCACTTGCCGGATAGAACTATCTCTCTGATTTATAAGAAATTGATCAACCACAGAGCAGAAGCCTAGACTTGAGGGACAAGTGGACAAGGGATGGTATTGAAATAGATGATGAAGGCTGGCAATTGGCCGTGTCGTCCCCGAGGGAGGTTGCGATTCCAGCGCGACTGGGGCTAGTTCAATTGAAAATATTACATAGGGTGTATGTCACAGGTCCTCGTTTGGTTCGGATGGGACTATCTGAAGATGGTTTGTGCAGGCGAGGATGTGGTCAGGTGGGCACGTTCCTTCATATCCTCTGGGAATGTCACTATATGGTAAAGTATTGGAGTGGGATACACAAAGTCATGCGAGAGGTACTGGGGGTAACAATGCTACCTGAGGCGAGGAGGTGTCTCCTTAATATATGGGAACCTATGGATTTAAACACAGCGCAAACCAGGTGGGCCACTCTAGGGGCAATGATAGCTAAGCGAAACATAGCGCAACGGTGGTAATCCGAGAGATCGCCCATGTTGGAGGAGTGGAAAGAATGTATGGATTGGTGTATGTTTCGGCAAAAGACTGTTTATCTGGCAAGAGGCAAACCTCGTAAATGGGCAACTGTTTAGGGATTGTGGAATCGATACAGGGAGGAGATTTGTGTGCCACCAGTGGACTCTGCTTTAGACATTCCTGTATCCCCGTGACCCTTACATAGAAAAGTACTATGCTTCCCCCTCTCCTCCCCTCCCCCCCATTGCATTTGCTATGATGTAATGTCGTTTGGGAATGGTTGGCCTCTGTACTATGCACTCACTTTAATGCCTTGTTTTAATAAAAAGACATATAAAAAAATAAAATTAAAAAAAGGCACCAGGTATAAAAAAATAGGACCCTCAGACCCACTCTTCAGTTCGCTTTCTGGACCTAAGGAAGACTCTCAAAGTACTGTCTGCTCTTGTGGCCTGCTGTGCACTTCAGAAGACTGGCCTGCTGCACCTTGGAAGAGTGCTCTGCTGCATGAAGCCTTACTTAAACCCCAGGGGCCTGCCCTGCTGCTTGAGCCCTGTTCCACTTCTAGAACCCAGGACTACCAGACTAACTCCAAGAGCTAGGTATCTGGCCTCCTGATTAGAGCCTCAGTGACAGAAAATGCCCCAACAATCTTGAACCAGCTCCTGGCTCCTGTTTGAGTGAGCCCTAACCCACCAAGTGAAATGGTGCCTCGTCAGTCCTGGACCCTTAGTAGACTTGTTAAGGATGCCCAAATAGCCAAAATCCAAAACTTTGGACTTAAAAATGTTTTGACTAAAAACTGTTCTGAGAACCGAGAATAGAGCGGGTCTGACTTTGCGGTCGCTCCTGCTACGTTATTCTCTGCAGCAGCAAATCCTGTTCAGAGGCCCTTCGCAGAAGGGGGTTCTGACCTCGTGGAGTCCTCATCAGTTTCAGCTTCCAGCCGTGTCCCGCTGGAGATTTTTTATTTCCAAAAAAGAGACTAAGTCTGGACGTGGAAATCTTCCCCACAACTTCATCTGGTGGCCCCCCTACCACAACACCTTTTCCTCAGATACCACCTACAGCCGGGCCCTGCTGAACTTGTACCTTCACAGACACTTTTTCTCAATATTTCTTTGAAGTCCAAGTATAAGCACTAACTGAATCCAACTCAGGCTCCATAGTGGTTGGACATATTTTTCGACTTTGACCCAATCTTGCGAAACTAGATGTCCATGGTCGGTGCTTTGATGTTTGAAGGCACTGGTTTTTATCTTAAACTTTAAACATTCTCCGGTTCTACTAATTGGATTTTTGTTGATTTGGAGTCATATAATTTATTACAATTCACTCCGTGTTTCTATATTAGACAGGGATCTTTCTTTTGTTGTGTTTTCACTTTATTACTCTCTGTGTACTGCATACATACTTTACAAATTGTCTCTAAGTTAAGTCCAACTGCTTTTTGTGCAAAACTACCAGAGGGTTAAGCACAGGTTAATTTAGTGACTTTTGTGGTTGACCATGACAGGGATTGTCGCAGTTGCTTGAGAAGGATTAACATCTCACTCAACCAACAACCCAATTTCTCACACTTGAGCAATCCCAATTTCAGTAACACAAAGTACATCATCCTTTTAAGTCTGTAGAGTGTTGTTTCTGTCTCAAGTGGCATCTGCCAGGTTGCTTGGCAGCTGCAACAATATAAAAAAAACTTGCCATATGTCCACAACTACAAAACAAAATACAGATGTTTCTTCATGACATCATATAATCTGAAGGAATAAATGTTTACCTATGCAATCATATGAAAATAAGCAGGAAAAGAAGCAGAGAAGAGGCAGAAGAAACTATTCTCCACTCCCTTAATAAGACACACCAAATGTGACCCTAGATGCAACAGGACATTTGGGGCCAGATGCATCAAGCATTTCTCTCCTTGCAAAAGGGGCGGTTAGCAGAATCGCCTATTTGCGATCAAAAAAAATGCTTTTGCAATGCATCAAACCCAATTTTGCGATTCGGTAGCCTGTAACTGAATCGCAAAATGGGCTTGCGATTAGCTATTTGTAAGGGGCGTGTTTAGGGCGTCCATTCCAAATAGCGAATCTTAACAGTATGCATGAATGTTTTGTGACCATGAATGTGGTCGCAAAACATTTGCATATTACCACCTACTTCAAGTAAGACATTCGCAAATGGGTAGGGGTCCCAAAGGGACCCCTTCCTCTCTGTGAATGTTTGTAAAAGCATTTTTAAGGGCAGGTAGTAGTCCTACGGACCACTGCCTACTCTTAAAAAATTAAAAGAAAACTTTTCATTTTTCTTTTTGTAAAGCATCTCAATTTCCTTTAGGGGAAACGGGCAGCTTTACAAAAAAAAATGATTGTTTTATTTAAAATCAAACTCGAGACATGGTGGGCTGCTGATCTCAGCAGGCCACCATCCCTGTGATTTTTGTGAATACTAGGGGGTCGCAAATTGAGACCTACCTCATCAATATTCATGAGGTAGGTTATTTGCGACCCCTTAGGAATCACAGAAAGTGTACTGCACACTTTCATGCATGCCGTTTCCCTAATGGCAAATCGCAAAGATTCGCAATTAGGAAATCGCAAAACATTTTTTGATGTATCTGGCCCTAAGTGTCTTATGGACAGTTTAAACTTTGGGTGAACTGGATTTTAAATATTTGGAAACTAAACAATCATATGTCTTATTTTTTAAAGACCTCTGTCTGGCACTTATTTGAAAAGCAGGGTGGTCAGATATCTCATCCCTCATAGGTTAAATCTATAGCTCCTTAAGAATGAGGGCCAACATGAGATTGGCCAAATGTGAAGTTGAGATTAAGTTCTGTGAAGTTCTGAACAGTACTTGGGCGTAAAAGCCTTCTATTTATGGAGGTGTCCGTTATGGTGGAACTTGAGAATCTGCTTAGCAGTAATGAAATGTAAAATCATAATAAAAGTGCTTTTAAAGAGATTCAAAATCACAGATATAGCCTTATGAAAACACATAACCTTCTAGTATAGAATCATATGAGGTACCTAGGACTGTATACACAACTAAATATGATCTAAAAAAAAGCACTGGAATGTGTTCCTATTTGTTTCAATGTAAGATGTCATTTTTTAAAATAAAATTGAACAATGTACTTACAAATATGTAAGTAAGACTTTAAAATAAATATACTTTTTTTGTCCTGCAGTTAGATGGGGAGATTTTCAGACAAAGAAATGTTATAATGGTATGCATTATATGGTAGCATGTAAAATTAGCCCCACCAGGTACATATTTGAGCTGCATGTTAGGCCTACCTAGTTGAATACCTTACTTTTGGAAATTGTAAAAAACGAAAATCACACTGCTTTTCTTTTGCAATTGTCTTGTCTAAGAGAATTCAGCTACAGCACCAGGAAAGCCATTTCGTATCAGCGTGATTCTCAAATATTTGGCTTGGTTCAGTTCAGAGATATTCTTTGCATGATGAAAGAAACTGCACTCTCAACCTTTACATAATAGTTGTTTGACAACTTATTAAGATATCGATATGAATATTGCTCTTTTTGACTACCTCCATTTGAAACAACATTTATTAGAAAACAGTCATAACTTCCTCTTCAGAAAGCACCTACAGGTAGTTATGCAGATGGTAATCCAGCTTTCAAACTACAAAGCATAGTTAGAAAGAACTGACTTTCTACAGTCTAAGTGTACATTATCAAACATTTAACAATGACATAAATATGCTCAATCTGTCAAATATAATTGCTGTCCTGGTTTGCAGATTGCAGAAACAGGAAACTGATACGTAAATATAAAAAGAAAAGACCTAGGCAAATTATTTTTCAAAAACATACAACATCTGAAATGCCTGTTCTTTCAGAAAGTGGTTTTAATCCACCTTTAGATATCCCCGGTAAGGTGGAAGTTGGAGGTAATAAAAATTTTGAAAATGGGAGTACCCCGGTTGAAGCATCTATGAAGGGGATAGTCCCATGTCCATCAGTAAATGTTTCTGATCCTCAATCTACAAGTCCCGAAGACACTATACATACGCCGATAGTAACAAGAGTATTTAATCCATCTGCTCCCATATTTCGGCCACAGACGGAGGTAGTTAGGAACTCAGTGCCTCATTCAGCAAAAAGCCCTATTTTAAATGTGGATACTTTGTCACTGGATTTTCTCCCATTATTTGATTCAGATCTAAAAATGAATAGATCCTGGTTACTTAACTGCTTTAAAGAGATAGAAAGTTTAAAGTTAGTTTTAACGAATGATATTGATTTAGTTCTCCCAATAAAATCCATACATGGGCAACGAACAAGGGTAAAGTTTTACTCTAAAATAATAGCCAATTTAGTGCTCCATCAAGCGGAAGCCTTTCAATGTAGAGGAATTGACGTGCTACCCTTCGTGAATAATAATTTGTGTCTCTCATCTAGTGAAAGAAACACAAAGTCGGCCTCTGGTCAGGATGATTTTACTATGTGTAATAAAGACCTAAAGATTTGGGTCTCCAGAGGAAAACGAATGGTTTCACAGGTGCTTCCATTACCTGTTAATACAGACGTTCCTCTAATGAAGACAATTTGATGTGGAACTGGTTACCAGGAGTTCTCTCAAATACAACTTCGAGAAACCTACGACCATTTTCGCATCTTTAACACTTGCTTAAAAATTGTCTCTTGGAACGCCGCCGGATTGTCGAATTGCCCTGAGAAATTTGATTTTCTTTTCTCTTTGAATGCAGATGTGATATGTCTCCAGGAAACATGGTGTAAAACTCTCCCATATGGAGGGAATGATTACTTCGTCCTAGAGGCTCCTGCGACTCCATCTAAAAAAGGCCATGCAAAAGGTGGAATTGCCTGTTTATTATCAAACGCATTACAATGGCAATTTTCCCATTATAAGGACGAGAGTAATCTATTCCAATCCATAACCATTTCAAATCTGGACTCCGTTAGTCAACGGTCCTCGCTTATAATATTAAATGCCTACATTCCTCCAGAAGATAATTTCACGATAGTTTTAAAACGTATGTTTTCCTATGTCAAAAAACTAATAGAGGTGGATCACCCCCCATACTTACTTTTGGTGGGGGACTTGAATTGTAAAGTGTCTAACACTTCTCTGAACATGTTTAGAAATAAAGGTAAGGAAGAAGCATATAATATACCTCAAGCAGTCCTGCCTTCCAAAACAAAAACTAATAAAAGAGGCAAGATTCTCCTAGGGGAACTTAGTTCCCTGGAGGGAATTATTATAAACGGCAGGATGCTTTCAGACACTCCTGCAAATTATACACATGGATCCTATAGGGGTGAATCTATTTTGGATTATGTAATAACGGATTTTGATATGTTCTCTTTTCTTAAAGATTTGGCGATCTCTCATTCCCCCTTGAGTGATCATAAAATTATCAATATAACTGTCTCATTAACACCCCCGGAAACTAGCCTCTGGTCCTTAAAGAATAGAGGTTTTTCGATTAAGTGTAATACAGATAGATGTTATTGGGGAACTATCATTAGTAAGGATGTACAAAATATCCTTAGCCAATTTCTATTGGAGTTGGACTACTGGCAAGGTAGGGAATTCCTTTTTCTCGAAAACCTCATTAAAAAAGTCACCGCAACGGCTAGGATTATAGGAAAACCCAAAAAGAAACATTTTTCTCCTAGTCCCTTATTAAGGTTAAATAACGAAATAAATAAACTCGTTAGGAAGCAATACCTTAATAGATCGGGGGGAAATGAGTCTCAGTTAGCTTTATTAAAAAGAAGGAGGGTAAGATTGCGATCCAAACTAAAAAAAGAAAAAGAGGATATTTTATGGATCAAGTTAAGAGAGGCCTCAATTTGTAAAAACTCTAGAGATTTTTGGTCCATAATAAGGCAAGGATGTGGTTCTGTAATAACGCCCACTCCTATAGTTATTACGGAAGATGTCTGGACCCAATTTGTGTCCACCTTATATGCGCCTAATGGTGCAGGGGGGGACCTTTGGGTACCAGGGTTAAATAATGATTATATAATGGAACCCCCCACTGAGCAATCCATAGCTACCGTAATAAAGAGCATGCGCTCTTCCGGGGCTATGGGGCCTGATGAATTGCCCATGTCTATAATCAAGCAAGATGTTACTACTTGGAGCAGGATTCTTCTTCCAGTATTTCTGGCATGTTTTAAATTACGAACAGTCCCCGACTCTTGGCGGGGAAGCATCCTAATCCAATTTTTAAAAAAGGTGATCGGGACAACCCCTCTAATTATCGTCTAATAGCTTTATTAGACTCAATAGGGAAAATTTTTGCTAAACTTTTATTATTGTTAATAATGGAATGGATAAATGTAAATAATATTTTACCAATGGAACAGACAGGATTTCGAAAAGAGCATGGAACTTTAGATAATCTAACATTGCTACAGGTAATTATGGATAAATATGCTCGCGTCCGAGGTGGTGGCGTATACGTAGCATTTATAGATTTCTCCACAGCGTTTGACAAGGTGGATCGTCCAACGCTGTGGAGAAAGTTGGCGGCATTGGGTATGCCGGGATACCTATTAGATTTAGTTAAGTCTTTACATTTGAACACATGGTGTAAGGTGCTACAAGGCGGTGAGAGGGGTCTTTCTCATTCTATCCCCTCCCTGAACGGATTAAAACAAGGGTGTATATTGGCACCCATATTATTTTCCTTGTATACGGCCGATTTACCAACTACTGTTGCAGTTTGTGAGGGATTAGCCCCGAAAATTGGAGGGACAGCTATATCGATTCTAATGTATGCGGACGATATACTTGTCTTAGATTTGACCCCAAAAGGTCTTTCTAATCGTCTTCATGCATTGAATCAATTTGCAGATGCACATTATATGAAAATTAATAGTTCTAAAAGTAAAATTATGTGCATCTTTGGAAAGAAGAAAAGCAGGTCTAGTAGCTATAATTGGACAATTAGCGGAGAAAAACTTGAGGTGGTTAAAACCTACATGTTTTTAGGCAAAATAATATCTGCTAATCTTAGTGAGAAGCCACACATCGAACATAATTCCAGAAAAGCGATGGCCCACGGTATGGGATTATGTTCCTTGTACAAAGCTACCGGGAAGAGACATTTCTCCCTATGTATGAATGTATGTAGAGCTAAAATTCCTGCAACCCTCCTCTATGGAATGGAATTAGTGGAGTTGAAACAATGGGGTTTCATGCAAAAAACGGAAGGAAAGGTACTAAGAAAAATCTCTTCATTTAATTCAGCCTGCTCTACATCTTCATGCAGGCTGGAATTCGGACTTCGAAGTTGCTGGGCCCAGGGGTTGGCAGCCCTTGTAAGATGGGTAGCCTGTTTGGCTAGAGGTAAACCGGGCACCTTACGAGAGATTCTAAAAAAAGAACTATTGGGCAACTTTAGTGAGTTCTCGCAGCTGGTAAAAAAATTTAGAAAAGCGGTATCGCTGCTGGAACTGGATGAAAGCACACTATTTTCACTTTCTCCATTAGAGTTAAAGTTGATGTTAAAAAGTATGTCCTGGGAATTTTGTCTCAAGTCGGATACACTTGCCCAACCAAAGCAAAAAGAAAGGGAAGTCCTGGTTATAACATATACTCCCAAAGTAGCCCAACAATATTTAACTTGGAATATTTCCCATGGGGTCCGTAGATTTTGGTACCTTTTACGTCATAATTTGCTTCCACTGAATTCACTCTTAGCAAAATGGTATGGGGTCTCTCCTCTATGCAATTTTTGTAATAATGTTGTTCAGGATCTTAATCATGTATTGCTTATTTTTCCGGCATTGCGCCCCATGCGCCAAAAATGGATAAAACCAATCTGTTTACAATTGGGAATTGTGAATGTAAAAATGTTTTTCCATGCACTTTATTGCCCCCCTAACGAAATGTTCTGTTCCAGAATTTTTAAATATTTTAAAGAGTTTTTAGATATTTATTAATGAACTTCCGGGAGATGTTGATGATTGCCTTTCTTGCAGATATTTTTGTGGCTATTTCCTTTGTCGCATGATGTTTCTTTTGTATTATGTTATGTTAATACGTGTGTATTTTTTTTATGTGGCCCTCAACGAGAGCCAAATCATAATAAACTTGACTTGACTTGCAGATTTTTGCTTATGTATGTATCTTCCACAATAAAGTTCTTTCATTCAGATTCTAAAAGCTTCCTCACAAGCCACTAATTTGTGCTACACAAAATACTCTTGATTTAGAAAAATCACAAAAACAAAGTTCATTTTAATAAATCTGCATTAAGCATTTTCTATTTCACAGAACTGTTCATGGGACTTTCCTCTCCCTTGTAAAGCATGTGGTTTAATGGAAGCCACCAAATAAGGAACAAGAAATGGCAACACATTAAGCCCAATTCGGAAACAATTCAAAAAGCTGCAAAAATAGGTTTACAGCTTCCTATGGGTGTAGAAGTTGCATAGGATTGCAATTGTATGTATTCAACCGTGATATGGAATACTTCTGACAAACTTTTGTGAATTCCCACTTATGACTATAGGAAGGGTTTTCAGCATATAATCTACAACTGTGAATGCAAAAAGCTTTTTGCCTTTTTAACTAATTTTTTTTAGCAAGTAAATAATCTGACTTCGTGGAGATACCCCTCCACTGACCATTGCCTCCTCTGCTGCAATAAATGTCTGTTCCAGGGGGTGATTGGGTCATAATATGATTTGTGAATAATCAAAAACTGTTAGGTTTCTGGGTTCTGCCAAACTTGCCAGTCTATTCCTGCCCTCGAATGCCCAATCTAAATTCATAGAGTAAGATTTACTCATGTGTAATATTACACAACCATGTAGTGATGCATGAAAGTTCACCTTTAGTGAATAACTTATGGTCTTAAAACTCTTTCATTAACGCTTGTAAATTGAACTTACAAACACAAATGGCATTGAGAATGAAGTCCAATCAATACATATCTATTAGACTGCCGTGTAAACCCAAAAGGAATCTGAAAGCGCCTATCAAGGTATTGTAATTCTTAATAACTGTAGGTTCACTAACACATGACAGTCTTGTTCTATAAATTTCCAGACCAGTAATTTCAAATTCTATATGAATAGTACTAACACACTTCTAAAACAGATCAGACATTTCAAGGGGTTACTGCAAATAAACGTGAGTTTTGACAGTTGGAAGATGGGCTGAGCAGCAGGCAGGCCGCTCGTGGTGAGGCTGCTACCATTGATGTTATGGACTTAATAAGTGTTTTAAAAAGACACTACTCAGGTACGTCTTCTCGATCACCTCTATGCATGGAACTTCATTACTACATAAACTGAATTTAGAATCATGTTTTATGGAATATTTTACTCTCTCTCTCTCTCTCTCAGTTTTTGGAGGAAATTTAACATTGCATCTTTTGGTAAGTACACATTCAACTCCATGATATTTCCTTTGTTTAGAGAGATTTACATTTCACATAACATCTTTATATTCACACTTCAATTTAAAACAGCAACAACTCTGGCAATAAGCAAAGTTGTATAAAAGCAGAAAATAATCTACGCACAGAAAACTAATTACAAAAACATGCAGCAAACAAGTATTAGCACTGTCACAAACCTCTATGTGGGTTAGTCTCATTTAAGGGTTTACTACTGAAAAAAGGCAAGCAACTTGTACCCAGTAATATTAATGCCAGAGAATGAAACCCAAATAAAATAAATCAACAAACTTTAATTCCATACTAAGTTCATGGTCACACTACTCACACACAGAATGTGGAATGTCTCATGTTTTTTCCATTTTAAAGGTACAAATTACTTAACCAATCTTCCATCAATGTAGTCACTATCAGTTGGAAAATGCAATGGGGGTGTATAATAAATAATAACAATGTATTTAAAGAGACAACAACTGCTGTTCAATCTAATCAATAGCAGATTACGTGGCGTGTGTATATGTAGGTTAATGTAATGCCATGAGTCGAAGTTCAGCTACAAACGGTCAACAAAAAGACAAAGATATAAAATGAAAAGAAAAACCTGAAAAGGAGCCCATTTTGTCAAATGACTGATAAAAGTAAAAACATGGAAGAGTATAAAATGAAATGTATCTGTTTTGATTGTGGGCCAGTGCAAACATTACCTGGATAACCACTATTTTATGTGTCTTGATATTCAGTAATTATTTGTAATTTGATTACAGATGTAATTCTTGTTGGTTTTCTAGACATCATCTGTAATGTCATATAAGAAGTCAAACGGTCCTCTCAAATGTAATGCAAGAAGGTTGAGTCATGATCATATTGCATCATATTTGCTTTCAGAGTTTTGACAACAATAATATTAAAATTATCTTTCATGTATCTGAATAAAATTTACTTTTAAGCAGATACATGCTAATAAATACATATTGCTTCATTTCATTATTTCAACTCAAAGTCAAGGATTCTATTTAGTACAATAAATACTTCCTTGCTCCACCTTCTCTATTAGGTTCCAAGAGAAAGGAAAGACAATTAGAAAATTCCTATCATGAGTGTGTTTCTCAGGAAAACTATAGACTCTCTGACGCACGTAAACCAACAGGCCATTTTTCCACTCTAAAGTCACACAATCTTTACGATAATATTTAGTGTTTTTCTTGTTTGCACTTTTTTCACTAATACCCTCTATTGGTCATTTAACTTCGGATATGTTTTACTTTGTATTTTTTGTTTTTGTTTTAACGCTTATTTACAGAATGAAGTGATGTCGGTTTTCCAAATCTGGAACTTTCATTCCAATAGATGTAAAGCAAAGGATAAATAAGGCAGACATATTTTGTTTCTATGGCCACTTCAGGCACAGACAAAGATTTTTGATCTTATTATCATGACAGCATAGATTATTATGATTAAGCGTAGATATATACCACCCAAGTTGAAGAGGTGTCAGAGCACTTTACATATAACTAGAGTAAATAATGGATTACATCGAGATAGAGAAGAAAACAAGATGAACAGACAAACTCAATGTGAAAAAAATCACTAAAACAACCAGAATTTGCCAGCAACAGTGTAGGTAATTCACTGACTCATGAACTGAGTGAACAGATGTGTCTTAAGTTGTTTCCTGAAAACCATCAACATGTTAACATTCTTCGGTCTACTGGGAGCAATTTCAATGCTTACACAGTTGCACCAGAAAAGCACGCTTTGCTGATGACTGAAAGTGTGAATTTGGGAACCTCCACTAACAAAGAGTCGTTAACCTTTAACCTTCTACAAAGTCCTTAAATTACTATAAGGTTACGGTTGCTATTCTATTGTCAGGCCTTGTGACAAGGGGCGCATATTTTGAACTGGACTCTGGTTACAGGTAATAAATAAGTGAGGGTCACTAAGAATAAGTATGATGTGTTCATATTTTTTGCACTATAATCAAGGGGGACTCTTTTCCAATTAGCGTTACCCAAGCCTGAAAACCCCAAGAGCCTTTATCACCCTTTTGAGATGTATTCTATGAATGAGGTGTCTGATTTTTTACAGGATGTGTAGATGTACATTTGCAGCTTTTCCTGTTCTATTTCTAGGACAGATCGGTGTATTTATATTTCTAGGTAGGGTCTTATAAATAATGCCTCTGGTCAACATTTTTTGACTTTCCATGTATTGTGCAGGATGTGCAGATATCATGCAAAACAAACAGAGCCCTGAGAATGGAGTTGAAATGCCAGTGAGGTGTACAATGTGATGTCAGCCATGTAATTACTTCACTGCACCAGGAGCAGATTAGGAGAGATGGCGAGGGATTAACAAGCATGGACAAATGGGGAACCTAATTGTGAAATTTGTATTTATTTGTTTAGCATTTGGTCACCCACAGTGCCAACAAGACTATGTGTGACAGGTCCTATTCAAATAGAAACATGTTTATTGAAAACATTAAGGGGTCAATTCCGATTTTGGCCGGAAAACATTCTACTCGACAGGGACCCATCAATATTTCCCACCGAACCATACACACTCCTTCCGAATAGCTAAGTACGATGCGATGCTTGAAATTTACGACCGACTTGTCCGGAAATTATATTATACGTCCAAGTCAGCAGGAAAGGAGACTGACGCGATACACTCGCACGCGACCGACTCCATGTCAACAAGTGTCAACACGACGTGACCGATGCCACATAGTCCAGCATCTTGACAACCCAACAAACACGTACACGAACAATTACACACAGCCAAGCACATGTACGATGCGAAGACTCCGTCTGGTACCAGTTGGACATGTTCTGGTGCGATTTGGAGCTAAAATACGCCTCGTCCGAATTCTTTGATCAGCCGGAAGAATACCCTGTACGACGTGTACATAATACGCATCTTACTTGCGTGTTAGTAAACTGCTTGTGTGATGCCTCTGTATGACTCGGTTTCTGTGTTACCTGAGCCTGTTCGCTACTGACATAGTGCACGAATCGGAGCGAACGATTCGGTCAGAAATTTGCCTGTTAGATGCATCGTACTTGCTGGTTTGTAAGAAAAACCTCCGGATACGATTTGGTAGTCAGGTAAGCCTACGAATAGCATTAGGAAGGCATTTTTAGTGACATCGGAATCGACCCCTAAGTGTAATAATTTAGTATGCTATTTATCAACTGCAGTAACCAGAACAGATAATGTTATTTAAGCTGCTCATTAGGTAAGATTTTAATAAAGCTTTATTTTTATTTATATTGTTGTATTAGTACATTTTGTTAACAGAAGTAAGAGGCACAATCTTAGATTAGATTATTTATGCAATGTTCCGCAAACAGCATACAGCTGACAGACCAACGTGTGTCCGATCTACAGTTGAGGGTTTAAATGCTGAATAATCAAAGGAAATTAAAGGAAATGGATTACATTTTGTTTTAACATTTCAACAATAGTACTCTGTGCATCTACATGTACAGTTTATGTCATGCATAAGGGATTAAATCTGAGCAGTGAGATAAAATCACATTAACTAGGCCTTGACAGTGTGGTCCAAACTTATTTCTTTAAAAAGTGATTCTATAATAAAATTGTGCATTGTGTTCTTAAGTCAGCTGGTCTCCATTGGGGGAATGGCATGGAAATTGGCCTTTCCACAGTATTAGCACATTTATGAATCTGCATTATTTCGAACATGTGTTACAGCTAACATCTTATTTCCTATTTACTTATAATTGAGAGAGACAGAGAGCATCAGAAAGGGATACGTGTGTGCGGAAGGGCCATGATTAATAAGAGGAAAGTATCTAGCGATTCCCGATAACCCTCCCCTACCTTAATGTTTATAAAAAGCATATTACTCTTGCCATATGGTTTGTGTCCTGTTATGTATACTTGATTTCTTACATTATAAAGAAATATATTTAACCACAGCACAAGGGATTAAACATGTGCAGTGAGAAAAAAATCTTATTAAATTAATTTTGTGTATTGCTTCAGTTGTTTTCCCTAAGAGATGAAAGCATGCAAACTGCACTGCAAGGAAGTAAACAGTGATTTTCGATAGTTTGGTGGTAAAATGGAATCTGACCTTCACACTATATTTGTATTTGTATATTCCAATACAAATATGAATAATACAATACAAATACCAGAGCTGCCCTCCAAATGGTTATTGTGGTGCAGAAGAAAGCAGCTCCGTTGTGGCTTGTCCGGTGTGGCTTGTGATCCTACAAGAAATGTAAGCATTTAAACCGGAATATATAGTGGGTGTACTAGTCGACCTGCAATGAGCCCTGGTTCCATAACAGGCTCCATTTTCAGATTTGACAAATCAAATGAAAAGTGTGCATTTATTTATGTGTGTGTGCACACACCCTTAGACATATATACATTCATACATACATATGTATAGATATGCACATATATATGTACCGACAAATGTACTCAGCCATCTATTTCTTACTAATAATTCTAAAGCCTATTCAAGTTTACATATAAATCAAATAAAATGGAGAACTGTATGCCAGCTGTCTCTTTAAATTCAATTGTTATAATCTTCATGCAGAATTCTGCAAGCTGCTTAAAAGATGACACATTAGTTGTTAGTATGGTTGAAAGCAACACACAAAAACAAAAAACAATTGGAAAACGGAACAAATGTATCGCTTTCCTTATATGCATTTTCCAAACCAAAATAAAAACAAAGAAAGTGTGTTTCTAACAGGCAGACAAGGCCTTTATTACCTGGACCCTAGGAACAAAAGGCGTTGTTCTTCTACTAAGGCTTTGGCTCTGGTAAGCAAAATTAAACAAAGAAAAAAAGCAATAAAACAAAACCAAAGACGACATCACACTGGAACTGAAAAATAACAAAACATAAAAAAGAAAGACACAAAAACATAACCTCTGATATAACCAGATACCAATGGAACAAATCTAAAATGAGCCAATAATGTAATGCTTCTGGAAAGGTAGATAGGCAAATACATAGGAATATACATTAGGCAGCTTGCTATAGAATAAAAAACTAACAGTTCTATACATTAGGCACCTTGCTATAGAATAAAAAACGAACAGTTCTATACTCAATAATGACATTAAAATATAACCACACACTGAACAATGACTCGTACTAAGAAAAGAAAGTTCTACAATGAACAGGCTTGAACCGTTAGAATGTAAAATCACATGCTCTACTCACATTTAAAAGAAATGCATGTTCTTCATTGGATGCTTATGCGGTGACTATGTCCAGTTCTTGAGGGCCAACAACTGGTCAAATTATCAAGTTACTGAATGCAAATATGATCACTGACTAACTAGATTTACATGCAAATATTGTTAAAGTGACTAGACTGCATAGCCAATCTGAAAATCTGATGTCTGCAGCGCACGAAGACCAGACAGAGACACATTTACAGTATAGCTGGAAAATCAAGTAATATTGGAAGGCAAATGTCCATCTCGTATTTTGCCACAGATAACACATTTTGCTACTGTAGTGACAGTACTAATTTCAGTCAAGTGTGTGAAAGCTAACTGTGTGACCAGTAGCAGCATTGAATATTAAGTCAGGGGGGATTTAATAACTGAAAGTGAAATGACCGTCACTGTTACTTTTAAAACATTATATATGTTTTAATGTAACTATATATCTCATACCAGGAGGTTTTATATTAAGTTGATTTATCTGTTTTATATCCTAGTCCAGTGGTTCCCAAACTTATTTTGCCTACTGATGAAAAGTTCTTACATTTGTATCTTCTCTTCTTTCTTTATGCTAGACAATACTTCATTGTAATCAGATAATCAATATATAATCTTGTTCATTAATTAAGAAATTCAAATATTTGTTCTAAGGGATCCTTCATACAATAGAAGCTCAGAAATACAGATGCTAATAAATTACATCAAGGAATAGGAGAAGTGTGGCTCACTGGTTAGAGGAGGCAGACCTGGAAGCAGAGGTCAGCCCGGGACCAGGGTTCAATTCCCGGCTCGGCGGGGTCTTGAGTCCTAAAATGTCCATGGACTTGACAATTCTCGCTCCGGTGCCTACTCGATTCACGGGTTCACACTCTGCGACTCTGGGCAATAGCTTGCTTAATCTCCACAACGGCCCCTCGCGGCGGGATGCCTGGCTTTCACCTTGTGGATACCCTGCCGGGGTTATCTCACAGGGGTATACCAGGACGGGTTCCCTAAGCAAGCGCTTAGAAACCGCTTGGTGATTTGCGCTATATAAATTCCTGTACATTTACATTTACATTTACATCAATGCATAGCAGTGAACATTCTATTCATCGAGGTGCATCATGTAAACCGAGATCTTGAGAAAATTTGCTGTTGCGGCATTTTGTGGTATTGCTCTATATCCTCAACCTTCTTTAGGACTAGTAACATTCATAGATTAATGAAAGTAACATTCCAGTGGTATTTCTCAAGCTTAAATTACATAGGCTGAAAGGGGTAAGCACATCACCTGCAACTGCAGATATAGTAAAATGCCACCAATGAATAATAAATTCTTCTGGATGTTTGCAAGATCTCCAGTTTAAATCAGGAACCACCTTATTTCGGTTCAATCAGGTACTTCATATGTTGCCTTGCAACAAGAACAAATGAATAATTTGTTCTTACTGCAAGGCCACATGTGAGATACAAGCCATTTTCACCTGAAGTGAATGATTGGTAAAACATCAACTGTAGTATAGATTTTATTATAGGTTTTTAGCTTTACATTTTGGCAGGGAAATAAAAAAAAGAATTTTGCCCTCATTAATCTGTAAAATTTCAAGTCCAAAGGATGGTGACTGCAATAGATCAAAAAATCAAAATGCTGTGTTGACAAATGTTTTCATGATCACTGTTTACACAATACTAAGTTCTATCAGAGATGAACATGATGTCCACTGTTATTTACAGATGTATCTGTAACAGGGTCTGTATTTCAGAAGTTAAATGGAAATATGACAATATACTAGTATATAGGGACAATTCTAAGATGTAATTTTATTACTTTTGGTGCATATATATTTAAACCCCCTGCACAATAAATTACTAGGAATATTTAAAATTGTTTGGTGATTTGTGTATTGTACAGACTATATTTGTTCAACCCACATCACGTTTTGGGAATTAATGGTTTGGAAACAACACTATGGTGGCTTACCATTCCACTTAGTAATTGAGCGGTAGCTCTCTTGAATAATATATTATTTATAAGGCAGTCTAACTCCAAAACTGGTTATAATCAGGAGATTTTAAATGATAGTTTAAAACTACATCGTGCCTCAAGCATCCCATGGTTAAAATACATAAAAAATGTCATGAAAGATCTGGGGCAACCAAAATACTTTGAAGACCCTAGCAGCTTAATTATAGTCTCAAGAAACAACCTAAAAAAATGAGCCTGATACTTCTTGAGACAAATAGATTCTCAACCGAAATATTAAAGACCACGGTTCAGGTGAACCAAATGATGCTGACCATGTATAGTATTCAACCGTACTTAAAAACCACGCCAGGTGGTTATGACAGGATGCTGCTGACTTGCTTTAGATTGGGGATCTTCCATAGGCTAACTAGCTTCCCCACAATGAATGATTGGTCGAGTATTATGTGTATGTGCCCAAGTTACGATAAGTCTCTGCAAACAACAATGCATGTTCTTTTATTTTGTAAATTTTACACCGAACCAAGAAAGAGATGGATTTTACCAATTTTAAGGCTGCTAAGTCTTAGACAATGTCGGCCAGCATTCCTAGTGCTACAACTGTTGGAGAATGAACATTTTACAAGGTCTACATTGCGATACTTGAAATGGGCAATAAAATATATGAAAACTGTTGGCATATGATTTCACCAAAGGTACGCTACTTACAGCTAGGCTTTCCTAACAGTTCGATATTTGAAATGTGCAATAAAATATAGGAAAAGCATTGGTATATGATTTTCCCAAAGATACGCTACATAGCTAGGCTTTTTTAACATATGATGATGTTAGTATGTTTAAGGATGTTTAACGTTCATTTTTTTTAAATCATGTGATTTTATGTGCTTTTATGACTTTACTGTTATAATCGAATAAAGCTTTTTGAATTTGAATTCATAAGGCAGTCAACACTGGTTTGTAGCAGAGTATTAGTTGAATGTGTCGAGATTCACCTGAAAGTGTAGGACAAGGGTCTAAATGAATGGCAGTTTTGCATAGAACTGTTTTGATGAGGTACTAGTGGCAAATGCAGGTCACCACCGTCCGCCTTCACTTTGCGAAATGCTGTATTTGGTCAATTCGCTGATGCATCTTCCTCAAGGGTGAACTCCATGCAGAAACTTCGGTGTTCACCAACTCAGCATAGACTGAACTGGGCGGGAAGTTGTGACAGAGGAAGCAGCAACACAGCAGGAAGGCAGGACAGCTACCACATAAGGATGGGAACAATGGAAGGCACAGAAACCCAGAAGTAACATTGGAGGAGTTATATAAACCAGAAGGAGGGGGAGTGAACTGCCAGTCACATCTGCCAGACAGGACAGCAGGAATGTGGTCCTGCCATACAAAAATAAAAATAAAAGTGAGACTCCTCCTGGTCAGTGGATTTCTTTAACCAAAAAACAGTGGCACAATGGTTATTTTTGCAAGGTCCTCTGAGAGGACCAAACAAGAGCCAGTTTCAAAGTGACTGTCTTGAACTGATAACTTACAAAATGCTGAGTTAGACACTGAGCACAATTGGATAGGATAACAAAAACAGAAATAAATCAAGCTTCGACTACGGTCCAAGTTCATCAGCAGACTATTATGAACAAGCCAATGAAAGGGAGCTATAATTAACATTTTCAACAAAATGTACGCCAGAATAAGTTACTGATGGGTGCTTCTAAACCAGCATAATGCCTGATTTTTGTGCTAAAGCCTTTATGAAAATAAGTGTAAAGAAAAGGCAAAAGACTTCCTGTTAAAACTAGGATCGTAGATAAAAGTGATATCCAAAATAGAGCAGTAAAGCTGAACAACACTTTATAACCCAACTGAGAAAAGATATTGTTTCATCTGGTTTCTGAAACAATAAATTATGGAATACCTCAGAGATGCTTTTGTTTCCAATTGAATATTAGTTAAATGACGGTCTTCTGCGACACAGTTAATGAGTCAATGGAGGTGGAAGAGAAGGGTAAAGACTCTTCATGCTTTGTCATTCAGAGCTTCTACATCACCAAAGCGGAGTGAGTCACAGCAAGGATTAGGAGTTACTTTTCTCCCTTTGAAGATTACCTACCAGACCAAAAAGATAGCTCAAGCTGCTAATTCAACTACATAAAGTTGGTTTACAATCAAAGGTTGAAGTAAAAGGACTGTGCTGAAAGCATTCTTCTGGATGGAAAACCCTTCCCTTGTTCTTTATCCCATTGAAACGATATTCCTTTTATTGTCGACAGGCTAATGAGAGGAAGAGTGCATGAAGCCAGGGAACATTTACATGTCCTTCATAGTTTGTGGGGTAGGTTACTCTTACATTTTCCAATTTAGCATACAAATATTGTGTTTGTCAATTGGGCAAAAACACCTTTCATATTAAGTCGACATTAGGATGTATACTGTTTAAAAAATAGTAAATCATTTAGAAATATCACCTAAATACCCTACACTGAAATGCCACCACTGTTTTACATGTACCATAAGGCCTCCGTAAGTATGTATCTGTTCTGTTTTTTTAATTGAGTATTCCATACATCCACTGTCCCAGTTTAAACCAGGTTATTAGTGCTTCTCAGATGAAACTTCAAAGAAAGTTTGCTTGAATGCAATCTTCAATGAGGGTACAAATGAGTAAAATCAAAAGCATCAGGCTATTTGCAGCCAACGACCACTCAAAAGAACTTTGCCAGCCAATCACCGAGGTTCCAAACATTTGGAGGCATTTCTTTCCAAATACAACACTCTAACCCCTAGAATATTGTCCACTCTCTAAGTTCTGAAGAGGCAGAAAACCCTACTTATATTCACATTTGGCATCACTGTATTGGACTAAGCAGGGATTTCATGGCCTATACAATAGTGTGTATGCTAACTAGTCCTCACCAAACGGCCAGTTAAATAAATAAGGCAATACATTGTCAAATTGGGCTCCCACCACCAAAACCTTTCTTTTACTCCAATGAGAGTTAGCATGACCACCGAGAGTTGCTACATAATCTGCCACACAATTCAGATCTCCTGTGCATCTTCTGTGTATCCCACACCAAGTATGATTGTATGTATGTATGTATGTATGTATGTATGTATGTAGGTAGGTTGGATTTCTATTGCATAAAACTAGCCAAAAGGCTGCAGGGTCAAAAACAAGCTCAAAGTCAGTAAGTGATACAAGAGGTGGCTGGTGTGTGGACAGGTACTGCAGTGTAATGTAGAGTTCTCATAGAGGTGTGTCTTCAACTCTTTCCTAAACTGGAGCAGAGTAAGGGTGTTCTTGATGAATACAGGGACATTGTTCCAGATCCTGAGTGCACTGATTGAAAGATCTGCTGCCTTGTTTTTTCTTCTTTACACATTTTAGTATTCAGTCTGATTGTGTCCTGGCTGTAGGTGTGCTGAAAACCACCAGAGATGTTTAACTTGTCTGCAAGATAAGCGAGGGTGCTGGTCATGATGGCTTTGTAAATGATGCAACTGCTTTTGAAGATGGTGTGAGCAGCAAGGGACCCAGTGGAGTTCCATTTGGGTGGGGGTGATGTAATCATAATTGCTCAATCCATGGAAGAGATGTGCTGTGGTGTGTAGGATGCCTTAAACGAGTGCTAGTGTGGAAACTAGCAGGACATGGAGTAGGACAGTATCGTCATTCATATTCCAGCAAGGTTGTGAGGGCTTGAGCAGATGTTCTAGAGTTGCTTTCTGGAAGAAACAGTTCCACATTCTTTCAAATAGCTTTTTTTTGGCAATGGGTTCCTTGAGGGTGAGGTACGTGTCTATGATGAATCCAAGTGACTTGACATTCAGTGAAAGTTGGAATTATCAAACAGTTAAGGTACATGTCACTGAGCAAGGTTTGTACTGTTTGTTTCTTCTGTGTTGTTATTGGCAAACAGTGTTCTAAGATGGGAAATGTGGCATGCAGTGCTCACAGAAAATCCCCCTGGCTCATTTTATTTATTCTGAGGCTTTCTCTTTCAAAACTCAGCATAATTCAAAGCTATGGAACCATGTTCAGAAATCACCTGGGACCACCTTCTGCTTGAGGGACTTAAGACATATGCCAATCCAGTCTTCACGTGGTCATGCTTGTCTATGACCTCTTTATTCCTAAAATATCTGTGTCAGTGACTTAGAAACACCTACAAAATAGGCCTGGTACTTAAAAAAAACTAAATGTTTTCTTATTTAAATTTAAAGTTTTTGTTATAGCACAATCTGGCTAGCTGACAGATTCTGGTTCAAGTCACCAAATAAACCAATCAGGCACTCCACCAACATGGGCCTAGTTAAGTGTCTGCTAGATATTGAGCACTAGCTGGCTTCATCACGGATTTAAGAACTTTTGGGTGCAGTGACCTACTCGGTATATCTGCAATAGTCTGTAATAATCTCCAATTAACAGGGCTCGTTCATTGGGCACCTGCCCATTACCCATAAACAAGTTGTCGATCCCAGGGATTATCATGTGAAGTGGCCTCTCATTTATCCTTCAGATTACCTAAGTGGGTTCTAAAGATGCCTTTTCAAATATCTGTAAATTTCTCATCTTATAATAGCCAAACGGACCATGATTGTCCGTGCACTGGAAGCTTGCCAACAGTGACAAATTCTGGGGCCCCAATACACTCTGGCTGCTACGAGTTCAGTCTACAGCTGCACATATCCTGCTATATCAAACTGCACTAGACCTCCTCCACCAGGTCTATAGAAACAATGTATTGGCTTCCAATACAGCAGAGAGTACAAATGAAGTACTTGTGCATGGTACCAACAGGGACACCTGTTGATCAAAGTTTTGATATATATGTCACAACTTCATCTTATAAGTTTGCTAATCACTTTCGGCTCAGAACCCAGGAAGAAGAAAATCAATAAAGGTGGCCAAACATCATATTTGGAACGTAATCTATTGAGTGAACTATCCCTTTTCCTCACAGCAATGGTATATTTTTTTTGCCTTTCGAAAGGCCTTGCAAACTATTGTGTTTCAGGCACAGTAGTTCAACTGCAACGAATTCTAGGTGGAAATTTCCACCAGCACCAGGATGCCCAATTGTGTGACATTTAACATAACAAATGGACTTTAATCAACGCCTCATGAAGAATGCCTGGGGTGGGAAAATTGGCAGGCTACAAAGCAGCCTGCTAGCCTATTACTAATCAACATGATGCAGGTTTGTGTTATATTGTCTCTAGCAACATAAAATACATTGGTGACCCGCAATGCACTAAGGATGGGGCAAAAATTACTAGTACAAAAATGCATCCCGTATGGACTCTGTTGAAGGAATGACTCAGGAGACTGGAGAAAAAAATAACTGCACCTCCCACTGAAGACCAATTTTATGCTTGATCAGGTATCTGAAATTAATCTTTAACCCTTGTAATTAATAAGAACTAAATGGAATGTATATTTCTGAAGGGAAGGACAATCTTGAGTAACTGAAAAGTTACGTGTAGCATCTTTAATTCCTAGACAATACGGAACTTTACAAAACTTTTGTTTTGATTACATCTACATTTAAGACGAAAAACTTTACGGAATGTTATCTGTTGTAAGGGTAAAGTAAGTCATCATGACTGAATGTCTGGTTTTTATAGCACATCAAAGGGGCTGTCAATGTACTCATTGGTTTACTTTTTCATGAGGTTAAAACTGTTCTGCAAAAGCATCCTTCATTTTTCCTTGCCTAAAAAGATATCAAGACAGGTTATGTGTGATTATTTAAATCCTTAAGGAATGTTTTTCCTTATCCCATGAAACTTTATTTAAAGAGTTTGTGCCTTAGAGCATGCGTTTGTGGGGTGCTTCGGTTCCCTACCTCCTTTGTTTGAGACTTGACAAAATCCCAATAACAGTTAACAGGGCGTGAAGAATTATGCTCATTTTATTTCTTGTGGATTTCAACTTTCAAAAATATCCTCATTTCTTTAGCTCAGGGAAGAAGTTATTGGAAGATTTCACCTCACTTTATTGTCAATTTACAGTTTCAGCTGATTAAATCCATATAGTAATTAAAGACCGAGAGATGTTACTAATTACTTAATTTGTAAACCACAGCGATACTTATACAAGTTTCTCAAAGAAGATATATATGAAGACGTGTGTCTAAACTAATACACATATTTCTAAGGCAAATGCACTGTGTACAGCATCTTAATTAGCATCAATGTCACTGCTTATGAGCTCAGTACTTCTTTTCGTGCAGGTTTCCTAGAAACTAATGCATCAGTAATTTACAGCTTTACTCAAAACAACTTTGGGACCCAGACAGATACAATCTTACCTCCATGGGAACTCAAAGAAGAGGTATATACTGTTTTGCTGTCTATGTAACCAAATACTTGTACCACCTGTCCTACAGTCACCTTACATACCACCCCTGGGTTTCTGCGGACGAAAGAAAATGTGCAGGCTGAGCCTACCATCAGCAACCTTTTTCTGCCTTTGCCCAGATTTCTACAAGCCTGAAGTGAATAGAAAAGAAACCGGTGGTGATGCTCATCCCCAGCTTTCAGATGAACATGACAGCTGCCGAGTGTAGGGACAGACATTGTCAAAAAGAAAGGAGGATGAAGAAGAGCCCAGAAGAACGTTGAATACATTTAAACGTAGTTTACTTCATATTTCCATCGGAAAGTGCATTGAAAACAAGTGTTTGCAATGCAGTAGGTTTCGCATTTGTAAAAGTTAGAGCTGTTGGCGTTTCAAATGACAATGCTTTTTACTTTTGTGTTTTTATTTGCTGTGGAATAATTATATTTGCAAAGCAGTATTGTTGATGGAGCAAGGATTCACACATGAAGCGACTTGCTTGTACTCATGAACCTCGAATAACGTTAATAAAGTAACCAACATGTTTGTTTTACTAATTTTGCATTTTTTACATCAACATGGGGTGTCCGAGTGAAGCTTGCCTATGTGTTTACTAAACCTAATACGCTTGCATCTAAGATGGCTGCTGCTACGCGAGGGTTTCTATTGCGCGTGCGTCTGTCATACTCACGTGACATGACGTATTCTTTGCTTTGGAGGGAAACTTTTCGCTTCTGTGCACTAGTGTTAATATGGCTGCTCTATGTTCTCACATGCGAGAAGCTTGCACTGCTGCTTTCGCCAAGCTGTTCGTTTTGCTTAATCCTAATGCTATAGTTAAAACTAAGATAATGGGTATAGAGTAGAAATACATGGTGTACAGTGTATTAATTTATTCTGTGTTCTAAAACTGTTTATTTTCCATTTCATATCGCACTTTGAAAACTGGCCTGTCTTGTAACGCTGTACTCCATATTTGTTGAAACTGCCACTGCGCGAAAACCTCAAGTCTCTGCAACAGTGACCTTTGGACTATGGCCAAGGAACTGACTGACTAGAAGAAGCTCATGAGAAAGTGGACTTATGAACCCAAATGTATACAATGTTAAACCAATGTATTTGTCAATAGAACATCCATTGTTGGGTGGAATAAAACCTCATGAGAACCTGAATTTGATGGGCGGGAACGTAAATTTGAATAAGAGATGGTAAAAGCCTCAAATTTGGTGTGGTGTGATGACCTCTCCTCCTCCTTTGTCCAATTGAAATTGGGGAAACTTACACTCGCAACATTGGGGGGTGGTACACTGACCTGGAAAATAGTATAACTAGCGTAGGTTTAGCCAGAGAAATTGTCCGACTTGTCCGAATAGCTGACCTGTCACTGACCCAACGCACTCAATAGGTGATCGAGAACAGAGGAGCAGCGGAGCATTCTGTCAGAAGATTCGTTGACCCAATCGGGGTTCGGGAAGCTGAAGTGCTGGCGAAGCACTTTGTCGGGGAATTCGATAACCCAATCGGGGTTCGGACTGATTTCTTGCAGAGAGGGAGTAGCGCAGTCGTTGCAACTGAACTGCGGGTGCTTGTCTTAACCTTTGGTGGTCCGGTCCTGATCCAAATCTGGTTTATCCTGTCCTGATTCTGATCTGCACCTGCTAGCCTACTGGCAACTGCAACTTTCGCGGTTTCTGTCCTTAACTAACCCGCGGCCAGGGTTGGTCTTCACACCATTCTAGGTAAATATAAATCTGTTTGAGTATCGTCGTTATATTTCTGTGTGTCCTTTTCTTTACCTTCCCTAAATTGATAAAAGCTTTGATTGCATATGTTCCTTTTTCTTACCCTTCCCTTTTAAATGATCAATTCGTCATTTGATTTAATAGTGTGTTCCATTTTCTTACCTTCCCTATAGTTATATGCTCAAATTATTTTTCGTGATTGCATATTATGTTCCCTCTTCTTACCCATCCTTTGATAATTGCTTAAAGCTGTGTTATTTAGCATGTTCCTTTTCTTTACCTACCCTAAGACAAATTGAGCAAGTCCGTTTTGAATTTTGAATAGCATGTTCCCTCTTCTTACCTTCCCTTTACATTGCTAAATGATTGGCATAATATATCTTTTGCATAGCTGTACATTATTTCTGATTTTCGTTATTGAGAGTCTTATAGTGTTCAATCTGTGGATCGTGACCATTGCTGAAGTTTAGATAAAGAGTTTAAAACTTTCCTGAGTCTGTGGTTATTATATGAGTGCATATGTTATTTGCTACCTAATTTAAACTAACTCCCTGATCCAATAGGTTACAGGTACCAGTGACAAGGATTGGTAAGTCAATGGTATGGGACCTAGTAGGTAAAATATCTGGTAGTTAGAGCGTAGGTTACCTGATTTTAGAAATGTGTAATTGATTATGGGCCCAGGTGAGTATGGTAAATTTATAGTCGGGTGACCTGCGCGCTCTATCATTGTCATTCGTATTTTTAACATCAACACCTCTAACTTTAACAAATGAGAAAGTGTTACAGGGAAAAGCTAACAATCATCAAATTCCCACAGGAGCACTGATGTGGAAACGAGCTGGAAATTGTAAAAGAACCCTGCTGCATGCCTATAATGTTACTGGGGAGAAAGACCAGAATTTGTTGTACTGCAATTATAAGTAAACAATTAGGCTTTTGTTGCTTGAAAGAAGTATTACACAGTTGACCAACCACACAGCGTGTGTTTTTGAGGTCCGATGGTGAAACAACTCGTAGGTCATGACTTAACTTGTAAGGTGTTCTATATAAGAATAAAATGAATGGCTAGTTAACACATCGCTCTACGTCACTTCTGAGAAACAGCAAATCCGATGCAAAATCTCCACTTCAAGGCTAATAACCAATCTGGTTTCTGCGTGGTGGGCATAATTGCACCTCAGATCACTAAAAAGAAGGCAGAGTGGTGGGGGGGTGGACTTGACTGCTTGTGTATTCTGTTGCTCGATTCTGTGACGTGCGCAAAATAGAAATGTTTTGCCGTAAAACCGGCTTTTAAAAGTGATACATGGGCATGAATACACAAATTGTATCCCAAAGTGTGACTGTTTTACAAATTCAAAATCAGAACATTCAGACTTGCGGGCGCAGTACTGAAATGCTTCAGGGAAGGTACGTTGTACAAGCATGCCAATAACGGTATTTGTTGTGCTTTTCATGTGCAATGCAGTGCAAACAAGAAGTAACTGCTACAATTCACTCTGTGTCACAAATGTGTAGACAGTATGTATATCAGACCTTCTGGGCCCCGATGATGACGGCCAAAATAAGACTGCTCCAGGGTCAGTGTATGCTCAGAGGGTGGGGGGAGTGCTTATAATGCCAAGGGGAATTAAAAATGGGAAACCAGTGATGCCAAAAACAACAATAAAGATTATAAGCTCTTCCATCCGTCGGACGGCCCCCGGCCGTCTGACGTCACGGTGGGCTTGTGCTGCGGACGGCCGGGGGCTGTCCATTCCGCGCACGCGTGGAATTCTTCCGCATTGCGGAGGAATTCCAGCCGCCTTGAAGCGGTTAAAAAGTTATTACACATAAGAAAAAAATACTGCTGCAGGGGCTGTGTGCGGTCGGAGGGCTATACTTTGTGGTGGACGGGTTTATAATATGAAATGGATTGAAAATGACGACGGGCCAAAAGAAGACTGCTGCAGGGGCTGTTTATGCTCGGAGGGTGAGGGGAGGGCTCAAAAGTAGGAAAACAGCGACGCCAAAACATTAACAATAAAGATGAAAATGTTATTACTACATATAGGAAAAGACGACTGCTGCAGGGGCTGTGTATGCTTGGAGTGTGAGGGGAGGGCTTATAATGCAAAGGGGAATCAAAACTGGGAAAGCAGCAATGCCAAAAACATCAATAAATAAAGCAAACAAAGTTCTCACACACAGGAGATAAAATTGACGAGTGTAAGTACACTGTACTTTACCGGTGCACCTGAGCCCTCAAAGGAAATGAGCTATCGGCTCAGGGAACGAGACAGGAGGCAACAAATAGGAGAGAAGCTGAAAGGAACCAATAGTAACCAGGAGGTGGGAACAGAGTGGTTTAATAGATTACAACAGGTCTTGCAGACAGCGCATGCGCTATCAAGGCTCGACCTAAAAACCACAGAGACTGCTGACGGATGCAAGCATTTTATTCTTAGCAGACGTTAGACCAGAATGGGTGATTGACAAGCAATGCAACTCATGCTCGTTTACTTTGCATGTAGCTGACTCTTGACTACCTCTCTTTAGCCTTGCTATGATTGCCCATGGAGACAGTTCAGGGACTGGGAAAAGGACACAGCAAGCATATGAAATATAAAATGTACCTGGGCGAGCACCAAAAACGTGGGGTTCACTCTCGCTGTCTGTCATTCAGAAAATCTCAGGAAAAAAATATATATTTCTGATACCTACCCATGCACAGTTCTGCAAAATTTGCAGCATATCCAAAATTCCAACCCGTAACTTTACATAAAGCTCAAAGAAATGAATACATCACATGCACAAATGCAGTTGGCACATCTCCATCAGATCATTTAAGCACATCTCTTAGCAAATATCTAAGTAGGCTATGCACAAAATACTATTGTTGCTTCTTAATAAAAAAAAATCAGTTCACAAAAGTGAAAGAAGTCTACTCATAGAGCAGTTCGCTAAACCTGGCATTCCAAACAAAATTAAATATAAGAATTATACTTTGTGACTAGTTCTCTGGGAACTTTAACTAAAGAATAATTTAAAGTAAAGAATAAAAAAAGGAAGGTGCAAAGGTTTTACATACTGAGAGTTGCCCCGACAAAAACTGAGGAACATCCCGCAACATGCCAGGACTCATGGGCGAAGTCACTGATATAGACGGTCGATCCGGCTTTTGCGATTCAAAAGAGCTAGAACCTGCAAGCATATAAGCATAAAACTATGACATAAGACATAATATAAACATATATACAACCACATTTTGAAAGATAGAAACATGAGCAAATTACTCACTTTAAAAGGGATTCAGTCCAGTAATACTGCCAGTACACAGTCCTTAGTCTCATGAATAGTTGAGGTTTCACAAGCAAAGTGTCAAAAAGCGAAAAGATGCTAGTGCTTCTGACAGAATAACTTTTCTTGCTCAACACCTGATGAACTGAAAATATGCAGCCTTCCCTTCAGGGCATGGGTTTTTCATCTTTGTATTCCTTCCATAATACCACCCCAGATAACTATGAAGCTAGTCAGGTAAAAACAACGTATAGTTCTCAAGCATTGAGACAAAATGGGGCATGAGTAGTGGACTTTAAACCCCAGAACTTTAGAGCACTTCTGGACTCAAGAGGAACCTTTGCCAAGAAGAGCTGGAGAGCTGTGAGAAAGAGTACTGCCCCTCTTGCATGTGTGGGGATGGCCTGCAGTTGCTACTTCTGCCAAGGAAAGGACAAAGACTGGAACTTTGCTGAGAAACCTGATTGAAGAAGAATCTCCAAAGGCTTGTGTGTGCTGGCCTCCTGTACTGAAGTCTCAGGGACAAAAATACTTCACCCCCAGCTCCCCTGAACTCTACTGCTGAGAGTTCGGACCTGCTAGGAGGTGCCTATTCCAGTTTTGGGCCTCTGGAGGTTGTTGCTGCTGTTGGGAGCTGGAAGAAACATAAGAGAAGGAAGAAAAACAATCTCAAACGCTGTCAGCAATGCAACTGTGACACCGCGACCTGCACCGTGGCCAGGGGCACCGCTCGTGAAGTGCACAATGCACCACCCAGCCTGCACCACAGCTCCGCTGCCCTTTGACGCCCTTCTACGGCTGCAGTTATCTGTATTCCCGACGCCAGCACTCACACCGACTCCGTCACTGCAAGCATCTTGTTATCACTGTACCTAGAACCGCTGAGGGTGACTCCATGAACTCGCTGACATGACATCGCCTCAATAAAACCAATGTCTCACCGCCGACGCAACTGACTTCCCCTGTCCTGGATTCGACATGTTACCTCCTTGCAAAAATGGCACCTCACCTCCCCCGTGGCAGCCAGGGAGCCGCACTCCACCTCGGCACCAACACCTCACCTTCACAATGCTGTGCATCGTCAAAGACTTTGTTTTCCAAGGTCCTGTATGTTTGGAAGTCTGTGCGACTCCATGCCCGATGCAGCGCACTACGCAGTCGGGCCATACTTTGGATTTATTGCTGTCACAACATCGTAATAACTCCTGGTGGAGCTATTTGTTTTCTACAAGCTTTATTTTGGAAATAACCGTTTTTAGTGCTATTTTACTACATGTATGTTGGATTTTTTGTTGTTTTTGTCTAGTTGAGTTTAGATAAAGATATTTTCTTTTTCGAAACTGGTGTAGTGTCAGCTGGTCACCAGGAGTTGTTCCAAAGAGCGGTGTGTCTGCCGAAGATTAGAACTTCTGTTATGTCGGTGTTGAGTTTCAGACAGTTGTCTTTCATCCATGATGTGACATTCTTCATGCAGTAGTGAAAGTTAATCTTCGTCAAGGTGGGGTTCGTTGAGAGTGAGCAGAGGAGCTGAGTGTCACCGGCGTCAGAGATGATGTTGATGTTGTGCGATTGGACAATGTATGTGAGAAGAGTCATGTAGATGTTGAATAGGGTAGGACTGAAGGATGAGCCTTGGGGTACTCCGCTGATTGTGTGCTTGGGTTGTGAGAAGGGGGAGGAAGGAGGACTCTCTAGGTGCGTCCTGTGAAGAAGGAAGCCATCCATCTGAGGGCATCATCTGCAGTTCCAAATCGATGAGTGTGTGGTGGCAGACGGGGTTGAAGGCTGAGGAGAGATCCAGGAGGATGAGGGCGGCTGATTCTCCTCTGGCAAGTAGGGTTCGGATGTCACCCTTTGCCGCGATCAGGGCTCTCTCAGTGCTGGGGTTGGCTCTCAAACCTGATTGGGATGGGTCCAGATGATCCGTGAGTTGGAGATTGATGGCCTTCTCCTGGATGTTGGCAGGGAACGGAAAGAAGAAGATGGGACGGTAGTTCTGGAACTTTCTGGGGTCTGCCCAAGGTTTCTTGAGGGGGGATTTAACCCCTGTATGGTTCCATGGGTCAGGAAAGGTGGATGTAGCTATGGATGCATTGAGCATGGTGGTGAGCTGGTGGCTGATCTCACTGCTTAGGAGGTTGAAGAGTTGGTGGGGGCAAGGGTCGGTGGGCGCTCGTGAGTGGAGGGCGGTAGTTGTTGGTGGACTGAGTTATTCCCATCCAGTGAGCAGGTGGTTGGTTGTTGATCGGTTGCAGATCAGGGCGGAGGGTTGGGCATCAAAGTTTCTGTAGATAGTTGGTATCTTGTTGTGGAAGTGGTCAGTGAGGGAGTCACAGAGTTCCTGTGAGGGAGTGATGGAGTTTTCTGTGGTAGACAGTCAGGTGAACTCTCTGATGATGATTAAGAGTGCCTTGAATTGGTCGGTGCTGGTTAAACTAAAAGGAAACCAAATATATCTGGCGTGAAAGGACCAAGCATATAAACCATTGGTACTTAAGCTGATATCCGGGGAGACTTACAAAGTAAAAACCAGCAAGCAAGCATTACCACCGAGAGTGTTCTTGTTAAGAAGTCTGAAGTTTCATGCAAATCTCCCAGTTGAGCCTTAGATATATGCCTATTGCGCAGGTTACATGTCCCGCAAGGTCACTTAACAATAATAATAGCTAGTGCACCTTATTTCCAGGTTGCCCTTTGAGCAGGATCTTAGATATTGCATTAGACCTAACATTGCCATAATGGTTGCAAACCAACAAAAAATGTTACAAATCCTCCTTTTCACTGTGAAGGTATTTGTCTGTATCCTTCGGGTTGTGTCTGTTCTTGGTTGTATTTAGGAGTAGACACCTCCCCATCCCAGCCCCCCAAAAACCGGGCGTTTTTAGTGATGTGACAAAAAATTATTTTGAGAAAGAGGTAACCTCATGTTTCATTCATCAAATATCTCTAATACAGCAGTTCTTGACTTTTTTATTTTCATGGGCCCCCACTGAACTACTACTGGAAGTCTGGGATCACAGCCTAGAAATGGTTACAGTTTGAGCGTCAAAACAATACACTAATAGCGCCAAGAAATATGCAATGTATTGTTAACCTTAATTTCTCCAAAACTAGTGAACAGATTTACACCAAAACACAAAAGCCACTCTTTCTGGACCAAGATCTATCTTTGTGTCACATTTGGCGTAAATCTGTTCAGTGGTTTGGACTGTAACGGTGTCTAAAGTTCCAATGGGAAAATTAATGGGGAAAATGTGTTTTGGGACTCCCCCATTTTCTCGGCACCCACTTGACAGATCGCCCTGAACTTTCCATGCACAAACTAGTCCAAAGGTAGCACTTTTTTAGAAGGTATCGTGGAGATTCATCAAACACGGCAAACATTATTAGCAACACAAAGAATGCTATTATAACTACCCAACGGTGACGACCACCTCTGGGTAATAATATATATATATATATATATATATATATATATATATATATAGCGAGAGAGAGAGAGAGACAGAGAGAGAGAAAGAGAGGTGTGTGTGTGATTAATCTGCTTTAATATTTAATTTTATAAACAGTTGTGAACTCCGATAGTAAGAGTTGCAGGCCATAGGTTAAGAACCACTTCTTTAATAATGTTTTCAAAGTCTTAGAACATATTTGTGATGGGGAGAATATTCAAAGTATAGGAACTGCCAAGAAACCCATACTAGAAACATACCTTAATGACAAGTTGTATCTACAACATCATTATTGCAACAAAAACAAATAAAATCAAGTCATATACTGCCGCTCACCACATTTGGCTACATAATGTATTGTGTTGAATTGATTATAATGTGTTGGAATTTTTTAAGAAAGGACAGCATTAACATTTCCTTAGAGAAGTAACATTTCATTGGATACTGCATATTAATAATAACTTTATCCACTAATCACCCTTTTCCCACATTCAACAAACTTACTAGATTCCAGTTGTGCATGAGTACTGTCAGGTATCCTGGGTATATCTCTGAAATGACAAAAAAGTACATGAAACAGTTTTCATTTTCAGTAATACTATGCAGTCACCCAGCACCATATTATGCAGCGGAAACCTTAGCAAGGTCTGAATTCACATAGGCTTTCTAATATATGCATAACTGCCATTGCTTAATTTGTGCCAGTGCTCTGCATTAGCACTTAATTTTTAACACCTGCACTTATTTATGACAGTCTACCACATGGTAGAGTGGTCTACTTATTTTTGAGCAGAGAACATTAGCAGTGTTTAATATTTCAATAGCTACAAAAAATACCAGGGCGTCCAGCCAGTTCTTACAACTTTCAGTGGCCTGAGTAGGTCTAAATGATCGCATTTAGAGGTGTGTGATGGTTAGTGGGTAGAGTACGCATTGGCATTTGATACTAATGATAGGACAGTAGTTCTTGTAAATTGCAGTGGTCTTCTGAGAAATATCTCTGGTGCTGGCCGTATTTTTCTTACCAATTAAGCACAGACAACTGCTAATGAGGAGGGAGTATGGCAATTGCTTTATCTGCGATAGATTGTTTAAAAGTGCTTCTGCCCACTTCATGAAGGTTTTTTTAAAATGTCAATAACTTCACAAACATCATAAAGTTAGTTAAGAGTTAACAAAAAACAAGTAGGGTTGGGGATAAAAAAAAACGGCATGTTGCAGCAGATGTGTCAGGTTAAAAAATGTTTATCCTGGAAAATACCTTGTTAAATAACCTTTTGTGAGAAATGTTTCACCAATGAAGTCTATAAACTTTACATCTTCATGTACTTTTAAGTCTCCCTGACTGATTTCAAAATGTATGCAAGCCCAGACCTAGCATGGCAGTTTTCTAACGAGGTCCTAGGTATTTAAAATGTAACTTCAGGTTCTGAAATTCTGTACAAATTTGGAATATCAAACCTTTCAGGACACTGCAAAAATGTTTGGCTGGGTTAGATTCTGCCTCACTTAAAATGAGAATCTTAAATCTGCAGCAGTAGAACTTCAATGTTAGATCTACCCAACTTCAGTTGTGAAACAGGCACAAAACCATATTTGAATTGAGTCTATTGTGAAAACATTCATATTAGTTGACAAATAATTGGATCAGGCAACTTTCTTGGCTGCTCTACATGCAAACATAATGCAGTCATGTGATTTCATAAATTGCGAGCTTATGAGTCGCAACGTGCCTATCCTAGCATATCTAGTAGTCACGCAGGCCCGGGCACATAGTCAGACTCAGGTGTTTATCACAGGTCTGTGAGTATTCTCTGCAGCAACTGATGAGTCTCCACAACCCTCACAATCAGAACATATTCCGCGACAGCGTACTGAAGGACTACCACAAGGCTGTGATGGTTGTTCAGTCACCACGCAAACTTAGAGCAATTCCAAAGTTATGCATCAGCAGCTCCCACGTTCCACTGAAATAGAGCCAGAAGGTTTGACCTCCTTTGCTCTCAAAAGGGTTACCTGCCAAATCCGCTCATAACCCTCTGGACTGTAAAGGTGTGGAATTTCGCCTCTCTAAGGAACTGCACAGCTTCCTCATATTTTGGATTATCGCAGCTGTGCCAGTATGTGAGGAGCATATGCATGGAGCTTAGCCACATACAAAGGAAATTTACCCAGGTGCACAACACAACACAAAACCAACACCGTGCTGTGACAGAAAACACACCTTGTTTGCAGTGAACAAGGCAAAAGATGGATGCTAAACTGCTATCTGCAACTGTTTATCTTAAGACTGGTACTTCGGCCTGCTAGGGTGATAGCTTCTATAATTATTTATTAACGGAATGCAATATTTTTCATTACTGTTTATAGGGGAATCAGGTCAAAAAAGCCTGTGATGATATGAAGTGTTTACACTGAATTTACAGGTGTTTCGTAGATTCAGATGAAGAAAACCAAAGCCGCTGCGCCACACCTCTTCCTCTAAAGCATCCACTTATTTTCAAATGAAGAATGTCAAGTTTTTACTTACAGCAGCATGCTGTTCTACCACTGCTTAAGAAGAGATAGAGGAATTTAACGAAAAGCCTATTTTCAAGATTTTTTGCCTGTCTGCATTAAAGAACTTAAATGAAAGAATAGTTTTTTTATCTACTAAAAAGTGAGGTGCGCTGGAATTCTATGTTTTACAACACTTAGTATGCTTCAAGTTATCTTAGTCACCTATTTTGGGGTCGTTTCTTCCTATACATGATATTTCTGTGTTGGTATCTTCATTGTGTTTTTGACTACTTAGGCATCAAGATAAGCAAAAATGTCCAGAAAAAAACATATTTTTCCTTCTTATTCGCCTGAGAAAGCCATCCTGAATGGGGTTAAAGGGCAGCCTCATAGTAAGCTTGCTTTTCCCTGATGACTGACAAGAAGTTGCAGGAGATGGTTAGATCACTCTCAGTAGCCTATGCATGATAGAGGGATTCCACCTATCTTTCTCCTCCTTCTTAGGACTCTTATCAGTTGTTGGTGCCTTTTACTTCCTCAGCCTTTAGCTGAGCTTCTTAGGATTACGATGAAGAAGAAAATGGGTTTCCAGACAGCTCTGCGGCTGCTAGGAAATAATATACCCATACAGAAGAGATGAAACCCATCATTGCCTATTTGTCTTCAAATCTTTAGCTTCCTGCAGATTCCAAGAAGCCTTGTTCTATTTGTGATTGGTTTCGTAATTTCAGAGAGTTTTGGTACCTAAACTCCCTGTCATCTCTGTCATTCAAAATGTGTTACAAAGGATTTAGAGAGATCCTGACAGAGTGACTGTTCCTAGTGGGCAAACCTGACAAAGGGAGATGTTGAACTAGCCCCGTTTTCTTTCTATTGACCTGCTTTTTAGTGGGTCATTCTCCCTTTAAAATAAGGAGTTTGTGGTAGCTGATACTGAGGACAAAAAAGCTGAAGGTGCTCTAAGAGGACCCATGCCAAACTGAATCTTTCAAATATGTCTGAAATGTATTTAGTCTCTGTCTCTCAGTCATTGGTCAAGGACTTTCAATCTCTATACTTTGTTATTCAGGAAGGGGAGGATTATACCCAGGTGTTAGCACATATGAAAGAACAGGTTTAATTTTTATCTGATTGATATAGTGTTCGATAGTCTTAGAGCTTCGTCTATAGCTTCGACTAGTATAGTTATGGACAGATGTCAATTGTCTTGGAGGGGAAGGAAAGTAGATACAGCTCAAAAGAATTACCTTCTCTGTATGCCCTTTTCCGGTAACAACTTTTTTGAAGAGGAATTGGAGCAAGTATTATGGAAATCCTTCAAAATCAAAAGCATACTCCAAATTTTACATCCAGACAAAACGGTTTTGATAAGAAGGTGGTTTTTGGCAAGTACAAGGAAAAAACACACATATTTTTCCTTTAACAGGTTGAGGTTTCAACTCTGGTCCCACAATAATTATTCCTTTCCTTAACCACCTGGATCAAAAGGCAGTCCTAAACAATGTTCCTGACTATGCCGGTGGCCTGTGTAAAGATGGGTTCCGGCTTTCTTTTTTTCAAGATTGTTGGGTCCCCAGGGTATCTGACAAATTGGCTCTGCAGGTGATATCGTTGGCATACAGGATAACCCTTTCTACGGTTCTTCTGAGTTCCAGATATGTACTTACTGCTCTTCCATTGAGCAGAACAAAGAGAGATATTAATGGACAGTGTTATGACCCTATTCTAGAAAAAAACAATAATTCAAGTCATGGTAGATTAGTGGGGGTTGGGTTGCTACTCAAGTGTTTTCCTGGTGTAGAAGCTATTGGAATAATTCAGAATGATTGTAGACTTGAAGGAAATAATAAAATTCATCCCCACAATTCGTTTCAAACTTAGTTCCCTTCAGCAAGTAATTTTACTGATATCCCAAGGAGATTTGCTGACCAAAAAAGATTTACAGGATGGCTATTTACATATCCCTCTAGCTCTTGCAAGCCAACAGTTTATCAGATTTTGTATAGGGAAGGAACATTGGCAGTTTTGTGTACTTCCTTTTGGATTGAATTGAGAGTCAAGGGTTTTAACAAAAATTCTGGCTTCTGTGATGGCTTTCTTCTACAACAAGACGGTAAAAATGTACCCCTACGTCGATGATCTGTTGATCCAGGCCTAGTGCCACTCTCTTGCTGTAACTCACAGAAATGAAACCTGCAGAGAGATGAGGAATTTAGGATTTTTGATAAAGAGGAATACATCTGTTTTGGTATCCTCACAGGATCTGGATTCCACTGGGGCCGTTTTCATGACAGCTTTGCATGGATAATTAAATTGTGAACCCATCTGGGTCAAATCCTGAGGAATCAGTCTGCTCCAGTTAGGGAATGGCTGAGAGTTCAGGGAGACATTGCAATTATGTTTCTTTCTGATCTCCAGTCTTAAGTTATTTCCTCCAATGAGGAGACTATGTTGATTGTTTTCTTCTATTTTCAGGCTGCAACAGCATTCACCATTCACTAGGTTTGCTTTCATCTTGTTTAGGTGACTCTTCACATCCTTCAGCATTGGTCCCCAGATGCAAAGTACTAAGAGATTGTCATTCCAGTACCTCCTATTATCAGGATTCATCTTAGACGGTATATAGAGACATCTGCACTCGATCAAGGAACTCTCTTTGCCCTCTGGTACTAACCACAGATGCCAGCAGTCAGGGTTGGGAAGCAGTTCTGAGGGAATACTCAGAAGTCTAGTTAGTCGCCCAACATGAGAGAGTTGATGGTGGTGCAGATTATGGTTTCAGGCCTGGTGATCAGAATGACAATCTGATTACAAAAGCTTATATATATAAACAGTTTGGAACAACATGTCAATCCCTGAACCGGTTAGCCTTTCAGATAATGTCTTGGTAAGAGGTAAAACTGCTTTCCCTAAGGGAAGTTCACATCCAGGGATATCAAAATATTCAAGCGGACAGGTTAAGTTAGATATTTCCCAATTCACATGAATTTTCTCTCACTCCTTTGGTCTTTTGGAAACTATGCAGCAGCTGTGAAATTTTGATCACAGATCTGTTTGCGGATCAGTTGAATACACAGGGAGTAGACACCCTTATCCAACCATGGCCAAGTGTTCTCCTATATCTCTTTCCTTCTTTTTCCCCTCATCTGGAAGGTCCTGCTCAGGATTCAGAGGGAGAGTCTGTCATTCTTTTGGCCAAGGAGAACTTGGTTTCCTTCCCCTTCTAAACTAAATGGCAATGGACAAGAAATGGATTCTCCATTTGCCCCCATTCAATTAATACATCCTGTCCTTACGTTTGTGTCCCTGGTCTGTCTTTGGCTGTCAGCTTGGAGGCTAAAAGGTAGGGTGTTTTAAGGCAGCGTCTTTCTTTGCCTGTCTCCCTTTGTATTCATGCTTCTTGAAAAGAATACACTAGAAGGTCATACAATCACCACTGGGCATATTTTGATAAAGACTGTACTATAAAGGGTTTCTCTTTCTTGGAATGATTCCCTGAAATGATTTTAGAATTTCTATGGGAGGGTTTAGACAGGAATTTAGCAGTCTCCACTTCGAGACTTCAATGGCCGGCTATCACAGCCTTTAGATATCCCTGGGGTAACCTTGATACCACTGACAATTTAATTTCTAGACTGTTTAGGGGATTTCTGATGATTAGACCAAAGGTAAAGAAGTTATTCCTCCCTGCAACCCTCCTCTGGACTTTTCTTTTTTTACTGAGTCCTCCCTTCGAGCCTCTGGAAGAGACTTCAGAGATATTTTGATCTCTCAAGACTTTTTTCTTAGTTGCCATAATATCAGCCAGGAGACTAAGGGAGTTAGGTTCCCTTCAGTTCCACTATCCCTACCTAGAAATGTGTGAGGATAGAGTGGTCTTATCTTTAGGACCTACATTTCTTCCTAATATCAACACATAATTTCACAGAAATCAGGAGATTGTGCTTACCTCTCTTTTAGATGTGACACTTCCATTGCTTCTCTTGATTAAGTAAGAGCTCTTAATATTTACCTAAAAAGATCCTCTGTTTTTAGGAAATCAGAGTTTTTTGTTAGTCAATTTTGGTCATGCTAATAGGGGTTGTAAGCCTTCTAGATCTACTCAGGCCATATGGATCAAAACTGCTATTTCCTTAGCTCACAAGCATACCGAAGAAATTCCTGACAATGTTCAGGCTCATTTAACAAGAAGCATGGAGGAATATTGGGCTCGATTTTCCGTCGCAGGCATTTCTGCAGTTGCAATTTGGGCATCTCTGTCTATATTTATCTCTCATTATGGAAGTATTGTAGTCCAGGGTAATGAGTTGAGATTAGGTTCCGGTATTATTTTTAAAGCTGCATAACAGAGCTCTATATAATTAACTGATTTCACTTTTTGGAATAATGTTTCTTCATGTATTGCTTCGTTTGAGGTGTAGATTTATGGAGTGTTCTGAAATAAGTACAAGCTCCTTTTAGGGTGGATTAAAGTTGGTTTATTCAAGTACAAAGTTTGCACTCCAGCAACCACACATGTGTCCTCTTCGTCCTGATACCTCTTTGCCTAGAACCCCCAGCACACCATGGAGGAGCATAACAAGCGCTCCATCATTAATATTCTACAAAGACCCCAACATAAGATACTTGTTCTTTACAATAAAATGGAGTTTCACTTCCACATGTTTATATGTCTTTCTTTTTGCTTCAATATTATAATAAGAAGGCCCATGCTTGGTTATATCCACACTATGTGATCTTATGCTCGCATGACTTATCGGTAATCTTCATTACTTGATTCTCTCTTCCTCGTCCCAGTACTTACAACCTGCCCTCCCTCCCCTCTACCTGGCCTTATTTATGTTAGGAAAGTAAGCGAAAATATTAAGTGACGGAACACAATTGTTCATTTGAAACCCAGTTCTATTTGTTGATAAATTAATAAATGTCCATGCATATCCATTACCAGATTATCCATAGAAATGACAAATTCAAACTTACCCAATGGGTCTTGAAACTACAAGCTCTACTTGGGGGTCTGGTTTGGATTCTAAAATGATGTTATAAACTTCCTCAAATGTTGCACCTTGCAGTAGCCTTCCGCTCCACTCTAGCACTTCATCACCTAAAATGAAAGCAACACTGATTAAATCAGATATAAAAGGCTATCTTTGGAACTACACATTTGATATGATACAGAGCAGAAAAAGGGGTGGCAGGAGCATCACAGAATGACAACGTACTACCTAGTATTGGTGTAAAACACAGCCAGTAACACTCAACAGCACCTCTCTGTAAAAGTGCTCATTTCTACTTTTAGGAAACTATAAGCTGCAAAAACAAATTTGTAAACACAAAATTTGAATCACAAATACACTAAAAATACTCAATCACAGTGATGTCCTGGTTACTGTAACACTACCACCAAGGCGATTTCAAGAGGGCCTATAACTTTGACCTCGATCAATAATTCCTTAAAAAAAAATTCTCTATAAAATGTGTGCACCGCTCTGAATATCATTTCGGGAAAATGTGTTTGCTCGTTGATTAAGCCACAAATTAGTGCTGGAGAGTTATCGGACACTGCCAAAACAATTTACGCACCACGGTCAGGCAGATAGTTAAGTAGTAGTTAAGAAATTCATCTTAGCTGATGGGAATTACAGCTGTTAATCTGGGGGTATCAGGGCTCAACCCATACCGCTGAATCCTTGAAAATTAGCAGAAGTACACTCCTTGAAGTGATCCACCAAAGGCCTTCCAGTGATGTATCTATGACAGTCCATGTCCTCCAGCAAATCCCCAAAATTACTGAAAGTCCATAGCAGCCACTTAGAAGACTTACCAGCATCCCCAGGTGATGTGCAAGGTGTGTGGAACTATACTATACCATAGCCTTAGACTTATATATTTTTTATGATTAGGCGTAGAGGATGGCATACAGCAGCAAGCACTTTTAAAGGATTTGGTGGAAACTGCAGATTTGATAAGGCCACAAAAAAACTGTCAGGACTGTGCAATGATCTGGTATTAACCTGCACCTAGACGTGCTGCATACGCTTCAAGCAGCAGTGCTAATAATGGTTCAATGTCTTCTGCTTATTCAATGTTTCTAAAGATCACTCATGCCAAACGTAAACCGAAGACAAAAGTCATTGTAAACACACATTTAAACTTCTGTGAGAACAGATCCCATGGCAGCTGAGGTGTCTGTCTATAATATGAACTCCTTAAGAAGTCAAGAGCCTTGAGTACGGTTGCGGCACACATCGCCTCCCAGAGGTTATCAAATGCTTTCTGGCAGATCTCTGTCCAGGTCACCCGTCTAGGCTGCTTCTTTGAAGTCAGATCTGTTAAGGGGGCAACAATGGTGCAATTACCCTTACCAAACCTTGTATGGTATCCTGTGAGGCCCAGGAAGGCCCTCACCTCTGTCTCTGTTTTGGGGGATAGCAGGCCAGGATTGTCTTAATCTAAGCCTGAAGGGGCTGCACCTTTCCCCGCCCACCATGTGGCTCAAATACACAGTGGACTCCTGCCCTGTCTGGCACTTACTGGCCTAGATAGTCAGGCCTGCCTGCTGCAGGTGGAAGTGCTACAGATGTTCCTCCCAGATGGAGCTACAGACAGCTATCTGTTCCAGGTAGGCGACATAGAACACCTCCTTCCCTAGCCAGGATCCTGTTAGCCAATCTCTGAAAGGTGGAAGGGGCATTCTTCAAGCCAAAGGGCATAACCTGGAACTGGCCTTCTGGGGTTGAGAATGTAGACATCTCTTTTGCCCCCTCAGTCAGAGCGATCTGCAAGTACCCAATGTCAAATCAAAAGTACTGAGAAATGTGCAGTGCCCAGCTGATCTATAAGCTCATCAGCTCTGGAATGGGGTGTGCATCAGTCTTCATGATGGAATTGAGACCCAGGTAGTCCACGCAAAACCTAAGTTCCCGGTGAGGCAGCCTTTGGGACCAGCACCAAATGGCTAGGCCAAGGACTGTTGAAGGGCTAAATTATCCCAAACACCAGCATCTTGGAGACATTCTCCTTGATACTGGCCCTCACCTTGTCTGCCAACCTTGCATGTGTGTGTGTACACTTTATTTTTAACAGGTGGACTGTCTCCAGTGTCAATGTCTTGGACACACAGGTGCGTGAGGGAGAACAGTGACACAAACTGTCCCAACAGCTGGTGGAAGTCACTCTGCTGTTCTGGGGTCAGTGTGGGAGAGGGTGACACCCTCCACTGACCCATCGTGTTCCCGGGCAGCCAGGAGGTCAGGGAGAGGTTCCCTCTCCTCTTCCACTCTTTGATCTGTAACCAAGAGCACATTTACTTCGAACCTCTCAAAGTGCTCTCTGAGGCGGTTCACATGGAGCAGAGGCAGTGTGTAAAGCATTTGTGCATGCATACAGTAACACAGTGAAAACACTACAAATGGACACCACACCAGTTTAGAAAAATAGCAAATCTTTATCTAAACTAAACAAGACCAAAAACGACAAAAATCCAACATCAATACTGAAAATAGGTACTTTGCAAGATAACCTTTAAATTGCAGAAATATCTCAAAATCACAGTCCCTCCAAGTCGGTAGCTCCTTCAGGGACTACCGAAATGCTGAAAACTACAGAGTCTAACAGTTCCAGCCGACCGCCTTGGTTTGGGTCAACTGTAGCGTTGACAGACTAGTAGACAGTACCTTTTTTGTTGTGTCCGATCCTGTTGGTACAAGTCGGTCGGGGCAATCGTCGTGGTTGCGATGTGAAGTGAAGCTGTGCAGGGTGCGGTGCCCTCAAACCCCGGTGCAGGCAGTGGCTCAGTGACGGTCATCCAACGGAGTCGGTAAACCAGGGCTGCGATGCGGAATGAGGCGGTCCTTGAGGCAGTGCTGGCAGGTCGCAGTGCAGGCGACGGAGCTGGTCCATGTTCTAGCGGGCAGTGACAGTGTTGGTGAAGTCCGGGAAGGCAGATTGAGGCAAGGCAGTGCGGAGTGCGTTGCCCAGAGGACACGGTGCAAGCAGCAGCTCAGAGACGGTAGTTCCAAACGGCATCGCGGAGACCAGGGTTGTGGAGCAAAGTGTGAAGGTGCCTCCTGCGGTGCCTGCAGGACACAAAGCCAGCGATGGAGTCGGCTGCTCTCTCCTCTGCGGCAACTGAAACCTGCGGATCCAAAGATGGTGCCCAGAGGGATGGTGAAGTCTTTGCTGTTCCTGAGACTTTTTAAACAGGGGACAAGCTCCACTTCCAAACCCTTGGAGACACTCTTCAAGCAGGATACACACACAGTTCCTCTCCTTGGCAGAAACAGCTACTGCAGGCAAACCCCAGACAGCACACAGCAAAGGGGCAGTACTTCTCCTTCAGCTTACCCAGCTCTTGCCCTTGGCAGAGGGTCCTCTTGAGTCCAGAGTTAATCTAAAATTCTGGGGCCTCGCCCCACTTTTTATAGTCAATATTCCTTTGTTCTCTTGTGGCAGTGGATGTTTGTGCTCAGCAAAAAAACAGTTCTGTCCTCTATGGCCCAGCTTCCTGGCAGGAGGTGGAGACAGCATTGTCAAAGTCAGTCCAGGCCCATTCAGGACTAAAGGAATTCTCCTTCCCCTACTCTAAATGCAACCCAGGTCTATTCAGCCCAGGCCTGACTCACTCTGGAGAGGCAGGACACACCTCCCCCCCAAGTGGCTGTCTGAACAGAATGCACATCCCCAAAGCCAGACAGTCAATACACAAACCTAGTAGAGGCACACTGGATGGCTAAGCAAGAAAATAGCCACTTTCTAAAAGTGGTATTTTCAAACCAAGAATATAAAAGTCCTCATTATTAAAAGATGCAGCTTTATATCCGGAGTTCAGGCATTCCAATCTTGGTCCCATGGGATATTAAACTTATAAGATGTAATAAGTAAACTCCCCATCCCATCCTATGAGACAGATAGCCTTTCAATTTTGAAAAACGAAATTTGCAGTATTTCACTATCAGCACATGCCCCACACATCAAGACATGTCCTACCTTTCACATACACTGCACCCTGCCCAAAGGGGTACCTTGGGCCTACCTTAGGGGAGACTTACATGTAAGAAAATAGAAGGTTAGGGCCTAGCAAGTGGGTGCACTTGCCAGGTCGACATAGCAGTACTAAACTGCACACAGACACTGCAATGGCAGGTCTGAGAACCCTTTGCAAGGCTGCTTGCGTGGGTGTAACAATCAGTGCTGCAGGCCCACTAGCATAATTACAAAAAGGGGGTGGTGATGGACAGAGTATCTGAGTTAATCAGAACACTCCTACCCAGTCAAGAGATCAGGGCTTGATCCATCACCGTTTTTTAGCTCACTGCACCATCCCAGTTCAGAACCTGGCTATATGCAAATTAGTCTGTCCCTGGCCCAGTGCATCATGGGAACAGGGCAGACCAAACTACCAAGCCAATTCTTCACTGGAAAGGAAACAAGCTTCCGGGGACCGGTTTCTGGCATTACAGCCATCTTCGGCCCGGCTTGCTTGAATCCTGATGGTGCAATGAGCAAGGGACTCATGTCTGAGCATACCCTTCCACACTCATGGTGGCCAAAATAATTACAAAAAGGGGGTGGTGATGGACAGAGTCTCTGAGTTAATCAGAACACTCCTACCCAGTCAAGAGATCAGGGCTTGATCCATCACCGTTTTTTAGCTCACTGCACCATCCCAGTTCAGAACCTGGCTATATGCAAATTAGTCTGTCCCTGGCCCAGTGCATCATGGGAACAGGGCAGACCAAACTACCAAGCCAATTCTTCACTGGAAAGGAAACAAGCTTCCGGGGACCGGTTTCTGGCATTACAGCCGTCTTCGGCCCGGCTTGCTTGAATCCTGATGGTGCAATGAGCAAGGGACTCATGTCTGAGCATACCCTTCCACACTCATGGTGGCCAAAATAATTACAAAAAGGGGGTGGTGATGGACAGAGTATCTGAGTTAATCAGAACACTCCTACCCAGTCAAGAGATCAGGGCTTGATCCATCACCGTTTTTTAGCTCACTGCACCATCCCAGTTCAGAACCTGGCTATATGCAAATTAGTCTGTCCCTGGCCCAGTGCATCATGGGAACAGGGCGGACCAAACTACCAAGCCAATTCTTCACTGGAAAGGAAACAAGCTTCCGGGGACCGGTTTCTGGCATTACAGCCGTCTTCGGCCCGGCTTGCTTGAATCCTGATGGTGCAATGAGCAAGGGACTCATGTCTGAGCATACCCTTCCACACTCATGGTGGCCAAAATAATTACAAAAAGGGGGTGGTGATGATGGACAGAGTATCTGAGTTAATCAGAACACTCCTACCCAGTCAAGAGATCAGGGCTTGATCCATCACCGTTTTTTAGCTCACTGCACCATCCCAGTTCTGAACCTGGCTATATGCAAATTAGTCTGTCCCTGGCCCAGTGCATCATGGGAACAGGGCAGACCAAACTACCAAGCCAATTCTTCACTGGAAAGGAAACAAGCTTCTGGGGACCGGTTTCTGGCATTACAGCCGTCTTCGGCCCGGCTTGCTTGAATCCTGATGGTGCAATGAGCAAGGGACTCATGTCTGAGCATACTCTTCCACACTCATGGTGGCCAAAATAATTACAAAAAGGGGGTGGTGATGGACTGGGTGAGAGTATTCTGCTTAATTCAGAGACTCTGTCCATCACCACCCCCTGTTGTAAATATTTTTGTCCACCCTAAGCGTGGAAGGGTATACTCAGATGTGAGTCCCTTGCTCATTGCACCATCAGGATTCAAGCAAGCCGGGCCGAAGACGGCTGAAATGCCAGAAACCGGTCCCCGGAAGCTTGTTTCCTTCCCAGTGTAAGAATTGGCTTTTGTAGTCTGGTCTGCCCTGTTCCCATGATGCACTGGGCCAGGGACAGACTAATTTGCATACAGCCAGGTTCTGAAACTGGGATGGTGCAATGAGCTAAAAAACGGTGTTGGATCTAGCCCTGATCTCTTGACTGGGTGAGAGTATTCTGCTTAATTCAGAGACTCTGTCCATCACCACCCCTTGTTGTAAATATTTTTGTCCACCCTAAGCGTGGAAGGGTATACTCAGATGTGAGTCCCTTGCTCATTGCACCATCAGGATTCAAGCAAGCCGGGCCGAAGACGGCTGAAATGCCAGAAACCGGTCCCCGGAAGCTTGTTTCCTTTCCAGTGTAAGAATTGGCTTTTGTAGTCTGGTCTGCCCTGTTCCCATGATGCACTGGGCCAGGGACAGACTAATTTGCATACAGCCAGGTTCTGAAACTGGGATGGTGCAATGAGCTAAAAAACGGTGTTGGATCTAGCCCTGATCTCTTGACTGGGTGAGAGTATTCTGCTTAATTCAGAGACTCTGTCCATCACCACCCCTTGTTGTAAATATTTTTGTCCACCCTAAGCGTGGAAGGGTATACTCAGATGTGAGTCCCTTGCTCATTGCACCATCAGGATTCAAGCAAGCCGGGCCGAAGACGGCTGAAATGCCAGAAACCGGTCCCCGGAAGCTTGTTTCCTTCCCAGTGTAAGAATTGGCTTTTGTAGTCTGGTCTGCCCTGTTCCCATGATGCACTGGGCCAGGGACAGACTAATTTGCATACAGCCAGGTTCTGAAACTGGGATGGTGCAATGAGCTAAAAAACGGTGTTGGATCTAGCCCTGATCTCTTGACTGGGTGAGAGTATTCTGCTTAATTCAGAGACTCTGTCCATCACCACCCCTTGTTGTAAATATTTTTGTCCACCCTAAGCGTGGAAGGGTATACTCAGATGTGAGTCCCTTGCTCATTGCACCATCAGGATTCAAGCAAGCCGGGCCGAAGACGGCTGAAATGCCAGAAACCGGTCCCCGGAAGCTTGTTTCCTTCCCAGTGTAAGAATTGGCTTTTGTAGTCTGGTCTGCCCTGTTCCCATGATGCACTGGGCCAGGGACCGACTAATTTGCATACAGCCAGGTTCTGAAACTGGGATGGTGCAATGAGCTAAAAAACGGTGTTGGATCTAGCCCTGATCTCTTGACTGGGTGAGAGTATTCTGCTTAATTCAGAGACTCTGTCCATCACCACCCCTTGTTGTAAATATGCAGGCCCACTAGCAGCATTTAATTTACAGGCCCTGGGCACACACAGTGCATTGGACTAGGGACTTAGTGGAAAATCAAAAAAGCCAATTTTGGAACCAATAATCCATGACAACTATTTACAGAGGGAGCACTGAACTTTGGGACTTGACAGAAGTGGCAAAGTGCCCAAAGCATCTAGAACAGCAAAAACTAAGTCCAACCAACACACAGTAAAAATACACGAGGCAAAAATACAGGGGAAAGCCACGCCAAGGATGCAAGGTCTAACAGCACCATTAACAGGTTCCTAGGGGTCTGGAGAACCACCTAGTAGGTGGATTCCCCCTTCCGCCCCTTCAGGTTGAATGGACATGTCCAGTGATCCTGGAGAGCTCTGGTCAGCGCAGGTTCCATAACCCACACCTTATGGCCATGTGGAACCTCTCCCAGAATGGTCTTCTGGTAACATTAGAGTTTCACACCCTCCTGACTGGTCTCAAGATTACTTTTTGACTTTTTCCATAGGTGGTGCATCTGGTTAAGGAGTGCCAGCATGTAGCTGACCACATCCCTAGAGGGTTTCAAAGGAGCTTGCTCCCACCCTCTCTCACACGGCTAAGAGGTTCCCTAATGGGGGGCCACAGAGAAGTTCAAGGGGCTAGACCCATCCCCCTTCTGAGGCACCTCCCTTGAGGCAAAGAGAAGGCATGGGAGGAGGATGTCCCACTTATGCCTCATGGGCTCAGGTGGGCTCATTATTGTGCCCTTCAATGTCTTGTTGAATCTCTCCACAATCCTGTTGGTTTGGGGATAACAGGGTGTGGAGAAATTAAACGTTACTCCACACTCATCCCACATGGACTTCATGTACTCTGTCAGACACTACCTCTTTGGGGAATCTCACACAGGTAAACAAAAAACATTTGGGGCCCTGGCCACTGCAGGCACAATGACCGACCTCAGATGGAGTGCCTCTGGGTAGTCTGCTGCATGATCCAAAATGACAAGGATGAATCTGCTGCCCAAAGCTGTCTTGGGTCCAAGGGTCTAATAATGTGGATTCCTACCCTCTCAAAGGGAGTGCCAATGACAGGTAATTGGGCCAGGGGAGCCTTAAGCTTTTCCCCTGACTTCTCACTGGCCTGGCAGGTGGGATAGGACCAACAGAATACATATGAAGTCGTCTTCATCTGGGGCCAATAGAAGTGGGCAAAAAGCCTTGCAGAGGTCGTGTATTTCCCAAGATGTTCTGCTGGAGGTATGTCATGAGCCAAACCCAGTAGGAAGGTCCTGTAACACTGAGGGACCACCAGCACATGGGCTGCCCCGGATCCAGGAGTCTTAGGTTCGCTATATACGAGCTCATTTTCCCAATAGATAGGGTGATTTCCAGAGGTGTCACCTGATGACTGGGTGTCAGCTTGCTGCCTCAAGCCCTCTAGAGTGGGGCATTCATTCTGTACGTTGCAGAATTCCTCCCTGTTTGGTCCACCCTCAACTTGCCAACCAACAAGCTCAGGCAGGTCACCCAAGGCACCAATGCTGCTGTAATCTGCCTCTATTGCTTTCAGTTTCAGCTCCTTAAGGCTCCTTTCAGGAGCCAAACGCTCCAAAGCTAGTTTCTCCTCCATGATCAGTTTCTTCTCTTCCATTCTAAGCCTGGCCATCTCCAGCCTGAACTGTTTCTCATCCTTCCTCTCTGCCAGCTCCTCTGAGGACAGGCTGTTGGAAAATACACAGCTTCCTGTCCTGGCACAGAAATTCAAGTTAGGAGTCAAGTCATCTGCTTCAGTAAGCTTTTGGCCCTCAGGACTGAAATCCAAATTTCCTTGGATGTCCATCTCCTCATCTCCTTCAGTTGCTGTAGCCAGTGACTGCTGGACTTCAGCCTAAGCCCTCAGCAACTTTTTCAATTCCACCTTTCTAGTGGTGCTCTTGTTTGGAAGTCACCCTCTCGTTACAGGCCTCTTTGAGCTGCGCCACAGTGTAGGACTCTGTTGACCAGCTTATACTCCATCCATGAAGAGTTGGATTTAGCCACAGCAGACAGACAGAAAATTTTAAAAAATCAAAAAGGCCAAGGCATTTAGCTGAATTGGTCTTAGGTTGTTTACGTGGGGTAGTAGTGTAACACAAAATTACTGTATGGCACAGCACAAACACCAGTCCAGTCCTCACCACTGAACACAAGTGTGAGAAATTGGGTTGTTGTTTGACTGGAGTGTGAGCCATGGTCAAGCAGCAACAACAATCCTTATCATGGTAAGGCGCTAACCAACTTCAAATTTACCTGTGCTCCCCCCGGTAGCTTGGCACAGATCAGTCAGTCTTAACTTAGAGGAAATGTGTTAAATTATTTGGGCAGTACTTCAGACAGTAACACAGTGTAAATCCACTACTAAAGGAGCCTACAACAGAGTTGGAACAATAGGGTCGTTTTTAATAAATAAAACAAGGCCAAAAAAACAAAAATCCAATTGGGAGAACCAGCAATATTGAATTTTAAGCTGTTTAAAGAAGATAGCAGCAAAACATTTTAAGTGCCAACTGTGGATATCTGGTCGTGCACGACCTGGACAAAGTGACATGTTCAGGCTGACCGCACTGGAGCGCAGGGCGGCTAGAGAGACCCAGTTAGGCCCGCTGAATAAAAGTACAGTCAAAGCTGGTTTGTGAGCGTTGGGTGGATCAGTGTCAAAGATGCGCCACGCACCCGAGGTGAAGCAGCGGTTTGGAATTGCGGCAAGGCTGCAGTGAGAGGTCCTGTTGCGTCAACATCAAGGATCCCATTGATTGGGCTTGCTATGCAAACTGCAGTGTCAATCAATCAATCAATCAGGCGAAGCGCGATTACTCACCCGTAAGGGTCTTGGGGGAAGGGGGGGTAGCAGGCTCCAGTCCATCAAGGGGGGGAGTCTGTCAAAGAGCCAGGTTTTGAGGTTTCTTGCGAAGATGGGGAGCGATGTTGTCTGTCGGAGGTGGAGCAGCTCGGACGCGAGGAAGGAGAAGGAGCGGCCTCCCGATCTGGTCTTTCTGGTGCGGGGCACCACAGCGTAGGAGAGCTGGGCAGATCGTAGGGTCCTCTAGGGTGTGTGGAATTTGAGTCGGCTGTTCAGGTATGCTGGTCCAGTTTTGTGGAGGGCCATGTGGGCGTGGGTGAGCATCTTGAAGGTGACTCTAGCATCGATGGGGAGCCAGTGGAGTGTGCGCTGGTGCTGGGAGATGTGGCAGTGTCTTGGCAGGTCGAGGACCAGTCTTGCGATGACGTTCTGGATGTTCTGTAGCTTGCGGTGAGGTTTTTGGTTTTTCTAGCGTAGAGTGTGTTGCTGTAGTCAAGTCTGCTGGTGACCAGGGCATGAGTGACCGTCTTTCTGTGTTTGAGGGGGATCCATTTGAAGGTCTTACGTAGGAGGCAGAGGGTGTGGAAGCAGGAGGATGAGACGGAGTTGATCTGGCGGTCCATTTTGAGCTCGGAGTCGAGGATGATTCCCAGGTTGCATGCGTGGTCTGTGGGCGCGGGGCCACCAGGTGTCGTTCCATGCGTCTGGGTTTGGGCTCATGATGAGTACTTCTGTTTTGTTGGTGTTTAGTTGTAGGCAGCTGTTTTTCATCCATTTGGCGATGGCTTCCATGCCTTCTCGAAAATTGTGTCTGGCGGTATTGGGTTCGTTGGATAGGGAGAGGATGAGTTGGGTGTCATCTGCGTATGACACAATGTTGAGTCCGTAGGTTCTGATGATGGGGGCGAGGGGAGCCATGTAGACGTTGAAGAGTGTAGGGCTGAGGGAGAACCCCAGGGGGACTCCGCAGGTGGTATGTGTAGGGTCGGAGAGGAAAGGGGGGAGTCTGACCCGCTGCGTTCTGCCAAACAGGAAGGAACAGATCCAGTTGAGGGCCTTGTCTTGGATCACTGCGTCGTGGAGTCTGCATATTAGGGTGCGGTGAGAGACTGTGACGAACGCCGCAGGGAGGTCGAGGAGGATGAGGGCTTCTGTTTCTCCTTTGTCCAGTAGGGTGCGTATGTCGTCTGTTGCAGCAAGGAGGGCGGTTTCCATACTGTGGTTTTTTCTGAAGCCGATTGGGAGGAGTCGAGGATGTTGGGCTCTTCGATGAATGTGGCGAGTTGGCTGTTGATGGCTTTCTCTATGACTTTTGCTGGGAACAGGTGCAGGGAGATGTGTCTGTAGTTTTTGAGGTCGGTGGGGTCCGCCAAGGGTTTCTTCAGGAGGGGGTTGACCTCAGCATGTTTCAAGTCGTCGGGGAACGTGGCGGTTGCCAGGGAGCGGTTGATGGTGTGGCAGAGCATGGGTGCAATGGTGTCGGCAGGCTGTGTTGAAAATGTGGTGGGGGCAGGGGTCCATGGGGGCCCCAAAGTGGATTGACTTCATCATCTTCAATGTATCTTCGTGGTGAGGGCTGTCCAGTTGTCAATCGCTGGCTTCAGGGTGTCGGGGTGGTTGGTGAGGGTTCTGTGTGTTGGTTGTCTTCGTTGAAGTTGTCATAGATGCTCTTGATTTTGTGTTGGAAAAAGGTGCTGAGTTTGTCGCAGAGGTCTTGTGAGGGAGGTATGTCGGTGGACTTGCTGGTGGGTTGGGGGAACTCCCTGATGATGTTGAAGAGTTCTTTGCTGTTGTGTGCCGGAGTTCTGTCTTCAATCGCTTTTTTCCTCGTTTTTCTGATGAGTTGGTGGTGGGCGTTGGTGGCGGTTCTGAAGTTGTTGTAGGCTTCTGTGGATTTGGTGTTCCTCCAGTCCTTTTTGAGGCGGCAGCAAGTGCGTCTGGTCTCTCGAAGTTCGGTGGTAAACCATCTGGCTTTCTTGGCATGGGTGTTGTTGTTTTTCTTGAGGGGGTTATGGTGTTGGCACCGTCGGAGATCCATCTGTGCAGGGTTCGGGCTGCAATGTTGGGGTCGTCGTTTTCCGCAATGGTTGGGGTGGAGTTGCTGAGTGATGAGGTTAGCTGGTCATCAGTGATTCTGATCCAGTTTCTTTGTGGGAGCAGGTGCCTGTGGATGGTGAGTGTTCTGAGGGTGAAGTGGACGCATTGATGGTCAGTCCATGGGAGTTCGTGGTGTGGCTGAAGGTGATGGAGTTACCTGTTGTGAAGAGGGGGTCGAGGGTGTGTCCTGCTGAGTTTGTGGGTTCTGTCACTATCTGGCGGAGTCCAATGTTGTGGAGGATGTCCAGGAGGGATGTGATGCTGGGGTCCAGTTTGTTGTCGAGGTGGAAGTTGAGTTCCAATAGGGTGTAGTTGGTGGAAACGATGGCATGCGGGGAGATGATGTCCGTGAAGGAGTTGGTGAAAAGTGTCAAAGATGCGACATGCAGTCGGAGCAATGCGTTGGTTCTGAAGAGCTGCAAGGCTGCGATATAGAGTCCAGTGCCCACATCGTTGAGACTGCCATGTATGAGAGATGCGAGGGCCTGCAACTAGGATGCATCATGCAGTGGGGTTTCCAAAGGCGATGCAGGCGGCAGTGGTGATGCAAGTCTTTCCAATAGGTCCATTACACGCAGAAGAGGAGACGCATTGGTTATTCTGGATCCACAGGCCGGCACAGCACCTTAGGCTCACTTTCAAGGGTCCAGGACTGGGGTGGCACCACTTGGCAGGGTAGGCTCACAGATGGCAGAGTCCACGTGAAGATGCAAGGTTTTTGGAAGCCTTTTAAGTTCCTGAGGTTACATACTAGGAGCCAGACAACTAGCCCTTGGAGTCACTCTGGGTTTCTTGGGTCAAGAGATGCTTAAAAGTACATATCCTACTTTTTAACTACATTGCATTCTGCCCTCTGGGTTGTCTAGGGCCAACACTAGGTGTGAACTATATTTATTAAAAGGGAGGGTTTGGATGGGGTAAAAGGTTTATTTGGCCAGGTTGAAATGGCAGTTTAAAACTGCACACACGGGCTCTGCAATGGCAGGCCTGAGATATGTTTAAAGGGCTAATTAAGTGGGTGGCAGAATCAGTATTGCAGACTCACTAGCAGCATTTTATTTACAGGCCCTGGGAACAGGTAGTTTCACCTTACCGGGGACATATAAGCAAATTAAATATGCCTATTGGGTATAGGCAAATCGTACCATGTTTAAAGGAGAAAGTACAAGCATTATATCCCTGGTTGGAAGTGCTAAAATGTGCAGAGTCCTAATAGCAGCAAAACATAAACGTAAAAAAAGTGGAGGAAGTAAGCAAAAAGTAAAGCGGACAGGTCTAACAAGACATCGACTTTTAACAAACCGCCAGATCATAACCATATACCATAACCATATAAAATGAGATAACAATATACTCCAGGTAATTTTTTTTTTTTTTTTAATCTCTTTATTCGCATCAGGTTGGTACATAGGAGCGAACAGTCACTTAGCGTGCAGAGAAAATCAGCGACAGTATGAACAGGAATGCAAAATGAAACATGGTTAGATGTGACCAACAATATGATGAGCGGAGCAACACATTCTAGAAACTCCATTTTTCCGTTTTCTAGTTTGACAATAATACGTACAAGTACACAGGCGATGCAAAGAGATAAATAAAATGCAAAAAAACCATCAACTAGAGAGATGTCTACAAGGGAGAGAGAGCGGACAACAACACATCGATCATGACAAGGTGGTAATAACGGCTGCATGGGTGACCATAGGATGTCGGGGTAACCAAGAAGTGAGTGTAAGCAGAACAGGCACGGCAAACAGTAGCCAATTTCAGCACAGTAGACAATGCAGACCAGCCGGGGGAAGAACAGCTAACCCACCCCCTCCGGCACCAGAGAGCTCGCCGCCCGGGACTGTGCCGCCTGTGTTAGCTTGCTAATGTACTGTCTGTAGGGGCCCCAGATGTCGACTGGGCGCGAGGCGGTTGGGAGCTGTGCGGAGTATTCCACATTGTTTATGTTACACTGGGCCAGACTGCGGAGCCATGTCTTCGAGGTGGGAATGCGCTTAGAACCCCAGAGCATAGCAATTTCCCTTTTTGCGAGCAGAAAACCAATGGCAGCCAGTTTCCTCGTGGTGCTGAGAAATTCAACAACATACCCCATCAATGCAATCTCGGGCAGGGGACTCAGGACACAATCTAAAATGTTACCCAGTATGTGGTGTACCTGCAACCAGTAGTCCTGCAGTTTGGGACACGTCCATGCAAGGTGGGCAAAGTCAGCGTGTGGGGCATTGCATTTGGGACAGTGATGCGGCCTTGACGGGTCAAGTCTGTGAGCCAAGGCAGGTGTGAAGTACAGCCTCCGCAAGAACTTGAAGTGAATCAGTTTGTGTCTGGTGTTGATGGAGACGCCTTTGGTGGCCCGGCAGCAAGCGGACCATTGGTCGTCAGTAATGGGTCCGCCCAGATCCGCCTCCCACGCTGCACGTACCCGTGTGTGTGAGGCAGGAAGTGCAGCCACACATATTTTGTACAGTTTTGACACAACATGCGCACTACTGGGGGACTGTATCAAGAAGGTCAGGGCCTCCAAGTCGTCGGGAGGGAGCGGGAAAGAAGGAAACTGTGTTCTGAGCATGGACCTCAACCGGGTAAGAACGAACGAGTCCATGAATGTCCGATCGGTAAAACGGTGGTCCTCCGAGACCGAAAAGACGTGTCCCTCCGGGAACAAATCTCCTACGGTGTTAAGCTGGTACTTGAAAAGAGTACGACAGACCACCGCTTCAGAAGTGATAGGGAGCCAGTGGGGGTTCGGGAGTGGGAGGGCTGGTGAGTATAACACCTCCTTCCGGAGCAGGCGACGCAGCTGTATCCAAGCCCAGGAAGTAGTGGAGGCAGTCTGGATATCCCGAGGGTCACGGGGCAGGCCCTTGGGCAGTAGCATCCCGAGGGCAACAGGCCACGCCATGTCCGCCTCCGGCCGCAAATGGGGTATCCGGGCATCCGGGTGAAACCAGGGGTGTGCGTAAGCGCACTGGGCAATAAGATAGTAAAGGTGAAAGTCCAGTACTCCAAAACCGCCCCGTTCATAGGGCAGAGTCAGGGTTCGCCAGGAGACTCTCGGGTTCTTGTCTCCCCAAACCAGCCGCAGCAACAACGAGCGCAGCTGGGTGAAGAAAACCTTGGTCAGTGGGATCGGCAAGTTGTGGAACAGGTATAGGAAACGGGGAAGCACCACCATCTTAATGATAGCTATACGTCCTGCCATGGAAAGAGAAAGGCGAAGCCAGTGGGCGAGGCTATCCTCCAGAAAGTCCAAGGCCCGACCGTAGTTCAGGCGGACCATGGAGACTGTATCCAGGTGTATGTGGATACCGAGATACTTCACCGAGTCCGTGTTCCAGTCGAGTGGGAATGGACTGTCCCAACGAACTGTGGCGGGCGTAAGGGGGAAGATATCAGACTTGCGCCAGTTGATACGGAGGCCAGAGTACTCCCCAAACCGGGTTATCTCGAGGAGAAGGGGTTCCAGGTTCGTCTCAGGAAACCGGACATAAAGTATGGTATCGTCCGCATATAAAGAGACGAGGAGCGGACCAGTACGAAACTGGAGGCCACGATGCAAATGCCGCTCCTGAAGATGTCGGACCAAAGGGTCCATGGCTAGGATATACAACAGCGGGGAGAGAGGGCAGCCCTGTCGGGTGCCCCTCGAGAGGGGGAAGCTATCAGAGATAGTGCCATTAAGGCGTAGTCTCGCCCGAGGGGCGGTGTAGAGCAGTTCTACAGTGGCAATGAACATCGCGGGCATGCCCATCCGCCGCATGACGGACAGAAAGAAAGGCCACTCCAGGGAGTCAAAGGCCTTCTCGGCGTCCAAAAATACCGCCGCCGCCAGGGTGTCCGGGTCTATTCTGTGTAGGACAGAAAAAAGAGTTCTAAGGTTAAGGGAGGTGGAGCGGTGGGGGACGAACCCGGATTGGGCAGGGGAAATAATCTGTTCCATCAGGAGCGACAAGCGAATTGCGAGAACCTTGGCCAAGATCTTGTAGTCAAGGTTGAGCAGCGATAGGGGCCTGTAAGAGCCACAGAGGGACGGGTCACGACCAGGCTTGGGCAGCAGCACGATCACCGCCTCTCGAAGTGTGGGAGGCAAGACGCCGGTTTCCAATGCCTCTGAGTACATCTCCACAAGGTGGGGCACCAGCTCGTCTTTGAACTCCTTATAGAAGTCAGCCGAAAAGCCGTCTAGCCCAGGAGCCGAGGAGCCCTTCAAGGCGTCGATAGCCTCAATAATGTACTCGGGCGTGATGGGATCGGCAAGGAAATCCTGCATGCCCTTCTCCAAAAACACCATGGCGATCTCATCAATGTATGGGCCAGGATCACGACGGTCATCAGGCAAGGAGGAGGTGTATAACGTTTTATAGTAGGACAGGAAAGTAGCGCATATGGAAGGGGTGGTCTGGTGGCGAACGCCAGAGTCACCAAGCAAGTCGGTAATATAGGAGGCCTGCCGGGGGGGGCGTAGTAGCTGTGCTAGGAGCCTGCCAGGTCTGTCACCCTCCCCGTGCTGTCTAGCTGCATGTTGTGTATGCAAGTAGTGCAATTCCCTGTCTGCGGCGTCCCTGAAATCTTGCAGCAATCCCAGACGTTTGGTCTCCAAGGCGCCATCAGGGTCCGGGAGGCTGGAACTATCCAACGCTGCAATGTCATCTTCGATACGAGACATTGTGGCGCGGATCTCGCGCAATGACCCAACGTATTTCGTGATGCACACCCCCCGGATGGTGGCCTTGAAACCCTCCCACAGTGTGGCCCATGTGTCAACAGTGCCTGAGTTAAGCTCAAAATAGTCCTCAATCGCCTTGCGAATGTCCTCTTTAAAAACCGGGTCAGCCAATGCCTTGCCAGGGAAGCGCCACTGTCTCTCGTACCCTCCCAGTCTAGGAACCAGTAGAGTCAAAAGTAAAGGAGAGTGGTCTGAAAAGGTACGTGGGAGTGTAGAGTGTGTATCCACCCAACCAACCACACCCGGGGAGAGGAGCCAATAGTCGATCCTGGTGCTAGTATTATGATACCCAGAATGATGTGTGTAAGCGGGGGAGTGGGGATGAAGCCGGGCCTCGATATCAATAAGGGGATAGTGTGCACACATGGTTGAGAGAACAGCACGAGAGCGAGGTTTGCAGTCCGGTGATGTAGAGGTGCTATCCCGTGCAGGGTCCATCAACAAATTAAAATCTCCACCCACCACCAACATGTCAGTGTCGATGCGTAGCAAATCGTCATGAAGACACTGGAGCATGGCAGGGGAGTCGGTGTTGGGCCCATACACTCCAACAAAAGTAATCTTAAAGCCGAGAAGAGTCCCAGTGGCCACCACATATCTACCTTCCTTATCAAGAATGCTATCAGAGTGCACGTAAGGGACCCGCCGGTGCACTAAAATGGCTACCCCTCTCGCATACCTGCTGTAGTTGGCGAAGAACCTGTGCGCGCCCCAGCCCCTGGCAACCATAGCGGAATCAGCCTGCCCCAGGTGCGTTTCCTGGAGGAACAACACATCCACCCCATGTCGAGCTGCATAGTTCAGGACTTGCTTCCGTTTTCTAGTGTCTCTGAGTCCCCGAACGTTCCACGACATCAGAACCAGTTTGGAAGGACCAGGTTGCTGACCTACCCTAGCCATGCAAAACCGTACAGGATATCAGTGAACAGTCTTGTGCGTACCCGCCGCCACCCTCCCGCAAAACAGACATCTCTCGAAACGAAAAACAAAGCATGCACAGAAACATTCCAACTAATGCGTGAAACACCCCCCCTACCCACCCACCACCCAGCCTCACGTAAACCCCACGGAGGCACCACCCGGCCCAAAAAACAATACCAACAGTAGCAGAAAGAAGCAAGAGTCCAATGCAAATCTTGCAAAAGAAAAACATTCTCAGAAAAGAGCACCATACGGCTCGCGCCATGGGGGGAGGCAACGCTCCGCCGGGCAGACGCAACAATCAGGTCGACAGTCAAATCGTATCAGCGTGTAAAAAGCCCTGCCAGGAGAGTCGAGCAGTTAGCAGTGCAGTGCATTAGTGAGCGGCCTAGCGAAGAATAGGCAGAAGTCAGCCCGGCCCGCTCTCAGCAAAAAGGTCAGCGCTAGCCTGCGAGTTCATGTTCGTAGGGGATTGCTGCGCTCTGTCCGAGGACCGCGGCGACCCTCTGTTTTTATAGGCTAGGCAGAACTCCTGTGCCTCGGTGGGGGAATCAAAGATGCGAAACTTGCTAAGGCAAAAAGATCTAAAGTAGAGGGGAGGAAAACATGGCGGCCGGCTAGTTGCGGGTCGCGAGTGCACGGAGGTGGTGGTGTTCAGAGGTGCAAATGAGGAGCTGTTTTGCGGCTGTTTCGTGGCTCGGAGAATCGCGGAGAGCAGCGGGAAAGAGTGTGGAATTAGGCTGGCCTGGCTAGGCTGAGCAGGACGACTACGAGAAAGTTTCCTGGGGGTTTTTTGTTTTTTTTTCTTTTCCTATGCGCCTCTCTGTGTAGCAGTAAACGCATGGAGACGAAAATTGCGGTGCCTGCAGGAGAGGACGGCGAGCCTCTGGAGGCGGGGTTAGAGGTCAGCAGGGACGCCGCGGAAGAGACGAGCTCAGAGGTGAGCTCTGTAACAGAAGCCGCTGTCGGCTGGACAAGGGCTGCCCAGGAGGTAGGAAGGGGGAGAAGGGCGGCTGCAAAGATCACTTTGAGAGCCGGGGGTGGACGAGGTAAAGGAATCGAATACACACACGAGCTGTGTGCTAAAACAGGGAATAACAAGCAGATTTCTCCATATGAAGACATTAGTGTAAAAACGAGGACGAGAGTGGATTTAGGGAAAGCGGCATACGCGCTAAGAAGTGCAGGCTCGGTTAACACAAATAAAGCAGAGTCAGGAGATACACAAAGACTGCCAGAGAAGCTTAAAGAGAGGAAAGCACAGACTCGAGGCAGGTCATTAAAACGACACAACGCTGTTTTAGATAAAAAAGGAAAAGCTTAAAGTAGTCCCTTCTCCTTCCCTTAACGCTTACTTTAAAGCAATCCCAAAAACACTAATCTTGCGACCAAACATTGATAAGGAGGTTTTTGAGCAGGGCCAGATCCTTCCATTGAGTCCCAATAGATATCAAGTTTTAGTGGAAGATTTGGGAGGTCTCAGTCAGGAAGAAGGGGAGGGAGAGGAGAATATGGCTGACGGAAGTGAGGCAGATAAAGCTGTGAAAAGTATATCGAGCAGCGAAAATACGGAGACTTCTGGAGTGGTTTTAGAAGACATGGCGGGGGCACAGGAGTCTTCACCACAAGAGAACAGTAAGCATTCTGGGGAAAGTACAGGGATGCCTGACCAAGAGGAGGTTATTCCACACAATCTAGATAACCCAGACACATATATAGTCACTCTTTTGAGAAAACTAGATAGGGACATGAAGGAAGGTTTCCATGTTGTGAGAGCTAATCAGGCAAATATCCAGGCTTCATGTAATAGTTTGGAGGCCAAATTTAGCGAGTTAAATCAGCGCACAGAGGTTCTGGAGTTAGAGGCAAAGAAACTCCGCGAAGAGGTAGTCGCGAATCAAAAAGAAATCGAGGACATTAAATTCTTAGGTAGAGCTCAGGATGAAAGGATGGAGCGCCTAGAAAATATGCAGAGACGCAATAATTTAAAAATCTTGAAGCTACCCGAAAAAAGTGAAGGGACAGATATAAAAAGATATGTGGCACATATTTTAAGTACAGAGCTAGAGTTAGAGGTAGACGAAGAAACTATCTTTGCCGATATACAGAGGGTACATCGAGATCCTTTTAGGCTGAACTCAAATAGGACTAAACCAAGAAAAATCTTAATTAATTTCTTGACATATAATTTAAAAGAGAGTATCTTGTCTGCAGCCTTGAAAAAGAAATCTCTAACAATCAATGGAACAAAAGTAGAGATCAGATCAGATTTGTCTCCCGTAACGGCAAATAGACAGTGGGAGATGGGAAAGAGAATGGAGCCTCTAAGGAGTCTGGGCGCTACAGTCCAGCTCAAATTTCCGGCATTTCTTAAAGTTATGTGGCGGAACAAGATGCACTCTTTTCGATTTGTTGAGGATGTTGATGATTTTATTGAAAGATGCACAGAGTTATCACGAGAAGTATCTACTGTAAATCAGGGACTGTAATGACTCTCTCTTAGTAATAGCCAAGAGACAGCAAACATATAGGATATTTTCGGTTCTAGAGAAGCACCACCACCTTTGCACTCATAAGGCCTATGGCCATGGATAGACGGGAAGGGTTTTCCAGAGGGAGGGGGGATGGGGGAAGGGGGGGGGAAACGAGAAGGGAAAACATTAAAAAAATAATCCTCAGATGCCAATGGGCCACCAGTGATGTAGAGATTAGCTGGTTTTTTAAGGAGAATGACGGGGGCTGATAAGAAAGAAGTAAAAATTTTGTCCTGGAATGTTAACGGGCTAAGAGTGAAATCCAGGAGAAGGATTATTTTTAAATACTTGGAGGATACATTGGCTCATATAATTATTTTGCAAGAGACCCACTTAAATGAAGAGGAAAGTAAGGTTATGTTTGGTACACAGAAATGGATAGCATATAAATATTATACACCACAGACTATGGTGACTAAAGGGGTGGCAATTTTAGTTAGGGCAGGAGTTCAGTTTTCTTTTTGCGCTATGGCGGGAGATCCTGGAGGGAGGTGGCTCATAGTACAGGCTATGGTTGCTGGGAAACACCTTGTATTGGTTGGGTATTATGGGCCAAACATTGATGATTTGGCCCCTTTGGACAAATTAGCATCAGAATTATTGAGTTTTTCTGGAGACATAGTTATGGCAGGAGATTTCAACACGGTAATGGATAAAGATCTGGATCGTTCAGGAAAGAGAGCACAGAGTAATGTTAAGATGTCTAACAGAGTAAAAGAGCTATTAATACAATATGGAATGTGCGATATATGGCGTATTAAATCAGGCAAGAAGATGGGTTACACATATTATAACCAAAAGTATAGACATAGGTCCAGGATAGACTATGTCTTGTTAGATTTAAGGATGGTGGAGTATGTCACAAACATCAATCATGTAGGGGTACATCTATCAGACCATTCAGCTATCCACCTGCATTTGATATTTGGCCAAAAAACTTGTGAACCAGTTTGGAGATTGGATCGTACAATCCTGTTAGACCAAGAAGCTGTAGAAATCGTAGTAGGCGAATTGGATGCTTTCCTGAATGTAAATGTGGACTCTGCTAAGTTAGATGTGGTATGGGACACATGTAAGGCTTTTTTGAGGGGGAGGCTGGGAGCCTTAGGTGCGAAGAAGAGAAGGATATATTACAGTAGAATTTTGGACCTGGAAGAAGAGATTAGACAGAACGAGGCTAAGATTGTGGGAGAAGAAGAGCAGCAGCTAAGAGATCAGGCTATCCTAAATATATCAAAATTGAGGACTGAATTAGCCACAGTTCTTGCAGCAAGAAACAAAGAGAAGTGGGATGCTAGTAATTTGGAACATTTTAGCTATGGAGAAGGGTGCAGTAAACTTTTGGCGTGGAAAGCAAAGAAAGATCGGGTTCGAAACTTCATCAAAGAAATAAGAGTAGACGGAGATACAGATATTATAGATAGTGGAGAGATTTCAGAAGCTTTTTACGAGTATTTCTCCACAGTTTATAAGGAGGAGTTAGTACCAGATTCACAAGAGATAACAGAATGGGTACAGTTAATAAGTCCACTTCCAACTCAATATAAACAGATTCTAAATTCAGAAATCTCACTGGTAGAGGTGGAAAAAGCTATTAAGAAGGGTAAGAGGGGTAAAGCTCCGGGGCCAGATGGTCTTCCTCTAGAAGTTTATAAAACTCTGATTGGTTTAATTGCTCCTTTCTTACAGCAAGTTTTTAACAACATCTTTAGAGGAGACATAGCAATGCCGAAGTCTTGGAATGAGGCAGTTATAGTACTGGTCCCAAAACCCGGCAAATTACCCAAATACTTAGATGCTTACAGGCCAATATCATTATTAAATAATGATTATAAACTATTTACTAAAATCATGGCCGATAGATTAAGTTTAGTTATTCCACTTTTAGTACATGATGACCAAAAGGGTTTTATGAAGGGTAGATATTTAAAAGAACTTACCTTCTCAGTGGTTGGCGCAATAGATATGGCGACAGTTTTTAATCTCCCTCTTGCTCTTATTGCCCTGGACGCCGCCAAGGCATTTGATCGCGTGAATTGGCAATATCTGAAGAAGCTTATTCAACATCTAGGTTTAGGCCCATGCTACACTAATACGTTGTTATCATTGTACAGCTCTCCCACTTCCAAGGTGCTGGTAAACGGTATTTTGACATCCTCTTTCAGAATAATGAGGGGCACCCGCCAGGGATGTCCAATTTCCCCTTTATTATTTAATTTATATATAGAGCCGCTTGCTAGTAAGATTAGAGCTATGGATGCAATAGCTCCTTTTAGGGCAGGCGAGTGGAATAAGAAGATTGGTCTTTATGCGGATGACATTATTATTTTTACTTCAAATCTGAAAGAATCCATGGAAAATATTTTTAAGCTCACTAAAGAATTTGGCAAAGTTTCAGGATATGAAATTAATGAAAGCAAAACAGAACTAATGGCATGGAACTTGGATACTGAGAACTTTGAATGTAAGAAGGAGATGAGATATCTGGGAGTGAGAATAACACAGAATACAGCGGAATTAACAAAAATCAATTTTTTAAGGGTGAAAAAAGAAATAGGGGAGACATTGCGAGGTTGGAGTCATTTACCTCTCACTCTGATTGGTCGTACCAACTTGATTAAAATGGTGATCCTACCAAAGCTTACATTTCTGTTTGAAACAATTCCCTGGGACTTTGACAAGAAAGGGCTTAAGAGACTACAAAGTGAAATTTGTTCTTTTATTTGGGCTACTAAAGCAGTTCGCTTATCCTGGAAAAAAATCAGAAGAAGATGGGGCAAGGGAGGGTTAGCAGCCCCAGATTTTTTGTTATATGACTGGGCTTTTCGTTTAAAGAACTTGAGAGAACTAATGGGAATACCAAAAGCTACAACTATTGGGCGTATTTTTCTGGCTATGTTGAGATTGAGTAACCATAATGAAGATGGATTCATGTATAAATTTTCAGACCCAAAATACTTCAAAAAGGTGAGATTAAAAACCCTACGGGAGGCAGCAGAGCTCTGGTATAAAATTAGGAAACTAGCAAAGTTTACCTATTTTGGATACAGGGCATCCATATGGGACACACCAGGATCACCGTTATGGGCAGAAGACGCATTGGCTGTCCCGTTAAAAACAGCAGGATTAAAAACTTGGGGAGATCTATTTCCGGAGGGAGCATTGATTGGTTGGACACAAGCGGCACAGCTGTGGGGGCAAGGGTTATCTAAGTTTAAGTACATGCAGATACAAAGCTGGGCAAACAAGATGGATATTGTTGTAGGACTTCAAAGTGACTTTGAAGACAAGACATTTTCCTCACAAACATTCAAGAAAGAAGTTGCGATGTGGTACTGGGCAATGGTGGAAATGGAAGACGGCCCGTTTACACTGCCGGAACAATTATGGAGGGATTGCCTGCCGGACATCGCCACAGAAAATCAATGGCAAGTAATGATGACTATACTATATAAAACAGTTAAATCTGCAAATTTAAGGAGAAATGTTCTCTTTACTATCCATAGAGCCTATTGGAACCCCCGCAGACTATCGAAGTTTAAAGCCGGAGGACGGGTTGAATGCCCAAAATGCGGAAATATAAATGTGGATGACTTGCACATGTTTGTGGAGTGTTTAAACATCAGGGAATTTTGGGAGATGGTAAGCAACTGTCTATCACAATCAATCGGCCACACGATAGAGGTAAGCCATGAACTAATTATTACCGGGAGACTTGACCTATTTGATAACAGTATAAATGATAAAGTAAAGATATTTTTTTATGGGGTGCTGCTAGCCCGTAGGGAAATCTGTAAAGTCTGGGTAGAAGCTAAGACACCGACATTCATGGATTGGTTAAATAGCATGAGATATTTTGCGACACTAGACTCTAAAGGTCTGATAAATAGGAAACAGACATTTTGGCTACTCTTTTTGGAACATTTTGGATAATAGGCAGACCTGTGTTTGGGCACAGGATAAGAGACTAGTATATAATGGAAAATTCCTATGATTAAGGCCTCAGCCTATCTCGCAGGCCGGTGGAATAGGTCCGTCCTTCGTGAAGGCGGAGTGGAAGAATCGGGTCGCGGCCTCCGGTGTGGCTGTGTTATAATAGACACATGGTGGTATAGGAGATTGTGGCCCAGTCCGGGCTGGAGAGCTGCACATACTCGAGCCCACAGCCAGCATATTGAGATAAAGCCCAGGGCGGATACTACTGAACAAGGGTGGCGAAAAGGCTAATGAGGAATAAAAAAAATAAAAATAAAAATAAAAAAAAAAGATGCGAAACTTGCCATCGACGTCTACCCTCAGTCTGGCAGGGTACAGCATGCCATAGCGCAGTCCCAGCTTGCGCAGCGAGGCCTTAACGCCAGTGTATTTGCGACGGGCGTCCTGCACCATCATCGTGAAGTCTGGAAAGAAAGAAAGTACCCCACCCTGCCATTTCACCTCGCCCGCCTCACGAGCGGCCCTCAGGGCAGCGTCCCTATCTCTAAAATTCATGAGTCTTGCAATGATGGGGCGAGGTGGCAGGCCCGGGGCAGGACGAGGGCCCAATGACCTATGTGCCCTTTCCACCACGAAGCCGGCTGTAAAGGTGTCTCTGCCAAACAATTCGATCAGGAGCTGTTCCACAAAAGTGTCGAAGCGGCCAGTGGTCGTCGTCTCCGCCACACCAAGAATTCGAATGTTATTGCGCCTACTGCGCGCCTCCAAATCCTCGTTCTTAATGGCCACCTCCTTGAGGATCTTCTCCACTCGCTCCAGTCGCTTCAGCGAGGAGGTAGCGCCATCTTCAAGGTCAGAGACTCGGGACTCAGCCACATCCAGACGCCTATCGTGAGACTGGATTTTCGCGCCCATCTCGGCCATCTTCTGATCAAGGGCGTCAAAGCGGAGTCAATGGCCTTGAACCCCGCTCGCATCTCACCAAGCATTGAAGCCACCATCCCCGCCATGTCTGTCGATGGCACAGGGCTAGCCGAAGCAGCAGGTCTGGTAGCCTGATTATCGGCCGAGCAGATGGGGGGGTTTATCGAAGCTGAGCTTCTTCTGTGTGGGTTCCTTCCGTCGCGTTGTAGCTGGTGGGCCCATCCCGCCTCCAGCCGTCCGTGAGGATGAGGGAGCAGCAACAGGAGCAGAGGTGTGGGCAGCGCTGGGAACAGGCGTGTGTCGATGGCAAAAGACAACGGTGGGGGCGAGAATGTAGAGCCCCCACCAGACGGAGATATGCGGGGCCGCTCGAGAGACCCCTGAGAGATCCCCCCCCCGCGCGCCCCCCGCCACCCCCCAAACGCACCACGGACCAGCCGCCCGCCGCCCCCGCCCGTCACCACCCAGCCCAGGCAGGCCCAGAAATCGAGGCCCCGGCTCCCGGGCCGGACCAGGCCCGAAGGGCTGGAGCAGCACCGGGGGCCAAAAACCCCCACCAAAGGAGCCCGCCCGGGACCAGCAACGGACCGGGGGGGGGCACAACAGCGACCCGGATGCCAAGGGGGGGGGGGCGGGAACCCGAGGGAGACTCACCAGGCGCTCCGGCGCGATAGGGTGCACGTCCGGCGGGACCCGACAGGCCCCACCACCCCTCCGCAATCCTCAACGTCCACGCCGTCCCCCAGTCTCAGGCAGCGACCATCAGCACTCCATGGCCCCCGGGGACAGAGGCGGGCATTTTCAGACTCCTGGCAGCGTCGGATCACATGGGAAAGTCGCCTTCTTCCAGCCCGTCCGGCGGAGCTCTACAATCAGGCGGCCATGACGATCGCCTGCGTAGCCACGCCCCATACTCCAGGTTATTTAACTCCAAACACTGGGCTCCAAGACAGTTGGTTTTACTTTTGTAGAATCAGCAATAAACGGGCAAAAGGCAAGTCTTAGTGGAGCAGATTGCTAAAGGTTTGGAGGTGCCAGTATGGAAAAATGAAAGTATCACTGGCATTACAACAGAAATGAAGACCAAACGTGTTACTAATTCTGCTTTGCATTTTGACATTGGCAGTGAGTGGTCCTGGCCTCGAAAATTAACTTGATGAACTCCACAAGTGTCTTCAGGTATTAAAAGAAGACAACCTTGATAGATGCAGTGAGAAAAGATGATGTAGATCAACGACAAACCCAACCCTTCAATGCCCAGATCAAATAGGCAGCCAAGCAAGTTAAGATGATCGACTGTGTCAAAAGCTGATGACAAACAAAAACAGATGAATCTGAGAAGTGTTTTGGTTGTAGCCCTTCTTGACAAGGATCTATACCAGAGTATTAATCCAGGACTGGCTACAGCTAATTATAACAGAGCTCTTGCGATGTTGGAGATTGAAAATGGAACCGGGTCTTAGGCAAGCTCTTTGAGAGCTTTTCAAATAACAGAAAAACTAAGGCTGTTTAAAAATGTTGTATTTCCAGGGCCACATATCCAGTGACCAGGGCTATATTGATAGGCTTTGGCAATAATAGTACTGCTTCCTTTAAGTTAGGTTGAGAAACCACTTTGGACAGACATCCTGTGGAAAGTCCCCAAGTCTTTGCTTTCTATTAGGAGTAAAGATTTTACAGGGAGACCAGTGTACCGCAGGTCAAGTGAGAATGATGAGAAGTGGTTGGTTGTTCAGGAATCTCTATGAGAGGCTTCTCTAACGAGTAACGGGGTGCCGCTCGCAGTCGGGCCATTGAAACGGGCTGAACGCTTTGCTGATTTGACATCCCTGGACTCACCTTGTACCTTGTAGCCGGGGGAAACGCCGATTTGGGGCTGGTGTTGTGCAGCGGGACTGCGAGGACCAGAGCGCCTTGCGGCTTAGTGACCTGCCGCACCTGTGTTCTCTTCCCGCTTTCCTCCTATTTAGGCACGCCCCCTTCCGCGAACGCGGAACGCGCGCGGGCGGGAGCCGGGCTATGCCCGGGCAAAGGGCGGGCCGTCTGAGGCCGTTCGAGGTCGATCGTGGCCGAGCTGGGCCCCCCCCTTTCATTAGTTATTATTTGTTTATTTTTCTTCTGTTTGCTTGAACACTGGTTATAGCTGAGGTAATCTATCGTTCAGTGGGTTTCTGTATCCTCTTTTTCTGTTCCCTTATCACTGAGTTGTTGTGTGGACTACAGCCCTGGGGTACTAATCACTATGGCTTTACGTTCTGGGAGTGAAAGAATTGTACAAGTCACAACAAAGAACGGGGTGGTATCTGGTACCCTAGATCATTTTTTTAAACGGGCATCAGGTATTCTAGAAAAAGAAATAGCCTTTGTTGAGAAGCGCTTATCCGGCTAGGGTTCAGGGCCTGCTTATCCGTTGACCTCATAACGGGAAAGCGCTCGTCCTTCGGTAAAATTGGGTCAGTTGTATCCCCTATTAAATCAAGCGATCGAGCCCTTATAGTCAACCAAAGCCAAAGTCCAGACTTTACACCTGTGGTTTCGGACATTGAGGCGTTCTGTCCCATACTAAATACTAATACAACTATAACTAGTACGTCCACGATTAGTCTAACCAACAGTGTTGATGATTCGCCCCTACAATATAGTCCTGTACAAAAAGTTCAAAATGTGGGTAAATCAAACAACTCTAACCCCAGCAAAAGGAAAATAGGGGGCCAACTCCAGAAAGGGGGCATTGCAAAAATTTCGAAAAATAATAGCTTAACACAGCCCTCACATGTCTTAATTAGCCCCCCTATTCCCACGGTGGCCCCCATTGACTCTGTCGATCAATGTTTGACGAGCAGAACAGATGATGATCTTTTGGGTAAAATAGAAATTCTTGTGAAATCTTTGATGTTACCCTTATTGGAACGCACGAGGCTGATCAATTCTAAACTGGATTTGCTGGAGAATTTAGTTATAGCTAATTCCAAAACGTTAGATAAATTAGTAAAAGGTTCAGATAAAGGAATGGAGACACCCTCTGATCCCCAGAACATCAGGGTTGTATCAAAGATGGTTTCTTCAGTCATAATTGATTCATCGAATACTCAGTCGAGTCGACCACGAGTGGAGAAACCTCTTGTTTGTAATAATTCTTTGGCTTCTACTAAGGGCACGGCTACGAAGGAAGGTGTGGCGACTAGAACTCGGCCCGCTCCTTGTGTGCCAGACATTAGTGGACAGCCAAAGGGGCATGGCAAATTGGGGAATTAGGTTTTCAAATAGAGGCTTCAATGTGTCAATTTACCCCCTAAGTCCGCTCCCTATACGATTATTTTGACGGGAGTCCCAGCTATTGGGGAGGAAAAAATGAAATCATATAGGGACCTGAAAAACAAAGTCACCTTCTGTCTAAATAAGAACAGAACACTCCCTCCCCTTTCCAAAACGGAGATCTTAAATGTCAGAAGAGTAAGCTGGGTGAGACATTGCCCTAAAGATTTAGAGGGCGACTGTGTAATAATTATTTTAGGGACAAATGGGTGGTGGACTTTATCCGTAGAGAACCAAGGTTTGGAAGGGTGGGCGAAGTTCAATCATTAGATCTTCACTACTTCTATCCCCAAAGAAATAGTGACTCTCTTTTTCACCCATCTAAGCCTCGAGGGAGAAGTCCTATTAGAGGACCCCGCTTTGATCGGGCTACACACTTCCCATACTTTCCACCTTTGTTCAACCGGTTTGAGCCCCTCTCAGGCCTAGAGGGAGTTGATTGACTTCTGTTTAAGTCAGGCTGTAACATCCAGTCCAAGAGTTCCAGAAGGGCTCCTGATTGTACTTGTATATCTAAGGTTGGTGCAGACAGTAATAGTGATTTGGCACAGTGTAGGTGCAAGGAGGTGGTTAAGGTGCGACAGAAAGACGTAAATGGGGTGGATAGGCCCCACTGGATCCTCTGTTTAGTGACCCCCCAGACAGAGAAACACCGACTGTGGGTGGGAGGATAATTGGCCCTAATTTAGGGTCTTCTGAATCAAGTTACCCTTCAGGATTCTTTATTCAAAATTACCTTGTGGAATATCGCAGGGCTGAAGGGGAAATTTGATCTAGGAGAGTGGGCAGATTTTGTAGATGACTATGATATCCTGATTTTTCAAGAAAGCTGGGCCCCTGATCCCATTTTTCGTCAGGGGTATCTTAACTTTTTCAAACCTGCCATCCGGGGTAAAAAAGGCAGAGCATCCGGTGGCCTAACAATCTGGGTGAGGCAGTCCCTTAACTATAGGCCCACTGAAGTGACAGTGCCCAACCCAGATATTCTTGGGATTAAGCTTAGTAAGGAAAATCACCAGGACATTTGTATTATTAATATATATGCTCGTGGCCTACCTGGAGGGCGGTGCCCGACAATTATTGGAGAATTAGACTTGCTCCTGAACTCAATTGGGAGGGACAAGTTTTTAGTCGAGGCTGGGGACTTAAACTGTACATTTGAACCACTTTTGTGTGAGGGTGAGGACTTATATGCCGAAGAAGATGCGCTATGGAATGTTCCACATCTTGCCCTAAGCTCAATTAAGAAGGGGACGGAGGCAGCTCTCCATTGGCTGGGACTGTGTCTTGAGTGGGGGTTGAGAGCGGCAAATGGCCGCTCCCACTCTGATAAAATGGGCCGGCCAACTTTTGATAATGGTACCAGTACAAGTCGCATTGACTATATTTTAATTAAAATTGAGTTTTGGTCACTACTTGATGATATGTCAATTCTTGCACGTCCCGAGAGTGACCACAACCCGCTGGTTTTAAGTTTCAAACAAGAAGTTAACTTTGGGTGCAGTAGCCCTACCAAGTGTGCTAAAGCTGAGGCCATCCTTACCAATGACAGACCTAGGGTTCGTTGGAGTAGGATAATTGAAGACCCCGCCATTCTAGATAGGATTTCACATGAAGTCGCCAAAAACCTCCTGTGATTCACTTAATCTCCCCGTGCCTAAAATGAATGCGTGTCCTCATGTAACGTAACTGGTGCTATGTAAAGCGCTCTGATACCTGATTCAGTTCGGGTCTAGTTCGCGTTATATAAAACTCTGCAAAAAAAAAAAAAGTCTCTTCCACCCGATGTGCTATTCAGGCTCTGACTAATCCTCCAGGGTCATCCGATCAGTTAATAGTGCTCCATGAGCAGTTATTTGGTAATTTAAAAGCCTAAATCCGGGCAAGTTTTGGTACTACCACCAGTTAAAAAATGGTATAATAAATCATGCCGACAGGCTTATAGTTCCTTGATTAAAGCCATAAAATCCAGGGTGGTAGATGATATTAGAAAGGCAAGGCTCATGTATAAGAAGGCCCAAAGGGAAGCCAAACGAGCATGGGACGATAGTCGCTGGCAGGATCTATACGAAGCAAGTAGGTCCTCAAATCAGATTAAGTTTTGGCAGGTTGTAAAATGGGGTGGGAATCTGGATTTGCAAACTCCGGCGAACCGCGTACCTGCTGAGAATTGGGTTGAGTACTATGCACCCCAATTTAAGGGCCATAAGTCAGAACCTGTGTGTGGTTTGGTCATTTCTGCACCTATGCCCCCAATGTCACGTTCGCCTCTAGTGTTTGTGAATAATGATGCAGAGGTTACGCTGGGATTGGTCCAAGCCGGCAAAGCTCCGGGTATGGACTGTATCCCGGCTGACTTATTTAAATATGATCTGTTGAATTGGGTGCCATATATCACGACACTTGCTAATGCCATTGCAAAAGTGGCACGGATTCCGGTCTCTTGGAAAGGGGCTGAAATCTTACCCATTTTTAAAAAGGGGGATCGATCGGCCCCGGGCAATTATCGTCCGATAAGCTTAATAGATGCTATTCAGAAAGTCATCTCTAGGATGGTATTGGCTAAAATACAGACTTGGATTGATAATGAGAACATTTTATCCCCTATGCAAGCTGGCTTTAGATCAAGCATCAGCACTATTGACCAGGTGCTCAGATTTATCCTGATATATTGGAAGGTGGTGTTTTTGGGTGGAGGAACCTTATACGCAGCGTTCGTGGACCTTAGGTCCGCTTTCGAGCTCGTCCCAAGAGATAAATTATGGACTGCCTTGGGAAAAATGGGAATGCCCCGAGAACTGTTGGAACTAGTAATAAGATTACATGAGGATAATTTTGCAAGGGTAAGATGGAGTAGACAGGGGCAGGTAACCAAGCGATTTTCAGCTAATCGCGGTGTCCGACAAGGGTGTGTTCTTGCCCCGACTTTGTTCCTGCTATTTATAAATCAAGTAGTGCAGCATTTTGCAGACTCATCCACTGATGCCCCTGTCTTGGGTGGTACAAAGTTTCCCCTTCTTATCTTTGCAGATGACACCCTTATCCTCTCTAAAACACAAAAGGGACTCCAAACTGCGATAAATACGTTTGAGGTTTTCTGTAAACTTAATGACTTACAGGTGAATGTGAGTAAAACGAAATTCATGGTTCTAACTAAAAATAGGTTGTTGAAGAGTCATGTTAGCATGAATGGCACGGAATTAAAGCAGGTGGAAGTAATGACCTATCTTGGGGTAGTTTTAGAATATAGGTTAAAACGGAAACCTCAACTTGATGCACTCTGTCTAAAATTGGCTCGACTAACAGGGTGCTTAATCAAGTAGCAAAGAACCTCACAAACCAAAAGGATAGCGCCGGCATTAAAAATATATGATGCAAAAATAAGTTCTGCAATTATGTATGGTGCAGACCTATGGGGCTTTTCAGACCTTTCCCAGTTGGTCAGGATTCAAAATAAATTTTTACGAAATTTGGTTGGTCTTCCACAATCTAATCCTATGAAACCCTTATTGCTTGATATGGGCTGCCGCTCTATTGTTGATGTAGCACGGTATAGGATGATAGCACTGTGGCGGAGAATATGGATAACATCTCTTTACTAGCGAAATTTCAGATGTAAGATCAATTGTGGGATCAGGTAATCTTCCCTGGTTTAGAGAAGTGAAGTTTAAGTTGGGAAATATGGGTCTTAGTCTGCTGTGGACGGACCCTGGAAATAATGCCTTTCCATCAAAGGGTGAATTTAAAGCATTATACTGGGCGTCTATAAGATATCAAATTGTTGCCCAGACAGAGTCCATCTCATTGACTGGCAGGTTCTTGGTACATAAGCTTGACCCCCTATTGGAGGAGTACTGGGACGTCATTACTAGGAGCAATGATATAAAGCTCTATCTCCAGCTCAGAGTTGGGACGTTACCTGTGAGGACCTTTACAAATAAGTGGCGTGAACAGTCTTCGGAGTATTGCCCTTGGTGTAGGGATCAAACGGAATCAATAGGTCATATCTTCTTTGCCTGCCCCGCTTACCTAGCCCCCGGAGAAAATGGTTAAAACCAATCTGTTCTAAATTGAGAACGCGGGTGGGTGCAGAGGCGCTATGGCTTTTAAGAACTAACACATCTGAGATTGTGACCATAGCAGTAGCAAAGGTTCTGGGCTGGGCTTGGATTATCAGAGCTAGGCACCCACATGTGAGTTGATTAACTGACAGTCTTATTCTTAACACAGTCGTACGTCTGTAATTGTAAATTTAATAATGTTTTATGCTTTACGTGGTTGTATACTATGTCCAACCCCTTATACAGTGATTATTTGTGTGCTGAAACCAATTGTTGCACTCTAGGTTGTATCAATCTAGTTTTAATGTTTTTATCTAGGGTATTTCGCTTATTAATATTGTCAAGAGTACTGTGTTTTATGTATATTTTTCATATATGATGTCTTTTATGATGAAATATTTCGAATAAAGACGTATAAACTGAACTGAGTAACTTAAGAGCTACTTAACATAAAGGTGAGCCAGGCTCATCTGGTGACAAGAACCTAGACATTAGTAGCCTTGCACGGCTTAGACAATTGGATTTCCAGAGGTAATTATGCCTAATTATAGAAATACCCCTCTTAAAATAAGAATAGAATGGTCATGACATCTGCAGCACATGGAGAAATATCTGCTGGTTAGCCACTGGGATATGCGGTTATTTTTCTCCAAAGGGATTCCTATTTTCTATGTTAGAAGTGAAAAAGAATTCTTCAAATAAATATGCCTTAGGTTTGGTTGATATCTTCCAGCTTAAGCCGATTTTCTTATATCTGGCACCGGTACCCCGATGGGTAAGAAAGGTCTTTCTACGTTTTGCCTGGATGGCACATCCTTTCCTTTCCCTGCCCTGCGCCCACGCCCTCCCGCCCTCCCGCCCCAATGTTTCCAAAGTGAGTAGACGTGTGTATGTCTGATGCATTTTCCTCTTGAGAAAAATGTTTCATTTGCTTTCTGGCCCTCTGAAAAATGATTGGACTTTTCATGCAACTGTGTGTTTTGATAGAGAATAAAAACTTGTCTAGGAAATCAGATATATATCACTGTAAATGTGTAAAAAACAAAACAGCATGTGCTACTTCAATAAAAGTATTTACCATTAAACATATAAGACTTTTAAAAATCTAATGAACAATATTGTGTTACAAGACAACGTTTCCAAAATGTTCACGACAACTGCATTCAGAAGTGTACAGAAAATGTAACAGTTCACACATAATTAAATATCGCTGATACAGACCAACAATGCACACAGGTATAGTGCGCTGGTGGTTATGGGCGAGCGTTGTCAGGAGGTCCAACGCAGACTGCTGTTGCACATGCAGCACATGTCATAAAATGTAATATGGGAAACGTCATTACTTTGTGCAATTGATGGCTCTTTTTTTCCCACACCTGGTGAACTCTGGGTGGAGTGTATGGAAACTAATCTCGCCAGGCCCGGGTTGAAATTTTGCGATCTGTTTTTGTGCAACCGGAAACAGTGTAAATGCTTGTGAAGACCAAAACATACCTGGCCTGAGGTGCCCAACTGTGTCGGCCAAGCTTCCTTTTTTCACTTTGGTGATAAATGCGCACAGTCGGCCTGAATCGGTCATTTTCCCGCCAACGACCTATTAAAGAAAAAAGATAGTTACCATATAATTTTATAACCTTCAAAAATAAACATGCCAAAATATAAAACAAAAATCCTCTTTTTACAGTTTTCTTTAAAATTATACGTGTTTTCAATTTCCCCAAAACAGTTTATATGCAAGCTGCATTTTCTATCCACAAAATATGAACCACAAATGCAACACTGAACACGGAAACCACTTTCTATGCAATGTTTAATAAAACAACAGATTTCAGTTTCTAGTCAGGGCGGGTTAATCCATAATTCGTTAATCCACATGCCTAAATATACAGTGTGCAAAATCTACTTTGGTACACGTTATAATCTTCCTGGGATTTGTGAGCGTGCCTTCCGTAAATCACACAGTGTACTCTCAGGGCTCATGGCATGCGTGTGCAAGAAAAGGTGGGGTGTCAAACATGTATGGAGGCGTAAAGACCCTACATGCAGGGAAGATTGGGGGAGGGTGGTGATGTACAAACAGCTGTCGAGCAATTCTAGCAGTTTTTATATTCACCACTGCATGCATGCATCTTTTCAATGAAAAAAAATATATCATTCATTAAGAAAGCCCTTTATCACCACCAGTAAATTAAAAAGAACCAAATCTATCAATATATATAAATAAACTGGTACAGATAAACCAAAAGAAGGATTCATGTGTTCCGCACAGCATCATGACACCCTGTATTAGGGTTGACCAGTCGATATTATCGATCAGGTGGAAAAGCTGTGGTGCTCGGTTTCTTATAATCGACGCAGCTCCTTCTTTGGCAAGGGCTTCACACCGTAAACAATTAGCAACAAACACGCACCGACCGTATGCTTGGGTTTGGCTGAAGTTTTACGTCCGAGAGTCAAGACTGGGCTTCGATTTGTTTTATTCTTGTAGGTTGCTTCAGCTTTAAAAAGCCTGATTTATAAAAAAACGAAAAGGTTGAGAGTAGGAAACCAAATTTATGAATATTGGGCCCGAGTTGGAAAGGCTCTTTCGAAAGGAAAGAGAAGTTATTAATCATTTACAGAAGTCAGCAGATTATGAGTGGATCACAGACAGAAGGGTCCACCTGCCAGAGGTCCCTGAACATCACGGAAGAGGAACACCTGCCTAATGTGGCGAGATGGCATCATAACCTAGTTTTCCACTGAGAAAACGAAGATTCCAATTAGGTAAGTAATGTTATATGCCAGTAAGAAGATATGTTGACGCCTCTTCAGCTCATGAAAAAGATTAGTACCAGCATTTAAAAATATCACTGCTTAGGAAACAGATACGCGTAAACACCTCCGAAGGGCGTGTGTACAAATAATCCATTGATACTTCATGGCACAACCGTGCCAGCAGACTGTTTAAAATACAGACTTATGTCAAAATCCAAACCCCAGAGCACACCAGGCACAATTTATACATTTTAAAATCACTCAGGCAAGTTTATTATGATACTTTCTTGGGGAACTAGGAAATATGAGGTCCTGTTGTCTACCTCTCTGTTACTTTTAATGCAGAGGACGACAGTAGAGTCTAAATTCTAGATCAGTGAAGAGAGAGGCTACAGTCTTAACATTATCTGTGACTGCGCTTCAAGGCCCAATCGTTCTGACCCATATGGCATCCACAATTCGCCTATAGTAGTCTATTCCTCAAAGAAAATGCGTGTTCTATATGTACATCACATGATCGAATAACAAAACATTTAATACAAAGAGGCCATAAAGGCCCAAAGCAATAGTTAATTTAAAATAACAGAAAGCCTACAGTAAATTAAAAGAGATGAAGGGATACAAAGAAACCAAAATGGTCTCTGGGAAATCACTGTAAAAATGTTATTCAATAAGAAATGTAAAACATTTTAGCAATGACAAACGTATATTCCAAGTGAGAGAACAGTGGGTTTCTTTGACTGATCCACGATCGGCAGCAGTGGGTCAGAAATTAGTGGTTGCTTCTGCTGCAACTTTTTACACTCGGGCATAGAAAGTATTGTGGCAATTGGAACTCTTGGAGTTGAGCATGGATGCTGTAGTCTGAAAGAGGCTGACAGGGTAGGATGAGTTGTCACAGTGTAGGCTCAAGCTTCCCCCCTAAAATCTCAGAGCAGCACCTTTTACTCACATAAAACAGCTGCAAATGCTCTAGTTCCCAGGAAATATAACTACTGTAATAAACATATAATTAGTCTTCCTCACTAGTCATTCCAACTCTTAAAAACGTCCTAAGAATCACTGCCTGTACCCTGTTTTACTTATTGTTCTCTATTTCACATGTCCCCTGTTGTTTACCACAGATCCCCACAATCCTTGTCAGGGTAAACCACAACAAGTCACTAAATTAACCTGTGCTTAGCCTTCTAGTAGCTTGGCACAAAAGCAGTCAGGATTAACTTAGAGGCAATGTGCAAAGTAGTTATGGCACGCATTCAGTAATAAGTCAGAATGCAACACAAGAGAAATTTCACACCAATTAAAAAAAAAAAAGTAGAATTTAATAAAATATTTGCCCCAAAAACAACAAAAATCTAATCCGTAGAACTGGAGACATGGAATGTTAAACATTTAAGGTAAGCATAACACCTAAAAGAGCAACTCATGGGTATCAGGTTGTGCGAGACTGGGTGAAAGTAACAAGTTCAGGCCAACCGCGAATGAGCGTGGGCAAGTTACAGGGACCAGGTTATTCCCACTGAAAAAGTGACCTTCTAAAGTCTACTGCAAAGAGTTCCAGTCATGGTACAGAAGACTGCGAGAAAGAGGGAGAGTGTTGCGGACAGTCGTCGCTGTAGCGCAAAAAGCAGGACGGGCATTGTGTGGCTGTAGATAAACATGCTTGCATAGACTGTAAAGCAGGTTCTCCCCAAAAGGGGTGGCTAGCCAGTTGGTGTTGCATCAAATTAGAAAAGTGTATGAAGAACTGATTGACAAGATTAGCTTGTTGGCGGGCTAACCATCCACAAAGTAATGTTTTGTGAAAGTGTGTGGTGTGTACCAGGTAGCGGCTTTGCATTTATCAGCTATAGGATTGTTCCCCAGGAAAGTCATTGAGGCTCCTTTCTTTCAAGTAGAGTGTTCTCTAGGAGGAGTGGGTAGAGTCCTCTTGGCTTTAGCATAATATGTCTGGATGCATTTAACTATCCATCTGGCAATGTCTGACTTGGGTAGAGGCTTCCCTTTGTGGGGTTAGGAGAAAGCAACAAAAAGTTGTTGTGTCCCTATAAATGGTCTAGCTCTACCAACGTAGCACATGGGGGCTCATTTTACAACCAAAGTGTGGAAAGCCCATTGCTCAAATGAATCGGGTTGTGGGAAAAACCAGGAGGGTCATTGGACTGATTATGGTGGAAATGAGAGACTATGGGGACGATTAGGATGGCGTACGGATCGCCACCGCCATGCAGACGGAGGCGATCCGTCCGCCATCCGTCACTGACCGCCATCTAGTTCCCCCCTGCCATATTACAATGGTGGGGGGGACTGCGGCGGACGGAAACACCGTCTGCCGCTTTTCCGCCCCGGTCGCCTTGCGGCCAGGGCGGAAAAGGGTTCATATGGCTGGCCTTCTGCAGATGCCTTTCCGTGGCGGGGCATGCGGTCTTTACTTTGGGGGCCCCTGCGGGCCCCCATGGTGAAGGCGACAGGGGGGTGGACATGGGGGATACCTGTGGTACCCCCCTGCATTTGCATACATCCGTGCCCCATTAGCTGCACTATATCAAGCGAATCTTGGGCCAATCATTTTTCCAATATTTACGCCACCCCTCCAACGGTGACAGACCAGCACGAATTTGGCCCATTTACTGGTATCCAGATAACTCTGCCTGAAGTTGAAGAAGCCATCCATCAAAGTATCGGGAATAATGCCCCGGGCCCAGATGGGCTACCAATAGATTTGATTAAATGGAATCTGGATTTCTGGGCCCCGCTCCTTTTGAATGTATTCTTTGAATGTTTTCCTTAACTTAAAGCACGCCCCTATACCTAGCACTTGGGCTAAGAGCATTATTGTCCCAATATTTAAAAAGGGGGATCGGTCACAGCCCAGTAACTATAGGCCGATCTCACTGATTGACAATACCCTTAAAACTTTGGGCAGGGTCATATACAACAAGATCCTGGAATGGTCTGAGGAATGCAGCATTTTAGAGCCCTGCCAGCTAGGATTCCGTAGCAAGGTTGGTACTACCGAACAATGCCTTAAACTCACCCTCATAATCGAAAAGTACACCATTGCTTGGAATTCCCCTATCTACCTGGCCTTTATGGACCTATCATCAGCATTCGACCTCGTGAATAGGTCAAAGCTGTGGGCTATCCTACTGGTTTGGGCTGGATGAGCCACTGGTTCATTTCCTGGCACATCTTCACAAAGACCTCCAGGCACAGGTGAGGATAGGTAGCGGTGGTGAGGTATCAGGAGCCATTAAGTTTGGAAGGGGGGTCAGACAGGGATGTGTCCTGGCCCTCCTTCTCTTTATTATTTACATCAATGGTTTGAATAAGTCACTGGTACCTATGACCCAAGATGTTCCTATGATCCACAGGAAACCCCTCCCTGTACTACTTTATGCAGATGATGCAGTCCTTATAGGCCACACTCCAAATTCTCTGCGCATCCTAGTAAGTCTTTTGTTAAATACTTGGATAGTTTGGATCTGTGCGTACATTTAAAACAATCATTTCTAATGTCCTGGGGCCCCAGGAAGTGTCAGCTCGGTTCCATTGTTGTTGGCAACCAAAAATTGATAAGTACCTGTAAATTTCCCTATTTAGGAGTTATCTTTGCTGCAAACGGCTCCTGGACTGAGCATTTGACTCACTCTAGGAGCAAGTTCTCAAAGACTATTAACTCTTTTTTTTAGCTTCCCCCGCCCTAAGAATACAGGTGCTATTTTAGCTATTTTAAAGACTTTTAAACTACAGTGTGTCCCTGTGGCTACGTATGGAGCTGAGATTTGGGGTACCGCAGATAGCTCCTGCATTCAGCAGGAAGAAAACCGGTTCTGAAGAAAGTTGTTGAGCGTCCCAATCTCGACCTCACAATACATTTGCCAAAATGCACTGAACTTAAATTACATATCTGATTTTTTACATGCTCACCCAGCTCTTTTTTGGCTATCAGCTTGGAAGAACCAGGCAGCTACCCTAACACAAGGTATTATAACAGACTGTTTGAAGTGTGAGAAGGGGATGGCCATTCCCTGGCTATCTGGAGTATACCAGAGCTTATGTAGCGTTAATAATGGCTCCATTTTCTCAAACCCCAGTGAAGCCGGAAATGTAAATAAAAAAGAACTTAGAAGCGCGCTTTATTTGTCATATAACACTTCAAGAACTGCGCTGGAATCAAAGAAATCCTCTTTTTCCAGCTATATGGCTTATGAACGTCATTGCTATCCCCTGTCGAATTATCTCACCCTGCCCATGAGTCGATGGGAAAGGAGCCTTTTCTGAGGGCTGGGACAGTGAAATTTGCATTGTGTTTCGCCTTGGGTTACCATTCCAAACTCGACTTACTACCCTGCCCATGCGACGGGGTGAGTTGTCAATCAACCCAGCACTTTCTGCTTTTCTATAAATTTTACATGAAATATAGTAAGTGGCTTCTTCTCCCGTTCTTCATTAAGAGTAGGCCTATTTGCTTGACTACTGACTATTCATGCATGCTTGCCTTGGAAGACGAAGAGTTGGTTTTTAGCTTAAGCACATTCCTGAGAATTGTCACTAGGGCGCTTAAGTTCATGGACTGAGTTTTTAATTATGCATAGACAATTCGGAATTATCGAATGGATTGGTTTTATACATTAGTGATTTATTTATGATCATTGATTTGTTTTAATTTGCCATCTAAAAATTATGTTACTTTCCCCATACAACTGTAATCTCTGCTACTATATATTTTTAATTCTTGTCATTTTTAATTACTGTCGCACTTTTATGGATACATTGTCTATCCGAATAAAGTTTGTGAACTGAACTGATTGTGATGTTCCTGTTGAGTCTATGTTTATGAGGTGGAATGGTGGGAGGTGTGGAAGTGAGCTCCCATTTTGGATAATGTCCAACACCCATTGGTCTGGAATGAAGGTTTGCCATGTGGGAAAGAAGCCTTGTGGGCGTCTACCGAAAGGTGTTGTGTGGTCTCAGGGAAGAAAAGGCAAGTCATGGTTTGGTGGCGCATGTAGCTCCTTTTCTGGAGTGACCCTTTAAAAATGTCAGGGGTGTGATGTAACATACCCTTGAGCACAGGGAGATACTGAGTGGAGCGATGATGTGAGGAGAGGGTTTTGAAGAGGAAGTCCTCCTCTAAGAGCTCAATGTGAAGTTCCACCTTGTGAAAGGAGGAAGCCCTACCGATGAGTTCCTGAGAAGATGTGGAATCATCTGGAGGGGAAAAGAAGGCAGGGTAAAGTTCAGGGTCAGTGTCTCCCAGAGGGCCTATATCATAGGAGTCCCATGGATCACCCTGTGGAGGAGTGTCAAATGGATCATCACCCCCACACCCACCCATGTCAGTGTGTGGAGACCACAGAGGTGTGATGTCACTGGGGTCTCCTGGAGAAGCAGGTGGGGAGGGCAAAGGGTGAGGAACAGGAAGAGGTGATGGTGGTATAAGGGATCAGGGATAAGTAGCATTATCCACTTTCTTGTGTTGTTTAGCTGGGATCAGAATGTGCAAGGCCTCCTCGAAGGACAACTGATGTTTCATATGTGGAGCAGCAGGGCCCGAAGGGCATGCAAGGATGCAGGCCATGTAGGGGTGAATAACCAGGTATTTCTGCATTGAGTGGTGCTGCTCCTGCAGCATATGAAGAATTGGCTCAACTTATCCGGTGTCGGACTTGCTGGTTGGCGATTAAGTCTTCGACTCAGTGGGTGTCTTGAAGGCTTATTCAGCGCCAAGCCAGAGTTGGCCGGGGTGTTCGAAGTGGTTTGTCACTGCCCGCCATGGCCCAAGGCCATGAAAGCCTATCTTTGGTGTTCCAGAGTTACTTAATACCCATTCACTGGGTGGGTCTCCTCAACAGGAACACACCAAGCGAAAATACAATTTAAGAAACTGTGACAATATTAGAAAGCCTGAGGATCAGGATACTGATACACGTTCCAAAACCTCAATTTCAAAAGAAGAAGGTAGTGCGGGTCAAAATTAGAAATGCTCAGGCTACTGAGGACTCTGCTTCTGAATGAGGAATGGGCAGTGATGATACTGGACAGCGCGGTATAAGTCACACTACCTGGCCGGAACCTGCTGGATTATATGATGGTAGTAGGGCTGAGTGAGCATACCATGGGGGAAACACCTGATACAAGGGTAAGTGTCCCACACCGTTTATACAGCTAATGCTCCAAATGGAGGGGGACATACCCAGCCAAGTGAAGTGCCCCTTTTGGAAGAACCTGACATATGGTTACAACATTCTTTTGGCTGAAAAAGATTTTCCGCATGAGTTCGTAATGGATTGCCCAATGGGGAAAGACATAGTTTTACCCAGCTTCTCTGACCTTGTACCAGAATCAGTTTAAAAATTCATACATAGAGGTGTAGGCGTTAGCGCTAGCTCCTGCCCTTTACTGAAACCATGTTGGGTGGGAGGATGTAGTCACCTCATCACAAAATCGCACTAAAATCCGTTCCTCAACCATAGAGACAATACCCAATAAAACATAAATCAAAGAAACAAGTCAGGGAGATCCTAGATCAACTTGAATACCATGGGGTGATTGAGAAATGTACCTCATCCGTGATTTATTCCTGTTTCCGGTAATGCAGCCCGATAAACCATACCGTCTAGTCTTAGACACAGATATTTGGATGCTTCCACATACGCATTTGCAGTACAAAATGCACACAGTGCCATAATAATGAATAACATAGTGCAGAAAAAATACAAAACAACATTCGATATCTCAAATTGATTTTTCTGCCAAAATATAGCACCTGGGTACAGATATTTGACAGCATTCTGAGCACTAGGTTCTTAACACCAATTTTGCTGATTACCTCAGGAGTATACGAATAGCCCCAGGCTGTTTTTAGCCAGAGTGGCAGAGTTACTTCAAAATTTTGATGAGAAGGCATTGCCCTATGTAGATGATATCTAACGGACGATGAATCGATGGAATGGTTGGCTAGAGTAAACCACATAATTCTTGGGTATGCTCACCTAGGCTACAAATGTAATTAAAAAAAATGTATACCTCAGTGTCCTATTTCTAGGATACGATTTGTCAAGTGAAGGCAAAAGCCTGGTGACACATTTATTAGAAAAATGCCCACTGATCCAACCTCCGATGACTCTGAAAAGATTGCAATCCATTTTAGGAATTTTAAAATGTTGGCAGAACTTACATTTTGGATTACGCAGAAAGGGTTAAACCTTTCTACCACTTAAATAGACCGGACTTTTCAGTGCATCCTTGGACACAGAACATACAGATATTTTAAATCTGTAAAAAGCTAATATGATAGCTTCTAAACATTTACACATGCGTGCCAACAAACACACTTATAACACTTTCATTGGCTCGTTTCACCCTTTTTGGTCTGCACCCCCCCCCCCCGGGGTTTTATCGCCCGAGGTTCAGTAACAGTTTCGGTGACTCCTCACACCCGTTCCCTTAAAAACCATTTGGTCCAATACCCATATCCTAAAAGCCTCTTTTTCTTTTACTTTTTGTTGCCGTTTTCCTGTCCGATTGGAGGGAAGAGGAGAGGAACGCCCAAGAAGACGATCGGGATCAAGAGGCCAAGACTGCTGTCTTCATTATTGTAAAGGAGTATCTCCTTATCCAGCAGCAATACCAATAAATATTCAAAACCAACCGGTGTCTCCCTTCGATACTTCAGTGGCCCCGTGGTGCAGTCTCACAAGTACCTATTGCATACAAATCACATTTATACACAAATGCTGAAATGAGTTTTGCATCCACTGAGAAAATACTCCCAGTGGCACAGACTGCTGTAGTCACAGAGAGAGCACTAACGCAGGGGAAACGCATAATTGTTGTGACCCCAGTACCAACCTTAAAGGCCGTCGCCAAAGCGAGAGTCCGAAGCATCTAAAGCATTACATACCCAATGAATTCAGTGGGCTAACTCTCTCACTAAAACAGATTTAGATTACAGATTTAATTCTACATTACAAATACAAGCATCCCTTCAGTACGAACAAGAATATCCCCTGTCATATGACATTGTCCCTCTAGATCGATATGAATGCATCATTTATACCAATGGTTGTGCCCAACCTGCCGTAGGAACAAAACAGCAATATTCCGCAGAATACGCAATTATAAAAGGGCACATGCAAAGGATGGAAAGTTCCGTCCTGGGAAGACACACACTCAGTCCCTAGGGGGCTGTATAGCACAGCTGGTAGACCTCAAAGCTCTGATACTGGCTCTACAAAATACAGGTCGGGAAGCGCCCACATTTATTGTGTGCAATTAATTTTTCGGAGTCTAGTTATATAATGAATACTTACTATTGGGTTCAGAATGGATTTAGAGATTGTAAAGGTTGCACAGTAAAGCACAATATGCTTTGAGAACAGGTGGCTAAGCTGAAAGAAGGCCTGCCGTTGCTGCAATCATTTGCTCAAGTACGAGGATGGGAAACAACCTTTACAACGCAGTCATCACATCGCACTACATTTACAACGCAGTCATTACATTGCAACATCCTTTACAACGCATGTCACTACAACCCAGGCATTACATTGCATGTCACTACAATGTATGACACAACAACGCATGTCACTACAACGCAGGCATTACATCGCATGCCATTACAACCTATACCATCACAACGCATAGTACCCCTACACTATCCAACATTGACAAAACATTCCATATGCTCAGATTGGGATAGAGTAATACCAAACATTAATTGCAAATTAGGTCTGATACTAGCTGCACATGAGAGTCTGGGTTCCGCTCATGCAGGGATTACTGCTACAGTTTCATTACTGAAGCACCGCTAAGGGTGGCCAAGTCTATCAAAACAGATCAAGGACTTTGTCCTTAAATGTGACATCTGCGAGCAGATGAAAGGTTCCACTGTAGCACATCCAGCACAGACTCCTCTCCAGAACTCAGACAAGCCTTTGGCTTGTGTTGATTTGGACCACTGTGGCCCCTTACAATCAGATGGGGCTTACAACTATATCTTGGTGGCAGTGGATTCATGCTCCTTGTGGATTTGACCACTACGCTCGGCTGACACTCGAACTGTAATAAAAGATTTGCAAGTCTTTATCTGGACACAACCAGTTGCCACACTATATTCCGACCAGAGGCCGGCGTTTACCTCTCTGGCTTACAAAGAAGCCATGGGAAGTTTGGGTCCACTCTTGTGGTACTCCTTCCTGTACCAGCCAGAGGAAAATTCGGTTGTTGAGAGAAAGAACAGTGACTTAAAGCAAACCTTAACAGCAAGGGTATTAGGTTTGGGTGGTAGTTGGATTAATCACCTATATGGGGTCTAGAGGGCACTTAACATGCCTAGGAAATCACTAGGGTGTTGTACACCTCATGAACTCCTGTTTGGTGTAAGAACGTGGGTACCAGACGTCTATAGTGTCAGTACAGTGGTGGCTAAAACACCATTTGGCATCAATACATGTTTGGCTGTTTTACAGGCACTCAATGAATTCCGGGCGTAAAATGCACCCTGGCTGGGGAAGTGAAAGTAGTTCCAACAAGATCTGCCTGGGTTCCGAAAATTGAGGACCTGGTCAAAGAAAAAATAGTGGACAAAAACATAATTTGGCTCATCATACAGAGGGCCTGTCCTGGCTGTTGAAGGTACCAGAACTATACTTCTTCCACCTCTTGCTGGTCACAGAGACAAAAGGTTTGTCTCCATAGATCGGATCAATCCACAATATGTGGCCAATTCTCAACAGTAGGCATCGAGGACTCCTGAGTAGCCACCGCACTCCTCTCGCTATTGTACAGGATATTCAGATTGAAACTTTAATAATGACAGAATATTCCACTCTCCAAAGAGAAGCTGTAAACAACAATGGAATGATACTTCTCCATGTTGAATCAACTATAGCTGCACAATCCACAAGCACAGAAATCAGCCAAAAATAGACCAGCCGGCTACTTCATGCATTATGAGGACTTCTCATTGGATTCAAGGGAACCAGAGCGGTCACCACCGCCCCTCACTTTCGAGCTACGTGTGTATGTTTTCTACTTTTGGCTGAAAAAGACTTACGTCGTCCCAACCTGGTTACATCTCTGCATTGCAATAGGGTTACTTTTCCTGGTACTTTGGATTGGTTTGGTGACTGTCTTTTTTCCTACTTCTGAATGGACACTGTGTCCCAGAACGCTCTGCAGTACAGCTCGTGAACTTGGTTCTTAAACCACATACATTATCACACTGTGAACTAAGGGACCTGTCCTTGTTGAACATTACAGCAGTTCCAGTTCCTGAAGGAGTTGTTTGGGACAGGGTATCGTATGATGTGTATGGTCCTACTGAAAGTTTGCAAATTCCTTATTTGTTTAAAATTTCTTTAAATGACAATGTCACTTCTAGTACTTTCTCTGATGATTGGGGCATTGAAACTGAGCATAATTTGCATGCAGATCAAGAGCAATCAGCTGCATGTTCTAATGATGAACTGTATGATTGTACTATGGAGACATGTTCTGCTACCAACATTATGATCACAATTTTTTGCACAAGGCTAGCATCCCACGCACTGTTTATAATCACACACAGAACACTACCCAACACTGCCGAAAGGTAGTTCGAAGACATTTGCACAAAAGGTTGCTTCTTTTTTAGGCTTCTTTACGTATACGTGCCCATTGAACCCCTGTGAGAATTAATGAACATAATTCTCACTGTTAAAAACCCGTAAGGCTTGCTGGCCAACCAAATTTTATTCCAAGCTGCAAGCCTTCCTAATTAAAAATGGTTCCCATTAAACCATATTCAATTCAATGTTGCCAACATGTTTCTTTGATACACCATCTCGCAACTTCATCAGGGCTAATAGGGGTTCAAGTTCTCAATCTTCACTTAGAATTCACTTAAAACCTGTTGGTTGCGTTGTCACAGCATACCTGCAACCATCCTCAATTGGACCAACATGTCACTAGATCACGTGTCCCCAGGAAGACCTCCACTGTCTGGCCCCCCGTGCCGCGTCCCACCGGCATGTTAGAAGCTGGAGCGGACAGTGGACGGTCTTCCTCGGGACACGTGATCTAGTGACACGTTGGTTCAATTGAGGATGGTTGCAGGTATGCAGCAAGCCTTATGGGTTTTTAACAGTGAGAATTATGTTCACTAATTCTCACAGGGGTTCAATGGGCACGTACACGTAATAGTAAGCACGGTTACTGTATCTTACTAGCACTTTTCTCACCACATTTATGTTATGGTTCTCTAAAAGGAGAACAAACACTGTCTTCTTTTTCCTTCACACTTAAAGAGAGAGTTGCTGATGATGAGAAGTGGGTAAACTGGCGAGTATCAGTCAGCAACCCCTTTGGTGGTTCTACCGTGAGGTACTTTCTCTCTTTTCACACATTTTTTTCATTGGTGGAAGGTGGGACTTAGCCTGGATGGTTGCATTTGTTGTTTTAAAGTAAAAGTAGCTTACGATACACTGTGACAAATCAGAGTAGTGTAAAGAATTACACTCAAGGGAATTGAGAAGAGTATTGAAAACCCTTGGATTGTCATTCATGTTAGGATTTACTGTAAGTAGGATGAGGCCTTTGTTGTTTATAATGTCCAGTTCGTGACCAAGAAGGGGTCCTTCATTTGCTTCCACCGGGTAATGGGGTCGTCCATTTTGGGGATTCTTGGCTCTACACATAGACACACTCTAGGTACACTTAGAGTAGGGTTACCATAGTATGAGTACGCTTGATTACTGCCTTGATTTATATGCCTGCTTATATACATTGTCTTAGCACCATAGTAAAACTATATCTACTATTCACGCTTTTGGTGCTTGTAATCACTTTTATCTGCTTTTGTCTATGAAACAGTGCAGCACACGCATTTTATACAAGAATAATGTTTGGTCAATTAACATATTGAAAATGTCCCATTCTGTTTTCTCTGTATACTTCTCTGTGAATAAGTGAGCAAGAGTGACTGAGCGAAAGGTTCTGTACTGTTTCCACGATCCCGGAGGGGTCAAGGTTGTCACGTTCAGCAGTTGCCAAAAACTACCTCCACCACTGTAAGATACATGGGGGTGGAGTGGCACTGTAGAGCTAGCTGGTCGAATGGCTGACTTATCCTGTGGGGGTGTCTGGAATCGTTTGAACAACAAGCCCCCAGTTTAGGTCATCCAAAACGCGCAGGTCCTGGGGATACCTGGGAACTACACAACACCCCAGACCGTGGAATGTGCATGAAATAAGTAACATTTCACACGGATAAGGTGGATTGTAAAGTCCATTTGGCCTATCTGGAAAACGGCAACCAAAATGGTATTGCTGAGATTAGGACATGGGGAACATAACATATCCTCTCTAGCTAACTAAGCAGAGTGGGCCTTGCCATTGAACTTTGTACTCGCATGCAGTTAGTCTCAAACCATCAGAGAGTGCCAGTGGCTAAGATTTTTAAAAGTATTTTAGCTATCTCCTTTTGTTTTAATATGATGCCATAAGTCCAATGCGCATGCCCATTTGTATACCCAGTACTCGTTGGGCTGTAATATCCAAGCTCTTACTCACTGATGAGGCCTAAAAAATATGAAACGAGTCTATGGTTGCGTGTGCTGCCGTTCCAAGAGGACTTGGCCGCAGAATTAATGCTGGACCTTTGCCACTGGAGGAGGACTAAGTTTGAATTGCACACAGAGGCAAAAAAATAAACAAAAAAACTATGGACTGAAACGCAGTTGGAGGAATTACAGTGGCTGAGAGTTTTCCAAGCATTTTAGTCATAAACTTTTGTTGCGTTAATGCTAGCTGCATATTGCTAGAACCGAAAAATGTCAAAGAATGCTGTTTCTTTGTCAAACCTAAGTTTGATTGCTTCCAACCTGGGGTAGCACGCATGCATGAGGAAGGTTTTACTTTTCATGTATTTGTAATTGGTGTACGAGTATGAACCACCACAAACTGTTTCATATTCCAAATCGAGCATTTCAGGAGCTTAAGAGTAAGAGCGGATCGCATCACAGAGCTGAAGAGCGAGTGTTGCATGAGCAAAACCTTCAGTGAGTTTTCTCCCCAATGCATCACGAAGCAGGGAGCAAAGAGGTTGGCAGCAGAAACGAACAGCACATTAGCAAAATTTAAAAGCATAATCACAATCATAAGCACATTTACGTGATGGGCATTATATATTCATGAATAGGTTTGCAGTGGGATGCAGCACGATGCACTGCCAACATCCTGCCTTCTATCCGGTCTCTATAACACGTTGTTCTATATGATCAACCAGAAAAGTATTTGTTCATCTTGGCGCCAACGTACCAGGAACGAGTTTCCTGAAATGTGCTGTTCGTTCGACGTGTTTCAAAACACAGTTTTTAATGTTTTTACCAACGAGACAGGCAGGCAGACTCACTGCATAGTCTTTTTTCCTTTCACTAACAAACCCTGATGTGAAAGGCAGTGCACAGCACGGGACATGCTTTGACAGATTTAATAAAATAAACCAAAAAAATCAGTGCCCCTCAAAGTCAGTGACCTGCCTGGGTCCCTCAGGGTGACAACCATCAGATACTTACAGCAATTTCTCATGTTGCTGTGGTTCACTAACACTCTTAACAGTTATGTGGTTAGCAGAGGGGGCAGCCTGCACTCTCCAGCCACGATTCATCTAATCTACTGTGAGGCACTCTGCCAAAACCTCTGCATCCATTTTATCAAAATGCTGCCGAGTTCCACAAGCTCTTTGCTGACAGGTGCAACACTTTAGCAAATCCCCTGAAACAGCAATTTCAGCAAAACCTTTTTTTTTCAATGCATTAAACTGTTAGGCACTTAGAATAAGTACTATTTATGTGACAGAAAAAGTGTTTACTTTCCAAGTGTAAAGGGAGAAAATGGGTCTGCAGCATGGTGTACGGTAATCCAAAATTAAATGCAGAGAAAACACATCCGGGTGGTGCCAACTGCTACACAATCTAGTCTACCACAAGCATTAACTTCACATCAATCCCATAATGCAACTTGCTAGTTATAAGGCATTAGTCCAGTTAGTACTAATATAAGGCATTAACATTGCTAAAATCACCTTATCATTTTGATTACCGTATCATCCAGGACTAGTGCACTACCCATATAGGCTTACGTTTCTACCAGCTCTCAGTATAGCTTTGTTGAAAACTGCAATCCATCTTCTCATCTCTCCCAACTCAAAAGGGGACCTTTTTTCCCCACTGCAAGTCCCTCATAGATTTCCTCTCGGAACCCTAAACCTCCTCAACACTGCACACATTGTCACCCTTTCTGTCTTTTACAGCTCCCTTAAAATTGCTCTAACGTGCAGCGTTCCATTGCCTTTAAGCTAGCTTTGGACTATATAAATCCCATACACCCTATAAAATATACATGCACCACATGTCATTGAGAAGCGCAGGCACTCAATCTGTCAACACAACCTACAACCTTTTCCGTGATGAAACCAACCGACCGAAAAAGGGAGTGGGTGTGAGAGTTGCCTCCAAAACATTTAACCACACCTCCACCAACTAACACTAATCCGTAATGTAAACATCCAATTCACCAACAGAATTATAAGAATGTCAGCACCCATCTTCTCATTCTTAATGCTTTTCTATATACACAGTAATTTCTAGAAATTGGAAGGATTTAAATTCAATTTGTTTTAAATTTCACATTAGTTGTCATCATGTATGTATAATACCAGCATATAGTCTGACACATTCAAAATATGCTTATGCTACTTCATTATATCACCAAGGCATGGAAAAATAATTTTTGTCCAGCCGGTTTGGTATAAAAACTGTAGCAATCCGAAAAAATGGGGCATCCAAGCCAATGTTGTAGGCAACTCCTACACCCAAAGAAAATGTATGATCAAACATAGGTTAATCCAATGCCACAATTGTGATACAAAGCAAGCATACACATTTCAAAATCCTTCAAAAAGATATTTCAAAACCTAAAAAGGATGAAAGAGACACTTATATTGATCTACAAACCAACAGACCATACAAAAGAGTAAAAAGACTAGCCATCGGCATCCCCCAACACAAGCACATCAGCCAACATCTAAGGAACATTACAAAATGCACACAGAGGCTGTATTATTCCATAATTTTACGCTACAAGTGGTGCGAGAAGCTATTAAAGGATCCCCTTTTGAAATCACTGAAGAGTCCGGATTGATTGATGTTCTGTGCATCTATGCATTCAAATATTCATGTTGCCTCTCAGTACATTTTGTACTGTTTTATAATTGTTGGGTTCTTTGGCAGTGGACTAAGGAGGTGGGCAACATAATTCATGAGTAGATTTATGACCTGCGTATAGCGAGGTGGTGCAGCTCTTAAGTATCCCTTACTGCCGTTCCTTTTCTCAACATCTAAGGAACCTCCACTGGCTCCCCGTCGATAAAAGAGTCATCTTCAAGAAACTCACCCACACCTACAAATTCCTCCACAACACAGGACCCCAATACCTCAACGAGAGAATCGCCTTCCATGTACCCAAAAGAAACCTCCGCTCCACCAATCTCGCCCTCGCCGAAACCCCGTGCATCCGCAGAGCCAGACAGGGGGAAGAGCTTTCGCCTACATCACGGCCAAAACCTGGAACGAGCGCCGCATCGCCATCAGACGCGCCCCCTCCCTGGACACCTTCAGGAAGATGCTCAAGACCTGGCTCTTTGACTGAACCAGAACTGCTGCTCCCCCGTAGCCCACCCCCCACCAGCACCTTGAGACTCCCATGGGTGAGTAGCATGCTTACAATTCCCTGATTGATTGATTGATTTAACAATCACTCAAATATTAAAAATGATTCCCTTGAATTCGACCACCTGAATCAGAGCTCTAACCGCCTTAATCTAAGGATCAAACACCGGTTAATCCAAGCACTCACCTACTTGACCTCTGTAGGAAACTGGGTTACTGGCTGAGAGGAGTGAAATCCTATTCAAGCAGCAACCACGATTCCTGTCAGGGTGAAGACAGAAGTAAACTGCAAATTAACTTGTGATTAACACTCTAGTAGCTTGGCACAAAAAGCAGTCAGGCTTAACTTCAAGGCAGTGTGTAAGATTTTAAGCAGCACTTTTGTTTGGCTACTCCGGCCCAAATAGGTTAAACAAATCCAATAGAGACAAGGTCAAAGGGGCCACTAAGGAGTATTTGGACAGTTGCCTGGTCACCAAAGCAGTCTCAAGTCTGGTTCCACGCTTTACATCAATACCATCATAGACTTCAATGGAGTGGTCCTGGTGCTGGGGATGCAGGATGCTGAGGATGCTGAACAATGCTGTGGGTGCTATGCAATGAACTGGGGTGTCCTTACGGTTATTCCTCCGTCCAAGGTTAAAGTGGGACAAATTTAGTCACAGTGGTCAATGTCCCTCGAAATCCTCTTCGAGTCAGGAGAATGTCAGCTGCGGGTGGGCTACCACTCTCGGTACAGAGCGAGTCTAGCGATATCCTTTTGGTAATGGATGGTGTTCCTCTTTGGCAACCAATCTAGGCTCAGATGACACTCCTGGGTTGAGCAGACTTAGGTGACACTTTTGACTGTAGAGCAGGGGTCTTCAAACTGTGGGGCGCGACCCCCAAGGGGGCCGTGGAGCGATGCAAAGGGGGTCGCGCCTTCACAGTGTCACTTCTGCCCTGGCCTCTAGGGCTTCAGCCCCCCTCCTCCCCCATCCTGTGTCTCAGCCTGGGCTGCTGCAGTGCAGCTCGCGCTCCTGGGGCCTCGGCTGGGCAGTGTCTGGAGTCTTATCTCCAGCCGGAGTGTTTCACAGGTCTTTAAAGACCATTAGCATATTTACATGCTTTTGTTAACTCATTACCAAAGCTTAGTTTTTTTATGGTTCCAGTACCCCCTGGGCCCCCACTCTGCCTATTCCTTACATTTGTATTTTTACACTTACTGCTGTAGTGTGAGAATGCATTTAATGAAAAGAAATATAAAGTTGGGTTGCCAAAAGAAACATGCCTGCTATGTGTTGTTTAAAGATCCTGCAGAGACGTGCTCTTGACACTAAATCGAGTTATAAATAAAAAAGTATGTATTAATTAGTTATGTGACTTTTCTGTCTTTATTCTCTTTAATTATTAGTCATGTATCATTGAGGCATCCCTAGAACACAATTAAAAGTGCTTTCTATTTATATTTGCTGTTCTAAGTATTCACAGATAAGTGCAAAAAATACAGCTGTAGGTGACTGCTTATTTCTGGGCCATCAAAATAATGAGCTGGTAACCCTAATCATTAGACTGGAAGTTTGTTGCAGGATCAGCACATTATTTATTTCCTCCACCCTCGAACCCTGATTAATGCCATTATAGCAATAGTTTAACTTATATCTGAAACCCTACGCTTCAAGTTTCTGGGAATGCACCTTGCTTTCAGACTACTCACTTCTCATTCACGCCTTCACTTTCAAGTTCACCCTGCACTCCCAGCAATCACAATGCACTCACACTGATCACCATGCACTCATAGCGATCACCATGCACTCACACTGATCCCATTGCACTCACACTGATCACCATGCACTCACACTGATCACAATGCACTCACACTGATCACCATGCACTCACAGCAATCACAACGCACTCACACTGATCACCATGCACTCACACTATTCACCCACTCACCCTGCACTCACACTGATCACCATGCACTCACAATGATCACCATGCACTCACACTGATCACCATGCACTCACACTGATCACCATGCACTCACACTGATCACCATGCACTCACACTGATCACCATGCACTCACACTGATCACCATGCACTCACACCGATCACCATGCACTCACACCATTCACCCGCTCACCCTGTACTCAGTGATCACAATGCACTCACACTGATGACAGTGCACTCACACTGATTGCCATGCACTCACAACATTCACCCACTCACCCCGCTCTCACAGTGATCACTCTGCACTAAAAATTTGCTTGCATTGTTCACTCTGTTCCTCACCCTGCAGTCACACAAGCACACTTCTCACCCTGCACTCATGTGACACTTCACTCACCTGTCCCCCCTTACTGCTCAATCTGTAGCTCACATAAACAAGGCCATCACTAACCATGCACTAATTCGTCCCACTCTGCACTTATAGCCGAACCCAAATTCATATGGTCACCTCACTCACCCTGCAGTCACTCCTTTTACCCTACTCTCACACTGTTGCCTTGCTCATTGTGCAGTCACATGGGCACTCTTGTCACCCACACAGTGCAGAAGGTTAAAGTGCCTGGTACAAAGAAGATGTACCATGCACATCACAGAACTGAGTGTGAGTAAACTATGAGTAGCGCTATAAAAAAATGAAATGTTTGTCAGACAGGTGCTATAGAGAGATGAGGTGTATTGTTGGTGAGTGGTAGTGAGGGAATTCATGGAGAAGGTGGAAAGACTGTTGCACTGTGTGCGACCAGTGCTTGGACAAGCCCTGGCTGGGAGTGTTATAAGCCCCCCCCCTCCCGAAGTTCGGGTCTAGTGGATCCCCCGCTTCTGCCTATTATTTACATTTGTAGTGCTCTACTGTTACCAAAAGGTGTCCTGGGGCTAATAACCATCTGCCTGCAAGGTGAGAGAGGGATCCGGGGTTGGGAGAGGAGAGAAGAGAGGGATGGAAGGAAGGGGGTGAGAGGAAAGGGGCATGGGTAAACTGCTTAACTCTGCACAAGACCGCCACGATTTGAATGCACCCTTGCTGCTCCCGGCCATGGCCAGGTGAGCTTCTAATGTGGCAGCGCGTATTCCTGCGGATTGGGAGGCCCTTCACAGAGGTTGACTAGACATCTTTCTGATGTTAATTGCTGTATTTTGGTTATAAACTGGCACTGATGGGGTGAAAACTTTCCTCAGTATTACTGTGTTTAAAAAATTCTAAATAATAAAGCAATGCTACCCCAAAATAGGCAGCATCACAGAACATTATTTACATTTTCTACTCGCACAATTTAGTGTAGCCTGTCGCATAATTTGGTCCTCACCTTCCTCATAATCTAGAGGTTTCGAAATTTTTGTCAGGAGGGGGTCCTTACGCTTGAAAATGTTGACAGGGGGGGTCTCGGCATCCAAAAGTTTGAAGACCTCTGCTGTAGAGGATCAGTTTGGGTTGCCTAGCGGCAGGTCAGCAGTGATTCGCAGAAAGTGGTTACCAACTTGCCTGAATGGGCTACTTCAGCTTTCATGACCCTAGCGCTGGTTCCAGGAGGTCAGCCAACTGCCCTTTGGAGTCACTTCTTTGGTCTGGGGATCAGGAGTGACACTTCGCCAAGAGCCACAGGCACAATCCTCTCTTCGCTATCCCAATGTGTGGCAGGTGTAGTCCAAACCCTTCCTTGGATGTTAGGAGCTTGGTAGTGCACCCTATAGGTGTGGCTACCTATAAACTACATGCTCATAGAAAAACAGGTTTGGGACTGGTCGCCCCTCTATGTTCCCACTGCCAGCATGATTACCTGAACAAAGGGGCAACCCTTCAGGGGTATCACCATTTGTCCAACAAAGGACTCTTCGCCTTTTGGGCCAACACTCTGAGTTACTTCCTGCAGGGGAGAGATAACACCTCTTCCTGTAGCAGGCTACTATTGTTCCTGAGCCTGTAAGCCATTCACACTACTCCCCAGGAGGGCAGAAGGATGTTTGGTGGTCAGAAACTGTGCAAAGCCACTAAACAAACTTGGCTACAGAGTGGCAACTTTCTAAAAGTAGCAGTTTCTTAAAGTGACATTACATTTAACTTGCCATCAAGAAGGGTTTAATGCAACAATTAATTTGATACTTTGAAGTACCCATTTTGGTAGTCCCATTCAGAAGTTAGCCAGGCAGAGAGGTCAGCTGGTAATACTGTGTTAGCCAATGAGGCTACTACCTTTTCCACAGCAAAACCGACAATGTGGAAGTTTTGCTGTTAGGACATATGAAAAGTATATTTCCTACTTTATAATATAACGGTACCTGCCTCAGGTCTCCATAGGCCTTCCTTAGGGGACACATATATGTATTGTTAAGGGAAAGAGGGCTTTGTCGTTGGTTTAAAAGGCAAAATCAAACTGTAGTTTAAAACTACTCTTACAGGTTGCAGGCTGGGAGTCATTTCACCACACAGAGCGGCACATTCAGTGGTGCAGTCCTGAGGGTGGTGAGGTTGGGGACGACTGTCTTTACTTTCCTACTTTCCCTGGGTACCATATATTAGGGACGTATAAGTAAGTCAGCTTATGCCAATTTGGGATAGTCAATTCAACATACATTTTGTAAAGGTTTAGAACACTGGCACTGAGGTCTGGTCATCAGTCCTCAGTGCACGCTCAGAGTTGAAAAACCAGCACTTTACTCCAAAAATTGGGGGTGATCATGCAAAAAGAGACATTTCCTTACACCACACCTATTTTGAAAAAGTAGAGTAAAATTTAAAACATTATTTGTGACCAAAAAGTCAAAAATCCAATCAGTAGAACTGGAGATATTGTTGTTATTGACATTTCTAGAGCGCTACTGCTACCCGAAGGTGTCCTGGTGCTGTATGAAGTCCTGCCTAAAGTTTAAAGATGGAAGAGATGACAGCGATATTAATCAGCGAAGAGCATTGTTTTTAACGCTTTTCTAAAGGCAAGTAAATTAGATATGCAATTTTTAAGATTTAAGTGACAATAGTACCTGGATTTACAAAGTGCCAACAGTGGTTATCTGATCGCAGCTGAGCAGAACAAAGTCCCAATTTCAGGCCGATCATTATAAAGCATGGGTTGGATACAGGAACCAAGTTAAGCTCACTGAACAAAGTACCTTAAATCCAGGTTGCAGAGTGTTGCAAGATCCTGTGTGGCAGATGCTACATGATGAGCTGGGGCTGCAATGAAAGGTCCTGCATTAAGGATGTGCAGTGGTGATTCTAGAGAGCTGGTGGGCTGAGATGCAGGGTTCTGCACTGAGGATGGGTCACACATTGGCGGTTCCGAGGAGATGCGGTGGCTCTGATGCGAGGTAGTGCATAAAGGATGCATAATGCAGTGGCTGTTTCAAAGAACTGCGGGGTCCTGCATCGGATATGCATTGCACACCAGCGGTTCCGATGTGGAGCTGCACTGTGTCGGTTCTGCCTTGACCACAGCAGGGTTGATAGAGCGCCTTCGGGCCCACTTCCAAGGGTCGAGGAATGGGGTGGCACTGCTTGTCTTTTCTGTCTCTGATGCTTTGATTAAGAGGCCAGCTAACTAGCCCATGGAGTCACTCTGGTGGTCCTGAAATCAAGATGTAGGTCCAGACCAATTCAGTCATGCAGCAAGCCAGCACAGCTGTCTTACCGAGTCTTTCACAGGTCCAGAAGTGTACTGAGGAGTTAGATTCCAGTTTCCATTCCAGAGAGGACCAGGCCTGGCAGTTCAGGCTGGACCGTTCCCATGGGGGACAGGGTTAAGACTAACTTGCATATGGCTGGTTCCAAACTTGAATGGCATGGTGAGCAAACATAACAATGGATTTAGGCCCAGATCTCTGTACTGGGGGTGAATGTTTGATACTGTTCAGCATTGTGCCCATCAATTGTTCTTTTTTCTGAACTTTCACTTAAAATCCAACTTTACCGATAAACAATGTTATAAATTACAATTTCTTTGACACAAAACTGGACATTCCTACCTGCTTTCAATTAAAAGTTAACACTTATTAAATTTCATAAGGTAACCAAAGTTATCATATGGGAGAGGTAGGCATTACAGTTGCTAAATATGAATTTAGGAGTTTTACCAGGACATGTAAAACTCAAAGATGCATGTCCCACTTTACAAACACACAGCACCCTGGCATATGGGTTCTTTAGGGCCTACCCTAGGGTGACATTTATATTAAAAAGGAAGGTTTAGGGCTGGCAAAAGGTTTTTTTTGCCAAGTCGAATTGGCAGTTTAAAACTGCACACACAGGCTGCATTGGGAGGTCTGAGACACGTTAGAAGCGGCTACTTCAGTGGGTGACACAATAAGTACTGCAGGCCAACTAGTAGCATTTAATTTAAAGGGCCTGGGTACTTGAAGTACCAACTTACTAGAGACTCCTAATTAAACTAAGTGTACCACTTGGGTGTAATCCAATGTTAACATGTTTTACGGCATGAGCACATGCACTTTAGCACTGGTTATCAATGCTAAAGTGCACAGAGAGGCCAACAAAAAAAGAGATCAGCAAAAATAGAGGAGTAAGGCAAAAATGTGGGGGAAGACTACCCTAAGGCTGATAGGTCTAACAACCTCTACCTTACGCCTTCTGCCTGGAATGCTTTACACATATTAATGAAGCAACAGTTGGCTTGCCAAAGGGCATTAAGAGAGTCACCACAGCCCCCAGATGAGTCTGTTAGATCACCAAGATAATCCAAACCACTTCTTTCTAAGTTTTGTCTCTGGAATCCAGTTTGACGTCAGGTTTTCTCTGTCCATCTCCACCCAATTGTCTGACTCACTAGAAAATCGGGTACAACCACTAACATAATCAACCTCTGAGCATGGATATATTGCTACTCTGGCAGCTGCACCACCTTTCAAACGAGGCCTAATTAACAATGATTGACAAACACTTACTCAACACACATCATTCTGCCTAAGCCTATTTTGTCTTACTTAAAACGAATTCAATGATGATCCAACCGGCACCTCCGATTACCTAAAGCCTCCGGCCTTCAACTTAAACTATAACATTAGAAAAGGCATAATAGGTTGGGAGGTTGCTGTCATTTAGTTCGCAAATCTCACATCCTCAGATTAGCCAATCATATCTAGCTGTCCCTTTGACTGTGTGGTTGCAAGATGTTTACAAACCAAAACAGACTCTACATTATTGCAGTGGTATACCAACCTCAAGGACCTAACGCCATATTCCTGAATGATTTACTGGCTTTGCAGACTTCACCTTAGGCAATCATGGTTATTAGAGAACTCAACATGTGAGTTGAAAGACCAGACAATAAGCCGTTTGCCTAAAACACAAACGTGCTAGGCTTAAACCAAAGCTTTGATAGCCAGCTCACAAGGACTATTGATTCAACCTAGTATTCACCTACAACATCGCATCATCCAGCATGCATGTACAATCAGAGTTAAGTCAAGTACTTTAATGATTGCCATATACCAGTAAACATGATAAATTACCCACACCCATTCCTCAAAACTGAGGAAACCCCATCCCCATCACATGAATCAACAAACTAAATAAGGCTAAATTTAATAATATGTATAAGGCAGCAGAAGAAATTTCAGCAACCAGTTCAACTTGAATAGCTTCATAAGTAAAAATGACTGTAACATAACCACCCCACTGAATAAGCTGATGGCAGCAAATTGAGAAGCCAACAAAAGTAATCATCTAAGCAACCAGAGTAAAAAAGTATTGTCAAAAGTGGTAACATTGATGGTACAAATTGCCGTGCGAAACAAACATGGTTGGTTGCAAGCAAGAGACAAAGAGGGAAACTTGTGACCAGCAAGAAAAAGGCTATATTGTCAAATTCGCCAATAATGTTCCAAACCAAATTAAAACAAATCTTCAATGGCAGCCAGGAAAGAAAAGAACTAAAGAACACCTCGAGCAAAACCATACACTCTGATGTGATGTAACAAATGTGGATTGGGCAGGAAAAAAAGGCTAGCTGCAAAGATGAAAACATTTAACATACCAGTTGAGCACTGCTTGGCAGCATGCATTATCCAACTTTTACTCTACTTCCATCAACAAGTATATAATCTGGTATCCCCTGCAAAGGGTCCAGATCCTGGTTAATTAATGCTGCAAATTCCACACTCATTTTTAATAAACCTTTGAAGAGATCTGCTAGTACAATCTAACTATTGGCCAATCTTCCACGTGCAATGCCCCAACAAAATCTTGGAAAGAGTGATCACAGATTAGCTCCAAGAATACAAAGACCGAAACTATCAGTTCACAGATGAAAATCGTGGGGTGGGGGAGGGATGAATGAGGAATTTAGGACCCTGTGAGTTACAGAATTTGAACCGGTAAGCAGAACCTACAAATCTCACAGGCATCATTAAAGAAGGCCAACAAGCAAACGTATTCCTCCCTCACCTGTGTATGGCATAAGGGACAATGGACTGTGATATTATGAGAAACAGATTGGAAGAGGACAGGGAGATTGTGAAGTGCCTTAGCCTGTATCCACTGCTTCCTCCAAACCACATCAAATAAGATGCAGAGGGACCTCTGGAATATTCATCATGAGGAGAGTGCTGTGTGGAGAGGTACTTGGGTCCTCCATCTCCCTTCTTTTGCTCAAAGGCAACTTGCACCCACTTGCACAATTGCTTTAGCATCACCCGGAGCACTTTCGGGGGCACACTGAGACCCATGCATACATATGGCTGGGGAATGATCCCAGTAGCCAGGTTGAAAATCGCAGATGCGTGCTTCATGTACCAACCGCCTCTTCCTCAGACAGTCAAAAAGTATAAATTAGTACAGAGACTCTACTAGCCAATGGAGTGAAGAATTTAGTCAACCATTCTCTCCCTCTGGTGTAAGGTCTGGGAGAAAAAAAATACCTTTCATTACTGCAAAAGATGGCATCCTACTGCATTTATACAACAGGAATCTTCCGTCAGGCACCTCACGTTTGATCTACCAATAATCTTTCAGACTGTAAAAGCACGAGGCTGTTTCACTAGAAATTCAGAGGCCTCGGAGTCAGAACATTCTAGGCCTTCGCATGAGGGCAGGACCTACCGACTAGCATTTCCTAAAACGTCTAAAAACGAGACTGTTCAGACGGGCACTAAACCATGGCAGAAGAGGATTATTCACTATAAATGTATGGACCCGGAAAGCACCGACTTTACTTCTCCCCTTGTTTCAGTACGAGTGCCCGGAAACAGCAGTAAGGTCACGGTGACGTGCGAGGAGTTATCCTACGCTTGAATCAATGCAGTAAACACAATTTCAAAAGCATTGTGCATGATGTGAGTCATGATTTGAGAAATGGTCTCTAAGAATATTTCATACGTCAAGTTTAAATCGGAGAATGCCTTTAGCTAACAGCAACATACTTAAATACAATTAAGCAAAAGACCGGGATAATTGGGTCATATTTTTATTTATACATCAAGGTATTAATTACACCATCGTTTAAATCTGTAGTGGATTTGAGCCACATGTTTTTATCCCCTTGTTTGCATCTACTCTAAATACATTGCAATGTGGGTGGCATGATCTGAAGGAATGCGCCCAAAAGTTAATTCGAAGCAACACTGAGGAGACAGTTAGCATGAAACAGTAAAACAGTAACAGACAATACACTGAAGAGAAGCATAGCAGAGATGTGAATGAGATTCTAGAAGAAATGTAAAAATGAAGAATGGTGTACGTAAAAAGTACGTCTATTGCCTTTAAAGTTCTTTAGGTGTTCCCACCCGGTGAACTGGGCACTGATACCTTCATTAGAATGTCAATCATGCCAGTAGTTCACACCTGTGATTTATTACATCATGTCACCTTACCTAGTCTACTTCACTCCTTTCCCTTTATCCTACTTTTATTTGCTAATCATCCCATCCCCTCCTCGGCTCTTTTTTTGGTATTATATAATCCGCAATCTTGCATGACCTATGTTGGATGAAGGAGTCCCTTCTTAATTGCACCATCTACATTGAGCACCAGACTCTCAGATCTAGGGGGATTATTGTCCACTCCCCCTCCCCCCAGTTTCTTCAGTGATCACATCCACACCCCTCAACTTGCTATCCTTGAATGTCAACAGTTTAACCCACTACATAAAACACACTGGCCTATTTATCCCCTAAGCACCTGGTCATTGCACTGCTACAGGAAATGCACCTATCACAGAATGAAGCAGAGAATACTCAAGAGAGACTGGGTTAAGAGAGTCATACAATTACCACAAATCCCAGATAGACCCTTAAGGGAATCCTTCCCAAGCAAGTTCGAGGAGTTGCGAAGTGGCCATACTAGTGTGGAAAACACGATTATAAGAGGAGACTGAACTATAGCGATGGATTCAGTTATGGACTGCCGTGGGCCGATTGACTCCCCCAACAATGATGACAGGGTGATCATGAGAGAGATCCTTATTGAGCAAGGGCTTACTGGACATTTGGCCTCTGTTACCTCCCTCAGACAAATAATATTCTTACTTCTAAGGTGTCTGTGGTACTCAGTCCAGACTAGGCTATTTCCTTGCCTCCCACCAAATGGAAGAATTAGTCTTACATTGTACTATTCTGGAGGGATAAATATTTGACAACTCACCAATACATATTACGGTAGTCTTGGAACTGTCCAAACTGATTCAGAAACCTTGGCGCCCCAATATTTTCCAATGGCTGTCACAAAGGCACACCTCAACACTCATGTCATGAGATATCTGAAGGATAATAAAGGCTTGGTGACATCAGCAGAAACACTCTGGGCGGCCGCACAAACTACCATCAGAGGCCAAATTATGAGCGATGCTGTCATTAACAATAGAGACATGAACAACAAGCTGCACTTGAAGACGATATAAACATGTAGAACTGCTTAAACAGTGTACACCTATCTAGATACCAGATGCCAGTTAGAGAAAAGCTAAATGGAACTTAATTCACTTTATACCTCCAAAGCTAAATACATGCTCTACAGACTTGATGCCCATCAATACGAGAAGGGCAAGAAGGTGAGAAAAATGTTCACTGCAGATTTGTATAGTGAATTATTCACCAAAGAGGATATCCAAGCAATTGGGCAGGTATGTGGATGTATAGTTCCCAAGGGATGGAGGAATATTGGTACACTCCTGAAAGATTGTGTTTTATCCCAAAATGTAGGGTCAAAGAGATTTATTGGAACACTATTATAGTGAAGGAGGTGACCAAACCGGTGGGCACCTTGAGCCTGGATTTTATGAATTTTAAAGTAACCCCATTTTACGTAGAAACAATTGATGACATTGTACCTCCACTGGCACGTAAATTGTTCATCCAATTTCGTTTTAAAACCCTACCCACCAAACAGTTTTGTAAAAAGTGGAGTTACAAGACCATCACAGATGACCAGTGTCCTGCATGTAAGACAAGCCCAGAATCAATAGTCCACTTGTTATTTTTTTGCCCCCAATATAGAAACTTGCGGGGCAAATGTATTGTGCCGTTGTGTAAACTGATTGGACTTGGTCATTACTTGAAGATTATGAGAATCTTAGCTGCAGACACTCGCACGGTGGTTGTAATTGGCTTTGCAAAATTTTGGTATGCATTATGGATCCAACGTTCTAAATGCATTATATAGTTTTTATTCCCTGCACACCTAACCTTGGGCAATTTTATAGAACATTTCTTTTAGCTTTCAATTGTTTTAATCATTGTTGTATGCTGCACTTTGTTATTGTCCTTTTTATTGCTTGTACTGCTTTTTATATTGTATGGCACCTTGCACTTTATTAGATCTGTGTGATCGAAAATAAAGTTGATGATGATGATGTATGGTTCCTAAGGTGCTTATACAGAGAACCAGGTCTTAAGCTTCAAGAAGTGAGGAGGAGACTCTGAGGGAGGTTGTTCCATGTCTTGGGTGCGATATAGGTAATAAATGACTTTCAGTTTTGCTTTTGCGGATGCAGGGAGTATGTGGGAGTGAGAGTAGGTGTCTGGAAGTTTGGTGAAAGTGTATACAGCTGTTCAGGTACTCTGGTCCTGTGTTGTGTAGGGCTTTGTATGTGTGTGAGAAGTTTGAATTAGCTGTGCTTGTAAATGGGGAGCCAGTAAAGCTTCCTGACATGCAGTGTGTTGTGGATGCGGCATGGGAGGTAGAGTATGAGTCTTGTGGAGGTGTTCTGGATAGTCTGGAGTCTGTGTAGGGTTTGTTTGTCAATTCCAGCGCAGAGAGTTTTTCCGTATTCCATCATGCTGGAGATTAGTGCTTGCGGGATGGTCCGTCTGGTGTTCTGAAGGCAACCACTTGAAGATCTTTCGCAGCATGCATACAATGTGGAGACAGGAGGAGCACACAGCATTGACTTTAGCTGTAATGTTGAGCTTGTCGTCTAGGATGATCCCTAGATTTCTTACCTGGTATATGGGTGTGGGTGTTGTTCCTAGCTCCGCTGGTCACCAGGTGGCTTCCCATGGGGAGGTCTTGTTGCCGAAGACTAGAACATCCGATTTGTCCGAGCTGAGCTTCAGATCATTGGTTTGCATCCAATCTGGTACCATGATTGTGCAGTTGGTGAAGTTGGTTTTGGTGGTGCTTGACTTGTCCATCAGAAAGAAGATGAGTTGGGTGTCATTGCCAAAGGAGATGCCTGTGAAGTCCTGTGATTGGATGATGTTAGCTGGCAGTGTCATGTATATGTTGAAAAGGTTGGGACTCCACATATTAGTTTCTTGGTCTCTGATGTGAAATGTGGCAGTCTGACCCTTTGGTTTCTTTCCGTGCAAAATGAACAGATCCATTTGAGAGAAGATCCTTGTATAGCAATCTAGTGGAGTCTGCTGATGAGGGCGTTTTGGGAGACAGTGTTCAAAGCCGCGAGGTCAAGCATGATGAGGGTCGCTGTTTCTCCTCAGTCCAGAATGATTTGAATCAGTGACCATGATGAGTGCTGTTTTGGTGCGGTGGTTCTTTCTGAATCCTGACTGAGTGTTGTCTAGAAGATGGTGACATTAGAGGTGGGTTGTGCGTTGCTGGTTGATGGCCTTCCCAATCACTTTGGCTAGATAGGGGACCAGAGAGATGGGTTAGAAGTTGCTCGGTTGCTTCTAACGGGGCAATAGCAAGTTATGGCCGGAGGTTAGGTAGGTGGAGTCCGGAACAGGTGATGAACCTGTATAGCTCCATATGCTGCTCCAGAGTAACCTATGGGGCAGAGGTATGGGGCTATGTTAACACTACAAGAATCCAACAGGAGGAAAACAAATACCTAAAAACAGTCCTGAGGGTACCCCCAAGTACTGCAGGCTTTATAATACACAGGGAACTAGGGAGGCCCTACCTAGAGGATTTGGTAAAACTAAGGCCAATTGTGGCCTGGTTGAAAATTTGGGTTAATCCTGATGCAGCTCTAAGCAGAGAAATCTTAAAGGATTGTTTAGAGAGGGATAAATCTATGCGAATCTCATGGCTCAATTACGTAAAGAACACCTTAGAGGAACTAGGTTATGGAAATCTCTTTACCAACCCGGCAACAATTGTAGCCCAGCATAAGATGCACGTAAAGAAAGCTTTTTTAGAGCTGAAATGTTTACGAAGAGCTGAGGCGGAAGGGCTTAAAACAACAGTGAGGGCCCATAACCTGGTCAAGAGCGTCGAGGGGATGGAGCCATATTTGTATCTTATGTATAACGCACAGGACAGATTCTTGATGTGCCGTTTCAGACTTAACTTACTCCCATTTATATTGGCGTCACCAGCAGGGTTTTCAACATCTATTGACCAGAAGGGATCCTGCGGCTGCAACAATAGGTCTCCACAGGATTCCCTTCATTTTGTTTTACTTTGTCCTTTTTTCACAATGCCTAGGCGTAGATTTTTAGTAAATATTTTAAAACAAGCTAAACTAGAACATGCTAGCGAGGCACTACTCTTTTTACAAAAAGCATCGGACCCTTTAATACTGTGTAGCATAATGAATTTTATTAAAGTGGCGGTCCACCTAAGGCTAACTAGGGGAGACATATGATGGTTTTAGAATAGGTATTGATTCTCATTTGTCCTTCCAATGTGTTGTAGTTTTTGTGTTTTTGGCTGTTATTAATACTTCAGCTCTGGGATTTTGGAAATGTTTAATGCTTTTTTTATTCATGTTTATATGTATGTGCTTTTATGGCGATTTTTAATCACCGAATAAAGATCCCTTGAATTGAAAAAATTGAATCAGTGACCGTGATGAGTGCTGTTTTGGTGCGGTGGTTCTTTCTGAATCCTGACTGAGTGTTGTCTAGAAGATGGTGACATTAGAGGTGGGTTGTGCGTTGCTGGTTGATGGCCTTCCCAATCACTTTGGCTAGATAGGGGACCAGAGAGATGGGTTAGAAGTTGCTCAGTTCACTCAGGTTGGCTGTGGGCTTCCTGAGGAGGGTGTTGACTTCTGCAAGTTTCCATTCATCCACGGAAATGGCAGACGTGATTGAGATGTTAATGATGTGGGTCAGGCTGGTGTTGATTGGTGATGTTCCCAAGTTGTAGATGTGGTGGGGGCATGGGTCCATTGGGGTCCCTGAGTGGATGGTCTACATGATAGTCGCTGTGTGGTTTCTGGTGAGGGTTGTCCACTCAGTCAGATGGCTGTCTTAGTTGTCAGTGGCTAGGTTAGCAATGAGTGTTCTAGGGTTGGGTTGATGTGTGAAGTTGAAGTAGATGTTTGCCCTTTTTTGCTGTGAAAGAAGTTGGATAGGTTGTCGCACAGTTACTGGGAGGCAGCAATCTTGGTGACAGTTGCTGTAGATGAGGTGAAATCATTGGTGATCGAGGATATCTCCTTGCAGCTGTTGGAGCTTCCTTTGATGCGGTCCCCTAGTTCTTATTTCTTGGTGTTTCTTAGTTGCTGAAAATAGAATCTGAATGCAGCCTTGTTGGTAGTTCTGTCATTGGTGTTGTGGCTGCCTCTCCATTTATTTTCCAGCTGTTTATGGTGTCGTTCGGTGTCTCGGAGGTCTTCTGTGCACCAGTTGGCCTGCTTGTTTAATCTACAATGCTCGTTGGGTTTGATGAGTGCCAGGGAGTCTGAGCAGTTCTCTATCCAGTTGTTGAATTTGTTGATGTCCTTGTAGAGGTTGTTTTTGGATCTACATTGTTCTGTGCTGAGGGTGCTGAGCCACTCTGCTTCTGTGATTTTGCCCCAGCTGTGGCTTGGAATGCTGAACCTGGTAGAGGTGTTGATTAGAGGTGTATTGATTTGAAAATTAACGATGGAGTGGTCAGACCATGTGAGCGGTGTGGTGAGTTGTATTTGATGCTATTGCTTGTGGTAAAGATGGGGTCCAGTGTTTGTCCTGAGGTGTCTGTTGGTTCTGAGGCGAGTTGGGTGAGTCCGATGTTGCTCAAGCTTTTGAGGAGTGCTGTGGAGCATGGGTCATTTTGATCTTCAAGGTGAAAGTTGGGGTCATTGAGGAAAATGTAGGCTCTGGAGTCGATAGTGAGCAGAGTGACGAAATCCGTGATGAAGCTGATAAAGGTGGCTCATGATCCGGGTGGTCCATAGGCAAGGGTTCCATTCAGGGTGAAGTTTTCTGAAATATGAAGGTATTCCATTAATGGGTTGGAGTTGTCCATGAATGCAAGTTCACCTCCTGGTTTGTGAAGGCGGTCCTGTTGAGCGATCTTGTAGCCCTCTAGGATTGTAGTGTGTTTATCTAGGTACCTGTATCGATATTCCTATTCTTTGCCCTTGTCCGGTTATAAATCAATAATATCCCTACAACGGCATAGAAACCCTTTTAATAAATTAGTCATAGCGCATGCTGTCACATTAAGCAAGCACTATTCCTCCAGCCCCCTAGAAAGCACACCGAGTTCTTAAACAAATCCAAGCCTCCAGCAACCTGGGAAATCCCCGCCTGCTATTGTTTTGATTTCGGCCGAGAACTCCTGTAAAGCACTGTAAGAACGACCAGTTCTTAGTGACATCTTTATTGACGTCTTATGTCCATCCTTACGTCAAACCCGGCACCTTTCAGGTATAAATATACCAACGCTACCTTAAGCAAACACACGGTGGTGGTGAACTTGGAGCAGCGACTACTTGCTGGAGAGCCCAGCTGATGCGAGAGCCCACGGACGCTGCCCCTCCCTTTTGACGCGCTGAGAGAGACGCTGCCTTTTCTCTTGCCGAGAAATCCAGCTTCCAGCGTTTCCAGCTCGCCTTTGCGGGTGACTGGGATACCGAGTTCTGAGAGAGAGATACCAGCCCTCCTGCCTTCTAATACCCAGGTACGGAACTGACTAAACCCTTACAGAGAATTCTTGAGTCAGATTCTTGGCAAAACAAACTTAACTTAAACTGCTACTTACTTATTCCCTCCCACGTATTAGGCTTAGGTCAGGTACATCGGGGTAGGCGTAGTTAGAAGCACCAGTTGAGTACGATTAGTCAATGTATAGATGTATATATCTATTTTATCCATTGTAAAGTATCATATGGCTAAGAAACCATATCAATGCTTTTACAGTATTATTTTATAATCCTGCTTTCACTATATGCATTTTACTTACCTATAAGTATTGCAATTGTAGCGATTCATTTCTCTTGTATGAGAAAAGAGACTGTTCAATAAATAACACCTTTTATTGAAAACGCCCGTCTCCCTTTTTCTATACAAACTGGTGAAACTAAGTACGCACGTATTGACTGAGTGAAATAGCTGTCTTTTGTTTCCACACGACTCTAGAGATATACTCTTAATCAGGGAGAGCAAAGTTGTCATGTTTTATGGTTGTCAGAAACGAAATCCCTTCTTGTCTACCCAGGGAGGTTAAACTCCTCCTCGCCTATTCGAGAAAGTTTCTAGTGAACTCTGAGCTAGCTGGCACAGAAAACTTAAGTCTAATATCATCAGTACAGACCTAGTTAACCTCAGTCCTACGTCTACACTACTGAAGATATTATTCCAATGCGCTGAGCCTATTGGGAATATAGGAACTACACTACATGGCGCCCAACGTGGGGCCTGTGAGGGGACTTCAAATAACCTTTCATGCAACCAGCTTGGCACACCTGCAACTCGAATAGAGCCATTCTTTAGACGGCTTTCTAACGGGAGCTACATTCTAATTGTGGACCACAGATGTTGTGGCTTGGTGCCAGGAAAAGCTTATCTAGTAAGCGTGAGTTCCATGGTCACTTGCTGTATGCAAGTATTATATCCAAACGACACTCCAGACAGGGAGGGAAATATTTGGCCCAGTTTGAAAATCTCTTCTATTCGAATTGATACTTTAAGCAGAATGAAGTCTGTTCTTCTACAGACGCCTGTGCCCTTGACGCCATCGAAAGAAACATATGATCTCCAAGTTGCAAGGACAATGACAGAGATACATGCATTATTATCAACAAATTGCCCCCTACATTTCGCAGAAATGCCAAACCAAATCTTAAAGATACGAATGGTATCCCTAGTGTATTTAAGACAGTTTTTTCGGGACTATTGACACCATTCGAAGCAGTCCTGGGAATTTTTCCTAATTTTGTCCATTCTGTCTTTGGCGGACTTCCACTCCTGTTGGGACTCGTAGCAGGCATTTTATTTTTGCTACTCCTGCTTCGTTATGGCAAGCCATGTCACAGACAAGACTCCAGCAACAATGGAAGAAACGATCCTAGCTATACGCTATCGGGACCGCATAACTAAAGTCCTTGGATTAGCCTGGCTACGAGATCTAAATATGACCTGGTTTCTTTCATTCAGACCCACCTTGCAGAATTGTATCTTACCTGTGTTAAGATGTATGCTGTGCGGCGAAGAATGCGTGTTGGACACCTGTCTTTCACTACAATCAGAAGTACCATTGGATACAGATACTTTGCTAAGTCCAGTATGTTATGTTATGTTATGTTAAATGTATTTTTTGAGCGCACAGCTACCCCAGCAAAGGGGTGTCCTGGCGCTATATCTGAAAAGGAACATAACAAACAACAAAGTAGGAAGCTAATAGGGGAGTGGGAAAAGATGAGTTTTCATAGCTTTCCTAAAAGCAAAAAGGTTTTCTAAAGAGCGAATATGGACTGGAAGTGCATTCCACAATTTGGCGGCCAGCACCATAAACGATCGACCACTCAATCTGCATTTGCGAAATCGGGGAATAGATGCCAAACTTTGGCCAGCAGAGCGCAGACTACGCGAAGGGGTGTAGGGAGTCAGGAGATGCTGAAGAATGGCAGGAGTATCAGATTTCAAGATTTTAAAAGCAAAGCATAATGCTTTAAATTCAATGCGTCTGATGACTGGCAGCCAATGTAGTTTAGCAATTGTACTGCGGGCTGAGCAGAACCGTGGAAGGCCTACCAGGGCCCTAGCTGCCGCATTCTGGACCCGCTGAAACCGCAAGACTTCCGCCTGGTTAGCGCCCAGAAGCAGTGCGCTTGCGTAGTCAAGTCTAGATAGTACACTCGCTTGAACTACCATCTGGCGAGTGGGGGCATCAAAATATTTGAGGATAGGCCTCAACCCACGTAAGATGCCGAAGCACATAGATGCCACCTTCTTAGTGTGACATGAGAAGGTAAGTTTGGAGTCCAGCCAGACGCCAAGGTTCTTTAATTCAGACACCGGTTTTGGGGGGAGTCCTAACTCCTTAGGCCACCAATTTGCACCCCACAGATCTGGCTGTTTACCCAGTACCATCACCTCGGTTTTTAGGGCGTTGAGCTGTAAGCAGTTGGTCGTTAGCCAGCTAGCAACTGCCCTCAAACCATCCGCAAAGTTGGATGCCAGTTGGTCGGAATCTCCGTTAAGGGCCACCGCCAACTGGGTATCATCGGCGTAGGATACCATTGTGAGACCCCATCTCTTCGCAACCTCCGCTAATGGTTGAATGTAAAGGTTGAAGAGAGTGGGGCTCAACGCCGACCCCTGCGGAACTCCTTGGGTGATGGCACGGGATTTAGATCTGAATGGTGGTACAACCACCTGAAAGGAGCGTTCCGACAGGAACGACTGAAACCAGTCTAAGGCACTGCCTGAGATGCCAGCCTCCCTAAGCCTTTGGACAAGAATGGAATGGGATACAGTGTCAAAGGCGGCACTAAGGTCCAAAAGGACCAGTGCCGCCGTTTGACTGGCATCTAGTACAGAGCGGAGATGTTCAACCATATACAGGAGTGCCGTCTCTGTACTGTGTCCAGGTCTAAAGCCGTTCTGTGTGGGATCCAATATTTGAGCTGAAGTCAGATGTTTCGATAGAAGATTATTCACATGGGACTCTGTGATCTTTGCCACCCATGGAAGGAGAGAGATTGGACGATAGCTCTCCGGCTTCGATGGATCCAGTCCAGGTTTTTTTATAATAGGCATAACACAGGCGGCTTTCCAGGCAGGCGGAACTGAACCGGTGATTAGGGATTGCTCCACAAGATGACGAATGGGAGGAAGGCAAAGGGGCACTGATTCCACAAATTGGGCCGGTCTTAAAGGGTCATCTGGGGAGCCAGATTTAACCTTGGCCACCAAGAGGTTAAACTCTGATTCTGATGGTATAGGAAGAGCGGCCATGCCTAGAAAAGTATGAGATGTTATAATTGTACTATCCAGGTCAACTTTGGGAAAAGAGCGATAAATAGCGCTGACTTTTTCCACAAAGAAACTGGCCAGACCCTCACAGTGATCAAGGGAACAGATCTCGTTGTTGGGGAGTCTGTTCACTGTGAGCTCCTTCAGGACCTTAAAAACCAACTTGGAAGGGTTAGAGCTAGCCTGAAATTCCCGTGCATATTAATCAGCTCGGGCCCGACAGACAGCTCTATGGTAAGCCTTGACCTTCAGCAGGTAGACAACTTTTAGGTCTTTCTCAAATCTCTTCCTCCAAGCTCTTTCGGCTTGGCGACAGGTAGCTTTTAATCTCCTGAGATCCTCCGAGTACCAAGGGTTAGACTGGGAGGAACGGTTCCTACTCCAGGTAGCTGGTATCAGTAGGTCAAGCACTCGAACAATCCAGGCGCAAAAGGTGTGATACCCAATTTCCACGTCATCCGAATAAACTAAGGGTGTAATGGTCAGAGCACGATGGAAATCCTCCAATTTGAGCTTTTTCCAGGGGCGCCTGAAAGTTGTTTTATCAGGCTTCCCGGTTGAGCAAGCTGCCGTGGTAATAAAAAGCTCAATGAGGTGATGATCACTCCATCCCATAGGTTTAGGGGGGGAGACCTCAATCAGTTGAAGGTTAGTGAAGACCGGATCTAAAATATGACCACCCTCATGAGTCGGATGACGGACCAATTGGGTCAACTGTACAGCTTCAAGATCGTCGAGTAGACCACTAACCGCTGGTACTTCCAAGGCATCGAAATGGATGTCAAGATCGCCGATAATAGTGAGATTGGAGGTGAGCAGAGAGAGAGAACTTACCAGCTCAAGAAGAGCTTTCCTAAAGGCACAATCACTCCCAGGAGGGCGGTATATTAATAAACCTGAGAACGTTTGGTTCGGGCTAGTGCTGATGGAAAACATTCGGCGCCCACCAGGTCCATGGGCTTCCAAGTACAGGTGAAACAGTTTTTAAAAGCCATGGCGATGCCTCCGCCTCTCCCCTTGCGATTCAGGGTGTAAATAGCGTAGCCTGGGGGGAGGGCCAGATTAATAATGGCCGAATCCTCATCTCCTAGCCAGGTCTCCGTCATAAAGAAGACATCAGGGCCTTCTAAAGAGATAGCTTCGTAAATGTCTCGGTGGTGCTTGGACAGGGACCTGACATTATGGTGCCACAGTTTAATGACACTAGGAGGAGGAGGTACCTTATTCCGGTGCAACATAGCCTGACTAGGGGCCCTTTGCGGAGCCAATAATTCCCAACGGCCACAAGGACAAATATGGGGACCACACAGGGGATAGAAACCCACATGTGAACAGGGGGACAATGTATGTCTGATCAGATGTAACGACTCAGAGGAATACTGGTGAATCATTCTTGCGGAAGGGGAATAGAGTCTTACCACAATCCACGCGTCCTGGCGCGGACGGGCGCAGACGGGCAGGACTCTGGCTTGACTCCGGCGCGAGTCAGGCGCTACCGCTGCGCGTCACCGCTGCGCGACTCGGGCGAGCTTTAAATAGGGCTCACCTGTGGTCCTAAGCAGCGCTAGAGCGCTGAACCAAGTGGCACACTCGACCCTTGCCTCCCCCAAGATGGCGACCAGGCGCCAGACACGAGAGTATGAAGGTAAAAGATCCGCTCAAAACGCGGTGGGGGGCACGATTAGAATGCAAGTGTGTGGGCGCAACGTGAAAGATTTAAAAACAGGGAAAAATGCAATAAGAAGAAATAAAATACAAAATGCGGTAATTTTAAAACTAAGCTGCGCTTACAAAGAGATTACAGCAGCATAGCGCGCGTGCGTGCTAATACCTTTTCTGAGGCCGAGCAAGTGAAATGCTCACCTTAAATAGGGCTCACCTGTGGTCCTAAGCAGCGCTAGAGCGCTGAACCAAGTGGCACACTCGACCCTTGCTCCCCCAAGATGGCGACCAAGCGCCAGACACGAGAGTATGAAGGTAAAAGATCCGCTCAAAACGCGGTGGGGGGCACGATTAGAATGCAAGTGTGTGGGCGCAACGTGAAAGATTTAAAAACAGGGAAAAATGCAATTAGAAGAAATAAAATACAAAATGCGGTAATTTTAAAACTAAGCTGCGCTTACAAAGAGATTACAGCAGCATAGCGCGCGTGCGTGCTAATACCTTTTCTGAGGCCGAGCAAGTGAAATGCTCACCTTAAATAGGGCTCACCTGTGGTCCTAAGCAGCGCTAGAGCGCTGAACCAAGTGGCACACTCGACCCTTGCCTCCCCCAAGATGGCGACCAGGCGCCAGACACGAGAGTATGAAGGTAAAAGATCCGCTCAAAACGCGGTGGGGGGCACGATTAGAATGCAAGTGTGTGGGTGCAACGTGAAAGATTTAAAAACAGGGAAAAATGCAATTAGAAGAAATAAAATACAAAATGCGGTAATTTTAAAACTAAGCTGCGCTTACAAAGAGATTACAGCAGCATAGCGCGCGTGCGTGCTAATACCTTTTCTGAGGCCGAGCAAGTGAAATGCTCACCTTAAATAGGGCTCACCTGTGGTTCTAAGCAGCGCTAGAGCGCTGAACCAAGTGGCACACTCGACCCTTGCCTCCCCCAAGATGGCGACCAGGCGCCAGACACGAGAGTATGAAGGTAAAAGATCCGCTCAAAACGCGGTGGGGGGCACGATTATAATGCAAGTGTGTGGGCGCAACGTGAAAGATTTAAAAACAGGGAAAAATGCAATTAGAAGAAGTAAAGGCTCATGCATCGTGTTGTCCCCAGCGGTTACCTATCCTGATGACGGCATTCGTGGAAACTTCACCACTACGATTGAAGGGTAGTGAAGTACATGATGAGAGCAGCATCAACCAGGTACGACCTTCTGTAAGCAATGCTGATCAAAACATCGATGAAAGCAATCATGCGCACGACTGCATGATAGCGGCATTCTCCAACTTGGTCGAACTTTCACCTGAGGCAGTCTGCCTGAAAGTCTGTCTGAAATGATGTTTTCCCCCGAACAAAAAGAATAACTTTAAGCAAACGAGCACACAGCGTTCCCTGAACTCTGAATTTGGCCTTCAGCTTTGAAAAACAAAAGCTACTGGGACTATTTGGAACTGTTTTTTCTTCTTGCCCTGAAAACGAAATTATTTTTTCCCCCGATTCCAAAATATTTACTTCTTTTTGGCACTCATCCTCTGCTTAAAGTAGAACTATTCTTAGAGAACAGAGCTTCTATTTTTAGGAACTCTAGAGACAATACATTACCTCAGCCTCTAGCATATTTACAAATAACTGTATTTATATGTGATGAAGTGGTCTCGAACTTTTTTTCTGTATCAAGAGCCATTTCATGTGTAATTTCGCTAAATCATTCCGCTGATATATGCATCCTATTTAATGAATGATTACTCTGCTTGAAATATTGTACCTATACTCATTTTCGTGTATTTCGCATATACCATTTCAGATGCAAGAAATGTATTTTGGGGTGGATCGGTATACACATGCACTATTAGATATGTTTACTAATGCTTAGATTAGTAATTATGGACATGAATTCGTGGAGTGGGTGTAGTGTGTTTATCTAGGTACCTGTATCGATATTCCTATTCTTTGCCCTTGTCCGGTTATAAATCAATAATATCCCTACAACGGCATAGAAACCCTTTTAATAAATTAGTCATAGCGCATGCTGTCACATTAAGCAAGCACTATTCCTCCAGCCCCCTAGAAAGCACACCGAGTTCTTAAACAAATCCAAGCCTCCAGCAACCTGGGAAATCCCTGCCTGCTATTGTTTTGATTTCGTCCGAGAACTCCTGTAAAGCACTGTAAGAACGACCAGTTCTTAGTAACATCTTTATTGACATCTTATGTCCATCCTTACGTCAAACCCGGCACCTTTCAGGTATAAATATACCAACGCTGCCTTAAGCAAACACACGGTGGTGGTGAACTTGGAGCAGCGACTACTTGCCGGAGAGCCCAACTGATGCGAGAGCCCACGGACGCTGCCCCTCCCTTTTGACGCGCTGAGAGAGACGCTGCCTTTTCTCTTGCCGAGAAATCCAGCTTCCAGCGTTTCCAGCTTGCCTTTGCGGGTGACTGGGATACCGAGTTCTGAGAGAGAGATACCAGCCCTCCTGCCTTCTAATACCCAGGTACGGAACTGACTAAACCCTTACAGAGAATTCTTGAGTCAGATTCTTGACAAAACAAACTTAACTTAAACTGCTACTTACTTACTCCCTCCCACGTGTTAGGCTTAGGTCAGGTACATCGGGGTAGGCGTAGTTAGAAGCACCAGTTGAGTACGATTAGTCAATGTATATATGTATGTATCTATTTTATCCATTTTAAAGTATCATATGGCTAAGAAACCATATCAATGCTTTTACAGTATTATTTTATAATCCTGCTTTCACTATATGCATTTTACTTAACTATAAGTATTGCAATTGTAGCGATTCATTTCTCTTGTATGAGATAAGAGACTGTTCAATAAATAACACCTTTTATTGAAAACGCCCGTCTCCCTTTTTCTATACAAACTGGTGAAACTAAGTACGCACGTATTGACTGAGTGAAATAGCTGTCTTTTGTTTTCACACAACTCTAGAGATATACTCTTAATCAGGGAGAGCAAAGTTGTCATGTTTTATGGTTGTCAGAAACTAAATCCCTTCTTGTCTACCCAGGGAGGTTAAACTCCTCCTCGCCTATTCGAGAAAGTTTCTAGTGAACTCTGAGCTAGCTGGCACAGAAAACTTAAGTCTAATATCGTCAGTACAGACCTAGTTAACCTCAGTCCTACGTCTACACTACTGAAGATATTATTCCAATGCGCAGAGCCTATTGGGAATATAGGAACTACACTACAGGATTGTTGTGGCGACGTAGGGAGACGATGAGAGGTTTAACCATGGCCTCCGTGATGATGAGAATGTTAGGTGCATCACTGCTCAGCAGGTCCCATATTTTGGTTGCATGTTTCCTGAGTGATCTGTGTTGAGAAGCATGCATGCTTGAGTGTTGACATGCAAGTTTGCTGTGGCGTGTGGTAGGGTAGTGGTATAGGCATTGTTGTGGCTTGGGTGGCATATGTGTTGGGAGGAGGTGTTAAGGGCATTGTTAGTATTTGCGTGGCGGTGTGGGTGGGGGGCTGGTGAGAACCAGCAGTGGGTGCAGATGAAGGCTCCTACAATGGTGTGAGGCATGTTAGCAGTTGAAGTAACGACATCTGGGGTCTAGCAACCTGAGGAGTGCTGCAGAGTATCACTGGGTGGTGATTGGACCCTGGTTCCTGGCACTGGGTGCAGTGCAGGAGTGAACAGGCACAGACAAGCCTGCCTTCTGCTCGCCTACTGCTCATCGGTGTTGCAGATGCCATTAAGTATGTCCTGGGAGAAGGGTGGAGTGCAGGGTGCCTTATGTCATTTTCTGTGCTTAAGGAAAATGGAGTCCTCTTGCTTGGCTGCTTTAAAAGACAGGTTTTCCAGGAAAACCAGGAATGTCACTTCCTGTCCAGATGCATGATGGGAAATTCTGTGATGTCACTTCCTTTGCAGCATTAGCCATGTACTACAAAGACATACAAAATCAAGGTAATAGAAAACAGAGACTGCGTAGATAGGTTCTTAAACAACATACAATTGCTGTGCCTGAATGAGAAGAGTAGACCACTGCTGGAAGGAGAAATAAATAAATATGAAATCGCCCAAGCCATATTTAACCTCCTCTAACATAGGGCCCAGGTGAAGATCATTCCCCGTGGGAATTTTGTGAATGGACAAAGACTGAAATACTTGACCATTTGCACACAGCCTATAAGGAGGCAGAGCAAACTGGCAGTTTAGAGGCACTCTTCAACAGTGCCTCCATAACAGTCATCCTGAAAGTAGGCAAAGACCCCTATCATGCAGCATTTGCCACCCGATCTCTCACCTTAATGGACATGTTATAATTTTGGTGCGAATACTAGTAATCCGACTTTAAAAAAATCATCCCCATGATTATCCACCACATGCAAGTTGGCTTCATACTAGGGAGGACATCCTGGAACCACCGCCCCACATTGGCTATCTAATAACATGACCGAGGATGCACTGGTCCTGTCAAGCAACACCAAGAATGTGTTTGACATGATTGAATGAAACTATCTCTTTCACGTGGTTCAAAAGTTCATCATAGGGGAAGGGTTTTGTTGTTTAAAATTGAATGGTCATACGAGTCCCGCATGGCTTAGGTTAACTGAGGAGGTTTTTTGTCAGACCCTTTCAACGTCAGGAGAGGAATGCATCAGGGATGCCCCGTCATCTTTGCTGTTCCTTTTAATCATAGGACCACTGGCAGAGACCATATGCCCGCAACTGGGAGGTCCCTCAACATCATCATTATATGCAAATGATATACTGCTCACACTTGCCGATTTGGACAGATCCCTTCTAACACTCATGTCAGTTACTGCAGACTATGCAGAGATATCAGGGTACAAAGTTAATTGGGGGAAAAGTGAGGCACTACCTATGAAAAAGGTCACGACAAAGACAGCCAGGAGGTCAGAAGCAAAAAGACAGTGGAAGCCACGCCAAAAGATATGGAGTGGCTTCCACTGACTTTTTGCTTCGGACCTCCTGTTTTTGATTGTGTGCCGAGCTTATTTAGTGCTTGCTTTAGGATGCTGGGCCCTTTACCTCTGCTAATCAGTGCTATAGTGCATGTGCTCGATGTCTAAAATGTAATGGCATTTGTTTTCTCCATGATTGGCATATTTGATTCACTGGTAAGTCCCTAGAAAAATGCACTATATGTGCCCAGGGCCTGTAGATCAACTACTACTAGTGGTCCTGCAGCACTGTTTGAGCCACCTACATCAGTGGGCCTTTCAAACCTACCTCAGACCTGCCACTGCAGAGCTTGTGGGTGCAGTTTTAAACTGCCATGTTGGCCTGGCAAGTTCATATATTTCCCTTTTATTACATGTAAGACACCCCTAAGGTAGGCCCAAGGTAGCCCCATGGGCAGGGTGCACTGTTTTTAAAAGTTATGAAACGTGCTTTTGAGTTTCATATGTCCTGGCTGGGAAAACTGGTAAATTATTTTTTTTATATAGCAAGTTCCATCCCTCTCAAAAGTTATTTTTGGAGCTGCCTTGTAACACTTTGATTTTGTGAAATTTGAGAAACAATGAATATGTTGTGACACTTTGCACTTTCTCTTATTGTGTTTTTCAAATTAACAGATTTTTAATGACAAGGACTGATGTCTGTATTGTTGTCTCTCTCACTTGTGATGTTTTGTCATTAGCTTGTAATATGTTCTTTACGAAAATGTTTTTAACATCATGAATTTTATCTATTGTACCATGGTTTTTGCCATTTATATATTATTTAACAGATTTTATTCAATTGCCTTTTGGGTCCTTCTTAGATTGAGAGCGAGTAACTCCTGTTAGTTGATATAGTAGAGTGTGATTGAAAGTGGAGTGTGATTGATGCCACCGTTGTTTTCTCCAAGATAATTCTTTCATTTATCACATTACTGGTTCAAGGAACCCCGTCTCTTAAGAGTAGTGGGGGCACTCTCCCTTTTTATAGACAAAATGTAAAAGTTATGACACATGCTTTGGAGTTTCATATGTCCTGGAAGTAAAAAGCTGCTACATTCTTTTTTCTATATAGTAAGGTCTATTGTTCCCAGAAGTTATTATTGGAGCTGCCTTGTGACACTTTACAAGGGTGTCTTCCAATTGAGAGCAGATAAACAATTGGAGTTTGGTGTCTCTGAACTCACAATTTAAAAATACATCTTTCAGTGAAGTTGGTTTTTAAATTGCAGGTCTGAAAATGGCCCATTTAGGAAGTTGGCATTTTCTTACTTTAGTCAGTTTGTGCCTCTGCCTGTCCCTAGAATACATGTCTGGGTCAGCTGGGCTTTGTGAATTCACTCTAGACAGTCACATACAAATGGAGCCGAGGTGTGCCCTGCATATCCTGATGGCCCATCACCAGGTTGATGGGTCTTCCTGACCTAGAGTGGTGGGAGGAGTTCACACTTGCACCTTAATAGGGCTGGGCTTGTCCTCACACAAAGAGCTGCATGCCCCCTGTAGTGTGTCTGGAGCCAGGGCCACAAAGGACAAGGTCTTGTGCGCTACAAAGAGCTTTCTTTGAAGTTTCCCTACTTTAAAGGCTAAATTGGATATATTTGAGTATATAGCCCTCTGGCACTATATACTCAGAACACTTCTGGACTGAGGGCAGTCTGCCAGGAAGTAGAGCTGTTAGGCTGCCAGGAGGGACTGCCACTTTGCTGCTAACTTTGCTGTGTTGGGCTGCTGATTGCTTCTTCTTGCCTGGGAGTAAGAGGACTGAACTTTACTCTCTACATCCTGCTTTCTAAGGGTCTCCAAGGGTTTGACTGAGCTTGCCCCCAGTTGCTGAAGTCTCAGGGACTTAAAACACTTCACTGGCATCTTACTACCAGTACATGGGCTCCTCTGCTGGGAGTCCTGCCCTGCCAAGTGGTACAAAATACTGTCCTGGGACCTTGCAGGTGAATTTGGTGCTGCAACCAAGAAACTGACACATTGACTCCAAGCGTCATTCCGGAAGCAGCGCATCTCTGCAAGATCAACGCATCGCCGTTGCTTGCACCAAAGCCATGGTGCCTGCTTGCAGAGTGTGTGACACATCGACCGTGACTCACAACGCAGCCCCAACTTAGCCGTAGCGCCTCTGAAAAAACGCCACTGCATGAGTTTATAACACAACCTAACCGAAGTGTGTGACACACCGTTCCAACGCAGACCTGGCCCTATGTGGCTTCCAACAGAAGTAGCGCCACCAGCACAGCGGTTTGACATTGACACATCGCACTCTTAACATCAATGCATCATCAAAGCCGCATCGCCTTCAGGAACCTTAGCCCTGCACCAGGAACCAAAGCATCACCTGCACCTGAGAAGCCTCACCTCCTCTGCACCTTGCATCATCTTTGAATTCCGACGCATCCAAGGTACTATCAGTGAGACTGCATGAGACCTGTATCCGTCCAGCGGTCCATCATGGTCGGACTGAACTTTTGGATTTATTTTGGTCAAGCGCAAACAGATAGCCCCAGTTAGGAGCTATTGAATTCTAAGCATTGCATTTCAATGTAATCTTGAAAAAAAATATCTTGACTTGTGTATGTTGGATTTTTGTTGTTTTTGTCTTGTTTTCCTCAGATACATATTGGCTATTTTCCTAAACTGGTGTGGAGTACTTTTATTGTGTTTTCACAGTGTTACTGTGTGCATGTGTGCACAAATATGTTACACATTGCCTCTTTAGTTTAGCCTGAATGCTCTGTGCCGAGCTACGAGAGGGTGAGCACATCTAAATATTTAGTGTGTACTACAAGTACCCTGACTAGAGTGTGGGTCCGTGTTTGGACAAGGTGCATACCTCTGCCAACTAGAGACTCCATTCCTAACAGTTACCAATTTCAATGGACACCGGAATGACCCCAATATCTGTAAGTGTACATGAGCAGAGGGTTAGAACGTAACATCTCTGACAATGTAGAACTGCTCATAGTCAATGCATAAATGGACTTGCCAAATGGTCTCACATGCATCTATCTCTCTGGGGCAGAATTCAAGCAGTAAAAATGGTGGCAATCCACCGAGTTAGATTTGTCCTAGACATGTTACAACTACCAACCCCACTTTCCCATTAAAGACTGCAGACTAAGACATCAAGACATTCACTTGGGTACCACAAAGTGGAGGATGAAAGCTTCCACATCAATAGCACACAGGAAATCTCGCGGGCCCAGCCTACCATCCATTGAACACTATCACCCAGCTTTAAGTCTGCCACAATCATCCTGTATGTGGCCTCATCCTAAAGAACTCCCTGAATGGGTTGTCACAGATCAGAAACTCACTGAAAGCAGCAAACTCCTGTACCTGTATACCTGCTGTATATCATTAAGAATATCTCTTCTCCAGTAGCGGTTGCTACAGATCGGGAGTGAAAGGGTGGGTGGGGGTGTTGTAAACTTACATCCCTCCTCAATTGAGGTAAGATTTGGTATGCGTCACTCACCTCACTCGGGGTAGGGGAGTGAGTAATTGTCTTTTCTCTATAGGTGGTCCCAGCTATGGGATAATTTTACATGTGCGCCTTGTTTTTAAATCCTCACTTTGTTTCTGATTAATCTATACATTTCAGACAGCAATATATTATCTGTGAATCTGGGTCAGGTATGCTAACCTATCCCAGGACCTATACCTCCCACTAGTGTGGGGTTGAGGCTGTTTAATGTGTCATTGTACTGCGTTGACAGCATTTTCTTTAAAGAAGTTTCATGTCACGATTTTTCTCACACCTCTGTTTCCTTTCCCTCATTTTAGGTGGAGAAGCACCTCTGGTTTCTTATACGGGATCAGACATACCTAATTTGGACATCTCCACCTTACGGGGAGTCTCCCCCTGGTCCTCATCTTCTGTGGACCCTATTTGTTTATTAATTTTTGGTCCTGAAGAAGTGCCGCTCGACTTTTGGGCTCCGAAGGCACGAAACATGTTGACCACACACACATAAAAGCTACCCTGGTAACTTAGGAACTCCTGGTAGCCCCACTGTTTTTTACTTAGTCCTGCTCCCATTTTTTTAATTAAAACGTTTGTGGGTCCGATGCCTATTTTAACCCCTTCCATGCTCATGACGAGCTCAGCTTGTCATGCAGCACAGTGCTCGTGTGCTTATGACGAGCTGAGCTCGTCATGACCACACCCGTTTTTATTGCTGTCCAGCACAGCAGGGGAATATCGCAAGCAGCGATGAGGTTAAAGTCACCTAGTTACTTTGCACACACTATTGGTCATTTCTTTCTAGCCCACATGCACCCTTCACATACGGCGGCCTCAGATCTAAAGAACTCCGCCAAAGACACCACCAGGCCCGTCAGACATTGCAGCGCCGGTCTGACGAGGAGCACCCTATGATGAAGCATGACACCCTAACAGGTGTGTGAGGGCATTACAATCTGAAATTCAGATCTCCCAGCAACTTGAACCCTAGTCAGTTAGTAACCTAGAGTGCATCTGCCCAATAGAGGAACGGACTCCTTACTTTGATTTAGAGGTGTTGTAATTGAACAAGATAACAACAAAAAAAGACTTGGGCCGGATTGCCACCGCCTCTTCTCCGTCCTCTTCTTCCTGTCTCTGCCGGCTGCAGGAAAGAGCAGAAAGAAAACGGGCTCCCCATAGCCAATCACAATGCTTCAATGCAGCGTTGTGATTGGTCTGAGCACCTAACCACGAGACTGGGAGACTTTGCATGTTCCTCACCAGGCTGTGTAAAGCAAGCCTGGTGGGGAAGATGCAAAGTGTGCAGCACTGTTTGATCGGCCCAAGAGGGCCGGTCAAGCACTCATGTGCACTTAAGGATTGCAAACCACGCCTCTCCCTGCTCTGGCCAACCCCGCCTGAGAGCCACTCACTTCAATAGGGAAAATAAAATGATAACAGATTCTTATAATCATTTTATTTTTCCTATTGAATTCATTGGGGCGACGCACCTCTGCCTTAGTGGAGGAGCCGCCACTGCTCCTCTATGACATTGAATCATATAATTCATTCGGTGGTGAAGGCCTACATGCATGCCCACAAACTACTGAAAAACGACATCAGGCTACTCTGGGGCGTCCAAAAGAGTCATGTGCACTTTGCATGTTCTCCATTCAGGCTGCATTACAGCCTACGTAGAGAACATGCCCAGGCCCCCATTCCCTGGCTGAGCACCAATCCACAGCGCTCAAACCAATCACAACGCTGCATTGCATTGCCTTGCATTGCAGAGCCTGGTTGCTTCCAGTTCCGGCCCCGGAGAGGAGAGACTGAGGTGACGTGCGGGAGAGCAGCGAGAAGTTACTTTTTTAACCTTCTTTTGTTTTACATCACCTCATCCCTTCCCCCACCTCAAGACTCCCGATCTGTGCCAGCCACTACTGCCAAAAGGAGCCCAAATATAGTGATTTAAAACAAATAACACAAGCCCAAAATGACAAAAATACAATTAGTAGAATCAGAGATATTGAATGGTAAACTTTTTAGAGAAAATAGTGCCAAAAGGAGTGGTGTCAACTGTGGATATCTGGTTGCGCTGAACCATGACAAAGTCACATGTTCAGGCAGACTGCAATGGAGCATGGGCCAGATGCATGGGTCCAAAAAGACCTGCTGAACAGAGTATCTTACATCCTGGGTTGAGCAGCGTTGCATGGATAAGCATCGAAGATGCGTTGTGCAGCCGAGGCAATGCTTCTGGTCCTAGATGCAGCGTAAGGTCCTGCTGCATCGATACTGAGGGTCCCATTGATGGGGCTTGCAATGCAAAGTCGGGAAGATGCATTGGGTCCGAAGAGGTGCAAAGTCTGCCATTGCCGTCAAGGCTGCCATCGTCAAGAGATTTGAGGGCTTGAACCAAGGAGGTGTCTCACTGTGGCGATTCCGAAGGCGGTGTCTTTGTGACTAGTCTAATCAACGCAGCAGTTGCAGCTGCTCGGGAGTTGTACCGTGCAGCATGGGAGATGCGTCAGTTCCACTGGATCAACAAAGGCTGGCAAAGCACCTTAAGCCCACTTCCAAGGATCCAAGACTGGTGTGGCACTTCTTGGCAGGGTAGACTCACGGATGACAGAGTCCAGGTGCAGATGCAAGTTTGTTGGAATCGTGTTATGTCTCTGAGGTTTCAGATCAGGAGGTCAGCTAATTAGCCCTTGGAGTCACTCTGGGTTCTAGGTTAAAGAGATGCAGGTCCAGTCGTTCTCGCCCAGGCACGAGGGCAGCCGGTCAGCACAGCAAATCAGGAGTCCAGCAGAGTGCAGTCCAGCAGAGTGGCAGGCCTTGAGCAGCACAGCGGTCCTTCGTCCTGGCAGAGGATCCACAGGTCCAGAGGTGTACTGAAGAACTGGTGTCTGAGGTCGGATGTATGACATTACAATGCACGCTTTTACATCGCATGCTTTTTCAACGCGAGTTTTACAACGCATACCATTACAATGCATAGTGCTTTGGGGTGCTGGATAGTGAATAGTTTAATTTACTATTCCAACTCCAGTCCCCGTGGATAGTAGGGAAGGTGTTGAACAGTAAATTAAACCTATTCCCTATCCTAGAGCGCCCCCCAGCGCAATGCCTTGTAATGGTTTGCGTTGTAAAAGTTGCGTCGTAAAGGCACTGCGTAGTAAAATTTGCGTTGTAAAGGTTGTTTCCCGTCTGAGGTCTAGTAGTTATACCCAGTTGTGCCTTTGAAGTGGGGAGAAGCATCTATAGGCATCCCTTTAAAGTACACAGGTGCCCGCCTTCCCTTCCCTGCTCTGGCTCCAGGCTAACTGCAGAGGGTATGCAGCCCTTAGTGTAGAGACATGACACAGCCTATTCAGGTGTAAGTGAGGCTGTGCCCAGCTCCCCCTCCCATCCTGTCAGTGATGGCCCATCTAGTCACACCTAAACTCCCACTGTGTGTGGCTGGCTAGCAGGAATACACAAAGCCTAACTGCCAACTACACTCAGTCGTGTGACCAAAGACAGGCTGCAGACACCAAATGACTAAATCAAACAAAATGCTAATTTTCTGAAACTGCCATTTTTAAAATTGTAACTTAAAATCTGACTTCACCATGAATTGGGATTTTAAATTAGGATTCCAGAGACACCAAGTCTGAACTGGTATCTATTCCCATTTGGAATTTACAATATAATAAGGCAACTCCAAAGCTATCCTATGGTAGAACTAGGCAGTAGTGAAAAATGAATTGAGAAGGTTTCTTTATTAGGACAGGAAAAACTTAAAGGTACATGTCCTACTTTTTAAATACAGTGCACCATTCCCTCTGGGATGGCCAGGGCTTTCCCTAAGTGTGACACGTGCATTAAAAAGGAAGGTTTGGACCTGGCACAAGGTTTATTTTGCCAGGTCAAAATGGAAGCTTAAAACTTCATGCACAGGCTATGCAATGGCAATCCTGTTTAAAAGGACCCTTAAGAGGGTGGCACACCAGTGCTGCAGGTCCACTAATAGCATTTCATTTACAGGCCCTGGGTAGATGTAGCAGCACTTTTCCATGGACTTATAAGTGAATTAAATATGCCACCTGGGGATAAGTCAATTTGACCATGTTTAGTCCATATCCCCAAAAAACTAGATCAGAAAAACTGGAGGAGAAAGGCAAAAAGTTAGGGGGAAGACCACCCTAAGGGTGACAGGTCTAACACCAGACCAGCAGGCATATGCCTACAGGGCATGTGGATTATTACTATTATTACATGGTATGGCACTCGAATATGCTGTTGAGATGTGAACACTGTTCGACGATGCCTCCCCTTTAGAAGATGCCATCTTATTCACTTTCCAACCCCACCTCTTCCTTACTCAACTCTTTCGTTCCCAACACTAGATCATAACACTGGAGCATAAATGAAGGATGCCTACAGTACTCATATCCCAACTATCATAGCATATCACTCTATGGTTAGACAGCCTGGTCCAGCAACACCCCTTCCGTCCTCATATATGGTCCTAGGAGCCACACAGAGAACTGCCCCAGTGTATCACAGCAACAAGATGGGTTCTGACCTACTATACGGCAAATAGACTTGTTTTGGTCATGTTTACCTATTCTGAATTGTTCTGGACTATTGCGCCTGCAAGAGGTTGAAAGCCACAGGCCATGGTTTTGGTTCGGTTTCCTTTTTTATGTTTTACGCATTCTGTGCTGCATCTGTACCAAATGTGATTTGAAAGTTATAATAATGAATGGAAATAAAGATGTAAAAAAAAAAGATTAATGGGCCTTGTTTGAAAGCTGAATCATTTGCTTAGATGTGCCAGTGGGCTTTCTTAAGAGACGCATGTTGTTACTGTACAATAATCACTTAGTGTTATTTACTTGAGGTGAACCAGACCCAAGCGGGTATCAGAGCACTTTACATAGGGCAAAGTCTGGATTAAAGAACAGTTCTGCATCATTACAATTGGGCATAATCAATAAAAACATGTGCAAACAAACCTCAAGAGACAACCAAAGTACTTTACTTAGGTTATCAACGAAAAAAACATGCATCATACTGCATAGTTACAGTGGACAGCGTAAAAATGACATGTATGTTAATGTGAAGTTATCCAAATGGGATATGACAAAGTGGGAATGTCAACAAGTATAAGTGTAGGGGTTAGAATAAGTCTATGATTATTCTGCTTTAACCACGAATAAGGATGGAGGTGCTGTTGCAGGAGATAGATGTTTATTTGTTTTTTTAGGAGGAGAGATGTTAGCGGTTGGGCCTGATGGAGGGTGCAATAGTGTTTCAAATTTTAGGAAAGCACTGAGCGAAGCTTGTTTCAGGGTTCTAGACTTATTAGAGGCCAGACTTTCAAGCCGTAGAAAGTTAGAACTTCTGAAGGACCAGGAACCTCATGAGTTATTTTATTAGTGAGGTTGTTCGTCCACCAACGTGAAGAGTTTTGTGGGTGACTCAGAACAGTTTAAAATGCTTCTTGCTTCAATTTGAAGGCAGAATAGAGGGGAAAAGACAGAGGTGGTGTGGACATGGTGTCTAGGGCCCAAGACAAGGTGTGCAGCAGAATTACTCTCATCAGGGAACGGTGGATCTCTGAGATGCCTATAAGAAGTGAGTTTCCATAGTGAAGTTCGATAGGACCAGTGATTGGACTACTGTTTTGATAGCATCCTATCAAAATATCACAACATTCGCTTTACAGTTAACAATTGTCATCTTATTCATAATCTGTATCTTATAAAACTCAGAAATTAAGATTTATTTTAAAAAATCAGCCATGCCAAAAGTACTTCCATTGCCCATCAAACGCCATGGAAGGGCTAAAAAAAGCATGCTTTATGATTTTTTCAGCCAAGAATGTACAAACAAAAGAAAATAAGGTACTAGCCCAGGCAATGACCTTTGAGGTAGATTATTTAAACAATTTAGAAGCACATTCTTTCTCAATATTCTCACTGCATGTCTATCCATCGTGAGTGTGCTTTACCCTTCAGTTTGGACTGAGGGATAGGGCCTGATAAAGAAATTCATTTTGTGGTCATAAAGCTTGTGATTCACAAAATCACAAGACTTGCAGCTGCAAAATTACTTTTTTCAATTTACTAAAATCATTTTACGATTTTCTAATATGTTACTGAATTGCAAAATGGGTTTAGAAAGGAATAACAAATTGATATTTGGAATGGGGGTGCTTTAGAGTCCCTTCCAAATGGCAACAAAAATTGGGATGGTAATCCATTCACAAATGGGAATGGTCCCCCAATTGACCCCTTTCCGTTTGTAAATGTAAAACAATGTTGGGGACTGCTGCAAACTCTCAAACAAACTTGAAAAAACTTTTTTTTGTCATGTTTACTTTAAGGAAAACGTATGCCATTTACCTAAAAGGTTTACGGTATTAAAATGCCATCCCAGACATGGTTGCCTGCTGACCCAAACAGGCTAACATCCCTGTGATGGCCACCAGTCGTGAGGAGTTACAATTGCGACCTACCTCTTGATTATTGATGAGGTAGGTCAGACTGCAACCCACTACAGTTTGGAATTTTCTGAACTAACATATTAATAAACAGGTTATGTTATGTTATGTTATTAGTTTATTGAAGCGCAACAGCTGCCCCAGCAAAGAGGCGTCCCGGCGCTAGTGAGCGGTGAGGTGGAGTGGATGGAGCAGGCCAGAAGGGTAAAGCCTTAGGGGCAGGAGAACAGAAAGGCCTTTACAGCTTTACGAAAAGCAAGCAGGTTCTCGATGCCACGAATGGCAACCGGAAGGGAATTCCAGAGCCTGGCTCCCAGCACCCGAAAAGAGCGCCCACCCATACGGCAGAGCCTGCTCTTAGGGATGATTGCAAGGTGCTGACCAAGGGAGCGTAAATTACGTTGTGGGAGGTACAGAGTCAAAAGAGGGGGCAAAATGGCCGGGCTCTGAAGTTTAAGGATTTTAAATGCCAGACAAAGCGCCTTAAATTTGATGCGAGATTCCATTAGGAGCCAGTGCAGTTTTTTGATCGTAGCTCTGGCAGAGCATCTTCGGGGAAGGCCAACCACGGTCCTAGCAGCCGAGTTCTGAACTCTCTGAAAACGGTCTACTTCAGTTTTATTGGCGCCTAACAGGAGGACACTGGCATAGTCTAAGCGTGACAGAATGATGGCTTGAACCACCTGCTGACGCATAGCGGGTTCAAAGAACCCCAAGATGGGACGAAGGCTCCTTAATAGACCCACACAAGTCGCTGCCACTTTCTTTGTGTGGGTCTGGACGCCTAAAGAGGGATCCATCCAGACACCCAAGTTTTTCACTGAGGCCTTAGGAGCAGGCATCAAACCTAAGGAGGGAGGCCACCAGTGTTCATTCCACAGGGTCGTATTCTTCCCCAACAGCAGAATCTCCGTTTTACCGGCATTCAACTGGAGACAGTTGTTGGTCATCCAGTGCGCAACTGCAGCTATTCCGTCCCTAAATCTTGTAGCATTGACAGATGGACTCTCAGAGAGTGTGACGACTAGCTGAGTATCGTCAGCGTACGATACCAGCGTCAAGCCCCACTCTCTGGCAATCGTAGCAAGCGGCTGTACATAAAGATTAAAAAGGGACGGACTAAGCGCTGAGCCCTGTGGGACACCCTGACCAATATGGTGGAACTTGGATAGAAGTCGGCTCGCTAAGTTCTTTTCCATTCACAACAAGTAGGTGAGCAATTTGCGACCACTTTTGAGAATGGATATTCCGTACATCAGGCCCCTGGTGAAGCACAAATATTCCAAATGTCTCATATTCACCACAAAACACTGTTATCCTTAGGTATGAACCATACAAAGGCTTCATTGAGACACAACTCAACACAGGTATGTTTTTTTACAAAGCAGATAAACACAGAACCATCAAGCACTGCCTATAACACCTTGCATTCTAAGAAGCAACTCAAACACTGACACACCTCCCTGTTTGCATAATAAATCCACATAAGAGCACCATGACTTCTAGAGATGAAAAGTTGTGTTGCAGCAAAAAAGAAGTTCTGCTGAGGACCATTTGTTAGCGGGTTTAACTGCAATGTTAAAGAAACCAGTCAGAGTTGTAGCTTTCATTCAGGAATGATTATTAGTGTACACATTACTTTTCAGTGCTTTATTAATGAAAAACGTGAATTGATGTAATCGCCCTCTAAATAATGCACTGAAGTAAAATGTAATTATTGATCTGTTTTTATAGAGTGTAACTAATGCTCTTCGTATCCATGGGTGGAAGGCTAGTCTTTAGTGCCAGAAATGCAAGTTTTGCATTTCAATATATTTCAGTGTGGCTTTAGTAGAGTGCGAGCACGGCATTAGAATTAACACAATTGTATGATAATTAACAAGAATGGGTCGCAAATAGAGTAAATGTATTGCATTTTTCATAAAGAAATGTAAAAGCTGAAATACAAAGGCCTCAAACTTTTTGCATGTGTTATACTGTACACATTTTAAGCATGCTTTCTTGTTCCAGTCAGTGCAGCTTGTGTTAAAAATGTCCTTCGGTGTTTTGTAAAATCACTAATAATTCAAGTAGTTTTACCGTTCTGTGGAAATGTTTATTTTGTCTGTAAAGGTTTACAGGCTCAACAATGACGTCTGATTGGGTCTGCAGGTACACACATACAACGTTTCAAAATGTAAGGATGATGTCTTTGATAGAAGAACTGTGTTTCGTTCATATGTTCAAGCAGCTATTCTTTAGCACTGTGATGCCATTTCCACCATGTATGCGAAAAGTCCTACTTGTTTATTAACTTTAGGTTTCTAAAGTGAGTTTGTGTTCCATAATGAAACTTCTGAATGATGATTAGCTTTTATTTATACAACTTTAGGAGTACAACCCATGGGGCCGCTTCACACCATCCTTAGGGCCTGATTCTCCACTGCTGAAATGCTAGAGGGACTGTAGTTTTTGGGATGTGAGCCAGAAGATTTACCCTTTACTATAAGAGCAGTCCCCTTGTGAGGCTAATGTTTGAATTCATATTTAGAGATTTATAGGCCGTTCACTTGGTCTCCTTGAAGACAGACTCCATGTCAGTCTTCTCAGGGAATCAGTACTTGGAGATTTTTCATGATTCTCTCTTGAGTTTAAACGAAGAAGTCCTTAAGACTATTTGCTCTTTGGCTCCTTATTTGCCTTGTGTTATACCATATTTGGCTATAGCTATTCACAAGATCAGGACTCAACCTCCAATGTCTAGGCTAATTGACATTTGGCTGCATTTTAAGTATTTTGAACTGACTGATTAATAATTTGTCTTTTTGCCTTCTGTAATAGTTTCTAAATGTGCAGTACATCTTCATGGTTTGTACTTGAACCTTGTTCCATGTTGTTTCTCCAGTGTGAATTTCCTTTGTGGATCACTGGGTTTTACTGTAATTGTGTCCAGGATTCCTGCCCTGTGATGCAGCCATTGGCTTAACGGATATCAATGCATCACTGTTGGGTGCATTGAGTACTATAGAAGGTTCAACATGCATGCAGAGTAATGGGAGTGCTTTATCATGTATCCAGGAACTTCCTGGCATATAATCCAATTCTTATCCTAGCACTCCACTGTGGCAAAAAGTAAAAACAGCAGCACTGCCAATGAAATACAGTAAACTCCAGAAAGCAGAATAGTTAAATTAACCTACCCAATCCACACCACTTCTATGTTAAAACGACTTCATTGAATTCCTATTGAAGGAATGGTACATCTTCAAACAGTTTATTTTGCTTATTTATTTACTTAAATTGGAGTTTCAATAGTTCCTACTCTACTGTACAACCATGTCGGAGTGGTTCAGGAAACGCACATAGGAGTGCATTGGTCAGAGATTGAGATGTCATACGCTCACTGATCTCGCAATCTAGAGAGGCTCCTTATGCTAAAGCACAGCAACAGGCTACTCAAAATAGGTGGATGAATCTTCTGTTTTGTCATCATTTGAAACAAAGGGCCTGAGTAAGGCAGCACTAGTTTACCCAACAACCAATGACAAAGCCAATGGGTCTGTCCTTGGAAAGCATGCAATGTTTTGTTTTTGTTTTGCAGGCATATGCAATTAAAATAATAAATTAAAATAAAAGGAAAAAAATAAAAAACGCTGATGTTTAGAGATGGGGGTCGATGTTTGGAAAAGAAAATAATAATGATCCATGCCAGCGGATATCTATCTTGAAATCTTAATGTTTATACTTTATCATTGTTTTACCATTTCAACAAAGCCACTACATTTATGAGCACCATAACGCCCATCTTGGAAAGGTAAAACAATGGCATACTATGAACAATACCATTACAAGATGGCTGTGATGTAAACACAGCATTAGGTGAGAGTCTTGGAGTGGAATTGTGCATTCTATGTCATTGTTTTCAAAGATGGCTTCTGTGTTTCTTTGAACCATGGTGAAGTTCTTGTAATGGTAAATCAATAATAAAATATGCAAAACACCATTACAAGATATCTGCCCGCTTGAGAAGTAGTAACCACGCAGGATGCAGCAAGCATCAGCCAGGCAAGCAGGAGGCGTGGTGACAGGGCCTCAGAAAATAACTATTGGCCAAGTCAGGAAATATGTAAGAGAGGTAATAACAATAAAGGACTAGCCCTCCAGGCCTGAAACCGAAGTGCATTTCTTTTCATGTGGCTGTGCACATGTGCTCAGGCAAAACAACATCAATAGCAGTGCAAGTCAGCCCCTTAATAGAGTGGGCTGCCCTATTGCCCTATGATTGATGAAGAGGTTTGACCAAGACCCCATTTATATATGTGTATGTTTGTATTACCTTTAAAATAAAATGTTCAAGACACAGCTAAAGCTGTTTTTAAGTCCGGCCTAAAAATTGACACTAGCTTCTGTGTTATCCTGTGGCTACTTCCATATATCGCTTCTTTTAAGTGTGATATTTAGGATCATTGTAGATAATATAACTAACCCCATGATTTCCATTTCCTGACTTTCAATCTACTTTATGGACAGATTAAACGTTTGAAGATCTCTAGACCTGCAAATCTAGCACATTGCACTGTTGTGAATGGCCATATCGTCCCAGGCGAAAAGAAGTGGAAAATACAAGGCAATGTTCGATTGAAGTTAGCATGAGCCAGTGCTAGCAGGAGAAGAGTTTATAATTTCTGGTACTGTTTAGCATTCTGGTACTGTTTAGCACTGAATAAAGATACCCTATCCGTGCAAGTAAATTGTATTATTAATAATGGAATCCGGAGATTTGTGCCTCCCTCTTTAGCAGATGACACCAGTATTGTCAAACTTTGTGTTACAGTGTTTGTAGTCTGCTAGGGTGATGGTAAATATAACTGACTACAGAACTGCTGTTATTTAATTCCCGGTTAGAGTTGCAAAGTCATCCTGTGCCCTGGGCACCCCCCAACTTTTTGCAGACTGGTACTGGTGGTAACTTACTCTGACTGACCCTAGGCTCTGCCTAACCTTGCATCTGATCATTCCTTCCTTAATCCTAGCATCTGGCTGTAGGTGAACAGTTTAAAGTTGTAAATAACACTCAGCCCATTACTTAAAAAAAATCCCACTTAAACCTCACTAAAGCTGGTAGTTATAGACCTATGTCCCTGCTTCCAGGTGTCAGCAAGATTTTAAAGAAACTAGTCAATGGACATCAGACCACGTTTTTGGAGCCTCATAATTTGCTGCATCATACGCAGACCAGTGTCAGGCCTGGCTATATAACTAAAACTGCCATGCTACAAGCCACAGAAGATCTCAGGAAAACCATGGATCAAGGAGGAGCAGCTGCGCTTATTCTTCTTGATTTGAGAGCAGCCTTCAACACTGTGTTCTACCCCATCCTCTGGCTTAGATTGGAGGTGCCTGGAATAACGGGATAAACAACACTTGAATGACTATCCTCCTTCCTAGAAAACAGAGGTTTTCAGGTCAGGGAAGGCCCACATCTATCAGATGGCCAGCAGCTTAAGTGTGGTGTGTTTCAATGTATTTATTTATTTATTTAAGCAACTAGTAAAGCGCGCAAATACCCTTAGGTGTCTCAAAATTCTCCCTGAACTTTAGAGTTTTATATAGCGCAAACTAGACCCGAGACATCGGGTATCAGAACGCTTTACATGAGCATTTTTACATTATCTGCTCTTTTGGCTTTACAAAGGAGTCTTAAGATGACACCCAAATCGTCGTCTCTCTGACACCTAACATCAATTAACCTGCGGCAAACCGGTCCACTTGCTGGCAACAAGTTAATAACTGGTTGTCCTCCAGTCACCTTAAATGGCAACAAGACGGCGGTTATTGTGGTGGGGAATAACGCTTCTCTGTGGGACCAGCTTACTTGGCCTCCATGCCTGGGTGATCGCAAGTCCCCTACACCGGAGGTAAAGACGTTGGGAGATGGTCTGGATGCTGGTCTCACTATGGCCTCCCACGTAAAAAAGAAAGTGGCAGGGACATTGTTCGGCCTACTAAGAGCATTGAGGAAGACTCTGAAACGGCTCCTGGTGGAAACAAGAACTGTGGTACAGGGCCTTATACTCTTGTCACTTGACTACTGCTACTCCACCTGCTTGTGCAGTCCAGCCTATGTTGTAAAAACACTACAGATCATACAAAAAAATGCTGTGACTCGCATCTTACTGAACATTCCTAAATTTCACTCAGTGGCAAGTCTCCGCTGGCTCCCAGTTATGAGAAGCATAGAGTTTAAGGCCCTATGCATTGCACACAAGATCAAATATGCTCAGGGCCCACACATTTTAAACCAGCTAATTATCTTGCACAATACCTTGCAATACCTGAGGTCAAACAACGGCTCCCTCCTGGCTAACCCTAAGATTAGAAGAGCCAGAGGTAGAGGACAGTTCTTTACATACTTGGCATCCAAGCTCTGGAACACCCTCCAAGTACATCTGAGAGCAAAGCGCAATCTCATGAGTTTTAGTAAGCAATTGAATACACATCTGTTCAGTTGGTCACTAAATCACCTCGTTCTTTCTATGTCTGCTAGCGCTGGAAAGTCCATGTTTGGGTAGCCACGTGCCCTACAAATCAAGGTAACAGAACATAGACTTCAACTTTATTTCCTTCCTTCTTTACAAAGAAAATATTTTTGCAAACAGGAAATTCCTTTCCTCTATACCACCATGAAATATGGGTCTGTTTTAAATGTCTTTCACATTCAACAATTTCTAATATACATGACTTCCACCAAAATCACTAAATTTAGATGTTTAAATTGAATATGAAACGCCACTAACAAGGTTTTCAATTGGTACAAAGCTACTCCTTTTTAGGTGCTCTCAGCTTTCCAAGTTGGCACCACTGTACTTCTTCAAAGACACTGCCTGCGTGTCAACTTCTAATCCTAGTCTTGACACTGTGGAAATTACCTTATGCTGGTGAAATCCTGGAAGAATTTTTGTTGTAGGAATTGGAATTTTTGTAGACATATAAATCTTTGTGAACTGCTTGCACGAAGCCAGCTTTTTGGTCCACTGAGAAAGGCCTTATTGGGCAAACATCATGGTGAATCAGACCCGACACTCCTCATGGACCATCAGAGAGTGAAGCTTTTGCACTCAGTCGACCAGTTTATTGTTTGGGTCCTGTTAGGATTTGGTCCTCATCAACATTTTACACTGTCAAGAAGTGCTATCTCAGCACTAACTGTAGATTTAGATATTTTCTTATAAGCTCTTGGGTTTCGATTTTTAAAGCCTGACCTTTTTAATAGCTTTTATTTTAAAATTATTCTTCTGAACACGGATTATTTTATTTATTAGCTGTTTTGATTTGTAGTGCATTTAACTGTGCCACCCAATCATATCAGTAAAGACATTCCTTGAGCTCATTCTGCATCCAGAAGACAATAAGGAATTAGGGTGAGAAGCCATCAGTTCCTCGATGTGTATAAAAATCACTATCTCATTTAGACAAGAGTTCTGGATTGATACTTATCAACACCCTTTCTTGTCATCCCTATGACTGAGCACCAAAAAGAATCAGCATTGAAAAACAAGAAAATATTATTGTGTTTGGTAATGTCAATATGTGCTGAAATAATACAACCAGGAAAACCCCAACTCGTTTTAATCACAGCATGCCTTTAGTTGATATTTAGTTCCTGTGTTTGGATACAGTTTTGTTGAGCAAAAATGTGATGAGTATTTTGTTGACACTTTATCCTTACATTGATCAAATAAGGCTCTATGGTAAAGGCTATATCTTCCTAAAGGTTAGTAGTACATGGTACAAAATGTATCCAGGGTCTGAAAGTTAAATGCCACAAGTGGACTTCAAGGACTTTCATTATCCTTGAAGCACCACCATTAACTTCAGGTACACTGTTTGAAAAATAGCATATTGTAAATAAGTACAGAAGAGGAGATTTCCCACGTTTTAATTAGTTTATTTAATTTCATTTATAGGTTACACCATGCCCCAACGCCCTGATGACAATCCTGTGATTCACCGCAGGGATTAGAAACGCGTCAGCCTTTTTCAGTGTATCCGCCACATAGGGCAACTATTAATTCCCATGCTCCATAATAAGGATGTACAATTTACTATACATCCCGCAGGATTAAAGAGACATTTCCCATGTGGCCTAAGCTTCTCCACCAATAAACGCCTATTGAATGGCAAAATGGGGATCTTTCAATGATTGTGTTATGCTGGTGTATTTTATTTATTTATTTATTTTGAAAGTTTTATATAGCGCGGACAAGATCTTCGCAGATATCAGAGCGCTTTACAAAGAGTAGTACATGAGGGAGTATAGTCAGACAGACAAATCAATAGGTCAAAACAGTACAACTAGGTGGCTACAAAGCCAATCATGTGAGTAATAAAACAGCTAATACAAATAATCAAAGGGGTCAACATGTAGTAATAAAACAGCTAATACAAATAATCAAAGGGGTCAAACATGTAGTACAGGTCGATGCAGAGTATTAACAGTGTCTGAGATAAAAGCTCAAGTGTATTTTGCCATGAGGATAGCTTTTACTTCATTTTTGAAGTGTGTAGTGGAAGAGATGAGCCTGATTTCGGGCGGGAGTGAGTTCCAGATCCTAGGCGCCATTCCTGAGAAGGAGCGCTTATATGTTTTTTCCTTCCGGAATCTTCGAGGTTTCAGCAGAAGATTGTTTGTGCCTCTAGTGTTTCTAACTCCGCCAGAGATTGTCAGTTTCTGGGCGAGGTAGCCGGGTGAGTTTAGGTGTACCGCCTTATGTGTCATGCAGGCGATTTTCAGATGTATTCTGGCTTCAAAAGGCAGCCAGTTCAGGGATTTCAAGTCAGGGGTAATATGGGAGTGCTTTTTTGACCCAGTGATGAGTCTCGCTGCAGCGTTTAGAGAAGCTCTCAGGGGTGCGGTTGTAGTTAGTGGGAGTCCGCAGAGGGCGATGCTGCCATATTCAATTCGAGGGATGACTAGTGCTTGCACTGCGGTTTGGAAGTCTTTGGCTGGGAGGAAGGGTTTAAGTCTCCTCAGAGTACTGATCTGGAAGTTCGCTCCCTTTGTTGCCTTGCTGATATGTTGCTGCATGTTGAGATTGGTGTCAAGTGTTATGCCTAAAGATTTTGCTGAGTCCACGATGGTCGGTTGGACATTGAGTGCGGTTAGGTGTTTAAGCCAAGTTTGAGTGGTGGAGATCTTCGCTGGAGGTGAAATCAGAAGGAACTCTGTTTTCAGGGCATTGAGTTTGAGATGATTGTCGGCAAGCCAGGATTGGGTGCATCTGATCGTTGAGTTCGGGAGCAAGATGTCATTGGGGGACTGTAATTTGAGATAAAGTTGGGTGTCATCGGCGTACATGTGAAAGTGTACATTGGATGCTTGTAGCAAGGTGGTGAGAGGTTCCATGACTAGGTTGAACAGAGTTGGGGATAGAGAGGATCTTTGGGGGACGCCTAGCGTTACGGGTATTGGCGAGGACATCAGGTTGTTGCTCTTGAATTTCTGCGATCTGTTGTGGAGAAAGGAAGTGAACAACTTTAGAACGGTTCCAGATAGACCCATTCTAGCGTTTAGTAGATCTAGTAAGTTCTCATGTTTAACGGTGTCGAATGCTGAAGAGAGATCAAGGAGGATGAGGAGGCAGGTCTCGTTTTGGTCTAGCATTTGAAGTGCGTCGTCAATTATGTGGATCATAGCAGTTTCTGTACTGTGTCCTGCTCGGAAGCCTGACTGGTGAGGGTTAAGGAGATCAAATTGTTCAATGTGTTTAGTTAATTGTAGTTGCGCACATTTTTCCAGCAGTTTGGCGAGAGTGGGAATATTGGTGATGGGACGGTAATTGTTGAGATCGGAGGGGTCGGCTGTAGGTTTCTTTAGAAGAGGTGTGACCTGGCCAACTTTGAGGGAATCAGGAATGCTTCCTTGTTGGAGAGAACTGTTAATAATTTTAGTCCAGAGAGGGAGCAGCAAAGGGGTAAAGTCTTTTACTGCGTTAGCAGGAAGGGGGTCCGTAAGGTGATTGGATGGTTTCAGGGTGCTGAGCAGTTTGCCAATTTCTTCTTCCGAGTATGTGCCAAAGGTTGACCAAGTAGCATTGTTTTTTCGTTCAGTGGGTGCTAGGCACTGGGGTTTGGAGTAGAGGCTTGCATCAACGAGGAGATCGCTTTTTATGTTGTCAGTTTTTTGGATAAAAAAAGCAACGAAGTCTTCACAGGAGGGTGCCTCACGCCCAGTGTTGAGTTGTTGGGGTTGATCCTTGGATTGTGTTCTAATTAACTCAAACAGTTTTCTCGGGCGGTTTTTTGCTTGGTCGAGCTGGAGGCTGAAGAAGTCTGATTTTGAGCGTTTTATTTTCCTGAAATAGGCGTTTCTCTTTTTCTTCAGATCTTTTAGGTGCATTGCAGAGGGAGCTGATCTCCAGGTACGCTCTGCCAGACGCATGTCTCGTCTATCCTCATTGAGACTCCCGTCGTACCATGGATTGGAGATTTTAGTAGAAGCTCTTTTTAGCTGCATAGGTGCAGCCTCATTAATTATTGAGGTCATAGCGTTGAGATAATGGTCAGTCAGGGTTTGAACGTCCGTAGCGCCTGTCGGTGGGAGTAGGAGGTTGCAACTATTAGGGGGCAAACTTCCTGCTTTGAGTTTTTTCAAGTCTCTTTTCCAGACTTTGGGCTTGGAGAGTTGAGCCGGGTTAACTTTAACCTTTTCATTGATAAAGAATGTGACAATATGATGATCTGACCAGTCACAGGGTTGGATGGACTCGAGTTGGATAGAGTCCTCTTTGGAGATGATCAGGTCGAGGATAGAACCTTTCTCGTGGGTCGGGCTGTTGCATATTTGGGTGAGGTTAAGGGCATCGAGGAAGTTTTTAAGACTATTTACCACAGCGTCATTGCGATCGTTCCAATGGAGGTTGAAGTCACCAAGATATATTTGGGTGAGCTGCCTTCCGGAGTTGGTTGAGATCATTTCCATGATTTGTTGGGAAAAGGTGAGGTTGTCCCTGGGTGGGTGGTAAATGCTGTGAAGCGAGCATATCGGTTTGCCCTCACTAATAATGTCAAGGCAGATGTATTCCCAGGATGTTGGGGATGGTAGGGAGGTGGAATTGACTTTCTGAACAGAGAGGTTGTTCCTGTAGATGCACGCAATTCCACCACCTATTTTGCCTACTCTGTCGAGCCTGATAATGTGGTAGTTGGGGGGAACCAGAATGTCCATTATAGGTGTCGAAGATTCAGTTAGCCAGGTTTCCGTCAGGATGATTAGGTCAAGGTCCAGCGATAAGAGGAGATCAGCAATGGCGGCGGAGTGTTTTGTGGCCGATCTGCAGTTGAGGAGAGTGCATTTGAGACGGGATGTATTGAGGGTGGTAGATGGTTCTAGAGAGGGAGGGACTTTTCTAAGGTTATTGGGGATGGAGAATCTGCTGTTTCGTGTGGGGGGTCTAAGGGGGTTTGGGTGTATCGTGGGAATGTTGAGGTGTGGGGTGGTAGTGTGATTATGGGGGGCTGTGTCATTTTGGGGGGCTGGGTCATAGGAGCGGAGAAGGGTGAGTGTGTCGAGGTCAGAAGTTGAGTTGTGGGTGCGACAAGGGCGACTGTTGCGATTGCGATCTGGGGTTGAGGTCAGGTTGGGGGAAAGTTGAGTGAGAGAGTTAATCGGAAGGGTGGGGGACAAGTTGTGCGGGGAGGTATATTTGTGTGAGGGGTAGCAGGGGCAGTGAGGGGGACAAGGGCAGTTACTGCGCCTATGACCAGGGATTGACGCCCGTTGTAGGGCTTGCTGAGTGACGGAGTCAGCCGGAGGGGTAGGGGACAAGTTGGGTGGGGAGGTGGGGGTGGGTGAGGGGTGTAAGGGGTGTGTGGAGAGTAGTTCTTTGATGATGTGTATGTCTTCTTTGATCTGAGTGAGGGTGGCTATGATGTAGTCCATCGTGGGGTAGGTGTTGGAGGTGGGGGTGGCGGACAGAGGTGAGTGGCTGACCAGGGAATTTGTGTGCTGGTGGGAGAGTGGGCTGGTGTTCGAGTAGGTCTGCGTTGTGTTGGTGTACGGGATGGTGTTGGGGAGGTGAGAGGTTTTGGGCGGGAGGGGTGTGGCTGAAGTAGGAAGGAGGTTGGTGGTATGAGTGAGGGCATTGATGGTAGGCGGGGAGGACAAGGTGCAGGCTGGGAGAGTGTTAGTCGTGGTGAGGGTGCGGGAAGGGTCATGAGGGCTGAGAGTAGGAGGGCCAGTGATGGTCCTGTTGTGGGGAGGGGGGGTTAAATTAAGAGGAGAGGTGAGTTCTGCGTAGTTGGTTAGAGGGAAATGGGGACTGAGAATGGGGGGGATAAAGAGGGGGAATTGTCGAGGTGCGTGATGTTCTGGTGCTGGACTAGGTTAGGTGAGTTGTGGGTGGGAGCTGTGCTGTCAGGGGTGAGCAGAGTGTTAATGCCCGCTGTAGGTGTGAGAGGAGTGTTGATGGTATGTGTGGAGGTCCGAGGGTTGGTAGAAGGGGTGGGAGTGTGAGTGGTGTATGAGGGGGAGCGATCTCTGTCTGTGTTTGAGTCGTGTATTACATCTGTCTGGTGCTGATCTGGGGTAGAGGGGATGTGGGTGGGAGATGCGGGGTCAGGGGTGATAGGTGTGTCCCTGATTGAGGAGTATGTAGCTGTGAGGTCATGGTTGGTGCGGCTGGAGGAGATATGAGTGTTGGTCCGTGAATTGGAGAGGTGCTCTATGAAAGTGGGGAACAGATTGTCTATTAGTTCCAGGTTCCTGTCTGTGGATTGGGATAGGACAATCCCGTTATTGTAAATAGTGATGGTGGCTCTGCCTGGAAAGAATAGGGATGGTCTGATGGAGAGAGTTAGGCTGTGAGCGGATTTCCTGGTGGCGGAGACGGTGAGTAGGGTGAGGAACGCATTTCTCCATTGAGCTCTGCGTGAGGTGTGGAAGATGATATCAGTGTTCAGGGATCCATTGACCGGTGAGAAGTAGGTGTCAACAAAGGGGGTTTCAGGGTGTGACCTAAGGAAGTTGTGTTTAAAGCGTTTAGCGGCATTTTTGGTGGGTAGTTGATTTTATATGTGTGATTGCCGATAGGATCCATGTCGCAATGAAGGTTTAGTTGGGTAAGGGAGAATGCACTATAGTGGTACACATGTGCAGAAAAACAAATACCTACAATAGGTTACACAGTACAGAGTTACACAGTATAGAGTAGTACTAGTGATCCATCAACATAACCCAAGTGTAAGACTGTGCGAGGAAACAAAAAACATACAATATATGCATTATAGGTGTTCAAGCTACAGGTAGAAGTGACACTAGTGAGCAACCAGAAATGTATGGGGTAGCAATCGGTGCCTTACAGGAGAGAAGAGTGAGAATGGATGCAGGTTGCAGAACTGTGCAGAATAGTGTACAATGCAGAGGAAGCATGCGATATATGAGGTAGCAATCGGTGCATAACAGGAGAGAAAAATGGGGATGGGTGCAGGTTGCGAAAATGTGCAAAAATAGTGCAGAATACAGGTGTGAGTATACTACTGATCGAATATAAGAACAGAATACAGATGTAGCCAGTGGTGTGCATGAATCAAAAATCAAAGATGACATTAGTTAGCAACCAGGGTATTTGAGGTAGCATCCTGTGCATTACAAGAGTTCAATATACAGGTAGCAGAATAATACTGCAATAATAGGTATAGGTAGCAATCTGTGCAATACAAATGTTCAACATACAGGTATAAGCATAATACTGTAATAATTGGCAGACATTCTTTCATATATGCGGTAGCAATCTGTGCATTACAAATGTTCAAAATATAGGTAGAGATATAATACTGCAATAATAGGTATAGGTAGCAATCTGTGCAATACAAAATATATGAGGTTGAAATCAGCGCATACTAGGGAAAAAGTGAAATGGGTGCATCTTACAAAATATACACTATACAAATACTGAAGATATACTGGAGCCAATATAGGTGCAAACAGAAGGCTACGATAGGCAAGTATCACACTAGTGAGCAACCGGTAAGAAATGAGGTAGCGATCGGTGCACTACAGGTGAGGAAAAAGTGAAATAGGTGCAGGATACACGAAAAGTATAAAATACAAGTAGAGATGTAGTGATGCAATAAAAGTGCACGAGGTTATAGGGCGGGAAGCATAGCGAATAGAAAAGAGAAGTAAGGGATAGCTATAAGTGTGAGTTAATGAGGGTGACTAGTCTAAGATGGCCGCCGAAGTGGTGGACTAGTCTAAGATGGCCACCAAAATAGAGAGGCAGGAGTATAAGTCCTTTGTCTGTTGTTGCTGGATTTAGCGAGTTCAGTTTCCCTTTCTATTAATGGGCAGGTCGAGTTAGTCCATCTTCCATGTTGTTGCTGCCATGTTGCTGCTTGATGGGGAGGGGAGAGCCTTATCTCAGTTTAGGTGACCCCTGACCGAGTTGGTATGTATCCTCATGGCCATCTGGGGGGCAGTGGGGCGATTTATTGCTCATTTTATAGCCCTCGCCATTTCAGACAAAGGAGACTCTGCCACGTCGACGAAAATACCTCTGTTGGGCTGGAACCATCCCGAGACCAGTCCGGGCAGAGAAAGGGAAGAGCCGGCACAAAATGTCACGCAGAGTAAAAACTAGCACAAATGTTCCTCAGAGCAAAAATCAATGTGTACACACCTTTTAGCGTTTCTCCTGCAAAACCCCTGCCCAGGCTGCAACTCCGTTCCCGCCAACTCCCGGCGGCAGCAGGGGGGGGCGCGAGGAATGGCCGATGTCCCACCTGGCTGTGAAGCCTGATCCAGCCGTCCCGCCCGTCCGTGGCAAGCCTCTATGCTCCCAGAGCCTGTCCCCTCACCCGGCTCGAGCCTGCATCCGATGATGATGGGAGAGGGAGAGGGAGACCCCCGGGGATGAGCCCCAATCGTGCCCAGCGGAGCCAACCCCCTCGATGCCGGCAGGGTAGGGGGCGCGGCGGTGATAATCTTCTCGGCTGCTGCCGGGTCCGCCGTGAGCCCAGATCAGGGATCCGCTCCTACCGCTGCAGCCGATGCGCCGCTGGATGCGTGCCACGCTCTGGGCGCGACTCGCCACCCCAAGACAGCTCCGGTGGCGATCACAACATGAATTCCTATTACTCCCTTGCACACCCCAGCTCCAATTCATTCCATCCAGTTATACACCTGCCAGCGTGCCTCTGGCGCTCTCACCACCAGAGCCCGCAACCGCGATCCTCCACACCGGGAGAAACACGAAGTCTGAAAGTGTGCACGCTCACTCTGCGGAGCTTCCCACTGACCGGTGGTGACACAGCACTCACGGTGCGCACCAGACGTGGCCAGCGGTGCGGGATCCCAGCGGAACCCCCACAGGTCCGGTGCAGCCACGGGAGCCCTCCTCCGACTCGCGCCCCTCAGCCGACCGACGTCTCCAGGCGAACCAGGACTCCAGCTCCTTCGATTTCCAGCATCTGAGCAGCAGCCGTGTCCACAGTAGGCTCTCCCCACCGCCCAGGGCTCCGCCGTTGCTCCGGTGAGGGCAGCAGGGATCCAGCCGCCAGAGCTGCTGGGGTCCAGCCGTCAGTTCTGCAGGTACGTGTGTCTTTATTACAATCCAGTTACTTGTAGTTAATCCGGTTACTTGTTGTACATCCAGTTACTTGTTTTCCTCGACGACGATGGGTGCTATCCGGGATAATTCCATGAAAGGGATCCCAAGCACTAGGAGCTCCGGACTAGAGCTCCTAGCAGGCGGCCATCTTGGTCGGGAGTAATTTTGTGCACTTTGTCTAATTTCTTTTTTCGTAAAATTTTTGCATTGTGTTATTTGTATATTCACATGGTTGATGTATCCAAACCATACATATTGTATGTGAATTGTATTGCTTCTCAGGCATGAAATGAATGTCCACCACAAATATGTAATAAGAAAATAATATACCAGGAACATATGAACCTAATGGTCATTGTTTCTTCTCTGCATAAAATAAATAGCGGTGAAATACAAAACCAGGTACCTTCCTTTGTTGTACATTATTGAAATTTCGTGTGTACCTGGTTTGCTAAGGACGAACCTCACCCCCCCCCACGCCCACCCACCCCCATTGCATACACAAGTGGACTGCAGCACCAATTGTGCCATGCAATGCAGTGCCTGTGCCAGCATGACTTCAGGCCTACATTTGTAGCAGTGTAAACACTTCAGCTCAACCTGTCATTATAAACCTTTCTGACAGTAAAAACCTCCCTTTAAATTATATTAAGTCATCACTATGTAGGGTCTGTCGCCCATAAGGCATGGTGCATGGTATTTAAAAGTAAGACATGCAGACATTTAACTTTAGCATACCCTTACAGTGACTAGAACCCAAAATCTATTTTCACTGTGGCAGGCCTAACTGTGGAATTCAAGTTAATGGTGAAGTTGGATGTTGAATGAATTTTATGGAATAGTAACTTTTAGAAAGTTACCTATTTCCTGCCTGAAGTTCCTGGAGGCTAATTTGCATAGTCTCTCTAGCTTTTCCGAGCCATTAATTAGCCTTGAACAGGTGTGAAACGCCTCCCAAGAACTAACAATGGGCTGACCTGAATGGGCAGTGATGACTCCTCTGAACTCCACCAAATATGTTGGGTGGGGGCTGTGGGCATCCTTTTTGATACTACAGTGTCAAATCCTGCTTGAGTCTTCAATTCTGTTTGACAGGACTGCTGGGCTCACATGTAACCCTTCGGGTACCCTTCAATGAACAGAGAGAACAAAATATCAAGACAATTACTGTGAATCCACTGTATGGTTACTGAAGGGCTCTGCTTTTTGGCCTACCACACTTCTGTCTCTGTGTTTATTGTGGGCACAGTAGCTGCTCAAAATTAAGTGTTAGATATGGGTGGACACTAGGATTACCACAGTACATACCTTCCACACACACCCCAAACTTTAGAGCCCACGTCTTTGTGGCTGAGGACTTTTGCCATAGTGAAAATACACAAAGAGTGTCCCCAGGAAAGTATACCTCATTGGTTACAGTGTGCCCAGGAGTCATTCCCACCAGCTATCTGGTGCCAGGCACACATGCACCTCCTGAAATCCACTTCTCAAAACTTTATGTACCTGTGAAAGATCAGAAGAGAACTGGACCTGCTATCTGTGCCCTAAGACGAGCCCGAGAGGACTGGATTTGCTCTCTTCTTGTACCCAGGACAATGAAGAGGACTCCAAGAGTCATAATGCTGACCCGTTCAAGCTACAGGGATAAAACAAGCTGCAAGAGCCCTTTTCCTGTAAGTACCCAGCTGACAACTGGCATTTGAACCACATCCTTGTTTGGGAGAGGTGTGGCGCCGCGGCCAGGGCGACTGACGCTGGAATCTGGGGATCAGGGTTCGATCCCCGGCTCCGGCGGCAGGTTAGCCCAGCACCATGCGACTCTGGGCAATAGCTTGCTTAATCTTCCCGACGGCCCCCAGCGCCTAGAGACCCTAACGGGTGATTGTGCGCTATACAAATGTGGATTATTATTATTATTATTATTATCCTGCTTTCGGCCTCTGCCAGACACCATGTGAGTGTCTAAGTGTCTCCTCTGAGGTCCTGTGGGGCTTCAGAAGTATACTCTTGTGGCTGATTGAAACTGAAAGGACTAACTCAGATGGTAAAATCTTTGACCAGGATGAATCTGTTTGGTGAAACCAACCTGCGCGTCATCATGTTAAGCCTCAAATTAAGCAGAGGTCCTAGTCTGCCATGACCATTGACTATCATTGGCGCTGTGTGCTTTTTGTCGCGATTTCTACTCAAAACGTCCAAAATTCCTATTCATAGTTAACTGGAAAGGAATATTGTTCATTTTAGAGGTTTTTTTTATTGCATTGTCCGTCTCTAATTAGTTAGGATTTTTTATTTTTTCCATTTTGACTTTAATACTGTTTTGGTCCAGCATAAACACTTCATACATTGCCCTAAATTAAGTCTTTCTGCTTTTTGCCATTGCTACCAGGGGTTGAGACCAGGTTAATTTAGTGAATTTGAGGGTTCACCCTGACAAGAGTTGCATTTATTGACATAGTTAATCACCCACCCCAAATAGTAATCACATTTCTTACAATAATGACATGTATTATTATATTAAAACTTAGTTAATATGACAATTGAATGTTAGTCTGGAGACTAGATCAAATGTCACTCTTATCCACCCCTTAGAACTATAACATATTTATGGAGCATCATGGTATTTTTATCACTGATTAAACAGGAAAACCTCAGTCTAAAAGCAGAATAAAAACCCTAAGAGAAAATAAGGAGGCCATCTCAGAAAACAGTTTACCAGGCTTTCTCCTGATACCCGGGGATATATGAGCTATTGATGATCAAAAATCAGAACTCTGCAGAAAGACTTTGAGAATGTTTCTAAGGCATCCCTACAAATAGCCTAGCAATTTATACTTCTTCCTATTTCCCACACATACTCCCCCAACCAAGAACCAACAGCCAAACATAGCTGGTATTAAGATCATATGAGAGCCAGAGGTAATCCCATTCCCAAATTTGAAATATGTTGGATTTTTTTGCAGCACAATCTGACAGGATAGGGGCTCAATTCACAAAGATGTTTCAGAATTTCCAGGAGTATGTCTTAGCTACTCATGAGAAAATGGATCTGAAATCCTTTAGCACAGCTTTTGAGAAAGTGGTTTCCTTTTTAGCCTAAATTGAATGTCATAACATAATGTGGCGACTTCTAATAAAATCAGAAATATAAGGCATCCCGGTCTCCTCATGATGGATGGAATTAGAAATAGATTTCGGGATTGTCAAAAGCCAACATAAAAGCTCACTTTCTAAATTCCATATGGGTTCAGAATTAATGTGTGCTAAACCTCTGTCCCATAACTATACACTGTCAAACACTTTGTCCTCCAGATTTCCAATATGGGTCTAAGAGGTTTTCCTCCTATCTTGATGTAACCTCCTCAAAATATTAATCAGTAGTTTTTCCACCTCAGTGTTCTCCATAAACAGCCATAATTAAGACTGTGTCAGAGATGAATGCTGCTGTTAAGTCCATAGAACCCATGTGGATGGAGCCCTTCTTGGCCTTAATCAAAAGGAGGTTGAGACACTTGTCTATTGTTCCTAATTCAGGGCGAAAGCCATACTGGACTTCAGAGAGAATCCTTTTTCCTCTGCCCAACTCTCCAGCCTGCTAAGAAACATTCTACTGAAGACCTTTACAGTGGAGTCAAGCAGAGAAATTGGGTGATCATAAAAAGAGAAACTCCTTTCCCCTCTTTTATAAATCAGAACTATAATTGCTTCCGACCAGGATGACGGTAAAAGCCCAACAACAGTTGGACTTATCACATTTGTTATCAAAGGGGCCCAAAGTGAGTTATTACTTATAAAGAAATTGACTGGGACTGCATCTAGTCCTGGAGCTTTTCCTGATAAGGCTGTCACAAATGTCACTTCTATATCCTGCATCTGTATGGCGTGAGCAAATAACTCCGGCCCATCTGTATCAAAGGAGTGCGGTAGTGGATCCCCGCCTATCCCAATATAAATGAAGTTAAAAACATCTGCATAAAATATTTGGACCAGTTATCTGCAGGAATTATCAGATCAAAAGGGTCCAAATTAGAAAAAACTAAAATATGATGCATTCACCACATGCCAAAATGTACCAGTATCTTTAAGTTTACCCACCACCTCTAAATCAGCACAGGCCTTTTCTTTTTGTTCCTTTTTTCTGAGTTTCAGGGTTTGATTACAATTGGCTCTGGATCCTCAAAATTCAATGAGTGATCTTGGAGTCCCTTTAAGAGCCTTTAGGAGTTGTTTATGAGCCTTTAAACAGTTGTGATTGACCCAGCCTCCCCTAAATTTACCCCTACCTTGGGTCAGACGGATTAACACTGAATTTAAAAGACTCAATAATAAGCTGAAAGGTGCATATTTCATTGAGTGCTCCTTCAGGGTTTATATAGACCTCCAAAAGTCCTTGATTGTCTATACATAAAGTTTTTTCAAAATTAGTGGGTACATTTTCTCATATTTTAACCACACCCCTTGATTTTCTGAATATTTTAAGGCCTTCTTTTGATTAATGTTCATTTTAACACAGATATCAATTGTAAGTGGATTATGATCACGGTGGCATTTAGGTGTGACCATGAAATTAGATATCACAGGTGCTAAGGTGGACGAAAATAGAATGTAACCAATAGTGCTCCCTGAACCTCTAAGGTTAGACGATGTTCTGGGTATTCCCTGTGTTAAATATGTGAAGCAATTGTTGATGGATTTGGGCATCCCTGAACTATTTGAAAAGCCAGAAGACATTGGAGGGGATGTGAAATGTAAAATAATGGATACATTTTATAAGACCTATCCTAGAGAGCGGATGGTCAAAATGTTAGGCTCCCCAGTGGAGAAAGATTACTCGTGCCAAGTTTTACTAAAGGCAATTGAACTCTATTTATTAATCATCAGAAACTCTAGATTCTATTTAACCCAATTTAGGCTGAATATTTTGCTCGTTATTGTGTTTACTGTTGCTGGTTTATGGACAAAAACGCTGCTCTCTTGTCCTTGTGATAATATATCAGCACAAAGCACAGTACATGTTTTGTTATTTTGTACACTTTATATATCTCTTCATAAACGCTTTTTATTTCCAGTTTTTTAACAATATTAATATCCGCCCCATAAGAAGGCATTTTTTTCAATTCAGCAACTTTCATCCGAGTGCATATGTTCAGCAGTTACATTTTATACGGGTACCTTTGAAGAGCAAGGAAAGCTACATGAACCCACTAAGAGTAACCAATTGTGGCATCATTGCGAAAGTCTTCTACATAAATGATTGATTGTTTTTATTATAATGCTGTACCGTATTACTGACACTTTTGCTTTTATGGCTCAATCGTAACTGAATAAAGAATGATTAATTGGATCTGGAATCAGGAGCTGAGTAAGTGATATTCTTACAGATAAATTAGATAGATAAGAGGTAAAAGAAAAAGATCCACTGATATCAAATCTTACCAGCTACTAACACATCTGTTACAAAGTTCATAAAAATCTCTTTAGTAAAATATCCTGAAACAAAGGGATGTGTAGTTTCTGAATGTTAATATGGGTTACTTCTAACAAAGATTCTTCTTTGAAAGCAAACTACTTTAGCTGAAAAGAATAACCTTTAGTAAAGATGACCCTATCCTTCACCCTGTGCACAATTTATTACTGTCAAACAGCTACTTTAGAAAGCTAAATGTTTGACCTGTCAAGTATCATGTGTTCTGAAACATGTTTTTCAGAGAAATAAGTAGGCTGGTGTTCTACAGCATACGTATTTCCAAATAATGAGACAAAAACTTTGAAAATAGTTTGAGAAAGGATCTACCTAAATCATCTGAAGAAATTACAAACAAATGATATATTCTATCCTATGTTAAGCAAAGAGTAAAATGAAAAGAGTGTGGATGATGCAGTACAGTAAAAACAATACCACAAACACTCTGCTGTACAATCTGGAATAATATGTTAGCACAGACGAAATTTAAATATATGCAGAAGGCACATGAATGTGCTGGGCAGAGGACCTAACACATCATTGTATATTAGTTAATTTATCAAATAAATAAGATTAATATATAATGTCAACGTTTCAACTCAGACAGACCAATCAGCGAGTCATCATCGTAATGACAAAAAAGTCCAGGATCTGAGAAAAATTTAAGATATAATACAGAAACTGAAAAGTTACTGACACAAAAGTGTGTCCTAAGTGAACTCCAGATAAAACATACTTGAGAAAACCATAAAAGGTCCCTATGTTTGAATGCAAAAAAAAACCAAGGAGCCGCGAGTTAGGTAATGGGCTAATGCACCTAGTGGCATATGCAAAGTAAGAATTAAGTTGACTTACCAATTGTACAACAAGTGGTGAGCATGGAGAGAAATTAGAATGATTTTATTGTTAAAGGATGTTCGTACATGATATAAACTGCTTTAGGAAGGGCCTAAGATGATCATTACTGCAGGGAGAATAATAGCCAGCCCTTACATTGTGTAGGGTGAAGACTTACTCGGAAAACTAAATAGTACTAGGAGTAACTGGCTCACCAAAGTTGAGCCGAAGAGATTCGTGCAACTGTCACTGTTTAAATGATAAGAGAAGTACGAACATGTGCAACACAAGGACAAATTAACTGCATCGCCGCTAGCGGTTTTCCGGCTGTGTGCGGCGGTTTTAAAAAAGCCGCGTTACATGACGAGCTGAGCTCGTCATGAGCATGCGAGCGGCACAACTCATGACGAGCTCAGCTCGTCATGAGCGCAGAAGGGGTTAAAAATGATCAATAAGCAACGTAAGTGCGCAGTCAAAAAGGATAGAATGTTCGCATCCAAAACATTTAAATAAGTGGAGCATCAGAAAGCATTAAAAATAACTGATGTTAGTTGAATGAAGACATGCTAAATTTGGTCAAAATATTTGAAAACATTCATTAAAAAAATAATGAAAACGAGTTTAAGTGATAACATTGAAAGAAATACTATGTTTCGATTGTGTAAGAGGTTATGAGATCTTGAGGCGTGCTTTTTGTGATGTTTGACTTGCATACACTAGTTGATATGGGTGTGAAATGCGATACGTAACTGTTGCAAATGGGTTCTGCCCATTTAGTAAGACAGGATTTTCTCATTGCTGGAGTGTTACTGACAATAATATCATGGTAAATTGGACTGTGTGTGTTTACTGTCTGTCTCCACCTTTTAAGATGAGGCTGTTGAGACGTAACTAGGATAAGGGGCACTGGGCTGGTTATACGTAAAGATATATGCGTACGTGTGCACATGGGTGCAGACTGCACGTAAGAGACCACAGTCATGCACAGCCTAGTAGTTGAACACAGGTAGCATGCCTGTGGGCAGTTTTAAACTGCAATTTAAACTTATCAAAATACCCCTTTTGAAAGGCCTAAACCTTCCTTTTAAATATATAGGCCTTATTGCCCATAAAGGCTGGGTGCAGATATTTAGGACATGTTGAACATCTTTCTACAATGAAATATCCCCCAAAATGGTTTTCACTGTAGCATGGCTGGCTGTTGCCAGAGGGAATCATTGAGCTACATTGTTATATTTAATAAATGTTAAATTATTATTGGCAGCAGCTAGAAAATACTTCTTACAATCTTTTAAATTGTAATTTAAAGTCATCTTTAAAGGTGAGTTCGAATTGTAAATTATTTTTGGAATGACACTTTTAAAACATTGTCATTTTTCTACCTAAAGTTTCTGGGAGTTTTGATTTGCCTAGGCTGGTAATGGCTCTCCCTCCGGGAAATGGGATTGGAGACAGACAGTGCACAGAAGGGCCTGGGTGTAGACGGGACAGGGTCTTCCTGATAGGATGGCTGGGGAAGAGTTGAGCCATGCGCTGATTACATTTCAACTGGACTTTACCCAGCACACACAAAGGGACCTGATGCCAGCCTTTTGTGTCATTAGCCAGGCTGGAGCCAAACCCAGGGAGAGTACAGAACTGACTACAACCAGTTTTAGCATCAGACAAAAGATGTCCTCCACCTATAGGCTATAATGGACATACAAGTGGTATCCTCAGAACATGAAGCAGAGCAAGACCCTGGACCTGGACTACAACAGTGGCAACACAGCTTTCTATCTTTTTTTACTGTGTCCTTACGTTGCTTGTTCATTAGGTCTCGCCTATCGACGCAGCGCATGCGCTACTCGCCTTGGCGAGGTCTATTGTGGTTGGTTTTTCGTCAGAAGGGGGACAGGACGTGCACGCGTGCAGAGCACAGAAGTTGTGCACGCCTACGCACATCTCCTGTACGCGCTCTCAGCGTTTGGGCATAACGCGCGCATGACGCGCTTTCACTCTCATGGCGGCGGCTTGTACAGGAGTTGTGCATGGGGACGCCCATCTCCTGCCCCATGCTTTCACTCTCACGGCGACAGCTTGTTCACACTGGCGGCGCTTTTGCTTGATAAAGAGATATGTCGTATAAAACTTAAATTAGAGTTCATTATACACTGTGCGTGATGCCATGCATTCAGTGAATAATACAGAATTAAGTTTCTTGATTATCAGAGGTCAGCACGCTATGCATGCGTCATGACTTTTTTTTGCCAATGCAGCACAGCATCACCTAAATGCAGTCTGCTTGTCATTAATAGTTACTGGTAAGTAACGGGGATATTTTAGCATTAACACACAACTAAACACACCATGCCTCCTTTCTACCCTGTTGTCACTACTCTGGTACCTGAGTGCCAGACAAGGGGGATGTACGTTTTAAGCCTCGTAAAATGCAGATTCACACAGAGGCTGCACTTATACTAGGTAGGTAAGTAAAGTTCCAAGGGGTACGTTCCGCTTATATTTCACAAACCAATCCCTTGTTGATAGAAGCAATTGTTTCTGGTAATGAACGAGAAACACAACTACCGACCAAACGAGGATAACGTCTTCTTTTAAGCGTCATACTACACTATTTTCTTTACAATCAGTCTGGGACAATACTGTTGGACATTACGTTTATTTTACGTAGATAATGCATGTCAATCTCTAAGCATATTTTTGTAATATCAGTTAGTTCGTCTAAATTTACGATCGAATTTTTGACAAAGAGACGCAAGAAGGTAAGAAGAATAGTAGAGTCCCTCGCCGCCCCACTTGCACCTTGTTACTTCTCGCTCTTTTTTTTTTAAACATCGTTTCTCTGCCACATATGGTGAGCATTGCAGTATGTTGCACCAATGGTTATCTGGCACATTTAGGATCTTATATAGCTGACAACCCCTCTGTGTTAAAGGTAACAAGGACTCTACACATGCAGAGGAATGCTTCTCAAAAGATAGAGTGTGATGTGTTCTGCATTACACTGGGCTTCTTGGCGATTTCGAAGTTAGTTGCACATTTTTTAGAAATTTTGAATAACAGAATAACAGATACATGTTAAGGGTGTCAGATACACTTGTTTCTCCCAGAGCTTTTTCACTTTTTTTCGCTCCCGGTGCCGCGCTCTCCCGGACACTGACCACATATGACCACTCTGTCTCCCATTGGCTTTAGCAGAAAGTAGTGCAGGCGTATTGCACTTTTAGTGTTTAACAGTGATGAGTGTGTTGCATAATGTTGCCTGAGGTTTTAGGAGTTTGGTGCTTTGAGAGGTGTCTCTGCAAGTCCTCAGGGGCATATATATGCTCTTCTTGTGAGCGAGCTGTCCTACCTGAATGCATTTCTTAAGCGGGCCCTGGAAACATCCACCTATGTTTTTTTTTTCTTATTTGCAGAGATCAGTACCTGTTCATGATGGAAGATCATGATTGGGAATTTCATGAACTACTGCGTATTGAACAAGCATTTGCAATGCAATAGCTCTCGCATTTACTATAGTTTAAGCTATTGGCATTGTAGATAACAATGTCTTTTATTTAGGTTTCAAAAACCAAAACATAAATAAAAGGCATTGTCACTTACAATGCCAATAGCTCAAACTTGCGTAAATGCGAGACCTATTGCATTGCAAATGCTTGCTTTTAAGTTGGTAGTGTGTGTCACATGTTCATACTTCTTTTGCCAGTTAAACAGTGACCATGGCATGAACCTCTTTGGCTCAACTTTGATGGAAGGACAAGCCTCCTGATGCCCAATTGGACTCTTCCTACAGCTGACCCCTGGACTAGAGGGTGTTTCCAGGGTCAGTGATGCTGCCACCCACTTATACACCCTGATGACCAGTTGAGGGAAGACCTGGACTTCTGTGCCCCAGCAGGAGGAAGGGAGCATCAGGAGCCAGACATAGGAGAAAGCTGGCTTTTTTCTATGATTACCCTTGACAAAGCCAATTGGCTTGCCTTATATAGTGATGTGGTGACTCTTGACAAAGTCTATAGGCTTGCCTTATATTATTGTGAGGACCCCTTGACAAAGCCAATAAGCCTGCATTATTTAAAGGGAACTCCCCCCCCCCCTTCACTATGAGGTTCAATCTGGTATAGGTGGGGGTGCTGTGATTATGGGGGTCATGTCTCATTAGGAGTTAAATGTGATTACAGTATGTCACCAAAGGTATTTCAATCTGCCTGATGTATATAGTTGTAAACTAATGCATAGTTTTTAGTAGTGTACATGTAATTAATTTACTTTACCTTTTTCAAAGAAAAAACACTGACTGAACAATCATTTATTGAATGTTATTATTGTGTGTCAACAAATGGTGATTACTAGCCCACACCATCGCCGAGTTGGCCTTAGACTGCTCTGCTTCGCTACCCTAAGAGAGTCAAGTGCTACAATGGGGCACTTGGTTACCAGAATGGAGACAACTGTGGACCTATTACTTGCAAAGGCCTCACATCTTGCACAACTACTAACCCAATTTCTTACAATAACATTGTTGGTGTTATAGTTAGAGAGAAATTTCAAACAGATACAGCTTAAATCCATGATTTCCTTGTTTGGTGTTAACCGTGAGGTTACAGACTACACAGTTAACACATTTATAGTGCACTAACAGAGGTGGAAGTCCCCAAGAGATTTCCAAGTGCCTTTTTTGTTGTTGTTGCAGTTTTATATAGCACCAACTCAACTTGAAGGTATTGGAGTGCTTTACATGAGCACCAGTTATATTACAGAACGACACATTCATTTTTGGTAGGCACGGGGAGATTACGAGAGTTGCCCAGAATCACAGAATATTGAGCAGACGCTGAGATTCGAAGCTGGTTTCCCAGCTACAAAGTAGGCAGCTCAGGCCGTTACACCACATACACATTTCTGTGTTTTCTTATGAGGAATGCTCCCATTGACCATCTATGTATCACAGACCTGAGGAATAGAAGACCATCAAACAAAAGGATGGTTTCAGAAGCTGAAACCAGAGTTCATCCCTGATTACTCTAGAATACCCATAAAATGGATCTTTCACATGATTAAGACAGAATGACTGCAAATGGCGGTAGTGCGTTTCTTAAGCCTTCACACGTGCAGCTAGTCCCCGTGTAGTTAGACGGTGCCTCTCTGCTGCAGCCATCAACATACATCGTTTTCTTGGAAGAATAATAAATCAATGATCTCCCTGCTGATTGGGTGCTTGTGTTAGCAGATGTTTAAGGGAATGTGATGATGGGTAATTACTGAAAACCTTGCTTGAACAGGATGACAGGCGAGGTGTGAGGAAGATGAGCTAGCCAAATCTAACAGAAGAAAATGAAACAAAGTCATAATTAAATATACTGCAAGTACATAAATAGCTGTGGAGAGAGCCTGGGTACTAAATGAATCTACAAAAAGAAGAAAACGTTGTAAAACACGGGAGAGAAGAAAGGTAAAGGCACGTTTGGCAGTGTACTGCAGCTTCAAGGAAACGTTAGAGTTTTAGAACCAGTACTGATTAAGGATAAGCAGACGCAGACTGACCGACACTTGGGCAACACGGCAGAGTTAAGCTATACCAAAAGGAAAAGTCCAAACCACACCCTGGATAACTTGACCTGCGTGTTTTGGAAAACAGATCTTTTGGAAGATACTAATTACAGTAAAATGAATCGGCAACAATTACCTTGGACACCTAATTACAACCTGTATCTTAATATGAGGCCATAACAGAATTCAAAACATAATGTGAATCCTAATGCGAATAGTGTTTTTCGCTCATATATAGTAAGGTATGGCTACATAAATATCATAAAAGTGACCTCTCCTCACCGCCATATCACGTTGCCAGGCGAAACTACCAGATGGATTAAAGCTTCAGGCCAGAGGCCTTATCCCAGCATAGGACTTTAGACTGTAAACTGTTTGCATTCTATTGGCCTTAATTGGAGTACGTCTCAGCATTGCAACCAGTGGGTTGCACCCACAAAGAGAAAGGATTTATCATATTTTTGTCAAGAAGCACGTGAGAGCTGCAGTAGTAATGAAGGAGTCGGCGGAGCTAAAAATCAGTGTGCAGAAGAGACAAAACTTTGAAGGTTCATGAAAAGCAGATGGGCTCGCAATTAGAGTATCTGCAAGAATTAAGGGAAGTTAGTGGGAGAAACTTTGCACAGCCCTACTAAATAATGCAAGCGTTCTTTCCTCCAAACTTTCTGCAAAGTCAAAGGAGGGTCCTCCACTAGGGCGTCGGAGCGTCGCCCTACTGCTTTCACGCAGTGCGAGAAGCAGAAACATACAATGGTAATAACTTTCTGTTATTACCATTTGATGTTTGGTTGCAGTCGGGGGGCAGGCGGGGCTGTCCTGCTAACAGCCAGGGCAGGGGAGAAGTGGTGTGCCCCTCATGAAGGCGCAATGACTGTTTGGTCAACATTCTGGAGCCGCCCAAACTAGGCATGCGCACTCTGCCCTTTCTCTGGAGAACATGGCCTCCCGTAAGCCCCTCGCTGGGCAGCGTCCCCATCAATCACAATTCTGCAGCATTGTGATTGGCTTAGGGGAGGCTGCCTGCTTCCTGTTCTGATTACAGCAGAGGAATTTTCCAGGGCATTGGTGGGACTTAAATCCGGTAATGCTCCCGGACCTAACGGGTTCCTATGCAAATTTTTTAAGGCATACATGCCCCAACTGAGTGTGCACATGCTTGGGGTGATGCAATTGGCCTCGAATGCCGCAATACTTCTGCCAGATTGGCACCATGCAGAGATTATGGTGTTCCATAAGCCTTGTTGCCTGCCAGAAGACCAATCGTCATACCAACCTAGCTCACTACTTAATGTAGAGGACAAGCTGTTAGCCAAGGGCCTGGCCAATTGGCTCCTCGTTATATCCCTGAATTGATTCACATCGTTCAGGCTGGCTTTATACCACACAGGACCACACGCCACAATATTAGGTGAGTCTATAATGCCATAACATGTGCCCATTCCTTTAGAAGACCTGCGGCTACATGATTGACGACATCAACAAGGCCTTTGACTCACTTGGCTGGGATTAATTATCCGCCCTCCTTCAGCACCTTAACTTGGGCCCTCGATTCTTGTTGTATATCCATCTTCTGTACACAGACCTACCTGCACCAGTTTTCTGGTGGCAGTGGAGGTATCAGCACCCTTATCAATCCATCGAGGCACGCAACAGGGCTGCCCCTTGTCTCCCCTGTTATTTGCCCTAGCTATGGAGGCACTTGCAGTCTGGTTCTGATGGACCCATTGGTGAGAGGATTAGAATGGTCAGCAGAGATCTCCCACAAGATTGCGCTCTACGCAGCTGATGCGCTCTTTTTCTTTACGGACCCGGCATTTTACGGCACATAGATTTTATACATTATGAAGATAGTCTGCAAATCCTCTGGGTTATATATGAGCCCAGGAAAGTCGGTGGTCTTTTTGAAGGGAACAGCCGCCAGTAGCTGGGCTTGGGCTTGGGCTTCGGAGACGATGCAGGCATCCAAAGGCTTTCAATATTTTGGGGTTTTCATCTCTCCTAATCTGACTATCTGGTGGTCCCATTATATAGGCCTGCTTCTGCCGTGCCTTCGTGAGGAGGTTAAAATATGGTGTCACTGCCACTGTCGTTGCTGGGCTGTTCGGGCATCTTCAAAATGGACTCCTTAGCGCGACTTTTATATCGGCTCCAAAATGTCCCCTTTGATAGTCCCCCCCTCTTGGTTCCGCCAAATAAATGTCATTCTCATTCAGTTTTTGTGGAATGGAGGAGCCGTACAAGTGGCCATGCGCACCTGTTACCAGTCCACCTACTGTGGAGGCATCACGGCTGCGGATGTGCAATCTTTATTATAACGCCTCTCACCTGCTCATCATAAATGATTGGTGGTATTTCAGCCATGCTGATCCAGAGTATGCAGTGGAGCGGGGGGCCCTTGGTGATAATACTCCTGGACTTCCTGTGTAGTGATAGGCGACTGGATAGCCTTCCCCCTCGACACAGGTCATCCTTCGCATATGGCATCGGACTAGTAGACAATGGAATGGTGGGGGAGACTAACGAGCCAGATGCCACTTTGGCGGGGCACTTTCCTCCACCAGGTGGCTGAGCTGCCTTGGTTCTGGGGATGGGATGTTATAGGAATAGCTTTGCTAGGAGTTTTGCTGTACGGGATGGTTCTGAAATCCTTTCAGTACAAACAAAATATCTGCTACAACGCTGTCAGTTCTTTAGGTATCTGCAGCTCCATCATGCCATTTCCTCATACAGCCAGGATCTTACGGAAGTGCCTGAGTTCAGCCCACTAGAGGACAGGCTGTTAATGGATGATCTCGGCTCACATAAAATCACACAGATATGCCAAACCTTGGTCATGCACAGCTCCACCACACTAGCGGCCCTCCGGGCAAAATGGCAAGGTGACATTGAGGACCTAGATGAGGATGATTGGGCGGAGGCCCTGGCAGCGCCTGTTGGAGCCACTGTCTTGTCTCATCTACATTTAATCCAATTCAAAAACCTACACTGGGCATATTATACACAACAACGCTTGTTGCTTATGGCGATATTGCTGATGCCCGATGCTTGTGCTGTGGCTCAGAGGATGGTACATTTCTGCATACCGTTAGGAGTTGTGCAGCTTTACAGAATTTCTGGCAGGATGTACTGTCTTGCCTGGCACGGGTTCTTTCCTGGGAGATTCCTGTAGATCCCAAATTGGTTTTCTCCATAGTACTTCGTTGATCCGGGTGAACAGGTACAAGCAACATTTACTGTTCGTGGGCCTTACCTTGGCTAAGTGCGACAACACCCAGAATTGGAAGGCAGCCACACTGCTGCTAATCAGGGATTGGAAGAAAGCGCAGGATTATTGTATGGTTGCAGGGGCTGGGTATTCCATGCATGTGGATGCCCCAAGAGCATGCACAGATATGGCAGGGGTGGGCGGAATATAGAGGTATTTTGCTGGCACCTGAGCAGCCAGTCCAGACACAGTTAGACAGTGAAATATAGACATATGGCACAGAACCGCGAGGATGCACAGTATTTTTTTCCAGTGTATATGCTATTGCTCAGTGGGACATGGGGCGGGATGGGTTGTGACTGTGCCTTGTTTGTGGGAGTTATTTTTGTACATATTTTCGGTGATATCGAGACTTCGGATGTTCTTGATGCTATCTTCATGTGTGGGCCAACATGGCCTTGATGTACCGATTGAAAACAATAAAAATTGTTGTGAAAAAAATATGTCAAATGGCCTTTTTCAAGTTTCAATTGTGTTTCAATAAAGATCAATTGGTAAAAGTATCCATTGCCAGGTTGCATTGCCACACAGTGTTTGAACAGTGTCTACTCCAGGTCAATTCTTAGCTCTGTGCAGGATGTAAAAATATGGCCCAACCCAAAGAACGTGGGTATATGCACTTGCATTAAAAAAAACATATATACACACACACACTAATAGGTCATTTCAGCAGGGCGAATGTGAATAGGGCTTTGAAAGATATTACTCACGACGCATACTGGTCAGGTCTTATATTTTCTGTTGCTAGCCAGTGTTATTTAAAAGAAGAAATTAAAGCCAGGAATGCATGATGTAAGGTTTAACTGTGGGACCAGTCTTTTCTCTTACAACCCTCAACCTAATGCATGAGAACAGTGAAAAATAATGCAGAGCCCTGGTCATATATGCTTGTTCCTAAAAGAAATCCTCAATGCCTGCAGCATTAGGGTTTTGTGTGATGTGCACGCATCTTGTATCCAGGTCTTCAATAGAACAGTTATATATAGAACACAGTGAAGTGTGAGAGAAATAACAGAGTTGCAAGCCAGGCCATTTTGGTTTGGGTAGGTCTAGGACAGGGTCAGCTATATGCTATACATGCCTTTGAGGCCGTGACAGACCAGGCATACATGTGAAAGGCATGAAATCTAGGAGGAGAGCCAGCCATATGTTAGGTTCTTCTGGATGAGGCAGTGTCAATCATATAACTTGAAGGTGCCTCAAAGAAGCTGTTAATGGTGGGGCATGTCTGATATAGCAATAGGTTGGTGTCTCTAAAAGGCGACAAGGACAATGCTCCAGTCATTGGTCATGCTAGTGTCTCAATAGATGCCGTTGGGTCTTCTGCACACATGGGTTACAGATGGGTCAATGTAGCAACAGTGTATGTGCATACACATACACGCATACGCAGTACATACATACATAACTCATTAACACGTTTAGCAGCTATATTATAAAACTCTACTGTAATGCGTGGAAGGGTGAAAGAATGAGTAAGAACTACTAGAATTAGAATCTGTGAAAAGTGTGATAGTGCACAAGCATGTTTAAAAACAATTGACCCTTGCTTTGTAATAATACCCGTAGAGATACAGAACATTCACACGCCCTTATTAGTTTAGAAACTAGAATTTCAATGGTCTAAATCTGAAGGTAGGCTAGAGATCTCTGCGTTGCAGTTATGGAACGCTAAGAATGTACTGCACGCTTGACTAAAGGATATTACTAAAATGTGAATGTCCTAGAAAATGAGTCCTAATACTGATGCAATGTGGCAAATCCAATCTACCCACACACACAAAGAAATCTGAAAACCTCATTCATGCATGATAACATTGGCCCCCGTGCAATCGTTTCACTCCAGTGAGAAGACTGGTGCGTTCCTTTAGGCAAATACTAGAATGGCTGACTTTTTAAAATCAGTTAATTACTGTCTACAACAAATAGTGCGATTTAGTGGTGTGTTTTTCCCTAATCTCTAGACTATCATATATGTACTGAAAACCATATAATTCAATCCAAAGAGCTCCCTCGAGCTCTGTTCTCTCGTGCCCTTGCCCGTTCTAGACCGAAACTATTTTAATTAAATAAGTGAGTCTACCGGGTGTTAAAGCTGATTATTCAAGAGCACATGAAAAGAATTAATAGAATGCATGTTTACAGGGCTTTATGACAACCTGAACTTTGTGCATCTTAGAAAAACAATGTAAGTGCTGAATGAGAAATATTGGATTCATCACTTTGTTGTTAATTTAAGCTGATTGGGGCAGCAAAGGTGGTGGGTAATTTCCAACCCTCTCCTTTTTTCTTTTCTTTACCTTACTGACTTGCCTTCCAAAGGCAACAAAAGTAAGCAAAGTAACCGAAAATATTGATACAGGGCCCAAACGTTTGCCGTGGGGTGAACAAAGCCCATCAAGGGGGGATCATGAAAAGGATACAGTGCACACTAGAGACCCAATCCTAGGGGAAGACACCCTTGAGTCAAGAAAAAAACTCCCAAGTGTGACCTACTCAGACGGATAAATACAACATAATGAATAGAAGGCATGCCTAAAAAGATCAGTTTTGCTGATAAACTCTTGTTTAACACCTACCACATGCCCAGCAATTCCCCACCCCATTTTTAAACCCCGAAACTATATTGCACGCATGAAAAATTGCACGCTCCTCACTACACTCCCAGTTAGATTAATTTATTTGTGTTGCATTCTTTTTCCATTATTTTTTTCAATCTTCATTTTATCTAGTTGTTCACACAAGCCGTAGGCAGAACGCTAAACAAGCGTAACTGAAAACAATAGCATACTTAGCCTATTTACTGTTGAGGATGTTTCAGGTCGTGCTGGCATTAAGAGAAACCATTGAGACCAAGTCCTGGGCACACGTTCAAGGTGATGATTCAGAGTGTCAATGCACAAACTGTAGTACTTAATGTGAAAAGAATTGCAAAGGTCGACAACAGTAGATTCTTATAGTAGGTAATGTTTATACAAGTTTTGGAGTATGTCAAATGAGAACTCCAGGCGACACGTGTTTTGTCACCTGGGTGGTAACCCGTGACTCTTCAGGGCTGACTGTAGCAATAGTGTACGTGCGAAAATACGAAAATAGTGATATCACGTTGGTTTTGATTATGATCCACCATAAATTGGACAGGTAATTGCTGTAACTACAGTGTTAACCGCATGCGTGCTAGCGGTTTTCCCGCTGCGATTTTGAAAATCGCGCGTTACATGACGAGCTCAGCTCGTCATCCGCGTAGCGCACGTTACGCTCATGACGAGCTGAGCTCGTCATGAGCGTTGAAGAGGTTAAGAGGATCACCTAGTCCAATCTCGTCTCTTGCTGTAGTCAGATTTTATTTATGTGATGTTGGCAAGTGTGCTTTTGGCACAGTTAAACCAATCATAATTAATACATACTTTTTCAACCTCCATATTAAACACTTTGCTGGGTTCTGAAATGCACCAAAACAGTGTATTTCTGTGTTTGAAATACTTCATCTTCCCCAGCAGAGTGCTCATACTGCAATTTCTTATATTCTTTTCAAAGGTTTCAAAGTGCCATCAAGCTCGTTGGGACGTCAAAGATGTGGCATAGTAAGTAGAACAGACCCTTTCCCTCAGCTACCATTTGTTCTTTATAAATAGCTCATGCAACAGTCTCTTCTCTTATTTCAGCACAGACAGGACAACTGAGAACAAGCATTTGCAATGCAATAGGTCTCGCAATTGTGAGATTTTGAGCTATTGGCATTGTAAATTACAATGCCTTTTATTTGTGTTAGAAAAACCTGCAATAATAAAAGGCATTGTCATTTACTATACCAACGTTGAAAGTTTCTAAAATGCGAGACCTATTGCATTGCAAATGCTTTTTTTTGGTAGACACAGGGAGATTAAGTGATTTGCCCAGAGTCACAGGATGTTGAGCCGACACGAAGCCTCGAACCTGGCTCCTCAACTCCCAAGTCGGCAACTGTGGCCGTTAGGTTATATCCTTTTTTAAAATATCCCTATGTGGAAAGGAGACGGCCCTTACCTCGGCAGGGCGGCATGTCGTTCCCACATCCATAGGGCGCAAACCCAGCCATGGCGCTTCCCGGTCATCCCGGACTCCTCCCCTCTCTCTCCCTCTGCAGGAACCCGTGACGGAGTGCGCAGGACCGGAAGCAGTTCCCCTTGACCCCGGAAGTTCACCGCAGGAAGACAGAAAAGACGGCGACCAGAAGGAGAAGACGTTCCGAGCAGCAGACCCGTGGCAGGAGGACCCGAGACCGAGAGCGGAGGAAAGGAGAAAACCCGTGGAGAGGACGAGGAGGACAACGTCTGGTCCGAAGACTGGTGGAGTCCTCAGGAGGTGGCTGGAGAGCGGCCGTGACTCACAGGAGAGTTACGGCGGGCCACGTGAGTACAGCGTCTCCGTGTCCCCTCTGTTTATAGTGTAAATAGCGTTCTAGTTAATCACCTGTAAATTCACCGCCTCACTGTATATATATATATATAAAAGCACCCCTTTCGTGTACAAAAACCCCCTCTTCGCCCGTCCTCACAGGATCACCCTTTTTCCTTCCCCTTATCTGATTCTCTCCCTCACGACCCTCCCCTCCGTCCTGCCCTCACTATTTGTCTTCTGGTCATATCACATCCCTGGTGTCGGTGGCGGAGCTCTGACCGTCCCAAGCTCCAGGACTAACGGCCCTGTTCTCTCTCTCTCTCTTACATACCTCCGAGGGACACCAGGACAGAACAGGACCAGAGCACCCGCATCCTACCGGAACTCCTTCCGACGACCTCACTCCCTGAAGACTGCTACCCAAGATTCCGACCTTTCCTCCGGGCACATCGTACCCTGTCTTAACCCAAACAACAAATACTGTGAATAATTGCACACTTCATCCGGCCTCCTCGCCTGTTATTCCGGTCCGCCCGAACCCCTTCCCCACACCCTAGTACTGATGGTGCAGTGCACTATGAAAAAATGGCTCTTGAGAAATAAATATATGAAGTGCAATAAGATGTGCTGAAGGCTGATTGGCACACAACAGAACATGCTGCAGTGGCGACTAATTATTAAGTATGCAGAATCTGAACCTGTCCCATACCTCATAAAACTTGAAAGGAAGAGTGGGCGGAAGGATTTGGCTACGAACAGAGATGCCAACTTCTGAACTGACGCCCAACCCATGGTGAAATCTTTTACCCACAATCTATATATGAATGGTGAAAAAAATGGGAAACATTTCAATTCCAGTCAACACACACCTCTGGAAATTATTTCAAATTCCATTTTTAAATGCATGTCACTTTTGAAATGTTCTCATGAGGTAGCGCCCCCAAAATAAACAAAAATAAAAAGCCGTAAACAAACATGCAAAGCGAGAACTGTGAGGTGCAATTTTGGGCAAAAGGCATATTCGCCTTACTTATGTAACATTTGAATGTGCTTAATGCTACTTACATAGTGCAGGCGGATTTGTGCCCTGGCGGAGCAGGGAAAACCCCGGGGCGGAGGGAGGTGGTCGGCCAGAGCATAAAATGCAGCGGAGGAGGAATGAGTACTGAAGAGGCGTTGCCGCCTCATTAAGGGGAAGGTTGTGTGTGTGCTAAGTGGGGGGAGGACTTTTAAGGGGAAGCGGGAGGGGTAAAGCAAACAGTGCTTTAAGGAGCATGGGGAAAGGTGGCGTCTTAGTCGGGGGGAATGCCTCGGAGATCTGCTGAGAGCCCTCGATGGCATTTACAATGTCAAATATCGTTTTGGGGCACACCAGTAGGTGAGGGGGGGGGAAGCACTGACACAGACAACCAGATTGTGTGACAAAGGCCGCTTTATTGGAATCAGGTGCACCTACAATACAATCCTCCTTGGCCTGTGCCGAACAAAACTACTGCTCACTAATTAATAACTGCCTGACAGCCCCCCACCCCCACCCCTAAAGTTAAACCCCAAAATTGCAACTGCAATACAACACATCCGCTGAGCCACCTACCCCTCTATGAATTCCACAGTGACCTCCATGACCTCACCCCCGTCTACCATGCAGTCCCAGGCCTCCAGCAAACCACCCTCTCTCCTTAGAAAAGCGCCCCCAGCAACCGCGCCTGTTCCAGCGACAACACAATTTTCCCTAATCAGTGCACCATCAACCAACAAAACCCCTCAAGACCAGGACCAACCCCCCACTACCCCAGAAACCAAGGAAAATACTTACAAAGGGAGGGAGGGCGGGACACAAAAATTCCTAAGACCCCCTGGCTGCTGTGTCACTGCCACGAGAACGTGTGCATTGACGTAAAATGGCCGGTTAAGTACAGCAACTAGCCCAACCAGCCCAACCAGCCCAAACCCAGCCCAAAACACCGCCTACGGATAGCCCAGAGGGACAAGCTTCTTCCTTCCCCCCCCCTCCCCTGGTGCCCCAAACCTTCCCGCGGGGGAGAGCCTCCCGCTGGTAGGCCACCCCCCCAAATCCCCATTGGGGCACACCAGTAGGTGAGGGGGGGGGAAGCACTGACACAGACAACCAGATTGTGTGACAAAGGCCGCTTTATTGGAATCAGGTGCACCTACAATACAATCCCCCTTGGCCTGTGCCGAACAAAACTACTGCTCACTAATTAATAACTGCCTGACAGCCCCCCACCCCCACCCCTAAAGTTAAACCCCAACATTGCAACTGCAATACAACACATCCGCTCAGCCACCTACCCCTCTATGAATTCCACAGTGACCTCCATGACCTCACCCCCGTCTACCATGCAGTCCTAGGCCTCCAGCAAACCACCCTCTCTCCTTAGGAAAGCGCCACTCGAAAGACGCTTACGCCTTTCGACCCCCCCTAGGACTCCTGCCTCCTAGGATATCTGCTTTAATTTACAACAAGGGGTGGTGATGGACAGAGTCTCTGAATTAAGCAGAGTACTCTCACCCAGTCAAGAGATCAGGGCTAGATCCAACACCGTTTTTTAGCTCATTGCACCATCCCAGTTTCAGAACCTGGCTGTATGCAAATTAGTCTGTCCCTGGGCCAGTGCATCATGGGAACAGGGCAGACCAGACTACAAAAGCCAATTCTTGCACTGGGAAGGAAACAAGCTTCCGGGGACCGGTTTCTGCCATTTCAGGCGTCTTCGGCCCGGCTTGCTTGAATCCTGATGGTGCAATGAGCAAGGGACTCACATCTGAGTATACCCTTCCACGCTTAGGGTGGACAAAATAATTTACAACAAGGGGTGGTGATGGACAGAGTCTCTGAATTAAGCAGAGTACTCTCACCCAGTCAAGAGATCAGGGCTAGATCCAACACCGTTTTTTAGCTCATTGCACCATCCCAGTTTCAGAACCTGGCTGTATGCAAATTAGTCTGTCCCTGGCCCAGTGCATCATGGGAACAGGGCAGACCAGACTACAAAAGCCAATTCTTACACTGGGAAGGAAACAAGCTTCCGGGGACCGGTTTCTGCCATTTCAGGCGTCTTTGGCCCGGCTTGCTTGAATCCTGATGGTGCAATGAGCAAGGGACTCACATCTGAGTATACCCTTCCACGCTTAGGGTGGACAAAATAATTTACAACAAGGGGTGGTGATGGACAGAGTCTCTGAATTAAGCAGAGTACTCTCACCCAGTCAAGAGATCAGGGCTAGATCCAACACCGTTTTTTAGCTCATTGCACCATCCCAGTTTCAGAACCTGGATATCTGAGCACCCCCAACGCCCCATCCAACGCCTCCCTCAGCTGGACTAAATACAACTCCATGCCATACCTGGACAGGTGAACCCCATCCTCCCGGAAAAAATACACTGCGCCATAGCGCAACTCCGGGTGCTCCATCCGACCCACCCCCTCCTTGGTACAGAATTCTCGCATCTCCCGATTAATTTTCCTCCGTGCCCTGTCTATGGCCCCTGGGCGCTCCGCCCCCCTCCACACCCGCCTGGGAATAAACTCAGACCAGATAATGTGGCATCCCGCCCATTGCTTCTTAATTTCCCGCAGGTCCCTCTTCATTTGCTTAAGTAGCGCCAGCCCCTTGCACTGCACCAAATCGTTCTCACCCAGATGAATCACCACTACATCCGGGCACACCCCCCCTCTCACCACTATGTTCAACAAAGGCAATAACTCATGCCACCGCCTACCCCCTTTTCCCCGCCAATGACAACGATACAACCCCGCATCCAATCCCAAATTGAGTGTCCGATGCCTGTCCCACTCCGCCTGTTCTAGCCTCTTGACGAATGAGTGTCCCACAATATATAAATTCAGAACAGCCACCTCCGGCCCCGCCACATCACCTGCAAAGACACACATATCAATATCGGGAATCACCATTACAACAACCCCTCCACCTCCCTCAACCGCACATACGTCCTGTAGCAATCGGACTTCCACCGTCCCAGCCTCTGTATCTCCTCCTTACCCCAACCCTTCCGTGCCGCCTCCGTCGCCGCCCCGATCCGAAATGAATGCGTCCCGAAAGCCAGGGGGTCCTCTCCCATGTACCGCAGGGCGCGCCGCAGAACCCCCAAAGCCTGAGACGCCGTCACTCCGTCCCCCCCTTTCCGACCAAAAACCTCCCCCTCTTTCTCGCCACCGCCTGCCATCAACCTCCTACCCCACGCCGCCGGGCACACCCCCTCCCGGCCGCCCGGCCCCAGTACCACCCAAGTCCCAACCCCACGCTGATCCGTCTTTGAACGCCGCAGATGCACCGCCACCTCCCGCGCTCGCGCCTCCACCTCCCCCCACAACACCCCCGCCTCCCCTTCGCACCCAGCAGCTCCGACACTCGAAACGCTCCAAAGAAAAGCCGAGACATCAAGGTAGAAAAAAGTACCGCCTCGCCCTCGTCCCTGCACACCGCCGGGAGCGCGTTAATTACTCCTTCCAGCAAAGCCACCGTGATGGGACGGCGCAGCCGCACCTCCGCCCCCCTCTCTCTTGCCCACCCCTCCAACAGCCGGGTCCCCAACTCACCCACCGACGGGGGGTAACCCCACCACAACTTACCCATGAAGGCCACCGCCGACAACTTGCCCGCAATCGACACCCGCGTCAGCCCTCTATCCATGAGCGCCAGCATGAACCTTACCACCTGTTCCTCGCGCCGCCACCGATCCCCTTGCCATACCGCACCTGACTGCAGGAACTCCTCCCACGCTAGCTCGTATGCCTTCCACGTAGACACTGCCACCGACGTCTTCACCAAGAGCCCACTGACCACATTTCCTCCGGCACCGGCGTCCTGACTTCCTCCGCCTCCGTGGCTAGCCCATGGAACCTCTCCCACTGTGAACGAGACAAGGCATCAGCGATGTCATTGTCCACTCCAGGGACGTGGCGCGCCTGAAACAGTATGTCATTCTCCAAGCAGCGCAAGACAAACACCCTCATCAGCTTCAAAACCTGCGGGTCCCTAGCCGACTGCCTGTTCACCACCTGCACCACAGCCATGTTGTCCACACGGAAAAGCACGCGCTTGTGAGCCAAAGCCCCTGCCCACACCGAGACCGCCACCACCAAAGGGAACAACTCCAAGAACGCAATGCTCCTCCCGCCCACCTGCCAATGCTCCGGCCACTGCTCCGCACACCATCGTCCCTCCCAGTACAGACCGAAGCCGCCAACGCCCGCCGCATCCGAGTACATGGTGACGTCCCACTCCCAGTCCTCCGCCGGCGCCATGGGCACCCCATTGAACCGTTCCAAGAACGCCCGCCACATGCGCAGGTCCTCCTTCATCCCCGCCGAGAGGCGCACGTGATGATGCGGCAAGGTCAAACCGGACAACGCCAAACCCAAACGCCGGCAAAACGTTCGGCCCGCCCGCACCACTCAGCAATCAAAATTCAAATGTCCCAACAACACCTGTACCTCCCGCACCATCACCTTTCTTTTTGACAACATCCCATCCACCAGAACCATCATCGCCGACCTCTTGTCTTCCGGCAGGCGTGCTTCCATGGCGACTGAGTCGAGCTCGATACCGAGAAAGGACAACACCGTACTGGGACCGCACGTTTTCTCTGGCGCCAGGGGAACCCCAAAGTCCCCCATTAACCCGGCCAAACCATCTAGCAGCCGCTGACAGTCCACCGCACCGGGCCGCCCTACCAGGAAAAAATCATCCAGATAGTGCGTCACTGACTCCGAACCTGTGCACCTGGAAAAAACCCACTGTAGGAAAGAGCTGAAGCGTTCAAATAGCGCGCAGGAAATGGAGCACCCCATCGGCAGCGCCTTGTCCACAAAGATGAGACCTTTAAACTGGATCCCCAGCAACTGGTGATCCGCCGGGTGCACCGGAAGCAGTCGGAACGCCGACTTGACATCGCATTTTGCCATCAACGCCCCCCCGTCCCGCCGCCGCGACGAGCCTTCGCGCGACGTCCGACGAGTAAGTCACCGACGCCAAATCCGCCGAAATGTAGGCATTGACCGATTCCCCCTCCGGCCACGACAAATGTTGTATCAGTCGGAATTGCCCCTCCTCCTTCTTGGGCACCACCCCGATGGGGGAAATGATCAAGCCCGGCAACGGAGGCGCCGTGAAAGGGCCTGCCATCCGATCTTCCCTGACCTCTTTGAACAGTTTCTCCCGCACAATGCCCTTATGTGCGTTCACCGACTTCAGATTGTCTGCCCAGCAAGCAATCCGAGGGCCCTCGTACCCCAGCCTGAACCCCTCCCGAAAACCCCGACGCAACACAGCAGCATCCTCCGCCCGCGGATACGCCGCCAACCAAGGCTCCATCCGCTCGATCCTAACCGGCGTACGAGCCTTTTCCCAGAGCCCCCGCTCCTCCCCCTCTGCCTCCACCCCTCCCCCCACTCGGCCCCCCTCTGGCTGGGGCCCCTCCCAGCCCAGGTTGCTGCCCCGGCGGGCCTCCGAGCCCCCAACAGCGCAGCACCGGGTGCCTTCGACCGCATGACGAGCACTCGTGCCGGAACCGGCATGCCGCCCGCCCGCAGGCTCCTCTATTAAAATCCCAACAGGCCCCAACCGAGGCCTGGCTGCCAGAGTCTCCCTGTCCCACCCCCCCACGGGTGGGGCAGGCCAAAAGGGGGGCGGCACCAGCAGCAAACCGCTCGCTGTGTAAATGGTGCGGCCAAACTTGGCCCCTCCCATCGTTTGCTGGTACAGATCCGAATCCAGCTCCCCCCATTGCGCATCCGGATCCGCCGCCATGCGCGCCCGGAACTCCTCGTCGTAATGTGACCACGCATAACCGCCGTAAGTCACCTGAGCCCTCCGCACCACATCCATGTATTTAAACAGCGCGACGCACCGGTCCGGGAACTTCTCGCAGTACACGCTCGCATATATGAGGAATGCCGCCGACCAATTGTCTAACGTCAGGGGCACCTTTGGGCGCCTAGCCAACTCCTGCTCCTCTTCCTTCGACCCTTCCTTGGACGTCAACTCCCGGTGGAGAAGCTTCAAGAGGTCAATATACTCCCCTTTCCAGATCTTCTCCTTCGTTGCCGCAGAAAGATGGGCCCCCAGCGGCTTGGTCAGCCCCATGTACGGTAGCTTACGCACCGGCACCACACAACTCTCCTTCCCTCCCCCCGCCGTCGCTGACTCACCCGCCGCCGCTGCCCCGCCGCCCGCGCTCGACCCGTCACTGCCCGGCGCCGGGCCGTCCGTGCCAACCCCCGCATCCTGTACATATCGGCCCCGCACCAACCGCCACCCATCCCCCCCGTCTCCCCGTCCCCACCGAAACCTCCACACAACGCCGCTTGCCACTCCCCGCACCGTCATCCGGCTTACCTGGCGTCAAGGTCGGCGTCCTTGCTGGATCCCGCCGCCTAACCAGTGGAACTGAGGGGGCCGTCACTCTGGGCTCAACCTGCCTTGCTGGCACCTGCAATACACTTTCAACAACGTTACAAGCCCCCCCGTCCTCCCTAATCTCTCCCTCTTCTTCCGATTCTCCATCGGCCAGCTCCACACCACCCCGGCCCCCCACTTGGGGTTCCAGCCGGCTCAAACCCGCTCTCTCACGACACACCCGCATCAACTCTCCCAAATCCACACTCGCCCCATCCTCGTCCACTCTCGCAGTCAACGCAGAATTGTTCGCATCCATCCTCACTCCCCCACCCCTGGCGGCCGTAAAGACCCTTCGGGGAGGGGCTGTCGGAGACGCATCCCGCCTCCAGTCGCTGCGGTCACGAGTCAGGTCCCTCGTTGGAGCACGGCCGCCCGCACCAGACAGAGCCGGCCCATCCCCTCGGTGGGTGGGAGCCGCATGCTGCTCCCCCGAGCGCCTCGCAAACAGCTCCTGCCAAGGAAAAAAGGTGGAGTCCAGCAAGCCAGGGTGATAAAACCCCCCATCTGCCCCCCACGCGCCGCTCCCCCCCCCAACTCCCCCGTCCCATCGCCGCTCCCCTCCCCCAACCTGCCGAATGACCTCCGCGCCTCGACGGAATTCCCCCGCCCCCCAGTTCCCACCCCCCTTCCCCGGCCCAGCCCCCCGGCCCTCCCCACACCCCGGAACCCCAACCCGGCCCCGCCCCCCCTCCACGCCCAGCACCGCAGGCCCACCTCATGCCGCTCCCCTCCCCTTCGCCGCCACCCCCCCCCAGCGCCCACCACTGCCCTCTGCCCCCCCGTTCCCCTGCCTTCTCCCCTCCGACCCACCCCCCCGTCCCCGACCCACCTCTCCCGCCCGCCGCCCCGTCCCCGCTCCCCACCCCGGATCTCAGGTCTGACACGCCCGTCCGCCCGACCCCACCCCTCCCCCGCAGCCCCGGCGGCGCCAACCCCCCAGTGCCCCCCACGTCCCCTCCCTCCTCCGAGGACAACGAACCCCAGTCCAGCTCCGTGTCCTCCCCCTCCATGTCCTCCTCCACCTCTGTTTCTTCAATCAAAAGCGGTGAAACCGCCCCTCCCGGCCCCCCCTCCCCCTGCCCCCCTAGTCCTGCGTCCCTCAGACCCCCTCCTCCCCCAGCGGCCCTCCCTTCCCCCACCCCGGCCCCCTCACCAATCTCGGCCCCCTGCCCCCCCTCCCCGCTGCCCCCCCCTCCCCCTGCTGCACCGCCTGTGGCCCCTCACCCTCCCCCACCCCCCCTGGCCCTCCCAGCACAACCCTTGCTTCACGAGCCGACCCCGCCCCCCCCCACTCCCCCCACTGCCTCCACGAACTCTAAGGGCCTCTTCCTCCCCTTCTGCCCAGCCTTCTTAGCGCCCTGCGCCTTCCCCCGCGAGCGCCAACCTCCGCTCTTCGCACCGCCGCCCCCCCTCCCCCCCGCTGAGCCGGCCGCGACCGAGGCGGCTCACATGCTGCCACAGCCGCAGCGACGCCGCAGGCAGCGCGCCGCTGCGGCCTTACCTTGAGGTCGGGCCGCACGATGTCCATGCGGCCCGCCTCGCTCAGGAGCCTAAATGCTTCCGCTACCCGCGGGTCATCACCCTCCGCCATCTTGCCCACAACGAGCGCCACACACGCCGCAAACCGCGCCGCAGACCAGGCCACAACCGATTAGTTATTTATTTATTTCTCCGCCGTCACCGACGCCGCTCTCCTCAATCGAGCTACGAACCCCCAAAAACAGGCACCGGGCACCAGACAACACCGAAGTATACACAAAAATTCCTAAGACCCCCTGGCTGCTGTGTCACTGCCACGAGAACGTGTGCATTGACGTAAAATGGCCGGTTAGGTACATCAGCCAGCCCAAAACTAGCCCAACCAGCCCAAACCCAGCCCAAAACACCGCCTACGGATAGCCCCGAGGGACAAGCTTCTTCCTTCCCCCCCCCCTCCCCTGGTGCCCCAAACTTTCCCGGGGGGGAGAGCCTCCCGCTGGTCGGCCACCCCCCCAAATCCCCATTGTAAAAGCATCACATCTGGTGAACTGTGTAGGTACAAAGTAAAAATAAAAAATAAAAAAAACAACACATGAAGCAATCACTAGCGACGTAAGGACGTGGCTGAATAAAAACCACACAGTAGTAAAAAAACTTACAATTTACAGGAAAACACAGCACCGCAAGTTCATTTTCGTTTCTAATCCTGCAGTAAAAAGGGGCCAGGTGTGACTCTGCCGCCCGACAGAGACCACGCCTTGGCGTGCAAAACTAAAAAAAAAAGGCGTTTCAATAAGGAGAGCGGCACCGGAGGAGTTTGGCAATCCGGCCGTAAAGAGAACAAGTAAACCCTTCGTGACCGCAATAAACAAAGTTCAGTGGGGCGCAAAGGGGGTACAAACCATACCTTTAATGCGGCCAATGCTCATTATTACAGGTGTTCGGAAGCTTAGTAAGCAGTCCGTTCAACTTTGAACAAAAGGTAGCAAATTTACTGAGAGAAAATGTTCAAAACAAGGCGAAAGCTGAAGAGCAACCGAGCCTTAGTCACACTGCAAGGGGGTGAGCGCAAAGCCCGATGCCATCTACAGTTGTAGCCACCTCATTCGCACAGCAACCAACTCTCGGTCAGCGAGAGGAAATGCATCAGAGAGCACGGAAAGGGAGCAGCTGCAAATGGAGCTGTTTTTTAATCTGTTTGAGTGTCCAAGGGGCCAACAAGGCAGCTTTACAGAAGGAGGTGGAAGTCAGACTCAGGAGCTGCGCTTTCTTCCCAAACAAAGTGCATACACCAAGTAATAAAGGGGAGAGTATATAGCAAAAATATTTTAAGTACAAAATAAATCCCACACGCCAGACACCGAGTCTCAAGCGTATAGTAACAAGATAGCGTATAGCGACAATATTTCAAGTAATAAAATGTAGCCCACACGCAAGACACCGCACCTCAAGCGTATAGTAACAAGATTTCAAATAACATAACCGATATGAACAAACATTAAGTTAAACATCACCCAATAATACTAAATGCATCCTGCATGCAATAGTAAAGAAAAAAGTGATGAAAGTAAATATTAAACCCACCGTCTCATGCCGCCAGTAATAAATCCAATCCCAGTGGGCGGGACCTAAAGAGGACAGGGTGGCAACCAGGAGGGAGTAAAAACTCTCTGTTCCAATCAATGAACTCTGTTCGGCAAAATGAATGACGACAAACGATGCACGTCAAGCAAAATTACGGGAAGAGCAGAGACACGACTTCTGAAACCGTATTGATTCCAAGAAGGCCTTGCATGGCGAGAGCAGCACATTCGAGCTGCTAACGGCAGGCAAGACCTAATAAAGTGTGGCATACATTCTTTCAAGCACCATTTGCAGCACTCTACAGGGTCCAAATTTCTATTCCTCAATAATGTTTCAATTGGGAAGGTGCCTTGCCAAGGCAACCGCCTTCTTTCCCAGGGCGTTGTTAGCCTAGTCAGGTAAGGTTGAGAAAAAGGTGAGGTGTCCAACAGGTTTGGTAGTTCTGGTACACAACAGTTTTCTCACCTGATGTCAGTGTTTGAACTTCTTTTTTCACGTTTTAGTGATATAAGTTTTAGGGTTTGCTCTAGGGTTGCAGTCTTGAGATCGAAATTAGAATTATTCCAGGCCTGTGTTTTTTTTTGAGTCAGCGCTCCAGACTCATAGCATAGTTTTACGGATGACAGGTGACTTCTATCCAGGATAGAACTATAGTTGACATTGGTCTCCAGTAAGGTAGTGGGGAAGACCTTTGAAAACGAAAGCCACATTTTCCAAATCTTTCTCTCATGGAGGCCGGGTTTGGCTGTGCATTTTTCCCCTTATGCTATTTCACTTCCCGTTTGAGCCTGGACAACCTCGTTGATTTGCTATGAGAAATTATTTCCATGGGCGTGGTGAAATCGGAGGATGCCAATGAGCAATGCTTCAGATTTTTCAATTTCCTTGTTGATGTGTTTCTTCCAGTTCATATCATTAGAGAAAGTTTTGTACACGTATGGAAAGGGGCTGCCCTCATCCAGCTTTGCACAATTAAATACAAATTTCTTTCCCTGTCGCCATTTTTTTCCAAGAATCCTGATCTTTGATTTTATGTTTTATCGTTAGGCCGTCGACTCACAAAAGTTCTCTGTGACCCACAGCTGTCCTTGTAGGCCTTCCGTGGTTCATGCAATCAGAAGAGAGTCATTTGTATGCAGCAGTGCTGGGACCAGGAATCCCTTTCTGGCAGGCACATCTTTGGCAGCTTGCAAACCTCCTTACACTTATCATTTGTGTGGAGTGAGATGAGCAGTAGCGCAAGTAAGCAGCTCTGTTTAACTCTGCCAGAGGTTGTGAACTGTCTGCTCACCTTTTCTTTTTGGCACACCCTCACTTGGGAGGGGAACCCTGTGTAAAACAGTATAATAAGTTATAAAAGCACCTACTCTAATTCCAGGATGGCTAATTATGTCCATAATCTTTCCATTGTGACTAGACCTACAGCTGATGCAAAATATAAAAATGCCACAAATATTGTTTTTTTTCCCTGTACTGTATTTATACATAATGTGCAAACATGGATTTGGTAAATAATATGTAATCCTATCTGAATCATCCTCGGATTGAGTTTAGCATGTTCTGCTCCTCCACGAGTCTTCCAAACCATTTAGGACTAGTTTGAAGGATAATTTACAAATAACATTCACAGACTTGATAGGTCTGTATGCTTGAGGGTCATCCTTCCTTGTAAAATGGAATTAAGATGCTGTTTTGCCATGAAGTGGGAGGGGAGCATGTCTGATGTAATGAGATCCTAGTAAAAAATGGATCCAAAAACGATACAATTGTGATACCTGATTAAACGCCTCATGATGTAGCATATTCAGAAATAGGGTCTTGAACTTTGTGAGTTCGAGAACTGTCTGTGTCACACTTACACTTCAGCAAAGATCTTGGAAAGCCTGATTGGTGCAATTAAAATGAGGCCACTTTTCAGATTGAGCAAAAGGGCCCTCACTGCGAGTGGCCCAGGTAAGTGTGGTAACTGCAGTTACGGCACATGCTGGAACTATCAGTTTGGCGGCTAACACATCAAACTCCTGTTTTCCCCAAAAAAACATCAAAAGAAGATCCAATAGCTAAAATAAACATGGGAAAATATGCTTGATAGTTACCAGGAAACGCAGATTTGATTTTGGTATTGTAAGTATCAAAATCTGCATGTTATTCCCCGTTATCAGGGAAAAACTTTAATTGGATGTTTTTTATCACACGCAACAGAACATCAGCCCAAACTGCGGGCTACTCAAAATAAGTGCCCATGTCTTCTGTTTCTGTCTCGTGACTCCATTCTTCCAATTTAGTTTTCCTACCATAGTGCCAGCAAACCCTAACTCTTTCTTAAATTCCCTACTGTTATCCTGTTCATTTATTTCAAGAGACAAAACCAAATTCCTCCAGTTTTCCCTACATGATTGATATCCTTCTGACGTATGGTTTCAGACTTCTAAAATAATTTCTGAGGCAAGTCAATCAGCAAAAAAAACCTAGATCTTATTTAAAACTAACATTACATGCAGCAGTCGAGGTTAGAAGAGTGGCATAATATCTAGACCCATACAAATAAAATTCTACACACATATAAACTGTGAAATTCACACAGAATAAAAACAGCGGTTCTCAGACAATCTGGTTGAACAAGATATCATTTATTAGCAAAGTATGTCAACCATATTCCCATGTGAAACGTATTAGCAATATGTGCATTTGTGAGATTCAATGGTCTGATAAAAAAAGTTTCAATATATTATCATTTCCATAATTAATTTATGCAATGATAGCACTAAGAAGATTTGTTTAGTGGCAGAATAAAGTTTAGAATGATCTTAATCCAATCAGTAAATCATTCTAATACCTGTCAAGTTTTAATTTGTAAAAGGTATAATGGAAAAGGCCCTATGGAAACATATATTCTGAAACTGTATTTCATTAAATGCTTGATTCAGCACTTTTGCTCTTCGTAGCACTTGATCTCGGCTCTTACACGGGTCTGGGCTACTGATGCAAATAAACTCAGTCAATATTTGGGGGTGGTAAATTCTCTAGATATTTTATAACAATAGTGTGGCTTAAATTAACCTTGAGTTCAGTACTTAAGTCAGCAATTGGATCAACCAATTTAAGGTAATGCCTCAGGATCTGCAAAGTAGTGAAAAAGAAAATTTAAAAATAAACGTACGGAATAGGCATTTACAGTTTGTCATTTTAAGATTTTATATCACCTTAGCATTGAGGCTGACATTACATATACTCGTCATCACCTCTATTCATGTACGAGCAGAGTAATAGTAATTGTGACTTATGGCTTTGCAACTAGCTATGATTACATTCAGGTAGTGTTAATGGCGTCAGCAGATTACAAGAAACAACAAGTGTGTCTCCACAATTGGTCTGCAGGAAAATAGGACATGATGGCCTGGTGTTTTTATTGAGGAGCTTCTATTAGCAGAACACGAAGAGGTGCCATAGTTTGATCAAATACAAGTGGAAAATGGGATGCAACAATGCTAGACTTCCTTCAGAAGAATTAATGTAATTATGCCCAATATTTACTGCAAAAAAGGTTTACAAGATCCACTAAACTGCCAAGAGGTAGTGTTCAGAACTTTAAGTTCCTCGGCAGATCCATTCGGCCTGTCATCCTTGTGAGATTGATAAAGTGAATACTACTTAGTTATTTAACAAAAACATCTGTTATTCAGTTCCAGGATAGGGCTCAGGCGAGCTTTACAAATTCATATGCATTAAAACTCAAAAGCAAGTACTCTTTTGATCATGTGTTTAAAAATCAGACAATTCTTAGTCACAGAAAAAAGTAACTCGTAGTAATTTGAAAGCTAACTTTTGGAATGCCGAGTGTTAATTTGACCACTATTCTTATTTAAATAATGTAAATTAAGACACACTTGCCTCTATGGATGTATGTATAGCTTGATGGCAACAACAATTTGCCTAGAATCAAACAAGAGGCATTTCTGTCTGCTTAAGAACATCCTTACACCACCGAGGAACTCAGAGCACTGGACACTACCTCTTGGCAGTTTAGTGGATCTGCAGAACTGGAGTTATACATTTTTAAAGTTTTATATTACCTAAAAGATCAAAACTTCAACCGCGGGTTTCTGGCCACACCAGACAAACGCAAAGTCAGAGGTTAAGGCTGACCGCGATGGAGCATGTTTCGGTTACAAGAGGTGGATTGGGCCTGATAACGGCTTACCTTAAGATTTCAAACAAGTATGGAAGGTAAAGCCCGCCAGGACAAGGCAGCTGTCAGAGTCCGAGGAGCAGGTGCCATTGGCAGGGAGCCACTGGACGAAGTTGCGGTGAAGATTAGAGTTAGTCGCCTTTTGGAAGTCAAAAATCTCCAATGAGATGAAACTGCAGGCTGTAGCCGACGAGGCCTCCATGAGACTGGATACCCTTCCTGAGTGGTCCAGCTGAACAGAATTTGCTGCTGCAGAGAAGAACATAGTGAGGAACTGCCACGAAGTCAATACGACCGGAGATGCACGTCAGGCGGATCAGTGTGCAGGTATGCCTCCTGTTGTTCTCAGGCCACTTTTTGGTGAACATTTTTGCTAAGTCCCTAGTTTCAGGTACTGGCTGGAGGAGCACCTGTATTACGCAATTGTAAGCGTCCAAGACTGGTTGGAAATCTACTTGGGGTCAAGATTCACTCCAGGCAGCGCAAGGTGCAAGGTTCAATGTTTCTGGAGCTTGGTATGTTATGTAGCTCACACATGAGCTAGTCAACTAGCCCTTGTGGTCACTCTGACAGTCCTCAGATCAATAAGCAAGGCAAGGCCCCTTAGTGCAAATATTTGGCCAAATCTGCTGGAACAAGGCTGCCCTTCAGAGTTAAAAGTAGGGGAAAGTGATCATTTTCATATCTGTTCTCGACCCTTATATCAATCTACGCAGGCCATGAATAGAGGGCTGGGGGAAGTAGTCAATGTTGCTTCAGGTCCCCTTCTAAGTGTAGTCTGCCTCTTTAGGTCCGAAGGGGTGCAGCCATTACATGTTTTCAATTGGCATGAGAGAGAAAGATGTATCAATTGTAAAGCAACCTTGGAGGTGGTTGAGATACAAGCTCCTTGCCGCTGGGGAATGATATGATGGCCATCTTCATCGCTAGTTATACCTCTGATTAATACTGAGGGCTCAAAAGATAGGTTAAAATTGCCCCCAATTATAATAGCGGTGTATATACTAGGAACAGGTATGCATCCTCTCAGGTTGGTTAAAACATCTGAGTCAACAGTTGCCGGGGTTTGCTATTTTACACATTATACAAGAATACATTTTTGCCATTCCACTGCCCAAGTTGAAGCCCCACGATATCCTTGGAGTTAATACTTGGCTGTTTCACCTGGCAAACTAACATAATACTGACCCATATCGTAAACTCTCCTGGGACTCTGCCGGAGCGAGTTTTCTGTGCTGGGGAGAAAAAGCTTTTAAAACAATGACTATCAGAAGCCGTTAAACCCCAAGTTTCTTGAAACATGATAATGTCAGCATTGTCAATGAAAACACCCAATCCGTTTGAGACAGTTTTCCTTTTAAGCCAGCAATGTTGCAAGATATTATCATCAGGTTATGGGCCCCCGGCAAAGTTAGGTGATTGAGCTGCCTCGCTGAATGAAGTTAGTGTTGGCAGGAGCCCTTCCTGATTAGCACCTGAGGGAGCCACTTGATCATCGAAATCAGGGGAAGAAAGGGTAACAAATTGGGGTTGTACATTTGGTGGTCCTAGTAAAGGGACTGAATTAGGGCCTAATCACTCTAACCCATCAAGATTGGTTAAAGCGGAGAACCTGCTATTCTGTGCAAACTGTGAAGTTGGTATCTCTGGATAGAGAAGAAAAAGAACTATGCAAACCAACCGTTGGGGCCCACCAAATGCTAACCACCACTGATGGCATAGAACCTTATTTGAGTCTCGTTAACAATATGAGCCATCGATTTTTATTGACTAAATTTAGATTGAACAAATTCCACCTCCTCCTCACTGATCGTACAGGATGGACTAAAGACTCGGAGCTGGAGATTTGTTCTTGTGATGGTTTCTCAATTAAAGACACTATGCATTTCATCTTTTTTTGTAAACATCTGTGTCAAATTCGCAAAAAAATCATCATTCCCCCTATCAAGGACAAGGACTTTAGACAAGTTAAGCCTGCCCTTTTATATTTACAGTTGTTGTCTACAACATGGGAGATCTTCAATGTAGCAAATTTTTTAACAATTGCCTTAAGACTGAAGAGGAAAATTAATTGGATATACTGCACATAGTGGTATATATAGGTCTGAGGATTCAGCATCTTGTTTAATCTTTTCTTAACTAGGCTTTTTGCCGGTTTTTATCTTTTTAATTATGATATTTATAATGTACATTTTATCTGCATATGATTTTGTTGTGATAATGTATGTAATCCAACCTACCTTTTTATTAATCAAGGTCTTGACTCTGATGAATTTTGTAGTACACTTTTATGGTTATTTCAATGAACCGAATAAAGTATTTTTTTTTGACTGACTGACGAGAAGTTACATTGGTTATAAGAACGAAGTTGGATATCATGTGCGTTGGGTTTATAGAAGTACCCTAATGGCAGCGGGCATATGTTGGTGTTACTTTGGCCAAAGGTGTCCTGGGATCTCAACAAACTTCTTACAGATTGGGGCCTGTAACATTTCAACACAATTCAGTCCCCCACTCTATCTTTCTTAGACCGGCCCGCCCAACCCACACTTTGCACCATTATTATCTCATTTATATTTGCAGGGTCCAAGTGTTTATGCTTAGAAAGCCAGTCCACACATTTGCTTAACAACTCTGCCCAGGATTCTCACTGTGATTCCTTTAGGGGAGGAACTCAGGCCAGGACTAAGACATAGGGGCAAGAGGCCAGAAGCAGGTCCAATCGGTCTTTGCACGGAATGGAGTGTGTTTTGGGGGGGGGGGGGTTTGCAGAGTTTTATATAGCGTGAACTAGACCCGAACTGAATCAGGTATCAGAGCGCTTTACATAGCACCAGTTACGTTACATGAGGACACGCATTCATTTTAGGCACGGGGAGATTAAGTGATTTGCCCAGAATCACAGGAGGTTTTTGGCGTCGTTACAGAGACTCGAACCCAGATCCCCAGGTCCGAGGTTGAGCGCCCTAGCCGTTAGGCCAACTCCAGAAGGTATTGGTTTGGCAATGACAGACTCTGATGGGCCTGGATTCTCTGTGGCCGTGTAATCCAAGCACAAGGTACTACCCTCTGTCACCGGGACATACAAACTGCCAATTCTCTTCGAGTCTCCATGGTGCCATCAGAGTCTACAACTCTGACACTTACAGCATTTTGAACTGTGGTATTTGCCCTGCTACAACTAGCATGATAGCATGGCTGTTTATAACTAGCAATGTCTTTGGGGTATTCTCTTGGGCAATCATCTTAGTAAAAATGATGGTCAATCTGCTTTCAATACAGCTTAGCTGCTCCTTAATCTATTTAAATGTATCCTCTAGAATGGTGCAAAGTTTCTCGCATAGCATGTTGAAGTTAAGCATACCAGGGTTCTTTTATTTAAATGACTGGATTGGCTCGATGTGGCCAGAGTTTCGTATTGCAGCTGCGGGAGAGCTGGATGACATGGGCAATCCGGATTTTAGTGTTTTGGCCTTTTTTCTGTTTTTGTAGGCTTGCCAGGCTGATCTGGGTTAGGGGCCTGGTTTTATGGTGCTGACTGAGGGTGGGCCTGGTTTCATTTTCATTGCCGGCTCACATGGGCTGTGGCTGAGGCTAACGCCGGTGGAGAGGCCGGGCGAAGGATTGGGTGTATCTGCTATTGGGCTGGGCAGTCACAGGGGCCTACCGTCCAGCTGACCAAGCACCTGCTTGTAATAACCTCTCTGTCCTGCTGTACACCTGAACCCACTCATTTCCGCACGAAGGCCAGGCGCAGTGACGCTTGCAGTGGCTGGCGGTGCAAGCAGGACACTGACCGGGAAGACAGGACTCCCCTGCCACCCACCCTCACAGCAGCAGTTGTATAGGTGGCGATAGGCTGAGTTAAGGAGGGAGGGAGGTTAGAGGGAGGCTGAAGGGGGGTGTTGAGTTGCCCTGGTACGATCCCTCAAGAAGATAAACCTCTGCTCACAAACTTTCTTCTCCCATAAGGAATCCAAATCAGCAGCCAGCCAGCAAGAGCGCGAACGCAGCCATGGTGGTTGGCTTTCCTGGCACTTCTCAGCTCAGCGTGTGGGTGGGCGCGCGCGAGAGCAACAGAGTAGGGGTTCTTTTATTTTTTGCATTACCTGTATGCATGTTTTGTTAAATAATTTTGCTCCGTGTCAGACTCTGAAACATACTTCTAGGACTGTCGAACTGCTATCCAAAAATGGAGTAATGGGTCCTGTATAGCATGCCTTGGTTACTAATTTCCAGCTTAGGGTCACTTCAAGAGTGATGTTCGCATTGTCCTCCTCCATCCCCTTGGAAACATCTCTCTCTCGTGCAGTTCTCCAGGCTCTATCAGGGGTGTCTGATGTTCATGGCAACATCTGCATGCAGTGGAAAACTGCAGAAAGAGCATCCCACCTTTTGCTCTTTTCAACTGCTAATTAATAATGGCTCTCCAAATGGCGCTGAATACCAATTTCTACTGGATTGTTAGCTTGCAAATTAATTGTCTTTCCACATTTAAGTTCATTATTCAGTTCATTCCTCATGCTGTTGCAGCATGTGAAGCCCATTTTGTAGGGAGCAAAGCGTAACCATTATGACATTCCTATATTTTTACTGGTTATCCATTTTCAGGTTTGGGCCATGGCTCTTGTCCACTCTAAATCTTGGACAGTTTTAACTCCTTTGATTCTGGTATTAAAAACAAACAGAGGACTGTGGTCCTTCCGTCCCTGTATTTCAATGTTCTGGTCCTAGTAATAAGCAAAGAACAGACTGTCTGGGATAATAGCATTTATGTTACTCTCATGGGATTAGAAATGTGCTCTGCCTCTTTCAGCCGCTTTGTAGGTCCTTCCTGTCTTATGGTCAGGCCATTTGGCTGTTCCTTTTAATATCATGGTACATGCCCCAGTGAAGCTCCACACAGCATACACGACCTCGGTACAACATTAATCAGAACAACTATACAGAGCCTCAGGCAGCTAATCTGCTTCCTTGTCTATCTAATATAGTTAAGGTGGCATCTAATTTCTCAAAATGCGCCAAATCACCCTCAAATATGTTAGCCCCTATCCAAAAATCAATCATAAAAGAATGATCCCTTCTGCTCCATGGTTTTCAGACATACCTAACATTCTTAAACAGAAATGTAGACGTTTAGAGCAGAAATGGAAAAAAGATGACTTACCGAAAGATAAACTAAACTAAAGGGAAGCCATGCAGGAATATAAACTTGGCATCTTCAAGGAAAAGTCTAGTTACTTCACACATGAAATGAAAAATTAACGTTTTGCAGTTGTTAAGCATTTATCAAGCCCCCTTTGGCTTTTATAACTAATACATCTAAGCATTTCTGCTCAAAATGTGGCCAGTTTTAGCCAGGAAAAAAATTAAAATATTTGGCTGGAGTTTCTGGTGAAGAATATACCAGACTCTTATTTTTATCGAAGAAAAGATTCTAACACTCTTCAGGGATTCAACTACAAGTAAAGAAGTTACCTCTTATGTCTAAATCCAGAAAACCTATGGACCCTGGTTCACTTCACATTGTGCAGCTATCACCAGACATTATTTCAACTTGTGTTACTGATTTATATAACACTATTATAGAAGTGGACATTTTCCCTCAGGGCCGGATGGAGGCCACTGTGATTTCTCTAATTAAAAAGCTACTGGCAGATACTAAAGAATTTAGAAAGTATAGGCCGATATCACTGCTGCCTCTTCCAGAGTCATTGATCAATACAAGCTTCTGGATATGTTCCAATCTGGTTTCAGTAGTGCACACAGCATGGAGTCAGCACTGGCAGCTGTCGCCAACAATATCAGAGAGGTTCTTCATCAGGGATGTTCCGCTGCCTTGATCTTTTTGGCCCTCTTGACTGCATTTGATACCATATCACACTCATTCTAGTGGCCCGTTTGGCTCTACTTGGAATTAATGTCAAGGCACTCCAACTTCTTCACTCGTTTTTGTCAAATATAACTCAAACTGTTGGTGGTCACTCTTTTACATCTAAACCTTTCTTGCTTCCATGTGGTGCTCCCCAGGGTGCTTACTTGCGTCCTTCTCTCTTTATTTTATATGTGGCTGTGCTTGCCAGCCTTATTTTCAGCTCTAATTATTTTCCTATGCGGACGCCGCTTGGATTAACATCATCTCTGACAATACTCGCTCAGTCCAATTTTCTTACGCTTAATGCAGGTTTTGCTGTTTGGTAAGGATGTGGCCTTTTGGTCCAATGACTGGTGGGCAGAAGAAGGTGCCCTACAGGCGCCAGTAAATCTGCCAATAATTTGGGCATTTTCTTTGACAATGGCCTATCTTTTACTTCTCACATTAACAAAGTCACTGCCACCAGTTTTGTCATATTATGTGTTTTAAAAAAGATCTTTCCTTTTATCCCAATCACGTCATACAAGACAGTTACTCAGGCCTTAATTGCCTCCATTCGTGACTACTGTAATGCCCTGCATGAATATACTGAGCGCTGCAATCTAGATTTCAAGTGGTGCAGAAGACAGCAGCACTCCTCGTTCTTAAATTAACTAGGCGCTAGTCAGTATTAAGGGAACTATGTAAGCTCCCCTGGCTTCCAGTCCCTATACACCCATATTGAAAGTGGTGTGCTGGGCCCACAAGGCACGTAATAACCTTGGTCCCAGATTCATGTTTGCGACATTTCAGTGGTATATCCCTGTCCATTATTTAAGATCTAATAGTAAGAGAGAGGTGGTGGTGCCTAGGATTCGGGAGAAAGTGTGGAGGTAAATTCTACTCCTACTTTACAGTGAAGCTACGGTACTCACTGCCATTAGATATTAGGTCCATGAAGAATCATATTGGTTTTTGATCAACTTTATTTGCTGACTTTTCACTTGTAATCGCTGACTGGATACTTGCCTCTGGCTGGCAGCACAAAGATGCCTCCAGGTAGCAGTGAGCTTTAACATTTTCTTTCATTTCATCTTTTTTTGGACTTTGAGGTCACAGCAGATTTGAGTCATCTTCTTCACCTGTCTGCCTGGAGGTTGTGCCTTTATCCACAGGGTCCCTCCAGTGAAAGTTCGAAAGTGAACCTGCTATCACAGTTTCAACCTTCTTTGCCTAATTTTCTTTGTGCTCGAGTTATCAAAAGAGGGTTTGTTTTGCTGTTCAATTCCTCTTGGGCTGCTTGCCTGTCAAGATTTGCTAAGCAGGCTTCCCGTGGGCCATGGAGAAATCTCTCTCCAATTAATGCATATAGTCTAATCTCTTCAAGGTTTATATTTTTACTTCCACCCAGCCCCTACCTCTCTCTATCAACTCTCAGTATGAGCGGTGTAATGGGCCTTCTTCATTTCACAGGTCTTCTATGTTTACGGTATGCAATGCTCTTCATTTTGTTCCCTTATTGTAAATGGCATAACGAGTGGCGAGAACCTGTATTAATCGACCAGTCCTTTTACTTTGTAGTGGTCCTACTTGGTTTGTTCTTTTGTGGCTTCTTACTGATGAGAGAAGTCTTCCATAACTACTCTGCGCAGGCAGCTCTGATATCCTCTTTCTCGGTCTTGCCTTCTGTCACTACTGGAGTGTTTTCTTCTCCTTATTAGGGCCACTTCCCTCTGAGTAAGAGGCTTCTGGACTGAACAATGAGCCTCCCTCTATGGAAGCCGTTGTGTTAAACTTGCTTTATCCCTTTTTTTAGCTCACAGCAAGATTGATAGAACAAAGTCTTCAGCTGGCCTTAGCGCCCCATATTCTTTGGATAGCCTCTTGACAAGGAAACTTTTTAAAGTTTGATTAATCACATACATTGATTCACTTTAATTTGCAACGTTTTAATAGTATTAGCTCAAATTGTATTAACACAAATCTGGTAGCATTTCAGAAGGACTTTAAACCCACTCTCTCAAACATACCTAACAATCTATGTTGATTTTACTAAGCCACTCCACTAAAACATTTTCTGCTTCTACCTTCTGTTCTGCCACATTCATACCTGGTAATCTTGCAGAGTCCAAGACGAGAAAGGCAAATGATGTTACTGTTAACTAGCTCAAAGGGACTGGAGCAGGATGTGATTATATAGTGTATACCTCTGCATTTTTTATTAAATAAATATTGAAAAATAAAGGTTAAAGTAAAGTTATAGTTAGGTGAATATCTCAGTGACAAAATTAACGTTCTGAACTAAAAAAACACATAAATGACCTAGTTATAGTTAGCAGAGCTAACTGTAACTTGCACCCCCGCCATGCACAGCTTATGATATCACATATTACAACACTCATGACATGTTCTAAGCGGCAGGCAAAGCCAAAGCTTACAAACTAAATAAGAATAGCTGCACATACATTTCATTTTTAAAACGCAGTCATACATAATCAACAGCGGTGGGCAAAATCAATGTGCTTCCAACCTCTTTGTGAGTGTATTTGTAAAAAGCTGACAGTGCAACAGAACTGCCATAGGAGCCAAAAGCAGTCCCCATATAAAATAGAGAAACACTGGTAAGGTCAGAAGAACACAGGACGTGATATTTGACTTGAAACTTATAAGCCCAATGTAATTGTGGGAGTAGTTAAGAGGAAATCTGCGTGGACATAATCATTTAGATTTTTTTTAAATGCTGAATGTGGGGCAGTCACACACAAAATATGTTCCAAAGGAGATAAATGCGACAAAAAAAAATATAAAATGTTCAATCTCAGACTCCTAATAAAGATGTAAAGCTACTCAAAAGCCACTTTATGAATGAATAAAATACATTATAACCGTAGCTTGTGATGTTATCCAAGTGATCTCCTAGGCATTACAAATCAAATAACATTTACAGGCCCATATTGGGGATCAATGCTACAGGGAAGTGGTCTGATGTGACATAAAATAAATTGCCCTGAGGTGATGAAGGCCATATTCTGGTTAGTGAGTAATGTCCTTACCATTTAGTGTAGAAACCGAGACTGAAAATGGAGTCAGAAGTGCCTTGCCAAAATAATTGCTCAAGTATTAGCTACAACATTGGTCATTGGGTGCTACTTCCTGCTCTTTTTGTACCCTCCTATCCCTTTCCACCATACTTTACATCTTCCCCTGTCTTTATTAAATCCTCTCCTTGAGCCTCTCAGCCCTCTTCCTCTCATTTCCATCTACTCAGCTTTCTTCTCCATCCTCCACCATTACCTCATATTTCCCTTCATACTTACCATCCTCTCATCGGAGTCTTCACCTCTCTCAACTCCATCTTCGCACCCAGTGAGTCCATCAGTACCCACTGAATCTCAGGGTGAAAGCCTTATGCCAAAACTGACACGGTCGTATAAATGAATGATTGCTACTCTATGTACAACAGCTGGAATTAAGTGGACAAGCTCTCAGAAAAAGTTAACAATAAAAGGACATAGCAATCAGGTAAATACCAAACATTGAAAACTAACCTTCAATCCAAGCATTGCTCCTGAATCTCTAGGTACGCTTCCATCTTTTAATCGCTTGTTTAACAAAATCCGGCCAATTAGACGATCTCCATCTTTGGATGGCTGCCAGGTGACAGGATGCTAAGGTGTTAATGTAAAAAAATATATGTGAGTGTTTCCCTCCCCCTCCCAAATACATTTGACAGTCTACTATGTAACACGTATTTTGAAATCTTACACAAAATATGCTATGATTACACAGTGTTTGTATGCATTCTAAATAAAAGTATTCATTTGCATGCATGTTTCTTCTAAAGGCTCACTACTTATACATCACACAGCAAGCAAATACTCACACAACACAGGTAGTGAGAGAAATCCATGTGATACCCAATATTAAATTGTATTGCAACATCTGGCCAATGCAAAATACATAGTCTGGGGCTTAAGGAAATGTATGTGCCCATTCCCAGGTGAATACGGTACACTTGGTCTCTACTTTCAGCAGTAGGTAAAATTTATTTTAATCATAACCAAGTCATTAAGCCCTAAATTTCATAGTGTTGTGGATTTTTCACATTAACTCCTCTCACTGCTTTAAAGCACAAGACACCAGCAAATACAGACAATATAAACTACAAACTGTTTTATGTTATTATAAGGCCAATTTGTTTTTGAAACGTGGTCTTTTGACGTTCAATCTTCCATGTCTATTGTTTGGGCAACGGTTTCCACCAACTCTAGACTTGGAATAATTTATCAGGTACCGAGACATTTAACAGTCCAATAACTGCACGTGCAAATATATTCAATAGAAATGTGCAGGCAATATATACAATTGGAATATTTCTACCTTTTATGTAATCATAGCGATAAATATTGTACGGTTTCATGCTCAACTAATACACCATGCGACACTGAGCATGTTTATATCCACCAACTCTAACCACAACACACATAAAGCAAAACAGGAAAAAGCAAAGCACGTGGCAAAAAATTCTCTACGACACAAAACCACACCAAAATGCAATGGCAACAAAATAAAACAACAAACATGAGAGTAAAAGGGAAAAAAGAAAAACAACCTTTTGTGTACATAGACCGCAAGTATCTTCCTTTTAATCATAGGTGTGCTAGGGAATTTCATTGTCTTCAATGGGAATGTGCATGGGAGCAGTAAGCCAATCCGACTGACTGCTCAATAAAGTTGATAATCTTGGTATTGAGAGAGTTAAGGTAAAGGACTCTGGATGTGGCCACAAGACCAAATAATACTCTGTGCCTGGTGACTGATTTTGTTTTTTGGGCTGCCAAAAGGGGGTTTGGTTTTGTTTTTCTTTTCTGCACCTTTGGAAAGCCTAGATTGACCAAGAAACAGGCTCTCTTTCAGCTGTGTGTAGATTGAATGAGTGACAGAGAGCAAACAAAGACCGAATGAGCAGGGTACAAAGGCAGGCTGCACACTCTCAGTACCTTCTCGCTATGGCTATGCTCCTCGTTAAGAGTGGTGCTACTGCACGTATCTACCCCAGAGTCTTTAATCTGAGGCTCGGACCACTCCAGATCCTCTTCCAAAGAGTGGCCACCAAAGCACATCATTCGCTTTTGCCCCTCAGACAAGCTGTTGAAGTCCGACAAAACTGCCTGCTCACTAGTTTTTCTTTTTCCCCTTTGACTGTCCCCTACAGGTGTGGAATAAAAAAAAGGATACAAAAAAGAAAACATGCAAAGGTGTAAATAAAACAAAAGAAAAGTGAGATGGTAAAAGAATCTAAATGGCAAGGCTCCACATGTCTCACCAAAGACATTGGGGACGCCTCACTGCTATGCCAAGACGTATGGTCCAACCAGTTGTAATCCATGTCTCCTGTGAGGGTCAGACAGACAAGACAGTGCAGTAAAGGAAAGTTGAAGAAAGGACAGATAAAGATATCACACATATGAATCTTGTCATTCTATTCCACTGAATTCTTCGCAACGTGTCATTTCATTTTTGATCTTGCAATATTAAAAACTAAAGTCATAAAGTGGATTTGTTGATCATTGCTAAACAGATAATATCTAGTTAGCGCAGCCAAAATCAGCAGTTAACAAGAGAAACAAAGGAAGGCTCTGTTCATTGGAAGGTAGGCAGTGCATTGGGCACCCACGTATGGCTGCATGACCTTGGGTGGTTAACATCAGGTGAGCAGGCAGTAAGTATGAACTAATTCACTGAAATGACTGAATTCACCAGAGGGCAGACTAGTTGTTTGGATCCATGGATGCAAGGATTACGTCTGAAAAGCTGTTGATCCAGAGCATGGCTGCATCCCCTGGTTCAGCGCATGTAAATGTAGTATATAATCACTCTTAAATAAACAGCTTTTAATTTATTATTTCAAAGCACACAACCAAAGATTAATTCTCTTTTTTGTCTCCCCCTCTCTTTGCTATCACTCTTCGCCTCTCTTTTGCTTATTCTCTCTTTTGTTCGCTCTCTTTCTTCTATTACTCTTTGTCTCTCTCGCTTATTCTCACTCTTGCTCTATTCACTCTGTCTCTTTTGCTTATTTTCTCTCTTGTCCTCGCCCTTTCTTGCATATTCTCGCTCTCGATCTTTCTCCGTCTCTCTTCTATCACTATTTGTCTCTAGCTTGCATACTCTCTCTCTCTTTCTCTCTTCTGTCACTCATAGTCTCTCTAGGACAGTGAGCTTATTCTCTCTCGTTCCTTTTCTCGTTTATTTCCTTGCTACTCTCCCACTCTCTGAGCAGGTGAGAGACACATTTTTGCTCTGGGAGCAAAAATGTTCCATTTTAGAACAGAAAGAATCATCGAGGTGCTAAGAGAGGAGTACTCTAAATTATTATGTGCATTAGTTAAGGCGTTGAACACAATTAGCAGCACAAATCGCAGAGGCGATGTCCTCGTTGTTTTTAGAGTTAGAATAAAACATCACTGGTACAGAAGGCTCCGGGAGAACGACAGTGTTGTAATGACTAGGCAAGCAGTTAGCTCAATTTAAGGGACTACTTCAAGGGCAGTTATAGAGAACAAAAGGGCAGTGGTTTGCCTTATAATGTGTACACCCTATTAGTTGAGCCACTGTTGGACAGGATTATATTTAGATTAGCACAAAGTTTTGGAAGTACAAAGTTACAAGAATGAGCAAGGCTACACGTTCTCCCAGACGTGCTTACACATGCAATTGTAAATTTTTTTTAATGAACTCTATTTGTTTCTTTTTAATAGGCCAGCACATAACGTTTCAATAAAGGACGTTATACTACTTGTCTGTGAACTGTTGGTGTTGTAAAATGCACAAAGCATTCGTAGATTTCCACAACAAAGGAAGACAATGGCCCGGCACCACAGTTTAATGTCCGCATTAATGTGGCACTAATGTTTCTCAAGCTCTAGGGAACAAAGCATGACTACAATATATTTCCTTTGATTGAACCAATGGTGTCATCTTTAACGATCTCTTCAGCTACTCCATTCGGCTGAGACAGCTTGGCAATGTGGCTTCAACTTTGACGAATTATATCGAAACTCTATCTGGGATATGGTTATTACCCTTAGCCAACACCCGTATGGGAAAGGATGCGGAACCATTAACAGAAGAGGAAGGCACAGGCCAGGGACATAGTACCGGACTAAAGGACAGATGTTCACGACTTTAATCATGAGCCAGGAAAGTAATTTAACTTTTTGGAGTCTCAAGCTCAACCAATCTACACCCTAAATACACGCTCTAGTGATATGATGAACTAAACTATTAATTGTTATTACCTTAGTCCCTCCCTATCCACACCCAGCAACATTTCTCAATGTAAGCATGGGATATGTCTGAGAGACTGACTCGCATTAAGCCCGAAGGGGGAAAATGCAGAGGGACATGATCGAATAAACTATGAAACCATTCAAATGAACAGAGCCTTTAAACAGTGTAAAGACAAAAGGAAAAAAAGACAAAGAGACTGTACATAGTAGTTTCAAAGAGAGGAAAAGAAGTGGTGTTTTAGCTAATGCATATGACCTATTCCTACTATGTTCATGTCTTTGTCAAGAAGTGATTAATTGACTACTTCTTTGCCAACTAATCTTACGACTGTCACCAGAGAAATCCACTGTATTGTTACCTTAACACATACCTTAACTCTACATAAAATAAACAGTGCAAAACATTTCAACCGATAAATCTAATGGTAAATAGGAAAACATAAATTATAACAATGAATACAAGCAATGCAAGTATTATTCAAAAAAAGATTTGATGATCCGCTAATAAACAGAGACAACTTAACACATCAGTAGAATTACTAAGCACAATAGGAAATTGGGTTTTTCAGTGGCATTTAAGCACCTACTTCTTTTAAGCAGAGAGTGTGTTTTGCAGATGGAAGAAGCACATTGATGGACATCTCTGATGCGTGGAAGCAGGAGTACCTAGCTACTATTCAGTTTCACAATGATCTTAGGAGTGCTTTGAATGATCTTGATATTGGGAAAAGACCCGTCAACAAAAATACTAAAGGGAGATTTAGCAACTTTCTTTTATGACCTCACTAACTTGCATGAAAAACTCAGGACTGTAAGATCACTCAAACCCCACTGCAAATAATTTTTCGATTTCCAGAAACTATCAAGCTAAAAAACCTAACAGTGCCAAAAAAAAACATTCACCTGAACTTTGTTTACAATTATTTTCAGAACATAATGATATACACTTGTATAGGAGCCACTTTAATATAAGTCCACATACAAAGTGCATGGCCTCAATGGGTTTCGTATTACTTGAAATAAGCACACAGGTTAGTGTTCGCTGGGCTTTCTAAACCTCTACAAAAATCAGTAAATAAGGACTTAAAAAACAAACCGTTAAAAGTCATCCATCTGGACCTATCAATCGTAAGTAAATAAACTTCCTACTAAAAAAGAAAGGGGCGCAAAAATAATGTTACAACATTGTAAAGTATCAAAGGGGAAGAAAAAAAGCTTGACATGGGAAATACAGACTGCCTGATACATAGCAAAGTAGGCATTGGGTCACCAGGATCTTTCTCGCGCTGCAAGATGACTGCATTCCTACACATTCATTATTGGATTTCACGTATAATTGTGTCCGCAGGTTTTTGAAATTTGAGATAAGAGTATATCTGAAAGTTCTAAAGTTTTCTTGAATCATGCTTCTAAAGCATCAACTCCTCTGTTTATGAATAAAGACTGAGGAACATAACTAAAAGAGCCTGCACCTCTGAAGGGAGCCAGTCCATTTAAGCCCCAGTACTACTACTTTGCAATTCTGAAGTAAACAATTGGTAAATGCCATAAAACATAGGGTTACTGCCCTTAAAGGTGAAAGAACGTGTAAGAACATCAAACACTGAGCATATAAGAGGTAATGTAGGGAATCGGCATTTTCTGCATGGTCAGCCCAGGTATTTTGCTTTTTTATGGATCTTATGTTTGATTAGATTTTGATCCTGTGAATGGTGACACTACTATTTAGTGCCACAGTGTGTGTACTCTGTCCTCATAACTGTACTGTTATCTTGGTTTCACCCAACAGGTGTATTTAACTTTCCAGTAAAGTCATTTTGTGTCGGGGAAGAAATTGCACAAATGGTGTGGAAGTTAAATGTCATGAGTGGCTAGAGTGTGCATTTACACCATTGACACATATGACAAAAACATGCTTCAGGAAGCACCATTGTGCTCAATCTGGACTGCAGCTAAAATTAAAAGCACCGCAGTGACCCATGGCAGGGAAAAGTGATTGTGCCATGTAGATAACCTATTGTATATACGATTTATATCATCAATACACTGGGTGCTTAATGTATAAAATTGTGGCATACTGAGGGTCACTGGCATTATGTGATTTTGTGGCAGTGGCATTTCCCACATAATGCATCCTTTGAGGCATAGTCTGCACATTTCAACAAAAACATTGTTTCTAGCTCATACAAATCAATAGTTTTTAATTATGCAGCAACATGCGTGGAAGGCCCTCACAAAGATTGACTAATCATCTTTCTCTTGCTTAATTTTGTATTTGGGGGAAAAGTGGTACGAATAATGTGAAACCTTTGCCCAGAAAGTGTAAAAATTGCAAAAGATATTTTGGTAATATTAACACTAAATGCGCAACATTACGCTACATAATTTGCCTTTTCTTGCTGCATAATTTAGCCAACCCTACTGAATAATTTGGCCCTCTCCTCCAGCAAATTTCAGTGTCCCTTGGCAAACTACATATTTGGACTAGTATTCTTCACAGTGAACAACTGCCCAAGATTGGTTTTCAATGTGTAGGTAAAGCTGCATTTTACAGGAAAAAGCTTAGCTCATTATTTAATTTTTCCATCAGGGAAAAGGCTAGAAGAATGATTACAATGTATATTTCACCAAGTTTGAAAGATTTTATGTAATGATGAAAGTTGATTTTGATATATTTAGTGGAACAGTAACTTTAAGATATTTACTTTGTGGAGCCTGAGAGAAAAAAGTTTAGAACTGGTTTGTCTTTCAGCATTGCTCAGGGGGTCAAAAGCATATATTTGGCGGCTTGCTGTTAGCCCTACTTTTGGAGAGCAATGGCCTAGCCTCTGGGTTCAGGAAGGATGGGCTGCTGCCAACAAGTCATCAGTTAGCAGGCATTTGCAATCTAGGAGGGGGCAGGAAAAGTGACATATCAAAGATCAGCTTTAACAGTTCTTTCTTCAATTTAACAATACCAAATGGCACAGGCAGGAATAGCTCCCATTCATATTCAGGGCCATTCCAGACTTTTGGCTCACACTCTAGCAGGAAGGAAATCCTGTTCTGGCAATGACAGAGGGGATGATACCTCATCACCATAGGGGAGAGTATATGGGAAGGACCACAGGTTCTTCAGGTAGAGAATGGCAGGACCATTAAAAAGGGGTGGAGAAAATGTGTGAAAATAGCCAGAATTGGGAGTAGGCAATTCTCCAGTCGCCTGCAATTTCACAGGATAAGATTGGCACCCTACCACATCCTTCTGAGAATACAACTGAACATGGGAAGAAAATATCTTCACTAAAGCGGACTCTACTAGACTGCCGGAAGAAAAAAGACTAAAGTCAATCCTGCAAGCACCGCAGGGAACTCCAACTGCTCTGCAGGGGTCATGAGGCTAGTCCACTGTTACCCGATACAAACACAACAATCAGGATTCGTGACTTGCAGAAAGCCCAGCATATCGCTGAGGACTTGGCTCTGCAGGAGTCCTGACTGGAGAGAGATCTGGTGCCTAGAAGCCTGCCCTAAGTATCTCCGGGTTGATGGTGTGACCAGAAGGAATTTTACAAACCACTGGAGAAAAGTGGGTCTTTGTCATGTTTTCCACCTCCGGGTGACCAGGGTAAGGTGTTGAGGCTTACCCAGGAAGGACACACATTCAACGGGAAGGAAAAAAACCCAGATACATATAGATCGTAGTTTTTTGCCACATTGAAAAGTGATTCTATAGGATCTCATAGTAAAGGTAATGGGCTTCATAGAGCCCAGCTAGAGCTTTCAGCCTTAGCTGAAAGGGTTAATTCTGAGAAAACAAAAAACTGACGAAGTCTGAAGGTAAACAAAACCCTAGACCAGGCGAGGCAGCACATCTACAGCAGTGGCAAAGCAACCTTTGTGGCTATGAATTCCAGTTTTGTTCACTTGGAGCTTTTGGCATCAGATACAATGGCTTCAATGGGAGCTCAACGACGATATATCCAACGTAAAGGGACCCTCCCTGGCTTTAGCTTTGGACAGTGCCTAGCTGAAAGACTTTGAGCTCCAAAAAGTAGACTAAGGGCCCGATTGCAACTTTTTGCGGTGCTGGGGTGGGCGCCACTCCCCAGCATCATCAAGAGTTGTTGCTGACCGCCAGTGTACAAGTAATCGTGTGGTCTATCAGGCAGGTGGTGTGGCGGTCCCGCTGCAGTGCATCTTTCAAAGGTGGCAGTGCCGCAATGGAAACGCAGCACAGGGTTCCTGCATGACATGGAGTTGAAAGTCCAGGCTGAGGGGGCATAGGGGGCCAGTAGGGTCCCTTTGTTGCAGCACCTTCAGCCTTTTCATGGAGGCCTTTCCTCCATGAAAAGGCAGAAGGTGCTGGCGGTCCTGAAACTTGTAATATTCATGGCGGTGCCACAGTGGCACCACCTGCATATTGCAAAGCCCCTGACCTCCGCGCCACCACCATGGAACGGTGGCTGGACCACCACCAGGCGCTACCACAGGTCTGGCGGTCCTCAGACCGCCAGACCCGTAATTTAGCCCTAATTCAGAAGGTAATAACTTTGCCCTACTTGGCTTACCCAACCTCTGCTTCACCACGGTTAGCTTTCAATTGCATCTAGTTCTCGGCCAACTGCAAACTGACATTTTTCTTTGGTATTTTCTGGTTTCTTAATGTTTTTGTCCTAAACTTTAGTAACTAATTTCACCTGTTCTTTTCTGATTTTGATGATTTTGGAGTCGTTTTGTTTCTTTAAGTTTTGTCTATCTTTATTAATTAGTTTAAAATTTTATTGTGTTGTTTTCAGAACTTTAAAATTGTTGGTACTGGTATAACTTAATGCACATTTTTCTGAGGATCTGCTTGCTACTTAGGCCGCAGCTATCAGGGGATGAGCAGAGATTTTTTTCTTAGAACTGTACATAACCAGGGTGTGTTTATTAAGTTATTAGGGGAACCCTCTTCCCAAATTAATAACTCACTATATGACAGGCACACATTAAATAGGACATTCAGTTGCCAAGGCACTATTTCTCCAATCACATTACACAAGTTCCTTAGGGGTTCTGTGATGCGCGCTTTGCTAATTTATTTCTTGCTGCGTCGTTTTGATTGAGTAAGAGACTCCTCTGTACCTCCACTTATGCTTTATTTTTCCAAGTTTACTCCCCCACGTTTTTACGCTGTGTTTACTCATTTGCCAAATCACCTCATTGTTTATGGGAGTTTTCACTCTTCTTTATCCATTTCACCCATCGCAGAGGCTAAAAAGTAATATTAAAGAGGGGGTTTCCAGTGTTCACCACAAAACAGGACGCTCGGTGCTTATTCTACGATGAATGTTTAGCCTTCCATGTATCCCTGAAGGGTAGCTTGGTTGAGCATTGAAGGCATAGATCAAAGGAGATGGTAAGAAGTTTGAGCCTAGTAAAAGTTACCAGTTTCCAAAAGAGCTGGACTTTCAGCCAGAGATGTTATGTTGTACAAAAAGAACAACATTTTACTAGGAGTTAAATATGTATAAATAAAATTACACTCTAAATGGAACCAAAAAATTTAATGACACAAAAAAATACAATTCTTAAAACACAACGTACACATTACAAAAAACATGTCGTTTGGAATTATCTGAGAGCTATGAGGATCGTTGCTGTGGGCTTTTATATATACCAAGTCTTGTCCCCAAATTTAACCTTGGTGTTAATTATGTCCTTTACACTGCCCTAAGTCTAACCGTTGCCCTAACAGTAATGGAACCCTACCTCAAACCTTAATCCTAACATTGACCCTCAACTAGCACTGGCCTTACTCTAACTTCTGCATTGACCTTAATCTTGACCCTTGTCCTAACTTTAACAATAACCTTTTCATTAACACTAAAAGGGCCACTATGAGTTGGTCAGGTATGTCGCTCTCCTGCATACAGAATTAAATCCCAGTGTGTTGTCAGATAGCAGTGCGGACCCCCCTGTCCCTCCTCCCTAACAGCCACTGACCATGCACGCAACCTCGGCATCATCCTCGACTCCTCTCGCTCAATGAACCGCCATTCAATTCTTTATCATCCTTTTGCTTCCACACGCTCCGCTTGCTTCGGAAGATCTTCAAGTGGTTCCGCACCGCGCTCATCAGCAGCAAGCTCGACTACGGCAATGCACTCTATGCCGGCACCGACCAAAAAATCCAAAAGAAATTGCTGCGCATTCAGAACACCTCCACCAGACTTATCCTGGGCATCCCCTGCCACAGCCACATCTCTGGTCACCTAAGAGATCTCTACTGGCTCCAGATCAACAGAAGAACATTCAAGCTCCTCACACACACCTACAACGCCCTCCACAACACGAGACCCGAATACCTCAAACACCGCCTCTCCTGTTCCACACCAAACAGACATCTCCACTCTGCCCAACTGGCCCTAGCCACTATCCCCTGGAACCGGAAGACCTTGGCTGAAGGAAGATCCGACTCCTACCTCGCTGAGAAGACCTGGAACTCCCTGCCCCTGCATCTCAGGCAGTCACTATCACTGCCTCCATTCAGGAAGGACCTCAAGACCTAGCTCTTTTTCTGAACTTCAGAAATCCCCCCTAATGCCTTTGGACCCTTACAGGTGATTAGTAGGGCTGAGAGGCCAGCCACAGTTCTGTCAAGCCAAGCATAGCGACAATTAGAGGGTATCTGTATCATAACAGGGATTTTTTGTGTTACAAACATTTTATTCACAATGCACTTGTAACTTAAAATAGGACTTGAGAAATTTGATCTGATGTCGGCAGCCAAGTGCAGCCTTCAATTATCCTATTGCATTCTCCTGTATACATATAATTACAGCAGGTTTACACCTAATGCAGCACAATTCTCTACAGCTTCTTGTTGTGGTGTAGTCATTTAACCGATTGCGCCACTGGTCGGGAGGACCTTTTATCATTATCTGAAATTGTATCTGAAAGTGTATTCTCGGAGCTAACATAAGAACATCAATTTCAAATGACAGTAAAACCAATTTGGTTCCACAAACTACTGACAGAGAGGAGGGTTTCCAACCATAAAGGTATATTATTAAATTACTCAAAATTACAGATTTTAATCCTTTAGTAAAAAAGAAAATAAGCATAAAATGCAATATTGTTAATCATTCCTCCTAAATATGTCAGGTAAAGGACCAGGCAATTCATAATACAGTACAAAATGCAAAATAGAATATATTAGTTCCATGAAGAAACTTCCTTAGTCTAAATAAAGTATCTCAAAGTAGAAAAGGTGAAATCCTAAGCAGACGATGTCAGCCTGAAATGAACCAAGTTAAGGTTCAGGATAAAGGGCAGAAATGTTCACGAAACTCACTCAAGAACTTAGAAATGTGGGGTCTCCAACAGCAAAGTCAGGGGAAGGTCTTCCCTCAGCAAAGTCAATATAGGATCTGCTTGAACTAAATAAACTAAGACACAGTTAAAATGTTACAATTCGTTCAGAACTCTTTTCTGTGTACTCCCCAAAGATGGGGCCAATCAGGTTTCAATATCTTCTTGGGGCAGGCCCACCAAAGGCTCACACATCAGTAGGACCTTGAAGATAGTAACAGTCCAATCCTCCTGGTACAGAAGGATCTTCTCATTCCCTACACATGATGCAAATCACAAGAGACTATCAATTAAAATAACTTATCGAAAAACAAAACAATGAGCTACTCTTCTTAGCTATTCGTGATTATCACGTTCTTGCAAAAGAAAGCAAAAACGTGAAAGTACAATTTCACAAACATGTTAAAAATAGCAATCAAAGCTTCAGGCGTCATCGGCCTAGTTGCAGCTAGGGCAACTTTAAAACAATAATGTATTTAGACTGGGGATACAAGAAGCTAATGATTATACTCCGATTATATAAATTGTGACCTCTGTAAACATATAAGGCCACAGATTTGCACACAAATTAATATATGATTAATAAAGATCATGGAGCATGACATTTGCATTGCTCCACAACAATTCATTCAAAAGCTGTGGAAACACACCTTTAACCTTTTGCTTTTTCCTGCTCAGCCCAAGCTCTGTTCCTGCATCTCATTCCAGTCAAAAACAAGCAGGTCTTGTCCCTGCTCAGCTTACCAAGCACTAAGAATGCTCTAGAGAAGAATTCAAAATAGTTTTCTTCTTGAAAACAGAATGCTAATGGTGTTGAGAAATAAAATTCCTGAGAGACAAGTAACATAGCTATGCGTAATGAAAGGGGTATATTTTGGAGTGCAGTTTTTTTTCTTCAAATTGATCTCACACGAATTGCTAGATTAGGCAAATACATTCACAACTACAGAGACTAATTATGACAGTATCATTCACTTATTAAATATGATAAACCAAATCATAATACTAAAACCCCACATTTTGTAAAGTCATCACTGTGACCTAGTTCATCTATAAAAGTGCTTCTGTTGTCTTTCCAATCACCTCTTGCCCTGCAGGATGCAGTCTTGACTACGTGCACGGAATCAACCACGATTCTGTTCTATTCTGTCGTTTTTCAATAGCACATGGCTACCAGGAGGATTCCCAGCCCTGCAACAGACACCAAAATAATCAAGGCTGTGAGGAATTAGTTACAAAACAGCCAGGTCTTCAAGGCTTTGTGGAAAGGGAGTTCGTGCTCAAGGGTGCAGAGTTCCATGGGTAGGAAATTTAAGAGCGTGGGTGTCAAAAAGAACTAGAATGGCCACCCTATTGGGATCTGCGGATCCTGGGGACCTTCAGTAGGTGAGCTGAAGAGGATCTAAGGATTCTTTCCGGTCTGTATGGGAGAGCAAAAGGTCTTTAAAGTGCTGGGCCTTTATAAATAACTGCCCTGTGCGTAATGCAAAGGATCTTGAACTGCATTCGGTGTTCCACCAGAAGCCAGTGGAGACCTCCGAGAGCCCTGGTGGCCGACTGATGTTTAGGAATGTTCATCAGGATCCTGCCACTATCATAAGGGACAAGTATAGTGTGGCTATCATTAATCTACAAGCCCTGTTTAGTCACTGGTCCACTTTACCCTTCCCCATTGCAGGCAGAATTCACCAATGAAAACGATTGTTCTCCCCAAATTCCTTTATCTTTTTATCAAAATTCCAAAAACACTGCCTTAACTCTTCTTCATTAAACTGAGATCACTGCTGATTAGGCTATCCAGGGCCGGGAATCACCCTAGGTCTAATTTGCGAGATCATTGCCCTACCATAGTAACAGGGCAGCTTTGCAGTGCCAGACCTTGGGTTATATCATTTGTGTGACCAGGCACAGTATACTCAATTTTGTTACTGCCGCCCCCTTTTTCGCACATGTAGGAAAAACGAAAGATAGCATGGCATGTAACCAAGTATGTGTGATACTCCATCAACCACGCTCAGACCAGAGGTCTGAATTTGACACAGACGTATGTTTTTGGGGTGGGAGTAATTGTGTATGAGGGTGTAGTGGGACCTCTTCTTATACTAACTGAACATGTCAATAATGTACCTTCCCAAGCTCACTCCCACATGTGAAGAAAAATCTTTGTTGTTGCTACACCAAATGAAGTTGTTTATATTTTGTGAACTATTTCCACAAGGCAAATTCATTCAACACCACAACATAACCAAAGAAGTAGGCCACATTCCCCTTCTAATATTGCTCTACGACAGGACACGCATGGCATGCTGGGCAGCGAACCACCCCGTTCTAAAACACTAACATTGCTATTCACATCAACACCCACAAAGGGCCTCATCACGTGCTTACATAATTTGATGCAATCCGATGCCTCCTTAATATAACCTTCCACAAGGGCCGAGTGCTGTGCACAGACCGGAGCACTGTCCTCCAGCAGGAGACTGCTTCTCATACACTTCAAATTATTACACAGAATCTACTACACATCACTGAGCATGGTGTGCTCTGGGCTCAGAGAAGACAGCCTCTGCTCTGGAAAAGGTACAAGATCCTGACTTTCTACACATGCTATGGCTGGGCCCCCGGATCAACAGATACTGGAGTGTGGTCCCAAAGACCCTGACAATTTACAAATCACCATATACACCCACCCCATAGAGTGAGCCTACTGGAATTTAATAAAGACTTTCCTCCGGGGACAGAAAATGTGCATCTTGGGTACTTGCTCATGAGGAAGAGGGTGGCTATGCACTGACGATGTGGCTGTGCACACACCCATGACGTGTGGCTTAAAGACCTTATATATTACAATGATCAGCTTGAACTTTATGCAGACTCTATCCCCTCCTACTCTCACCCCAGAGACATTTGGGAACATCTATGTAACTTTCTGCTTCATGTGAAGGATGACCTTCTCCCATTGGGCCCAAACTAATGTGTTACCTGGTCCTCTTATTTAGCAGGGACAGCTACACTTCCTAAATGTTGGATCTCTGGTTGATATGTGGCAAGTATACTGAGCGCAAAATGTCAAAAGCAGGAGCTATGTCTCCAGATCTGGAATGTCCCGTGTCACTGAGCAGGTTTTGTGAGTCTGTTGATGTAAAATAGCACATGCTTAGCAAGAGAAAAGGTGATTGTGTTCGTTAGTATTAAATACGGCCCAGCACAAGAATATTTGAAGTGAGCATGTGAGACGCTTCCCCAGAAGTAGAGCAACTATTCTTGTCTTCTTAGCCTTGTATTTTTGTCAGGATGTTAATGAATTCCCTGAGGTGCAAAATATGAAATGTTATTTGGATGAGATGGGTTTACTGGATTGATCAATGGATAGCAGTTTAAGCCCGTGGGGAAAGCAGGTTTCTTTAACTGCCTCCTAGCATAAACTCATGTTCCAGTTTCGAGTTATTTTGCACTCGTTCAGCGCTAGTAGAAGAGCTGCAGATTCATACCGCACTGACGCACAGGTCGACGCTCTTTCGCCCTACTGAAGCTTAACATCTACAATCAACATACGCCCTACGGCTTGACGTTTAAATGAGGGTCTCTTGTTTAAGGCCTTAGATTCCTGTTATCATAAAGTCTGGTTTTATAAAGAGAATTAATGTGCAAGATATAGTGTGTGCTTCAAATGCTTGACTGTTTTTAGTCTGCTGGCATTCGAGGTTTCAGAGCTTGATAGCAAAACCCAAACCCCGGTATGGTTGGTTCACGCATCATCGTACCGTTTTACTTTACAACGCACATTTTATATCACTACTCGATCTGAACTGTTTGGATAGCTTTTCATGTTCATTCTTTACGGTAGAAATATTTTTAAAATTGCATTTTAATAAGGGTTGAGGGATTTCCCCACATCCATTTCTGGGTAAAACAGGTAAATTATATTTTGTTTTTGAGTGTTTGTGTGTGTGATGCAGTGCAAACAGTCTTAACAATCAGAGTACAGGCTAAATTAAAGCAAACAATGAAACCAATCCTATCGCGAAGCCCTTTAAGCACCTTAGCAAACACCATGATCACATCAACACTCCAATCCTCCACTCCCTCATAAACTTGCTAAAGAAATCAACCACCCAAGCATATCAAAAGGCAACTATAATCTAAACAAATATGGGAGTCGACACCCCCCCCCCCCAGTCCTCAACCCAGGGCACAAGTCCTATAAAAAGAAGTGGGGGGACTAACCTAATTACTCAGTATGCAAGTGGCATCCCGGCGAGTGACATCACAGCGCATGAGGAGCTTGACATCACAGCGAGTGACATCACAGGAAGTGGCTTCACAAGAAGTGACATCAGATCTTAAGCTCTGACATATATGTTTAACATGTCTATCATGAGTACATTGGAGCAGAGGGGGCGTGGCCAACCGCCTAGGATGGCGGTAGCAAACTGGTGAGGCTTAAGACCCTCGGGGGACTAATCCTGTATAATCACCGCGCAGCAGGACAACGCCGTTGTCTGGAGCGTCCCGACGGACGACACCCAGGAGGTAAACTGTGGGTCCGATCCGGTGAGGCGGCTGCGTGGCAGTGGATGCTGGCGCTTGGATGCAGGAGCGGGACGAGCGGCCTGCCTGTGGAACCCTGTCGGAGCTGGCATGTTGTGGCCTTGCTGATCGCGGCCGAGTGTGCTCCTGTAGTGGCGGACGACCGGCCCTGACTGGCAGGCGGATCCTGCGGTGGTGTTCGGCTGCTGAGAGGGGGCCTGGCGCTGCTGCTGTGACAGTGCGGCCCGCAGCGCAACACTGGGAGCAGGTGAGAGCGGGCGCCTCGCGGGACGGGGCTGAGTGCGGGCCTTCCTGCTTCCCCTCCTTTTCAGGGGCACCGCTGCCTGGTGCCCGTAGACGACAACCCGATTGGCCTGCACACAGGACATAGCTGCGGACTCCTGCTGCTGTACAGCATGGATATTCGGTAGGGCGGGCAAGGCCTCTCCCCCTGCGGTGCGCACGGCGGATTCCACCCCACCGCCCCCCAGTGCTGCTGAGCCGTGAGACTTTGGGGGCTTTATTGCTGGGATTCTGCGGTTGCTGTGTCCGCACTGAGTCTGGCTCCTCTTCACAGTGACGACGTCCAGGTCATATTGGGACGCGGGGACGGCAGTGGAGGATGCCGCGGCCGCTGGCGAGCCTGGCGGTGCAGCGGCTCTTCGTTCTTTGACGGCAGAGGCGGATTGAGGGGTCAAAATTGATTTGGGGTGCCTGGCAAATCTTGGAGGGACCTGTGGAAGAGGACTGCCCCCCCCACGCTCCCACAACTCCTCACTCCTTAAGGATTCTCTGGCACTAAGAAAGGAGCTGTAACCTGGCGAGTGCAACCTAGACTTGTGGACTGTAGCTGCCAGTGACTACTGGGATGATCCACCCCCCCTTTTTCTTTTCTTGCATCCCAGGACGGCATTGTGTGGGGCGGGGGTGTAGTCTGGCGGTGTTCGCCCTAAGAGCCTTACTTGCCCCCTGCGGCTGGTTAGACTCCAGGATGGGCAGGCTCAAAGGCAAGGCGCTGGACAATGGACTGGCTACGGGTGCCCCCAGAATCCGCCGCAAGGGACCAATCACCGGGCACCTCTGCCACTGGTTCAGCTGAGACCCAATCCGATAAGCTGGACCTGATACTTAAAGAAGTCTGAGACTCTAGGAAACTAATGGAACAACAAATCGGAGCCCTTACGACCGGCCTTACTCTCCTGAGGGCAGATCATGGGAAGCTCGCCGACACGGTGAGGGACCATGAGAAGACGTTAGCCAGTATTGACCCCCAAATATCCGAGCACGCTACACACATAAAACAATTGTAACTCCAGGTTAGTGGCCTTCAGGACCGGATTGAAGATGCGGAGGGCCGTAATCGCCAAAAAAACGTCCGAGTCATTGGGCTTCCGGAGCGCTGCGAAGGAGCTAAACCTGCGTACTTCATGGAGGCTTGGTTCAGGGAGCATGTCGCCCCGATGGCCTGTCCCCATACTTCTGTGTGGAGAGGGCACACTGGATCCCAACATGGGCGCCTAGGGTCTGGGCACCGCCACGCCCGTTGATTGTTAAGATCCTAAATTATAGAGACCGAGACGTGCTTTTACAAAAGATGAGGGAAAAAACGCACATCCAATTTGAAAACCATCAGATCTCTCTGTACCCGGACTACACCGTAATGGTGCAGCGTCAGAGAACCTCCTTCCGAGCTGTAAAGAAAAAGTTACGGGCCTTCCCCAGCTTAAATATGCCCTATTGTTCCCGGCCAGACTTAAGGTTATGCACGGCAGGAAGACTTATTTCTTCAACAGTCCCACTGATGTGGAAGAATGGCTAGAGGTGATGGACCTGGAACAAAGTCAAGAGAAGTTGTCGAGCTCGGTAGGGCATAGTCCAGTGATGTCACAACGTCAGAGAACCCGCGGTCCTGGCCGTGGCCTGAAGGATCCTGCCAGAATTGGTCCAACTCCAGCTCAGAAGATGGCGGTTAGAGCGGAAGCATTAGCTACATCTGGATCTTTTCGCGAGGGTAACACAAAGATAACTATGGACTCAGAGGACAGCACCATTCACTCCGATTCAGAACACAGCATGACTCTTTTTCCCTCTGCGACGCCTCAGACGGGGGATGGCCTCCTCGATAACTGAACAATTAGGGACTGCCCCTTACTCAGAGAGACTGCACCGGACGGACTGAAGGAGATCCAAAAATGATAGAACAAAACGAGCAGTATCCTTTTCTCTGAGATGGCCCGCTCATGTTCATACTGTGTATACATTTCATGCAATGTAATCTGATGTGTTATGTTTTTCTTACAGATATACCTATGCAGGGGTACATAGTGTGTATCGTCCGATGGGGACCTTTAGATGGGGTCGGACATTCATGTTTACTTTTAGGGTGGTGGCCCTACGCTACTACATATGGTGATTATGTGCGCAATTTACATAGACGTGCCATGAAAAAACAAGCATTGGCATAGCCAATAGGTCTCGCCTTTGGGACCTTATAAGTGTTTGGTTATCCAGCACAATATCCTTGGTGAAACAACAACTGTTGCATGGCTAAACACTTGTAAGGTCCCAAAGGCGAGACCTATTGGCTATGCCAATGCTTGTTTTGTTTTTTTATCGAAGAAGAAATCTCCCTGAGAAGATATCCAGAAAGCATTTTGTAAGTATTTATCGTCATGAATTTGTACCTAAATACGGTAGACCCTTAACGTTAATGCCACCTTTATTCCTCATTTGCCCCTTTAAATGGAATCTTGGGAAAAAATAACAAACGCATCATTTCCAAAAATATTGTACGCGACGCCGTCCATTTGTAAATGGGTGATTTGTTTAGGTTTAACTAATCCCTACAATTTGTCACAAAAAAAGTTACAAATAAATGTATCCCGGGCTGTGACACAACGGCAATGCCAGTCATAAGCTTTTATTCGATATGCAAGATATCTTATAAGCACATTTACAATACAATCATTACAGTGTACAAAAAACATTGCTTTAAGAAGTCAGTATGAGAACACGTTTAAAAAGGATAAAAGGACATGAAAGTGCCCATTAATAAATTAACTAAAAAAGGAATTAAACCGCAACTGACAATCTCTTACAACGAATAAGCCAAAACTGTTTTAAAAATGTTGCTGTTCCACACACAATAAGGGGGGAAGTATCCGTAGTTAGGATACGCAAGGCTACTAGGTGGCTACGTGTACCCATATTTCGGAAGAGAGGTTTCAACCAAAAGCTCCTAGGCCTTGCATAGTCCGGGCATTCAAATAAGACATGCGCAATAGACTCAACCCTACTCGGGCAACATGCACAGTTAGGGGAAGAACGGACCACTGATGTCCAATTCGATACCACAGCACCTAGCGGGAGGAATCCAACTCTAAACTTAAAATAAAGAGCTCGGTCAAAGGGGAGGGTGATCAGGTCCAGGTAGGGTTCAAAGGCCGCAATGCATAGCTGCTCGCCTCTCTGTTTTATTCCGCACAGGACTGCAACGTGCCTTTTAGGGCCTCATTAGATCATGTGAATTAAATAAATGTGGTTTTCAGACCAGACGGGGATCAGGAGATGTCTTCGTGCTGCAAGTGCTAGCCTGCTTTTAGCCGTTATTTCCTTTAGATGGCAGTGTTGACAAAGTTTTGTGTTTCAGGCTGCATTCATGCTTCAGAACCTGCTTGTTATTCCGATGCCGGCAGATGTATTTTGTGTGTTTCAGACTTTGCCAATAACAGTTTGGCCTTCTCAAATGAACAGCTCTACACATGCTGACCATGCTGCTTCTCATTCCAGGGCCCCTGTGTGCACGACGACGAGTCCGGGCTCTCGCTGGTAGGAAAGCCCGCTCTTCAGGCCTTGTTACACCACTGCCACTTCTACGAGCACTTGAATCAAATGATTAAACATTGCTTCCTCAGCGCTCATACTTTCGACGCCAGTGTGAACTTTGCTAGTTGCACTCCACAAAATAATTCGTATGGTAAGTTAAGGTCATGTGGTTTCGTTTGACAGATGGGTTTGCGTGGCCATTTATGGTGCTGAAGCAACGCTGTGTGTGTTTCTGAAGAGCATGCCCTTTTCACGAGCTCCTCGGTCACAATGGTAGATGGGGCTGCATGCTCGTGTAAAGTCAACGGTGGGAAGAGGGTAGCCTTTGGGTATTGAACAGATTATTGAGAAAAACGAGTAGTTTTCTCATGGAGAGAGTTCTTGGATCGTTTACCTCCAAATTAAACGGCTGCATCTCCCTTCTGCTAGGTAACGTGTGACGTTGGACTGAAGTGTTCATGTAGGCAAACGCCTTGAGTACTTTTTTTTAAACAAGTAGGAAGTAGTGCTTGTGAGAGCACAGCGCTCTAAAAAAAAACAAGCGATGCGCACTCTGTGCTGGGGGAGGGCCATTAGCATGTAAGAACTCGCGGCAAGATCAAAGGAAGTTTATGGGCCAAAAGCGCGTGCCTGTGGCCACGTGCACTCGAAGAAAACCGCACGAAAAAAGCGGTGGAAAAGCGGTGGTTTCACGAGGATTTCAAGCACTTGAATTCTCGCCATTTCCCATTCCTTCGGAATGGAAAAGGCGAGACCTAAAAACCAGGGCCCTGTAGAGCCACCGGAGCTCTATATCCAGGGAAGCTATAGTATGGTTGGACTTTGTATGTTCAAGTTATTTGTTTGGCCCAGCACTGTTTATTGGCTGTGCCGCGTATGTTTAGTTCAAAAGGGATGGCGAATACCTGGTCTGTGTCTACTCATTGGCTCCGATGTGTTAGGAGCATAATTCATACCGTATACTTATGTCTCACAATCATGCCACCGTAGGATCTTATAACCTGCTGACCTGGAAGGTGCGTGGGCTAGGGGCAGTGCATAAGCGCCATAGAGTCCATGCTTACCTCCTTAGGCGAAAGGCACATATCGTTTTCCTTCAGGAGTCGCATCTGATGGAGGCCGAGGCATTGAAGACTCGCAAAAAGTGGAGAGGTAGTGTATTCACTACCAACTACTGGGCCTTTGCTAGGGGGCGACAATCTGGATTCGGGGTCCCGTTTCTAGAGTTAGATTGTCGTACGGACAATCAGGGTCGATATATACTGTTGAAGGGCACCCTGGATGGTCTGCCTGTACTCCTGGGAAGTATCTACGCTCCTAACTACGACCAAGACACATTTTTTCAGGACCTGGGCAGAGCCCTGGCGGGGTGGGATACCATCCCCTGGATTCTGGGAGGCGACTGCAATGCTGTCCTTGACGTGGACCTAGATAAATCCCATCCTCCTTTACATGGGGCTGGAACCTCCAAAGCAGGCTGACCTTCTCAACACATGGCTCCAGGGTTGGAGGCTCCACGACGCATGGCGTAGGTTGCATTCCACAGATAGGGAATACTCTTTTTATTCTCTGGTTCATCAGCTACATACCAGGCTCGATAGGTTTCAAAGCTCCCACACCATTGTCACGTACATACACTAATCCACTTATTTAGCCAAAACTTTCTCTGATCATAACCCCCTGGAGATCACACTTACGTGGGGCAGAGTTCCAACCCCTGTCCCGACATGGAAGTCATGGCCCCAATTCCTGAAAGATGCCCCATTTCGGGCCTCATTATCTGCCACTATCAGTAACTACTTTGATGAAAACTGGAACACAGCTGCCTCCAATCTTATAGAGTGGGACGCGCTCAAGGTGGCGGTGCGGGGCTCCGAAATTAGTGCTATCGTAGGGGCACGCCAGGAAACGCACAAGAACTTAATGGGAGTAGAAGCCCTAATGACGGAGCTGGAGCAGGTTGCGGTGACCGACCTGCACAAACAGGAATCTCTGCGAGAAGCTCGCATTAAACCCGCAGAGACTCTGGAAACCCTCAGACTTATAGACTACCAAGCTTTCACACAAAGGAAACACACTGAGTCGGACAAGTCCGGTACATTGTTGGCCCGATTACTGAGGGACAGCCCAGAGGCACCGAATATTACCTGTGTACGCTCCCCATTGAAGGGTTTAGTTCACTCTCAACTGGAGATTAACGAGGCTTTTTGTACTTATCTTAGCAGCCTGTATGCAGTACAGTCACATACCGATGACAATCTAATAGAGGACTTTTTACATGGCCTGACATTCTCTTCCACCTCAGAAGCTACACATAAGGCTCTCTCTGGGCCCATCACTCAACATGAAATAAAAGTTGCACTCAAGGGTCTCAGCCGTAACAAGGCTCCGGGACTAGATGGTCTGCCTATTGAATTCTATGACACATACTCCGAAATCTTAGTTCATAAGCTGGAGGAACTCTATAAGATGACTTGGGCAACCGGCCACTTGCCACAGTCCACTATGCAAGCCCTAGTGGTGTCGCTCCTCAAGCCAGGACGGGATGGCGCTGACTTATCCAACTACAGACCTTTGTCTTTATTGGCTACAGAATATCAAATCCTCAGTAAGGCCCTCGCCAATCGTTTAGCACCTGCCCTCCCCACCCTTATACATCGCGATCAATGCGGGTTCCTTCCTGCGCGCAGCACTTCTCTAAATACTAGGAGACTTCACCATGTCATGATGGCCACTCCCGAGGAGTATTGCAATGCCGGATGCTTAGCGCTGGACTTGCGTCAGGCATTTGACCCCATAACGTAGAGATACATGTTTGCCGCCCTACAGCGCTTTGGCCTCCCCCCAGATTATCTCAAGTGGGTACACCTGATATACGTTAACCCCTCTGCCAGGGCACGTACTGGAGGCCATGTCTCCGGAGAATATACGATACACAGAGGTACGATACAGGGGTGCCCACTCTCCCCCCTCTTGTTTGTTCTGGCGCTGGAGCCGCTGGCCATAGCTCTGAGACAGTCGTCCAAAGCTCTGGGGATACCAATTGAGGGCATCACGCACCTAGTATCTATATATGCGGATGACATCCTCATATATCTGCAAGACTTAGAGGCTGGGATGGAACCCCTTCCCGGCGTTTTCTCCACCTTTGAGACTATATCTGGCTTAGCTATTAGTGCAGGGAAGTCTAACGCCTTTTATTTCCAGGACGGACCGCGCCCACATATGCTCCAATTTGGCACGTACCAGTTGCCTGTAGCTCATGCTACCTTTAAATATTTAGGTATCCATGTATATAGAACACAGGCGGCCCAGATGGAGGGTACTATGATGAGGGCTATTGCCGCAATACGCTGAAGCATCTTTTTCTGGACATCCTTGCCACTGTCAGTGATGGGGCGGATAGCCATCTCTAAGATGGTGATGCTACCTCGACTCTTGTATTTCTTTGTCAACCGGCCCCTAATGGTGCCAAAATCCACCTTTCGCACACTGGACATGTTACTACTGGAACTTATCGGGGGGGAGGATAGACGTAGAGTTAGCCTCAAGAAACTGCAACTGGCGTCACATAGGGGAGGGCTGGGAGTCCCTGATTTCGGGCATATTACTATGCATCCCAACTACAGTGGCTGTCCTACTGGACTGCAGGCAGGAACCTACATGAAATAGGCTATGACACTCCTGATTTAGAATGGGGTACCCTACACAACCTGCTGCTCCCCAAAATAAAAATACCCTCAAATGGACCCCCGTTGTTAACAACCGCTCTACGGTGCTGGAAAAAGGCCTTACAGTATACCTCGGGCACGATCCCCTTCGCAAACAATATTCCATTACTTGGGAAACCAATCACGGGCAGCAAGCTCACGATGTCTAGATTACATGACTGGTTAGAGGCTGGCGTAGCAGAGGTTGGAACCTTGTTTAGAGATGGCACCCTATCCGATCATGCCATCTTTGTGCGGAACACTGGCGCACCAGACCGCCTTTATTTGCTACATGCAGCGGTCGTGCAATATGTTAGGGCGACATGGGCGCCTCACCGAAGTGAGCCACCACAACATGATCTAGTACACCTGCTTTACTATATGGGGAGGGGATGCCACCTAGTTAAATGGCTCTACACGGGGATTCAAGCCCAGGCGTTCATTGCCCTTACGGACCTCCGCACGAAATGGGCAGAGACCACGGACACGGAACTCACAGACAAAGCCTGGGAGAGCATCCTAGAACACCCCAAACGGGTCTCCTGTAATGCCAAACTTAAGTTTATACAACTCATGGTACTTCATCGATCTTATTTGACCCCGAAGCGGAAACAACGCATGTTTCCCTGAAGCCCAAACTGCTGTCCAAGATGCAAAACAGAGGAGGCGGGCTTTGTTCATATGTTAGGGGCTTGCCCACATCTTCGCGACTACTGGGGAAAGATCCGGACTATACTTGGGGAAATCACGCACCTCACAATTACAGACAACATCCTGGAATGACTGCTAGGACTGCGCAGGCGCACCAGCGCCTTGAAAGTACAATCGCGATTTTTAGACCTCGCATTCATATTGGCTATCAGAACAATCACGATGCGGTGGAAGTCCCCAAGGAGCCCTCCAATACATACATGGCGGGATGAGGTAGCTAGATGGGGGAGGTGCCGAAAGTGCAGAACTCAGACTTGAAGAAGCACGTGAACTACGAAAACATCCCATTTCTATGGAATGGGACATTATGCTGGAAGAACTCAAACAATTGGATGTCCCACCCGCATTAGCTGACCCAGACTCAGGACCAAGCTAAATCTGTGGTACAATGATAATACAACCATAGCAGACTTTATGGACTGGCCCAATACACACCAACAGTATCGGTCAGTTAAGGATACTAAGTTCAGTGCAAGAGACAGGATAGACGTAGAAGACAGACAGTCCAGGGAGAGGAAGGGGGGATAGGAGTTAGCTCAGTTTATGGTTTTAGGCTCAGATACGAAGATAATTATCCTTTGGATGTAAGTAGATGTTATGGATGAATCTAAATTTTTCTTGATTTGTATTACTTGTACTGTGATATACTACACTGGGCATTACGAATTGAAGCTTGACGCACTTATTACTGGTAAGGATTCAATAACAACCAACAAAACCAAAAATGCCATTAGAACTTGATGTAACGTTTTGTACTCCAACTGAGAGTTCAATAAAGTTTGTTATAAAAAAAAATGAGTACATTGTAGCACATTTCGAGTAAACATGCAAACACTCCTGACTAAGGCAGAAGATTAACACTTTTGTAAGCACCACATAAACCAACGATGCCTTTTGTCAGCATAAAGCTTCCTCTACCCATAGTGCTTTAAAAGGAAAAGAATTTGATATTTAAATTATTACACCGCCTCCTCATGGGTAGTAAGCAGTATATAAATGCTATTTATTTTGTGCAAATACTGGGAAAAATCAACACATCAGATGGGCTTACAGTGCATGAATATCTCCTAAACAGAGCCTGAACAAAGTGAAAAGCTGCCTCTCTTGAGTTAGTGTGAAGTGATAACAAAGTGTGAGCCTTTGTTTCTCCTCTGCTGTATTTGGTTCTAGGAGTGAGGCTCCTGACTGCTGCCAGCTAGGAGACTCGAAAAAAAGGAGGCCTGATGACACCTCAAATTTGGCCTTTGATATGAGCCCAGCAGGAGTCAGAAATAAGAGAGCCCCATCCCATCCCCGCATGCATGTTGTGGCGGATCGAAAGCAGATAACAACGTGCAGGCGCTGCTGCTGAGAGTATCCCGGTGTTTGGACATTACACCGGGACGAATTCAGCATCTTTTTTAGTGGGCCCAACTTCTTGGAAAAAGTGGGTAGAAGCTGATCACCTAGGTGTTCCCCCGACTTTTGCCTCAACCCCTTTACATGTGCTGACAATGACTACCATGCTTTTCAGTCCCTGCTTTTATAACCTTCATACTCCTCATTATCATCCACACAGTTATCTACAGTAAAGCTAAGCAATACGTAAGAGACAAAATATATTTTTCTACAAAAAAATATCCTACTCTGAAATTTCCACTCCCTAATTTACAGCCTTTCAAAATCGCACACAAATGGCTAGTCCATTTGGCACTCAGTCCACAGCTTCTAGGAATGCATTCAATAAACCACTACCCATGCAAGCTAATATATTGGTGCTATGGAAACAACTGACCCTCCCTTTCCTCATCACCACATACAATTAAAGAGAAGTGTGGAAGTTGACAAAGGGTGTTAGCTCCTGTGATTTATAGAACTATATAAATGACTAAACAAATAGCAAAACATTAGAATAGCAGACTGGACCACTGGTGTGTTGGATCATTCACTGTTATATTTTCAATAAACCAAATTATTAAGGTAACAGTTAAGAACATTCTGGATTACATTTTTGTTTTAACTATGAATTCGAAAGTATTATGTAAATATTAACTTCTATGTTTCTAATGTAAGAAATTTTTCCAGGGTTTTTTCAGTTCACCACAGCGTTTTACAATTTTTTATAATATTACAAAACTCCTAGTAGACACAGAGCTGTCATTTCACAATAGAAAACTGGGATACTGGTTGTGGGGGTGAACCCCTACTCAAGAAGCAGCCACAATGTATTTATTGGATGAAGTCACAAGCAACCCCTGATTAACCTGTGCTTAACCCTCCAGTAGCTTGGCACAAAAGCAGTCAAGCTTAACTAAGAAGCAATCTGAAAAGTATTTATGCAGCAATTCATACAATAACAGAGTGAAAACACAACACAGGAAAATGCCCACACCAATTTAGAAACTCAGCATAAAATGCAATAAATTATTTGAGACCAAAACAACAAAAAATCAAATCGATAGAACCGGAGATATGCAATTTTAAAGACTTTAGGTAATAATAGCAACTAAAAGCACTACTCACAGTTATCTGGTCATGCAAGCCTGAGTGAAAGTCACAAATTCAGGGTGACCACGTTGGAACAGGTTAGTCCCACTCAAAAGTTACCTTCAAAAGTCCAGAACGAAGAGTTCTGTTCGAGTTGGAGGGGGCTGCGTGAAGCAGGGGGAGCATTGCGGATAGTCGTTGATGAAGCACGAAGAGCAGGCCGAGCTTCGTGAAAGGTCATTGCTGTAGCACAAAGATCTTATTGGCCGTCAAGGATGGTTGATGCTGGAACTTCACATTGGTGGTCACCACAGGCTGTCGTGTTGTAACGTGAAGTGCAGATCTTGCATTGCCAGGCGTCTTTGGCGGTTGCTGTGGCACAGGGGCAAGATCTTGGCACAAGCAGGCCCGTTCGTGGTTATGATGAGTCCAAACTTCAGGATTTCTCCATTTTCTTTGGAGAAGAGCTCAACTGGTATCCCACCAAGCATCCAGGACATTAAATGCACCTCTTGGGGGTCAGGATCTCACTCCAACAGAGGCCAGCAGGGCTAAGACAGGTCGGGTCACAGGTCAGTTGGGCAGTTGCAGAGAGCCTCTGCAGCTTATGTCATGTCCCTGTAGGAGGCCAGTAAGCTGACCCTTGTAGTCACATCAGACTGGGATGAAGGATACAGGTCCAGTCTTCCTTCTCAGCAAGCAGTGTTGCAGAGTATCAAGGTAGCAGGATAGCAGTACTTCTGGCAGCAAAGCAGCACAACATTCCTTCTGTACTATCCACAGGTCCAGAGGTGTACTGAAGAGTTTGGTCTAAGGGGTGATTTTTATCTGGTGCCCACTGTGAAGTAGGCAAAGGATTAGTTACGGGGGTTTTCGCTCCCCAGAGGAGCTTGGAATTTCCGGCCTCCCTACCCTGGCCCCAATTTGTCTGGGGTCACAAAAGACTTTTGTCAAACCTTTTGTGAGTATTGCCAGGCAAAGCTTTTTTGATGTGCAAGTGTGGTAGGTGACAGCTCATCCCCCTCCAGGTCAGAGATGGCCCATTCCGCCAACACTATTCTCCTTTGTCTCACTGTCTGGGGGCAATACACAAAAACCAACTCCCAGCTACACCTAGTCATGTGACCCAGGAATAGACTGCAGGCAACAAATGGTTAGGACAAAAAAATGCCAACTTTCTAAAAAGTGGCATTTTCAGAATTGTGATTAAAATCCAACTTTACCATTAAAAGGGTTTTAAATTACAATTCTTTAGACACTAAAATCGACATTTGCACTTGCTCCCAATCGAAAGTCAGCTTTAATTAAATGTAATAAGTTAAACCAATGCTATTTTATGGAAGAGGCAGGCCTTGCAGCAGTGAAAAACAAATTTAAGAGTGTTTTACTCAGGGGCTTAGCTTGGTCAGTAAGACTGGAGGGTGTGAGCTTCAGATTTTCTGACAATCACTCTGGCATATCATGTTAATTATTATTCTGAGAAGCCGAGCATAAGGGGGCCTTAGGACTATTGGAAGGGGAAAGGAGTGCAGATGTATGAAGGGTACTTAAAATACAGCATTTTGTAAAATACCAATGTTTAAAGACTTTCAAAATAGAAGAGAGAGAGTGTGTGTGTATGTATGTTTTTGTCTGAGTGAGTATTTAAAAATCCCAGGTGAAATTTGACAGACACCCTACCAAACCGAACTGAAATCTCCTATCCCGACTATATACTAATTAATACATTTATTAGGGGGGTGTAACACCCCAAACACCCCCTATGCCGCTGGTTTTACTACCAGGACATGTAAATAGTGAAAGTATATGTACAACTTTTAAAATACACTGCACCCAGCCCTGTGGACTGTTTAGGGCCTACCCTAGGGGTGACTTATATGGCCCTGGGTACATGTGGTACCACTTTACTAGGGACTTACAAGTAAATGAAATGTCCCGATTGGGTGTAAGCCAATGTTACCATATTTAAGAGATAGAGCACACGCACTTTAGTAATGTGTAGCAGTGGTAAAGTGTGACTAAAGGCCAATAAAAACGTGTTCAGAAAACAGGGGTATGATGGCAAAAAGTTTGGGTATGACCCTGTAGAGAGGGCCAAGTCAAACAACATCAAAGGAACAAACATGGTTCAATGAACATTACTAAAAACTAAATTGTGTCATTTACAATTAGAATATATGAGGTGTTATAATAAAGTTATGTTTTTTCAATACTGAAAATATATATTCAAATGTTGCATAACCACTCCAGTAATTGTCGCTAACATAACAAATTTCCACAATAAGCTGAGTAAGCGTCGACTCTATTTGCAACTTTTCTGCTTGCTATGAAATTGCTGCACATCCAATCAAGACATACCGTGACTGGTTGATTAAAAGCATTCCCAAGCCATCAAATGCGACAAAATGCCATTTTCAATCTTACATCCACCAAAATGTGCCAGGGATTAAGTAAGTCTATAGGATACTGTGACTGAAGTACTGAGAATCGCAATTATCAGGTGTCATTAGAACAAAGTGGAGATTGAGCGGCGAAATACAAGCATACACCTTACACGAACAACATGTAAAACAAAGTGGATATGCCTTTATCGACCTGCACATCAATGTGTCTGCTTAGTATATGAGCTCAGCAGTAGTAGGGAGAAATAGAGCGTATTCAATATGTGTGTATTGGGGCCAAAGTATTGGAGGTAGACATTTTATATAGCACATGTGATCTAAGGACAAGAAAGGAAACACTATTAGATTTTAATATAATACTCTGATCATGGTAGATGGAACGTATCATGGCTCCATACAGAGGGTGAACTCCGGATTAGCAGTTGACACAAGAAGTGCACGATTTGGTGCGGAGAATAAGAAGTGAATCTTACATCAAGGTACGATTCAGGAGCTTTTGATTACCTTCATCTATAATTGTCAGTGTGTGAATGGGAGTAACAATGAAGAGTTATATCTACATAAGAAATTGTTTATTTTGCAGTATCTTGGACACTGGATCTTGTATTCATACCTGCAGAGACTAATAGGGTGTGAGTTACATTGCCAGCGAGGTGAGATGATGTAAGTATATTTAGCAATTACTATCATCACATGGGTGTAGGTGGTCTCACCTTGGAATGTTTTTGACTTACAATAGTTCTTTTTTCTTAAAACAAATATTTGGAGCTTTAATTCTTGACATTGACTTGTGGTGGCTGTTCTATCTTCTTTCGGGTGCATCACTAATTACACTTGGTGGTACCTGTTAGTTTATGAATTGAAGCATAGGAGTTGTATATACATGTTAAATATGGATTTGTGGTGGTCAATAATCTCTTGTAGTACGTCTTGCCTAACAAGTAATATTTATATATATTTGTATAGGTGTAAATATGGATGTTCACATAGTATATGGACATGTAGATCACAAGATATATTTTTTATATATGATTTGCAGCCTTGAGGACGCCCTGATAGGGCGAAACGCGCGTCGGCTGTGGAACAGTGTGTCAGATCTAGCGAAGCCATAAATGAGGCATAAGATGTTATAAGAGACTATAAGGCCACCCCTGTCCTGGCAATCAGGACCGTGTCATCTGCAGACGCCAGTATCAGTAATGGCTTGTTGTCAAAAATAAAATAGGGACATCCGGGGGGGCTCGAGTCAGGGTGGCCTACATCCCGTTAGTGTAGATGTAAAAAAGAAACGGGTGAGGACACAGCCATGTCTTATTCCCCTCTTGATTTTAAATGAGCGGGTACATTCCCCATTTGCACCATAGCCAACAGAGGATGCATTGGCGTATAACTGACGGATGAAGCGAATTATCAGTGGGTCGACCCCCATCTCTTCCAGCATTAGCCACAGCTTTTGGTGGGAGACACAATCGAAAGCCACTGAAAGGTCCATAAATGCCATATAGACTTTCCCCACTTTCACTTTCGTGTACTTGTCAATGCAGAGTGACAAATCTAAACATTGGTCCACCGTCCCCTTTCCCCTCTGGAAACCGTATTGAATCAGTATTTGTTCTATTTGGCCCAGTTCTCCAATCTGGCTAGTAGAAGCCGACCCATAAGCTTTCCCGTGGTAGCCAGGAGGGACATGGGGCAGTAATTCTTAGGGGAGCTCCTATCCCCCTTCTTATATATGGGGGGACCGTCAACTGCTATCCTATTAAACACATTTGTCAATATTGGGACACACAAGTCATAGTCCTGTTGGAAAAAGGTCCACTGGGATCCCACCAGGGCCCGGGGCTTTCCCTGTGGGCAAGACTCCAACCCTCTTGTAACTTCTGTTAGTGAGAATTCCAGAGAACCCAATGGCCTTTCAGCAGGATTAGCCAAAGCTAGGGGATGAAGTATTTTTAAGGCTGAAAAAGCTTTCAAAATAAGTCACCCAATCCTCCTCGTCCACGTGGGACGCCAATGAAGGTTCCTTAAGGGCCTTGAAGTAAGGGGCGTTTATGACACTCCAAAAGTCCATGCTGCTGCCTGATAATGGAGCTTGCTCCAGGTCACTCCAGGCCTTTTCCCTTATCTCCTTTCTTTTTTCCCTGGCCTGTTTGTAGTTCCTACGTAACAAATTGAGCTCTAAGGGACAGTTGTTTTATGGCAATCCCAAAACAAATTGAAGAACCTGGAATATACCATCCCACATTTAGAGCATGAAGTGTTTTGCTCGGAATATATTTTATGCAACGTATTGGGATGTGATTCACTTCAAATTCTGCAAAACAATTCTGACATTGCTGTACCCAAACACATACCTGTTGCTACCTCTGTGAATCGCTCGGACAATAAAACAATGTTCAGTTTTGGTGGGTATTACTGTGTGTCCACCTAACACAGCAACTACACATCTTACTGACTTACATAACTTCCATCTCACCATACTCACTCATGTGCTGCCACTTACCATCTAAACTCCCCTGTCCTATCTGCCAGCGACCTATGTTAGGCCCAAGAACTCCTTTCAACAATATGTTCTAATACTTATCTATGCACCGAATAAAGCCCTCCGTGAGGCACCTGCAGCACTTCTCCACGCCTCCCAAGTCACTGCATTGGGTCACACCGACATCCCCTCCTCTGTGTGTGACTGTCCTCGCAAGGTTGCAGCTCCTCGAAGCCACACTAGTGACAGCAGAGCGCAGTATACCTGACAATGTAGCTTCTTTGTGTGAACTTTCACTCTGTTGGAAACGGTCTCTGACACTGACTGCAGATGATAAACGAATGGGTGAGCCAAAAACGCGAGGTCTACATTGCAGAAATATACAAGTTAGCCATATTTGTTTTAATACTTCTGCATACTGGACACTGACCACGAAGGTACCATCACTGTCTGTCCGAAGCTCAAGGACACAGAATGAGGTACGGTAGCTGCACGACTGACTATGAAAGAAGATGACACCGCCATGCAGTAACTTTTCTTCTAGAACAAAGCCAAGTAAATGTGCAGCTGTGCCTGGCCTGCTTTAAGGTTTCTCTGCAGTGTGCAAAGGCCCCTGGGCATTGCAGTACTGCAACTGCAAACCATATTACTGCCCACGCCACATTATTACGGAGTGGGAGGTAGTGCGATGTAATAGAGGGCGCACAAAAAGCTCGGGAGATGATTCATTTGGGGCCAGTGGAATCTGAACCTTTTGTAGGCACTGTTCTCTTGCAGCAAAGCACAGAACACGCACACCGGAAACAAGGGTCCCGATCCCGGAAAGGAAGAAAGGTTTGTCAGACACATGGGTACCCCCAACCTGGGGCATTCTCCCTGCTGACGAGCCACGTTCAGTCAAATACTGTACATATTGTACAAATGAGGCAAAAACGTCCTCTTACCTGCCACGGTTTCTTCGGCAAGCGCTGTTGTGGATGCAGATTAGAACCAGCCTGCAACTGGCGTCAAGAGCATCAAGGTAACCACGGTAACTGAAAATCTGAATCTTTCCACGCCGAGCTGGTGACATCAAACCTATGGTTTGCTTTAGTAGCTGGATCCGGCCCGTAGCCATTCTGCTTGTCTATCTCGGCTGATTATTCATTCGCACTCAATCGCTCGGGGCTTCCTTGGTACACGTGACACTGTGACTGAGTGCAGATGGCAAGCATTTCAACCAAAATGCTTGCTCTGTGCGTTGCCTCTTTCGCTTCCTTAAACTGGGGAACATGTAACAGATCCGAGCACGTGGACGGAAGCATCGTGCAGGGTAAGCCCACACTGTTTATTTCTCAAATACAGCAGACCAGTTCCAAACAATTATTTACGCGGAGGGCGCCTTGAAACCCACCACTCCCCGTTCGTTGTACTGGGAGCAATACAAACTTCTCCAGTGATGGGCCACAGGCTGCAGCCTGGGTACTACCAGGAACAGATGTTTTTGACGGATGCTTGTTAGATGGTTAGCCCAACTAAAAGGTGATTTCATGACCTAAGCATGAGGTGTTCCCAAGGTAGGTAGAGCATTAACAAAAAGGCATTAACAATCCACCAGACACTGGTTCTCAGGCTAGGGCTTTAACACATGGAACCAACCTCTGCTCCAGGGGGGCGGTGAATGCTTGCAGTGTACACATGGCACCACATCCAAGGGGCTCTTCGGTCCAACATCCTTCTATGCCTGAGGCACTCGTGGGATCCCGATTCACAAAAGATAACGCACAATGAAGTGTAACTGAACAGCACAAAAAGGCATTGGCAGTTCCACTTTTCACAACCTAATTCGCACAATTTTGATGAACAGAATTTTAAAACCGTAAAGCTCGGTTACGATGGCAGCAGGGCATCTGCCACTGCAGTGAATTTTCCAATGTCAAAAGTTTAGGTTTATGGACGGGACAGAAGGCGTGTTTTGGGTTGGCCAAAGAAAATGCAAGGCCTACCCACAAAAGTATGCTTCAGACTATTCAACACACCTGACAACTTCCCTTACAATAGAAGCACTCGTAAAGTTACACTGAAAAAGCTAGAGAGGACTGTGTCTCCAGATGGGCTAACAGGGAGTAAACATCTCCATAGTTCATCGATTGGGTACCTGGAAAGTAGTCTTTTCCCTGTGGAAACTACATTCTAAGAAGTTTGAACCATTTACCTTTTGGCAGAGAATGACCTTTACATTTATTTTAGTGTTCAATTGTAAGACACAATGTATTTCACTTTTTCCTAAACCTGTACAATGTAAATCAGCCCCGTTTCACTCTTCTGCTCTCCTCATCCTTCTCATTAAGCCTCATCCAACAACTGATTATCCGTTCTTTCCTTCCCAAAAAGTCATGTTTCCTGTCTGCTGCTAAATGTTTTATAACCATGGGTCCCAATCCATGATGTGGTTCGGTTGCTGTGGGCACTGGGGATGCCATCTCAAATAGACTTATATGAAATCATGGCACAAATGGACAGCAGGCTAATCTAGTTCCACCTTCTCCCCAAAAAATGAAGCCAGAAAGTATAGCGTTACAGAGCTTGATTTATAAAAAAAAAAAAAAAAAAAGTGCCAGGTCTCTTGTCAGGAAGCAACTGCAGCTTGCACCACACAATGCCGCTGCGATGCTGCCAATGGTAGTAACAACACAACTACTAACCATCACACTCCAACAACTGTGACAATTCAGACTAGTTCAGGGCCCCAAAGATATAAGAATGGATTGGGTGGCAGGTAATTCTATATTTTTAATGTATATTGAATTAATAATTAACTGTTGTAGTGGTCATCTCTAAATAAGCCAGACAGCGCCACTGTGTGGTCAACTGTCACAAGTGCCAGTGGGACAATTAAATGCTGGTGCCAAGCTCCAAAAACCACTGGCTCAAATTAAGCACTGGCCTTAAATAGTTTTATCAACTACTCGTTAACTACACAGGCAGAAGGTGCTGTTATGGGGAGGGGGGCTTTATTTTTGTTATTATTTTCCAGGATCTCATTGGTTTTGATGAACTTTAGACCCAGCTTATCTGAGATTATGGCAGCTTAGTTTCAGTCATCAATGAATAGTGTAGCAAAGGTTTTGGGTCTGAATATCACCTATTTTAGTGGTAACACCATCTTTGCTTGAGATGCTCTAAGCCGTTTGGCTCATTAATGCCGCTGCTCCTCCATTAACCCATTTTCTGGCCTGGTGTTTGGGAAGCCTATTGGTCGCTTCCTTGGGCATACAGGTGGTGAGATGTATTCCTTACAACAACAGGACCGCATTACCATCCAAATCCTTCTGTCTACAAACATGGAGCATGAACCCTGGTATGTGACTTGGTGCTGTCAGCAATTCATTGATGGAAAGAATGTTTAAATTAATGTCAGTTACTGGCGATTGCAATGAGTCACATTCCAGTGTGTCATTTTTCATCCAATATGCCTCTCTGAACAGAACCTAGCAAGCTGTTAACCAGTTGTGGTAATGCTCAGATAAGAACAGTCAAGTCCAAACTGTCAGGCCTGGTCCCCTCCAGACGCGAACACAAACAACTCCAGACCGGTTTCCTCCTACAGAGGTCTCATCAGTGAGGTGAGCCTTGATCACATGACATATATATATTTATCATCATCGTAAGTGCTAAATTATACAAAGAACCGCTTGGAAAAAATTGAACGCAGATTTTCAACTATTTTTATAGTATGAAACTGTCGTACTGATACATTACTTTTTTTCTCTTAAAAAATGAAAACAACTTCCCAAAATCACAAAATATTTCGCAATTGGAAATTTACAAGAAACAAAAATTAAAAAAATGAATAATAGGTTTAACCAGGTAAACAAATAAATCAATGTACTACTACAAAGACACCTCTCATGTATTGAGGCTTTCCGCCAGTGCACACCTGCAAAAAAAACTTCCAGTGATTTTAGCAGGCCCACTATCAATCACTTAACTGTTTTTCAGTTAATACCATACATTGTGTAACAAAGCCCTTCTGGAAATGTAAATTGCTCATTATACTTGCCAGGCGGGCCGCCTTAAAAGCGCGGAGCGAGGGGAGAGGAAAAGCGAAGCAGATAAAACAACTTAGGTGTGCACTTTCCCGCTTAACAAGCCGCGCGCGCTGACAGGCCTTAGCCCAGGAAGCAGGCATGGAGGCGGCTGTCGGGCGCTGACCAGCGCAATGCACGCGGCCAGCTATCTCCCAGCTCTGGAGGTGGGCTTGCATTCGCCGTGTGCTCCATCATCCTCAGCCTGCCCGTGACAAACAGGATCACTCTCTGAGGCGCGCCTGCAAACTGCTGGCTGCTCACATTTCACATCCCCGCACTCTGGAGAGATGTCCGTCCGCATGCAGACACTGCTCAGTCCGTGTCATTGCGCATTTCTCCATGAAAATTCACAGCATGTCTGCTAAATATCAATTTGTAACGTACAACTCAATTTCGCCCTGACACACAGCACGCCTCCTTTTCTGTATAGACGGCAGATTTCCGCCGTCCTAATCAGAAAGCTATTCGATTTGTTCATTTTTTTTACATTTTCCACTGCTTGTGCAGCCTCTTGCCTACACATATTGCCCTAATATTTCCCTGAAATGATTAAGTGGGAGGGCTTTATCATTGATTATGCTATGGGATATAAACCGATTCTTTCAGTCAACGTTTGCATGAGGTTAGTAGGCTGTAGAGGGCACCTACGTAGGCCAGGGCAGTGATTTAGACATCCCAGTTAAAATGTTTGAGTTTATGCCAGCATATTTAGGCGGTAATTGAAGGGTAACATTTTAGTAACATTTCCTTCTTTCCTTTTGGCTAGCTTTTGGTCCCTCCGATAGGGAAGAATCTCAACCCTTCTTTTACAGGCAGACCTTCCAGAGCTCCTAAGGGAAGATGGCCGCTCTTTATGTTTATCTTGCTTCACAGCCAGGGGTGTCTCCTTTTGGAGCAGAGGAGCGTCGCCCCACTTAACACCCCCCCCCCAAAACCCCAGCGAAAAAAAATAAAATGGTAATTTATTACCATTTAATTTTTCATGCCGTCTAGAACAGAGCATCAGGATGGGTGCAGGGCCGCCGTTGACTGACAGTAGCAGGGAGGAGGGTGGGCTTGCTGTGCACTGTTTAAAGTGTGCATGTCTTTTTGGCCAGTCATCTTGTGATGGCAGCTACACATGCGCACTGTAAACAGCTCTAATCCAGCTGTCTTAAGAGCTGGGTTAGAGCAAGCCAAAGCCTCCACACCGCTGTGCAGTGCCGAGTCAGGCTGCTCCCACCAATCCTAATGCTGCTCTCATGCAGGTGAGAGCAGCGCCAGGATTGGCCAAGGGAGTTTCTTTGGCCGGGCTGCAGTCAGAGAAAGAAGACGTCGGGTGCAGAGGACGTTGTGTTCATCTTCAGGTATGTTTAAATGTTTTTAAAAAATATTTTCATGTGCGCGTGCCTCACCCCTTCCCCGTTGATGCCAATCACCACTGTTCATTGCCCTGGAGCTCTGGCCTTGCAAGCAATACACGAAGTGAGACTTTGGACCAAGATCACCTGGAGGCTGTTGTAGTACCCTGCGCTATATGAATGTTTTACCCCACTTGTGGTATTTTAGATTTTTTTTTAGGACTGAGTCAACACCAATCACAGTCCTAATGAGCACTACTTGATGGAGCATGGGATTTTCATGCAAATTTCTGGTATTCAGTTGCCACCCACACCAGTGTGTTAGGAGGTTGAGCACTGACATTTGACCACCAACTCCCCATAAACACTATTAAAGGGAAATATATCAGTGACCCTAAGATACCCATTTCCCCAGCAAACACCTGTAATGGAGAAGTTAGCAAAACTCCTTTTTAGGTCGAGCCTGGCAATGCACATGTGCTGTCTGCAAGACATGTTGTATTTACTAAAAGGGCTTTGAACCCTCCTACTTCCCATAGGTTGACTCCAGAGTCACTCTTCTTTGCTGGCTTCTGGTTGGTTTGTGCACCTGATACATCACTTCCGTTTGAAGCTGAGTGGCACCGCTCAACTACAGATTAATTCCCCTTCATTAGTGGCCATCTGCTTTGATCAGGTATTATATATTCTAACCCTTCCCATTCCCCCTGCCCTAGGGTTTTATTCACACGCTCACTCTCAGACGTTTCACCGCCGCTGTGCTTTATCACACAGCCAGTGGCGTAGCAAAACTAGTTGCCGCCCATGGCGTTCCCTGTGGCACCTGCCCCTTGGCCGTGTGTAAGAGCAGGGGGTGCTGGTGCTGCCACAGCTAAGACCGGGGAAAGGGAGGCTGCTGCTACGCCACTGCACACAGCATGGCGGTCGCTTGTTCTAAATTGGGATGAGCACTTCCCATTAGTGCTCACGTTCTATTTTCATATTTAGTGCACTTTATTATGCAGCTACCTACCACACAGCGCCCGATACATTTTTTACTAATCCAGACCATGCATTGCCAGACACACAGGTCCAGCGATACACAATTTCACGCGCATGTGCAGGACGGTCTTTTTCTCTGTGTCTTGGTCTAGCACATGTGCAATATGATCCTCCTTTCAGTTATTCGACTCACATACAACAAGATCAGCTTTTTAGTTTTTCACATATTATCCTGAGCTGAGGTCACATGGTGCCTCTAACTTTCGCGCTTCCTTTTGGCCATATAAGTCAGGCCATCACGGAGGCAGCACTTCCTATACTGACCCTCAGCACAGACGCGGACTGGATGCTCTGCCACCATAGAGGAGGTAAGTGGACCCCCTTTTGGCAGCCCTATTAGCAGCACATATAGTTAACTCTGGATTCCCAGTTTCCACATTTGACTCTCTGAAGCAAACTCTCCATACAATTACTCCTGCAATATGACTACTCCTATGATGTGGTATTGCCATTCCTACCCAGTTAGACTTTTTAGATCTGTCTGCAACAATATGATGTGGCGCTAAAAAGTTTTGGCTCTAAATATAATTATTGATTAAGAACATACATATGAAATAGCATATTAGCATTACTCTTCTGAGGCTTTGGTTATGCTGCTAGAGCTTCAATTATAATCATATCTCAGACTTAGAACACACAGCAAGCACTGCTTGAAGAAGTCCAGCTCGATGACAAACACATCATTTTTGCTGATATCCCTCTAGCGTTTAGCAATGGAATAAAGAGTTTCCAAGAAATAGGAACGCATGGCAATGTATGGCAGAAACTTAGCAATTCGAGATGCGCACACATATAGCAACTTCAAAACATCTGTGCGGACAATGTCTGTCATTCACCTGACGACATCAAAAGTCATGTAACCATGTCTATCTGTCTTCGATTTTGAGATTTTGAGACAAAGTGCATGCCGAGACTGCGGTTCTGTGCGCCCACCGCTTCCAGCTGCTGTATATTGAATTCTTTTATGAGAGTATTATGAATATCTGGTGTTTATTTTTTACTCTGTATTAATGTGGATTAGGCATAGAGGTTTTAAGCAGTGGAGGGGACGGTGGTGGCAGCAGTAGTACGGAAAGTGGCTTCGCGAAGTGATTCTTCGATGTTGGCCAATAATTGGTGATTGGCATGCGCTTATCTCTTCCGCAATTCATGTGCAGGGCCACAGACATAGGCTGGCTAAAGCTGTTAAACCAGTCGCCCCTGCTGCCCATTCTACGTTGGGGGGCACACCGAGGGCAGTGTGGGGGCAGCACGGGTGAGGTGTGGAGAAAAATAAAAGAGAAATAAATATACACTTACTTCTGCTCCTGCGCCGTGCCACGCTGCTTCTCTGCTCCCGGCACTGCAGTTCCCATGAGCACAGGCTCCCAGCTCACCACGCAATCCCAGCACTTCTCTCATGCTATTACTCCCAGCATGAAACAAGCATTTACAATGCAACGGTCTCGCCTTTGCAAAAGTTAGAGCTATTGGCATTGTAATTGACAACATTTCTATTTATGTGTTGATTTTGAAAATAGATAAATAAATGGCATTGTCATTTACAATGCCAATAGCTTAATCTCTCGCAAATGCGAGACCTATTGCATTTGCACACACACAGAGCAACACACAGAGCCACATGCACCCACACACAGACAGAACCACACACACAGACAGAACCACACACACAGACAGAACCCCACACACACAGACAGAACCCCCACACACACAGACAGAACCCCCCACACACAGACAGAACCCCACACACACAGACAGCACTTTATGCCAAACAGTCAGTAAAAGGATCGGGAGTAGCAGCAACAGCTTCAGGTGGATAATGAGTGTATGAAGGATCCGACCCCAGATGGACATTGCCTCAGAAACCACTGTGGGCGCCGCTTGCCTCTCCATTATCAGGACCACGGTCGAGAAACCAGGACATCTCTAAAACCAATGATGCATAGACTAAAGTAATCGACCGTGTGGCGTTTCTAGAGTGGTTACAGATGCATGGTCGACTGGGAACCGAAAGCACTGCTGGCAAAAAACACAAACGCTCAAACTAACCAGGCTTCTGTTCTTTCCTCTCTATTCCCCCCCCTTACAGTAACAACTAGTGTGCCACCTCTAAATTGCATAGAAAAGCTGGCGAAAGGGCCAGCAGCGCCAGTAGTTGACCCTGCTCTAAAACCGGCCTCAAAAGCTCCAGTACACTGGGAAAATAATGCCTGCAAAACCCCGCACAGTAAGGATCAGGGCTGATGGGGCATGTCCCCCTACCCCTGCTCTATTTGTCCTACTCACCTGCATTGTCGACGATGACACAAGCTTATTATAGTTTCTACTGGCGCATCGACAATCAACCTACTTTATATACATAGACCGATCACTAGTTTGCATGTGCGCCCCAAGCCCTCCTCTCCAGGGTACTCACCAGCTGCTCCCTGAGGGCACTTAGAGTGCACTCCAGCCGCAGTTCCTCGCTGCTGCCCCCCAGTTGGACGGGGGCCCCGGCGGCCGGGTCCATCGCCAGTGCCCGGGTCACCAGTGCCTGCTGCCAGCTTCGAAGCAGGTGCAGCTCCCGCAGACCAGCCAGGGCAGCTTGCAGCCTCTCCCCTAAGCGTCCACGGTCCAAGCCTCCACTGCCCGCGATGCACCCCGGCTGCATGTTCGCCTCTAACTGCAGCCCCAAGGCATTGCAGGCTCCTCCAGCGGGGGCAGGGGTGAGGAGAGCAGACAAGGGTACACGGCACAAGAAGGACAAAGCTACGGGAAGTGTGAAGAGAGCGCAATGAAAAAGACAGGGGGCACCACAAGGAGAGAGATATAAAGTAAGATCGGAGGAGGGCACCGGCGTTCAGGAAAGGGCAGAAAGACTCAGGCTCTATAGGCATCGGATAATGGTTGCGCTCAGGGTTTCAGGGCAGGAGGATACAGCTCGAGGCTCAGTAAGTGTCTGTTCTGAATCCCGCAGGACAGCTCTCTCTAGCAGGCCGTGACGTGTTTTGTGTAGTAAACTCTGCCCCTACAGCGTGACTCGCCCGAGGTTAACTTCGGGCCAGCCCTATCTGTGTTCCCCCAGCGCCCTGCCCGCTCCTGCCGCCTCTCCGTCCAGTCTGCCTGCTCTCCTAATCCACACCTAGGGCTGGAGATTAACGCTCCCTGCAGGCCCGAGCTGTGGGGGGTATTCTCATTCACTCAGGGAGGTTTAGATGGAAGACAGGCTCAGTCTTGATATGTTTGGTGTCTTCAGCCCGTGGGGCCAGAAGCCGTAGGGGGTTGGGAGGCAACCACTCTAACGCCTTTGGGATGCAAACAATTCCAGGTGACCTTTAGCTCCCAGAACTCGCCAGTCAGATGCGAATGGAGGTTATAACAAGTCGGACTGCAAACCACGAGGATCACAAAGTGTAGAGTGAAGCGATAGACGGTCAGGGCAGATTCCATGTTACTAGAAAGAACTTCAATAGAGCCAGCTCGATTCTGCGACCACAGCGTTTTCCGCAGGAATATGGATACGCATTTGCCACATACTCCATCATCTGCAGCATAATCTGCAGATTCTAACACACACAAAAACAAGCCGAGGTGCCATGACAGCGGGAGGGGGGGCGGGAACGGGCACACGGACAGCGGGAGGGGAGGTGGGAACGGGCACACGAATAGCAGGAGGGGAGGCGGGAACGGGCACATGGACAGCGGGAGGGAAGGGGAGCACTCACCTGGACTTCTTCCGGCAGCGGTCGGCCTGGAGAAATGACCCAAAAACCTTCGAAGAAAAAAAAAAATAAACCACCGCCCACCGCCGCATGACGTTCTAAAAGGGGCGGGATGAGTAAAAATCGCCGGAACGCCCACGAATCTGCTCCCACAATGACTGACGCATCTCTGTTCCAATGGCTAGCCTCCATTTATGGAGCTAGGCAATGGAACAGAGAGGCGGGATAAAGCCACATACTGTTGTAAAATAAGATTTCGCCTGCGCGAACGCTGCTGCGCAGCGGATCGCCATGCGAAACCTAAAAAGCACTGTAATGGGGCTGAGCGGGCCGGTTTCACGCTCCAGCAGGCAATGGGAGCCTGTGCTGCTGACCTCTGTAAATATCTCCAGGGAATATCCAAGTGTGCATGTTGGTTTGGCCAGCCGTCCATGGCCAGCCAAACGAACATGTGCACTTTCAGGGCCCACTATACCTCCCCCCCTGCTGGTGACACTGCGAACAGGCCCGACCTAGACTCGGCAAACCCAGCTGAGTCAATCTATACTAATATAATAAAGAGAGAGCCCAAACCTTTGAGGCGGGTAATCTCAGGAACCACAGCACCAATCACAACACCCAATACATCGTTGGAAAGGGCAGTTGCAGCAGAAGGACATAGGCTATGCAGACGCCCACCATATACATTTAAAAGGTAAAAGTAGTACCTTGTGGGCGTGTCTGCGTTGTGCTGTGGGTGTGACAAACACTATGGGCGTGTGGTACGTTCCGCCCTTCATGCCATGTCTCATAGTGTGCTGTGTGCGGGGCACGCGATTACGGAAAAAAAAGCGAGCATTGTGCCCAATATTTCATTGTTTTTTCTTCCCAGGTTCTGTACATTCCAGCTCCGGGTGTCCACCCTGCTCCCTTTAAATACCCCTGTATCCCATAATCATAACCCACCTTTACTCCTTAAAATACCCCAACACCCTTAAACACTAACCCATCTTAACCCTATAAATATACCCTGTACCCCAAAACCCAAACCTATCCCTAAACCCTAAAAATACCCCTGTACCCCAAAACCCAAACCTAGCCCTGAACCCTATAAATACCCCTGTACCTCAAAACCCAAACCTACCCCTGAACCCTAAAAATACCCCTGTACCCCAAAACCCAAACCTAGCCCTGAACCCTAAAAATACCCCTGTACCCCAAAATCCAAACCTACCCCTGAACCCTAAAATACCTCTGTACCCCAAAACCTAAACCTACCACTGAACCCTAAAATACCTCTGTACCCCCAAACCTAGCCCTGAACCCTTAAAATACCCCTGTACCCCAAAACCCAAACCTACCCCATAACCCTAAAAATACTCCTATACCCCAAAACCCAAACCTAGCCCTGAACCAAGAAAATAACCCTGTACCCCAAAACTCAAACCTACCCCTGAACCATAAAATACCCCTGTACCCCAAAACTCAAACCTAGCCCTGAACCCTTAAAATACCCCTGTACCCCAAAACCCAAACCTACCCCTGAACACAAAAAATACCCCTATACCCCAAAACCCAAACCTAGCCCTGAACCCTAAAAATACCCCTGTACCCCAAAACCCATACCTATCCCTAAACCCTAAAACTACCCCTCTACCCCAAAACCCAAAACTATATCTGAACCCTTAAAATACCCAAACACCCCAAAACATATACCTCAGTACCCCAAAACATATACCCCTATACCCATACTTACCTTATCCACACATTAAAAAAAAACATTATTTTACCATTCATGCATTTACAACGAATTTCGTTGTATATGTATGCGTGGTAAAAGCATATAAAATGTAATGCCATGCGTTATAATGGCATTGCGAAGTCATGGTACTTTCGTAATGAAAGTATGCGGAGTGATGGTATGCGGAAAGAAAGTTGCGGAATAATGGGTGTTTACCCTCCCCCGGTAAGTACATTGGTGGCACGGCGGCCCACATCTCTAGCAACATACTCATATTTTTTCACCACCGATTTCAAAAATGCACAGGTCTCTCTCATTGATGGCCAGCACCGACATACACATTTAGACACACCTCCCGCCACAAGTTCTAGAATTGCGAACTTTAGAGCTGGGGAGCTACGTTCGAATCTCGGCATCAACTCAACATCCTGTGATTCCAGGCAAATCGCTTTGTCTCCCCGTGCCTACCACAAATGAATGTGTTCTTCTGTAATGTAAATTGTGCTCATACCATGTTGTCGAGTTCGCGCTCTATAATATTGCAAGGAAAAATAAAGTAGGGAAACTCTAGTTCACACACTACTGAACGCGCACTCTTAAGTGCATCAGCAGTGCACTGTGAATGGGAGCGTTTCACAGGCCTGTCACAGATAAGAAATGCTATCAAAACGAAATCCTACAAAACAATATACTACTGGCCGGCAGCAATCCATACCCGGACAACGTCGGGATGGGCTGCTAGTGAAAAATAAAATGACAATAAACCTTCTAACAATAATAGTGGCTGACCTTTTTTTCCGTGTAATTATCAAAAGCTTTTTAAAACTGCTCCTGATTGCAATTTGCAAGCCTGGTTTACTGCAATTGCATGGCTTAGTCACTCTAGTGGTATAGATCTATTTTCATCCTTAAGGTCAAATGGGCTCCGGACAATTTTATAACAATCTTTCACATTGTATGAGGAATGCATCTGACATCACACAAGCCTTCCCAGTGTTCATCATAATGCCATTTGGGAAGAAGAAGCATGCTGCAGATGCGAAGTTGCAGGTGAGGGGCAAGTCCAGGGCAAAGGGCAAGTGTAACAGACTCTCAGTTCACTTATTCACTTTCCCGCTTCCTCTATCTCTCTTCACAGCACACAAACCCATGCCGCATACATCCACTACACCCAACACACTTTTACATCTAATAACATGCCACACATTTCAACTACACACACTTCCACTCCACATCATTCCACTACATGCCACATAATTACAAACATTAAAATAAAATCCACATAATTCAACTCCCCTCCATGCTACAAAATTCCCCTTCACATAATAACACTCTGCTAAGTAATTGCACTCCACACAAAACAGTTAAACTACAGATAATTCCACCACACATAATCACACTCCAAGCTACATGTCACACAACATATTTACACTCCACTTAGATACACTGAAATCCGAAACACATATTTAGACTCCACAAAATAAATTAAACTTCTCAAAATGGCACGTAATTACCCACCATGTAATACTACTCCACACCATGCCACATAACTCCACACAACACAACACAATTCTGCACCACACAACATAAATACACTCCATTGAAAACCACTCACCGCCACATAATTACACACCACATAATTACACTCTACGCAATACAAAACAAATATACCTGACAAAAATGCATCATATGCCACATACCAGCAATCCACATAAACTCCACACCATAATTCCAATAAGCATAATTTCACATAACGCCACATAGTTCCACATTCAGCTCCACACATTTCCAATACACACCACATAATTACACACCAACACAATTCCACAACTCACCAAATATCTCCAATCTGCAACATAATTTTCCAAATCATGCGACAAAATTTAACAGCACACCACGTAATTCCACTCCACAACAGGCCAATACACAATACAATTCCACTTAGTTAATGTTATAACTGAAAACCTCACTACACTTAATACCATTTAATTACTATCCACATAATTCTACAGCATACCATACCGCATATTTCTACTACACAACCCTACACAACACAATTCCACGTCACACAACTCCACAATAAACAATTCCAAAACAACCCATCTCACCCTCGCACCAACCCGGTTATCTCTCTACAACACACCCACTGCACCCTCTTATCTCCCTCTCACTTCCAATACCCCAGCCTCTCTCATGTGGTTCACTTCAGGTCTTCAAGCACAATATCTTTCCTGTGCTTTTTCAATGTTTTTGTCCCTCAAACCCACGCTCTCCTCCTATTCTTCTGGTGTCTTCCGCATGCACAGATGCTCCCTCTTTATTCATCTGTGGCATGTTGTCCACTTCTTTCTCTCTTTGTCACAGACTCTTTCTACTCCTTGTCTGTCTTCATATGCAGACTACCTATCCCTTTCTTTTTTCCTTTCAATCTATTCTCTCACCCCTATCTATTCATCATGCCTCATAATTCCACTACAAAAACACTCCAAACAGAAACACATTGGTAAAAGACATTATCATTTACAAAGCCAATAACTCAAACTCGCAAAGCCGAGACCGATTGCATTGCAAATGTTTGTTCTTCTTGCACCTCCTAACATTGCACAGAGGACCACACCAACACTACAGTAAAGAGGAGCTGGAGAAGGAAAAGAAAATTTAGGTCCTTTCAGGCCTCATACACTACTGGTATGGTGGCAAAATTCCACTGCCACAAACATTATAGCCATTAATAAGACTTATATTCTGTGGCCATGTGGCATCACATGGGTAGGAAAATCACATGCTTGTATTTGTGCATTCCTAGGCGAAACTCCAAGAAGCTTTTTCCTGGCAAAAAGTACCCTTCCACCTTTTACTCAGGACTAGTCATGACAGTTCTGCCCGCATGGACTATATAATTAATGATTTAAAACCTTCTTGTATAGGAATTGCAGCTCATCACTATAAGGTGCCTGAATTGCTACACTCCTACAAACTTTTGTCAACCTTGAATGTGCGTGCCAACTGAGCTCTCTGTGTTGCCACCCTAGAGACGGATTTTGCTACACTTTAAGGTTGTTTGTCCCACTTGAAAGATATTTTTTCCTGTTTCTTGACTACAGTGACAGAGTTATAAGCCAATGGCCTAAATATTCTGACTGGAGAAGCGAGATGAATAAGGGCCATAGCTGTGGTCTAGTGGTGATCCCAACTTGGCCCCCATTTTCCCACCGGCATGGCCCCCTTGGCCATTCTGTGACCACTGTTATCACAAACATTAAGAGTGAGAGACTATGAGACCAACTGAATTCTACCAGAATCAATAGTCACACACAAGAGCAACTGGTTCACCTTATCCCCTCGCCCAAACACTTTTTTCTCTCTTAGGTAACTCCAAAGGGCAGAAGATGGGGACAGGTGAGAGCCTTAGGCTTCACATATGTACATGGTATGCATGCATAGTAAGGCTGGGATACACCAAATAGTCCTGACAAAGGCCCAAGACCTGACTTGGCTCTTAGCACAGGCCTAACTATTTTGGCATCTATACAGTAGGTTTAATTGAACAATTGTATTCAATATTAAACCTAAAGAATGGTATATCCAAAATCCAGGAACACTATGAACAAAGGAACTCTTTGGTATTCCTTTAGGTATTTTTAAACCTTCTAACTCTCTTCTTGATCCCTGCTTGTCCAGTCAGATTCAACCTAAGAACTCCCATTTCCCTTTGGTTGAGCCTGCCCTGGTGTACCATCCTACCAGGGTGTGGATAGGCGCCAATGATGAAGCATGTCACGATAAAGTGAGTGCAGCGTCTTCTCAAATATCTTTGGATACCCAAGAGATACTAGGAAAGAGCATTTTTTCCTACAATAGGATCCATGCCTTTCTTTCTTCACCTATTCCAGTTGCTCTGTGTGACATTATGTGCCCATCACAGCAAAGAGTATTTGGATGGTTGGAGTGCCCATTTGGATTCTGTTTTTAAGATGCTTCAGTGACAGGAGATCCTGCAGATGCCTCCCCATGCCTTGTGCACCCACCATTGGAGCAGCATGGGTCGTGGATGCTGAGAGAGACAATGGTGGCATAGCTATAGCCGCTTAACTGAAAGGGGTTCGGAGGACAGGCTGAGAGGAATTGTGAACAGTGGAGAAAGGGTACAGTACCAAAGATGCAGAGTACTTGGAGTTCTCGACTCTAAGGGAGGGTGCGGCCTACATGTGCAGTGCCCAGAAGTGGCACGTTGGGGGAGAGGTGAGCTGCGAGGGACAAGGAACCCCTGAGCTGGCAGCCGGAGCCCAAGTCCCCCTGGGGTCCATAAGCACTGCAGCTTGATCGCCATTTGACAACCGCCTCATACATGACTTCTCTGTGTTTTGCCAGAGGCATAGCTCCAGGGGGTGTGTGAGATGTAACGACTTAATTCTTGGCTCATAAGTTGGGTTTCAAGGCCCTGAGTTGGGTCTGCTTTCTCTGTGTTGGTTTTCATCCGTGTGAGCCAAAGAATGAAAGACAAAGCAGTGACCTTCGATTTAAAAAGAAGAGAGAGAGAGAGAGAGAGAGAGAGAGAGAGAGAGAGAGAGAGAGAGAGAAGAGAGAGAGAGAGAGAGAGAGAGAGAAAGAGAAAGAGAAAGAGAGAGAGAAAGAGAGAGAGAAAGAGAGAGAGAGAGAGAGGGAGAGAGAGAGGGAGAGAGAGAGAGAAAGAGAGAGAGGGAGAGAGAGAGAGAAAGAGAGAGAGAGAGAGAAAGAGAAAGAGAGAAAGAGAGAAAGAGAGAGAGAGAGAGAGAAAGAGAGAGAGGGAGAGAGAGAAAGAGAGAGAGAGAGAGAAAGAGAGAGAGAGATGGAGACAGAGATACCGCCCAGTGGCTGAATTTCAAAATGAAAAACCAGATAGCCTGGAATCAACACTGACTTCCCTGCTTGTCCAAAGTCTGTGAAACTGGGCAAATATTTTATTTCACAGAACGTTCTTTTTCTTTATTGTAAAATAGGGGAGCACTTTTAAATACTTGAGCTCAGGAAGTGCATTGTACAAGCACCTCAACTATTTGATTTAATAGACTGCAATGTTGCTCTATCCATAATAAGAATCCAGGCCAAGTTTAGGGCTACATGACTACTAAGTTGCCTCTTAGTTCAATAATGGTTTTGTTATTTGGGGTGGGGGCGAGCCATGAGTGTTTCTAAAAATTATCACTTTTAATAAATATCTGTCTATGTCGTCATATAATCTGATGTACTGAGGTGAAAAGCTTCTGCATGATAAAGAAAGACCCCTTTTAACATTTTCAAAACTTTTTATAGTATTTTTGCTGCGCAATACACATGCCAGATGTTGTCATGGCTCAGCTCATGCATTTACTCTTAGAACCAAGCCAGACCCGTGGCTCAGCTTTGGTTCGGTTCTCCTAATTAATTTGCCTACCAGCCCACCTATTGGCAACACAGACTTGGGGTCATCAGTCACTTGATAAAAATTATTTGCAAAAGGCGAGGACTAGAAAGATGTAGCCCTGACAACATGCACCATTTGACAATTCTACTATCAAGTCTTCTTGTAGGAGAGACGAAGAAGAATGGCTACAGTGAAAATACATTTAAAATAAGTGATCCATGGGGTGGGTACTCCAGGCCATTGTGGTATGACCATAGTCGAGAGTTCCCGTGAAGAACTACTAAGGCCAGGTGGAACAAGTTACAGGAATAACTTCAGTGGCAGGGTGCATGGGGTGTGACACCCCTTAAATGCATTGTTGGTTTAGTATTTGGGCCTGAGGGCCCTGAGTCTAGTCTGCTATGTTTATAATGGATACAAATTTACTATAGACTTAGAAGTAGCAGACTTGGAAAGCTGTGCCATTCTCAAGTTTCCAGGCATACTACTGGCAAACATTCAAAAGATGAAGGGCTGAATGCTTGCAAATGGACGAACCAGTGGCAACTGCTCAGGGTGGAATTCCAACCCAACGTTTTTCACCCCACTGTGCCAATCTAGACAGGACCCCATCTAATATATAAATCAGTACTGACTCTGATCCTCATACAGACCATGCAGAACCTTGATCATCTCACTCCTCTTTCCTGGAGCCCACTTCTTTTTAGTTAGTAAATATGAGATTCACACCCCACCCCGAATTTCACTGAGTAAGTTACGCCCATGTGCCTAGGGAATTATCGTTCTCTCCTCCCCCACAGTAGCCCACAGCAAAAAACTTTAGCATGCTAAGATGGGACTTGGATCCTGCCTTCTCTACCTCCACTACATGAGTGACCACAGCGAAATAGCAGAGAAGAAAACGTGTAATGACATCGTTTTTCCAGGGTCTGAGGCACCTCTATGTCAGGGAGTATGGAATATACCATTGAGCCTTCAGTAAATCCCGAGATAACAAGTGGTGAGGGCACACACCCTGATTCTATTGATGTCCTTTATGACGATATGAAACAGAAGACTGAGGCTATATAAACAGTAGTGATGGGCATCCAGGAGAACTTGAAGAGTCTCAATAGAAGAATCTTAACTGTGGAGCAAAATATAGATGCTCAAGAAAGCAGGGTGGCTAAGTTGGAGTGTCATGCCTTGGTGACAGAGACAGTAAACCAAGATTTGATGGTCTTCAGGCCTTTGGTGGTTGAGGCCATGGTGTAACTAGATGAGAAAAAGACGGTGCTTAACAATCTGAGGAGAAGGACCCATATCAGGGGAAATTTCAGCTTGAAGTGCTGGGAAACAAATGGATGGAATTCTAACAGACATGCTAAGTCAACTACTGGATGACTCTGATATATTGGTGCATATCATGGAGATCCTCAACGGAAATAGATGGAACAGTCTTGGTGGTGGAGGCTGCTGGAGGAGAGACCTTTGTCAAAAAGAAGGGCTTGTTGGAGATCAAAGAGGCACGATGAGAGATCTACCTACTTTTGTGGACTTCCATATTCCCCTGAAGGTAAAGTTGGAAGGAAAGCATTATATGTACTCTCAGGTTTGCTCTAAAAGAACATTCCTTACAGTCTAGGTCAAGGTACCCATTGATTGACTATGGGGGGTGTGGCAAAGGTTTATCATGGCAGTCACTTGGGTGCAGTCTGATGTGGTCTCTGGCTAAAGGGTCCTTCGGGTGCTGCATCTCTGGGCGGTGGGAGAGTACTTCAAGAGATTGCAGTTGTTTCATTTATTCTGTTGTTGCTTTGCTCGCCTTTCTGTAATTTGTTATAATGCACTTACAGGCCTCAGTAGTCCTCCCAGTCGTTGATGACGTAGGGTCAAGTTCAATGTAAGATTTTAGCCTTTTCCGTCAATGAAGTCATGTTTGGTGGAAGATGCCTAAAGAACATTCCTATGGTCAGTTCTAGCTACATATCTTCCAAGAATGCCTTTTGTAAACTCTAAAAATATCAGACTACAACAGGAAAGTTTGCGATAAAAACCAATGCAGCAGTGACCAGAAAGTTTCACTCACATCCTTTCATGTCAAGGATCTGACTTCGCTCCTTGGCCGCAAATCTCGGAACATTTCATGAACCTTGAACCACCTTTCAGCAGCTACTAAATGTACGTCACCCCTGCCATAGTTTAAAAATCAGTATTTGCGGAGTATGCTTTTGAAGCCAGATACATTTCTAAGGCATGGATGCTTGGCATTCACTGAATCAAAAAAAACACTTTACACAAAAAATGAAAATCACTTCTTGTTAGAATTATGCCCAATCCACTCCAGAATACCGAAATATGCTGTTAAAAGTGTATGCCTCAATACTGAAAACTGTACCTACTTTTCACTAGAGATAGTTACTATACTAATTATTTTACAATCCTCAGTCCATATTTAGAAAGCCAAGCACAGTACGACAGAATCTAAACTAAACAACACAGCTGCGCCGATGCAGTTCGAAAACTAATTGAATGTAGGTACATAACGTATTTTATCACACAGTTTATTGAATAGTAATTTAGAATTCTTGCAATGCGCTATAATGCAGAAGTCACAGTGCGACTGTGTCGTTTCATTCTGTATGGTCTGTTGATTACTTAATAGTGGTTTAAATTATTTTTTTGTAAATCATACAGAATGCAATGATGCTTACATTTTACTTAACAAAATTATAAAGATTAAGATATTTTTATTAGGAGTTTCATATTTCCATCTATTACCATAACTATATTGCAATCACTCATAATTGACAATACTATTATTCTAGCTCCTAGCATATGTACAAATGCCCGAGTTACACCAGTATGTATCTCGAAAAATGGATGAATCACATAAGTTAAGTCAATGCATATGACACGAAGTGCGGTCTTCTGAAGCATTTTGTAATTTATACATGTCAATATTCAAAATCTTGTACACACACACAGCCACATGCACTGGCACACTCACGATGTCCATATCAATTTGTCTCTCTATATATGGGATAAAGGACCACCTACCGTACATTATAAGGATATTGCAGGTTACTGAGGAGTTCTGTGACAATGTAGAGGAATGAGGTAAAACGTAGGGTTCCTTTAAAAGTTAATGGAACTCCGAGTTGACTTACTATGTCCCTATAATGTACAGCAGGGGTACTTTATTCCCTATAATAGGTGGACGAAGCATCATTCTTCCCATAAACCACTTAAATCCTTGGTGTGCTCTTTCATATGAAAAAGATAGTATATCTGCTGAGATGAATAAAAGGAGAATCTATAGCACAATATTAAACACATCAAAAAGCAGAAATTTGCTGCAAAATACATTAAAATCAGTTTAATGCAAGTTAGATAAAAAAAAGCCTGTTGTAGATTAGAACGTGTAGAAATGAAGGCAGATCCTATCTTTCCTAAAATTACCTAAATTTCGCAAACAATGTACAGGTAGACATAAATATGTTCTTTTTACTGATCACAGCTCATCTGGAAAAAGAGAGCAGACACAGAAAAGGCTAGGTTTTGTTTTCGCTGTTTAAACCTTCAGAGCTCTCCCTAGAGGGAGTCTAGGGCTGCGAGCTAATAGCGACCATTTACCTTTTGCTGGCATTATTGTGTGATTTAAACTGCTTTTTATGAACTTTTAAAATCTGTATCTGAATTCTTTGTGGGGGCTTTTAAATTTATTAATCAAGAGGGAATTTACTGCAGGCACACTGACACCCCTCCTCACGCTTCATATTCACTTCTCCTGCCTCGCCCAGCCGATTTCTCTCACTCGGTGTAGGCGGCGGCGGGCGCCATCTTTGATGTGGGCTGGGGCTGCGCTCTAGTCGCGCCGGCCTCCCGCCCTCCCAGACTATTTAGCAGGGTTATTTTTCGGCGCTCACTGCCTTCAGAGCTCTCCCTAGAGGGAGTCTAGGGCTGCGAGCTAATAGCGACCATTTACCTTTTGCTGGCATTATTGTGTGATTTAAACTGCTTTTTATAAACTTTTAAAATCTGTATCTGAATTCTTTGTGGGGGCTTTTAAATTTATTAATCAAGAGGGAATTTACTGCAGGCACACCGACACCCCTCCTCACGCTTCATATTCACTTCTCCTGCCTCGCCCAGCCGATTTCTCTCACTCGGTGTAGGCGGCGGCGGGCGCCATCTTTGGTGTGGGCTGGGGCTGCGCTCTAGTCGCGCCGGCCTCCCACCCTCCTCACGTCCTATATAATTGACACCATGTCCAGACGGCGCAGCGGGCGCGCGCCGAAGCCGCGCCTAAGCCAAGCCCGTCTGCGCGCGTCCGGACACGGCCCAGGGCCACAACCCCTGGTCCCCGACTGCATTACTCGTCTCAGCAATTAAAAAAGCTGAATCATGGTAATGTACATCAAGACTGTATTTCTGTACCTCTTACCGCTGCGGTGGGCGCCTGTCCCCCCCCGTGTCCGGGGTGTAGCTACCAACTTCTACAATCCCATCTATCAGTCCAAGTAGACCCTAACTACATCCCGTCATATGCTCTGGATAACGCTTTCTCTCATAGCTGTCGAGCTGCGCTTATTAATATGCGCTCTCTTCCATCCCACAGTCTCCAGATTAGTGAGTTTATTCTCGCCCACGACCTGGATTTACTATTTGCCACTGAAACCTGGGCAGATGCCGGGTCAGGGCCGGATTTTTGTGCTGCAACCCCTGATGGATATAGTGTAGCCAGACATGACAGACCCATAGGAAGAGGTGGCGGACTCGCTATTATTTACAAGGATACATACCGTACCACCTTTGATCCCATAAACTCCGCCAACTGTGAAGCAGCTACCTTTGCTATCGGCATCAATTCTAAACAAGCCTTGAAAGGAATCTTATTATATCGACCTCCTGGCCCCCGAAACCCCTTTCTCTCCACCTTTTCAGACTTTAATGATCATATTATAAGTTCTGATAAATATATGATACTGGGAGATTTCACCTTCTATTTGGAAGAGCAGGACAACCATGATACCATTCAACTTACTGCCGATCTCTCAAATTTGGGATTGCATCAATTGGTTAAGGGCATCACACATCAGGACCTTAGATGGTCTGTTCACTAATAATCCTGATATTTCTGTATTGGACATCATCCCTATCACGTGGTCAGACCATAGGGCCATTATATTTGAGTTACATATCCGGACTACAAATCTTCCTCCCCCCAGGCCACGAACCAGGATTGGGACTCGAGCCTGGAAGAACGCGGATATCCCTCATATGTTAGATTCCCTGACCTCTTCCTGCCCTCAGGGAGGAGATACTCCTGCACTATCAGCCTCCGAATTCCAGGATTGGATTCGGAGTGCCGCTGATCAAGTGGCCCCGGAGAAACTCACGAGATTTAATAGAGCATCTCCGTCGGCCGCTTGGTATACTGAAGATCTTAGACTTCATCGGCAACACTGCAGGAACCTAGAAAGGCGTTGGAGGAAAGTCTACTGCCCCATAGCCAAACAAACCTATAAAGATGCCCTCACAATATATAAAAAGGCGATTATTGCCCGAAAAACTGTCTTTTTCTCGGCACAAATAGAGAATGCAACAAATTCTGCTAGAGAGCTGTTCTCTGTCGTCACGACTCTGTCCACTCCCTCTACGGGACCGGGGGTCGAACCCTCACAGACCTTCTGCAATGATCTCTCCACATTCTTCACCACAAAGGTGGCTGATATATATTCCTCTTTCGAAGGGGATACCAGGACTAAACATAGAGTCTGTAATGAGGAAAAAGTAATTTCTGATCATAATCATGATCGCTTTCCCTGTTTTACGTCCACCACACAAGACAATATTATCAGACTCATCTCCACCATTAGGTCGGGCTCCCCTTTGGACCCTTGTCCTCCTTCCGTGATGGCAAAACTCACTGAAGTGATTTCGCGTCCACTCATGGAAATTTGCAATACCGTATTCCAGACAGGTCAATACCCCAGTCCTTGGAAGAAGGCTGTAATCAAACCCCTTTTGAAAAAACCCTCCCTGGACCCTACAGCTGTGGCCAGTTACAGACCCATTGCGTGTCTGCCCTTTCCTGCCAAAATATGCGAATCTCTGATGAACAAACAACTCTCAGAGTTCGTCGAGGCTCACCAACTCCTCGACGAAACGCAGTTTGGGTTCAGGAAAGGGCATGGAATGGAGACCGCCTTGATAAAGGCCTCAGATGAGATCAGGGCTATCATGGACCAGGGAGGGGCGGCTGTCCTGATCCTTCTGGATTTGTCTGCAGCCTTTGACTCGGTCGACCATGGTATCCTGGTCGACCGTGTCCAGCCTTGGGGATAAATGGTATGGCCAGGGACCTTATTTCATCTTTCCTGGAAAACCGTACCCAGACAGTGAGGCTGGGAGATTTCTACTCCCCTATCTCTGCACTCCCTTGTGGAGTCCCACAGGGCTCCTCGCTAAGTCCTATGATATTTAACATCTACGTAGCGGACTTACCGAGGGTAATAAAGGCCCATGGGGTACGGCTCACATCCTACGCAGACGATACCCAGCTGGTTCTGGCAATCCATAGAGATGGCCCTATTGTGGCAGCCAACTTCCAGAGAGCCATGCTCGAGGTCAGCACTTGGATGGCCTCGAATTGTCTGAGGCTTAACTCGGATAAGACCGAGATCATGACCTTCGGCAGGCTCTCTCCTGAATGGTCTTCTATCTGGTGGCCTGAAAAGCTGGGCCCTCCACCTGTCCCAGTAGAAAAGGCCAGAAACCTGGGAGTGATTTTTGACAGTAAACTGTCTTTCGACCCCCACACAAACAAGGTTGTCTCTTCAGCATTCTTCATTTTGAAGAAAATTAAGAAACTATTGCCTTACCTCCCTACCTCAGCTGGGAAGACCCTGGTCTCTACCTTAGTTTTCTCAAAAATAGACTATGGGAACGCTCTCTTTTTAAACACACAGAAGCGTGTCCTAATGAAGTTGCAGTCTATTCAGAATGCGGCTGCAAGGATTCTTCTTAACATTCCTCGTCGCAAGCCCACCACTCCTGCCATTCGTCATCTCCACTGGCTGAGAGTTGAAAGCCGTATCAAATTTAAGGCCCTCTGCATTGCCTATAAGGCAGTACATGGCGTTGGACCCAGGTTCCTCACAGAAGCCTTTCAGCTATACACCCCCAAGAGGCAACTAAGATCGGCTAACATCTGTCTCCTCCCTGTACCGCGTACAAGAACTGCCACCTGGGGAGACAGACGTTTTCTGGTGGCCACTCCAAAACTTTGGAATCTCTTGCCATTGGCTATTAAAACTGCCCCGAACCTGATGAGCTTTCGCAGGCTCTTAAAAACATGGTTGTTCAACCAGTAAGTTAATGGCTGATTTCTAATAGCTCACAAGCGCCGAGACACCTTAGGGTATTTGCTGCGCTATAAAAATTTCGAAAATAAATAAATAAACTGCATTTTTTATTATGTTTTTTGAACTGCCAATTTACCCTCGCTGTTGGCAGAAGGCATTATGATGTCAGAACTCAACTGGAACAACTGATTACAGGTAAGCTGATTCATCATTTCTTTATTACAGGTGACGAGAAACATCACAAATCGCCTGTAATAAAGACATTAGAGGCGGGCGTTTATTAAGGTATTGTGTTAGAAGATTATCACAAGCAGGAGGGTGGTTTATAAGTGTAAATAAACTGGCTCCGTTTTTCAAACTGGACAACCGTATTTTGTCCACATCTCAGAATTTGATAAATGTTTAATACTTTTACAGTCTTTATGCAGATGTGTTAAGAGTCTTAACCCCTTCGCCGCGGCGCATATTTCGCCGCAGTGTGGGACGGGGGGTGTTCGTGGCACCGCAATGCTTATGGCGGCTCCCGACCGTCATAAATCACGGTAGACGTGCGCTCATGACAGGCGGAAGCCGTCACAACTCCGCCCACTGATTCATTCGCCCGCACAGACGGGGAATTAATAGCACGCGGGTGGAGCGGCAACGTTCTGACGGCTCCCGGCCGTCATGAACACATGCCCACTGTGACTCATGACCCCGGGAGCCGTCATGAGCACCGAAGGTGTTAAGGAATATAAAGATACTTTCCTCCTACCCCTCAGCGTAGCTTAATCCTGAAGATCACACTAAGGCTGTCTCAGAAATGTGCCCACATCTCATCAGTAAAGTCATTGACTAGACCATCCTGATGGTAGGCATCCCCTAAGTGAATCACTTTGGTTTGATGTTAGCAGTAGAGAGCACTTAATAAAAAGAATAAATACAATAAAATAGTTTTTCATCATGAGATTGCCCTTTGAACATAAAATGCAATCAAATGCTTTATTTTTTTCTCAACAGACCATTGCACATGCTGTATTCATCTATGTGCTTGGCACTGGGGCCTTAAAAATGTACTTAGTCATTAGTTCACTTATTAGAATGGTTAAGTCTCTACACTGAGGGCTGGATTCTGATGCGGTTTGGAAAGCTTCCCGACCAAATGGGTTTGGGAATGGTTTCCAACCGAATCGGATCGGGAGAGTCCAACCGACCGAGCACGATGCATCTGGATGCTTCCAGATACGATTTGGTTGGACTCCCATTGACTTCAATGGGAGCCTATGTTCCTAACCATATCGTAATCGAGCCCTAGGTGGGAATGCTTTCCTAAAAGCATCATAATCGGGCCCTCGGTTGGAAAGACACGTCCCCAATCCGATTTGGATGGAGAAAATGCCATTAGGAAGCCTTCCTAACCGCATCAGAATCAGGCCCTGAATGCTTTAGTTATGCAGCAATGGTCTGGATTGAGATGTGGTATGAGTGTTAGTGTCCACATTATGCCACACTATTTACCAATTACCACTTCCAACTACCCAATGAAATCTGCTCAGGACACCTCTCCACTTAGGGACTATCAATCTTTGAAATCTTCTACAGTTCATCAACCACTTTGAAAAATAGTAAAAATATTTCAATCTAGTTTACTCATCACCCATTTTCACATTCTAATTGCAGCTACTTACCTAAATCCAGTAAAGGCAGATTCGAGCCCCAACCTCCTGTTCTAACTTTGGATACCTCAGCTTATGAATAGATGACATCCCATCACTATTCACCTGCCACATGATCAGAAATCCTTGGCATGTGGAAAAAAACAGTTTTCTCTTTACTCAGTACTGCGACTCTAACAATCTCCAACAATAGACATGTAGAATGTTGCTTTTTTTGAGGATGACAGCTTGGAATTTGAGATATTTTGTGAAATCATTCAATGAAACACAGATCCTAGATAAACTGCCTCTAATCTCTACCAGTGAACGTGGCCCCTTGAGAATGAATAAGTGGTATAATGACAGAGCATGCCAACTGATATGCCACAGCAGAGCGCTAGAAAGATGCTGAAACAAGACTACCTTTACAGCATATTACATGGCCTGTCATCTCCACTCTAGATCTTACAAATTAGTTTATGCCTGGGCAAAGAAAGATTACTTCAAAGCCTGTATTGTTGCATCTTCGAACTTTGCCAAAAATTGTTCCTAAATAATAGCGAGATAGTGTCTTCCAGGGTCTCTTCCAGAACGCTTGCACCCTCAGCAGTACCTGCTATAATCCACTATCATTTTTACACCCAAGGATGCATTGCCTGCATTATGCCTTAGATCATAGAGTGCAGCTCATTCTTACCTTACCATTTTGATCCTTGCTACAAGTTTGAGCCTGTCTCTGAATCCAACATTTGGAATATCTTGGTTTCGTTCAAGAAATCCTCTCTTTTGGAGATCAGCAATGCTAAATTAATCCAGCTTCATCTCCCAGCATTCACCAACTTTAAGCAATACCTCTCTAAACACTGTACTTATCCGCCAATGCCTTTAAACACACAATCTTCACCTGCATTCAAAAGAAACCAAATGAAGACTGTAGGAAATGGGGTTACTGGTGGGGGGGGGATGAAACCTACTCGAGCAGCAACCACAATTCTTGCCAGCCAGGGTGAAACACAAACTCAACCAAAGTATCCTGTGCTAAACCCTCTGGTAGCTTGGCACAAAAGCAGTCAGGCTTAACTTAGAGGCAACGTGTAAAGACACAAACAGTGATAAATTGAAATTACAACACAAGAAAAATCCCACACCAATTTAGAAAAATAGAGTAACATTTAATAAATTATTTGAAACACAAAAGCGGTTTGATTCTACGACAGGAGATACACACTGGTTTGTCACCACGAACAAGCAGTGGCAGATACATTTCTCCATTTCTTCATCAGTTAATGAAAGTGCAAATAGCGGCTGTGGGACCTTCCTAGGGGAGGCCTAATTGATTACGTCAGCTGTCAGCAAGGAGGACGCATACTTGGGTAGCCAGAGATAATGCAGTTAAAATGAGAGCTAAGTCCTGGGAATCTGCCGGGCAGAGACTGCCAATTACATGAAACTGTACTTACAGCATGATTTCAGGGAATTATGGAAGGAGTTAAGTACAGGCAAGTGTATCTAATCAGGTCGCCGACTCTATAAAGGAGGAGGAGATTGGTGGCATGAACAACCACAAGATGGATGACCACAGGCCGTACTACGCAAATGCAAAAAACGAGGGATTTTTACACTCATGCCATTTACAATGCTTGCTTAATAGCAAATGGAGCAAACAATTTTGGCACGGGGAAAATATGACACAAACTGATTTCACATTTGTGTCCATTATTACTCAATAGGATGTCGAGAAAATACATTTTCTTCTCTTTACTAAAATGAAAAACAAGCCTGTGTTTGGAAAAAAAAGATTGTTCTGTATTTTATTACAGAAGAAGAAGAAGAGACAACACAACATCGTTTTGCTAATGTTTAGATTTGCATGCTGCTCAGGGACAAGGGTTTGTATCTGTTAAAATTCTTTCTGACAAACAAATTGATTTATACGCAAAAAAAGTTCCTTTGAATTGCTCCTCTTTGAATCTGCATTCTATTTTTATATTTTTGTCCAAGTAAAAAAACATTCTCTGATGCAAAACTGTGTATTCCAGAAGCAGCCAAATGGTTTTGAATTGGTATTTGTGCTAGTGAAAGTTCCCCATAAAGGCTCCAAGGCTTGAATTACATAATGGGTGCACTATACTATTTGCGTCGCAGCGCACCCTTAAATAAGTGAAAACAAACGCCAATTACTGAAATACAGACCGCGCTTTGCTTTGAAACCTCAGTTCGGCCTTGCCTGGAGGCAGACAGGCCTCAGTTTAGATGGGGCACGGAGATCCCTCTGGAGGAGCCCTGACCCGGAGGAGCACCTTTAGGTGAGTCCCCGGATGGCTTCTTTGCAACTGGGCCCACCAGGGACATTTAAGGATTTGGGGGGCCCAGAGCCAACCACATTTTGGGGACCCCTGTTTAGAACAACTTTGTATTTATGATCCAATATCTCTGCAAAAGTCGAATTCTAAATGTGCTTCCATTAATATTCAGGGATAGTGATTAGTGATGTGTGTTTTCAATATTGTAATTTAGCAGCAGCGCACTAATATTATTACAAATAACCTCTGCGTCTCAATGCCATTTCTCATGCGTGAGGTCCTATTTTGCTGGATATTCCATGATGTTGAAAAATAAACACAACAGTTATCTGCAGAATGTCTGTAAAAGACTCCTACAAATCACCTTTATTGAAAATAAATGAAAGGAAAATGGTATTTCAAACAGTCTTAAGAATCATTCAAGGACATCGGGGCAGAATTGTGTGGCAAACAGAGTCTGATCTATTAGGGCCCCCCCTGAAAGTCTGGGGCCCTGGGCTAGAGCCCACTTGACCCACCTGGCCCATGCATTAAAACATTTCTGGGGCCCAAGTCTGTAATAGGCTGCAGTCGCAATGGGTCATTTACAGGGCCGGACTGGCCAAAGCGGGCACCGAGCAATCCCCCAGTGCGCCGCATGGGTGGGGGCCGGTTTTGGGCCCCTGGGGGCTATTTTTGTTAGAGGGCGGTTTTTGCAGCATAGCTGCAAAATCGGCCCAGTACCAAAATCGGCCGAAAACCGGCCCCGGCAAAGAGCTTGGCGGCACCTGCAACACCTCCTGAGTGGGGAGGGGGGCTGGCCGAGCACTTTGCCAGGGCCGGATGTGGTTCCCAGTCCGGCCCTGGTCATTTACATAGCACCACAGTCCCATACAAACAAGGGAACACCCCCTGATGCTTGCAATGGTGCAAAATGTGCACCGGCGCAATCCCTTTCACAACAGGGGTCGCACAAGCATCTGAAGCCCCATTTAAAATTCCTAAGTGCTCCAAGAACACAACTAGCAGGCGCCCCTTACTTGCTCGAGGCACCCAAGGTGCCAACCAGGGTAAACAGAAAGCTGTCATTGCCTCCTAGGTTACAGTTCTGTATTATTGTGGTGCATGATGACCCTGCTCTAAAGTGCCTTTGTCAGTTCGATCCAGTAAGTTCCTTGTCAGCCTTCCCTTCCATTAAGACTTCAATGATCATCATTGTTTTTCACATTTAATGGATGTACGATAATTCAAATGTTAGCTTAGACTTGAGTATCTGCGCTGTGAACCACTTCTTCTAGAAATGCCTTTATTTATCATGCAGAAGTACTTTATTTTTGGCAGTTGTTTCCACTGGAAAACACTTGGCTCGAGAAGATTGAATACATATGCGGCTAGTAGGGTGCACCACTCCTTGAGTGGTGGTGGGTGTCTAATGCAATAGTTTAGACATAAAACTTCTGCCTAAGTGAATTGCATTGAGAGATTTAGAACTGGCTGAGAAAAGTGCTGTATTTCAGATTCAAAAGACTGCCAGAAAGAGGGTTGTGTATTTTTTAACATTTTATTTATATGTAATTTGGTATTTTATGGATCAATGCGTGCTCCACTTTGATAATCTGTGGCAACCAGGAGTGATAAAAATCAGGGGTTATCAAATACTAAGCGCTAAGTAAGAATAGTGATATGTGCTATGCATGATGGGTGTAGCCAAAGTAAAAAAATATATATACAAAGAAATATAAGAGTGTTTAGTGCAGAAAAGCCAAGTGAAAAACAAGACCACAGACAAGAGACTCGAGTCCATCTCAGATTCCTTTGGCACTACAGCCCAGAATGCACATACCCTCACAGTCAGTTGTAGCATGCTTCACTTGGTTAGGCACACCGCTTTCGAGAAACTGGAATTGTAAGTTGAACCGGTGGTGCTTGAATTAGGTCTGTAGACAGAGAGACCAACTTCCCTGCCTAGCCGGATTGAAGGTGATCCAGTAATAAGGCACAGACAACACGAGTTGAAGCAGATGTCCATCAGACTCCTCAAAACCTGTTGAGTCACGATTTGCTCCATTTCAACATCAAATCTTGCACCCCTCTTGGTATTATTATGGACCCTACACATTGTTTCTGAGAACGCATTTCAAAACTGGATCGAAGATGGCCGCCTGAGGAGGAGCTGCACTAAAGAGCTCCAGGTTTAGGGATCACCTTCAGGTGCAAATCCATGGATAAACCACCCAGCCTGCCCACCTCTTCCCACCTCCTAGGACCGGATTGCAACGACCGTCTACACATCCTAACACAATTCGATTTGGGACTTTCACTTACTGCGATGTCCGCTTTCCGATGCCTGAGCTGCTCGGCGTGCTGCTGTTTGGCTCCTGGTGCGAGCTTCGATGTGCCCGGCTGCTGCCTCCGACTGTTCCCCTCTCCTGACATGAGATTGCTGCTTTCTCCTGGCGTCCACGTCCTTGCAGTCTGGCTCAGTTTCAGGCAAGCTGCACTTCGTGATATACTGCCCTGATCTTGAGCGCGCCAAGCCTGAGATCGGCTCCTATGGTGCTGGCTTGATCACTCGCCGCCTGCTCAGACCATCTTGGGGCTCCGACCCAGACACCGGCCCGACCCCGCTGATCCTGGCACTGATTGGAGCCCTGTGCGTGCGTGCGGACGTCGCTTGTGCCCCTGTGCCTGGGAGGCCGGTCCGGGCGTCTGTGGCCCTCATCGGCCGCCCCGATACTGCCATCCTGATGCCGCGGCCTGTTGACCCCCTCGCCTTTATCCTTGGGGGCTGCTCCGGACCTGAGGTCGTCGGGCGCTCTGGCCGCGTCCGCGAGATGCGTGAGCACGCGGAATCCCGCTCGATAAAAAACTAATAGGAGCGATAGGAAACGTACAGGTCGCTCCCATCTTTACCAATGGAGCCGAAACCCCGTACTAGATACCTCTGAAGGGAAGCCTGTGACCATATATCTTACTTCCCTGATACCATTGGACAGGTCATGATTTCTTGCTATTTTCTACTTTTCCCTTCGTGAGAAGCTAACTTATTGGAAAGCATTTTGTCTTTTGTTTACTCGCCGGTCAATCAACAACTTTTAACTCAGACACCATTTTGTGACTCCCCCCTGCCCATCTGAGTTACAGACACTGTAAAAGGACTACCATCACCTACACTAATTCGACGGGCATCTTGAAAGTAGCCCCGACATCACTTTTCTATCACTTAATCTTTCATTCCACAACCCTGCACATCTTGGATACACCCCCCACTAGATTGCCCTGTGATATGCACACTACTCTCTACCTTATTACTTTGTGCACTTTATAAACTCATGCTTGGATTGTTATTCTCACTGTTGTTCACTTTGTGCACTTTATTAATTTATATTTGAATTTATTATTTCACTGTTGTTCTTCCTCAATTCTGCACTGCATATCTTTCTTCGCCTTTAACTCTTTAATTTTTATTTCTGTCTATTTTTTTATTAGTCCTTCCTCCGTCTAAACATTTTATTTTGATCATGTTCTCTTAATTTATATGTCATTCCTTTCAATTTCTACTCTCTATATTTAAGCGACTGTTCCTGATGTTATGTCCCTCTCTCCCCTGCACTCTATCTTAACATATAATACCCCCTGCTATCTATAATTATAATTCCCTCTTTCCACTTACTTCCCTTTCTCTTCTTTCCTTCTTTTTTATTCCGCCTTTTAATTATTCTTCTTCCCACTCAATTACACTACGTATTCTTCATTACTTTACCTTTACCACCTCCCTCAATTTTATCACCCATCCCACTGATTCTCCATTCTGAATGCTCCTCCCACCTAAACCCCTTCTATTCTAGTTTTCCTCATCATTTCCTACTTCCTTCTATCTCTAGCTCCCTCCGGGCTAACAGCCTTTTGATCACATTCAGTTCACAATGTTTTAAATGTTTTATTTTTGCACTTCTTTTATATCGTTTGGTTATGCTTTTTTTGTGACGCCTTCTATTTTATATCAATGTAAACAGGACTGTTCATTATGCTATATCCTCTTTTTGTTATATACTCTATTTTATTGTATATTTTGATTCTCCTCTGCTCAGTCCACCCCCATTGCCGATCATTGTAATATGTCTCAAGATACTCTACCGACTGCTCTCTATGTTTAATCCTTTAATCCTTCTATCACTTTGCCTTCTTTTTTCTATGTGTTTGCTTATGTTACTAGGGCTAGATCACATTTATACCCTAACTGTCTATTTGGTTCAGGATATTGCCCAACTCCCTCCCCTACTACACAACTCTATCTACTAATTTCTCTGGGCCGCCTCTCCCTCACCTTAAACTGTTATTTATATACTTACGTCAATACCTCACACTTTGAACTTATGTTTACATCCTCACTTGCTAAAATGTTATCTCCTTCGACAACGTTACTCCCTCACCTTTTATGATTAAGTTAAATTCCACCCACTCAACTTTCTGGAGTAACCAGCTTTGTTCTCACTTATTTTTACCCCCCCCTCTTCCCTTAGCACCATCCTCCACACTCCCTTAGAAAACCAGTGTGTACTCACTCCGGTGTGCTTTCTCTTCCCCCCCCCCTCTTATTTTCTCTAAACGATGCCTCCACTCACCCCTCCACCTTCAACCTCAACCCCTCACATCTCCAAATTTGGCCTAACTCTTGGTCTATCATCTACCCACCCAGTCTCTCTAAACATGGTAAAAAAAAACTCAAACACAAACTTATCTGTCTCCATCCTGAAACCTTATTCGCTGATCACCATAACAGCCTTAACTCTTCACTTGTCACCAACCTCATCTTCTTCACTAAACGCCCCTCTAAATGGAAAAGCATATTCCTAAATCACTTCCTAATCTCTAATTCACGCAACATCCCCTACGGTTTTAAACTCTCCACCACACCATCTTCCTCCTTTTCTGGCGAAATAGATATCTCCATCTTCAAATCGGGTACCATACTTATCCAAGCATCTGAAAAGCACCTCGATATCTTTGAACAACACTTTAATACCGTATCACAAACCCTCATAGGACCCTTGAATCGGGCCCACTATAACCCTCTTACCCTTGACGCACCTCCCCCCCTCTCTTCCCCATCTCCAATATCTTGTCTCTCCGACCAATCCCAACCTCTAATGCCTGCATCTCCCCCATGCCTCTCTCCCCCCTCGTCTCATCCTGATTCCCCCCTTCCTCTCCCACTTCCAATGATCTACATATTATCACCTCATCCCTTACCACCACTCAATCCCCGAACACTGCCCTCTCACCCCATCTAGCCCTAGATCCTTCACCCCCCACTTCATCCTCTTCCCTCTTACCTCACTCCCCTGACCTACCCCAACAAACGCCGTCATCTGCCTACATTCCTCTCTCCCCCATCGCTCCCTACCAATCCTACCCCTCCCTCTCCTACTACCAATTAAAAACACCTTAGCACTACACCACAAACCCCCACTCCATCCCCCTCTCTCTTACCTTGTTCCTCTGACTGTCCCCAATTGGTATTGCATCCATCCCCCCTCATTTCTCCCTCCCCCCTATCGCTCCCTCCTGATTCACCCCTCCCCTCTCCGGTACCCAATAAACAACAAATTAGCAGTCTTCTACCCCCAGTGTCACCACCCCCATCTCATCCCCGTCCCTCTTACCTCATACCCAAGACCCTCCTCATCTCTAATCACATTCAACTACCCTCTCTTCTCCCACCCCCTTATCCCATCTTCATAACTCGCCATGCACTGTTACACATGCCTCTCCTTTATACCTCCCCCCAACATTCCCCCTCCTTTCATCACCTCCTACACCCTAACAACTTTACCCCCTCTCCATCTACCCTCACTTCTCCCCCCCTTATCGCCTCTTCCTAATTCTCTACACTCCATTGCACACGCCTCACCTTTCAACCTCCCCCCCAACATCCCACCTCCTTATAGTATATATATATATAGCAATACTTCTTACATCCAAACAACATTACCTCCTACATCCCCCTCTTACCCTCTAATCTCCCCCTATTCCAAAACACACACTCAACTCCCTCCCACCCCCTCCTGGCTTTTCACCTCTTCCTCCACACTTTATTCCCACACCACACAACCCTAAATTGACGTACAGTCCAATAAGTACTGACCCTCCGCACCCATCAACTCATTCTCCAGCTTCCCCTACCATTGAACTCATCCTTATGTCCCTCATCTTAGAACTCTCCTCTCTTAGAAATGATATCTCACTCCTTTCGAAAACTATCTCCTCACACACTGACACCCTCCTCAGCACACCTACATACTCTCACCATAACCCTATCAGCTACAAAATCACTCCTCCCTCTAACATCCACACAACCGACACATTACCCAAACAACCCTCAAAAATCGCGACCCCATATAACACCAACATGACCAATCAACCACAACATGGCACTCAACCAACACCCTCTGAAGCTAACAGTTCCTCTAACCTAACTATCTCTCCATCTCTATCCTCCAAAACCAACAACTCCTTGAACCTAACTATCCCTCCACATCCATCGTCATCCAACCTACGCTTTAGTCATAAATCTTCCATCCCAGTTCTCTTAGGAACTAGAAGACTCCCCCTTCCGCCCTCCTCACCTAGACCACCCCAACATCTCAGATCTATCCCCCCTTGTCCCCCTCCCAATCGCCCGATCCCACTTCCCTATGTTGCACGTTGACCAACTGCCGATCCACCTCCTGCCCCACGCATCTGTCCACCATTCCAGTTCTTTTAGGAACAAGCAAACTCTCCCTTTCTCCTCCCTCCCCCAGACCACCCCAACTACTCACACCTATCCCTACTTGTCCCCCCTCCCTTCCACAAGTCTGCATGTTGATTAACTGCAGATCTGCCTCCTGTCACGCCACTGAAATCGCCGAAACCATTCTTAGTGAAAACATTGACATTGCTTTCCTAACTGAAACATGGCTCTCCTCCCACTCCACTCCCATCCTCGACTTGCTTATCCCTCCTGGTTATTCTATCATTAGAAAAGATAGAATCGACCAAACAGGTGGTGGTCTCGCCATAATTTATAAAGCTGAACTTAACATCTCACTAGTCAATCTACAAGACCCCTCATCCTTTGAATACCTTTGCGCCGATCTCATCATATCGGACTCCCCCACTACCCGGTTGCACGCTATCTACCACCCCCCTGGAAACAACATCCCCTTTACGGAAGAATTGACAAATCTTATCATACAATCGTCACTCTCACACTCTAAAAATCTCTTCCTTGGTGATTACAACATCCATTGGAACAACAATGTTGATCCCCCTGTCATCCTACTTAACGATACCATGGACATCACCAATATGTCCCAACTCTGCCATACTCCCACACATAACAAAGGTGCCACCCTTGATGCTATTATAACGAACAAAGATCTAGCCTCCCTCTCTAATATTCTTCCTGTAGATTGGTCTGACCACTACCTTATCCTTTTCACCATGACGAAATCCATTGCTCCCCCCACCCTCACCAGCACACTATCCAAGAAATCCACCCGCAACCTTCACCTTATTCCTCCGGGCGAATTGGAAACCACAATTAAGGCTCACTTAGCTCTCCCCCCTCTCTCTGACAGCACCAATGACCTTACCAACCATTATAACAATTCTATTCTTGAAACCCTTGACCAAATTGCCCCAATCAAACTCAAACTACAAAAAAAATTCCTCCTAAATCTTGGTTCAATTCCGAACTTAACAACGAAAGACGATCCCTTAGACATTCTGAATGGATCTGGAGAACTCATCCAAGCGTAGACAATCTTGCTATCCTTAGAACCGCTAGATCCCAGTACAAAAAACACATTTTTAACGAAAAAGCCTCCTTCCTACGTTCTCAACTAGATCAGGCCAGAAACCTCCCTCGAGAACTTTTTAAAATTGTAAAAAAAAAAAAAAACTCCACTGGCCCTCCTAAAATATTAGCCTCCATTGACAAATGCGAAGAAATTGCCAGCTTCTTTACGAACACAATCAACATGATCGAACTTTCGTTCTCTTCCCTCCCACCCTCACCACAACTTTCCACCATCCTACACACCCTCCCCAACACTCAAAACTCTCCTTCGACCACCTTCTCTGCACCGCTCTATACCTCCGTTCCCCCCCCTGCTCTACTCCAACAGGATACCCTTCCTAAAACAAACCCCACTCCTAAAAACAATGCCTCCTGGAGCGATTTTAGTCCAGTAACAGAAGCTATGATCACTAACATCATGGTCAAACTTAAACCTTCTGCCCACTCCAAAGATCCTCTCCCCCCCCCCTCTGGTTCAAGAACTCAAATCCATCATTGCCCCCATATGGGCCAAAATCATCAACTCCTCTCTTTCCACTGGATGTGTCCCTGCCTCCCTTCAACTTGGTCAAATCTCGCCTATTCTCAAAAACACCACTGCCGACCCCAATGATCCTAACAACCTTCGTCCTATCTCTAATCTTCCATTCCTATCCAAACCCCTTGAAAAATGTGTCCTATTACAACTTGAAAAACATATCGTCTCCTTCAACCTCCTTGATGACTTCCAGTCTGGCTTTAGACAGGGATGCAGCACAGAAACTGCTATGCTTAATATCATTGATGACATTCATCGTTCCCTTGACAAAGGAGAATCATCAGTACTAATCCTTCTCGATATCTCAGCTGCATTTGATACCGTCCACCACCCCACCCTTCTCAGCACACTCAAAGATCGATTCGGTTTGGAAGGCACCGTTTACAAATGGTTCTCCTCATTCCTACAAAATAGATCTCAACAAATCAAGCTTAGCCATTTCCTCTCTAAACCTCAACCTGTCTCACTCGGCGTCCCTCAAGGATCCATCCTCTCCCCTTCCCTATTTAATCTGTTCATGGAACCACTCACCCTCATCCTCAAACAAGCTAATATCAATTACCACCTCTACGCTGACGACACCCAACTATACTACAAAATCAAATCTCACAAAGACATCCTTCACCCCAATGAGACCCTGAAAAAAATTCAAACCTGGTTCCATCTGAATCATCTCAAACTGAACCCCAAAAAAACAGAAATCATAATTTTCTCCCCCAAAAATAATTCTCTTCCCATTCAACTTTGGTTAAATGACACCAAAGCTCTAAACTGCCCTCTCTCCACCTCTAATTCTGTCAAATACCTAGGCATCAGTATTGACCAGAATCTTAATCTCATCCCTCACATTAAAAATACATCCAAAAGCGCTCTTTTCACCCTTCACCACCTCAAGAAACTTAAACCTTTTATTCCTGCAGAAGATTTCAAACTTGTTGTCCAATCGCTGGTCTTCTCCAGGATTGATTACGGCAACGCCACTCTAGCTGGCTCCCCTAAAATCCATCTTGCTCCAATTAAATCTGTCCTCAGCCTTGCTGCTAGACTCATCTCTGATTGCAGAAAATTTGATCACATCTCGCCTGTCCTCAAAAATCTAAGTGGCTCCCAATAGAAGGTAGATCCACCTACAAGATTGCCTGCATCACTCACAGAGCTCTCCACCAAAACACCCCCTCCTACCTTGCAACAAAACTACACAAAGCAGGTTGCTCTAGATCCCTGAGGAGCACAAACTCCCATGTCCTCATCCCTCCTAGACTAAAATGTCAAAAAACCCAATCTCGTGCGTTCTCCGGTAACGCTCCCACTATCTGGAACTCTATCCCAAAAGATATCCGTTGCAACCCCTCCTACCCTCGCTTAAAAAAATAACTAAAAATACTTCTTCTCAACAAATATTGGGGTATCTAATGTAAATGACACTGTTCATGATCTAAGAACTAGGATATCTTATGTTAATGACTCCTTACCTGCTCACTCCCCTCTCCTCTACTATGCACTCCTCCCAACTCCCCCTCTCTATTCCCTCGTATTCTTACTCCCCCTCTCTTCACTCCCCTCTCACTCCAAACTTTCGTTATCCATCTCCATCTCTATCTGTATCTCTATTCTCCCAGCCCCTTTAGACATGCTGGCACAGCTTCATTATGTAACTCGTCCTCGCCTAAATTTTAGTCTATTTCATTGTTTGCTTTTCACCTGCCTTGTAAAGCGCTCTGATACTCTCGGGTCCAGTAGCGCTATATAAAACCTTTGAAATAAATAAAATAAATAAATAAATAAAACTAGTACGAAGATTATTGCATATACTTTTGGCAAACATTTTGGGCTTGATTATAAGGTAAAGCTTTATTTATTGCCCCTGTAAAATAATGATACTGTGGGTACGTTATTTATCAGGTGTGATAAATAACATCTATTATAAATTCATGGGGATTAAAATGTGGATTTTGGTGTTTAACGCACCAAAATCCACATAATATGGTACATACAGCAGGTTCGACCAGCAGAAATTTAACAAAGCTTGAGTTATTTAGCGCATCAGATTATCTGATGCGCGAAATACCTTCAAACTCGTAATTCTGACCCATGCGTGAACAGAAGTTTACTCATGGGTTGGAATATTACGAGGATTTTGTAATCAGGTTCTAAGTCTTCTTCATCCATCAGAAAATGTCAATTCAAGCTTGGCCATCTCATGCCAAATGGTAGTAGCATCTTGTCTAAAAGTAGATATCCACCAATTTGATCACATCACTTCCATTCATTTATAATGTAAGCTGGCTTCCTTTTCACTACCCATTACAAACTTATGGGGTAACCCAAAATACGTTGAAGGACCTGGATACAATGTGTTAACGGCAATAGGTCCTGAAGTCAGTCCTTAGAAAAACCAAAGAGGCAGATACTCTTGAAATTAATTATCTAAGTGAATGAGAAGGTTTTTCACATATTCATTACACATAAGAGGCACATAATATCTTCAAAATACACTAGAGAGAAAGACAAAACAACTGAATTATAGAGACAAATCTTCTTTATATACTTTTGTTATGAAAATAGCATAATCAATAAAACATATGAAGGTATATCAATAGTCGGTCGCTCTAGGAAGGAGTGCAGGAGAAAGTGCTCATGTGCGAGGTGAGTAGAGGAAGGGAAAGTAAAAAAGGAGACAGTTGAAGATCATAATATCATAATGTTTCACAAACGGAATTGGTTGCAATGATTCTAGGAAAAGTAAACCAGTGTGCTTGAGCCCGTCTACAAAACAATTGTATTATATTCTTCCATGTTCGCTTTACAGAATGATGCTACTGTATTTAGAAAGCATCATCCAATTTCAGGGAGGACCGGTATAGTGTAATCCAGGCCACAGATGAGGGTTGTTAAAGTTTTGACCAGACTTGGTTTACAAGTGACTGTCCATTGATATACCTTCATATATTTTATTCTATTATTTACGGTAATAGTTCTGGTGCTCACACAGAACTATTACCATAAATAATTGAATGATACTCCAATTATGCTGTTAATAATTGTGATGTCATTCCAAAAACCTTGTGTCGCAGCATATATTGCTTACCAAGTTCCGTTTGGACTCCCTGTGAAAGTGTTCCTTTTGATAAAAGCTGTGCTCATTAATTAGTAGCCTTGGCTACCCGAGGTCCTATAAGGCCTCCCTTAGACCATTGTTCCTTTTAACCTCATACACTACCCCTGGTCTTACTACTGGGGTCCCCATGTTCTTTATATATATATATACAACCTAAGAGGAGAGCCTCTATAATTCCATTAACATTGGTATGATGTGGTTATATTTATTTAGGCTCTGAATCAGATGTGCCATGCAGGGTAAGGTTCCTTTGAGGGATTTCCGAGTGTTGTAGAGGAGGTTGTTGAGCACAGAGTTTCCTCCATCTGGCTGAGAGAAGGCTGGGCCTACCACTGCCGTTCTGGGAGGACAGATTTCACTTTTTTGTCAGGAGGGAGAGTTGGTACCATGCTATCTTGGTCACTCTGGCCTCTGGAAGGTGATGTTTGTGTCGAGGATGAATCCAAGTGATTTCGCATTGCATACCAGGCAGGGTGGTGAAGCCATCAATGTTCAATGCTGCAAAGCTAAGTTTGGATCTGAGATTATTTGGAGCTCATGGAGAATAGGGCAAACTCCGTCTCTGTAAGGTTGAACTTTACGTAGGTAACCAATATGTTTTGGGTCACTGAATGTTACTGATTGTGAAGACTTTTGGGTAAGTTGAGTGTCATCAACATATTGAGGGATCTTAATGTTGTCAGACAATACAGGTACAAGAGGTTCGATGTAGAGATTTCTTGGTGATGTAGAGACGATCGTTCTTTTGGATACTACTCAGGAGATGGTAGTTTTAGGATATTTTGGTAGCTTTCTGTACAACATGTTGGTGTTTCGAGAGATAAGAGGCGGACCATTGGAGGACTGTGCCAGAAAGCCGATCTATATTTCCAGCATTGGTAGGGAAAGCAGCATTAACATATCACCAGCATTTAGCCTCATCACAAGGATAATAAGAGGAGTTTGAGAAAACAGCATATTAGAATAAAAGAATGAATGGAGTTCTAGGTGGGCTCCAAAGAACTTCAATTTCACACGGTTGAAAAAGCTGCACTCAAAAGCCTGTAGGTATGCAGGTAGATTTATTCGGTGCAGCCAATGTTTTGTGGGCAAAGCAATAGAAGCGTCTGGACCTAAATCATGTGGCTGCTGTAGAAGTGCATTCTACATTTGGTTTCAGCTTAAAATTCTTTGTCACAAATTTCCACTCAAAGTCGATGCGGATATTTATAAACCTGAACGTTTGTTTTCAAAATGTACCTTGATGAAGTAAAAATGAGAAGTTTTACTCATAGGATATCCTTCCCTCCCTTGTGCCAACTACTCATCCTCTACTCCCTACCCTCCCATCTTCTCTCCCACTATTCCTCCCATGCATATATCTTTTTACATATCTCATCTAATTACCCTAATTTCTTCATTCACTCTTCCTCCATGCCTCTCTTACTTCTTCACCCCTCCCACCCCGACTGAGCCTAACTCCTAAATAGAAATGCAGCAATATCTGGCCACACGCCCATATGCCACATAAAGGAGGACATTTATTCATAGACCCCTATATAGATAGACGCACAAGACCATGGTTGCCAATCAGTGAGTTGTTTCTGTTTACTACATGAAATCTGGTGTGTCCAAATTTCACCATGTCACACCCCTCCTCAAGTCCCTACATTGGCTCCCCATACAGGAACGAGCCCAGTTCAAGCTGGGCTGTATTGTTTCCAATGCCCGGGCTGGTTCAGACCCTGCTTTTATCACCTCCGAAATTCATTCCTATGCCCCTCCCCGGGAGCTACGTTCATCCACCCAACAACTGCTCGTAGTCCCCCGTTTTAAACGAAAAAAATGGGGAGGATCTAAATTCTCCACACTCGCCCCTACCTTTTGGAACTCCCTCCCGGCCCACCTGAGATCCTGCCCCCAGTACTCAATCTTTCGTAAGGCACTTAAAACCTTCCTCTTCACCCAAGCCTTCCCTTCTTAAACCCCTCCCTGGTGTCCTGGTTCTTCTGTCCTTAGGTGATTTGCAGTACTGCACAGCGCCATGAAACCGTTTCGGTGTACGCGCGCTCTAGAAATATTTTTAATTCAATTCATACTTTGTCACATGATTAACTACATAGATTCGAGAGGAGGAACTTGTGAATACAAAGAAGTGACTAATGATGGCAAAACATCTACTGCAAATGTATCTACCACACATAAAGCAATGTCTTCCTACAAAAGTATTTTTATGTGCATATGTGCCCACTTTCCAGGAGTTGCCCCCAAAATATGATTTATCTGGAGCAGGCATTGCAAATTAACTCAATTCCACAATAGAAGGAAAGTGAGATTTGTTTTTAATTCGAAATTTAAAATAGATTAGATCTATATTTATGGATGGATCATATTTTGCCAGCAGAAGGCTTAACGCCTTTTTATGTTTTCAAGTGGTGCAGCTGAATAGTAAATAAGTTATTGATGATGGGGAACAATGTTATTTTCAAGAGGCTGATTAACAAATTAGCAACTTGATGTATGAGCAAGTTACACCATCCTCACGTTAAAGAGAATGATGAAATGGCCCTGAAAGCTTTCCAAAGTAACAACAAGGTTAATGGAGGATTGTCCCTAAGATTCAAATGTAATTAATGGTGGAATAGATTTGTGGGGTTTCTTGTAAAAACTGAAATAATAGATGGGGTCAGGAGGTATGCAACGGTTACCACGCATTTTTTACAACGCGGTACCGTTACCACGCTACTTTTACCACGCAAGTCGTTACCACGACTTGCGCTGGGGGGCGCTCCAGGATAGTAAATTGTTTAATTTACTATCCAACTCCTTCCCTAGAGTCCACGGGGACTGGAGTTGGAATAGTAAATTAAAAAATTTACTATCCAGCGCCCCTCCACGCAAGTCGTGGTAACGACTTGCGTGGTAAAAGTAGCGTTGTAATGGTACGCGTTGTAAAAGAACGCGTGGTACCGTCATACATCCGGGTCAGGAATACTACCACTTCTTTAAATATATAAAGAATGACACTGATCATAGAGACTGTTGCTGCTTGAAGAGCCTAGCCTCTGTTCGCATCTTATTGTGGAAAAATGATGACATGTCATAATATCTCGGTGCACAAACGATCAGATAGGTTCAGCAAAATGGATGCCCATAACCTGTGGGGGTGACATTTTCGAATTATTTGGGCATAGTTATTCATCGCTGTCAGCTGGAACTCATGCTGAAAGTGGCAATGCACAGTGTAAGGTATTTCAGTTGATAATAAAGGTTTTGCATAAAACAATGCAAATAAATGACTCCAAATGTGGTTTATGGATAGGCTGTAAAGGTCACTAGGGCTCACAAAGAACTAGACAGCATCAAAGCTTTGTGACGGTGCCTAATTCTAAAAGTACAAACCTCTGATTAGTAAAGAGTAGGGTGCTGCAAAATGTACCAGGCACTTACCATCTCCATGCATACCAGCATTCTGCTTGGCATTGCGAAGGTTGCTATAAAGGAGTCTTTTGATGTATCAATAAATTATTAATGCCGCTCAGTGCAAGAGATGTATAGAAACTATAAGATTATATATAAATGTACTGAAGACTGGTCTTGCCAATCACCATCTAAATCTAGAGCTGAAGGTGCAGGACAGAAATGGTAAAGGGCTGCTGATATTGAGGCGTTTTCAACCAAAAGACTGCGAGTTGATGATGTACAAGAACCTTCTTTGACTGAACTTCGCGGCCCTGACAAAAGTAACAACTTCATGCAAATCAAGCTTGTTTTGAAGCGGACTGAGACTCGGGGGAATGAGTGCGAAGACCATATATGTAAAGAATGAAACAACGAAGTAGAGACCGTCAGGCATAAAAGCCCCCTGCGTGGAATGCTGAGCTAGGCTGAGAGAAACAGAAGGCCCAGAACACCGGCACTGCTTTCAATTACCTGCATTATAGATTCAAAACGACTATGAAACAAGAGCAAGGAGCAGACGAGGCAGCTGACTGACTGTGCTGAGAGAGATTTGGGAGATGGATGCTAATTGTTGTGTTGACTACTTGCTGCTGGACCGTAACAGCTGTTAGTTGCCCTTTTGACTATTGTGCACTTCGGGCTCAGTCTATAGTTGAGAGTCAGACATTTAACAGTGGGTAGTCTCCTCTGGAGTGGGCTTTAACAGCTTGGAACACACTTAGTGGGCACAAAAGTTTAACTATATTTTGCTGTCCTCAATTAAGAGAGCTGAACATCATACAATGCGATTGCTGATTGGGAAGGAAAGGAAACCCTGCAAGAAATGAGAATGCTTATTAATGACGGATGTTATTTAGGACATTTGCTGTAAGGTTAACTTATCTATTTCTAAATCTGAAACTACTGTTAATTTAATGAAATACTACCAGTTTGATATATTTTTATTTTATTCATAGGTTTATGATAATTGTCATAGTTTCATTGTTTGTATACAAGTATGATAAACATATATTCAAACAGCTAAATTAACAACTATGGTTTTGTAACCCGTTGTTCAAGAAATCATTTAGTGCTTGCAAGAATGCACATTTCTACCAGAGAATTCACATTTCTGTCTTTAGCCTCTCATTTTCTCTTTAATTATCTTTGCTGCTAAAAATATTTCTGCGAAACAGAGCTTTGCAAATTTGAAGCACGGCCCGTGACAGTTCATTCGTGCAGTTCTTTTGCTTTCACAATATTTCCTTTCAAAATGACTATGGCTGCTGGTGAGGCTCGTATCTGCCCAGCTCGTGTCAAATCTTTCTCCCTAGACACTTAACAAGGTTGGTTTGCTAAATCCTAACTGCATGGTTGTAAAAGAAAAATGTGTCTGTGTGTGTCAAACGTGGTTAAATACAGCAAATTTGCATCTTTTAAAGTTAGCCTGAACTGTCAATTCACCGAGCCAGCAGAAACGAAAACGCTATGAGCCATCCATGAATCCGCTTTTCATGAAATCTTTTATTTTGCCTTCCTTGAATGTCCTCCTTCTATAATTTAAAAGTCTATAATCTCCACTGGAAAATAGAGACATAAATGCTCACTTTGTACCCTCCTTCCTCGAAAGTTTGGTTTCAGCTATTTTTAAACCACTACCAATCCGCATTTCAGGTCATTCATCCCTTGATCCCATTCATCCCATTATCTGAGGTTTAACATGGAAGCCCATATCTGTACAAAGAACCATGTTTGTTGACAAGTATCAAGGTGTTGCGTGCACAACTCATTTTTAACTCAGTAGATTCAATAATCCTATATGCAGTTCGATGAATTGCCTCTTAGTGCTTAAAAACGAAGTATTATTACCGAATTCTACGGTACTCACTTTACTGTGTTAAGGGGGGAAAGGTTGAGTAGGTCCGAATAGCATTCAAATAAATCCTGTCTTAGTTAGTGTTAAACCTGGCACCATTGGCGTGGGTCTCCCTTACATTTTTTGCTGATGCCTCCTGTGTTTTTGCTATGTTTTTGCTGGTCTAGATGCTTTGGGCACGTTGCCACTGCTATTCAGTGCCTAAGTGCAAGTGCTCCCTATTGTAAATTGTTGTAATGGATTAGTGAATCCATGATTGGCTATGTGATTTACTTGTCAGACCCTACTACAGTGAACCATGTGTGCCATCCACAGAAACACTCATGTAAAATATGGCTCAGGCCTGTCATTGCAAAGCCTGTGTGCAGTCAGGGACTGCCATGTCGACTTGGCAAGTGAATCCACTTGCCAGTCCCTAAACCTTCCCTTTTCCAAGGGCAGGGTGCATTGTATGTACGAGGTAGGACATCCCCTGATGTGGGTGGCATGTCCTGATAGTGAACTACACCGAATTTCTTTTTTCACTATTGCAAGGCTACCTGTTCCCATAGGTCAGAATGGGCAGTTTGATTATAACAACCGGTAATCCTAACTGACCCAGGGAACAAGGTAGAAATTCGAGTTTAATATGCCTGAACACAGAATGTTAAAATACATCTTTTAGTGAGGGTGATGTTTACATTCTGTGTTTGAAAATACCACTTTTAGAAAGTAGGTATTGTCTTGCCTAACCATCCAGTATGCCTCTGCTAGGTTTGTGTATTCTATGTCTGGTTTGTGAGTGACAGGGGGCTGGAGAGGGCTTTGGCTCCAGCAGTCTGATGGGTCAGGGCTGGGCTGAATAGGACCTACATTAAACAGAGAGTAGGGGGAGGAGATTTCCTTTCACTTGCCTGAGCCTTCATAGAATAGAGAGTAGGGGGCGGAGTTTTCCTTTCAGCTACCTGGGCCAGGTCTGCTTTCAACAATGCTGTCACTACCTTTTGCCAGGAAGCTGCACCAGGGAGGACAGAACTGGTTTTGGCTGGGCATAGACACTCCCTGCCTTCAGAGAACAAAGGATTTTGCAGTATAAATATTGGGGCCAAGACCCCAGAACTTTAGATCACTTCTGGGAATCAAGACAGACCCTTTGCCAAGGAGAGAAACCAAGGAGGCTGAAGGAGGAGACTGCCCCTGTTCTGTTTCGTCGCTTCGCATCCAGGCGCTAGATTGTCGCATCGTAACTGGAACGCAGTAAGAAACCAATGCATCACCTCCTCTTCGCATCACCTCCCCTGTGCTGCAGTAAGGAACCGATGCATCACCTCCCCCGAAGCAGGGAACTGACACATCACCTTCCCTGTGACTCTTTTGTTTGTTTTGCAAGACACATCCAAGGTACTGTGAGAGTAAAGTGTTACATTTACCATCTACATTGAACTAAGCTATTTCAACCATTTTAAAGTCATATTCTTGATACAGTATTGTGGATTATTGTCATTTGGTCTTGTGTTAAGTCTACCAAAGAATACTTATTTTTCTAAACTGGTGGGGTGTCCATTTGTAGTGTTTTTACCGTATTACTGTATGTGTTCACAAATGTTTTACACGCTGTCTCTGAGATAAGCCTGTCTGCTTGTGCCAAGCTACCAAGGGGCTGAGCAGGGGTTGTCTTAGGAGTGTATCCCCCTTTCCCTGACTAGAAGCAAGGGTCCCTATTTGGACAAAGGTGCAAGCCATTCCCAACTGGAGACCCCCATTTCTAACAGTTAGCCATACATTTATACATAGGCAGATTTACCCACCAAAAGCTAGCCTGACTTTTATATAATAACAATCCATCTCGGCAATTGATAGGCTTTCACATAAATGGCTTAAATTTAACTGTTCTAACCACACAGGCTAGTTTGATTAAATCTTTTGGCTTCACACTGGTGTCCTATGCAGACGATACTCAGATTATGATGTCGGTGGACAGCAATCAAGAAGTCACTGCTGTTGAATTCCATAATTGCATGCTTCAAATCGAGAGATGAATGAACGACACTGCTTGAAATTGAATTCTACCAAAACTGAGTTTTTGCTTTTCGGCAGAAACTCGTCCTTCTGGTCCCGGAATTGGTGGCCTCTGGAACTTGGCACTCTCCCCATCCTAGTCTTAAATGATAAAAACCTTTGGGGTCCTCTTCGATAGTAAGTTGTCTTTTGAAGGTCAGATCAATTTCATAACTTCATCCTCCTCCTTTCTGCTGCAGATTCTTAGGAAGGTTCTCGCTTATACCAACAGGAAGTGCAGAAAACTGTGGTCTCTGTTATCACTTCCAAGTTGGACTATTGCAATGCGCTGTTCACCAAAATTCAGAAATGGTTCTTAAATAAGTTACAGATCCTTCAAAATGCTGCTGCTCGAATGCTTCTGGGCAAACCCATACATAAGCCCGTTTAACAAGCTTTCGTCCAGCTGCACTGGCTTCCCATCAGGAAGTGCATCGATTTTAAGGCCCTTTGTATATGTTTAAATTCTCTACACAATCTCGGTCCTGAATATCTTACACAATGCTTCCAGCGCTAGCTTTCTGCCAGACCTCTTCGGTCATCCTCAGGTTGTAACTTGGTGGTTCTGAAATACACAAGATCGAATTGGGGTGGCAGGAGTTTTGTGACCTAACCGCAAAGTTATGGAATTCCTTGCCCCTTGAGTTTAAGATGAAGTCTGACCTCCTTATGTTTAGAAAAGCCTTAAAAACCTGGCTCTTTAATCATTAAGAAGCACTTCCTGGTTTCGGTCTTCATTACTCATTCGGTAGCCTTTCTTCTTTTGGGATAGCACCTAGACACCTCCAGGTAGTAGTGTGCTTTATACATTTTATTTTCAGTTCATTTTATTCATTTCAATCCAAGCTGGCGACTCAGTATACTCTGCACTGGGTTGCCATCTTCTAATAAAGCATATAGTATAGCACCAATGTGCTGCTTCAAGGTAGCCGACATAAGGATTCTAAAGATGGTGGCCCTCCCTTTTGGAATGGTAAAAAATAATATACTATGGACAATATATTTCCAAGATGGCCACCCAGTTTAGAAACATTGCCCATACAAGATGTAGCACACTGCAGATGGAATGAGCAGCAAGTGAGCTGCCAGGTAGGATTTTCAAGGGAGTTGCAGGTGCCTTTAATACCAAGCATTTGCAATGCATTAGGTCTCACATTTGCTAGACTTCTTACTCCACTGGCATTGTAAAATGACAATGCCTTTTTTTTAATCTGTTTTGATAATTAACACATACATAAAAGACACTGTCATTTACAATGCCAATAGTTCAAACTCTTGTAAATGCGAGACCTATTTATTTTCAAAGATGGGATCGCCATTGTCCCAGGCTGCTTGGAGAGTGAAAGTGTGCATGGTGTGCTGCATGTTGCAGGAAAGCATGTTGTGCCTGCAGAAGGAGAAACTTATTAAAGAAAATAGTGCTTACAGATTAAATAAAACATACTGTGTAACAACTGAAGTAAAAGGGCCAGTTCTCATGGGAGGTTACAAATGAAGACAAGGAGGTACTAAGGAGGGACTAACAAGCCTATTAGCGAATTAGAAGCCAGCATTTACGAAGGACAATGACACAAGCCAATGACAAATATGGGTGGAGAGTGGGCAGGGCTTCAAGTCCATACTCAAATGCAGTATGCCTCGCAGAGCAGCGCATACACTGCCCAGACTCGACCTAAAAAGGGGAATGAAAGAAATCAAGGTGGACCTATAAAAGGAAAAATGGCAAAAAATGTAAGACTAAAAGATTGCCCACCAGCTCAGTCACAGAATCACACTAATTTTCAGGTGGATATTACAGCCAGTGGAAGAAGTGGGCTCATGCAGTATGCTGTTCCTTGGAGAAGCAGAATATGAATGACACTCAAAAGGGCAGAAAAGAGCTGACCCACAGTCCTTCTATATATGTCCATGCATTTTTTAGGTTTTTTATGTCCAGGGCCTAACGGACAACTACTGTTTCAAGTCTTCCTGCCAGGCTCTAGCAAGGATTGTCACAGTCCAAATATTTCACAGAGTTTGCCAAAGGAAGAAACAAACACTAAAATTGTTTCCTGCTACAGTAATATGTGCGATTTCATGTAACAAAATGCTTGTCTAGAGGCATTATCAGAGTGTAATATCAATCCCCCTTGAAAGGTCACTTGGTGGTAACATATTATTTTAATAATAAAGTAGCTCAGTTCACTGTCTTTATTGTAATTATTAGTTTCATAATAAATAGATCAGACCTATGGCATCTGACATAACCTTTCCTAATGAACCAATCAGGACTTTATTATTGGCTCATTACAATAAACAACTTGTACAATAAACAACTTAGATCTATTATAATGAGCACAAGCTTTCCCACAAGGCAACTCTTAGTATACAGTTGTAAAATTACACATATGTACACAATTCCAGTAGGCAAAACAATATGCAACCATTCCTAAAACAGCAAAAGGATTCCAAATTCCAAATCTTCCGTTGTGAGATTCCCCAAAACTAAATACCTTCCTACACACTTTTAAACAGTGTAATGACAACTCGCCCTTAACGGCCTACAGCCTTCATAAATGTCTTGTCACAATAACCGATTCAGTCATGCCGGACTGAGCAGAAGCTTTCCCACATGGCAAAAAGTGTGATACAATCGATCTTTAAATCTTTACTCAAATCAACATCTGGGCAGAGCTGAGGCCCTTCTCTGAAAAGCTGCTTCTTAAAGCTCTTTCCCTGTTGGTCACATGTGGTCCTGTGACAGCTGCGCTGTCAAGCTAGACCTAAAAGCACAAAAGGTCAACCTGATTAGATAGGTATTCAACAGCATGCTTTTGAAAATGGTATGCCTGCAGCGTCACAATCCAAAAACATTAGATTGCAAGAAATCACCAATCCACACTGATTTGGGGCAAAACAGCTGTAACTTTAACTGTAAATATTTAAGTATCAAGTATATGACTGTCTGTAGTAAAGATGAACATATTACTAATGCCCAAGCGATTGCCTTAAGTACTATTTGGTTATATAAAAGCATAAGCGGCATGCACATTGGGCAGACACCAATGTGATTTGCTGTGTATCAGTCACTACCATAATCAACAATAGGTATACATTTGCGAGCTATACCCTGCTGGCAAACTACATTTATGGATTGTACGCCCTGAGCATTCACAGGTGTTCAGAATAACGAGAACGGCTAGGCACTTGCTAAACCACACTTTGAATATTCAGGGAGGCACACTTGAGTTTTAGATATCTAGTAGTGGGCAGCAATTTCCATGGCATCCCTTTATGGAGGCATGGCAAATTTGTACTGAATTGCCCTGCAAATATTTGCGAGTTTTAGACCAGAAGACGTTGGTACACTATAAATATATACAAGCAGGTTAAGGTTGCTGCTTCAGCGTGCTACCACTGAGTAGAACGAAATCACACGAAAAAGTCCGAAAGATTATCGTGTTTATCAGGGACTGGATAGAAGTGCTCCAAAGGCAAAATATTTTTGGGATCGAGTGCTAAAAACCCTTTCCCCATTCCTGTTCAAGGATCAACAGGGCTCTAGAAACATGTCTAAACTAACAGCAGGGCTGGGCTTCTCTTATGAATTCACCGTTTTTAAAGTCCTAGCAGGGGACAGTAGTCCAAAATAGCTTTACTGTTTAATAAAAGCCATGCTTGGGAGGGGAAACCCTGTAGGGCACAGAGGCATGTGTTTTTAGTGCAGTCCTGAGAGGAGGGCAAGCCAACAGCTTGAAAATGTAGCATATATTTCTAATGGCACCTCCCAATATAGACAAAGAAAAGATCTTTAGGGAAGTGAATAGGACAAAGAACCAGGGCAGCCATCATGGCTTGCGATTGTCAAGGTTACCTCTATGGACATAACAGTAGTTCTAATATGTCTACAGCTGGAGTTAAGCCTCCAATCTGTCTGCCCAGCTCCTACTAAAATCATAACAAAGTTTCTACAACTACTGTGATGGGGGCAGAAGGATTGAAGCATTTGTCAGGTGTCAGAGGTGTAAGTTCCTGAAAGGCTAATATGTTTGCAGGAGAAGCAGGGAATAGGGACAGCTGTCTCTGTTCCTTCTACAGGCGTAAAAGAATAACATGACAAAACGAGGGGGAGGTCTGTGGACAGCTGGCCTTTGACCTCCACTACACATCTTTAAAAAAAAAAAAACTACGATCTCTCTGTAGAGAGTCGAAAGGATGGTCAAATGACAGCTATCCCAGAAAGTACTCCCAACTTTCACTACATACTTCATAGTCTTCCCACCATGTCTATGCAAGTAAGGAGAATTACAAAAATACACTACTTAATGTCCTTCGAGAGATGCCTCCACCCCCTGATTATTGTAAGTAAAGCAAGTCTCACTGCAAGGAGATGCTTTCCCCATATGAATATTACTACAAAAAGCATTCCGAACAGCCCTGTGGGGAATTGCCCTCTATAATAATAATGGTATGGAAAAATAAAGGCTAGACATTAACTCTGCGCACGTTGCAGAAGTAATGAATATGAGCCAATTACATATTTTGGTGGCATAACACATAGATGCAGCACACTGGATTATGCTTATGTATTTTGAAATGTCATTGCACAATGTTATTATGTTTTTGAAAGGTACTTTCATGCAAGCCTTTGCCCCAGGCGCTTCCTGCCCCTTTATTCAGGTGTGTTTAACCTCTTTTCCAGTCCTTGATTACCCTGTAATATCTTTGCATTTACATTGTATCCAAAAACTGAGCAGCTTTAAAATTCCACTGGAGTTCATCTAAGATAAAAAGGCAATAGTGTATATTAAAGTAGAAAAGGGTGGCCCTCCAAAATAACAGATGATGAATGAGGTTATTATAGAAGGCACCCTTGATCCCAGATTCCACAACAATTCTGCAATCCCCCAATCAGGCCATAGAATAGTCTGAGTTTAAAAAAAGAGAAACCTCTTAATTCAACGTGTTTGACGTTATAGACTGCACACCTTACGGGTCAAAAGACCGAAAGTTATTAACCCAACAATAAAAGCGCAAAAAGAAAGGACAAGGAAGCGTGCTTAATTTGAGCCGGTTGTTTCCGGTGCTCAGCACCGGCACACAATCATCAACACAGGTGCTCCTCTTGAGCACCAGTTAAGGACACATTAATGTATGGGGAAATTAAGTGATTTGCCCAGAATCACAGGATGTTGAGCTGACGCCAAGACTCAAGCCCAGTTTTCCAGCTCCGAAGTCAGCAACTCTGGCGATTACGCCACCTCCTCGCCTCACCTTCATGGGTAGTAGATAATTCTGTTTTAGGCAGTGCTAACAGGAGAAATAGGCTGGTGCAAGCTGCTTCCTGACGAGATCCCCTGCACTTATTTTTTTTTTCAAATTTACCACCGATGCAGGCTTTCTCCCTTTGCACACTCAGGTTCTGAGGGAAGCACTCACTATCTTTTAGTACTTGAACGCCCCTCGCTAGCAATTCAGGAAGGACCGCAAGACTTTATTTGCCAATATCTTCCACCTCCAGCAAACTGACCCAGCCTATAATTAACCTGCAGCATTCACCTACCTTAACACCTCCGATTTGACTAACCTCCTATATATTTATACTCTCCATAAACTATATAAATATTAGACGTGCTCAATGTAATCTTTCAATGCCTGGCATGTAAATACTGTGCTATATAATATTCTTTGCTATCTGGGCCAGAATCTTACTACACTAATTCCTCAAATAAGAGAAATACTAATAGTATAACTCTGATAAGAGAGAATTTTAAAGGACTAAACTCTCTGTGTTGGAAAGACATTAATGTCCAGGTGGAGGGTTCTCAAATGACCAATGCCTATTCAACTAAAGATACTAGATGTGGTGGATGACCTTGTGTGAGTTTTTATCGATTTTCAGGAAATCCAAGTGTTATAAGTAGCACTGGTACTTTCACAGTACTTCTGCAATCAGACGTGTCACTTAAAATAGGTGAAAAGCCTTCTCCAGCCTCCTAAAGCTGACATTCAGAAACTAAGACTCTTTCATTACAGCTAAACCTAGGTTAAGTGTAGGGAGCCAAAATACCCGCTTTCTGATTTGCCCAAACTTAGGTTTTGATGAAGTCCTCACAGAGCCTGACTAACTTTAACACCCACTAGAAAGTAGGCAGAAACTGACAGCACCTTTGGCTTGCAGAGAACATAGGAAAAACCCTAGTAGAACATCTTCAGAAAAGACGGAGTATATGAACTGAAAAAGGTTGAACTCCGATGATTGAAGAGTATGAACATTTTATTTTGAAGGGTATGTTTCCTTTAGCCTATCACTGTGGAGGATGACTTGTTGAAGTTCTCCGCAGTACCTCAGCAGTGCGCTGGGCATCAACGAGTCATCCTAGCAAAGGGTTTCAGGGAGCCTCTCAGGTGCTTGAACTGGAGTCTTCCCTCCGTTGTGGGCACCGGTGATAGTTGAAGCAGTATTGCTAACGCATTCAGCCCCACTCCTCCCTGGCCCATCAGTGATATCAGTGCGACACACATTGCGCTAATGATACAGATCCACAGGATGCATATTGAGTAGTAGGTAAGAGCAGCTCCATGCCTGTCCAGTGCGATTTCTCGAAGCAGCTGCCTATTCATGTTTGAGAGAAGCATCGCTGGAAAGGAGAGCGTCTCTCTCAAATCAATCCTTGTTGTGGATCAAGAACCACTGCAATCTACAAGTTGGAATCCAACTAGACAAAAGGCATTTCTTGTTTATTTGGGAGCGACTCAGGCATGGGTCGTTCCCCCTCTAGCATAACCCCCCTCTCCACTTACACCACCTCAGTCCCGGGCACACAATGTATTTGAGATTCTCTATTCCCTGGCACGATAGCCAACCCCCACCCCCTCACCCTCCCCTCCCAAGTATGTGGCAGCCATTTTTTGAGTTGATGTGCTCAGGGCTTTTCTGGCATCCCCACAATTGGGAGGTTGGTGCCCCTTGGGAAGAGCTGACCCCGCAGCTGGACAAAGAGCTTCACGAGGACTCCTATTGCCCCTAGTTTGATCCAGTGGAAAATTTGAGTGCCAAAATTAGATTTGTTCATGTTGAATTTGGGGCCTATTATGACACAAGTGCTAGGCCCACCTACAAAAGTTACCACTTTTATCACAAGATGTGTGGGAATAGGGGTGGTAGGAAATGTACGGATCTCAGCAGATTCCAGAACTTTCCCTCACAAAAATATGAGGAAAGTATGTGGTTTTAGACCGAGTTTGAAGTTTGCAAGGTATTCTGCTTAAAAAACCTTTCTGAGATCCATGCATGTCACACCATCCTGAACTACCCTGAGTATCTAATTTTACCCAAATCATCAAACTAGGATATTTTGCTCAGATTTGTAATATATCCATGTTGTGTTCTGTGTCACGGGTGCTAGGCCGAGCCTCACAAGAGGGAAACCATGTGAATTACTGGTGTGGATAACATAAATGTAAAAAACTGTTAAGAAAGCATAAGGGCAAAGTACCCCAAATATCAGAAATGGCTCTGCACCCGGGGTGGAAAAGCCTCAGCAGTTAAGGGCCAATCTACTTGTTGCCCTGAAAGAAAGAAACAGCAGCACAAATCAGGTAAGCAGCTGCTATACAATGATTTCCTTTTCAATGTATGAGAGGTGGTAGCAGGGAGCGTGAACACATGGCTTCATGGAGTCAGCTGGAAAGGATATCAGCAGAACCTCAGGCTCACTGAATGGTTCTCCATTCATATTAATCTTATCAGGATACAAGGGCTCTAAACATCTGGAGATAGACATTTCATTCTAGAAGACAAGGGATGTGCTTACTTGTTACGCCCTCCTATTGTGGAACGGACATGACAAAGACTTTAGCATGGGAGACTTGCAAAACCTGGAAAACCAGGAAAAGCAGCATACCCTACCTAATATTGGGCATTCTACTTCAAGCTTAGTGTAGGCCAATGTGACAGTAAGAAAATAGAGACTGACGTGCAGTGCAGTCAATGTTGTTCTGACTGAAATGGCGTAAGGTCAGTCATTCACAAATGCTCTGTACATCGGATTCATATGACACAAAGTGATATTGCTAGGCCTATCTTCTGATACAGGAGGCCATGCTGCAGACATTAAATGTAAATCTCATCCAGAGGAGGAATCGGTGGGGACCAAAGTGAAATTGCGGAGCCACCGTGATCAATCAGATTATGTTTGCAGAAGAAATTACGTGCCCCATCAACTTCAAAGCCCCAAAACGATAATTTTATAAACCTATTTGCATCGTTTCGACATCCGGAGTCCCTCCCAATCATGTCCTGGTAGGAGGAGTCTGACGCAAAGAGGACGCGAGAGAGGTGGGGGGAGGTATAAGTACTCTTCCCTGACCTCTGTGCGCCAGAAGTGACGCGCCTAGTGCGCCAAGGCGAAAGACTCCTTCCCTAAGTCCAACCCTTAACCAGTAGGGTGGCGTTTGTGCCCAAATGGCACTAAAGGGCTGCCCTTTTGGAATGGCCCCCTGCTGGGGCAGCGGACAGCCGCAGATCCTTGGGCCATAGGGCACAGTGCCACTCGGCTCTACTAGCGGGAATTCGCAATTTCTCTTTATCAGTAAGTAGATACCTATAAAGAACAATTCAACAACAGGACTGTTGGAAACTTATATAAACAGTGTACAATGCGGATTGAAGTGCATATTTCATTCACTCACTCAGCACAGAGGGATTCATTCTCCTGTACAGACTTCTCCGCTATGGAGAACCACTCACAAAAAAGAGTCACCTGACAGTCCTAGTAGTAGGCCTGTAAGCCTGTGTCTGGCCCAGCTATCCAGGCATATTTTCAGGGAGGTTATCAATTATTTTTTTTCTGCAAGTACAGGTGCGAAAACCTCAGAACATAACATTGTATTGTAATTGCACATATGCAGGGTGAAAAACATCTTGTAACGTATTTACTATTCTGAGCAATATGCTTCTCGTACAAAGTTAGGCTCAATGACAAGTTACTCATAATAACCGAGCTGATCACTCAAGTGCCTCCAAATAAAAACAACTAGTGTAGCACTGCAGAAATCACTTCGACGACACCTCTAAACAGAAAGATTGGAAACTGAATAGCAAAGTGCACTTTGATTCCGTACCAGACTTTCGAAACCACCTCAGAAGCTATGAATGTCAGGCTTTCATGGAGTAAACTTCGGGAAAAATGAGTACCCACAGTTCAGCCCACTGTAATAAATGACATGCAATTGGAATGAGTTTGCCCGAGCTTTTCCATAGAACTGTTTGGGGCAGAGTGAACACATGAAAAATGAGAGCTCCAGGAAAACATTTCACTGCAGCCGGCAAAAGCCCATTAAATCCAACTAGGCTGACACTTAAAATAAGGCTGTGTCAACTTCCACAAGCAACCTATGGACCAGAGGCGACAGAAACATTTATTAGCAGAAACGTGAAGGCGGCCTGCGCCTGTCCTCCATGGAAAGGAGAGTGGCAGCAGAATTCACTCTTAAAATACTATAGCTAGTGTAAAGCTCTGCACTGACACCGCTGGATCCAAAGAACAAAGAGCGACTGTCCCTCACTCACAAAGCTGATTCAGAGGGCAGGCGCAAGCTGCAGTGCTGTTGTCAGTCAGGCTGCAGAGACCCAACAAGAACATGCACAGAAATACTGAAAAGTGCCTTTAACAACCACGCCTTTGCCACAAAAGCTTCATGGCAAAGGCATGCGTGGTAAAGACATATGCGTTGTAAAATTTGTTGTTGTTAATGCATGCGTGGTAATGATGCATGCATTGTATTGACAGCGTTGTAAAGGCATACGTGGTAAATGCATGCGTGGTTCCGTCATACAACCGACTGAGAAAGGACTGCTTACAGGGGCAAAGATGTTGCCCTGATTCATTCTTACAAACTTCCTGCCCCCGATTGCTTCTATCAACAGTAATCAATGATTTTCGACCTTCACTACTGCTCCAAGAGGATCAAAGAGATTCATCCTCTTATGAGCATTTTCAGTATGGCTTGGTTCATGCAAATGGACATGTCTGGTGCAAGCCTGAAAGAGCAGAAATAACCTGAATAATTGTGGTGCTTTTTCCTTAAAGGTTATTTCTTTTTTCCCTGTCTTATGGTGTTAAGCTGTATTGTCCACTCAGCAATATGCATCTTACTCTGTTTAAATCATTATGGATATTGTGTATTCATTATCTCCTTACGTCACTGTCTGACAGTCTATTTTTGATCCAGTTTTGTTTCTGAGTTTAGTCTCATAGTATTAACTCTATACTAAGGATTTACCCATAACGTTGTTACATTAATGGTGCTTGACATGTATTCATATCCGTTTACTTAAACGAATACCTGTGCATAGAAAATGCATTATTATTTCTTTTGAACAAGCATTTTTTCTTTTACTTTCAGGGTAGTCTCACTTGTTAAATAATGTGATGATTTAGTCATATAGTTATTTTTGCTTTGGAAATAATGTTCTTTTCTACTATTTAAACACTACACTCCAATGTGTCATACTGTATAGTCATGAGGATTTGTGCTTTTTTCCTGGGTTTTCTTTGCTGGGTTTCTACCTTTGCCTTCAATACTAGCATCTGAAGCAGGAGTGGCTTCTTTGCAGACATAGTGGCAGGGCAGGGGCTGGGGTGGACGACAGACAAGGGGGAGGTCGGGGAAAAGGATGTTAAGCATTTATAAATAAAAATATAAATAACTTAATTCCGCCTGCCACCCGACTGTCTTCTCCGTGTCCTCTCCTCGCTGCAGCAGAGGCTCCCAACCTGCCCAGCGGCCAATCCTGACGTTGCTCTCATGTTAGAAAGCAGCGTCAGGATTGGCCTGAGCGCTGGGACTTTGCGCTCCGGGGGAGACTGGGAACCTCTGCCTGCTCTCTCTCCAACCCAGCAATGCAGCTGGGTTAGAGACAGCACAGTGTGCATGTGGGTTTAGACGGCCTGAGATGGCTGACCAAACCCACATGTGCACTCATAGCAGTGCTGCCCACCATTCCCTCTCCTGACTGACCCGTGATTGCCCTGCCCCAGGACGCAGCAGGGAGAATTTGAAAAATAAACCGATAAACTTGTTTTGTTATCGTTTTCAACTTTTGAGGATGGCAGGGGGGAGGGAAACGCTCCTCCATCATAGCAGTGGCGACACCACTGATCTGAAGAAGGATACTTTTGCCCCAGCTCATGGTCTTCTTTATCTGGGCCCCACTCCTTTTCCCATTTCAATTCATTGGATTGCTTAATTTGTTAAGCACATTTTTTTCAATCTGTAAATTAATTGTTAACATTAACTTAAATCATGACATGGAATGCTATCTATATAAAATATTAAAAGAGTAACAACTACACTTTTTTTGCGCTGCTAAATATGAGATGAGGCAGATAGTCTGAAGCAGCCTTGGACTAAAAGATATTCATAAATGTATCTTTCACATACCTAGGAGGAGGCATAGCAGCAAACTATTGCGATTAAGATTCCCTCTAATTGATCAGTGAAAATCTGGGCTTCTGAAGAGACTCGTGGGAAGATTCTTTTGAACTAAAACATCAAAAATGGGAATATTCAGGAAAAAGTCATATACAATTAGTACAAATAGAAAGAACTTTGCCCTGTTTGCACTTTTATTAATGGGGAATTGGATGTTTCTAGGCCAATTTACAAAAGCATGTAAGAGTAAGTAAATGAGTACTCATTTAGTATTACTTCCTGTCCCCCTGAATGCGTTTGTAACTTGGCTCAGATATTTATGCATTAGTAATCGAAGCCCCCCCCCCCCCGAGTACCTCCAAGCAGAGTAAGTCCTATATGGTGCCTATGTTCTCACTTTGCTGTTGAAATGTTCAGGAGGGGTCTACAGGTTCTTAGGTGCTAAACATTGGGGATTAAAGGAACATCTGGGGACTTGGAATCTTACTTTGTGAAATAAATAATGCTTAGGAGCACCTCAGGTGCCCATTCCCAGGTACTATGCATGCACTATAGTCGAGATCCAAGGAGACTCTCACCAGGAAGGGCCATAGAAGTAGTACTACAAAACGCTAGCTACATCATAAAGTCACAAATGTATGACCAGATGCTCAGAATTGCATGGATAGGGTCTGGAGGCATCAGCAAAACATCAGAACTTCATTAAAGAGACAGAGGGACAGTGATAAAAGAGTAACATCCCAGCAATGTCTAAGCAAGTAGTTCCACTATAACTAGGGGCATTCAGTGGGGGCAAGGAGCGAATGCTTAGCTAGACATCACACAACACCTCAATCATTCATGCCCTCGCAAATAACAAAATACTGTAACCACCCATCAAACCCCATCCAGTGTCACATTCTAGCCCACATTTTCTCTGACTCATATAGCAAACTAACCACATAGATCGTTCACTGACTACATCATGTATTCTCCATTAACTCTTCATCCTAATCCAGCCTGGGCTCTGGCAAAACATTCACATCTATCCCAAATAAGACACTTTACTACCAACACACAAACCATCTACCTCCTAACCAACATCTCATTCATTTCTATGAACTTATAATTTTAGTTATCCATCATAAGCATAACCCTTTAAAGTTGGAGCTATGCAAACCCTCTTAGCATAACCACTGAATATATTGAAACTCCACTCCCTGCAAAGCACACACAACCAACCCCTAAAACAAAACACGTTGTGCAAGTAATTAGGAACCCATCTTTTAATAAACAGACTAGTAACCCATCAAAAAGGGATACTGTATATATTATCAAAACTCCTGCAACATCATACCAAGCCCTGAAGTTGAACTCCTAGGAAATATCCTATTGAAGTGTATACAGACTGAAACTACACTTCAAAAAAACAAACAACATTCCAGACACACTCTTTCTGGGACGAACATAGCTCATGTCTGCATCTAGTATCTCAGGTACAGTTATGACTCAAAAATCTCTCAGAAAATACCGGATAGATTTACATGCTTAAGGCATAGACTAGGGCCACAATGCAAACATTAAATGACTCAGAACTGCTGTAAATCACCACTAACTGTCCTTAACCCAGTCGCTGCTGCCGTCGGCCAACGGTCGTCGCGTGCACTACCTTGGTAGTGCTGCGCACGTCCGTTGGCCGACGCTGCCCCACCCGTTTTTCGAACGTTCAGCACTGGAGCTGAACGTTCGACGCAGCCAACGGGTTAAAGGCAATGCAGCATCAATACTCACCTCACTCAATCACATCCACCCTACCATCTTACCAACCAGACCCACTTTCTCACCTACTAGATATATGGCTGACCTCCATACCTTCACTAACCTTGCTGAGATTGAGTTGCAAAACAGGCAAGGGTAATACACTGACCGAAAATTTAAAATTGAACTATTAGTTACATCTGATCACACTATAAAGATGTATCTCCTGACTAGTAATCCATACGAGTAACTAATTATGACCAGCCTAAAAAATGTTAGCGTCTATAGATCTAGTGATACACTCACAGTCAATCTCCAAGGCCCTGTCAAATGTCCACCTGTGCCAGCAGTTTTAGTTAAAATATGGCAGCTAGTATTTACACAGCGCCAGAGCTACTATTAATTGCCCTGTTTATATGTGGGCTTTGGAGATGCTTTCTTACGTCCTGCTGTGCAAACCACTTCTGACGAGATGGCTCAATGAGATAACACATGCTACAGATTTCTGAAGCAAGTGGGAGGCCACAGGTTTGAATCCTAGCATGTCAGATACGCTTTTCCTCCTTCTAAAATTACGTTGTGTAATTTTAACAGAGGTCTCAAAAACAGCAATACCGTAGTATGACACACCATATAAAATGTTGTTATTGTGTTGGAAGTGATGATTGAATTCAAAATGGGTTAATGAAGTATTACTTAACATTTTAACACAGGCAGCTTACACGTTTAACTTGAGTGGCTAGCGATAACAATGAAGAACCATGCTAACCTTCTTGAAGCTCTCTGAACTCACAAAAAAATGATTCTGAAAAGAAAATGATCCAAGTAAAAGTTGTATGTATGCACCAAGAACTTAGAAAGAAAAGCACGATTAGATGTTTACTTCCAAACAAGGATAAGAAAATTAGGGAACACAAAACACAGCTATCTCCAACAACACAATACAATACACCAAAAGCACAGCAGTATAGTCCTAATTCACCAATAAAAATAAAAACCCTCTAGAAAAGCATCAGCTTTTGCAAAGTATCACTTCATTTGTTTAATCAATGTCCTACCACAAACATTACATTTCACATATTATGGTTAAATACTATCATGTGAGATATCTGGTTACTAGTTGGGGGAGTGAAACTCTACTCAAGCAGCAACCACATTCCTTGTCAGTGTGAGGCACAAGCAAACCCCAAATTAACTTGTGCTCAGCCCTCTGGTAGCTTGGCACAGAGCAGTCAGGCTTAGCTTAGAGGCAATTTCTAACGTATTTATGCGGCACTTCAAACAGTAATTACAGGTAAACACACACAAGCAAATTCCCACAAAATCTAGAAATACAGAGCAGAAAATAATAAATATATGAAGAACAAACCACAAAAATCAAATCGGTAGAACCAGAGATATGAAATAACATTTTTAAGATTTAAGTGAAAATAACACGAAACGGCCCACAACACCAATCAAGACTATCTTGTGCAAGACCATAAAAAAAATCACAAATTCAGGCCAACCACATTGGGGGCAGGTCTGATTTAGGGGCCAGGTTAGTTCTGCTGAAAGGTTACCTTCTCAGTCCAACGCAGATTCTTCAAAGGTCCAGAAGTGTACTGAACAGCGTTGGTGTCTGATGTCCACTATTTATACCAGGTGCTCCTTTGAAGTGCGAGAAGCTTCTAGAGGTTTCACTTCGAAGTGTACAGGTTTCCTGCCTCCACTACCCTGGCTCCAGACTAACTACAGGGGGAATGCAGCCCTTTGTGTGGAGGCAGGATACAACCTATTCAAGTATTAGTAGGGCTGTGCCCAGCTCCATCCTCCCTTCCTGCTGGTGATGGTGAATACCTGCACACCTAAGCTCTCTATTGTGTGTGACTGTCTAAAATGAATACATAAAGACCAACTGTGAGCTACACTAAGTCATATGACCCAGAGACAGGCTGCAGGAATGAAAAGGCTAAGGCAGGAAAACCCCAACTTTCTAAAATTGGCATTTTCAAAATTGTAATTTAAAATCTGGCTTTTTTACAATTCCAAAGACTCCGAATAGGAACTGAATACCTGTTCCCATTTGGAAGCTACAGCTTAATAGATGTAATAAGGTAACTCCAATATTATCCTATGGAAGAGGTAGGCCTTGCAGTAGTGAAAAATTAATTTAGGAGTTGTTCACAAAAACTTAAAGGTGCATGTCCAGCTTTTTAACTGCAGTGCACCCTGCCCTATCAGATATCCAGGGCTTACCTTAAGGGTGACTTACATGTATTAAACGGGAAGGTGTTGGCCTGGGGGTTTATCTCGCCAAGTCAAAGCGGCAGATTAAAACTGTGCACAAAGGCTGCAATGGCATACCTGAGACATGTTTAAAGGGCTACTTAAGTGGGTGGTAAATTCAGGTCTGTAAGCACACTGGTAGCATTTAATTTACAGGTCAAAGACACTGGGAGTGCCACTTTACTAGGGTCTTACAAGTAAAATAAATATGCCAATTGGGCATAAGCCAATTCAGTCAGGTTTGAGGGACAGGATAGAAGCACTTTAGCACTGGTTAGCAGTGGTAAATTGAGCAGAGCCCTAAGACCAGCAAAAATAAAATCAGCAAAACAGGAAGGTTGAAGGCAAAAGGGTAGGGGTAGGGGTAAAACCATAGCAAGGCTGCAAGGTCTAACACATCAACACGTCCATTCTTAATGGCCTTTTGCAAATGCATTCATCAGCCAAACTGACAAAACACCTGCCCCAACACAGTCAAGACTGGACTCACTTGCCCTTCAAATGGAAAATCCAGTCAGGTTTTCAGGATATCTACAATGAGCATGTATGAGGGAAATATACATGCAGTGCATTTCAATTATGATATTCTGCAAGTGGTGAGTAATCTGAAACACGGATTGAATGTTACTGTTAGGCAGGTCAGTGAGTCCTGCCCTAATCAAACATCACTGGTTCAGGTGGATAATACTGCTGCATTCTGACGTGAACATTAAACACTCTGGCCAGGCTCCTTGGTGCAACCAAATTAATTTCCAAAACAAATAGAGTAATCTTCAAGTAGCTGTCAAACACCTTTCAGGAAGAGGTACAGGGCAGACAGGAAATAAGTGTTTGGTCCTTCAAGCTTCTTTCAGCATATGTCCAATAGCTTAACCTCACAGTGGTGACTGTTGAGGGAAACATCTTCTTTGAACGTAGCTGCCCTGGATGGTTTGGCATTGCTAAGGAGGCCTAGGCCCTAACATCATTGTGCACTCGCCCCTAGCAGATGACACCAATGGTCATTACAGCAGTTGTGCATGTTAGGCTGGTACACACACTCAGGCAGGTGCAGCCCAGCATGGGCGAGCACACACAGCATGGCAGTGCAGGCCCAACTGGAGCCAATACGACAGAAAGGTAGATGCCACTCCGCTCGGGTCAATTTACATGGCAATGCTGATTCAGCCCTGGCCTTGAAGAATACATATGGCAAGACAGGTAGAGGTCACAGGATATGTGGATCTATGTAGTCTGTTGTGGTTCTTGTTAATCACTACAGAAAGATCGAGATGCCCTATGCAGCATGGATCACCACTGACTTCACTCTCTTAAGCAGTCTGCTTTCTCTGGGTGCTCCTCATGGCTGGAACATACTGGGTTTTCATTCTTACCAGCTTCTCCTCCTGCAGGGGCAGGCAGACTTGCTCACTCTCTCAACAGGCAGGCATTAGGCAGACCCTCAGTTCCTCCAGAAGAAAGTTCAGTTTTCAGATGATGACTGCTCACCTTTGGGAGACTGGCTGTTTGACACCATCCCTGGTCTCAAAGCAATCCTTCAAGTTATCTGCGGAGCACTTGCTTCCTTGGTCATGAGGCACTTGAAATTGGATTCATGCGAGGTCGTTTCAGTCCCACTTTCATACACATTTTCTAGACAAGGGATGTGAATCCACTGTCTCAAACTTCAGATTCGGTTTGGGGTGATTCTCTTTAAAATGTCCTTCTCAGAGGGGGTGGAGCCTGGCAGGCCCAGATGGCAGCCATGCTCTTCTGAGCTCTGGCTCGGCATCGACAGCCGAGTGGATTTCCTAATGCTGGATTGCACCCTAGCCGGATTCAGCAGGGATGCCGGGCCCCTGCTTGACCCTAACCACAGGCAAACTTTGGAGCTCCTAGGGGCGAGCAATGAGTGCCGCGCAGTGACAATATGTGCAAGGGTAATGCTCGTCGAGTAGACCCTGTGGCCGGAGGCGGTGACGGAGCAGACAGGAGGAGAGGTGATGCCGGTCCACCAGAGAGGCGGCCGGAGCCTGCGAACTTTGCGGAGGAAGGGAGCCCGGATTGACAGAGGGCTTAGCGAGCTAGGCCTTCAAGCTCCAGCAGAGCGAGGGTTTGGCCTGGGTTTGGTGCCCATACAGAGCCAGGGCGAATGGACCCAGAGATGCATGAGGGGCCTGAGCCCGTGGACAGGACGGCCTTTCGATCAGAGCCCACTGGGCTGGTCTGAGGCCCGGCTGGCCCACAAGGAAGGGGCACACTGGGGGAGTGACATAGGCCAAGGCACAGGACTCAAGACCATGCTGCCCGGGCCTGAGACAGGGACATTGGCCCTCTGGGACATAGAGGACGCATCAGGAGAAACCTGGCCCTGAAGGGGGACGCCCCTGAAGGTGTCCTCGTGAACTGCGGAGAGGACTCCTCAATCCCCAGCTTTCTCCTCCTCCCAATATGCTCCCGCTATCTGGACTGTGGAAAAACTCAGGTGGGGCTATGGCAGAACCCCCAGATTGATGGGCACACACCCTCTTGCTAATGGGGACTGACTGCTCGTGTTGCCCCGGTAGGGAAAGCAGGGCAACTGTGTCAGGACCCTACCTACCAACTATCCGTAGGACCAGGAGTGTCAAGGTTGAGTAAGACAACCTTATTGACATTGCTGAGCATGGATAGGATGACACATTGCCCCGCACCGCCACCAGCTTAATTGGTCATGATAAGGCACCGCCAGCACAAGCTAAAATGGATAGCTACTCCGCCCCGGTCAATGGCATGAAGGACACTGTGAAGGGTGATGCCCACGACTCTCTCCCACCACATAGAAACAACACTGTGATGATAACACAAGCCATTCAGGAATCCATGTCAGCACTTGACACCAAATTTGGGGAGGTGAGTACCGATGTGGCCTTACTCTGCCAAGATCGCAGCAACACTGTGGATCGTGTTACAGCTGCAGAAGGCCAGATCTCCGAACTGGAGGACACAGTAAGGGAGCTGTCCTCTGAGGTTGCTCGCCTCTCCCTAACAACCAAGAGCCTCACAGACTGGGAGAACACAGAAAACAAGGTCCACCGCAATAATTTCAGATTCATCGGGTTCACAGAGGACACTGAGGGTTCATCGCCAGAAACCTTTTTTGAGAAGTGGATCAGGTAAAGGCTGGACGACACTCACCTGTCTCCATGCTTTATCACTGAGAGGACCCACTGGTCCGTGGCCCAGAAGACCCCTCCAGGGGCTCTACGGCACCCCCAAGATAGCCAAATTCTTGAAATATAGGGACAGGGATGTGATCCTAAAAGGGCTGAGAGCAAAAGGACAGCTCCTGTTTCAGGCGGGACGCATCCTGATATTTCTGGAATATATGAGCCACATCCAAACAAAATGAAATCATATGATTGGGTAAAGCAGAAGCTCCAGATTATGAATCTTCAATATCTGTTTCTGAACCCTGCACGACTGTGTGTGCTCTAGGACTCTAAATTGTTATTTTTTGACACGCCGGAAGATGCTTGGACATTGCTCACAAAACAGCACCCACTAGTGCTGCACTAGCCCACAAATTAGCAAACAGCTGACTCCCCGGCAATGGGGAGGCTGAAAACTGGAGGACAGCCTGAAATAAGACATCAAAAGTGATCCACATGCTAGAAACAGGATGCTGAGGCCTCCACAGACTCAGAAGGAGACACACAGGCACTTATGGATACTGACAAGCCGAAGTCTCAAGAGACATCCCTAGACACTAATGCTAATGATGCCTGTTTGATGACTGGAGCGGTCCCCTAGATGGATAATGGGGCATCACTTCACCCATTCGATAAACTTGAAAATTGCATGCCAGTACATCAGAATTCTACAGCTGTTCGAATTCAACATCACTCCATAGGTGGAGCTGCTGAAGGGATAACAGACTTCACCACCAAACTACACTTATTCCAAGTCAAATCCACCCCTAGCTGGAGAGTTTGGGCGATAGATGCTTCTTCAGTGGGGAAGTATAGGGTTGGGGAGTTGCGATCTGTTTAACATGTTTTATTTTGTTGTTTCATGGCTCTTCACAACACAATCACATCTCACAGGCTCATATCACATATCCCCTGAGTTCCCTCACAAGCAATCCTTCACATGGTGGGGACTTATGGGCCTCTTGCAGTGCTGCACCAAAATTGATCCACACCTCCATTATGCATGCATTCATGGTAATGATGTGGAACGTCAATGACCACCTGGATTGCAATAAGAGAGGGGCAGTGATGTACTTCATACACCAACACACCTCAGCAATTCTGATGCTGCAGGAAACACACCTGGAGGGTACTAACTGTCCATTTCTTGCCCGACAGGGTGTTCCACACAGGATATTCTCGGAGCTCAAGAGTGGTATATATACTTCCCCACAAAACTCTGCCCTTGGCGGGTCCAGAGTCTCTCATGATATGCAAGGATGATTCGTGAAACTTGAGGGATCCCTGGAAGGTACCCCTTACAATGTTGGTTGTGTGCGTACATGTCCCTCACAGTGTCTCCACAATCACAGCTCTTCAGGAACTTGTCCTAGCTCTGCTGTAGGGGGTAAAAATTGTTGGGGGCGACTTCAATGATATCATGACCGACCGAGACACACAGATCCCTACCAGAGCTCCACAGAGGACAGGGAGAAGCCTAGATAACTGGGCAAATGGCTTGGGTCTCAGCGACATTTGGAGAATTTGGTATCCCGATTTTCAGGGCTACACACACCTCAGCAGCACACGGTTCAATTTCTTACAACAATTATTTGCTACTCGACCCCTTGGTCTGCTGCGCTCCACTGCCTCTCATATTCTCCTATGAGGGATATCCGACCTTGCGTCAGTGGACGTGCACTTTGGTTCTTCCCTGACGGGGGAAAGACCCATGTGAGGCTCAATGCTTAGTTCCTGATGGACGAACAACTCACCCTGATCTACAGAACTTAAATCCTTTCTTAATATAAACAAGACTTGGTGGCACCCCCTGGTACACTTTGGGGGACTTTTAAGGCGATCATCCGGGACATAGACAGTGAGAAACATGGCAAGTAGTGGAATTAGAGACATCTATACCCTCCCAAGAATGAAAAGCAAGGGGCCGCCAACAATCAGATTGGTTGCAGTGTTGCTTGGCCATCGAAAGAGCTTTACTGCAACAGTTGTGTTTGGAGGAGGCCCAACAATGCTGGACAGCCTCCAACAGATGCGTTCATGAACGGGGGAACAAATCTGGCAAATTGCTCTTTTGGTTGGTCACTAAGGCTATGAAATTCAGGGTGGTGCCCTAGCTGATAGATAGATTGCTGGCGGATACTAAGAGACCCTTTAGGCTGAACAATCCCGTCAGGCATGGAAGAGTGACTGTCCATTTGTAGCGCACATACTCCTGTCTCGAATGACTAAGGATGATAATGAAGAACAAGATCAACCAATCACGCTTGAGGAGATGGGCGAAGCTCTCTTTGATTTAAACCTCGGAAAGATCCCGGGGCCGCATAGATTTCCGGTGTACTACTGCAGGCTGCACTCAGAGATCCTCCCCCAGATCCTGGAACTGTTTGCAGAGGCCGTTATCAGGGGAAGCTTTCCACTAGATTAAGACCTGGCAATGTTGGTGCTCCTGCCAAAGCCAGGCCGCTCTCGAGACTGAGGTGCCTCCTACTGCCTTATCTCCCTCATTAACACAGAGGTCAAAATATAGGCCATTCGCCTTCTGAAATTTTTGACCTGCCTGGTCCATCTGGACCAGTGCAGACTCATCCCACACTGGAGTACATGAAACTGCATTAGACAAGTTGATCCAGCTCGTTTCCGTTCCCTGGGCGGGTCAGCAGCTCTCATGCTCATAAACTTTGAGAAGGCCTTTGATACTTTCATTGGTACTTTTTTGGAAGAGGTATTTCTTAAAATGGGTTGCAGCCCAAGTTATCGGGCTTACATTAAGCCCCAAGTAAGAGTCAACGAGCCCTGTCTCCCAAATTTCCCATCCGCAAGGACACCAGACAGGGTTCCCCCTTCCCCTTTTTGATTTACCCTGGCCATAGAGCTCCTGGCAGTCTGGATACGCTGTGACGCACAAATATGAGACTTTGGATGGTACCTTGCAACGGAATTGCCCTTTACTCGGATGATGTCCTTTTGTTTTGATCTCAACCCACTTTTACGGAGCCCCGCCTGTGTCAGATCCTGACTTCCTTCGGCTCAGCTTCCGGGCTATGGGTCAACTGGGATAAATCTCTCTTGGTTCCCCTACGGGGAGACCGACAAGAAGAGACAGCCCTGACTCACCATACTTCACCTTAACTTCCTTTACCTGAGTGTGCACATGACATAGGTACCTGAACTTACTTGGAACCTGAATCTTCGTCCCTTGATTCTGTAGGTCCGAAAGGTTATGACCTGATGGGGTACATTGCCCCTTAATCATATGGGGAGAACTGCATTGTTTAAAATGATGATACTCCCCCGGTTATTAAATGCACTCCAGAATTTCCCTCCTCATATTTTGAAGACTTTTTAATGCTTTTTGTCAAGAGCCAAGTTACTTATATCAAAACCAAATAAAGTGTTGCTATTAAAAAAATGTCCTTCTTTAGGCTGTGTGCCAGATGCAGCATTTGTGTAAAATAGGGTTTCTCACAGCAGGTAGCAATGGGCTGGCTCCAAATTGAAGCACCCACAACATGGGCGCAAGGAAGTGAGATGATTCTTTACTTTCCTGTCATCAGCTTCTCTGAGGTAGTGATCATGGACAGACAAAAGGGCAAGCCTGACCTAAAAACTTCCTCACCTTGTAAAAAACAAACTGCACTTCCAGCATTCAACCCTGCTGTCTACCAAACAGCAGTTCTCAGGAAGTTCTAATCAGCAGTCCTTGTAACAAATGCTTCATGGAATTTCTAAAAGTATCCCTCCTCACTCCAGTATCTGACTCTCCACTGCCTAGTCATTGGAATGCGGGCAATATAATTTCACTGCCTGAGGAAAGCTGAGCTCATCCTCCACCCTGTGCCATTGTAAACCAGGAGCACACAAAATGGATCCCACAGGTGTCAGTACGCAAACTCCTGCACAGTGAGGTCTACTACTACACATGTACTACAAGTGTACTCCACATGCACTTGACATACACAAAGGATGTCAGGGCAAGGTTATGGCCTTTTTGAGAACAGTTGTACTTTACACAATAAGTGTCAGTAAGCCACACATTCACTGGCACAGATAAAAGAAAGTCTGGTAAACTATATGGGATCACAAAAATGGTAAGGTGGCACTACTACATTATGCATTAGCTGCCATAACTGCATTATCTGCTAAACCTAGGACAGGGACAATAATCATCTGTCCACACTTGGGGTATGCTTGGAGCGACACTCCAGTCCTGTACCTCAAATTGCCTGTGACAGGCCTAGGCGTCTGTGCACACACTTGATTAACATTAGGGCAGGGGCAAAAAGAAAAGTCAGGATAACAGATACACATGCAGTTGGGAACTCAGGACTGGGGTAAATACTTGTATACTATGAAGGAGACATTCCCACTCCAACAGTGTTTAAGAACCATTCCCCTTGAAAGGCAGGAGAAGTGGGAGTGACCATACGGCTTGGCCTATAAACAGTATCCCAAACCATTTGTTTCTAGAGACTGCACAGAGCAGGGGTCTCTGACCCTTTATATCATGAGAGAAATGTTGGTCCATAAATATATAGTCCCCAGCTACTAATGGTTTTGATCACTGGTGCAGTAGTGACCACGTCAAATACAATCACAATAGTAACCACACTGTTCTTGATTACTAGAAAGGCGACACAGACGTATGCCACAATATCATGTGATAAATATATCATCATGCCAAATCTTATCCAGAATATTTACTAATCCAATATCATAAAGGTACCCATATATACATTTACTATTCTTAGATCCACATTTAAGTACCTTGAAGAAGCTTATATCTCAAGATAACTAGATATGAAGTGAAGAATGTAAATAAAATGAACCTATAAATAAATATGTTCATGATATTGTGGTAGTCGATATTATGGAGGTAATATTTTGGACAGGCAACATTTAAAACTCAATATTGTAGGAGAACATCAACTTCCCCAACACATAAATGTAACAAAATCACTGTGTAGCACTGCACAAAGTTCTAATCATCACCTCTGCTCACCAATGTGAGAAAATGTGTTACTGGTTGAGGGGGGTGAAACCCTACTCAAACACCAACCACAATCCTTGTCAACGTGAGGCACAAGTAAACCCCACATTAACCTATGCTCAACCCTCTGGTAGCTTGGCACACAGCAGTCAGGCTTAGCTTGGAGACACTGCGTAAAGTATTTATGCAGTACTTCAAACAGTAATAAAGCGAAAACACAACACAAGAAAAATCCCACATCAATTAAAAAAAATAGAACCGAATTTTCTAGCAGCAGTGTCTGGAAAAAGCATTATAAATTTAAAATGCATTCCATGACTAATGAAATAACAGCCAAATCAGGAAGTGCCCACTGACACAAAGGAAATAATAACAGCAATACATCTCTTCAAATAGGTTTGACTTGTCATTCAAATAGCAACTTTAAATACGTTTTTGGTTTTTAATCATTTGGGTTTCAAATATCAGTTTCTCAAAATATATGTTTTTCTTTCAATAATGCCCTTTCCTTATAGGGTTAAAAGTCTCACAGAAACTGTTGCCTTTTTCTGAAAGCAAACATCAATGTTTGTCCCAAAAATCAGTTTTCATGCATAGTCACCAAATATCAGCTTTTGATTTCCCTAGTACAAATGCATCACATCGACAGATTCTGCCCACCATAATGTCAAAGACATCTGACTTGTGCCACGGATGCCCACCATTGTGTTAAGGCCACAATTGAGCCATGACTACCAACCATAATGCTAAGAACGACCACATAGGATTAGTCATGGACATTGCCATGATTATGAGATACATAGCCACAATTAGGCCAAGCTTATCACAATCTGGCAAGGATAGCTGCCGCTATTCCTTGATTAGTCCAAGGAAGGGCAACATAACTTAAAATGTACCATTATTATACCAGAGCCAACAGTATGTCAGGATTAGTCATAATTGTGCCAGAGATTAATACCTTATAACGGGGGCACATATACATTTGGTATAACTGACACTAGGAATAGCTTCCATTGTGAGACAGTGTCATTCAAGGTGGGACACAAAAGCAGCCACATACACAGCCCATACAGAATTGTGCACATATATGTATATATGCACAGAGAAACATGTAAACAAATACACATGCATGCACAGCCCACTCCCACTGTCTGAAACAAGCAGGGCTGTTACTTGTCTCCACTTTCAAGCCAACCTCTGCTCTCCTTGACTCCAGGGCTGCTAATGAACGGTTATCGCATACTTTGACTCCACTGTCTCTGGAAGTCCCACACACACTAGTTACTTCACTCTGGTTATTGCTGGCACTTCTTTTGTGGCACAGTTTTCTTCACAGTTACTTTATGATTGCTAGAGTAGAGCTTGCAATAATCTCTATGTGACATTGCCACGTTGAGAGTGGAGACAGGTGGTCATGTTGCAGGTACCATAGGCTGCAACAGTGTGTGTTTGGCTCTGCCATTGGTTTGGCTAGCTGCCGCCCCAAGGAAAAAGAGATGTTAAGCGCTACCATCCTCAAAATGGAAAAACCTTCTGTATTACATACTGTGCTGGGCTGCACTTTAAGGACCTAATTCCAGGTTATTGGCGAGCTACTAGTAGGTCCAGAGCTACCGTTGGAGACCCTTGGCATAGAGCTTTAGAATTAGAGAAGACTTATTTGGGCTTGGTGCTTAACATGTTAAACTCCAGCTTCAAAGATCACACCGAAACAGTATTTCCTGGATAATTCTCATGCCTAGCCCCAAAGGTCCATTTCCATATATGGAACTAGAAGAGTACCGGCAGCAAAACAGCACGTCCATGCACACAGACATTTAGATAATAAATAACACTATATAGGATTTTCAGAATCTAGATCTCAATACAATATTAAAGCATATTTTCATGCCGAGGAAATGGGATTCATCATACACTTTTGAACTTTAACATGAAACCTAGGCAACCCTGTATCTCCATCAATGGCTAAACTCACTGGTATTGCATAACTGAAAGCAGGACATTGGCAGGGCACTGCGCCTGAACAAGCACATTGAGAAACTAAGGTCAGCATCTATTGGACCTACACACTTAGACACGTAAAGAATTGCAACCTGACTTGGCTATGTCAACGCCCGCAATAAAAAACTTTCATAAATAAACCTCTCCACCCTTCACTTAAATTACGCTTTCTACATCATATTTGGACTAAACATTGAAGTCTAAAGATGTGACTGTGCCATGTTCATTTGCAAACTCCTCATGTAAATTCCAAAAAAACAAGAACCCATTCCAAATGTAAATGCAGTGTGCACAAATGGGTCATTCTGAACTCCCATACCTACTTCCCTTGAATGAAAAACCATGCTGCAAGACAACTAAATGATATCAAGCATATACCTGTTTGAAATGAAACAGAACGTTTTTCATTTTCACACACTCAAGTACACATTCCTTCCACCTACTCTCTCATGTACTAGTGAGCCCCTTTCCTTAGAAAGTGATATAATTTCTCTTACACTCACTGTAACTGTGTACTTCCAGAATTTGCCCTGGATGCAGCCTGTTAAATATGAAGGCCATATCACAAAACACCCCTTCTGAAGAATTCCTGGAGTTGTGCAATACTAGCAGCAAAGTTCACCTTTGCTACCTAAAATATAGTTCTCTAAATCTTCCAAAATATATAAGGGAAACATTTTGGGCATGAACAACTGGATCAGGGGTTAAGTGCAACCATAAAAATCCTGTCAGTTACCACATCTGAAGAACAGAACAACTAATGACAGTAAGATTTTATTTTAAAGAATTACAAGCTTTGTCCCTCAAAGCTAGAGTGAGTTACTGCAAGCAGCGGTATAGGAATACTTAATTATGAATCACTTTCCGACACCTTTTAAGAGTTCTACGGTTGTATGGCTTATTGTATCACAGTGGCCAAAATCTGCTGAATTTATAGCCATAAATATCAGACTCTGAGGTAGCATGCCTACCTATCCTACAGGTTCATCAGCTGACCAGGCACGATGCCTTGCTTCTTCAGGAACCTAGAGCATAGAACGTCAGCAAGGGGGAACATTTATCCACTTAATTAATGGATCTCTAATGGATCTCGGAGTTCCTCTATGCTAAACTGTTATGGATTAATGGATACAAATGCCAGCTATCCTTGGAGTATGCACTCACATTGGAATAATGCAACAGAATGGAATGATGATTTCACATACCCGCCAAATAACTTAAAGTGTGTCAAGCCTGAGAATAATTTGAGAAGAAAAATCAACAGCTTTGCTTTTGGGTGCGATCTGAATATTAACATTTGGTCCAGCAACGTTAGTGATTTTCGTCATCTCAACTGCAATGAAAATATTTGTGTCTGAACAGAACAGTTAAGTGCTTAGAACCTAAACATGTCACAACAGTGGCACTCCTCTGGTGGGAATCGGTAGGAGAGGGACATGCTGCGACCGGTCGCAGCACACCCCTCTCTGTAGCTGGTTAGGGAAGAACCCTATGATGAAGCATGCCACCAAGGGGTAACCCTGGTGAGTGAGGGTTATTTAAAAGAAAAAAAAATGTCTTTCCCATTACGAGGTTGACACAATATTCCTTAGTCTAAAGAGTGACTCCTCTTGATTATTTCACAACTGCAGTTAAACATAAAAAAAATAACACAGATCCCGCTGTAGTTATTAGCAGGTGGGCTTCCACTCTAGAAACCAGAACAGGCTGGACATTTTCATTTGTTTAACAGTTCTGAGTCTCAATATCTTTACTCTGAGAGACTGAGCTTAGTCCTAAAAGAATCTTATACTTTTTGTCTCTAACCAACAAATGCACAGTGTTTCAGCCATTACTATTTTCACACGACACTAGTGCCAAGGGATTGACTGCCAGTGAATGGACTGAAGGTAACAGTCCTTCTTACAAGTCTAGATTCCGGGAGATGTTTCACTGCCTGATTTAGAAAATTGTCTTCAAAGAAAATGGTTCTTTGACAGCTATTGAAAAACTTAACAAATATGCAGCTAAAGGCATTAAAATACAACCTTACACACAGCTACGCTTCAATTACTAGCACTGGTTCAATGGATTTTGTTATGGACCTATCAAATGAAAACTGAGGGGTGTGGAGATTTTCTAATTATTTTTGTGTCCTGCCAGTTGACCTTAGCTTTTTTGTATTAGGTCTGTGTTTCTGGGGTATGCAAACGAATATCTCAATTTATTACTGATTCGGTTTTTTCTGTGCCTAATTTGTAAAATAATAAGTAACGGGCCCAACATTTTTGTCAGAAGCCTGTGGCCAGCACTATAGACTGTTGTGGTTGTAAATACCAATGCTGTCTAGTCTTGAATCCACCTCATACATCTACTATACTACAAATTCTGCCCCTTTATTTCACTCTTACAGGCTCTTTTTCTGCTCTGCTCTCTCCCTTTGACATTGTTTTTCCGTAATTCTCTACCTCCTTTTTGAACTTGTCTGCCTTTCTCTTTCTTGTTCTGAGTCAACGCTTGATTGATTAAAAATAAGTGTCAGTCCCCAAAAATGAGTACTGGTGGGCTCGAACAGGAGGGGCAGTTCAGAAAACAGTTAAAAACGTGGATCTTTGGTCTATCAGTTGCTTGCTGCCAAAAGCTCATTTAGGCCTATGTCCTCTCTTGATCTGTTGTTGATAGCGCAAGGAGACTCCGTCAGGAGTGACAGTTCGCGCTTTATAAATTCTCATTTCATTTCATTTCACCTTCAACCACTGATTCAAATTAAGCACTGAGAATTCGAGGGATTTGCAGATTCACAAATGTTGTTTTACAGCCACTTCACAGCACTGTTGGTAATTTTTCTCCTAGTATCCCAGGTTTTGACTCTTTCTCTTATGTGCAATGTTGGTAAACTAGTCCTTGCAATGCAAGTCCTATGCTTTGATTCAGATCTGCCCTCGTGTTAGAAGAGGCCTTCCACAGAGATACTTCCTTCCGTTTACTTTAGTAAACATATGAGGAGCACAAAATAAGCAATACATATATATGTGTATGTGTGTCTATATATATATATATATATAAATATGGTGTTACAGATTGGTACTAATGTTGGAATTCTCGAAAGGCAGGACAAGGGCAGAATAGGTGTACACAATAACTGAATTATTAACATACTCTTATAAAAAAAACTGTATTGGTAAGCTCCCAATCACACCTTGTTAAGGCTATAGGTTACACTGCAGTGTTTCCCAAACTGGGGTCCGCGGACCCCCAGGGGTCCGTGACACATTCCCAGGGGGTCCGTAGGCAGCAGTCTTAAAAGCACAGCAAAGTTTCTTGTATAATTAGCAGCTTTCGAGCAACAATAAAAATGTCAAGATAATGCCAGTGATTAATGTACCTGCTGAAGAGAGATGAGAGTTTTGTTCAGTGGCAGCTTTGACTTAACTAATGAAGCACAGAGGGTTAATGTGCCTACTGCAAAGAACGTGTAGCATGCATCTTAAAAAGCAGCATTTTATGTGCATAGTTCCGTGGTTACTGCTTTTGTTACTGTGCACTTTATAAGTGACACTCGTAATCTAGCAGAGGGACCTATAAACTTTCATCAAAGAGCTGCTTGCAAACTGCGTGGTACCAGTTAGTAACTTATGTTTTTCCCAGTCATTCATTGTCCTGATGCTGCTAAAAAGATTTATTTGGGTGGAAATACATTTTTAATGTTAAAGTCAGTGCTATCCACTGTGTTATGGTCTGAATGTTTGTGCTTTTCCAGACCAAACACTCTTTAGAAATGCCTACCAGTATGAATGACATGTGAATACTACACCTTGTAGTCCCCTTTACCTTAGGTAACATTTTCGATGCACTGATTTACATGTATGATTCATTGTCTCTATATGTGTGTTTGTGATGGAAAGTGCTCTGATATCCTACAGTGGTATGAGAGATGCTATAAAACAAATGAAATATATGTGACAGAGGGGCTACTACTTCAATATAAAATACTAAGGGCCAGATGCTCGACCCGGTTTTAAATGCGCAAATGGGTTTGCGAACCTGTTTGCGCATGCAAAAACCTATTGGGCCATGTACATAGCCTATTTCGCGGGTCGCAATTTTATTAAACAGGTTATGCAACTTGCTATTTTGAAGGGGCATTCCATTCCAAATAGCAAGCCCCAAATCCATGTACACATTTTTTGCGACTGCAACTGCAGTCGCAAAACACTCGCAATTACCACCTACTTCAAGTAGATGGTAATGCATTCGCAAATGTGAAGGGGTCCCCGGGGGACCCCTTCCCCTTTGAAATTGCATGCAAAATTATTTTTTACGGGTAGGCAGTGGTCTCAGGGACCACTGCCCACCCTTAAAAAATTGAAACGATAACGATTCATTTTCTGTTTTTTTTCCAAATGTATGGAAAACTGACTGCATTTTAAAAAAAACTGCTTTATTTAAAAGCAGTCCCAGACATGGTGGTCTGCTGAGCCCAGCAGGCCACCATTCCTGGGAGGGCTGGCATTCCCAGTGAGCTCGCAAATTGCGGGAGGCTCATTAATATTAATGAGCCTCGCAATTTGCAACCCCATTGGGAATCCCAAACAGTGTTAAACACACTGTTGTACATTTAATTTAGCGACTCACAATTTGCCACTCGCAATGTGTCGCCAATTGCGAGGCTCTAAATGAAATGGTCGTACATCTGGCCCCAAAATCCTTAGTACTTTGAGCATTTGTTTTGTGTGCATGTGTGGTTTTTTTTTTAATTACTGTTTTAATATTTGAATGTTAGCTCATACAAACTCCTTGGGGGTCCCCGGCTTCCATTGGTGACTCAATGGGGGTCCTCAGGAGTCAAAAGTTTGGGAACCACTGGGTTACAGCATTCAAATGCTCTGATGGAAAGTCATTTCCTCTTGCTGATTACCCCTTAAATAGTTACACTATGAAAGCGTGCCCTCTTTGGCACTTTTTTCGAATGCTAAATAAACATATTAAATGCTTTTATTTCTCCTTCAAATGAAAAGGAAAAGGAAAACCAGCCCTTTCTTTATTTATATTATCGCTTTTGCAATATTCTCTAGTTATTATTTTCTTTATACTGTGATCAAAAAACTGGTATTCTGAATGTGTATATCATAGAATACATTTTCAAATCCACTTACTCGAGTAATTCCCTAAAACCGGCATTTTTTGTAGCCAAATCAGTCTGCCTTGTAATATCTAGTTGTGTTCTACTCTACTACAGATCCTATTCAGATTTAATATGTTAGTATTTGCCAACAACTTCATGCATAGGGTTCACAGTTGGACACAACGTACCAATGCTAGGCTACCTCACTCAGCTAGGGCTTATCATGTTTTATGCAAGGAAACTGGGCCTGGCTTTTGAGCACCTCTTGAGAGTCGATGAAATAAGAGCACAGTTCATTATTTTTTAAAAGCACCCTTCAAATCTAGCCTTTGAGTACGGGGTATTTACATTTTTTACAATATAACAATTTTTGTTGAAAGTGTAAGATTCTGGTGCCATTACAAAAAAAAAGTTCCCAAGAAAAAGTCGGGAAAGAAATGATCGAACAGATATTCTCATCTTCTTAGCATTAAATATGGGAGCTCGATGTGGAGTGTACTGCAGGAAGGTTTTGAAAACCAACAATCAAAAGGCTTCAGGTATCAAGACTTAGCAGTCAGTGTAGAACTAGTTCATGCCACCAGCTACTGGCTCCGTCTGAAAAAAACTGTAATATGCTCCCTTTGTTCAAAATATATCAAGTTTTCCATGTCCGATACTAATTTATCAAGGATGTTACCAGTGAAAATCTAGCATAGTTGGAAAGTCTGTAATTTATTTGTGTGATCTTAAGTCCGCATGCCTTTCTCATACCTGCAACAAAACCTAGCTAGGAATACACTGCCCTGAAACCAAGAGCAATGTTGTTTTGCGCAGTCCTATAATTCACAGCTGCCTGTGGTCTTTAATTGGACATTGATTCCTTTGTGAGGATTCACTGGCCCATGATCCACGACCAACATCCCTTCCGAAATGAACAACGGGCGGCCTGAATTCAGAAGCTGCAAGAAATAGAATGTCACTTCAACATTGTTAGTTGACAAATCATCATAGCAAACATGGAAATTGGTCTGTGAAGAAACAACACAACGTGCAAAAGGGTGTTCACTTTGTTTGTTGTGATTCTTAACATATACCTACCGCTCTTCTCTACCTCCAATGTAATGAATTACAGAATCCGTCATACCCACATAGTACGTAGGAAGACGTACAAATTTATAGGTAAAGGGAAATACAGATCTGATGACGTTTTAAACAATATTGTGATAGTGAAACAGGATAAAAGCAGGTCTGGAAGCCACACTGATAAAACATGAGAAACACAAGATTTTAAGTTCAGGGCAATATAATAGGAGAAGAAGAAAATGGAAGTCTATTGCCTATCACGCTTACCTTTTTCACTGACGCTTTCACTTTCAATCTCCTGATCATCACAACTTGTGTATTCTGGTGTTGAAGCCAACTCTTCCTCAGAGCTGCTCAATGAAAGCTGTCGCATTTTACCTCCTTTTTTTGTTTTGTATGGCTTTGGTGGTGGAGGCCTAACAGATTCTGACTGGTCCGAGCTAAGTGAATCATTCCTCAACATGGTTTCCATTTTTTCCCTTTTTGTTTTCCTAACAGCAGAACTGGGATCTAAATGGTGTTGGTTCCTTAATGAATCTGTCCGCCGCATATCAGGTCTATCATTAGGAATAGGACTATTTCGTGGGGTTGGGGGACTATGGTTTGCGGTCCTCTGCCAATTGGGACTCGATTCCTGAACCTCTCGAGTCCTCTCCATTGAAAAAGAACGCTGGCTTTCCATGGCAGCCCGTCGCTCTGATGCAGACCTTTGCCTCGACGGTCGATCCATTCTCAACATTGATATCCGTGCATCATCCAGTTCCGTGTGGGCCAGTGAGACATCACTATGCCTTCGTTCATGACGAGCCCTGGAGAATTTTGCAAGCATGAGCATTTGTTCCTCATAGGGTTGGGGCTTGACTGGGTAAGGAGCCAAATTTGGGTCGCTCCTATACCGCGCCTGGTATTCCTCCTCCCGTCGTTGCCTCTCATACTCTTCTCTGTCCTGCACATCATCCTCATCTACTGGATACTCAGTAGAGCGTCTGCGACTTCTCCTATTGGAGTCTCTGTAGTCAACATGCTCAGGGTCTTCATAGAACTGAGGCCCACGCTGAGATCTCCGGTCACAGTAATCAGAGGGTGACCTAGGCATTGCGCTGTCTTGTGTAGCATACTGCGAGTTTTCCCCTCTTTCGTCCTGCTGGTCGTGTCTTCTGTTCTGGTCTCGGGATATTGACGGGCTTCTTTTCCTAAGTCATCAACAAAAACAAGAGGTAAGAGAAGAACTCAGTCAATACTGCCAATAGTGTTAAGGCATCTGTTATACAAAACTGATTAGGAGTTACTGCAACAAGCTGATTCAGGAATCACTCTGGCGTGACTCCTTTCTCCCTGCAAATGTGTTTCAGTCATCACTTTGAGAAGAGCATATTTAAAAGCAAGCATTAAACAAAGACCTTCCTTTCAAAAGATCACACTGGAAAAAGCATCGCAAAGAACTACTTTGCTCGGCCAAAACTGCAAAATGCTCTGTGGCACGGGTACTTGACTAAAGATTGCACTTCCACCTCTGATGCGTGTGAACATCCAGCTACACAATATTCAAACATATCATTTCCACTACTGTAAGTAGTACTTCCCCCTTCTTTATGAAGAAAACCAAACGCATTGGCTCGAGGGCGTAGCTATTGGCAGGCTCAGTACTGCAAACCTTTTACTACTCTCGTTTGGAAGCAGGTAGCACGAGGAGCTGGAGGCAGCATGTATCCCCTAGCAAAGCACAGGAATACTACTGGTTTTCGCCCACGCGTAATTGTCATTGTCACAGCCCACCCGCTCTTAGCAACATCTTTACCTTGGCATGCATACCTCTTCCCACTCGCATCAAGCAGAAGTATTTCCACGGTGCTTTTTAATATTTCAGTTTTCATTTTTCCAAACTTTGCTCACAAATGTTATTTCATCTTATGTGTTGGATTCACACGCCACATAGGCAGTGGTGACGTGGGCCTGTGACGCAGAGCACTGTCAAGCCATGGCATGCAGAGTCATCTAAGCACTTTGAGAGACCTTACAGGAGTGTTTGAGCTCGTGGCATCCTACATTTCATCTTACGCTACTGCGTGCAAATCTTTATAAATGTACTCCGTCGCACATAATAGCATCTTTAAAATGATTCCCCACAGTTCAGTGGTTAATTGCATTTGCTTCTTACTGCAGCCTTGGTGATGTCATGTAACTACCGGCTAATAGCAGGCAGCCTTCACTAATAACAACTATTCCTTCATTGTAAGAGGTTCACGTTATAGAATGCACAATGAAACATGTAATTACAGGGAGGGCAGAGGAGATCAGTCTCAAGCATTTATTTACTAATCTGGCTCCCCCTGTATTAATCATTTTGTTGTACCCTGTTGTTTACACTTTGCAACCCGCAATTATCAAACTAGCGTGTGTTTGCTTATAAATATGTACAGTGATCGCATTATAAATCAAGCCTATGGTTAAAAAAAAAAAAGGAAAAAATTATAATGATAAATGGTTGTGTCCTAACATTCTGTTAAATGTTACTGATGGATGAAGCTTCTCTTTCAACTAAGCAGACGATGGTCCAGAAGGCCATCACTGCCCTCGAGGCTGACAAACAACATGTTGTGCATTGCGCAATATAATTTTCTATGACACCTAAGTGACTGTTGCTTTCGAATACCTTTACTACAGACAGAAAGGGATATAAGGAGAGTACTAATATTCTGAGAGCAGTTTTATGTATGTAAAATTGCGACTAATATAAAATATCAGCCATTCCCTGAGGTCACAACCAAAAAATCATAGCGCTTATGGACTCTATAATAAAGTACAGCTAAGAGTGGGCTGTGGCTAACCGCTGGAGCAGTCGGATGTGGATGAGAGCTGCCTCACAGCAGAAACACTTCCCTTATCCTCAAAATGTCAACCAAATAGTGTACTAAGAACTACTAGAACACTGAGACTTCGGCCCAGGCTTTTAACGCTGGAGCAGGCCTTTAATGGACGATAGAGCACGCTCCGGCAGGCTACAACGCTATAATAATAAATTATACTATGCCGATAAATACTGACTACCTATGTAAATTTCCAACGATAAAGAGTGCAAATGCTGCCGACGATGCCCCCGACTTCCTGAAGGAGGTACATGAAATACACTGCCATCACAGCTGAACAAGTGGAACTGCAGCACATTCAATAGTGTGGTGAAAAAGGATCCCTTAATCAAAGTAAACAATATATCCCACTTACAGTTAAGGTACCTGACTTCTCCTCAGAGCCAGCGGACAGAAAGCTATCTAGGACCAGAGGGTTAACATAGCGATGAAAGTTTCAGAAGCCGTCGCAAGTGTGGTTCTCGTTCCCGGACTCCTGATGCTGACCACGATTAGAATTTAGTATGAGCTGCGGAGTTTCCCTCCTACCCCTCCTGAAATCTATTTTCAGCTGTAATATTTTGGTCGTCTGTATGTGAGGAATTCCTCACCTGCTGTATGTGCTCACACAACAAGAGGTGTGAGCGTCTGGCAGCTGGGCGTGGGCTCCTGTTTCTGTATGCAAGGAGAGGAGGGCTGCTGCGCGAATCTTCTGCTGAGGGAAAATTAGCAGCGCTAGAACAAGCCGCGGGAAGCGAGTCATCATTTCCAACTGCAAGTGTGGAAGTGCTCGGCCGCCCTGCATACAACCCCTCCTCCCCCCCCCCCCCCCTTCCCCCCCCCTTCCCCCCCCCCCCTCACCACTTGGGTGGGTTGGGGGTGCCGCCGAGGTCTTTGCCGGGGCCGGTTTTCGGCCGATTTTGGTACAGGGACGATTTTGCAGCTATGCTGCAAAAACGGCCCTGTAATAAAAACGGCCCCCAGGGGCCCAAAACAGGCCCCCACATGTGCGGCGCACCGTGGGATTGCCCGGTGCCTGCTATGGCCAGTCCGGCCCTGCGGGGCCACTGCAATTATGCAGCAGGGGAGAGGAGAATTATGCGACAGGGTTGAGTAAATTATGCAGCAAGAAAAGCCAAATTATGCAGCATAATGTGGCACATTTTGTAATAGTATTACTTCATTATTTCATCATTTTTAAACTTGGTGACACTCTCTTTATTTTTCATTATCAGTCATTAACCCAGAGCAAGTATGGGAAAGACTGAAAATGAGGAATCAATGAAGAAGAGAAACGTAGAAAAACAGTGACAAAGGAAAAGCATGGAGAAAAAAAGTATCTGCATGAGGGAAATTCTGGAACAGGGAGTGAATGATGGTGGATGAAAAAATGCATGGGTTGGAATTAGGACAAGACACCCTTGGTATTTAGTAACACTGACATTCAGCAGTGATGTGGGCAGGCTTAAGAAAAAAAACTTTGGGCCTCTGCACTTATTCTTTTATAAATTAAGCACTGCTTTTGGGGGTTCAGACTCTGGGTTCCAGACCTGATGGTGTGGTGCAGCACCTACAATGGCACATGCCACAAGCTGGAAGGAGGCGACTCATTCAGATTGCCACTAGTCACATGTTAAGGGAATCTAGTGGTGAAGTAAATGAGTGGAATAAAAACATAAGAGCAGAAATCAAACACTTCGTTAAGAGCGGCTTCAGAGGCAATGAGAGTTGAATTGGTGAGTGGGCTGACTCTTTGTATCTTGATAGCCTACATGAACAATAGTATAGCAACCCACTGTGGAGCTGAGTCTGGAAAAAATAACTTCAGGGTTATATCAGTACATGGTAAAAGGAACATATCCTAGAGAAAGATGGTGGAGTTCAACCTGGGAGATACCTTAAAAAAGGAGGTGGCACATGGGTGCGGGGAGATTGCTCAAATACCCTGACGCAACAGTAGTGCTGTACGAGTGGATTTAGCAGTGGTCCACGGGGTGTAAATATCAATTCTCAAAAGAATACACTGACACAGTAAGGGGGGGATCAAATTCTTCGACATTCCAAGTGGACCCAGTTAATCCACTGAATGAGGTTATCTGAAAGCCATTGACGTGTCTAGGAAGTCAGTGGTGGAGGGGTATTTGTGGACTATAGGTTTCAGGGTGACCCTGCTCCGATACAAATTACATAGGTTATCATCCACAGTGATCACTGTTGAGGGAAGGGAATCAGATGTCGAGGATAAGGTTGGCAGACTACTAAAGCAAGTGAAAAACTTGCCACAGAGACCACCACCAATGGACAGCATGGCCTAAGACATGCAGAGATATCCCTGAAGAAATAATGTGTCCATTGTCATAATACCTGAAAATTAAGACGGAAAAGACATGGACAAATTAAATTCAACTCATGCTGTGTAAGTTACTGACAACGGAAAATGCATCCAATTTTTTGGGTGGAACGGATACAGATTTTTGGCTTGGAAAATCTTTTTGCATAAGCAACTCATATTTTTATATGTCCAGCTTAGATTGTTTGTGTCCGTGAACAATGCAGAGGAAAACATCTAGCCGGACATCCAGGCTAATATGAACAGACTCTGTGATCACCTTTTCGACATCGACTTGAAAACCCAGATTTTCACTTACCATGTTCTGGAGGTTTAAGCTTGTGGAGTGTAACATCCTCGTCACCACTGAAAAGAAGCCCCAGTACTAAGTTGAACACAGTACCAAGGCATATATTCACAACATCAACAAGTTTACCTCCCAGCCCAGCAATTGCCAGATGTAGAACTCTGCACCATTCACCGGTACATTCCAAGGAACGAACAGGGCAGTGTTCAATAGGCCCCAGGGCCAAAGACAATGGACTAGTCAACATTAAGGGGATGAGGAATTGTGTTGAGACGATTGCTAGACATTCCTATATTGGGTATCCTACAGTGAGTCACACACCAGTCTAGTCCTCATTAGAGGGAATGATGATATATCGGGTCTCTAACCTGTATCTATAAACAATGCATTTAACTAGATGTAATTACTGAAGATAGGAGCACGAAGGTTTGTAATGTTTTTGTCTCACTTCCCCAGGGTCCAATGTACACTCTGTGAATGGTCTTTGGCATGAATATTTTTACTACGAAGTTTATTGCTGCTTTAGCTTCTTTTTCAGGATTTACCAAGATAAATTGATATGAATACTTTGACAAAATGTGCGGTTCTACTCACAAATATGCAAGAGCTGCAGACGCAAATCTGGAAATGCGAATCTAATGAGAATTTCTTTTTTACACACATTTGGGGGTAGTATCTGGCCCTCTAGGACCATCCTTCCTCACATCTTTTTAGGTGGTCACCGGATGCTCGGTCAGTTCCCTTATGCCAGCTCTGTCAGTTTTTTTCAGGGCACAGGTATCAAGTTCCTGCCCTCAAGCAATAGCTGATGCAGTAAAAACATTTTCAGTCCCTCAGGCTCAATTACTCAAAACAGGGAATCCTGTATTGGACAAAAAATGCTCCTTCTTTAAAACAAAGTTGTTATTTTCACATGTATTATCCTGTTAGGATTTGAGGATTCATATCCTCGGAGGATCTGTGTATTAACAGTCACGATAGCTACATATTTAACACCCTGAAGCCCATAGACACACAATTTTCTCAAAAACAACTGAATGGATTTAAATCGAAAATACTGAATGGATTAGTAGCAATCCAAGCTAAGGTACACTTTTGAGTAAAGTTCTAATTTCATGCCATGTTTGGAGGGATTCAATTCAGTATTGTTCCTACGGGAATTAACACTGAAAACTCTAAATCTGGGACCCACGTTTTACTCACCCTTCTCTGGACGAATATGCAGGAAATGTGGCATGGCAAACGTATGTAAATTATACAAAGATTTTTTGAACATTTTGTGCTGATTTATCAAATGATGTCTAAGTTATAGGCAAATAAAACAGAGTTCCTATGGGAGAAAAATAAATCTACATATATGAAGCTGCGAGAAATTGGGTTATTGGTTGACTGGGGTGTGAGCCCTGGTCAAGAACCAACCACAATCCATGTCAGGGTAAGGCACAAGCAAACCCTAAATTAGCCTGTGCTCAACCCCTTGGCAAAGAGAAGTCAGGCTTAACTTTGAGGCAAAGTGTAAAATATTTGTGCAACACTTCAAACAGCAATAAAGTAAAAACACTACTCAAAAAGTATCCCACACCAAATTAGACAAATAAAGTAAAATGTAATAATATAACAAGACCAAATGACAAGAATCCAATTAGTAGAAACAGATATGAATTTTTAAAAATTTCCTGAAAATAGTGCTAAATCGCACAAAGCGGCAACTCAGGATATCTGGTCACAAGTTCAGGTCAACCGCCATGGAGCGCAGTTCGGATAGAGTCACCAGGATGGGCCAGCTGAAAAGTCCTATTTGCATTGAAAAGGACTGTGAGATGCAGGGAGAGCGTCAGAGGAAGCTGTCAGCAAAGAGCCACCTGGCATCACGGGTGGGGGTTGCTGGAGCTTCATGTTGGCAGTCCCGCGGGCAGTCAATGCTGCAGTGAGACGAGTTGGGCGGACGGAGCTTTGCACTGATTTGTGGTGTGAGAGGCAAGGTCTCTGTGTGAACAGGCCTGTTTGCGGTCATGTACAGCCCAAAAGCTTCATTTAATTGCCCATGAGCTATACCAAGGGTCCAGGACCTGAGGTCCTTGGGTGTCAGGAACTAACTGCTGCTGAGTCCAGTGGCTGGTGCAGGATGTTGGTGAGACTTTTGTGTCCCTGAAGCTCAGCTCAGAAGTCCAGCAGACTAGCCCTTGGAGTCACTCTGGGGTCCTGGTTACAAGAAGAAGTTGCAGGTCCCGTTCTTCTTCCCCAGCCAAGAGGGCAACAGGCAGTAAGTAGGTCAGCACAACAGGGTAGCAATTTCTTTTGAGAAGCAGTTCAGCAGAGTGGCAGCTACATCCAGTCATGTGCCAAAGTGGCATTTTCAGAATTTCAATTAAAAAAACTGACTTCACCATCGGTTAGGATTTTATATTGTAATTCAAGGGACCACAAACATGAACTAGTTATCTATGTCCATTTGGAAATTACACTTAAAAAATGTTATAAGGTAATTCCAATGTTATCCTACAGGTGAGCTAGGCATTGCAGTAGTGAAAAATGAACGTAAGAGTTTTTTCACTACCAGAACAGGTAAACTTAGAAGAACATGTCCTACTTTATAAATAGATTGCACCCTGCCCTCTGCGCAGTCTAGGATCTACCTTAGGGGTGGATTTTAAGTATTAATAAAAACGAAGGTTTGGGCTTGGCAAACGGTTTACTACGCCAGGCCGGAATGGCTGTTTAAAACTGCACACACGGGATGCAGTGGCAGGCATGAGGCAAGTGTAAATGGCCACTTATATAGGTGATACAAAAGGGGATGATGGACGGAGCGTTTGAACAAATCAAACACTCACCCCCAGTCAACTGATCTGGGTTTGATCCATCACCATTCTTTAGTTCACTCAGCCACCCCAGGTCAGACATGGCTATATGCAAATCAGTCTGACCCTGTGCCTCATGGGAACAGTCCAGCCCGAACTGCCAAGCCATGTCTTCCCTGGACCGGAAACAAGCATCCTGGGACCGGTTTCGGATTCATAATCCTCATCAGCCAGGCTATCTTGAATCCAGTGGCCAAGTGAACAAGGGACTCACGTCTGAGCATACCCTGCCACACTTAGGGCGAACAAAGCGATACAAAAGGGGATGATGGACGGAGCGTTTGAACAAATCAAACACTCACCCCCAGTCAACTGATCTGGGTTTAATCCATCACCATTCTTTAGTTCACTCAGCCACCCCAGGTCAGACATGGCTATATGCAAATCAGTCTGACCCTGTGCCTCATGGGAACAGTCCAGCCCGAACTGCCAAGCCATGTCTTCCCTGGACCGGAAACAAGCATCCTGGGACCGGTTTCGGATTCATAATCCTCATCAGCCAGGCTATCTTGAATCCAGTGGCCAAGTGAACAAGGGACTCACGTCTGAGCATACCCTGACACACTTAGGGCGAACAAAGCGATACAAAAGGGGATGATGGACGGAGCGTTTGAACAAATCAAACACTCACCCCCAGTGCGCTGGGGATGCCCAGACGTGGGTCCCAGGCACTCCACACCACTTGGAGTCAAGCTAGCCGGGCTGAAGAGAGGTGTTACCTCGAAACCGGTCCGGTCCTCGGATGCTTGATTCCGGTCTGGGAAAGATATGGCTGTTGTAGTTCGGACTGGACTGTTCCCATGGGGCAACAGGGTCAGAGCTGATTTGCATAAAGCCATTATCTGACCCAGGGTGGTGTGGAGTGCAAAAAAACGATGGATTTGGGCCCAGATCTTTTGACTGGGGGAGTTTGTGACATTGATCCACATTCAGTCCATCACTTGTTGTTTTTTGCACTTATATAGGTGGCACAATCAGTGCGGCAGGCCCACTAGTAGCATTTAATTTATAAGTGCTAGGTACACGTAGTACTTCCTTACTCAATGCTACCATGTTTTAGAGGAGAGCGTACGAGCAATTGAGCACTGGTTAGCAGTGGAAAGTGCACAGAGTCTTATTGCCAACAAAAACGACATCAGCAAAAAGTGGAGGGCAAAGGCAACAGCTTTGGAGTGACCCTGCAGAAAGGGCCAAGTCCAACAGAAGCACGTGGGAATTCCCCATCCTTAAACTGTCAAAATACATGGCAATTAATACTTCTGTGTTATGTCTGTAAGAGCATAGAAAATGCTTTACACTGACAACAGGATGATACCACACACAAACCTATGTAGCACCATTCAAACATTTGACACATGAAAACACATCTTGCCCTTTCTTATAGAACACCAATCAGTGTTATCAATCACTTCACACACATTTATATCATATCGTACAGCACTAGACAGTTAGTAAAATAGAAAATCCGATTTCACCACTCCTGTGTAAACGACAATTAAACTCTACCTGATTTCCTCAGACGCTGGGTAGCTGAAGCCACCGTCTTCCTTACTCGAGCACCACAAATACACGTCACACACGCCCTCGTTTACATAATTTATAGCTTAGGTATGGTCTTAACACACTTTCACCTATTTTCAAAGAGTGGGTCAGGCATTTGAAGTTTGTAAGAAAATGCCTCTTTTTGTATGGTTATCCCCATTTTTCTGGTTTATGCACTGAATCTGTTAGTTGTTTGGCACTGCACTGGGACCCTGCTAACCAGGCCCCAGAGCATGTGCTCTGACCCATAAAAAATTGTGAAATTGGCTACACTCGTGATTGTTATTTTTATCTTACCAATTAGTCCCTAGTATAAGGTATAAAAGTGTACCCATGGCTTCTAAGTTAATTGTCATTAGTGGACTGCAGGACATATTATGCTATCACTAAAGAGACAAGGCAAAGCGTGACTCCAGGCCTGACCCTGCAGTCTGGGTAGGTAGGTTTGAAGCTGTCTATTCAACTTGGCACAATAAACTTTTTGCCCGACCGCAGCCATCCTTTTTAATAAGTATGTCAATTCTAAGGTAGGCTTTAAATGCCCACAGGGCAGGATGCATTATACTTAAAAAGTAGAACAGGCATATTCTATATTGTACATATTAAACTGGATTCACTTGTCCACTGTGAGCCAGAGCAGGTCACAGAGGAGGCTAGATACAGAAGCATGGATTGGACTGGATTGGATTTGCTTTTGTAGAGTGAAACGAATGCTCAAAGGCGTCTTGGTGCTAGCGTCTGCTATCCGGGATAACTACTACAGCGCAAGTTAGGAACTATAGTAAAAAAGTGAAAGGTCTGCAGATTGGGCTTGGCTTGCAAAAATTAAGGCATTTGTTTCCAGAGCTGGGAATTGGAGTAGACAAAACCTCTGCCACCCCAGGAGGCTTTGTAGACTCTTGGCACCACCACTTTTTGGGTGTATGCCACCCGCAAATATCTATTCGGCACATATAAACAAACTCTTCTCTTGAGGGACTGAGGGCCCTTTTGGTTAAGAGCTTTGTGAGCTATACACAAGGCTTTGCAAGGAGGCGGGTTTTTGAAAAGGAGCCAGTGTGGCTCTTCCAATGCTTTAGAGGCCGAGTCAAACTTCTTGAGGTTTTTAAGCCGACGAGTTTCTGCATTCTGTAATCTTTGAAGCTTTTTTAACAATCCTTGCTACATGTCCAAATAAAAGGCATTGCAAAAGTCCAACTTCGACAGAATCAGAAAGATGACAACTGTTTTACGAAGATCGTAAGGTATGAAAGGTAGCATTTTCTTCAGTGTTGGTAGAAGAAAGAAGCATGAAGAAACAAGATGGTTAGTCTGATCAATGAAAGCAAGTTTGGAATGCAGAATGGTTCCCAGGTTTCTCATTTTTGATACAGTAGAGGGCAGAGGATCAAGGGTATGTGGCCACCATGCATTATCCCAGAAGGATGTATCCATTCCAAAGAGAAGCACCTCCGTCTTCTAGAAGTTTAGCTTGAGACAATGGCTCCTCATCTAGTTCATTACTGCTTTCACACAATTATAAAAATAATCCGCCACCTCCTCCATGCTGTTGGTAATAGATACAACAATTTGCGTATCAAAAGCAAAGGAGATGATGGAGAAACAAACATTCTGATCAGCTTCACCAGTGGAGCCACATATATATTAAATAATGCGGGTCTCATTGATGACCCTTGCAGTACAATACGTCGTAAAGATAATGGTTTGGCAGAGAAATCTCCTAAAGCCACTGATTGTCCTCCATCATCAAGAAAAGAGCATCAAAGGTTGAAAGCTGATCCTTCAATACTAATCCCTACCATCCGTGGTCCGAGGACTAAGAGCTCACCATATCAAAGGCTGCAGATAAGCCCAAAAGACCACTGCTGTCTTTCCACCCTTGTTCATAATGTCCCGGATCTCCTAAGTAGCTGCAACCAGCGCCGATTCAGTGCTTTGGGTTTTCATTGAAGCCAAACTGGGCTCTGTCCAGTATTTCGTTTTGATCCAGAAATTCCAAGATGGGGATGTTTAAGTGTCTCTCTAGAATTTTTGCTGGCATGGGGAGTCTAGAAATTGGGAGGTATTTATTTTCTTCATTCAGGTTTAGAGGTTTTTTTTTTAAGAAGGGGAAGGATGGACGCCTGTTTCCAACTTATGGGAAACTTCTTGCTGTCATGATATTATTAAGCAAGGTAGTAAGAGGCAAGGCAATGCAGCCCATTATTTCTTGGATCAGTTTAGGGGGCAAGAATATATTGGAACTCCAGATTTCAGATTACAGCATGTTTTGCAAGTCGGAATAAAAGCCTGGCGGCATAGTTCTGGACCACGTGAAGACATCTTATAGCGGATTTATCTGCCCCTAGATACAGAATGTTGCAGTAATTCAGCCTTGAATAGATCATGGCCAGAATCACTGTCCTTTGAGCCTAAAAGGGAAGCATCCACAAGATATTTTCTAGCCATTTCCTAACGGCTAAGTATGTTGAGGCTACTTTGCCCACCTGCGCTTTTATAGATAGGGTGGAGTCCAGCCGACACCAAGGTTCTTCACCTTGTGGGTTGGTTCCGGAAGAGTCCCTAAAGTAGTGGGCCAGTGCTGGGGTCCCCAGAGACAGGGGTTTTTGACCAGTACAATTACCTCAGTCTTATCACTGTTTAATTTTAGAGAGTTAGTGTTCATTCAGGTGGCAACAAGACCTGCTTAAGAGAACAGGGCGAGGCCGCAATTTTCCACTAAATCTACTAGGCCTTAGAAGTATATGTTAAATAACATAGGGCTGATAGTTTAAAATCCAGCTTAATGGTCAAGTTGAAGTATAGATTAAACACACAGGAAGTGCTGCAAATGTGGGTAATGTCACCCCAGGAAACATTTACCCCACTGATTAAGGGACGGCCATTCATTCTCCCCATCTGCAGGGTTGTACTGGGCATAAATGTGGCACCCAAAAGTACTCTTTTCAGAGCACCTCTCTGAACCTGTGACCAGTTCCAACTGGACTTGCCCTAAATTCTGCTGATGGCTTCGACTGAATTGAGTCCTGACCCCCTAATTGGTGTCCCTAAGGTGCTGAGCCCTTAGTATGAGTGTACTCCTGCCTAACCCTAAAAGCTGGGACTTCCAAACTTTTTTCAAAACTGTTTTGTCTGGAGAACTGGCAGAAGACCAGAACCAACCTGCAAGCTGATCTGCCAAGGGTGCAACTTTGCTGGGCGTGACGTTGCTGTACTCCGTACGTTCTCCACTCTATGTTGGAATTTTTCAACACCAGGGCACGTTCGACTCTCTTCCGCAGCTTCCTCGATGCCACCATCGACGCCAACTCAGTGGACGCTGAAGACCTCCAAACTGTGGGAAAGTCAAACTTTTCTTGCCTTCGTCAACTACCATATTGTGACCCCGTCCTCCTGCAAGCTGTTGCCATCAAGCCCTGCTTCGGCCTCCCCTGCGACCTTTGATGCTGACAAACCGACTGTCTACCCATCAATATCCACAACTGTTTCTAAGACGGTAACTGTTGAACAGTCCTTGTACCTGGCCGGCGATCAACTGCGTTGGCCATAATTTTGACTTTGCCCCCGTCTAGCGTGACCATCTGCTTGTGGTTGGGGCTTTGCGCCTTTAGTTGCTAAAATTTAATTTAAACTTTAGAAATGCCTACCTTTTGTTCCTCTTAGTGGATTTTTGCAGTTTGTTGTTATTTCATTCCTTAAAATAGTGTCTATTTTTCTAACCTGCAGTGGAATCTTTATGCTGTTGTATTTTCGCTTATCTATTTTGCCATTTCTAAATGCTTTACACATTTTCTTACGTTAAGCTTGTCTGCCATAGCTGTGCCATCGCTACCGGGGTATGAGCTAAAGTTTAAATTGCTCAAACCTTTACTGGACCTAAACAAGAACAGTGACATTATTACTATGGTGGACTACAATCTACCCCAACTAACAATCCACTTTCTCATACATGTCAAAAAGAATGAAAAACTGTGAGCTGTGGACCCATGATTAACTTCAAATACCTGCTTTTGCTTTATTGTGCAAGCCTGTACATTGGACAGCCTGCTGACAGGCTATCATACATCAAGTGCATACTTTACAGTCAGAATGGTGCAGAACCTGTGAATATTGAAGCCTCTATCACAGGCTCCAAGAAAAGTGCACTAACTGACTGTGATGCAAGGGTGCCTGTAGAACTGTCAATGGCTGTGACAAATTGGGAAAACTGCGCCCGCTATGCAATCCATGCATTAAGAGGGTCCAAGACCGAGGGTGTTCCTTTCAGCAAGTGATCCCTATGCTATGAAATAATCTGCCTCTGAAACTAAGAAAAACGGATTACTCCTTTGCTTTCTGAAGGGCCCTAGAAAAGCTTTTATTCTACTTGTTGGACTTGGCCCTTTTTGCAGGGTCATCCCTGAACTTTTTGCCTTCCTCCTAGTATTTTTTCTGCCTGGGTGTTGATGATTTTAGGACTCTGGGCACTTTATCACTGCTTTCCAGTATAAAGTGCATGTGCGCTCTATGGTAAACATTGTAAGATTGGTCTACACATGTTGGGCTAAATTAGTTTACCCATCAGTCCCTTGTAAAGCTGTATCACAGATACCCAGGGCCAGTAAATTAAATGCTACTGGTGGGCTTGCAGCGCTGATTGCGCCACCCACCAAAGTAGCCTTTCAAACCTGTCTGAGGCCTCTGCCATTGCAGGGTCTGCTCGTGCAGTTTACTGCTGCTGTGACGTGGCACAAAATATGGGTGCCACGTCTGTGACTCCCCTTTTACTACATATCAGTCACCCATAAGGTAGCTTATGGGTAGGGCACATTGTAGGTAAAAGGTAGGGCATAAGCCTTAACTGTGTGGCATGTCCTGGTAGTGACAAACAGCCATTTTAGTTTCTCACTGCTGTGAAGCTGCCCTCTCATAGGAATGCATTGGGGATTCCCTGATAAGTGTTTCAGTGGTAATTCCTGACATGAGAGGAGTAGCGTGGTCAAGTTTGTTATGTTTGGAATAGTAATAATAAATGCTGTGTAATGGTGTTCGCAGATTTATTATCTCTATTTTAGAAATGCCACTTTTAGAAGTTGGCATTTCTGTGTGCTATATGTCTTTGTGCATGCCTATTGTGTATTGCATGTCTGGCTCAGGAGTGACAGAGACTGGGGAGGTGCAGTGGCTCCAGAGGGGCTGGGTGAGTCAGTGCTAGGTTGAATGGACCTGATCTGCATTTGGAGTAGTGGGAGGAGCAGCCCCTGACCCTGAATAGGTCTGTGCCTGCCTTGGACAATGCTGGCTTCGCCCCCTGTGGTGTGTCTGGGGCCAGAGCCTACACTGACAAAAGGGTTGTTGTGCATCTGAAAAGAGGTGTTATTGCCCCCCAGAACTGGTTTGGACTGGGCATAGAGCCCTGTGCCAGGGGGAGAACAATGACTAATGTAGTATAAGTACTGGTGCTGAGACCACATAAAAGGGTGCTGTTGGTGCTTGCTTGGGGCTGAGGGACGGCGGGTCGCCACTAGGAACCACCACAAAGGACTCCCTCCCTGCCGGAGGGCAATGTGAGCTGGCCTGTGTGGGCCCAGCGCTACCCCTTGTGACCTGGGACTCAGCTTGTGCCGAACACTGGATTTTCCCCTGCTTTCTGGGGGCTGATTGCCATTACGCTAGGTAGTGTGGCCGGTACGAGAAGAAGTGCTGCCAGGTCCTTGTGTCTGGTGGAGCGCAGGACAAGTGCTGTGATTCCCCCTTCATCGCGGGGAAATCGTGCTGAGCTCTGGAGGAATACGAGGAGAAAGCTGAGGAATAGAAGTGCTCTTCCTCTCACTGCGGGTAGTTGCCGTGGTGTAGGAACTGCCCAAAACCCGAAGGGGACTCCGTAGTCCAAATCTGATGAAAGGACAGGAAGCCAGGCGGCTGTTACCTGACTGCGGGCGGGGCGCTGTGCCCTGAGAGATGAAGCCAGGCAGACGAGGCCTGATCCCGAGGGAAGGCGGTACGACGGAGACTTTGCTTCGTGAGAGAAAAGCCTACCCAGTCTCTCCAGTGAGAGAAGTGAGGCCGCCCCAGGTGTCCGAACGGAGAAATGGAGGAAGCCGAGATGGAGTCTTTGCTACGTGAAAGTAAACCCTAGGGTGCACGTCAGTAGACACAAGGGCGGTCCTCCCACCAACGTGAGAGTACACCGCCAAGACTTTAGTAGTGAGTGGGCACATACCGTTTTTTGGGTGGTGCGGGTGCCTCTCCCATGGAGTGTGGACCTACTGGGGGCATTGTGGTGCTTTGAGCAATTGGGGTCGTCCACTCGGAGGGGAGACTGAGTCAGTGCCTCCCCTTCCCTGACCTAAGAGGAACGTTTTCTTGCGACATCCCTGACCGGGCAGGGAGAACATCCCCATGGGGTTCCCGGTCCGGTGGAAGCAGTCGGAGTAGCCACCCAGTCACGTGGTTGTGCACCAGGGGTCATTCCTGGTGGGGGTTAGACTGGGGCAAGACCTCAACGGAGGCCCTCTGGGATTGAAATTGCCACAATCCCTATTGTAGGGAGGCACGTGGCCCAGAAGCCTACGGGGAGGACACACAGTGACCTAAAGGAGAGCACCAGTACTGCGCTGGGTGTGGGGCTCATGTTATACTGTGATGTACTGCTGGCTTTGGTTGGTGGATCTAAAACGTGTGCACTTTACAATTGTTTACTTTAGCGCACGGTTCCTGATGCTAGGGCATAATGTACTATGCTGAGTACCCACGTGTGCAGTGATGATGATATGGTACACTCCTACTAATGAGGTTTAGGCCAAAGGTGGGTCTGATGTGATTGTGATGTATGCATAATAGGCTATTCTATGTAATGATAAGATGATCATGCCTCATGCTTGGTGCTATGGGCACCCGTACTAATAGTTACTGGTTGAATTCACTACCTGTGATTTATGTGATGTTATGACGATGGCCTGATTGGTCCTGTAATTTATATAATCCCCTGTAAAGTAATGCCTAGTGCCAGGTGGCACCGTGTAGATATGTGATTATGCTCTGATGTGTTTTATGAGTAATACAAAAGCTATTTTTTTTATATAACCTCGTGTGGAGTTTCTTTTGTGATGTAAGATTGTGTGAGTGTGTTACGCAAACGCTTTACACATTGCCTCTGGGATAAGCCTGACTGCTCGTGCCAAGCTACCAATGGGGTGAGTAGGGGATACCTTCAGCGTGTAACTCCCTTGCCCTGACTAGAGTGGTGGTTTCTGCCTGGTTTAGGCGCTTGCCCTATCCAACCAGAAATCCCATTTCTAACACTACTATTTTCCAAGATGGCCGTTTTGGCTATTCTCCTGAAGCTTCCCAACTGGTTTCATTACATTTCTTATCACTTTAAAGCCTTTTAGATTCCCATGTGCTTTATAAAGGATAATAATGAAGATGCTGATAATAATGATAGAACTATCATCGAAGCAACTCTTCATGTGTGCTCAGGCTAGGATTCGTCTCAAAGGCGCACAGCCAGGGTGGCTTGTTTAAAGATAACAGGGAATGTGCAAACCAAGCCTGTCAGAGGCTTCCCAGTTCGAACCACCCTGGCCTCATAATACCTGTAATATAGGAATGTAGCCATCAATACAAATAAAAGAAAGTAAAACAATATTGGCGTGCTCTCACAACTGTCCTCGGTTGGGCAGTCTTCGAGGCACTCCATTAATCTGCAGTCATTCCTCAGTGCTGACAGCAGCTCCCAAAGTAATGCGTCTGTGAAACGCGAGCACATTCTACCCGGCAAGCTTTTTTCACAATTGAGTTCTGAAAGTTTAGTGAAGCATATAAATGATGCTGCAAAATGTGCCTGCCTAGGTGTTCCGGGCGGTACTGAGCGATAGCGGACGGGCTCTTCCGTTGAGAGACATGCACACGTGACATTTCGTGTATGTGGACCAGAGGCCCACGCCCTTTCAATGAAAACTGCCAAATATGGCGACTGGTCGGATAACAGTACAAAAACAGCGTCCTGGAGGAAACAGACACAAGGAGGGCCAACGGAATAGGAAGATCTATGTATACCACAGGGCTGAAAAAACGAATGATTTGACTTAATGCGACACATTCTCTGGAATTATTATTTTGTGGGTTTTTTTTAACACGTAGTAAATCTGTTTGGGCAACATTTTCACATACCAGCTAAACACCAAAAGACAGAAATCAGAAACAGGAAGGCTAGATAACAATTGCAAAGGGTCTGTCCCTGCACGGCACTACAAAAGGCATTTTTTTAAGTAACTTTAGCTCCCTTTGAGCTAGAAACAGATATTATTAATGCAAGTCTGCAAAATCTGCAGCAGATGGTGAATGATATATTAAGTCCCATAAATCCATATTTATGTGGAAAACGCCTCAGCATCGCAAAATACCAGTCAGTGGTTCTGGACAACAGGATCGGTTTTTCTTGCCACGTACCTCTGCATATTACTTTCATTAGCAGACTTCATTGGCTAACGATGGCAAGTGTGTTTTGTATGGTATTAAAATGAGCATGAAAACAAGTGGCACATTCACCTTGAATGAGCAATGGCCTCATTCTATTGATGCGCAGAGACAGCGTGTGCAAACTATCATTGTGACAAGCAGCAAGCACCCCTGGGGTGTTCTTAAAGTAAGGCGTGTGATTGCAATGGCTCTGGTGCGCGCCAGAAACGTCAGAACTTCCTGGGTGAACATCACGGAGTGCATCTCTTTTGGGGCGTCCTCTGATCTTGTACACAACAAGAGCGGGGCATTATGAATGCATTTTTGTGCATGCTTATATAGCGCTAACTCGACCCGAAGGCATTGAAGCGCTTTACATGAGCACCATTTACATTACACAAGGACGTATTGCTCACCCATCCTCTAAAATGTCAAATTGCCCTCCTGCAGGAGACATATCTTGCAAAGACTTACTTTACCCTCTTGCATGCGTTGGACGGCCGCGGGCCGTCCGAACCACGCACGTGCCTAATTGGCCCGCACCGTGGGGGATTTCGGCCACGCCCAAAAGGTTAATTGAAAAAAAAATTGGGTTGCTCACTCTTTTTGTCCCCCCACTATCTATAATAAGTATGGAGTTAGAATTTTAATTCACAAATCTCTGTTGGTTACAGTGGAGCATCAAGAAATTGATAATAAGGGCCGATGGATTTTACTACATGTTAAAATGAATAATGTACATTTATCAATATTTAAGGTATATAATCTACCAGGCTTGATTTGAACTTTGAGCAAAAAAAATATAATTACAGTTCTTATCCTGCTCTAATACAAATTTGGTGATGGGAGAGGATTGTAATCAAATTATAGATCCGTTCCTTGATAGCCACTCTACCACTCGATTTATCACTCCTAAAATGCAAAAAGCTTTTAAATAGTTTATTCCATCTAGTGGTTTGATTGATGCCTGGCATATCTGCATCCTGATACCTTGTAACATACTTCCTACTCACCTGCACACTAGTCTAGAGCCAGGATTTACTATGCATTTTAAAGTCCCACATTATTGGGTTCCTTGACAAATGAAGACATAAATGATATTCTTATTTCAGACCATGCACCTGTTATTATAGACTTGGATCTTGTTGTTGATAACCCTAGATCCAATAGATGGTGTTTTAATTATCTACTTCTAAGTGATAAATCTTTTGTTGCTAAATTTAAAGAATTTGCTACTGAATTTTTCTCACACCAAGATACTCAAAATATGTCCTTTGATATGATCTGGGACGCCTTCAAAGCAACAGCTAGATGTTTTATTATTAATTACGTTGCAACTAAGAAAAAGATTGTATTGGATGAAACTGCCTCCCCTTTAAAAATAATTGACCAACTGAAACATGAATATTTCTCTTCGGCCAAACCAAATACATTAGCCCATCTCACACAAGCTAAATTAAATTTCAATAGGAAGTCCACCCTCAACGCATGCAACACATTACTTAAAAGTAACACTAAATATTATGGCAGACATAACAGAGCAGCCAATATGTTAGCTAAATACTTACAAATACGAACGGAAAGGTCTGAAATAAATATCACCTCAGATGACCAAGATCACAAATACTTTAAAGACTCTGAGATATTGAGTAGTTTTATGGACTTTCATAAAAAAAAACTATATATTCCTGAAAGGTCACCAACAGATGAAGAACTTGATGCCTTTTTTACTACTTTACCTAAATTTCCTCATCAACTGGTTGATCTCTTCCCATTGGAGCACGACATTAATAGTCAGGAACTTTCAGCTGCACTCAACATTATACCTCATGAGAAAACAAAGGGTCCTGATGGATTCACAGTTGAGCTCTAGTCCTGCTTTTCCAAAATGTTATTATTGAAACTCCTTTCTCTCTTCTCCTTTTTTCCCTCCATGTCTGGTGCTCATTCAACTTTTTTTTAGAAGCTAGGTTATATCTGATCCCTAGGAAGGGTCAGTACATGTCTGTTTGTAAAAACTACAGACCCATGTCCCTTATTAATATAGATTGTAAGATCTTTTCTAAACTCCTAGCTCTTAGAGTTAATTATTTTATTCCTGACTTAATTGGCACTGAACAGTTAGGTTTCGTTAAAGGAAGGAAGTGATGGTTTCCACATGTTTTTTGAATGTCCTAATGTTTATTCCTTTTGGTTATAGGTTTGGGATAAAATTGTTGCTGTAAGCTCAGTTCAGTTACCATTTGTTTCGATTTTTCTAGGCGGATCCTCTCACATTTTGAATTCTGATGCCACGACTAGAAAGTTTGTGGATCTTCTTATTGCTATTGTATTACAAATAATGACTTGAAATTGAAAGGATACTAAGCAGATTACTTTCTAGATGGTGGAACTTATTGTGTCATAACCACAGACTCATTAGAATGCATTCATCTTCTGTCCAATATATGATTAAGAGGGAACTTTTGTGGAGGCCTTTGACCTATTTTGTGTCCATGCATATTAAAGGTCCCTCTTCTGAAAACAAGGTATTTGAGACTCCATTACACGTATAATAGTTGTTTATGTTTTGTATGATTACTGGTGGATTTCCACCACTCCTTAAATGGTTCTTTTGTAAGGCTCAACGCCCTCTTCTCTCTTCCTCGCCTCTTTTCTTCTTAAACCTAAAACCAATAAAAATGCTTTATAAATCTATAATGATAATCCCAGTATAATATTCAACGTTGCCATTGCTACTTGTGTTCTTCTTATCAGAACTTACATTGTAACTGATTACCATGTAATGATTTTACCTTCAAAAGTTATTGATAAAGCATTTTTTTAAACAAAAAAAATGCAATACGGTCTTATGCTATTGCTGTCGAGTGCTAGCTTGATCAACATTACCCTACCTTAGAATGCAGTGAAACATGAACCACCTTAGGAGAAGAGGATATAGCATAATGGCAGAAGCTGCCAACTTTGGAACTGGGGCACAAGGTTTGAGTATTGATGTGAGCTCAATATCTTGTGATTCTGGACAGTTCACTTAATTTTACCTTGTGTACAAAAAAAAGGAATGTGTCCTTAGTTAATGTAACTGATGCTCATGTAAAGCACTCCAATATCTTCAGGTCAAGCTCGGACTATATACAACTGGAAAAAGGAAAACCTTTTACTATTGAATAGGTTCATCTTTCGTCTTGCAACTTCTTTTTCACTTTGTTTTGCTGTTTTTTCCCCCCGCTATTAACCTATTCATTACATTATTTACTGCTATGGATATGCTGCCCCTTTATCTCAGGATCAAGTTTATTCCTTCATTTCTTTCTTGTTCATAAATTACATGTCCATCCACTTCCAGTCAGTTACATCCTAACCCGCTTCTAAATTGATGATGACATATCAGCTGCCACTCAACTCCTTTGCTACAATTTGCCTTGATAAGGTCCTTATTAAAAATGGATGACACATATACCCCGCTGTCCTCAGTCCAAGAAGAGTACATTAATTCAAGTTGAACTTTTTATTTCCAAAAAACAACGGACCATTATGGATGATTTTCAAAAAGCAGAACTAATACATTCTGTAGACAAATACGTATTTTATGTGCATAACACTTTAGGAAGTAACCCTATATCACTGATGTAATTTCAAGTGTTTTCCTTCAATTTTTCAGTTTCTAGTATACTTAACTACCTAAGCTGGATGAGACCAACATCGCTGACTGCTTGATTTTCGACCAAGGGTAGCAAGGAGATTTTTGGTCCAGCATCAACCAAGTGGGTAAGCAGTAAAAAACCACATACTGAATTACAATTTGGACTGTATCTGTTATAATTTAGGTGTGCAATGGTCATTACACAAAGCTGTCATTGTGATAACTACCTGGTAGTGTCCTCCCCTATTGGAAAATACTCCTTAAATATCAATGAAAACAATGTCTTATTCTGTCAGATTGTATTCCTACACACTTTGGTACTGATACATTTGTATTCCTAAATATATACAAAAATAAAACTATTGGGAGTCTGAGAACCAGAATTCAACTGTAGCTAAGGAACAAATAGATACGTTTTTCAGAGTAAAATCAAAAGCCTTCACTTTTATCCTGGGCTTTGCACTGAGGACATGGAACTCCCTGCCACCAGAGATCTGCACAAACCACTCCTCTCTGACTTTCAAGAAGAGTGTGAAAGAACTTTTTTGAAAGATGCTTAGGGCCTCATTACGATCCGGCTAAGATCCAATTCCGACCGCCGAGGCCGGGAAAATTCACCTGCCACATTAAGGTGCAACCACTGCTACAGTGGCGGTCTCATCTACGGCGGTGCATATACCCCCAAATAGGTCACTCCAAGTGCGTACAAACTCACAGGAAACATGTGATATTTACGCAAATGCATGACATATGTGGGGATATACCTTGTGCTGCATGTACCCCTTTGCTGAAGTGTGGCTATCTGTGCACAGTCCAGTCAACGGGGATACATGCCACCCACGGACTTACCTGCATTCCAGCACCCAGAGTCAAAATCTTTGGGGTTCACCAGCTCAGTGTAGGGGGGACCTGGAGAAATGGATCCATGCTGGAGACTGTTGGGAAGAAGCTGACTTGGGAGAATATGCACCCCAAATCCTTTGTTTCCTACAAGTTGAGGCAGCTGGTCAGACCGTTACCGTTGGCTCGTCGGAAATGCACATCATAATTCGGATGGTGGTCGAAACTCCCTTTACAGCTCTATGGCAGCTGCTTTTCTCTGACAGCCATCTCAGCAGTCGGAGAAAGGGTATCGGAGTCGGCGGTCTGTCAGTGGTCAGTTGGAGTACACTATACATTCACCGTACTCTGGCAGTTGGACCGACCAACTCCGACGACACCACACAGTCTGACCGCCTCTGACAGGACCGCAGAAGCCAGTCCGACCGTCATTGTAATGAGGCCTTTAGTGAAGTGACATATTGGATCATGCAATGTTGGTTATAGCTACCCCTAATTAGCCATACTACTTGTAACCTACTAATGTCAACCGCTTGGGTGTTTCCAAAACAAATGTAACATTACCTGTAAATCTCTGCCTACATAGTTATGGCCTAATCAACCATTCTAACTGTAGCCAAAAGCAGGCTGCTTGGACTCCTTCTACGAAATGTAGCATCACCTATACATTTCAGTCTACATTGTTATCTACTTGTATATATTGTAATATATTACAACCAACATTATCAAACTGTAACCTACATTGTAACTTGTCTGTATAACTTGTAACCAGCATGCTTAAACTGCGTTTTAACTGTACATATTTTGTCACTGTGTATTCTGTATGTTACCTTATTCCATACAGCACTCTCAGGTCATTTCCCCCCTTATTAAACTCTTAATAAATAAAAAAGTTAAGAGTAAAAAACATAAATAAACTGGAGCCTTTTTATAAGCATTCCATGAGCCCCCATGGGTTTCACTTACTGCTGATGTGAATGGAACTGAAAGGAAGCATATCTAACCCAAACTGCATATATATTTTTTTTTTTGTTTTACTTATATTGAAAGTACGGATGCAAATAGTCAACACAGATGTTCATCTCTCAGTCCATTTCACTCACATAGTTGTTCATTTTATAGTCTCCCCTCTCCCAAAAGCTAGCCATCTTTCTCCCCTCCTTCTTTCATTTAACTTTCTTTCAGCTAATCTTCAAGGGATAGATAATCAGCATTTTAACATTTTATACAGCCTAACTGGAGGTTGTAAAAAAAACAGTGGTTGAGATACTTTTACATTACTGCCAGTACATTCACGCGTGGAAAATGTACAGGAAAACAAAATCGGGTTGCCAGGCTACAACATCTTAACAAATATCCAATACGCTGTAAGAAAATTTGTTTTGACAGAACAAAATACACGTCTTGTTCGTAAGCAGCACGGTTGACCAGAATTCGGCACACATCACTAGTCTCAAGCGACAACTTACTGACATATGAGCACTGAAAGCCGTTGCAGTTTCCAGTCTTTGGCGTCTATTCCAAATGCAACGAGTTCCCCGAGAGAAGACCTCAGAGTGTACAGCAGCAACGATCATCAGTACTATAAGATCCAATGTTGCGATGGGAAGCAGCACCGAGCGGCATCCAATGTGGGAGCTGATGAATCTGAGCAACTCCAGCGAAGAGAATGTGCCGAAACATTTGAAAGAGACCCTTTGAGAGGATACACTGCAGCAATGTGGCATCTGACTTAAGGTCAAGATAGGGTGCGATACAGCCGTGGCTTTACAATGCATGATGGAATCTGAGTACCGTTAGCCGTCTGTTAGTAGAGGTCCAGTGATACAACAAACCAAAACAGTACAGCACCACTGCACAACAACCCTGGCAAAGACACACTCTGAGCGAGACTATTTGCGTGTGCGGGGTACCCAGCGCCAGAAAGATAAGCATGGCAATAAAACGAAAATAGGAGCTAGGAAGACATTCCACAGAGGACTGGAAAGGATGCATTCTGTTAACTATCAGACATGAGCAAAATAAGATGAAAACTGTTTGACCGGAAAGCAAATTGGAAAATTCAGGGAGCCGGCACCGAATAATAAAAACAGATTCCCTTGAAAACAACTAACAGCTTCCTTCCTGGACTTTCGTTCAAATGGCGCCTTAAACGAAATTGGCCTCTCAAAGCAATCGAGGTCTTTGAATCCCTACAAAGCAGGAGGGTCCTCAGCCTATGAATCATTTACATACAGCCTCCCCTCTCCCCCTGCCCCACTTTACCTCTTTATCAGCCATTGCACATCTGGGAAGAAGGGAGCGTCATGTTCCGGCGAATGCATCAATGCCTGTGCTGGCTAGCACTTTCATTTAATCCTCCCAGCTTCAGTGAAATCCTACGAAGAGCCTCATCATCGTCGACTGCGGCAGCCGTCTCCCTAATTATTTCTTTACAATTCTATTCTTGGAAAACAGGATCCCGGAGCAGGCGCGGTGTGCCGAGCGTGGCTGGAGCCGGCGGAAGGAAAGGGGCCGTGCCTCGGCGCGCAGGTATTTCTGCTTCCACATGCCTGCCTGCCTGCCTGCCTGCGTGCTACAGGCCGGCCGCCGGCGGGGGAGGCTGCGCAGAGCGCCGAGCGAGGAAGGATACCGCCGCTTAATGCTGTTACCATGTGCTGTATATAGCTGGAGGTCAGGAAAGAATTTGCCCTGTAAGGAGGATTATGGTACTTAGCTGATTACAGCCTGACCAGTATTGCCTACAAAGCGCAGGCGGCACCCTTTGACTTTAGAAACACATTCTCGTGCGACCGTCTGGAGTTTTTGCCACCTAATATTAGGATGCTTTATTACATCTTTGGAAATGTAGTAACTGAAGAGTGAGTGGATCCCAGCCCATGCTGTGGTTCCCTCAGGAGACTGTGGGGAGAGCAGCTGTGCCCCGGAGCGCGCCACGAATGTGGTACTCCGTGCTGTGATGCTGCGTGTGAAAGGGCCGCCTCTTCCGCCATTCAGCTGTAATCACTTCTAGGTACACTTGATCCCAGTAGGAGGGAGAGACGTTTTATGTAGAGCCTGGCTATAGAGCGACACCGAAAGAGCAAAGCCCTCGTGCTGGGCAGAAGCATCCGTCAAATGCAATACAGCACGTCCTAGTAGGAAGCCCAGATCATGGAGGGCACGCTTGCAAAAGCGCTGCTGTGATGCACGGTGACCTAGAAGTCATAGCACAGGCCGCCCCCGAAGGGGGCCTCACAGGCCGGCGCCATAACGGTCGCCAGGGGCCCGGAAAAAACAGTTTGGGCTGCTTGAGTGCGCCCAACAACAGAGGGGGAGGGTACCCCTCCGCGGGAAAGAGCCTGCGCCAAAGGTGGTGCAAAAATACCTGGCCAATAGCTGACCGGCTGATGTTTTGAACCCCCCAAATGGAGGGACGCCACTGCATGCCAGGAGGGGACAATGTGGGGCTATAAGCGCACCGCCATCCCAGCACAGGTCTCTTTTGGAAGCTGGGGCGGCAACTTTCATACGTTGACATCCTTTCTGTCATCAACTAAATGTGTTCATTTGTGATACTTAATGCCACAAAGTCTATGTATTGCCAACCCCCTAGTTCCAAAAATGAGTTCCACATGCACAAAAATGACAAAATTCAAGAGGATGTGGAAACTGAGTAATGTCGCTTTTAACATCTTTACTACAATTCCCGCACCGTTTTGAATGATCAAACTAAATAGCAAATAATTTCAACCAGGTTTCACAATTCCAAGCCCAACAACTGAGAGAGGGCATCTGAGTTTTAGAGAAGTTGAAGTTTAACATTTTTTAAAGATGTGTAGTCCAGAGAACACTCCACTTTATGGCAGGAGAATGTTATGTTTGCGTTCTCCACACTGTCGAAAACATCTCACAAGACTTTATCTCCAACTGATGGTTGCCTGTTTTGAGTCGCAGGTTCAACTTTTAAAATTACAAATTAAGACTTTCAGAGCTTTGATTACAATTGCATCCCCTTCCTCAGATATAGGAATGAAGTCTCTCTACTTAATATCTGAAATGCTAACTCAAAATATCAAAGGAGACTTGTGCCTCTCTGCACCATTTCATATGAGTGCAGCTATCAATATAGTAACTCTCATGACCCCGCCCTGCATCAACTGAAGACAACCTAGAGCCACAGTTTGCTTTCTTCCTGGTCTACTATTGTTGATAACCAGAACCCTACCTTTATGTATATCCTAACAAAACACATCTAGTCCCCTAGGCTACTTTCTCCAGAGGCATTAAAACGCGTAAATCTGACCACTATTTATAATGAGAATACCTCAACAACTTAACTCTTCCTTTACATCACAAATATATGTGATCAATACTGTCCTAAAGATCTTCCCATCCTGGAGAGGTGGATGAATGACCTCAGATTCCATGGCTTCATAGCAATAATGCAGTTCTTTAACCCCAACACGGGATCAAGCATCAAGGGAAAGGCCAAACAATCATTCTCAAGTCTGTATTGACACTCAATGGCCAGAATACACAAGTGATCAGTGTCTCCCACCTTAGCCTCTTTGTTGATGTTTGATTTCAAGTTCTTCATCTCCAAACATAGATCGTGCCTTGATTATGTAAACTATCTATATCAACCTGCTAAAACTTCAAATATCCCTACTTCAGATGTAAAATGCTGCACCCAGCCTGGCAGCTTGGAAAATGTTCAGAGAATGAACAATGCCACATGAGAAAACACCAGAGGCTCAATATGAATGTCCGAATGATATTTAAAAACTATCTTCATGAAAAGGCCACCAAACAAACACCCCAACAACCAAATCAGGCCCAACATCCCCAAATACCTCCTCTGTGCAGAAAACCCAGATCTACTCCGCATCTCAGTCAAATGTGAATAGACATGTTTACATATTTTAGGTGAATTCAATTTGTGCAGTTTGAGCTCACCCTTGCTATTTTTGTCTTTCACCGGCGTCAGGAAAACAACCAAAGCCACTCTCTCACCCTGGCAGCTCATAAATGTACACCAAATTAGTGAAAATTCAATTCGGGCACCTTTAATATTTATTCATTCATAATTTTGAATACTGAATGCATGGCCTACATTTACATTTCAGATCTCTCAGTTTTGTAACATCGCCTGTAATTCAGCTCTGTGCATTTTTATTTGTTAATAGACTACCCTTTAACTTAAATACACGACCAAATGTCTATAGAAACTACCAAATGGCATGCCTCACTCTTTATACTCTGGATGATGGGTCAAAAAAGAAGGATGTTTTTTCATCCAAAACGTTTAGAATATCCCAGTAGAAGGAAAGGGCATCTCCATACTTTCAGGCTGGAAACCTCAGTCTTTGTATTTCTTTGAACACAAATACATACTCTAACATACTTTGGGAGTATGTGTACGATCTTAAATACTTGTCCAGAGCTCCCTCCCTCACAGCAAGCCACATCTTTCCAAATTAACCTGCCCTGCCTTGTCCATCCTTTCCCCAGGGTTAGGGCGTATGCGCTAGAAAATCTTCACAGATAATCTCCAAACTGTAAAAGGAATCCTGTTGAGCAGTAACATAACGTAGAGTTGTGTTGATACAGTCAATCAGAAGTGAAAAGTTACGCAGTGCCACAAAGCAGGGTGGGCAAGAGAAAGATATTCTGATGCAGTCATTGTTACACCTTTCCTGCTGCTAAAGAGATCAGGTCCTAAGCTAACAAAGTCAGCTGTCCTGCTCTTCAGGAGTGGTATTATTCAAATCAACAATACTACAAGACTGAGCTTTCTGAAAGCAGCCAAATGCTTAATTGTGACTATATGTTAAATGTTAAATGTCGTATACTTGTAAAGCGCACAGCTGCCCCAGCAAAGGGGCGTCCCGGCGCTGTATACCGCTGGGGAACCCATCCTGGCGTTCCCTGTGGGATGGTCCCTACTGGGAATCCCCAAGGTGGAGCCAGGAATCCCCGGCGTTGATGGGGCCGTTGTGGAGATTAGGCAAGCTAATGCCCAGAGTTGCCGAGTGAGACCCCAGGTTAGAATAGGCACCGAGGCGAGAATTGTCGAGTCCGCTGACCTTGGTCCATGACCCTGCCGCGTAGGGAATTGAACCCTGGTCCCGGGCTGTCTTCTGCTCTCGGGTCTGCCGCCTCTAACCAGTGAGCCACACCACTCCACTTATACAGACTACCAGAAACAAAAATGTGGTCATACGAGTTGAAAATGGTAACATTACAATATCTGATGTCTAGTTTTGAGCACCACACTTTACCATGCTGGATTTCCAAATGTGTCTGCTTCTCAGAACATAATATCCCTTGTTCCCTGCTTTGTCATATAGTCTTATGAATAAGCGTAAAATATTGTACTCTCAATTAGTTACGAGTTTCAAAGTTTCTCTAATATGATCTCATCAGCCGCTGCCATTGGCCCTATATTAAAAGGAATGCCTTTGAGTTGGCTGCACTTCAGAATGTCTCCATTTTGAAGCAGTGTTTGATCATTTTACATTTGTCGAAATGAACTGAAACAGGAAAGGGACTTAAACCATCTGCAGCCTAAAGTTCTCAACACAATATGTTCCATCCTAGGCAATGGGGGCGCCAAATGATCGGTAATTACAATGCCCCCACACCCATCGCCGGGCTTCATGAAGATATGCAGTACTCAATATTACCGAAATATACACTCGGTTGTACCACACAAACCGGTAATGTATATCCCCAGTGACAGCAGGGACTAGCCACATGGAACATTTTACATCCATATCTTTTGACTCAAATAGGATTCATAATTAAACTAGGAAACAAAGGTTAATAGTAACAAGAAACATTTCTCTTTTGACGCTTGACAGAAAGGCAAATTAGACATGGATGTCAGAGTTTGGAAGATTAGATCATCATTCATCATTCTGTTAACAGCAAACAGAATTATATTCAATGCAATTTAGCTGAGCTTGGCCTGCCATGCTCCAAATGTGTCAACTAAGCATTTCCCCTGTAAATATAATTTTGCTATTCTACAATATTGCAAAGAGTTGAGGTTTTACTGGCATGGAAAATTATTTCTGAAGCAAAAAACACCTTTAATGCATACAAATAGCTGGTCGTTCCTCTGCCTTGATTTATCAAGCCAGCTCTCTATATATCCTTAGGATGAAAGATGAGGACTGCGTTTAGAAGCACCCAATGCTTTTGTGTAGTTTGGTAAGAGGCACTCACCGTTCTCAGGTGTACCTCTAATTCATCATGTTAATGGAGACAAGCTTTAAGAAGTTATACAGCAGTGGCAGATCCTCCACCAAGGTGGAGGAGCGTCGCCTCACTGCTTTTTAGCAGTGAAATAAAAGGAAAATAAAATGATAATAACTTGCCTTATTATAATTTTTCTTTCTCCTACATCCGGCAGCTTTGCGTAAGGGGGCAGGGGAGGACAGGTAGCAGCCTCCTAAGTGCGCAATACTGTTTGGTCGGCCTTCTTGGGCTGGCAAAACAGTCTTGCTCACTTCGCATGTTCTGTATGCAGGCTGCATTAAGCCTGCATGGAGAACTGGCCCAGGCTCCCAGTCAGCGTCTGAGCCACAACGCTGCTGAGGCAGCATTGTGATTGGCTGACTGGGAGCCTGGGTGTGCTTCCTGTTCAGGACAGCGGGGGAGGATCACGAAGGAGAGACGTGGTGAGGAAGCGGCAAGAAGGTACGTATTTTATTTTAATTTAATTTTTTAATACCCGCTTCCCCCACGTCCTCCCCCCTACCTGTCCGCGCACCTCCAATCTGTGCTGGCCGCTGCTGTGACACAGTCTTACAGAAACCACTCTTTACAAACAGACCATACCTACCACAGCAATCCCACATTACTGCCTACGTTCTATTGTGTGGTATCACTTGACTTTAAATATCTCCCATTCACTTTCTTAACCCCTTCGCTGCGGGGTTATTCCCCTGCTGTGCGGGGGGGAGGGGGGCGCGCACAGTGCCCCCATGCACATGACGAGCTCAGCTCGTCATGAGCTACGGTGCTCATGACGAGCTGAGCTCGTCACAGGTGCATTGGCTCCCGTGGAACGCTCAGCACGAGCTGAGCTCATGACGAGCTGAGCTCGTCATGAGCTCCAGAGCGCCGTGGCTCATGACGAGCTCAGCTCGTCATGAGCGTCGAAGAGGTTAACACGTTTGGCAAACACTTTCCATTAATTATAAATGATGCCTCTATTCATCTACTCATAAGTAAATATTATAAAGGATCTCAGCAAAGCTGATGTCTAAGGACAACATATGCAGGTTCTCCAATCCATACTTCACTTAAAAGACAGGTAACATCACCCAGACTGATCAATCCCTATTTGCTGCACGTCTTGTCTATGGCAAATACAACGCATAATGAAAGGTATCCTGTGGAAGGGAAGGGCATGACTGAATGTGGACGAATGGGAGCTATAAATCTATTAGTTAGCTCTGGGGTTCCCTTTATTAAGGACTAAAGCCTTTACCCACCGACTTGGTGACGTGCTCAATAACTGAGCTTCAACCCTCAGTAGCAGGACAGCCATGCGAATGTGATATAAGGGAGCACTATGGAATGGGTTTCGTGTGGGTGCTATAAGAAAGTAAACATTGAAGTGGAATGGTCCTTTTCTAGACAAGTACAGAGACAGACAATCACTATTAACATACTTCTTAGATGGACTAGGTATCCTTTATCACTGTCCCCTAATGGGTATATTTTAAAAACAGGTGAATAATTCACCCTAGTAAAGAAGCCGACATCTTTCAGTCATATAAGGTGCACTGCTGAAAAGGTGCAAATGGGCTTTCTTTGCGAACAACAAAAACGTTTTTTGAGCTCTGTATCAATAATGTCCCAAAAGGTTAAAATACAGAAAAGCAGGTACTTGACGAATTGGGTGACCTTCAGACCAGAACTTAATTTTAGCCGGTGGTTTGCAGTGCTCAGCACCAGCACTGAATTGTTAAAACAGGTTCTTTTTACAGTCTGTGCCATGGCAGCACTGATTGTCTAATTTAGAGAGGAGCAAAACAACAGGTGCGTATTAATTCAAGATACATTAAAATTACTATTACCAGTACTCATGCCATTCTTATAGCAATGAGGGCCTGGAATAGCCTGAATAGTCACACATTTAAGAGGGTGATAGTTAATAGTTGTGTTAGTACTGTCATGAGAAGCGCGGGCCGGCACAATCGCTGGTGCTAGCTGCAGTAGCCTCCTGGTGAGGGCCCAGCACTTTTTGTTTTTACAGATTAAGCACTGCTTCAGACGTTATTGTTGTCCAAAACTGCGCTCACACAGTGTGAAGAAGCTGTATAATAAATAACATCCATTCATCCACAATTATCAAAAAAGTAGAATATTGTCCTTATGTCATTGTGGCTTAACTTGGCCCATTCATGTGAATAGTCCAATAAGACACCAATGGGTGGGTATCAATCCCAAATACTTGCACCATGTCATGAAAATAATATCATGAACAGAACACATGGCCATAGAGACCTTACAGCAATCGGTCCTCTCTATAATGCTGCTAGTGAGATATCGGTGAAAGGGCCCACTGAAATGACATTTGAGGAAAATGTCGGTATAGCATATGTGTTTGAGAATTAGTACTCCTCATGAAAATACTCCTCCGCGACTAGGGATAGACTCGTAGTTTAAGCAAAACTATCATTATGGACTGGTGAGAAGCTGTAATTAAATAGGGATGGTAAAAAACACTTGGGGAGTCTTGGAAATTAGCTAGGGTGTGAGCCATACAACGCCCAGTATTCTAAATCGATTGAAATGGTGTGTCCTAATTGCAAGCCACACAGTCCCAGCTATGATACGCTCTAGAAGTATTAGGATCTAGCTGTTGTTATAAAACAAACTTAATTCTGATCAGGATGACAGATTTATGCCTCCAAGGGAAACTCAATCTGTAGTAGTGTGCGTGGTGGCTGCCAATATAAATGAAGGTGGATCAATCACTATAAGGTATACCGTGGAAATGGATAGAGCTTGTCTTCACGCACTGCCGGTGGATAGGTAAAGCATACTTGGAAATGTAGTTTACCCTGTCAGCTAACTCGGTCTTGTTTCCACTAGTGCATAAACCATCAGACTACACAATTTAATTTCAATGGCTTTAAAATAGGTGCATAACAACATAAGTCTATTATACATATAGCCATAGGAAGGTCTGCGGCAATTAATGTTAAACACCAGATGAAAAACTGCTGCTGCCTATATCCCATATTCACATTAATAAAGAATGTAAGTCAATAAATTGAGAATCTTGAAAGAGTCCAGTGTTCATGACTGTCCCTCACCTGTCTGTATCCTGACATCCCAATGTGTGTCGTCATCTATTTAGTGGGTTTTATTTCCGCAACCTACGTTAGCAAACCCACAGGTCAACTCATTTGTGGAACAACCATTCCAGTTATTTTGATTTCAGGCCAAAGGACGTCCACAGAATCGCGAGTCATACTAATATATCTCAGACCGCATGGATACTTTATCTTATATGTCCCCGTGCTGTTGCAATTGCTAAAGTTCCTTGGTTTCAAGGGAGTTTTGAAACCTACATCCAGTTCATTTTGATGTTTGGTCAAATTACATGAATTGCAATTCCCACATGAATGGTGTCCTGTAATTTTTGGTAGCAGACCCATTTAATCTGATTTCGAATCTAATATGGCCTAGTATTTACTAGGCAATCCCAGAGGGTTCTGTTGTTTTTATGAGTGAACAAATGTTTGTCTAACTTCACGTCTCAATAGCTTTTGATGGTCAGTTTAATTTTATTAGACAAACCACTGAAAGTGGTTACACAAACTAAGCTTTCAGAGGTTTGTTTATCTTAGGTCTCTGTCTTTCTTGGCGTGTTTGAAAGCATTGTCAATAATGCATCTTGGATAACTTCTGATCTCCAATTGTCTTGATAGGTTGTTGGCATGAGCATTGTAGGTAGCCAGATACAAGCAATACTGTCCTAGGCTCAGAAGCTGACCTACTAGAAGATTTTCTCGCACTGTGAATCTGGTATACTGTGAGATAATTTGTTATCTGTAGATTTTCTATGATTTTCTTTTTTTAAGCATCAGGGATTATTTGATCCAAAATGCCAGATGTTTCTTCACATTTGTGTGTGTAAATTTGAGGTGGGCGTCACACTCACTAAGCCATACAATGTAATTTAGCGCCTCAGTTTGCTGCCTCCCATATTACAAACATTTCATCTATATAATGCTTCTGTGTTGTGACCGATGAATGGTAAGGATTTGTGTCAGATTATATAGAAGTGCTGTTGACCTAGTGCATATAGAGATTTGCAATACTTAGGGCAAACATACTCCCTAGATGTTCCAGTCTCTTGAAGATGGAGTTGATCTTCATATCTAAAACAATTGTCTTCCATTGCCATTGTTGTACAGCTCATGATGAACTCAGTAGGGGTCATGGGATCGAGGCCTGTTTCCTCAAGTAGGCGTTGTACTGCAGACAGTTTCCTTCTGGGGAATGCTCATGTAAAGAGCCTCCATGTCTAATGCAATCAGCAGGTTCTTGTCAGTATTAAACTTGTCCCCTTTCAAATTATTTAGGCACCACATCCATACTAGGAAAAAATGCAAGCAAAGCCAATAGGTCTCATAGACAAGACCTATTGGCTCCGATACTTCTTCTTTGCAATGTTACTTGAAAAGAGCTTCATGCTCCCTCTGGCTTGATTTTGTTTATGGATGAAAATCCCCAATATGTAAATTTGCAGAAAAACAAACTGAATGACACAGCTTTGGGGCATAAGCATGAATGTCAAAGATAGTATATGTAAATACAAATCATTTTACTACCAAACAGTCACGGCCGGCATTAATTGTGGATGAGTGGGGGGGGAGAGGGGATGCGGGGGGGGAATGCGGGTGGGAAATGCAGGGGGGCAATGCGGGGGGGGCAATGCGGCGGGGGCAATGCGGCGGGATGGGGTAGCGCGAGGAGGGGGGGTTATTACATTACAAAAACTTACCAGTCCGCCGGCCGGCCAGGTCCCGCATTTTTCTGTTCTCCTGCCTCCGGCAGGAACAGGAGGCAGGCAGCCTCCCTCCCCTAAGCCAATCACAATGCTGCAATGGCAGCATTGTGATTGATCAGGACGCCGACCTGCCAGGCTCCTATGGGGAGGCCATTTTCTCCATGTAGGCTGCATGCAGGCGAGTCTCCAGTGCGAAAATGTCCAAGTACACTGACCTGTCTGCTTTAGCAGGTGGAGATTCACACAAAAATCTGTGAATCCAGATTTCTTTTGAGATGCAGGGAGCTCGTGTTTTACACTAATAGATATACTACAAATGTGGATTGGGTCTTTTATTTTTGTGACCACCAATGGGTGATCATTTTAAACAACTACTGACAGACTAAGGTGTATAGGGTTTTAATTTTTCTGATTAGTTAACATGCCTCATATATGTACGTTATTGCTGCGTGTAAGAACCGTGAGAGTACTGCAATACGGTAGAATAGCCCTGGACTTTAAATTCACATAAACAAAATGAGGCTTTCCAAAAAGCCCCTCATACAACACTTGTAAGTAAGGGGAGGATTTTGTACTTGGAGAATGAAGGCCTTGTTGAACTGAGAACCAATTAGAGTCGTGATTCCTATAATGCCCTAGGAGTATAACAGGTGTTTGTGCCCACTTTTGGACCCACACACACTCCTGTATTACAGAAGTGTTCACATATGCTAGTACTGTCCTTGCCATAATAATAATAGTAATAATAATAGCAGCACTTCTAGAGCGCAACAGCTACCTCAGCAGAGGTGTCCCGGGCGCTATAGCGGAAATTAAGAATGAATTACAAATAAATTAAAGGTATTAGAAAAAAAATGGACCTGGACTGCGGCGTCCCCGGGCTGCCCTCTTCCTCTTCCTCGCCGTCTCTGAGGGATCTGCGCATGCACGCGTTAAATGCACAAGCGCAGATCACCCAGAGACGGCGAGGAAGAGGTGGAGGGCAGCCTGGGGACACCGCAGTCCAGGTAAGTCTTTTTTTCTTTTACTTTTAATGTATTTGTAATTAATTCTTAATAGGGGGGGTGGAGGCGGGTGGCGGAGCGGAGTGGAGTTCCACTGAGTTTATTCCCAACTCTGTGTACCTCTGCGTAGTCCCGCTTGGCCAGCTCCGCCCAGGGTTATTGTAAAACCAATGCTTCATCTTTGAGTGTAATGTGGGCTGCTTTAGGCTTGTGCTGTGAATACCATATGTATTTCTGTGCAAAGTATCCCCAATGAGGGTGCAGTACAGACCAGGACACAGCACCCCTTCATGTCATGTAATGCAACAACAGCTGCTTTTTAAGAACTCAAGCGATTCTACTGCATTTTATAAAAGTTGATCCCTCCTGCAACGTGTTGTAGGCAGCTTCAATTATTCTTTGCTGGTCAATGCTATCACGTTAGCGACACCATCAACATCAGTCACTGTGTTGGCACACCATTTATGAGAATCAGCAAAACCCGAACATCAGTGTCACGTCTGTTTCAGACCGTCTCGATACAATCTCGAGCAGATTCCCTGCATGATACACTTGATAACAAGCGTTTTACAGCATTATCCCTCTTGGCTGTAGAAGCCAAATGTGCTTGTGGCTCTGGCAGTGAAGGCTAAGTCAGCGACTTCCTTTTTAAAATCAAGTTCCTTATGCCTTATTTAACAAACAGCATTATCTGCTGCTCTACAAAAATTAAATGTGGCCACACAGGTAACTGCTCAAAACAACAATAATCAAGTCTTGTCGTCTACAAGGAAAAAGCTAGGAAACATTGCTCCCACCCCTCTGAAATCCTACCGTAAGAACAAAGATTTTATCAACGGGAATCTAGCTGTCCAAGGCTTGGCACTGGACTAAAACGGTCGTGATTTCGCCTTTGATGGTACACAGCAACCTCCACATGTTGGGCAGTTTCTAGCTCAATGCCGTTTTTGAATTGTCAGTCATATACCACCCAACTGAGTACAAAACCCTCTTGTCAACCCAGAAGATTTATGATGCTACCCTTTAGTTGAGCGCTTCATTTTTTGGGGGACAGACTAAACAGATGGCAATCGGATCATACATTTCGTTTAAGTTATGTGTGGACGTACCTAGATCCCCACTTTAACATTAGATCTCGCTCAGATTATTAGTGTCACCTAAATGTTGATTGGGGCAAAGTTAGCTTTCTGACCAGTAGCGGGAGAAGTTCATTAACTCTGTTGTGTGTTGTGTGAGTGTTGACTCAACATGCAGATACATTTTTTTGGTTGCAGTTTTATATAGTGCGAACTTGATACAAAGTTATTGGAGCACTTTACATGAGCACCAGTTACGTTACACAAGGATACATTCATTTCTTTGGTAGGCATGGGGAGATTAAGTGATTTGCCCCGAATCACAGTATGTTGAGCAAACACCGAGACTCGAACCTGGTTCCCCAGTTCCAGAGTAGGCAGCTCTGACCGTTAGGCTTTTAGTACTTCAGAAGACTGATGTGGTTGTGCCCCCTTTTGTCTATCATAACTCATTATGGCACCTTTCTGCATGGTTCCACATTGGTTGTCCTGTCCACCACCAAGTTGTATGGCTGGGGATCATGGAGAATTTGGCGGTTAAGGTGGCATGGTTCCTGTACAAACAGAGCAGATTCAGTATACTTTTACTATGACTTACTGTAATCACTTTCCTATTCCATGTTAGAGTTCCACTATAGTCAGCTCAGATGTACTTTCCTTTTCAGCAGACTTGGGAAAGAAATAGCACCTAAACAGCAGGCTTCCACATGAACGTAGTGCCTGGCAACTTCTCGAGTTGGGTGTTCCCTTAGTGAGTTTATCTACTCGGCTCCTCCACAGTTGCACCTTTCTTATTTACCTTGCAGTTCCTTCTCTTATGTATTTAAGTTCCTCCTTATTGTCCTTTTTCTTTGTCTTGTTTTTAGGTTGTGCCTGGGCAGCGCATGCGCTGCTCTGCGAGGCACGCTGCATTCAAGTATGGACTTGAACCTCCGCCCACTCTCCTCCCATTTTTTCATTGGCTTGTGTGCATTGTGATCGCCGAGACCCGGTCAGAGGGATCGTGTAGGTTTACACACGGGTGCCTGGCGTCGCGGGCGGTGTGCCAAATACGCCATCACCCCCCTCCCGAGGTCTATGTGGTGATTCTCTCTCACCTCCCAGGTGCATTTTAATTTTTGGAGTCTCTTCAATTCAGAGACACGAAGGGGCTTTGACCACCATTAAACATTTTTTAATTGTGTGGCCCCCCTTTTCCATTTGCACTTTTTCAGATGACTTTTTACTTTGACGTCCCTTGGTAGGGTGGGCCTTGGCGTGTCCATACCGCCGGGGTTTAATTTACCATAGGTCCTGACGAATGCCAGGTTAATTATACCGACATTGGCAGAAACATGTTGACCATCACTTAAGAGTATTGGAAACAGACCATTCAACTTAGTTGGCCTGGTTCTCCAACACATTTTTAATATGTCTTTTTGATCAGCCATTAAATCAATTTTTGATACAATAAAGGCATTTTTAAACTCACCACTTTACACTTTCCTTATTCACGGAGTTTATCATTTAGCTCCCACATCTTCACATTACCCGCTCCGCAGTAAATCTGGCGTTGAAGCACACTGGGGTGACATTCGGTCACTCTCAGTGGGGCCCAATGATGAAGCATGTCACCGACCAGGTCGGTGAGTGAGGGCTTTCTAGACACACCAAATAGGTGTTGTTCTTCTATGTGCTCGAATACCTTTGTGTTTTCAAAATAGAACACTCTTTCATTGTTGTTCATATTGTCAAGTGGGGAATAAGAGTGTTGCTCCCTCCCTACCTCTCTCTTTGTTGATATATATTGTGTCATTGTCCTTCATAAATGCTGGCTTCTGAAACGTTAATAGGCTTGTTAGCCCCTCCCTAATACCCCATTGTCTTCATTTGTAACCTCCCATGAGGACTGGCCCTTTTACTTCTGTTGTTACATGGTATGTCGTATTTAGTCTGTAAGCACTATTTTCTTTAATGAGTTTCTCTAATTGCAGGCAGGACATGCTTTCCTGCAACACTCAGCGCGTCATGCGCACTTTCACTTTCCAAGCAGCCCGGGACAATGGCGGCTGCTTGTTTGATGGGGAAATAGGTCTTGAATTTACAAGAGTTTGTGGTATTGGCATTGTAAATGACAATGCCTTTTATTTATGTGTTAATTATCACAAAAAAAAAGGCATTGTCATTTACAATGCCAATAGCTTAAACTCGTGCAAATGTGAGACCTATTACAATGCTAATGCTTGTTTACCTTTCCATTTATAAAGGTTTCTCATAATACTTACCTTCACAATCAGTCTTCTGATTCCCATCCTATGACTGAGCAGTCCCCAAGGCTCTGAGAGCGTTAGTGTTAAAAGTAATAAATACAATTCTAACTTGTTATTAGCAATAGATCATTGCGCTAATACGGTGTTACCTACCATATCAGAAGCTGAAGTGCTCCCTGACAACTGGCCTCAGAGTTTATCGCTCTTCCTTCCCTGCCCCTATCGATATATTATAATATGTTATGTCATGTGTATTTGCAGAGTGCACAACTCACCCGTGAGGGTATACTGGCGCTGTAAGTAGGAACTGTTTTGGGCAGGATTGGGCAGTGTCTAAGTAAAGAGCTAGGTATTTAGTTTCTTGCAAAATTCATGAACTGAGGAGGTGGCAAGCAGGCGTAATCTGGCTATTATTGGTAATTACACACCAAAGAGTAACATGGAATTACCGAAATTACTGATTACTCATCCGTAATTAAAATTACTCCCAGGCCCACTTTTGATGCGGTGGTGAGAGCAGAACATTTGATTGCCCTGATTTGTTGGTAGTATCTGATTTGTAGGTGCTCTTGTCAGTGTCTTCCTGTCTGCCTTCATCTGAGTTCAAGCTGCTTGCAGTGGCGTTTGGTGAGTATGAACTCTTCAGTATAAGCTTGCTTGAGGTCAGGTTCTGGTGGACTTAGTGGTTTTAAGTGGAGCTAGGGTGTCTGCGCAGGAAATGATTCAGGCATTTAAGTAGGAGATGGATCTACAGAGTTCATTGAGGTGTTTCAGTCAGTGGAACAGGAGATCCAAGGACCAAAATTCTTCTGAGATCTTGGTTCAATCTTGTTGTGAAGGTTTGGCAGGGGGATATCTGTGGTGATGTGGGATGGAAATTTTGAAGTGGATGAGGGCATGGTTGTACCGGGTGATCAGTGTGGGCCTGTCTAATGTGATTTCATTGAGGCTGGTGAAAGGTGGGTCAACTCGATGTCCAGTGGTGTGAGTGGTGCCATCCAGTTGCTAGGTGAGTCCAAGGCTTGTCAGGGTCCTCCCGTAAGTTGGTCATGTTTGAGTAAGTGAGATAATTCAGGTGGTATTTGAGCTCTCCGAGGAGGTAGAAGGCACTGGAGTTGAGTATCTGGGGGTGATGCAGTCCTCAAGTGTGCTGCTGAAGGTGGCAGTTTCCCCAGGGTCAGGCTCATCAGTCTTTTCCAATCACACGGAGAACTTTGGGTCATAGGCTACAGGAAGACAAGTATTCAGTCTTCGCCTTGTCTCCTCGCTGTCGGAACATCTATTCTGCATCTGGATTCTGAACTCTTAAGTCCATCCTGTTATATGAATAGATATTTATAAAATGTTCCTATGCAGAGCCGATTATAATTCAGAAGAAGCAAAAACACTGCTTTTGGTAGGTTACGTCCTCTGATTTAAGAATACAACATTCTTACTCTGAAATCCGCACTAGCAACCCTTAATGCCTTTGATAGCTTATGGTTTCCCTAACGATTTGTTTGGAAACAGAGTAGACTTTCTAAATTTTCTGAGTTCCTAACGATTACATTGGTTGTGTATGCAGGGGGTTTAGCAAGCACCACAGATCTGACATATCTTTGCAAGCAGAGGAGCTCTAGAAAGCTTCTTCTGTTGAATGCTTCTACTAGCTTTATAAAGTAACTCTAAATTTACTAATACCTATTTATACTTTCTTTTTATGCTAGCCTCCATATTGTTCTGCACTATAATGCATTTTCATTTATTATACTAATGTCTCTGAGAGCGAGTCTAATAAATAAACAATGATAATTATGAGAAGATGCAAAGTCATTTGCTTTAGGGTTTGGAAACCGCTTGGGATGCTATTCCCTAAAAAGTGAATGCTCATCTTCACAGTTCCATTTTATCATACAGTAGACAGATGGCACTCCTATCAACCTTGAAAATGATATGCTTAAGGAAATAAAAATCTTTATCAAATGCTAACAGTTTAACTTAATGGGATGAACATTTAACTAAATGCAGGTGCTAAAGTCCCAACGGAATTAAAAAATGGGAAACAGCTTAAATTTTTTTGGCAAAAAATAGTTGCAAAAATATTGAATGATAGAAAAAACTAAGTAGAGCAACGTGGCGCTGTTTCTTACTGATACACACCACTTGAAACATTCCTTCTTAAACCCTTATCCAGTTTAAAATTATTTTTTAGCCAGATGTAGCTTGCAAACCAACAAGCAAAGATTAACTATATTCTCTGTATTTACATTAAATTTAATGCTTTCATAACGCAGTAGGAACTGAACCTTGTAAAAAAATGCAACAAAGTCATCCGAGCCACCAATACATTGATGGACCTTAGGCAATCACAAACTAGGCAAGGTGCTGATGATCGTATCAACTGAGTTTGGTAAAAAGGCAGACAGATAACCTCTTTTCACCTATCAATGAAGGTCAATTAGATGAAATGATGATTATTACTGCAGTTCTTGGTTTCTTCATAACTGTGGAAACTCTGTTTGCTCTTGGTACAGGTACAATTTGCCACCTCAGCCAAACCCTCTAATGTTTTATGGAACTTTCAGCATGAATGATCAATTAGGCAGTATGATTACATCATAAGACCCAATTTTTGGTGTAGTCCACCATTGCTTCCCACTCTATTTTTCTTGCTTAAGTATTCTGTGCACTGTACCACTACCACAGTAGTAAAGTGCCAGCATTTCCACCCAAAATGCGAGCATTAAACCAGGCCTACGTTTAATACATCCATGTGTGAGATTTTCTATCAGAAAGGCTGGGGCCACTTTGTCCAGTTCTGTAGGGAGGTGTTCAGCATTCAATTGCTTCCGAAATAGGTTGCGCTATACATACCGTACTATACCGTTATTATTGGACCTGGCCCTTTTTGCAGGGTGATGCCCAAACGTTTTACCTTCTTCTTCCTATTCTTCTGACCTGGTTTTGTTGGATTTAGTACTCTGGGCTCTTTACCACTGCTAACCAGTATTAAAAAGCATATGCGCTCTCTCTAAATTGTATTGGTGATTGATTTATCCATGATTGGCATATTTGATTTACTACTAAGTCCGTAGTAATGTGCGCCAAGTGTGTCCAGGCCAGGGCTTGTAAATCAAATGCTACTAGTGGGACTGATTGAGAAAGGGGTTTGGCCTGAAACGGGTCAAGAAGGGCCCCTATAACTTTTTATCAAAACAAGCTCCTGACTGATGACTTATTGAGGCTGTTTATTAAACAGACTTAGCCCATTTATTCATTTAATGGATCTGAAGTATTTTATTTACTTCTATGTTTTTTTTAAACACGATTGAACATTATTAAAGCATGTCCTTAAATAACATAAACATATAAATACAGTGCTCAACATGGAATTAAACAAACAATGGCAACAAAAACAAATTAACATTTGAACATCAACCAGTCATTTTTAGACATGACAGCCTTATATGTAAGTTGTTTCAAAACTATTGGTACTGGACAGATTAACACGGATGGGAATCATTTAATGTAAGTAGAGCGATTTTTTTTGCCAATATTCATTTGTAAATTCATAAAATGACAACTCTAAAACCCGGTATCCACCTTTACATTGTAGAATAATATAACCAGATCTGCAGATTACCGGTACACTGGCAAACACAAGCCCCATAATGGAAATTTGGTTTCATCCTGAAATGATACAGGTACTCCCTTCTGGCGTTTTTTCCTCCTGGGATAGAAATAGAATAACATTTATCTATAAGGAGCCAGTTGTGAAAAATTGGTTTGCCTTCATAGACTTAAAATCTGCACCCAGTAGGCCACAGCCTAGACAACCACATAAACCAATAGTGTTGAAACAAATTACATACATATATAAAAATGACTGGTTGATGTTCAAATGTTAATTTGTTTTTGTTGACATTTAATTCTACGTTGAGCGCTGTATTTATATGTTTAATATCATAGGTAGTCTCTCTTTTTTAAGGACATGCTTTAATAATGTTCAAACATGTTTAAAAACATTTTGATAGAAACCAGTGGGACTGCAGCACTGATTGTGCCACCCATAGAAGTAGCCCTGCAAACATGTCTCAGACCTGCCACTGCAGTGTCTGTGAGTACAGTTTTGAATGGCCACTTCGACCTGGCAAGTGTACCCACTCACCAGGTCCAAACTGTTCCTTTTAGCACATGTAAGGCACCCATAAGGTAAGCCCAAAGCAGCCTCATGGGCAGGGTGCAGTCTATTTAAAAGGTAGGACATGTACTGGTGTGTTTTACATGTCCTAATAGTGAAATACTGCTAATTTAGATTTCAACAATTGAAAGGTCTATCTCTCTCAAAGGGTAACATGGGATTACCTTGAACACTCTTTTAAATGTAATGTCCTATTGGGAGAAAATAGAGATTTGGAGTTTGGGGTCTCCGAACGTACAATTGAAAAATACATCTTTTGGTGCAGTTGGTTTTTAAATTGCGTGTTTGAAAAAGCCACTCTTAAAAAGTGGGCATTTTCTTGTCTGAACTGGGGTGGTGTGGAGTGCAAAAAAACGATGGATTTAGGCCCAGGTCTCTGTACTGGGGTGAATATATGACATTGTTCAGCATTCTGTCCATCAACTGTTGTTTTGCATTTTATTGCTTAGCCATTCTGTGCCTCTGCCTGATTATAGAATACGCATTTGGGTTGGTCGATAGTTGGACTTTTTGTGCCCTCACTCTAGACAGTCACACAGAGGGAGCTGAGGTGTACCCTGCATTTCCTGATGGCCCAGCACCAGGCTGATGAACCTTCCTGAGCTAGAGTGGTGGGAGGAGTTGTCACTGACAACTGAATAGGGGAAGTCAGGTCAGTGAAAGGCAGGGTCTTGTGCACTACAACGACTTTCCTTTACAAAGGTTGTCTACTTCGAAGGCAGAAGGGGGTATATGTATTGGATCTCTGACACCTAAAATCAGAACACTTTTGGACTGAGGACATTCTGCCAGGAAGAAGAGCTGGTCACTATAGGAGGGACTGCCAATCTGCCTGTTGCTTTGCTGTGCTGGCCTGCTACTTGCTGCTTCTATCCTGGGAGTAAAAGGACTGGACTTTGCTTTCTGTATCCTTCTTCTCCAAGGGCTTGTGCGTGCTTGCTTCCTGTTAAGAAGTCTAAGGGCCATCAAATACTTCACCTGTCAGTGACTGGGCTCTTCTGCTGAGACTCCTGTGGTGACAAATCCAGTGCCTGCACCCTTGGAAGTGTAACTTGGTGCCCTAAAGAAAAAATTCACGCATCAACTCCCAGAACCTGTTTTCTCAACACATCGCTGCTTCCTGCACCGAAGTGTAGTTCCCACTGGAGGATTCGACCACACCTTTTACTGCAGTCTCCAGTTCGCCGTCGCAACGCATCCGAAAAATCTCGCAGCGGGAGTCCTGAACACCATGTCACCGATGTCCTTGGCACCTGCTCCAACGCCGCACCTGCTCGCGGCTGAAAAATCAATGCAGCGCCTGCCTTGCGGCTGAAAAATCCACACAGCGCCTGCATCGCTGCTGCTGCATTATTGCAGCAGGTCTGGATTTTTGACACATCATTCCTCAACACCAACTCTTCATCTACACTGCACCACAGTAAGTAATGAGGCCACGTTTTCCGGAAACTTTCGCATCACCTCCACTTCCAGTAAGGAACCGATGCATCACCTCCTCCGACAGTAAGGCATCCCCTCTCCTGTTTAGTAAGGAACCAATGCATCGCTTCGCTTTTCCAGCGTCTCACCTCCCCTACGCATAGCACGGTCTTTGATTTTTGACGCATCTAAGGTACTTTGTGCTTAAACTAACATATCCATTGATTTCAATAGACAAATCTTGCTTAATCTTTGAAAAGTGATTTTTTGATTTGTGTATGTTGGATGTTTGTCATTTTAGTCTTGTTTTATTCAGATAAATATTGGTATTTTTCTAAATTAGTGTGGATCCTTTTGTAATGTGTTCACTGTGTTACTGTTTGTGTATGTACAAATGGTTTACACATTGGCTTTTAGATAAGCCTGACTGCTCATTACAAGCTACCAAAGTGGTGAGCAGGGGTTATCTTAGCTCTCTGACTCCCTTACCCTGACTAGAGTGAGGGTCCCTACTTGGACACGGTGCAAACCACTGCTAACTAGAGACCCCATTTCTAACAGTTGTGTACTGTTACATTCATAAATGCATTAACTGGATCACCTCCTTCCTCGACGGAAGAACACAAAGAGTCCGCCTACCACCGTACAAGTCAGAGGCCACCAAAGTCATCTGCGGCGTACCCCAAGGATCCTCGCTGAGCCCAACCCTCTTCAACGTCTACATGAGCCCCCTCGCGGCCATCGCACGCCAACACAACCTGAACATCATCTCCTACGCCGACGACACCCAGCTGATCCTCTCCCTGACCAACGACCCCGCCACCGCCAGAGCCAACCTGCACGAAGGGATGAGAGACGTAGCCGAATGGATGACGACCAGCCGCCTGAAACTGAACTCAGACAAGACGGAGGTCCTCATCCTGGGCTCCACGCCCTCCGCCTGGGACGACTCCTGGTGGCCCCCCGCCCTGGGCACCGCACCCAAACCGACGGACCACGCACGCAACCTGGGCTTCATCCTGGACTCCTCCCTCTCCATGACCAGACAAGTCAACGCCGTCTCCTCGTCATGCTTCAACATCCTGCGCATGCTACGTAAGATCTTCCGGTGGATCCCCACCGAGACGAGGAAGACGGTCACCCAAGCCCTCGTCACCAGCCGACTGGACTACGGCAACGCCCTCTACGCCGGAACCACTGCCAAACTCCAGAAGAGACTCCAGCGGATCCAGAACGCCTCGGCGAGACTCATCCTCGACATCCCCCGACGCAGCCACATCTCCGGACACCTGAGAGATCTGCACTGGCTCCCGGTCAACAAGAGAATCACCTTCCGGCTCCTCACCCACGCGCACAAAGCCCTACACGACCAAGGCCCGAGCTACCTCAACAACCGGATCAACTTCTACACTCCCAAGCGCCTCCTCAGATCAACCAACCACGCCCTCGCCGCCGTCCCCCGCATCCGAAGAGCGACAACGGGAGGAAGATCCTTCTCCTACCTGGCCGCCAAGACCTGGAACTCACTTCCGACCAATCTGCGCCTGACCCAAGACCACCTCTCCTTCAGGAAGAAGCTCAAGACCTGGCTGTTCGAGCAGTAGCGGCACCCCCCCCCTCCCAGCGCCTTGAGACCCTACGGGTGAGTAGTGCGCTCTACAAATGACCTGATTGATTGATTGATTGATTGATTGATTGATTAAAGCGTTAAATATGGGGTGTACATCAATAACGTCTTAGCATTAAGTGAAGAGAGTTAACATAAAGGAGTTAAATTGTGTGACTGTAGTAAATGCTTCACCACTAACCAAGCAGGAGCAAATGTACATTTAAATGAACACAAATCAACAAAGTGAAAGAACAAAAACTCACAGAAGGTTATCCATTTAATTGCAGCACATGTGGGCAGTGTAAGAAAAAGTCAATCTTATTGGATGTGGAGAATCTTACAGAAGCCCCATCATTGTGCTTAAAAAAACAGAAAACACATACACAAAGGACTGAAGTAGAAATACTGTTTGAATAAATAGAAGTGAAACTGAACATTTGAGAAATCTTTCACCACATAATAATCCACAATGTAATTCTGTATTCTTCAGAACCTGGGCCAGCAACAGTACACTAAACAATGTTTGGTTCTGTCTGATTTAGTTAAAATATGCACTAAACATTAGATGGAGGCTAAGCAAACTCCTCACATTGGTGATCAATCAGTTGCACACACACTAGTAGTGGTGATTCGCCCTGTTAGGCGAGTCATATGTTGTCTCCAATAGTAAGCAACTCTTCATAAACAATACAAGACAACAAGGCGTTCCACGAATAGTGAAAATAGGCGCAGTGCTCATGCAATGTGAGAATCCGTGCTATATGTACCATTATATATGAATAAATTAAGACCAATAGATAAGCACGGCTCTGAAAGTACAATTCTCGTGAGGTTGTGCAAAGAGCATGAATCGTTTATTTGTCTAGCTATGGTCATTTAGTCCGGCCACATAAATGTAGATTGTCAACATTTCGACCCATGAATATGTGTAATGAAATTATCCCTCTTACTGTGCTTCATCAGGACAAACATGGAAACAGTAAACAACCATTACAACAAATCTTTTACCCCGCATACCATGACAGTGCAAATAACATTACTCTACAATGACATTACAACTCATGGCATTACATTTTATATGCTTTTACCACGCATGCTTTTACAACGAAATTCGTTGTAAATGCATGAATGGTAAAAGCATATGTTTTTTTATATGTAAGTATAAGGTAAGTGTAGGGTTTGGGGTGTAGGGATATATGTTTTGGGTTCAGGGGTAATTTAGGGTTACGTGTATGTTTGGGTTTTGGGGTGCTGGGGTATTTTTAGGGGTCAGGGTGGGATAGGGTTTTGGGGCGTAGGGGGTGTTTTTAGGGTACAGGGTGCATTTAAGGGTTTGGGGTTCAGGGTGTGTTTAGGTTTTGGGGTAATTTTAGGGGTCAAGGTGAGATAGGGTTTTGGGGTGTAGGGGTATTTTTAGGGTTCAGGGTGCATTTTGGTTTTGGGGTGCAGGGGTATTTTTAGGGGTCAGGGTGGGTTAGGGTTTTAGGGTGTAGGGGTCATTTTATGGTTCAGGGTGCGCTTAGGTTTTGGGGCCCAGGGGTAATTTTAGGGGTGTATGGGGTAATATTAGGGTCCAGGGTGGGTTTTGGGGTGCTGGGGGTATTTTGGGGGTTCAGGGTGTATTTAGGTTTTGGGGTGCTGGGTATTTTTAGGGGTCAGGGTGGGTTAGGGTTTTGGGGTGTAGGAGTAATTTCAGGGTTCAGGGTGGATTTAGGTTTTATTTTTTACCACGCGTTCCTTTTCAGACTGGGGGCCTGTGTCGGCAATCTGTCTAGCGTTTTAAAACAGCTCAGATTACTGAACTGCACATGTTGAGCTGGCCATCGCAAGACGGCCAATCCGACACGCGCACTTGAAACTTTAGGCAGTCATCACCGCTGCTGTCAATCAACAGGGATGGCCCCGCCCCACCCTCAAACAGCGGCACTTTTACTATAACATGGAAATGGTAATTTCATGATGAGTTACGTTTGCTGTTGCACTCGCCCTAAGGGAGGAACCGCCCATGCGTGTTACTGGAACAGTTCTTTAAATCCCCATCAAACGTAATTACTCACAAGTAGTATAATGCTATCATTAGTTTGTTAAGTCACTATTTTTATTACCATGATTGTGTGATACAGCTGACTGGGGGCTCCAATACTGCGATATTACTAGCAGAATCTCTTAACCTCGAAGTTGCATTACAGACCTGAGTTAAAAGATGTGCATCTTTGTGAAGCAACTAGAGCTGCAAAGTGAAAATTTACCAGCAGCACCTATATAAGGGGGTTATTGTGCAGCTCTCTTCCAAAGTGGCAGTTTGCTCAGCTGAGCTCAAAATGCAGTTGTTAGTTGTTCTATCAGAACTAAATCTAGCCCCAAAAACTCATGTTAGCAGGTGTTCTGATGTCGCGCTCCAGTTGTGGCTATCAAGTATTTCAGCTGATAGAGACACTGTTGATCGTTTTTGCATACTGGGAAGGTGAGAGAGAGGGGCTAAAGTTCTTGCTGCAACTGGACAAGATTACTAATAAAATGATATCACATGAATTGCAGAGCAGCCCACACGCTTTTTGGCTGAGGGCATTAACATTTAAAGGATTTGTTTGGTTCTGCTCATTTTATGCTCATACTCAAGAGTCCTTTGCAAAACGTGGTTGCAAAGTTCACACAAACTTTTTTTATGCACTCTGATTTTGCAAACTGGCCTATTTACTATAAGATCAGTTCACAAAATCGCCATTCGTAGGAGGTTGCAGAATGGCCTGCCTAATAAATATTAATTAGCTAAGTCACAATGTCACAATAAACCACCCTAAGTGATTTTCGACAAACAAGGAGGAGATGGCCTACAAAAGACAGCAGACCACCATCCCTATGTTTGCATTACCAACTAGGTAACTTTTTTTTTTTAAGCTGCCAGGGTTTTTTGAAGGAACTGGTCCTGCTTAAAAAAACAATGTATACATTCTTAACTAGAAAAAATATCTGTTCCATTGTGTTAATTGGGGAGGGACATCGAAGCTATGTGTATATATTCATGTGTTGCTCTGAACACTTTTCCTCACTCACTCATGGAAGTATGAATGTTATCTAAGCAAGAGGATCAAATACTGGACCATTTTCAGAAACAATGCACAGGAAAAGTGAGAGAATTATATAAACTAATGATTCCTGAAATATTCATTTAGTTCTTCTAGATACACACAGCCAAAATATCTTCAATACATAATTGGAATGGGCTCAAGTCACAAAGCGTTTAAATGTAGAGTCTGAAATGTACACTCAAAGGCTTAAGCCCATGTTTTGTGGAAATGTCTGAACTTCCCTTCCAGGAGTTCATAAAGACCACCTGGGGTGCTACATGTTAGACCTGGCACCTTTGGTTGGTTTTGACCTGGATTTTTGCCTCTTCCTCCTATATTTTTGACTGAGTGCTGGATTTCGTTTTTGCTGGTTTAGGGACTCTGGGCATCTTACCACTGCTGATCAGTGCTAACGTGCAAGTGCTCCCTGTCTAAATTGTGAATATGATTAGATATCCATGATTGCCATGTATGATTTACAGGTAAGTCCCTAGTAAAGTGGACTATGAGTGCCCAGGGTCTCAACATCAAATGCTACTAGAAGACCTGCAGCACTGGTTGTGCCACACACGAATAGCCCTGTACACTTGTCTTAAGCCTGCCATTGCAATGTCTGTGAGTGCAGTTTTACACTGCCATGTTAACCTGTGTAACTTTCGACTGGGAACAGCTAGAGATTTGGAATTTAGGTTTTCTGAACTCAGAATTCAAAAATGCATCTTTTAGTGAAACTGGCTTCTAAATTGTGTGTTTGAAGAGGCCACTTTTATAAAGTGGGCATTGACTTGCTTTACCATTTTCTGTGCCTCTGCCTGCTTGTGAAAACAATGTCTGGTTTAGACTGACAGGGGCTGTTTTTGTATTCACATCAGACACTTACACAAAGGGAGCTGAGGTGGGCCCTGCACATCCTGATGAGTCTTCTTGAGCTAGCCCGGGAGCTGAGAGGAGTTGTTACTGACACCTGAATAGTGCTGTGCCTGCCTTTCACAATGCTGTATCCATTCCCTGCAGTGTGGCTGGACTAGGGATTACAGGACTGGTTCTAGTAAGCAAGAGAGACTTTCTTTAAAATCTGCACACTTCAAAGGCTAAAAATAGTATAAGTAATGGGGCCATGACCACCGAACTTTAGACCACTTCTGGACTCAGAGGACCCTGCCAAGAAGAAGAGCTGAAGAGCAGCCAAGAGGAGTACTGCCCCTTTGCTGTGAGTTGCTTTGTTGGGTTTGCCTGCAGTTGCTGCTTCTGTCTGTGGGCAGGGCTTGATGTAGAGTTTACCTCCTGTTATGAAGTCTCAGGGACACAAACACTTCACTTTCAGCATCCCTGAACTTCACTGCTGGGAGTTCTGACCTGCCTTATGGTGCCAATACCAGCTCTGGGCCCTTGGAGGTTGTTTTGCTGCTGAAACCTATAAAAATCGACGTATCGCCCTTCCAGCGCTTGTTTTTCGGATGCAGCACCACCATGCAGGAGAAAGTTCCACGCACCGCCACCATGCAACCAAAAAACAATTGACACAGTGCCTGTCTGCGGCCCTAAAAAACACCACACGCAGAGTTCAGGGCACTGTCTCCGAAGTCTGAGATCCCAGCACTGACTCCGATGCAGGCCCTGCTGTGCGGCTGTCAAGAACGACGCATCGTGGGACCGCAGCTGAAGAAAACAATGAAGCACCTGTTTGCTGCCGATGCATCGATCTCCAGCACGTTCCAGATTTCCACACATCGCACCCATGTGCCGAATCTACACTGACACTGCACTTTCTGTAATAAATCAACACCTCACCTCCCCTCATAGTAAGAAACCCACACATCACCTCCTCTCCGGTAAAAAACGGACGCATCACCTCCACTGCATGGCAGTAGGCACTGATGCATCACCTCCCCTGGAGCAAGGAACCGATGCCTCCCCTTTCCTATGTCTGTTTTTGTCCTGTTATTTTGACGCATCAAAGGTACTTTGTGCTAAAATTGAGGCATCCATAGTTTTCAATGGACAGAACTGTTTTTACCTTTTAAAACTCATATTTGGATATCTGTATCGTGGCTTTAGGTCATTTTGCCCTTGTTTTGTTTACATTGTAGTTGTTTAAATATATATATAACTCCTATTTGGATATGTTTTGCTAACTGTGTAGTCAGTTTGGTGGTCCCTACTACTTGTATGCTCAATTCAAATGCACTTTTACTGTTTAGATTGTTGTCACTCAGGTCTGCCATATGACTGCTTTGGGAAGAAGGACGGGGAAGATTTTTGGCCTAGCGGCTAGAGGTGCTTACTCAGGAACTAGCTTCGAATCCCACCCTCGAATCAACATCCCGTGATTCTGATCAAATAACTTAATCTACCAAATAAATACATGCACCGCCTGGTTCTGATGTGAAGCACTCTAATGTTCTTGGGACAGGACTGCTCTATAAAAAATAAACTGCAAAGAACGACTGTTTGTGTAGCTGTGATTACGATACACAAACAAATGATGCAACAGATATTTTAAAAGCCAGCATTGCACGTAAATTGAAGCACAGGTGGTGCGCAACTACCTGTAAAACCAAATTCAGCTGTTGTCAAAAGCATTGTTTGGCTCTATGCCAGTTAAGAAACGTTGGTATGTAAAGCACAAAAAAACACTGTCATCTTTGATAGTAGAACCAACCAGGAGAGGTGGATTGTCTTTCAGCAAATCAAATGCTTTAAACTTGGTTTTATTTAGGATCTATGCTATTGTTCGCTTATCGGTTTACACTGCTACACAATAAACATTTTACAGTGCAGTTTAAGAGCGTTTTGAAAGTCGTTCCCGTTCAGATCCCAATATAAGCTCACACAAATTACTCCACTCACATCTAGGTACCTTTACTTAACAACAGTTATTCCCAGAGCGTCGTCCCATGGACCACTGCCTAGTCTTTTTTAAACATAATCTATTTTATTTAAAAGCAGTCGGAGGCATGGTGGTCTACTACCCTATGCAGACCACCATACCTGCAATGGCAGTGATTCATAGTAAGTCGTAATTTGCTACCTAGCTCATTAATATGAATGAGGTAGGTCGAATTGCGACCCACTACGAATCGGGGTTTTTCAAAACGACCTATTAGTACATAGGTCGGTTCGCAAAAACAGTGGATTCGGTAAAAGTCGGTGGGCAATTTGGAACGAATTTTACTGACTCCATTCTTTGTGCATCTAGCACCAATGTACTGAGAACTCTAGCCTATTTTATTTTGATACCATTTGGGACATTTTGGGCTCTGAGCATACTTCAGCACCATGGACAGACGCAATCTCAGATGACAATAGAGCACACACCGGCAGTAGTGTGAACAGTGGGTTTAGGCTCATAACAGAGCTGTCCTCTTGTAGGTACTGCGGCTTATGCTAATCTTTTCCTGCTGTGTACTCTGTTCACGATACAGCTCTGAGTTGACAAACGTCTATTTTCAGTGATACCAAACCGCCTACTGCGTACTTTGGGCCAGATGAACGACCATTGGGAATTGCAACTCACAAATTGCGACAAACTGTGAGTGGCAATTTGCGAGTCGCAATTTCCAATGTACAACAGTGTTTGAGACACTGTTAGCGATTCCTAATGGGGTCGCAAATTGCATGCCTAATGAATATTAATGAGGCTGTCGCAATTTGCAACCCCATTGGGAATGGCTGGCACCCCCAGGGATGGTGGGGTTCAGCAGACCTCCACTTCTGGGACTGCTTTTAAAAAAAGCAGTTTCTTTTTACAATTGCAGCCTATTTTCCTTAAATGTAACTTTCCCTTTTTGAAAGGGCAGGCAGTGGTCCACCACTGCCAAGCCTTAAAAAATGTTTGTGCATGCATTCCCAAAGGGGAAGGGGTCCCCTTGGGATCCCTTCCCTTTTGCGAGTGCTTTACCACCCTCTTGATGAGGGTGGTAAGCTGCGAGTGTTTTGCGACCACAATTGCAGTTGCAAAACATTTCTTACATGGCTTTTGGGATTGGTATTAGGAGGGTAACGCCCCATCCTAATAGTGAGTCACTAAACACTATTTTGCGAGTCACAAATTATTTGCGACTCGTGAAATAGTGTTAGTACATGGCTTACAGGATTTTAGCATGCGCAAAAGGGTCTGAGATCCGTTGGCGCATGCAAAAACCCATCGTACATCTGGGCCTTTGTGCATTCATGGACTCGTTCATTTTGGATATTTGCGAATATACGTAACACTTCTGAGTTTTCAAACGGACTCGGTGGTTGTCACATGGCATGGATCCTTTCGGAGCTGTCCGCTTGTGTTCACGGAGCTCGAGATGACCTGGGGCCTAATGTATAAGTCGGCGCTCGTGTTCTGGGCCTCTTGTTGTGAATATGAAATTGTCCCAGGAGTGTGCTAGGCCATATCGGCAACGTATGCACTAGTGTGTGCCGAGTACAATGCAACTTTGAGTCTCTTTTTCAAGAAGCTGTTATGGCTGCCGTGCATGTTCTGTTGCAGACTGTGCATCTCGGACCACACAAGTGGAAGGAAGGACGTGTGCGTCTTGCTCTGGGTTTCTACAGGCACAGTTCTTGACAAAAAATAAGCATAGGCCGTGAATAAAGGTGTTTGCGACCAGCGCACTCTCCTGCGCTGCATGCAATCGCATGAAAAAGATAACACAAATGTGGATTCTACTGCTGTGCACATTTGCGCATAACTCATGATACTGCCCCCCAAATGTTTAAGAAACAGCATGCATACTTGCATAAACATGAGTACAACTGAAGCATTCTACATAGCACAGACTAATCCACTGGATGTAGCACGGATGTTTGACAACAGAACAGCAGCCAATAAAAGCTGGCATGATTCACCAGAGAACTCTCGCCCCTTTTGCCCTCGTTCACCCCGTTTCCTAAGGTAACCCAGTGTAGGTTCCAGCACAGGTGCAGCACTACCAGCCTTTGGTCTGGGAAGCACTAACAGTCTCTCAGTGTTTGTCTTACGAACAGCAGGCTTCACTCCAGCCTCCCCGCCTCAGCTCTGGTCCTCCACAGTAAGGACAGCCCCAGGTGCGTCAAACACAGGCCACAGTGAGGACAGCCCCAGGTGCGTCAAACACAGGCCACAGTGAGGACAGCCCCAGGTGCGTCAAACACAGGCCACAGTGAGGACAGGCCCAGGTGCGTCAAACACAGGCCACAGTGAGGACAGCCCCAGGTGCGCCCAGGTGCGTCAAACACAGGCCACAGTGAGGACAGCCCCAGGTGCGTCAAACACAGGCCACAGTGAGGACAGGCCCAGGTGCGTCAAACACAGGCCACAGTGAGGACAGCCCCAGGTGCGCCCAGGTGCGTCAAACACAGGCCACAGTGAGGACAGCCCCAGGTGCGTCAAACACAGGCCACAGTGAGGACAGCCCCAGGTGCGTCAAACACAGGCCACACAGCAGTGTCTGGAAGTAGCAGAAGGTGTGCAGCTGTTTTTGGTCAGCAGCCATCTTATGGACACATGGCATTGGCAGAGAATGGGTCCTCAGCTCGCGGCATAGCCTTCTCCTACTGCACTGGACGAGTAGTCATTTTAGTGGCTTATTCCTCCCTGGGTCGAGGCAGTGATATCTACTTCCGGTCGCAGCACTTTAGTGCAGCAGCAGTGAATTGATCCTATTGAGGGCACTTCCAGTCAGCACCTCAGCAGTTGGGCAGTCATTCAGCATACAATGGTAAGTGCCTCGAGGAAGCCGCTTCACTTCTAGTGGAACAGTCCACACAGGCATACATTGGGCCAGTGGTGTAACACAGGCGCCCGCAGCCCATGCGGTGCGGGGAGGCCCGCGCTGCAGGGGGCCCCTCAGCACAGTACTCCGGTCTGAGAGCTCCGGATAAAATCCGGAGCAGGGGTCCCTCAATTTACCCTGCAGGAGGGCCCCCTCAACTTTCGCAAAGCCACTGCATTAAGCAACTGCAACAGGGTGAGCCAACATACAAGCTTGCTTGGGCACACATGTGGTAAACGGTACAGTTACACAGGTTTATTCAGCGGCACATGCCACTTGCACATACATTAGGGAAAGTGCTGCAACTACAACAGCAGGATAAAGATGCTTGAAAATGCTTCAGCAGTGCTGTGAACCCTCCATTTCAACAATACTGACCAGTTCTGAGTTTGAAGCACGCTAATTGTGTGTCCAGAAGTCTCTGTCAGACAGACACACAGTATCGGGTTCAACTGCTCTTACCCATGTAAGTAGTCTGCTCCTCCTGCAGGGTCAGCTTGCACAGTCTCTCTTTTTCCATGCAGGATCCTCCAGATTTTCTTTCAGGTCAGACTCAAGGTGATGTCCCATCACCTCTGGGGAGCTCACTGCCAGACAGACACCAATCATGGTTGTGTCGTAGTTCTCTGGTCACTGTGATACAGGACCCTTCACACTCTGATAGCAACTGCAGTCCCACCCTTCACCTCCTACCATGCAGCAAAACAGCATCATTTAGGGAGACCAATTAACAGCTCTCTTTCTATGAAAGGACTCAAGTTAATTTCTAAGACAAACATACCTACTCTTTTTCCACTTCAGTATCTAGGTACCCTCCCTTCAGTCTTAGGGGTGTAAGCAATACACTTCCATTGTCAGGGAAAGTAACCTCACCTCCATCTTGTGCACCTGTGCCAGCCATTTCTGAACAGTCAGACAAATGTTTGTCTCTGAAAGTAAAGTTGACAATGTTGTTTTTGTTTAATCTCTTAAGATAATTCCTGATGTTGGGGCTTTAGATTGAGCAGACAGGCATTTTTTTCCACCAGGAGTTCTCTTTAATATTCCAAGACAAAACGAAAACTAATTCCAGTGGAGGAGTATCCTGCTTTTCAAGATCATCCTAAACTATGCGTAGTAAGATGTTTTGAAAGAACATGAATCTCGGACAGCATCTCTCAGAATGTCTCTTTCTCAGTTATTGATCTTCCTTATAAAGCCACATTCTCCAGTGTCATCTGCCATTTTACCTGGATGGGTTAAGTGGGTCATGTCCCAAACAGGTATCAGCACCTCCATGTTTGGTGCTCATTCCTCTAGAAGAGCCATGCATCCAAAGTCTTTTGGACAGGAGCCAAACTGGAAGACTTTATAATAACAGCTGATTGGTTAGAAAGCTCTACTTTTACAGCATTCTATTGTAAAGCAGTACACTCTGTTTCTCTTTCAGTAGTTCATTTGCTTTGAAAAAGCACAATAGGAGCCTCTGATTGTGTCATTAAATGTGGATTTTCAAGGAGTTGTTGCCCAAAATTCCTAATTTTGTTAATGACTTCGAGGCAATAATTGTGCTACCTCCTCATTAATGTATTTTGTTTGCCTAATAGAGAAAGTCAAGTTTTCCAACTCTCATCTTTTTACTTTAGAAATTATTGAGGGATTAATTCCTTTGAAGTTTCATAATTAACAGTTCCCTGATCAGCACAACAATTTGAAGGAAATGGGAGAGTAGATGGCGGTGTTTCATTTCAGTTTAGCATCTCCATTTTCTTCTTTGTTTCCCTGATTTTACATAAATTGAATGAATGCAGAACCGAAAATGTAGGTAATGGTGGAGCATCAGGGAGAGGGTCTATTTACAAGGTAAAAATAATGCATCTGCCTATGTTTTTAGTCCCGCACCAAGGTTTGTACTCATACTGTTTACTTTTGGTCAGTCTCAAAGAGGCAATTATTGGTCCAGATTCACAACGCCATTTGGCCACCTAAGTTCATCTAAGGTGGACAAACATTTACTTGCAAGGGGAAACCAATACGAATTTACAGAACCAGACATGGGGAGATGTTACACTCGTAAATGAAATTTGCTCGTATGGAAATTCTGCCAGTATTTTCACAGTTTATGTGTGAGCAAATCCAGCGGTAGAGGTGGGATTAAGAATAACCCTATGTAGGTCAACCAGCAAACGTTGGTGAACATCAACTAACTAGTAAATTTGTAGGTATTCACAACTCACTGTACATCCAGCCTTGGGGGGTTAACTTTACAACTCTGTGTTATCCGATGCATTGGCTAATTATTGCAAATAACTTCCACAGATCCCACAAAATACTGATTTATTAACTAAAAGTCCCCGGTTTGAGAAATGAGACTAGGAAAAACCTACTGCATTCTTCAAAGCAGTCATATATCCAGCATTGGGGTCCACAGCATGCTCTCACCTAAAGGATTGTCATCAGCGTAACATGTTTCAGCAGCCAGTTGCCCTTACGTTTGTGAGCTCACTTCCTCTAATGTCAGCAACAGACCGGACAGGTACCGTGCATGCACTAGGCACACTCCTGGCCCGGACTGCCCTTCATTCTGGTACCATTATAAAGACCCATAAGTACACTTTAGAAACAAGTTGAATACTTTATTACAATGACCCTTTACGTGCTACACAATAAAGAAGTTATATTGGGCCCTAACCCGAATTTTTATTAGGTTTATTTATGATTTTACGTCTAACGTTTTAGTTCTTTATCTCCTAATTGTTTTGCTTTCTGCTTCTGTATTTCTTGCATAGTACTGCACCACTTGCAAGGTTAGTCCCAGGGCTTGGCCAAGCTTCTAAAATGAGAACCAGGAAATAGAGTGTACATTAACTAAGATGTGCTTTTAATATCTGCAATTAGGTGTTGTGAAAGTTCAGCTACAGAACCTTAGTTCTCTAGCTTTTCTTCTACCACTATCATGCCCAGAATTTCGTGGTAAATGGGCTGGGGTGTCACCAAATGTTCTCCTGATCATGTTGTTTCCTTATACCCCTGCCATCTGGTAATTGAGCTCTCATGGAATAGACAGGAGACAAAAAGTAGAATCTCGAAATCATTTCTATTATCGGGTGCCTTTTTAACATAAATACAAGACATGCAAGTCACTCAACAATCTGCAGAAATAGTATTAATTGCTTATATACTTAGATATGTATAAATTATATTTTCAGGTGGGGGCATGTTGCTATGCCGACATCATGGAACACGTTTAACTAGGTCACTACACATTAGTCCTGTAATTTATACGAACATAGCACGTTTTGTTTCAACCCTAGTTGACGCAATTGAACTGCTAAAAGAAGGCTTTTAATTAAAGTTGCCATTTCTGTTTCTTTTACAATCGAAACATTTAAGGTAGTTACTTCAAAACGTAAGGGTACCCCAGTATTTAGTAGACACTCACAGATTCCACACAAAAGTATTGAATACCATGTTGAGAAGAGTGGAATTCATAAAAATGTGAAACAGAAGAATCTCCTTTTAAATGAGAGTTAACGTTCGGAAATCCCATTTATTAAATTTGTAGCCTCAAGCTTTCCCAGCACATAAATGTCATCACAATTCAGGTTTTGATGAATTGCTTTTGCTTGACAAGCAGTAAATTAGGGTTTGTGAAGCCCTCCAGTGGTGAGTATGTGGAGCAGCAGGCTTTGTTACCGAGTCTACAGAAACAGTTCTTTCCTCCAATGTATTACATGACTAGAACTTTGGACAGTCCGCTTACCAGCTTATCTATCAGTCGTTCACTACCCAACAAGCAAGGTCTACGGAGAGAGTCGAAACCTTCCATGCAAATGCTCACCCCAAGCACTGCAGCAAGGAAATACTTTAACCTTCCATCCTCTGCGAAGGGATAGAGTACATTCATACGATCTGACATCTAAGCAAATTTTTCAAAATGCATTTGCAGAAAATACATGTAGGAAACTGTACGTACCCGAGACAAAAAAAATAAGTATTTTACCTCCCGTTATCGTATTTTGAGGTAAGAATTTTGAAAAGAACTTCAACGATTGGATTACTAAAGTCTATCAAGATCACTGGGGTGTTTACACCTACTTATCTGCCATTGAAGAACATCCATACATACTTTCATGGGGGTGCGGATGAGGGAACTTCCCTTTCACATTGCACGAATACAAAAGGTGCAGCCAGGTACTGCATATTTCAGAAGGATGTTCATAGGAGTGCAGTTACATAAAAATAAGGGAAAACGTTTGCTATTTTATGGACTGAAAAGACCATAGCATATAGTCTATTCAGACACTTATTCCTATTGCACTCTGAGATCAGAAAAGGAAGCTATGCCCTGTCACAAGTAAGGACTGTGAACAAGTTTGTTCAATTTGGTACCTGGCAGCCACAGCCCATATTTCTTCGAGATTGATGTGTTTATTTTTAAGACAGTTACATCACCCAAAATGTATTCTCGAGCAGGATAAGGTCCAATATACCCGCGATCTTCTCTGGTGAGGAAACGTCTATCCTAGGTTAACTGGTTGGATTTCCAAGTGGCAACGACTGAGCATATAAGATAGAGTACCTTCCAAAAAGGAGAAGAACTCAATCAACAGACATACATGGACACCGCTGCAGTGTTCCCAGAATATGGAGCTCTGTGCTGCCTTTTCCTCAAAATTTGGAGCATGCCCGATGGCCATTACCTGTATGAAGGCCTCCAGCCAGCTTAAGGAATCCAGTGACACAGAGCTCCATGAATACCGGAGGTTGGCTTAGCTCCGAGAAGACCAGAGGTTGCCCACCTAAGATCCATCTACCAAGTGCATGCCGCTTGCACTGTGAAACACAGAGTGGCTTTGAAGCAGCCGCTCCCCATTTCACATGAATGCAAGTTTGCAGCTTCCCTATGAGCAGTGCACTCATTGTAAAACAGTGCTCTGTCCCCGTTTACTCCCTGAGCACCTTTTCAAAGGTGCACCATGGCACAAACAGGGAAAGTGCATCGTATGTATTACACGGACCCTGGTCTTCAGTGTCAGTGAGGGGCAGAGCTTACCCACAGTGAGAGCTCTTGCATATCCCAGCTTGTTTCTGCCATTTTGAAAATACCTAAGATGGTGTTCATGGGAGGATGAGCGGACCTGAATATGGGTTGTTCATAGGAAGTGTCGGTCAGTGGTAGAACAGTAACGTGACACCCACTGTTAGAAATAGGGGTTTCTAGTTGGCAACGGTTTGCACCTTTGTCCAAGTAGGGACACTTGCTTCTAGTCAGGGTAAGGGAGTTCCGCCATTAGACAACCCCTGCTCACCCCCTTTGTAGCTTGGCAAGAGCAGGCAGGCTTATTTCAGAGGCAGTGTGTATAGCATTTGTGTACACCTACAGTAATACAGTGAAAGCAATATAAATGGACACCATGCCAGCTTAGAAAAATAACTAATCTTTATCTAAACCAGACAAGACCAAAATGACAAAAATCCACAATACATATACCATGATATCACCAAAAATAGGGTTTTCACACTAATTAAGCTTGTAGGAATGAATAGCACCACCTGGAGCTACTACGACGTCGTGACAGATGAAAATCCCAAAGTGCGGAGTCGGGCGCAGAGTCACACAGACTCCCAAAAAACAGTACCTTGGCAAATGATGAAAGCAAAGATGGTGCACGGTGTTGTGGAGGTGATGCTTCTTTGGCACCAGGCATCGTCGGTTCCTTTAGACCACAGGGGAGTTGATGCATCAGTTCCCTAAGCTTCCAGAGAGTTCACGTTATAAAATTCCCAGGATTATAGCCTCTCCGTTCAGAAAGGTCTGGGAGACATTCGATATCCTTTGGTTGCACCCGCAGTTGAGATTAGCTGAATGCCTCTCTATGGGTCTTCGTTATCTAGCCGGACTTGTGACCTTTGGGCTAGATTCAGGTTTTTTTAAACTTCAGGATTTTTTTTAACCACTTCGACGCTAATGACAAAGCCAGCTCGTCATGGGCGTTACCTGCCCTGCGCTCATGACGAGCTGGCTTTGTCACAAACAAGCCATTTACTACTTTTTCAGCGCACAGCAGGTAAACGCGGTAGCGCTGAAGCAGTTAAATAACAGACTAAAAACTAGGCAGGAAGTCAGGGAGCAAAATGGCAAAATCAAGACGTCTTTTTTTTTTAGCTATTTCCAGATCAATACATTTTGTTCAGGATTACGAAATTTGGACAGCTGTAAAGGTCTACTGTTAAGTAAAGCTCACGTTATACGTAAAGTCGGGGGAATTGGGAATTGGTACAAACTCCTTAAATCTAATTTGAACGAGCAAAAATGCCAAACCACCCAGAAAAAATCTTTGAGTCAATTGGCTGCCGCCTTAATTTTCAACAATGGCAAAGTCTCAATAAAATGGGCGGTAAAGTAGTATAAGCAGCGAATTTAAGGAGGATGTCTGGATGTCTTTTTTCAGTAAATGGCTGATTTATTTTACTCAGGCCAAACTCCATAACATGTATCCATCAGTTGATCCTCAATGCTTTAGATGCCATCAGGTAATAGGAGATTGGCTACATGTTGGATTTACATGTGCCCAGATTATGAGCTTTTGGAAAAATTTATTTTCACAAGTAGGAAGAATACTGGCAGTCTATCTTCCTCCCGAGGCTTCTACAGCTCTTTTAGGTCAAACAGAAGCTTGCATCGTATTAACGTTACCCCAACGGCAATTTGTTTTCATCTCTACCTTGGTCGAAGCTCACTAATTTTATCTAATTGGAAATCAGCGATAATTCCCACAATCTCCCAATGGCTAAATACATGAATAGAAGTTTTAAGCGGGAAACTTTATATGCATGAAGGGTGGGTTCTGTAATTAGATTAAATAGAATATGGAAAGAATGGAAATAACCTTCTTTGTTTTTAGAGGTCAGGATGTTGATAAGGCAGATGTAAATACAAGATATGTCATTAATGTATTATTTATGAGCAATATTTTAGGATTTTTTTTGTCCAATGTATTTATTTACATGAGTTTCGAGCTCTATATGTACTTTATGTAAATTCTTGAAGTAAATATAAAATGCTCAATATGCTACATTGAAAAAATATATATATATATATATATATATATATATTTTAAAATGCCTCGGTTCCTTACAACCCCAGGGGAGCTGAGTCCATGGTTCCTTACTGTGGTGCAGGGGAGATGAGGCATTGGTTCCTTACTGATGTCTTAGAGGTGAGGTGTTGGATTCCTTACTATTGCCAGGGAGGTGATGTTGCGGTGACAGCGAGGTGTCAGTTCCTTACAACGGTGCGGTGTTGATGGATTCAGGAAGTCATCCACGTCCAGTATTGGCTCCGCAATGATAAATCACTGGTGTTGAGGATATCGGGCTGCAGTGTGGGAGTCGGGGCGGTGCATTGTGAGCATCACGAGCGGTGCCCTTGGCTTCAGTGCAGGTAGCGGCCTCGGTGACTGCATCCGAGTCTATACGGTGTGGCAGCAGCAGGCGTCGGGGTTACGGTGCAAGTTGGGGCGGTGCGTCGTGCTCCTCACGAGCGGTGCCCATGGCTTTGCTGCAGGTCGTTGAGTCGCTCGCAGCCATCGGTGTTGCAATTTCCCGCTGAAACAGCAGTTCCAGATGCAGAAGGACAGAGGAAATGAAGTCTTTGTGTCCCTGAGACTTCAAAACAGGAGGCAAGCCTTACTTCAAGCCCTTGGAGACCTTCTTCAAACAGGATACACAGCACACAGCAAAGTCTTGGTCCTCTCCTTGTCACAAAAACAGACCCTGTAGGCCAAACCAAGACAACACACAGCAAAGGGGTAGTACTACTCCATCAGTTTCCCCAGCTCTTCTCCTTGGCAGAGGTTCCTCTTGAGTCCAGAAGTATTCTAAAGTTCTAGGGTCTGGGCCCCAATAATTATATAGAAATTTCCTCTCTTCTGTGGGGGCAGAGAGTCCCTGTGCTGAGTCCAAACCAGTTCTGTCCTCTCTGGTCCAGCTTACCGGCAGGAGGTGGAGACAGCATTGTGTAAGACAGACCAGGCCCATTCAGGTGCAAGGAAATCTTCTCCCCCTACTCTAAATGCAGCCCAGGTCTATTAAGCCCAGCCCTGACTCATGCAGGAAAGGGAGGACAAACCTCAAACCCCCCCCCCCAGTGACTTTCTATAGTGAATACACATGCCCAGCCCCTGTCACTCCAAGGCCAGACAATCAATACACAAACCAGCAGAGGTAAAAAGACAGGGAAAAACCACGCAAGGATGTCAGGTCTAGCACCCACCTTTTAGACTTCTTCACTTCCTATTTTTTCCAGTTTGGTGGTCCGCAGTACAGGGGCATCAGGACACAAAAGGCTAGACATCCCACTAACTTCTGACTGCCTTGGAACCTTCTGACCAAGATGTCTCAAAATATGATACAGCAGTTACTCTTCCAGAAAAGCAGATGGAATTAAGAGAACCAATATGTTCTTTCAAGATCATTGTAGGCGTTACTTTCTTTAATATACACTGGGTTATCAGATTCATGAAATGAGATCTAGAAGCATTTTTCACCATATATTAATCACAGATTTTACTTTATAATGCATTAAATGCCACTTTTGGCATGTCTAAGCAATGTGAAAGGAACAACTCCAAAAGAGTACCATCCTGCCCGATCTCTGAGATCTGAGTCGTTGTTCCTTGCCGTTGTCCCTCGAGTAAAAAGGGCCCGCATTGGAGGCCGGTCTTTCAGGCTGTTGGCGCCACAGCTCTGGAATACTCTGCCCTTGGCATTGCGTAGCACTTCTAATCTGTTGACTTTTTGGAAGGTCCTTAAAACTTGGCTTTTTGCTCTTTAGTGCGCTCTTCTTCTCTGTTGCTGGGGCCTCTTATTTTTCGTGTTGTGTTATCTGCTACAGGTTTACAATAAAAGCGCCGGGACACTCCATGGAGTAGCCGTGCGCTATAAAAGATTCATTTAACATAACATAACATAACAACTCATGTCGCTATTAGCAAATCTACAGGTAGTCAGGTTACTTCTACCAAAACATAAGGAAAACAGTTGGAGGATCCTACTTTGTTAGCCTATTTTCAGTCTCCATAAGAAACCAAAGACTGCTTTTTTCCATTACTTTACTACTATTCACTTGATCAAATTATATCCAATTATATCCATGTTTTGACTATTAATTAAACATTTGTGATTTAGCTAATCGGATTAGGACCTTTTCAGTTTGCCATTTCTTAGCTGTAATGTTATTTTGGGGAGATGTTATTCATGGATCAAATTTCTTTCAGGAAGGCGTTGCTGATTAAGCCACAATAGCAGGCATTGAACAAATTTCCTCTTAGATTGTTTAGGCCTTGGGAAAGCTCAGACACAGCTCTCCCTTCAACTGGCGAGCAATTTTATGCCCTAAATTTATTCTTGGGACTCCGACTTCAGAAACAAAATGAACAGCAAATTAGAGCTTTCCTACAATGTTCCATAAATCAGTCATATGCAACGCTTTCACCAAAACATCCTGATATAGTTCAGTAAAAGATAGTGCCTCCTCCTGGGCCAAGTACCAGTGTCAAAAGCAAGATTATAAATTTCGCTGAAGGTCACATATACTAATATTATCTCTTCACTTTAACGTGTGTCCCAGGTTACTCCTCAGTCCGCAATTTTCTCTTAAGGTTAGACTTTCTACCTTAATAGCAAGACAGTATTTTCTGCTGACATTTTTATGAGCCAACCTCTTCTGAAATTAGCAGAAATTACCTACCTCTTGTGTAAGCTTATAAATAACTATTAAACTAATCCAAAACACAATAAAACATGAATAATGTACTTTTGGTTCAGTAATTAGAACAAACCATTTAATGCCTTCCCCCTACCAGCCTCCCCAGTAGATTCAAAACGAATTTTTTACTCTCATTTTAACTCAACATGTCAGTCTCTCATAGAGCCTGCTACTGGTTGAAAATTCAATTTAGCCAATCTAACCATTCCACCCAAAAAATTGTTTACGGTCATGCGTCTTGGTTTTATGCAAAGTAATTAATATTTTCATATTGCTTGCATGTCAGGAGAACCGCTTTATTGTGTGATTCAAAATGTAATGATCAAAGGACAAAGATAAACTGAAATTATCCTTTCCATTTTCACCCAACATTACTTATAAAAATATTTTTTTTAAATGCCTTATGTAGAATTACAATTGTGGTCGAAAAATGTGTGTACCTTATGAAGCAGAAGCATTATGAACTAATTCATGTTCACTAAGATCTCATTTATAAAAATAAAAAAATAGGTCCCAGAAACACTAGCAGAGCAACCAGTGACTGCTGATGCATATCCGTGATTACATATAGCAATAGCTGGACAACGTGCCACTGGGTAATCTCCCAAAAATACAATGGCGACGAGGCAGTGTCAGTCATTTGCAGGGCACGAGAGCGGACGTCCTAAAATAGAACGTTCTTAACGGGGCCTGCCGTCGCTGACTGCGCAACGGGTTCACGTCAGAAACTAGTGCGTCGTTGCAAAACTGCTTATTCTGTGGGAAATGCGAGTGCCGCCACGCCTAATATATGCAGTACAAATCGAACAAGCATTGAAAATGCAATAGGTCTCGCAATAGAAGAGTTTGACATTTTTCGTTTTGCATATGGATGAGTGGCGTTGCGTGGATGAGTGGCGTTGCGTGGGTGAGTGGCGTTGCGTGGGTGAGTGGCGTTGCGTGGGTGAGTGGCGTTGCGTGGGTGAGTGGCGTTGCGTGGGTGAGCGGCGTTGCGTGGATGAGCGGCGTTGCGTGGCTGAGCGGCGTTGCGTGGCTGAGCGGCGTTGCGTGGCTGAGTGGCGTTGCGTGGGTGAGTGGCGTTGCGTGGGTGAGTGGCGTTGCGTGGGTGAGTGGCGTTGCGTGGGTGAGTGGCGTTGCGTGGGTGAGTGGCGTTGCGTGTGTGTGTGGCGTTGCGTGTGTGTGTGGCGTTGCGTGTGTGTGTGGCGTTGCGTGTGTGTGTGGCGTTGCGTGTGTGTGTGGCGTTGCGTGTGTGTGTGGCGTTGCGTGTGTGTGTGGCGTTGCGTGGGTGAGTGGCGTTGCGTGGGTGAGTGGCGTTGCGTGGGTGAGTGGCGTTGCGTGGGTGAGTGGCGTTGCGTGGGTGAGTGGCGTTGCGTGGGTGAGTGGCGTTGCGTGGGTGAGTGGCGTTGCGTGTGTGAGTGGCGTTGCGTGTGTGAGTGCCGTTGCGTGTGTGAGTGGCGTTGCGTGTGTGAGTGGCGTTGCGTGTGTGTGTGGCGTTGCGTGTGTGTGTGGCGTTGCGTGTGTGTGTGGCGTTGCGTGTGTGAGTGGCGTTGCGTGGGTGAGTGGCGTTGCGTGGGTGAGTGGCGTTGCGTGGGTGAGTGGCGTTGCGTGGGTGAGTGGCGTTGCGTGGGTGAGTGGCGTTGCGTGGGTGAGTGGCGTTGCGTGGTTGAGTGGCGTTGCGTGTGTGAGTGGCGTTGCGTGTGTGAGTGGCGTTGCATGTGTGAGTGGCGTTGCATGTGTGAGTGGCGTTGCATGTGTGAGTGGCGTTGCATGTGTGAGTGGCGTTGCGTGTGTGTGTGGCGTTGCGTGTGTGTGTGGCGTTGCGTGTGTGTGTGGCGTTGCGTGTGTGAGTGGCGTTGCGTGTGTGAGTGGCGTTGCGTGGCTGAGTGGCGTTGCGTGGGTGAGTGGCGTTGCGTGGCTGAGTGGCGTTGCGTGGCTGAGTGGCGTTGCGTGGCTGAGTGGCGTTGCGTGGGTGAGTGGCGTTGCGTGGTTGAGTGGCGTTGCGTGTGTGAGTGGCGTTGCGTGGTTGAGTGGCGTTGCATGTGTGTGTGGCGTTGCATGTGTGAGTGGCGTTGCATGTGTGTGTGGCGTTGCGTGTGTGGCGTTGCGTGTGTGTGTGGCGTTGCGTGTGTGTGTGGCGTTGCGTGTGTGGCGTTGCGTGTGTGAGTGGCGTTGCGTGTGTGAGTGGCGTTGCGTGTGTGAGTGGCGTTGCGTGTGTGAGTGGCGTTGCGTGTGTGAGTGGTGTTGCGTGGGTGAGTGGCGTTGCGTGGGTGAGTGGCGTTGCGTGGGTGAGTGGCGTTGCGTGGGTGAGTGGCGTTGCATGGGTGAGTGGCGTTGCGTGGGTGAGTGAATGGTTAGCTGTTGCTTATGCGACGTATAGCACTTAATACTAAAGTAGGCAGACCTTCTTAGCCTTTGTGAGAATAATAGCAAAATAAAAATAAAAACCAGATCAAGTCAAGGACGCAAACGGCACCATGCTATTGTTTATTTACTCAGATGATTTGCATAAAAATGTAACTTGTGAGCACGTTTCTCTAACTCTCCAATAATCCCATTACAACACTTTGTACAAATGAGATTGGGACTCATCCTTCCGAAGTCGAGAAAAATGTGCAACGCTGTGTTGAAGTTAATTTTTTTAATTAACAAAATGCAAATAATGTGGAGAGATTTCAAGTGATTCAGGAATGGGCGCCCTTGTAAAGAGAAAGTACGGCCGGCCTGGGCAGTGATAGGGGAGGAGGGAGGAGAAATGCGAGTCACGGCAGCAGCAGCCTTTGATGTGCCTGCCGGCCGGCCGTGAATAATTAGGGGGTGAGAAATGCGCTCGGAGGGCTGCCTTTGATGTGGTAATGCCAGGCAGGCAGGCGGCTGGTGGCATTGTGCACGCGCTTTTTAGGGCTTGCGCAAGCGCAATGACCTAAAAAGCACATGCACTTGAAGGAATCGCCAGTGGAATCGCCAGTGGATAAACACTGGATAAGCCCCTATAGAGCTTCGCCAGCTATGCGCTGAAGCGCATCAGCAGGCGATCCCTAAAAATGCAACTGATTGTCGAAGCACAATTTCCTGAAGTTATAAAAAGATTGGAGCGTTGGTGTGCGGGCATTTTCCAATTCTTCGTTTTCCCCCTCCTCAAGATATGTGGTGGGTCATATGCACGGAAGGGATTAGTTTAGCTGTGTATGTTTTACTACCACAGAATTGTGCTAATCAATACTCGAAGCGCAAATATTGTGACCGCTCCTGCCAAGAAATAAGCCTTTAATTGGAGCCCGCGCTGCCGTGCACAGCAGTGCTGGGGGGTGTGGTACACGGACGGTATCACCTAGCCGTGGGTGGAAGGCTGCCAACTGTCACTTCTCCGAGACTGTACTGTTACCCTCTGCTGCGCCGAGGCGCGACAGGAAGGCTCAATGCTCTGGCGGCGCACGCCAACCCGCCCGGCCCGTATGGCGCCTTGTGGTAGCAGTGAAGGGAAAGTCTCATGGTGATGGAGCATCTGCTGATGGGCACCAATAAAACAAATTACATACATAGCGACAACACTCCAGAACAGTTTGTGGATGTGCGTATGTGAATTAAAAGACAAAGTGGAAATGTCTTGGATGGGGATAATTATACATAAGAAGCTATTTATTTAATTTGAAGGCCAATGGTTCGTGAGGCAGAGGTGTTTAGATGTAGTTGTTTATAGAATGGAAAATACAGTTTTAAAACAAATGCAATAGAAGTAATTAAGGCAAAGTGTTTGGTGTCATAATATGTTAGTAATATCGGTCTGTAAGCTTCTCTCTGCTGTGTAGAGCAGGAGTCCATTGACGTTCTAGAGCTTGAGAACAGCTCTTAGGAGAGAGATGACGCTAAAAGCAATTTAATGCGCGCACAACTACTCCATGGAGTGTCCCGGCGCAAAAAAGTATAGGTCGGAAGGAGAACGACAAAAGTTAGTCCTTCACAAAAAAGCCACGTTTTAAGCTTTTTCTTGAACACTGCATCATCAATCACTGCACACAACTCAAGAAGTAGCTGATTTCATGCAACTGAGCCCATATAAATGAAAGACCTTCCACCCGCTCTTGCACACTGAATTCTGGAGATCGCTTCCACGATTTTGTTAGCAGATCTAAACTTTCTGGGAGGATTATAAAATCCAAATCTGGCTCTGAAATAAGAAGCCCCCATATTATACCGGGTACCATGCACTAGAACAAGAACCTTTAATCTAACTCTTTTGTGTACGGTCCGCAAATGGGGCATGAGCGTTGTTCTCGCTGGCACATTTAAGAGAAGGCGGGCTGAAGAAGGGAACAGTCACAGATTTAATTTCAAATATTCATCTGGCCTCTTCGATACCTGCATTCTTACCTCTTAGACAACCCATGTCCATCAACTTACATTGGTTTTCCTCAAAGCCTTCACAACATGCACATCTGTATCCTGTGGAGTATACAGACATTACAATTTCAGACTCTGAAAGCAAAGCTATCCTTAGGCCATGCTACCAGCACCATCAAATCTTTTAGGGAACGTGCATGTTATCAAATAATATACACACAAGTCAGTTTAGATATGTTCCAGGCTCAATCATTGGACTACTGAGCTAACTCTCAGGGAAACCACTTTAAGAAACAGCATTGTCCACATTGTCTTCTATTAAGAGGAGAGAGATCTCACGGACAGATATAAGGATCTCCAACAGAAACATCTAGCTCCTTGAGTAGACACACAGACTTGTTGACAGCTATGCTGGTGCTGTAGGACAAAGCTTAGGAAGAAAGCTATGGAATCTATCCGTTGCTCACCCATGCTAATTTTGGGATATCAGAAAGGGACACTGGAAAAGGATGGTAAATCTTACAGGATTTTTTCAGAGACATCCTTTGCCCACAGTTGGCACAAATTCCAGAGCTAATGAATACAATGTATGGAAACAGAGATACAGACAGTTATCCCTTAAGGAAACCAAATAAGACAGGCTAGAATCTTAGATCACACAGAATATGGTGTCAGGTATCTGACAGCAGAGCTATAAACAGGATTAACAAGCTCAGCCATTACCCATCAGATGATAAAGGCTTTGACTTCAGACAGAAGACAGAATAACTGCAGTAGTTTACATACCTCACATTCTAAGGTCCTAAACGCAGGGCAACCCTAAAAAGATTGAGACCTCAGACAGAAAAACTATCCCTGAAGAATCAAAACTCTTAGAAATAATCCAGAGAGGACAGAAAAGTCCAATTAAATGATAAATTGCACAGATCTTAAAGACTCAGACTGAAAAGATATGTGCTAGGTTACATTACATTGATAGGTTCAAGCCTCAGACATCAGTGTTATGTTGATTTGTATAGCACACTAATCACCCGTGAAGGTATGTAGGGCTTGGCAAGGTGTTTAGGTTTGTGGTCCCAAGGTGCTTGTATGAAGAGCCAGGTCTTCAGCTTTTAGCGGAAGTCAAGAAGTGAGGAGGCGATTCTGAGCTGTTGAGGGAGGTTGTTATATTTCTTGGATGCGATATAAGACAATAAGGAACGTCCAGTTTTGCTTTTGTGAATGCAGGGAGTGTGTGCGAGTGAGAGTGTGGCAAAGCATAGGTGCCTGGTGGGCTGTTCAGTTATTCTGGTCCTGTATTGTGTTGGGCTTTGCATGTGTGCATGAGAAGTTTGAGTTGACTGTGCTGTTGAATGGGTAGACAATGAAGCTTCCTGAGGTGTGGTGTGATGTGTATGTGGCATGGGAAGTCGAGTATAAGTTTTGCAGCTCCGTTCTAGATGGTTTGGAGTTTGTGTAGGAGTTGTTTAGAGATGATGGCGTAGAGAGTGTTGCCGTAGTCCACCCTGCTAGTGATGAGTTCTTTGTGACGGTCCATCTGGTGTTCTGAGGCAACCATCTAGATCTTTTGCAGCATGCGTAGAATGTGGAAGCAGGAGGTGCACACTCAGTGCAACATCCTTAATTATCTCTAACAGGCTCACACAATAGAGCTCATCCTATGCTAGTCTTATAAAATCAAGCCTCAAAAAGGGGAGTTTCCCTTATGGCAGTTGCCCAGTTTCACCTAGTCCCTGCACAGAATTACACTTTACAGTAAGTGTAATTGTGGTAGTTCTACAGTGTGATCAGAGTCAACAGGCAGTGGAGCGCTGTACAGGGTCAAAAACAAACAGAGTCAACAAGTATTAGGAGAGGTAGCTGGTCTGGGGACTGTTAATGCACTGTGACGTAGTGTTAAGAGGTGAATCTTCAACTCTTCCCTAAATTGGAGCAGCATTGGGGCGGTCCTGATGGATACAGGGATGTTGTTCCAAATCCTGGATGCATAGATTGAAAAGGTCTACTGCCATGTTGTTTCTTTCTACACTTCTTAATCTGAAGTCTAATGGTGTCCTGGCTGGGGGTTCAGAGACCCACCAAAGATGGTGAGCTGTTGTGCAAGATAAGTGGCGGTGCTGGTCATGATTGCTTTACAAATGATGCAGCTAGTTTTGAAGATGGTGTGGGCTAGCAAGAAGAGCCAATTGAATTCTATCAGAAAGAGGGGTGATGTGATCATATTTCTTAATGCCCTGGATGAGACTTCCTGCAGCATGTAGGATGACCTAAAGGGATTATAGTGTGGAACCTGAGATGCCATGGAGCAGGAAATGATCACCATCCAGATGCGAGAGAGAGTACATGGGCTTGAGCCATAGTTCTGAAGTCATTTTCTGGGAGAAATGGCCTGAGAAATAGGGCCCACTCATTTAATTCTCTGGGATTTTGTTTGCTTTTTAGACTACCTGATTTGACTTCTGCTGTAAATCTCAATACTTGAGTCTCACTTACTGTGAGCTTTGTTATAATGGATTGGAAGTGCTAACCGTCAGTGCCCACTTTTTAAGATACAGTCCACTACTGCGTAGATAGGATAAGACAATCCAGTGGGTTGCACATGAACATATATAAACATGCATATGCAATGTGCACACGTGTGTGGGCTGAGCATGTGGAACTACCATCTAGCTCAGACAGGTATCTGCATACAGGCAGCTCGTCACTGAAGGGACCCTTCAGTGATTGGTGCTGCCCATGGTAGGCCTTATAATATCAGTGGGCATTAATAGTGTAAGTATGTACATCTGTAGTGATTTATGAAAAGTCTGTGTGATTCACTGTATTATACATTACGGGCTTAGTGTGCATAAATTGCAGTTCATCACTGTGAGGCTTAGAGACTTATGTGAAGAACTGACCATGTGGTAAAAATGAACGCTGAGAGCCAATCCAATGTCACTTTTGTCATATCTGCACTTCTCAGGATCGAAGATTTGTCATATTAACTGGACGGCAGCAGGATAAATAAAGTCCATTTGGACAAAACTCAGCAGAACAATTTTGAACATAAAGTGGAAACTTTTTCTGGCGTCTATGAGAAGCTGACTGGCAAAGATGTTGTATTTGAATTCCCAGAATTTCGGTTGTAAAATGATGCATAAAAAAGCAATCAATTTCTATTAAAAAAAAGATGTCATATTTCTCGAAATCAGCTTCCAATGAAATTCATGGCCTTTGTTACCTCTACTGGGCAAGTTGATTACTCTGCTGGCCAGCTAGAGGGTCAAAGGCCTCCCCACAACATTACCAATTTAGCCAGCATGGAGGCCTACTCCTAAGAGAGGAGAGGGTGTGGGTGTAATCTGCATCTGCTAACTACCTTTCATAATGTACCTGGCCTAGGAAGGGTCACTTCCACAAAATGCACAAACACAGAAAGGGCTCCCCTTTGACGTTTCGGAGGAATGGATCATTCAGCTGTGGAAGTTAAGGGCATGATTTTAGGCACTTCTAAGGGTTTTCAATTGACCACTTCAACTCTCCATGTTGGAATGTCCCAAAATGCTCTGCAAGAGGATTGGAGTATGGGTAGAGTGATGATGTGTCACCATAGCACTTGGCACTGATGGCTACTGTTAGACCTGGCGTCCTTGGCGTGGTTTCCCTGACTTTTTGCCTCTATCTCCTTTGTTTTTGATGCTGTGCTGGATTTTGTTTTTGCTGGTTTAGATGCTTTGGCACTTTGCCTCTGCTGATCCGTGTCAAAGTGCAAGTGCTCCCTTTGTAAATTGAGTTTGTGATTGGGTTCCCTGACTGGCATATTTGTTTTACAAGTAGGTCCCTAGTAAAGTGCACTGAGTGTGCCTGGGCTGGTAAATCAAATGCTACTAGTGGGCTTGAAGCACTGACTGTGCCACCCACATAAGTAGTCCTGAAAAGAGGTCTCAGGCCTGTCACTGCGGTGCCTGTGTGCATTTGGTTAACTGCCATGTCGACTTGGCAAGTGCAACCACTTGCCTGGTCCTAACCTTCCATTTACTTACACATAGGACACCCATATGGTAGACCCAAGGTACCCCACCATGCAGGGTGCAGTGTATGCAAAAGGTAGGACATGTACTGGTGTGTGTAACATGTCCTGATAGTGAAATACTGCCAATTTTGTTTTTCACAATTGAAAGGCTATCTTGCCCAAAGGACAGAATGGGGAATGCTTTGTTGTTCAACCTTCCTGTGTGCCCCTGCCTGTTTGTGGATTGACTGTCTGGCTTTGGAGTGACAGGGGCTGGGGAGTTGCAGTGGCTCCAGGAGTCTGGAGGAGTCAGAACTAGGCTGAATAGGCCTGATCTGCATGTGAAGTGGTGGGAGGAGTAGTACCTGCACATGAATAGGGCTGTGCGACCACTGACAAAGGGTGTTGTTGTGCACTGTCAGAGTGCCCCAGAACTGGTTTGAACTGGGCTCAGAGCCCCTTGCACAAAGAGAACAAAAATATTTTGGCGTATAAGTATTAGACCTAAAACCCCTGAACTTAAGACTATTGCTGGAATCAAGAGGAACCTTTGCTGAGGAGAAGAACTGAAGAAACTGAGGAGAAGTACTGCCCTTGCTGTGTTGTCGGGTTGGCCTGCAGTTGCTGTTTCTACCAAAGAAAGGAGAAGTACTTTGCTCTGTGCTGTGTCCCCTGCATGAAGAAGGACTTTGCTGTTTGCTGTGGCCCTGGCTGAAGAAAGTCTCCAAGGGCTTGAAGAAGAGCTTACCTCCTGTTTTGAAGTCCCAGGAACAAATGGACTTCACCCCCACCTCCCCTGAACTTGCTTGCTGGGAGTTCCGACCTGCCAGGAGGTGCCTGTAACTGTGTTGGGCCTCTGGAGGTTGTTTTTGCTGTGGGGAGCTGGAAGAAACTCAAGAGAAGGAAGAAATCCTGTTTCCGACGCCTTCAATGCCACAGCTGTGAAGCTGTGACCTGCACCGAGGCCCGGGGAGCCGCTTATGAAGTGATCGACACATCGCCCGGCCTGCTCCGCAGCTCTGATGCCCTACGACGCCCGCTGACCCCGGCAGTAATCAGCAGTGCCCAACGCCACCGCTCGCATCGACTCAGTTTTCGCCAGTGCCTGCATCTTGTTATTGCGGCACCGATAACCACAGAGAGTGACTTGAGAAACTTGCTGACGTCGCATTATCACAGAACCTACATCCGTCATCTTCGACGCTGTGCATTGTCATCAACATCGTTTTCAAGGTACTGTTTGTTTGGGGGTCTGGGTGACTCCACGCCCGACGCTATGATCCTCACGAACGGCGCGGTACTTTGGATTTTGTGCTGTCCTGACATCCTGATAGCCCCAGTTGGTGCTATTTGAGTTCTAGTATATAATCATAGGAGGGAGGATGATTCCTGTCAAAGGTAAATAATCAAAAGGAGAATGAATCACTTGTACCTGTAATACCAGGGTCGGGTGTGGTAACCAACTTAAAAACCCTCATTCACGTACAAGAGTGGTAGAGCGGTATATCTTGGTTCTCCGCTTCTCTTAGGATGTGAAAGCATCATCATTGGATCTTTTTGCCAATATGCTTTCCTCCACCTGGCGGTAGACCAACTGGTAGTATCAGTAGTGATCAGTGATAATGTGAACTGGAGTGAAGCGAGTTAAAATTGCTACCCGCTCCTTCTTCAACAAACTTTATTCGGTAGGAGAGGCCGCAAGGTTAAAAAAGATATGGCGGTGCATTTGTAGAAGTGTTACCATTCCACAGAACCTTATTGTCCATGGCTATCTGAGTTCTACAAGCTTATTTTTGCAACATCCTTTTTAAAGACATTTTACTGAGTATCTGTATGTTGGATTTTTGTCGTTTTTTGTCTTGTCAAGTTTAGATAAAGATATTTTATTTTTCTAAACTGGTGTGGTGTCCACTAGTGGTGTTTTACTGCGTTACTGTGAGTGTTGGTACAAATACTTTACACATTTCTAACAGCTACCTTCTAGAAGTTTCCACCCAACTTAAAAACTCCTACACATGGGAGAAACTTTTGAGAACATTCTGGATCTGGTGGAAGCGATGCCGGAGACATGCCCAGCTAGAACACAGAATGCATCTGGTGCATGCAGTAAGAATGGACTCAAAGACATCTGGTTTCATTTGGTACCCAGGGACTATGATCTGTTTCTGCACAGACAGTGGTGTTGCACCTCTCCACAGTTTACACCCTCTGGAGGAACAGTAAAGGGATAAACCTGCTGCGGGGACCTTAGAGGGCTCCCATGGATCTTCTGTGGAATGGTCCTGCAGAAATGAGACCTCTAAAAGAAGATAGGTCCAAGGTGCACTGCAAGTAGCCAACCAGGAGACCATGGAACATGGGGAGTGCAGACAGGGCGGGAGTTCTGCCTTGGGGTCTAGGAGTGCTGTTGAGAAGGCCCCAACCCTAGGAGAAGTGTTAGGTGCCCAGACAGGAGACAGTCCTTGTGAAAGAAGGGAGCATAATGTAAATTAAGCCCCTGAAAGAAAGCAAAAGTTTAGAGGTCTGAAGAAACCCTTCCTGGTGGCTAGAGCTGGGGACGAGGAGCAAAACAACACCAAGATCATCAAAACAGGCCAAACCAGGCCAAAGTAAACCAGTGGAGAAGTGTGATTGTCCCAGATGGGCCAGGTTTGGTTGAGCACTTAGAGCACCTCCCAGCTCAGTTTCTAAAAAGACCCCTATGGAAGGCCAAGTGCCACAGGGCTTCAGCACAAGCAAATTGGAAAGGAAGGAGGCATGCATGGAGCCCCCTCTTTAGTGAAAATGAATGCGCACTACCATATCCTGTTTCAATGGCTGTTACTACTGAGTTTTTCATCCATTTACCATCTAAACATACATTATACATAGCAATACTGTCCCTGAGACAAGCACCAGGAGGAAGTCTTACACAATATAGATCTAAGGCTTTCAACTTATGCTATCTAGGGTGCAGCTCTCATGCCCGTTAAGATGCCCAAGGAGTTGCCTGATTACTCTGCTGTTGTGTGCCATTAAGCCGGCGCTTTTGGGGCTCTGGGAAAGGAAAGACATATTCAGCTGTAGGAACTGGCTCTTACGAATCTGGGAAATGATTGAAATGGAGAAGATACCAAAGGCTACTTTAGGGAGAGTATGTAGTTTGAAACAATAAGGAAACTGTCCCTGTCAGCGACAGAATTCAGGAAAATTACCCTTCCCAAGTTTTTTAGGGAATTACACAGTGCAGGATCAGCTTGACTGACTGGGTATTAGATTGTGAGGCTGCCGAACCAGGCAAAGAAATGTATTTTTGGGCCAAAGCAGTCTAATATCGCTATAGTTATTTTCGAGAGACACATGCTTTTCAAATAAAGCAGAGTGACAGGGTGAGTGTTGGAGGGGTGAGGGTGATTGTTGAGTAGGCTGTTTTCTTCCTTCTTGTTCATGTCTTTGTGAAACCTTTGGGAAGGAGGTGCAAGTCGAAGCCTCTGCAAATTTGCTTAAAGAGGAGGTTCAATGTACAATATGGCCCCAATGCTTGTAGGCGGGTGCATATTTATACGTTTAAAATCACTAAGCAAAACTGACCCATAAAAAACGAGACAATGTGAGTTCCAATGGCTGAGGGGTCAGTAGGAGGGTGTTTCCGCATGATGTGAATAGCACTATGCTCTAAGAGCAACAGAGTCACCATAGAGGTAACTTTATTCTATACTCACATGCTGGCTCTTTCCCCTTCTCAACCTGACCCTTCTCAACTTTCATGGCCTGAAAGGCAAGTATGCAAGCCATGGCATCAGGTTCTGGTGCCAGAGGGAACAGGCAAGCCAAACTGGACATTACAAATGCATACAGTCTTAGGTCTTACTAAATTACTTCATTGGCTGAGAAGGACTCTTTACACATGATCTAGCAGGCCCCAATGGATACAATACGTCTTGCAAATATTCACCAGCACCCTGTCTCTGACCTGAAATAAACATGACCTTACTCACTGAGCTAGTGAGCCACTCAATGTTCTTCACCACTGCCTGGTGAGAAAATCTCAGTCATGTGCGCTTATACAGAATTCTGGTGGAAGATTACCTGCTAGCTATCAGAGTCCCCAAGTTCAAAGAGAAGTTCTTGTGCAAAGAACAGTTCCTTGTAAACCATATGCTCAAGATGAACTATAGTAGTCCAGAGGTCAGCACACTTCCTCCCTCAGTCAGCAAGAGATATCTCATCTGGGGGAGGTGGGTGTGTCCCCACTAAAGAGAACTGATGAGAGTGACGCCACCTTGTATTTAATCTAGAAGAGGGTTCTACGAATATTACATTTCGAATCTCACCACTGGAAGAAAGGCTCCCAGGACTTCATAAAACAAATCAACTCTAACATATTATTTTGGGATGGGCATATCTAACTTGTCTCAATGGGCAGTGACACAGAGCTATCAACAATGTCACCCTGCAACATATCATATGAAGTGTCAGGTGCGACCTCAAACTATAGATAAGGCAGGTGGGAAGGACATTTAAGCCAAGAGAATGATAGCAAATACTCATAACTCAGGAAGACGGGTCGGAAATGAGATTTGGGAGGTTGCACAGCAGCTGGTTCTAGTGATTCACTCGGGAGAGTTGTAGCGAATGCCTGCGCAGACTGGAACAGGGGATATTTCCAATATAGGCCACCTGGATTCCAAATGCTCTAGAACTACCATGCTGTCATTATCTTGTTGGTCAAGAAATGTATCCCCTATCTGGAAGATTGCCATTACCACTCTAGGGAAGGGGTGACTTTTGCCAGGTGTAAATTCAGTATGGTCTATATGTGCTGAATGCTTTTTGGTGGTACCAATCAGTGATTTGTGATAGTTCTTCAAGGACTCAAATTGTATAGGGTCCGCAGCACCAGAGTTAGTCTGGACTCTGCTTTTTACCTTGACGCCACTCAGGTGAGAAAGTCATCTAGTTATGGATAACATGAAATGCTGACTCAGAAAGGCAGACTCCTGGGCCATGATCCTGGTGAAGACTCAAAGTGTGGTGCTGAGAGCAAAGAACAGCATTCATTTGTAATAGTGTTGATTTCTCTCCATCAAACAGATGTACTTCCTGCATTAATTCTGGAAGGGTTCAATGGAGTAGTCATCTGGATGGTCCATTGAGCATATCTAGTCATTTTTGACAACTGCCAGCATCTGTCCCATAATCCGCATTTTCAACTTAAAATACTGTGAGTAGTTGGCTTTATTGGTGCTAGTTCAAGGAGCATCTCTGTCCCGTACAGAGGTACCAGGGAGGCTGCTTTCATCAACAACGTCCAGGATGATGGTGGGAGTGGAGGCTGTAGAGCACAGCCATTTCTCACCACTGAGAGGGCCCTGCTCTGGTGGCTCTTTAATTGAATTGAATTGAAAGTCTTCTCCCCTGAGGTGGATGGCTGATTTTCCAAAAAGTTGACGGTGTTTCTTGATGAGGAATAGGCTCCAACAAGAGTCTCAGAAAAAAAGGACTACTAAATCTTAAAAGACTACAAGACCTTTCTTCTTTGGTAGAAAGGGTGGCATCTCTGCAGTACCACATTGTTGGTTCACTGTAGCGTTCCCATGAATGTGCTCTTCTTATTTTGGTGAAGGACCTAACCCATCCACAAGGGTTTTTTCCCCATCAAAGATGAGGTCTATATCTTTTTGTAGACCTCTGCCTCCTGCTTCAAGGACTTCAACAATGAGTGCAAGTGGCCAACTGGAGAACATGGTCATAGAAGCATGCTCGTAGAGGTCACTGGACATAGGCAGCTTATGTTTTTGCAGCACCTGAGCCCAAGGTAAGAATGTACTTGCAATCTCGGAGCAAGGACATCTACCAGGTCACACTCACTCCAGAGATAGAGGCATATCTGGCCATGATGGCAATGGGTTTCCTTTGCTTCAGTGTGAGTGTAAGGACTGATGCATTTCTTGTCTTGTGTCTTCAGACACTTGGCCTCCTTGCCCATTTGAAATTGCGCTATTTTTCTCCTCATGAAAGCCAATTACTGAGCTGAAGAATTCCCAGACATAAATATAGATCTCTCCCTGGGGACCAGTTATTTTTGTCTAAAGACGGATAGATGGTAGGAGAAGAGAAAGGCTTCCTCTAATTCTCCTGAGGTTGCTTGATAACCTATAGATGTCCGTCCTAGTAGGAAAGCTGTTGCAACTACCAGAAAGTAAATGTCTACCTGCCCTCTTACTCCAATGAGGGGAGAAGGTGGGACTTCGGTTTTAATTGATAATGCTTCCAAAGCTTTTGCCATAGCAGCATAGTAGAGCCTTGCTTTGTCCTGTCCTTGTGGTCCTCAATACTGGTCTCTGGGTTGGTAATTGGTTCTCTCAAATGAGTTCTGTTTAAAGGGGAATACCTGGAAGACAGATCCATCATGAAATCTTCTATCTCTGATAGCTCCAGATGGAATGGCAAGGAATTAAGTCCAGAATGGCAGCGAGATTGGTACTGGCAGTGATGGGTGATACAGGGGAACTGCTACCTTGGGATATTCCCCTATTCTCCAGAGCTGTACGGGGGTCTGCAGTAGCTGCATAGAGACACAGTACCAGCAGGCAAGGCTTTCCATTAACAGCTATAGAAGTTTTAAACCGCTCTCCTGGGGGACAGGTTTCCCACAAAGCTGACAAATAAGGAAGAGCAAGCATGCATCACACACAAATCTCCCATCTTTACAATAATTCATGACTGTACCTGCAGAGGAGCAAACCAGCCCATAAAACCTTCAACAATGTTCTGGATCTTTGATACTATTAACTGTGTAAATGAACTCCTCTGTAAGCATGGGTGATGACTTTCATTTCAAATAGTTTTTAATTCAATCGATACAATTAGATAAGTGATGGAAGTTTAAAGCCCTAATCAGCATTTCTATTCAGTGCAACTAAAGCACTTCTATTCACTGCAACTAATTGCTAAAATGTGTAAGCACTATCTTTTATTGACACAGTCACCCAAGACAGTCAAGGCTCATATTGTGTTCGCATCTGCATTTCTAGCACAAATAAACACGGCAAAAACATGCACGCACACACACAATTCCAATCTACATTGGAATTGTGAACGTGTTGAATAAACGCTATGAGGAGGACAGGTTTCAAGGCTCGAGTTTGTGAAAACGTTCCGCTGTTCCTGTGGTACTATGAACATCAGTCAATAATGCTGGAAGTTCAATAAGATATTAGCGGAGTATTAGCTGCCCGACAGCCAAACAGGTCGTAGATTAGGGTAACATTTACCCCAACTTTTCATCTAGGTGACACATTTCCAGCGAATCCATTTTCAGTATAGAAAGTGTATACTTTTTAGTGACTCCTTTAATTGGCAGGCCTGCACATCTGCATTGTAGTAACCTAGCATGTCTTAAATATACTGTGCTGAGACAGCAGCTCCCCTAAAATAAGACGTCCGATGCCTCTAATTAAGAAACATTTCTTAAAACATTAAATACATCAGAAGACTAATAGATTGCTACCCTCAGTTTATCAGCTATCTCTGTTAGCACATTCTAAACTACTTTCACTGTGATCTTACTCCACTGACTGATGATAACAGAAAAAGAGCCTCAAACAGGGTGAAGAGAAAGCGTTGTGATACGTACATAAATAACATAACTGCCCGATATGGTAAAATCAACTTGGTGACCCCAGACTGACAGCAGCAAGCTACCCTTCTTCGTGGCTTCAATTTCAATGTGAAGGTTTTGAAGTCCAGTCATTTATGGAACTCCTAGACGGCGAGTCTAGTTTTTGTAATGGTACCAATTCCTAGTCGATGTCACTACCAGATGACCACATTCTTTAATCAGTGACCTTCCAGCAAGTGGATACAGGCAAAGAATAATAAGGTGGCCTCTTATGTAAACTGAGGAAGAGTGCACCCCGATAGTCCTCCGGGCTGTGTGATTCTAGGCGGTGGAATTGTGGCTCTACAGAGGAATTATCTCTGAGAGGAGTTAGGGCAGAGTGGTGTTCCCATAACCCGTACAGGGGAGAGAAGAGGGGCGTTCAATGGCTTCACCAGGTCCCTTGAGAGACTTCCAATAGGGTTCTGCAAAACGGCTCCAGATTAGACCAGCAACATTTTGCACATATTTTTTCTTTCAGCCCTCTAAGAAGGTATTCTGAGGAGGGATCAAAGTGGGGAAGCATGGACCATGTCCACAAGTAATTGTATCTCGTCTGTCTCTGTGTTGTGCTCTTTCAAGTGGAGGGTTAGATTTCCTCACTGGTGGATCACACCAGCTGCCAAAGCATAAAAGGGGTGCACTGCTGGCCAATATATAATCAGCACCTTTAATCTCAGAGCCAATTTCCCTAGGTGGCAGGAACACAGAAAACAGCACATTTGGTAGGAAACATAATGCTTGAAAGGGATTTTTTACACAGTGCACAGCAAAAGTAAATCTGTCTGTTTACAAAATATCTAACTACAAGCACACCAATCTTAGCTGTTTATGGCTCAAGCAGAGATTATGTACGGCAAGAAAAAAACGACCGGATGCCTCAAAGGATATAAGATTAACTGCTGTATTATTGAGTGCACAGTCATTGCCACGCTGTAGCCTTTCCTCTACTTTGTTTTTTCTGTACTTCTTTAATTAATTAGATTTAACAGTCTCCTCTGTTTTTGAGCTCACTCATTTTCAACTGAGGCTTTGAAATCCGTCTCTGGGAGGCTACTGCAGAAGGAAATGTTAAGCATGCAATTTTTTCCACGGAACCTAGGGAAAATGTCTAAGTAAAACGAAAGAAGCACAATTGAAGTCCAGGAAAGTAACATAATTGGAGGCTAACACTCCTTATTACTAATTTAGTCTCGACCACGGACGTTGCATGTGGTGCAATGAAGCCTCCATGTTTTGTGATTCGACCTGTTACTAATGTGTTTCTGTAGCTAAAGTTCAGCAGCACATCTTCATGTCTGCAGCATGACAGTGAAGACACGAAACGTTCATATAAGCCTTATTCACGTGTTTCTAAACCCTTTCGTACTACTGGGAAATCACTTTCGTGGGCTTTTAGTCCATCAATAAATATTAACATGTATGCTTTCATCAATAGTTGCGGATCTGAAATGTGACAGACTAGTACAGGGATGGAAACCGGAAATGTAAATTTTGACACAGTACTAGTCCTACTCAAAACAAAAATCCCAAAACTCCAGAGTCTCGGCAAGGTAAAAAAGGAAGGGTCTGAAGTATAAGCTCTTGAAACCTACACTGGGCATGATGAAGAAAGCTCTTTTAGTCTTACAAATCCTACACATTTGTAAAATCACAGGGGATTCCCCCTCAAAAAAACTTTTAAGTAGTTCCTAAATAAGATTTTCAAGTCAGAAAAGTCTTTCTTATTACGAACCGCAAATAGGAGTGGGCTTGAAAGCAGCACCCCCATCCACTTGGGAGTTCCAATGGGATGGATCAACAGTTTGTGCTGAAACTGCCATCGCAAACCACTGAGCAGATGCAGACATCCCAATTGTGTGGTATTTGAGTGTCAAAGGGAAGCTCTCACCATATTACAGATTCATCTTTTGAAATCATGCAAGATGGCCTCAGGGGAACCAAGCACAGTGGCGTAAGGCAAAATAATGGGGTGCCCCAGCAGAATGTGAAAAGAGACCACCTTCGTAGCCATTTATAGGAGGGGGGTATCAACAAGTGTCATACATAATAAACATTCTTTAGGTAGGTCATGTTGCAACCCTGCAAATGGGAAAAATGCAATGCAATATACGAGTACAAAGCTTGCATAAAATATGACAACCATCCACAAACCAGTTGGTGTGAAATTTGCACGGTCCTTGACTTGCAATAAGAGAGAGTACATCAGGCTCTTACTTCTTTACCAGAAGAAATTATGTGATCAAGAGTAGGAACACAAACAGAGGGCAGCTTTTTCACACATGTCAAAAAGAAAGCTAAAGCACAAGTTTCAAAGAAATACATTCCTGTTGAAAGCCACTCTGATCTGCAGCATAAAGACCCTTCAAGAAAACATAATTGATCTATTGATGTTTGATAAGGAATATCATCTACGAAAGCGAATAAATAAAAGATGGCGCCATTCTGCATTGAAAATTATAAAAGCACAATAAGAATCGCATTCCAGTGTACTGCGCTTGATCAAATTAGATTGAACATGTGTCTTCTTCTGCAGCGATCTTAATGGGCTCTGAAAATGGTTGACTGCAGTCTGTTCTTATACAAAGTCTCCATGAAGTGAAAGTCTGCTACAACAGGAAGTTATATGTAAAAAAATGTGCCAACTGAGCCACGTCGGTGTCTCTGAGGGCTCATGCATCCTCATCAGGGATCTGTGTTTGTCTTCATGGTCACAGGTCTGAATCCCAGGTGACCACTCAGCTTTTCACCCTTCTGTAGTCGATAAAATGAGTACCACTGAGAAGGATTTTCTCAGCGCCAAAGATCCAAGTCTTGGATGAATGTGTGCTTTACAATTACACATTATATTTACATTTGTAACTGTTAAGAATGTCTTTAATGTAATAAAGCATGCCTTTTTAGACTGAATACTTGTTGGGCAAAGTTGGCAGCTAGTCAGTACATTGGCATTTGCATCCATAATACAACAAAGCGCAACTCCGTACCCAAATGCAAGGTGAAAGAATGGCCTGCAGCAATAAATCCAGACCAACTCACACCCCAATTCAACAACAGTACAATTGTCTTTGGCTTTTACATTAACAGCAACTAGAAATATATAATCATATTGACTGATGATGGTTGAAAAAGATGTGTTCCTTATGGTATCTCTGAATGGATAGTACCAACTGAAGTTGCGTGCAGTTGTCCCCAGACCTTACGTGATCAAAAAAAGGTCCTTCAGCAGTAGTACAAAGAGGAACTGTGACTCTGCCCAGATGTTGCTTCGTTGTAGCTTTTGATGAGTCAGAAGCTGTGTGCTTCCACATAAATAGTTCTCACTCTTCAGCAATCACCCGGTCATTTGTTTATACAGCTTCTTGAGCCAGGGTCTTTATTGAGCAAAGCTATTGTGTTTGACCTCCAGGTTACATACATGCCACTGGGATGGACTCAGCTTGCCTATAAAGTCAGACAAATGCTACTGCATGTGGCCAAACAACGTCTTCTGGATAACTAGGTGCTTTTTTCCTATGGTTGCCATATGTGACATCCTATTATCAATATAGCAGGGCTTTGTTGGTTATAATGGTAAGCCAATGACCAAGGATATAAGCTAGATCTGTATCATGAAAAGATGAAAGGTTATGTCAGTGGGTCTGATTTATTTATTCTGAAACATATGTGTTAAGACCAATAGGCATTTAAGGCTGGATTGTTATCATTCTGTTAAAAATTGAAGAAAGGTATTTTGTTACATGGACTTTCACAGTTTGCAAAAGTAGGCAAGTGTTTTCTAGGATTGGTTACCCTCTCTGAGACACTATGGGCATAGAAGATTTGCACCGTCATAAGTAGAGCAGTGCAACATTGGAGTAATTTCTTTTTGCATAATTATGAAGAATTTGGGGAACGTTTCAAAAAATGCAAATCTTTTATTTAGCGCTAAATGTTAGCACTGAATGCACCGTCACATCAATTTTTGATGCAAAGTCGCAGTTTGTGATAAAAATAGCTTAAAACCACAACTGCTGCGATCAACAGCCATTGACTTTCTGGTTGTTTGTATTATTTCTTAGCTTCCATGATATAATTTTGCTGCGAACTGCAGCAAAATTACGCATCATGGTATAATTTCAGGAATTTCACACACAAGTGAATTGCGGGATTCCCCAAAGAACAGGAAGTATTCTGGTGCAATTTTAATTTAACCCAGGGCTAGTGGTATAAACTTGTTCTGCCCTCTTGGGTGATCTAAGATGTTGCTTTTCCAATGGTAATGTTGTTTACATTTCTATTTTTGTGATCTGATGGTTGTTTTAATGGTAAGCTTATGCTCAGAACAGTTGGCTTGATTTGGTTATGGTAATAAAGGGCACAGGCTTGATTGGTTCACTGGTAAAAGGTAGGTCCAAAGCCATGTCTGATCTCTTTGTTATAAAATGTTATGGCAAAGGCAGTAGGCTTGGCCTGTTTATTGTTAAAAGCAACCGTAGGGGCTAGAAGATTTGCACTGCAATAATTCTTGCTAGAAATTCTTTAGAAGGTCTGTCAGGCGTACTTGCCTACTAGGGTCTGGCAATAAAAAAACATATTTATCTATCTATTGTTCCAGTGTGCTAGTGAGCGTGTGTGTGTGTGAGAGTGAGACAGTGTGAGAGTTTTTGTGTGTGAGAGTGAGACAGTGTGAGTTTTTGTGTGTGTGTGTGAGAGTGAGGCAGTGTGAGTTTTTGTGTGTGTGTGAGAAAGAGAGATAGAGATAGAGATAGAGATAGAGATAGAGATAGAGAGAGAGAGAGAGAGAGAGAGAGAGAGAGAGAGAGAGAAATGCTGTCGCTCACAGGGCAATGGGGTCAATGGCTCAAGCATGCCACTTGCACTCATGATAATATTCAACAAAGGGCAATGGGTTAGTAACTTGGAACATTGGCTCTATTGCTCCATGAGTGACAGAATTTTTCTGATCACATGCACATCCACCTCAAAATGGGTGTGCTTCAATTTAAGTACTGGAGGGGGTCAGTCCTTCAGTTTTCCATTTCTTACTCTATTTTTTTTTCCTTCTCATCTTTTTGTTTTCATTATTTTTAGAACATACTTGAGCTCCCCAGATAGCTCTAACAGCCCTTCTTGCTTGTGCCAAATGCCATACGGCCACAGCCTCTAGACCAGGCCACCAGCATGGAATGGCATTGTACACAGTTTCACTGTTTGACCATTCTATGATGGCCAACACATTGGTTCTAAATAAGATGGCCAAATCGAAGCTGCAAAACAAGGAAACTTCACCACTTGCTACGATATTTAATTTTATTTAATAATTCAAGAACATGCCTGCCATGTTTAGGCAGCAGCATGTTTTCATTTTCTACTTTTCTTATTTTAACTTATCTTACATCTGTTGAGTTTGTGTGCGGGTTGATTGTGGTTGTGTAAATGGATAAAAGCAAGAACAAGACAGTGGGTGTGCAAGGAAATGCTTCTTCATGCATGATCACCCCCTAAAGTTTTCGACTGATGCTGCTGGCTTTTCAACTCTGAGAACGTACTGAGCTCTGTCAAATAGGCCAGTGCTCTGACCCCTAAAATGTGTATGTCTGATTGACTCACTCACAATTTGCAGAAGTTAACCTACATATAAGTCCTTACTATATGGTACCAGTGGTACCCAGGGCCTGTAAGTTAATGTGTCCCTTGTGTACTGCAGTAGTTATTGTGTCGCCACGAGTGTGAAACAGCAGAGCAAGATTCCCAGTGTACCATTCCTGGCTAGCAGAGCAGAGCATAACTGCTAACTCAATATTGCCATTTAAACGAATGACAAAGTCCAGACCTTCCTTTTTAATATTTAATTCTCCCCTAACGCAGGCCTATAGAGCCCTAAGGCATGGTGCTTGTGAGAAATTGGGTTGTTAGTTGACTGGGGTGTGAGCCCGGGACAAGCAGCAACCACAATCCTTGTCAGGGTAAGGCACAAGCAAACCCTGTATGAACCCATGCTCAATCTCCTTGTAGCTTGGCACACAAGGCTTAACTTAGAGGCACTGTGTAAAGTATTTGCACAAAATTTCAAACAGTAACAGAGTTACAACACTACAGAAAAAAGGTCCCATACCAGGTTAGAAAAATAGAAATCATTGTTATAAATAAAACAAGATATCAGAGGGTTATGGATATACTAGCAGCCAAGGGGAGTGGTGCACATATTTTGGGGAGAAGGATTAACAGACTATTATTCCTACTGTAATGTTCTGCACACACTGGTCCCTTTGTACGAAATTGCTGCTGTTTTACAACATGTCTGAGAAGATGGCTCAACTGTTTGAGTTTGTTAAAGGTACAGTGCTTATAATGTATTGCATAATCTAATAAAATAATACATTTGTTAAAAACAAAATGAATAAAAATTCCAAAATCAACAAAAAATGTAAACTCAAGACCAAAAATTACAAATATTCAATCAGTAGAACCTTAGTAATGACTTTTGAAAGACTTTAGTGAAAATAGTGCCAAAAAACACAAAGCGCTAGCTGAATCGGGCTAAAGTCACACTTTTGAGCCAGCCGCGATGGAGCACAGGTCGGTACAGTCCCCAGATTAGTCCAGCTGAAGTTTAGCCTTCTCAAACCAGCATCAAGATGCCCGTTCACATTGGAGAGGGGTGCAAGGAGCAAGGACAGCGTTGCAGGAGGCCGTCAGCATAGGGCGAAGAGCAGGCTGGCCGTCACAAGGAGCAGACAGGAGATTCGCTCTGGTGGTCCCCTTGCGAGCAGTTGATGCTGGAATGCGGAGAGTCAGGCTGACAGTGCTTTGTGTAGAATCTCAATGCGAGCTGTGAGGTCTCAGAGTGAACAGGCTTGTTTGCGGTCATGACAATCTCAAAAGCTTGATTTTAGCTCGCTGAGCCACACCAATGGTACAGGACCTGAGGTGCACCACTTGGAGGTCAGGAACTCATTGGAGCTGGGTCCAGAGGCTGGTACAGGATATTGGGGAGCCTTTTAAGGCCCTGAGGCTCAGATCAGGAGGCCAGCAGACCACCCCCTGGTGTCACTCTGGTGTCCTGGGTTCAGCATGTAGTTGCAGGTCCAGTTCTCCTTCCCCAGGCAAACGACTGAAGGGCAGCATTTCCCTCAGAGCAGTAGTCCAGCAGAGTGGCAGTCCTTCTTTCTAGCAGAGTATCCACAGGCTCAGAAAGGTACTGAAGAGTTGGTGTCTGAGGTCCAGTATTTTTACACAGTTTTGCCTTTGAAGTGGGAAGAAGCTTCTAGAGGCATGCCTTTGTGGTGCACAGGTGCCCAGCATTCCTGGCTCCAGACTAACTATAGGGGATATGCAGCCGTTTGTGTGGAGATAGGAATCAGCCTATTCAAGTGTAAGTGGGGCTGACCCTGCTCCTCCCTCCCATTCTACCAGTGAAGGCCCATCCAGTCACACCTACACTCCCCATTATGCGTGGCTGTCAAGGAGGAATAAATAAAACCCAACTGTCACCCACACCCAGTCATATGATGCAGAGACAGGTTGTTGGCGCCCAATGGCTAAGGCAAGAAAATGCCAACTTTCTAAAAATGGCATTTTCTAAATTGTTATTGAATATCTGACTTCACCATAAGTTAGGATTTTAAATTACAATTCCAGAGAGAACAAACATGAAGGGCTCAACAGTTCCCATTTGGAAATTACAATTATACAATGTAATAAGGTAACTCTAATATTATCCTATGGGAGAGCCCAGCCTTGCAGTATAGAAACACATATTTTAAAGTGTTTCACTACCAGGACATGTAAACCTCAAAAGCAGATGGCTAACTTTTAAATACACTGTATCCTGCCTTGGGCTGTCCAGGGCATACCTTAGGGGAGACTTATATGCATTATGCATATGCTTGCAGCCTAGATAAACAGCATGCCTTCCTTGTCGCGCAGTGGACACATGCAGCGGGCGCGTTGATGGTGCACCAAAGGCAGGCCCGGCTGCGCCCGTCCGCTGCTGACCGAGGCCAGGGGCCATACACCATGCCCGTTTTCTCACCTACTCTGCAGCAGACTTGATGCGGTTGCAGGGAAATTGGACTATCGATTTTGAAACCCAGACTAATCTCAACGAGGTAGGGATTCTGACACATAAGGACATCCATTCAGAAGTCTCCCACAAATCTAGAAGTCTGGAGTCTCCCGTCAACAATAGGTCCCACAAGTTATAGCTATCCCCAAGCAACAGGAGGTGAAGGGAATCACAATTAGCGATTTGAACACCCCCTCAATGGTAAAACATCAGCTCGAAATTTTCCAGCTTGTCGACTCTGATAAACCGGATATCCTCCTCCTTTCTGAAACGTGGCTTACTGCTGAGTCTGTCCCCGATATCCTGGCAGCAGTACCTGATAATGACTATATTCTTCAGGCTAACAGGTCCTCTGGTAAAGCCAGGGAAGGGGTCGCAGCCATCATCCACCAGAAACTTCATTGGGGATTACTGGCATTCCCTCAGTTGACAGCCTAAAACTGAAATTTGAATCTTCCCAGTCCTCTTTTATTTGCACTTTATTTTATAGACCCCCCTCATCACATGCCCACATTCCCTCAACTGCTAGGCGAAATGATCTCCCACTTAGCTATTAACCATGCCAGAATTCTAATAATTGGGGACTTTAATTATTGGCCCAACGATGCAGGGGAAAGTGTTGACTCTACAGAATTTACCAATCTCCTTTCTGGAATGAATTTTAGCCAGCTTGTGAATGCAGCTACTCACATAAAGGGGCACATTAGACAAAGTTTGGACATCTAATCTGGCAATTTCTACGTTTTTAATTTCCCCATGTACTTGGTCGGATCATCATCTTATCACATTTGTAATATCTAGTATGTCCCTTACTAAAAATTTGCAGACAAGAAATCATTTGGCCAGAAACTGGAACCGTGTAAACATTGGCGGATTTTGCACATTATTAACTGCCACAGCCCCTACTGCACAGGAGTCCCTCCACATTCAGGCAAAAAGTATCAAGACGTGACTTGAATCTGCCAGTGATCGCATTGTCCCCTTTAAAAAAATCAAGATTATGCAACCCCACGATGCCCAACGTTGGTTCGCTAACGACTTAAAGTAAAAGAAACTAGCATTAAGGCAAGCTGAACGTAGTTGGAGACATGATTATTCCCTTGACAAAAAAGCCTCCTATGTAACACTGCTCAAAGAATATAAAAATGCTATCCTCCATACTAAGGCAGAATATTTCTCCTCAAAAATCGTAAACTCTTCTAATAAGTCCAAGGATATCTTTTCCATAGTTGATGAACTCGCCAAACCGGATAGAGTCATGATGAAACCTGTTCCCTCACAATCCTTATGCAACTCTCTCAATTCCTATATCATTGAGAAAATAGCTACGATCAAGGCCAGTATTCCTCCTCCCATCTCCACTATGGCTTCCACAAGGTTACGTTAAAACTCACTTTTATTTGATCAAATTCCCCCAATTTCAAAGTAAAACTTCTTTGTTCTACAAAACCTAGTTCTGGTTCCCACACCGATTTCTGCCCTCTCACATTTTACGTGAAGCTTTCCTTACCTTTCCAGGACCCTCCCCTTTCATTCCTTAATAATTCCCTTAAACTTGGTATTGTCCCCAACACCTTCAAAAGTGCTGAAATTATCCAGATTTTGAAGAAACCCAAGTCTGATCCCCTGGTTTTCAGTAATCATTGCCCCATTTCCCTGCTGCCTGACCTAGGAAAAATTTTAGAAGCTCATGTAGCAAATTGCCTTAGCTCCTTCATTGAACACTCTCACTTCTTTGACTCTCATCAGGCAGGATTTAGACCTGCACACTCAACAGAGTCAGTTATCCTTGCAGCCATGGATGAGCTCAGAAGGGGGACCCAACAAGGGCCTCGCCCAGGTCTTGGTACTCCTGGATTTGTCAGCTGCTTTTGACACAGTTGATCATGGTCCCCTGATCGACCGTGTCAGCAATGCCGGGATCCAGGGTTTGGCGTTGAAGTGGATTTCCTCCTTCCTCAGCAATCGATTTCAAGCAGTTCGCCTTGTCAATTTCTCTTTCAAAAAAGTGAAATTGATCAGTGAAGTACCTCAGGGGTCTTCCCTTTCGCTCCTCCTTTTTAACTTGTACCTATTACCCTTGATCTGGTCTCAGTGCAAAAGAATGGTTGAAACCTTTAACTATGCCGACGACCTACATCACATCAATTCTTCCACTTCCTCAGTGTCTAATTTCCAGTCTACCTTGAGCTTTATCAGTGATTGGATGAATGACAATCAACTGAATTTAAATCCTGATAAAACTGAGCTTATTCTCACAGGTGGACCAGCAAACCTGTGGAACCTTAACTTTTGGCATCCTATGCTGGGTAGTCCCCCACTTCCATCAAGCTCTGTTAGGATTGGGGATTGTGATTAGTAATGATCTGTCCTTGAAGGCCCAGATTGGCTCAGTGGTCTCCGCCTGCTTTTTCCATCTGCGAAGAATCCGGAAGATCAGTAGATTCTTGACCACTGAGGCCTTGACTTCGGTTGTCCTATCCTTGGCAATCTCGGGTATTGACTACGCCAACTCATTATATGTTGGCATTCCTGCATATCAATTACACCGTTTGCAGTTGGTGCAAAACCATGCAGCCAGGTTAATCGCCCGCCAGCCTAGATAACATCAGACACCTTTGATGAAGAGTATACATTGGCTTCCGGTAGCTAAACGCTGTGCCTTTAAGCTAGGATGTACCATCTTTAAAGCCCTAGCTGGAAACGGCCCAGCTTTTATTTCCTCAAGAATCCAGCGCTATATCCCTTCCCGGGAACTGCGTTCTTCCAATCTAAATCTGTTAACCACTCCCTCATTCAAACGCAAAAAAACATGCTGGGCTCAGATTTGCGGTCCTGGCCCTGCAATTTTGGAACTTGCTCCCTGCGGTAGTAAGGTCGGTAACTCCTTATGCACTGTTCAGGAAAAAGCTTAAGACCTGCCTGTTTTCCCAGGCATATCAGTAAGCCAATTGCCTCGTCGATGCAGCATCCCCCTTGTTCTTAGCGCCATGAAACCGCTTGGTGTACGGGCGCTCAGTAAGTTCTTTTAACATAACATAACAAAAAAGAAGGTTTGGGCCTAGCAAAAGGTTTACTTTGCCAGATTGAAATGGCGGTTTAAAAACTGCACACACACAGGCAGCAATGGCAGGCCTGGGACATGTTTAAAATGCTTCTTAAGTGGGTGGCACAATCGGTGCTGCAGACCCACTAGTAGTATTTAATTTACAGGACCTGGGCACATGCAGTCCTACTTTACTTGGGACTAACAGGCATATTAACTAGGCCAATTAGGTATAGACCAATCTTACCAAGTTTTAATGAGAGAGCACAAGCACTTTGGCACTGGTTAGCAGTGGTAAAGTGTGCAGAGTCCAAAAGGCCAACAAAAACAAATTAAAAAAACAAATAGGAGGGGGAGCCAAAAAGGCTGGGAATGACCCTGCAGAAAGATCTAAGTCCAACAGTGCTGTATATTAAAGAGTGGGACATGTGTTTTTATATGTATTTACAGTTAAAACCCCAAATTGATGTTATTGCTGTCAAAAGGTTAGTAGCCCCATTGGCGAATACAGGGTTACCCGCAGACAACTCATCTGTGCTCACTTCGGAATGGGACTACAAATGTTGGTGCTTCAAGGTATCAGAAGAATCATTACATAAAACCCAAATAGTTGCCCAAGTCAAATTTAATGTAAATGTACATAAATGTCAACTTTAGAAAGTTGCAATTAGTACCTAGAACAAATGTTCTGGACACAATGTGCACTACAGATTCCCTAATATGGAGATAAAAACAAATGTTATCTCGTATGTATATTCCTTAAACAGTAAAGGAGAAAATGCGTGATTCTATCGATTTATCAACACAAATATTCAGCATACAGAAATGTTACTCAAAATATCGCCAAACAGCCGAAAAATCTGAATCAAGTCAATTTTAACTGCAAAGACATGATTATCATCATAGATTCTGTCACATCACTACTAGTCTTGACATTCTTTGGAGACTAGCGTTGTAATTCAATGCTCCCAATGCATTCAGGCTTAAATGGCACTTTAGAAAGTTGCCACTCTGTTGCCCAAGCTTCCCAGTTCCCATTTACAGTTGCTGGCCATGAAACAGCCTTCTGCTCTTAGGGGGTGGGGGTGGAGGGTTCGGGTAATGTGAACAGTTCTCAAGAAGAAACACAAAAGGCCTGCTGTTGGAAGAGGAATTATCTTTTCCAGGGAAGAAGACCAAATGGGATGTGAGCCTAAAAGGCGAGCTTCAAAGGAGAAGGTACATTTGAACGGCAAATGGTGGGCACACCATAGGGGCTGCTATTTAGGTCTAGTAGACAGGCTGGCATCGGGAACAGAGAGGGGGAAACAGTTGCCAAATCAGTTTTCCCCAAGGGTGTGTAGCCCTTAGGTAGCCATACCTCTAGGATAGATTACCAAGCTCCACACAGCAAGAAAAGAAGTTCTGCAATCTTGGGAATACACAAAATATTCCACTCTGGGATGGCCACATGCCACACTTTGCAAGAAGTCATCAGGCGAGAGGAGACCTGGTAGCACATTGGGTAGCAGTCACTGCATCAACAGAGAGCAAGTTGTGGGCATAAAAGTGGGTAACCTGGCATCCAGACCCTAGATTACATCTGCACTGGAGAGCGGCCCAAAGAAGGACTGCTCTGCTGATACCTGGCCCCGGCAAAGAGAGGCTGCACCAAAAACTGGACTGCATCTGCTGATCCTTGGCTTAGCAAAGAGAGTACTGTGCCAGCGATGTCCTGCTTGAGGGAAATGCATCCCCGAACTGCAGACAGAAGAAGTGACTCCAAGTGTCAGTTGGCTGACTTCCTGTTACAGCTACAAGACCATAAATGCTGATAAGCCTGTCTTGGTGAGTTGGTAGCCAAGACTGCCTGACCAATGCTGACTGCCAAAGTGCAGCCTGGGAGACAGAGTCTCAATGCTCAACAGTTGCAAAGAGTCTGCTCAGCCTGGGAGAGTTTCTGGAGTGCAGTGGATCACCCAAGATGGACACTAGCCTCAGTTAACAGGGACCGCTGGTTTCACTGTAACTGTTAGGATCTGAACATTCACGGGTCACTGATCGGCATCGGCGAGGACTCAATCCATTGGAAACTACAGTTCCCGGCATGCTCGGGGAGGACGGTGCGTGCTTGACGCAAAGCACGCAATATCAGAAGTAAAACACTACCCTCCGGTGAAGGCAGAGCCGATAATTCTTTTGAAGTCAGAGGCTGTGGTTTGTATCGTTGCTGCAGTACCGGTAAGCGCTACCTCCGTGTAAAGTGATTGTCTCCGGTGAACTCCGTACCGGAGGTAGGCTCAGGTCCTTTTGGGAGGCGAGACGACTCTCGCCAAGGAACGTGATCTGGGGCCGTTCCTCCGGCAGAGACAGACATTTTGCTGTTTTAGACACTGGCAGCAACAAGACAGCATTTGCTCTTTGTGTATTCAGGAGACCTGAACCGAATACGTATTATGACATTGCATGTTGTGTTCCTGTGAGTGGATTAAGGATTGGTTGGGGCTCCAGCCATACTCACTTCATCTACTCGTTTCCCACACTGGAGGTGCTTTTTGGGGAACTTTGAAACACCAGACTTTCCAAGGTTGTTTTCAATAACTAGCAGGGTTAAGAATCGATTAACCCAGGCTTGATTTATATTTACTTTCGTTGTCTCACGTTGCTGTTCTTCTTATGTTCTAAATACAGGGGAGCCGAATTGGGGGGAGACTCAGAGGGATTTGTCTATCTACAAGACGTGAATTCCTGTGTATTTAGGTATGTTATGGTTATGTTAACAGGAATAGTCTTGCACCAACAAACGATAGGAGAATCACACAAACCTGCCTTTTGTTTTTTCTATTACAGTAGATGAATCTCTGTTCTCACCTCCTTCCTCATCCCTGGTTTACGTCTTCAATATTTTTCTTTACAGGTAGGGATAAGGATTGTACAGGGGTTAGCAATAGGTGTTCTTGCTGATGTTAAACTGAGTGCTTCCTGAAGATATATATACTTAGTGTATGTTATTGTCGTTTCAGGTCTCTTTCCCTGCTGTCCCCTTCCTTTCCTTCCCTCACCTGACTATCCTAGTAGTCTGTGTATATACTCCAGACTCTTGGGGACGTCGTGCGGGGGAAGCCATAGGCAAATCAGCACAATCCCGAAGAAGCCCGACGGTGGAGCCTGACAGTAACAGTATACCAGTGGCAACTGGTTTTTGGCTGGACTTCAACCAGACTTTGAAGGACATAAACCCCTGTGGCGAAAGTATTCCTACCATGTTCATGGACTGAAAGGTGGCCTCAGGAAGCCCCGTAACCAGATCAGCATCTTAAGCATTCTGTATCCCTTGCATCCGGGCTACTCCATTGATGTTTATGATAGTTCACCTGTAGAGCCTTTAACTGGACTGGACACTACTTTGGCTGCAAGGTAACTGTCCTACCAAGCCTTATAGGCTCCTGGGACTTGCTGCTGCCAGAGTTGATCACCGAAAGTGGACCACCAAAAGTGAGTCAGAATAATTGAACACAACATCACAAAAGTTGTGAAAAGTTTTCCAAGTAACAGGTAACTGCAGTAGTAGCCAATGCTTGTTAGCAATTTGACTGAAAAGCACTGATTTATTATTTGCTTAATAATTTATATCTCTGGAACCCTGAGGCGGATTTTGTTTGCTCTGGTATCTAAAAAATCATAAAAATAGGATCCATTTTTACAAATTGGTGTTGATGTTTTCTTTGAGTCGTGTTTCTTTCTTTCTCAACTGTTTTGGTACTCCTAAATGCTTTGCACTTGTTCCAGTGGCAAAGTCTGACTGCTCAAAGCCACAGCTTCCCAGGGTTGAGTTAAGGTTTGGAAACTAACTTGGCTGGACCCAAGACAGATTTGTGAGTTTATTACATGGTGAGGTTGCGCAATCATACCATATAACAAACCGCTTTCCTTACAAGATGGAAGAATGGATGCATGAGTGTTAAGATGATTGACAGAGTACCTGTATAATGATGATGTATATTTAATGCCCAAACCCCATCATCTGACTGAGAAGGTGCTTTCTTTTAAAAGCCAGACTTACTGCCATTGCCAATGCTTGCTCAGAAAATGGGGAGCTTATGTAAAGAATCCCCAAAATTAATTTCAGACAACTTTATTTATGAATTATGACAAACTGCTTCCAGGGCCAGCTCTAGGCTCATGGTGGCCCTGTGCAGGGAGCGTAGGTGGGGGCCCCGGAAGAGGGGGTCCGGACGGGGCGGAGCTCAGGAAGGTGATTTACTAATAATACATCCAGAAAAGTCGTTAGATGATTGACCAGTACCTGCGGCTGCTCCTACCCTTCCGAATTCAAGCAATGGTTCCATCTCTAGACTTCGCATGAATGCTGCACAAGTTTCAGCTAAGGAGACGCCTAACTGCATGCAGTTTGGCCTTTTTAATGTCTATGACTATCTTAATTCAGAACCATTGGGTGACACAAGGAACAGTCTTACTCTCTTCTCAAAAGCAATTCAGGCACCTCACATACACACGCGTGTCGTGAACATGCATAATGTGGCAATGCAGAGACAAACCATTCAGTATTGACTACTAGACTACGCTGCGCATCTGAGACATGTGTTGTTATTAACACTCATATATTCATTACTAGGCAGCTCAACTGGAAAGACAGGCAGGCGATTATTACATTATAAATATATTTTGTGAGCACAGAGCAGTCTCGTCTCAGAGACACAGTATGTGTTCTTGACAGTGTAACAAACATACGATGTATGAAATATTTGGAGAAATTAAAACATTTCACCATGTTAGCACCTGCTTCAAGAAGGCATTATTTTATGACACAAACTTCGGTATAGTTATCCGATTCGATTGATCTTTATGTCAAAAGCTATTGGTGCTTGCACTAATCTGGCCAGGTTACTCCCAAATAAGGTTCCCTGACGCAAAGTGGTGCAAAGCGCTGTTTGCACTGGGAAAAGAGCAAGTTTGAGTGCAACATATATTTTGCACTGGAAAGTAAATACCCTTGTAAGACTTTGCGCTGCTTCGCTTCACTTTACACCAGCCTAACCCCATATTAAATCTTCTTTTAAGCATGCTCGGCTGTCAAATTTGAAAAAGTTGTTTTTATGAGTTGCTTTATTATGGAAGGAATTTGACTGCCCCACTCACTTTCCGGAAGGAGCGCTTGAAAGGCGGGCGCCATGGGCAATTGCCCGCTTCGGTCAAGGATTAAAACGTCACTGGAGCCAGAACACACTTCAAAGACGTTTACCGCTAAGGAGGTCCGAACAACGCAAATGATAGTTTAGGATCAAACTGTACCCCTCACCTCAACTGACAAAACAGCTGCTCAGACTTACTCTGAATTATGGACCATAGCCTGCAAAGATCCTCAGACCCAGCAAACGGGGAGGTATTGGGTCTATCCCGGTTGAGTAGGATCGCAGAATGAGTCTTCACCCCAAAATCCTGTACGTAATGCAAACCCTTCCGCTTCAGCGCACCCCAAGGGCTTTGTCAAATTGCAGAAACTGTTAAAGTTTTTTCGCCTGGGAGGGCAAAAAGCATCGGTTGCTAAAAAAGTATGCATGCCTGTCTCAGGAGGAGGGTGGACTAGGAATCCCCAACCTCACCACTACTATGTAGCGGACCAACTCTGATAAATTGTGGAGTGGAACAGGACTGAATCGGAGATGCAATGGTGCTTCACTGGGGTACACATCTGGAAAGGGCTGGGGCTAAGAAAGTCAGATTCTCACCGGCGTTATTTGAAGTGTCGGAGTCGGAGGGAAGAGTCGAGATAGTAGTGCCGGACTAGTCGGACAGGTGTTCTCTGTCTCTATCGATGATCGGTTGTGGGCCGTGGCGACAGGACGACGTTAATTATTTGTTCTTTAATGCTCTCAATCTCACACGACGATGAGTGACCGTGACGAGTCGACGCACCGCTCACTGACGCACTCTCCCAGTGAGACGGGTCGGAGCGTGACCACAGCACCGTGACGCGTCACTGAGCGGCTAAATTGCGCACTGCGCACAGCGCGCGGCCTGTCCCAGGGCCGTCACGTTCACGTCGTCGTAGGGCTAAGATTGGCGGCCCTGGTACCCAACTGCTGGCTGGCTGCCTGGGCAACTTGTGAAACCAAACTAACTGTAGTGTAAACTAAACAACAACAACGCTCACGCGTCGCTGCCATTTAATTGCCCGGAGGCCGCCAAATCCTGCCAGGGGGCCGCCAGTGATCCAAGTTCCGATCCGATCCTCGGCTCGTCCGTCGGTCGTCGTGGCGGCCCCTGGGGTTTGGCGGCCCTGTGCAGGTGCACAGTTTGCACATGCCTAGGGCCGGCCCTGCTGCTTCGTAATGCATCACCTCGCAAAAGCCTTCTCGCTATCTTTCAAATAAGAGGTAAGGCAGCCTTGGCCCGTGCAGGTAACAGCGGTGTGCCACGTTGGGGAGGGGGGGGGGGGGGGGGGGTTGAGGGATGATGCCAAGGGAAAATTAGTTATTTCTTTAAATTTCCCTCTGCATCGTCCCTCGAAATCTCCCACTCCCCCCACGCATCCCCACTGCCTCACCGCTGTTACATGCACGGACTGCGGCTGAGGTAGGGGTTACCCAGATACAGCTAATATCACACAGTTCTCAATAGCCTGTGATGGCACATTGCTGCAAGGAGACACTGGTTGCATATACTGTGTTCCTACACTGTTTTGCCAGCTGCATTACGTAATACAGTGCCAGTTTGTTAGGAGTAAGAGCAGTACTACTGTCCCTGCTGCAATACTGTGCCAATCCCATCTTCCACAGTAGGGCCGCATATTAACCATCCATTGCGAAGTGCACAGAAAGATTCGTTGTTGCTTTGGTAGAAACCTCAATGGAAAGTTATTGATGAGAGCGAAAATCAGCTCAAGCCACACCACGACAAAAGAGAATTAAAGCCTAGGAAGTAAAACAGTCAAGGAAAGCAGCAACATACGGACTGAAAAGCTCATACAATGCACTTCACACATTCATACCCTAGTTCTCAGAAATGAACACACTCACCGCGACCACAGAGGCAGGCAGGTAATATGAACGTGGCTGAATTAATTTCCTGTAAGCCTACATACAGGCTTGTCAGATGTTAATGGACTGCCAATCAATCACTATTTGCGGGGTTGATTTCTTCGCTTAAAATGAAAGACTCTTGAAATCCCGGATTGGGGTGTAGTAAGCACCTTCTTTAACGCTTCCGGTTCCTCAATCAATCTATCCCGGTGGTACGTGTTTGCAATTGTCGGTATGAAAAGCCCATGCTAATGGGCAAGCATACCGAACGCTCATCTGCGGCTGAAACGATTCTCCATATTGTCGCCATTTCCATCCCAGGCTGTTTCCAGATATAATGTCACGCCCTTCTCATTTAACTACGTGCATATATACTTGTACAAAATGGCCAAGAGATTGCACGGGGATACAATGACTGAAAGATGGGCACGGCTGAGCTCGCAGCAGCATGGCTGCTGCGGGGAGGCGAGCAGCTGACTCAGCATGAAGAGCCAAGGGCTCGGGCGAGCCCCGGAAGCACAGCTGGCGATCAAGGCAGGCCTTATAAATCACCAGGAATGCGAATTAAACCTGCAGCGGGCTTTCAGAGCCTTCCCGTCTCTCCGGCCTGATTACCTTTCCGGGGGGGAAAGTCATATTCGTCGAGGTTTTTGTGGGTGAACACGTTTACAAAGAGCTTCGGATTCCTACACTCACAAGGATCAAACGAATGCTTAAGAATCGTCATAACACTCACAGGTACGTGTGTGTTGCCCCATCCTTCGGCTGTACAGCAGTTTAGGCCCCGCCTTAATATCAGTGCACAATATGCGCGAGCAGCAAATAACGGGTATGGAGAGCTTTGATTACATTTATGCTACGCAAAAAATCCACAGACTAATTGCACAGCCCTTTGAGAAGTCCCTTTCCAGTACTATTATAGGATCTCTTCTCGTGGAATTCATACATCACAAGGGCGGGGCTGTTTTTATAAACAATTACATTCGTTTTTTTGTGTTGTGTACTTATCAATAAAACAAGCCTTGCACGTATGGAAGCAGGGCTGTGGACATGCTGGCAGTCTCTGCCCCACAATTGTTAGGTTTGGCAAAGCAAATCTCTTGAGTTCAATACACAGAATGAGTTTTGGGCCAGCCTCCTTCCAACAGCTGGCTTGCGACTTGCTGTTGCAGTTTGCAACTGAATGTCATGACCCCAATTCAGCCATTACATTGAGGCATGAGCAATTACATTCTGGTTAGGCCTAAGGAGCATTTTAGTCTCTTGGTCATGTTACACGCTGTTTGGGGGTATCCTTCCACCTCCTAGAAGTGTTTTTATTGGAATACCCAAGAAATTATTATTTTGCACCTGAAAAGTACATTTGTCAGACTTTTTGTCACATTCAATTATTTCTTCTATATGCACTGTATACGTATTTTAGAACAAAACAAATCAGTTCCTAGGGCCACCAAAGGGTCACTTTTAGGTCTCGGCCTGCGATGGCTGCGCAGACATGCGCAGTCGAGCTGGCGAGATTTAATGACTTAGAGTACTTTTCACTAGCAAGGTTAAACCCCGCCCCTCTTTTCCATTGGCTGGCGTCGCCGTTCATGCTAAACGGTGGCCAGCCATTGGAAAAGAGGTACCAGTGACGTACTTCTTTCTCTTTTAGCCCGTCCCTTTTAGACTGGGTTCCTTGACTTCCTTCTGCTGTAAAAGATTTGTTATCTTTATGGGGCCTGCCCCATAAAGATTAGAAACCTTTTACAACAGAAGGAAGTCGGGGGAAGAGAAAAGTGTATGTCAGCCTGGCACCAAACTTCTCTTGTATCTTTTTTCTCCCGCCCTCTGACTCACCCCTTCCTGCTCTCACCCACCCCCCTCTCTCAGGGCCAGGCCCCCCTCTCTCAGGGCTCAGGGGGGCCTGGTCTGAACTTTGCTCTTCGATGCCCAGGAGAGCCACACACAGAGTTGTTTTCCCTCTCCTCGCCTCCCGCCCTCTCGCAGGTGACCAGTGTCACTCTCTGGGGCTGGCCGGCCTGCCTCCCCTCGCGCAGAACACTCTAGGAAGAAGGGCTGCTTGGAGGGGCCCAGCAAAGCAAAACCCTGGCCTGCTGGTCTCCTCATCAGTAGCCATCTCAGCCCCCACGCCAGCTCACCTCAGGCCGCTCTCTTATTGTGCAGTCCCTCGCGCTTCTCACTTCTAGGCTCTCCTGCCGCTCCCTCGCCCGCTCACCGTAGAGACTTTCGCAGGATTTCCAGCTGCTTATTTAAGCTTACCAGAGTTGCGGCAGGCTCTCCAATCTAGTCTGTGCTACTTCTGCAGGACCGCTCTGGTCCACGGCTCCCCGCTCTGCCACACCTCCTAGAGAATGTCCTTTGGCCCCGGTGTGCTCGATTCTCTCTTTTGCCCTTGTGCGTCTCCCTTTGCAGGTAGCTGCCCCTGGCGCCCCACTGCCACCGAAGACGGTGTCCGGAGCCTCTCCCGCCGCCACCAAGCCACCGCTCAAGCCCATCCTGGCTGTGACCCCGCGCTATCTGAGCCGCTCCCGCGGACCAGCCCCACACTCTCGATCTCCCCCGCCGATCCATCGCCTGCTATGCTGCTGCTGCCCCCAGGGAGCAAGGGCGCCCAGCCCCCGGCCTCTACCCTGAAGAGGAGCGAGCACCCGCACCGGCACCACCGGCAGTCCGAGGATGTGAGGCTGAGCGCAGAGGGTGGCTGTGGTGCGCCTGCTGGCAGGGCATACGATTGACAAATGAGGGGGGGTTTAAAAGTGAGATGAAAGCAGCCCCCGCCCCACCAGAAAGCAATCCCCTCATTTTCACCCAGTGATCTAGTGTTTTGGCACCAAACAAAGCACTACAACATATCGGGATATTCCAAAAATACCGCAGGGAGTGAACGCTAATCTTTCATGGAGGCCCCTGACCTCACGCTGGGGTGAGAGGCTTTCCTGGTGCTCGCGCTGAGATATCGGCATCTGCGGCCCATCGGGGATGTGTGTGGGAGAGGAGGGGGTGCTTTTCACCAGTAACAGTATGAGGGCGCTTATCTTTTACATTACCAGGGCAATGCACGTGTGAACAATATTAGTGTTAATGGCTTCTCAGCTATTGGGCACAGCGGGTTGAGCGCTTGTTGCAAAGTCCGCGCGTAACTGGCAGGTCACAGGGATGTGGGTTCACTGCTAGATTACCGAATTTGGTGCTGGAAACCACGGTTAGAGGCTCGGGTCGCGTCCACATCCTGTGATCTGGGGAAAATCCCTTCATCTCCCCGTGCCTGAATGTGCCCTTGTGTAACATAACCCATGCTTATGTAAAGCGCGCCAATACCGTCTGGTCGAGTTCGCGCTAGAAAAATCTGCATTAAAAAAAATAATAGCTGAGTGGGTTGTGCATCAGCGCCAGAGGTCCCTTTCCAAGCATACTCTTGAAAGCCTTTGGTAACTGCCTCTTAGAAAAGAAACACAAAGATAAAGAAAGCATCGTAATATTACTCCAAATGTAGAAGGAGACCTTCAGGGGTCCATTTCCGATTTCTTTGTCAATTGGGGCCTGTGTGCTGCAGAGGAAGGACAGCAATAGTGCCACGCACTACTGAAAATCCCTACATTTGTGAACATGTGTGTATAAACACTCAACCTCTACCAATCTGGGGTGGAGGGCGAGTTCACCCTATAAGGCAGATATGTAAAATAGATTTGAAAAGTATCCAAATTAAGACTATTAGAACGAGTGTAGAATGGTCATCAACCATTCTGATCTCAACCATATTGGTAGCACGTAAACCAGATCGTCCAATTGTGCTGTTTACTGTACATGGTGTGGAGATTTCAGCTGGGAATTGATACGTGGTCTTCGTAGACACAAATAATCTCCTTACATCAGGCAAGCAGCTTACTATTCACATATCTACACAGGTGCATTTAAAGCACCGGAAATGTTCCACTGCTTGCTGCTACTCACTACTACTCTATATTAATACCCATTACTCTCTAGTACTCACTCTACTACTCTACTACACACTCTCTACTCCTCTACAACGCACTCTCTACTACTCACTCTCTACTACTCACTCTCTACTACTCACTCTCTACTAATCACTCTCTATCTACTACTCACTCTCTACAAACTCTATACTACTCACTCTACTGCTCTCTAATATGCTACTCACTACTACTCATTCTCTACTACTCTCTACTCTCAAATCACTATACTACTCACTCTACTACTATCTCTACTACAACTCTATACTACTCACTCTCTACTACTCATTACAACTCACTCTAATACACTCTATTACTCACTCTCTACTACTCTCTAGTGCACTTTACTAACTCTTTACTACTCACTCTCTACTACTACTCTCTGCTACTCACACTCTACTCCTCTCTACTTACTCTCTACTACTCTCTAGTACTCTCTATTCACTCTCTACTACTCACTCTCTACTACACACTCTAACTACTCTATAGTATTTACTACTCACTCTACTCACAACTCACTCGATTACTCTCTCCACTATCTACAACTTACTCTCTGCTACTCTACTACTCTCTAGTACTCTCTAGTACTCACTAACTACTGCTCTCTAACCTCTACTCAATTTTACTACTCATTCTCTACTACTCGCTCTACAAAATCTACTATCTACTTCTCACTCTACTATCTACTACTCACTCTACTACCCTCTATTACTATCTAGTACTCTTCATGAATCTCTACTACTCACTCTCTACTACACACTATCTCCTACTCTCTATACTACTCTCTACTACCCTATACTACTCTCTATTACCGCGTACAACTCACTACTACTCTACTCTCTACAACTCTACTCTCTATTAGTCTACTACTCGCTCTCTACTAAATACTACTCCCTACTACTACTCTCCACTGCTCACTCTCTACTACTCACTCTACTAATCACACTACCAACTCTCTAGTACTCACTCTCTACTACTCTCTTGTACTCTCTACTCACTATGTACTACTCACTCTCTAGTACTCAATCTGCAAAAACAGCCTAACCTTACTCCAAACCTTTACTCTTTGCCTAAAGGCACTAGTGCACAAAATGCCATAGGTCTCATCTTTATTACACACAAAGCAATTCGGTTTGTAATCAGGTGGCTATTTAGCTCTCGCTTTATTAGTGTTTTTCATACTTTCATTAACATAACATGCGTTTATATATGCGTAGATATATGTATATATATATATATATATATATATATATATATATATATATATGTATATATACATACATATATAAACATATAAACAACTGCATATCTATATCATTACCAATATTAATGCATACTTACATATACATAGATGCACACATATGCATGTTATGTACATGGGACTTTAAAAAACACTAATAAAAGCAAAACTAAAAAGCCACTCAAGTACAAACAGAATTGCTTAAGCTTAACTAAAGCCGAGACAGTTGCATTGCAACTGCTTATTTAATTGTTCCAGTTAGAAGGACCCTTCCTCTGCCAGTATCACTTAGAGGACACCCTTTTGACGACCAAATGCAATCGGATCTGTGCATCCAGCAGTACAACTTCTTATGCTGCCCAGACCATTACATGAAAAGCAAAATGAGAGAGCCCAGCAGAATTGGCAAAGCCAATAGGTCTAGCTTATGACTCAAAATGCAAGCCAGGACTACTGTCTGCGCCACTGCTTCTTGGTAGCTGAAAGTCAATCAGGCTGCATTTAGTGGAGGAATCCCCGGAACATATAATGGTGAAGAAACCTTCCAATATGTGTACTTTTAAAGGTGATTTCCTGAAAAGTCAACATGCGAATGTGGTTCTTTTTGCGCAAATTAAGTCAGCATAAAGACATGCACACCAACAAGTTTGCCTCTTCCCTGATTGTCCCTTTCTGTTTGAAATATGTCTGGAGGTTTGTCTCAAGGTGACCACATTCCTCATTCACAAAGTAAAGCAGGCAATCGATTGTCCTGTATTCTTTTTTGATTTAATTTTATATCAAATGAATGTTGATTTTACCCACTCCCTAGCTGCAGAAGTATACAAGTGCAATGGCAACATAGTAGAGTTGAGCACCAGGAATAGTGCAACACATGCACCTTGATTTTATCGTAAGCCTTTTGCAGTGGCAAATGGAAATTGACTGAATCCCATTTTAACCCGTTAAGTGCTGCCGTTGGCCGTTGACCGTTCGGAGCACTACCTGGCTGGTGCTGCGCACGTTCAACGGCCGACACAGCACCGCCCGTTCTTTAAAACAGCCACATTGCCGCGAACAAACGGCCGCGGTTAACGGGTTAACGTGCAGCTGTAGTCGTACCTTGAGGACCACTCTCTTATATGCACAGCTGCTCAGATACTCTACCACATGTCAAGCAATTGCATTGCTGGTAGGAGTTGGTTCATTATCTCATCAATAATCTTGTATTATTATTAGCTGATTTACTTTACAGTTATTTATACAGCATCTCTCGTTGACTCAGATCCTTTGACATCAATCAGAGGGACACACAATGAACTGCAGATCCCACTTATGAGGACAAGCAGCCTGATAAAAGACTCTCTACTCAGAAATGCTGCAGCAAGGCCTGTCAGTCACATGTGCCATCACTTCCAGACATAACCAACAGAATTGGGCCATTGCAATCTGAGATCCAAAGTTCAGAAGAAACAAGTAAAACCCAAAATGAAGAAGTTACTTACCTTCAGTAACATCTTTTCCAGTAGAGGCTCAATCTAACTGCAGAATCCTCACCCTCTTAATATCACCAGGTGTCAGATTGTATCTGAAAACATTTGCATTGCATTCCCTCATGCACTGACAGGTGGCGTCGTGCGGCATCTTTCTGCCTCATGCTGCTCCATCCCACGCGGGTGCAACATCTAGACCAGTATAAATGTGCCACCTAATCAAGCAGGCGTCAGTTTCTTTCAGAACTTCATCCATGCCAACAGACGTGGAATCTATAGAAACTAAAATAAACAGTGTGCAGACGTTTTGAGATGAAATCTAATTAAGATTGGTTTGAATGAGACCCTTTCACAGAATGGGGGAGGATGGTAGGTGAAAAACCTGAGGTTAGATAGATCAGCTACCAGAAAAGCCATTACCGAAGATAAGTAACTTGTTTTTATGATAGAGACTTCTACCTGCAGATTCCTCATCTTTTGAATAGATATCAAAGCAGTACCTCCCATGTGGTGGGTCTGTGAAATTACTCAGACCAGAAAATCCTGAAGGACAGATAGGGCCAAATGCCCATTCTGCCGGACCTGGCTGGCCAGACAGCGATGCTTAGTGAAGGTATGGAGGGACGCACACGTAGCAGCCTGGCAAATGTCTAAGACTGGCAGACTACGTATTAGCTGCAGGCTTCTATTTGACCAAATGAAAGATACCAAGCATGATAATATTTTAAAGGAAAAGATTGAAATGCTTCAAATGTACAAAACGATTAATTTGTACACAGAAAGCATACATTTTGTTTAGTGTTTGCAGCACAACAAGGCTGGAATAGCACATCACATAGCTTTACAAAGAAGAAGGGTATGAGTAATGATAATCAGTCCAAACATTCAAAACAGATTCCAAAAATACACACATTGAGATGGGGCATATTTCTAAACATTATATAAATATACAGTAGGTGATAAATAAAATTGAATTAAGATATTAGTTTATATTAATGGGACCGAACAAGTATACCGCCAGCAATGGTGGCAGATCCTTCTCACATCTCGCCCCTACTTTGTGGAATGCACTCCCTCTGCAGGTGCATATGGTTAAGGCCATAGTCAGTTTCGGAAAAGGCTAAAAACCTGGCACTTTTGATCACTCCTTTTTCTGCAGTCATCTCTCCATCCCTTCTATGGTTTTGGCTAGCGCTTTGAGGCCCCCGGGTGATATGCGCGCTTAATAAAATCCTATGACTATAACATTTTCAGACAGATGTACAGGTCTGATTGATAACTAGTTAGTTAAGGGGATAGGTCAACCAGAGTTGTAGTGAAAAGTTTGAATTGAAAGTCAATATAAGATAAAAGGATACCTGAGGGAAATCCGAAGCGTGAAAAATAGCATTGGTAGAGTTAATTGGTATGGCTAGCGCATGCCTTCAAAACTGAAAGGAAGAAATGCCGTTTGCAGGTTTTAGCGCACTAAACATAGTGTGAAGAGAACCTGGGGCTAAAATGTGGTAGGCAAGCAGTAAGGTTTGTTTTGCCCCATACCTAAGACATAGCCAGCTGTTTTTGTCAGCCCTACTACCTTTTTATAAATTCATAGCAAATTGATATTATTATCATATTATTATTCAGAAAGAAACATTCCATATCACAAATCTGCCAATATGAAATGGCACAAGTTATGAACTGTTTTTTACTATGATAACTTCTTCAAAAGAGGTTTAGAAGAGACAATAAGACCATGTGGCTGACTTTTTCCCGTTATAAAATTCATGGGTTGGTATGTAAAGCAATTCTCTAATGAAGAAGAATGAGAGGGACAAAGGGAAGTGAAAGAGGGAAATCAGGCTATTTAGGCTCGCTTAATTTTACGCTTTACTTATTTTGTGGAACCTCTTTATATAACTTAAAAGTTTCAGTTTTAAAGCGAACACATACTTACACGCAACTTTGACAGTATGTCTAATCATTTCCATCGATGGATGAGATCATGCTTTTCATACTGAATATTAAATGTTTTGTCTTTCACAAATAGCTGTCTTAACTACTAAACGAAATTCAGTAAATATACTGTGGCATTGCTTTCAGAGGGATTGATTTGCTTTACAAACGTTATGCTGTCATTTGCAAAACGGTGGCACTACTAAAGGGCAAAAACATGTAATCTTGCAAGCACCAACAGTGATTTTTCTATGTGTGCTGCTTTTTTCCTTCGTACGTTTCTAAAATGGCAAACACACGTAGCGAGAAAATATAGACATATCTCTTTGCCGCTCCGGACATCGCGCTTACCACATCGGGACACTCTTTTCGGTGAGTGATGCCTACGGGCTGAGGCCTACGGGCTTTACCCCCCCTCCGCCTACTCCCTCCCCTCGGAGGTTTTGAGCGGGGCTAGGCAGCCCGCTTAGCGTCGGGCCGCTGTGGAGGAGGGGGTAATCTTGCAACTGGGACCCCCCCCCTTTTTAGCGTCGCACTGGCCGTGTGCGCTGTGCGTGGGGACAGGCCGGAGCAAGCCTGTTTGTTGTCCCGGTGGCCCTTGGGTCGCTCTCATGGTGTTGGGAAGACCCTGCTGAGTGGGCATCCGTTGTGTGGCCCGGGGCCAATTGCACGCTGTTGCGTGCCTTGGGCGCCCCCCCTTGCGCCTCCCCCGCCGCCACCTGGTTGTGGGGGGGGGCGCAGCCCCGCTCCGAACCAGCGACGCGTACATGGCCGCCCGGTAGTCATCCCCAACTGTGGGCACACGATGGGCGTTGCTTGGGTCATTGGCCGCGGGTCGAATTCCCGCATGTTTTGCTGGGGTGACTTGGGCCATGATGTCGTTGTGCCCGAAATTTTAATTTGTGCCCCCGTTGCTCGAGCTTGTGCGGCCCAATTGCCTCCACCGGTGAGCCTGCCGGGTCCACGGGTGCACGCCCCCCCTCCTCTCTCAACCTGGCCCAACATGGCCATCTTGCGGCCCCGAGCTGCGTCGTGCTTTCGAGGCCCCTGGGCGGAGCATGAGGGCAGAACGCGTGGGCCTCGGCTTGCCCCCCCGCTTGTTCCATCGCTAGCAGCCCCTGGTGGGGGCCCTCAGGTATTCAACGTCATGCTCCGTGCACGGTGGGTTATCTTACGGACGATCCAAGGGCAGGCCGCATTCTCGCCACCTGCCCGCCTGATGAGCCAATCAGCACAGTGGGGAACCACCCGACTGCTGAACCATTATGGTAATCACACTACTCACGCCCCTTGCGGGGCGTATCTAGGCAAACCCCCGGTTGCACAGGCCCACAACCGCCCGAAGGACTACTGGGGTGCCGACACGGGTTCCTGGACCTCCCCTGAGGTTCGAGGTTAGGCTCTGGCACCCCTATGTGCCCGCTGAAGTACAGTGTTGCACCTCTCTGCTTCCGGATCGCCCTGTAACTCCGCCTGCAACGAAAAAGGAACACATTAACGCTCCCCCAGGAGCCCCCCAAAGCAGACACTCTGGGTTAGAGGTAGGGAGGGAAAAAAGTGTCCCGATGTGTTAAGCGCGACGTCCGGAGTGGCAAAGAGGCCCCAAGATGGTGAGGGGGGAGCGATATACCCCCTCTACCTGCCTGCCGCCCCGGACGCGCGTCACCGTCACGCCCACCCTCCAGCCGGGCAACGCCTGCCCTGGGGAGGAGTGGCTGACCACAGCAAGGGGGCGGGGACAGCCCTCTGAGACTAAGGGCTCGCCCTCCTGATGGCCACCGGGTGGCCTCGGGCAACCGCATAGTCACATCAGGGCAACAAGAACCCCCCCGCCTCAACATAACCAACATCCCGCAAATAACACACAGACACAAGTGTTAGATTCGGAAAAATTGCTGCAGGTTTATTACATACAACGTTATGTAATCACGGTGGGTTATCTTACGGACGATCCAAGGGCAGGCCGCATTCTCGCCACCTGCCCGCCTGATGAGCCAATCAGCACAGTGGCGAACCACCAAACTGCTGAACCATTATGGTAATCACACTACTCACGGGCGTATCTAGGCAAACCCCCGGTTGCACAGGCCCACAACCGCCCGAAGGACTACGGGGCGTCGACACGGGTTCCTGGACCTCCCCTGAGGTTCGAGGTTAGGCTCTGGCACCCCTATGTGCCCGCTGAAGTACAGTGTTGACGGTGCAGGAGAGGAGCTATCACTTGTCTCTACTGGTGGGACCTGCCGCTGAATCTCGCTTGTCGCATGCCGACACAGGGTGAGAACCGCTGCACTTGCTGCAGGCGTGTGCAAATCTGCAGGCCTTACCCCACGTGCAATTCCCCCCATTGAACAACCTACAAGTTGCAGCGAAGCCCCTCCTGTTTGTCTGTCTGTTGAAACCCCCCCCCACCGCGCCCCCCCCCGAAAGGGCTGTTTGAAGTACCCTTTCCTGTCTGAGTTCTGGCCCTTGCCTGCCTCGACTTTCTTCTCCTGCGCGCTAACCTTGGCCCCGGCTTCAGACTTGCCCTTACCCATATACTGCATCCAAAGTCTCACTTCCATTTGGTCCCAGTCTAACTCAGGACAGACCGACATCTTTTTTCTGAACTCGCAATCGTATCTGTACCAACCCATACCTGCATTAGACTCAGCTTCTTCCGATATGACACTAGCATACTGAAAAAGGCCCTGCGTCTGCTCAGGGAAACGCTCGGTAATAACAGCCGCTAAGATGGAGAAAGCCTGCCTCCAGTTCTTGATGGATTTCTCAGGCCAAGACTGAAAGCGAACTTTCTTATCTTCATCTTTGCCACCCATCTTCCTGCAATCCACCCCTTCTGCCCCCAGCATAAGGAGGGAGAAAATGTCAATGAACTCCCTACGCCAGATACCCTCTTTGGCCGCTAAGGGCACCTGCCAAGCCAGGGAGCATTTACCCGACAATAAGGGTGCCATGGTCATCAAGACCGCCGGCGCAGGGGGGACTGAGCTGAGCGCAGGTGTAGATGCAGCTGGAGGCGCGGGCGGTGCCGGGGGGGAGGTGGGGATAGGTAACAGCGCTGGAGCAGGGGGCAGCGCAACAGCGGGGCTAACCTGAACGGTGGAGGTAATAGTAGAAAGAACAGGTGAACCGCAAGTGACCCAACCTTGGGCCGGGAGACCTCCCCACACCCGTGCCACTGATGCGTCAACTGAAGCCGCGGGAGGGGGGTATTGGATGCCCCGGGCAAAGCCACCGGGGGCCCTGCCGCCGCCGAAGCCGGCATGAAGGTAGCCCGCAAACCAGCTCTGACCTCTGTCATGAATACAGCGAGGGTGTTTGTGAGCTTACCAAGGTCCTCCCGAGTGGCAAAATCCGCCGAAGGAGCCACAGCCGGCGGGAGGGGGGGCGGAGGGGCCCTGACCGCAGCCGGGGGGGAAGCCGGCACGTGGACGATAACATTCCTGATGATTTCGGGCGCCCGGCTTTTGGAAGGGGGCTCCGCGGGAAAGTCTTTCACTGTAGGCTTGCGCGTACGCTTGGACCTGGTAAGACCAGCATCCTCAATGATGTCATGATCGGGTGCGGGAAGAGCGGGGGCGACCCCTGAAACTCTGGGGGGTTGGCAGACAAAAGTTCTCTTGCCCAAGCTACCTCCTGGGAAGGTCCTATCCCTGAATCATCCACCTGAGACGTCTGCGAAAAAAGCGGGGGGGACCCCTGGCTCTCCATTGCTATCCTTGGCTCGTCTCCTGCAAGGCAAAATTGACTGTGAGCCACAAGGACAAGAAAACGTTGCAAGAAGTGCCCAAAACAAGCGGGGGAGGTTAAAGGGACGGACTGCATGAAAACTGGAAGGGCCAAATTGGAAAAGAGACACCATGCCTAGCCCCTGTCAACATGATCCACGAAAACTATTGAAAACCATGTTTTCTTGACTGGTGCATACACTAAACCCTTCTACCACCCAGCGGCTTGTCAGCCCCCATATACCTACCTCGCAAAACTCCTGGTGCCTGAATGGGGGGGGGGCGGGGGTTGTGAGAGCAACGGGTGTAGCGACCCAGGCCCCACAAGCGTAAAGACACCAAAGAGGCGTAAACCGACCTGAAAGAAAAGAATGCGTGAGACACATGCGCAGGACGGCCCTAGATGGCAGAAAGAGAAATTGAAAAGCACTCAATACATTAGACTGGCATGCGGCATACGCCAATCTTGGCATTGACCAAATATGACACATGAGACATCGACTGTTCCTCACGGCGCGGCCTAAACAGTTCCCCCAACAGGTGGGGCGAATACCGCCAAATAAAGGGAAAATAGCCACTCAAGCAGTCGAAAATCACACGAGATCGAAAGCGCCTCACCCCTATAACACGAAGTGGCTGCTCATGGATCCTTGTGCCTACCTCACAGTACTCACACAGATGTTGCGAGGGGGGGGGGGGGGTGAAGGGAGAGACCACCAGGGCGAGTGTGACCAGGGGCAGGCAGGAAAAAGTCTGAAACAAACTGTGCGTTGCGACACGTGCGCAACCCTATAAAGGTCAGAGACCGATCATCAAAGAAGGATAAATGTGTCACACTGAATACGCCTCACCCCCAAAACGCAAACGATGACACTCTCTGCCGCTTATACATACCTTGAATCGTAAGCTCTGGTACATCGAGGGGTGGGGGGGGGGGGTGGGGGGCTACCACCAGGGCGAGCGTGCAAGGGGTAGGCGAAACGAGTTCTGTAAAACAAGATGTGCGTTAAAGAAATTCCAAAGCCAGTAAGTAGCGCAGGAATGATACAAAACAAGTGCCCCTCGGGGGAGGGCAAGACCGCATCATGAAAATCAGAAACAGGCCTAAGGAATCAAAAGTCACCTGAGAATACGCCGCGAGGCCCGGGCCACGCCAGGTTCCGCGTAGGCGCTGCGACACAAAAGGAATTAGTGCGGAGCGAACATGAGAGGTGATCAGAACATACATGCATTGACATTGCTGAAATATAAAACAACGAAATGCCCCCGATGCAGGTGCCCACAAATGTATATTGCCACAGATCAGCCGAAAAGGAGAAACGGCTCCGAGCGAGGGTCGTGGCCTGCCCAGGGGCGGGGATTAACGTGCAGCACCTACCCCGAGCAGGGCCCAAAGCACCGAGCAAAGTGCACCCAGTCGTACCCCCAGCGGCCGGGCGTGGTGCAGCGCTGCACGGAGCAGGTCGTTGAATACCTGAGGGCCCCCACCAGGGGCTGCTAGCGATGGAACAAGCGGGGGTGGCAAGCCGAGGCCCACGCGTTCCACCCCCATGCTCCGCCCAGGGGCCTCGAAAGCACGACGCGGCTCGGGGCCGCAAGATGGCCACGTTGGGCCAGGTTGAGAGAGGGGGGGGGGGCGCGCACCCGTGGACCCGGCAGGCTCACCGGTGGAGGCAATTGGGCCGCACAAGCTCGAGCAAAGGGGGCACAAATGAAAATTTCGGGCACAACGACATCATGGCACAAGTCACCCCAGCAAAACATGCGGGAATTCGACCCGCGGCCAATGACCCAAGCAACACCCATTGTGTGCCCACAGTCGGGGATGACTAACGGGCGGCCATGTACGCGTCGCCGGTTCGGAGCGGGGCTGCGCGCCCCCCCACAACCAGGTGGCGGCGGGGGAGGCGCCCAAGGCGCGCAACAGCGTGCAATTGGTCCCGGGCCGCACAACGGATGCCCACTCAGCAGGGTCTCCCCAACACCATGAGAGCGACCCAAGGGCCACCGGGACAACAAACAGGCTTGCTCCGGCCTGTCCCCATGCACAGCGCACACGGTCAGTGCGATGCTAAAAAAGGGGGGGGGTCCCAGTTGCAAGATTACCCCCTCCGCCACAGCGGCCCGACGCTAAGCGGGCCGCCTAGCCCCGCTCAAAACCTCCGAGGGGAGGGAGTAGGCGGAGGGGGGGTAAAGCCCATAGGCCTCAGCCCGTAGGCATCACTCACCGAAAAGAGTGTCCCGATGTGGTAAGCGCAACGTACGGAGCGGCAAAGAGGCCGCAAGATGGTGAGGGGGAGAGATATACCCCCTCTACCTGCCTGCCGCCCCGGACGCGCGTCACCGTCACAAACGCCTGCCCTGGGGAGGAGTAGCGGACCACAGCAAGGGGGCGGGGGCAGCCCTCTGAGACTAAGGGCTCGCCCTCCTGATGGCCACCGGGTGGCCACGGGCAGCCGCATTTCCTTCGTACGTTTCTAAAATGCCAAACACACGTAGCGAGAAAATATAGGATAAATATATCAAAAAAGATATTATAGGGTGTTGGCAGAGCAATGTGGAGCTAGAGCTTTAAGAGCTGAGCGCCTGAATGCAAACACCTTCCTGCTACACCAATACAGAATGTTAGTGATCCATTGGCCCCGAGTCCCGGAAGAGCTACAGTTTCTGGCACTGGACAGAGAAGGGGGACTTAGAAGATTCGCCTCCCCAGTGTCTTCAGTGTAAATGAACCATCTTGAAGGGCTTGCTGAGACTCAGGGTGAGCAGCAGAGAGGCCTGGTCTGCTGGGTAAAAGGAACTCGTCAAGCACTGCAACACATGAGAGATGACCATGGGGTGAGCAAGACCAGGTGATGGGACAGTGAGAAGTACAGCTGGAAGCGGTGGAAGAAAGACACAGATGACTGAAAAAAGTTGGCAAGACAATTACATACCTGGCTGTGCGTTTCAGTAGCTTGAACAGTCGCCCCACTGATGCATTAAATCTAGGACCAGTTGGACCAGTAGCGGCTCGTGGTGGGAGTGCTGCGGGATGGTGAAGTGGGGTGGGGGAGGAGCAGGGTGGGGGGTAGTAAACTACGGCATACGGCCGAACAGAGGTAAGTAAACAAATAAATAAATAAAACAAATTTCGTTGAGCCCGCTGCAGCACATTTGGCAATGCAGCACGTGCCATAAAATGTGTTTTATTTATTTATTTGTTTACTTACCTCTGTTCCTCCATATGCCATAGTTTACTACCCCCCACCCTGCTCCTACCCCGCCCCGCACACCGCCCACCAGCCCGCAGCACTCCCACCATGAGCCGCTAATGAGTTGGACCAAGATTTTTTTTTTTAAAGCCTGTCTCTAACAGTAAGTACAGCAGTAACGCAATTTTCTACAACTCACTTTGGATAAGGCAGGAGGTGGATGTTGTCTGCCTGTAAAAAATAGCTTGGCTGCTAGTAGGTTTTCTTTTTCAGCTTGATCACAAAATTGTGGCTATAAAAGCATGCAGAATCGCTGATTTCGTTATTAATCTTGTGAGCCTTTGAAAGAGCCATCTTTGACTCCTGCTGCACAAATCAATAAAGAAAAAACACGAAGCCAGCCATTATATGGCCAGGTTCGCACTTAAGTCCTGAAGAATGCATTAAAAATTATGCTGCCGTGATTTTTTTTTTAAAGAATTGATTTCTATTTACAATGCATGTGTGTGAAAAAGTATTTAATGTGACAAAAAGTATGATGATTTCACTTTTAAATTATAAAATAGCATGTGATGTGAGAGTGAACCTCCTCTAAAGCTCTCTATATGTATACATTAAAAAAAAACAATAATAGCCTCAATGCTCTGTCAAGCAGCTCTGCTGCCAATCCAGCCCTAAAAAGGAGTAGCTTTCTGAGTAGGAAAAGGAAAGAAACAGGTGGGGTTCCATTTCAAGAACATAGCGAAATCTCCCAGAACAGCTCACATTGCTACCGAGGACTTCAAGTATTAATTGATGCACATTTTACCTTTGAGAGCAGGGCTGGCTTTAGCACTTGTGGTGCCTGATGCAACAATCTTCATTAACGCTCCCTCATGACCATCTATTCTATGGACATTTTTACTGTTGCCTGAAAACTGCTGGACTCACAAGGAACTCTGCAGCAGGTGCTTTTAAACCCACAAATTATTTCTAAATACAGCGCCCCCGAGCTCAGCACCAGGAGGAGCTGTTTTTAATTCTATGTTATTTCTAAACACAGCGCCCCAGAGCTCAGCACCAGGTTCAGCTGCACCAGCCACACAACCCTAAAGCCGTACCTGTTTGAGAGGCTCTATAAACTTCTCAGATAGGTTCTAGAATGTGCCTTTAATGCAAACTGTGAGGACAGTGGAGCAGTATTTCATACAAAAGGTTTACTACCCCGCGCAAACTTTTGTAGAGTTTAGCAATTACATTTAGAAGCTGGTGATTGGGATTTCTAGCCTGCTTGTGCCTCATTAACGAGACAAATGATGCCTTGTGTCAGCTGATAACTCAATCCCAAGGTTAACTCAGTGGAGGGATGTAGGAATGGAAAGATGAGTGGATCACCCGAGTTTGAGGTGCCACGCTGCTGCGCTGGTTATCTACTCTCATTTTTAATGTGTCTGCAGAATTATCGGCACTTTTAAAAAATGTAAATTGTATTTGGCTGTATTTTGTGTTGCTTGGGGCATACTTTAAGTTCCTTTAAAAACAGTATTGTGGGTATTTTTTTTAGCCTCACCTCATTTTTCGGGGGTACTTAATCTCAGGCTCTTGGGTTGGAGGTGAAAGAAATGAGAGGGACCCCTTTACGAAGACAAGGGAAATAAGGTACTTCAAACCAACAACAGCAGATTTTTCCCTTGACACACTGATTTGCGATGCTAACATGCAATAATATATTTACCGAACTAAACAGAAAATTGACAAAAAAGGACACTTTATTGTCACAAAGTCACAATATTGGAGCTCATTGTACATAATACTGCATCTTAAAAATACATTTACAAAACGGATAAAAATAACAATAAAAACAAAACTTTCAGCACAAAATACAAAGCCTACACTTGGTATATAGTTCATACAATTTCTTAATGCCACAAACACTCAATTATGACCAGCATAAAACAGACAACACGACATGTAAGACCTAATTAATTGTCGAATACAGTTGCACATCTAATATTAAGTTCTAGATACGTCCGTTAGCACATCGTTTGCATCAGTGTTTAACAATAAACGTATCAGTTATTTGATTGTGCCTTAAACAAAGCGTCAACGCGTTTCAATGGTTTTTCATGCAAATGTATCCATCTTTATCAAGACCGTAAGTTTTTCCGTTGTCTTAATACATTTGGAGATTGTTGTATATTTTCTCCCTGGTTCCTTCGGACCACGGTCTCTGTCCTTAGAATCCTTATTTCTCAATTGGTGTTACCGTCTACCGGAGCTTTCCCTGCCAGTGTTCGGTTCACTCCTATGTATGTTGCTTTAGTTTTGTATATTAAAAACAGGCCTCACACGTCTGGTTGGCATAAAGAATTTCCTCCCAGGCTGTCCCTGTTTTCTGCCAGTGTTCAGTTCACTCCTATATGTGTTGCTTATGTTTTGTATGATGAAAAACAGGCCTCCCTGCCTGAATTGGTGTTTAATTTTTTTTTTTTTTTCTCCCCGGGCTGTCTTCTCAAATGATCAGCGGCTTTCCACGTTTCTTTCTCAATTGTTAAATCATGTTTTTTTTTAGCGTGTTTGTTCCTTCCAATGTGCTCTCCGGGTGAGGATTCTTACCGACTCGGAGAGCACATTGGTAGGAACAAACACACTAAATTGAAGCCGGGTGGCACACAAGTGCAACCTGTAAAGAACGATCAGGCCAAAAAACCACGATTTAACAATTGAGAAAGAAACGTGGAAAGCCGCTGATCATTTGAGAAGACGGCCCGAGAAGAAAACATTTTTTTTTTTTTAAATTAAACACCAATTCAGGCGGGAGGCCTGTTTTTAATCATACAAAACATAAGCAACACATATAGGAGTGAACTGAACACTGACAGAAAACGGGGACAGCCTGGGAGGAAATTTATTTTGCCAACCAGACGTGAGGCCCGTTTTTAATATACAAAACTAAAGTAACATACATAGGAGTGAAGGGAAGGGAAAGCTCCTGTAGACGGTAACACCAATTGAGAAATAAGGATTCTAAGGACAGACACCGTGGTCCGAAGGAACCAGGGAGAAGATATACAACAATCTCCAAATGTATTAAGACAACGAAAAACTTACGGTCTTGATAAAGATGGATACATTTGCATGAAAAACCATCGAAACGCGTTGACGCTTTGTTTAAGGCACAATCAAATAACTGATACGTTTATTGTTAAACACAGATGCAAACAATGTGCTAACAAACGTATCTAGAACTTAATATTAGATGTGCAACTGTATTCGACAATTAATTAGGTCTTACATGTCGTGTTGTCTGTTTTATGCTGGTCATAATTGAGTGTTTGTGGCATTAAGAAATTGTATGAACTATATACCAAGTGTAGGCTTTGTATTTTGTGCTGAAAGTTTTGTTTTTATTGTTATTTTATTAAGTTTTGTAAATGTATTTTTAAGATGCAGTATTCTGTACAATGAGCTCCAATATTGTGAATTTGTGACAATAAAGTGTCCTTTTTTGTCAATTTTCTGTTTAGTTCGGTAAACATATTAATGCATGTTAGCATCGCAAATCAGTGTGTCAAGGGAAAAACCTGCTGTTGTTGTCTTGGGTTGGAGAACCTTTAAGGGTCTATCGCTCCTTCCCCGGTCCACCACAGCTTGCCGATTGTTGTGGAGGGAAGTGAGTATTCTACGTGGCCCCTCCCCACATTTCCTGCCTCAGCGCCATGGGCGGCGCTCTAATCTTTTCCCGGTCCCAGCTACTTAACGACATGCTGGCCCGGACGCGTCAGCACCAAGTTTGCGCCTTGCGCCAGGAACCCTGACCATTTCCCTCTAAATGCCGATAAACGCCATGTCTACCCCAGGTAACCGCTCCTGGAACTGCAATCTCAGGAGTAGGGGGTTTGCAGTCTCTGGATGGTAGTCACAGGTTTAAATGTGCCAATTGGGAGGCGTCTTTCTTACTGTGCGCATCTCACCATCCCCCTAAGGACAGTTTTTGGCCTTGCCCTGTACCGTTGAAACACTCTTTGACTGGATATCTTCTTAATGCTAGATCCCTTATTAAACATGCCACTGAATTTAATGACTTTGTGTCTCTTCAAAAACCTGATTGGGTCTTTATTACAGAAACCTGGGCCAGAGACTGCTCAGGTCCAGACTTAGTGGAAGCAATTCCTCCTGGGTATCTCTTTGCCAGACTTGATAGGGAGGGGAAGGTGGGCGAGGGTTTAGGGATATTGTATAAAGACATTTACTCCTGTCTTACAGAGGCCCTCACCTCTCCTTCAGACCTCTATCAGGCCCTTTATTTCTCCCTGAAGGTTCTTCCAACTGAAAGTTTCATCGAAGTGGTTACCTACCGGCCTCCTGCACCCAGAGCTCCGTTTTCCCTGAGTTTTAGTAACCGAATAGAGCCCTATTTAGCTAGCTCAAAGTTGATGTTTTTGGGTGATTTCAACTTTCACCTTGAGGAAATGCTGTGCCCTGAACCACAGGCCTTTTTGGAAGTTATAGATTCCTGTGGTTTCCCTCAACTAGTGAAAAACCCTACGCATACAGCAGGACACATCCTGGATGGGATTTTTTTTAATGATCCTAGGTTAAAGGTCATGGACCCTATTCCTCTCTCATGGTCTGACCATCTTGCCATTCCCTTTACCTTGGAAATGTTAGTATCTCACCATGTTCCCAACATCAAGAATAGGGTGGAGTTGAAAAGAAACCTCAGACGGATTAGTAAGGAGGCTCTCCTTGACAAATTTAGCAATTACTGCTGCTCCCCCTATGCCGATATCAATGTCATCTATGACGAGTTTACTAACTGGTTAACAACAGCCTTGGATTCCCTTGCCCCTTGAGGCAAGAAAACGCCTCTCCGCCCCATGGTTTTCTGAGGGACTGAGAAAGCTCAGGAAGGTCTGTCGACATCAGGAAAGAAAGTGACGGATGGACCCCTCTATAGCAGAAAGGGATCTGCATAAACTCAGGCTGAGGGAATATAAGCAAGCTATTAGCGAGGAAAAGGTCTCCTCCTATTCAACAATGACCGAATCTATTAGATCCTCTAGGGAACTTTTCACCGTGCTCAACTCCTTCTTAGCCCCCTTGCCCAGTGCTAATACTGATGTCTCACAGGACCTTTGTGACAAGATGGCAGGTTTCTTCTATGCCAAAATCAAGGACATTTACCCCTCCTTGGAGAAGTCAAACTCGGCGGGAGTTAAAACAAACCCCACTCCTGATCCTTTGGTAGCGCCCGTGGTGGATTGCCATTTGCGCTTCTTTCCCCCTATCCTTCAAGAGGATAGTGAGCTGTTGTTAAGCGGGATCAGATCTGGTTCTCCTCTCGAACCCTGTCCTCTTAAGATTTTGAAACTAGGAAGCAAGGCTGTTGCACCTCCTCTGACCGCCATTCTCAATACCGCCATCTCCTCTGGCCAATTTCCCACCGCATGGAAAACCGCAGAGTTAAAACCTCTGTTAAAGAAGGCTTCTCTTGACCTGACTGAGTTAAAAAACTATCGGCCCATTTCCCTGTTGCCCGTTCCAGCTAAGATCCTAGAAAAACATCTTAACCGCCATCTCAGCTCCTACTTGGAGGAATTCCAACTGCTCGATGGCTCGCAGCATGGTTTCAGGAGTGAACACAGTACGGAGACGGCATTAACCATTGTCTTTAACAACATTCGACAACAGGTTGATGCTGGTCACACTACTCCACTGATCCTCCTGGACCTGACAGCAGCCTTCGATACGATTTCTCCATGTAGACAGCTTGGCAGGCTTCGGGAAATTGTGTTAGAGGACTCTGCACTCAATTTGCTTTCATCTTTCCTTTACGGATCGTTCACAAATAGGCAAGATGAGCCAATTTCTTTCTGCCCCTAAATGACTGTTCTGAGGAGTCCACCAGGGATCCTCTTTGAGTCCTACTCTCTTTAACATCTATGTAGCCCCGCTTGCCGCTGTGATAAGGTATTTTGGCCTAGAAGTCCTTTCCTACGCTGATGACACTCAGATTTTCATTTCCATCACTGAGAGTGTCTCAGCCTCAGCAGTAAATTTCAAAAAACTGTATGCGGGCGGTGGCTGCATGGATGGTTAAGAATTGGGATAAAACAGAGACTCAATTGGGATAAAACAGAGGTTTTAATCTTTGGAGACCATAGACACATCTGGTCAGAGGCCTGGTGGCCTGTCGCTCTCGGATCTTGCCCCTCCCCCTGTCTTAGCGCCAAGAACCTAGATATCATCGTGGACCCCTCTATTTCGTTGAGTTCACAAATTAATAGAACTGTCTCTACCTGTTTTGGGATGATACGGACTCTCAGGAAGATCTTCCGTTTTCTTTCCCTTCCAGCTCGGAAACAGGCAGTGGTGGCCCTTGTGGTATCAAGGTTAGATTACTGCAACGCCCTTTATTTAGGGATAAACAAGGGACTCCTACATCGTCTTCAATTGGTCAGAATGCCGCCGCTAGGCTGGTGATGGGTCTCCCTAAATTTCATTCAGTCTCAGCTACCATCAGATGCCTTCATTGGCTCCCGCTGGGGAGGAAAATTGTGTTCAAAGCCCTGTGCCTGGTTCACAAGGCTGTCCACAATAGGGGGTCAGAAGGCATCAATAAAATGTTTCAAAGATACCTTCCCGGCAAGAATTTAAGATATGCTAGCAAGAATCGGGTAATAGTTCTCAGGGTTAGGAAAGTCAGGTGGGGGGGGGGGGGGGGGGAGGGCATAATCGTTGATATGGGCTAATTTGTGGAATTTGCTTCCTCCCCCAATTTCCACTCTGGGAACCCATTCTTCATTTTGTAAGTCCTTGAAGACCTGGCTTTTCACCTGTCCCAATCTTTCATCTGCCCTTATCTTTTAGCCCTGAAACATATTCACATCTGATACTCTGATCTCTGTCCGCAGCGCCTTGATGCCCCTGGGCTAAGTTTGCACTCTATAAGACTTATATTCATTTATCCTCTTATTTTTTTGCACTTACTGGAAATGTCAAAAAGTCAGGACACGGTTTACTTCATAATTCATTTATTCATTTATTTTTAGGATTTATAGAGCGCATAGCTGCCACAGCGACGAGGCGGCCCAGCGCTATCAGAAACCTAAGAACCTTTTCCATCTGCCTAAAGTTAGCTATGGCATATAGTGGTCAGAGGGAGCATATGGGTAGCGTGTTATTTGAGGGATCTGTACAAAATACTTTTGTAGGTAGCTTTGGATATTATACAATACATAACAAGTGTGTTGAAACTCTGACTGGTATTTTGGGAGTGGGCACTGGGTGATGCTGGGAGAGCAAGAAGGAACAGGATTATTTAACCGCTTCCGTGCGGCGCGAATTCCCCGCCCATGCTGACTCCGCCTTGCGCGGGCGGAGTCATGACGGAACGGTTCCGTCATGAGCACAGCTCAACCGACGCTCATGACGGAACCGTTCCGTCATGAGCATGGAAGGGGTTAAAAAAAAAAAAGACAGCTGTTAAGAAAGTCAGGTGGGGGGAGGGCATTTTTGTTGAAAGGGGCTAATTTGTGAAATGTGCTTCCTCCCCCAATTTCACTCTGGAAACCCATTCTCATTTCATAAGTCCTTGAAGACCTGGCTTTTCACCTGTGCACAACGCCAGGAGATGATCAATCAACAGGAACACTCTACCTTTCGGTTGTGAAGTGGGATTACACTGATAATTATAGAGTCCTTGAATGAATACAGACTAATAGATGGATTTTGGATTTGCCTTGACAATAGAATATAGGACACAATAACAATTGCTATGAACCCTGATGTAGTCCAGTTGTAACTAAACTGACGAAACACATGTTGGCATGGCTTGAAGTTGCTGTCAACCAAGATTGTTTGTACAGAAGAAAATTATATCTTTCCAGGATATATTTAAGCCTGTGAGGCAAACAAATAATTACTGTCTAATTTTGTAAGGCCTGTTTTCATATGACTGTGTGGCCAGATATGTATGGTCAGCTCCAACAAGGCAATGGTTGTATGAAAAAGCAGGATATATGTAAGAGAATGGAGGTTAACATATTTAAACAACCTCTGTGAGAACAGGAAGGAAAACAATCAGCCCTGGATTTCGTGTGGTTCATCCCAGCAAAGGGGTCCAGGTAGAACAAAACATATTAACACTCCAAAAACATGCTAGAGATAACTATGGCCAGCAATTAGCATTCTATATACATGTCAGATAACACAATACTCAAGATTACCTAATTATAGCAAGCAAAGCAGCATTAGCACATTAGAGTGAGGCACACAGGATGGAGCCGCCAGCAGGGGGAACAGAGAGGGCTACAGTTGTAAAGTATTCTTTCATATAATTATTGAAAGTAGGCCAGCAGAGCTGGAGGGAAAAACCCAAGCAGTCAATAGCATTAGGTGAGATATGTCTGCTCCGCTGGGCTGACACCGGAATTGATGAACAAGATCTCAAGCCAATGACTAAAAGTGGCTGGTCGAAGAAAGCCAATGGTTGAAAGGGAGGACCCAAAACGTACTCTATGTATATTTTTAGCATTAGGTCTGTTTGACAAATGTATGACAGTATTCCGCATGCGTTCAGGACGCATGCGTTCAGAATGCGGTCTTTAGTACGAACGCGTCTTTAAGACACATTTGTTCAGCACACAAGCCGTTTTAACAACTTGTCTTAAGGGGGTGCTGGATGTTGTTATAGTTTAATTTACTAATCCAACTCCAATCTGCACATCAGTAGGGAAGTAGTTGGACTTTAACTCCAACACCATTCCACCAATGCCCCCCTAAAAGCAAGTTATTGTTACGACTTTCGTGCTGAATGAATGCGTGCTAATGCCACATTTGTTCTATTGCCAGCGCTGTGTTGGCACATTGTGTTTCCAGCTTTGACCAAAAGCATATTTCTTCAATTGGACAGCTGTGCTGACAGGGCCCAGAACCTAAAGGCACGGGTTGGCCCTTGCCTGGCATATCAAACTCTTTTGCTGTACTCAGTTTGTAGTAGAGTAACAATAACTCATATGGGCCTCAAATTCGAGTGGGATAGGTTCTCAAATTGCGTTTTCAGAATGCACAAGATTAAAATAATTACGGCGGTTATAGCCGAAAATCGGACACATTTAAAACCGGACATTGAACAGAGTTGATAGCTAACTAGGCTGTGTAATTATGCACGTTTTTGGAAATAGTACCGTAAGGAGAGACCGATAGTACACAGTACAAAATCTATATTATATTTAGTCTGACATGAACAACGTGCATGCTCTGAGTGAATGAAACGGGCTGCCTTGGAAGAGACCACGAAAGTGGGGCAGCAATGAAATCTGAATAAACTGCCAAACGGCAACAACAAACACATCTGCAACAAAATCAACCACATTCACCTGTAATCAGCTGTTTTGTGAAGCATTTCCGGCGATTTACAAATGTACGATTCACCTAAAAGTGTAGATTTATAGTGGTAACCAACATTCAAATACGTCCTGGGTACGTGAGAGAATATCAAGGCTGAAGTTGTCTTCAGAATTACAATTATTCACTGTCCTCATACGATGTTCGCTCATTGCCACTCAGTATAATCTGTATATCTTTAGGGAATATGCCTGCACGACTTTTGGGATATAACTATTTTGTCGTCCTAGTCTAGGCTGCTTGAATCACAAAATGTGTCTATTGTAATATCTGCTGTCCAAATAATTTCCATGTCCACAAACCGCAGAAGCGAATGAGCGCTTTTCATCCATGTGAATGTTACAAAACACATTAAAGGGACAATCATCAGCAAACCCTTGAAGTATGTTAGAGGCGTTAGTAGTTCCAAATTAGGAAGTCCCTACCACTTTTAAGTCAACCCCATTTTTTGGGCTGCAAAAGCTGATCACTATGAACTGGCCATTAAGTTGATGTTCATGCACCTTCACGCACATTATCATACTGCACACAAGTATAAGCTGAAGTCAAATTGTATTAACCAGTCCTAGGTTAATTCCATGTTGGCATATATTACGTAATATGTTTCTCCCACAGCAATGCATACAGCTTGGTGACAGAAACCTCGAACAATCTAGAAATGGGTGCACGCGTCCCACTGGAGGCCTCTCCGCAAGCGCAGTGCGGTGGCGGCGGCGACGAAGCGCGCTTCTGTCTGTGGTGAAAGCATACCAGACTCGGAATGGCAGAGACCTGCGGGTCCCCGGCTTTGAAAAAAATGGCAAAAGAATGATTGTTGTTAGAACAACATTATTGACGGCAGGAAGAAGTACAGATGATAAACTGGTTTGGTTAAACTCAGAGTCGGGTATTATTGTTGTAAGAAAATGACAATGTGGCTCACTGGTTAGAGGCGGCAGACCCGAGAGCAGAGGACGGCCCGGGACCAGGGTTCGATTCCCGGCGCGGCAGGTTTCTGGACCAGGGTCAGCGGACTCGATAATTCTCTCGCCTCGGTGCCCACTCATATCAGCGTTCACACTCGGCAACTCTGGGCATTAGCTTGCCTCATCTTCACTAACGGCCCCACCAGACCGCCGGGGATGCCTGGTCTCACCCTGGAGATACCCATTAAGGGACCATCTCTCAGGGAAGCCAGGAAGGGTTTCGCAGCGGTCGAAGCGCCTTGGGACCCTACGGGTAAGTAGTGCGCTATATAAATGCCTATACATTTACATTTACATTTACATTTACAATGGCACTTGAGTTCTTAAATTGGGGATTCCACATTTTCTCACAGCACCACTACCGAGCCTGAAAACCAATACATCCTGGCTCCTGAACTCCAGAATTATGGGATACATAAAACATTTCTGATTGGACATCTAGTTTTTCGAAGAATACAGAGGTGGCAGAACAGCTGCTTAAAATCATTTTAATCTGAAATGTAAACTCAGCATACATTGGCGACGGTGGTGAGAGACAGTCCTAACTCCTGTGGTCAGAGGTCATAAATCCAGAGCTGATCTTATTGTGAAAGACTGCGACCTACGTCCTCTGGTCTCAGTCTAAGTTAATTTCAAAGAATGATGCTGCGTCTTAGAATAAAAATCAAAAATGAAATAAATAATTCTGGATGGAGCGATAGATTAAAAACCATATAGAAGAGCTTCGGAGCATGCTGCAGGAAAAATATGAAAAACCGAGAATGGAAAGGAAACAGAGCTACTGTAAGGCTGGTATTGCTTAGGGGGCACAACCCGCCTAGAGCTAAAAGACCAGACTCACAGTGGCATGGCAGCGGATGTCAAAGCAGCTGAAAAATCGAAATAATGTCAGTGCCGAGGCACCGACACAAGCCAACGTTATAGTATGGTTGTCTAAGGGAGACTCCAGAATAGAGCCAAACCCATGGGGTGTAAAGGATAGCGTTTTTCCACAAGCTACAGGAAATGAGAAATGGATAGCAGCTACAAAACTTCAAATAGTGTCTCAATAGTTATAAGTTAGTCCGAGGATATGTTCTGCATTACCAAATTCTGAAACAGTAAACTGCATTTGATGTTGATAGCCCCACTACCATGATCAGTTATATGTTTTCTGCCACGATCTCTCCAATTGCTCATTGTACTACATGTACATGGAACAAATGCATGAAATCATCTATAAAGGCACTCGATCCAATACTTATGCAAAGCTGTATGGTATAAACTGACCATAAGCAAGCAGTGCTTTAGTTTCTAAGATTGTATATCTTTACTTCCACCCCCTACATTTCCCCATACCTCTACTTCCCCATACCTTGAATTTGACCTACATTTACTTATCCCATCTGTCCATACAGTGGTAAATTTTATTTTTAATTTAAATAAGTGCCTGGGCCCTCACGAGGAGGCCACTGCAGCTTGCACCACCAATTGCCACTGCCAGCGATGCCAATTACAGTAACTACACAACTACTAATCATCACACTGCTACCAATGTGACAATTCATACCGTTCAACACCAGTAGCGGCTGCTACCGGACCTGGAAAGTGGGGGATACGACGAAAATAAATAAAAATAAAACCACTTAACTGTAACGAGCGGCCATCGCCTCTCCTCCATCCTCTTCCTTCTCTTTCTGCAGTCCCAGCCGGCAGCAGGAAGCACCCAGGCTCCCAAGCTCCCCTGAGCCAATCACAACGCTGCAATGCAGTGTTTAATTGGTCTAAGCGCCGTGGTTCGGTACTCAGACGGAGAGTGGGAGGCTTTGCATGTTCCTCACTAGGCTGTGTAATGCAGCCTGATGGTGAAGATGCAAAGTGCGCAGGACTGTTTGGCCGGCCCAAGAGGGCCGGACAAGCAGACGTGCGCACTTAGGGAGTGTAAGTCACTCCTCCCCCCTACTCTGGCCAGCCCCGCCTGAGAGCCACTGATGAAATAGGAAAACTAAAATGATAATAATGATAGTTAACCTTATGATTATGCTGACCAAATCCTTAAATTAATTTGTTTTACTTAATTTAAATATATAAAGTTACTTCACTGTTGAACTATAGCCAGGGTTACTGGAATGAAGCAATTCTGCAGTTGTGGCATTTATACATTTGCAACATCTTCTGCATAATCTGAAGATTTTTAAACAACATTTTGTTTCATGCACATAAGAATAAAAAATTACTAAAAACTTGGTGTTAATTGTTCCTTCGCAATGTTGACTGGTCATTTTTCAATTGCTTATTGTTGTAGTTGGTTGTTAAACTGGTACTAATCAGGTAAAATCTCTGCATAGACAGTGTTGCCGTGTGTAAAAATTACAAAATAATGATGTAAAAGTATCACAAACTTTGTGTTGCATATGCTGTATAATTTTCTTTTTCTTGCCGCATAATTTAATCAACCAATCAACATACTCTGATCCTCCTGTTCCCCATAATTCCAGAGGCTCTGACTATGTCCAAATTCTACACTGAATTTAGTTACATTTAAATATTAATTTAAATTAATAACATATGTTAGTTTACCAATAAGCCTAACCACAACCTCAGGTAAATCAAACAAATAGAAAAACAATGTTTCCACAGCGGACCAGCCGAAAAAGCACCTCAACTTCAAGTAATGCCAAGTAAAATTAAGTCTCTTGTGCTGTTAACCTCCGAGACCTGCTGTGGGTAGGTCCCACTGGATACCCAGAAGAGAATTTTTGAGATACGTGGAGGCAGCACCAAAGTCAAAGTATTTCGCAAAAACGAAGAATAGTGTATAAACATATTTTTCTTTTTATTAGTTTTTTCTTTTTTTAAGGTGCACAAAACAGCCAACGCGTTTCGCTCCCAGACTCGGGAGCTTCGTCAGGGCAGGATCAATTGAACTGGAGCCTGTACAGATCTTAGGAACGGATAGAAGTAGCGCCGTCCACTATGATGTATGTTGTCAGGAGTTATGAGTAAATATATAGTTCAAACGAAATCCAGAAAAATAAGGATACTACTCCAGAAAAAATTGTTGTAAACGTGACTGGATAATCCACGTATATGTACAAATGCGTCAGAGGGGTCGTAAGTCACTATAATCAGAAGATGATAGTTTGTAGAAACTTGTAGAGGTCACACATATTAAATATTGATATTGACCAAACTGAGTGACGTCAAAAAGATGTGCAGTCCTTGATAAGCTGCAATATATATTGAATCTCACATTAGGATAACAACCGGACCATCCCCCGTGCAGGACGTCCTGCACGGGGGATGGTCCGGTTGTTATCCTCCTCAGACCAGTTCTGGACCTGTAAAGAATCAGAAGGAAACTTGACCTGCTTGCCTTAAACCCTGGACCTCAGATGTTCCTCGTGGATCAGTTGGCTGACCTCCTATTTGAGTTAAAAGAACACAAGATAGGAAAAGGATCTTCCACCGGTCCTGGTCTTGCGGATCCAAGCGAGTCCTAACCCCCAAATGGTGTCCCTCAGGCCCTGGTCCCTTGGCTGGTGTTAGAGTATACTCATTCTGATACCAAACTGTAAGAAGTGGGACTTAGAAACTTTTTTGCCAACTTTCTGCTTGGAGAAACGGCAGAGACTGGGATCACTGTCGATGGCGTAGCCCTCAATATCAAATCGCTAGTCATCCCCAGTTTGCTACTTTGCCACACTGAGGAGATCTGACTTACAGCAAAGATTCTAAGTCCAAAAGTAGAGAGCTTCCTCAGGACCGATGCCCATCGGCATCTGATTGGAGTTGAGGCCTTAGTCAGCACAGATTTTTTTTACTTTGACCTAGTCTACCACGACCAGATACAGCTGTTGATGCTTTTTGGCGCTCTTTTTAATTTAAACTTTAAAAATGTATTTCTCTGGTTTTACATATTGTTTTTGGGACATTTTGGGGTGATTTACATTATAGTTGTATATTTTTGTCTTGTGTTGGGTTTTCACTTTATTACAGCTTGGGTGCTTCATAAATACATTACACATTGCATCTAAGTTAATTATGCCTGACTGCTTTGTGTCAAGCAACCAGAGGGATAAGTGCTTGTTTAATTAGTGACTTTAGTTGTTGACCCTGAAAATGAATGTTATTATTATTTGAGGTGGGCTCTCACCCCCCTCAACTAATACTCCAGTTAAAGACACTAAGTTTACACCATTATACCCCCATGCCCTTCCCTTCCCCCTAGTTTCGGGAGAGCACAGAAAGATTCAACAAGGAGAATTTCCAGTTTATAATACTGATGTGATGAGCTATATTTTGCCTGTACCCTTTGTTAACCTTGAAAAAGTGTGAGCTGAAAATATGTGGCAAAATAGGCTTGAATTTTTGAATACCACCAAATCCTGATTTAAACGTCATACCTCTTTTGCTACTGATGGCAATACAATTATTAGAAATAAATCCCCTAAATATGATTATATGTGATGCAATATTGACAATAAAGGCTCTTCACTGACTATATGCATTTGTAACGTTTGAGTGTCTATCAACAATATAAGGACAGACTGAGAATATACATTGGGTTGGGTCAATTTAGATGATTAGTTTGGCATATAGCGCGCTACCCTAACTTGGTACGTCCTGGCAATAGCAGTGTTGTGGAGTTAAAATAGAATGATTTCACTTTTCTGCAAAATTCCAGGCTGGGTTACTTCAATAACACGAGTAGCCAAGAATAACAATCCTGGTTTAAAGGGGTGTGGTCACCCTTATGAGAAATTATCCATACACTGGGTTTCCTCTTTTCAGTGCTTAGTTTTGTGAATTACAGTGAATGTGTATTCACATATTCAGAAAAACAGTAGTTAACAGATTTTGGCTCCACAAAAATGTGCTTGAGTACTTTCTATTGCTTACACAATATATTCACAGATAAAATTATATTTTTCCCGGGCCATCTCAAATATCGATTTTTGGTTCAATTCTTTATTTTGGATAAGGCATTTAGAGGCTTCCAGTCCAGTCTTTCCTGTTGTATTTTATGCTAGATAACTTAGTAGGTGAATGTTTCGCACTAAGGTTACCCATGCTGACTGTTACTTTCCATACACTACAGACAGATTGATTTCTTTGGCATACTTCCTGGCCAGTATTTGTATACTTGTTAATTGGTGTATATGACTCAAATGCTAAGAAAGAGAGAATCTTTGAAAGACAGCCCTGAGAGCAAATCAACATGTAGGGTCTGTGCGAGAGCCTGTCCAAGCAGCATAACAGCTCCATTTGCCACATACGGGTCCTAGCTTGTTTAATTTAAGCAACATCTGCTTCTGTGGTATTAGGCTTCCAGGAGTGCGGGGTATTCAGGCACGGTCAGTTGAGAGTCAGAGTATGGCTATGGTTCAGACGGGAATGGGCCCTCCTCGTGAGCCTTTGGAGACTGCTTTGGGGATGGAGTTAGGTACTCCCATGAAATAACTGCTGGTTTATCGTGCTGGTGGTGGGAAAATTAAGACAAGGCCTGGCTTAGGTGGTTGGTTAGCTGTTTTTATTGCTGTTAAGCTGCACTTGTTCCTACCAAGGTCTATGCATAATTACCACACCAGTGACATAAATTTCAGTCGAGGAATGCAATTCATCCTTAAGGGGCCTTCTTTTATCCCAAGAAAGAATAGGGGCATGTGAGCTGTTCCTAAAGGTCCACTTTCCACCTGAGTAACACACTCTGAAAGGGCTACAATTAAAGGTTTTGGGACTAATGCCATGCTACTCACTCTGCTTCAGTGTAGATGTTCACATTCCTAATTAACCTATATAAAGATTAAAATGTTATGCTGGAAAGCGTGTTTGCTGAAGCTCCTTCCTACTATTTTCTTGTAAACAAATAATGGACCCTCTATTTCGACTTAGGGAGCACTCTCTCAGTAGCTTCCAACTTTATTTTAAGCTTAGCAAACCTTGCAGCAGATGTGTCAGAAATCTATGGCTGGCTCTTCGACAAAGAATAAACTAGCGAAAACCAATTTATAGAAAACTAGTTATCCACCAAACAACTAGCATGAAGCAAGGACAAGAAGAGTGAACTCAATCAATCAGTATCAAACAGTATTTGTTCGGAGTAATTACTCACCTGTGAGGTTTTCAAGATGCGAGGGAGGGGGTAGGAGGTGAGGGCTTCAGGTATGACTGGGCACTGACGACTGGGCACTGAGGTTTAGTCGAAGAGCCAGGTCTTGAGTTCCTTCCTGAATTAAGTCACCAACGGGGATTGCATGAGGTGGAGAGGCAGGATGTTCCAGGTTTTGGCAGCGAGATAGGAAAAGGATCTTCCACCGGTCCTGGACTTGCGGATCCGAGGGACGGAGGCAAGGACCAGTTGGGTGGAGCAGAGATGTCAATTGAGTACATGGAATGTCAAGCGGTGGTTCAGGTTTGCTGGTCTGGCGTCATGGAGGGCTTTGTAGGCATGTGTGAGGAGCTTGAAGGTGATTCTTTTGTTGACTGGGAGTCAGTGGAGTTCTTGTAGGCGCTCAGAGATGTGGCTGGTGTGGGGGATATTAAGGACCAGTCTGGCTGCGGCGTTTGGAACGTTCTGTAGTTTCCTGAGGAATTTTTGGTTGATGCCTGCGCAGAGTGCGTTGCTATAGTCGAGTCTGCTGCTGGTGAGTGCATGGGGGACCTTCCTTCTGGCCTCAGTGTGGATCCATCTGAATGTCTTTCGAAGAAGGGGAAGAGTGTGAAAGTATGATGAGGAGATGCCATTGATCTGGTTGTTCATGGTGAGCGGGGAGTCCAGAATGATGCTTAGCTTTTGTGCTTGGTCTGTGGGTGTGGGTGTGGGGCGGGTGGTTCCTCATGTGGCGTCCCACCAAGAGTCTTCCCAAGCGGAGGCTTTGTGCCCCAGGATGAGGACTTTGGTCTTGTCTGAGTTGAGCTTGAGGCAGCATTCTCTCATCAGGGAGGCGACGGCCTTCATCTCATCGCGGAAGTTGTTTCAGGCGATTGTGGGCTCTTTGGTGAGGGAGAGGATTAGCTGATTATCGTCAGCGTAGGAGACAATGTTGAGTCCGTGGTTTCTGACTATGGCAGTGACCAGGGCCATGTAGATCTTGAAGAGGGTGGGGCTCAGGGAAGAGGCCTGGGGGACTCTGCAGCCGCTCTCCACGGGTTCTGAGAGGATTGATGGTAGTCTGACTCGCTGTGTTCTACCAGTAAGGAAGGAAAAAATCCTGTCCAGGGCTTGGTCGCTGATGCTGGCATTGTGGAGTCTCTTGGTTACGGTGGGGAGGGAGACAAGGTCAAAGGCGGCCGAGAGGTCGAGGAGGATGAGGGCTGCTGTTTGAGGGAGTGGATGTCATCAGTGGTGGCAAGGAGGGCGGTCTCGGTGGTGTGGTTACTTTGGAAGCCGGATTGAACAGAGTCCAGCACGTGGTTAGCTACGATGTACTCTGAGAGTTAGACGTTGAGGGTCTTCTCGATGACCTAGGCTAAGAAGGGGAGCAGGGAGAGGGGTCTGAAATTCTTGTGGTCTGTCGGGTCAGCAAACAGTTTCTTCAGCAGAGGGTTGATCTCAGCATATTTCTAGTCATTATGGAGGTGGCGGTCTCGATGGAGCAGTTGATGGTGCATGTAGTTCGGGGGCGATGGCGGCTCTATTGGAGGGTGTTGCGCAGGCAGCGGTCCGAGGGGGCTCCAGAATGAATGCTCTACATGGTCGTAGGAGTGTCATCTGTGTTGAGCAGGGTCCAGTTGAGCAGGATTTGTTGGGGGAGAGGGGGTGGCATTGTCGCATGTGGTGGTATCGAGAGTGAGGTGCGGGTCTTGGGTGCTGACGCGGTCATAGATCTGCTTGATCTTGTGGTGGAAGTAGGTGCCAAGTTTTTTGCAGAGGTCTTCGGAGGGTGGGACTTCTGTGGTCTCGCTCTTGGGTTTGGCCAACTCCTTGATGATGGTAGTGAACCAACTGGCTTTCTTGGAGTGTTGCTTGCCAGGTGCTTTCTTGAAGGACACCAGGCCATCGGAACAGTTGTAGATCCACTGGTGGAGGTTGCGTGCTGAGGTATTGGCGTCTATGGATGCAGGTGGTGTGGTTGGACTGAGGGAGGTGGTGAGATGTTTTTTGGTGACTTTGCCGTGGGGGCGGCAGTGGGAGCGGTGGTGTGTGGTGGGTTTGGTGAAGGTGAAGTGAACGCAGCGGTGGTCAGTCCAGAGGAGTTTGGAAGTGTGGCTGTAGGTGATGTTTTTGCGAGTCGAGCGTGTGTCCTGCTGCGTGGGTTGAAGAGGTGTCTAGCTGCTTAAGTCCTATGTTGGCGAGGTTCTCCAGGAGGAATGCGGTGTTCTGGTCATTGGGGTTGTCGAGGTGGAAGTTAAGGTCGCCGGGTAGGATGTAATCAGTAGATGCAAGAGCCTGGGGTGCGATGAAGTTGATGTTGGTGAAGGGAAGACTGGGGGCAGGAGGTCTGTATGCGAAGGTGCAGCGAAGGGTGGTGTTGGGGTTGGTCTCGACCTGGAAGTGGAGAAGTTCCATGGTTGTAGTTGGGTCGTCTGAGTGGGTGGTCAGGCGGAGGGAGTTGTTGAGGACGATTGCAATGCCTCCTCCTGGTCAGATGGTGCGGTTCTTGCGGGTGACCTTGTAGCCATCAGCGATGGTGGTGGAGATGTCCTGGCCCGAGCTGGAGCTCATCCAGGTTTTTTGTGAGGAAGGCAATGTCGGGGGAGACAGTCAAGGAGGTCCCAAATTTCTGAGTCGTGTTTATTCAGGGAGCGCACTTGACTAGGATGACGAGGATGCAGCTGAGCCAGTCGGGTGCAGTGTGGGTCTGTGGGGTAGCTGGAGGAGCTGGAATGCAGAGGTGGGTGAGGGGCTAGTTGCAGTTTCGACAGGAGAAAGGTCTTTGCGCGTCCTTCGGCGACGTGAGGTGGTATGGGATTGCTGGCGGTGTATTGGTGAAGGGTCCAAGAACCAGGGTCCGTGTCGCTGGGCGTGGTCCAGATGGGCTTGCCTTTGGTGCAACAGCGGCACGGCCACACAGCGGCCACCATTAGGTGAACCACCAACCAACAAGGGTCAGTGAAGCTGCAAGGGGTAGCAGCTACCAGGCGGAGCTGCACAGGAAGGGAAGCAGATCACTAACAAGGTCAGTTATTTCAGATTTTCAAATGGAACTTCATATATGGAATTCATATCTTGAATATCTTGAATTCAGATCTTGTACATTAATGCACCATTGCATGTTTTCAGTTTAAACTGATATTCATAACCCTTGAGGTTCTTCATATTGTCCTAAAACAATATTCCCTCAAACTTTTTTTAGCTTAGAATTGTTATGACTTACAGCTATGTGGTATGAGTGAAACTGGACAGATATACAAACTGGAGTATGTTGTTTAATAGCTCATGAGAACAGATATCATAAGACATTTACCGCTCCCCACATTTTGGAATGGATATTCACAATTTAGGATGAGACGGCTAGTGTTGCACACCCCATTCCTTATATAATTAAATATGATATCGCTTCCATGACCTATGTGTATTTGAACAGATTATTATGATATATATATTTTTTTTAACTATTCACAATTTCCTCATGATCCTAATAATGCTCACTTAATTATTTTCTAGTGGTTATACCACAGAACTGGTAAACATCATGATTTAATTAGAGGACCACCAGCATCAATATTAAAAATATTGGTTTAGGATCCTGAATTTAAATATTGAACACAACATCAGCATGCTTAGGTGAAATAACTTATCTGACATAAGTCGTTGGGTTCATCATTTGGACCAGTGCAAGTTACAGAAGAATCTAATGGCATATATTTCCTTAATGGATTTCTCCAAATCCACTCTACAGCCTTTATATGAATAAAACAGACTAAATGTTACAGCATCCATTGCGGTTTTGAGGTTGACAGAAATAAATGTGAAGTCTTGATGATAGGAGCTGTAGACATTATGAACTGATTTTGAAGCAAACTTGCCCTTTAGGGTTTGCAGGTGCTGCTAACTCTTTCCAGATCATCTTCTCACAGTTTTCGGTGTGGGGTGCAATGGTGCATTAATGTACAAGATATGAATTCAAGATATGAATTCCATATATGAAGTACAGTATGAAATTCCGAAAAAAACTGCAATGAAGAATGACTATAGGGTATGGGGATAGTCAGTTGATGTGTGGGTGGTGCCTCGTGTATTAGACATTAGTTTTGGTGTACTCTTTTGCAAACATAGAAACAGACTATTATATTATGTATGTATTTTTGGAATATCTAAATTAAACCTCAATTGGGGACACTCTATTATACACAGAACAAGAGTTACATATTTTAAAAACGATTAATATTTAACTTAATAAGTATAAAACTATATATTATTTTCCCCTCCCATGCAATTATAAATAAAGTTAATACTTCATGCGTCAGCCACCTCGTCCTAATATCTACAGTGCCACAGCATGGTTTGCTGCTTTCTTATTGAGTGCTGCATGGGTAATTTCCTGGTTATTAGAGTTCCCACAGGTTCCTCTGGGTTCCTTTTTGCTTGTCAAGTCCTCCCATAGACAGTAGCAGCTGCTTCCGGATGGGGGTAGTGGAGCGGCGGGGGAGAAGGGAGAATGAAGAACAAGCATTTGCAATGCAATGGTCTCGCCTTTGCAAAAGTTAGAGCTATTGGCATTGTAAATGACAAAATTTTTATTTATGTGTTGGTTTTGAAAACAGATAAATAAATGGCATTGTCATTTACAATGCCAATAGCTCTAACTTTTGCAAAGGTGAGACCATTGCATTGTAAATGCTTGTTATTTTGTGTTTTCTGTACAAATTAAGCTGCAATGGGTATTTTTCCACATTTATTTGACTGATAAATATATATTCGCATTTGAATCCCCAAATGGGTTCAGCAGTATACAGTGCAATAGCATTATCTGAAAACACTTGCATTGTTAAATAGCATAAATAACAGTAGATCTGCAATTAATTAGGAAACCTATTGTCTTTTTTCATCTCCCCTACCTCGCAATCTGTACACCTACTGACCAGGCACTTATGATTGACAGTAGAAAAAAAATACAAATTAGTCCTATTTTCTGTATTTCTCTGTATTTAAAAATAAATACAGACAGGAAAAATGGTTTTCTGTCCGTATTTATCTGTAAAAATCAGTAAAAACTGGGAGCCCTAAATATAAATTACAGAAAGTCTGTTAAAGTGTTATGACTTGTGTATGTACAAAAATGCAATATATTATGCTTTTACTATAGGTATAGTGTGGGAAAATAATAGCAACATTAACAAAAAAAGGGCAATCATAGAATTAATTGATGTAATAGCAATATTATGTGTTGAAGGAGTTCTGAAAACTTTTACGTCCAGTGCCACTGCACCTGCTACACCACTCAAATCATGCCCCTAGTGCCTGCAAGATAACTACATTTGCTACTGCCTGTTTAATAGTAAAATATAGCAAACTTTTGTGTTTAGAGGAGTAATGACTACTTTTGACCCTGGTGTCACTGCACCTGCTTCACCATTCAAATCATGACCCTATTGCCTGTGAGGTAACTACACTTGTGACTGCCTGTTTAGTAGTAAAATGTTGCAATATTTGATGTTTAGAGGGGGTCCTAGAGCGTTGAGCCCCGGTGTTACTGCACCTGATGCACCATTGAAATCATGACGCTAGTGCCTGTGAGGTAACTGCACTTGTGACTGCTTATTTAGTAGTTAAATATAGCAATATTTAGTGTTTAGAGGAGTTCTGACTACTCTTGGCTCCAGTGCCACTGCACCTGCAGCACCATTGAAATCATGGATCTAGTTCCTGCTAGATAACTACACTTGTGAGTGCCTGTTTAGTAGTAAAATATAGCAATATTCTGCATTTAGTGGGATACCTAGAGCTTTTGGCCCCAGTGCTACTGCACCTGCGGCACCATTCAAATCAAGCCCATTTTAACTGCAAGATAGCTGCAATGGTGTCTGCCTGTATAGAAGTAAAAGAAAGCATTATTAGGTGTTTAGAGGAGTTATGACAACTTTTGGGACTGGCGCCACTGCACCATTCAAATCATGACCCTGTTCTCTGCAAAGTTACTGCACTAGTGATTGCCTGTTTAGTAGTAAAATATAGCAATATTAGGTGTTTGGTGGGTTGCCTAGAGCTTTTGGTACTGGTGCTACTGCACCTGCTGCACTATTGAAATCATGACCCTAGTGCTTGCTAGCTAAATGCACTCATGACTGCCTGTTTAGTTGTAAAATATAGCAATATTAGGTGTTTACAGGAGTTCTGACAACTTTTGGGCCCAGTGCCACTGCACCTGGTGCACCATTCAAATAATAACCCTGTTGCCTGTAAGATAACTGCACGTGTGACTGCCTGTTTAGTTGTCAAATATAGCAATATTGTGTGTTTAGTGGAGTTATGACAACTTTCGGTCCCGGTGTCACTGCACCTCCTGCACTATTTGAATCAAGCCTCTTTCAACTGCAATTGTGACTGTTTGTTTAGGCGTAAAATATAGCAATATTAGGTGTTTAGAAGAGTTCTGACAACTTTTTTTGCCCAGTGCCACTGCACCTGCTCATCCATTCAAATCATGACCCTGGTGACTAAAAGATAACTGCACTTGTGACTGCCTGTTTAGTAGTAAAATATAGCAATATTTAGTGTTTATTGGAGTTATGACACATTTTGACCTTGGTGCCAGTGCACCTGCTGCATCATTTAACTCGAGCCTCTTTTACCTGCATGGTAACTGCAATTGTGACTGCCTGTTTAGTATTAAAATATAGCAATATTTGGTGTTTAGTGGGGTGTTTAGAGCTTTTGGTCCTGCTGTCAATGCACCTCCTGCACCGTACAAATCATGACCATGTTGTCTGCAAAGTAACTGCAATTGTGACTGCCTGTTTAGTATTAAAATATAGCAATATTTGGTGTTTAGTGGGGTGTTTAGAGCTTTTGGTCCTGCTGTCAATGCACCTCCTGCACCGTACAAATCATGACCATGTTGTCTGCAAAGTAACTGCAATTGTGACTGCCTGTTTAGTATTAAAATATAGCAATATTTGGTGTTTAGTGGGGTGTTTAGAGCTTTTGGTCCTGCTGTCAATGCACCTCCTGCACCGTACAAATCATGACCATGTTGTCTGCAAAGTAACTGCAATTGTGACTGACTGTTTAGTAGTAAAATATAGCAATATTTGGTATTTAGTGGGGTGCTTAGAGCTTTTGGTTCTGCGCCTGCTGCACCATTGAAATCATGACCCTTGTCTTCTGCAAGGTAACTGCACATGTGACCGCCTGTTTAGTTTTACATTTTAGCAATAATTAGTGCGGTCTCAAGAGATTTTGGCCCCACTGCCAGTGCACCTGCTGCACCGTTCAAATCAAGTACCTTTTAACTGCAATTGTGACTGTCTGTTTAGAAATCAAATATAGCAATAGTATGTATTAAGAGGAGTTCTGACAACTTTTGTGCCCGGTGCTACTGCTCCGGCTGCACCATTCAAATCATGACCCTGTTCTCTGCAAGGGAACTGCACTTGTTGCTTCCAGTTTAGTAGTAAAATATAGCATAGCTCTTCTATATTAACTTTATTTTTAACATGCAATGTTTATTACAACATTTAGAATTTGATCTTAATAACCAAATAGATTAAGTTGAAAAAATCAATCCGATAAGGCCTATAAAGTGCATAGAAAAGTACTGAGGCATGAATAGGAAATGCCACAAACGTTCTAAGGCTAAAGCATCCGCTTTACACAACCAAGTAATAAAATACAAGCTTTCCAGCATACTGTTAGAAGCTGTCGGCCTTTTCCGTGGGAAGAGATCTTATCTTGACAGAGAATGGGGCTTAAACAGTCCCCTTGGGCGATGATGTTCAATGGAGCCCGGAGAGACCTACTACCCGCCTGTCTGGGTTTGAAACCTCTGCCTCATGACTCCCGAGGCACACAAGAAAGGAGGAAACAAAGGAATGACCGAGCTAACACACGCCGCCAGGCTGTGCAATGACCGCTCCAACCCGGTGTGACTGTGCTTATCAAAAATCGACACCCTGGTGGGCAGTTCAAAACCACCCGTGAACCAGGGGCCTGGACAGTCGTGGCCAAAAGAGGCACTATGGTAATGTCCCGACGAAGGACATAGAAAGTCTCCCGTAATATCTCCTGGTTCAAGGAATTTCGTTAACCCCATCGGACCTGTCTCATAGTCCCCTCCTGAGTTGGAACGGAACTCTGACCACCATCCGGGCAGAGAACAGGAGGAGGGCGCATGCCCCGAGGAGTCAGGAGAACCGTCATCAGACCCACACAGTTTCAGATCGAACCCTCAGCCAAGCTCCCGGCTTCAGGACTTTGTGTACTAACTGATTAAGACTATCTTCAAGGACTAACTTGGGAAGGGATGTAACAGGTCAGCAGTCCTGTTGTCCGGTGACGTAACAGGATACTGGTGTAGCACCTCGTCCGTGGGCCAGGCATGGCTCACGGGGGATAATAAAAGGGAACGAACCGCATGTTGTTTAACTCCAGAGCTAATCACAAAGTGTGTGGTGTGTTGTGTAGAACAATAGCCAGTCGGCTGTTAAGCATATTTCCCCCCATCACAATGAGGTGCCATAGTTCTGATGTGAACATGTGCCATCATCACCTGTATCTAACCCCGAGATGCATCAAGCATACATTTTGCGAATTCTAAATTGCTAAAATTACCGAAACGCAATTTAGAATTCGCAAAATGGCATGTATCGTGAAAAGCGATGAGAAAATGTGAATCGCATTAGGCCGCAATTGCCGATTGCGATTTTCGCAAAATCGCATTGAAATCGCAGAATCGGCTGTTTCCAATGTATAAATTGCGAACTCGCAATTACAGAAATCGCAAATTGCGATCTCGCTAATTGCGAGATCGCAAAAACGGGAAGTCGCATTTCGAGCACATTGATGACATCACAACCAGGAAGTAGGCAGTTCCCTCCCTCATTCAGATTACTGAGCCTGAAAGTGGAAGCAGCACTGGCCAGAGCTCCACAGACCACCTGCAGCACCACACCAGGACACAAAGACCTACTAAAAATGTCCCAGGAAGCAGCAGGGAGCAGTGCACCAGGAAGGAAAAGGAAAATTAAATTTTCCAAGCAGGAACTTGAGTACCTCATTGAGGGAGTCACTAAGGACCACGATCGCCTTTTTGGTAAGGATTCACGGAGGGTGCCTGAGGCGGACAAGGGGCGCCTCTGGCTGCGCATCCGTGCAAAAGTTAACTCAGTGGGAGTGACCCAGCGCTCCATCGATGAACTTAAAAAGAGGTGGTATGACCTCAAAGGGCGTGCCAAGGAACGCATCGCTGAGAGGCTGGGGGAGCGACTTTCCACCGGAGGAGGAGAGCTCACTGTTGCTCCCAACACTCCACTGGAAGACCTTGTGGAGGACACCCTAAATCCTGCAGCCTGCGTGGGGGTCACCCGGCTGGACTCCTCCCGACCCACCCAACAATCCCACGGTAAGTGCCATGCGACTGCGACCCTGTCCCCTAACAATGCCCATGACTCCAGAGCTAGCTATTTGATAACCCCAGTAATGCAGGCCATGTACACCTGAAATGCCCCATTGCATTGTGGTACTTGTAGTGTGTCCACTATTCCTGTATACCCCACACAGCCAGACCTGTCAAGTGAAAGTTATTCCTAAAGCCAGTCAGGGAATGCAAGCCTGCATGCATGTAGCAACATCCCATGTGCAAGATACAAATCATTAATCATGCACCCATTTACATCACAGGTGCGTCTGAACAACCCAGCACCGACAGTGAGGCCCTACACATAGAGGAGAAGCCCGACGACACCGAGGGTGAGGGCCATCCTGCCCCACGACCCGGACCATCTCAGCCTCCAGCAGCAGCAGTACCACCACCTCAACATGTGGACAGGGCCACCCCTGCAGCCACAGGTGCCCAGCAACCACCCCATGTGACACCCATGGCAGTGGTACAGGCCACACCACCAGCACCCAGGAGGCAGACACGACGCACAGCCAATGTGCGATCCCAGTCCAGCGGACTGAGGCAGCAGCGCAACGTGTCAACTCGCGCTGGCAGGGGCGCACCTGTCCGGGATCCTGGGCTGGCCATCGAACGCAGGATACTTGCAGTACACCAGAAGCAGGCACGGCACTTGGCAGTTATCCACCTGCAGCTGAACAAGACCGCGAGAAATGTGGGCCAGCTCACAGAAAGCATGCAGGACATGACGGCAGCTGTCCATGAGAACAGCCAGATCCTGGTGTCCCAGCAGGATATCACCCACCGCCGCCACCGCCAGCTGCTGACCTGCCTGTCAGCCTACACCAGGTCCAACCACATTATAGGAAATGCCACCTCCCAACTTTCGCGCCGCTCCCTAGCGATTCAGGTGCAGATGGTCCAATGCTGCCAGGACATCGCCCGGGCCCTTGAACAGGTGACAACAGCCGTGCAGAGTCTGCAGGCGCCTGGCCATGGCCAAGCAGGTGGGGGGGATGATGCCAGCGAGGGCACATCCAGTCACAGCAGCCTGTCCTTGCCGCTGGTAACGGAACGCCGCCGCAGCACTAGGCCCACTGCTGCATCACGGGCCAATAGTATCGTGGAGGACGTGGAGAGGCGACTGGGTGCATCCGGCCGGAGGCGCCAGTGACACTTTGTACTCTACCAGCAGGGCCATGCTGATTACACAAGCATGCCCTATAACCCATCATGGAGCTGTATGAGGGAATACAGTTTGCATGTAATATTGTAGTACCCATTATTGTGAAAAAACAATAAGAATTTATGGTCACAAGTTAATCCGACTCATGTCATTATTACATTTGTCATGCACGAGTGCAGTGTTGTGTGAGGGGAATGTGTGCTCTAGAAACAGATCATTGTGATTTGGTTGCAGCGCCTGTGTCCTTCAGCAGGATTCTCCCCACGTGCATGATGCACATTTGCAGGTGGGCGGTTGTCCTCTTCCGACTCACTGCCTGAGATGTCCACAGGTATTCTCAGCTTGGTAGCAATGTTGTGGAGTATTGCACACACGGCCACGATGCGGCAGCAGACCTCAGGCTGGTATTTGATGGCCCCACCAGTCTTGTGTAGAATGCGGAAACGGCTCTTTAAAAGCCCAAATGTCCACTCAATGCAATTTCTAGTACGTATGTGTGCAGCATTGTAACGCCGTTGCTGTGGTGTGGCAGGGTTGAGGTATGGGGTGAGGAGGTACTCACGGAGGCCGTATGCGCTGTCACCTGAATGAAAGGAGCAGAGGGTGAGTGCCTGTCATGCGCAGCTACATGGTCTCGATGTACTGTTTGTTGGCATGTTTACTTACCTAGAAGGTGTCCTTCGCCATAGTCTCCCCTGGCCAGTCGTGTGTGCATGCCGCTGTGCCGGAATATGAAGGAGTCATGCGTGCTCCCTGGGTATTGTGCCACTATGTCGGTGATGATTGTCTTAGCGTCACACACCATCTGGATGTTCAGTGAGTGGTAGGACTTGCGGTTGCGGTACATGTATTCAGTCTCTGCGGGTGTGCGGGTGTGCGGATGTGGGTACAGTCAATACATCCAATTACATGGGGGAATTGCGCTATGTTGTAAAATTGTAGCTTGGTTTGATTCAAGTCCTGTTGGGTGTTTGGAAATTTGATATAATGGTGTAGCCGGGTCAGCATGGCCTCCAGGAAACTCCTTAGGCAGAGGGACATGGTGCTCTGGGAGATCCAACCTGCAACGGCAACTATCCCCTGGAAGCTTCCGGAGGCCAGGAGGTGCAGGCTTCACAAGACCTGGACATGGGTGGGCACGGCATTGGTCCTCCTCGTTGGGTGCTGCATCAGGGGGTCAAGGTCCCGGATGAGCTTTGTAATCATTGCCCCATTCAGCCGGTACTTTGAGTAGATTTCCTACTCAGTTTGGCCCAGTAGTGTGATCCGCTGGCGGAAAATTTGCTCCTGGATCCTGCGTCTGTTCCTTGCTGCAGCCTTGAGCCTTCGCCGCCTCACCACCATGTAGAGTCCTGGCATTGTGAATGTCCTCATGCTCCTACTGTGTCTCCTTAAGTGTGTTTGATCAGCCCCGCACCTGTGGCTAGTTGGGTTTATTATTTAAATATTTTTTTTTAACTTCATGGTTACCACCTGGTTTGGCTTCTCCTTAATTTGCGCCTCGCAAAATGCGATTTTGGGTTTTTTCGCTATTTGCTAATTTTCATGCATTGGGTTTGCGATTAATTAGCGATTTCGCAAAGAAAATCGCAGATTAGTTGGGAACTCGCTATTTCCGATTCGCTAAGGGGGTTCCACCGTGATTCTGCGATTTTCTTTGCGAAGTCGCAAATTATGTTTTGCAAATTCGCAATTTGATCATGTTTTGTTTCATGAATTGCGATGAATGGAATTGCGATCGCAATAGCTATTTCGCAGCTATTGCGATCGCAATTTGGGTTGATGAATCTATCTGTAAATACTTTATTCCAGCCACGATAAGGTGTCATTCAAAGAGTAAAACCTTAGGAAGTAAAATGTCACACATAAACACATTCCAGGTATTGAAATGTCATACATAATGTAATTGAAAACTTGGCGGCTATAAATTGGACATGGCCAGGTGGAACCCCTGATTCTCTACGGAGGAGGAAGAACAGTTTTTTCCCAGCGTTTTTGGGGACTTGTACACAATTTTATTTTTTTTACACATTTCCATGTACACAATGACCATAGATTCATCAGTGACAGGGGCTTACTCCCAGCTGAGGACCATGGTCTCGCCCCACCAGCAGGCCCAGCCGTCGCCATGATGGGGCAGATCAGGGGGCGGGCACAAGGCGTGTCCCCCACCAAGGCAAGGTCAGAGCTAGAGAGAGGCGGAATTGTCCTTGTTGCCTTCGCACAGTCGGGAGAGCGAGAAACGAGCGGATATGGAAGCAGACGGCGGAGCTGAGCCAGGTGTGTGTGACCCGGCAGGGCGGGGTGTGCACGGCGATGCACCCCAGCTCATAGGTGCACTTTTAATACTTTTCCGGAGGTTTGGCTTTGCTTTTCACTTGCTAGACTCGGGTGGGTTGGTGGTGACTAGAGTCATGTGCTCAAAGGGGTTTGGCACCTCTCCCACCGGGGTCCTGGGAGAGTCCCTTCCTCGCCCCTCACCACCCCTGGGGACAGGCTGCTCCGTTTACAAATCGCTCCAGATTCATCCACATTACGGGCATAGAGCCTAGCTGGGCTCATCTCTCATTAAAGGTGTTTTTGAATCTGTTACATTCTTATTTTTACAGAAACGAAGCATGGAGTATAAAGCAGTATAGGTGTCCTTCTCTGTTTGCCTCCCGTACAGTATCCCCGAACCTAGAAAAGGTATTAAATCCACCCGCAGCATCACTCTCTGCGTTAGGTTACCGCCCCACAGGCTGCTTTTCATCCACTGACAGGTTTAGGGCGAGGTAAAACCTCTGCTCCTCTTGTCGACACAAGTTTTCTGAAAGTCAAGACATACGCTTAAAAAATAGTTTTTCAACACGTGGTTCGTCCCAATACTGTTATGTTTATTTTCACATGCACCTATGATAACTTCTTTAGTCATAAATGTAGTGCATTTTACCGTACATCTAGTGGCACTGCCGGAAGCATAAAAGAGGAACAGGAACTCTTAAAGAAAACTAACAAGCCCTCGGGATGACGTCAACTTTCCGCTTTTAGAGCCGTCCTTTTCAGACTGGCTTGGCCTGACTTACTGGTGGCGTAAAACGTTCCTTATCTTCTTTATGGGGCCATCTGGACCCATAAAGAAGATAAGAAACCGTTTACGCCAGCAGGAAGTCAAGTAACACAGTCTGAAAAGGACGGGGCTTAGAGAGAAAGAAGAAAGTCACTAGGACCTCTTCTCCAATGGCTGAGCCAATGGAGAAGGGGGCGGGGCTTAACCTCGCTAGTGAACAATCCTCTATCTCATTAAGTCTCGCCAGCTCGACTGCGCATGTGCGCAGTCTTTCGCAGGCCGAGACCTAAAAAACGGACTTACCTGGTACGGCAAGGCCGCCACCTCTCCTCTGTCCCGTCCTCTTCCTTCTTCCTGTCTCCAGTCACGACCGGCAGCAGGGAGCACCCGGGCACAAAGGCTCCCCTGAGCCAATCACAACACTGCAATGCAGTGTTGTGATTGGTCTGAGCTCCGTGGTTCGGCGCTCAGAAGGGAACAGGGAGCCTGTGCATGTACCTCACCAAGCTGCGTACCACTCTTACCCCTGCTCTGACCAGACCACCCCACCACTGACTGCAATAGGAAAAATAAAATGACAATAACGTTACGTTATCATTCTATTTTTCCTTTTCAGAAGTGGGGCGAAACTCCTCCACATTAGCGGAGGAGCCCCCACTGTCCATAGAGAATCTTACTGTCAGGCATCACTTCCAGACTGAAATACGAGTAGGATTATTATCCTTTCCCGTGAGTTTCTTTTCTGGCATAAGAGAACATATATCTGTATCCCCTAACAGTATTTTAAAATACGATGTTTTGTTCACTCTGCAAGTTAGCTCACGTCAAAATTAATATTCCTACACAAAATGGTCTCTTAACGTTATTTAAACAATACAATCTAGACAACGATTCTTTTCAACTATAAGACAAAGTTCGGGCTCAAACATGACGATGCTGGTAGCAAATAGGTGTAGTTCTTTTGTAGTTCAAGACCAAAGCGTCTATGTGAAAGGCTGCAGGTATGTAAGAGATCAAGTTTGAGTGTGAGTGAGTATGAATGTGCCCTCCCAACCTGTGATGCAAAAAGCTGCACAATGTCTAGAAAGTGACTTCTTATCATAACTTATTGTCAACCAAAGAAAATCCTAACATTCCGTTCAACTGAAAATTGCCTGTGAAGTTGTGCAAGACTTCCTTTTTTGAAATCGGTTTTATTAGTTTCTCATAGTTAAATACAACACAGACAACTAATGTTGCACATAGCATTGTCAAAGATTTGCACAGATTCATTCCTAGTGAACAGTGTTCTTGTGTCCCGTCTATCTCCTATAAAAAGTAGAAAACCCCCATCAACGCTCCCGCATTCCCTGTCTATCAACAATAAATTGTGCATAACTAGCCTAGACCGTAAAACCTAATCCAAAGGCCTGATACTTTCTAATAATATCTATCTAGGTAGTTGATGTATTTCAACGAGAGGCGCACCAAAATGGCAAGCTATCTGGACACCATTTTCGCTCTGATTCATACATGATCTTCTAGGGGTGCAATGTCCCATTCCTAGTGTGCACTGAGTGACTCCTTACGATCAGGGGTGTTAACCACGAGTGCCCAATACATATATGTAATATCCCTTTTTTCCCTAGGGTGTCAATGGGGACCCTTGCCTCAGAGGAGTGTATTCAAGGAGTGTGCCTAATTCTGGGCTATGCACACAAGAGTATGCTTCAGCTGTAAGAAACGAAAAAACGGACTCTTGTTAAGACTAAATTCATGTGTAATTTTTTCTAAGGATTCGAGAAGAATGGCATCCCAGATGTCTCATAATTTTGATATACAGAACAGATCCCAGAGTTCAAAGCCCTCTAATGCTGCTACCTCTGGCACTTGGGTGCCATGCCACAGCGATGTTTCACCTATCTATTGTGCCATTCAATTCATCATAGGTGGCTCTCCAAGCTGCAAGAGCTGCTTCAGTAGGTGGCACTAGGGATTCAGGGATCTTAGCCCCCTCTCTTTTGAGCCTAGTTCTAATTGTGTTGCTGGACCGTCCTTATCCCCAAATCATTAACTATGAGCAGTAGGGTAGCCCAGTAGTATAGCTTCATGTCTGCAACCCCAAGACCACCACCAAATGGTGATTGTACACATGTATCCCATCTTACTCCAGGGGCCTTACCTAACCATAAGAAGGATCTCATCCTGGCCTTAATCTTAGTGGAGAATTGCTCAGGGATGTGTACTGGGTTATGCATTGTGAAAGCTTTGTTTTTTTCCAAGGTTAGGCTATAGCAATAAGCTCATTCATGAAAGGCCAAATTCGGATCTTTAATTATTATCTCATGGAGCTACCCAAATTTTCTCCAACATTAAGTACTTTGCCAAATTTTTCAAGACCAGTTCAATAGTTGCCACTAATAACCAGGGTTGATTTTACTGATTCACATGCCCACTGTTAAGACCCAGAGTTAGTGGCTCAGTTTCCCTTGATCATACATCGCAGTGGTGGTTGCACTGTCTACTCCAGACAAATAATTCTGGTGAGAGAGAAAACAACTTAAGGGGTTTCCTAATCCATACATTACTATCAGAAGTGTGACTTAACCCATCAAGAACACAATTTGTGACATTTATAAATAAATGAAGTACTATTAAATATGTCAAGCTCAACAGCTCCTTAAAATTGTACATCACAGTGTTGAAAAATTGGTAATTGGCTAGGTGGTGGTCAAAAAGAAAAGAACGGATTAGCAATAGAGAGAGAAAATATAGATTTTAACATGTGTACAGAATGCAAATTCTGAGGTCACAGTACGGATAGGCAGAGGTAAAGAGTTTCAGAGTTTATATGTGCAAATGGTGAAGAACTGACCACTGACACAAGATCTGTGAAATCTAGGAATGATAAGCTGCCTAACCCCGATAAGTTCAGGGTTCTGATCGGGATATACCAGGAGAGTCTTTGCTGGAGATAGATAGAGCCTTTGCCCTGAGGTGCCCTAAAATCCAGGCCAACAGCCTTAAATTGGATTCTCCTAATACCAGTGAGCTGGTGAAGAAATTTTTGTGATGGTGCAGTGGATCATTCTGAATAACCTGCAGGCCTTAAAGAAGGTATTTAGGAGCACCAAGTAGGAGAGAGTTGTCGTATTCTAGTTCTAATGTGATAAAGGCATGAACCTCTGTCTTACGAATGGCTGAAGGAATAAATTTGAAGATTTTCCCGACTGATTTTAATAGCAATAAACATGTGGCAGATATGTCTGAGAACTATGGGGAAAGAGAAAGACTGCTGTCAATCCTGATGCCCAGCTTCCTGGTACAAGGAGATGGATCAGGGACGTTTACGGCCACCAAGTAGGGGACCACACCCTTGAAGCTTCCCCAAGGTCCAAATCTCTGAATTAAACAAGTTAAGTTTAGGCAATCTGGAAGTCATGGTGACTGAGGAGAGGCATTCTTTCACATTTTCTTGAAGACTGAAAGAGTAAGAATCAATTGTGTACTATAGATAGGATAGCATTTGAATGCTGAAAGACTGAACTAAGCTAGTGAGTGGGGTCATACATTTGTTAAATATAGTAGGGTTTAGGGAGGAACCTTGTTGGGTAAATCTGAACTAGGGGATTGAGCAGATTAGATTAAGACCCTTTGAGAGTGATAACCAAACCTATAACTAGAAACCAATTAAGGACAGCATTGAAGACTGATATTAGACAGTCTGCTTAAGAGCATGGTAAGAAAGCATATCAGACACACTGGAGAAGTTAAAAACGTTAAAGGCAGGAGAGGAGCTCTTATCCGGGATAATCCAAATGGATTATGTGGCTCATACTAGGTCTTTTTCAATACTATAAAATGTGTTGGAAGCCTGATTGTGTGTCATCTAATAAATAATTGAGTTTTAAGTAGTGAGAGTGGCTTGATCATTTCTTTTTCCTGAGTTTTAAATATAGTAGGAGGCAGGGAGATAGGTCCTTAGTTTGATAGATTTAAAGGATCTGCAGAGGGCTTCTTTAAGAGTGGGATCATGACTGCCAATGTCCAGACCACAGGGACGATAGCAGAAGAATTACAGAGGGTTAGCAGATATTTGAGAAGGGAGCAGATGGTACTATGGCCACTGGAAAGAATTGCGGGAGGACATGGATCATAAGAGTTCCTGATTTACATTTTGAAGTGCAATGAGCACATCACAATCAGACAATTTCAAACTGGATAACCAGTTTCTGCCAAGTATGAAGTGAAGAGACGTACACAGCACGTGGATGGAGAACGCAGGTTGTATATGAAAATCTTTATAAATAGTAAAATTTTGTCTTGAAAGAATTTACCTAGGTTGTTGCAATGCATTTGGCTAGCAGGGATTTTCTGACTGCAGGAGGCAGGGTGAAGGAAAGAATTCAAAAGAGAAAATTTCCCTGGGGGTCCGCTGAAAAACCACAATGGATTTTATGAAACATTTGCACCGGTTTGACAAACTGATTTGTGGTTATAGATACAATGCCAAGCATACTTCATGCATTTTAAGTGTTTGATTAAACCATATTTACAGAGTTTACTTATGCTCTTTAACAACTGAGAATTTATCTAGGGTTTGAGTGATTCAGAAGTGAAAGATGCCAGCATCATTGGACGCATTCCCTGTAAAGGGGTATCAATGATCGTTCAGAACACTATTGAAGTTCATTGTTAACTTCACACCAAACCCTAGAAGGTTTAGTAGGTGGGGCATTCGATGATGCAGAGGCTTTTATAGCCAGAGAAAACGGGATTGCAGCATAGTTGCACCAAATAAGAGGGAGAGGTAGATTGTTATGGATATTCCCTGAATTGGAAAAGATTAGATCTAAGGGGTGCCGGGAAGCGTGATTAGGATCCTTAATGAGCTGCCCAAAATGTAATGCTAGCCTAGCATCTCTAAAATGAGTAGCAGAAGGGTCAGCCAGTTAACCATATGTATGTTTAGAAAACCTAGCACACAGAAAATGTAGCAGATTCCTTGAGGTGCCAGAACATCAGCAATTTTTTCAATTAATGTTTTAGCAGAACTAGAATGTTGGTAAATGAGAGCTCCTGATAAACTGCAGGAGGGGTTCACATGACTAGAAAAGAAGGTGCCTTCTGCATCAGGAAATTGAATTTGATTACAGAAGGTGCAAGTAAAATGGGCACGGAAAAGAGTAAAGATCCACCCACCAGAGCAAGAGGGCTGATCAACATGGTAGCTGATGGGGAGTGGCTAATATCGCATTAGAACATGGAGCTACCAATATCGCATGGAACAGGAGCTACCATTTAGCCTAGTTTCAGTTAGAAAGTTAATTTCTGGGTTTCTAGATGAGATGACATCAAAGGAGCTTGTGGCAGTGTTTGGGTAGCAACCTCACATTTAAAAAGTAGCATGACAGCAGAGTGGTTGGTTTGTTGGGTAACTGGCTAAGGAGTAGACTAAAGCTATTTTTGCATCCTCTACATGAAACGGGGCCTTCAGAGCTCAGCAAGTGAATCTTGAGGGGGCATGTGCCTTTGAGATTATGGCCGATATTTTCCTATTTTACTGTATGAAAAATGTGTAGATTTCTGTTGTTATCAGAATAAAGTATTTATAATTTGGAATAAATTGAAGCATTTATTGAAGAGCTGCTTATTAATTCAAGTATGGTTATTAAAATATTGTAGACATTTGCAAGCATTGGCCCGCTATGATTTAATAATGCATATTTTTCAAGTACAACAGGTGAACCAAATCTATTTTTACAATACACTGAATTATTCGTAGCTAAATATGATGTATGACAACAAACCTATTTAAACCTTTAGAATAATGTTCTGCACAGGTGTTTAGTATGTAAAGTGCGGTAAAAGCTAGATTATATTGCTTAGAGCGCAAATATCTAGAGACGTTATTTATACTTCCTGTCTTAACACTGCTAAATGTTTAACACTGCTAAATGTTTCTTTTCTGAAGCTTCTCTATTAGCGCTTTACTCTTCTGGGACATTCTTGTATCAGAGACATGCCTTTAGGAAGTACTCAAGCCTACAACACAGGAAATCCGCTAACGTTTTCACAGCTAGAAAGATCTATTTTGCACTTGCCACTTGCACGTGACATATTAGTGTATCTTTGAATATCAATTAAAGCAGTGCCTAAAACTAACTTAGTGCGTATTTTAATGCAACGTAACACAAGCTCCATCTGATCAAATCCAATACTAGCTCTGCTAGATACCAGTCGAGTGGCAACAAGGACCTCTATGGAGAATAAAAACTAAGATGTTAGAACACAGCCTAAGGGGGACAGTAAAATAGGGAACACGTCGTGGAAGTAAAGAAGCAGACGCAGCTCCCTGTGTTGCAAACAAAAAATTCCTTCACAACATAGCTGGGGCACGATCATTCTGCCAGAGTATGTTAGAGGATTTAAAACAGATTATCAGTGGGCTTGAACATCTTTGTGGCTGACTAGCACTATATAGAATGTGGCCGTCTGTGAAATGGCAAATAGGGGAAGAGTGTGGAAGCTGGATGGTCAACGTAAACCAGAATAGACGTTTGTAGAAAGTAAAGAATGGACACGGGAGTGGGAAAGGGTCAAAAAAGGAATAAGTGAGGCTCCGGGTCTGTTGTATGTATAGAGCAACAGAATTATTTAAATCCAGCTAAAAAAAGACAGGAAGGGTAGAAGATTATCAGCCCGGAAAGGTAGAAAGACTGAAGAACAGAGAGAAGTGTACCATTAGACAGCTGGCCAGACAAAGTATAAAACTATATAGTGGGCCACAATAACGTTCCAGCAAGAAGTGATGAACAGACAAAAGAAATGAAGAGTTAGGCACGTTAAAGCTACTAAGTAGTTATGATCTCTGTGAACCACAAATTTTCCTTGAGAACATCTTGGTGCCCTATCAATAGTGTTTCTTTATGTTACTTTACAACGTCTCTAAGTGCCATCTCTGTAATGCTCCATTACCTCGACTATCTTGCTTGATTACCTGTCTGCGTTGCCTTTTACAACTGCCAGAATACTAGTGCAAGCCTCGCGCTTTTTTTTAAATCACAGAACAGCACTTTGAATGGCCCCTTTACTGTGAAGTATTTGCAACGTGGTATCTTGATCGTAGCTTATGTATACCATTTCTAATTTATCTCAAAGTTATACAGCAGACCATTAGAACTGTACGGTATATTGGAGCGCAAGCACCAGGATAAAGAATTGGTATGCGTCAAGGTAGCTGAATTCTCCCCAACCCCACTGTCCCACGTGAATAATTTTGTTAATAACTATTGTTGATGCTGATTTTTTCAAACCTATTCTTTGACACTTTTTAGTAAATTCTTAGAAATAACAAATTATTTGTCTAGCATTATTGCCATTAAACATTGTTGTTCTGTACTGAGAAAGCAGTCTTAATGTTACCAGCTGTATTGGTACACAATTAACTGGCCTCAAAAAGGAAAGGTTGTGGCAGTCATTTCTATATTCAGACAGGTGTCCTGTCAGTCGATGTTAGAAGTCAGCAATGAACATTTTGGACACCAAACAGTTTAACAGGGTTAGGTATTTTTTTAAGTAATTGAGTGGGAAAAGACTATAATCATTTTTTTTTTAATTTAAACATTTAGCCCATTATCTCTTTTCTAAAAGTGTATTTTATATCTTTTGATGTTCAATTTTTCATTCTCTATTTCTCATGGTATCCAGTTAATAGTTTTGTACTCTTTCTATTAAACATTAGTTTCTCCATTTAACTGGCTAATCGCTTACATGTACTATTTCATTAGTTGTTGCCTAGTACAATTACATGTCTGAAACAGTAAGACTTCAGGCTGTACAACTAAAAGGTGTTGGCAGGAAGAGAGGCCATCGTTATTAATGGGGGTACAGGAGTGTCCTGCTTCGCACTCCCAAATAAAAGCAATACAGCACTCTCACACAGAGGCACACACACGGCAAAGCAAGGAAACCCCTCAAAAAGAGTTTCTCTCTCATAAAATGAGACACATCAAAAATACAAATACAGTTTTATCAGTGCAACACTCTAATAGAAAGTTTTTCCCAGATGTCCAATGAAACAATATGCAAATGTGTATATATATATATATATATATATATATATATATATATATATATATATATATATATATATATATATATATATATATATATAATCAGCTCCAAATTCCGTGTTCCTCCTTTAACACAAAGAAAGCACTCTCGGGGGCGAGTCCAAAGCATTTATTTTCATTGACTCACGGTAACCAGATGCGTTTCGGCAAACGCCTTTATCGATGGTAACATGGCGCGCCTGAAACGGCCCTCTTTTATGTCAGTTACATTTTACTAAACGCTGAGTAAGGCATTTTCGGCCCTCAATGGCAAACTACTTGTAATATACACAAAGCGTTTCTTTTGTTACTTTAGCCACACAATTATACACAATTATACAAATGCATACATGTGCCATAAAAAATATATGACACAAGACAATAGTGTCACTCAATGAAATTATCGCCCACAGATGAGCCCAAAACCAATGATCATGATTGCTCAAATGATTGATAATTTCATAAATATCAGGCATTGGAACCAAACATTAGACTCCCAATTCTCCCTGCAACTGATATGGTGAGCAAAGAATTTAAGACAATTAGCATTGGTGCAAGTGTCAAATAGGTCCAATTGATGCGTACCCCAAAGGTCGCAGAGCCTCCACTCATGGTTACAAAGTGATAGCAACTCATTCTGTCTGCTTGGACATTTAGAGCACCATCCAGATCGTTGGCAGTCAACCAGATCTGGAGTGCATGCCTACAGGACAGTCTTATTTCTTCTCATCAGAGAAGGTGAGATCCCACTTCACCCGCTTGTTAACATGCCACATCGGTGTCATGTAGTCTGTCAAGATTTGGACAGACTAACTGCAAAGGTATGGCTAGAAGGCCTTGAGCGCCAGCCAGATTAATATGCAAAATCTGCAGTGTCTGTGAAAGGTAGGAAATGTACTGAGGTGTGTACCATGTCCTAACAGTGAAATACTCTCCATTTCGTTTTTCACTGTTGCAAGGTCATCTTGCCCCTAGGACAGAAAGGGGAAGGCTGTGCCTATCTTCCCATAGGCTTAAGATGGACTGGTGAAGTTTAGTGTGCCTGAACTCATAATTTAATAACATCTTTTTGTGAAAGTGTTTTTTGCATTGTGTGTTTAGAAACAGCGCTTTTAGAAGTGGCTGGTTTCTTTGTGTCAATTCTGTGTGTCTCTGCCTGGTTGTGGATTGACTGTCTGGATTTGAATGTGATAGGATCTGGGGAATGTCTTGACCCAGGGGAGGAGGTCAGACAGAAACAGGCTGACCTGCATCTGGAGTGTAGGGGGGAGTAGCCCCTGGAGGTGAAGCGGCCTGGGCTGCTGCCATAAATGAATGGCTCCACCTCCTACTGAGTGATTGAGGAACCCGGACCCCCACTGATCAAAGGAAGAAGGGTCACTGGCAGGGAGACACAAGGAACTGGTTTGGACAGGAGTCAGTGCCCCCCCCCCTGAACACAAAGACTTCAAAGACATTTAGGGGTATAACTATGAGAGCGGAAACCCCTGAACATTGGACTGATCAAGACAGAAAAGGATTGAAACTACTTCGTGGTCAAGAGGAACCTCTAAAACAAACAAGATGATGGACGGAATGTTGCACAATGGCAAAACATTCACCCCCAGTCACAGATCTGGGTGTAATCCATCGTTATTTTGCTCACTAAGCCACCCCAGTTCAGACATGGCCATATGCAAATCAGTCTTGACCCTGTGCCTCATGGGAACAGTCCAGCCCGAACTGCCAAGCTATGTCTTTCCTGGACCGGAATCAAGCATCCTAGGACCGGTTTCTGGCTATCAGCCGTCTTCAGCCAGGATAGCTTTACTCCAGTGGCGCAGTGAGCATGGGACCCACGTCTGGGCATACCCTTCCCACATAGGATGAACAGAAAAACAAACAAGATGATGGATGGAATGTTGCACAATGGCAAAACATTCACCCCCAGTCACAGATCTGGGTTTAATCCATCGTCTGATTTGCATATGGCCATGTCTGACCTGGGGTGGTGTGGTGAGCAAAAAAACGATGGATTTAGGCCCAGATCTCTGTACTGGGGTGAATGTATGACATTGTTCTGCATTCTGTCCATCAACTGTTGTTTTTGCATTTGTCACCCCGAGTGGGACGGGTATGCTCAGACGTGAGTCCCGTGCTCTCCACGCCACTGGAGTCAAGCTATCCTGGCTGAAGACGGCTGATAGCCAGAAACCGGTCCTAGGATGCTTGATTCCGGTCCAGGGAAGACATGGCTTGGCAGTTCCGGCTGGACTGTTCCAATGAGGCACAGGGTCACAGCTGATTTGCATATGGCCATGTCTGACCTGGGGTGGTGTGGTGAGCAAAAAAACGATGGATTTAGGCCCAGATCTCTGTACTGGGGTGAATGTATGATATTGTTCTGCATTCTGTCCATCAACTGTTGTTTTTGCAAGAGGAACCTCTACCAAGGAAGAACAGCTGAAGAGAAGGACTGACCCTTGGTGGGTGTTCAGGGACTGGCCTGCAGTTTGCTAATTTAAGTAAGGAGAGGCTGTGTCCCCCTGCTTGAAATGACTTTGCTGTGTGCTGTGCATATTTTCAGTATTTTATACTAATTTTGTTTTTGAAAAGGCACCATTTATCTTCAGTTATACAAAAATTATTTGGAGGTAAATCCTCAAAAACTTTAGACAAATCTTTAACAATCTTCAAGTTTCAATTGCAATAAACACCTCAATATAAATTGTGTAGTTCTCCTGGAAATCTGAAAGTGTTTAGACTTTTTAAAAAACGACCCAGCACAATACAGTGGATTAGTTATCCATATTAAGCAGAACATCCATTGCACTAGTGAGTCATAATCACATTTCATATCATATACGTAAGGCCTTTATCAATCGAATCGTTAGACTTAAAAGAACAGACTAGCAGCTAATGTTCTACATTATACGATACTGTTATTTTTATTACTAAACTGACTATCTATCTGCCAGGCTCCATCCCAATACTTAACTTTAATAACGTTTCATTGACCTGCATCTGAATCTGACATAGCCCTTTTCCATGTGAAAGATAGAGAAAGCAGCACTGTACATATGGTTTCTTCTATAAGTATAACATACAAAGTACTACGGGCTCGCCCTAGTGCTTTAAAAAGAAACTTGAAACCGCTGCAAGCATGCAAATTAAATACTCCAATACTCGACCAAAGTCATACTCAATCTTTCTAATAAGGCCTCTGTACCACGGGAAGTTCTCTGCCTTTACTTACGTTTAACAAACTGAAGAAACGTAAGACAAGACTGGGTTATTTCACTTCTCCAGAAAATTCTGCAGTAACATTTCTGCCTTCAATGTGTGTGTGCGACATCTAAACGTTTGCACAATTTCTCTCGAAGTAAGCATTGTTAGTCTAATCCTATTTGATAAACCAGGCTGGTGAGTATTAGCTCCAGGTTTCTGCCTTAAAGACCCCACTACCCTACCCGTTTTAAAATTCACATAAAATAGCGAATATAACACGGTAGCACATTCCCACCTTGAAATTTACTATGTTTCTAAAAACATTTACAGAATTCAATTAGTTTAAAGCTCATTGCTAGTCTCCGGATGCCAGCATATGTGACAGAATTTAAAATAAGGGAATAATGTGACACACAACATCAAGGGCCTAATTCTTAGGTAACTGTTTTTAAATGTATGCTTGTCGTATATTAGGCATATTGATGTCATCCCACTTGGAATAGCGTCATCATTATCATCTCTATGCAAAAGTGGTTTAAATTAGCAATGTACGTAGAACATATGTCTGGGTTCCACTCGGCAAAAATCTTATGCATGCCTAGTATTGAAATATTATCAAATCTAAACGAATGTGGATCTTCGATTGAAAATATTTGAAGCATGATTACATACAGCCAAGTTAGAGAGTGAGTGTGTGTGTGTGCGTGTACATACATATGTTTGACATTCGAAATCTTGCGGACCATCACTGGGGCTTCAGGTCGGGGTTAGTGCACAGTTGAACATGGACCGCAACTCTACTATAAAACATAAGCCAAACTTCTCCTGTATAGAGACACGGTCCCTAAGAGTGAATTTTACTTTTTTTATTTCATCACAGCAGCTCAAACCTGTGTGCTGAATTGAAGCCACAAAAAAACTATCTCCGCGTATAGGCGTATACAGAAGTTTTGCATATATCTAATAACAAGAATATCAGGAAAAGACACACATTTTCTACTTGTGTGGGCTCAGCATCTTCAAAGCACTGGGACTTGTCAAATCCTCTAATCCCTTCCCCCATCTTCCAGACGTGCTCCTATTTCCATTGGTCACGCTCCATTATCACCTAGTAATCGTGCGTAAAGGTACATTGCTTTTGTCAAATGAGGTTTAGTATCTAAACAAATGTCCATTGCTTCTAACTTGCATTGACAAGAAAATCAGCTACCCTTCTGCAGTCCTGCACTGCCACGGTTCAGGAAAGCGATACATCAATAGGGATATTACTGAGAGTTAACACCAAGAGGTACACCACAAGAGGAAACCTGACCTCCGCTGGAACAAGCAGGTCAGAAGGGATTCGGGGTAAACTGTGCAGCATATGGCGACGGCTGCAGGCAGCATGTTATAGGAAAGGTATTTCTGATACGAGTCTGTTAAGGCACACACAAGGCCACTGGATGGAATCCCCCCCTCCCCCTTCGCTGTCAGCTGGTTTCGAGAACAAAAAAGAGTGCATGTGTGTGCTCACCCTTCTGCACAATTTTGCAGATCGCGCGCTCTGAAGATTGCTTGCTGGCTTATGCAACCAGGTCATTACTGTGGTTACATTCTTCAGTCCTGACTCACGATACAGTGGTTATAGATGTATCAGAAAAGACTGAGTGAATATCTAATTGTGGTGCTCCGGGTGGAATCCTCAATATCACCCTCTTGCAAGGAAAAAATGCATGCTCTCTGTTACAATTAGGGCAGAGAGGGCTGCAGGAATACAGAACAGGGTGAACGCTACCATTTTGTTCTCATAAAACTTTCTAGAATTGCATGAAAATGTTACAATAGGTAGTAGATACATCTTGATTTATCTCGACAAAACAACGTATTGCAGTAATACTGTAACCCGGGGAGAGGAGGGGGGGTTACAAACCCATGCAGGTGCAATCACCTCAAACTGCATCTTAAGAGGTGCATTTGCCCTTTAAAAGACCCAGATTACCGTAGCATCATGGACAAAATGTTTTTAGAATGCAGCTAGCTGTATGGCAGAAATGCGGGAATGTACTGGTTCAGAAAGTTCATGTTTAGAAATAGGTCATGGGAAGTGCTCGCTGGCAAACCTAAGATGGCATTAGAGGAATACTAACTGCCTCGCACAAACATCCTTCAAGGGTGGCTGACCAAGAGCCATCTCGAAGCCCGGGGCTGCGCATCCCCCGCGGCGCGGCCTTCCAGGGGGGCGCGGGGCAGCACACGCACGCCCGTAGCCTGCCTCCTGTGCAGCGCCGGCACTGGACAGCGCCGAGCTGCCTGCTCGCAGCCGCCAGCACATTACTCACGGCTGAGCGGCTTCGGCAGTGCACATTTGATCATTTCCCTGTCACATCCACGTGGGTGGAGGGAGGCTGCCGCGCGCGCAGCGGGCAGACTCCTGCAGGCTTGTCCGCGTGCCTCTTCATTTCCATGCTTCCCCTCACCAAGGCTCAGGCCATTTAAGGAGCAGGGCAGCAGATTCAGAGATTCCCATGCATGACACCCCAAATGACCAGTTGCAGAGTGGTTCGACTGGACCTAGTTGCAACACTTTACCGAATCATATGTGTCCAAAAGAACAAAAGTTCTAGTGGTTTGAAAACAGATCAACGGTAAGAAGCACACGATTCTACACACCGCACCAGTAATGCAACCAGAGTCAACGGAATGGTCGTCACTCCAGTCAGGGCCGGCGCTAGGCATGGGCAGTATGGGCAGCTGCCCAGGGCCTCGCGCTCAGCTCAAAAACATGGGGCCTCGCTTCGGCCTCACTTCGACGTGAAAGGCTTCATTAAAGTCAGGCCACCTGCTCCTCCGGGGCCCCCTCCCCTCCGATCACTGCAATTTTACATGTAGCTAATGAGGTGCCAAAGGCGTGGTGTCAGCCCTGGGATTACGGGCATGGGGGGATGGAAAAAATGGCCGGGGGCGGGGGGGAGGGTCTTGGGACAGCAAGGAAGACTATTGTGTGTGAGCAGGTCAAGGGCGGGGCTCTGCTCTGTTGAAAAGGTGCCATTTGCGTTTCCACGCAACAAATGGCCCTTTTGTTTTCAGGATCGGCTGAAAAGTAATAGGTGAGGAGAGGCGGCAAAGTAGAAGAGGGAGAAGCTGTGGCTTAGCAAAGTTTATAGTCAAAGCCACACACCTCTTCTAAGCCCTGGGGAGGTGGTCCCCACTTCCCTGGGCTTCTATGCTTTGGATCATGGCCCAAGTGTGGGGCCCCCTTCTCTCGGCCTCACATCCCTTATGCAGCGCAAAGAGGCCCAGGGTAGGAGAGGCCCCTTGTGCCATGCAGCAATGGATCAGACCTCTAGGCCCAAGTGTGGGGCCCCCTGCCCTGGGACATATAGTCGTTATTCAGAACGGTGACACCCAGGGTAGGGCCCCCCACCCCATCTCCTGACCTTTGTAGCACTAAAGTATGGCTCTGAAGCCCATGGGACTAAACACTTTCCCCTGGGCTTTGTGCGCATTGAGCGGCTTAATAGAACTGGGGAACTAGGTTAGAGTCCCAGCGTCTGCTGAACATCCTGTGATTCTGGGCATATATCTATTTGCACATGCCCCTAAAAAATGAAAATATCCTTTTGTAAGGTAACTGGTGATCATGTAAAGCTCTTTAATGCCTTAGAGCTGATTTCACATAATATGAAACTGCAAATCCCCTCACGTTCTGGAACTGTGAGTCATGCCTGACTTTACTGCCACAGTCCATGTAACACAGCAGAGTTTTACATTTGTGGGTGCATTTGCTGTGGGGGCCGTCCAGAGAATTTTCACATGCGCTGGAAATAGGGGTGAGTATGGTGCTGCAGCACCCCATAAATAACCCTTCTGTTGTTCCAAAGGTAAAGGAGCAATGAAGATGCTTTAGAATTATTGATTTTATGTTGTCACATTTGTTGTGTGTGTTGGTTGACATCTGGGTCTGTGCTGTACCCTGCGCTTTAGAACAACTAAGTAAATGTTTGGGCGGTGGCACCAGGACCGAGGGCGTGAAGGACCCACTGCACATTATTTATGGTCGTCTTTTACTACCCAACCATGGGGCGGGGAACACTTTTCTTTGCTTTCGTTATGGCCCATCGAAGAATCACTGCACCACTGTGAGTGAGCAAGTGATGGATGGAGGGTAGCATGAGCGAGAGGAGGATGACGTAAGGAGAAGAGAAAGTGTGGCCAGACCAGGGCATCTTGAGGAAGAGAAGAGCGGAATGTCATAGAGAGAGAGATATTGGAGAAAGCCAGTAAGGAGGAAGTGAGAAGAGAAAGTCCAGGAAAGTAATCATGTGGATGAACTGGGGAGAAAGAGTGCTGGAAAGAGAGGGCATTTAGGCAAAGAAAAGGGGGAAAGGCTAATAAGGGGAAGCGAGGGCGGATATTGAGATTAAGGGAGAAGAGGGTGTGAGAAGAGAAAGCTATTTGGGGAAGGTTGAGCGAGAGGAAAATGTGAAGGGAGAAAACTAATAGGGGATCTGATGGAAGAAAACGCGAGAGGGAGAAAACTGATGAAGAAAAGAAAGTGACTGAGAGGTAATATGAGAGGAGAAAGTGAAGTAAAAACAAGGGTAACAAATAACAAGCATTGGTTGTGCGGCCGTTAAAGTAACGCGGCTTGCACTGGCTTCAAGTGGAGGAAAGGGTTGAATTCAAGGCACTTTACTTGGCGCATAGGGGAATCAACTATAATGGACCCTCTTCGATAGTGGCTCTTCTGATACCTTACACTCCTAGCAGTACCGTAACATCCTCCAATGCTTGATTGCTAAAGGTCCAAAGGATCAGATTGGGGCAGGGGCGTGTATCCTTCTTGCATTTAACCCCTAAGCTTTGGAATGCTATGCCGACTGAGCTCAGAAACTAAATGAACAAGACCCGATTAAAAACAAGCATTGGCATTGCCAATAGGTCTCGCTTGTGGGACCTTATAAGTATTTAGTTTTGTAGCACAATATCCGATTATGCAACAAGGATATTGTGCTGCAAAACAAAATACTTATAAGGTCCCACAAGCGAGACCTATTGGCTATGCCAATGCTTGTTTTCTTTTTCATCTCCTCTTCATGGTCGAGTCAAGCTTAAATTCTCTGGGGCTTGTTTTGTGTTATCGCGTTCTCGTGAGGGGAACATCAGCGCACCTAGCAATTGGCATTCTCAACTAGAGCACCGCATTGATGTACAGATAAAGAAAGCGGCAAACAAAAAGCAGAATTACAAAAATCTCAGATGAGTTCCGAAACAAAGGAGATAAGATACCAGGAACAGGCTATGTTGTGTGTTGATGACTGTGTGATAGCGAGTTAGTGTGAGCAAAAGCTACTGGGCTGGACGCTGGTGTGGAAGAAGAGATGCGCAGAGAGGACACGGAACTGGTGTGAGGCGGAAAGGAAGGAAAGTAATGACAAGAAGGGAAGAGGACCGAGATGGGAGGAGAGAGGATGAGCACGAGGGGGAGAGAGGATGAGAAGGAGGGGGGGGAGAAGTAGGAGGAAGAGATGGGATCGGAGAGAGATCGAGGAAGGGGGTGGGGAGAGAGACGCGAAAGAAAACAGAAGTGCAAGTGTGTGGGGATTGCGTGTGAGAGAAAGATTGTGATCTAGATGAGACAGAAGGGGTGAAACGCTAACCTCGAGAGTGCGAGAGAGAGAGTGATGGAGAGGAACGGAAGGAGAGAGGGAACAAATGACACGAGCAGTGGAAAGAAGAGATAGAAAGATACATCTGTGTCAGTGGAAAGAGGGGGCAGCGAAAGACCAGCAATGACGAAACAAGACTGCCTGTGGAGACCAACTACGGGCAAAAGCAAAAGCAAATGGAAGCAAATGGTGGGGGCCTGAAGGAGGAGAGGGTGCGAGGGATGAGGGAACACGGCCTGGGGAAAGCTGGCTGGGGAGGGGGAGGAGAAATGCAAGGAAGACTGTGTGCGGCGTAATTAGGGGAGGAGAAGCCGAGAAGCCGCAGAGCGCACGCTGGGCGAAGCCCTTTGATGTGCTGTGCGGCAAATGGAGGGAGGCTGATGCGCGTTCATGTTTGAACACGTGGTTCACATGAACTTCATGAAAACGCCAGGCAAAAAGCTGGTGGTTTCATGAAGATTTTGCCGACTTGAACCCTCGCTCCGCTCGATGCGCATGCGCGCATCGATAGGTCGCGAGACCTAAAAAACCTTAAAACATGGCTTTACCCCCACTTGCTCTAGACATGTACCGCCTCAGAATCCCGCTAGTGTACACAGTGATCCACTCACGCAGCACGGGGAAGCCCTCAGGCGGCTATCTGCTTTATAAATCTGCATAGAATAAATCTACATAGCATAACTTGAGGAGCACTGTTACAGGGTGGTAGTGAGGGAATTCATAGCGAAGGAGCTCATTGGCGAGTCGACCAACTAACATTGTCGCACCGACGGCCACCAGCACTAACGCCGGCACTAGATGTCCCAAATTAGAGGGGCCTCGCATCTTCCCTTTCGCCCAGGGCCCCAAAAGTCCTAGGACCGGCCCTGACTCCAGTTACCTCACGTCCAAACAGCAATGCTAACTAATAACCGGGCGCAGTACGCATATGGAGCAGGCATCGTGAGGTAACTAGCCTGCAGCGTCCACGGGCATGTGCACAGGCAGGCGCTCGTCGAGAGGGGTTGCCTCGCTGCCGCAGGAGTGTTCCAGGTGACAGGGTTCCTAGTCAGCTGTGGGTGTCATGTGACGCCCCTGATACCCCGGTCCTCTCAGGATTTCCGCGGGGTTTCCCGGCCCGCCCCGCAGGGATCCCCGCCCGCGCACTCACCTGCCGTTGTTCAAGGTCTGCCCGAAGAGCTCATTTTGCAGGATGTTCGGCGGGTCGGGGAAGGCCTCGTGGAAATGAGACAGGACGGAATTGCAGAACTGTCGCAACGTCTCAAACTGCATTGTCCCCGTGTGTCGCTCCCGCTCCAGCGTCCTGTTCACCTCAGCACCTGCCGCCTCGGAGTCCTTGCGCCAGTGGCGGGCATGCCTCCCTCCTCCCGCTGAGGGGAGCCGAGGGTGCCGCTGCTGCGGCCGCGCTCGACGCCAATGCCCCCTCTTCAGCAGCCCCCCAGCGGCTCCCCCCTCGCCACGGCACCGTGCCGGCACAACACGGAGCCTTTTGGGCTTCCCCGGATGAGGCGCGAGGAGGAGGCGCAGCGGGAGGAGGGGGTGCCCTCCCAGACTCTCCTCATATTCGAGCCCGCTTTATTGGACACCCATTGAGCGCGCGGAACAGAGGAGGGATGCTGCCGTCAGGAGATTTCAGCACATCTGGCTGCCAATGAATCGAAAACCTCACAAGTCATTAAAAAAAAAAAAAAAAAAGGACACGCGCGCACGACTCTCTTCCGTACTGTTACTACTGTCTGGGAGGAGGAGGCGAGGGGATAGGGTGATGGAGGAGGAGGAAGGAGGAGAAAGCCCGCATCCATGCCTCCTCCCTGAAAGCGAGCTGCGCCAATGGCAGCCCAGGCAGGTCCCCTGCCAATGTGGCTGCAGCTGCACAGGACAGAGAGACCACTCTAAAAATAGCCCCTTCATTTTTTCATGCACAGTTATTCTGTGTGCAGTACTAGGTATTTGGCGGAAGGCCTCTCTGCCCGCTTTTTAAACCCGCGAGATAATGAGACATTCATTCTGCTCATTATAGCTTTAATTCTCGCCCTACCCCAATCTTCAATGTTCTATTAGACCAAGAACATTCATTTGACTTTCCTATATTGTTTTGCTATGTAACCGCAATATAGCGGAGAGACAACTATATGTATAATACAACAGCACACACATATGCAGCATATCCTTCCAAAATATTGACCAGTCAGACGCACTTCCCCGCATCAGTCTGACACAGCTACAGGCTGGTAAGTGGCTATAGGGACTCATCACACTGAATGAGTTACATATTGCCTAAATATACATTCCAGACCTGTAGTGTCAATGGATGTTTAAAATTTTTAAGACAACTTTAGTAGGCACAGACGTCTGAATTTATTGGCTTCCCAATTGATAAAAGGTTCCAGTGAAGATATATTATTGGATCATTTGTCATCATGTTTGACTTGTAGATTAACCATCAACCTCAGAGGCAAGAAGACAAATTCATATTGTAGCCTGTATCTGCCAGAGCAGGTAATGTGTCAGTTTCGGTAATGAGCACCGTACCCAGCACATAATTCACCCACACCTGAATAACAAAACTCACTGAGGGTCGGGGAACTCTGCCAAATAAAGTGGCATATATCTATTTGCCAATTACTTATTTGCTGCTGGTGCAGAACCAATCTAATGTGTCTTTGGAGAAGGCGAGCAAATCCGACGCAGCCCTATTTTTTTAATCCAACAGTGGTATTTCTTCTATTGTCAAATGAAGATCAGATGTGCTTGCTTGGCTTTCGTGACCCACGAGAAACTGCTCTACCAACATCTCAGCAGAAAATAAAACGAGAAAGCTATCAATACACATAATATTCATGCAAAATATGTTCTAATTGTATTCCTTTAGCGTTTAAGTAATCTTGCTAATTACAAGAACCCATTAATGAGCTTACATATCATACTAAGATATTAAAATGTGCGCTCTCTGGTTTGTCAGCAACTGCAGTTGAGCAAAACCAGCACTTACATCAATTTAATAATACATTACTGATATCAGTACCAGGAATGCCAATTTAATAATACATGTATCTGTCCAGAAATACAACTCCAAGCACCACTTCTTTTGCACACGGCCCTTGCGACTGGCAACGGCCAAGCACTGTGCACCAAAGAACTCTTGGCTGCTGTAAGCAGTCAATCGAACCACGCTGTACAGCCACTACTGTCCCCGTGTGAGCCGGGAACTGCTCCAGACTGTGACTCTTGATATATTGAGAGCCCTGTAGGGAATGTGTCTTGCAAATAAAGATTATAGATCAAGGGCAGGAACGTTTGCCATTTACTGTTAGAAGATATTTCTGATGATGAATTCCGATGTAACGCCTGCATTATCATTACCCACGGGGTAAACGGCATCCTGCAAATAATGAATAAATGATCATTGCATAAGGCACAAATCGAGCGCACAAGTGTTTTGTGACTATGGCTTGTCATGGACTGAATGCCCTAAACCAATCCCCAAATATTTGCAGCATCGACTTTCTACCTTTCTGGAAATAAAAACGCTTTAAAATCCCATTTCATGGGCAGGTATCGGAGCGCTTCACAAGAGCACCAGTTTCCTTACAGATGGACACATTCATTTTTGTTAAGCACGGGGAGATTAAGTGATTTGCCCAGAATTACAGGATATTGAGCGTTGTTGCTGAGACTCGAACCCGGTTCCCCAGCTTTGAAGTCGATCACTCTAGCCGTAAGGCTACATCCCCATCCCTGCTCTGTCAGCAAAGAAGCTCTGTCAGCAGAGCAGCCCTGCCCGCACTGCATGGCAAAGCTGCCGCATCCACAAACAGGAAAAATAAAATGATAATAACTTTAGATTATTATCATTTTACTTTTCCTTACACTGCTGAAAAGCAGTGCAGCGACGCTCCTCCGCCTTAGCGAAGGAGCCGCCATTGTTCCTGATACCATTTCCCATTATCAGCCTCCTTTTGGGCACTTGTCAAATTATCTCTAGGTTACATTCATAACATTAGGAAAGTGAGACAATACATATTTTACTTACAAAAGAAGGATGGGTAATAGCTCCCTATTGAAATGCTTTGAGCATTGTGGATTTTTAAGAGGTACACCCAAAATCACATACAAATTACTAATTGTAGGCCTCCATCCGGATTTTTCCCACCAAAGGGGAAAACGTTGGGAAGAATTCCTTTGTCAATCACAAAGGGAATGTCGGAGGTATACTGTCACACATCCTCCGGAAAAAAAACAAATACACAAAAAGATGCGATGGTAATAATTGTAATGCATTGTTAAAGCACATAGTAGACCTTTAGTGAAGCCTGGGTAGCCCTACTTACGTATCCACTTAGGACAAACAAATCTCGACGTGCCAGTTATACTGAATGAGGAATTTTCACCCACTTGTTGTGGCATGCTTCAACCCTGGCAACCTCATCACACTCTGGTAAGATGGTACTACGAGGGGGATTTAACCTCACCAGGAGAGACTTATTACAAGGTACATTGTATGAAGAAGGGATCCGGATCAACCTAAAAATACCTTATGGTAAATCCAGGCATGTACCTTTATCGGTGAATACCTTAGGTATATCTAAAACCTGAAAAAGTATAGATGATAATTAGGTTCAATAACCTGCCCATCCATGCTACGCCAACATGTTTCTGCCCTCTCTAGTGTTGATAACTGTCAGGGGCATTCATCAGGGCAAGTAGGATCCCAGTCTCTAATATTTGTTCATTTTAAATAAAGTGTAGGTGTACAATTTTTGTGAAAGAAGTCGTACCTCGAAAATTGATTTGAGTAAAAGTTCCCTAATTTCTGGGAAACGATGCCTCTTGGTCTGGTTGGAGGTGGTACACCCAGTAGTTACACATTTGTCAAGAGTTGTACCAGCTGGAGAACCTACTTGGCCCCATGCAACCATCCACTCAGTGCTACTACTCACAACGGTTAAGGTGTGCAGGTCACAAATTCAAATCCCAGCAAACCCAAATTTCATGTGTTTCAATACTGTGCATAAGTTGTCATAACTGCCAACTCTCTGCCCAATTCCCAAAAAGTCAGAAATTTAAATTTATGTGTAATTTTTTAGTATATTTTTGACTTTGAATCCTCAGCGTTTCAGGAGCCTACCCAGAAGGGTTTTGACTACTATAAATTACCAGGGGCACTCATGCGTAAATTTGGATGTTTTAAAATTACAATTTCAGATCAAAATGTGGATTGTCAATATCTTGTATGCCTGTTATGGGCTGACAGAGAGAACTTGAGATTGAGCCTCGGTTATTTAAATGGAAGGGTTCTTGTACCACCTCAGGACTCAACAGAAGAAAGTCATCTGCTTGTACAAACCTGACATCAAAAGACTGGGGCTCCACAAAGATTGAGCCAATCTCTTGCTTCCAAGCCAGATATCACAACATACTCTTTACCTAGGGATAATAATTAGAACTCAGTCAAGAATAGTTATGGTTTTCTACAGGGTTTATGACAATAACCAAAAATCCGGATTAAGGAAAGATTCCGTAGATGCTGCAATTGCTTTGATGGCTAATTTTAGTCTCCTGACATCAAAAGACATAAGTGTTTCTTTACTTAATAACTGATACATTGTTTAAGACTGGTCTCAGACGTGATAATACATACTGTAAATGCTGAAGTGTAGGAATTTGTTTAAAATCTTATGGGATGTAACATGTAATCTTTCTTTTAAACATACTTTTAATACAATGCTTTTGGGTAGCATTTTGTGCAGAAGTTTGATGATTATTCAGACAAGGAGACTATTAATTGTAAAAAAAAAGAGACAGCCGACTGTATTCATTTATGCACCCACTTATTAAGGGTTGAATACTCCCCAGTGGCAGCTGGCTGGCACCAGTGGTAGTGGAATGGGGGCAGGGATGGGTTTAGAAGAAAAAAAAACATACCTTATCATCACCAATCACCAGCCGCTGCCTCTCTTCTTCCGATGTAGGAACAGGAAGCACTCAGCCTCCCAGAATCCCCTGACCAATCACAGCACTACTAAGGTAGCGTTGTGATTGGTCTGAGTGCCATGGTTCAGCGCTCAGGTGGGGGACTGGGAGGCTAGGCATGTTCCCCACTCAGGCTGTAAAGCAACCTAGGTGGAGAACATGCAAAGTGCGCACAACGGTTTGGCCGGGCACTTAAGTGCAGCAGGGACCACTCCTCCCTCTCCCAGGCAAGCCCATCCCACCCCAACCTGGCTGGTTCTAATAAGAAAATGATAATAACATAACATTTTTAGTGTTATGCTATTATAATTTTCTTTATGTACTTAGTGGGGCGACGCTCCTCCGCCTTAGTGGAGGAGCCGCCCCTGGATATGCCTCTTTAAAGAATACTGCATCGCAATGCAGTAACTTTCCAATAGTTAGACCAATCCTGCAAATAGATCATCTTAGGCCTTTTGTCACTATCAGTCACCTTCATGTTGCCATGTACAATGCCACCACGAGGCAAATGCCGAAGGTGGCCTTAATACATCAGTGCCACTGGTCCATTCTTTTCCAGTGGCATGTAGCACAACAGTGGGCTCACAAAATCACTGCATCAAACTCAACATGCATCACCATTGCTACACCAGACATTGGATCAACAGACAACTGTGCTGATGCATATCTATTTTCACCTTGGTCACTCCTGTTCATGATCTTTCTGTACTTTCACTGAAAACTGCAGCTAATACTGACCTGGTGTAATCCAGCTATTTTATTACTATTTGGACACAAATACACTTTGTGCACTACAATCCGGATTTATACGATCCCTTGATATTTCAGTGTTTAGACCTACACACAGCTCTGCCAGTGTACATATGCCCTTGTAGGTAGCACACTTGCATTCCACAAGAAAAACCCAAGAGACTCTCACGCAGCTCCGCCAATGCATCTCACCACTGACACGAACTGCCCCATGCTATTCCATTAATGAATCCTTGCCAGGGTTGTACCAATGCAGGTCAACTCAGAGCCGGTTTTCAATATTTAATATATACGCATATGAGTATGTAACAAAAACAGATTGTGCAGCAAGCGCAGTATATATAATTTTTAATAGCCGGTATCAATGACAGTGTAATTCTGAGATCTGTTTACATGCTGTAGGATGCCCCTCCAAACTTAATTAATAAGTCCCAGCTTTTTGTTCTGATGGTTGAAATTGTAACATCATTTCCAGGCCTTGTTTTTCTAGTTTTAATGGGAGAATTCCAACAGAAGTCCATGTTCTGGTGTGAACATGGGCTTCTATTGGAATTCTCCAGGGCATATACTCAAGCCCATTATCGCCGCTTTAGCAGCAGTTTTCTGCCGCTAAACCGGTGTTAATTTTAACGCTGTTCTTGATAATATGCCACTTAGAGCCCTAAGAACAATACACATGCACATTTCTCTTGAGGCTTTGTGTGCTAGAACGATAGTTGAAACCCATTTCGTAGTCTGCGTTTTGACAATTATCACCTTTTCTTCCAATTTATCAAGTTCTGCCGGCATACTCCGTTTTAATGCTAAGGGTACACTATGTGCTTTACATGCCACAGGGGAAACACCATTTCTCCTTAAAAACCCCTTAGAACTCATGGCGTAGCTCAGTCGGTACACCGTTTCCATTATTACTGAATTCAGCTATAGCATTTGTTTCAAAATGATGTTTGGTTCACTATTGAGGTCTAACATGACTCTCAGGTCTCTCTAGTGGAACAAACTGATAATGCTATTTTCTTTACATTCCACATAAATCTTGCATGCAGTGTGGAAACAACTGATAATGCTATTTTCTTTGCATTACACATAAATCTTGCATGCAGTGAGACAACCTTAGTATTCCAAATCTCCTTTACAATAACCTATTAAATTAATTGGTTGCCCACCATAAGCAGACTGACGTATATCTGGTTTGTAAAGCTTGACATTGCCGGAAAGCTTACGTATATTAAAGTCCTTAGGCATCAGAGAAATCCTAGCCCCTGAATCAAACAACATGTCCACACATTCCCCATTAGCATTCACTTGCGCCTCGTTGCTCAACTTGGAGAAAAACTTCCTGCAGTGCAAATCTTGGTACTCAACCTCATCCTCATAAATCTACTTCCTTTACTTTTTTAGTCGTATTTGTGCCTTGAGACCTGCAACGTTTAGCGAAGTGTCCCATTTTGGTGCATAAATACTTAACTAAAAGGGCTGGGGAATTTTTATCATTGGCCAAATGACTGGAGACTCAGCATCTGCAACACTTCCCACTAAATGATTTCTTAGAAGAGGAAGGCAATAAGGCAGGGCATTTTTTTGTCACTGGCCACATGACAGACAACCCCACACCTAAAACATATTCCCCGAACAAGTTTTCTAGAATGTGCTGATTCATCGTTTTTAGACGTGTGCTACATGTATTATTTTCCAGTGGAGAATTATGCTCCTTTCTAATGACCAACACAAGCCAAAGAATGTTTGATTTTCTTGGCGATCATAAGAACTTCCTCAAGTTTAGGATCATCTTTCTGCCACAACTCGTCTCTTGCTTTCTCAAAATTGCATCCAAGCATGATATGATCACGGATGCACTCTTTCAACTTTTCCTCAAGCTTGAAAGTGGCATCTAACTTTCATAAACTTGTCACGTAACTTTCGACAGACTCTTGAGATTTCTGTATTTGCTTACCAAAATGGTATCTCTCAAGGACATTCCTTACTTTCAGGAGACAATGCTTATCAAGCTTTTTAATGCAGATGTCCAATTCTCTGAACTCCTCTGCCACATTGGCCTCAATATACGGGAGATGATTGAACACCTCTTGACCCAACGGGGACTAAACAGTGCAGAAGCAAAGAAGCTTTCCTCTCAGCACTTAAAGTACAACGAATATAATGGACAAATATTTTTTTCCACTTTGACAACCTAATAGGAGGGCCTCCTGGGAAGGTAAAAAGAGGAGTGGAGATTAAATATTTTCCATGTTGATTATACTCGCTGCACTTATAAAGTGAATGAACACAATAGATTGAGTTACTCCTTATACGCATCCTTATAGATGTATACACCATAAAACACACTGTACGAACCCAAGGCACAAGAGATGATAGAATTTAAATAAAGGTGTTCCTTTCACTGTGAAGAAAACTTTACACCACAGTGACCAATTGTGCCCATCATAGAGTTTAGAAGTTATAGTCAGCTGTCTGTTAGAGCGCCAAACTGGTGTAATAATGTGCATTGATGGCCACTTACAACCGTGAAACTGAAGATGTTCCTCACCAAATGTCTCCCAAACAATGTTCCAAATTGCACAGAAATAAATATAAGGACAAAAAGTGTGCCCATCACCAAGCTGCTCTCCTTAATAATTAAACTTGCCACTCTGGTATAATGATTCCAGATATCCGCGGTACAATGAGTGAGACCGACAAAACCTCACATTCAATTGAACTCAAGCAACTGTATTCCAGTTCAATAAAACGACGACCGGCCATCACGATGCATCAGTTTTTGTAAGAATTCGAGCCCAACCCTTCTGCGTGTTGCAGCGTGATGACGTGCAATCAGTTGCGACAAACAAAGTAGAAGTGTGAGGACACTGGATTAAGCGGAGCTCGTGTGTTGGAATGCTGCATACTAGTACAATCCTTTTATAAGCATGCGCACCGAAAGTGAGCTCATGCAGTTTGAAATGGTCTCGGAGCGCGGACCAAGGTGTACTGGCTTGATCCCAGAAAAAGTTATGGCGTATTAGAATTAATTAAACACAGTACCTCCAAAAGTGGTTGTGGGATGTTTCCACAAAAATGCAAATCCCCTCGGAGGTTTGATCTCGCCCCAAAACGTAGAAACAGTAAACGGTTTCTTCTGGAGGCTATAGGAGATTCCATGATCACTGAAAATATACTGTGAGCACACTGTTGCCAGATATGTAGGAGCCACAGGGTTCAAATAATCGCGAAATGTGGTAAATGACAGCTGGCTACATGAGAGGTAGATTCAAAGGTCCTTTAATACATCAGAGATCTAGGAAAAGTCCCAGCGACCTCAAACGCAGGGGGTAAATTGATTGTCTACATTCCACGCTCAACAACAAGGGTTCTACATTCCTCACTACATTCTACTCACTAAGCATTGGCATCGACATTAAACAATCCAACCTCATGAAGCCCTCTATGGATACAGCTTTGCCTCACAGCAGAATTTCAAGCTCTGAAAAAGTGACTAAGTGAGAATGTAGAGATCTTTGCTGAGCAAAGGTGAAAATGTATTTGGCCAAGAAGTGGCCTTCCGTGGGTGTGAAATTCGAATTTCCCACATTCTAAGATTTTCCCCTCAAAACCAACGACCTTATTAGGCCTGCGCCCAGCTATCAACTAACAACCAACATTCTTACATCAGAATTCATAAATTTGTTTTCCTTGAATAAAAAATCTATATGGAATTCCACACATCCACCTCCTTCTAAAACATCAGATTATGTAGTGGAAGACAAAAGTGCTGGTTTTGGATGAGGGTTAAAGAACTGCACCTTAATATTTTCATTTCCTTTTACACAGAGAGTAGCCCTTTCCTAACAGTAACTGTGTCTTTGCAGAACTTTCACAACCAATCTGTACAGATGCCACCTGTGGTATCCGAAAGATAACAAACAAGTAGATTAAACTTATAATGAAGTTTATTCTTGAATCTCAAGTACAGCACTGGATCTGTCAGAGTGTTCTTCCATCAAGCTTCAGTCTTCAACTGAAGATCAGAAGCTCAACATTCTACAATTACCTAGCAACCCAAGCACTTGGATGAAGACAGTCTAAAGGTGAACAGGTTACACACAATAATGAAGAAAACAAAAGATAAGAAAACATAGGATATAACACACCTCCCTTCCCATAAACAAAAACAAGAAACAAAAACATTTTTAAGCAAATGCTTCTTCAGAACAAACTTAGAAAATTTAAGTAGCGTACTCTTCTAAATATTTAGGTTTAGACCTAATTCTAGAACTAGATCTGGAACAAGAAACAGAAACATCAGATAATGACACATCATTTTTGTTAACCTCCAAATTGTCCACAGGAGGTTCAGAATCACATTGAATTCTACCATCCCCTTGTGAACCCTGCATGTCACTCATATATGGAGACAAAACATCCAATTCTCCCTCAACATCAACAAGATCTAAATTTGGGTTTTTCACCTTGGCAAGCCTTCTTTTACTCCACCATTTTCCGCCAAGTACCTTAACAGAATTTTTGCTGACTTGAATAATAGTTGTTTCAGGAAAATATTTTGAACCCTTCACTTTACACGGTCTTCTAATTTTTACCTTATCTCCAACATCAAAACAAATTTCTTTTACATGTTTCTCTTGATCATATCTGATTTTAGACTTAATTTGAGCAGACTCAACATTCCTTTTAACTTGATCCAAATCAGACACACCCCTTTCGTGAAAGGTCTTTCTAACCACCCATCCAGGAGATAATTCATTAAAAGATTGCTTTCCCCTTAACAAATAGAACAGAGTCACTCCAGTAGTCGAATGCGGCGTGTTATTGTATGACCATATTCTGTCACTCACCACTTCCTGAACACTAACACCAGAAGAAATAGCTAACTGGACAGCATCCTTCAAGACACGGTTCACTCTTTCCACTAAGCCATTCCCCTGTGGACTGTATAAAGCAGTGGTAAGATGCTTAATGGCCAAATTATTCAAAAAATCTTTCATGTCATGCGACACAAACTGCACGCCATTATCTGACACCAGATAAGCTGGTATTCCCTCAGACTGAAAAAGCTGTTTAAGAAATTTTATCACACTCTCCGTGTTGGGTTCCTTTAAAAATTTGAAAACAACCCATTTTGAATGATAATCAACAATAGTAAGGATAAACCTAAAACCTTGATTTAAACCTCCAATCGGTCCTAAAAAATCCATGCCCAATTTCGCCCATGGACTGTCAGGAAAGACTACAGGACACAAAGGTTTATTCACTGTACGTAAGGATTTCTCTGCATGAGAACATTCAACACAATCTTTCAAAAAGGTGTCCACACAAACATCCATCCCTGGCCACCAATAATGAAGTCTCAATCTCTTCTTAGTACTTGTAATCCCCCCATGACCTTTGTGAGCGATGTCAATAATCTTATTTCTGATAGACACAGGAGGAATAAGAAAAGAACCTCTTAAAAGAAAATCTCCCTCCATGCTTAACTCTTCTCTAAGTTGGGAAAACGGAAGAAGATCCTTGTCCACCTGATTTTCTCTTGGCCAACCCTCAGTAATATATTTCCTTAACATACAAAGAGAATTGTCCAACAAAGACGCTTTAATCCAATCTGATTCAGAAACCGCATCTCCAATTAACTTCAATCCATCCAATAAATTAACTACCACTTCTTTGTCATCAAGAATAGGTTCAAAGTAAGGACTGCTTGAGGGACATCTAGACAGAAAATCGGCTGTGAAATTCCTTCCTCCTGGAATATGTCTCATCACAAAGTTAAAATCATAAAGTTTAGAAAATAGTCGAACTAATCTTGGACTGGCATTCCTCAAACCTTTGTCATTCCAGATGTAAATCAAAGGCTTATGGTCTGAAACCAACACAAAATCACGGCCCCAAACATAAGTAGAAAAATGCCTAACTCCCCACACACAAGCTAAAGCTTCCTTTTCAATTGTACTATAGTTTCTTTCTGACAAGGAAAGCTGGCGGGAAGCAAAAGCTATTACACTCTCATCACCACCAATCACTTGACTCAGCACTGCACCTAAACCAGCATTACTGGCATGCACAGTAATAAAGGAAATAGACTTCTCATCAAAAGGTTTAAGAGCAGAAGCTCCAAATATTAAATCTTTTAAAGATTGAAATGCCAACTTCTGTTCTTCACCCCACAAAAATCTAACTTTGTTCCTGGTGAGCATCCTCAATGGCTCACTTATATGTGCAAAATTCTGGACAAATCTTGAGTAAAACTCACTTAACTCTAAAAATGACTTCAATTGGTCTTTATTACTAGGTTGGGCACAATCTCGAATTTCCTGCAACAAGTCACGTTTAGGAGTAATACCCTTCTGAGAAATAGTATGACCAAGATACTCAACTTCATCTAACAGACACTTACACTTTTGTTTTTTTACAGTCATACCATGATCATTTAAGATGCCCACCACCTGATCCAATTTGATAAGATGTTCCTCAACAGTATTAGTAGATATCAAAATATCATCTTGATATGCTAAAACATCACAAACCTCACCAAACAATTGAAACATTAACTTCTGAAAAACAGAGGCCGCCGAAGCCAGACCAAAAGGTAACCTCAAATATCTGTAAGGACCAAAAGGAGTATTAAAAGCTGTTAAGTCCTTAGATTCTTCACACAACTCGATCTGATGGTATGCTGCCCTCAAATCTATGGTAGAGAATATTTTTGTACCTCTTAATTGAGCTAGCATGTCTTGGATACGTGGTATAGGAAAACAATCTACTTGTATATTCCTATTTAAAGCTTTCAGATCTATGCATAGCCTGAGCTCATCACAGTTTTTTTTAAGTGCAACCACAATTGGTGAAACCCACAATGAAGAATTAATTTGTTCAATAACACCATCCTTGCATAGCTGATGAAGATGAAGAAACACTGGAGTCTGACAAGATCTTTTCCAGAAAATAAATTTTCTTTGCGTGAGTTCAAGGAAGTGCTGACTTGAGGACCTCGTCGCCAAATTATGTTGTATCCGAAAGATAACAAACAAGTAGATTAAACTTATAATGAAGTTTATTCTTGAATCTCAAGTACAGCACTGGATCGATCAGAGTGTTCTTCCATCAAGCTTCAGTCTTCAACTGAAGATCAGAAGCTCAACATTCTACAATTACCTAGCAACCCAAGCAATTGGATGAAGACAGTCTAAAAGTGAACAGGTTACACACAATAATGAAGAAAACAAAAGATAAGAAAACATAGGATATAACACCACCACATTTCTTTTTGGGGTTTTTATTATAATGCAGTACTCAAATGTGTTGTAGTTCTTGTTTTCCATAGTTGGGCAGGAGGTTAACCTGCTTTCAATTGCACTTTTATGTTTTTAACAAGTGAGCCAGTAGATCATAAGTAAAGAATGAGCACAGAGAACATAACTATGTTTTGTGACCAATGGCTAAATGCAAGAAGGGTCCTAACTCCAAAACCCCCCATTAAACATAATTCTTCAGCAAAATGGTAACCAGAGCTATCCTTTAGCACCAGTGGCTAGCTAAACTGGATAAGCAGCAGTGGGACTGTCATTCAACGTGATAACAATATCATGAAGCAAAAGATGTGTTCTACCTTTTGCCTTATTGTGAGAAATTCAAATTTTTTTACTGAACCACAAATGTAACTTGAAAACTAAAAAGCATTAAAGTCTCCCACCTCACAACTTTTAGGTCTAGGGGTGAGTAGAAGGGGTGGAGTGTGTCTTGCCCACAATCATCTGCCCAAAAACAAAGTTGCTGCTAAAAGAAATTGCACAGTGCACTTTATTAACTGGTCTGCAATGTTGCCGGGCCATGTTGGCAGGAAAATTACACATCCTCACACCTCACACCTGCATTTCAGGTTTTGTAGGCCTCCAGACACTGTAAAATGCACCTTATGACTGATTGGAAACAGTGTGTATGCCACTTATTGTACAGTCCATTATGATGTCAGGGATTGTTTAGTGACTTAAGTCTTTAGCCCCAAAGGTCCTATGAATGGTGATTCTTGACACAATACCAATATCAATGTACCAAATGCTCTATGATGTCATTTGACAAAACCCCCTCTCGTTGTTGATGCAGCAAGTCTAACAAACCTTGCAAATATTTTAAAGCACAATGCACCTTATTCTCTTGGGCTGGGCAATGTGAAGGGCTCGAGTTGGTAGAACAGTGTTCCATCTTACTGAAAGGGTGTTATATACATTGTGATTTTACTGTCGATTGTAAAGGATGTAATTGTAATGCACTCTCATGATGCACTGAATAGACAATTGTACACTTTGAACAGAACAATTGTAATTTTATCTATTTTTTAGATGTTTTACATTTTTTTGTTCAATTGTTGTGGTTTTAAATAACTAGAAAAACAAAACTTTCTATCATGGGTTTTAAATCCAAAACCGGAAGCTCATTTTAAGGTTACACACTCTCGACACAGACTTCAGGGACATATCCATGGCAAACAGAAGACAATTGTAAATGGCGTTTGCCTCCCTATGTTAAGGACCTCTATAGAGCATCTATCACAAGTCATTCACTGACGATTTCTCTGCCATAGTTTAAATTATCCATCATCATAGGATGCTGTGATTGTAATATATGATCAACTAAAATCAGCGGCAGTCCTTCCTTTAGGTGAATCCTTCTCTAACTGGAGCTTACAGTAATTAGTTGCTGCTCCTTTCTCATAACAAAAGCCATACTATTGACCCGGTGTTTACTTCAGTGCTAACAGATGCTCTTGTTATGTTTACATTATATAGCATTATCTCCTACTCACATTGTCAACGGCAAACCTATCATGGTATCATCAAGAGCATGGTTTCAGATTAAACTGGATGAGCAAACTACAGAGTTCACATCCCTGTGTGAGTCTGGGTCTACTGGGCACCAACCCAACTGCAGAACTTCAATCACTTAAGAGATGGATAAATGCAACTTTAGAACAATGTGCTCCTGGAAATAGCCATCTTGGAGGGGACAGGAACGTTAGGCACAGCAAAGGACAGCTTTCAAACTTTTGACTTGAAGCTGGCAAATGGAGAACCATCCTTGACTTTCTGGCTCCTACTCCACCAGGAAGGAAAAGTGACAGAGGGTGGACACCTCAGCTAAATTATGGGGTAGGTATGGTGTAAACGAGAGCCCTCCAGTAACAAGAAGGGGTTAGTCATTTTGGATTTAGGACTTCATGAAATGTCTGCAGAAAACCAAAGAGGAAGTGCTGAAAAGGTAGGTAAGGGATACTGCAAAACTGTCAGAATTGGGTGTACAAAAATTGTCCAATCGTTTGCAAGTGCACAGGATAAGACTGGCATCTCATTACTACCTCCTCAGAACATTCATTTACCTGGGAAGATAACATCTGAAGAAAGAAGACTGGAAGAAAAGGACTCAAGGACTCGTGACTCCTGCTGCTCTCCAACATCAAGCAGCTGAACTCTGGTTTGCCTGCTCTTATAACACAAAAATCAGAAAGACTCCAGGCTTCAAGTGGGCCCAACTAGCCAAAGAGGACTGGACCATGTAAATAGGCCTGACTGGAGAGAAACCAGGAGGATAGAAGCCTGCTCTGAGAGCTACAGGAGTTATCACAAAGAATTGTCATAGCAGGTGGAGAAAAGAATGACGTAGTAATATTTTGAGAGCTAGGGCTTGCTTAGGAAGGGGGCACTCTTGATGGGGTAGAAAATCAGGTTCATTGGGCTGAGAGCTTTTTGCTGAGCTAAAGTTAGGGTTGGGAGGGTGGGCGCTATTGGCAAAGGTATCCAGCCCCATACTGCCCTGCCTGGCCACTACTTCCATCTTTTGAGAACCCAAAAAGCTACTAAGTCTGGAGGGAAACACTTCAACCAGGGTGAGGCGACATCTATGCCAGGAGGTGAATTAACTTTGGTAGCTATGAAATTTAGCGTTGCTTCTCTCAGAGCTTTTCGCACCAACACCTTCAGCGGAAGCTTGACAAGATGTATTCACCTTCCAGGGGCCCTCACCAGCGTCAGCCTTGGACCTTGTCCTGATGGAAGGATTTTGATCTAAAAAAAATAGACTAAGTCATCAGTTCAAATATTTGACTAGACCAATTGTGCATTGCTCAATCATGATCCTTCTGAAATCATGTCTAGGTAACATCTTTAGGCCAATCATGTATTGCTTCATCATGATCATTCTGAAATCATGCCTAGGTAAATTCTTGGACTATGCCATTCGTTTATTGCTTCATCATGATCCTTCTGAAATCATGCCTAGGTTATGGTCAGTTGCGAGCTCAGACTTTACATAAGCGCATTACTTTTTCTAAGTTCTTTTGACCTTACAACTTAAAAAAAAATCATACCTCCAGTTAGGCTTATCCAATTTTGACGTTTTGGTATCTTTTTGCTAATGACATGTCATGTCTATTTTACTATATTCATTTGTGAATTGTATTATGTTTTAACATAAACCATTTGTTCTTATTAAGTTGGTAAGGCAACCACAGCTCATTTTATCTATCCAATTTCTGACAGCAACTGTGTTAATGCTGTGGTGTTGCTTCATTTACTAACAGCATTTATCACAGAATCTTACTGCAATCCTGTCCTGTCTTCGATCCAGTCCTTTCTCTCAGATAGGTCAAATCAGGTAACCATTCTCCATATATGTTCACTCAGTAGTGGAGTTTCCCAGGGTTCCTATTTGAAATCTCTTTTGTTCATTCCATAACTGATATGGAGTCATGGGTGCTGGACCTTTTCATCTGTGCCCAGGACACACATACATTTTCTCAGCTGGGTGATAAAAGGCCAGAAAACAAAGACATTTTAATGAGAGCCTAGGATATGTTCACAACTGGGTGCAGCCTAGATATCTAAAATAAAATAGTTGCAAAACAAAAGTACTTCTGTTTGTGACAGCTGCAGAGAGGTGGTCGTTAGATCTACGGCTGTAATGCCAACAACACCAATACTTGTAGTTAAAACCCTACAGGTGTTCTTTAATAATGGCCTAACTCTAGGTCCTTAACTGATGCTGCAGTTAAGAGAAGACACGCCGTGGCCAGCTAAAAGCGAAGCAAGCCAGTTGAGTTGTTCCACTGCTGTCAAACTAACAACAGAATTTGGAAACAGCAGACAAACTATAGTTCCTATACAAGGTTGCTATGCTGTGGTTCTGAGGATAAGGAATGAGGAATAAATAGTTCTGTTATCAACGTTCACTTCCCCCACGTCTGCAAGCAATGGCACTAGAATGAGTTGGTGCACTGCTCTCCACTGTTCTGACTGTTATGGGTAGAGACATGAAAATGGCAATGAAAAACAGAGGATAGCTCTGAAGACCAACACAACTACTGCTACACAAACTAGACTATAGTTTTTTATATTAGCCATGGGACTGGAGAATGTGCAGGGTGGCATATATTGAGGAAAGGCTTTGCTTATATTATTATGTGGCTCACAATACATTTTGTAGAATTGACTACACTCATGCCAAGATTTACCAAGATTTATGGATACAAGATTCCTAGCAAGAGTTATATCAGATCACTCACCATTGTGGACCATGACTTGGACTGCTAGAGGAGAGAACGTGAATACCTGCCATTCTAACACATAGCTACTGAGAGGTGAGAAAATGGTCAACAACTTAAGAGAAGCAACTTACATTTGTTTTTACAGAAAATGAAGGATTGAATAATGCAGCAGTAATTATTTGGGACATGTGTAAGTCTATATTATGGGTGCAACCAATATTATGAGCTAATAAGATAGATGTAGGTGGTAGATTAAAGTGTTTAACAAAGAGGCTGAAACCACACTAATAGCCTTAGAAAAGGCCTACTTAGATACGAATTATCTGGATCTGAAGCACTAGATATGCTGAGAAATAACTTAAAAGCCTTTCTAAAGGACAAAACAAAATCACCAAATGAAGCTAGGCAACAGAAACTGTAATTATGGAAAAGCTAGAAACATGTTTGCATGGCTAAGTTGATTGGAGGAGAGAACAAATCAATAAGGCTAATGTTGAGCAAGAGGTCTTCACAGATAATGGCAGTAAAGACTAAGCTTTTGGTAGCTGTTTACATTTGTTTTATGAGGTCAGATTGCATGGGCCCATGGATGAGATAGAGGCCTTCCTTAAAGGTATACCACACCTTAAACTTGCCGCTCCTGTTAGGGATTTATTAGAAAGAGAAATTACCGTAGAGGAATGACGGAAGCCAGCTGCAAGCAAGAAAGACCTAGGGAAGCATCTATTGAGTAAGGTCTCAATGCACATCCTGCAATCTTTTCTGAAAGCAAGGGGGGAAGGTTACCATATGACATACAACTGGCTCCAATAGTGCTAATCTACAAGTTTAAGGAAATCAAAAACAACTCTAGGGTCATATAGACCTTTTCTCTTCTCAACGAAAACATGCAGACAGGCCTCGTGTCTTTGGATGGAGCCAAGGCTTTTGAGCCTCTAAAATGGACCATTTATGTTTTGGGTGTCCCCTATACTTGGGTTGGGCAAAACGTATGTGCTGTGTTAGGCTACTATGCATTGACCAGAATCAGGGCCAGTGAATTATTTTCAAGGGTGTGTGAGGCAGGAGCTCACAGCAGGGATGTCCCTTGTCCCCCTGTTGTTTGATTTGGCAAAGAAGCCCTCAGCATGCTGGATAAGGAGTGACTCTCTCATCAGGGTCTCAGCTGGGACTCCTTGTGGGATGAGAGGACCTCATTATATACAGACAATATACTTTTTTTCTTGTCAATTCAGAACAATCCATCACTAAGATATGAGGCATATTGCGTATATTTGTGGATTTCTCTTTTTTAGTATAAATTGGTCTAAGTCTGTGCGGACCCTCCCTTAGGGAGAAATTTCCCCTGAACCTCAATTTGACACCCCTATCAGGATTCAACTGGAAGGAGTCAGGTATATGGGCATATATAAATCATAGGATATAAATCATTGGCTAGAGTTGTATGATCACAACTTAATGTTGCTGCTGGAGAAGTTTAAAGATGTCCAACACTTGAGGCACCTGTCAAGGACAATAAGGAGGATGACTATTTCTCTTCCAAAGTGCTAATATGTGACAGAATTTGAAATATGGGATATCAGAAGAATTCTTCAATGCTGTAAATAACATACTTGGAATGCTAATTTGGGGATGGGGGTGGGATGGGTATGCAGGGGGGTGGCGTGGGATAGGTATGGAGTGGGGTAGGTTGGCCAAAAGCAGCACTGTTAATATTATATAGGGAAGTTTGTAGTGTGAGTTTGAGAAGAGCTTAGTCACAAAAGCACTGGAGCTCAGTACCGCCATGGTCCATTCTTCCTTTCAGGTTCTGACAGATTCATTCAAATGAATCAATTTGCTATTAAGCAAGATTGCAGTGCCTCCGTTTTTGTTAGCAGTTCAATTATAGGGACCATGAGAAGGGTCATATGGTTATGTGGTGTTTATTAAAACAAGGAAGAGGAAAGATGGAGGGACAGCTGTGGTGCCATGTTCATGTTCAAAGAAGTAAAGCAAGTGTGCAGAGTAAAGATAAAGGCAGAGGGAGATTAGGTTTGTTTTTGATTACGATAGGAGAAACTTCATCTGTCAGCAGGTTGCTAGCATGATAGTTAGTGTAGGTGACAGTGCTACTTTTTAATGCGTCAATCACTCTCCCATTCCACAAGTTCTTTGCAACCTATGGTTGCATTGCCATCTAAGCAAGATTCTGGGAAGTGACGGTTAATCAGATTAAGCTTGTGTTATAAAATGTTTCTTGGTATCTTGTTTAAAAAACTGTATTAAATGTGTAACAGCATCTCTACAGTTCAAGCTAAAGCAGCGTTGAGAATTCTAGGCCTAAAAAGGCAAATCACACCAAGCTCCTTCATTCACTGGGACAATATTTGGACTACCTTGTTTGGACTAGGAGTCCTCCTGTCTAGGGGAGTAGAGTGATTTTCAGCCATGTAGGATGACCTTCTAAAATGTACTTTGTAATGGGAGAACAAGAACACAGGCTCCCATTGAAAAAAGGGGTGGTTGAGGAAAACCTTGCTCCCTGTGGTGGGCACCCCATGGTGCCTGCCACATTGTGCATGGTTGGGAATAGGAGTCCCATGGGTACCCGCAAGGGCTACATCCATACGTCTCAGGATGCAGGGGAGCCCACGGTGGGCTCCAAAAGACCGATTCCGGCAGCTGTTTCATCTCCAGCAAACCGAATGGGAACGGCTGTCCCAATTACTCATCGTAACCGCTTGTCAAGAAACTGCGTCCATAGAGCTGTACGATTTGGCTCCGAAAGACTCAGACTGTACCGATGCCTTTCGGAACCAATTCGGACTGCTCAAACGGTTTCCAGGTATCGTAATCGGTCGTTGGGAAATCTGTATGAGTCGGTCGGGAACAAGGGTTCCGAATCGGATTCTGCAATACCGAATCCCATCTGGAGCCCTTCCTAACGACATCGTAATCGGCTCCTCGGAACTCTATTTAGATGAACGCAGCAATTACAATTATGGCATATCAAATTCATATTTTGTCACAGCCCTTGTGCCCTCCCTCCCCCCACCTGAAACACATTTTTAAATAAATGTCTTCGCTTAGTATCTGGTTAACTTCAGAGATGGGAACATTATGTATGCTTTCAATCCGTTACTGGACAGTGTGTTTCAAAGCGTGAGTAGAAATTGTTCTTCGGTATAAAGATTTTCTGCTGTCCATGTTTCCATTTTCCTTTCAGGAGGTCAAGACAATTTTTCGCTGTGTTGAATATTCATTGTTAAAAGCACACACAGGAAGACATAACTAATGAGAATCTAGTTTAATCTAATCACTTGACTTTTAGAAAATCTCACAGTTGATTTCCTTTCTTGTGTTTTCCTTTCACACTGGCATACTGAGATTGCAATGTGCAGTCTTGGTGCATACCTCCACAACATTTCTATATCTGTAGCCTAGTATTACTTTATTTTCATTGTGGTTTTATAAATCATCATTTCAACATAATAGCCTCCTACTTAATTAAGCAAGAAAGTGCATTGATTGATGCTAAGAAAACAAGTCTTCAATTAGTAAAATGACTGTTACCCTGCTCAAACAGCACTGAGTGCAGTTACTTAAGTAAGCCTGAGTAAGTGTAGTTTGAATCCCAATGAATGTGCTATGCAGCCTCAAAAATACGTTTGAAAAATAAACTTCTAAGGCAGGGGATTAGAATTTGAAGCAACTGTTAAACAGCAATTCAAATCTGAGAGGTTTCTCCAGGCAAGACCTCTGTCTCATAACCCAATCCAGACCTGAGTGGTGGCCTGGTCTTAAGTGAGTTTCATGAACAGTGGGTCATCTCTCCCTACTTCGCAGGAGTGTAGGCATAAGACTTTGAATACATATGCGTTACCCTCCAGTCCACAGAAGGAATGTCATTTGCAACTGGGGAAAAGTTTTCATCCTGGGAGGAAACACTATGCAATGGCACCAAGAACCAACGACATTGTCATGATTCCTTAACTCTTATGGTGTTTGAGAACAGTGGTAGCCATCTGTGATATTCAGTATCATTTTCCTCGTTGTAAACAATTGGGTAACTGGTTGAGGAGGGTGAAATCCTTCTCAAGCAGCAACCACAATCCTTCCCAGGGTGAAGTCACAAGCAAACCCTAAATTAACCTATGCTCACCCTCAGGTAGTTTGGCACAGAGCAGACAGGCTCAACTCAGAGGCAATGTGAAAAGTAATTGTGCAACACTTCAAACAGTAACACAGTGAAAACACACCACAAAAGGGTCCCACACTAGTTTAGAAAAAAGTCATTTTTCATAAAGAAAACAAGACCAACACAAAGAAAATCTAATCAATAGAAGCAGAGAAACTCAATTTTCAGGATTTTAGCAAAAATAGTGCCAAAAGGCGTAAAGGGTCAACTGTGCTTATCTGGTCACGGTGAACCAAGACAAAGTCACGAATTCAGGCCGACCACGATAGACTAGTTAGGCCCGCTGAACAGAGTACCTTAAATCCTTGTTTGCGAGCAGTGCAAGGATCTGCACCAAATATGCGTCACACAGCTGAAGAATGCACCAGTTCAGAGGTCTATTGAGAGTGAGGTGTGAGGTCCTGCAGTGTCGCTGAGGATCCCGTCGACAAGGGCTTGCAATGCAAAGTCTGACATCATGGATGAGTCATGCAGTTGGGGCGATGTGCCGGTATCGAAGAGTTGCGAGTCTGCGATGCTGAGTACTGTGTCGCAGTTGAGGCTGCCATCAACCAGAGATGCCAGGGCTTGCACAGAGGATGCGTTGCCCAGCAGCAGTTCTGATGTGGTGACAGACTGCAATGCTTGCCTTGGTGATGCTTCTAATCCATGCAGTGGCGGTGATGCTTGGGGTGGCGCCGCACAGCAGAGGATATGCATCAGTTCCACTGGATCCACAGAGGCTGGCAGAGCAACTTAGGCCCATTTTCACGGGATCAGGACTGGGGCACCACTTTGCAGGGTAGTCTCACAGACGACAGAGTCCAGGTACAGGTGCAAGGTTGTTGGAAGCTTGTTGTGGCCATGAGGCTTCAGATCAGGAGGCCAACCAATTAGCCCTGGAGTCACTCAGGGGTTCTAAGTTCAAGAGATGCAGGAACAGTCCTTGGCACCTAGGCAAGAGGGCAGCAAGTCAGCACAGCAAGGCAGTAGTCAAGCAAGGCAGCAGTCCAGGAAGGCTTTAGTCCAGCATAGTGGCATTCCCTCAGCAGCACAGCAGTCCTTCCTCCTGCCAGAGATGGCCCACCCAGGTACACTTAAGCTCCCTATTTCATGTGGCGCCCGAGGAGAAATACACTAAACCCAAATCTCAACTACACTCAGTCATGTGACCCAGGGAATGGCCTGCAAAAGGGCTATTTTGCCAGGTTGAAATGGCAGTTAAAAACTGTACAAACATAGGCTGCAATGGCAGGCCTTATTCACGTTTAAAGGGCTACTTAAGTAGGTGGCACAATCAGTGAGGCAGGCCCAACAACAGCATTTAATTTCCAGGCCCTGGGCACCTGGAGTGCCACTTTACTAGGGACTTACAAGTAAATAAAATATGCCAATTGGGGATAAGCCAATGCAAACTTGTTTTAAGGAGTGAGCACATGCACTTTAGCACTGGTTAGCAGTGGCAAAGTGTGCAGAGTCCTACGCCCAGCAAAAACAAAGTCAGCAAAAATGGAGGAGGAAGGCAAAATATTTGGGGGAAGACCGCCCCAAGGCTCACAGATCTAACACTCATGGTCCATTGCACCCTTGCTAGGCAATCAATATGTTCAGTTGCTGCAGTCAGAATCTCGTTATTTGAAATCCACTACAATTTGAGAAGAGTTGTTTCCTGCCTTTCATTTTGTAACTCATCACTATGTTTAGAGAAGTACTCTAAGGATGCAGTAGTATTAAGGAAGTGATTTTCAACATTCATATTCAGAATATTCATTGACAACTTGTGAATAGAACCAAAACATTTACTATTATTTTAAGGGATTCACTTCGCAATGTATTTGGATCTGTATTACCTGAAGGCAGATAGGATCCTTCAAGTTCAAGACATTTATGTTTATTATGAGCATATTATGTTAACGGTATTGATGATGCAAGAAAATAATTACTTTTATATAATTCAGGGGCACTAGTAGTATTATCTATTTTAGAAAACAGCTATGACCAGCTGAAGTCCATGCCCAGCTGAACTATCAAGTCATGTATGTATGTATATGTATGTATGTATGTATGTATGCATAAGGTATTTCTAAAGATAGACCTAGCCAAACCTAGCCGAGCGCTGTATATAGCCACAGACAAGCATAAAGTCAACAAGTAGAGAAGGCGATGCTGAGTTGTGGATAGTTAATGCATTGTGATGTAGTGTTCTTTAAAGCAATGAGTCTTCAACTGTGCAGAGTTGAGGTGATCCTGATTTGTGGAGGGATGTTGTTCCAGATTATGGGAGCATAGATGGAAAAGTCCTGCAGTCTTGTTTGTCCATTTTGTACACTTTTTAGTCTGTAGTCTGATGGTACTCTTACTGCGGGTGGGCCAAGATCCACAGGAGATGGTGAGCTTGTCTGCAAGATAAGAAGTGGTCCTAACTGTGATAGCTTTGTAAATGGTGCAGCTGGTTTGATGATAGTGCGTGCTTTCAAGGGGAGTCACCGGAATTCCATCAGTATGGGTGTTATGTGATCATATTTCTTCAGACCCTGTATGAGACATGCTGCAGCATGCAGGATACTCTATAGGCAGAGACCTTTCAAGGCATGGGCAAAGTGGGCTGTGGCCCAGGGCCCCTGCCTTTCAGGGGACCCCTGACAGAGCTAGCTCTGTTCTGCAGAGGCGTGTCCTGATGACATTGAATAATTTTTCGACTGATTTATTTGAAATGCTGTTGCTCTTTAATTTCTTTTTGATGTGAGTGATGTTTGAAACTCTAATACAGACATTTTTCATAGAGATGTTCTGTTTATGTTTCATGCAACCTCATATATAAAAAATGGGAGGGTGCAGAGAATATTTGCAGTAATATTAGTGAGCTGCTGCGTTACAATATTGAAAACACGCATCACTATCCATGAATATTAGATGTAACAACTTTATAATCTGGACCAGTATGCCTGTGCAGTCAGTGATCTGGCCAAAGAGGGCATGAAGGAGCTAAAACTGGATCATAAATACAAAACCGTTCCATACAGGGTCCACAAAAATACAATTGGCCCCAGGCCCCCAAAATCCTTAAAATGCCCCTGTCTTTAGAGATGCCAGTGTGTTGTATGGAAGGCCATAATGTAGGGAACTATAACCACCAAGATGCAAGAGTATGAGGGCTTGAACAGCGGTTCTGAATTCCTTTTCTGGAAGAGATGATTTAGATTTCTTTACGAGAAAGAGCGGGTACCAGGATGTGAACCCAAGTGACTTGGAAAAGGTAGGGTTCAAAGCCGTCAAGGTTCAAGTTACTGAGCCAGGTTGTACATTGTTTTGATTTTATTTTGTTATTGGCAAATAACAGGAAATCTGACTTGTTTGGGTTCAGCATCAAGTAGGCGAAGAACATCCAGGACTGGAAGATGTGCAAGCAGTGTTTGAGGTATTGAATTTCTGAAGCACAGAAGATTTTCAAGTAAAGCGGTGTATCATTGGCATATTGTTGAATTTTGATGCTGTTATCTGTGGGTAGAACACCAAGTAGCTCCATGTGTAGGTTGAAGATGACAGGAGACAGTATGGAGCCCTAGGGGACTCTACAGGTGAGAGGTATCTTTTGTTACTTGGAGGTGCCCATTTGACAAACTGGTGTTGTTTGGTAAGGTAGAAGGAGAACCAGTGAAGGACATTGCTGGTGAATTTCATGAAATATCAGATTACAAAGTTTTATAATATGTGATGTGTAACAACTGGAGGGCATATCTCATTCCCCGATGTATCCCCAGTCGCTAAGTAATTGTTGGGAGTAAGTTCGGTAGTGTGTTTTTGGTTTCCCCATGTTAACCTAGAGAGTAGCTGACAGAAGAAATGAAACAGGTGTACCAACACTTGAAAATCACTTTATGTTATGTCTGTTACTATCAAATAATAATCTTAGTATGCAAAGGTGTAACAGTATAATCCAAGACAATTCCACACATAACCATCCATCGGCCTCTACACTTCCCCTCAGCACAGTACCCTTGTCAACACACTAATAATGGGTTCCTATCAGTTCGCTTGCAGGTAGAGAAAAATCTACAGTTAACATTAAAAGTGGTAATGGCATTCAATATGCTGTCAAGCTATGTATATTGAAGACTATCAGAGTATGCTCTTGTGTTAATAAGCATTATGTGCATCCATTGTCACAGTTCAATATGCAAGTTAATCAAAAACTTACATATTATGTCATGTATTATATGAACAGATGATCCCAGTGAAATGTGAGAGATGTAGTAAGCTAATAGTTGAAAATTTATGAAGAAGTAAGCATCTTATTTCTAAACATAACTCTAACCCAACCTATGTTAAATATTATACAAATTAATTTGTCCGCCAACTCTAACATTATCACTTATCAATAGAAATATTTCATTATAAATTACTAAATAAATTTAAATAAACCTCATAAAGGAGCCCTTTCCTAACTGTAATGTAAAGACTTTTTAAATGAAGTTAATTTAAATATGATGCCCTTATACCAGGCCTAATGTGAATTCTATCTCTAACACTAAACATGATGAATTTTTATTACATACATTTTTATTACATTAATTACCGCTAAAGACGACAGTAGGATGAGATCATCAAAGATCAAGAGATATACAGTCAAAAACTGTATGTAATACTCTGCTGGTCCTTGAAGATATTGAATCCTGTGTGGAGGAGACATTAAAATATTGTAGGGAAAATATTCAACTAACAGTTAAGTAAGAATTGCAAGGGAGTGTCTGATGGCATATGAGGGGTAGGTATTAAATACCAATGGAATGTAGGGAGGAGGCTTTTGGCAGAGGTACATCACCTTGGGGGGAGTGGACTGCAACAGTGCGTTAAAATAGGATGGAACTTTGGACTCACACATGGATTCCACATGCTTTCTGCTAACAATGCTGTTTCCTTAACACCAGTTGAAGAGAGCAGTTTGGCTACATGGCACCACATAACATGCCTGCATGATCTATGCAGGCTAATTCTGCTTCCATCATCCTGGTTCTTCTGCTACTTTGGAATCATACTACAGCAAATGCAGACCCATCGTTGTAAGTCTATTTTCCTACCACACAATCATGTGTCTTATCACAGTTCAGGTTGCACGCTACTATGCTTTTGTCGCACAATTGTAAAGATAGTGATGGCCAAAGCATGCCAGGATGCACGGAAGTGAAGGACATATACTAGGACCTAACATGGACATTTGCCAGGTTCCCCATTCACTAGGTGTGACTGGGAACGGACTAATAAGATTATAGTTGTTAACACAGGAAGTAAGCAAGGAGTTATTTTTAAAATAGGACAGATGGCATTGAAGCTTTAAAGTAGAGTTTCGAGTATTGTGAACAAAATATTTCTGTAGATTTCCTGATATGCTTATTTAGTCAATTTATGGGAAGTATCGTTTTCCAAGGTCTGAGCATTCTGTAGGGTTGAATTGCTCATCCTTATAGCATCTGCCTACATTTTTAGACATCCTTGTACAGCACCCCCGCCCCAAAAAAACAATTAAAAAGAAGCACTCCTTTATATAAGACTGACCTCGGTTTATTGCATTCTTACACCCACGCAGCTTCTACAATTAGATACATTTTCTTCTGAAAAAGCTCAATATGAAGGGATAATGTGTAAATTGTAAAGAAAAAGCAGTGATCAGCACTTTCTTCCTTCAGTGTTTTTTGCTACAGCAGCTGTTTTTGCATGACTTGGTCCATTTCTCTACTGATTTTAAATTATTTTAGCTCCATGTTGTATGTGTACTTCAAAAGGTAAATCATCATCAAAACTAACAGCTTGATCAGCATCAAAGAAGGTATTTCTATACTTTCTAGACATGTGAGGACCTTTTTTAAAAAAAATATCTTTATTAACATTTTTGTATCAGTACAGGAATATTTTTTTTCACGTGAACAGACAGTCACATGGTGCATACAATGTGTTGAATGATAAGTGCATTGCACCATTTACATTTCCGTACAGGATAGCTATTCACCATATATAGTTGTATGTTTAAAAAGACAAATTTCTTTACACCTGGATTCTGCACGTAGAAGCTTATCTACACGATGGAGTTACTTGTAACGATCCGCAAAGATATATATTTAATCACATTAAACGTATCACATCTAGTAAATACTATTAAGCATGTTGGTGGTGTCTCCCGGTGTAGTCCGATTATGTGTGCGTTTTATATACATCTGTCAGGGGATATGGGCTGGTCTTGTTTTATGAGTCACATCAGATATGTATGTTACTGGGTTATCGTTAAGGGCGCGCTCTGGGGCACTTGTGAGGGGAGGTCAATCCAGTGCTAGAGGGCATCAGCTCAGTTAGACTTCACTCCCTATTCTCATGACAGTCCTGTTCGTCACTGGATCCTGTTGCCCCAACACTACATGTGAAGACCTTATACAAACTTATTGGACATTTGCCAGCTTCTGGGTCTTTTCATAGTCACACTGTGGTGCAAACATAAGTGCAGTTCATCCTTTCCATGACATTTCTGGGTAAAGGGTAAACTTAAAATTATGAACAAGGGGAATAGAACAGAATGTTCAAGATGGACGTTTAGAAACTACCAAGACAAGACAGTGTTGCAGACCCAGTTCCAGGAAAACAGACAGCTTCACTTAGCATGCCCAAACTAAAGAGTGAACATGAAAAAGAAAGCAGACAAGCCAAGTTTCACTTTAAATGTTTATGGAGATTTATCAAACACCCATGCATTAGCAGCATATTTATACACAGTACGTTAGATAATATTTTATTAACTACAGTACAATTTCATTTCTTTCTGGTAGTGGTGCTATCTTTTTGTCAACTAAAATGCCACAATTAAAATCCATGTTTTTTAGTTCCAATATGAGCAGTTTTGCTGCTAGATCATTTACCCTCTGCTGTAACTACACCGCAAAGTGGATGCGAGGTTGGCAAAGTCAGAAGAACTCAATGTTTAATAAATGTCAGTATTAAAATAAACACTGTTTCGTTCATGATCTTTGTTTTCCACATGTGTGTTACTTTTCCATCTGCAGTAAACTTGGTGTGCAATAATTTTGGCAAATGCAAAGACTTATGAAATTTCATATGTCAACAAAAACTAGAGTAAACCCTCATTTGCTCCATTCCACAAGCTGCAAAGAAACTATATAAACTCAGTTAGCTCTTTTTTCTCTATGCCATATCTAATTTACATTGATGTTAAGATGTCAACAATCTTCTCAATGACATTTTTTTGATATGCAAGGGCTCTATACAAACTTACAACTATATGCAAACGTTGGTATTTTGCCACCAAGGTAAATTTTTGTACAGATCTTTTAATCTTTTAGAATGCACGTAAAAGAGCACATTATGATAAAGATTTTAAGTGTGAAAGAAGTTGGTGCTGGAGATGCACAGCTGTCAGAACCTAACATTTTTAGTAGCTTTTTGGTTACTTTCTATTAAGACCCTGTTAAGATAACTGGATTACTTTTGTACAAGAATCGGGCGGACAGGGGCATCCATCTACTGTAAAGAGGATAGAGGAAAATAGTCCAGGACACAAACATGTTAAAAACACATGGTTTTCACTACTTTGTGTTAAGGCTTTTCTTTTGTCAATTAAATCCAATTGTTTAATTAGGTCATATTTTCTCTACATAATGTTTGTTTTGCTCTATGAGCAAAAACGTTTTAATATTCAAAGAGATAATGCCCATTTTTGGAAAGTGATCTTCCGGTTATGCTTGTGATGCAATTTGAGCATCCAGGAAAGGCTTCAAATTTGTCTATATGTTAGATCACTTGCAGGATTCTATTTTTAAGGTGAAAACTGGATAGATGACTTCTCCCATGATGAAGACAAACATATGTGCTAAACACGTCTTGTCTACTTCAGCACCCAAAACTTTACTTGAGGAACCATAATATGGAAATACACAATTTATTTAGGCATATTAACTATAACTTTTATCACTCTCAGCATCACAGAAATGTTGTTAAAGACCTTGGGGACCTAATGGCAGGCAATCTATACTTTTTGCCAGAATTGTCATTAGTTGAGCAAACTCCAAAACTAAACAGAAAAACTAAGGCTAGTTTATAAATACATAAAAAGAAATGGCTTATAAACCCACAACAAATGTGACATAGCCAAACTGGCAAAAGATTAGTAAGCCAGTGGAAAGGTTAAGAGTTTATTCTGTGACAGCAGAAAAATACATTTTAAATGTGGCTGATCTTTTTGATGCCCAGACAGTAACTACTACTTCTAATCCCCATTGATGTGGAGATGCTAACAAGGCTCTATGTGAAGCAGTTCAGAAATCTTTTCACCTACGAGAATATTATGACGAGAATTAAGTCCGCTTATGGCCTTTCTCCCGTGTGGGAACTACTCTATATAAAGCTAATTGTCACTATATCGAGAAGTTCCAACACTGGAGAAATGCTATAAACAATACTTAATTTGTTTTTTTTTAAAAATAAAAAAGGAAGAACAGGGGCACAAAATGTCTCTTAGGAACTTGCCACTAGCGCTACCAAATGCTTGGGTTGCTGGTGCTAAGGCTGCCTAGTCTTGATTCCAGCTCAATGCCTCTTTTTTCCATCACCCTGCACTCAATATCTCTTCATCCAACTTTTGCAGGGTTACTTCCAGCCATGCCTTTTCAGTTTAGCACCGTCTTCGTATTTTTATCATTCTCCTATTACGCCCCTTTTTTGATTTTCTATCTATTGTTCAGGTTTAAAGTCCCATGACAGATAATGAGTCCCGGACCTCAAAAATAAATGCTGGGGCCAACACTTACAACCACATGCACGCATTATGCACTATGTCGTAAGTACTCAAAGAAGTCCATAAATTATCATAAACACCTAATCATCCATCTCTTCTATGAAGAACTCCCATTCACTCTTTTTTGCATTAGTTCATACAGTCTTTATCTGTGTATGGTAAAATATTAATTCATTGATCTTGTTAAGTGGCTCTTAGCTTGAAGATACAGAAACAATGGAATCTGGTTTCAGTTCAGGGTCCGTTGACCACAGATAATTCATGGCAAAGTGCATCAATCTAATTCTTTGGTTAGCCACAAATGCTGGGGTATACACATTTTATGTTAATAAATAGTAAATTCCTACAAAAACATTTTTATACATTATAAACGGATAAAAAGCAACACATTGAATTTTGCATTGGCTGTTGTGAGAAACTGGGTCGTTGGTTAAAAGGGGGTGGCCCTTGTTCAAACAATAGCTAGAGTCCCCATTAAGATGAGACACAAAAGGACGTAAATTAACCTGTACTTAACCCTCTGGTAGCTTGGAGCAAAATCAGTCAGGCTTAACTTAGAGACAATGTAGTAAACAATTCATACGGCACACAAACAGTAATAAATTGGAAACACAACACAAGAAAACCCCTCCACCAATTTAGAAAAATTGAGTACAATTGGAGTTGTGAATTTTTTACGTTTTTAGTAGAAAATGAATGCTTAAAATATCAAAGCGCCAACCTCAGAGACCATCTAGCCACGCTAGACTGGGTCAAAGTCTAAAAATATGGCTGACCGCAATGGAGAGCGGTCAGATCCCAGAAATGGATTGGGCCTGTGCTTACCTTTGGACTTAGAAACAATTTTTGAAAAAAGGTTCTGACAAAGTATAGTTCAGCGGGGCACGGCTGCAGGTGGTGTCTGAGGAAGGAGCATCATCGTCGGGGAGCCGCTGGACTAAGTCGCAGTGAAGATTTCCACAATCGGAATTTGTCACTTTTTTGGAAGTCAGAAAGTTCCAGTGGGTTGAAGCAGGAGGCTGGAGCCAACGAGAGTTCCACTAGGCTAGATAACCCTTTGGTTAAGGACCGCCAAACAAAAGTTGCTGCTGCAGAGAAGAACGTAGCAGGAGCTGCCACGAAGTCAGGCTGACTGGCAATGCACCTTCGGTGGATAGATAAGCAGGTGGGCGCCTAGGTCATCTCTGGGTTTTCAGAACAGTTTTTAGCCAAAAATGTTATAAGTCCCAAGTTTTGGATTTTGAATATATGTGCAGCTTAAACATCACCACCAAAGTTCCTGGACTTTAGGGGCACTACTTGGGGGCTTAGGAATCACTCAGGCTGGGTCCAGGTGCTGGTTCAAGATGGTAGGAGCCTGTTATGTCCCTGAGGCACTGAACAGGAGACCAGCAAACTAGCCCTTGGAGTCACACTAGTAGTCCTCGGTTCAGGTGAATTTGTAGGGCTCAAGCAGCAGGGCAGGCAGCTGAAGATTCAACGCAGGCTCCAGGCAGCAAAGCAGTCCTCAAAGTCCTTCTGCAGGACCAGAAAGTGAACTGACAAGTGAGTCTGTGGGTCCCCTTTTTGTACATGTTGCCTTCTCTGAAGTAGGAGACGTTTTTAAAGTATTCTCTTTGAAGTCCTAGAAGTTGTCTGATTCCCTTGCCCTGATGCCAAGCTCGCTGTATTAAAAATGCATTGGAGAATAGTCCTTTGTGTGAACGTAGGGCACAGCACATTCAGTCGCAAGTGATAATGGGCTGAGCTCTGCCCCCACCCTGCCAGTTGACGACCCATTCAGTAACACCTAATCCCTCTATTGTGTGATTGTCTGGTAGGAATAAACAAAGTCTAACTGTTAACTGCACCCAGTCATGTGATCTAGGACAGGCTTCAGGTCTCAAATAGCAAGGGCAGGAAAATGTCAACTTTCTAAAAGTGCCATTTTTAAAATTGTAATTTAAATTCCGACTATCATTACAGAGGAATTTTAATTACACTTTCACAGACACCAACAATGAAATGCTCACCTGTTCCCAATCAAAAGTTAGCACTTATTAAATGTAATAAGGCAAGCCAACATTATTGTATGGGCGAGGTAGGCCTCACAGTAGTGAAAAAACAAATGTTAGAGTTTTTCACTACCAGGACCTTTTCATTAAAATTCACTCTGCCCTAAGGGCATACCTTATGGGTGACTAGTTTTCAATAAAAGGTACGTTTAAGGCTTGGCTAGGGGGGAGAAATTTCCAAGTCGAATTGGTTTAAAACTGCATTCAGACTGCATTGGCAGACCTCTGACAAGTTTTAAGGGACCACATAAGTGTGTGGCACAATAAGTGCTGCTGGCCCACCAGTAGCATTTAATTTACGAGCCCTGGGTATATGGTATGTCACTTTACTAGTAACTTATAAGTGAATTAAATATGCCACAGAGGTGTAAACCATTTTTACAATGTTTTAGTAAGTGTGCACTTTAACACTGGTTAGCAGTGTTAAACCCCATTGCTGTGACCCTGTCAAAATGGCCCGTTCCAGCAGATCCAACCATGTGAAGCCATACAGTAGAGAGCCAATGACACAAATGGTTGTTATTGTTAAAATGGGAGTAGCCCTCAGGGCGGTAGTCTTTCTTCCTGGGCCAAACCAAGTAATGCTACAGACATGTACATTCATCTTTGTGATCTTGGAGATGCTTCTCAGTCACACATTAACTGGGATATCAGAAATATTCATATTATATCAAACTCCCCCAGCAGCTATATAGCACACTTGCCTGGCAACAACACTCTTCAGTTCTAATAAGCTGAACTAATGTTCCTGCCTCAAATATGTAAGGCTGTAGGTTATTATGAAACAAATGGCATATATTCTTACAATAATTGAACATTCATAGTAATGTTGACAAATGTATTTCTTCGTCATTCTTATATGAAACTGAATCAGGGTTGAATAGATTCAAAATAACGTATGCTCACTCATTGACTTAACTAAAGAGGGACAGATAAAACTAGGTGGACAGTAGCCAAGGTTCAAGAGTGCCGCTTGTCGCTCCCTGGTGTCAGGAACAATAAAAAAAATGGTTCTCGCAATAAAATTCCTTTCCCCCCCAAATCTATTAAAGCAAGAGGCACACAGAGAGTGTATGCAAACTATTTTTTGTATAGGTCTTGTCAGTTAGCTTTTTTTGATTTTATTTACAGCTGGTGACTGCATCAAATGCGAAATAAAGCTTTACTGTGACAGTTACTATTGCTGACAGAAAAGGAAGGTAAGCAAACACAATTTGCTTTATGGTATTTTAAATTGTTGTATTACCAATTTACAAAATGTTGATGGAGTAATACATCTAAGCTGTCTGCTATTACCACAGTTCATTAATAAACCAACCTTCTTATTACTTACAAAAAAATAAACTTAACATCCGCAAGAAAACAGAACTTCTTCGAACCAGAAAACCAATAACAGAAGAATAAAGATTAAATATCAGGGCACCCTAACTATTGGTGAGAAATGAGCAACATTTTGAAGGTGAATCGAAATGAATAACATCCGAAGAACCACAACAAAAACAGTAGATGTATTGGTAAATGATTGAAAGAAGAGTTAAAACTGAAAGGAACTTACTATACAGACCTGCTACACCATACTGTAAATATAGATACACGCATATATGTTGAACCATGTCTATTTTGTAAATAGAGTGCCAAATGTATTTTAAAATACACTACAGGCCAATAACAGGGTTTGAAAGCTAACTTAAATACCAATCTAAATGTATTAGTATTAATACAACATGAATGTAGCTGGTTAGTAACAAATTAATTAGAATTTTACAATTACATTACAGCTCACATTTTTAAATGATTTACATATCACACATATTTTCAATTTGAGACATACGGCGCTTACGGCTCTCATCGCTAGTTCGTCGGACTTTGTTGCAGAGATAGGAGGGCCGAATTTACCAGCCAGTATCTCCAAACACAAGTGCAGTCATTACGAATTTTGTCCCCACAAAATGTGGATTTATAGCTTCACTAAAAACCTAAAAAATGTATAATTGTCAGCCGAAGTGCCGGTTGGTTGTGGAGGGGCAGGGATCTGGTACACGCTTATGTATGTCAGGGAGTAGCACGTCTTCTCCCCTCAGACTGCTGCATGGGGCAGGCAGTGTGCTGCCCTTAGCCCCTGTCCTGCAGCATTAGTAGCATGCCCGTGTCTCCGGGTCCAGAATTATCACATCCAGAGTTTTCAAACCCAATAATTCTGGGCATGAGACTCTTGAAATGGCGACTTTGCGCACTTTCACCCTGAGTTACTGGTCTGGGAGAAATACCCCAACATAATGAAGCTCTAAGTGACTTGACCTGTAGTTCAAATGAAACACTGTACCGGGATATGAACCCTGCTCCCCATGTCATAAAATCAGCAGCTTAGATACATAACTGGGAGGGAGCACAAGCGCAAGCATGGCTGTCACAAACCGATGCTTTTCAAACACTACTTTACAGTTACCACAAGTATACACAATGTATAGGTCCTCACTATGTGAGTAGCAGATCAATGGAATATTGGCAACAAGACTCTACAGGTAAGGAAATTACGGTATTAGCTGTGTGGAGACAGTACATTTTGAAGGTTCAAGCCTAGATAACCTATGGTTGCACTAACAGGCCATGTACTTAAAATGTTTAGAAGGCTGGGGCCATAAACCAATGTTAGCACATCGGTCCGGTCCGGTCCTCGGATGCTTGATTCCGTTCTGGGAAGGACATGGCTTTTGTAGTTCGGACTGGACTGTTCCCATGGGGCAACAGGGTCAGAGCTGATTTGCATATCGCCATTGTCTAACCCAGGGTGGTGTGGAGTGCAAAAAAACGATGGATTTGGGCCCAGATCTTTTGACTGGGGGAGTGTGTGACATTGATCCACATTCAGTCCATCACTTGTTGTTTTTGCAATTGCCGCCCTAAGTGCGCTGGGGATGCCCAGACGTGGGTCCCAGGCACTCCACACCACTGGAATCAAGCTAGCCGGGCTGAAGAGAGGTGTTACCTCGAAACCGGTCCGGTCCTCGGATGCTTGATTCCGTTCTGGGAAGGACATGGCTTTTGTAGTTCGGACTGGACTGTTCCCATGGGGCAACAGGGTCAGAGCTGATTTGCATATCGCCATTGTCTAACCCAGGGTGGTGTGGAGTGCAAAAAAACGATGGATTTGGGCCCAGATCTTTTGACTGGGGGAGTGTGTGACATTGATCCACATTCAGTCCATCACTTGTTGTTTTTGCAATTGCCGCCCTAAGTGCGCTGGGGATGCCCAGACGTGGGTCCCAGGCACTCCACACCACTGGAATCAAGCTAGCCGGGCTGAAGAGAGGTGTTACCTCGAAACCGGTCCGGTCCTCGGATGCTTGATTCCGTTCTGGGAAGGACATGGCTTTTGTAGTTCGGACTGGACTGTTCCCATGGGGCAACAGGGTCAGAGCTGATTTGCATATCGCCATTGTCTAACCCAGGGTGGTGTGGAGTGCAAAAAAACGATGGATTTGGGCCCAGATCTTTTGACTGGGGGAGTGTGTGACATTGATCCACATTCAGTCCATCACTTGTTGTTTTTGCAATTGCCGCCCTAAGTGCGCTGGGGATGCCCAGACGTGGGTCCCAGGCACTCCACACCACTGGAATCAAGCTAGCCGGGCTGAAGAGAGGTGTTACCTCGAAACCGGTCCGGTCCTCGGATGCTTGATTCCGTTCTGGGAAGGACATGGCTTTTGTAGTTCGGACTGGACTGTTCCCATGGGGCAACAGGGTCAGAGCTGATTTGCATATCGCCATTGTCTAACCCAGGGTGGTGTGGAGTGCAAAAAAACAATGGATTTGGGCCCAGATCTTTTGACTGGGGGAGGGTGTGACATTGATCCACATTCAGTCCATCACTTGTTGTTTTTGCAAGCACATCTTTTAAAGCACTAGTTATCATAATACATGTTGTAATATGTTCTACTTTGCAAGGTGTCGTAATGCTCCTAGTATGCAACCATACAAAACTTCCTATACTTCTAAGTAGCGACTTACATTGTATTGTGATTGCACTTGCATATACACCAGACTGAGTCTTTTCCCGCTAGGAGAAAAGTCGGAACAAGATTTAGACAGCCCTCTCCCAGACACGGACTGGCAGAGACTGCCTTAATAAGATTTCTCAAAAGGCCAAGTTCAAGTGTATACATTTTAACATTCTTCACAGGGATTACCTTACATCAATAAAGCTTCATCTCATATACCCAGTTGAAATTGAATCCTGTAGCACTTTACAAGTTTCCATTGAGCCCCTGTGAGCACGTGGTAGGTTTCCAGTATTTCCCAGCTGATAGATTATGCAGTTTTTCGAATACCAATTAACATTCTCAAGTCAACCCACTCTGCAGACTTCGTTTTCTAGTTCCATAATGAGTCAGCTATCACATTTTGAGCCATGGCTCACTAGATGATCTATCAGACCCCACCCCGCTGTGACATAATGGGTGATAAGGGAAACAGGGAAATTAAAGAACACATTTCGAAGTCTATGTGCAATCACTCTCTATCGTTGGTACTGTCCTGGTCCATTTTTGTTCTTTATAAAGAAACATGAAAGAAAGTTGCACCATCCTATGGTTTTCTACCTGTTGGGTCTTGCTGATTTTATCAGAGACTTCAGCAGGATGTTTGTGGTTTCCTTTGAACAATCATAATCCACCACCACAGACGCTGCATCCACACTCTCTAGAGCCCCGGGATTCTGGAAGAATCGTGTTTCTGCCTTAACATGGCCTTAGGAAACTTATTAGAGAAGTCACATGGAAGGATCGACTCTGACAGGCTCCACATGCTCGCCACAAAAAAATGTTTGTGCTGTATAATACTAGCAAAATAAAACCGAGATATGGAAGCACCAGCAAGCAACATTTTAGGGTGCGGAAAGCAACATGTTGGTCCCAAGCAACAAGTAGCAGCCCACTGGAGTAGACATTGTTAAGACTGATGCCGGTCACTGGGACTTTAGCTTTCATGAAACTTTACTATTAGTTGTGGCATTTAAGATATAGGTTTGCTATTTGCAGTTCTAACTTTATCTGATTGTACCCTATGAGCCGGAACTGCTTAGCACTTTAAAACTAAATGGAGATGATCATGTGTAATTAAACATACTTCTTATAATCCACTGTAATCACAGTACATCATTGAAAATCTCAGTCGCATAGAGGGTAACCCGTGGGTTTTAGCAAATGATTAAAATTCATTGTAGAAGTCGACAAACTTGTAAGAGATTAATAATTACCTGTCTGAAGAGAGATCACTTGCAAGTTGGTGCGTCACTCCAGAGCCATTTTTAATTGAGCCTTGCCGCGTGAGCCCTTGAGATCTGTTCCTGTCAGAGGCTGGTGCAGAGAGTTCTCCCGAGGGTCCCTGATACTGGGATTGCTCTTGTAGCTTTGCTTTTTTCTCCTGAGGTGCTTCTTCGTTTCGGAGCCCTGTGAGAGGGTCTTGGCCAGGCTGCTGCTTTGAGTTTGTTCCACTGTTATAGAACCAGGCTCCGGATTTGGTGAGGATTTCTTGTTGTTTTCGGCACAAATTACATACCCATATTACCTGTGCATTGGTTGAAGACAAAAACAAAGCTGCTGTTTCAGAACTTGTTCTAATAAGCCAGACTAGAATTGTAAACAGGATTCGATGAGCTTTATCTCGAGAGGTCACAAATATGCAAATGCTATATAATCATACATTAGCCTAAATCCTTAGAATGCATATATTTACTTTTTAATTAAGTCTGTGGTTTAGGGTGTATTTTGAACGTGAAATCTATCTGCTGTATTAATCCTACTGGAACAAAACCAAGCGAATTTGCATTTAGGTGGTCCATATCATTTTATATTCAAACTTTACAACTTTAAAAAACAATGCAATTAAGAATCACAATATAAACATTTTCCTCAAACAATCAATATCTCAAATATTCCTTTTGTAACCCTGGAAATAAATTCTCCATTAAGTAATGATTAGGTGACTTGAAGATGGGCCAGACATTATCACACGAGGTAATCATGGTCATTTTGAAATTTCAACTTTTCAGACTATTTCACTTACCGTTTTGGTAAAACTGTTTTGCGATCAAATCTACAATTGAAGGAAAAACCATTGAAATGTTTTCAAAAGACTCCAGAAGGTTTACAGGATGTATGTACTAACTGTTAGACCGGATAGCCTTAGGATTGTCTCCCCCCAACTTTATGTCTTACTACTCGAGTTTTTGCTAATTCTTTTTTGTTGTCCACACATTTCTAGCTAATGCCAAAGTGCTTGTGCTCTTGCCTTTAAACATGCTGAATTTGGCTTACATCCAAATGGCACATTTTATTTACTTTTATAATTCCTGAGTAAAGTTGTACTACATGTACCCATGGTCAGTAAATTACATGCTAATAGTGGGATTGCATCACTCATTGTGCAACCCACTTAAGTAGCCGTTCTGCATACCTAAGGCCTGCCACTCCAGCCTGTGAGTGCAGTTTTAACCTGACATTTCAACCTGGCAAAATAAACTTTTTGATACCCATAAACCTCCCTTTTTAGTACATATGTCACCCCTAGTGCAGAGTATTTAAAAGGTGTGACTTGTACTTTTATGTTTTTCACGTCCTGGTTGTGAAAAACTCTTACAATTGTTTTCCACTACTGTGAGGCATCCCTCCCATAGGGAAACATTGGGTTACCTTATTACATTTGATAAGTTAGCAAACACAAGGAGATGAAAGACTGAGCACTGAAACTGTCAGTCACAGATCTGGGTTGAATCCACCATAGTTCTTTAGCTCACTTCACCACCTCAGTTCAGACCCAGCTATATTTAAATCAGTCTTGACCTTCTGCCTCATGGGAACAGTCCAGTCCGAACTGCCAAGCCAGGTCTTCTCTGAACCAGAAACAAGCATCCAGGACCGGTTTCGGGGTAACACCCCATATCAGCCAGTCTAGCTTGAATCCAGTGGCAAAGTGAGCAAAGGAACCCACTTCTGGGCATACCCTGCCAACTTAGGGAAAACATAGCAAACCCAAGGAGATGATGGACGGAGCGCTGAAACTTTTCAGACACTCACCCCCAGTCACAGATCTGGTTTGAATCCATCATAGTTCTTTAGCACAATTCGCCACCTCAGTTCAGGCACAGCTATATGTAAATCAGCCTTGACCCTGTCCCTCATGGGAACAGTCCAGCCCGAACTGCCAAGCCACATTTTCCCTGAACCAAAAACGAGCCTCTTGGGACTGGTTTCAGAGTAACACCCCTCATCAGCCAGGCTAGCTTGAATTCAGTGGCAAAGTTAGCAAGGACCCACGTCTGGGCATACCCTGCCAACTTAGGGTGAACAAAGCAAACATAAGGAGATAATGGATGGAGCGCTGAAACTTTTCAGACACTCACCCCCGGTCACAGATCTGGGCTGAATCCATCATCCTTCTTTAGCTCACTTCGCCACCTCAGTTCAGACCCAGGTATACGCAAATCAGTCTTGACCCTGTCCCTCAAGACTGCATATAGCTGGGTCCAAACTGAGGTGGCACAGTGAGCTAAAGAACGATGATGGATTCAACCCAGATCTGTGACTGGGGGTCAGTGTCTTAAAAGTGTCAGCGCTCCATCCATCATCTCTTTGTGTTTGATGTAATAAGTTAAAACATTCAATTGAGAGCAGATAGGAAAATCGATTTTGGTCTCTAAACACTTGTAATTTAAAACCCTCTTTAATGCTATAGTCATATTTTAAGTCACAATTCTGAAAATGCCACTTTTAGCAGTTGGTCTTTGTGTATTACTCCTAGACAGTAAGACGAAGGGAGAATAGGTGTTGGTAGGATGGGCCATCTCTGACTTGATGAGGGGGCGGAGCTGTCACCTACAACTCTTGCATATCACAAAGTATCTGACTCTGTATACTTACAAAGGGTTTAACACTAGTCTTTTGTACATCCAGACAAGCTGGGGCTAGGGTAGGGAGGCAGGAAATTCCCAACACCTTGAGGGGCAAAAAATTCCAGAGCCTTCTCATACTTCAAAGCTGCCACCAAGTTTAAATATTGGACCCTTAGACCCAACTCTTCAGTATATCTCTGGACTCAGAAAGACTGCTGTGCTGCCCTGTTGCAAGAAGGGCTGCTACTCTGCTGCCTAAGTGAAAATTACTGGACCTGCACCTTGAACCCAGGGCCATCAGAGTGACTCCAAGAGCTACTTGGGTGGCCTTCTGATCAGAAACTCAGGGCTAGAAAAGGCTCCAACCCCCTTGAATCCAGCACCTGGACTCTGTCTGCTGTGAGTCATGCCCCAAAGTGTTGCTACTCCAGTCCTGGACATTTAGAATTGGGCCTGGATGTGCTCTGCCAACCCAGCTGTGGTCCAAACAGACCTGCGATAACACAACACATCATCCTGCAGCCTGGTATTGGAACGGCTTCTGCGCAACACATCCCCGATTAATGAGCTTGCAGCTCTTGGAACGGCCACTGCACAATGCATCCTTAGTGCAGGTATTCGTATTGCAACCTTGCAGCTCCTCTGAACTGCCGCTGCACGATGCATCTTCAGCACAGGACCTCACATTGCAGCCCCAAATAACCACTGCGTGATGCATCCTTGACGCTGGACCTCCCTACACTCTTCAACCAGGATTTAAGGTACTTTGATCAGCTGGCCTAACTTGGTCCCTGCATCCAGACCGCGCTCCATTGAAGTCAGCCTGTCCTTGGGACTTGGTGCTGGTTTCGCACGACCAGATAACCACAGTTGCGCATTCTTCTTTTAAGCACGATTTTTACCTAAAAATTTGTAACTGCATTTCTCCAGATCTACTGATTGTAAGTTTCATTCCTTTGGTGTCGCCTAATGTATTACATTTTACACTGTTTTTCTAAATTAGTGTGGGATTTTCTTATGTTATGTTTTCACATTATTGCTGTTTGTATGATGCATAAATACTTTAGACATTGCCTCTAAATTAAGCTGGACTGCTTTTGTGCCAAGCTACCACAGGATTGAGCACAGGTTAATTTGGGATTTGCTTGTGTTTCGCCCTGACAAGAATTGTGGTTGATACTTGAGTAGGGTTCGAACCCCCTTAACCAGTAACCCAATATCCTACACTAATCCATCCCAAATAAGTACTAGAAGGTGTATTCTTCCAATGAGCCATGACTGCTTATAGCTCTAAGTCATTATCGCTTTGGGCTGAGAATAATTTCATTGCTCCCCTGATCTTAAAAATGCACATTTGTACGTTTGGCATTGCTGTGCCAGCCCAACGAGGAGTAGCCCAATGATGAAGCAGGACACCCATTTGGTTGTGTGAGGACATTCACGTCTGATCAATCGGATCCCCGGGATCCTTCTGGTCAGTACCTTGTTCCCGACCGACAGCTTTGCTTCCATTCTTTCTCTCTTTAGAGGAACAACATCCCCCTTGTTACGTTACTACACTTTCAAAGTATTGATTTCTGCAATTATCAAACGTTACCACCAAGCTCACTTGAGAAAACTATTTGGTTTTGGCTCAAATACCATTTGCACTCCCTGTTGTACGCACCAAAAGTATTACCAGTACCATGCAGTCATCTAGAATGACATCTTTGTGTCGTAGAACAGACAGATGGCTCTGGACCCAGTTATTATTCCCCTGCAACAGTTCCTTGAAATGTTGTATCTTGATAGGAACACGTATTATTTGGCTCATAGCAACAAAACTAACTCCAACTTCAAAAAGACTTTCATTTAGAAACATTTTTTTAAATTAACCCTAAAAAGATGGGACTTTTCCAGCTCTACCTAGTTAAATATTTCGTACCTAGATGTGTGACTGAAATAAAACTCCTTCTGAGTAAAAATTACCCATGAACTATCAAGTTTAACATTAACGGAACACCCAAAAAGAAGCCTCACAACTGAGAACAAGGTAAATTAAATAGAATTGGCACCCTAATCCCAACTCCTAAACTCAAATGTAAATACATATTTATGCTTTTTGTCCTTATGAGAGGAATGGAAGAGAAGTACGCTTAGTAGAAGGGAATGTTGGAAACCGTGCTTAATCTAAGCCGGTGGTTTCCGATGTTCGGCATCAGCACTTAATTGTCAACAAGGCACTTATGACAGTCTGCCACATGGTTCTCATCTAATTTAGAGATGAGCAGAACGGTTGTTCATCACCTAGTTACCTTTTCCCTGACTGATTCTTGGGTTAATCTGGATATAAAGTGTCCGTGTGTTGCTGGTTCTACTCAGTCCACTGTTGTGTGGGGGTGTGTGGGCCTTGCCAGGCACAGGTGGCCGCTTGCGCAGGGGTTGGGACGCGCAGCGCCAGCCAGTGAGCCACACACTCGTCCCAGTCGGAAGTGACGTGTCCGAGCACACGCCTTCCTTTTATTGATCCCCGCAGGCCACGCCTGGCCTGCGGATGCATGGATGCGTGCGTGCGTCCACTAGAGTGCTAACCGCACTACATCTCTATCCAACTATACAAAAATTCGAAAATGCTCAAACCAAACTGTTCACAATGTCACACTGAATGAAATCAGGCACTCTGTACTTGCGTGTCCCTCTTGATGACGGCTTCAGGGTCTCAGCTGGCAGGCGTAGTCGTTGAGTCTTTGACTTGGGCGGGGATTGGGCCTCAGACTGTATCGAGGGGTGCGGCCTTGCCCTCGTTCTCCCCCCCGTGATGGATTCCGGGTGGGGGTGCCCAAGATTGATGCTCCCGCCCCCGGCTCTGGCTCTGGCTCTCGGGTGACTCGTACTGAGCTGCCCTCTTCTTTTTGTGCCACTGCCCGTGGTGGCTCGTTGGTTCCATCTGTGTCTTCGGTGTCCATGCTTGAGCTAAGAGGGACCGTCTTAAACCATGAGGTGTTCCTCGAGACTTCTTCTCCCTCCCTGCTGGCAGTCACCATAGTCCCCTTCGTGTTGGTTACAGTCCACGGGCCTGGTTCATAGTATGTTTGAAATTTCCCTCCTGGGCGTCTGTTTCTGATGACAACTTGATCTCCTCGGTGTAGTTGTTTTGGTGTCGCTCTGCGCCGGCGGCTCGCTCGCATGTTGTTCCTGCGCCGGCGTTCTTGAACCTCCCTCATGTCGTCCCTCACCAGTATCGGTACTGGGGAAGTGGGGAGGAGGTCTCTGCGTTGACCTTGAAACATTAAGGACCATGGGCTTTTCCGAGTAGTGCAGTGGGGCGTTCCTCGATATTCTCTCAAGAACTCATGCAGTCTTTGCTCCGGGTCGGCTTCCTCTACCACTGCAATCCTGAACATTTTGTTGAGAGTCCGCATGAATCTTTCTGCCTCTCCATTAGCTTGTGGCCACTGGGGAGTGATGCGCCGGTGAGCGATGCCTCTGGTTTTCAAGAACGTGGCAAACTCCGTTCCCTGGAATGGTGGCCCATTGTCACTTTTGATCTCGCCAGGCAGTCCAAACAGGGAGAACATTTTTTCTAACGCTCGCCCCACATGTGTAAATGCCGTGGATGGCACTCTTTCCACAATGGGGTATTTGGAGTACGAGTCAATGACTACCAGGGTGTGGCCCTCTCCAGGGAAACTTCCAAAGTCGACGCTGACCTTTGACCACGGGGTCGTGCATGCTTCTTCAGTGATTATGGGGACCGGCCTTTCAGGATCGCTGGTCAGCTGGCAGGACATGCAATTCTTGACATACTCTTCCACCGTGTTTTCCAGTTCGGGGAACCACACCTTCTCCCGCATGCGCGCCTTCATTTTCGTAGCACCCTGGTGGCCCCCATGTGCGAGCTGGGTAGCTCGGTGTCTGAGGCGTTTTGGTATCACTAGGCGTGTCCCTCTCAACAGTACACCCTCTTCCGTGGCGCTGAGCTCGTGACGGATGTGCCAAAACTTCGTGAGGGCTTCTTTATCCGATGCTGTCCAAGTGTTGGGGGGGTGTAAGTAGTCGGTCCAGGATCCTTCTTGTACTGCCTGCAGTGACCTCATGTATGGATTATCGTCCACTGTCGCCTCCTTGATCTCATCGATGGTCATGCATTGGGGGCAGGAAGTGAGTGCTACCCACTGGACATATTCTTCACACTCTTCATCAGCAGCTGCTGGCTCTTGGGGTATTGGGTGGCGCGATAGGTAGTCGGCTGGGTTTTTGGCTCCCGGTCTGTATACTACTTCCATGTCGTATGTTTGCAGCTGGATCACCCACCTCTCAATGCGTGGCGGCGGATGGGGAGCAGTGCCCTTGAAGAGCGGCACTAAGGGTTGATGATCTGTGACCATCACAAACGATTGTCCCTGTAGATAGAGGTGAAAGTGGCTGCAGGCCCACTTGATGGCTAGGGCCTCTCGCTCTATCTGTGCGTATCTGGTCTCGGTCGGGGTTAGCGCCTTGCTGGCAAACGCCAGAGCCGTCCATTTCCCTGGTTCATGTTCTTGTGTCAGGACGGCTCCTAGGCCCACTGGGCTTGCGTCCACGATGACCTCGGTCCGCTTGGCCGGGTCAAAGTACGAGAGTGTTGCGTTTTCAAGGAGTGCGTCTTTTATGCTCTGAAAGGCATCGTGCTCCTTTGGGCCCCACGTCCAGGTAGCATCCGTCTTCGTTAGAGCTCGGAGGGGCTCGCTGCGGGTTGCCAGTCCCGGTATGAAGCGACCACAGTACGTGGCCATCCCGAGGAAGCTCCTCACCTCCGTTGGAGATTTCGGTGCTGAGGCGTCTTTGATAGATTTTGACTTCCTTGGATCAATTTGGACCCCTTCCTGGTTGAACACGTAACCAAAGAATTCGATCGATGATTGGAAAAATTGACATTTTTCTTTATGGAGAGTTGCTCCATGCGCACTTAGTCTTTTTAACACATCTCGCAGCTGTTTATAGTGTTCGGATGCAGTGGCGGAATGGATGAGGATGTCGTCGCTTACATTGATCACCCCCGGCAGTCCTGACAGTAGCTCCCTGATGGTGTTCTGGAACACCTCCGCTGCCGAAGATATACCGAAGTTGAGACGTTTGTACCGCCGGAGGCCAAGGTGGGTGCTGAATGTTGTGATGAAGCGACTTTCTTCAGCGAGGGGCAGTTGGTGGTAGCCCGCATTGAGGTCGATTTTCGAGAACCATCTCGATCCATTCACATCAGCTATGATGTCATCCATCGTGGGTGTTAAGTGCCTCTCCCTTCTGATTGCGGTATTCGGTAGCCTCATATCGATGCATAGTCGGATCTCGCCCGGTTGCTTGGGTTTTTCGACTATGACCATGGGGGAGACCCAGGGGGTGGGTCCCGTTACCTTCTCGATGACCCCCATATTTTCTAGTTTTTCGAGTTCTTTTTCCACTAGCGGCCGCAGGTGGAATGGTATTCGCCGATGGCGTAGGGCTGTAGGGATGACGGACTTGTCGATGTGGAGCTTTATCGGATCACATTTGATGCACCCCAGGCCCTTGAACAGTTCAGGGAAGCGCTCCAGTAGTTCCTCCACCTGGTGGTTCCGGATGCGGTTAGCGAAGGCGATCAACTTCAAGTCCTCCGCCGTGTGGCTGCTCAGCAATGTGTCGGCCTCCCGGTCGATGATGTGTATCGTTGCGGTCACTTCATTCTCGTCAGCTCGTATGGGTGTTACGATTTTTCCCTTCAGAGGGAGGGGAGTGTCTGCTCCGTAGGCGAATATTCTGGTCTTGGAGCGCAGGACCTCCGGACGAGGGCGTAGCTTGTTAAATTCTTGCAGTCCCATGACATTGACGGTGGCGCCCGTGTCAATGACTGCTTTTACCTCGGTCTCTCCCACCTGTACAATACACGTTGGCTGTGGTCGACGTCTGAGTTTGAGTTCTCTGGCAAAAGAGATTACATACACCTCTTCGTCTTCCGAATCCGACTCATCATAGGTCGTTGGCAGGAACTTGTCCGTTCTCTCTGGGGGTGGATCGGTGAGTGATAGTTGGCGGACAGCTTTGGTAGGTGTCCATGACTTCTTGGCATTCCGGGGTTGGCTCTTCCGGCGGCAGACTGACGCAAAGTGGTTGGGAATTCCGCAGTTCCCGCAGGTTTGCCCTTGGGCTGGGCAGTCTTTAGCTGCATGTGGTTCATGTCCGCAGTATCCGCAGCGGCTTTGCAGTGCGTCTCTTCGGAATCCCTTTTTCCCTTGGCCACGTGGTCGTGGGCGTACTGCGTCAGCACGCTCAGCCTTGACGGTTTCTGTTTTGGCGGGAGTTTTGTGTAGAGCCTGCTCCATGGCTGTTGCCCTGGCATCAGAGAGTTCGTGTGATCTAGCCAGAATGAGGATGTTTTCCAGCGATATTCCTGGTTTTCTCAAGATGTGGCCCCTCAAAGTCTTATCTCGGCACCCTTGTATTAGCTGGCGTCGTATGGCCTTTGGCTGGTCTTCGTCCGTGGAGCTAGCCAGCTCCCGGACTCGGGTGTAGAATTGGTCCATGGACTCACCCTCACGCTGGCGGGCTTGCCCTAGCTTGAAGACCTCGAAGTCTACATTTAGTTGAGGGTCAAAGTGGTTGTTCAGGGCGGTGACAGCGTCAGCATACGTGGTCGCCCCCGTCGGGATAGGTAGGTGTTTGAAGAGCCTGAAGACCTCGTCCCCAGCGTAGTGGAGAAGCAGCGATCGTTTCACCGCGTCATCCGTCTCCCTTGTGACTACAAAGTAGTTCTCGAGCCTTTCTAGCCAGATTTTCCAGCGGGGCGAGGCAGTAGGCGGATCACTCGCCTCACTGAATGGCGGCAGCACCCCGGCAGCAGCATGCTGGAATGGGATGTTGATGATGGGGACCACAGCGTCTCCATCCCCCATGGTGGCGGTGCACAGGGGTTATTACAGTAGAGTTCCAAATCACCCCAGCTCTCCCACAGTTTGCAGCAAGAAAGTACCTTGGCAGGGTGTCTCTCCACTTGCCGTCCAGAGTCGTGTGCCACGTGGTCCGTGGGTGAGGGGTGGTTACTGTGGCACTAGGGACTTCCAATCAGGCAGGCACCGACAGCAGGGGCAGCACCAGGCAGCAGTAGGCCCACTTGTGCAGTAGGAGCAAGGCAGGGTAGTGGATAGCCCTTCTTCTGGCGATTCCCGTCGTTTTCTCACCCCAAATGCGTGGGAAAAGGCCCAGGGCGGCGACCTCGCGTACCACGCGAGATGCGTGGTAGTCGGCACCACGTGTGCCTCGTCGGACCGCTCCGCTTAGCTTCAGCGGCGGTCGCCGGTGCAGGCTGCAGGCACACTCGCAGGGCACTTCCCCCAGGGCAGGGCAGCGAGGGCGGATGATCGGCGCCCCGTAGCAGGCAAAGGGCATGCAGGAAATAGCACGCCGGCTCCCGGGACACAGGACAGTGCGCCAGGATACACGCGGTATGCACCGCGGGGGTGAGCAGACTGCTCCGCTCAGGGCACGGCGTACGGGCGAGGGTTGGGCCCCCACCCTTCGTCGCCAATGTTGTGTGGGGGTGTGTGGGCCTTGCCAGGCACAGGTGGCCGCTTGCGCAGGGGTTGGGACGCGCAGCGCCAGCCAGTGAGCCACACACTCGTCCCAGTCGGAAGTGACGTGTCCGAGCACACGCCTTCCTTTTATTGATCCCCGCAGGCCACGCCTGGCCTGCGGATGCATGGATGCGTGCGTGCGTCCACTAGAGTGCTAACCGCACTACATCCACTGTGCACTTTATGCTGTTTTGCACATTGTATGGCTCGATAAGAGCTTGATTCTTAAGCTAAATTCTCCTGCCCAGTCACTTTACCCCATATCAAGAGGGATTAAGATCTTCACAATCCTGGCTACCCCAGAAATCTGTTATGCTACACTCAGTTACATAATTGTTGCTATGAAAATTAGGACATTTTATGCAATGTAAATCTGGTACTGCGATTTTAGATTTTTTTTAAAGATTGCACTTGTTGGCTTTTTATAATAATTATGAATATTGTAACTACTTTGTGCTTTTATGATCATTATGTGGTTGAATAAAGATTTTCTTGAACTTGTATACAGTATATATTCAAAATTACTAATACCTGCCTCCCCAGCCAGTTCTTTAGCTTTGGGGACCTGGAATAATCTGAACGGTCACACTTGCAGTCAAGAGAGATAGCTAGAAGTTGTTTTGGCAGCAACGACAGGGTAGTGCAAGCTGCACTGTCCTCCTGGTAAGGGCCCTGGCATTTATTATTTTATAATTTAAGAACTGGGTGGAAAGGTATGGTGACAAAAAAGTCCCAAAGTGAACAGAACAAAACGAAGGTTAAAGGGTGTATACAATAAAAAAGAAAATGACCCAAGCCGCTCACATACTTCAACTCAGGAAATATATGGGAAAGAAACAGCACAAAATCCAGAGTCGAAGGTACCCATGCACAAGTTCGTGATGTTATAGGAGAAGGTGAGATCCACAACATTTCTAAGCATTAAGCTAAAAAACAGTACGCTCAGTGTTCCACTTCCTGTTTATTTGTATGCCCCTTAAGCGTAAGCAAAAGCAGACTGCTAACCATAGGTACGACCCTCCAGAGGCTAAGACAGTCTGTCGGCTGGGGAAGGAATCTGTCAAACTATGGAGTCCTCGCATCAGCACCAGGTATTCGAACAAGCATGTTCCAGGGCGAAGCGAGAGACCAAACATTTGACATTAGGAATACATAGGCATACAACTCAAAACACAATGGCACATAGTTTCTTGGAGGTACTGGTCCATTTGAGGAGGCAATATATAAACTAATGGAGACCACTGGATAAGAAGAGTATGCATTCCATTAAAGTAAAATAACTGGAACAATAAGAGTTTAAAATCACAATATTTTATGTGGAAAATCTCAAAGCATCTTTTGATTCATCCCAGTGTGCGATGTCAGCTACTTTTTACATCTACTTCTGGGTATTTGAATCAAGCAGCCACCCCACTTGTATGGAAGTTCAAAAGGGTGGTAAATATATTTAAAAAATAAGTTATGGAGACGTTCTTCTGTACCTGGCTTTAGTGGTGGCTTCTAGGAATCCTGAACCTCAGTGACAGTAGATGAAAATGCCTTCTGGATAAACGATGTAGTAAAACTAACCCAAACAGAGAACACTAAATGGTTACAATGACAAACAGGGAGAAAGATCCCTCTATCTCCAACTACAACTAACACATCAAAGAATACTCGATAGAGGGGGAGCACAAATGGCGGTTATGTTATTGCACTTTCTTGCTTAGCTTCTCATGTGGCTGAATTTAAAAGATGGTGGCAGTGCATGGAGGTGGACACAAGATAAATGGTTAAGAATAAGTATGGTGGATGTTCACTTTTTAATAACTGGATAGGTAATGTCTGAAGTGTTCTCAGAAGGTATTCACTTCCACATGAAATTGCTTCATTGTAGCAATCATTAATATATAGTCCATATTCCAGTTGTCGTCGTCTTTCCCATGAGATATTTCACAGCCATGTGATTTGCTAATATGTAACACGTGGATTATTAAACTCAGTTTTAGTTTGCGGACCAATCACGGTTTTTCTTTTCTTGCCCTGCAAACAGTTTACATTGGATGTTTAGCATTTCCTGTAGCACACAAGGTGTTTGTGAACATAATAGAAGAAAGGTCTCACTGTAAACTTTTCATATCTGTCAACACCACTTTATGGGCTATTTTGGGGACAAATTGCGTTTTCCTGTACCTTAGTCAATTTTGTACTGACAAAGTATTAAAATAACAGTGCACCCATGTATCAGTCCACTCCGATCTGACAAAGGACTGCTGACAAGCGGCGCCTAGATTTAGGAAAGGCAGTGATGGCTAGCTGTACTCCTGGCCTAGGGGTCAGGTAAAAAAAGGACATGAGCTTCAACATGAGCATTAACATATGTTAGAGCACATAGGGAAACAGGAGGTTGCCCTATTCTTAATTCAATACAAGAATCCCCAAACCACAAGCCATTTATTAGACTAAACAAGAATTATTGGTCAGGTGGTATGATCCAGGCAAAGAAAAGGCTTTGGACTTGGCCTTGTATGATATCAGCATACTTTGCGTGATTAGACTCAAATAATGTAAAAAAGTATCGACATTTGTGGCCTGCGGGTCCCTGGCACATGAACACAGTAGATGGGACTCACTTTAAATATGTACAAGACCGACCGAGGTCTAGGTTGGCAATATCCCAAAGGACCTAAAGGTAGAAGCGCAGTGAATCCGCAATTCTCACCACTGTTACTACTGTAAATATGATAAGCAGCCCTTTCCTTCTAACATGTGCTACATTTTGTTCCTGTAAAGAGAACCCCTAGCACAACAAGAATGCAAGCAGCTTCAGCGTTCCTGCTATATCCGCCTCGGTCGCACCATTTTATTTGTTGTTTTAGGACCCAATGAATGCATCTGAAATTCCTTTTGTTGTCTCTGAAGAACGCTGCTTCCTGCTGAGCTCTAGCAAAATCATATTCGGAAATGCTGCATTCCGTGGGCTGAAATAGTCTAATATTTATTGATTCACATAAGTTTAAGACGAAAAACACATTGTTCTCACTAAAATTGAAGGTCTTAATATCTTTTTATCAAAATAAAGCTATTTAATAATTAAAAGAAGCTATTATCTGTTATAACAGAAATAATTCCTCCTACAAAAAGAAAAATGTCATTTGTAAAATACTGTTATGCGTCTCAGATAATAACCAGTTTTAATTATTAAATGTTGTATTTCGTATCAGAATATTTAATATTACATTTGTATGGGGAGCATTTCTTACTGATAGCCTCTTTAGTTTTGCCTTTGATGCAATGTCTTCATCCATCTTATTCTATGAGTTTTTATTGTACAGTGTTAAATGAGATATGCACCAGCATTGACCCAATTTCACAGCTATAATATTCAAGCTCTCCCACCTAAGCCTTTGAAAGCCTCTCCCTCTTGATTAAAATGCGTTGTTGAGGTAATTAGATGACAGTAAAACCATGTTCTTCCTTGGATTTGGGACCCTCTAGAATGGAGTGCCAAAAAAATAGGTTGTTCCAGTTAAGTTGCCACAGCAACTTTCAGTCACGCACTAATATCTTTCACCAATGACATTCTAGCACCAGCATGTGGTGTATGGCTCATGGAGGTCACAAGGCACAGAGGAGATGCTTTGGGATGGTGTGGGCAAAGCAGTTTTTTGTACCTCTGCTGCCAACTCGCACTCTACCGTTGCCTGTTAAATTCTCAAGTAAGGCCCATGTAGTGAAGAAGCTTATTTCTAACATTGTTCTCACAAAATAAAATTTTCAGCTGTGACCTTTCAAACATATTTGCATGCATGCCATTGTTGGATTAGTTTCCTTGAAACTAAACTTGTCTACACATCTGGCTTCGCACAAAATTATCACAATGCCCTGAACATCATGTACAAGGTCTCGTTTCACACTATATACAAATGTCATCACTATCGTTATCCACGGGGCGACAGGGCTATCTACAAATCCATGACACTACTAATCTATATACATATCAAAAGGCTGCTTTCTATTATAAAATATGAGCATCCCAACAGATTAGCAGTGGAGGCACTTCGGCTGACACCGAGGCTCCATGCATGCTGACAAATCACCACAGTTAGAAATTAGGGTCTCCAGGTGGCAGAGTTAGGTACCTTTGTCCAATTAGTGACCCTTGCTTCCAGTCAGGGTAAGAAGGATACAGATTTTAGATAACTGCTGCTCACCCCCTTGGTAGCTTGGCACACGCAGACTGGCTCATCCCACAGGCAATATGTAAAGTATTTGTACTTTAAAAACACAGTAATACAGTGATAACACCACAAATGGACACAAACCCGTTTAAAAATAAGAAATTATCTTTATATCTAAACTCAACAAGACCAGAAGGACAGAAATCCAACATATAGGTAGTAAAAAGCACTGAAAAACATTTACTTCCACAATAAAACTTCAGTAACTGCAGGCATCAGCAGGCGCAGATCTGCGTTGCAGGCCGGGTGGTGCATCATGCACGTCAGGTGCGGTGCCCCTGGCCTCGGTGCCGATCGCGGCATCACAGCTGCACCACTTATTGCGGTTTTCTTACTTCTTTCAAGTTGCTTCCAGCTCCCAACAGCAGGGACAACCTCCAGAGGCCCAAAACTGGAATAGGCCCCTCCTGGCAGATCAGAAGTCTCAGCAATAGAGTTCAGGAGCTCTGGGGGTGAAGTCTTTGTGTCCTTGAGACTTAAGAACAGGAGGCCAGCACATAGGCCTTTGGAGATTCATCTTCAAGCAGGTTCACAGCAAAGTTCCAGACTTTGTCCTTCCCTTGGCAGAAGCAGCAACTGCAGGCCAACCCCACTAAGCACACAGCAAAGGGACAGTACTCCTCACAGCTCTCCAACTCTTCTCCTCGGCAAAGGTTTCTCTTGAGGCCAGAGGAGATCTAAATTTCTGGGGTTTAAGGTCTATTACTTTTAACCCATGTTTTCTTTGTTCTCTTTGTGCAAGGGTCTCTGAGCCCAGTCCAAACCAGTTTTGTCCTCACTGGTGTAGTATGACCAGAGGGGGTGGAGACAGCATTGTGCAAGGGAGACAGGCCCTATTCTGGTGCAACAAAATCTCCTCACACTACTCTAAATGTAGCCAAGCCCCATTCAGCTCAGCTCTGAGTCATCCAGGAAGGGCCAGGCACACCTCAACCACCTCTGTGGCTGTCTACAGTGAATGCACATCCCCAGCCCGTGTCACTCCAAAACCATACAGTCAGTCCACAAACAAGCAGAGCCACCCAGAATGGTTAAACAAGAAATGCCTACTTTCTAAAAGTGACATTTTCGAACACACTATTTAAAACCATCTTTACTAAAAGATATGTTATTGAACTACGTTTATTTCTCTGTCTTGTCCCAGTGGAAACTCATACTTGTAAGATGTTACAAAGTATCTCCCATTCTATCCTATGGGACAGATAGCCATTCAATAGTGAAAAACGAAATTGGCAATATCTCACTATCAGGACATGTCAACAGACCAGTACATGTCCTGCCTATTTACAGACACTGCACCCTGTCCATGGGGGTACCTTGTACCTACCATAGGGGTGCCTTACATGTAAGAAATGAGAAAGCTTGGGCCTGGCAAGTGGGTGCTCTTGCCAGTTAGACATGGCAGTTTAAAACTGCACACACACACACACTGCAGGGGCAAATCTGAGATACCTTTTCAGGGCTACTCATGTGCTTAGTACAATCAGTGCTGCAGGCCAACTAGTAGCATTTGACTTAAGACCCTGGCACACTCAGTGCACTTTACTAGGGACTTACCAGTAAATCAAATATGCCAATCAGGGAGAACCAATTGTAATACCAATTTACACAGGGCACACGCACGTTGAAACTGATCAGAACGGGCAAAGTGCCCAAAGCAGCTAAGCCAGCAGAACGGAATCCATCACAGTGTCAAAAAATATAGGCGGTAGAGGCAAAAAGTCAGGGGAAACCACGCCAAAGATGCCACGTCTAACAACCATGCAGCGGCCTGACATCTCATGGAAAGGGGGGTCCAGGTTGTGACCAAGACGGGGTCCTTCATTCTCTCCGACAGGTAGTGGGGTTGGATCATCCCTTGGAGGTATCTTGGCTCTACACCTACACACACTCTAGGGACACTTATAGTAGGGTTTGCTTAGTAGGAGTAAGCTCAATTAATTACTGCCTTGTTTTATATGCCTGCATATATACATTGTTTTAGCACCATGGTGGAATTATATCTACTATTCATGCTTTTGGTGCTTGTAATCACTTTTATCTACTTCTGTCCATTAATCATTGCAGCACGTATTCTATAAGAGAATAACACTGGTTCAATAAATATATTGAAAATGGCCTACCCTGTAGTCTCTGTATACTTCTCTGAGAATAAGTGAGTACAAGTGACTGTTTCCACAATCTCTTTGGGGACAGGGTTGTCATGTTCAGTGGTTGCCAGAAACCATTCTGTCCCTGGTTGGTTAAGGGGGCTTACGGTGGCACTGTGAGCTAGCTGGTCTATAGCCCAACATATCCTGTAGGGGTGTATAGAATCAGTCATGACACCGAGCCCCTAGTTCAAACAATGCCCAGATCCTAATGATTATTATGAAATACACAACATGCCCTCAGTGTGAGTGTGAGTGACCACTACAGTAAATGTAGTCACATGTTGCCCATAGTCTCCTATCTGAGTCATGCTGCACACTAAGGCCAAAAATTGTGTATTCAAACACCAAAGCACCACAGAGAACCTCAATGTCTTTGAGTCAATAGAAGTGACCCAATCCACACAAACACAAGAGCAAAATCTGTATATCCTAGGCTTTCACCTGTCCTTTTGTTGTTGAATGAGGTGTCACTTCATTTTTATGGTTTTGGAAGATGTTGGTCAGACCAGTCATCCAACAGCTGCACATTGCAATGTACCATGACTTTGCTCAAAGGAAACCAATAAATAAACCGAATAGTGAAAAAGAAAAAACTAAATGCTTACATGCCCATAAAACCTGTTCAGCAGGCCTAGCGGTATCATCATAGCTGAGTTACCATATGATCTTCACAGTATACTGTGGACAGGCTCGTTTCTTGTCCCAGGAGATCACAAGCATTTCCGTTGCATTCAATTTGCTGCATAGTGTTACATTGATTGCCCCAGCTTACTCGTCTTCTCACTTGATGAGCATTCTGCACACCCAGTTATCTCTTACATTTATAAAAAATGCCATTGAATTGCCACACTTGAATATCCCAGGGCCAGAGCCTTGCCTCTGTTACCCATCATTGGAGCGGTTCATGACCGTATACGCCTTAATTTGGTTAGCAGCACATTCCAGACCCACATTAACATGAAAGGTATCCAGTAATTCACATTTGCCACTTGTCAGTCACTGGTCTTGGAGAAGTCCTTCATAAGATTTCTAAAGACAGAAAGAGTAAAAATACAGATATACTAAATGGAGCCGACATTATTGAATAAGCAATGTCTGAATCTCCCCATATGTTATCATCGCCTGAGAGAAAGTGGATTATTACTTGGGATGGACCTATTATTAGTAGGACCAGTAAAGGTTTCATTATATTTAAACCTGAACTCAACCTCCGGTAGCTATGGCATAGAGCAGACAGGCTTAACTTAAGAAAATGAGTAAAGCTTTTATAAGTACTAAAACAGTTAAAGAATCGAGAACACAACACAATACAAATCCTACTGCAATTTATAAAAATAGAAAATACTTTAATAAACACAATGTCACCAAAATGACAAACATCAAATGTGGGGAACCGGAGATATGAACTTTTTAAAAGTTTCAATAAAAATTGTACCAAAAAGCACAAAGTGTCAACCACAGGCAACTTGTTGCGCTAGACTGCTTCAAAGTTCCATTGCAATGAATTGCCGGATGGAAACAGGGACCAGGTTCAATCTGGCAAAAAGTCCCATTTACAAGCTTTACACACCTTATTTAATCCCATAAATGCTGAATTTTGGAGAAACCTTACACTCATACAAGGGTTGGGCCAACAACTCTGCTCAATGATTGAAATCATTACTAGGATGAATGTATCCCCTAAAACTTATAATCCTACTGAATATGTTATTTTTAATACAGATTGAAGTTTTGGGCAAGATATTGTTGAGAATGAAGGTCAAAGTATTCTTTCAAAAATTAAATATTTATTTTCATTTGTTTCTCATTGTATGATGCCAAAAGGAAGCTTTCGGAAAAATATCCACAAATTTCACATTGATTGATTGCAGGTGTAGGTTTTACAGTGCTTTATTATATCCAAGAAGATTAGTCTCAAATTTTCTTTTGTCAATTATCCACAAATGTATCACATGGATTAATTACAGGTGTGAGCTTCCCAATTCTTTCATACATCAACGAAGATAAATCGCAAAACAGCCAAAATGTGTTTCGCCCTATGGAGGCACACAAACCTAGGTACCTTATGACTTTAAACAAATCAGGTCAATCTATCCTTTTCATGAACATCACAATGGTCCAAGACTTGAAAAAGCCCTAGGCTTGCGTGCCTCTAGCATGTTTCAGGTCTGCCATTGAAGCCTTTGTGTGCCGTTTCAAACTACCATTTCCATCTGGCAAAAATAACCTTTCTTCTAAAAACATATAAGTCAAAAAGCTGGACATGTTGTACCATGTCCTGGTACTGAAAACCTTGGAAATTCACTTTTTACTACTGCAAGGCCTACTTCTCATAGGACTTCAACGGGGCCCTTTATTAGATTTAATAAGTGGAAATTTCAATTTGGAGCATAGGAATGTCGAGTTTGGTGTCTAAAGAATTGTAATTTAAAACCTTCTTTAATGGTAAAGTTGGATTTGAAGTTACAAGTCTAAAAATATTTTTTTTTAAGTTTTCATTTTCTTGTTTTAAACATTTGTTGCCTGCAGCCTGTTTCCTGGGACGCATGACTGGGTGTAGCTAACAGTGGGTCTTTGTGTATTGCTCCCAGGCAGTGAGACAAAGGAGCATAGGTGTTGGCAGAATGGGCCATCTCTGACTCGATGAGGGGGAGGAGCTGTCACCTACCATGCTTGCACATCACAAAGGCTCTGCCTGACACACTCACAAAGGGTTTGACAGTAATCTATTGTGACCAGGCGCGCAACACCCATTGGGCTCATGGGTCTTCAGCCCCCCTGTTGTGTGTGTCAGCCTGGGCCGAGACAGCTTCGCGGGCTGGCGACCGTCTAATTGCAGCCGCACCTGAGTACTCAACAGGTCTTTAAAAGACCATTTACTTTTAAATTAGGCTTTTGTTGTGTGTTCGCCCCTTCTTACAACCACTCTGTCTATGGTTGGAAGAATTAGCCCCCGCCAAAATATTTTTCAGCCCCCACCGAAATTTGGCTCTAGTTGCCCGCCTGATTGTGACCCCAAATAATCAGTGGCCAGAGCAGGGAGGCAGGAACTTCCAAGCACCTTTGGGGGTGTAAACCTCCAGAACCTTCTCCTACTTCCAAGTGAGCACTAGGTATAAATATTAGACCATCACACCCAGTTTTTCAGCTACACCTCTGGACCTGTGGAAGGCTCAGTAGGACTGCTGTGCTTCTCTCAAGAAAGACCGCTACCCTGTTGCCCTTGCTGCCCAGGGATAGTTGGCTGGCCTCCTGGTCAGAATCTCGGAGATTGAAAAGGCTCCACCAATCAGCTCCTAAATTCTGTCTGCCAAGAGTCCTACCCCACAAGTGGTGCCACTCCAGTCCTGGACCCTTGGAAGTGGACCTGAGGGTGCTCTGCCAGCCCAGCTGTGGTCCTGCAAAGCAGAACCAATGCAGCGCAACGCATTTCCTCACAGGTGCATTGGAACTGCAGCAGTGTGACGCATCTCCGACACCAGACCTCACATCGCAGCTTGCAGTCTCCTCTGAACCGTTGCTGAATGACGCATCCTCATGCACCCCTTCACATCACAAGCCCCACATCAAAGGCATCCTCAACTAGTACACAAGACTCCGCATCGCATCTCTTCGGAACTCCCTGTGCACAATGCATCTGCGACACAGGACTTTGCATCGCAAGCCCCTCGTCAATGGCATCCTGGACGACAATGCAGGACTCCGCATCACAGCCCCGCAGCTCCTCGGAACTGGTGCTCCACGACGCATCTTCGATGAGGGATCTAGCAATGCTTTGCAAACAAGTATTTAAGGTACTTTTGTCCAACAGGCCTAACGTGGTCCCCAGTAGCCGACCCACGATTCATTGCAGCCGGTCTGAACTTATGACTATGTCCCGATCCGGTATCCACTGATGTTTGTCCAGAAAACATCTACGCAAATCATTGTTCATTCGTCCTACTTTGGAGTTTGACTTATGGACATAATGAGCATAGACCTTCATCAGTAGGTGTAGGAAACTGGAATTTTGTTGCAGCAGTCCCCTCACTTTTGATCCCCCTTAGAACTACTAGATGCTGATTTTCGATTCTCTCAGAGCACTGAATCCTGCTAACCAGGCTCCCGTGCCATTGCTCTTTCCCTCAAACAAGGTAAAGTCTAATTGTAAACCAATTGGCAAGGACTTTACCACCTCTATAAGTCCATTGTAAATGGTAAACTTGGTATTTAGGAAGTTAGGGCATGGGTACTAAAGATGGTCCCTAAGGGCTGCAAGCCTGTATTTTGCCACACTATGATCCCACACCCAAATCCATGCAGACTGCCATTGCAGGCTCCGTGAAATGGTGCAAATCATTCATTTTGAAAACACAACATGGCACACACCTTGTGTGCAATGCCCACAGACACTGCATGCACGTCACCTCTACAGTAGACCTTATAGCTCTAAGGCAGGATGCATTATATTAAATGTGAGGACTATCAACATGTGCAGATATGCCCCTGTGCTGTCTAGTTCAATTAGTAGATAGTACAAGTGAACAGGGAAGCCATCTTAAGTATATGTACTAGGCCCTGGTCATTATGCGGTCCCCAGCTACACAATGGCTTCCCTGAAACCTATGGTGTTTGGTATAAAGCACATTGTTTTAATAAATCTGGAGTGTTGCCAGTACATCATTTTGACATGCACCCGAGGGCACCTTAGAGGAGCCCTCCTGAAAATCCTACCTTAGTGTGCTGGCTGACTGGTATCATCCAACCTGCCACCACAGACAAGTTTCAGACTCTCTGCAGGTGAGAGCCCACACTCTCTGAGGTCAGGAACAATGCCTGCTCTGGAGGAAGGTGTTCATGCCTCTTCCAGCAGGTTGGCTACTGATTTAGAATATCCATTTAAGGGGGTTCAAAGCTTCTATCGCCTTTGATATGCAACCCAAGCTTCAAACAGACCTGGGAGATGCCATCTCCTGTCCTGAAGCCCATTTGCCACCAGAACAGGCAGGAAAATTAGCTGTGCAGGAGGCGTGTTGAACTAACATGCTAGTGACACCCCTAATATTTGCTACCTGATGTGCTCCATGAAAGAAGGGTTCCACCATCTTGTTTTTGGCGGAATTAGGAACTTTGGGACAGGGTTACGCCCACTTCCCCCCAACAAGAAGTGGTTATATAGGGGGTGTAGTGAGCCATGGGGCAAGTAGCCAATGGGAAACTACCCTTGACTCCCCATAACACCCCTAAATGTAGTAATTAGTTAGCCCCTGCCAACAGGAACTCAGATGCATCTGCCTGAAAGAAGAAGGACAAAGAAGAGCCATAGACATGAAAATTGTGGACCAGCACTGAATGTGGTGCAAAACTCTGCCTGGCTGCTGCTGTCCCGACAATCACAAAGACCGACTCATCCAGAAGTGGAACAGCCTCCCCAAACCCTTGGAGGTCTGCATAGCACTTCATAAATCTAGCAATATCTCCCTTTAAGTGGAGAGGCCACTTCCCTGCACTAGCAGGCACCGACCGTATCTGCCCGGGCCACTGTTTTGCTGACCATCTGTTCCACCGAGGGAGCAGCTCACCAGGAGGAGGTCACTGAGTGTCCAGGAGATCAGTACTGTCGATCTATCCAGCTTCAAGCTGCTGAGCCTTCACTGAGCCTCTCTGCACCAATACCTGGGGTACCGAAGCCAGCTGCAAGCACCAAGGCTTGTTTGTGTTCAGTCGGAACACCACCACTGCCAAAACTTACCTGCACGTCGAGGGACTTCGAGAGGGGCCAGCTCCACATCGAGAGTGGGCCTGCTGTGTTCTTATTCCCTCCTCTGAATGTACATCTAGAACCTTGAGAAACTTTAACTCATCAACCCGCTGGACAAAACAACTATGCACCTGAGCTCGCCAGCTTGGGCTCAAGTAAACCAACAGTGTCTCTGTGGGCCTTGGACCCTCAAGAGCTGAGCCTCCCCTTGGGTTCTACCGGACTGGTCCTCCAATCCTCATTTGCAGTTTATTTCTTATAGGTACTCTTCCCATTGACTTAGCTACCACTGTGTATAGCACCTCTTCAACCGGATACCCCAGGGCGGGTACACTTGAACTGCTGGTGCTTTCTTGGACTATCGCCCCTACTTACCTTAAGTCGTGAAGAACAGTCCTGTAAGTAGTCTGTATGTGTACCTATGCAGTGGATGTTAGTACCGTAGGATACAATTACCGCATTCGAGGACAATGCCTCAAATCTGACTGCTGTGATTTTCGACAGTTTCTCCTGTAAAAATCTAAAATGTCTAAAGTATTTACCTGATTCCGATAATCTTGTGTCCAATATTATATTAAAATCTGTGTTATTTTTCTGAATTGGTCCCGAGTTTCTTCTTGAGTGTGTGTCTCATTTATTGACTATGTGTGTACAACAAATACTCAATGCTACCTTGATAAGCCTAAACTGCTTGCCCATGCTACAACACATAGAGCATATATGATTGTTAATTTAAGCCCTGTAAATCATAAGGGTTGTCTGGACTTTCTACATAGTGTACCTCATTTTTGTGCACTACATAAAAAGCCAGCTTCCTACACAAGGCAAAGATGTTCCTCATCAACCTTCAAGTCCAAATCACAAATATGTTATCTGTTGTATTTCTATGCTGCAGACCTAGCGAAAGGGGCACTGTATTACTTTAGAAGTAATGTATTTGATGATAACATAGAACAGATTGAAAATAGTTGAAGGTAGAAGTGGAGAAAAGATGGATAAATTCGTGAGGTATCTTTTAGAAAAGGCCGTTTTTCGTTTTTATAGAAAGCAGCAGATCGGGGCGTTACAATTCTCCACCTTATTATTCCAGAGAAAATTCGACAATGAAAAGAATTCAGAGACGTGTTTTGGTAATTGTTTGCAATTGCTAAATGGACAACAGCAGCATTTATTTATTTTTATTTTGTATTGGACGCTAAAAAGTTGTGTGCACGCTGTACATAGAAACATATATTGAGATGCTTAACATCCCTTACAAGGAATCGGAAGCATAACAATGTCACATTACAATAACAGGAAACATGTCAAAGTTAAGCATCAATCTATATCAAAAATAGATTTATGCTTATGTAAAGAGTCAAAAGGTGTAAATTAGCACAGATGCACAAAGAAGCTAAGTTCCAGGCCTAGTAACAGAATATAAACTGACCAAGATGAGAAGAGTGGGCGCAGGAAATTGCAGTGAGAGGCCAAGCATGGAATGATGAGGAAGGCTGAAGATCGTGAGGTAGGGTATAAGCTTAACATAGAAAGCAGGCATTCCCACCAATCTGTGTTGAAGAATATATGTAAAGACGGCTTTTCTCAACATTTATCCCAAACTTCGTTAGTGCCCAGGTAGAAAAGGGATGAAGAAGAGTCTAAGAGAGGGTAAACGGGAGGATGCAGGAGGAAGTATGGAATGGTGAGAAAGATTTGCAAGAGGCAAAAGTTCACATCCCAATTTTTTGATCTGGGACTGACAGAGGCAAAACGTTTAATCACCAGACAATGGAAATCACCGGAACCACGCCACTTGCTGGCGTGGCGGCAGTCGCTGCTGATGTGGGCTAAAGCCGAGAGTATTGCGCTACACAAAGAAGGCACTGTAGGACTGTGTAAGATGCCTATGGCCACCAACTGGGACACCATGTCTCATGACCAGGACTCAGACTCAGAGCATGCAGACGTGGAGACAGGGATGGATGGGTTAGGATTACTGCTCACACTCGACAGCTGAGACAGTGGTTGTTATGCCAGCCCCATATATTGAGCTGGAACTGCTGGGACCATTGATGGGGAATGTGCATATTGATAGTTCTGTTTTTGGGGAGCAGAGGGGAGCTAGGGAGACCCAGGTTGGACCGGTCTGTATTATTGTTCCACCTCGTTCTTTATTTTTCTTTCCTTTTTTCATTACAATAATGTAGTACTACGCTACAGACGGACTGGAGACGGACCCGCACTCCTTCCGCATGTAGTCAGGCCGCAAGGTGAAATACATGAGGACTCGGTAACATTTTCGCTAGACCCCTGATTGCGATCTTACGCTAGTAGGTTAATGCATGTGACTCTCTCATTTGCGGCGAATACTGTTTTCTCATGTTGTCTTCTTGTATACCTCATGGGAAACTATTTTCGGATTATCGCTGAAAGACTCAGACTCTGATCTGTAAACTATTTGCCTGTATACATGTTTCTTTAACAAAAACTCAAACAACAGATTTAAACAAAAAAGAAAATTGAAGGGTGAGACAGCTCAACGAGAGCAAAGTAGGGTATAGCTTAACATAGGACAGAAAGCATTCCCACTACTCAAGAGTAGATGCAATGATGCCTGTCCTCAATATTTATGCACTTCATTTGTGCGCAGGGAGGAAAGAGAAGAGAGGGGAAATTGGAGGACGCAAGGAGAGGTATGGGATGGTGAGAAAGCTCGGAGAATGCAAAGTAGGGTATAGGAACTTAACATAGGACAGCAAGCATTCCCACTAATCTGTGCTCAAGAGTAGATGCCATCACAGCTTTCCTCATTAATTATCTCTAACTACGTTAATGGCAGGTAGAAAAGAGATGAAGCGAAGGTAAATAGTAGGACACAGGGAGAGGTTTGGAATAGTGAGAAAGCTCGAAGAGTGCAAAGTAGGGTATAGGAACTTAACATAGGACAGCAGGCATTCCGACCAATCTGTGTACCAGAGTAGATGCAAGGACGGATTTCCTCAATAATTATCTCCAACTACCTTAGTGCCAAGGTGAAAAAGAAATGAGCTGGGTAAACATCTACAGGAGAGCTCTAAGGCACTGAATAGTGCCCTAGTACTGATTTGCCCTACAGCAGATGTCTACTTCTCGCATACACCTAGCAATGGCTGCACAGAATATCACAGCCAAAATAAGCCTGACATCGCACCCTCACTGCAAATCTTCCATTTGACCTTCCATAATATGCGAGGCCAAAGTGGCCACTGAGATTATGTGAAAGTCCTCCGAGCTTTTTAAGGCAGGCTGAGTTTCGTTTAAACCCCCAATAGATTTTATTCATGTTTTACAGGCAGCAGAACTGGATTGATACCCAAGTAAAAAACAGTAAAGAGATTCATTTTGCAAAAGCAGCGGGTGCAAGATAACTCACTGCCATTTCCCAAGAAGTTCGGTAAAAGGGGCCGCAATATATTCCTACAGCTTGAGGGAATGACAGGAGCGCCTGTAATTCACGAGTTACAGTGTGAATAAATATCACTCTAGGGGGGTCAGAAACCACGAGTTATTGATTAAATCATTAATTATGAGTAAAATGAACATATTTCTGCTAGCACTTAGTGCGTGCTCCGATTATTCCTCATCCTGAATGTGCAAATAAAGGCAGCAGGTCACTGTGGGATAGAAAGGCTTTGTTGTAGAGCCATGCTGCAGAGCTGCGCGCATCCCTGACATTATGCTTCAGAATAAGCATAAACCTATCTATTACACAAGCATCACTCTTTGGGCCAGATGTACGAAATACTTATTTTGCATTTCCTAAATAGCAACTCCTTAGACATTGCTGTTTAGAAAATGCAAAATGCTATGCACAAAAATAGAGATTACCTACTAGCGAATCGCAATTAGGTAAGCGCTATTTAGGTAATACCAAACCATTCAACCCCATGGGCCTAGGTACGACTGTTTTTGCATTTCCTGATTTGCGATTTCCTAGTAGGAAATCACAAATCAAATGAGGAAATGCTAAACAAGGGTGACAAGCAGCCTAAGGCCCCCTTGCTGCACTGCAAAAAAAGTGGTGCACATGAAAAGTGCGCACAAGCCCTAGGTGCATATGTACTCTGTACTGCACTCTAAAAAAAGCTTTTAGTAGTGCTTTTTTAGGTTGAGCATTTGAGACCTCTTGTATATACTTTAGTATATTCTTTAGTGTATATACTTTAGTATATACTTATATGTGTATGTACTTTGTGGGCTCTGGAGATCAACCCTAGGACTTGTCAGCTTCTGCTTAGTGGCTTTCTTTCTGTTCAACTGCCTCTATTTAACTGTCTTTATAGAACACACCCAGAGAGGTCAGTAAAATACCAGAATTGCTTTCTGCTGAGGGACTTTCTTTTTAACTGCGGCAGCAATTCCGCCGCGGTGCGGTGGTTTTATTGAGTGGGCAGTGCCGTGGCCGTTGGCCGACGGGCGCATCGATGGGGTTAAAAAATTCTGGCAACTGCCTCTATTTCACTTTCTTGACATAAAACGACCAGCAGAGGTCAGTAAAATCCCAGAATCACTTTAGCATTCTCTAGATTTCAATCCATAGAAATTGTCTTCCACGAGCACCCGTAGAAAATAATATATTTTTTAAATCTTCTATTTTCAGTGAAATGACAACCAAAGGCCCTGCTTTTATATTAAAAACAGAGATTTGTACTATATATATACATATATATATATATATATATATATATATATAATATATATAATCTATCTATCCATATATATATATATATATGTACATATATATATATATATGTGTGTATATCTATACTAATATAATAAAGAGAGAGCCCAAACCTTTGAGGCGGGTAATCTCAGGAACCACAGCACACATCACAACACCCAATACAGCGTTGGAATGGGCAGTTGCAGCAGAAGGACATAGGCTATGCAGACGCCCACCATATACATTTTAAAGGTAAAAGAACCGTGCCAGCAAAGTAGTCCCTCGTGGGCGTGTCTGCGTTGTGCTATGGGCGTGTGCTGGGGGCGTGACAAACGCTGGGGGCGTGTGGTATGTTCCGCTCTTCATGCCATGTCTCATATCGTGTGCTAATCCCACCCTGCTCCCTTTAAATACCCCTGCACCCCCTAATCATTTCCCAGCCTTAATCCTTAAAATACCCCAACACCCTTAAACACTAACCCATCTTAACCTATAAATATACCCTGTACCCCAAAACCCAAACCTATCCCTAAACCCTAAAAATACCCCTGTACCCCAAAACCCAAACCTAGCCCTGAACCCTAAAAATACCACTGTACCCCAAAACCACCCCTGAACCCTAAAATACCCCTGTACCCCAAAACCCAAACCTAGCCCTGAACCCTAAAAATACCCCTGTACCCCAAAACCCAAACCTAGCCCTGAACCCTAAAAATACCCCTGTACCCAAAACCCAAACCTAGCCCTGAACCCTAAAAATAACCCTGTACCCCAAACCTACCCCTGAACCCTAAAATACCCCTCTACCCCAAAACCCAAACCTAGCCCTGAACCCTAAAAATACCCAGGTACCCCAAAACCCAAACCTAGCCCTGAACCCTAAAAATACCCCTGTACCCCAAAACCCAAACCTAGCCCTGAACCCTAAAAATACCCCTATACCCCAAAACTTAAACCTAGCCCTGAACCCTAAAAAGACCACTGTACCCCAAAACCCATACCTATCCCTAAACTCTAAAACTACCCCTGTACCCCATAACCCAAAACTATATTGGAACCCTTAAAATACCCAAACACCCCAAAACATATACCTCAGTACCCCAAAACAAATACCCCTGTACCCATACTTACCTTATCCAAACATTAAAAAAAAACATGCTTTTACCATTAATGCATTTACAACGAATTTCATTGTAAATGTATACGTGGTAAAAGCATATAAAATGTAATGCCATGCGTTATAATGGCATTGCGGAGTCATGGTACATTCGTAATGAAAGTATGCGGAGTGATGGTATGCGGAAAGAAAGTTGCGGAATAATGAGTGTTTACCCTCCCCCGGTAAGTACATTGGTGGCACGGCGGCCCACATCTCGAGCAACATACTCATATTTTTTCACCACCCATTTGAAAAATGCACAGGTCTCTCTCATTGATGGCCAGCACCGACATACACTTTTAGACACACCTCCCGCCACAAGTTCTAGAATTGCGAACTTTAGAGCTGGGGAGCTACGTTCGAATCTCGGCATCAGCTCAACATCCTGTGATTCCAGGCAAATCGCTTTGTCTCCCCATGCCTACCACAAATGAATGTGTTCTTCTGTAATGTAAATTGTGCTCATGCCATGTTGTCGAGTTTGCGCTATATATTATTACAAGGAAAAATAAAGTAGGGAAACTCGAGTTCATACACTACTGAACGCGCATTCTTAAGTGCATCAGCAGTGCACTGTGAATAGGAGCATTTCACAGGCCTGTCACAGAGAAGAAATGCTATCAAAACGAAATCCTACAAAACAATATACTACTGGCCGGCAACAATTCATACCCGGACAACGTCGGGACGGGCTGCTAGTATGTATGTATGTGTATGTATATATATATATATATATATATATATATATATATATATATATATATATATATATATATATATATATATATATATCGACACACGCTCGCTTTTTCAAAAGAAAGCAGACGGCACTCCAAACTGGTGGTGTTTTTGTGGATTTATTGGCAGACCCCCTACCCCATAAGCAGACAAACGCGTTTCGCCGTAAAACGGCTTCCTCAGTGTCAAAGTGAATAAACATGTACGTCATTTTATCTCCACCTCTTCATTTACATCAAAAGAGGACTAAGCCGAAAATTGATTAGAATTATGGCAGACATCTTGTAATATGCAAGTCTTATTCTTTAGCGTTAATACACGGAAAATTGGCGATTCATAAAGTGCTTGTGCATTTAAAAACAAAGGAAAAAACGGAGGAAAAAACCCCCCATATGGATTGATTGTTAAATACTTGACTTGCTTAGACAGAGAAAAATTATGCATGTAGTAAAGACCATTAGTTCATATATATACACACATTGTTTTTCCTAGCGTATCAAGAAAACAATTTTTTTGCATTCTTTTTATAAGAAGATGTTAAGAGTAAGTATAAAGTGCAACAAATAATGCTGATATTTTATATAACTCTTTGTACCGATCATCACATAATTTGACATTTCTATGTAATGAGTGTCCATCAGCGATCTATTTAAGTACACCGTGTGTTTTCAAAGTCTTTCTCTGTGTAGTTATATTGACTACGTGCAAGTCACTTTTTTCATTGTGCCCTGGATGGGCATATTTTCTTGTTCCTTTACAACATCTAGCCCTGTATGGGCATAGGCCTCCCTGGTTCAATTGTAATGATTTCATAATCAATTATACATAAGAGCATTGGGGAGAGGTAGCAGAAAGTTAGTGTCCTGATTTCGTATCAGATGTTGCCTCTTAATTTTTATACAGTTGACCTCGCTATAATTTTAATCCAGGTGTACCCAGAGTTCTTCATCATTATTTAGACCCACCGGCTTCATAGTTTGGAGGTCGATGATGTATCTCGACTCCATAGCCCTCAAAGTTCTGATCTTATCCCCACCTCTTTCCTGTTTCTCCAACTGATCTATCAGATAGAAGGACAGTAAGTCTCTGTTGCTGTTATGGTGGGTTTCGAAGTGGCGTGCCACTGGGTAGTTCTTATCCTTATTGGTGATGGCACGCATGTGCTCTAGGATGAGCTTTTTTGCTGGATTGATCGTACTTCCAACGTACCTCTTGGAGCACGGGCAAACAAGACAATATCCAACAAATTCTGAATTGCAGTTCAAAAATTTGTTGATAATTCTTGTCGGTCGGGGGCCATTGGGTCTACCCTCGTATTTAGTCTTCTTCTGACTGTATTTACATGCTTTACAATGCATGCAGGGGTAGAAACCCTGGATTGGTTTGGATCTGGATGGTTTCGGTGGGTCCCTGTAATGGCTCCTTGTTAGATGGTCACCTAAGGATTGACAACGCCTGTATGTAATTGTTGGTCTGGGCGATATTCTATCCTTCAGAACATTGTCTGTTTTCAGAATGTGCCAGTTGTTGTTGAAGATCTGGACCACTTCTTTTGATCTCATATTGTAGGTCGTTATCATTCTAGTTACAGGTTTTGTTTTCTCTACTTCTCTCAGGTTTTTGTTCACCAGCAGATCTTTTCTGTTTACATGTTCCACTTTTTTTGAGGCTTCTGAAAGTGATTTTCTCGAATACCCTCGTTCCAGGAATCTAGAGATTGCTGCTTTTTGCGCCTGTAGAAAATCGCTGTGTTCTGAGCAATTCCGTTTCAGGCGCAAAAATTCACCATAGGGAATGTTTTTTACCATAGATCTAGGATGGTGACTGGCAGCGTGCAAAACGGCATTACCTGCCGTTGGCTTGCGGTAGAGCTTAGTTTGAATCATGCCACCTTCCGCAAAAACCTCAAGATCAAGGTAGTGGACTGCTTTGTCACTGATCTCACTGGTGAATCTTAAATTGAGATTGTTTTCGCCTAGCGTTGCCACAAACCTCTCAGCCGAGGGTCTGTCTCCCCGCCAGACGACAAACAAATCGTCAATGTATCTGGTCCAAACCATAATGTTGTCTAGCCAGTGTTCGTGGTCCCCCCCAGGCCACGTGCTTCTCCCACCAGCCCACGAATAAATTCGCGTAGCTGGGGGCGAAGCACGTGCCCATGGCGGTCCCCCTGATCTGACGATACATTGTACCTGAGAAAAGAAAGATGTTATTAAAAAGACAAAACTCAGTCATTTTTAAAAGCATGCGATTATGTTGATGAAAATGCATGCTCTTCTTTTTCAGAAACCATTCAATAGCTTGGAGTCCATCTGGATGCCCAATGCAGGTGTACAAATTGGCGACATCTAGAGTAATGAGAAGCATGTCATTATCCCATTGTATGTCGTCAATGATCCTAAGGAAGTCCTGAGTGTCTCTCACAAAAGATGGGAGATCTTTGACATAAGGGGATAGATAGTTGTCGATGAATCTGGAAGTTGCTTCTAAAAGACTCCCTATGGATGAGACGATTGGTCTCCCTGGTGGGTGCTTAATGTTCTTGTGCACCTTCGGCAGGTGGTAAAATGTAGGGATGATTGGATGTTCGCAATATAGGTATTCGTGTTCACTTTTGCTCAACATGCCTTCATCCAACCATGTCTTTAGGAGTTCGTGATATTCCAAGACGCATTTCTCAAAATCATTTCTGGTGATTACCTCATAGCATTCTTTGTTCTCCAATTGTCTTAATGCTTCCAGTTTGTATTGGTCCTTATCAAAGATTACTATATTTCCCCCCTTGTCCGAGGATTTTATTTCTATTGAGCTGTCTTCCTTAAGTGACTTAATGGCTTGCCATTCCATACTAGAGATATTGGAGTTGTTTCTTGTAATTTCCATTTTATTGGTGGTTAGCTTGTCCAGATCTTGTAAGATTGCCTCGTTGAAGACATCGATGGCATCGTGTGTCGCATGCGGTAGGAATCTAGATTTCTTCTTTAAGTTGCTAGGATCTCTTCTCTGTGTAATTTCTTCTCTCCTAAGTACTTCCCCTGAGCTTGGCAAGTCCTCCGTGCCTGCTAATGAGTGTGTGGTTTGAAGGAGAGATAAGTCATCATCAATGAGATCGCTAGTCATTTTATCAGTTGTTCCAGTGTTGGTTGTTAGTTCTGGTTGGGAACGATTAGCAAAGATTTTGTCCAATTTTAATTTCCTTACAAACTTAAAGATGTCAATTCTTGTTTCTACAGGGTCAAATTTGGCTGTTGGGCAGAAAGTCATGCCTCTTCTCAGTACTTTTTCCTCATGGATTGTAAGTTTTCTCTGAGAGAGGTTGATGATAGTATTTTCTTGTTTTATCGTTTCCCCCCCCTGCCCCTGCTCCGAGTTACTACAGATGTTGTATCTTGTGCGGCCCCTTCTGCCGCGCCTGGTTTTCCTCCTTTTTTTGTGGCTTTTTTCCTCATCTGGGGCTGAGGGCGTTGTCGCGTTTCTTTCAATACTTGAAATTCGTCTAAAAAAGGCTCCACAACGCTAGCTTCCATATTTTGTCTTCCACTTGATTTTGTTGACTCGTCCTCTGATGTTGAGACTTCTGATTCTGAGGTGACGTTAGTGTTGGCCCGTTGAGCTCCTTGGGCGAGCCTTTTCCTTGTGGCATCGAATTTCTTCGCAAAGGTGAGAATTCTGCCCGTTAGATAATCTTGCTCGTCCCTTTGGAACTTTGTTTGTTTCCTTTTCTTTATTCCATTTTCATATTCTTTGAGTCGTTTTTGCATGTTAGCACGTAAGTCATCAATAGTCTTCTTATCCTTTTCTTTCGCAATCAGTTCTTCAAGTCTTTGAATTTCAGAGAGAGCTTTGTCCCTGTCACTCCATGCGTATTGTATTAGCATTAGTAGCATGCCTTTGCATGAATTCGCAATATACGCTGCTATATATATATATATTTCTCTCCATGTGTTCCCATGCCTGGCGTGTCACGCAGTTTGGTGCTTACTTTCCCTCCATGTTAAAGAACAGTAGTTGTTCCAGCACCCAGGCTAAGGTGCTGCATGGCTAAATAAATGTAAGGTCCCAAAGGTGAGACTGATTGCATTGCAAATGCTTATTTTAAATTGCACATGGTTACCATCGACTTTGAGTCAATGGAAATGGCATTTCCTAATTGACCAATTTGCATTTAAGAAATGCTTTGTAAATGTGCAAAGGAATTCACAAATTAAAAATCCCTATTTGCGATTTCCTATTTGGGTGTCGCAATATGTAATTTCTACTGCGTAGAAATCGCGTTATGCGAGTCCCAAACGTCCTTTATACATGCCAAAAGGCTATTTAGCATTTCCTAACAGGCCGAAATAGTGATTCGGCCCGTTAAGAAATGCGAGATAGCTTTGTACATCTGCACTTTTCTCTCGACTACAACACATACTTTTCTGTTCAAACAAATAATTATTTCATGAATGCATCGGCCGTAGACAAATAAGTAGCGTGAAGCCCTGAAATCAAAATAATATATTGGGACTGATTCACAATAGCATTCAGGAGTATGGGAAGTGCTGCTACGGGGAAACTCTTTATTACACTCTTACTCTGACTTTGTGAAACTGCTCCAAAATGTCCAACTTCCTATTAATAAAAGTGCACACAGGACACCGACCTTTCTATTTTTACTAAGTGCGTATGGATATTCCCTAAATGTTCCCATTACTTCCATTTTAGGTGTTTTGAGGCTAATTCATAAGCGGATGTAAGAATACGCACAAGAATACTACGGAATGCTGCATTGCATACTTTTCACATGCCTTTCTGAACTGGCTCCAAAGCGTCCAATTCCTTATTAGTAAAAGTGTTAAGAGAGCACTGACCTTTCAATTTGTACTAACTGTATAAGAGTATTCATTGAGTGCTCACATTTAACTTACATTTTAGCTGTTTGGGTCTAACTCACACAGGGATTTAATAGTACACGAATATTACAAGAATGCTATCTTACATTCTCAAAATGCCTTTTAAAACAAACCCCACTGTATTTCAAAGAAAAAGGAAGTAAATGTGAGGAGCCAGAGGCGCAACTAGAGCCAAATTTCAAGGGAGGGAGGGAGGATTGGGGCTAAGAAAAAAAAATGCGGAGGGGGGCTAATTCTTCCAGCAAAAGGCTGAGTGGAGCTGCAGGGGCTTCAAGAAGGGGTGAATGCACAACAAAGCCTCATTCACAAGCAAATGGTCTTTTAAACATCTGTGAAGTACTCGGGTGCACACCTGTGAAGTACTCAGGTGCGGCTGTGTGTGTGCGCCCTGGAAGCTGTCTCAGCCCGGGCTGCCACATAGGACGGGAGGGTGGGGGGGCTGAAGCCCTTTGAGCCCAATGGGCGTTGCGCGCCTGTGAAGAGCCATGACATGCCCAACATGTGAAGTATCAGACACACGAGGAGGAAAACTGCTGAATGGGCACATTAAAGGTGGCCGCCATGAGTGGGGCGAGCAGGCAGAGCGTGGGGCAGACTGGTTTCGTCGGATCTCTTCTCTTTCTACTGCAGAAACTGGTGTCCTGTTTCTATAAGCCATGTGCTCGGAGACCATGAACGCTCGGAGAGCATTATCATAATTGGAAAGGTGTTCGACTTCCATTCATAATTAATACAACCTTTTGTCCTCAAGTACCATTTCAGTTCGGTGCCCATAAACTATTTGATTACATTGTACTAGTAAAACAGTTTGGTGCTCAATTGCTTATCTAGTCACTTGCATAGTGACCCACGCCAGGTGGTTCACCATGGTTCGTGGACCCTAACTGTTATCAGAAGTGGAAGAAAACAAGTGTAATGGAAATCCAGCAAGGATTCAGCAGCATACGCTGGTGTGTAGCACAGGCACCTGCAGGCACTGAAGTGCAGGGGTCCCAACCCTTCGGATGGACCCATTCAGCCAAAGGGCAATGACAATCTGTGAGATATGGGGGATACAGGTCCCCTCCTCACATTCTGCAGGGAGCCCCACACATTTGAGTTGCTGAGCATACACACTTTAGGTGAAGCATGCAAATAAAGAGCAGCAGAGGATTACGAAATGATGTAATAGAGACGTAGCACACAGAGAAAGTACAGAGATATTGTATGCCTGTTTCACAAATCTTTTCTATCGTAAAGTCAGACTTGCACAGGGAAAGGCTCCGACACTGCTTATGCAAGCATGACAGCCTTGCATGTGGAGGTTCATGCATGTCAAACTTTTTCTGCATCTCCGGAATCCCTGTAATATCTGCAGATAGCAATGATTGGCAGTCATTTCTGAAGCATGCAGGGACCGTCCACAGATACTGGAAGTTCTGTGACTCCACAAAGTGTAAGCAGACCTCTCAATATCCCTTAAAGATTTGCACTTCATTTGAGCTTTGAGAACAGCATCTCCAGGCCAGTCTTTCTATGTAGAGCTTCAAGCTGAAAGTTAGCACTTCTCTAAACATTCCCAATATGTGAAGATAAGGAACATGAGACAGGAACCGGGAGATCAAGTGAAGAACCAATGATGAGTGTGAAGCAGATATGCTAGGACTAGCTCGATTTCTTCCGGTTGAACATTCAGGATCAGATCCACTAGAATATGTTTCCCCGTGACAGGAGGACAACCCAAAGTAAATGACACTCTTAAGTATATCCATCCTGTTTTATAACACTACTTAGACCGTACAAAATGTCACTTTTTTGTGTGCATTGCTATGCGTTCACTTATCAAGTCTCTTTGCTACCCTGCAATATGTGTTGCAACCTCTGCCTACCCATCTGCACAGCCCCCTCAGCATGGCATATGTTCCTTTCTCCTAATCAAAGCCACAAACACAAGTCCTAACTCAAACCCTCACTATGGGCCTTTTCCTCAACACGACCCTTCCAGTACAGTTCTTCTCCTTCCTGTGCCTCCTACACTAGTTTTCCTCCCTGCCACCTCCCATGGACAGTTCCTTTTCCTTTTACTATTATTATCTTCCACCAGGCATTCTAATTAAGTGTCGAATCTCTGCCACATGGAGGACCAACAGGGGAACTTGCTCTATTATCTAAATCCACGCCAGTGATTTTCAAACAAAGCTATGGTTTTCCAGAAACGTATTGTGCCTGGTGTCTCTCGGTTCTATCTGAAATATTGCACGACGGTGACTGACCTGCACAATACGGGGACTTTTTCATCATTATTGAAAAGACAGTTTTTTGGCAGGTAGGGCACTGTTTACTCTCTACTGTTACTTCAAAGTGAGGGGGGATTACTTAGGCCTCTTACAACCCAAACCCCTCTCTTTTTAGAATTGTTTTAATTGTTAGTGAGTGCCATTTTGTCGTACTTTCCCAAAATAATGTGTTTTTAAATGTATATCCATTTAGCACCCCCTCCCCCCACAATAGATAGGCTGCAACGTCAAGTGCTATTCTAGATTTTTCTTTCTTTTTTTGGCATTTTTTGCAACAAAATAAAACATCAAAATGGAAACATTTACTGTTTTACTTCTGTGTTTTTTATTTTCTAATTTGAATCAGTATCTTCAGCTGCCACCTGCTCTCTTCTCACATCCTCAGACACCTAGCAGAGATTTATTGGCACATTCTGTGATGGATAATATCATGCGCCTGAACTGAGGGGCCTACACCTAAAATGATCATATGAGCTAAAAATGGTACATTAGGTAATAAGCATTTAAAGGTATTCAGTGGTACTTTATCTGATGGACATTCTATTGCATAGTAATACCCATAAATAATCTTTATTTTTTTTCTACTAGACTAGCGTGTAATTCAGCAATATTCTCCACCTACCACTATCCCTCGACAACTGAGATTTTATCATCTCTTGTAACCCAGCCTGTAAAGCTCTCACTGCCATGTGTGTTTTTTCTACTCAGCTTCCTGATTGCTCCTTTGACAAAATAACCTTAGGATCATTTTCAATGCCTCACACATGGTTTCCTATCCTGCTAGCTGTACCGCCCACTCCACAGGTGGCACTTAACATTGACATTTGTGTATGCATGCTACTTCCACGCACTTTGCACTGAATTCAACCTCAAATACACACTCTGTTGGATACTGGGACAAATTCACATACTTACTTTGATACATCTATCAGTACAAATGATAGCCCTGAAGAAGTTGATTGTGGACAAAACCAGATGACAAAACACTTGTTGGTTAGGGTGCTTGTGATTATGATGGAAGCAGAATAAAGAAGATACTGATTTACAACAATAATCTAACACAACTTGTGTCATTGAAAGCTGAGACAGGGACTTTTACATTTGGATTTTGTTAGTTTGAGGAATGTTTGGTATGAAGGTAAGGTCTACCTGAGATCTATTCCATGTATCTGTTTTTGCTATTTCCCAAGCAAATTGTAGAGCGGGATCGTTCAGCTGGATGGCTCTAAACATTCTGTAAATTTCCCATGGATCTGGAGCTAACATGGCTTTCTAGGACATCCTTTCTTTTCCTCAGCTCTCCTCTCTCGCTTGCTTTTTATATCCCTTTTCCTCCACTCACTACTAATTGCGTCCTCACTACTAATTGCGCTCTCACTACTAATTGTGTCTTGAACAATGGAAGCTTATCTAAGCCATTCTTTATCTTGTAAGGCTTTTCCAAGATGAGTATGAAGTTAGGGTTATTTGTCACTATTATACCTTCCTTAGTTAGCTTTGGAAACCCCAAACTCCAACATAGTTTTTCTATCCAGGTGGGGTTAGTTTAGGTACTCTTGCAAAGACATACTCTTTCTGATCTCCATTGACACAATGAAGTAGGATCTTCTTTTGTGGGAGAATTTAATGTTTCCCATGATCACTGACTGCCGGCAGCCAGGGTACAACAAGATAGTGAAAATGTATTATTCACTTATAAGGTAACATAATAAGGGGGTCTGGCTCCCTTGCATTATAGATGGGTTTCTGGTTCCCGGCAACCTCCATAGGTTCTTCTTCGGGTTTCCTTTTATTTTGTTATGTACAGAAGCGAGCTACATGGCCCAAATCTCCACATTTGAGGCATTGGGGGTCCTAAAGGGTTTGGAGAAGTACAGCTGATACTGGGGATTATAGTTGGTACTGGTCATTCCATAAAAGTATGGTGAAATCTCCTTCAGAGGCTTAGTAGAGTGGATATGTTACATTTGGGTGGGTTCAAAACAGTTCTTGTCCCCCAGGTGCAAGAAAATGTGTTAGCCATTGTTATTGCTTGTTCACTAGTAAGGCACCAGACTGCTGTTTTAGCCATCGTTGAGTGGTCACTGACAGAGAGTCTAAGAATTGTTGCAGATAATTCTGCATAATTTCTTCTTTTGAGGATTCCTGAGGCTTCAACCAGCAATTGATCTGCTGTGTCTTTCAGTTTAAAAAAAGGCTTCTAGGGATACCTCGTATGTTATCTCTTTCTTGTTAAATGCACAAGTGAGAGTTTTCTTCATCTATGCCTAGCCTTTCTAAAATGCACCTTTTTGATTCCCGGATAGGAGGTGGTGCCTGTGGCATTAGCAGCCTGAAATGCAGCTGGCCTTGGGTAGGCCTTCTAATATTAGTGGGAATTCAGAGATAGGTCAATAGTGCTTAATGGGCAATGTATGGTATTTTCAGTGTTTTATACATATAGGCAAAATATGCCAGAAGATGCAGTTTTGCTCCATTTAGACCTACACTGTTCAGCAAGGTCTCAAACTGGGGTAAATCATTCACGTTGAGTTTGAATGTGCAGCTCCCAACACAATATATCTATATCTTATGAGACTTTAAGAATTGTTTGGCTCAACTCATAGTGCCCCCTACTGGTCCATGTAAACTACTGTGCTCCCTAGCTGACGGAGCAAATGTCATCCCTCACAATAGGAGCAAAGATCAGTGATTGACCCAGTTCCTGGGAGAGAACAGGGAGATGGAGGAAATCTGCATCTGATAATTAGCTTGACACACTACATCTGGGCTCAGGGAGCCCACTTGAACAATGAGGGAGGGCCAGACCTCTGGAGCCAACACAGTAGGCGCTTGCCTTTGAAGGTTTGGTGCAACAGAATATGGCAGTGATATCAGCTAGGGACAGAGCTGAGACCCTCTGAGGAACTCTTTCCAGAGAAAACCTGAAGTCCGCAGAAAATACTTGAAGTCAGTAAATAAAACTTTAGGTCGCCATGGTGGGTTGTCCCAGAATGCTGTGCAGGAGGGTTGAGACAAGGTGGAGGGATGATGTGGCATCCTGGGATTGTCCATGGACTGCCTGTCATCTAGAACTTTACACCCCCACTTAAAAACCCCTGCACAATGGAGAGACAGTTGGTTAGACTCTGGACCTGGAAGGAGATGATTTCAGAAAGGATATCCAACTGGAAAGAGAAGCTACCTATACCCTGTAAAGATGGAAGAAGGATTTTGTTAGCAGCTGACTCCCAAGACAAGAATGGGTCTCTCTGGAGCCAGTGACAATTGCCCCTGTATGCCCCCTGAGGACCAGTTGCGGGAAAATACCCGGACCCTACTGCCTCCCCCCCCCCCCCCCCCCCCACAGGTGCTCTGCAAGACAGCCAGGAGACTATGGGGCCTTGGGAATGCAGGCAGGAGGGGATTCTACTGATTGGTTGCGAAGGGGCAGCACACGATGCCCCACCAGCAACAGAGAAGCTCCAGATAGAGGAGAACGTTGGCGCAGTGAGCCAGCAACTCCAGCTCTCCGCAGAATTCACCACTTTGGAGGCTGAGACGCCTCCTGGAAATGACTAGGCCTGGCCACAAGGAGCAAAATGAGCCCAGGATGGAGAGAATCAGGCCAAAAAGGTCAGAGATATGCCCTTTAAAAGATTTGCCCTTTTCTGGGAAGAAACCAGAGCATGTGGTGTTCTGTTGTATTTTAAATACTTACCCCCCGCTTTGGTATAAGTCCAGGGGTCAGTGCATCCTTAATTAACTATCTGGGTACTGGACATACGTGGGGACCCCTCACCTGAATCCAGACTGCCACCAGCCCCTCCTCCCCATCTCCCTGTGGACCAGCACCAAGAAACACAGAAGGCAGGCACGTGGTAAGCAGGGCCCTGGGAGCTGATCCCTGGGGTCCAGGACACAGACTAAGCAGCTTGAAAGTCAGTCCTACAGGGAGATCACCCATCCCTCATGCCCATGACTGAGAGGGTAGGCAGACCCTGCTTTAAGCCTCCTGCCTTTAGCCAGCCCAGGAAGTAGGCATTCTAAATCCTGCTCCCGCCCGCAGCTGCTAGGGCGGGCAGGAGTGCAGAACATGCTGGCTCCTGCGCAGTGTCAGGCAATTGTGTTGTATCCATAGGGAACCAGCAGTTGGGGCTTCGGGGCTTCACCCATTGGTCCCCAGTGATCCCTACTACTCATGCATGCACTGGCTGTGACCAGAGCACCCCACAACAAAACGAAAATATTGGGCAAAAGGCTGTAAAGAAATAGACCTTCTCATTAGTTATGCACTGCTCCTAGATGGAGCACTCTATAATCGCCCAGGACCAGACCTAAACTGTACATTCACCGTTATGTGGTGCTTTAAAAGGGGAGTGGGCACCACCAACGATGTTCACAGAGTTTTTGGGGGGCTGCGGGAAGTAAAGCATCCCCCAGAAATGTTTGTAAGAGAAAGAGGCACTAACTCTGCCAGGGAGAGAGGTTAATGATCCTAGAAGAGGTATGTCACTGTTTTAAAGCACTCTCAGCTGAAACCTTTGCTCTCAAGCTTGAGAGCACAGTAAGACCTTGTGGTTGGTCCTATGGCTACTTTATGTGGGCTGTAGAAAGTGAAGAAAGACTTCGATGATGATTCTGATTTCAATTGAAATTCTATATTAAAAATGCTTTGTTGACAGCCTTTCTGATGAACATTACAATGCTAAAGCTTATAATGAATACATTTGAGTATAAATATTGTTCCCATTGGTTTTAATGGTGGTGTGAGGTTCAAACATGGCATATGACAGTTTCATTAATGTGGTGAAACCCTGACAAAGCAAGTAGGCCTGCCTTATAAATAATGACACCCCTTATTCTGTGAGGTTGCATCTGGTATAGGAGCGGTGAGTATTGTGATTATGGTGTTCACAATCCACTAGGGATGAAATGTGATATGACAGTGTCATCAAATATATTTCCATCTTCCTATCTATTTGTAATTTAATGTGTGATATTTAGTATTGTATGTGTAATAAAAGTACTTTTCCTTTATAAAAGGAAACGCACTAGCTGGATAACAATTGTGTGTTGTTGCATACCAGAGAATTGGGATTGCTAGCCCACACCACCACCTAAGTGGATCTTAGACTGCTCTGCTTCTTTCCCCTGAGAGAGTCAAGTGCTTCAATGCAGTACTTGGATCCCAGTATTAAGAGAAATGAAGACCTAATATGTGTCAAGGACTCACATTCTTCGCAACTAATAACCCAATGTCTTACAATATTCTTTGGCGAATGAACATCCTGTAGCCTCCTCACTTTTTATGCCATCAAACTTCTGATCCTTACCTTTTCTCACACCTCTACTGGGCCTTCTGCTTCACTTACCTTTAAGGCGTGTACTTGAATCCACAGCCATTTTCAATTGTCTTATCCTGCGTTTCTAATCATGATTATATATTCATTTTAAGAAGTATTAGTAGCCTCTCTTAACTATAATTTTCCTATTATTCTTTGCCCTTACTCAGCCCCTATTCTTTTTCTCATCTACTCCTAATCACAATGTCAGCCCTGTCCCCATTTCCACCTTACGCATCTGTTCTTCTCCCACTTCCACTCTCTACCAAACCAGTCTGAAAGATCAGCTTTTATCCATCACTTTCCACTGACACTTTACTTCTGCTTGCTCATAAAATATAAGTGTGTAAATATAATAACTTGTCTGTTAAATGTATTGCAAAAGCCTGTTGGCAGAAGCACAATTTAAGTATATAATAAAATATTATATTTGTCTCTCAAGGACTAAACAAAATAATGGCCTTCGTGTTTTGCACAAGTTAGCAGCACAAAAGTAAATTGACATTAAACAACAGACCCTCACTCAAAGACTTACAGAGAAGTTATAGAATACTCTCTTCTTAGATCACGTAGTTACAATGCTAAAATACTTTTAATTCATAAGTGCATGCCTTAATGTTTTTCTTGCTCTTTAATATCCATATACCCTGATGCATGGCATAACTGTAAGCACATCTGTAAACTTCAGCATGAATATAAAATAATTAACTTCACACACTCTTAAAAAACCAAACCTCTCTATCAAAGTGAACTCAAATGGGGCAAATGCCAGCCTTGTCATTCTATGCCTGTCTATGCGATGCAATCAGCAGAGGTCTCTCCACAAAACACACTTCAACAGGCTGCAGAAAGTGCAAAATCATCTTACTAGGCTAAGGATTTCATTTAGAGTTTGTCGGAGCAGTTATTTCATCACCAACCGATTGGATATTCTCTCCACCATATCATAGTGTATTATATCCTATGGCACTTATAATAAGGCAGGCAGAATATCTTTCACAATTGTAAAAGAGTACCCACCCTAAGGGCCTGATTGAGAGGTTAGGAAATGGGTTACTATGCCAAAAGGTGTTTAATACCATGGCCGCCGTGTTATAAGTGGCATAGGTTAAAACGCACTTGCAATACGGTAGACAGGATATAGGCATCAGTCAGCTTCAACTAGGATCTATCAAAATCTGTATGGCTTCATTTTTGTAGTCACTCTGTTCAATGAATGAATTAGGCAAAATTCATTATGATGAACATTCACAATAGTAATTTACCCTTGTGACTAAGGGCCTGATTACGATAGTGGTGGCGCTTTCACCACTACCGTAAGCAGGTTTTACACAGCCACATTACGATGGCGGGCGTGTCTTTGGCGGTCAGAAAGACCGACCGCCATAGTTCTGATGGGCTCAAGGAGCTCGTCCGAATGTAGTAGGGGAATCAAATCCCTACAACGGTGGCGGTGCCTGCCAGGCATTGCTGTAGGGGTTATGATGTCCATTTCCACCTTACTTTTTCATGACTGGTAACCCGCCATGAAACGGCAGGCGGAAAGTGACTTTGGGGGCCTGTAGTGAGCTCACTTCCCCCCGCACCCTAGATTTGGGCACTGGCCCCCTACATATCCCTGCACCATTTGGCAGGCACTGCATGGTGCCTACCACATAGTGCAGGGATATTTTACATGTCCCACTCCCTAATACGATGGCGGATGGACTGAAGTCCATCCACCATTGTAATCAGCTCCTAAATTACATGTGTACATTTACTGTTACACTTTTGAGTAAATGTACTACTTTTTGCTATTCATCATTTATGGCTGTAAAGTTAAGCAAAAGTGTATACTTTTACATCCCCACCCCCTGAAACAGAGGGTGGACCCACACTACTCCGGAACACATAAAGTATTAGTGGTAAATGAGTATAGTGAAATATGAAAGTCATTTGTGTGGTGGATATGTTAGTCAGTTATTTGGATTGAGAAGGGTACAAAGGGAAAAAGGTTTGTATTTATATATCTCTTGCTACCCCGATGAGGTGTTAAAGCACTTTTTTTGGAGAGTAGCACGCTACTCCAGAACCAATAAAGGATAAGTTGTTACTTAGTATAGTGAAATATGAAATTAATTTCGATGGTGGACATGTTAGTCTGGTATTTGGATTGAAAAGGACAGTACAGGGAAGGATTTAGAAATCTTTATTTTGTTCATTTGTTATGGAGCTAATAGCAGTAGGAGGAGGCTTGGGCTGAGCAAAAGGGAGGAAGAGTCAGAGGGATGGGTTTAGAGAGGCTTGTTTTGGGGGATCAGAATAGTAAAAGAGGTATGAGATGAGGCAAGGAGGGGTAAAGTAGGGAGGAGTCTAGAAAGGGATTTTTTGTTCATTGTCTTGGTTATTTTGAAGATCCATGGTATGTACTATATTGTAATTAATTTCTCAAGCCAGAACCCTGAGAGTAATGACTATTTGGTTGCTTCAACTTTTTGCAGCATGCAATGTCACAGTATTGAATGTTTAAATGAAATCTGAGGTGGTGGTATCGCTAACAAATAATTTAAGCACCATGGAGACATTTTCAAACAAATATTTTATTATGAAATATTTTCATGTGTTTTGATTTGAAAATAAATGTAACTTTTTATTAAAATGTACATTCTTTTCAATTTTACACATAACACTTTGTAATTTTAAATTCATAATAAACAATTGAATTGTAACTTTTTAAAAAACAAATCTTAAAAACTCTAATTTAATGTAATATACTTGAATTAAATATATAAATCAAAATTAGGTTATTGGTGCGGTGGCATTTGGATTTTGTTCAAGAATTTACATTAATATTTAACAAACATATTTTTATTATTTGTTTCAGGTTAATTACAATTTGTTACTTTTCCCAATACTTTACATATGGCAGTGATTTTTCTATGGTAAAGTACAAATAGTTATGAAACTTGAGAAACATTAGTAACATATTTGTATATTAAATATTAATATAATATCATATAAACTAATTGAATGTATTATTTTTAAATGTAGAACAAAATAAAACGTAACTTTTTAATATTTTATATTATATATCAATACTATATAACAATAATGTCATTAAATATTTTTTCCTATGGGATTTTATTTTAAATCCCTAGCTCTAATATTTCTATTGGAGGGTTGTGCAGTACAAGTGGTTGGCCAGTACTGTTTTGGATCCTTACTGGCTGTAGGAACTGTAGAAGTGCTGTTTGTGAATAGCAATGGGCGTACTATTTTGTGGGTGTGTGCATGTCCATTCGAAAATTCACCAAACCCCTCATCACTGCTCCCTGTACCTCTCCTATATATGCCCCTTTCACTCCCACATTTACTACTAAATAGTAAACTACATGTGTGAGGTGGAGATTTTTACTCATAGGTTTGTGAACTGCAGTTCGTAGTTTGTAACATTACTGCATTTCGTAGTTTGTAGCATTACTGTTGTACTACATTATGTGAAACGAAATGCAGTTTGTGAATGATGCCCATGACCTTCCTGTTGAGGAGCTGACTGACTCCCCCAAAGAACTTTCATCATTAGGAACAAAAAGTTTAAACAATATATGCTACACAGGACTGTATTAGCCCCCCCAGAAAACTATTTCACTAGCTCCTCATAAACGCCTAAGCTCTTAGGCTCACTGAACCTGCCTGAATATTATCAAGTCTTTCCATACAATTATCCCATAGTCAATTAATTTAGTAGACACCAAAAGGATTTGGTAGTCTCTTTCAGATTATTTCAGCACAGTACTAGGTTGGAATCCCATCCCGCCAGCTCTTTGACCTCCTTGCAGTCCCCACACTGACAGCTTTCATCCCATCACATATACTGGATATAGTGGGCCCATCTCTTAAAAGGCCAAGGGTAATATAAGAAATGTTTTCACCGAGGCGTATACCAACATCTGGTGTTAAGTGCTGACTTTTATAGAATTCAGAAAGAATTATGTAAATACTCTTCAGAATCTCAACAGCTGCAGCTTCCCAGAAGTACTCACATCTATAAATGTATGCACATCAGCATTTTAACAGGTGTCCTTTTTTCATGCATAAATGTAACACCAAGTTGTTTCTGCACTCTCAGTCCTTTTTTTTTGTTTAAATGTGTTTCCTCACCATTACCACCAAAAACATACACATTCTCTTTTCCTTTGAATAGGATAAAGTCCATGAGAAAATTCTAGGTGGAAAATAACTTGCAAAATGTTAGTGAATGCCAACCAAAAACTTGGAAGCTTGTGTGTTGGACCTGGCATCCTTGGCATGGTATTCCCCTAACCTTTTGCCTCCCATCCTCCTGTTTTTCACTACTACAGGGCCTACTTCTCTTGTAGGACAACATTAGGTTACCTTTTTACCTTTAATAAGTGGTAATTTTCAATTGGGAGCAAAAAGGTATGTTGAGTTTGTAATTTAAAACCTTCTTTATTGGTAAAGTCAGATTTTAAGTCACAATGTTGGCGTTTGTCCCACCTCTAGTGAGTCAATTAAGGACCTAGGGTTCTGGTAGGACTGCAAACATACTATAGAGCAACCTATTACAAATGTAGCTGCATGATCCTTTGAACTATGAAGAGCCTTGAGAAAGATCATGAGGTATTTTCCTCATAGCATACAAAAACATAGTGCAGCTCTTGATAATTTCAAGACTGGACTATGGCAATGTATTATATTTGAGAGTCAAGCAGTCTCGCTTAAGACGGTTGCAGAGGGTGCAGAATGTGGCAGCTCACCTACTATGTCACATTCCCCCTACTGAATCAGTTTCAAAACATCTACGTAACTTACACTGGCTCCCAATTACCAAACGTATCAAGTACAAGACTGTGTTACATTTTTAAAGCATGGCATTGAATGGGCTCTACTTATAAATGCTTTTTCATACATCTGAATATCCCCAGAGGAGCTAAATGCTCTGGAAACTCTACTTTAGCCTTTATTTCAAGATTTATAAGGGCTAGCCAAGTAGGGCGATCTATTACTTACTTACGTCCTAAGCTATGGATAGCTTACGTGTGAATGGTGACTATGCAACTCTTCTGTTTTATACCGGAAGCTACTTAAAACCTGTTTTTTCTGAGCTCGTGTGGGTTTTCTGGACCTTTCCGCTAGAGCTGGGAAACCCTGGTTGGGTAGCCATGCGCTTAACAAATCTGATTGATTGATTCTGAAATGCCTCTTTTAGAAAGTTGAGAAAAGAAAACAGCTTTTTGGTTTTTTGCACTCTGATTTTTAAATAATCCACAAGTAAACCAAAGAAACAAATAATATGAGGTTTCATTGTGCACCCTCTGAGGCGGTACTACCTCCCCGCCAATGCAAAATCAATAGAAATACTAAGAATGCAAATTTTCTCAGACAGAGTGTGCACTACTATGTGCTTAGAAAAGCATCATACCAAAATTAACCAGTGTATTTGGTGATGTGTGTTACATTCGCAAAACATCATTTGCATAGCACATGTAGAATAATATTAATCCAACAATTTTTCGAAGTTTCATCAATTCATTGCATCTTGTTTTATTCGCTTGAATTTTCTTTTTAGCTAAGTTCACTACAACAGGAAAATCATACGTAATGGGCGTATGTCACTCTATCCCAATGCATTTCGGGTGCCAAGTGTACCCTTCCTCAGGGTAATCTAAAAACAAACAAGGACTATAATCAGTAAATGTCACAGTCCATTCTCATAAAGGCAAATAAACATGCTGCAGGCCTGCTTATACTCGAGGTATGATTTGAAAACTCAGTAATATGATGCATGTTCATGACACGCAGAAGGAGAGTCCGGTCTTTCAAAGAAATTGGAAGATGCAGAACTAGTGGAGGTGCTCAATAGGGAAATACTCCACAAGCTCATAACCACGTGCCCCTCATTATGCTGTGCCCGGCGCAAAACCGCAGTTCTCCCTGCCTACATAACTGGACAGAAAATAGTGAGAGCTGGTATAGGTATAAGAAAGTGCTGAAAAAGTGCTCTTTACCAACAGGCTTAGCCCACAGAAGCAGACTCTAATACTATAATGAGTATTTTACGGGCAGTAGAAGCACACTAGACACTTCACTGCTGCAAGGTGTGTCATAGCAATATTTTTACTTAAGTCGTAACTCTGGCCGTTTGCAGCAGCTAACCTGTATAATATATTTGTCTCCTCTTTGCAAAACATTCATCTAAGGCACACCTTTACTTCATATCCTATCACTGAACATTTGTACTGACCTTTATGTTTTCAGGTTCAGATACAAGCCTTGCAAGTATTAAGCCTTTTGAGGAAACAGACTAATATTTAAGGGGGCTGAGAAACCACCTCAAATAATAATCACAATCCTTGTCAGGGTGAACAACTAGCGTCACTACATAAACCTGTGCTTAACCCCTCTGGTAGCTTGGCATAAAGCAGTCATACTTAACTTAGAGGCAATGTGTAAACAAGTATTTATGCAATACTTAAACAATAATAATGGTGAGACTATGCAGCTGTTACAAAGTGAATGTTGTGGCAGGACTTATGCAGAGCTGGGTGGTGACATGGAATAGGCTTTATACAATGGGGAGAAATATGGAAGGGAAAGTCAGTGTGCTTTAATGTGTTCATGCCGTCGGACTCCCCGTGATGATGCCCCACCGGGGTGCCAGGAGCCCAACCTGGCCCCCAACGAAAATGGAAGCCGGGGGAGCGCTGTCGCACCCCCCGTTAAGGTTCCCTGGGGCCTGGGATCTAAATTCCGGGCCCCGATGCCAAGCAGAAAAGCCAGGGAGCGCTGTTGTGCTCCTCGTGAAGACCTCGGGGCCCGGGACTCCCAACTCTGGGCCCCGGCGATGGTGAGCGTCCCATCGGGCGTCCCCCCCTTGTGGAAAGAAGACAAGTCGGGGAGCACGACAAGATGTACGTGGGGGACCCGGGACCCCAAACCCGGGCCCGGGTGTGCGGCTGGAAGGAGGGGGAGGGGGTGGGAGTGCCACTGCACTCCCCTCAGCAGCAGGAAGGAGCATCAAAAAAACAGTCGCTGGAGGGGCGGTGCAGAGATTTTGATGGTTTCAAGTAGATCTTTGCAGCAGGAACAACCTCCAAGAGCCCAGACTGAAATTGGCACCACTTGGCAGGTCAGAACTCCCAGAAGAAGAATTCAGGGGCTGCAGGTGAAGTCTTTGATGGCCCTGAGACTTCTTAACAGGAGGCAAGCACATCCAAGCCCTTGGAGTACCTTGGCAAGCAGGATACAGAGAGCAAAAGTCCAGTCCTTTCGCTGCCCAACACAGAAACAGCAAGCAGCAGGCCAGCACAACGCAGCAACAAGCAGAGTGGTAGTTCCCCCCTACAGTTTCTCTAGCTATTCTTGGTAGGATCTCCTCGTAGTCCAGAAGTGTTCCGATGTCATGGTGTAACAGCTCCAGTACTTATACCAGTTTCTCTCTTTAAGGTAGGCAAACTTCAAAGGCAAGTCTTTGTAGTGCACAAGACCCTGCCTTTCCTTGAACTGGCTCCAGGCACACAGCAGGGGGGGTGGAGACAGCTCCGTGTGAGCCCAGGCACATCTCTATTCAGGTGTCAGTGACAACTCTTCCCACTACTATAACTCAGGAAGACCCATCAGCTTGGTGATGGGCTATCAGGATATGCAGGGCACACCTCAGCCCCCTTTGTGTGACTGTCTAGAGTGAATGCACAAAAAGCCCAACTATCAGTCTAAACCAGACATGGATTCCGCAGGCAGAGGCATAGAATACTAAAGCAATTTCAACCACGCAATTTAAAACCAACTTCACTAAAAGATGTATTTTTAAATAGTTAGTTTAGGGACCCCAAACTCCAAATCTCTAGATCTTCCCAATTAGAAGTTACACTTTAAAGAGGTTACAAGGCAGCTCCAATGATAACCTATGGGAGAGATAGTCCCTGCAATAGCGAAAAAATGAAATTGGCAGTACTTCACTATCAAGACATGTAAAACACACTAGTACAGGTCCTACCTGTCATATACACAGCACCCTACCTATGGGACTACCTTAGACCTACCTTAGGGGTGCCTTTCATGTAGTAAAAGGGAAGATTTGGGCCTGGCAAGTGGTTGACATGGCAGTTTAAAACTGCGCACACAGACTCTGCATTGGCAGTTCTGAGACATGGTTGCAGGGCAACTCATGTAGGGGGCACAATCAGTACTGCAGACACACTATTAGCATTTGATTTAGAGGCCCTGGGAACACGCAGTGCACTTTACTAAGGACTTACGAGTAAATCAAATATGCCAATCATGGATAACCAAATCATAATCACAATTTACACTTTCAATTGTACTTCAGCTATGTTCCAGGGAAAGTAGCCTCCTACTAATGAAAGCTATGGGTTGATTTAGGCTCTCTTGGTTCAGCCGTAAAAGCATGGCTTGGAAAGAGGGCGCACTGCGGAATGGCTGCACTCTGTTGCTGCTTTGCCGGCCGGAACGCAAATCCTCCAAAAAACTGCATATTTGGCCCACATGACAATAGCAAAAGAATAAAAATTGCTATCGGAATATACCAGCCACCAATAGATGCACCATGCTAGACAATAGATGCACTGTGTTCGGTGTAAAACTGTGCGATATATGCATGTTGTGAAGCACTCCGGTGGAGACAAGATGGCGGTGCAGCTCGACATATAACTTGCAGCCATATCGTAATCCTGACTGACCTGGGAAGAGACGGGAAAAGTTGTGGCACTGCATACGGCAGGTGTGTATGCCACGAACAACGGAACCGGCAGCCACGCCAGCGATCAGATAAGTGACAATGTACTGGGCACGAAAGCGATCAGCAAGACATAGCCTTATGTAGCTGCCAGGAGCGGGCCTGGCACACACAGCGGAGGCTTTGAAATTCTAGTGGCAACATACAGCAAATATGGAGCAATACCAGCCACTGGCACACACATAAAATGGGGAATTGTATAACTGGCGAGAAAAGCATTGAACAGCGGCGCCACTCCCGTAAACTGGAACAAGCTGATGTAAATGAAGGTGGCCATTTTGTTTTGACGACGTGCGCTCTATAAACACACGAGCCTCCAAGCGGCTGCCAGCGCGTTTACCCGCATGAGCACCTAAGGAAATACTCAGCAAGCGCGCATCATACAGCCCTCCTAAAGTGGAGGACAGATGGTAATGCAACATCCTGCCTATCTGTAATACCACGCACCATAATGAGACATCAGAGAAGATTGAAATTGCGCATAGACACTCGTACGATCTGGATGCCACGCAATGCAGCACACATCGCTCATCGATACATAAGCAACAATAACAGCAGCTCTAGAGTGCAAAGATAGGGGATGGTGAGGCCATGCAGACAGCATGAAGGAAAGCATCTGGAGCAGGCAGAAGATACGACGCTATACCGTGACATCACCGACGCTAAAAGCTCCACAACTTTCGCTACAAACACAATTTGCGCCGGAATGAGCATCGCCGCACTACGAGATATCTCACCTGGCTCTAAGATGGCGGCATAGCGCACCCAAAGAAAGTTTTCTTTGCCTCCTGGGGCGATTCATCATGTCTCTACCTTGTACGCCGACTGCAGTCATCAAATCGGAGCGGCAGTTTCAGTGAGTACAGGACCGGAGGAGTGCAGTAGGTATCTGATGAGGTTGGGGTTCTGAATTATCTATCCTCCATTAGCACTTCGATTGGGTGGGGGATAGCCCACAAAGGTATGTTTGGCGCTTCTGCATTCGCTTCCACTCTGAAGCCTGCTTCCTTGTGGCCTACTGGAATCATTATCGTGCCCCGCCATGTTCCACCCGCACTTACCACGTCTTGTGCCACATTTAATTCATCCTGAACGTCCTGGAGAATCTATGCCTGCTCCCTCTGACATACGTGTCCTCTACAGAGAACCCTGCCGTCCACGAGTTGGCCTTCTATACACTTCTGTGAGTTTGTGAAAAATCATTCGAATTACAGACTGTGCTTCCTGTCCAGGATGGCAAAGCTTCTGGAATGGCCTGTGCTTTTACCTTAGAGATGGGGCAAACTCATGGCCACAGAGAGAAAACAATCTGTTCCCCAAACTGTTGCTGTTTGTTCCCATTTAGTACTCTTTCTTTCTTTGTCTACTTCCTTTGCTCCTATCCCCTCTCCCCTGAATCTCTCCCCTTGCCTGCTACACCGCCTAGCCCCCTGTCCTTTGTGCCCTTTGACTAAGCACTCCTGCTCCCCTTGTTGGGGAAAGATCCAATATTTATACTCTGGAGTCTCAGCGAACCCGCTGAGAGAGTCCACAGTGCCAAGGGAGCCACTCACAACTGAGGTATGGTATAACATCCCTTGCCAAAGCACTCCCTCTCCCCTTTTTGGGGAAGGATCCAATATGTAAGGCCTTGGAGTCTCAGAGCCCCTCTGAGAGAGTCCACTTCGTAAAGGGAACCTCTTGCAACAGAGATCGGAAATGATACCACTTCCCCTGGGATCACAGCTTACTGGACTTTGGACGCAGATTTGACTTGTCTACCGGTTTGTGTCCCCGTCACCCCGCCCTCCTCTTTCCATGCTGTGTCTCTCACCCTCCCCTCCTCTTTCCTCATTCATTCTCTGTCTACTTCCCCTGCTCCTCCCCCACTCCCCGGAATCTCTCCCCTTGCCTGCTTTTTCCCTTATGTATATGTCCTTATTGTTTGTTTTCACCTCACATGCAACTATGTTGCCATGCTCTAATAACTGTGAAAACTTTATAACGATCTAACCTGCAACTATGGTCTGATTCTCATGTAAAGCGCTCTGATACCTCCGGGTCTAGCCAGCGCTATATAAAACCTTTAAAATAAATAAAAAACAAATAAATTGCTCCTTCACCATCCTTTGAGGCATCAATCACCACCACAAACTCCCTGGAGAAGTCAAGAGCCTTGAGCACGGGCACAGTGTACATGGCCTCCTTCAGGGCATCAAAATCAGTCTGGCATGCCTCAGTCCACATCACCTGGCATTGCTGCTTCCTGGAAGCCAGCTCAGTCAAGGGGGCAACAATTGTATTGTATTGTAATTGCATTTTTATAGCGCTTACTACCCCTGATGAGGCGTTGAAGTGTTTTTCGGCAAGTAGCACGCTACTCCGGGACCCATAGAGGATTAGTATTGAATTAGTATAGTGAAACATACAGGTACATTTTAAGTGGTGGATAGGTTAGTCAGTTATTTGGATTCAGAAGGATAGCAGAAGGATTGAAGAAGAAAAAAGGTTTGTATTTATATAGCGCTTGTTACCTCTAATGGGGTGTTAAAGCACGCTACTCCGGAAACCCATAAAGGATTAGTGGTGAATTAGTATGGTGAAATATGAAAGTAATTTGAGTGGTGAATATTAGTCAGTTATTGGGAGTGAGAAGGATAGCGGAGGGATAGAAGGGGAAGAAAGGTTTGCATTCATATAGCACCTGTTACCCAAGTGTTGAATCGCTTTTCTGGAGAATAGCACACTACTCCGGAACCTATAAAGGATTAGTGTTGAAAATTAGTATAGTGAAATATGAAGTAATTTGAGTGGTGGATATGTTATTTAGTTATATGGATAGAGAAGGGTAGGTGGCGGGATAGAAGAGGGAAAGAGGTTTGTATTTATATAGCGCTTGCTACCCCTGATGGCGAGTTCTTCTATCCAAATGCGCATGCGCGGGCGCATTTGGCTAGAAGAACTCGCCGCGTCATCTGAAGATGGAGCCCCGGGACACTGCATAGACGGTAAGTGCTTTTAATGTACTTTAAAATGTATTTTACATCAATAGAACCATGTAGAAGAGGGCGGGAGGGAGGCGGGCGGAGCGTAGTGGGGTTATGCGAAGTGTGTGGGTGGGCGTAGCGCCCTCCCCACTTCACGAAGCTTCGCGTAGCCCCACTACGCCCAGGGTTACTTCTTAGTGTTATCAGGCATTAGATTTCTCCGGACCATCTCACTGTCCCCTAGTGAGACATGGGTCATAACAGCTGGGTCTTCATACCGTCCTGTGACAAACTCCTCCCTAAGTGCTACACTAGCCATCGCCCGTGTCTGCCCATCAGTGGGGGCTGTGCCCACTTGGGATACTTGGGGTCCCATATATGTGACCCTCCTGATCACAAGCTTAACATTTAATGAGACCCATCTCTCCAGTCTTCCCTGAAGAGTTCCATGGTTTCTTCTCATCTGAGGGCAGGAATCTTTACCCAGGGAACTAGATTGGGGCCCTTTAGAGAACTCCTGCTGTTTACCCCTTGTCCACCCCACTCATCTGATGGGGACACTGCTCACCTGTGGCAGAGTCTATCCCATTCACCTTACTGGCACTCACCCAGCGGTGTGCCTCCTGAGCAAGCTTTTTGGGGTCAGTAAGCTTGCTGTCCAGCCGGTGGTGGCACAGCTCTGGAAAACACAGATCAGAAAAGTGATCCCACACAATCAAATTCTACAGCCCCTGGTAATCTGGGACATTACTGACCTTTACCCAATCATCCAATGCTCTGCAAAAAGAATCCACACTTTAGCCATGTCTGGGAATCAAGTTTCTTACTCTGCCTAAACTGATCACTATACTTCTCAGGGGTAAGGCCATACCAGAAGTAGGGTTGCCTTCCTCTCTGGGTAGGTGAGTGCATGTGCGTACCCTAGGGCCAGCAATGTTGACCCTCCACTGTGAAGTGATTCTAGATGCCTGCTCCCATCCCCCAACCACTGCTTCTCAGGAACACGATTCATGTGAAGTGTTGCCTCATAACCTTGAAACCATCTCTGGATATCATCCTTCTTGATGTACTTTTTCCCAATATGCTTTGGTAAGTGAATCTTTCTCTCAGATTGCATGGATGAAACGCTGCCACCATCTGTGCTGGACTTGGCCTTCAAGTCCAACTCCTTTGAGCTCAGCTCATGAGCTAGAGTCCGCTTTCTCTTCTCCACGGCCAACTTCTCCTACTCTATGGCTAAGTCATCCTTTTCTGCCTCCCTCTGGATTCTAGTTAGTTCCAACTGGAGCTCCATTGCATGCTCCAGATTCATCCTTACCTGTCGGTACTCTCGAGGTTTCTGCCTGACCACCAGCTCCTCTGGGAACAGGCTCCTAGAGGACACACTGCTGCCAGCCCTGAAGGGCGGTCCCCCTCCAAGCAGATTCTGAACTCCAAAAACCAAAATGTTCATATTGGCTCTGAACCTCTGTATCCATTGGGTCGTCATTCATGAGGGAGAGCAGCCTATGGATATTAAGCATTGTGTTGTGCCTACGAATTAATCCCATCTGTTCGGTGTGAATCAAGGAGGGCATGTGGGACAGGAGACAAGACACTAGAATTCGACTACAAATATTGTAGTCTACGTTGAGCATGGACAAAGGGTGGGAAGCTCTGACATCTGTGGGGGGCGACCTGGTTTCAGGAGTAGACTAACTAGAGCCTCACATGAGGACACTGGCAGGTGGCCTATTTCCAGAGTCACTGTGTAAAGTCTTACTAGTTTTAGTGTGACTCACTAAATGAGGCAAAACATTCTATGGGTAGGCCATCAGTACCGGGTAACTTGCAGAGCAACATATTTTTAATGTAGGCTCTTACTTTTTGGATTGTGATGTCACACCCCAGTTTGTCTGCTTCCTCCTTCAATATCGTCTGGAGAATTTCAGGAAGTAAAAAATATTTTGGGGCCTGAGGTGGTGCCCCAGGCAATGGGGCAAAAAGGGATGTGTAATTGTCACGGAATCTAGTAATGAGAACATTCTGGCTATACAGAGATGCACCGCTGTCAGACTTGACTTCTAAAATCAAAGAACTTATGGTATTTGGATTAGTGAGCCATGCTAATAGGGTGCCTACTTTATCACCATCTGCATGTGCACAAAGACAAATACTCTCAATGATCAAAGAAGCGGAGTCTCTCAACTTGGACTGCTGGTGCTTCCTTTGCCTCCAGCAGTTGGGGCTTAAGAGATGGGTTTTTGGGTCTTTGCTTATCGAGGCCCCGCAGGGCCCTCTCCTGGTCCTCCACCTCTCTCACTAATGTTCGCCTCACCCCAGCCACCTTTGCAATACAGTGACCCCAAATCGCCGTCTAAAAAGGCATCCCACTCAATCAATGGGGAAGCTGCAGTCCTGGCATTATCAGCAAAATAAGCAGTGATAGCCTTACCGAAAGTATGCTGGAAGACTGGGTCGTCCAATGCCTCAACTTGTAGCCACCAGTCAGGAATGCAGGGGTGCTTGCATTCCCAATTCAGAGAGAGTAATACTGGGTTATGATCTGAAGTCGTACGGTGTAAATATTCTACATCATGAACTCCTCCATGAACAGTAAGGGTGCATAAGAAGGTATCAAGCTGAACATGAAGTTCATGCATGCCTGAATAGAATGAGTAGTCACATGACCCAGGGTGGAGTCGCCTCCAGGAGTCTACCAGTCCCCACTGTTGCTGCCAGGCAGAGAGAATCTGCACCAATCAGGTCCCTGGGGAGACTCTCAGAGGAAGGCGGGACTGATCAAGGGCAGGGTGAGCAACGCTGCTGAAATCCTGCCCAACCTCGGCCACCCCTCCCACCAATAACACAGTCTGCGTTAGATATGATGCCAAGACCCTGGACAATGCTGCAAAGATCCCTCCATGATAAGTACTGGGGGTATAGATTCCAGCTATGGTTAAGTTGCGTCCCACTAACCTCCCTGTGATCACCACACATTGTCTCTCTGAGTCTATTAGCTTAGTCGTTTTCTGGGAGGATACTCCCGGCCTCACCCACAACAAAACACCTCTGGCAAAAGCTGAATAGGGAGTGGCATACACCTTGCCCACCAGCTCTTATGGAGACCCAGCCCCTCAGACGTAGTGAGGTGGATTTCTTGCGTAGGGCTATGTGCGTTCTTTGTCTTTTGAGATAGAATATACTTTGTCCCTTTTGGACATAATGTTGAGACCCTGGACGTTCCTGAAGATAGCCATGCGGGATGCCATTTGGGAGAGCGATTATTGTATGGCAAGCGTCTAGGCGGGGGATGGTCCGTTTGAGCCCACATAATAGGGGTCCATCTTTCTAGCAACGGTATCCGAGAGCAACAGGCAGGGGCAATCCTTTTCACTTCAAATCTTTGAAATTGAATATCTGCAGTTTACTGATTGGATTTTTGTTGTTCTGGTATCATTTTATTTATTAAAATGTAGTCTATTCTTTTAAATATGCCTGGAACTTTTCTTGTGATGTGTTTGTTATTTTAATACTGTGTGTGCTGCATAAATACTTTACATATTGCCTCTAACTGAAGCCTGATTGCTTTTGCACCAAGCTACCACAGGGTTAAGCACAGGTTAATTTTTGTGATGTTTGAGGCTCACCCTGACTTTGTGGTTGTTGCCCGAGTCCAGCTTCCACCCCTCTCAAACAATAAACCAATTCCTTATATTAATCAAACTGTCAAATCATTTCCCTTTTTTATAAACAATGCGTCATTTGTGGAAATCCTTATGGGCATATTTCAATCCATTATTCGTTTATTTTCCAAAAACATTTTAATTTAAGTTTGAAACAAAAACAGCAATGCAGAACAAGCATGTAATACATACGTCGGTTTTGGTACACGAGGGTCACACAAACCGAGAGAGTTACACAAAATGGTAGTGGATGATCCTTTCGCTTATTTTTCCAACTGACCTTGAGTAACTACATTCAGGGCCGGACTGGGAACCACAACCGGCCCTGGCAAAGTGCTCGCCCCAGTCGGGGGGGTTGGAGGTGCCGCAGAGCTCTTTGCGGTACAAAAGGGGGTGGTGGTGGGAAAAAAAGGGGTTGTGATGGACAGAGCATCTGAACCAATCAAACACTCACACTCAGTCAACAGATCTGGGTTTAATTTATCACCGTTCTTTAGCCCCCTCTGCCACCCCAGTTCAGACATGGCCATATGCAAATCAGTCTGACCCTATGCCTCATGGGAACAGTCCAGCCCGAACTGCCAAGCCATGCCTTCCCTGGACCGGAAACAAAGCTTCCTAGGACCGGTTTCTGGCATTTCAGCCGCCTTCAGCCAGGCTTGCTTAAATCCAGTGGCAAAGTAAGCAAGGGACTCACGTCTGATCATACCCTGCCAACTTATGGCGAACAAAGCGGTACAAAAGGGGGTGGTGATGGACGGGGCCAGTTTTCGGCCAATTTTGGTACAGGACTGTTGACTGTTGTACTATTTACCTTGTGTATATGTCAAATAATCAGCTAGTATTTTGTCCGCCAGTTGTGCCTCTCACTTTGTTCTCCACTTCTCATTTTCTGCTGTCCTTCGGTGGAAAGAAAAACAGACGGTGGGGGTAATCCTCCATGAGCACCTCACTTCAAGGAATCAAGCTTCCACACCAGCGAACCACTGATCATAGGCCTAATCGGGCGTGCAACACCCATTGGGCTCAAAGGGCTTCAGCCCCCCTGTTGTGTGTGTTAGCCCGTGCTGAGACAGCTTCCCGGGCACACACACAGCCAGCGCCCGACTGGCCGTAGCAGGCACCGGGTGTTTCCCGAGTGGGCCGCCAGGGTGGGGGCAGTTTTGGGGCCCTGGGGGGGCAGTTTTGGGGCCCTGGGGGGCCGCTTTGTTACTGGGGTCAGCAATATCACCCCCTGTAACAAAATCAGCCTAAACCGGCCCTCGCAAACAGCTCGGCTGCACCCCCACCCCTTCCACTGGGGGCGCCGGCAGAGCAGTTTGCCTGGGCCAATTTCGGTTCCCATTCCAGACCTGCAAAAACCAGAGTACTTCACAGGTCTTTAAAACACCATTTACTTGTTAACCGAGGCTTTGTTGTTCTTTCACCCCTTCTTAAAGCCCCCATCTTCACTCTACTGGTTGCTGTAAGAATTATCCCCCCCCCTCCCCCGAAATGTGTATTAGCTCCCCCCCCCCACCCCCGAAATTTCCCTCTAGTTGCGCCTCTGGGCCTAATGTAAGCAGTACGTTTCCTTTCCCACCTCTTCTCCCAGGAGGCGTTTAGTCCATTAGTTCGTGTCCCACATCAGGGTCGGGAATATTGCTTTAGATGCCTCTAGGACACACTGGAAGGTAGGATTACCATGGATTATGTAAAGTGTGCTCGTGGGAGCGCACCGAAGGTGTCTGCCATCTTGTCTGCAAGCCACGCCCCCGCGACACAAGATATTTCGATCTGAGAAATCCCAATGGTGCAGAATCACCTGAGCAAAAAATAAAGTTATATGGAAGAGAAACACATGCAACTATACGAGTTGCAGATATTTCTGAAGAAGGATCTGCTTTTTGGACTTTTATCCATAAGTTAATAGAAGTTAATAATATCTCTTCTTGAACAAATGCGGAAAATAAGTAACTCGAGAGTTATGGGTAGCAACGCAAATAACGATTTCTCTACGACAATTATTTCAATAGTAGTATTCGAGACCGGTTTTGTTGATATAAAAAGTATGACTACGGCTCCCTCTACTGGCCATTTGCTGTTAAAACCAGAACGTGTGTAAATATTGAAGCAACTGCGCACAATTTAGCAAAACAAGCGTAAAACCACTCTTTGAATTGCATATAAACATTATTTGCAGGTTTAAGTTTCATTTTCAGACACAAATTGCTTTTTCTGTGAGATCATTTTTCTTTGGGTTGTGTTTCAAGGATCTGACCATCTCCTTCAAGGTGCTTTTGGCGTTAGGGTGACCAACTGGCGTAGGTGCAAATTCAGGCCCTCTACCGAAGCAAGCCTCCAAAGCCTGCTGCAATTGGCCTCAGGGAGCTGGGCAAAGTCACAAAGGCACCAGGAGCGGCCCTCTGCTCAAAATACAGTTCTCTAAGGGCTCTAGCCCACTAGTGAAATGCCAAGTGGAATAAAACACCTGTCCAGCCCTGCATCAAAAGGCTGTATATAGGTGGAAGATACTTTGTTTTTCATTCCTTTTCGCACCCTCTGCATTCCTCCCTCTATCTTACTAATCAGACCAATTGCAAGATGTCAATTAAAGATAAGTTTGGTTTACTTAAGTGCCTGAGGAGAAACAAAGATGAATAGCCCCATTATCACACCCCGCCCCCATTGACAAAGACAAAACAAGTGGTACTCTGTCACACTCGTAACTACAACAAAAACAAATAGCTTTTTAAAGTTTTGTTAGTGCTGTAAAGCAATTCATAATGAAAGGCACCATTTAAATTGTAAAATCAAAAAGTTATATTCTGTCATCAGGTTCTATCAATGATTCTAATGCCCTATCCCTCCAAGTCGATCTGCTTTCTTGATCACAGGTGTTTTGAGGGAGCTGTACTGTGTTCATGGCATGTTCCTTCCACAGAAGGTTTTTAGGGCTTATTGAGTGAACTTTCCTGCTTTTTAACTGCCAGAAGCACTGGATTTGCACCCCCCTCAAAGATAGCACTCTTCATCTCCCACTAAGATCATAGACCACAATGCACTCATTTACTTCTATCCATCGTTACATTAGAATGTAATACTAAAGTGAACTATCGCTTTGCTCATTTTCACTTGAAATTCATGCATAAGTAGTACAGTAACTAAACATGCTAGTCGAAATGTGAAAAGCAAGTCACAATGTGGGACGCTAATTCTGGTGTCAATATGGGGTTCAACTGACCCGAAATATGTGGATATAGTCAGTGTACTATTATAATCAACTGGGATTGAAATTATACTCTGAGAATGGAATATATTAAGAAGTGACTTTGATATGTGACTAAATGATTTTTATTTTCATCACATTTATTGGAATAATGGAGACATAAAAATAGTTCTAAGGAAACACCCTTAAGAAGTTCATTGAACGAAACATGTTGACTGAGGCTGTATACATTTTTAATGATTATGAAATTAAAATGTTAGATGAAAAATAAAGAAGACCATTGAATCTTTGAAATGTTCACTTCTTTCTTTCAGTTGCACCACCAAATGTGTATTTTTATATTGATCTGCTTTGCAGTAGTATAATTTAGCAGCTGATACTAAGGAATGTGTGCACCAAACTTACTGCTAGGGAATGTTGTGGGAGGTGCGAATTAGTTTGCCTGCCCGCTGATCTTGGATTTTTTAAACATGAAGAAAGCACAATTCTGATTCTCACACACAACATTAAAACACTACCCATAGAAAGGTCCCATGACAAAAACTATTAAAATACAACTGGAATACAGTACAATGTAATGACGCCCTGCCACACTAGGAGGACATGATAAAAGCAATGCCGAGCTAAACAAATCTCTTTAACATAACTAATCCCTGCCTTCCACATCCCATCCCAGGGTAGCTTTATTTACGGGGTGGAGTAATTATCAACCCAATTCTGCACAACCAAGAATCAAAGCTTTTGTCTTAATATCAGTCTTTTAGATTGCATCCCAAGAAAAACTAAAATATGTATATATATATAGATAGATATAAACACAAGGCCATTAAACCGACTTTGGGTGAGGAGTTAGATTATATGAGAAGGAGCAGAAGAGAGACATTGCGTCCCAGAAAACGACCGGCAAAAAATGACGAACAGCGTCCAGAAGGCAAAGGAGAAAAGCAGCAAGAGCCGCTGGCAACAACAAACGTTCAGTCCGAGGACGAGGTCGAGGGGGGTGGAAGAGCAGATAGAAAATGTACTGCAAAATTCACCCACAGCTACAAAAGCAATAATCAATCTAACACAGGCCGAGGAGCAAATACTGTCTTTAGGACTCTCATACTGCCCTTAGTCGAATTTTGATTATCCACAGACACGGGCAGATATTTACAAATTCATACGCAAATTAAAATTGAAAAAATGTCATGAGTCAAGATCCCGATCGTCAAAGGCAGAAATGGGTGTGACCATCAGCAATGATGAGGATGCCCGGGAACTAATAGTGACGGACTTTGAGGCTCTACGAGACTTGCATGAATTGGCATATGAGGCGGATGGACAAATAGAGGAGTTCAGTTTGAGTCCACCTGCAAGGTATGGCACAAGTGGACAGCCGACAGGACCGGACATCAGCTCAAAACCGGTCACTCCTTTCAAGGTAAAATCTAAATTCACCCCTATTATGCCACAAGACTCTATAGATGTTTTTAATGAACAGGTTGTGGCACAGGTAAAAAAAATAATTTAACCATCAATAAAGACATAAGGAAAATGACAAACCATGAAAGAAAGTACAACCAGCTAATAATGAAATTGAAAAAGGAGAACAATGTAGTGATCAGAAACTCCGATAAAGAGGGGAACATTGTGCTGTGGCCGTTAAAGGAGTATTTGGAAGCGGTTTACTCGCAGCTAAATGATGTTCAATGTTATCGCAGAAGTTCCCCTTTGAAATACAAAGCCGTTCAAAATTTATTTTTTTCCAAATTATTGGCGTGGAAGAGCATGGGCCAACTTAATATGGAGGAATCCGCCCTGTACACGTGCATAAGAAACCAAGATGGGCTCAAAGCTGTTGAGTACTTTTTAGCAAATAGGCCACCTAAATATGCACAACACAATAAAATGTTGATTGACATGTTGATATTTTATTTAGAGAACAATATGTTTATGTTCAAGAACCAAATTTTCCAACAAGTACAGGGAATTGCCATGGGGGCCAGCTTCTACCCCAGCTATGCCTGCCTATTTATGGGCTGGTGGGAGGAGCTGGTCCTCAGAAGGCAATTTGAACAGACATATAGGAACAATGTTGTATGTTGGCTAAGATTTATTGATGATTTGTTCATTATATGGCACGGAACACAAAATGAGGCCCATGATTTTGTTACACTGTTAAACAACAATGATGTTAACCTACACTTCACTTCTAGTATTAGCGATAGGAGTATAGCCTTTTTAGATGTACAGGTCAACATAGTTAACAACAAATTGACCACTTCTTTACATCGAAAGGAAACGGCAGGCAACACATTGTTACATGCGTCGAGCGCAAATCCTCCGCACTTAATACAAAGCATCCCCTACGGAGAGATGCTTCGTATCTGCAGGATATGCAGAGAGGAACAGGATCTGAAAGAGAAACAATGGGAATGTAAACAGCGGTTTTTAGATAGGGGATATACCAGCTCTTCCATTGAAACCGCAATAGTCAAATCCAGAATGCGAACGAGACAGGAAATCCTGCAGGATAACAAAAAATCACAGAAGACAGATGTCGTTAGAGGTGAGGGATTTAAGCAGCCTACTAGACTCATCCTCACATACTCAAGACAAGAACAGCATTTGAGAGCCATTATAAGACGAAATTGGCCAGTAGTGCATGATGACCCAGTGATTGGGGCATTGCTCCCTAAAAAACAGCTATAACTTACAGAAGAGCAGCCTCAATGGCCAATGCTTTAGTTAAGAAAAACCCGGAGGAACATGAAAAAGCGGGGTGGCTGGTAGCAAGGAAGGGATTCTTCAAATGCTCCATCTGCAAGGCATGTCATTATGGCTCCAACAGAACCACATATCAGACTGCTTTCAGTGAGAGGGCCCTAGATATAAAACAGCACTTGACATGCCGGACAGATCATGCGGTTTATGTTTTACAATGCAGTTGCAATTTGTTATACATAGGCAGCACTAAACTATCTGTCCATAAGCACATATTACAGCATATCAGGGCTATCCATAAAAATGACCATAGTTATCCCGTGGCAAGGCATTTCAAAACACATCATGACAACAGTTTGCAACATCTACAATACTTTGTCATTGACGCAGTGCACCCGCAGAAAAGAGGAGGGGATCGTGAATTGAAATTGAGGTGCCTTGAAACACGATACATTCTGGAGCTCGACACTAAACATCCCAGGGGTCTAAACACCAGTGAAGATTTATACACTTATCTGGATTAGGTGGGTGTTAGACCACTCTACGTAGAGCATCTGTTTTTTGTCTTACTGCCTACTGTAGTTTAAATTTTTGACACCACCAGGCTTCACCTCCAATATATTTAAATGGTATGGTGTTTAAACCTCATGTATTGAAGATGTTTAAGTAATTAATTTGTATACGATCAATTTTAACACGAGGTTCTTATTTAGATTATTTTATGGTGATTTTTATGAATTGAATTGTATTTATTGATAATTTTGTGTATTTCTAGATTTAATATTTATATGCAAATGTTATTGATTTTATTAATACAATAGTGGGAATAAATTACCTGAAAAAGATTAGCCTACTGAAACAAACAAACTTATGCATAGATTTTTCCAACAGCCTTGATGTCAACATGTATTGGAACATTTATCTGACTTGTCTTCAGGGCTATATTCAATATACCAATGGTTATGAAAATTAGGTCCGGGACAATGATACAAATGTAAAACTTTTATACTATATTCATTTTTTGCACATGCACTTTACCCTTTAGCACTTTGTAGTTGTATTTTATCTACTTTCTTGGTATATCTGTGGTTAAGTATATTTTTTTATATAGTGTCCATTCTACGGAATAGACATTGGTCTAATGTAGGATACTTTTTGCATTTATGCAATGATTTCTGTAGGATCTGGCCAGCTGAAATTATATGTACATGGGTGCATGAGGATTGCAAGTAACTTGACTTTAACGTGCATTTAAGCATTAGATATGTAGATGGAGTATATGGAGTTTGTTTAGGTGTTTAATATGCAATAATGCATTTTACCTACAGTGAAAATTTTAATTGGGACAATTTTAATTGCAAAAATGTATCTGTTTTTACCCTATACCCATCCAGCATTTATGCATCCATTGTACAGGTTTTTACATGATACTTTTTTTAAACATTGAAAGAAAGTTTGAAATGTAAAATGCAAACATATATATTTTTTCTATGTCTTTTTCTTGTCTATTTTATCATGTGATCGGGCGCTAGCACTTTAAAAATGGTGAATCACTATGTTAACGTTGTCATGTGATCAAGGCAGAGGACCTGCCGAAACGCTTCATGGCGGAGTGTTTTTACTTGCAATAAACGAAAAATGAGCACTCACTTGGTCCACTCTCGTTTTGTCCTCAGCAAAGGGGAGCGCAGAAGAGTGCAAGGATTATATATATATATATATACAGAGATTCTGTAGAGGCAATTGCATCCTAGCTGTTCTTACTTCAGTGCAGGTTGTAAATTCATAGGCATTTGTGCAATAACACGTTAAGAAAGTATTTCTTTTATGCCTATTTTGCGCGTCATGCACTTATCACTTTAAATGGGTCGCCAGCCCCCATGACTGCGTCATGTGATCAAGGCTTTGGCCGAAACGCGTCGTGGCAAACTGGTGTTTGGGTTCACAATAAAGATTTAACAACACCGAGAACTGGGTCTCGCATCATCCTTTGGCAGTATATGCTGAGCTGTTCAAAGCTGAGGACGACATACAACATAAATATTTTCGGGATTGCTTCCCTGAACTTTGCGAGACCCCTTCACGTTATGGGCGAGTGCGGCAAGAAGCAGCAGTTTCCGAGTGCCTAACTTGGGATTAAACTACAACTCCGGGAGGAGACGCCGCCGAAGCCCCAGGAGAGGCAGAGTTTCCGGGTGAGACGTGGAGGGGAAGATCGTGAGTGGTTCCGGGTTAGAGGTCGGCGGAGGCGGACTTCAACTGGGACTGCACCGAGAGTACCTTCGAACCTCGCTGGGTTCCTGCAGAAAATCCTGTGTGAAGTGGTCCAGTAACCGGAGTACGACTGCCCAGCATTGTCGGGTAGGGAACCGTGACCTGTGTTACTATTATTATCGTCACCCTAATTAACTAACACACCATGTTTGCGGACGCAGTACGGGCCGTGTGGAGGCTTCAAAGGGAATGTTTACGGACTCCCCGGCTGGGGAGAACGTTCTAAGCACAAACCTCACCCCTGTGCCGGAACCGACAAATAACGTAAGAGACTTATTTAAGAAGTTAGAGAAATGCCGTAAAGGCGAACAGTCGAAGTGGTGGGAACATAGCTCCCTGACAGGCTATTTGGAAGTAGGGTGAGTTCCTCGGGGACTTAGACTGATGCTGGCCCCGTCTTACGAAAATCCAGATCCACAGATGCTGACTGATTGGGCGTGTTGTATCTTGGATGGATCAAAGCGCCTAATGCAGATATTGGTGCAATATGCTGAGAGCGATAGAAATAAATTACTTGTTGAGATAGAAAAACTTGAAGCCGAAATTGAAAAGTTTCCCATCACCCCTGCTATAACCAAACTTCGTGAAGAAATGGAAACACGTCTTAAACATGAAGAGGATGTAATCAAACGCAGAAAGACATTTAAATTCTTAAGAGATAGGCTTGATTATGAACACGGACAGATTTTTACTTTTGCCCGCAAATTTGATAATATCAAAAAAATACAACAAACTCCGGACAAGGATGACGTGGAGCGTGTATCCAACACAGCAACCCCTACAAGTGATAACAGGACAGTTGTGCCTTCTTCCTCTGAAGAAAGTTCGCAAATTGATAGTGAATCTGACAATGAGGCAAAAAGAAACCAAAGATTGGGGTTTCGCAGATTTACCCCGGGTCAGGAACTGGGGGTGATCCAACAAGACAGGAAATCAACCCTCCGATCTGGCACACAAGGAGCCAACTCAAATGTAAACAAAAAAACAGGAAACGCTCAGAACGGAGGAAATGCCACAGGAGGAAACAACACAGGTGGGAGGCAAAGGAGGCAACGAGCGAACCGACAAAAAAGAAAAGCCCTCAATTAAACACTTCAAGAAATGTAATTAACCTCACGGACGTGGAGTTAACTGAAAGTGAAACGAACATTTTATCACTTGGTTTGTCATACTGTCCGAGACGAGATTTTGATTATGCCAATACTCGAATTGATTTATTTAAATATGTGCGCAAACTAAAATTGAAAAAATATTACAGCACACGTAAAACCACCTGTATTGGCCGCGCAATTGCTGGGCATTCAATGTCTGCACCTGTGGAAACCAATGAACTTGAGCTACTGCATAGGGGTATGGCACTTACACAAGAGTTGGAGGAGTTATTGAGAGAAGATGAGGATGATCCAATCTCAGTGGAAAACATACCTCGTGGGGAACCATCGCAGACTCTCAAAACCACACCCTTTAAACGTAAGTCGAAGTTTTGCCCATTGCTTCTCAAAGATAACTTAGACTTGTTTCACGATAGAGTATCAAGTGAACTAAAAGAATTACAAATCAAAAATGCGAATGCAAATAAAAAAAGAAATTACCGTGACTTACAGTATCACAAACTTATAAAGAAACTGAAAGACAACAAGCAAATAATTACAAGACAATCAGACAAAGGCGGTAATGTCGTGCTCTGGCCTAGGAAAATGTATATGAGTGAGGCACTTAAACAACTTAACAATAGAGACTGCTACAGGAAAATCAATGCCCAGGAGATGTTAGCAGCCAGAAATGAAACTGATTTGAGTCTAATGGCCTGCAGGAGCAAGGGGTTATTGACTATGGATGAATTTAAATTTCTCAAAAATGATTACCCTGTGACACCAGTGATTTATTTTATACCAAAGACTCACAAAAACTATTTGGACCCACCTGGAAGACCGATAATATCGGTTAAGAACAGTTTACTTGAAAATGTCAGTAAATATATTGATTTTTTCTTACAAGAATATGTGAGGAGTTTACCCTCATATATTCTTGATACAGGTGACCTCCTCAAAAAACTTGTGGATTTTGTCTGGCAACCAAGCTTTCTTCTGGTCTCTTTGGATGTCACATCCCTGTATACAAGTATCCACCACAGGGATGGAATCAAGGCCATTGAACATTATCTAAGAAAAAGACCAATTCAATTCGCAGAACATTCCAACATGATTATTGACATGATCAAAATCTGCTTAGATCACAATGTATTTTTGTTTGCCAATCAATTGTTTTTGCAGACAAGAGGGGTGGCGATGGGGGCCTGCTTCTCTCCCAGTTATGCTTGCCTGCACATGGGCTACTGGGAGGAGCAGGTCCTTATGGGTCAACATGCAGAGATCATGGATACAAAAGTGAAATGTTGGTGGAGATTCATTGATAATCTCTTTCTTATTTGGGATGGCACTGTTGAGGAAGTTAATTTGTTCATTAATCAACTCAATGATAATAACCTCAACCTAGAATTCACCAGCTCTGTCAGTGATTGCTCTATTGTCTTTTTAGATGTTGAGATCTATATTGCCAGCAACCAGTTACACACTAGACTCCATCGCAAACCAACTGCTGGCAACACATTGTTGCACGCAGATAGTCACCATCCAGGTCATTTGATTAGGAGCATCCCCTATGGGGAGATGCTCAGAATCAAAAGAATTTGCAGTAATGAATCTGATTGCCTTCAGGCCCAGCAGGATTGCAAGATGAGATTTCTAACAAGGGGCTACCAGGAATCAGTTATTAACAGTGCCATTCAAAGAGCTAACAAACATGATAGGCAAACCATGTTATGCAACCTGGATGTGGCAAATAGGGGCTCTGCAAACAGTGTAGATAGTGACACACGCCTCATAATCACCTTCAACAATCAACACAAGTCCATACGAAAAATTGTAAAGAATAATTGGTTCCTGATCAAGAGTGATCCCATTGTGGGCAATCTTCTGTCACTGTCACCTAACATTACCTTTAAAAGAGCAAAGAGTATGCAAAACAGTTTAGTCTCCAGTAGCCCTGAGCTAGCCGCGGGCTCGTGGTTAGGGGGCAGCAAAGGATTTTTGAAATGTGCAACGTGCAAGGCTTGTAAAAATGGGGTTAGTAAAACGGAGTTTAGGACACCACTATCCCCAGTCCCAATTAAGATCAAGGAAAAAATGAACTGCAAGTCAGAATTTGCAGTTTATGTCTTGGAGTGTCCATGCGGGCTTAAGTATGTTGGCAGCACACGCCCTCAAGTGCACAAAAGAATCTTGCAGCACTTGAGAGCAATTAACAATGCTGATCCGACATACCCTGTTGCGCGTCACTTTGAAATCAAACATGATAAAAATCCTATAGGCTTAATTTATTATGTCATTGACTGCGTCCCCCCGCAGAGGAGAGGGGGAGACAGGGAGCTTATGTTACGGAGACTAGAAACCAGGTACATTATCATGTTAGACAGTAGAACTCCAAATGGATTAAACAACAGTGAGGATTGTCACACACATCTATGATATGGCACTTTGGTTACAAGTACTGTGAGGTTTTTTAGAATATTATTGATGCTGCTATAATATACATTATGTACATATTGTTATTCAACACCTTAACTATGACATTAGACGTTCCCTTCGACCTCCACACGATGATTTAATATATTTTTTATAAAATCGTATGTTTTTACAGGATTTTATGAGACCCACTTTAGATTTTATACACTGGTAGCACTTTTTTACCACATTGTATCGCGCATTTTGCACATTTAACCAACTGATATTAATTGCACTAGCTTAATTTGCACAAACATCTGGTCCAGTAATTGTGGTTTTCCATTTGAGAAATTAATATGTGTATGATGGTTATATATCTTATTGTTACTTTCAGTATACGGTTGATATTTTAAACATGAACTGAATTTTTTAGGTTTTAATTCAGCTGAGACATCACCAGGTTTTATTAGTATTTTAACTATTTATGAACTGTGTTGATACTCTTAATTTTGTTTATACTTCTGCAACCTCACACATACCATATGAGTTAATTACATTACCTGTGGATCTGATGTTGGTATTGCATTTACTGTATTCATACAGAGATTCTGTATAGGCAATTGCATCCTAGCTGTTCTTACTTCAGTGCAGGTTGTAAATTCATAGGCGTTTGTGCAATAACACGTTAAGAAAGTATTTCTTTTATGCCTATTTTGCGCTTCATGCACTTATCACTTTAAATGGGTCGCCAGCCCCCATGACTGCGTCATGTGATCAAGGCTTTGGCCGAAACGCGTCGTGGCAAACTGGTGTTTGGGTTCACAATAAAGATTTAACAACACTGAGAACTGGGTCTCGCATCATCCTTTGGCAGTATATGCTGAGCTGTTCAAAGCTGAGGACGACATACAACATATATATATATATATATATATATATATATATATACATATATATATATATATTTATTGTCGCTCAATTTACTCCCATATCCAGGAAAGAAATACGCAGCACTCGCGGGGTTAGTTGCAGCAGTAGCGGTTTTATTCCACAGACGCGTTTCGGTAGATTACCTTCGTCAGTGTGTGTAAACACACACTGACGCGTCTGTGGAATAAAACCGCTACTGCTGCAACTAACCCCGCGAGTGCTGCGTATTTCTTTCCTGGATTTGGGAGAAAATTGAGCGAAAATATTGATACGGGGCATCACCGTGAGCGGCACCCGTCTGTTAAGTGCCCCGTCTGTTGATGCAACAAGGAGCGTGATGATATATATATATATATATATATATATATATAAAATCCTTGCGCTCTTCTTCTTCTATAAACACAGTTCACCCCAGACAGGGCGAAAAATGGGACGAACTCTTGTGCAATGGCGATTTTGCTATTTTTTATTATTTAGTTTTCACCTTCAGATAGATATTATTGGCAAAGTACAAACAACACAGATCCATATATATATATATATATATATATATATATATATATATATATATATATATATATATATATATATATCCACTTAGTCTACACCTCTTATTTTGCCAGCACTCAAGCTACAAGTTTTATATATATATATATATATATATATATATATATATATATATATATATATATTCACTGAAAAAACCATAGGTTATAGACCATATATAGTTAGGAATTAGCATTTACAAAACCTTATTTTACTCACACAAAACCATTGAAATTCCATATATAGTTAGTTGCACTAACTATATATCGCGCACCCGCAATCCACTGCTGATGATGTCACATATTACATCATTCATGACATGGTCAGTGACATCACTGATGACATCTCAAATGACATCTCAAATGACATCACTGATGACAACATCCAGTGACTGTATGTTTCTGTAAAGTTAAAATATGTCTTACATATTGAAGAATGAGTGGAAGTATAAGTGTCTGGACGAAGGATTTAGTAGGTGCATGACTGAATGTATGAGTGAGTGATTAAATGTGTCTCACTGAGTGCATGGGTTAGTGACTAAACTGTCTTAATTTGTGCATCATTATGTCTGTTGTTCTGTAAACTGCTGCATGTGTTGATCAGTAGCTATATGAGTAACTATATGGGTTATTGATTGATTGTCCAAGTATTTGTATGGGAGACTGAGTGTGTGTGTGGCTGGCTGGGAGGTGTGTGACTCTGTGCAGATCAATGTGTACTTGTATCAATGATTGTATAAGAGAGTAAGTATGTGTTAGTATATGTTTGAAAATGTAAGGTGCTCTATGTTTAACTGTATAGATTAGAAAATGGAAGTGTGATTGATTCTTTACAGGACTGACTAGGTGTGTGAGTAACTCCATGGATGAGTGGCAGAGTGTGAGTGTCTGTATAGGTGTATGAGTGCATATGATAGTGTTGTAAAGATGAGTGATTGTATGTATGAATGATTGTATGGGTGAATGAGTGAATGTGTGTGTAGACATAGGAATCAGTGAGTGTGTATGTAGTAACTAGTATTGGTGTGTCAATGGTTTCAAAAATTATACTCTGTATTTAACACTGGGTGTAACAGAGGTTATATTAAAATGTGAGGAGATGCATTGTATTGTCACATGAATGATATCATCAGTGATGTGGTCATTGATGTCAAATGAGATGTCATCAGTATTGTCATCAGTGATGTCATTTGAGATGTCATCAGTGATGTCACTGACCATGTCATGAATGATGTAATATGTGACATCATCAGCAGTGGATTGCGGGTGCGCGATATATAGTTAGTGCAACTAACTATATATGGAATTTCAATGGTTTTGTGTGAGTAAAATAAGGTTTTGTAAATGCTAATTCCTAACTATATATGGTCTATAACCTATGGTTTTTTCAGTGAATTTTCAAGGTTTTGTAAATGCTAATTCCTAACTATATATGGTCTATAACCTATGGTTTTTTCAGTGAATTTCATTGGTTTTTTAAAAGCTAATATCTATACCTGTAAAATGTATTCTTCTTTAAATCCAAAAATATATTTTATATGTTTATTAATAACTTTTTTTTTTAATATTTTTTTTTTCTTCGTTCCCGCTTCGCGAATCGGGAAGCTTCCCGTTAGCTGACCTTGATGCCGCGAAATAGACCGCGAGCATATAAACGTTTCTTTACCGCAACTGCCGCGTTAGAAAACAACATCATCACGCCTCCCGTCCGCATGACGTTTCGCGTTGTCGTGTGATACGTCATATGACGTGCTACGTTAGCGAACTGGTACGCTTACCGAGTCGCAAAGCACAGGTTTCTGGAAGCAAACCGGGAGGCCCTGCAAAGCGCGTAACGTAAACACAGCAGGTCATGTGACTTGGTAATAACACTTTTCATTGGTTCATTTCACTTTTGGTTTCCTAATGATGTAAGAAGCTTCCCGTTAGCTCAATTTGATGCCGCGACCCGGTCCGCGAACCGGTAAACGTTCCGTTAGCGCAACTGCCACGTTAGAAATCATTATCGTGACGCGTCGCGGAAGCGTGACGTATCACGTTGTCGTGTAATGCGTCTTATGACGCGCCGCGTTAGCGCACCCGGAAGTGCTCCTGGGCGCGGACCGATGCGCGAAACGCAGCTCCCCGGAAGCGATCCACGGCGCGTCGCGTAAGCGCGACGTATCGCGTTACCGCGTAATGCGTCTTATGACGTACCGCGTTAGCGCACCCGGAAGTGCTCCGGGGCGCGGACCAAGGCGCGAAGCGCAGCGACCCGGAAGCTATCCGGGGCGTGTTCCGCAGCGCGTAACATAAGCGTGAGAGGTCATGTGACTTGTTAATAACACTTTTCATTGGTTCATTTCACTTTTGGTTTCATAATGTTGTTAGGCTTGGTCATGTGACCTAAAAATAACACTTTTCATTGGTTTAGAACTATTTTTTTTTCTCAAATGATGAAAACCCCTCCTTCTTTTTACCTCATTCTTACTTTCTATTTCCAGAGAGCAAGACCTATTTTTCACAATGGCTTCTGTAATAGCTGCAGCTGGTGCTTCTCAGCAACCACCACCACCACCACCACCAAAAGGACCACCACCAACACTGGACTTTGGTAGAGAGGAAGATAATGAGGACGAAGAGGAGGAGGAGGAGGAAGAGCAAGTAAGGCAGTTCCTGCCAGAAACACCAAGGCAGAGCCATATTAAAGACCACTACATATGGCAATTCTTTAAAATTCCACCTGGACAAAAGAAGGTCAATGCACCCCAGGTGTCTTGTTTGATTTGCAAAAATATACTTTCTCGTGGCAACCCCAACAAGAAATACAGCTTTGGCAATCATACAATGATTCGCCACATGGAGCGATGGCATCCCAATAATCTTTCCCAAGCACAAGTAAGGGATCTTGCTGCCAACCCCCCAGATGTCATCCCCAGCACCAACAGGGGTCAAAGCTCATTCGCCGGACCAGAAGGCCGAGAAATAATCCCCAATATTCAAGCTCCTTTTGCACACTACAAAATAGTTTGTATATATTGTGGAGGAACTATTGCTTATGGAGAGAAGAGTATTACTTTGATTAACCGAGCTGGAGAAAATCATAAATGCTACAAGATGAGAAAACAATGAATCCTTTTTATTTTTTTTTGCTCCTGTTGAGACATGTTCTAACCCTGCTTTTTTGTTATTTCCCCCTTACAAAACACAAAAAAAACACAAAATAGTTTTCAAAAATCCAAAAAAAAATCAAAAAATTGTTCAGAAAATTCATAAAAAAAATAAAAAAAAAGAAAAAGAATAAAAAAACAGTTCTTTTCAGAACTACCTTCCATTTATAACAAAATTGCCAAAATGTTTATACCCTGTCTTTCTTTTCTCCTCATAGTACGCTCCTCCGACCGCTTCCCGGTACGCGTACCGGGCGCTACCCACGCAAAAAAAACAAAAAATATTTTTGTTTTTTTGCCCCGCGGGGCCCTTTTAAAGCCTCCACATTGACGCCGCCTCACGTACCAACGTATTTTCTCCGCATTTTACACCCTATGCCGCATAACAGGTCATGTGACTTGTTTATAAAACTTTTCATTGGTTCATTTTACTTTTGGTTTCCTAATGATGGAAGGCATGATCATGTGACCTAAAAACAACACTTTTCATAGGATGAAAACTTTTTTTTTTCCCCAAACGATGAAAGCCCCACCTTGTTTCTGGATGTTTCAGACTGAAGCTGGCGTCAGCATGAAAGCACCACCATCTCGTAGCTCAGTCGTGGTCATTCCGCGAGCAATCATGGCAGCCGCTCCCCACCAGAAGCCTGCAAGAGTCGGAGCCCCCAAAACTTTTGATGAATTCTCAAGGCGGAGGGGACGCTTTCGAGAATGGGGTCCAAGACCTAGCAGACAAGCGTCCGATTTCCAAGGTCTCCCAGGGCCATTTCAGTGGACCAGGCCCAAAAAGGAAACAGCCTGCCGCCATTTTGAGAGTCCTGTGACAGCCGCCTATCGCTGCACCGCAAGAGTGGGCGCAACTCAGCTGAATTGCGGCTTTTGACACAGTGGACCAAAAACGGACGGAATGGCAACTGAAACGGTAAAGGGGCGCCCCACTACAACAGATGACACTCCACCTGGACAGGCCCGTTCACCGCCTCCCCCGGGGCGCCCCGCGCCGTTATTCGGAGCAGCATTGTAGGATACCAAAACCAGTGCGGCAACTTACTGGACATCACCTTGGTGCCATCGTTCTGCTGCCTTGGAACTATTCGCGCAACAGTTTGCTACTGATGACCCACCCCCCGCGACGCCCCATGCCGTTATTTGCTGGGTGGCAACTTACTAGACATCACTTTAGTGTCATCTAGATTTCAGCGCGTTCTGCTGCCTTGGAACTATTCGCACAACAGTTTGCTACTGATGACCCACCCCCCGCGACGCCCCACGCCGGAAATCTGGACGTTGTGCTGCGTTGGGACTATTCGCACAGCCGACCGCTACTTCGTTGTTTTTCCCTAAAAATGTTTATATGTTATTACTATTTTTGTTTTCTTGTATATATTTATAAATTATTAAAGTTTTATAATCTTACTACTTTGTCGGAGTGCTATATATTTTTAATGTGACACATAATTGTAAAAACTTTGATGTACAAAGAGTCATCCCTGGAATCTTCCGCTTCACGCTCGGTCCCCTCCCCAATCACAATACAGGATGGTTTTCAGATAATAGCAACGCTTCTGCTGTGACGGATCTCATCGAGTGTGGGCCTTGATCTACTATAACTCCTTTGAAGAGGGGTGATTCTTTACAGCTGTGGCCATAAACTACATCTGCAGGGCTAGCTGATACCCTAGGACCAGCCTGGACAATCGGACACAGAGGAAAAGGAGTATCAGAGGGTGCGGTAGTGAATAGGGCGAAAGGGAGGTGTCGGGCGGGCACAGGGTGTGATTCTCAGGGAAGAGCAGCGCAGATGGGGGAGGTTTATTACCCATGCATAAGACAGAGAGCGGGGGTGACCACTGCCTGGGGGAGATGCTTGCGAGGGTGGGGAGCCATGCTAAGGATCGACAGCGTGCACAGAGTGGGTCTGGTCAAGGCATCTAAAATGGCTGCCGTGCACGACAAAAGTGTGGCATTTGAAAAAAGACAAGATGGCGCAGACAATGTTTTTCAACACTTCCTGATTTCCTTCGAATCGAACGTTAACAGACGTTGGGGCATATTACCAAAGTTAAGCGATATTTATCCCTAACGATGCTTAGCAACGATTTTTTTACCGTCAGAAATTATCGCAGATAAACCTTGCTATTATCAAGGTTTATCGGAAATACGATAAAAAACGACCGCAATGCATTAATATCGCTGAAAACTCAGCGATATTCATGCATTACCGAGCTAATGCTCTTAGCCATGTTATCCACCTCCCATTGGATAACATGGCTAAGAACTGCTCAGGGCAGGTGGTAGCTTTTGGAGATATTCGCGCTTATCTCGAATATTTCCAAAAGTTGATAATAGGAGATAGCGATGTTAGCGACTGTTTCCAGTCGCTAACATCTTGGCATGCCCACTTTGCATGTCATTAGTGATAAATATCACTCACATGCAAAGTGGGGCCCAAGATGGTCGCTATCTTCTACTAGCCGTCGCTAACTGGTGTTAGCAACAGCTAGGTAATACACATATAATTTTATCTTGTTTCTGAACGTTAATTTCTCAAAATGCACTGAAGCACATATATTGAGACCTAGCAAAGGCACATCGGGCTACCAGTCCCTACAATTTTGCCAAGTTTCGTGCAAATCCATTCAGCTGTTCGATCCTACCGAGAGACAAGATGGCGGCCGCTACTGACTGTTTGGAATGTTTACAGACACCGGAGAGCCAATCAGCTTCGCTTCGCAAAGCTCCGTAACGCGAAAAGTACGCGGTGCGCTGTTACAGATATATATCTTTTTTTGAACGTTAATTTCTCAAAATCCACTGGAGCACATATATTGAGATCTAGCAAAGGCACATCGGGCTACCAGTCCCTACAATTTTGCCAAGTTTCGTGCAAATCCATTCAGCTGTTCGATTATTATTATTTTTATTTTTTTTTGCCCCGCGGGGCCCTTTTAAAACCTCCACATCAAACCTAGGGGGTGAGCGACAATGTACTATGCCCCCTTATGGTCATTTGCCCCTTCGCTTTGGCCTCCTCTTGTCTCTCGATCCTACCGAGAGACAAGATGGCGGCCGCTACGGACTGTTTGGAATGTTGACAGACGCCGGAGAACCAATCAGCTTCGCTTCACAAAGCTCCGTTGCGCGAAAAGTACGCGTACTGGAGCGCTGCCCGGTCCGCTGTTACAGATATATATCTTTTTTTAAACGTTAATTTCTCAAAATCCACTGCAGCACATATATTGAGACCTACAAAAGGCACATCGGGCTACCAGTCCCTACAATTTTGCCAAGTTTCGTGCAAATCCATTCAGCCGTTCGGGCTAAAAGTGAGGCCAACCGCCCTATGGAAAACTCAATGTTAAAAACACGTTTTGGGACCCCCCTTTTTTCTCGGCCCCCCCTTGACGACCCCCCCCCAAATTTTCAAGGGATGCCCAGAAACAAAATGTGCCATTTTCCTGAAAATTTCAGCCAATTCCGTCCACAAACGCCAAAGTTATTAGACATAGAATTTTCAAAAAACCCATAGAGAAAAAATCCTAACTATATATACCTACTGGCGACCGCCAGTAGGTAATATATATATATATATATATGTGTGTGTTTATTGTTTCATTAGAAAAACTATGGTTAAAGTGATATTATAGTAAGGAATTATACTGATTTCTTACTTTATGTAATGTTATGTAAGGAGCTCACTAAAAAGCACAAAAGTTAAATACATGTTTTATTTTCACCTAACTATAATGCACCTTTAACCTTTAATTTATTTCAGTAGAACAAGATATCATTACTATTCCTAACTACAACATCACTCTAACTGTACTTTTTTAGTGACTTTATATTTTTTAGAACGTAAAGATGTCCTTTACCATTATAGGGGTTGCGCACAGAGCTGAACCCCATGGGTGCCCAATCCTCTGATGTGCAAGGCTGACTATGGCATTTAACAATATAAAGGTGCCATTTTAAGTAAGGCAGACCAAATGGCATTGTCAAAGGGCCAAAACAACAAAATATAAAATGTGGTAAGCCTATTGGCTTGATCAAGGGATCAACATATATAAAGCAGGCCTATTGCCTTTGACAAAAATTCACCAATAATTATAATGAATTTTATATTTTGTAATATTCACACGTTGCAATGTTTATTATTAGAGGATTGTCACAGAATGCTTTCAATAAACTAGTTTAAAAAAACATTACCATGCCTTTAAGTCTTTAACAAAAATATTTAGGCCACAAAGTACAGCCATAGAACCAACCATAAGGGGTTCCAGCACTTCTGCTGGAAAGCATACAGCTCTATCTCGGAGTGCTTTAAAAAATATGGTAAGGCTTTAATGACCCAGGCATTTACTTTGTTTATCTTTTTAATGTTGCTGGATGGCTGCCACACTCCTTAGAGCCCGCAATATGTATATACTAACAAGGACAAATCCTTATTCCGAGACCTGAACCCAGGATAACTAAATGCATAAATAACAATGGTCCTGTGAGTCCCACCCAATTCAATCAAAGATCTGCCCAACCCAGGCATCCAATCACATTGGGCTGGGATAGTAATTGAACAAATGACCCATAATCAGATAGATATCCAATGTATTATTCAATTATTATAGTAGAATTACTGCTATTTTCTTAGTGCAGACAGCGAAAGATCTGTAAATGTGCTCAGTGTGTGACAATATATTTACCTATATACAATACCAACACAGGGTGCCATAGAATAGTACACCATGCTATTCAATGTCCACTGAGAATCCTATATCAGACATTAGTGTAATAGACAACCCCGGGTGGTGTGTCGACAGTTTAACCCAAACGGAAAAAAGCCACAGGTCTCCTAAGGAGAGCGCTATCTGTCCAACATCTAAAAATGAAAGGAATAGAGCTTCAAATTTCTGAGCTGACATCTATCTAGAGTGTGATCACAAACCAAATTGTGTATACATAACTCATGTGTAGACTTCTGCACTATAGGATGTACTCTAATCCTTGTGCTACTCAGGATACAGTTCCAAATAAGTAATGAAAGAAAGATCAATGATTTGATTATCCCAAAACTACAAACACTCCTTTCTCAGACATTGTTTTATCACTCCTGAATCAATCTCTTACTCAGGGAAGCGGAAATTCCACTTCAGAAAAAAACATGCGAGGACCCTCTGCTGTTGAAAAACTACAGACCAATTTCTCTTATTCCCTACCCAGCAAAAATGTTAGAGGCACATGTAGCGTAACATTTATGCTCCTTTCTAGAGGTCTTTAAATTCCTCGACCCACACCAGGCAGGCTTCCGCCTCTCCCACTCAACTGAATCTCTATCCCCTCATCTCTTTAATGTCTGTATTTGCCCTCTGGTACATACCCGCCAGCAGAAGAAGGCGAAAATCTATAACTACGCTGATGACAAGCAGCTGATTTTTACCATCGGTGACACGTCAGACTGAAGGGAGTTCTTCCAAAACACCATGTTATATATTAGCAACTGGATGAACAGTAAACAGTTGAACCACACGAGTGTGAGATGAGAGTGCGGGTAAGACAGAGATGGGACTATTACACCCTGCATTGCAACTTAATTTGAACATTTGATTAGACGCAAAATGTATAAGACGATATTGATGATCTATTGTCATAACTGTCATAGTCACACTCAATAAAAAGTTGATTAGGAAAAAGGTAGCATGCCTCCTAATTGTGTAATTACTTGACAATTATTGCTTTTGATTGGGTATACAGTACCCGTTGGGCTGCACCGTTGAATAATTTCAGAAGGAAGCTGAACATAAGTATTGCTTTGAAATTTATATCCATGGATAACATTGTCCTTGGAATTCGTATAAGTTTAATTTCTAGTGTGGGAGCAGAACACCGAAGTGTGTGGACTATGAGGAAATGTTACCAAACAATGAACTTTTAAATATTTAAAAACTGTGAAAAATGTATTTGATAATGATAGACCTCTACCGCCCAAATTTTGTGTCTTGCAGACTGTACATAAATACACGTTTTGAGAGTTTTTGAAATGCCAAAACTTCACTAAATCCTCCCTCATACTGGAATATATATGTGGTACAGCCCATCATATATGTTTGTGCCCCGATAACTCCTTAGTGGTCATACCTAGCATGTATTGGTGTTCATTGTGTTCAGTGGGAGCCCACAGATTCTAAATGTGTGATGAAACCAACTGCAGAAGAAATCAAACGGAAATAATGGGTTATGCCTCTTGTCCTTTGGTAATGAAGAATTGTCGCTTAAGTGATAGCTCAGCTGTCTGGGGCCTGATCAATGGGTAGATTAAGTGATATTTCCACTGTGTAAGGGCTGGACTTACGTGTAACCTGAGGCGCACTTAGGCCACCTAAAGAAAATGCCCCTAGGACCGTTTTCTCATAGTGCAGTGTAAAACAGGTGTAGGATTTAGTTCAGCACATGCCTTGTGTGTTTCCTCCGGAATGGTGTTAATGAAGAGCCAACAGAGTGCAGCACAGGCACTGCCCTTAGGTAGGTACTGGATCGCTGAGTCATGTCTTTCAAACAAGTGTCGTTCAGCAGCAGAATACTTGTGAAGCCTTATTCTGTTGGTGAACTACACCTGGGCCTGTCAAAAGCAGAGTAACTCTACACATAACAGGTTACCAGTGTAAAAGTAGAATACAAGGAAAATAGACTGCTTTGTGCATAGCGTGTTTCAATGAGAGGGGTGTACATCACAGTTTTTGCTGTAAATAGTACAGACATGTAGACATATATAGACATTTAGAAGCAACCAGGAAGTTAAATACATATCATTGAGATGTACTCCGTAACGATCTAAGGACTTGCTCACTTGGGCATTATTAAGATCGGGGGAATCCTTATGCATTACATATATTCATACTGTATTGCAGGGAACATTGATGTACACACAATACCACAGCCTGGGTCAGCTTTGATTTAATTAAATACACACTAGACATCTTGGGATATACATCGGTATTTACCTTGTTCAAGATGACTGGTACATTTCTAAACTGATGAGGTTAGGTATGAGTGTAACTCAATTGTAAATTAGGAGTGCAATAGAGGTCAATAATGAGCATTTTCTGTTAAATTGAGGACATTAAGAAATATATTTCTTTTCATGTAAAGACCACGATGTATTTGCAATAGGAACATATGCACATTAGTCGTTACAAGATGGCAAACTTTTTTCAGGAAATGTGGAACTCTTCACCTGTCTTGTATGTTGCTGTTTGCACTTTATAATACTGCCTGTAACAGAACTTACCCACCCGTGAGCAGAAATGTGTTGGATTTAAGATTTGGCATGTGCACACTAATAAACGTATCAGTGATAAAGAGACCTGGAGTAATTTGTGGCCCGAGTGTGTGTTTCCGAACGTGGTGGCGAACGGAGGAGGTTTGTGTACGTACGGGCGCCTCACCCTAACATGCACCACCATTGCCAGGGCCCAGAGGGGAGGACCTGGGAAGCTGCACATTTAGACATATACAGACATCAAGAAGCAACCATAACGGAGAATGTTGTCATTCTCCAAAGGCGTTTTTAGTAGGGGTGGGCGATAAATTATACTCATATGGCAAGTGGCGGAGTTTTGGCCACTCCGTGTTACACATGCAATGCGGAGTTCTGGCCAAATTCCACCAACTGAGTTTTTTCTCACATGCAGATCACCAATTGTAAGTTGGTGAATGCAAAAGAGAATTGGCCTTCCCCAGCATCATTTTCGTGCGCTATGAGGGCACCCAGTGCGATTTTCCCGATGCGACCTCCCCCCTAACATTAGAAGAATTCCATCCATCGCAACATTCAAAAAGGAAGCAAAATCGTTTTATATGAGGAAATTTCTCCCCTAAATCCTTACAGCTGAACATCTGTATATTAACCAGTCATGTTGTTCTAAATTTCACGCAAGCAGCTCACTATCCAATTTTGGACTTGTATATACGTTTTCCTGTGGTTTTATAGTTCTAGATGTTTTATTGTAATCTATCTGTTTACTACTGTATATGTTTATTACTTTCCTGAATTGTAAATGTCATAAACCATTAATGTCTTGTAATATGTACGTTTCGGATTGTTGAAATGCTCCTGTAAGGCGATCTGACACCCTATGCAGGGTCATGTTCGCGCTATAGAAAACACGAGATAAATAAATAAATAAGTAGAAAATCCACTCGAGCAGCAGGAAAACCAACTCAAGTTGCAGAGCACTATGGCATGCCCGTGGTGTCATTCGCACAGATATTTCAGCACAGAACAAGCTCCTGATGCTAAAAATCTGTGCAATCTGCCGATTTCTGCCCATTTGTGGAACTGCATGGAATCTCGCTAAGTTTTCATGTAACTCCACAGAATTCAGTGGAGTAAAAAAGTCTGTGAGTTCTGTCCAACCCTGATTTTAAGGACATTAGTAATACATTAAGAATGTATAAAACACATTGTCCAGCCAAGACTTTAAGACATTTAGTTATTTATTTGTTTATAAGAACTCATTAAAGTACTAAATGTTCATCTGACGTCATGGCGCATTAGGAACAATTTCTAGGTGACATTCATATTTCTTTTAGTGGCTTTGACACTGTACATGCTGTGGATTTAGAACATAATTAAAGGCATGGTTGTTATATTGTTAGATATTAAGAGCCAGTATTTCTGTTTCTGGTGGAGTAACGTCTTTGCGGGACAAAGAAGAATAGCCTGAAGAATTAACATTTAATTGGATCTGGAGCTTGAAGGAATACGTGTTTTCTTACACCTTAGACCACATTGTTTTTGCATAGTTATTGCCAATTGACTACATCTTTTGACAGTACTTTAGGTCTTGTGGCTTCCTGCATGGACGTAGCTTAATTATGCATTGGGTATGACAACTGCTCAACGTATGTTGATAACACCCACAACTATTTAAATTTTAAGATAGGTGAGATTGTGGCAAAGTAATAGTTACAAATGGGGTCTCTAGTTGGCAGAGGTATGCCCCTGTCAAAATAGGGACCTACAATCCTAGTCAGGGTAAGTAAGTTATACACCAAAGATAACCTGTGCTCACTCCCTAGTAGCTTGGCACAGAGCAGTCAGGCTTATCTCCAGCGGTAATGTATAGAGTCTTTGTACACACACACACACCGTAACACAGTAAAAAACACCACAAAAGTACTCCACACCAGTTGAGTAAAATATGCAATATTTATTTGAGGAGAACAAGAGCAAAATGTCAAAAAATCCAACATACACAAGTCAAGATATGAATTGTTCAGTGAAATACAGTAACAGCGCTTAGAAAACAATAGCTCTGGCTGGGGCTATTTTCGACATGCTTGACCAAGTCAAATCCACAAGTTTGGGTCGACCATGATGGAGCGTGGGCGGGCTGTGGAGTCGCAATGACCCCTATACAGTACCTTGGAAACGTTGAGAGCCAAAGACGGTGGAAGGCACCGGGCAGGTGAGGCGTCACGTAGGCAGGTACAACATCAGTTCTGTACTGCCAAGCAGGTCGTTGGCGGTACTTGAGACTCCCACTGTGGTGGTGCATCAGAGTTGCTTCTGCAGCGCCAGCCAGCGCTGTAAGTCGCAGTCATTGCGTTGAGTGGGCACCATGACTCTAGTGCAGGCAGCAGTGAGGAGACGAAGAGAAGCATCGGTTACGAAGTGACAGTCGAAGTCGATGGGTCGTTTTGTTCTCTTTATAGCAGAGCAGATTCTATTCCAAGGGCCCAGGAACTGGATTTGGCACCACTTGGCATAGTAGCGCTCTCAGCAGACGGGCCCAGATGCTGCAGGTGAAGTCTTTTATGGCCCTGAGACTTCCAACATGAAGCACGTTCAACTCAAGCCTTAGGAGACACTTTAGAAAGAAGGACGCAGAGAGGAAAGTCCAGTCCTCTCACTCCCAGGACAGAAGTAGCAGGCCAACACAGCAAAGCAAGCAGCAAAGTGGAAGTCTCTCCCAGCAACACAACAGCTCTTTTTCCTGCAAAAATGTGCTAAGTCCAGAAGTGTTCTGAGTATATGGTGCCAGGGGTCCAGTACTTATACCCATTTTAGCATTTGAAATAAGGAGACTTCAAAGAAAGTTCTTTGTAGTGCCCAAGACCCTGCCCTTCCTGGCCCTAGCTTCAGACACACTAAAGGGGGGTAGGCAGCTCTTTGTGTGGGGACAGGCACAGCCCTATTCAGGTGTGTGAACTCCTCCCACCACTGTAGCCCAGGAAGACCCATCAGCCTGGTGATGAACCATGAGGAAATGCAGGGCACACCTCAGCTCCTTTTGAGTGACTTTCTAGAGTGAATTCACAAAGCCCAACTGTCACCAACCCAGGAACAGACAGAGGCACAAAATGGTTAAAGTAAGAAAATACCAACTTTCTAAAAGTGTCATTTTCAGACCTGCATTTTAAAAAACAACTTCACTAAAAGATGTGTCTTTAAACTGTGAGTCCAGAGACATCAAACTCCAACTTTCTATCAGCTCTTAATTGGGAAATACATTGTAAAGTGTTACAAGGAAGATTCAATGCAAACCTATGGGTGAGATAGGCCTTGCTGTAGTGAAAAACAAAGTTAGAAGTTTTTCACTATCAGGGCATGTAAAACTCAAAAGCAAATGCCCTTCCTTTTAAATACACTGCACCCTGCCCATAAGGCTACCTTGGGCCTACCTTAGGAGTGCCTTACATGTAATAAAAGAGAAGTTTTGGGCCTGGTAAGCAGGTGAACTTGCCAGGTTGGCAGTGGCAGGCCTGAGACAGGTTTGATGGGCTACTCATGTGGGTCGCACAATCAGTGCTGCACGCCCACTAGTAGCATTTTATGTACAGGCTCTGGGCACATGTAGTGCACTGTAATAGGGACTTAGGAGGAAATCAAATATGCCCTTCATGGAGAAACCAAACATACCATGTTTTATAGGAGAGAACATATGCACTTTAGCACTGGTAAAGTGCTCAGAGTCTTAGAAACAACAAAAAGAGGGTAGAAAGGCAAGAGGAAGAAGGCGAAAAGGTTAGGGATAACCCTGCAAAAAGGGCCAGGACCAACAGTAATTAACAATCCGCAATATTGAGAAAATGTCACTCAATCTATACCAGGAGGAAGGAAAGATGAATCAGTTTTGCCAACCGACTAAGCTCTTTCTTTAGACCTCTGAATGTGTGCACTCTCTAACAAGCATATGTTGTCATGTAATGGTCTGTCCTGCCACAGACGGACTTGGTGGAGAATTGGCAAAAAGGCAGTTGACTTGTAATACATTACACAGTTAAGGAAAGAACCCGGTGAAAAGATCACCAAAGGAAAACCTAACATCCTGTTTTTATCCTCGTAGGTCACCATTTTTAAAATTGTCTGGCCAGCAATTTATAATCATAGCCCTTCATTGCTGTGCAAGTAAATAACTCTATACATCCAATTGAAAGAAGTAGCCACCAAAGATATTGTTTACAACAAGGGGTGGTGATGGACAGAGTCTCTGAATTAAGCAGAGTACTCTCACCCAGTCAAGAGATCAGGGCTAGATCCAACACCGTTTTTTAGCTCATTGGACCATCCCAGTTTCAGAACCTGGCTGTATGCAAATTAGTCTGTCCCTGGCCCAGTGCATCATGGGAACAGGGCAGACCAGACTACAAAAGCCAATTCTTACACTGGGAAGGAAACAAGCTTCCGGGGACCGGTTTCTGCCATTTCAGGCGTCTTCGGCCCGGCTTGCTTGAATCCTGATGGTGCAATGAGCAAGGGACTCACATCTGAGTATACCCTACCACGCTTAGGGTGGACAAAATTATTTACAACAAGGGGTGGTGATGGACAGAGTCTCTGAATTAAGCAGAGTACTCTCACCCAGTCAAGAGATCAGGGCTAGATCCAACACCGTTTTTTAGCTCATTGCACCATCCCAGTTTCAGAACCTGGCTGTATGCAAATTAGTCTGTCCCTGGCCCAGTGTATCATGGGAACAGGGCAGACCAGACTACAAAAGCCAATTCTTACACTGGGAAGGAAACAAGCTTCCGGGGACCGGTTTCTGCCATTTCAGGCGTCTTCGGCCCGGCTTGCTTGAATCCTGATGGTGCAATGAGCAAGGGACTCACATCTGAGTATACCCTACCACGCTTAGGGTGGACAAAATTATTTACAACAAGGGGTGGTGATGGACAGAGTCTCTGAATTAAGCAGAGTACTCTCACCCAGTCAAGAGATCAGGGCTAGATCCAGCACCGTTTTTTAGCTCATTGCACCATCCCAGTTTCAGAACCTGGCTGTATGCAAATTAGTCTGTCCCTGGCCCAGTGCATCATGGGAACAGGGCAGACCAGACTACAAAAGCCAATTCTTACACTGGGAAGGAAACAAGCTTCCGGGGACCGGTTTCTGCCATTTTAGGCGTCTTCGGCCCGGCTTGCTTGAATCCTGATGGTGCAATAAGCAAGGGACTCACATCTGAGTATACCCTACCACGCTTAGGGTGGACAAAATTATTTACAACAAGGGGTGGTGATGGACAGAGTCTCTGAATTAAGCAGAGTACTCTCACCCAGTCAAGAGATCAGGGCTAGATCCAACACCGTTTTTTAGCTCATTGCACCATCCCAGTTTCAGAACCTGGCTGTATGCAAATTAGTCTGTCCCTGGCCCAGTGCATCATGGGAACAGGGCAGACCAGACTACAAAAGCCAATTCTTACACTGGGAAGGAAACAAGCTTCCGGGGACCGGTTTCTGCCATTTCAGGCGTCTTCGGCCCGGCTTGCTTGAATCCTGATGGTGCAATGAGCAAGGGACTCACATCTGAGTATACCCTACCACGCTTAGGGTGGACAAAATTATTTACAACAAGGGGTGGTGATGGACAGAGTCTCTGAATTAAGCAGAGTACTCTCACCCAGTCAAGAGATCAGGGCTAGATCCAACACCGTTTTTTAGCTCATTGCACCATCCCAGTTTCAGAACCTGGCTGTATGCAAATTAGTCTGTCCCTGGCCCAGTGTATCATGGGAACAGGGCAGACCAGACTACAAAAGCCAATTCTTACACTGGGAAGGAAACAAGCTTCCGGGGACCGGTTTCTGCCATTTCAGGCGTCTTCGGCCCGGCTTGCTTGAATCCTGATGGTGCAATGAGCAAGGGACTCACATCTGAGTATACCCTACCACGCTTAGGGTGGACAAAATTATTTACAACAAGGGGTGGTGATGGACAGAGTCTCTGAATTAAGCAGAGTACTCTCACCCAGTCAAGAGATCAGGGCTAGATCCAGCACCGTTTTTTAGCTCATTGCACCATCCCAGTTTCAGAACCTGGCTGTATGCAAATTAGTCTGTCCCTGGCCCAGTGCATCATGGGAACAGGGCAGACCAGACTACAAAAGCCAATTCTTACACTGGGAAGGAAACAAGCTTCCGGGGACCGGTTTCTGCCATTTTAGGCGTCTTCGGCCCGGCTTGCTTGAATCCTGATGGTGCAATAAGCAAGGGACTCACATCTGAGTATACCCTACCACGCTTAGGGTGGACAAAATTATTTACAACAAGGGGTGGTGATGGACAGAGTCTCTGAATTAAGCAGAGTACTCTCACCCAGTCAAGAGATCAGGGCTAGATCCAACACCGTTTTTTAGCTCATTGCACCATCCCAGTTTCAGAACCTGGCTGTATGCAAATTAGTCTGTCCCTGGCCCAGTGCATCATGGGAACAGGGCAGACCAGACTACAAAAGCCAATTCTTACACTGGGAAGGAAACAAGCTTCCGGGGACCGGTTTCTGCCATTTCAGGCGTCTTCGGCCCGGCTTGCTTGAATCCTGATGGTGCAATCGTTTTTGGCCACTATAGGTGTGGCAGGGTATACTCAGACATGAGTCCCTTGCTCACTGCTCCATCAGGATTCAAGCAAGCCGGGCCGAGGAGGCTGAAATGCCAGAAACCGGTCCCCGGTAGCTTGTCTCCTTTCTGGTGAAGAATTGGCTTGGTAGTTTGGTCTGCCCTGTTCCCATGATGCACTGGGCCAGGGACAGACTAATTTGCATATAGCCAGGTTCTGAGCTGGGATGGGGCAGTGAGCTAAATAACGGTGATGGATCAAGCCCTGATCTTTGGACTGGGTAAGAGTGGTCTGCTTAATTCAGACACTCTGTTCATCACCACCCCCTTTTCTGAACCAAAGATATTGGCCAAAAATGGGACTGGCTCCCAGCAATTTTATCAACTAAAAGCCACGAATGACCAGCTAATCCTATGATCACGCCAATTGGCACAAAAACTCTAGCGCAGCCACCACAGTCAGGAGCAGCATCCAACTCCCCATTAGACCAAATTACCTTACTATGCTCCTGGAACATAAGTGGTTTACACCAAAAAATTGGGGACCCAGACACGCAATCTTTCTTGGGGAATCACTCAGTAATAGCACTACAGGAAACCTGGGCTTTACAGGGGTGCCCAGTGCTTGGTTTCACTGAGACATGGAATCCAGCAACCAGGGACAGTCGCTTTGGCCACTCGAAAGGCGGGCTGGCAACTTACGTATCAAATTCTATAAAAGCCCGAATAACACGATGGCCCCTCAAGGAAGACTGGATCCTAGGGGTCAAGATCGACCCTTGGCGGAAACACCACCCCCTCGTTCTCTTAAATGTGTACATTAACCCCAGTACACGCACAAAAAAGGTCCATGTGACCCGTCTGACCGAGATTATGAACGATATAGCCACGGACCAACCCAATTCAGACTGCATAGTTACTGGGGACTTTAACACCTACCTATTTCAGGGGAAGATAGCAGATAATGATGGCCCCCCCTAATCCAAATCATCGAGGCCACTAAACAAACTAAACCGCTTACACAAACTCAAAGTAACCTAGGCGACCTATGCGTGAGCCAATTTTATAGTGCAGGTTACCTTGTCATCAATGGCAGAACAGCCGGGGACACTCCACCAAAGTGGACATGGACAAACGGCTCAAAGCAATCGCATCTGGATTATACAATCTGCACCGCACCCCTGTTAAATTGCATCATGGACTTTAGAATACACCCAAGAACCGAAAGTGATCACAGGCCCCAGGTCACAGTCTTCAACATAAACCCAGAGTATCACAAAATGGCACCATCGACACTTCAGGGAACCCACACAGAAAACTTAAAGCGCCTAAAGTGGACTGAAGAAATTAGCATGAATATTCTTCAGGCAAGCGCGGAAATAATAAGACTGGGCCAGGAGCATGAGGCTAGCCCAACCGAACAATGGTCCATGTTATGCTCCCACCTGATTCATCTGTTCCCTGTAAGGCATCAAGCCCAAAGGGCAACCTCGACGCACCAATTTACATTATCTCAGACGACGAAGTCACTAAAGATAGCGAGAAATAAGGCCCTGCGGGCACTGGCCAAATTCCCAGGAAACAGTGATTGCATATCCAATTATCAAACCTCACAAAAATCATTCATGCAAGCGATCAAAAAGGACAAATGGGCACATGAAAACCAATTCTGGAGTAACCTGGTGTGGGAAAGTAAGCAAAAAAACTCAAGGAAATTCTGGGCGCTTATTAACCGCACCAGCTTAGGTACAGTGTGCACGGGGTCGGCCAACATCCCTGAATCAGACTGGGCAAATTTTCTGCTTGATCACTTTAAGTCTCCTGATTATCCAAGCCTCTCTGGAAACACCACCGTAACTGAGACCAGCCAAGAGTATGGTCCTTCGTGGAGTATAACACATGAAAAGGTCTCGAAACTATTGTCAAAAGCAAGATCCGACGGGGCGCCAGGCCCAAATGGCCTGCCACAAACTTTGTTTAAATCTGATATTACCCTCTGGTCAGGAACATTGGCCAATCTTTTCAATTATGCATTAAGAACATCCACAATACCAGAGTCATGGCGGGGAGCCATAATACACCCAATTTATAAATCTGGACCCCATGCCCACCCGAGCAATTATAGACTCATTGCCCTACTGGACATAGAGGCAAAACATTATGCAGGTCTTCTATTAGAGGACCTAAGGTTATGGGTAAAGGACAATAAGCTCTTGCCAATGAACCAGACAGGGTTTGTGGCACACTCAGGAACCCGTACAAACTTGCTAGCAATAACAACTGTAGTCGATAGGGCAGCTGCAACCTCAAGATTAGTTCATTGCTGCTTTGTCGACTTCAAAGCAGCATTCGATAGAGTCCCCAGGGAGGCCCTATGGACCAAACTAAAGATGTGGGGGATTCCAGAGAAACTACTAGAGGGAATAATTCAGCTCCACACTAGGACGTGGGTGCGGGTGAAGCTGGGGACCGGCACACATCTCTCTCGGAAAATAATGACAACTAGAGGAGTGAAGCAGGGATGTGTGCTGGCCCCCCTCCTTTTTAACTTATTTGTAGCAGATCTGTCAGCGGTCCTATACTACACTAATAGTCACTCTCCGAAGGTGGGCGGCATGACTCTAAGCAACCTCTTATATGCCGACGACCTGGCTCTCTTTAGTTTAACCAGGGTAGGGTTGCAAAGACTCCTCGATAAACTGTTCGATTATACGATCAGCAACCAACTCGAGGTTAATCTAAAGAAAACGCAAGTAGTTACATTCGGCAAGAAACGATACACAGGGGGCGGCTGGTCATTCAATAATGTTAGTTTAGAAATTGGCCAGTCCTATAAATACCTAGGCGTCCACCTGGACTCAAAATGTAGCTACAAAAAACAGCGTAGAGAGATCGGAGTTAAAGCAGTGACCCTTATGGTGTCACTCGGCAAACTTGCGAAAGATATTTCCGGTCCAACCTTAGCCCCCCTCTTGGAGGTAATGAGAGCAAAGTTTGGCCCCACCTTATCCTACGGCGTTGAGATTTTTAGTGGTAAAATGAACACAACCCTGAACCAACAGACCACTAAAATTTATAAAGGGGTGCTCCGGTTGCCAAAGACCGCCTCTGCAGCGCAGATCAGGTTGGAGATGGGGCTAATAAACTACGAGGCCTCAGCCACTGGGGCATACCTCAATCTGTGTCACAAGTTAAGACAAGCTGAGCCAGGTACTTTAGAATACCTAGTCTGGCAAGAAATCAGCCAGATAAACCCGGGGGGTTTGTACAGACGGCTTCTTACAGACGCCATTAACCAAATGTCAGCAAGCGATTTGTGGGCCCTAAACCCAGGCCAGATAGCATTTAAAAAAGCTATAAAAAAATGTGTGAGAATGACTTCTCGTCTGACTGACGAAGCACTCTTTCTGAAACGTAGCCACGCCTGGGTCACGATAAATTCCTACAGACACCCGGTCCCAGCCTGCTATCTGGCCAGCACATATCCATTACACCTGAAACGCGGCTTTATTGCCATCAGACTGGGTGACTGGCGTTTCTTGCAGGATTTACCATCTTGGCGACGTACATCGGAAGATCTCTCTTGTAGAGGGTGTGGGGAAACAGCGGAAACCATGTTGCATGTAAGCTGCCTTTGCCCAGCCTTTAACATTGAACGCAGGTCTGAAATTAAAATCAGAATGGAATAGGCTGGGTGTTCGGTCCTGCAGGCAAGCCATCATGGCAGCTTTGAACCCGGAAAACACAGTGCTAAATATAAAATTTACAAAATTTATCCTGCGAGCATATCACATCTTTAACCTAAGGAGACCATGCTAAAGTGCCCTTTTTATTCTCAGCAATGTTAGATACAATTTGGTTATATTCATGCAAGCTGGCGTCTTGTTTAAATTTTTGTGATTTTAAAATACACTATGAGATAAAGATCCTGTTTTTATAATGTTTGTTAATGGATTGTGCCTTTATATCTACACTCGTGTTGTTATTCCTAGATGTTTTTAATCTAATATTCGGTCAGGCTGTGAATCTGTAAATTCTTTTAAAGATATGTTTTACATCTAAATAAAGATCATTATTATTATTATTATTAACTCTATACACCTCTATCAAACCTATCAGTTCAGTTAACAGTTATCAAACCTATCTGTTCAGGTAGTTGTGGTACAGGTTAAAATATGTGCATAACTGAGGCAGCTGATAAAACTCTATGAAAACCTGCCCCTTACCTTGACTGGTTTGGTCAACAACTTCAAATGTTGTTTCCTTTATATAGCCTGGATCTATCACAGCAGGTGTCGTCTTTCAGTCCAAGTGTCTACTGCTGCAAATGCTGCCCCCCCAGCTTTCTATAAGATAACATAAAATAAGATAACATAACACCCTAAAGTTGGAGGGATTACCTACAAATTGGAATTGACCACTAAGATGTAAGAGGTATTTTATATTGAAATGTATTCTATGCCATCTGTTCCTCTGGAACTGAGAGAGATGTCATGAATATCTGTTTTCAAATAAGAGGAGCCATTGACACTGTTATAAAGACACTGGAAGTTTCAAAAGTCTCAATTTGGTCAACACCACAGCAATAAATAAAAGACTGAAACCTCCGGTCAACTACCTCCTCATCTGCTCCACTCATATCCAAAATTCTGAGCTAGCATATGCCATTGTCCAGGGAAGAGATGGGACAGTTGAAATGAGGAAACTGGAGAATGGAGGAAAGGAGTGGAGCATAAGGCGAGATTACAACACATCTCCCATCCTTAAAAGGAAAAGAAGAGAAAAGGCATAGGTAAAGAGAGCAACAAGACAAGACTGTTAAACTTGAAAATTCCAGTAAGGAGATGAGTTTTAGCAATGAGACAAAAAATCCTAAGGATACTTGGTTGAAACGGAACATTTGGATACATAGCCATTCATTTTTCTTAGAACAACTTTCATCCTTGCAGATCTTCGAATTGTATTATCCATGAGGGGCACCTCTTGGAGCGATAGTCTGTTAAGACTAAAACTAATCTACCCTCCAGACCCTCATCCTTTCAAGGGTCTGGACATGTCAAAAGCCAATTTACACCACAGATGATTAGGAACTTCAACCGAACTTAAGGGTTTGGGGCAGGTTACTTTAACCTTGTCCCTTAAAGCAAAACAACTAAAATACCATACTTTTCTATCAACCCGGTAGCCATACCTGCCCACGAATAACAGTTTTTCACTTTCATTTGGTATGGCTTCTACCAATGTGACCCTCGTGAGCCAAATCCACATTATTATGTCTCAAAGGGACAGGGGGGCCCATTGTGATTCCACGTGCCAATATATCATTAGGCAAACTGAGTTTTTAAAATTTTATTTGGCAATATGTTTTTTCAGATTCTCTTAATTTCTCTTTGGGAGGCCACCCCATTCATATGTAGGTGCGAGCACACTTTAAAGTTTCTTCACCTTCCTCCCCTTGCTTCCACTCCAATTGATCAATGCCTTCATGTCTAATAATTGGGACCAGATCATCAAATGGTTCTTCAATTTCTCAATCCCTAGATCAAGGTAATCTTGAAAGGCAATTTGCTGGTCATCTCAGGTAAGTACTCAATCGAAAAATTAAAACTTTCGAGACACTGGAGCCATTTTTCTATTCTAGGAGTGGTACAGGCAGAAATGTTTGTGGTGAATGCATGGACCAAAGGTTTATGATCTGTAAGGAGGGTGAAGGGCAAACCCATAAGAAAAATGTGAATGCCTTATGGTCAGGATAGTTTTCTTATTTACAACAAAACACCCCAGGAAGGGTACTTTTATAATGTCATTCGTTATCTTGTTTAAAAGCATTGTCACATTACTCCAACCATAAATATAGGACGTTTTTCTTGAGCAGAGTTCCAAATGTTTGAACTATATTGGCGAATCTTTCAACAAATTTGGAATACATTTCTGTGAGCAATAGATCGCTAGGAAATACTTGAATTTGTCTTTATAAATGAGTGTAGGAGCTGTTATTTATGGCATGCATCATATCACGTTTAGATGTTATGCCGTCTTTGAGATGGTGTGTCCCAAATACGTGACTGAACCTAACCCAAACTCATACTTGTCTTTATTATGGAATGCCAACCCAGCATTATTCAATCTACTTAACACTTCTCGTAGGGTGGAATTATGTTTTTCCACATCTTCACCACAAACTAGTATATCAGAGGAGGCACAAGCTGCACGTTGGATGCCTTTCAGATACTGTTGTAGGACGTGCCTGAAAACAGCCATAGCCGAGGCCGGGCCGAATGGCGTGAAAAAGAATCTGAAGGCTAACAATGGTGCACAAAACAATGTGAGGTGTCTCAAACTAGTTGCAGTTCCGCCTGGTGTTACGCTGCAGACAGATCAATGAAATTGAAACAAGATGCATCACAAATTACCTTCAATGTCTACAATTTGTAGAAGGATATGCTACTTTTTTAGAGGAGTACATTTTCCCCCGCCACTCCAGCCCCAATGGCTTAGAAGTAGGTCTATATGAGCTTAGTCCACGGTTTCCAGGGCATTGAAGGTTCCACTATATGTTTAAAAAAAGGTGTGTGGGCTAGTTCATGTTTGCAACAGTCATGGATTACCAGGCTAATGGGAAAGAACTGGAGGAAGACTGTAAAGTTAATACTACCAATGGACCAAAGGACACAATAAAGTTAAAGGATCACACTGAAGGAAAATATGCAAGTACTGTTTTTATGTTTATGATGAGGTTAAGTTTCCAGAGAAGTAGGCTTGGTTTTCCATGAAGCAGGCAAAGCCTCCAATACAGGCGAAGGTGATTGCAGTCAGTAGAACCATTAAACTTGAAGTAATGGGCCCAAGAAAGAAGCCCTCAGTTGAATTAAGAGAATTCTGCAGTTGATCGCTCTGGTACCCAATGCAGTAATATTGGCTAGTTAAATATTATCAGGAAGTACGCAAACTTACATGCACGGCCTGTAAGAGTGTTAAAGTACAGAAGTATGTGTGAGGCTAACGTAGATAAGAGCTATGCCGCCATGGTTATTCCCTTTTTGTTTGTGATTCAGCAGGTGCAGTGGAACTGTGCAGACAGGAGAGATCCTGTTGAAAAAGCACGAAGAGAACACCAGAAATGGGCACAAGTTATCTAGACACTCATTCATATGAATGGCAGTGATAAGTCTTGGGCAAGAAGGCGGGTATTAATAAATGAGGACACAAACCGTGGATTCGTATTTGGAGTCATAAAAAGAGGCAAAATACAGCAACAGCTCACCTGAAGTAGGTTGAGGATCCCCTGCAGTGGATGATGATGAAATTAAGTGAATAGCATGTTGCACTTTACTTTTGTTGGGGCCACCAGACACGCCACACCTTCCTCTTGTTGGGGACATCAGGCACGCTGCACTTTGTGGAGGGGACTCCAGCCCACAGGAGGCGCTACTGTGATCTTTTTGCGTCTGGAGGCGCGTAAGAGCAGCCCAGAGCTCCCGCTGCATGGGCAATGTGCGGGCTTGCCCGGGCAAATCCCGTGCCAAGGGCAGGCCCGTCCGAGCCTGTCAGAGACCGAAGGAGGCCGGGCTGAGCCACACTATTAACATTGCTTGATTCCGGGACGAGTAATACTGTTCTTATCTTAAGGTATCGTGAATTTAACACAGCCAATTTAGAGTTTGCATAGCAGGTGGTTTAAAAATGAGTAGACCTAAATCTGTAACAGGGAGTTGTAGGGACACAGGATACTTTTTTATTGAGGGCTGAGTCGGCACTCATACACGAGATAGAACTTACTGAGGGCAGACTATGCCTAGAGCCCCAAAGTTCCCAAAATCGATCTGTATCTACTGCCACTGTGTTACAATCTAACAACGAAGATATTTCTTCTCACTTAAACATGCAGCATTCCATGGCCTCGGACCTTGAAATTACTAATGTGTCCGAGACTATTGATAAGCCATGTAGGCCAAATGTAACTAGCAGGGGTCACAAGGCAAAGATAAGTCATGGGAATAGCCTTGCACCACCATCTAAGAAAAGGAAGGAGCAGGGTACTCATAAACAAAGCCAGCTTTTACCAAAGTCATTAGGACGCACAATTATTACAGTTGATAATGAGCCTAACCAGGGGCCGGTTACGGCATTAAAGGAGGGAGCATTAACGGGAATACTACCAACTCAGGAGAAAGAAGACTTTATGGAAAAACTAGAGTCAATGTTATCAGCCCTCCTTCACCCAATAATGCAAAAGTTAATTCAGCTTGAAGCCAGGTTAGTCAATCTTGACAATCCCGTGATCAATACCTCCTTAATTTCCTCAGACACTTGTCAAAGCAGGGCTGAGGTCATTTCCATTAATAATCAAGCTGAGAGTTTTGAAACGAACAGGGGCATGTTTCACTCTAAACCCCTTTCAAGATTGCGTAATAGTATAGCTGAAGCCAGCAATTGACTAAGGATGACTTGCCAGCCACCTTGTCATATAACATCGAGACCCCACTCGTGTCAAGCAGTGCGAGCATTGGGCATGCCCTGACCTCAAACACTTGAAACAGGCCCCTCCCTGTTACGGAAAACCATACTCAACCCGAGAGACTACATCCTATAAGTACTCTGAGAGGCCAGTCCTCTGATCAAATGGTTTTTCCCAGCCCTAATCGTAATTTACACTTACCTCCAGAAGCAACCCCATACACCGTGGTGTTGGCTAACGTTCCCACTGTGTTGCCCAGAAACAAAGAGCACTGGTCAACATTGAGGAACAAATCCCTACATTTTCTTAGTGCAAGGACTCAGATAACTAACATGTTATTTTCAGAATTCAAGATGGCCCATTGGATCGGCTGTGTTGGAAAGTCTAAAAAGTCATTACCTGGAGGTTGCGTTGTGCTGTCATTCATGTCTCCAGGTTTGGTACAGTCAATACTAGAAAGGGCTGGTAATTGGCACGTAAGGCCAAAAGACATTGATTGACTGCCCTCTCAGAGCAACTGCTTAAGATCTGTTGATGGGCGACACGGGTACTCCGGAGATAAGGTGTTAAGGCAGAACAACTCAGCGCTAGACATTGTAGAGCAGGAAAATTCTATGCCATTCTTAACCCCTACCGAGGAGGAAGCCCAAGCTATCGGCTTTATTTCCCTGGACAGGCCTTTCCCCTTGAATCCCCTGATCCTCAGACTTTGGCCCATGCATAGACTTGTAATGGTGACCTTAATCCCCACTATTTGGTGGTAGCCAGACTCCCATGTACTTCTGCGAGTTCTGGCTGTAGTCTTATCTCCTGCAACATATCAGGCCTACGCTCTAAGATAACAATACTCAATGGTCGACTTTATACTTAAGCATGATATTCTGTGTTTCCAGGAAACGTGGTCGAAGGAACCAATGCCTATTCATGGTTTTAAAACGTTCAATACCCAAGCAGTTGGGGGTTTATATGGTAGAGCAAAAGGCGGGCTCCACGCTTGTATATCCAATAAGCTAAAAATAAATACGACTAAGACTTACCTAGAGGTAGTGTATTACCAACTAATTATATTCAATCTAAGCATTAACCATTGTATTGTTCTGGCTAATTTTTACAACAACATTCCACTAGATAGACTTTTCAATGTGGTTAAGAAATTGTGTAACGATTTGAAATCACTGTGTAATGATAATGCTAAAGACAAGATGCTAACACTGGCTGGTGACTTTAACTGTGTTCTGTGCTCTTATGAGGATGGTAAAATATGTGGTTTTAATGTTGACGAAGGTACAAATAACACTCACTTCTGCCACTCCAGTGCAGGGGAGTTGTTCAATGAATAGGTCTTTACTCTGGACCTAGGGTTTGCAAATGAACTATGTGCTAGACCTGCTCCTAAGCCCCATAATTTTAATAGCAGAGGCCTATGTTCAACAATAGACTGCATATTATTGTCAAACACGAATGCACCTAGGTTGCACTCCTTTACAGTTGATGATAATTCGCTGAGTGACCGCTTTCCTCTCTATATATCGGTCTTCCTCTCCACTAGTAAACCAGCAAGTGTTGAGTTGGTCGACCAGGCACTAGCTAATGTAAAAATTGATAAAGCCAACGGGTACACTCTACGTTGGACCATGGTGGACCCAGATGTGGTTATAAAGCAATTGGTAACCAAATGTAGACTGGCCTTTGACAACGGTCTGAGTGAGTTAGCTACTTCTGATAGTATGTTATCTTCCTTCCAAGCAATAGCAGGTGCGGTAAGGGAAGTGCTACATACACAAAATAGAAAAAAGGTTGGACCCCAACAGTGGTTCGACACAAAGGGCACACAAGCCTATACTACCTTGAAGTGCGAGATGGACAATTTACCAAGAAATATTATTAATATTAGGCAGGCTAGAGGGGTCCAGAAATTGGCCCTCCTAGAAAGAAAGAACACCCTGAGAAAAGTAGAGTGGGAATCCCTTGACACAGCCTCACAAATGAAAGACCGTGCTGCTTTCTGGAAACCAGTAAAAACACAATTTCTGTCACCGGGAGGGGGTACCTCAATAGAAATCGCCATACCCGAGGAACAATGGATTGAACATTTTTTCACGATGTACAACAGGCAGGAAATAACCAATAACCAACACAGCAATACGCAAGAAGACACCACCCATACCTTGGAACTTTATTTCACCCCAGAGGAAGTAAACAAAGCACTTTTAGCAAGCCTAGGTGGCAAGGCTCCTGGGCCAGATGGGGTCCCAGTGGACTTGTTTAAGTACAACATTAATCTATGGGGCCCAATTATCACACAAGTAACAAATGCCAGTTGCCAGGCCTCATTCCCATCAACCTGGGTTGAATCCATTATCCTTCCTATTTTTAAAAAAGGGGACCGGCAGGATCCCACCTGCTATAAGCCCATTTCGTTATTGGATTATTTGGCCAAAGTTGTTGGGCGAATAATTTTGGAGCCCCTACAGGATTGGGCAGAGGAAAATCAGATTCTATCTGATATCCAATACGGATTTCGTGAAGGATTAGGGACAATAGAGCTGAGCTTAAATTTAGCCATCTTTGTAGGAAAGAACACTAGGGTGGAGAAGGGCAGACTGTTTTTAGCCTTTGTTGACATCACTGCGGCCTTTGACTCTGTGAGGCATGGCAAACTTTGGGAGATTCTTGAAATTTTGGGGGTTGACCCTAATATTATCTATTTTCTTATGCGCCTCTACTGTGGAGCGAAGTGACAAGTGCGCTTTGGTCTGGGTGGAGAGCGTACTGCCTCTTTCCCCATTAGGAGGGGGGTTAGGCAAGGCTGTGTCGTAGCCCCCCTTCCTTTGTAATCTTTATATTAATGGATTAGGGCAGGCTCTTCTTAACAATGGTCGAGACTTCCCCCAAGTAGGTGGCTTTCCTATACCTGCTTTTCTCTATGTGGATGACCCAGTACTGATGTCCCGTACACAGATTGGTCTTCAAAAGGTTTTAAATCGTTTTTCTAAATTTATGAAGGAACTTGGTCTCAGTATCAATATGACAAAGACTTTTATAATGAGATGTGGACGTCGGAATCAGAGGTCCAGGGACATGTTTGTGGATGGGCACCTAATAGCACCCACCAAGAGTTTTTCATACCTGGGTATTTTATTTAATCAGAACGATTCTTGGGCCCAAGCTGTCTCTACAAAAAAGCTGGTGTTTATTAGAACAACAACAGCCTTGGCCACTTTTTCAAAAACACTGGGCAGGAAACCGCCAGGAGAACTTTTACAAATTTATAAAGCAAAATGCATTTCGACCGCAATGTACGGAGCGGGGGTTTGAGGCTTTGCTGACACACATCTGATACAATTAGTGGAAAACACCTTTTTAAGGTATATTCGCCCAGTCTCCACTAGTACATCCACATACGTTTGTCATGCTGAGCTGGGCCTCCCATACATCTCCAACCTTATAAAACTGGAACCTATTCTCCTTTGGCACAGGATCTGGTCAAAAGACCAGACCAAGCTAAACAGGGAGGTCTTAAAAGACAGTCTGAAACTGGAAGGGGCCCTAAAGATTCCATAGGTTAAGTTTGTGAAAGACTTTGTGAAAGCTGTAGGTCACCCAGAATATTTTACCAACCAGAGTACCATCCAGCTGATTACCAGAAAGAACTTAAGAAAGAAGGGTCTCCGACTGCTGGACATGTTAAGACTATCTGGGGAAATTTTGAAGTCAAGCGTCCAGCAGCATCAGATGGTTCTTACTACTTTCAGCTTGCAGTCTTATTTAGTATTTGTCCCTGGCGGATATGACAGGCTGCTACTAACCAGGTTTAGACTGGGGATTGTCCACAGATTCGCTTCCTTTCCAAAAATGAACGACTGGGCACGTGAGTTACAATTATGTCCTTGTGATGATTGCTCAGTACAATCTACAATTCACCTACTCTTATTCTGTAAATTCTACATGGAGTTAAGAAAGGTGTGGTTAGTACCTCTTTTAAAAGCCTGAGGGTTGAAGGTGGCGGGCTTTAAAGTCAACCTCTCCAAATTGCAAATTCTTAATCTTTCCATCCCTGAGGCGGACGTCCTGGAGCGGGATTTTGATTTCCAGTGGGCACAACCTGATATCCCATACTTGGGTGTCCGATTGGCCCCTTCTATTGCTAAAACAGTGTCCCTGAACTATAAAGTGCTGGTTGATCAGGTCCCGTCTTAAGTTGGCCTGGTACGGGAGACTGGCGGCTCTGAAAATGACTGTACACCCCTGCATATTGTATCTATTTCAAATGCTGCCTTTGACTCCCCCGCAGGGCACCTTACGGAAGCTGCAGGAGCTCCTAAATAGGTTTTTATGGAACAGTAAACGGCCACGGCAGGCTTTGTCCATTGCGGTCACCCCGAAGGCGGCTGGGAGGCTGGGCTTTCCTCTGCTGATTGCCTACTTTCAGGCATCTTGCCTTAGGTACATAGTCGAACGGAATAGGCCCATGTCTAGTAAACACTGGAACTTTATGGACCAGACGGTAGCAGATTGCAATATTTAGAGGGAGTTGTGGTTGCTGCGCAAGCACAGAGCCTGGGGCCTTTATTCCTCCCTGGTGACGTCTCCGACCCTCAAGGCATGAGATCAGCTGGTGCGACGCAAGGGGTGGACTACGTTCCCCTCCCCAATGACACCTATCGTTGATAATCCGAACTTCTCGCCGGCCCGCGCGTCCCCAGTCTTCCATCGCTGGCGAGAGGAAGGCTGTAAGCGGGTGGGCTCCCTCTTTGACTTAGACGGCTTGATTCCGTTCACCCGGCTATGCACGGAGTTCTTCCAGCTGCCTGTGGCTGATGCTTTTCACTATTCACAGGTGGCACATTGGGTCACCCAACCAGCCAACGTTGCCTCCATGTCCCGGCCTTTGACGACATTTGAAAAGTGGTTGGTTTGTAAAAAAGACGACCGGAGACTCATTTCGGAGCTGTATGCGATGATTTTGAGTCAGCCCAGGAAGCAGCATACACCTGCGCAAGTTCGATGTGAAACTGAGCTCTGGCGGCCGCGGACGAAAAAGGAGTGGGAGCAGGTTTTCAATCGTGCACAGCACACGGCCTCTAATACCGCGGGCACTGATCAGCTTTCAAGGTAGCGGCCTACTACACTCCGGCGCGCGTTAGAGCATGGGATGCCACCAAGTCGAGCCTCTGCTGGCGGGGGTGTGGTCTTTCGGGGACACTGGCGCATTTGTTATGGCATTGCCCGAAGCTGGGGAGGTATTGGTCCACGATATTGGATGAGTTGGATGCTGCGTTTCAGATTACATTCCCTTGGACGCCGGAGCATACTTTGCTGGGGCTTCCCCATCCTAAGTTTTTTCCCCTGCGCTCGCTAAAGGGTAGGCAGATTGCGCTGGCTTTGTTAGCTGCGAGGCAGGTGCTCCTGGCGCATTAGGGTTCCCCGACGGTACCTGACCCCCGAGATTGGTTTCAAAGACTCTGGCACATTCTAGCAATGGAACGACTTTCACTAGGACTAGACGGGAAGGGTTCGGAATACGCTAAACTCTGGGGCCCGTTCTTACAGCTCCTCTCCAAGGACCTCCGAGAAGTAACTTGCCCGAAGTATTTACAGATCCTGCAACTTATCCCTTTAGAGTCAAGAGGGGTTAAGCCTGTGAATTGAATGTTGCCTGGTAGAGCAAGTGGATCCTGGGAAGCGAGCAACGCAGATAGAAGCTGATGCGGGTGGGTTGGGAAGGGGTGGGGGGCTATTTTTGGGGGGAGGAAGGTGGGGGGTTTCTGATTTTCTTTCTTGTTCGTTATTTGATATACGTCGGAAGTCATAGCACAGGCGGGGCTGCTTCTCAAGTTCTTTTGATTATGTGGGATCAGACTCCAGGATGTAGGCCCAGACGCTGTGTCACTGCACTGAGTTTATGACCTGCCGGCAAGTTGATGTAGACAGCTGGGCTGTGTACCACACTACATTCCTGCATAATAAAAATGATTGACTCTAAAAGCCTGAGGGTTGAGGCGATGTAACCCGGCACTAATCAAGCTCCAGCTTTTAGAAAATGAGCATATAGCTTTGAGGATATCTATGTTCCTGAAAAAACTGATTTGTCAAGGGAAGAGTATAGTGATATAAGGAGCGAGATCGCCTTGGCGCACTGTCATTTTAATATTCTTTGTTCTTAATAATTTAAATTATACATCAAATTTTAAATGTTTTCAATGCTTACCATATTTTTTATTACTGTGTAAATCGATGTGCAAAAGCTTTGTATGTTTTATGTGCTTTAATGATTGTTAAAAAAACTATTGATTTGACTTGAAATGAATATCATAGAAATCGGGTGGTGTTCATCGCTCCACCCTGTGCAGCAAGCTTGTCACCAGTATTATAAAGACACTGGAAGCAGAAGTTTCAAAAGTCTCCATTTGGACAAAACCAGAGCAATAAGTAGAAGACCTCATCTGCTCCACAGTCCCTCAGATTCAACAGTCTAAACTAGAACAAGCCATTGTGGAGGGACAAGCGGGCGAGGGCGATGCAAGGATGAAACTGGACAATGCAGAAAAGGAGTGGAGCATAAAAGGATATTATAACAGACACACACGCAGTTCTCTGTCTTGATCCAGTTTTCTGATATAACCTCAGGCTTTTCTGAGCTCATTGTCAATTAAAACCTGAACACCGGCTTCAGAGTCTGTGTCTGAATAATAACACAGATGGACAGTTTTGTTTAGGGCTATGGTCAAATAGGACCTGGTATGTGGGAGGTATTCCCCCAGAATGTTGCTTTCTTTAGCTAAACTCGTCTTTGCTAGTCATAGGACCTGCATACTTTACTCCTGCTAACCAATAATAAAGTGCTTTAGCTCTCCTTTAGGTTAGGATTGGCATGCCCCTATGCAGGACATTTAATCTACTTCTAAGTCTCTCGTATATGGTACAACCTTTAACCAGGGCCTGTAAATGGAATGCTACCTAGTATACTGCAGCAACCATTGAGCTACCCACTGTAAAACATGTTGCAAAGCCTGTCATTGCAGTCTAGGTGTGTAGTTCTAAACTGCTCTTTCGACTTGGCAAATCTTTTGCCAGTACTAAACCTTCCCATTTGAAACTCCTAAGTCATCCATAAGGTATGCCCTAAATGCCCAAAGGGCAGAGTACATGGTATTAAACAAGCAGGACATGTATATTTGATGTTTTACATGCCCAAGAAGTTAAATAGCTCCAAACTCCATATCTCTGGTTCTATTTATTAGAATTTCGTCATTTTTGTGTCATTTTATTTATTAATATATTCGCTGTTTATCTGAACTCTTTGGGATTTTTCTTGTGTAGTGTTTTCACTTTATTACTGTTTAAGTATTGCATAAATACTTGTTTACACATTGCCTCTAAGTTAAGCATGGCTTCTTTATGCCAAGCTACCAGAGGGTTAAGCACAGGTTTATGCAGTGACGCTAGTTGTTCACCCTGACAAGGATTGTGATTATTATTTGTGGTGGGTTCTCAGCCCCCTTAAATAATAGTCTGTTTCCTCAAAAGGCTTAACACTTGCAAGGCTTTTATCTGAACCTGAAAACATAAAGGTCAGTACAAATGTGTTTGTGATAGCATATGAAGCAAAGGCGTGCCTTAGATGAATGTTTTGCAAAGAGGAGACTAATATATTATACAGGTTAGCTGCTGCAAACGGCCAGAGTTACGACTTAAGTAAAAATATTTCTATGACACACCATGCAGCAATAAAGTGTCTAGGTTCTGTGCTACTACTACTTGTAAAATACACATTATAGCATTAGAGTCTGCTTCTGTGGGCTAAGCCTGTTGTTAAATGCCCTCAGTCCAAATTAAATGCCGGGTTGCAGGTTAGGGTGTATAATGAGGGACAGGGCATATAATGAGGGACAGGGAATTAAAAGACTGGGTTAGCCAGAGACAAAAGGGTTATATTACTGTTAGAACATGCCACCCTCAGAAGGTCTGACTATTTTAAGACTGTAATGCAGAGTACACTCTTAGCACGAATAAAACAAACAGAACGTTGATAATTAATCTAGGTATGGCCCATTTCATAATTCCCACTACAGGAGCAGATACTTTATTAAAAATAATACTGCATTTTGATTATATAGAATTTAATACCACAAGTGTTACAATTACTCACTTTAATGTTATTACAGATTAAAAGTGAACTGTCACATCACCGCAATTGTCAATAAAACAATCTCAATCTTTTGAACATTGTCAGTGTCTTGGCACAACACCATCCTCGCAACACACTACGTACACCACAAAGACTCCACTCCGTATGCATAAAGCATTTGTTTTTGTATTATACATATACACACTCTTTTACAATTAAATGCAATTGCCGGACTTTCCCATTAGCAGCAAGGTCAAACTGTCACAGGGCTTTGACTACACCTCGTGGCCCAGACCACCAACCAATGATACATGGCCCCTGTTGACAGTCAGAACCACCTAAATGGAAAGAAACAGTTACTAAGATTCACCCAGAACTCCAGGTGCTTGGCGGCAACTGCATTAGTGCGGGATTGCAATCCCGCGCTAGTGCACGTCCAAGTCTGGAAACATGTTTTCCCGTAAAGCAGAAGTGTGACCTGTCATATCCCCCGACAGTCAGCTGCAGGTGCCCACAAGGCACACGAATACCTGCACGCCTCGTCACGGTGTTCTCCATAACAAAGCACCTTATGGTGTAGGTCCAGGGAGAGGGAGGCAACATTAAGCAGAGGCCGCTATGTCAGGCACTGTTGTCCTCCCGATCTGGAGGCCAAAGACAGTCTCTAATCCCGGCTCAGGCTCCACCAACACCTCTTGGACACCACGCGATCTGGAGCACAAGCTAGCACAGGTCGCCAGGTTACAAGCACAGGTCACTCTGACTCTGCAAGTCCCCGGCACTCCTCACGTCCCGGCACCTCAGATGGCTGCTAATCTTTATGTGCACACTCCTCTGCACAGCGTGATGATGATGTACATCAGGATGGTCCTTATCCCAACCACAATGACTTCCACCTGCCTCCGCCACACCCAGTGCAGTCCTTACGACCTCGTGGAGAAAGTGAGATCCCTTTGTGTCCCTGGAATCTTGTGGACAGGCAGCCCGCTAACTAGCCCTTGGAGAATACTTCAGGACACAGGCCACAACAGTCGGCACATAGCTGCAGGTCAGCAGCATCCAGGCAAAATCCTCTAAGTGATAATCCCCTTCCCTGGAGCTCCAGCCCACCACAAGTCTGCGGATAGTCCAGTTGCAATCCCTCCTGCCCTAATGATTCCTTGTGTCGATATCCCAGCATCAAACCAGCGTATCAAATCCAAAAGCGTCTCTGGCAGCTGAGGCCAGAGTCCCAGTAGTTATACACACAACGGCTTTTGAAGATGCAATCAGTTCAAGAGGCCTCCTTTGACATCCACAGGTCATTCTGTTCTGTCTGCCATCCTAACCCAGAAGGTAAGATCACTAACTTTAGTAGTGCAAAGACCCTGCCCACTGGAATGCAGGTGCCACTTCCGCCCCCACTTAACCATCCCAGAAGTGCCCTTTAGAGCCAGAAGAACGTAGTTTCCCTTGAGCCCCTAGCTTATGGCCTTCTATCAGGAATGCACAGATTTGGCTGTTCCCCTAGCACCCAGTTGTAAATTAGGAGACAGGCTGACACGCACACAGAGCCACGAGCATTGAAATACCAATTTTCCCAAAAGTGACATTTCCACGCACATTATGTTGAATTCACTCGCACTACTTGAAAGGATTTGCCATTACGAACTCATTGATACCAAATATGATACTGTTACTATTCTACCTATTAGAAATACTGCTCACTAGTCTTTCCTTGCATTCCCCCAATCCAATTCAAGAAGCAGGCCCCGTCATAATGAGCACACTACCGGGTGCCATTTGTGACCCTTGCATGTAAAGCACACACTCACCTGCCCAACCTCTTCCCAACGCTGCACCCTGTCACCAGAGAGAACTCTGATATAGCAAAAGACATACAGAACCTTGGCAGTAGCTTTTTAAATGTCAATCTGAGCCATACATGAGCCCCCTCGCAGCCATCGCACGCAAGCACAACCTCAACATCATCTCCTACGCCGACGATACCCAACTGATCCTCTCCCTCACCAACGACCCCACCTCCGCCAGAGCCAGCTTCCAGGACGGAATGAAAGACATTGCAGACTGGATGAAGCTCAGCCGCCTGAAACTGAACTCAGACAAGACAGAAGTCCTCATCCTCGGCCCATCCATCTCCGCCTGGGACGACTCCTGGTGGCCCCCTGCTCTGGGCCCCCCACCCAAGCCCACGGACCACGCACGCAACCTGGGCTTCATCCTTGACTCCTCCCTCACGATGGCCAGGCAAGTTAACGCCGTTACCTCCTCCTGCTTCAACACACTCCGCATGCTCCTTAAGATCTTCTGCTGAATCCCCACTGGAACCAGAAAAACGGTCACCCAGGCCCTCGTCGCCAGCCGTCTGGACTACGGGAACGCCCTCTACACTGGGACCACCGCCAAACTACAGAAAAGACTCCAGCGCATCAGAACGCCTCAGCATGACTCGTCTTGGACATCCCCCAACACAGCCCCATCTCCGCCCACCTGAGGGACTGCACTGGCTCCCCGTCAGCAAGAGGATCACGTTCAGACTCCTCACCCACGCACACAAGGCTCTCCACGACTTGGGCCCCGAATACCTCAACAACCGCCTCACGTTTTACACGCCAACCCGCCAGCTCCGCTCCGCCAGCCTCGCCCTCGCCACCGTCCCACGGATCTGCAGAACCACCACCGGAGGAAGATCCTTCACCTACCTGGCGGCCAAGACCTGGAACACCCTCCCCACCCACCTACGACTCACCCAGGACCATCTCTCCTTCAGGAAGCAACTCAAGACCTGGCTTTTCGAGCAGTAGCAGCCCCCCCCCCAACGCCTTGAGACCCTAGCGGGTGAGTAGCGCGCTTTACAAATACTCTTGATTGATAGTAACCCCTGCACACAGGCCCCACCAGGGCAAGTCTGTGTCTCCAATGATGAGCTACCTCCGTGGATGGCATGTTCCAGTGCGGCAGGCTCATGGAGGAGCATTTGAGATACATGCGCCAGGTATAGGTCAACCCCCTTTACAAGGGACTTACAGCTAACTCAAATCAGCCAATCATATATACACCAATCGGCAATATGTACATGACGAGCCCAGGAGTGTCAAACGCGCTCAAAGTATTAAGTCTAACATCTAGATCAGCAGAAAACTGGAAAGGAGCAAAGCAAAACATCGAGGGAAAGCACCCAAGAAAGGGCCATTTCCAATAGTTACCGCAAGTCTTGCATGCGCTATGGCGAAACCTAATATCATATAAATTAAGAAAGTGCAAAATGGCAGCTGCTATATAATCTCCACCTGCCACGCCTCCTGCAGGATTCATTGCTTCATAATGACTTAGTTTTGAAGGAAATGGTTTATTTCATTGTAGGTGAATGGGAGCAAAGTGCATAATGTAACGGATTGCTTGCTGTGTTCAGTGACAGCTTGACCCATATCAGTTTTAGCAGTAGTCAAGCCAGGGCCACCGGCCTTTTACATTTCAGAAATATGGTGAGCGGGCAGCAGGTCACACACAGTATTGCATTTCCACATGTCACTGTAGACGCACGGTGATGAAGCCATAGATTCAATGCTTGTCACTTTCTGGCATACAATGTTCATTGTTTATTCAGCTCTGAAATCAGAGAATTCCTGCAATGACTTGGCTTGTCATAAAAGAACCACCCAAGTACCCCGTCTTCCTCTCGCCAGTGTGAGTGTCTTATAGTTTTTTGTTTGTTCATGCCCGACTGGATAGATGTGCATGAATCTTATCAAATGAAAAAATAACTTCTGAGCAGTGAAAGGAACTTCTATTGCATTGTAACATTTATAAAGTGCTCACTACCCTAACTGGGGCACAGACTTGCTTGTCTACATGTGCAGCATGCTACGTCGTAGAGGCTATGTGGTTGAAAAGGTGTTGTCTTTGTTTTTGATTCTATGTGAGAGTGCTGACTCGTCTGATCCCTGCCTGCCCCCACTCCTAGAGCCACGGGGGTCGGATTTCTAATCCACTGGAGCAAGGAATTAGTTTAATGCACCAGTACGAATTAAAAATCCAGTTGGACCGTGAGGCATACACACACCATCCACTAAACACTACGGTACAGGAAGTGTTTTCTGATCAGGATCAGTCCCACTAAATGAGTTCAGGGACACAGTGGGACTCCAAATCCTCTTTAGTAAATGAATAATACACTAAAAGTAGCAGTAAGAAACTGGGGATGAAGTTTTAAATGTTTATTTCTAAAACCCCAATCTATTGCAAAAAATATGAACGGCAACCGCACAGATGAGCAAATAAATACAGCAATTCATGAAAGGCCAGTGAAAACAATATGAACATTTCTAACACGGTTGGCACGTTCCTAGCATCCTAACACATTATCACTACTTCTAAACGCTCTGCTAAATTTAAGCAGAAGCAGTAAATGGCAATCCTATACAAAGTTTCTAAAGATGGAACGCACAGATTACCTTCTCTTGGTAAAAATACCTTGCTATGTATTCTCTATCAAAGCTTTTGCCAGGGACGATAAGCAGTGCAGGACTGAAGGACACTTATTTGCACTGCTACCAGAGCTGCCTCCAACTGAGGCTGGTTGTAGCTGCTAACCGCCATGACTACTAACTTGTGTTCAGATACCTTGATTTTATTGAATACGATCACCAATTTTACTTCATATTTTTAGAACAGTACTTGTAGACACTAAGGCACCAACAGGACTAAACAAATATGGTGCTAAATGTGTCATCTCAATTTCCATCTAGATAATATGCCACTGTTAGATCTGACATCTTTGGTGTGGTAGTCACCTTGACGTTTTGCCTTCCCGCCCATATTTATGCAGAGCACATTTTAGTGAGCTTTAGGACTCTGTGTACTTTATCCCTGCTAACTAGTGGTGAAGAGCATGTGCTTTCTACCTTAAACATGGTAAACGTGGTATACACCTAAATGGCAGATCAAATGTACTGATAAGTCCCCAATAAGTAGCACTACATGTACTCAGGACCTGTTAATTAAATGCTGCTAGTGGGCTGCAGCACTCATTGTGCTACCCACTAAATTAGCACTGTAAAATGTCTCGGGCCTGCCACTACAGCCTGTAGCGCAGTTTTAAACTGCCATTTCAGCCTGGCATAATAAACCCTTTGCCAGGCCTAAACCTTCCTTTTTAAGACTTACTACCCCAAGGTCGTCCCTAAAGGCTCATAGGGTAGGGGGCATGGTATCTAAAAAGTATATTACGATCTACATGTCCTGACAGTGAAAATCACCTAATGTCATTTTTCACTATGGAAAGGTTATCTGTACCACATGCTAAAACTGAGTTGCCTAATTACACTTAAGTGATAACTTCAGTTTGAGGACAGATACAAAAATGCTTCTTCCACTCATTTGAATAGTAATTTAAAATCGTTTTTAATGGTCAACTTCAAAGGGTAGCCTCAGGTCTATGTCTGCCTCTTTTCTGACTTCTAAGGGCTGTTTGCCCTGCAACTGACAAATGCACTTCACACCTAGGCTTGTGTGCCTTTGTCCCACTAGACAGATTGGAGCTAGAGCCAGGAAAGGGAAAAGGTCAGACAAAAGGAGCTTCTACCACCCACAGGGTGCAGCTGGGTATAAGAATAGCACTCAGAAAACTTCTGGATCTATGAAAGATTCAGAAGAATGGCTTGCCTCAAAGCAACGGTCCCCAGAATTGGCTCCAAGGGTCAGTTGGCTAACCCCCTGTTCGAGCTACAGGGACAATACAAGCTTCCAGAGGCCTCCCTGCAACTGCCCATCTGACCGACAACACCTGGGCCTGCTTCTGACCTCTGCTAGAGCTATTCCAGATCCCTTAGAGATGCCCCCAGGTCCTCGACCCTTGGCTGGCACCACAGTGTACTAGTCCTGCCTAAAACAGAACTCCAAGTGAAAATCCAAATGATTTGTGCTCCTCACAACTGCGAGTGGACACTTCGCACCAAGAAACAACAGTCTGGGACACCCACCAAGGCAAAGCTCCAGCGACTACTGGCTAACAGCTTCAGCTCGCGTCAACCGCCAATGCGAAGATCGAGCAACAACCTGCTCCTCACGCCAACAACAGACTTCTCATGGTCCCTGCCAACAGGAAGCTCTATCTGAGATTCTATCTGAGATTCCATGCATGAACTTGTACTGGGAAAGGTAAACTCTTCAGCGTTACAAACCTGGTCCCTGTATCCAACCTGAGCTCTATGGCAATTAACTTGAACTTTGGCCCAGTCCAGCATGACAAGATACCCTCAATTAGCTTTTTGTTCTTTTTAGTGCTATTTTCACCTTGAATGTTCAAACTTCACAATTCTGATTCTACAGATTGGAATGTCATTTTGGTGTCATTGCATTTATTACATTTTACTCCGTTTTTCTAAATTGGTTTGGGATTGTTCTTGTGTTATGTTTTCACTTTATTACTGTTTGAGTGCAGCATAAATACTGTACACATTGACTATGTTAAACCCAACTGCTTTTGTGCCAAGCTACTGGAGGTTTAAGCACACATTTATTTAGTGACTTTCTTAGTTTACCCTGACAGGGATTGTGTTTTTACTACTTGAGGGTGGCTCTCACCCCCTAAGTAAATAATGTAATTTCTTACAGCCCCTATAACTAAATCAAAAAAAATGTCTGCTTCCACATGGGTGTCTATGATGTTATGATAACATTCATAACATTAAAAATAAAATATGTCTGCCCAGATAGACATGATGCTAATAATTCTTTGCATATCTAAAATGTATACATACTACTGAAGGAGATCAAGGAACCTGCAAACAAAACATGATGAAAATAGAAGAGGTCTAAATGGACTAGTAACAGTGTAAAAGACAGTGCTTCCATGTGGGGCATAAAGACCAGGTTATTGTGTTATGGGACACAGGGCTTAGCAGTGCGATGGATGAAGAAGTCTGAGGGATAGGTGCACAGTTTATCATTTTTAGTATACTGGCAGCTTTGAGCAGCTCTTCAGGCACTTTTTAGTATTTTTTAATGATCATAGTCAACTCAGCTGGACATTGCACTGGGTTGCCCAATGTCATATACTTTGTTTAAAGTTTATGTTCCTAAGCAGGCATGTTTGGAGAGAGAAATTGTGAGATTTGCTGCAATGGACTTTGTTACTATCATAATCGTACCATATCTAATATTGTGGATGTATAGAAACAGTCACAGTATCTACTCTAATCTAACATTGCAGATTCCAACTAGCTAAAGTCCTTCGATTGGCCAGCAATATGTGGCAGACATCTTGAGTTATTCCATGCCTGTTCAGCTGGTGATGTCTGGTTTATGGCTTGGTAATGTACTGGGAGATAATAATGTATGTAATGTTTTATGTGAGTGTAATATTGATCAGGGCCGGACTGGGAACTGAAAGCAGCCCTGGCAAATTTTGCCAGACCAGCCCCCGTCCGGCGTGTTCCGAGCGAACGCAGCGAGCGAGCCCGACCATTAATAGTTTTGTAATTGCTATATGGCAGAGACATGTTTTTGGCGTCCCTTCCAAGTAGATTGTAACCCTGATGTATCAATATTTCACAGCCCTAATCCATTGAAAGGTTACCTGCTCCCAAGTTGGGTTGTAACTGATTCACAAGGAGGAAAACCCCCTTTTAATCCCTTCCTCTTTGTGAATTCAGAATAGTTTCAGGGAGAATAGGTAGTGGTCCATAGGACCACTGCCAACTCTCAGTGAAACTTTTTATGAGAAGAAAGGATTTTGTTTAAACGGGCTGCACTTAAAAAAAAAATCTTTATTTAAACATAATCACAGACATGGTGGTTTGCTTACTCTTGCAGGCCACCATCCCTGTAATTGTGCCCAATCGCATGGTGGTGTACATTGTGAGTGCCCTAATGAATATTAACTAGGCAGTTTGTTCTGTGATCCCACTGCGATTGAGCATTTTGTGAGCTGACCTATTTGTACATAGGTCGGTTTGCAGAATACTATTCCAATCACAAACAATTGCTGTACAATTTGCTACCAATATTTGGAAAATGGAATAATTGTAGAGAAAGAAGGGGAACTATAGTCTTGGATCTGTCTGCTTGGGGTTCAAGTTCATCTGGTTTCATCTAGCACCCTTCCTTCTACAGGACGTTGGGAATTGCCAAGAGGGAGTCTTAAATTACAGATATGCAGCATCAGCATTTCATCCAGCTCTGAAGAGTTGGAGGCCGCCTGCAGGCTGAAAGAGATGGAATGCTCTGATGCTGTAGAACAGCATACTCCTTAAGTTGTAGGACGGGCTTCCAGGGAGTAATTTACTTTTACAAAGTATTGACCAACTTTATTTTGCCTGTAGAATATCTGCTAAGAAATGATAAATGTTTCATATTGTCAGCAGGTGCGGAAAATGATGGGACCCACCTGCAGAATATGATGAAGGCCTCTACGTCCCTCATAACTCCCAGATATTCCTTGACATTGGGCTTAATGGGGCCCACTTGAAGGGATGTGGCCCCTTGGAACGTTGGAAGCTCCCAGCGCTGCAAGGGCCTATGTTACGCCCCTACCTATTGTTGAATGTGCTCTTAACAACCAGGAAGTAGACGATTTACAACCTGATGCCATCAACACATCACGCAGGCCATTCGCCACATGGAGATACTTTGCTTTGCAGCAGTATTGCCCTTGGCAGACCAACAAAGATCTGTACATTTTAGTAGTTTTGTATAGCACAGGCATTGTCATGGTCATATGTTTTAGGAAGGCCTTAAAAACTCTTCTGTTTCAGGTAGCATAACCCTCCCTGTGGTATTCCGCAGAGACAATATACTTCAGAATTCTTGCGAGCAAAGCGCGGAGATACCTCATGGGTCGATTCTAGCGCGATATAAGCAATTAAATAAATTAAATAAATAAATAAATAGGGCATTAGAGTGCTTGACAAGAAAAACCCAAAGGTACATGTAACTTGTCTCATAATAAAATATGAGCGTGCCAAAACAACAGATACATACAGACTGAACTGAAGGACACAAGGCTAGGAGTTTACATGTGGTGGATCCTGCCAATGCTCACCACACATAGTAATAAACAAGAATTTTCAATGCAATAGGTCTCGCATTTGCCAGCGTTTAAGCTATTTGCATTGTAAATACCAATGCCTTTTATTTGTGTTTTTTTTAAAAGCAACACATATATAAAAGGCATTATTTTTAATGCCAAGAGCTCAAACTCTCGCAAATGAGAGAGCACTGTAATGGTTGCCGCGCCCCTTTTTTTAGACGCTGCTCGCATATTCAGGTTACAATGAGCAGCATATAAACAAAGGAGTGCGGCCAACAAAGTGAAAACAACTATGGTGCTTTCACCCAAAGTGAAAAAAAAATATTTTCAAAAGTTTCTGTAGCGTGGCAGCTACAGTGAAAGCGGACTGCTGGTAATTAAATAATTAAATAAGCGCAGCCACTAAAGTGAAAATGGACTGCGCGGTATATTAATTAATTAAGTAAGCGCAGCCACTAATGTGAAAGAGGACCATGGGATATATTACATAAGAGCAGCCGCTATAGTTAAAGCGGACCACACTGTAATTTGAATATTTACATTACTTTAAAATAAAAAGGGGCGGGTGCTGTGATGTATTGGGTGGAATAGGGGAAGAGCATTAAAGAAAATAGTGCTCACCGACTTATAAAGCCGACCATGTATCAACACCAGTAAAAGGTCCAGTTGTTATGGGAGTTAACAAATGCAGACAAGGCGGTATCAAGGGCGAACTAACAAGCCTAATAACTCCGAAGCCAGCGTTTAGGAAGGACAATGACACACGGCAATTAAAAATATGTCCGGAGACTGATTGGGGCTTCAAAGCCATACTCCACTACTGCATGTCTCGCAGCAGCGCATGAGCTGCCCAGGCTCGACCTAAAAAGGGACGTTGAAACAGGTCCTTACCATGCCCTATATACATGACCTGACCTCCAGCAAAAACATATGGTGCCTAGAGGTAGTAGTGATGGGACAATTTTTTTGAGTATGGGATGCTACTATTAATGTTATGCCACTGAAATTAGAGATTTTGTGAAAACACAAAGCGCTACATAAAGGACAAGTGTAGCAAATGAGCCACGTAGATTCGGCAGGAGTATGGTAGCGTTGTAGTATGTGGCCAGAGTGCATTTTGAAACACATTGTCCCAAATATAGGAGTAAAGCATGAAGTAGCACGGTAATGCCAAATACAGAGAGCACATTTTACATGGAAAAGTCCCCTTGAAATGGCTATTACATTTGCATCGGGCATGCAGTTTTACTGCTATACGTATATGTCACACAAACAACAACTTGTTGAAATTTGTTTTCTGAGCATATTTATCGCACAAGTATAGTGTTTGTTTTGATTTATTAAACTATTTGTAACCATCACAATTCAGAATTAGATATATTTTGAATTACTGTAAAGTTAATTTACAAGTACTTCAATTTTGTTGTGTGTTGGAAAACTTTTGACATAATGTAGACTTCTCTTTTCAAACTCTCTGTACCCCACAAAGATTGTCTCTTTATTGCAAAATTCACTTACTTTGCAGTATGAGAAGGGCAAAGTAAATGTCAATTTCCTTATTAAAAAACGCTAAGGAATAATTTGTCAGAAGATAAAGCCTAGCATTTCACCTCTGTCTTCAAACACTACAAGATAATAGCAAAATTGAAAGGCCTCATCATTGATAGTAATACTATTAATCCATATGTGTAAAGCGCGAACATGCCACCCTTTAAGTGTTCATGGTCCTGGGGGCCCTTGGGGTAATTAAGTGAGCTATTACCCAGTCTCACATGATGCTGATCTGCAGACTGCCGCCCGCTATTGAACCCTGGTCCCTGTGCTCCGGAGTCAGCCTCTCTGGCTGCTGCGCCATACCTCTCACCCTAGGTGAACATTCTACTTTTGAACTCCTGCAAGCGTGCTCAATTTAGAAAGTTATGTGCCAGGACCCAAGACATTGCTTAGGATGTAGCTACAGCTTGCCCCGCCCTCTGCCCCTGCAAGTGCTGTAAAGTGCCAGTACCAACGGCCTAGACACACATCATTTTTTTGTCTATATTGACTTTCTAAATTGACATGTTCTGCTGAAAATAGGCAGACAGTGGCTCCATGTGGGGGCCTGTCATAAGTAAAGTGCTGGTGTTTAGAATTAAATGCTGGTCAGAGTACTGGCAAACACAGGCATAAATTAAGCACAGCAGGATCCAAGGTTATTCTGGGAGTACTGCAGCACCTCCTGCTTCCTTAGAATCAGCACCCTTGGCTGGAAGGGTGAACAAAAAAATCCTATAGTGACCGATAGGCAGCGTTAGGTGATGGTTACCTGCCACGCTGCTAAGCTTCCACCAATCAAGCCCCCTGCCCCCCCTCCCCCGCCTGCACCAGTACCATCTTCTCTTTTAAAGCCATCATGGGCTGTCATGGTCTATTTTCTTCTTGCTGCATTTGTACCCAGTCCTGGACTCTCTTATGGATGGAATGCTTTAACTTCCACTTACCTTTCCATTGGATATTGCACAGGGCCCTGATTCTTTCGTTGTAATGCCTCGAGTACCTCTTCTGCCGTCCCTCGAGGATATTACACTGCTTACAGTGAGTCATGTGTTTGTTTTGCTCGTCAGATGGATTTGATTATTCATGTATTTTTAGTTCCAGATGGGTCCCTGCACTCCTTCTTGTCCCTGTGTTTGCTGGAGCATGCACCCTGTCCTATCGAGGCCCTGTGTGGGCTGGAGTCTGAATCTTGTGGGCCTGCCTGAGCCTCGTACCACCCTGTGCGTCCGAGAGCATATATACCCTGCCCTTCCTTGAGCCTTGTGTAAGTCAGAACCTACAGCCTGTGCTTTCTCGGGCCCTGTATGAGCTGGAGCATTTGCCCATCCTTTTCGAGGCCTCATCAGAGCCTGAACATGAACATGATGCCCCTTCCGGGCTTTTGTGGGCCTTAGTGTGATGCCACCTTCAGGACCAATCTGGGCCAAAGCTGCTCCCGCCTTGTGTGAGCCGAACCGTATGTCCCTTTCTGTACCCTTAGTCTTCTGTGCCCTATTTCGGCCTGATCCTACTGCCTGTCCCCTTCTGGGATTGATTTCTTAACTTTTGACTAATTGTCGAAACAAGGGAGGCTCCCAGTGTTTAATATGCAGGCCCACTGCCCCAGACACTACAGTACCACAACGCCACCCGTAAATCCTCAGATTTTGCCAGGAAGGAACAATTAGCACTCACCTGCGGGTGGCACTGGAAGACAGGGGGAATTAAATTATGGGGTGCCGCTGAGCCGCTCTCTTTCCAGTCTCCCTCTGGCCTCTAAGATGCCTCATCCTGCCTCAGAGTCACAAGCATCACGCACTTTTTTCCAATGCGTAGGAGCCCAGCCCCCTGATCATCGGGCGCGCACACACGGAGGGCGGTGACATCTGCGTGCTGCGGACGTGACGCACGTCATCTACATTACATCAGGTGATCTCATCATGGTCAGGTGGTGTTGTTCAATAAATTAAAATGCGAAGGGCGGCGGACTGCCACCTGATCAAAGAGCCTGCCTGCCTGCCTGAAATGAAAATCAGCGGACATTCTTCGGAGCATGGTTGTCACTGTGTTCTATTGTTGGGGCCGATTTGGACTGACTGTGACTCAGTCACGGTCGGTCCAAATCGGCCCCAACAACAGAACCGGCCCCTGGTCTAAAAACCGGCCCCCACCCGGTCCAGCCGACCGGGGGATTGCCCGGTGCCCGGAGTGACCAGTCCGGGCCTGATATTGATTACGTAGTAGAAGGGAGTCATTATATAAAGTGTATAAATTACAATTGGCTGCTGACCACTGAGTTTTACGCTATTAGTATAAGTGTCAGCCTGAGGGGTTATACATGAATTGACATTAGTATAAAATACCCAGGCTGGTCACAGGTCAACCCTTCATAACTTACTTGGATGTAAAAAGTACTGTGCTGGTTGAGGTGTTCCATATTTAAGGGCTGTAAACTGTTGATTGTACTTGAAGGTGCAATTATAATACCAGGTTCTATACCAGGGTTGCAGGATGATGTAGTTATCTTGGAAATAGCCATGTTTTCAAAACTCGTCTGAACAGTACATGCTCCTGAGTGCTAGACTGTAGCCAATAGTTCAGAATGGCCTTGAATCCCAAAGCATTTGGTGCACCTAAGCTGAACTTAGATGTGCAAAGTGACACTGTTGCAGAACTCCTACTCATTAATTGGTACTTTATTCGATTAAAAATATAATCATAAAAGCAAGACATACATACCACACATACAAAACCAAGAGATTAAAATGACCAAAATATAATCGGACTACATGTTTTAAAACCAGATAGCAGCAGAATATCATTAAAAACAATTAATAATGTAAAGCCGAATGCTGCTGCTAGAAGCTACAAGTAAGAAACTGAGTTGCAGAGAGACACAAAAGATAAAAACAGTTCAGTGAAGCAGCTGTCAGTTGTCGATAGTCAGTATCGAGTTGTCGGGATCGCGGTCCGTAGTATTGCAGGTGCAGAGACCACAGGTTATACTCAAATAGGGCTTCATGGGTGTGCTATTGTGTTAGTCACCTGTGCACCTCTAGATTGTTGCCGGGCCTGCAGTTTGCTGGTTGAGTTTGTGATATGCACGGTGAATAAAGATTGCGAGGCTTATATTCAGAGCTGTGTTCTCTGGGTTAATGCAGCGATGATTGCCTGCCTAACAGACCGGACTCCCAATCTGTTCCACTCTGTCCTCAGTTTTAGTCTGTGCTAGGCCAGCAATGCAGGGCAGAGACATATAACATTCTCCAGGGACTCTACCAAGTCAGCGCAGCCCCTGCTCTGTAACTCATCTGATGTACAACGCCAAAGTGGTAAATGTTACAGAAAATGCCATTCCCCCAATCTAAGTGCCATAAACCGCAATGTTAAGTACAGGGGGTATGTAGAGGGCAGGTATGATAGAAGAGAAGCCAGCTGGTAAGAGTTGATTACTGCCCACGCATGCTTGCATTTGGCGAAAAGAGCTTTGTCGGTATTATGAGACCACATAAGGATGCGCTTTTTGATACTTGTTTTAAAGACTAGGGGCCCGATGTAGGTAGCCCTTTACCGATCGGAATCGGCCGAAAATACCGATTTTCGGCCGTTTCCGATCGGTAAAGGGCTATCGAGATGTAGGGGCACATTTTCGGTAATTTTACCGAATCGTTATCATTTCCGAATCGGTAAAGTTACCCAATCGGTAATATTTACCGATTCGGTAATGATGACGATTCGGTAGAACTACCGAAAATGCAATGTAGGTAGCCAATGTTCCATCAGCACATGGCCTACAGAATCGGTATTTTACCATGGAATACAAATCCATGGTAAAAAACCGATTCCTGTGTACATGCACATCTGTGCATGTACACATGTGCCATGTGACAGACAGACGTGCCCTTAGGGCATGTCTGTGTGCCACATTGCACACATGCCCGTTTTGGGGGTGCTAGAGGGTGTCAAAGTGACACCCCCTGCACCCTTGTGAATTCTTTAATTACCGATTCGGTAAATACCAAATCGGTAATGCCTAATCATTCCTATGGGCTTCAAAGCCCATAGGAATGAATGGGCATTACCGATTCGGTATTTACCGAATCGGTAATTGAAGAATTGTTAAGGATTCAGTAACGAATCTAAGATGTTGGGACCTACATCCCATTTACCGATTTTTGAATACCAATTCGGTAGGATTCGGTATTTCAAAATCGGTAAATGGGATTTACCTACATCGGGCCCTAGGGCACCGATGTAGGTAGCCCTTTACCGATCGGAATCGGCCGAAAATACCGATTTTCGGCCGTTTCCGATCGGTAAAGGGCTATCGAGATGTAGGGGCACATTTTCGGTAATTTTACCGAATCGTTATCATTTCCGAATCGGTAAAGTTACCCAATCGGTAATATTTACCGATTCGGTAATGATGACGATTCGGTAGAACTACTGAAAATGCAATGTAGGTAGCCAATGTTCCATCAGCACATGGCCTACAGAATCGGTATTTTACCATGGAATACAAATCCATGGTAAAAAACCGATTCCTGTGTACATGCACATCTGTGCATGTACACATGTGCCATGTGACAGACAGACGTGCCCTCAGGGCATATCTGTGTGCCACATTGCACACATGCCCGTTTTGGGGGTGCTAGAGGGTGTCAAAGTGACACCCCCTGCACCCTTGTGAATTCTTTAATTACCGATTCGGTAAATACCGAATCGGTAATGCCTAATCATTCCTATGGGCTTCAAAGCCCATAGGAATGAATGGGCATTACCGATTCGGTATTTACCGAATCGGTAATTAAAGAATTGTTAAGGATTCGGTAACGAATCCAGATGTTGGGACCTACATCCCATTTACCGATTTTTGAATACCGAATCGGTAGGATTCGGTATTTCAAAATCGGTAAATGGGATTTACCTACATCGGGCCCCTAGTTACTAGGGTTGAGGTTCCAAAGGTCGCTTGCTGATAGTTGCTGTACGCATTCATGGAAGAACTGACTATAAGACCCACCTGGGTTATTAAGGCTAATATCTGACCACAACAGTGACTCAAGGGACCCAGCTCCGGCCTGCCTTAACTTATGGCACAGATTTAAATAAGCACCTGCGCTTAACATTTCGTAGTTTAAAAGGCCCAATTCTAGTCGTATCTGTGCAGCTGAAGTGGAGTTTGGCATATGAAAGACTCTTTTATAGGTCTTAGTCACATGCGGATTTAATGTTGCACTCAGTTTCCCCCCCCCCCGAGAGATTTCAATGCCATATGACAACGTGGGGCCAATTTTGACTTTGATGACTTCCAACATTGGAGTTAGGCTCGGGCCAGTCCACTTTTTTGAAAGTTTTGAAAGGTTCACTTGGAGAGCAATGGCTTTCAATGAGATGTTGCAGCGATGTTTGGCAAGGGTTCCCCTGGAGTAGAAATGAATCCCCAGGTATCTGTAGGATTTTCCTACTACAAGTCCAGAGTTGTTATACGTCCAGCCACCACCTCCGTAGTGTTTTCTACCGAATATGACTACTTGGGTTTTCTTTAAGTTAACCTTTAGGTTGTTCGTAACGGTAAAACTATGCAGTTTATTTAACAGTCGTTGCAGCCCTACTCGAGTGAGACTGAAGAGGACAAGGTCGTCGGCGTACAGAACGTTGCTTAACTGGACACCACCAATCTTAGGGGAATGACTGTTTATCGCATCTAGTTCCGCTGAAAGGTCGGCAATGAACAAGTTAAAAAGCAATGGAGCTAGCACACATCCCTGTTTAACTCCTCTTGTCGTCGTGATTTTTTGAGACAGGTGTGAGGCGGTGCCAAGCTTAACTTGTATCCAGGTGCTTGTATGTAATTGGACAATGGCCTCCAAAAGTTTGACCGGGCTTCCCATTTCAAAAGCAGCTTTAAAATCAACAAAGCAACAAAAAACCACCTTGGATGAAATAAGTGCTTTATCGATAAGTATTGATAATGCCATTAAGTTAGATCCGAGTTTGCAGTGAATCCAGTTTGATTTTTGGAATCAGACCTTTCTGGTCAACCCAGGAGCTCAGTTCTTCAAGTAAGATATTCGCAAAGTACTTTGCCTCATTGTTCAGTAGGGCTATCAACCTGTAGTTATTTGGGCACGAGTGGGAGCCAGACTTATAAATTGGGTGAATTATTGCACCTCGCCAGGAATCAGGTACAATTGAACTACTCAGTGTGAAATTGAGGAGGGTTGCTAGTTGTTGTGACCAGAGAGGGATATTTGTTTAAAACAGGACCTGTGGCAGGCCGTTTGGACCTGGCGCTCCATCTGGTCTCTCTTTTGATAATATTTTAGCCAGCCTTGCTTGAGTAATAGAGATTTTCTCCTGTTGGCAAACAGATCCACATAACATGGTCCCCAAATTTCCATCAACTTCAAGAACACTGATCTGTGGAGACTCCAATCGCTGGAGTCCTTGTAATTCCTCGAGCACCAATCTGCCTCCGCATTCTTCAAACCTGGGATATGTTCTGCTTGAATTAGGATGTCCTGACTCAAACAATAGTCCCAAAAAACTCTCGCTAGATCTGCCAGATCCTTTGACCTCGGTAACCCTAGTTTGTTCACATATCTCACAGCAGATACATTGTCCATCCTCAAAATACCCGAACACCTTGCCCTGTCCTTCGTGAACCTCTTTATCGCAAAAGACCCTGCCAGTAATTCCAGGCAATTTATATGCATATTCCTTTCCTTCATAGTCCATAATACCCCTGTTGAAGTCGAACCACAACGAGCTCCCCAGCCAGTTAAACTCGCATCAGATTCGATAATCAATTCCGGATTTACTCCGAAAATAGCTTTCCCATTACATGCCTCCATATTTCTTAGCCACCAATGCAATTCTAACTTTGCTTCCTCTGAAAGTGTAATTTTCGGATTATTTCATACCACGCCTTAAGTGACTGCTCTTCAATCTTTGAAGAGCACGATAATTCAAAGGTCCTGGAAAAATAGCTTGAATAGTTGAAGAAAACAACCCTACAAACCTTGCTAACATTCTCAAAGAGATCACATCAAACAACAATATCCTTCAAATTTCCTTCCTTCCCTTATTTTGTCCATTGGCAATCTTAATTGACCTTGAATGGTGTTTCTCAAGAACCCCAAGAACTGAGTTTCTTGACTTGGAACCAAGCAGGACTTTTCCCTGTTTACTACAAAACCAAGACTCTCCAAAAGATCTATTGCCAACCTCGTATGATCTTCCACCCTTGATTTCTCTTGATCCATAATTAAGATATCGTCCAGATGGATGATTACACGGATTCCTGTCTCTCTTAAAAATGCAACAACTGGGCAGAGCATTTTGGTGAAACACCACGTGGCGGAGGATAACCCAAAGGGGAGACAGACAAACTTCCACAAACTTCATCCCCATCCGAACCTTAGAAATCTCTGATGTTCTTTGCAAATCGGGATAGTTAAATAAGCATCTTTCAAATCCAGACGAGTCATCCAGTCTCTAACTGCAATACGTCTCTCAGCATATGCATTATTTCCATCTTGAAAAGGTGGTATTCCACCCAATCGTTTAACTTACTCAAATTTATGACAGGTCTCATACCTTTCTACCAGAAAGATATTGCTCACAAAACCCGCAGTCACGTCCAACTCTTCTACAATCGCACCTTTGGCTTGTAACTCTTTTATCTCTGTATCAACTAGTTTTGTTAACTTTGAGTTGAACCTTATCATAATCGGGTATTTTTGTTGGACCGGTTCCTCTATGAAATCTATATGATACCCCATAACTGTCTGAACCCACGGGTCCTTTAAAATCGTACACCAGTTGTGATACAATTGAGCAAGTCTGCCGCCCAACTTTATATGGATTACAAAAGGGTCTTGACTTACCTTGTGCCCCTTGACCTCCTATTTCCTCTCGTGTTGCCCCTCTGTGTTTGAAGGTAGAAATCTACGGGTTGATAGCCACTCTGCGTTTGGTTTTGATAGCATCTAAACCCTCTTGAAAAAGAGGTCCTTGTGATTCCTTGTCCTCGGCCGGGAAACAACCTATATTTCGCTAGAGATTTGATGGTAACAGTTATTATGAAGCGCACAGCATGTATAAGCCAGTAAATACAGTTGCAAGTCCAATTGGTGCTCAAAGCGGAGCGAGTAGGTTACCACTACTCAGTAATTGTCATAAATGACTAAACGTAAGCAAATATCCACCAAGCACTCGTTCTCAAATATAGTCTCTAGGATCTTGAAGTTCAAAATTCTTTTATTCCAAATAATTCTTCATCAGATTTCTTCATCCAATGTACGACAAATACCAGCCAACACGTGTTTCGTCTGATCAGTATATGATATACAGACTTCTTCAGGGCTGTAATTAATGCAGTAACCAAAAATTACAAAGATGCTAAATACTGCACTCAGTATTTACAATACAAATCACTACAACATTCACCGAATCCGTGAAAGAGAAAACGTAAAACTAAGAAGTACCCGTCACCAAGAGTAAAGCTTGAAAACCCAAAGTGTATCTATCATACTCTAGTACCCAGGTATGAGTACGTTCACATAAAATCATATATATCAATCCCTTCAATGCCAGTTAGGACCCAGTCACCAACCACACCAGCAGGTTGGTCATCGTAATAATAATAATAGTAAGATCGCAGTAACTCACCATTAAACTTAATGGTAGTAGTTGTAATTCGTAATCCTTGTTGCAAAAAACAAATTCTTCAATCCAAACCAATCGTAATAATAGTCTGAAAACAAAACTAGTTTCTCTTAATATACGCTCTGTTCGTGTTATCACGCACATGTATCATAACTGAGGCTTAAATACATATCACTATCTTCATGTTCAATCGCTATATCCTCCAAATTGACTAGCATATAGCATACGTACTGGCTAGAGATATATATCATTCTCTCCCAAATTTCTCTGTACTTCAAAATTAGTACCGACTGAAATTATATATTAAGCATTTGCATTAGTCACCATTTGGTACCTTAATATGTAAGTTGAAACGCCTTCCAATAGTTATTTCGTCTCAGAATTATATAGTCAGCAAGGTCTGAATCCGACCCTCGTGAGTATTCCACACTGTCTCGCTGTCCACGTATCTGTAGACCGAGATCAATAAATTATATATATTCATATACACTCTTGTTTCATTAGCGATATGTATGCTACGTTTTCCAAACTCCAAGTATCTGTATTATTATCAATAAACAGTCAGTACCTCAGTCTTAAAGCAGATTCTCTGTCCAATATAATTCAGTATACTCCGTTCCTAGTTAGCGGTGTGACATTCACTAAGTAATCCAAATGTCACAATCCTCGTCACAGTGGGCTGTAAACAAAAATTGTAGTACGTTAATACGTGTCCTTTTAGCAAGTAACTATCTTGCGCCCTACGTCCGTATTGTTTTTAGACTCACCACATATCAGCTCCACACTCCTCTATCGACGGTCGCGTTTGACTAGCGCGCCATCTTAGCGAGTGTGTAAATAGTTCTAATCCACAGGCGCCATCTTAGAGTGGTGTTTCTTTGACGCACGCTATCCCGGTCCATATCTATAATATACACACAATCTAACCACAATCAGTACTTAATTATTATTTCTAACAGAAACCGCCGCGCAATTAAAAGTAAGTCAACCTAAAACAAATGCGTTGTTTACGCGTGCCCTCTTTGTATGGTGATCACGTACTACTTACGCAGGCGCCATCGTAGAGTAGTTTACCAGTATGCCAACATAATACTAAAGAGTATTAGTAGCTCTAAAATTAGGTAGCTGCTAGTTCATTTTTTCAGTTATTCCCATAAACTCAAAGCTAATTATAAACCATTATTACAGCGTTACGTAAAAGAAAAAGGAAAAAAAGAATAAGTCCAAATATTTTCAGCGCAACACCGTGTGCTATTTACATTCATCAATGTTTACAACCCCTCACTATGGGTATCACCAGTCATATGTATAATATTTCTAATAACAACTCAACTACACTAACCCATTACGTTACTGCAGTGAGTGAAGTCCAATATTAAATAAATGGACAGAGTCATGTCAAACGACCCACATCTGGCAGCGTGTATCAGTGAGAAGGGTCCCAATGGTATTGTCGTTCTACTCTGGTTTAACAGAGTTACAGTACACCATGGGGTCAGGAAGAGTGTGAAAGGAAGACAGGGTAGGAATTACAGTAACATACATCATACAATCTGTTATTCTGTACAACCTTTAAACTCTACAAAGTACAAAAGAACAGTCAATTCATATATACATCTTTGAAGCTCTATCAGAGTAAAGACTTGCATTCTGCTCATGCTCAGTGAATCATCGTTGTCCCAGATAATATTCAAATTCATGGTCGATATTCAAACCGCGTTCAACTGCTTTAAGCTTCAATAGCCACATAACTTCTCTACGTCTCAGCTGTAGCTGCCTATTCCCACCTCTAGCATCAGATTTAATGTGATCAATTCCATGATATTTAAAGACATGTTTCTCTTTTTCATGAAAATTCCTGACACTGTGAGATGCTATTGGGTAGCGGGTGTCCCCTGTTTTTAGTGCTCGGAAATGCTCAACCATCCTATCTTTCAGTCTTCTGATAGTGCTACCAACATAAATCTGATTACAAGAACAAACTATAACATAAACTACATAAGTAGTATCACAGTTAATAAACATATTAATCTGATGTTCCCCTGTATTGTTATAGTTAAAAGTTCTGATTTTATTTACCGCCCACCTACAAGAACTACATCTTCCACATTTGTGGAAGCCTGTAGATCTCTCCGTGAGCCAGTCAGGAACTGTATACTTCAGAGGGTAGCTAGGACTTACAAAATTAGAAAGAGTGCGACCCCTTCTAAAAGTTAGTCCTGGTTTGTCTCCAATAAAGGGTGTTAGGTCTCTATCCATCCGTAAAAGATGCCAGTGTTTATTCAGGACTTTATACAGTTGGGCACTATCTGTACCATAATTTGTAATTAGACGAATCTTTTCGTCTTTACGTGTACTTTGCTTGTCTTTGAGGGTTGTAGACCTCTTTAGTTTCTTAGCTCTAGTCACAGCCTCCTCAACCACTTTACTCTGATAGCCACGTTTCAAAAATCTATTAGTAAGATCATTAAGATTAAGCTCAAAGTCGTCATCCATCGAGCAATTCCGTCTTGCCCTTACCATCTCTCCATAAGGTATAGCATTCACTTGGCTAACTGGGTGACAACTACGGGCATGCAAAACTGCGTTACAGCTAGTGGGTTTGCGAAACATGCGACTACAAATTTTCCCATCTTTAGTGAATAGTTCAAGGTCTAGGAAATTAATACTACTTTTGTCATAGTGAGTAGTGAATGACAGATTCAGTGAATTATCATTTAAATAGTCAAAAAAAACCTTAAGTTCATCAGTTGAACCTGTCCAAATTAGGAGGCAGTCGTCAATGTACCGCCCCCAGTAGTGGATATATTGTATCCATCTCTTACCGGATGGGCCCCAGATTCGCTCCGCCTCAAAGAACCCCATAAAGAGGTTCGCAAAGGACGGAGCAAATCTAGAACCCATCGCGGTACCAAGGCGCTGTCTATACCAGTTTCCATCAAAAAGAAACACATTATTTTGAAGCACTAATCTTGTCATCTCCAAAACCATCTGATTGTGATCGTAGTATTCAGCACTTCTTTTGCTCAAAAAGAAGTCAATTGCACGAATTCCTAATTCGTGATCGATGTTGGTATACAGCGATACCACATCGAGAGTAACCAATGTCATCCTGTCATCCCATACCAAATCATTCATCAAATTGAGTACATGCTTGGAGTCCTCAATAAATGAGGGTAAGTTCTTGACATATAGTTGTAAAAAAGTGTCAATATATTGGGAGAGACGCTCCGTCGGTCCCCCAATGCCAGAAATTATCGGCCTGCCAGGAGGTTTGACCATAGATTTGTGAATCTTTGGCAGCGTGTACATGCACGGTGCCCTTGGTGTAATAACCTGCAAATACATAAATTCATCACGATCAATAAGAGTTTCATCATACCATATTTTCAAACGGTCATTAATAACCTTAGACAGGCTCGTAAGGGGATTACCACATAGTTTCTCATAGTACACAGGGTCATTCAATTGGGAGTAGACCTCATCTTTATAATCTATGGTATTCAAGACTACTATGTTCCCACCTTTATCCGCTCTACGTATGGTGATGTCAGGATTATTCTTGAGTTCATTCAGTGCCACCCTTTCCCCAGGCGACAAATTGTCTATGTACTTCTTAGTCTTAGCTGATAGTTTAGCATCAGTAATTCTGTCTATGTCTTGGTTCACTAGTTTAGAAAATGCTTCAATCGTACCCCCAGATGCTACCTGAGGTGTCCATTTGGATCTCTCCTTCAACCCACTATCTTCACTCAAGAACCTGTCTATCCCTAGATCATCCAGTAGTTTAAGTAACGTCACAGGATCTTCCTCTCTCTCTGTGAGAGACAATAAAAGTTGTGTTTCCTTGAGTTCTTGGATTGTGATGTCACTTACAGGTTTTATTTTTTCATCTCTGGGTTTATCAGGTACATTGGCAAAGTATTTCTTCAATTTCAGCATTCTAATAAATTTGAACACATCAATTTTAATTGAGTACCAATCTGACATAGTGTTAGGGCAAAAGCCCATGCCTTTTGAGAGTAAACTGATCATATTCTCAGATAACTCAGTCGATGACAGATTAACAATTTCAATATTATTTACATCATTAACATCATTTTCAGTTACGGTTTCCAAGATCTTGTTCGCATGCCTACCCTTCCTCCCTGCCCTCCTGCCGCCTCTGCTCCCTCTCCTGGTTTTTTTACAGTAGCCACTCGATTCCTCTCTGAGTCCCTGTTTCCACGGCGCAATCTGTGCACCTCTACTAAAAAATTATTCTCAAGAGATTGAATAGGAGTGGTCTCAGAGTTATCTTCAGATTCACTGCTAGAAATATTGCTTGAACCAGGGTCACTCTCGCTAGATGATGGGGTGCCACCCTTCTGTTTCTCAGTATTAGATTTAGTAATTAGATAATCGAATCTTCTTGCAAAAGTATATACACGACCAGACTGATAGTCCTTTTCGTCGCGTTTTATCTTTCTTGCTTTCCTCTGTTTAATTTCATTCTGTAAATCATTTAATTTCTCATCTAAAACAGTGTCGTTTTTAATTGTTGCTTCAGGGAGATTCATTTCTTTAATTTCATCCTCCACCTTTTGAATCTCTATAAGAAGTTTCGCTATTTTTCTATCAGCGTTTTCAATAAGAATATTAATTAGATTTCTAGAGCTGGTATTGAGCTCCTTCTCCCATGTGATATAGAGATCAGGTTCCAGATCCTCGTAGGTAGGTATAATCTGGGACCTTAGACCTCGTGGGATTCGATTAAGCTTTAGATATTGTTTCAGAGTGGCGGCATCCCACCATTTATTTAATTCAGTACGTTTTAGGGATTCGAGCTTCACAAACTTAGCTCTCAGGCCTTCTTTTTTCGTCTCTTTAGGTGGTCCCATGGCAGCTCCTATTGTACCTCCTGCCACTAATTTATCAAATAATTGTTCAGCTTCTTTATCTCTGTTCATCTTTGCTTTTGCGGCTGCTCCTAAACCTTAAATTACTAGAGATTTGATGGTAACAGTTATTATGAAGCGCACAGCATGTATAAGCCAGTAAATACAGTTGCAAGTCCAATTGGTGCTCAAAGCGGAGCGAGTAGGTTACCACTACTCAGTAATTGTCATAAATGACTAAACGTAAGCAAATATCCACCAAGCACTCGTTCTCAAATATAGTCTCTAGGATCTTGAAGTTCAAAATTCTTTTATTCCAAATAATTCTTCATCAGATTTCTTCATCCAATGTACGACAAATACCAGCCAACACGTGTTTCGTCTGATCAGTATATGATATACAGACTTCTTCAGGGCTGTAATTAATGCAGTAACCAAAAATTACAAAGATGCTAAATACTGCACTCAGTATTTACAATACAAATCACTACAACATTCACCGAATCCGTGAAAGAGAAAACGTAAAACTAAGAAGTACCCGTCACCAAGAGTAAAGCTTGAAAACCCAAAGTGTATCTATCATACTCTAGTACCCAGGTATGAGTACGTTCACATAAAATCATATATATCAATCCCTTCAATGCCAGTTAGGACCCAGTCACCAACCACACCAGCAGGTTGGTCATCGTAATAATAATAATAGTAAGATCGCAGTAACTCACCATTAAACTTAATGGTAGTAGTTGTAATTCGTAATCCTTGTTGCAAAAAACAAATTCTTCAATCCAAACCAATCGTAATAATAGTCTGAAAACAAAACTAGTTTCTCTTAATATACGCTCTGTTCGTGTTATCACGCACGTGTATCATAACTGAGGCTTAAATACATATCACTATCTTCATGTTCAATCGCTATATCCTCCAAATTGACTAGCATATAGCATACGTACTGGCTAGAGATATATATCATTCTCTCCCAAATTTCTCTGTACTTCAAAATTAGTACCGACTGAAATTATATATTAAGCATTTGCATTAGTCACCATTTGGTACCTTAATATGTAAGTTGAAACGCCTTCCAATAGTTATTTCGTCTCAGAATTATATAGTCAGCAAGGTCTGAATCCGACCCTCGTGAGTATTCCACACTGTCTCGCTGTCCACGTATCTGTAGACCGAGATCAATAAATTATATATATTCATATACACTCTTGTTTCATTAGCGATATGTATGCTACGTTTTCCAAACTCCAAGTATCTGTATTATTATCAATAAACAGTCAGTACCTCAGTCTTAAAGCAGATTCTCTGTCCAATATAATTCAGTATACTCCGTTCCTAGTTAGCGGTGTGACATTCACTAAGTAATCCAAATGTCACAATCCTCGTCACAGTGGGCTGTAAACAAAAATTGTAGTACGTTAATACGTGTCCTTTTAGCAAGTAACTATCTTGCGCCCTACGTCCGTATTGTTTTTAGACTCACCACATATCAGCTCCACACTCCTCTATCGACGGTCGCGTTTGACTAGCGCGCCATCTTAGCGAGTGTGTAAATAGTTCTAATCCACAGGCGCCATCTTAGAGTGGTGTTTCTTTGACGCACGCTATCCCGGTCCATATCTATAATATACACACAATCTAACCACAATCAGTACTTAATTATTATTTCTAACAGAAACCGCCGCGCAATTAAAAGTAAGTCAACCTAAAACAAATGCGTTGTTTACGCGTGCCCTCTTTGTATGGTGATCACGTACTACTTACGCAGGCGCCATCGTAGAGTAGTTTACCAGTATGCCAACATAATACTAAAGAGTATTAGTAGCTCTAAAATTAGGTAGCTGCTAGTTCATTTTTTCAGTTATTCCCATAAACTCAAAGCTAATTATAAACCATTATTACAGCGTTACGTAAAAGAAAAAGGAAAAAAAGAATAAGTCCAAATATTTTCAGCGCAACACCGTGTGCTATTTACATTCATCAATGTTTACAACCCCTCACTATGGGTATCACCAGTCATATGTATAATATTTCTAATAACAACTCAACTACACTAACCCATTACGTTACTGCAGTGAGTGAAGTCCAATATTAAATAAATGGACAGAGTCATGTCAAACGACCCACATCTGGCAGCGTGTATCAGTGAGAAGGGTCCCAATGGTATTGTCGTTCTACTCTGGTTTAACAGAGTTACAGTACACCCAGGGGTCAGGAAGAGTGTGAAAGGAAGACAGGGTAGGAATTACAGTAACATACATCATACAATCTGTTATTCTGTACAACCTTTAAACTCTACAAAGTACAAAAGAACAGTCAATTCATATATACATCTTTGAAGCTCTATCAGAGTAAAGACTTGCATTCTGCTCATGCTCAGTGAATCATCGTTGTCCCAGATAATATTCAAATTCATGGTCGATATTCAAACCGCGTTCAACTGCTTTAAGCTTCAATAGCCACATAACTTCTCTACGTCTCAGCTGTAGCTGCCTATTCCCACCTCTAGCATCAGATTTAATGTGATCAATTCCATGATATTTAAAGACATGTTTCTCTTTTTCATGAAAATTCCTGACACTGTGAGATGCTATTGGGTAGCGGGTGTCCCCTGTTTTTAGTGCTCGGAAATGCTCAACCATCCTATCTTTCAGTCTTCTGATAGTGCTACCAACATAAATCTGATTACAAGAACAAACTATAACATAAACTACATAAGTAGTATCACAGTTAATAAACATATTAATCTGATGTTCCCCTGTATTGTTATAGTTAAAAGTTCTGATTTTATTTACCGCCCACCTACAAGAACTACATCTTCCACATTTGTGGAAGCCTGTAGATCTCTCCGTGAGCCAGTCAGGAACTGTATACTTCAGAGGGTAGCTAGGACTTACAAAATTAGAAAGAGTGCGACCCCTTCTAAAAGTTAGTCCTGGTTTGTCTCCAATAAAGGGTGTTAGGTCTCTATCCATCCGTAAAAGATGCCAGTGTTTATTCAGGACTTTATACAGTTGGGCACTATCTGTACCATAATTTGTAATTAGACGAATCTTTTCGTCTTTACGTGTACTTTGCTTGTCTTTGAGGGTTGTAGACCTCTTTAGTTTCTTAGCTCTAGTCACAGCCTCCTCAACCACTTTACTCTGATAGCCACGTTTCAAAAATCTATTAGTAAGATCATTAAGATTAAGCTCAAAGTCGTCATCCATCGAGCAATTCCGTCTTGCCCTTACCATCTCTCCATAAGGTATAGCATTCACTTGGCTAACTGGGTGACAACTACGGGCATGCAAAACTGCGTTACAGCTAGTGGGTTTGCGAAACATGCGACTACAAAACCTATATTTCGCCCGGCCCCGCCAAAAACACGATGGTCAAAGACTTTCTTCATTTCTCTTTGTGACTTTCGCAAAGAGCTAAAAAGCCCCAACATATTTGGAAATCTCTTTTATGAATGACTCTCCAAAATTCATTCTATTGGCCTCCAAGCCACCTTCATTATTAGCCAGTTCAGCCAACTTCAGGTCAATGTTAAGAAGGATACTCTTCCTTCTCTCAACCCAGATGGTTGTGTTCGCATTGCCCAGCAAGCAAATTCCTCTTTGTATCCACTCTCTCAATTCTTCTATATCCAGATCCTTCTTTTCCACATAGGCCTCTTTGGCCATATCAAATATTTTTGTGAGTGGACCTGTGAGGTCCAAGATTCTATTCTGGCACATTCGTAAACCTTTATCTAAACCTTTCCTAGGATCTTTCCCTCCTTTCCCAATAAATGCCAACGTTTTTGCATCCAGGTCTGGTGTCATTCCAATCTTATTTGCCAGGATGGGTCGTGGGCATCCAGACCATAACCTCAACCTCACATCTTTTGGGATCTGTTTTCTCAACCACAGTTCCACGTACTGTGCCACATGTGGAGCCGGGCTCCATTCAGGTGGGAGAGGGTGTTTTAGCATCATAGAGTCAAACATTGAGTCGCCTAGTGGGTCCACTCCACTAAGGCCATCCCACTTTTCAGTAACCAATGCATCCACAACCTTATCTTTTTCCACAATTTCAACATCCAAGTCAAAATCAGATGAGCAACTTAGCTCTATTTCTGCGCCGCCAGAAGATTCGAGACAGAGGATGGTAGTATGTTTTCTACTTCTTTTATTTTTATAGTCAATGACTATCTGACCTCTCTGTAGGTCCCCATGTGTGTCCTCAACACTACCTTGTTTCGAACGTTCACGAAAACCGGTATGTGCATGTGAAGCTTTTGATCTTTTACTTTTAAAATCAGTCTGATCCAAATTCTTCCTTTTCCTAGAAGCCTTTCACTCCCTTCCTGGGCAAATGCGCAGGGTCTTCGCCCACGGACCAAAAACGCTCTTCTTGTGAAGAGCCAGCTTTATTTTTAATAAATTCCTCATTCCATCTTCCTATCTGAATCTGAGGCACATTTATCTAACATGTCACTTAATTTGTTTCCAAAACTCAATTCAAGAGCTGGTTCAGACATTTTCTCTAAAATATTCCTTAGCAAACAACCACAAAATAAAAAACTTATTTATATCTGATCACAAAGACCAGCTAATACGGTCAAAAGACTTTTCTCCTTAACTTTCACTAAATATATATCTGACGTGAAACAGATCTGCTTTCAATTAAGGTGGTAATATGCCACAAAACAACCAACCGCTAACAGGAAACCCTTTCAAAACTTCCAAACTGAGATTTAAAAACTTAGCAAGGTTCACCTTCACTCGAAATCAAGCCCCTCAGAAGAAAACGATAGCTGTCTCGAGGGCAAGTGTACTGCTAATCTAACGTGAGCACAAGCGTCAGCTGGAGGAGAGAAGTGCATGCGTTACTGCGCTCTGCACTGGGCGGAACGAGCCAGTATTAATACGATCAGCTTGCACCAGTCAACGGTGAGTATACACGCTTAAACGCGCACCAGTGCATTTTTTAAAATGAATCCTGTAAACGGGAATTGTCTGAGTAATCAGACCGTTCCTTCCCTTGCCCGAAGCCAACATTTCAAAACAAGTCTTGTTAACACGCTGGAACGTGATAGGCAGTACGATAATTACATCGATTGACCCGCTCAGGAAGCAGGCGCACTAACGGGCATATCATACCAGGGCTGAATTCCTACCTCAAATATGAATCAAACGATAAACATTCACATAGATGGCATTAAAATAAACTGTTATATCCTGATTAGATAAATAAATAAAGACAGGTTATATTGTATAGGGGAAAGAGCATAAAAGGCATAACACAAGCATTTCGATTAAACACTGACTCGCACAAGTGTTTCAAACGTTCTTGCTCTACTCTAAACAATATTATTAATAATTCACTAAATACAAATTATTTCTAAGCATTCTCCAAAGCATTCATACAAACATAGGAGTGATGGCAGACAAGACTTATCTCATGGGGAGCAGCAAAAAAAGAAGGAAGATGAATGGAGGTTCTGGTCCTTTGTTGACTCTTAGAAATTGTACTCAGTGTTATTGTTCTTTAAAGGTGCTGCTGTGGGTGGCGCAATAAAGGAAGATTGCAATATTCTTAGCCTCCGTGTCTTAAAAATCCAGATTTTCTGTCTATTAGAGCTGATGAAAATCTAAATTTTTTCGCATTGAGGTTGCGTCAACTCATGAGAACAGTCCTGGCACTCCGTAGGACCTTCTTTGATCAGTGCAGGGTTGTTCATTGCTGTAGGATCTGCTCTTCCATTGGCCCTAAAATGGTCAGTCAGAAATGTGACCCATTCTACCTCGGCGATGCTAGCACTCCCCTGACTAGTTGTTCCGTTGATTTGTCTATTTATTAGCGCCCAAAATGTTCTTGAGTCGTGATTTTTACTTTCCCAGAGAAGTTTACACCAAAATTGGTCAAGATAAGATTGTTTATCCTTTTGGTGTGCCTGTCTGAAGTTTTTGTGTGCATTTTATAGTCATTCAGTCGATCATTAGAATCTGGATGCTTCCTAGTTGCCCGTAGGGCGGTATTTCTGATCTTCTTTAATACCATAGATTGGCTTGAAATGGGAAACTGGGTGCTGCGAGAAACCGTATGAGAGGGCAAATGAGATGGAAAAAGACAACAAGTGGGAACAGAAATTTGACCAATCAACCCTGGGAGAGGCTGTCGAAGGGGGGCACCTAGAGTAAGGGACAATCATTCCTTCATGATATTAATGCTGATGTCGTCATTCCATCTTAAACGTTTTAAGTTTTCAGAGTTAAATTCACTTGTAGGTTGTTGAGGCAGAATGGAGACATGCTGGGTTTATGTTGACAGTGACAACTTGTGGACGGTGGTTGCTCTCTGATCGAGCTATGAGACTATAGTTTTCCAAGTATGCGAACAGAGCTGAGTTGCAGATGGTATAGTCTAAATAAGAGTACTTTCGACCACTTGTCCATGACCAATTCGGGGGAATGTCCTGTGTGAACCTACCATTCATTACAATGAAACCAGCGCTGTAAAGTTGCAACACACAGAGATCTCCTAGGCCGCTATGTGATTGATTTGGAGGTTTACACTGAACCTTCAATGCCGGCAATGGCAGTGGTTGAAGACTGCCAAAATCCAACGGATTTCCCTGAAAAAGATTGGTGTTGAAGTCCCCGGTGAGCAGGCAATCAGAATGAGGAAAGTTCACAGCCAAGTCATACAGAGTTTTAAGCAGACGGTTTTAGTGAGCCCTTTTTGTTTGTGCACTTGGATTAATATAAACATTAAGAAGCAGAAGGGATCGCTGTTGCCTCCACAAGCTGATCTTAACTCCAAGCAACCAGTCCTCATCGAAGTTTAGTAACTCTGTTGGACCCTTTAGACTGCATGGGATGTAGATGAACAAGCCCCCCTTGGGGCGTCCGTAATTACAATTTCTAATGGCTGGTTTCCAGTATTCGATAAGTCCTACAATGGGGCAGTTGTGGATGGCCCATGTTTCCTGGAGGGCGATTAGGTCATGACTATGAATAAAATTTCAGGTCTCCGATGAGGTCATTTTATGAAGAAGACCACTAATGTTCCACAAACACAGAGATAGACAAGACTGCAGCTGGAGATTCGTGGGGTTTGTAGGTTGGAGCTGAGTAACGCTAGGTTTGACAGGCTCCAGTGGATTGAATTTTGATAAGTGTTGGCCAGATGATCAGGCTGAGCTTTTACGGGACAAAGCCGCTGGCAGCCACCCCAGTCTTTAACTTTATGGAGATTCAAACGTATGGTCCATGAGCTTTCTGTTAAAGATGCCTCACCTACTGAATTTTTTAAGATTGAGTATGGCTTGTTTCTATCACCATTTAGGGTTCGAGGAACACTTGTCTAGGTAGCTGATTGCTTGGCTAGTGCTGTGGGGTAGCCTGGATTAAGGTGTGGGTAGATTTCGATTCCCCATGTCCATAAAATGTATTTACAGGCTAGAAAGGCTCAGCCCAGGTAGTGGATTTGAATGGCACCAAAGTCACTTCAGAGGGTGTCGACCCTCTTGGCGGGAGATATTCTATGTATTCAATGTCTTCAGATGCCAGTGTATCAAATCCCGGTACTCCTTTCAGTAGTTTGATGATATTTGCTCTATTAAGAACGTCATGATGGCCTTTTGATTTATATTCAGGATCAAGAAGAATTTTGGAGTACTGGAGATTACTGGCGGCACTTTGTTGACTAGGACTGAGTCAGGTAAGACCTTTTTTTCAGTTAGGAAGCCAGGTACTATTCCTAACTTAGGCAGAGGATTATCTCAGGACTCTTGCGGATTTGTCAAAGAGTCCTCAGGTGGCGTTGGTGTCTGCTTGAAGGTTACTTTTGAGTGGTTATCTCCGGCGCTTGATGGAACAGTCTGAGGGCAAGAAAGAGGAGAAGGTTGAGTTTGAGTAGTCGTTTCTGTTGGCAAGTTTGTTTTCCCTATTTGTGATTGACCAGTTGCTTTGTCCGTGCCAATTAAAGACTATTGCTTTTTCAGCAGCTGTGACTTTGTGATGATTTAGTGGGGGACCTGGTAAGCAAGAGGGAGAAGCATATTGAACCTGGGTGTACAGAAGTGGACTGCTACGCATTTGGTATTGGGAGAGCAGTAATGGTCTGTTGATCCTGTTTTAGTGGAGTAAAACTTTAAACTTGTTTGTTGTCCGAGGTTTTAAACAATGGGAACAATTTAAGGTGTTCAGCTGTAGATTTTATTGTTAGATTGTTTCTTTGTTTACATTGGCGTTTTCTCTCTCTCTTACTAAGAGGATGGAGTGGTTGAGGGTTTGTCTTTGAGTAAGGTGGGGCCAGTGTGGGTGGCATGGGGTCCAACTCTGCATAAGCACGGTCGACTGAAGTTGTTGAGCCACTCACAGTTTGGAGGCTCAACGGCAGGGGTGGTATAGGCTTGGCTGGCAATGTCAACCCTTGATCCTTATGATGCAAGTTTGATGCTACAGAAGGTTTTACCTCTATACTCTCTGGAATCCCATCGACCACTGATGTCAGAGTGTTGTTGTTTATATTACGGGACTTGAATCCGTACGCTTTAAGTGGTCCTGGTGCTGGCGCTTGCTGATACTGCCTCCTGACAGTTGTTTAACATCATCTAAGACACAGTTTAAGAAAGCTGGAAGTGCTGAGAGGCTGTCAATAATGGGTGAACAACAGCAAACTGACTGGACCAAGTTTGAAGATGATTGGGCCCTTATTATTAGGGTTTTTATATTCTCTAACTTGTTGTCAATACCTATTGTAAACAGGGCTAAGGTGTTCAAAAGATCAACTTGCATGTCCAATTTGTCTGAATGGTAGTTTAATGCCATGACTGAAGTTTGAAAGGTTTGCAGCAGTTGTGGCCAAACATTGAACATAAATATGGGGGGTTGGCCCGTGAGTCGGGTTCCGATTTCGGATTAGGTAGTTCGTCTGAGTCTTTGAGAAAGAAAGATAGATCCAGTAGTGATTGGTCATGTAGGTCTGTTCCTTATTGATGCTTTGTAAGAGCTGTAACTGTTACTGTGACTGAGTTTGAAGGCATTTGAGGCAGAAGCGGTTTAATGTTCCCCTTCAGTGGTCTATCTCATTGAGCTGCAAGAGGGCTAAATACATCAAAGCTTGGTGATTTTTTGTGTAAGTAAAGGACTTGGAGATGAGTGTTGAGGTAACGTGGTCATTGGGATGTCTGTTTGTTGTGGTGAAAGATTACGTTTTGGCTCAATGGTTTTGGTCCAAGAGTGATTATTTAAGGCGTGTAGTATGTGACTTTCCTGGGGGGGAGATGGATAACAAAATGGCGAATGCTGAATAGCCGAGAGCGCCCCCAAAGGGAGCACCCGACGAGTTTTCTGATCGACCACAGATGATCGTACGCTGGGGATGACCAACAGTGATATTGTTTTATTAATTGGCGGAATGTGGACAGTTGCCTCTGTTATTTGTTGGAAATTACTGGGCTTAGGCGCTTCCAAAAGTTGAGAAAGAGGGGAAGGCTTACCCCCTCCAGGTACTTTTTTGAAGTAGTCCAAGACAGAGAGGGATTGCAAAGTCTTACGACTGTGCAAAGGAGGGAGATCCCTGATATTGGCAGGGTCTGGTCCATGGAGAGGATGACTCAGTGAGTGCGGCGGGGATGTAGGCACCAATTGTTTGGTAATATTCGCTGGGGCTCCTTCTACCACTGCTGCCAGCCGTTTGACTTTTATTCGCTTCGTTGATGGGACCACATTCCTTGTTCTCCCAGATCTCATCACTCTGCTTTATTAGGCTGCGTTGCCGATAAGGAGCTGCTTCTGCTGAGTCCTAGATTCACACTAGGTTCACACTGGTGACTACAGGCTCTGCGGCTTGGACACCCCCGTTCTTTCCCCCTCCTCCTCCCTGTCCACAATAACCTGCCTTGAGACCCTGCTACCTCAACCAGGTCTAAAGTGGAGCTGAGGCAGAGTATGGTATACTGCGTGAGGTATGTGCAAGGGCCTCAACAAGAAGTTAGTATGGTCAGTGTAAAAGTGTGGGCAGGGATAACCGAGGGGTAGTGATGCTGGGGGGAGAGAAACCGGGCCGGGCAGGCCGACGCTAGAGCAAAGCAGAGCTGAACTAGGGTAACTAGAGCTGGAGCCAACCAGGCCAGGCCAGCAAGTACAGCAGCTGCAGTCTGCAGTTCAATACAAGCTAGTGCAGCCAAGACTAACCTCGGACTGGTCAGGTGTGAGCAACACAGTCAAGAGGAGGCAGGCACACCTTGCACTATAGCACTGTAGAACTACAGCACTATAGCACCCTATAGCACAACCAGGTGAGGATGAGAGGAGGAGGGTGGTATTGTGCTGGAGAGTTGGAGTTGAAAAACACCATAGACCAGCGGGGGAGCCGCGGGGGACTATGCCTGTGGAAGAAAAAGTTACTGGGGGATCCAAGGGTCAGGACTCACCTCGGCAGGCTTCGCCAACTGCCCACAGGAATCCACTGGAGCCCCCGCGACGCTCCCGCCGCGTCTCTACTCCACACTATTCCTCCACAACTCGTAGCGCCACAACCGCCACGGACTGTGATCGCCACCTGCACCACCACCGGCAGCTGCAACTGGCAAACGGCCGGACCGCTGCTGGTCCTGCTGCTGTCTGAGGCTCAGCCTCTATGCACCACAACGCAGCTTGCTCGCTCTGCTCTCGCTGTACGTTTTGCTCTCTGCTCTCGGCTGTCTCGGGTCTCAGGATTTGGAATCAGGAGAACTCATACTCATAATCCTTATTCACAAAATTAGGACTCCTGGATTTTTTCAGGAACACGGTGTGTTTGTGAATGCGGAAGTGATGCCAGTATGGACAAAAGTCTGCAAGGGCAACTTAAACTTTGAGGCAGATTTCTGGTGATTTCCTATTAGGCCCCATTGCTATTGCATTGTACGGTCCTCGTTCTCTGTCGCCTTCTGCCTCTCTTATATTCTCGCTTGTTCCTTCTCTCTGCTTCTCTTTCTACCCATCTCTCCCACTCCCATTCTCTCTTTTCCTTTGACTTTAGTTCTCCTACTTTCTCTCACTGAAACTATTTGTCTCTCACAAGTTGTTACTTGTAGTCTCACTCTTTCTTTCTCACTCTTCATTTCTCTCTCTTCTAGAGTAACTCCCTCTTTCTCACGGTCTCTCTCGACCATTCGCTTGCTATCACTCCTTCTTTTTCTTCGTCACTCTAGCTCTCTTCTCCCTTGCTCTTTCCCCCTGTTTCTTCCTCTCACTCATTCACTATACCCATCTTTCTCTCTTTTCATCTCTCTCATTTTCTGTGCATAATATATTTGTCAAGTTCATGGTCGCTCAGAGGCATTATGCTCCTGGCACTGCAAAAGGGAGTCGGAATCAGAGAACAAATAATAGAATCCAGCACCTAAGAGCCCAAATCAGTTTTAAGGCTTCTATGGAAGGCAGCATGATTGTCTAGCTGCCATTTGTGATTAACACGCAAATCCATAGTTGGCTGTCTAGAACTGAAATAAAAAGGTCTCCAGGCAATGCAGGTCTACTTAAAGGTGGTGACGAACAATGAGGATATGGGTTTTCAATTACAAGTGTCTAGATGGAACAGAATAAGGACCTTCATCCAGAAGCACATGGAGAGGCTAAATGGGCAATGCACAGTTGAGCAGCTATAATCTGTATGACTTTAATTTCTTGCTTATGTGAGCTGAAAGACTGCTGGAAGAGGCATTGGCATAGTCCACTCTGGACAGAATGCTGGATGTTACCACATGGGCCCACAGATTTAAGGCAGGAAGGGGAGGAACTTATTCACTAGCTACATTTTGAATAAAAAACAGTGGAGGCCAACGGCTAAGTCAGGGGCCCCAAAAACAGACGTTTATCAAAATGAAAGGCCAGACTAGTAACTATGGCTAGAGGGGAGGGTGCTCGATCTGTAAGCATTGGCAAAAAATACTTTTTCCACAGCTCATCCTTTCCAAAAAGTGAAACCGCAGTCTTTTAGCATTAAGCTTCAGAAGGTTTGTGCTGATTTGTTCTTAAATGACTGGGCTTAGATTGCAAAGGGTGGAAATGCCAGAGACTGTGGTGCACAGTCAAGAACTATAGACTGGAAACGGTGATGCCCTACAGTCCTGCCTGTTGATTAACCAGGATGCCATGGTCCACAGTTATAAAAGCAATTGATGTGTCTAATGAATTCAGGTCTGCTGGGTAGCCCATATCTAAACTGAGCCTTGAATATGTGAGACTGATATAATGTTGGTTCCTATCCCAGGCTGAAACTCGTTTCAGCAGCGTCCAAAAACATATATGTGACTAAAGATGGTTGGAGAGTCAGCAGGCAAGATATTTTTCACTGATGTCTGCATTCACAGGATGGAGGGAGATCGGCTGATAACTGGCTGCAATAGAAATGTCTAAATCTGTTTTTTTTTAATGCGGGCTTGATCAAAGAGACCTCTCACTGCTGAGGGATTACTTTTGCAGAAAAGGATGCATTAAGTATGGAGGGATAATCAAAGGCTCAAAGTTCATAGAATTCAGGCAAATTTCATCTGGAGAGACAGATTTGATTGATGTCAACAGAGCCTTGCTTTAGGTTCGTAACGGATGGAATGTGACCCAATGTTACACTAGCTAGATGTGTCTGTGGGTTATCCCAGAGTGGACCACAGGACTCTGCTTCTACCATGATGGATGCAACTATAAATAGTCAGAACATTTTCAGAAAATAAAAGAGTTACATTATTGCACAGTGTTTGTCGGGGACGGGAAGACACCTTGTGTGAGTAGGTCTTTGGTTGAGCAAGCTGCTAAACTGACCTTCCTCTCTCTCTCTCCCTCTTTCTTTTAGCTTAATATATTTCACCCCAGTAGGATACTGTGGACTGCTAATAAACGTGTTTTAGTTTTTTAGTAGGTTCAGGATAGACACTGAATAAGCAACATAATATCATATGTGTACAAAGTCAGAGGACCACGTTATACAAAATTTAGGGTCACAGTGAAAAAGTTATAATTTCTTATCCCGTGGTGGTGGCAGCTGTGGTTGCCTAAAAATGATTAGATAGTCATTCAGCTGACCACACAAGACTGGTTTCCCAACATCTTGCACACCATTGTTGGTGCCCCATAGATATATATAGAGCACAATTATTTCTGGCAGATGAGCGGCTGAGGGTCAAGGTCTGTCTCATCTGCCATACCTATCTAGAGGCAACATGCAGAGATCAGTGGCTCGCCCAACACACAGCTAAACACTATAAAAAAAACTATTCAGCCATAACCATATATGGGTTTGCCAGGCAGCACAACATCATAAATAGGAACTATTTAATATTGCTCAAATTTCAGTAGTGCTCCACCATGTCTACCAGTCTGGTTTTCTGGTGGAGGACTGTGGGCTCTAGGACAGTAGGGGGCATGGGAGGTTTTAGGGAGCATGTAGGTGAAAGCACTACACAGTTTCCAACAGCAGAACAGAATCACTTTATGTCACTGATCATGCCCTTTAAGCATCTGATATGTTTTGGTAAGTAGCATATCACCAGCAGGATCTCAGTCCCAGATTAGGAAGCAATTTTGTGACCATGTCGGTATGCTGCTGTCTGTTTTATTTTTTCTTAATATTTATATGTCAGCGCCTAAAAACCCGTTTTGAGTGATAATTAAATAAATACATACATATACTACCTAAGTTATCGAAGGGTAAAATTAACATTATGCCCAACTAGATGAGAAGAACAACTTAAAGATTATATAACTTAAAACAGGTGCTCTATATTATTTTCTTTTGAAGGCTGGTAATGATTGACCACAGTTCTACACCTAAGTGTTCTAAAAGACAACAAATTTCAGTTGCCCAGGAATTTAACAAGGATCCCCACTGGTATCTACCCTTTTGCAAAGGATAATTCTTAAGTTGGAAGTAAAAGCAATAAGTAACGTTCTGACTTTTACATGGGAGATAGATCAGTGAGGAGCGATATGCTCTTTAGAGTGTGGCAGTTCTAATACAGCTTCAAAAATCAAGGACTATACTTTTAAATAGATGCACTACACACAATAAGCAGGGGTCATGCTTAGAAGAGCACTTGAATTAACTTCCTGGAGTAATCTGAAAGGTCCTTTGGGTAATTGAAGAAGGCTTGTATGCAGGGCACTTTCAATATGTCAACACTTTGGTTGTGTTGATATTTCAGTACTAAAAAGATGTATTACAATATTTCTTAGATTATGTCAGAAACCTATTTAGAACTGTAGTTCTGCCAATTTTTCAACGAAATCAATACACCCTCCTAAGTACCACATAACGAGCGCCCAGGTATATTGGGAGGTAATACCACACCTGGTAGCTAATAATATTGCCAGGTGAGGTATGCAGCAAGTGCAGTTTTACCTCCCAATTCTGAGAACCACACCTCAGAAATGGGTTAATACAGTAACAGCGCACATATTTCACTGTTCTGAGCTGTGGTATAAGGGTCTTAGTCTACAGTTGTACTCTGTGTTTGACAAAATCCAGTGGCGGTTTCTTGTCTAGGGCGTCGGGGCTCCACCCCCTTTAATTTTGCCCCCATAACAATCTCTAAAATAAAACCCAAGTCGTTGTTCCCACACAGCATTATATTTCTTTCTTTCCAGGAGCTGGGGCAGCTGCAGACTGCCAATTAGCCACGCAGCGTGCGTCAATGACTCTGAATGACACTTCTGGCCTGGGCGGACCCAAAGTCTACATTATTTGCCGGCCTGACAATCTCACAGCCCTGAGGCCCGTGATGTCATCAGCACGGCAAACACACAGGGCAAGTCTCCACCTCCAGAGGACGTCGGGATAAAATTATCCCCGGGTGTTTTAAATTGAAGCCCCGTAGTGCTGGGGCTTGATGTCACTCATGAAATTGAGAGCATGGTCACTCCCACGGTCCCACCTTTTCCCAACTCGTCACAGGGGGGTGGTCCCACCTTGTGACGAGTTGGGAAAGGTCAGGGTAAAGGGTTTATTTAGGTAGGTAAGAAGTTGAGAACTCGAGTCTGCGTAGTTTGTCATCAAACTTTTTTGAGAGACATACTGCACAGACTGGAGGTGTCTGCTGCCCACGCTGCATGTTGTATGGGGCACAATTAGTGCTGGTGCATTATACTAGTATGATCAGTGCTTTAAATGGGGAAAAAGAAGTGCAGGTACTCATCAGATTGAGCTGGGGGCGTGGCAAGGAGGCGGGGCTAGAGGTGGGACTAAGGGTGGGTCTAATGAAAAACATTTGAAGGGCGCAAGAATTTTTCTGGTTGCGAATGATGACAAATTGCTTCCCTCTGCAATTTATTGTTGATGCCCTTGCATGTATTAAGTTGTACTAGTTGACAGACTGTTGAAAGGTAACTATCAGGTTTGCCTTTTTGTAAGAGGCACCTGTATATTACGCAAAACATTAAAAGGTGCAAAAACTTGTTTTACTGAAAATTAATTAAAGGAAAAAAGACTACATCCTAAAATGCAACTCTGACCCACATCGGGTGGAAGGAAGCCATCAGTTGTCATACGAGTGATCCTTGGAGAAGAAAGTTATCTGGGGGTCTCACAATAGAGCAATAATATTTCACCCTTTCATTCACTTTCAGATACTGTGCCACCAAGCAAAACCTAGTCCAAAATTCTGAGGGGCTAGTAAAGGCACATATAACCATGAACATATGAGCACGGCGTCACTGATGATGGTGGTCAGCAGGCCTGCTGTAGCCACTGTTTCTGATATAGGAGGCACACTGTACCCAGATGTGTTTGATGCTCAAAGCTTTCCTTAGGCCTGCTCCTTCTCCTCAAGTCCAAGGTTTGGCTTCCTCCCTTGGGTGCTTTGGGTTCCCTGGTGCTCCCACTCCTACTGTGTGGCTCACTTTTTTCATGAATATCAGATACAGCCAGCTGTTGTGTCAACTGTTGATGACCAGTTTGGTGCACCGAATAGTGCAGTGGAACCCTACAGATGTCTAACTTGCTGTAGTGGAAATTGGGTGGGGCATTGGGAGGGGCAGACATTTGGCACTTCTCGTTCATATATCTGTACTGCTCACAGTCGCACACTTATGGATGCCTCCACAGCATTGTCCTGGAAAGACATACCTGCGATTCCCCGGCTAACCATGATCCTTTCTTCTTTTGACTTCTCTGCCTGCTCCCTCCTTCCAGTGCGGGGATATGTGTCCTGGCCTGTAGTGGTGTGGGTGGTTCATAAGCTTCCTGCCTGGCCTGAGGGGTCTAGCCCTCTGGCCACATCTGAAATAACAACTACATTCTTGGGACAATATTTACAGTAGTCTGTGTACCACTTTGCCAATTCACTAATTTTACATGGATTGAAATCCATGTTCATATTATACTTTTGTCACAACACAGTAGTGGCTCTATGTGGGTGTAGAACTCCCAAGCTGGAGTGTTGGGTGTGCATCCAGAAGAAGGCAGCAAATTAAACATAAACCACACCTAAAATAGATTGTTTTACTTTATTTAGCTGAAAACTGCAGTTATTTTCCTCAGAGAGTAATGTGAATTTGCATCGATTTGCTATAAAAGGAGGTGAAGGGCTGGCTGTAAGTGTCCCTTCCCCAATGCAGACAGTCTTTGACATGCAGAAATAAAACTGAATTTCCCAGTTTGTGATTATTGTAGGATGTCAGTAACATTCACTGTTTGGGGAATCTAGTCATTTCTGCATCTGTGGCAGGTTACTGGGTATGGGCATGTCCCAGTATGGTAAGAGTTCTGCCTCCAGACATCCATCCTTCCAGATGTCTATGTCAGTCGAAGCCCTGGTCCTCACCCACCTAAATGGAGGCAACTCTCTGCCTATTAGCCTCCTTAACAATATTCAGACACCCATGAAAGCACCTTAACCACTGTAACACTTCCCATCATTGGCTTGTGGAAGTTGGCCAAATCCACCCACACTGAAGGTATTGTATTGTATTGTAATTGCATTTATATAGCCCTTACTACCCCTGACATGGCGTCAAATTGTTTTTTCGGCGAGTAGCACGCTACTCCGGAACCTAATAAGGATTAGTGTTGTACTAGTATAGTGAAAATGTGAAAGCAATTTGAGTGGTGGATAGGTTAGTCAGTTATTTGGATTCAGAAGGATAGTGGAGGGATCGAAGAGGGAAAAGGGTTTGCATTTATATAGCGCTTGTTACCCCTGATGGGATGTTGAAGTGCTTTTGTTTAGAGAGTAGCACTTATCAGGTTTAAAGAACAAAGAAATACCAAAAAGTGTGACTGAGCATGTGCATGACAGCAAAAAAGCGTACTTGGCAATCTTGAATAGGCCTAGTTTCTGAGAAATGCTTGATATCAGACACAAGCATTCTGGAAGCAATTTAAAGTGTGATCTAACATCATAGAAATGAATGAGAAACATTCACCAATCCATGTGACGTCATGTCTTAGTCGTGTTTGAATGCTTATATTGTTAGCTACGTTCAGTGTTTTCTGGTGAATGTGCATTTTCAACTCCGTGCACATCATTCTCCCCCTTCCACTGTGCCCCAGTAAGGTCTATACTGTGTTTCAATATTTTGATAAATTCATTCTAACTCGAAGTATGCAATCTGAATTCTTATGATTGTTTGTTGGGCCTTTCATTGTTTAACTTTGTTACAAAAAAATGAGTCACCTTAAAGTAAACTTTATATTAGCTGATAAAAAAAAAAAGACATGGCTTAAAAATTCCACCCTCCCCTCAAAATAATTTTTCTATTCAGCTGCCGCCCCCGCTTTAGATAACACTTTTTTGGATGACGAGATTCTCCCTACCTCCACCCTCTGATTTCCCAGCCCTTACTTACTAGCCCCATGTCCCCTCCGATGCCCCATGTGTCTCTTTACATTTTTTTTTCAGGTGGTCACACCACCTTTCATCTTAAATGTCCCCTCGTTCCTCTCATCAAATTCCTTATCTTGCTTTTTCTAGGATACCCCTCCCCCACTTAAAATACCAGTCTCTGCCACTGCAGCTGTCGCTCTGTCCTCACTCAACAGGCCCCTTCCAAAGACCTGTGTCATTCTCGAAAGCCTTGGCTCTTTCTTGGGACACCTACCCACCCCGACTGTCATCAGACGATCCTCATCTCATCCATCAGCTGCTCTATTTTAAACCCACTGTCCTGCGCCTGCAGTGTATTCTCTAATATTGTTTGCTTGCCCCTTTCTTCTTCTTCAGATAACCCCTCGATGTCTTCAGCTGACTGTGCTTATACAAGCTCTCCTCAGTTGTCCCCTTTCTCAGGGCTTTAAGTGGGATGAAAAAACTGGGAGGTCTCTCAAAGGGGCGTGACCAGTGTAATTAGGGGCGTGGCTTATAAACACTCACACTAAAAATATGTGCTTAGCATAGTGTGCCGCCAGACTTGTTTTTGGCTGTTTTGGTCATGGCATCCAGACATGTGATACAACAAGTAACATCATACCTACAACAATTAAGGACTATTGGCTTTGTCGATGGTTATTAGTTGCAGAAGATAAATAAGCTGCAACTATGGCTTGTATAAAATATTGACAAAGCTTCCACTGAAAGCCCTGGTGACACCACAACAATGTTGCTGCTCCTGCGTTTCAAAAAGAGAAGGGAAACCCAGAGAGATAATGACTCTCTAAAGGATTTCCCTTCCCCTACAACGCTCACCTGGCATGACGTCATGCCATAACTTCTCCACTAGTGAGAAGTGAGCAGCGTGAGCAGCGCACATTGATGTGTCTGCTGTCTCAAAACGGGTCTCTATCGGGCTTTGTTTTGCATCCTGGCACTTTTTTCCGGACTGCAGTGACAGCAGACTGCTGTCACTGCAATTTGGGGAAAATAACGGTCCGCCTGTGTCAGGGCTCAAAACAGAGCCCGATAGAGACCCGTTTCGAGGCCCCCTGAAAAAAACTGCCGGTGCTCAGACCCCTTGAGACCCGGCCCACTTAAAGCCCTGCTCTTTCTTATCCGCCAGCTGATGTGCTATCCTTTCCGTCTGTTTCGCATAGAAGAAAGGGAAAACCAGAGCAAATTCTGCTCTTTAAAGAGCTTCCCTTTCTTCCTGCGCGTCAAATTTCGGAGGGGGGGGGCTTGCTTCTTCAGGCAAAAGGCAGAGTTGAGCTGCAGGGGCTCTGAGAAGGGGTGAAACACTTCAACGCCTCATTAACAAGCGAAAGGTCTTTTGAAGACCTGTGAAGTACTTGGGTGCGGTGTGTATGTCTGCCCGGGAAGGTTGTCTCGGCCGAGCTGACACACACGAGGAGGGGGGGCTGAAGCCCTTTGATCCCAACGTTGCGCACCTGAGTCACACGTTGCTCTGCCTTGGTGCCCTGGTGTTACTGCCCTCCTTGTGAAATCACCAATATGTGAGCATGCGCCGCAGTGTAGAAATGCGAAGCATGCTCACATGACTGTGTGACAGTGAGTACCTGTATTCTATTTAGGTAACGGAGAAGTGCCGGTACTCTTGAGGGGGAAAAAAAGAAGTGCCGGTACTCAGTACCGGTGAGTACCGGCCCATTTAAAGCACTGAGTATGATACGACACAGCAACATTGACTGTAGCTGCTAGGAGCAGACTCGTGGTGGCATGGAGCTAAGGTGATTCCGATGCCACTACAATTGTGAGTGACTCGGGACGGTGCTTGGAGACTCCAGATGGTGCCCTGCAGGCCCAACCCAGTGGACCACGAAGTGAGAGGTTCATATTGTATGGCTCCTTCTGCCTCTGTAAACTTTAGACAAGGAATTGTGTTTGCTTTAGTTTCTTTATGCATTTTTTTCTAGTTTTTAAACAGTGACTGTTAGAACTTGCCTCATAGGCAGTGCTAATAGCCTTTGTATAGCTTGCATTCACACACCCATTTGAAAGTGCTTTCAGTGACCATAATGATTTTTTTAATACTGGCATTCACGCACCAATTTCAAAGTACTTTTATACGCATGCAATAATGTTTTTTGTATAACTGGTTTTCTGAATGCACATATGTGAAAGTGCTTTCATACGCTTGTGTTAATGTTTTTGTTTTCTGAAGAGTTTGAATGATGAAAATGTGTCTAAGATTACACAGTTTAAGTAAGGAAGCTCAGCTTATCCAGGTTTTCTGGTTTCATCATACAAATTAGCCGTAATTGAGTGTCTATTAGATTTTCTTTGTGTTAAGGCTTTGGTTTTTACCTCTTTGTGCATTTCTCTGTAGTTTTTATATAGCAAATGCAGAACTCGACCTGAAGGTGCCCCTAATTGTTTTTGACCAACTGGCATTCTGAACACACATATTTGATTGAATATGCTTGTATACGTGAAAATGATGGAAAAGAGCTTTCGTGAGATAAAATGTTTGCCTAAGATCACACAATTTAAGTTGTGGAAGCCCTGATTAATCCATGTTTTCTAGTTTTACTTTGTGTAAATCAGCCACTAATGAGCAAAATACATGGGACAGGTGGTCCCCTTGTTTATGGTGAATGTGAAGACAGCCGAACTGTGGTGCAGTGGGAAATGCATCATTGTATAAGACCATAACTGTGGTGCAGTGGGAAATGCATCATTGTATAAGACTTTTTAAAATACGATTGGCTCAGAAAATGGTGACTGGCCTCACAGAAAATGCCATGCCGCGCCCCTGTAAGAGGCCCCCCTACATGCTCAAACCCCAAAGGACGAGCCCAGCCACACCACTCTCAAAGTTCACCAGCCACCACTGACAAAATCTCACTGCAGATCATGCTGCAGCATGGAAACCGCCATCTTACATACTGTAGACACTGTCCTCTTGACCATTGATGAAGATGGCCCCTGCCTCCTGATATTACTGGATCTCTCAGCTCCCTTCGACACAGTCAACCATTCCACCCTCATACCCACCCAGGAGTCATGAATAGGCTTAACAGCCAAATCATTAATTGGTTCTCCTTTCCAATTGACACAGTTTGTTCATATGTGCACCTCCGCGTTACAAAAACATCCCTATCACATGTGGTGTCCCACAGGCTTCTATAGTGTCTCCCGTCATCTTCAAACTTTACCTGGAGCCACTTGGAGCTCTACTCACAGAAACATTATCAAGATTCAACAATATGCTGAGGATACACAACTCTACTTTAAAGTGTCCTCTGCTTCAGACATGCAATGCATAAAACCACTGCTTGCACATCATGCAGACCTGGATATCTTGTACCAATCTGAGGATCAACCCAACTGAGATTAAATTCCTATAATTTGAAAAAACAGCAAACAAGATACAATACAAACCTTGCTCAGTGACCTGAATCTTGATGGCTTCGAACCACATCCTCACCAAATTCTAAGTCACTTGGAGTCACTTGGGACACCAACCTCTCCCTCATGTAACACATCGCCAATAAAACAAAGGCAGCTGGTACCAAATCTCCCTTCTAAAGATAGTCTAATCATTTCTTCCAGAGAGTGACCTCAGAACTGCTGTTCAAACCCATGTACTCTTTCATCTGGATGGTGGTAATGCCCTACTCCATGGCCTCCCAAATGCCACACTAGCACCCCTTGGGGGCACCAACACACTGCAACAGATCTCATCCGGGGCCTGAAGAAATATGATTACATCACCCTCATCCTTATGCAAGTAAATTGGCCCTCATGTACCAGACTGCACTATCTTCAAAAACAGCTCTATCATTTACAAAAACATCACAACCAGCTCCCCGCTTATTTTGCAGATATGCTCACCATCTCGGAATAATCTCGGCACACCTCAAGACAGGACACCATCGGATTGCAGACTAAAAAGTGTAAAAATAAAATGCAAGACATCAGACCGTTCCCCCTATGCACCCAGGCTCTGGAAAAACATCTCCCTGAATGCTGTTTCAATTCATGAAAGATTGAGCCTCTCCTCTTCAAAGACCACTATATCACAATGCATTAATTGTTCACAACTCTGCTTTCTCTCCTATTGCTAGCTGATTTTAAGCTTCCTTTTGATCATGTACAGGACTCCACTTCCTTTTAGCTACGTTTGTGCTATAGAAATAACATATACATACATACATGTAATTTACAAGCATGTTGTACTGGCCGAAACACCAATCGATATCAATCAATGTTTGGTACCCTAGGTCAGCATTTACATAAAAAGAGAGTTTTTTGGTTTGCTGATAACTTTGGCCCATTTGACGATTCTTCACAAAACTTTCCGAAAAACAAGTTCATCCACCTCAGCACCGTCCTGACGGGGTGATCCATCAAAGGGGGTGTGGGGGTGTATGGGGGACAGGAGAAGGCGAAGATAGAGGGGGTCTCAAAATGCAAAATCATTATGCATTTTCCATAAACTGCAGAAAAAACTGCTAAACGGAATTACATCAAATTTGGCAGGAAGCTAGATCTTGGTATACAGATTGCACCAAATCACTGAAAGCACAATCTGTTCAGTAATTTTTTTAGAAATTCAGGGACACTAATCATTGTATATCTTGACAACTGTGTCCGCAGGAGTCTCGAGAGAATCTTGTGGGAGCTCATATTTAAAAATAGAATGTTTTGATTGGCCCATGGAACTTTATTTTCTTTGGGACATCTAGCGCCCTCAGGAGTCAGACTCCTGTGGGAACAAGTGCTCTGATTGGAGCGATCACAGACAGCGCAGAAGGAATCACGTCGCGTCTGTATTCTCGTTACTGGAGTTAACAGCTAAAACTAAGACCGCGTATGATTGGCAACGCACAGAACTGATGAAAAGAGTAATAATAAGTATCAGCAACAGGATTAAAGTGATTGTTTCTAATGAGAACTAACCTACAAGGGAGCCAGACCTCTTGCCACCGATACTATATGTGACTATTTGCAAGTCAAGCCTGGGTGCACCCACGTTGGGTCCCCAGAGGCTGTTCACCCACCTCCCCTACCCGCCCCCCAGTCCTGATGAAGACCCGCATTGACCCACAAAAAGGGCTTTACTAGGGTCGAAACGTCGACGGTGTAACCCTTTGGACCAGCTGAAAGTATTCTGCAACATAACCAACGGACGTGGGCCACAGAATTGACTACAAATTAGTGCCTCACTGTACCTAACGTCACTAATTTATATTTCACCTTTGCACAATATGTCCCTACGCACTGAATGTCACCTTCTCTACACTTGATGCGCCGTTTTATAATGTACTTTACTTGTTATCATTCGAAATAGGTTGTTTATGAATGCAATTAATTCATAACATACTTTGATATACCCTAGAAGGTTTGGATTTGCAATCTTGTTTTGTTTATTGTTTTGATTGATTCAATTGAGGACTAATGAATTACTGAATGAACGGTGTGAATTTTGAAGCAATCAATTTAAACCCAACAGAACTATTGTTTATATAGTCTGATTAGCCAGCAACATGAGAACATTTTTACTGGCAGCCATTAAAGAATATGGGGACTTTTTCCCTTGAAGTAAAAAAATAAAAAATAAATATATATATATATATATATATATATATATATATATATATATATATATATATATATATATATATATATGTATGTATATATATATATATATATATATATATATATATATATATATATATATATGTATATATATATATACATATACACATATATATATATATATATATATATATATATATATATATATATATCAGCTTCACTTGCACCAGCCTGTCGCACTCCAAGGCGGGTGCCTGCCAGTCGGGGGTGCACCCGACAACAATGTCAGCTCCGACAATCCCTCCCCACAATCCTTGGGAATTAGGAGGCAGCACTCCAAAGATAGATGCAAAAAAAGATTTAATCTCACAAGCGCTTTCGGCACTCGGCCGTCGTCAGGTATGAGACGCTGAGAATCAACATTAGATTGTATTTAAACTCCCGCGTTGCACGGGTAATCAACATAAAGGTAGGACTAACCTTAAACACTAATTCAATCATAAGATGGCGGTCGCCATTTTGTAAAGGTTGCAATGTGTATTACACATATATATTCAAAGAGCAATATCGCAATATATTTACACAAAATACAACCAATTAACCAAATTCTAACGCCCTGTATGGGCATACACCATGTAAGAGGTTACTCTCCAATCTTTGTGCTGTATTGCCCAAGATGGGCATAAATCCATTCTGGTATCAACAACGTACACAACCCTAATGGAATTAAGTTGTTTGCATAATAGAAGTTCATACATCCTTTCATATATGCACAGTAAATAAACAGTAAATAAACAGTAAATAAACGTGAAGCAAAGTTGCAGTCAATATGAATCAATTCATCCCAGATGCACGGCTAAGTCACTCCTGAAATTAAGGCGTTTGGAATCCCGATATATAATTGATTTGTTAAGCAAAACGCCGGCTGGATTGAATATGCATGAGGACTTAGCCGTGCATCTGGGATGAATTGATTCATATTGACTGCAACTTTGCTTCACGTTTATTTACTGTTTATTTACTGTTTATTTACTGTGCATATATGAAAGGATGTATGAACTTCTATTATGCAAACAACTTAATTCCATTAGGGTTGTGTACGTTGTTGATACCAGAATGGATTTATGCCCATCTTGGGCAATACAGCACAAAGATTGGAGAGTAACCTCTTACATGGTGTATGCCCATACAGGGCGTTAGAATTTGGTTAATTGGTTGTATTTTGTGTAAATATATTGCGATATTGCTCTTTGAATATATATGTGTAATACACATTGCAACCTTTACAAAATGGCGACCGCCATCTTATGATTGAATTAGTGTTTAAGGTTAGTCCTACCTTTATGTTGATTACCCGTGCAACGCGGGAGTTTAAATACAATCTAATGTTGATTCTCAGCGTCTCATACCTGACGAAGGCCGAGTGCCGAAAGCGCTTGTGAGATTAAATCTTTTTTTGCATCTATCTTTGGAGTGCTGCCTCCTAATTCCCAAGGATTGTGGGGAGGGATTGTCGGAGCTGACATATATATATATATATATACACTTCACAATCCAGGACCAAAATATTGGAAAGGCCACACGGAAGTTGATTGCACAAACACTTCATTTATTGCAGCATGCCAGTGAAAGTCGAGCAGGAAATACTTTCAGTCTGCTTAAATCACCAAACGCGTTTCGAGAGCCTGCAAGCTCTCTTCATCAGTGGCTTGTGTGTTCAGAAATGAAGATGCCACTTTTTACGTTGTAAATGTCAAGCACCTGCCCTCCCTCGGGCGTGGCCACAGTTGGCCTTCTGGGCGCTGTAGTTCATTAATTGTATGATCCATGTGGAATCGGAACTACAGCGCCCAGAAGGCCAACTGTCGGTCGGTAGGATCGAGAGACAAGAGGAGGCCAAAGCGAAGGGGCAAATGACCATAAGGGGGCATAGTAGATCCTCCCTGACCCCCTAGGTTTGATGTGGAAGTTTTAAAAGGGCCCCGCGGGGCAAAAAAAAATAAAAATAATAATAATCGAACGGCTGAATGGATTTGCACGAAACTTGGCAAAATTGTAGGGACTGGTAGCCCGATGTGCCTTTGCTACGTCTCAATATATGTGCTCCAGTGGATTTTGAGAAATTAACTTTCAAAAAAAGATATATATCTGTAACAGCGCTCCGCTTCGCGTACTTTTCGCGTTACGGAGCTTTGCGAAGCTGATTGGTTCTCCGGCGTCTGTAAACATTCCAAACAGTCCGTAGCGGCCGCCATCTTGTCTCTCGGTAGGATCGAGAGACAAGAGGAGGCCAAAGCGAAGGGGCAAATGACCATAAGGGGGCATAGTAGATCCTCCCTGACCCCCTAGGTTTGATGTGGAGGCTTTAAAAGGGCCCCGCAGGGCAAAAAAACCCAACAATTTTTTTAGTTTTTTTGCGTGGGGAGCGTCCGGTTCGCGAACCGGGAAGCGTTCTGGGGAGCGTACTTTGTTGAAAATTAGTGAAAAAAGTTAGAGTAAAATAATAATTGTGAGTGATCAGATGTAGGGTAGCTCTGAGAAGAGCTTTTGCGTTTATGGTACATTTAGGTACTTATAAGTAGGTACCAATGCACATTCTTAAATTCAGAATGAAAATTCTGTTGCCCTCATCTGAGAAGTGAACTCCATCTCCTCTGTAGATATCTTGCATGTAGTAACGCAAGTTATTGTTGTACAAGGAGCCCATTCCATGGTCTCTCATGTAAGCTGAAACAGATTTGTTTACATGCTTCCTCGACTTCTCAATTTGTGGACAAAATTGGTTCGACCACCTCCATTTCTGTCTTTGGCATATATTTGAATATACCAAGGCAGTCTGAGGAAAAAGTGCCATCAATTGCTCAAAGGTGTCCTTTAAAAGCATTTCCAGACCTACCCCAGTCAAAGTGCCCAAATCATTACCTCCACAGTGCACAATTAACAGGTCAGGTTTTGGCAAATGCATAAAGGTTTTCACCAATGGTATCAATTGGTGACATTTTAATCCTCTGTGGCCAAACCACTTAATTTCCACATCTTGTAAATTGAGGTTAGGTAAATTCCTGTTCTCAGCATACCTCTGAGCCCAATAGATGTAACTATGTCCAACAATCCAGACAGAAAACATGGTGAGAGAAGGTTCTCCTGCAGTCAGATGAAGTGTGGCAATGAAATGGCAGTTGAAAAAATAAGAGTGTAAAATGAAAAAAAACTGTGGAGTTTCTGTGTTAATGAAGCAGTAAGAGTGATTGGTGGATTTTGATTACTGAAAACAGAAAGTTAGGGTGCATGGATGAGTTCTTTGAAAGATGTATTTTGAGTGGTGAAGAAAAAATCATTAAATGAAAGAATGCACTGGATATGCAGGTGCACTGAGAGTTCAGAGTTCAATTGCAACATTGTTGTGTGAACTTGCAAACACCAGAGGTCTTCCAAGAGGTGGTTGCTATGCAAAAAAAGCAGAGAGGGCAGAGGGGGGGAAGGGTTTTAATTTAAAAAAAAGTGAGGGAAGAGTTTTGATTGGGTGACATGAGAGATATGTGTGAAGAATTACAGCATTTCTGTGCTTTTGATAGCTGCAGACTCTGGAGTGCATACCTTTTGCTCTGCTGAAGACAAATTGGTGTGTTTCTGAGACTGTTTTGAAACTCAAAGTATTTGCTTAGGTGAGAAAAGATTTCTTTAATTTAGATACAGAATAGTGTGCTTTAAGGAGAAAATTATGAATAAAGTTGTGTTTTTCAAATGTTGCTTTGTGTCAAGTGTTTTACAAATAGATTTTGTTTCTTTGAGAAATTGTAATTGGAGAAAATGTGAAGTATTAGTACTGACAGGGTTTTTATGTGCATAGGAGCTGTGGAGTGTTTTCAAATTATGACTTGTAAAACGTTTTTGAGGAAAAGGAATGGTTTTAATATTTATGACAAGGACATAATGGTGTATGCTTCTTTATAAGGCAATTGAGTGTCTCTGATGTTATTTTTTCCATTTTAATGTAAGACCTTTCCCTGTGGAGCAAATTGCTTGTAAATATGCTCCCACCTGTGCATGGCAAATTTAGATTTTGAATGTTTGCGTTACATAGCCGTGTTAAAAGTGACCCAAGCATGCTGCAAAGGCAATCAAAAAACGCTTTCATGTGTCTTAAGGACATTTTAAGTCATTTCCCCATGTGGAGTGTTTTTAAATTATGACTTGAAAATCGTTTTTGGGGAAAAGGAATGCTTTTAAAATTTATGACAGGGACATAATGGTGTATGCTTCTTTATAAGGCATTTCAGTGTCTCTGAAGTTATTTTTCCAATATTAAATTAAAAGACCTTTCCCCGTGGAGCAAATTCCTTGTAAATATGCTCCCACCTGTGCATGGCAAATTTAGATTTTGAATGTTTGCGTTACATAGCCATGTTAAAAGTGACCCAAAAAAGTTGCAAAGGCTTTAAAAAAACACTTTCATGTGTCTTGAGGACATTTTAAGTCATTTCCCCGTGGGCAGTGTTTTCAAATTATGAGTTGAAAATCGTTTTTGAGGTAAAGGAATGTTTTTAAAATTTATGTGCGCCATATGCCTCCAAATTTCTTTTTCAGGGGTGCAGCAGGGTGTTCTTGAGAGACCCCTGCACCCTCGAAAAAATTCCAAATTTGCGATGAGCTAATTGCTAATCGCAAATTGCATCTTCATTCCTATGGGTCTCCTGCTCCATGGAAATGAATGGGTAATTTGCAATTAGCAATTTGCTCATCGCAAATTAGGAATGGTAAAGAATCGCTATTTATTCCTTAAAGTTCGCTATTTAGGAAATGCAAAAAACTTTGATGATACATATGGCGGTTCATCTCTAACAAGATAAGAAGCTTAGGGATAGATTTATGATGACTGGCGCATCACCAGGGATGAGCCAGTCATCCTGCGTCGCTGTTCCGACACCCATGGTGTGCTGCATTTACAATGCGGCGCACCATGGGGCAAAAACACCACAGATGCGTGACGCATCTGTGCCGTAAAGGTGGCGCATTGCTGGAGTTGTATCGCAAGTGTGATGAAGCTCCAGCAAGGCTCAGGGGTGCCCCTGTCGTAGGGTTTCTGTTCTCACACAGAACTAAGCACAGAGGATTGGAACCTCGGCGAATTAGGGTGCCCCAAAACTGACCTTAGTACACAAAAAACCCCTAACAAGCTAGGTACAGTGTCACATTGGATATAACAAACTCCCAATCTTTAGACAATTCAGAACATGAACTTACAGTACCTCAGGATACGTGGAACTCATGAACACTCGGTCGTTATATATTCATTACAAACGAGAACATGGAGTTAAGAAGAACACATGTGCATTTGAAATGTTTATTTACTAATGCCGTCTTCTCAGGCGTAGTATCTAAGATAATACAAGTACACATATTATCAGTAGCAAAATTACCAGCATAGTTACTAGTACATCAAAAGCGAATGGTGACAGTATGTTAACATGCTGTAAATGAATAAGAGTTAGCAACACTTATATTTCACCCTCCCTAATACACATATTATATTATTTGTTAAGAAGGTCTCTTTGGGTTGGTTTAGGGCGGGCCCATACCTTAGTGTCCTAGATTTGAAGGAATCACATCAGCATACACCAGCTCTCTCTTCATGTGAACCGCATCAAGTGTTGTGTATGTGTGTTCGGCAAAGCAATATAAAACGCGCCTCATGCCCAGAATTGGCAGAAGCTGCACTTATGTTATGACTATGAAGTCGTGGAGATCAGACCTCATAACAATTCTGTATCGTGTTGTTCTTGAAACTTCAGCACTCGCTGTACAGATATAGTTTAACAAGCAAAGCAGATAGTAGAGCAATAACATATTATTGTCATGTAAACCACGATGAACTACTAGGTTGAAAGCTAAAGCAACAACTAAGTGTCGTGTGCAGAAGTTGCAAAAAAGGAAAAATGGCGTTTAAACCGGTAATGAGCCCATGCTAACTTAACACGGTGTAAAGATATCCAGGATCTACATGACACCCCCCCATGATCCGGAAACGAACTGAATAAGATAATAGAAGTGCCATTTCATGAGAGCAGATTGCAACTTTATATGTGCACGGTCCACAAGGTAAAACATTAAAAACTAGCAAAATGTAATGCTAAAAAAAAATAAAACAGCCAACTACTTTATCGAGGCTTAAGCCAATAGGCAAGCTAAATAATAAAAACTTGACAAATAAGTAAATGAATTGTCAATGAAATGCTAGTACTCAGCATATCAAACATGAAAAAGGTCTATGACATAACTGTGTATGCAAAATAAGCTGCAACAGCCTCCAATAGGAAGTCACCGTCTTCATCCAAAAACAGTTCAGCCATCCAACTTAAAAGCGGAAAAGAACATACGTGCTCTCCCAGCACCGGATCCTCTATCACCATCAGAGGACAGCTCGGTGGGTTTTCAAGAAAGCTCTGTTCCAAGAAAGACTGTGTTGCCGCCAGTAAATTCCAGGGACCAATTAGTCCATGCATCAATGCCACAGCCATAATCCTTTCGCCAGGACAAACCAACTCGTGAGTAATGATAGGACTCATCAGCTGATTAAAGTCGACGTCAGGAGAAAACGGTCCGCAGAGACACAAATCAATGGCCCAATCGAAATCACAGGTTAGGCAGTGAAATACAGGCTGGACACAGGTGAAGTAGGAGAATCGAAAAGATAATCCATATGCCGTGCTTAATATCGCCAACGGCATTGTGCCATAATATTCAAGCATGCGATTGCGGAACAGCGTCAGCAGCTGCAGGGCGGGACCTTGCACAGGAAGGACATCCATATTTAAAAATGTAAAAAACCACAAGAGCGCCCGCTGCTAATGCAAGTAAAACTGGGAATCCACCAAACAAAGTGGAAAAAATAGAATGAAAGAAAGCAGGGATGACTCCAAAGATTTTCTCAAATGAAGTCACGAGACCACTGCTAACAACTTTAAAAAAAATGTGCCAGGTCCTTTGTGGAGGACGCGTTAAAGATAGTCCGAACCATCTCGGTGAAATGCAAAGGCGAATCAGTATTTAAAAGGGCCTGCACCTCTGTACGGGTGTTCGCTATGTGAAGCATGAAAGTTTCACGGGCCGAACTCAAGGCCACCTCTCTCTGAGACAAAAGAGCCCTTATTCTTGCCATGCCGTTGAAATCTGCACCCAAGGTTGGTATTTGTGGCCAGATTGAAAACTCCCTATGTTCATGTGTGGGAGGAAATAGAACATTTCTGCAGCAAATAACCCGTTCACTTACTGTTACGATAAAAGGAATACTTGTAATTAACCCACAACAATCTTCATTATTGAGCATCAAATAACTACCATTTTCCAACAACTTGAACGTGGGGATGATAGCAGGAACTGGCGTGCCTTGCAACACGCAAGCCATATTTGGTCGGTCTTTGTTGTATGAACCGTGTAACTGTATGTGCCTACACATTAGTGAATGATCTGGCGTCTCAGTGCATTCCTCTCCATTCAGATAAACTTCTTGGTCATCTTTGAAACATCTGTATGTGTATGGAAGCGACCAGACCTCATGAAGAAAACCACTACCTAAAGGTTCATAACGACCTATTGGTACATATTTCATACAATTTTAAAACTTATATAAAGCAAAACGCAGCGTTATTAAACCGTGGATAAGGCACGTTGCAGCATTGGCCTCTGCCACTGAAAAAGGCAAAGATTCTAACCTTTCAATATGTAACACTGAAAAGGAAGCATCACGCATTGACAGCAAGCGTTGTTTGTTAGTCAAATTGAATGGGGCAAATAAAGAAGAAACGTTCATGTATCCCCAGGGAACTTTACCATTTTTCAGAGTTTGAAGGGTCCAAGCAAATTGCAAGAATCTGAACTACGTTGCCAAAGCAGCCAACCTTTTGGATTTATACTGGAAATGTTAAAGGAAGAATTACGGAGTAGGGCCTGTAAATCACTAATGGACAACCGAGTAAAATTACTCCAACCATCATATTCCTCTAACTCCGGGATAGTAGGGGTGTTTAATTTTTTAAAAGTAGCCAATCCAAAGCATGTGGTCTGGGAAATTGTTTCATTCAGAAACAACATATGATTCGGGATGAGACATGCACGGTGCAAAGCCTCAGTGCCTTGTACCTGCCAGGTTTGTGAACCCCAAACTGATGTAGATCCTGGATATCTTTACACCGTGTTAAGTTAGCATGGGCTCATTACCGGTTTAAACGCCATTTTTCCTTTTTTGCAACTTCTGCACACGACACTTAGTTGTTGCTTTAGCTTTCAGCCTACGTGCGTCAAGACGTATGCCTGCTTCAACCAGGCGCAGGGTTTTGACGCAGCTTTGTCCTATCTGATTGTAAATGCGGCACACCATGGGTGGCAGAGCAGCGGTGCACGTTAACTGGTGCATTCCTGGGGATGTGCTAGTTAACATCAATCTGCCCCTTTACATTTAAGTATGTGCAGGGGACACAGAGTCGGTGAGGCTTATCCAAGGTTAAGAAGAGATGAGTCCTGTTCACTGAAAAATTGGACATAGGCTTCACCTCCTCAGCATCGCTGGACATGGCTAAATAATAGCTGCAAAATGTTACTCTTGTTAAACAATTTTACTATTATAATCTCTGAGATTTGTCTCTTACTCTGCAACATCTCATTGTTGTTATCTTTCTTTAAAGATAAAGACAACATCAACATGAGCGACAATCAGCAATCAGTTGATTTCGACCTCATCATTGAACTCGTAATTGAAACATCAGGATGTTGATCCCTTGGATGATTTAAATCCTGAGGATGAAGAAGAACGTGATGAGGATGCAGATTTGTCAGAATTGTATGACATAGGATGGGAAGCTGACGTGCTTGAGCCTATGGAACTATAAACATTTATTTAAAAAATTTATAACAAATAAAAAGTAAAAATGTAAACCGTTTAATTTAAAAATAAAGACACCTTCAAAAACAGGTTATGTGTAGTGTCTTCAATAAAATATTAAAATATGCTCATAAAATTAGATCAGATTCACATATAAAACAGCACAGGTAAAATGAATATAAATTCCATTTCTTTTCTGCTATTTCTGTAATCTAAATTTGCCAAGCACTAAAAAATCTTCTATGTAAAAATGTTAAGTAGTGTGTTAAGTTTTTGATGACTGTTATTGATTTACTGTTGGGTAATCGTGGTTAATAACATTTTTTATTATATTTTACCACAGAATCAACTGCAGATCATTTGAAGATTTCAGCATGCCAACCAAAGAAAGACTGAGAAAGGCTGCAAAACGTCAAAGACAGCAGGTTAATGAAAAAAAGCAGCAGTCCTCTAACAAAAATATTTGTCAAGTCACCAAGAAAGCACCGGGTAAGAGTACAAAAACATTCATAAGAAATATCTGTAGTAAAAAAAATATTACTACAGAAAATGTTTCAGTCCAGAAAAGGAGAAGCAATTCAAACGGAAAGGAAAGGCCAATGAAAAATGTTACTGCTAGAGCAAGAGATAACTCTGTGCATGATAGTAGAAGGAAACAACAGTTTAGGGACATTCGTAAACGAATGTTCCGCAACAGGATAATTGGCAATTTGTTAAAAAATATTAAGAAAGGTGAACAGAAAGTGGTTTTTTATAAGAGAAAAAAAATAGTTGAGAAAGTCATTGATCAGGCATTTGAAATTAAACGTAAGTTATTTATTTTGATAATCAATAGAATTAGGAAGGTAAACAAGGCAATTTATGATTTCAAAAGAAATAGTAGATGGAAGAGAATAGTTAATCGTAGTAATTTTTGTGAAGTTTTTTCTGGAGAATGGATGCATAGTTCAAGCTCTGAGGCATTTTTTAATGAGGAGAGTTATTTCCAGGATAATGATTTGGTGCATGCAGTTGACACCAGTGGTCGAGCTTATGAAGTGAAAGATGGTTGTCCAGTTGAAAAAGAAAAACTTGTGACAACAGAGATAGAAGAGGTGTTAGGTAATGAGGTTTTAGGAAGACGTCCTAAGGGTCCTGTGTACACCTGGAAGTGTAGTAGTATTTGCAGTGTACGACAGGATTCCATCAATTTGCTTTGTGATTTTATACGGTCATTTAATAAGAAAAGTTTGAAGCAGAAAATGAAGTTGTTGCAAGAATTAGATCCTTGCAGAGTGAGAGAAGTGACAGGTTTGCATGGGCATTCACTGGCTTGTCTTTCCAGGAGAGTATGCCAGAGTGTTTTTCATCATTTCAGGATGCTAGCAGTGCATCATAATAAAGTGAGGAAATTACTTAGACTGTTGTATTATGCTAAGAGTCCAGCAATTATGCTTAAACAATTATGCGCTGCTCTTTTGCATGGTTCTGAAATAGATGTGAAGAATATATGTGAAGAAATTGAGTTTTGTTACTTTGGAAGTAAAGAGGAGAATGTTGAAATTGACCAAGAAGAAGAGAGTAATGTGGAAGATAGTGTACAGGTTTCCAGTACAGATAATTTCCAGAGGGAAATTGCAACCTTTGAGGTGAAATCAAGTGAGAGGCCAAATTTCACTTGTGTGTGTTGTCGACGCACTTATTATAAGAATCAGACTAAGTTAGTGGATTTATATGCAAAAAGTGAAAGGGAAAATAATAGTGAATGGAAGGATTTTACAACATACTTGATGGTAGAAAATTGTTTTGATTTGGGATTGGATCAACGTGTGTGTACTTATTGTTGTAACAAATTAAATCAAAACCAGATGCCTGCTAGAGCAGTTCATAATAATCTGGAATTGGTTGAGATTCCTTCTGAATTGAAGGATTTAAATACTTATGAATCTATTTTGATTCAAAGTATCCATCCCTTTCAGGCTATTGTAAGAATGGAGCCAAAGACAGGGAAATTGCCTCCATTAGATTTACAGAGAGGATTAAAGGGAAGAGTTGTTTATTTGCCTCTAGATTTGAAGAAAAACATTAACACAATTGGAGTAGAAAAAGTGGAAGAGGAACCTCTGGTTATCTTAGTTAATGGGGTTCCGACAAAGAATAAGAAAATATGGCAAGATTTAGTGGATGTTAGGAAAGTCAAAAAGGCAACATTGTATTTGAAAAAAAATAATAAATACTATAAAAATGTATATGTTGCAGAAGAGGAAGTAAGTGAGGAAGAGGATAGCGATTTGTGTGCTGGTCAAATTGAGAAAGTAGAACCCTGTACTAGTGAAGAAATATATGAACATTATAGTGTTCATCCTTTGCATTCCAAGGAAGTCATGGGGAATGCTATTGAGTTGTTTCAAATGAAACAAGCCAAAGGGAGTCCCATTAGTGTTTGGGAGGAAAGTTTGGAAGCTCGGTGTTTCCCACAGCTTTTTCCAACAGGTCAGGGAGGAAGATATGATGAGCGACCTCATTAAATTCCTGCTTCTGAATACCGGACTTTGCGATTGTATGCAGGAGATGCTAGGTTTCGACAATGCATTCCCTATTTGTTTCATCTCCTGTTTGAAAGCGATCTGTCTGGACTGTCATATGCAGTGAACCACATCTTGAAAAGTGGTATACACATGCAAAACATGTCGGCAAGTGACTTTATGGATAAAGTCAATGTCCAAGACAGTATTTTGGATTCTCACCTGATTAATCTCATGGCGTGTCAGCGTGGTACTAATGAGTACTGGTACCGTCGTCATGGTGATTTAAAATGTATGCTGAGGAACTTAGGAACTCCCACATGGTTCCTCACTCTGAGCTGTGCCGAGTATGGCTGGGAAGACTTACTTGAATTTCTACGAGAGGCAAATGCAAACATCGAAAACATCGAATTCAAGACACCCGGAGAACTGTGCTCTTTGGATCCAGTCAATGTATGCAGGTACTTCAATCATAGATTTGAAGCTATGATGTCTTTCATCATGAATAAGAAGAATCCACCTCTTGGAGAGGTGTTGGATTTCTTCTGGAGAAAGGAGTACCAAGCAAGAGGTGCTCCTCATATACATATGCTGCTGTGGATCAAGGATGCACCTAAATTTGGAACGGATCCAGAAGAGTCAGTGATGAGTTTCATACAACAGTATTCTACGTGTGCTGTTCCAAACGCAAAGGAGAAGAAAAGCCTAAGAGAAAAAGTTCTACGTTTCCAAAGCCATCGATGTGGAAAGTACTGTCGTCGTAAATTCCGAAACAAGGACAAGTTCTACACCAAATGTCGTTTCGGCTTTCCACGACCGGTGATTTCTAAAGGAAGAGTAAACAGTTTGATGTCTTCGCTGCGACATAATGTGATGAAGAAATCACCTAAAAACACATACAATTTGAAGAGGAACGAAGAGTCCAAGTACATCAACGACTACAACCCGGTGATTTTGTCCATGTGGAATGCTAACATGGATATACAGTTTGTGGCTGATAACTGTATGGCTGTGGCTCGGTATGTGACATCTTACATCACCAAAAAAGAGAAGACAGAATTGAAGGATATGTGGGAGGACATTTCACATGAAAAGAGCCTCAGCAAGAAGTTGTACAGTTTCAGTCTGAAGATGTTGTCGCATCGAGAAATCGGAGCTTACGAATGCTCTGATCGGTTGTCTTCAGCAAGTCTCTATGCCAAGTCCAGGAGTATCGTTTGGGCGAGTCTTGGTCTTGCTGCAACGCGTAATCGAGTTCTGAAACCTGTGCGGGAAATTGAGTATTTGGCGGAAAAGGAGCCAAACAGTACCGACATTTTGAAGACCAACATGTTGGATACATATTATCCAAATCGAAGCAAACACCTCGACAATGTTTGTCTGTATGAGGTTCTTCAAAATTACATATTCAAGAGGAACATCAAAGAAGATACTGAGAAAGGAGTGTATGCTGTAATAGGAAGTGAGGGATGTCTGGTCAAGCAAAGAAAATGCCACTTGGTAAACCATCGAAAATTGAGTGGCGAATCTCCTGAAAAAAAGGAGTTTTTCTATTTAGCACTTTTGCAACTTTTCAAGCCTTGGCGTGCAGAAGAGGAACTGCTTGGAGATTTCCTCTGTTACGAAGACTCTTTCAATGCTGCCAAGGAGACCATACAATGTCCTGCTTTTCCCAAATATGTAGAAATGTTGAATGCGGAAATTGAGCAGGAAGCAACGATTGCAGCCGAGATTGCCAGAGACAGTTCTCAGGACAGTCAGAGTTCTGCTTCATTGAGTCAGGATCCACTAGGAGGACCTGTTATCGAAAATGAAGCTGCCACTGCTATGAATGAAGTGGAAAGAGCCATGGCACATGCTCAGGAGGATGCGGTTAACTTAGAAGAGTTGGAAAGACAACTCAACGTTGAGCAGAGGAAAATATATGACGAAGTTACCATGCAAATTGATCATGGATTAAGTCATGAGAAGAAAGAGTGTTCATGTACGTCGTTGAAGCCTGTCCGACTGTACGTGAGTGGAGAAGTGGGAACTGGAAAAAGTTTCCTTATTGAAGCAATTTCATGCTATTTGCAGGAAAGGACAGAGTCATCGCTGTCTTGTGTTGTCACCGCTCCAACTGGACTGGCAGCACATAACATTAAAGGGATTACTTTACATCGTTTACTGATGCTGCCAGTGGAGCATGACAACAGATTACAATATCACAAGCTATCTGGAGATGCTTGTTTTGAAGTTTCAAGAATCTTGAGGAAAATGAAACTTCTTATCATTGACGAAGTAAGCATGGTTTTCAATGTCATGCTTGCGTTTGTGCATTTGAGAATGCAAGAAGTTCTCAAAACAGAGTTTGATGTGTTATTTGGTGGCAAACACATCATTGTTTTCGGAGATCTTCTGCAGCTGACACCAGTGAAAGGGCAACCTGTGTTCAAAATGCTCACGCATGAAGATACCAGGAAGTGCCTAGGGAGCATTGGCAACGTCAATATATGGTTAAACTTCAATTATGCTGAACTGCATGAAAATATGCGTCAGGCGAAGGATGAAGTTTACAAGAGTATTCTACAAGATGTTAGAATTGGAAAAGTGACCGAGCATGGGAAAGAAGCTTTACATGCACGATTACTGTCAAATTTATATCCAGAACAAGATGTTGTGCCTGAGAATATTTTTCAGAAAATTACTGAGAAGAAATCTGGAATATGTTTGATGCCAACTCTTGCAGAATGTGCCAAATTCAACAACAAAATGTTGCATTTGGAAAAGCAGGAGATTGTGAAACTAGAAGCTATTGACAGAGTAGAGCATATGGGATCAACAATTATTTTGTCTGAGAATTTGAAATCAAAATTGGATTCATTAGAGAAGACTATATCTAAATCTAAAACTGCAGGTTTTGAAAAGACTCTGAATGTGTGCTTGAACTGCCGTATAATTTTAAGAAGGAATTTACATGTTGAAAGAGGTCTGGTAAATGGATCAATGGGTAATGTTGTTGATTTTGTGAAATACAGAAATAGAGATGGAATTGAATTTTAAAAAATTAAATTTGATGGCATTGAGGAAGTACAGCTAATTGGTCGTTGCTCTGCTAGATTTTTGCTTGTAAAAGACTTATATGTTCGCCGTAAGCAGTTTCCTGTTTGCTTGGCATATGCGGTGACAATCCATAAATCGCAAGGTTTAAGTGTAGACAGTGCATTGGTGAATATTGGCAGTTCTGTGTTCAAGGAGGGTATGGCATATGTGGCATTGTCACGAGTTAGAACTTTATCGGGATTGTACTTGATTGAGTGTGATGTCACAAACATTTGTGCGGATCTAGATTGTTTTAAGGAATACAATAGGTTAAGAAGAGAGTATGCGCCACATTTGCCTCAATATCCTTTGTTTGAGAAACGTGTGGTAGGCCGGAAACGAAGAAATGTGACAAATACTAGGGAGGTTGCAGCAAAAAGACGAAAAGTCGATGAACCTGAAATTATAAGCAGAAACAAAAAGGATTCTGTTGAAGATGTTGTTGGTTTTCAATTTGAAAACAGTTCTGGTGTCAACTGCTATGCTAATGTAGTGGTTAATGTTTTGTTTTCTCTAGAAAATGTAAAAGAAGAGATTGTGGTCAATTCTGATCAAAGATTTTGCAGTTTGTTAAATTCTGTGTTAGAGAAATGTAGCACAGATAGAACAAAAATAGAAAGTGTGTCTGAAATTCGAAATCTGTTAGACAGATGTTCAGGCCAAACACAATTCTCTCAAAATATTCAGCAAGATTGTCAGGAGTTTTTAATGTATATACTTGATGTATTGCATGCTGAAGGTGTAGATGTAGATCACCTGTTTGGGCTTTCTTATCAATGGCAGCATGACTGCGAGAACTGTAGGGTATCAAGTTGTACTAGTGTAGACTCAGAAAGATTTATATATTTAACATTGCCAGACAGTAAATCAGTCTCTTTTAATAAACTAGTAAAAGCAGCTGATCACAACATGGAGTGTAGCCAATGTAAATCTGAAATGATGTCCACATTATTTATACAAACATATGGCCAGTATGTTATTTTAATGTTCCAACGATGTAGGCCTGATGGAACAAAATTGACAACTTTAATTAAAAATGTTGTGGCTTCACAGTTGTCAATATCAGGAAGGACTTTTGTAACTGCAGCAATTATATATCATGACGGTCCTTCAATAACATCAGGACATTACACAGCTTATTTAAAGTCTAGAAACGGCTGGTCATTCTGCAATGATTCTGTTTTAATTTTCAAAAAAAAATTGCCGTATGACCTTAAAAACTCTTACCTGGTGTTTTTAAAACCAAAATTTTAGGGAAAGAATCTCGGGATGTGCTCTGAGGAATTTCAAGAAGTTCTAATGGCTCCTACACGATTTGGCCTTGAGGATAAGTGTAGTACAGAGACATAACTTCTTACCATAACACTGGACGTCATGTTGAAATAACTGCACTTTGAATGAATTCAGAAAAACTGTTTCTTTTTATAAGCAAATTCAAGCAGCCAATCAAAACATGGAGTAGAGGGAATGTAAGTCTGCAATGCTGTCTACTGTTTTATATTGCTTTGTGATTAAAAGTGATGTAGAGAATTTAATAATTGTAGTAGTCATAGAGATAGTGTAAGTCTGCTTTATAGTAAGCAGTATCAGTGTCATAGGAAATGTAGAACATGAGTGAGCAAGAAAGGTAAGATATTAATAATCCAGGATTGTGAAAATGATCTTCAACATTTTAATTCTGAAAGTTGCGGAAATACAACATGACGGGATTGGCTTACAAGAATTCCAAGAGTTATAAATGGCTCTGACACGATTTGGCCTTATGGAAACGTGTGGTAGAGAGCGAGAAGTCATTTATTGTATGTAACATGTTTTTGAAAACGATGGAGGTTTTCTTTCAGAAAGTGGCGGGTTGAAAGTAATAACAGCACAACAGAGTGTAAGCTGTTCATAGGACATCCTTCGCCGTCATGGAAAGTAAGTTAACTTTAAGGAGTTCTGAATTCTGATTTGTTATGTTGTATGGGTTTTTTAAACACAATCATTTTGATTGTGTTTTTTTTCCCCCGCTGTTATATGATGAATACCTTCAAGTCACTGTTTTTAGTGAAATTTGATACATTCTGAGAACAGCAAAAATAAACCATTTAACATTTATAATTAATTCTGTTCTGTTTGCATTTATGATGTACATGTAGAACTGTGTAGGAGGCATGGAGAAGTTGAGGCTTCTGTAAGTGTCAAAGTTGTTGCATACAGTGCTCATATTCTACGTAGTCTTTCATATGATAGACTACATTTCCACTATGAGATACCTAAGCAAAGGCAACACAGGTAATGTGATTGTGAAATGAGGAAAATAAACTCCACATTTTTCAATTACATCACCTGTGTTTCCTAAGTTTACGAATGACATTGTGCAGATGAAGTTTAGGTCTGTCCACGGACACAGAAGAGGTCTAGCCTTTGTTCAAGAGTAAAGTGGACATGACTTACTTCATTAGTAGGCGTTCACATGTATTATCTCCTCTGTATTCTTCAATAAGTGTAAATTTGATCTGCAACCCTGAGTAGGCCTCACCTTAAACAAACCTCTGGATAGGCCACACCTTATTGTCATCCTGAATCAATTATTTAACATGTTAGGGACAGATTTATGATAGGTGTATGCCTCTTTTGCGCCACTGTGCGTCACTTTTGTGACGCAGTCGCGGTTGAAAAGATTTGATATGAGGGGACAAAATTATAAAATGATGAATCTAGGCAGATGTGTCATGCTGTAAAAAAACAATGCCACACGAAACCGATGCAGCAGTCATGCAAAAGATGCACAATGTTGCAAGATAGGACTCACTTCATCTGCATCAAGATACTATTAGTTTAAAATGTATATTTTTAGGACTGTGTAGGGGCATGGAGAAGCAGAGGCTTCTGTAAGTGTCAAAGTTCTTGAAAAACTATTTGTCCTTCAATCTTTTCCCTTGTTTTTTCTAATTTATTAAAAACATGTTTTAATATTTTTCAAATGTTTGTTCTCTCTTTCACAGATTTTTTAGTATAAAAAGAACAAATGACTAAGTTAACGACAATTATAAGGTAAATGTTTTGTACTCTTTTTGTTATATTTCTATCACATTTAACTTCTATTACTTCCACTGCTTCATTTGTTTAAGAATCACTTTCCTGCCTTTGCTACTTCCCTCATTCCTTTCTCTATTACTTAATTACTCTACTCCTTCACTATTTTTCTTAGTCCCTCTCTTCTCATACTTCTTCACTCTTGGTCACTCACTCTGTCTCTATTACTTTCACTGTTTCTGACTGATCTAAAAATTTTTTTTTAAAAAGAACAGTAAGTATAAGGGAAGGAAACAGACAGTTATGTTAAAAGAAAGACAGCTATAGGGAGTAAACTAGGGATACTGTTACCCGTAATCCTCTGCTGATGATGTCACTGACCATGTCATGAATGATGTAATATGTGACATCATCAGCAGTGGATTACGGGTAATAGTATCTCTAGTTTACTCCCCTATAGCTGTCTTTCTTTTAACATAACTGCCTGTTTCCTTCCCTTATACTTACTGTTCTTTTTTAAAAAAAAAATTTTTGGGTTCGCTCCCGGTTCGCGTACCGGCGAGCGAACTGGGAAGCGAACCAAGAGAAATAGAGGTTGGCAGAGTTCCAAATATTCTACCAATTTTTTAATAACGGGGAGGTAGTTCTGAAAAGAATTTTTTTTTAATTGTTTTTGTTGTTTTATATTTTTTTTATTATTTTTCTGAACATTTTTTTACTTTTTTTGAATTTTTCTGAACGGTTTTATATTTTTTGGGGTTTTTTTTGGGGGGGAAACAAAAACGATTCATTGTAAAGGGCTCAACAGGAGCAACAAAAAAAAAAGAATTTATTATTTGGGGCGTTTCGGACAAACTGGAAGATGATTGTCAATAGCTCTGTTGATCAGAGTGATGCTACTTTCTCTGTAGCAAATGAATCCATTGCAATGTACGCAGATTTGTTTTACTTCCCCAAATCTCATTTGTATATTTGGCACCATCTCCCTGCCCTCTGGTCCCGTCACTTCCGGTACAACAGATCTTCTGGCCATAATAGGGGGATTATCTAGATCGTTACGAAACTGTGCAGCACTGTAGTTGTTAGGATGCCACCTAGTCATATGGCGATGCATTGTGTAGTTTCCGTAACTGTATTTCTTCTCGGTCCCTCTGGACAGTCTATCTTGACATATAAGGCAAGTTACGTATCTTGCATTTACTTTTTTCTGGCCTTTGGGAATTTAAAAAAATTGCCAAATGAAGTTTTCTTTCCGGTGAGACCTCCTGGGCTCTTCAGGCAAAAACTGCCTCTCTTCCTGCTCTTCCTCCTCTTCCTCTTCTTCCTCTTCTTGCTGAATTATAACTTCAGCAGGTGGTCCTCTCTTCCTTGGATGTGGTGGAGGTGGTGGGGAAGCACCAGCTGAAGCTACTAAAGAAGCCATTGCTCACTGCTAACAAAGGGTCTCTCTCTCACAAAGATGAAAGTCAGAGTGAGGAAAGAAGGAGGGGTTTTCATCATTTGGGAAAAACAATAGTTCTCAACCAATGAAAAGTGTTAATTTTAGATTACATGACCTAGTCTTACATCATTAGGAAACCAAAAGTGAAATGAACCAATGAAAAGTGTTATTACCAAGTCACATGACCTGCTGTGTTTACGTTACGCGCTTTGCGCCGCCTCCCGGTTTGCTTCCGTGAACCTGCGCTTCGCGCCTCGGTTCGCTTTCGGGTACGCTAACGTAGCACGTCATATGACGTATCACGCGACAACGCGAAACGTCATGCGGACGCGAGGCGTCACGATGTTGTTTTCTAACGCGGCAGTTGCGCTAAAGGAACGTTTACCGGTTCGCAGACTATTTCGCGGCATCAAGGTCACCTAACGGGAAACTTCCCGATTCGCGAAGCGGGAGCGAAGAAAAAAAAATATTTTAAAAAAAAATTATTAATAAACATATAAAATATATTTTTGGATTTAAAGAAGAATACATTTTACAGCTACAGATATTAGCTTTTAAAAAACCAATGAAATTCACTGAAAAAACCATAGGTTATAGACCATATATAGTTAGGAATTAGCATTTACAAAACCTTGAAAATTCACTGAAAAAACCATAGGTTATAGACCATATATAGTTAGGAATTAGCATTTAAAAAACCTTATTTTACTCACACAAAACCATTGAAATTCCATATATAGTTAGTTGCACTAACTATATATCGCGCACCCGCAATCCACTGCTGATGATGTCACATATTACATCATTCATGACATGGTCAGTGACATCACTGATGACATCACTGATGACATCTCAAATGACATCACTGATGACATCACTGATGACAACATCCAGTGACTGTATGTTTCTATAAAGTTAAAATATGTATGTATATATATATAGGGGACAGGATAGGCAAACCCCTGACCCCCTAGGCCCTATTGGGGGAGACCTACAGGCCCCCTCTTCCCGGGCCCACAACAAATTGGCAACAATGCCGCAGTCCTGCAAGACTCTTACGGGATCGAAAAAAATGGCAACTGGGCTGCATTTAATAACTTTATGCCCTGGGCATTCACCCCCAGGGTTGTGTTAATAAAGGGCAGGGGGGGCTGCAAGGATCCCACCACCCAAGCCTGCAGAGGCCACAGAGACCCAAATCCCGGGGTCAACACTTTACAAAATGGGGAGAAGGCCATATGGCCCTCTCCCCGAGCCTCAAAAGGCCCTGTGGAGCCCACCGTCAGGGCTGAAATTTAACAGAAGAGTGGAGGGAGCCTGTGCGGTCTACCACACCAATCCTCAAAAGGCCCCAGGCTGCACGCCCCCCTTCTCTGCACCATTAATGGTGCCTGGGACACCATCCCCCAGGGTTGGCTCACAAGCTATGTCCCAGGGAGCCCGGAAGATAGCAGTTTCCCTGTCCACAGTGTGGCGGGCAGGAAAAGATGTGTTTGCTCTCGCTTGGTGGGAGCATTTTGCAATTTCCCACCAAACACAAGCAAACATCAAGTCGTCTCTCAGAGGTCAGCTGCTTTGGAAATGCTTATGGCTGTTGGGAGGGGACTTTGGATCTGTTACCCTGCCCACAGTGAAGCGGGCAGAGAAACAGATCAAAATATTGCTCCCTGCGGGCAGGAGCAATGTCAGGCTCCCATTGTATGTGCAGAGCTGATTGGAGCTATGGGGGCCTTAGGGCTAGGTACGCGTCCACAACGAGAAGATGGTGGGTGCCCTGGGTGGGCACCAGGCCACCCACCTTTATCAGTGGAGGGGCCTGGGAGATGGGGTCCCCGGGGTCCAATCCGACCAGGGGAAAGGGGCTGCATCCCCCCTGGGTCTGAAATCATCCCCTAAAAAAATCAAGCAGGGCCCCAGTGGATCGGGTTCTTGGGGCTGAAATCAGCCTGGGGAGGGGGGCCAAGTGTGTCCCCTCCCCTTTATTTAAAAGAATGGCCCTGGGGGATAGGTCCCCAGTGCTGATAATGGCTTGAGGAGGGGGAACACGTGGCACCCTCCCCATACAAGTTTACATGGCCTTGTGGGATGAGGCGCCCAGGGCCTAAAGAGTGTAAGGAAGGAGGGTTATGCAGCCTCCTTCCCTTTTTAGATATATGTACAGCCCTGGGTATGGAGTCACCAGGGCCTAAAGAGGCTCGTGGAGGGTGGCTGTGCAGCCCCCCTCACTTTATTTTTAGAAATACCCCCAGATGTCCACTGGGCCTAACAAGGCTGGGGAGGGGGCCATGTGTCCCCCGTCCACTTTATCTAAATAAGTGGCCCCAGGGAATGAGATTCTCGGGCCACTAATGGCTCAGGGAAGGAGGCCATGCAGTCCCTCTCCCCTTTACTTTCAGAAATGGCCCTGGTGGATCCGGCCCTCAGAGCCTAACAAGACTTGGGGAGGGGGGCTCTGGAGCTCCTCCTCCCCTTTAATAAACAATAAACGACCCTGAGGGAATGGGTCCCCATGCCATTACTAGGCCTGGGGAAGGGGGGACGAGCTGCCCCACTCCCCTGTTAGCATGTTCTGTAGGCCCCTGGAGAATAGGATTACCAGTGACTAAAGAGGCTTGGACAGGGGGCCATGTGCCCCCCTTCACTTTAAACGTATATATTGTACGGCCCTGGTCGGATGGGATACTGTGGCCAACCTTCCACAGTGCACAGTCAAAAGTCATGCAAAGCATTGGATTTACTGCATGTGAGGGGTTGGTCGCAGGTCCTATGGCCAACCCCCACTGTGCACAACCAAAAGAACTGCACAGTGTGGGACTAGCTGCCATATGGGAGTTGACAATTCACTTAAAATAGCCAAGGCCTGAAAGGGCTAAAGATCATACTACCTGCAGCCTTCATACTGTGGTGAAAATCGTGAGCAAGGTGGATTGACACCGAAACGCGTAGATCAAACGCGCTGTCAGCCCCTGTAATTGAAAAATAAAGCAGATTTGTAACTGTAATTGGGTGTGCGACCCGTTTTTTCCCCTTGCTGGGGGAAAGTTGGTGAATGTAAAGCGGCGTAGGTTCTGCCGCAGGATAACGCACCTACACGAGCGCTGCAAACCCCGGAGAATTTGAACCAAATTGGAGGATATATATATATATATATATATATATATATATATATATATATATAATATATATATATATATATATATATATATATATCCAGGTTCCACTCTCCACGTTGCTTAGAGTTCCGTTTTTTGTTTTTCTTTGCCAAAACAGACGGACGCAGACCCAAGATTCGGAGCAATACTTTATTTGATGATGATATCGCCATGCACCACCGCCATGACGCGTTTCGGGCAACACAGTGCCCTTGCTCACATGACGCGCATGAGGAGTGCCTACCATTTAAAGTGACAGTGCAATGTAAATCACGCAATAGGCATAGACATGAAAAACATACTGTAATCAATTCCATAATGAAAAATCGAGTACATTGATGGTCCCATGGTTGTTAGCTATAAATAATGAAAGCTAATAAATAAATATTGTCAACCATTTCATAATTAAATATACATTAACTATGATTAAAAAAAGCATTTAAAAGAGCCCTCTATGCGAGTTCTTCTTTTAAACAAAAACTTTTTGTTTCATAGCAGCAACCAAATACCTTTACTAAATTCGTTTAGGTATAAGTTATTTGTGCAAAATCGCAAAAACTTAAGGGAATAAGTTGTAAACAATGAACTCATTGGTAATATTGCCCCAGTGGGCCTTGTTGTTTTGTGTGAATTAATGTAATTCCATGAATGTAAATGGCCTGAAGTGCTAGTGCTATATATATTTCAATAATATTCAGGTGGTCACAGCCGTGACCTCTCTGAGTGCAAATGTGCATAAAAATGTTTTAAAAATAGGAAGAAAAAAAAAGAATATTCTTTTAGGCATACGTCAACCAGATAACTACATTTAGGGTTACATCTTTTCTAAAACCCAATATAAATACATAGTGTAAATTAAAAGCAAGTATAAAAATCTTCACTAAAATTCAAACCTTGAGGTATCTTACTGTCCAGTTCCAAAATGTATCGGGTTTCCAATCTACGTAATAATGCTTCTCGGTGCCCCCCCCCCCGTTTTTGAGGTAGGATGGTATCAATGACACAATATTTTAAATCCTCAAGTTTACTGTCATGATGTTCCTTAAAATGGCGAGCTACCGGAATGTTGTGTCATTATTAGTAATTGCTCTCAAGTGTTGTAGTATTCGTTTATGCACCTGTAATTTGGTACTCCCTATGTACCTCAATTTACAAGTGCATTCCAATACATAAACCACATATTCGGTTTTGCAGCTCAGATTTTTGTTAATTGGGACTGGGTTGGGTTTGAATGGTGTGTCATAACTTGTTGTATTTACCCCATATTTGCACGCTTTGCAAGTTTTACAACGTGTAAATCTTTTCTTAGGGTTCAACCAGTTTTTAATTGTCAATACCTCCGGACTGCTCTTAACTAAGGCATTGCTCATTGATTGAGCCTTCCTGAATGTTATACAAGGGGACCGGACAGATTGGTTATTTAGAACTGGGTCACTTCTTACAAGCGACCAATTCTTGTTTAAGATTTTCCGTATCGCCTTATGTTGCAAGATGTAGGTTAGAATTAATCTGGTAGGCGGTTCTTCTTGTGTAACCACTGGTTTTTTACGCCCCATGAGAGCCTGTTTTTGACTGAGACACATAGTTTTTTTGATAGCAGTATCTAGCATTACTTCAGAATAACCCCTATCCAGGAATCTATTCCTACTGGCTAGTTGTGCTATCCTACAGTCATTATTATTGCTACATATTCTGTGTATCCGAAGCATCTCCCCATAGGGGATGCTCCTGATTAGATGAACTGGATGGTGACTGGTGGCATGTAAAATTGTTTTGCCAGCTGTTATCTTTCTATGTAGCTTAATGTTCACGATGTTGTCTAAAATGTAAACCTCCACATCTAAAAAATTGATTGTATTTCTGCTCATTTGTGCTGTAAAACCTAGGTTAAAAGAATTACAGTTAATACATTCCACAAAATTGTGAGCACTTTCTTCAGTTCCCTGCCAGATTAAAAAAATGTCATCAATGAATCTATACCAACATAAAACCTGACTCTTTAAAATTTCTGAGTATTCCTATTTGAGGACCTGTTCCTCCCAGTAGCCCATATGTAGGCACGCATAACTGGGCAAAAAACAGGCCCCCATTGCTACTCCCCTGACTTGATTAAAAAACTGGTTGTTAAATAAAAAGAAATTATTTTCGAGGCAGGTTAAAATCATGGTAGATAACATTTTGTTCTGCAGGTTCATATCTTCAGATCTGGTATCTAAATAAAACTCCACAGCCCTGATGCCATCTCGGTGGTTGATGCTTGTATATAATGTAGTGACATCAAGCGTTACTAGGAGACAATCTTCTTTCCAATCAATATCACTTAGTTTCCTTAAAAAGTCACTAGTGTCCTTTATATATGATGGAAGTTCTTTTACATGATTCTGTAGAAAATAATCCACATACTGAGATGTGTTCTCCAGTAATCTACCACAAGCTGATATGATTGGCATACCAGGGGGAGTTAAAATATTTTTATGAACCTTTGGGATAAAATAGATTGCTGGAAGTTTAGGGGGATCATTTTTTTAAAATTGAAATTCATCTTGGGAAAGTAAGCCAGCTGATTTCCATGCTATCAGTTTTCCATAAAATTCATTGCGCGCTGTGGTTACTTGTAATAAGTTACTTCACCTGTAGCAATCTCTATTGTTTAATTGGTTTAGGGCTTCCGTCATGTACATATCATGTGGCATTAGGACAATGTTGCCCCCTTTATCAGATTGGCGGATTATAATCTTCTGTTGAGCTTGTAGTTTCTTCACCAATTTCTGATATTCATTGTTTTGATGATTACATTTCTTGGCGGAGTGCATAGTTTTGTAGTATAGCGTCTTTAACTCCTTGGTAACTTTTTCACTGAATTGGTCCAAGTTATCTCTCAGCGTTATGGGGCAAAAAGTTGATTTGGGTTTGAAGGGGGTATGTGCATTTCCTCTTTCTTCGACCCCTCTTAAATATAGTTCTTGTGTAATTACATTGTCTCATCATGTAATTCCTCCAAATCATTCAATAATATTGCCTCTTGTGTTGACACCACATCCAAATTTCTAATTGATGGTACATGTACAGGCCTTTGAGATTCTACATTGGTTCCTCGCATAGCATGAAATTTGCGGAGTTTTAGCTTGCATATAAATTTGTATACGTCAACCCTGGTGTTTGCATAGTCAAAGTTCGTTTGTGGGCTGTAAGAAAATCCCAGTGACAAAGTTCTTGATTCATCCTCGCTAAGTTTGATATTGGTTAGATTGATTATGGTGCTCACATTCGCTTCTTTTGGTGCTACTTGCGTTGCCACCTCCTGTTCACCTTTTTCTTTTTTTTTTACTTTTGTTACATATGCGTCTGGCCCTTCGTTTGAAGTTCCTGCTTTTTGCGCCCCTGCATTTTTCACATTGGATCTTAAGGTTTGTCGTCTGTCCTGGCGCAGGCAGTCCAGTCATCTGTCCTGGCGCAGGCAGTCCACCTCCTGCACCAGGGAGCGTTTTGGAAACCCCACCCCTTTTGATGTCTCGGGCTGGTCCATCTCTGTCTCGCTCTCAATGACTGAGCTGAGGTCTGACGCAGAGCACTGTATCGTGGGATTAGGTTGTTGCCCTCTCATACCACTTGCAGTATCAAAAGATTTTACATTCTCATATTTCTTAGCGAATGTGAACATGCGTCCCTGTTCATAGTCGCATTTGTCGCGGTGGAATTTTAAGGTTTTCCTTTTCTTTATAACCTCCTCCTCCTTCTGCAATCTCACAATCATTTCATTCCGATATTTCTGAATTACATCGGTTTGCTCCAACTTAGCGATCTCATCATTCATTTCATCTATGCTATTCTGCAATTTTAACCGATCACTTTCAGCATATCTTACTCAAATTTGCAGTAGTCATTTAGAAGAGTCTAAATTTGTCTCCGCCCATTCTGCTAGCATGTGGGGGTCCGGGTTTTCATAACTGGGGGCCAGCATTATTCTTAGCCCCCTCGGGACTCTCCCCACCTCCAGATATCGCGTTAAAGACTTGTGCTCCCACCATTTGGATTGTTCCATCTTACTAAATTTCTCCAGCTTTCTAAACAAATCCTTGGCATTCTGGTTGATTGTAGGGATCAAGGTTTGATTAGATGCCATTAGTGTTTCCCCACTGGGATAATCATTAAACATATCCGTTGCCGCTGCCTCACGGCTCCTCAGTGTGTCGGCTGACATGGTGCTATGTGTGGGCTTGAGTTGGTTTCTGTATATAAACTGTTGGCTCCTTTGTATGAATACTAAGGCTCCAACAGTGCACACTCCCTCACCAGACAATCGGAATCACCCTACCTTAGTCAACACCCCCGCGTCACACCTATCCTCCGATACGCGATGACACGTTGGTTTCCACTCATGGGCTATTTTCCTCGTCTGGGGGCTGCCGCGGCGTCTCCTTGCTCAGAGTTTCCAATGCGCATACCCGGAAAGAATCGAGGACGTTGCTCCTTGCCGACCGGCCCAAGATTTGAAGGAGGGGTCCTGCGGATGCCGAGGAAGAAAACTCGGCGGAATTTGCTTAGAGTTCCGTTTTTGTTTTTCTTTGCCAAAACAGACGGACGCAGACCCAAAATTTGGTGCAATACTTTATTTGATGAAGATAACGCCCTGCACCACCGCCATGACGCGTTTCGGGCAACACAGTGCCCTTGCTTACATGACGCGCATGAGGAGTGCCTCTCATTTAAAGTGACAGTGCAATGTAAATCACGCAATAGGCATAGACATGAAAAACATACTATAATCAATTCCATAATGCAAAATCGAGTACATTGATGGTCCCATGGTTGTTAGCTATAATGAAAGCTAATAAATAAATATTATCAACTATTTCATAATTAAATATACATTAAATATGATAAAAAAGCATTTAAAAGAGCCCTCTTTGCGAGTTCTTTTTAAAAAAAACTTTTTGTTTCATAGCAGCAACCAAATACCTTTACTAAATTCGTTTAGGTATAAGTTATTTGTGCAAAATCGCAAAAACTTATGGGAATAAGTTGTAAACAATGAACTCATTTATATATATATTCTCCAGTAGGAAGTTATAGTTAAGACCATGTTTCCATAGAAAAAGGTATTTTTTGACTTGCCTATATCTTTGGCACCGGTTAATGAATCTTCACGAGCTTGGATAGTTTTGAGGTGGTCCGTTAAGCAGGGGACAAGAAAAAGGAGGAGTCAAAAAACGTGTGTTTCCCATGTTAATTCCCATAGGAATTTTTGACATGACTACAGTCTAAACAGCTGAACGGAATTACACCCAATTTGGCAAAAATTTAGCTCTTGGTCCAGAAAGTGACGTTTTCATGAACTGTGTAAATCTGTTCAGTCGTTTTGGAGATTTTAAAGGAAATTCACATTTGTATATATATGGATATGATGGCTCCGCAAACCTTCTGGATTTCGTGCCGAGATATGATTGGCTGCCAACACTTCATCCCAGAAGTGCTGGCAGCCATCTTGGGACTCTGCTTCAGCTTACCGGGCCATTTAGGTGGGGCTGGGAGCATGTCGTGATCACCTCGCTTGCAGTGGGCCTCCTTATAGCAGTGTTTCAACCCAGAGGGACAGAACACCCAGGAGGCGCTTGGGGTGTAGAGATGATGTGGCCCTGGTCATAGGACGGTCCCTGCCCTCGCCTACATGCGGTACATGTGGGGTGTCCATTGACTAGTAGGTCCTCCCCAGGGGTGACAGGTGTGGGGGTTCCCCCTGAGGTAGTTGTGCATGGTCTGACTTGTATGGAGGTGGAGTGAACTAATTTGCTCTGCCAGTTGGGGCTCCCCTGCTGACAGTGCTTGGTCTGACAGCACCCTATTGATGGGCCAGAAAGCTTGACTTGATGTGTGTCCTCTCCTGCAGTTGTCGCAGAGCAGCAGGTTGAGGCTACTATTGGGGGGTGCTGGTGGCCTTGACGTTGCATGTTTCGAGCCCACTTCACATTTTGGGGCGAGAGGAGTGGGTATCAAGTTGGAGTGCTAGACTTGTGTGGCAGGGTGCTGGAGGATTTTTAGCAACTGGGTGGCTATTTGGGAGTTGTGTGCTGTGTTGTCTGTTTCTCCTACTTCTAAGATGGGGAAGGCCAGACCCCAGAGACAACAACAAAGGAATACTACTATGCAACATACTGCATCTCATCAGGCCACCCACAGACACACTTGTTCACACTTGTTCAGATCACCTATCTGTTAAAGATCAATTCAAAATGGTCAGGCGATTTCAGTAGATGTTTCCTAAGTTAAATTTGCCCGGCGTAAAACGCCTCTAATACCATACGAAGTTATTCAATAAAGAGGCAGGCGCTGGAGACAGGAAGACAGGAAACAAGTTTATTCCGTCGGAGTGGAACACATCAGATCAGACAACAAGGTATCGTCTCGAGGTGCTCTCTTAACCTCTCTGAGACCTGGTCTTTTATACACTGGTTTAAGACATGTGAACGTCCTTTATTACAACAGGGACATTGTGAAGTATGAGAACGACATCACTGGCACCCCCCCAGTTCCGGCCCATTCCAACACATGACAACAGTAGAGGCCCTCTCCCCTCATATGATTGGAAGGGGCTATGACGCAGCTGAGTGTTCTGCCGATTCCTTTGGAATGTGTGCGCCTGATCGAATCTCAGGGGATGGGGAGGTCGTGAGCAATAGTGGCTCCTTTCAGGAAAGGCGAGTGAATACAGTAATGGGCAATAAACTGTATCCTCGGGCTAAAGGATGACCAGCGGTTCGTACAGGCAGTCGGGGTCAGAGGAAGGGGTCATCAAAGGAGGGGTATTCATGGACGGAATGGAGGTGTTGGTCAGGCGCGGGGTGTGATTCCCTGGGACGGAGTCATGGGGGGGGTTTCATGGCTTGTGCATGTGAGCGCGGGGGCAGCCAGGGTGCGCGGGGAAGGCTTGCAAGGTTCAGGGAAGTGTGCTGACGGGCGATCGTGAACAGGGAGACCATGGTACCTAAAATGGCTGTCGTGTATACTCATACGTGAGTCTGCAAGATGGCGTAGATAATGTTTAGTACACGAACTAAAATTCCACAGTCCTCCCTTTAACATGTCTCGCCAGCTTGTCAGTTCGGATTGATCCCCATGAGACCACGCACCTCTATCTCATATAGGGGACTCATGTGCTCAGGTTTAAAGTTCAAAGTCTTTGGGCACATACAATTGGAAATGAGTGCACATAAAGATGGTAAACATTGAATACCTAAGCAACACCCACACAGTATCATGATTGGTATCAATAAAAACGTGAACAATCTCCACCCCCAGCTCTTCAAAGTGTCCCAGAACCAGCCTCCAAGCGACCATCCTTCCTGCTCCTGGTGAACCTCCGAGGACAGTCTGTGGAGGTGTTCGATTGCTTTGTAGACTGAAGGTGAGTTATCTGGCACGTAGGTGCAACAGCTGGAGCCGATGATGCGGCATGCACCTCCGCGGTCGGCCAGAACCACATCTAGAACAAGACGGTTTTGGAGAGCCACCAGGCGGACGGCCTGAAGCTCAGCCGTGTTGTTAGCAAGGATGCCAGCGGTGATGTTAATGGTTGTTTCTAATGCCTGAGTCAGGTGTCGGATAGCGCGGCTATTAGCCATTGGTCCCCACAGAGGAACAAGTCCCTTTGCTGCATCCAGGAACTGTGCTCCGGTGGAGTCGGCTTGTTCAACATCTCCAGCGCGCTTTTGCCGGTGGTGGTTGGCTGGAGCCACATACGTGGGAGGAAGAATGAAGGCGATGTAGCACGTACCCCTCCAGCCTCTTGGGAGCCAAGTGTAAGCTTTGGTGCCACAAACAAAGTACATATTCGGGGAAGCAACAAAGGAGGGGGGGTCAGCTGAGACCAATGTTTTGGTGATGCGACAAGAACTGTGACCCACCAGCTGCGTTCCTTGTCCTTCGAGGCATATGAGTCCTGTGACATTGATGACAGACAGGGCCACGGTCAGGGTGGCAGCCGTTTGTTTCCGCAGGTGGGAGAAGGTGGGTCTGGCTGGATTGTGGAGCACTTGCATTTCGACCCTTTCTTTGGCAGGGATGTTCGTAAGGAAGGTTGAACCCGAAATTGCAGGACAAAAGGGCTTTCCTGTCTTGTTCAGCCAGAACCCATAGTAGAAGTGTGACACGGTCTGACCAGAAGTGGCGTTGTCCTTGTGGCTTTCCTGCATGAGGATCAACCAGGCGAGGCAGGAGCCGTGAACTGAGAAAGGAGAAGGGATGAAGGGGATGGAGTGTCCGGTAGCATGTGGGAGCAACCCACAGATCCAGCAGTTCGTGGCATTTGCAGCAAGGTTGTGCTGGTGCAACAGTTGTACGAAGGAATTGTTCCAGAACTCCCTACGCCTTTCTCGGAGCTGAGGTGAAAGGGTGATCAGGTGGTGTTCTTTCGTGGTTGGCTGGACAGTGGTTGGCAACATCTGGTGAGCGGGTGTGCTTTCCTCCAAGATCCAGAAGGAAGTCATGAGGAGGAGGCAAAAGAGGAAGACAATGAAGAAAGCGATTGTCTTTGATTTGTGCAAATTGTCAGTCTTTGGGTTCCTGTAGTGGGTATTTCCTGTTGCTTCCGACGTCTTCTTATCTGGCGCTTCCATCATCTTCTTATCTGGCGCTTCCATCATCTTCATCTTCAAGGTGCTCGGTAGTGGGCAGAACCACAGACTTTGTTTAGCTTCTCTCCGGGTAACCCTTGGTTGCTTTGGGTCACCTTTCTGAGATTTTTAACTTAGTCAGTGGCCTACTTAGCCGAAGCTCCCTCCTTTCGACGCAGGAAATACCCTTCTCGAGATGGCACAGTGGGATCAGAGGGTTTTGCAAGTTCAAGTGCCTCAGTATCAGGATAGCAGTTCAGTGATGGTCGGTCTTTGTTCAGGAGCTCTTCTTGGGTGCTGACGTTGTCTGTCGTGGCCAGGGTCGAGGAAACCTTCTTGCAGTGGTGCGCATGTAGCCAGTTCTTTTTCCCCTCCACTCGAAGAGCCGTCCGAGTGGTGATCAGTACTTGCCAGGGGCCCGTCCACCGGGGTTCCAGACTCTTCGCTCATTGGAAGTTCCGGATTAGGATGTAGTCCCCCGGTTGGATATCGTGACCGGGACCCCTGGAAGCATCGGGGATGGCCTGCTGCACCTGTTGATGAATGACAGACAACGTTTTAGTTAATTTGCATAAATAATCTGATAGCAGGACGTCGGGGACGTCGTGAATGGAGGTCGGTTTGGGGGCAGTCCAGAGGTTCATAGGCCGCCTGTAAATGCTGGGACTTTCAGTGTAGCCCTGGGGAGCTCTACAAAATCGGTACGAACGGTTTTTTAAAGTGAAGCCGAAGAGATAACGGCTGTCTGGATGGATGGGGATAGAGAAAAATGCATTTTTAAGATCAATAACGGTGAAGGTGGTGGCAGTGGACGGGATGAGAGTCAGAATGGTGGCGATGTCTGAGACTACGGGGTACTGTGGCACCACCACTTTGTTGATTTCTTGCAGGTCGATGATGAGGCGGTATGCTTTCTCATCTCCCTCACCTTGTTTCTTGACAATGGGTAGGATAGGGCTATTGCAGACATTACTAACCACTTCCTCTACCACTCCTGCGTCTACCAAGGACTGAATAATTGCTACCAATGCCTTCTCGCCTTCGGGCGATATCCGGTACTGTGGGAGTTTCGGGAGTATTGCATCTGGTCGAACAGTTATGTGTACAGGATCGATCATCATTCGTCCTACATCCGAGTCGTTTCTGGCCCATAGGTACAAGGGTAGGGTATCGAGCAAGGATAGGTCAGCATCTGTTATGGCGTACATATGTCGCGCGGGGTAGGGTCTTGACATGCTCGGGTTGTCGTACAGGATGACTCGGACTCCATCCGGGGAACACCTAATAGTAGCTCGGAAATGTTTCAGTAAATCAATACCCATAATGGCGTCAGGGGAGTTGGAGGAGAGCAGAAATGTTGTGTCAGTGGGATTGTTTCCTAGGTCAAAGGAGATAGGTACAGACAGGGGATTAGTGGAGGGCGTTCCATCGAAACCTATCGAGGTAATGTGTGAGCCAGACAAGGGTGCCCTTGGAATCAGTCGCTTTGATAATACACTACGTGTCGCTCCAGTGTCTACCAAAAATGGAGACTTTGTACCCAGGACCTTAGCAGTGACGTAAGGACCTTGCTGGTCAACACAGAGCTCGACTGGATCCCTCCCTTGCCCCTGGCAGTCCTATGCAGAGTCATGAGCATTGTTGCCGTCGGACTGTTGGCACTGATTCTGTCGGGGGCGGTCAAATGTGTTTGGTCTGTCAGATCGGTCATTGGTGGTGTCGCGGGTCTGCCCTCGTCCCTGCCCTCCAGTTTTGGAGCCGTTGGTCATGTCCCTTGTTTCTTTATTTCTAATCATTTCCCGAAGGGCCAGGCATTGAGATTTCCAATGCCCAAATTCTTTGCAAAATGCACACTGGTTCTCATCGAGGTCGGTTCGTGGAGCGCCAGGTGTGGGGTTGCGGTCTCTAGGGGCCGAATTCCTAGGGGCATTCGACTGGTAGTTCCCCCTATACCGTTCCCTTCCTGTAGTCACTCCCTGCAATTGAGCAATCATTATTCGTTCCTTTAAGTCCTTTTTCTTTTTCTCAGTTGCCCTTTCGTTCTCGTTCTTTTGGTGCTCGTAATACTGAGCCATCTGAAGGATAGCTGCAGGTTTAGAGGCTCCCCAACTACTCTCGCTAGTCTGTAACTTTTGGGAGACCTCTTGCGTTAGCCCCTATACGTAGTTTTGCACGAATAGGTGTTGTCCGGTTGCGGTGGTCATATCTTGGCCACTGTAGTCGGAGAACACTGTTTCGAATCGTGAGAAGTATTCTGATACATCTTCCTGAGGTTTCTGGCGACAAGCCGTGACTATCGACCAGTCTACCTTCTTTTCTGGGATCAACGTCTTTAGCTTCTGCACTATTTTGTCGGGGAGTTCCAGTATGTCTTTTACAGGTTTCTTTCCGGGCTCTCGCTGCCTATCTAGGTCATCGAGTTGTTTCCAGGTGTGTCCGAACAGGTCCGTGTGGTCGGCTTTCCGGATTTGCTTCCACACATCAGCCGGCAGACACAACCCGAAAAACAAATCCATGTCCGCTAGAGTCATTATGGTTGAGCCCAAGGCTGTGCCTAGTTCTGTATAAAATGCTGTAGGGTTTTTTCGTAAATCGGGCAGGGTTTGCCTAAAAGTTAAAATATCTTGCCGATCCCATGGTTGGTAAACCCAGTTGTACACAACCCTCCCTTTTGCATCTGCATGGTTGATATCATCGTTTGTTCCCTGACCTCTTGGGGGAACCCAATAGGGGGCGGCTGCTCTGATAGGCATCATCGTGTTGGCTGCTTCTAATGAGGGCTCAATCGTCTCAGGGACTGTGATCTTGACCTCTGGTTTCTGTTCCGCGAGGTGGCGGAAGACCTCAAGCGTTTGCATGAAGAGGTCCGTCACATCGCTCTCAGTTCCATCTCCAACATCGACCCTTCTATATAGAGCCGTCAATTTTGTTGGACCCTTATTCTGGTACCTATCCTCATATGCGTTCAGGGTGTGATAGCTGAACCGTAAAATGAAATGCCGTCTATGACTACCGGCATGTGAATTGTGCATATTCATCGTATATTCTTCGCTCTCCTTCCGTTCTACTAATGTTTTTGCTATCTTGTCGATTCCATCCCGCTCATCTTTGCTCAACCTATTTGGTCTGGCTGTTAGGTGCCTGCTAGTCTCATGTTCATCTGCTGTTGTTACCAATGCGGCTGGTGCGAAGGCCGTAAGAGCCGGGGCACTAGCGCTAAGGTCACCCATACCTGCACTTTGAGCTGGTGAGTGTTGTGCTAGAGGCTGGCTGGGAGCATAAGGAGGAGGCATGTAGATAATTGGAGGTCCGAGCAGTAACTCGTCATTCGCCCGTTGTTTGGAGGGTATCTGCGGGTAGAGCGCAGAGGTGGTCCTGACAGGGCATTGGCCTGCCAGTCCTGATTCTTGCGTTTGTCTAACTTCCTCTCTCCTTCTTATTTCTTCATCTAGTTCCTTTGCGGCCAGATGGGCGTTTTTTCGTAACTCTTTCACTATTTTCGCTTCCTCTCTTTTCCTGCGATGTTCTGCTTCTTTGCGCCACATGCCAATACTATCAAGCATAGTGGGCGTTGCCTTGTTTATTTTTACAGCTGCTTCTAGTGTTTTTATTTTATTTTTATCAAATGAACCTATCAGTGGCCATTGATTTTTAGGATCCTTTTTTGTATATTTATGCCATAACTTACTATAAGCTATAGCGACTAGTCCTTGCTTAGTAAACATGTCCTTATTAGGGGTGCCTTCCAGTGGAGCTGGATGGTTCATCTCTAATAAGCGGTCCGGGTTGACCCAACTATGAACCAATGGGGAGAAGATAGGCATGACGGATTACAATGGGGGGCAAAAGCCTGCACTACCTATCTTTTCACTACTTGCAAAGACTGGACAGAATATTCTATTCTACGCTATTTGCAAATAGAGAATACCTCCGAAAAGAACCAATTCCCAAAACAGTCAATGTTCGGGCAAACAATCAATCAATGAGGAACGACATAGGTACGACGTGTTAAAGGTTTGCGTTACCTACCCTTCACTATCGGCAAAGGGAGAGAGAATATTCCTATTCTTCCCCGTTTGCGGACAGAGAAGATCCTTAAGAGAACCAACTTCGAACAATTCAATGCTCGATTCAATCAATCAATCAATGAGGAGAAAAGTAGGCACGACGTGTTAAAGGCTTGCGTTGCCTACCCTTCACTATCTGCAAAGATTAAACAGAGTATGGCGATTCTGTGCTTGTTTGCAAATAGAGAATTTCTCAGAAACAGTCAATAAGTAATACTAGTATTTTCAAACAATCAATCAATCAATTTCGCAATTTGTCGTGTGTCACGACCTTACCCGGAACGCATGGACAGTTTCTAGTCTTCCGCTTCCAGCGCCCGATCGTCCTCTATTCTCTTGTTGCTATCGCGACACTCCTGGTGGTTCCCAGTCAGGACCGTAGATCACTCGGGAGAGGTCTGCTCGGAATCAGTGAAGTTCAGATGATCGGCTGTCAGACAAGGGTCTATCGGACAGGAGCTCTTCCGATCGTTGCAGTTGTTCACTCTGTCGTCGGGACCTCTCCCACTGGATCCACGTGTCACTGATGGGCCCCGCGTTTGGGACGCCAATTGTTAAAGATCAATTCAAAATGGTCAGGCGATTTCAGTAGATGTTTCCTAAGTTAAATTTGCCCGGCGTAAAACGCCTCTAATACCATACGAAGTTATTCAATAAAGAGGCAGGCGCTGGAGACAGGAAGACAGGAAACAAGTTTATTCCGTCGGAGTGGAACACATCAGATCAGACAACAATTTATCGTCTCGAGGTGCTCTCTTAACCTCTCTGAGACCTGGTCTTTTATACACTGGTTTAAGACATGTGAACGTCCTTTATTACAACAGGGACATTGTGAAGTATGAGAACGACATCACCGGCACCCCCCCAGTTACGGCCCATTCCAACACATGACAACAGTAGAGGCCCTCTCCCCTCATATGATTGGAAGGGGCTATCACGCAGCTGAGTGTTCTGCCGATTCCTTTGGAATGTGTGCGCCTGATCGAATCTCAGGGGATGGGGAGGTCGTGATCAATAGTGGCTCCTTTCAGGAAAGGCGAGTGAATACAGTAATGGGCAATAAACTGTATCCTCGGGCTAAAGGATGACCAGCGGTTCGTACAGGCAGTCGGGCTCAGAGGAAGGGGTCATCAAAGGAGGGGTATTCATGGACGGAAAGGAGGTGTTGGTCAGGCGCGGGGTGTGATTCCCTGGGACGGAGTCATGGGGGGGGTTTCATGGCTTGTGCATGTGAGCGCGGGGGCAGCCAGGGTGCGCGGGGAAGGCTTGCAAGGTTCAGGGAAGTGTGCTGACGGGCGATCGTGAACAGGGAGACCATGGTACCTAAAATGGCTGTCGTGTATACTCATACGTGAGTCTGCAAGATGGCGTAGATAATGTTTAGTACACGAACTAAAATTCCACATATCTGCACTGGAGCCCACGCCGGAGCATCGGGAAGAACCTTCTTGAGCTGCACTCTTCGAGGCAATACAGGGGTCAAGTGCGTCCTGGGAGGGGCAGATTGTGAGGGTGTCCACAGAGGGTATCCTGCTGAGTGCAGACCTCCGCAAAATAGTGGGCAAGGTCGAGAATGCTGAAACCAACATTACTACCCTGCAGACCGAGGTGCATCAACTTAAAAAACAGGTTGCTCAGTTGCAAACTGTCTCCAATATCCTGGAACACAGAGTTGAGGATGCTGAGGGGTGTTCACAAAAGAATAATTTGCACCTACTGGGCTTCCCTGAATGGGTGGAGGGTCAATCTGCTGTGCGCTTCCTGGGCCATTGGGTGAGACATGTATTATGCTCCAAAGACTTGCCTGACGTTTTTCATTATTGAAAGAGCACATAGGGCTTTGGTACCATTCCCGCCACTGGGCACTCCTCCAAGATCATTTATTGCTAGAATTTTGAAATATAGGGACAGAGACACAATCATGGGAATGGCTCGGGAAGCACCACATGAAAATTGCAATATAGCAATATAGCCTGATTACACCCAGAAGGTGCAGTCTTTCCTTGAGATCAAAAAGGAAATTACATAACATAAACCTCAGGCACATGTTTGTATATCCAGCCAAACTCAGCGTCATTGCTTAGGGGAAGTCCCAATTCTTCGAACGGCAGGAGGATGTTTTGTCCCGGCTAGACAGGACAGACGCTCTCTCCTCTCGCATGCCGAGTGACTCTGATCCATTTCATGCCTGGGGTGGCCATGGAATGTGCAAGCATCTTCACCAACAGGGTGGTTCTAGGTCACCAATGAGAGGTACTGGCCGTATTGTGGTCTGTGACGTTGGCACGATGGCTGCTACTGAACCAGCTACCCAGCAGATACCAGAGACACAGTTGAGCGGCGTTGCACCGGACAACAGAACACTGGGGGCACAGTCCCAAAACAGTGACATTATACAGAATACAATTCCACCTTGAGGGGTCGGATTGGAACACTACTTACTTCTGTCCTTTCTGACTGAGAGTGGCGTGGGTGTCTAGCTGATTGTCTTCAATCATTGAGGGGGTTGCTGTAAGAATAATTGTCCACATTGGGAGTACCCATTGAGGTAATGGTGGATATTGTTTTCTTATCTAAAATTTGGGATGCAGGTGTGAAATAGAGAAAAAAACAGAGGGTTGAGAGGCAAAAGAGTACTGCACCTGACACTAAAAGTAGCTCCTTAGTTGGATGATGGTGCTTGACAACCAGAAAGTGCACCCCTCTACACTTACTATTGGGAAAAGAATCCCCAGGAACATGAGAAAAAAATTGAATCAGCAATTATCAAATTATAAACAGTATTTCTCAATTCATTCAAACACAATTTATACTCTACTTCAAAAGAAAAAAAGTGTCTGGTCCAAGTTGTTCTTTACAAAAAATACGTGTTGTTTTTATTGAAAAATAGACGAAATCATGTGAATCCAATTTTCATAAAATCCATGCAACCATTTAGCCAAAGCGTTTCGTCACCGAGGAGACTTCTTCAGGGCTCTAGTTGTTAACAATCTGCCATATCTAATAATCCAAAGATAGGCGGATTCCTAAGAGAAAATTTGATCTTTTTCTCAATATCAGTTGCGACTTGAGTGTAATAATCTCTAGTGAATGGAGTGACATTTCAAAGGATTCAATAATACGATCTTTCCTGTGAGGAAATTACTTATCATTAATCTCTAGAAGATGATTATTCAAATAACATCATCAATGGAAGGCAGGGTCTGCATTACCGCATGGCGGTGACTGGTCGCGGCTGAGAGTTTGGGAGGAGGTGGGTATACAGCTCCTGGGAGACCTCTATGAGGACGGGACGCTACTGCCTTTTCAGGCACTTCTGGACCACTTTGACATCCCCCGGGGCGATTTTTTGCTCCACGCGGCGGTCACAAGGGCACTCCAGGCGCACTGGAAAACTGGTCATGAGGAACCACAGCTGTCCGCGGCGTGTCAGTACGTCATGATGTCTGCGGGAACGGTCAAGGCGGTATCATGCCTGTATTCCAGGATGATCGATGAGAGATTGACCCCCCTGGAGGTGCTCAAGACCCGTTGGGAAACTGACATAGGGAAGGATATCCCGGAGACCACGTGGGCCCAGCTGCTGCGTCGAGCCTGGAAGGGCACGCGTAGTGCTCGATTCCAGCTGGTCCACTTCTATATATTGCATAGAGCCTATCTGACCCCGGAGAAACTACAGAAATATTTTGCCTCGGAGACGGCAGCCTGCCCTAGATGCAGGACGCTTGGAGCGGACCTCATTCACATGTTATGGTCCTGCTCCATGCTGACCTCCTACTGGTTGTTTGTGGGAGCCACGCTTTCCGAAGTGACTGGAAGATCCCTGCAGATGGATGCGGCAGTGGGAATTCTACACTCGTTCCCACATACCCCCAAAAATAAAATTTCTAGTAAGTTTATCGACTTGGGGTTGCTCCTGGCTAAGCGGGAAATAACCAGACATTGGAAGGCGCGGGTTGGTCCAACGGGCACTAAATGGCGCAATGAACTTCTCAAGTGGGCAGGAAGCGAGAGCACGTTGCGATTCCAGCAGGCGAGGCGGCGACAGGACGATCGAGCTCTGGAGGCAGCGCAGGCTTGGGAGACATTGGTGCAGGCCCTGCGCGACCATGACACGCATACCGACTCTGATAGTGTTGCTGAGGAGCTGCCTAGGCCCCAATAGCATACCATTGTTGAAGTATTCCCAATAGAAAGGACTCTGTCTCTTATCACATGCTTTTTGATCATATACTAAATCACTGATGACGGGTGGGGAGGGGGGGGGTGGAAAGAGGGAAGGGGAGCGCCATTCGCTTCCGTCAAGTCCCGGAGAACTTTACCATTGGGACTTGGGACCTGATCCTGTAGGGGGGTAAGACTGTTTGGGAGGGGATGGGAGTTTATTTGGGATGTTTGAAAAAGCAGAAGAGACCTATTCATTTTCACCTGCTTCACACTGATGGGACGCGAAGCTCTTCACTAAGGATCCGATGCAACTGCCGCCCGACCCCCGGGTTGTGGGCTGAATGGCCGTGTATTGATACTTTACCACTACCAACGAATTTGGTATGACCATCGAGCAGGTGCCTACTGTGTGATTATATTTGTTTCCTGCAATAAAAATATATTTACAAAAAAAAAAAAATCAATGGAAGGCAGGGTAGCCAGCGGGACTCGTCAATGCTCGTATGAGAAAAAAGGTGCAAAACGTTTACTTTCTGTACCTGTTATGTATCCACCATGTGTCCTACTTCTTCTAGTGTAGTCATTATCCTAGGGGGATGAGGGGTATGCACTTGTACGTTTGCCGCCTATCAATCAGATTAGGAATTTTGGTGTGCAATTGGCTTGTGTGCTGGCATAAGAGGGGAATGTAATTTTTGGGCTCAAGGGTGGCGACCAGCATTGCTTAGGGTGGGGTTTGTTTATTGTACAGTTGGGATTGCGATGAGTAGCGTCCAGATGTACTGATTACTGTGCCCGCTATGTACTGTTGGTTAGTACTTAAATGTCCAGTGCTGGGGGTTATGTTGGATTTGGGTTCTCTTGGGGATTTATGTTGGAGTTATTGCCATTATGTCACAGGCGGGACGTTGAGACCTGTCCAGCATGTGTTAATTTACAATGTGTGGCACAGGAACGTTTAAACCCCTTACCTGGAATGTGCGGGGGCTAGGTTCTTATAAAAAAAAGATAAAGGGTGCACTCCTTCCTTAAGAGATCCAAAGTTCATCCATGTTTGCAGGAGAAGTGGCAAAGTTAGACAAAAAGTGGAGGGGCCAGGTGTTTAATGCTAATTATTCCACCTTCTCCTGTGGGGTAAACACGTGGTTATCTCCAGGGGCTTGCTTTGCCCCAATATATAAATACATGAATACATACGTGCCCAATGAAGATGACGAGGCCTTCTACATGCAGGTGCGGGCCATTATCTCTCTAGCGCTCAACACACGGGTACTGTGGGCGGGGGATTTTAATTGCGTGGTGGATGGGCTGCTAAATAGGCATCCACGGCACAAGAACACAAAACCTAAAATGACTGCGTAATCAGGGAATCCTTAGAACATCTGGATCTCCAGACATCACCATCCTTCGTCCATTGACTGCACTGGTTATTCTCCAATGGACGTTACTTATAACAGGCTTGACCGTATTCTTATGACAGCCTCGCTGGGCTCTGATGTTAATGAGGTATTGCATCTCTCTTGCTACTAATCAGACCATGCTCCTGTTTAATGTGAGTTTGCATGGGGGTGGGCAGTCCAATGGACTCCAGGGACTTAGAAGCTATCTCTTGAAGTCTTGCAGGACCCTGAAGGTAGCGGAATACTGGCTGGAGCATTGGGAGACTTCTTTGAGCTAAATGGGTCTGCGACCCAATCATGGGCAACTGAATGGGAGGCCTTGAAGGCGGTGGTCAGGGATCGTAATATTGGCTTATTGTGAGGGGAGCAGGGTACTCTACTATCCAAGCTCCTCCAAAGGAAGAAGAATTGGCACAGGCTCAGCAAATAATACCAAATGGCAGGGAGATGGGAGGAGCTGTGACTCCTGCAATTGGTCTCAGAGGTTCGGGATAAGTTGCAGCGGTATACATCTAAATTGTATTGCCAACTTCTCCATAGGGAGGGCGACAGAACCGGGCACCTCCTCGCCCAGATTAGAGGCTAGGGAGAGGGGACTGCTTCCACTGTCTATGAGAGCAGGCTACATTACTATGCTGCTGAAGCCTAGAGCAGACCCATCAGATCCCTTGGCCAATAGGCAACTCACTATGATAAATACAGACAATAAAATACTTTGTAAAGTGCTTGCTCTCAGACTGCGCCCAGTTATCACTCGCCTAATACATGAGGACCAATACGGATTCATACCTAGTAGCAGTACCTCCATGAATCTGCAGCACTTGATGCAAGTTTTACATGAGATGAAGGATAGTAATGAAGAATTAGCATTGGTACCAATAGATATAGCTAAGGCTTTAGATACACTTAATGGACATTATCTTATGCAGGTATTGGAGGCTAGGTTTCGGAGCCCACTTTTGTTCTAGAGTACACTTGCTGTACACGCAGCCCACAGCCAGGGTGAGGGTGGGATGGCTTTGCTCTAACCTGTGGCGGGTGGGAAGGGGCAAGTGTCAGGGTTGTCCGTTGTTCCCCCTCCTCTTTTCAATTGCGCTGCAGTCCCTTGGAGTTCAGTTCCGGCACAATATGGCCTAATGGGGATTAAAAACAAACGGGATGCATTTAAAAAAGAAAAATGAAACTTATCAATTTCATTTTTTAAGGGCAGGCAGTGGTCCCTGGGACCACTGCCTGCTCTTAACAAATGTTTTCGCACCAATTCACAAAGGGGATGGGGGTCCCCTGGGGACCCCTTCCCATTTGCAAGTGGTTTACCACCTACTGTAAGTAGGTGGTAAACTGTGATTTGTTTGGAATCGCAAATGAGGTCGCAAAACAATTGTACATTGGTGTTAGACTTGCTATTAGGAAGGGATGTGCTTGGCACGCCCCTTCCAAATACCGAGTCGCAAACCATATTTTGCGAGTCGCTAATAGGTTAGTGACTCGCACAATATGGTTTATGCATGGGGCAGACCAATTTTGCGGTGGCAAACGGGCTGAATTCCCATTTGCGACCACAACAAACGGTCATACATCTGCCCCCCAGACCCTTAACTGACTGATTGCTACTTATCAAATTTCACAAGCATTTATTTTGGGAACAATACATTCTCCTTTAGGAGGGAGTCCAACTTCTTATTCAATTTGTCCACACAAACATGTTTTAAATGTTTTCATTTGTCAAACTCCATCAAGGTGTTGTCTACGGCTTTGATTTTCTCCTCAAGATAAGCAACTGGGTCGTTTAATTTGTCATATCTATTGTGAAGCTTAAGTACAGAGGCTTCCGTTTAGTCCTGTACCTTAAGGATAAGGTTCCAAACCAGGAACAATGCCCTATAGAAAGCCTGGTATTCATCTCTCTTACTACTTTCAATTTCTCTGTATAAAAAATAATTTGTATCTGGGTACCCTATTAATGCTCTCTTCCAATTGCCCCAAGATGGGGGCTCTGTAGGAATCCCATCCACCCATACAAATGGCTGTCTCACACCTAGCTAAAGCCTCATTAGTCTTCCTCATACAAGATTTGTGGTGACAATGCAACCCAGAGCTGAGGCAGGTGATCCCATTAGCTTACCCTCTCTTTGGGATTTAGACCAGATGAACAGAAACCTATAGGACAGAAGCAACTTATTCCATGTTCCCACATTGACAAAATGGACAGAATAATGAGCACAGGCCTCGCTACGACCAGGACTCATCTCTTCCTCATAACCACAACTCTTGTATCACCACTTTAAATCCAGATATGGAGGTGAAAGGGATCATTATGTGCCCCTATGCAAGCCAATTGTACTGCTACATCCATAATGTCCCCTTGTAAGTAGTACTTGGAGACTAAGGGTTAATTTTGTCTTTGTTCTCCTTTCGGCAATTGGTTGGAACTGTATACCAAGTTTCTACATAGTGAGAGATCCCACATTAGCTATCATTGTAGAATCAATGCTGAGTTTCTTAAAAATAACAACTAACCCGGTGTCATGAAGGAAAGGAACACAATCACCTCCAGAGGAAATATTCCAATTGTTGTGATGATGTGAGAGAAAAGAGCGTCATGCTCCCTGAGAAACTTTAGTAGGGAGAATGTAGGTCTTAAGGCAGATAAAAGAGAAGTAGCCCCCCTATAAATGTTGTACCAAGCAATGAAATTAAGAAAGGTATATTAATTCTAGGACTAGATTGAACATTGTAAGTATAGGCATTTACTAATAGCACCAAGTTTACGTTTTTATTTAAAATGTTATCAAAGAAAAAGACTTTAATACCATCATATAAGCGTTTTGCTACTGGAACAGAAGAGAAGCAAGGGAAAGGAAAACAGTAACCCATGAAATGTAATAACTTACAAAGAGCTCTCAAACGGTTGCTGGCCATCTCAATATGTCAGCTAAAAATTGTTGCCCACCTCCTAAATAAACCTATATTTCCTCACCTAAGGGTACATTTTGGTCATCTGCATTCAGTTCTGAATGCTTGGTCACTTTCAGGTCTGGACAAACAAATATATTGAGTATGTATGAACTACTTAGCCGCTGGAAATTTTGTGAAAAAGGCACATATCACTTTTCAATTTCTGGCCATGGGGTACCTGTGAGGCATTCACGCCAGCAATCATGAATAAAGCACAGTCATCATTTTTTTTATCTCAAGAGTCAGACAAATCAAAGAATCAAGAATTTCTGAACATTGTCACAGCTGTATGCCTATTACTGGAACAATATTCACATTTGTCCCACGTATCCTCTCCTCTTATCTACTCAACATAAAGCTATTTATGTAATTTCTACAGCGTTTTCACAAAAATAGATTTATAGAATTCATCTGAGATGATATGATAATTGTATGACCAAATGAAACTGAATACAAATAAGAAAGGAGGAAATACGAGATCAGAATAACACAACCAAGTTGAAAGAGTAGAATGAAATCAGCAATCCTTGACTAATGCATAAAAATTCGAAATCAATTTTTGATCAAGTCTCACCCTACTCCTCAAAATGTAGAAGGGTAACAAACATGTTCCTTCCTCTTCCTTCCAAATATAAAGGTGCAATGTTCTACCGTGAAAATAATGTGCGTACACCGTTTGCATTCTAATGTGTGATCCTACAGAACCTACACAGTTTAATTACGGATTGTAGTGGCTTCCACATTAGAGACACAAAATAACATGAGTTGAAAGATTCTAGGTTCTTCTCTCCACAACACCTAATACTGCGCACGAAGATCTCCAGGCTTCAGATTTACCTAGGTTCTCCCCAATTCTCAATGCTGCTTATTGACAGGTATTTTAATGTTTTTATTAACGGAATTGTCTTCAATATTTTAAATATTATACTGGAGCAGTAGAACAGGAACATACTGGTCAAACTAGACACTGCAGAGGTAGAGCAACTGGCTGGAGACTGGGTTTCTGGCACATAAAAACAGGACTGGATAACTAAAGGCTAAAGCATGAGGAACACCCAGACGCGAAAGAAATCGACAGCTCTGATGAGAAACTGGAAGACAACTTATATAGTCACAATACTGCAAAACCCTGTAAGAAAAAGAAATGATAAAAGCAGCAGTGATGGGTTTAATTTGAGCCCATCTAGAAAAGGTTCCCCACCAGCACAGCAGTATGGGGAAGAAGCAATCACCTTTGGAAATTACACTTAGCAAATGACTACTGTTCAAATGGCACTCCTTACACTGCCACGACCCCAGGCAGGCACCAACCCCCTGACAACCTTTCTGCTGCAAAGCAGCAAAAAGAAACACGTAGGCAAGCCACCAGTGATTCTGGTCTAACTGAACAAGAGTTTCACCTGTCAGCACAGACACTGTATAATGCGGCACATAATTCACGAACAGCATGCATGTCCTTTAATGGTCCGCGTAAGTGCGCAATAAAAGTGGATGGGTGCCAGGCCTGTCCACATTGATTTCAAAAGGGTGTCTAGATACCCTTAGACATGTAAGAATGACAAATTAAATCATTAGAGTCTAACAAAGACTTCTGAAGTGCAACTTTGTCCACAACCTTCCCTGGGCAAGAACCATGTTTACCCACTCTATTTGGCCATCTAGTCCTGAAGCAATTGGTAATGCTTCACATTGGCTCGTGCACTCTGATATAATAGCAATGGATACTAGAAGGCCCAAAACACAACGTTTTAGTCAAAATGCTTCTAGTACTCCTGACAACAGTGATATCACACACTAGATAGGACTAAACGGTAAACAAAAACATGATGAAGTTAAATTGAAAAAATGAAATAACTCGTGTGTCTGCTCCACAAGAAGAAACTCTAGACACACAAGTCACGATTTTCGCATAGTGTACATCAATTTCAAGGAAACTATGCATTAACAAGGAAAGAATGTACCAGTCCTCAAAGTTATGAACAAAATCTCATTGTACTCATGGGCGAAAACCAGTTGATTTTGTGATTAGCTAGCACTGATGAAAGTGCTGCGTAAGATACTGTGGCGCAACAACTCCATGTTAACCTTCCTGTACACTGAGCTTGACATCTGAAGTTCTAAAAAGATTACAATCTCTCTAACAGTATCAATCTCAATGGCGTCCCTCCTTCTGATAAACTCTGTAAAAACATACCCATAACCATGAGAACCGTGCATTGCAGAAGGTCACAAGCAGGTAAATAGATGATTATAATTTTCCGGCAATCCAATTAGCATTATCCGTGAAGACGTTCTGAAAATTCCGGCCAACCTCGACTGATTTTTACCTGTATGATCAGGACATCAATGTTGCATTTAAATATAATAGTGTTCTTTGTTCTGCTATCTTTTAATGTAGTTCGTCTATGGCACTTTATTAGGGATTTCAAGGAAAAAAAACTTGCACAGGTATCCGAGAAACACTGCTGGCCTGTTAATCCTTCCAGAGGAAGCCACACTCCCTCCTGCTAAGAGTTCCTTCTCTAACCTCAATAGATGCTGAAGCATATAACCTTTACAAACACACTAATTCATATAAGAAATGGTATATTTTCTCGGTATTGATTTTTGCACCACTAGTATGTTACACACAAATGGTTACCTAGTATTTCTTGCTAAATCAATACACACAGCATATCGCGCAGTTCTTTACAACTGTACCTATTTTAAGACACATCAAGCAAATATACTTCTACGTCGAATCATTAATGGTGTAAAACACGCTAACTCACCAATACTCTTACTGTGCGTTATGACGGTTATTGTACAGCTACAAAATGGCATCAGTGCTGTCACACCAACGCTCATTTTGATTTGAGCCCAAAACACATAACTGCTACAAAATTTACTAGGAGGCTGCGATATGGATGAAACATTTCTGGTAAATCTGCAAGATGCACGAGGGCTTCTAAGCCTCACTTAATTCAGAACATGAGTTTTAATGCTCAGCGTTTTGCATCTGTATGCGAATTTAAATTGATTTTATATCTAAAACAGAAGGAAGATGTGTTGATAGTTAGCTATTAAGTGCAGGTTGCAACAACGCTACAAGTATTCCTTTACCATCACAAATCGCAAAAATCCTACTTCAACTGGATGCTGTGAACTCTGACCCGTGCTTTTTAGACACTTCTGTCTCTATTGTTCAAGACAAGAGTCAGATACGAGTGGGACCTTGCTATGAAAAACATGAAGTTACACAGGTAAGGGTGCTGGTACTGTTATAACATCATGCTAACAACTAAAACTGGATAAGTACCTGAAAACCAAGAATTCCCTTTGTTCTCCTTAGTCCTTCATAAAAGTTGCCTCACACATTCTTCGTGCAAGGTAGTGCATGGTGTTGCAGTCTGTGGATGCCCGTTTCTTATCTTTTAGAGCTTCCTCCCAATCCATATCCTTTCACTTCGGCGTTCTATCAAAAAGCGGTGGATGAAGTGCCTTGATCCTTTATAATGCAAATAACAGTTGTTGCATTTGTGCCCTTCTTCTCCAAGTGCTCCGGTTTCAAACAGATGCTTAAAGAATGAATTCCCATTTTCACATGGCAAACTCAACAGGCGCACAAACAAAAGGACAGTTAGGCAGAACGGAAGATCCTATTCTTCGTCTGGGGACAAACACAAGGACCGTAAGCTGGGGTCGGATCCTTTCCTGGATCGGGAGATCACTGTAGTCTCTTCATTCCTGGAACGCTTGAAGAGGCTTCTCCTCTCAGACCCACGCTCCGGCTGAAGTCCAGACCAATTGCCCGAGAGAAAAGAAAAGCCAGTTATGCTTTCGACTTGACTCTATTACTAGCATTGTCTTCATTATTTATATATGTAGGCACGGGTTCCCAGCAGCTGAAGCCGAATCTATCTTATGAAATATGCATGCAGTCCCCTGCTGTGCCATAATGCCAAACTGTGCTCACAGAACCAGAGGTGTGCAGTTACACACCTCTGACTAAACTGGCGGGACTGCTGAGTGAAACTAGAAAATAGATTAACAACATAAGCAGCCTTGAGGTGTTTTAAAAAGTAACAACGACATTGCTTACTTTTAGCAGGCAGAATAAATGAAACCTTAAGGATAAACAGCGCAAAAGAAGAATGCTATAAAAAATGACCAGGTTCACACATGGTATCTTGAGATTCAAACCCTTTTTGAGCTCTAGGTCAGTAAAAAAAAAGGTTTACTATGGTTTCGGTGAACGTTTCAGTGTTGACACAGAAAGTAAGACAAGTAAGATAGTACTGTTGCGTGTAGTGAGACTTGGGAGCACAACCAAGCTTGCTGCGACAGAGATCCATTTGCATTTCTGGTTTCATGTTACCCAGTGGCACCTCCACAGCTTTCACAGTCCCTGATGGCATGACACAACAATATCAGAAACAGGGTGAAACCTGTCGTCATTCAAAGCGTTGTTTCTCTTAATGCCGCTCAGGTCCCTACATGCCTATGGCTTTTTGAGACCATATCGCATAAAATGATAGACCTTTTTGAAAACTTATGCAAACAGGAAATTAATCAAATCAACACTCACAAGAGGACAAAAAATCTAAACATGTCCAAACAAGAATTCGGAGCTATTGAAAGCATAGCCAACAACCCTCAGATTGTCTGTCAAAAAGCTGACAAGGGAGGAGCGACAGTCATTATGGAGAAAGAGTTCTATGAGGCGGCCATGCAAACACATTTAGGAGATACCAACACCTACATGGAAATAAATTATGATCCTACCATGGAAATACGAACAACACTACAGGCCTTATTGAACCAAGCCACTGAAGAGGGGACGATTAATGAGAAATCTAAACAATATCTGATGCAAGCCAATCCTAAGAGCCCCACCATATACTTGGTCCCCAAGATACATAAAGATCCGCAGAAACCTCCGTGCCGACCCATTGCTTCCACCAAAATGAGCATCCACGAGCCAGTGGGGAAGTTCATCGACAAATATTTGCAACCGTTAGTCATCAAAAACCTTTCGTACATTAAAGACACCACAGACTTTTTGATAAAACTACAATCAGTCAAAATTGAACGAGATTGCATCATGGCGACCATTGATGTAAAAACATTATACACGGCTATACCCCACAGAGAAGGCCTTGACGCTATAGAGAAAGCACTGCTACAAAGTACATATACACAAGATCTACAACTTTTTGTGTTGAAACTCATGGAATTCACTCTTATGAACAGTTATTTTACCCATGAGAAGCGCTGGTACATCCAGCTGAATGGAACCGCGATGGGAAATTGCGCCGCACCGGCGTATGCAAATTTGTTTATGGGAGCATTTGAGGAGGAACATATTTACAACGATCAGGAATGGGCAACTCATCTGTTAGCCTATATGCGATTTATAGATGACATATTTATCATATGGAAAGGTACCCAAGAAACTTTGGAACAACAGCTCAAAAGACTGGATGAAAAAAACGAAAGAATTAAATTCACATGGAACATCCACAGTACCACCATCCAATACCTCGATGTGGAGATCACATTGAAAAATGGTATTATCACGACGAACTTGTATCGGAAACCGACTGACAAGAACAACTTATTACATTTCTCCAGTCACCATCCACCAACTTTAAAGGCACACCTCCCTTACAGTCAATTTCTTAGGGTTAAACGAGTGGTCTCTGAGGATCACGAATGCCAGGAACAATTACAAAAAATGGCACACAGATTCATCAACAGAGGATATCCAGAAGACATGGTTCGCAAATCACAGACTAGAGCCCAATCGAAATCTAGATCAGAATTACTCATGTACAAACCCAGCACCAAATCGCAGAGGATAACTTGTGTCAGCAAATATTCAAATGTGAGTTCCCAATTCAAACGAATTATCTATAGGAATTGGCAAATAGTCAAAATGGAGAGTGATTTCAATGGAATATTCGACCAGGAACCGTTGTTTGCGCACTCAAGAGGCAAAAACTTAAGAGATCTGTTAAAACAACCCAAACAAGCTACACCCCATCAGATATACAGAGGAACTGTGCCATGTTTAAATTGTGCCAACTGTCACAACATCATTAAGGGGTCAAACATTGGTCACCCTATGAAAGGAAATAAAATACCTTTAAAGGTTAATGCAACCTGTGACACCACGAATGTGGTTTACCTTTTAAAATGTCCATGTGGAAGTGTATACGTGGGCCACACGGAAAGAAAACTAAAAGTAAGGTTGACAGAACACAAGAGCAACATAAGAACTCATTCCACGAAATCCACAATAGCCATCCATTTTGAAGAAAAACGACACAACTTGAACCAACTTAGAGCGTGTGTCTTGGAAATTGTACCAAGAAAAGAAGGAACTTTGAACAAAAAGAACTTGTTGAAACGTGAAAACCACTGGATTTATTATTTGAACAGTCTTAAGCCTAATGGTTTAAATGATCGTACAGAGTTTTCATGTTATTTATAATTCAGCCAGTACATAACACATCATACAACTTAGCATAATATGTTAGGTTCATGGAGCGCGTTATTTTTGATCCGTGGCTTGCAAGCGTGATTTAACACATACCGCATAAGTCTAGAGATAAGAGTTTTTCGACTTTTGTTCACCATCACCCGTAGTTGATATAGATAAAAAACAAAAAAAACAGCCCGACACACTCCCACACTGCGCATGCGCAATCCACGCAGCGTCAACGTTATTACACAGAGTTCGAGAGTTCATTTCGCAACCGACCCACCCGCAGGCAGGAGCGGAAAGATACTATCGTAGTAGCACCAGGTGAGCAAGAACGCCAGGAAGCACGAGGAGATCGGTAGTGGTTGTTTAATCGCGCAGCAGCGTAACTTGAAAACCTAGGCTGTCCCGAACCTCCGTTTAAAGGATAGTTAATAGTTAGCGCTTCAGTTTCACAGAAACCTGCATGCATATGAGCACGAACTTAAACGGGAGATTAAATGAAAGAGTAAGCACACATTATCAGGAAAACGAATGTTATTAACGTCATAACTTGTTGCAAATGTAACCATTGTCGTTTCAAAGCGAGTTACAATGTATATTGTTTATTTTGTTTGTAGAAAATCCCTGACGAAGGTGAAGGGTTTCACCGAAATGCATTGGATTAATAATTGCTACAAACGATGACATGAAAAAACATTGTGATAACCCAAAACAATGTGAAATATAATTTTATCACCAAACAAGCAAAATGCTCATTTGAATTATTTGAAGATAAACTGTTAGCTGATCCAGCAAATACACTGGTGCCATGGGAGATGCACCTATGATTCAATAGGTGTGCAACCGGGGCTTACTCTACAATGTAACCATGTTGGGAAGTCGGAGGACTGAAGAACACTCTAGGACAGGCATACACAAAATGGAATGATGAATATATAAATAAAGTAAAAACAAATCCCCTTAATCGCTATGGGTATCAGACATACCTATCGAAGGATTTTTATTATTTGGGCATTGAATTATTATATTGCTATTCTTCAAGAAAAAAGCTTTCCACTTCTCTAGTTTTCAGTTTAACGTCTTCTGCTTGTATAGTCAATAATTCTCCAACAAAACGTAATGTATGATTGTGTTTCGCACAGAAATAAAATAGTCGGTGTTAGGAGAGCATCCCATATGATAGTCCTTTTCTTAGCCTTATAAAATTGGGAGAGAGTAATGTACGTAAGGATAACTATTTCAGAAGACATTCTCTTTTTATTTCATGAAAAACTAAATGCACTTCCGCAAAAAAACGCCCAAACATATTTTTTTCATACTAAAAGATGGACAAGAATAACAAATAAACAAATGGAACATGTCCACATATGCCAGAAGCAGAGAAGCCCATCAGGGAACCACACTGAGATAATGTTGAGCTCCTACATGATGGGGACTCTCAGTGGAGAGTCCCCATCATGAAAAGGAGTTCCCCATTGAGGGGAAAAAAAGGGAAAAGAAAACTGCACTGCGGCACTCATTTATGCTTGTGTGATCGTACAAAATTATTAATTGTGTTTTGTTAAGCGCAAACAACCCGGAGGCCTCGTAGCGCTGAGTATTATCTGACTAGTTGTGACGGCGGGGACCCGGATGCGGGGCCCCCTGGCCTGCCTATTAATGTGTCTCCTCTCTTTCTGCAGCATTCGGAGGCATGGAAAACCCCCGACGTCATCGGAGGCCGTCCCGGGATTACCGCACTGTGCCCCTGCACCTTTAAATGGGCGGAGCCGGTCCTGGGACACACCCCCGACACAGAGGTAAAACCCGTCCCTGAATCCACCCAGGTGTGCAAGACACCCGGAGGAGGCGGAGGAGACTGGTGGCGAGATTGGAGCGAGAGCGAGGAGGAGTGGATATCGAGTGAGCAGGAAGATCGGAGGACGGAGGAAGAAGAGCGGAGGACGGAGGAAGAGTTCAGGACGGAGGAAGGACTCAAGCAGGAAGATCGGAGGAGGGAGGAAGAAGAGCGGAGGTCGGTGGATCCGGGGGCGGAGACGCCGAGGCCCGAGAAGCAGGGATACCGAGACGGCAGCTACACCATCAAGCCGGGAGGCCAACGGGACAACACATCGCCCAGCCACACTTCCCGCGAAGTGTGGCTTGACCAGGTACGGTCAAGATTCAGCGGGTGGGCGGGCACTAGACGGAGCAAGCCGTCCTGAGGTCACTCACACGACCCCCTCCTCAGCACTAATACCCCCCCCCTCACTGAACCCCAACACTTGACAAGGGTATTAGAGTGCACGTGTGAATCCTCACCCCTTTTTCCCTGCACCAAGTCCGAGAGCAAGGACAGTCTGCCTGACACTTGTTTTCCTTTCATTTGCCGGTATCGAGAGGCATCGAGACGGCGGAGAGACGGCCTACAACACCCAGGAGGCAGTGGGAACGGCGGTCCGGAGCGGGAGCCATCACGTCGGAGGAAGCAGAAACCCCGCTCCCTTTTTACCGAGTGCCTGTACAAAAACGGAGACTGTGCAAAACAATAAAAGCCTCCTTACCACGAGCCCCTGTGTCTGTCAGCCTTTTCGACAAACCTCTGGAAATCCCACACTAGTATAGGTGGAAAGACCAAGGTTAGATAAAAAGAAAAGTTTTAAGTTCCTTCCGGAATTTCAGAAGGTTAGATTCGCTGCGAAGAGTAGTAGGCAAGGAATTCCAAGCCTTGGCGGCGTTCCAGGAGAAAGATCGGCCGCCCCATCTGGTACGTTTGATTTTGTTCATAGTAGCCAGGAAAGCTGTACTAGATCGCAGTGATCTATGGGGGAGGTAAGGGGTCGCTAAAGAACAGATCATGACTGGTGCGGTCTTCCACATGGCCTTGTGCATAATGCACATAGATTTGAACAATACTCTGGCCTTAATGGGAAGCCAGTGAAGTTTCTTCAGAGCCGCTGTGCCTGATTCTCGCCGGTTAAGGCCCAGCAAAAGGCGGGCTGCCGCATTTTGAGTAACCTGGAGCTTCCTTGTTGTAGAGGCAGGGGCCCCGAGGTATAAGGAGTTCCCGTAGTCCAGACGGGACAAGATAATGGCTTGCACCATTATTCTACGGGCTTGAGAGGGAAGGAGTGGCAGCACTTTCCTAAGCATGCACATAAGGCCAAAGCAAGTGGTGGACAGAATGGTTGCTTGCTGTGTAAAGTTTAGATTTGAGTCCAGCCAAATGCCCAAACTCTTTATTTGGGTTTTAGATTGGGGCGGAATGCCCATGCATGGGGGCCAATCCGGCAGAGGGCTAGAAATAGTTGAGTTGCCCATAATCATAAGCTCCGTTTTCTCGCCGTTGAGCTTCAGGTGCGAAGTGGACATCCACTGGGTGACTGCTACCAAGCAATTACTGAGATTAGGAGGGGAGGTATTGGACTGGTTCATGGATACAACCAATTGTGTATCGTCGGCATAGGTCACTATGTCTAGACCGAACGAATGCACTATGTCAGCAAGAGGTTGCATATAAATATTAAAAAGGGTAGGGCTCAGGGCAGAGCCCTGGGGCACGCCTTGGTCAAGGGGCCAGATTTTTGAATGGGTGGTGCCCTCTACTACCTCAAAAGAACGGTTCTCCAGAAAGGACTGAAGCCAGTGTATGGCCTTCCCTGAGATTCCTATTTGGCGTAGGCGGTAGAGAATGATGCTTGTCTTAACAGTGTCAAAGGCGGCACTAAGATCGAGCAACATAATTGCTGTAGTGCCGCCTTGTTCCATCTGTTTCCTAGCCAACTCAGTCATCGTCAGAAGGGCAGCCTCAGTTCCTAACTTAGGACGAAAGCCTGCTTGGGAGTCGTGTCGTGAAGCAGATGATTGTTTTCCAAAAATTGTGTGATAGAGGCATTAATATGTTTTTCTAATAGTTTGCTAACCCAGGGAAGTAATGAGATTGGTCGATAATTGGCCATGTTATCTGGTTCCAAAGTGGGTTTTTTCAACAGCGCTCTAACTTGGGCACATTTCCACGCAGAAGGGACTAAGCCTGTGGTGATAGAGGTGTTTAAGATATTGAGGATGACAGGTCTAATAGTATCTGTGATCTTTGCTAGGTGGCAAGGGGGGGCGGGATCAGTGGGTGACCCAGATTTGACTTTCCGCATGAGGATATCAAGAGAGTCCTCTTTGAGCAGAGGGAACTCATCCAATTTGTGGGGAGTAGTGTGCGGTGAGATGGTTCCTTCATCATAGGTCAGATTGGGTGGGTCAAATGCTGAGGAAATATTCTGTATTTTCTTGTAAAAATATTCAGCCTTTTTGTCACAACGAGTCTGAGCTTTGCTGGTGTCAAGGGGAATAGAAGGAGTGTCGATAAGGAATTTTGCAATTTTAAAAATTTCTCTAGGTGAGTTGGAAGCAGTAGTAATTCTTTCTTCAAATTAAGAGGATTTTGTACGTCTAATCTCTGCTTTGTATGTTTTAATTGCTTCATGATGGTTAGCTTTGTCTAAATTGCTGCGGGATTCCCTCCACGTTCTTTCAAGTTTCCTGAAAACTCTTTTAAATTCCTTGAGTTGGGGGGTGTACCAGGGTGAGTCCCTTGATTTGGTCTTCTCTTTAAGGGCTTTCTGGGGTACAATAGAGTCCAGGGCCGTACGCAGCCAATTAGTATAGTTATCATAAAGAGACGTAGGGTCAGCCTCAGCTTGGGAGGGGGCGGGGGACAGAGACTTGATCCACTGGTCAATGGACAATTTTGTCCATTCTCTCCCTTGAAGGATGGTACGGGGGAGTGCCAGGGCCGAGGTGACTGGCAGCCACTGTATGGGAATCAAATAATGATCTGTCCATGTAAGTGGCAAAGGAGTCCCTACCTCGAGTCTTTGGTCGTTGCTGAATACCCCATCTAAGAGGTGGCCTTTTTCATGTGTAGGTTCAAAGCCCTTCTGTGTGATTTGGAGGGCCGCCAGATTGTCCAGCAGAGATTTGGCCACTGAGTTGTTTGGGTCCTCCAGATGGATGTTAATGTCTCCTAATAGGGAGAAGTGAGGTCTGATGACCACTAACTCTGCAACTTTGGATTGAAGCGAATCAAGAAATTCTCCCATTTGGTTAGGGGGACGATAAATGAGGATACCAGAGAAGGTGGCGGTGGGTGCAAAATCCAGAGCAAAATGCATGCTCTCACAATTAGATATTGTGGCCGGGCTGGTCCTGCAATGGTAGTGGTTTTTAAAAAGAATGCCTAGCCCTCCTCCCCTACCCTCCGGTCTGTCCACCCTCTGAAGTATGTATCCCAGTTGCATAAGGGAAATAATGTCCGGGTCGGATGTGTCTTTAAGCCAAGTCTCTGTCAAAAATACAGCATCAGGGCTGGTTTCTTCTAAAAGGAGTAACATTTGAACAGCGTGTTTTGTAAGAGAGCGACAATTTAAAAGAAACATTTTATAAGGTTTAACAGTGTGTGAATTGCCCCTATAACTAGAGAGTAGGAACTTGCAATGAGAGCAAGTACCGGTGGTTGTGCTAGGATGAACTGAATGCCGACAGAGATCTTTCGTGGGTGGCATTAGGTTTTTTAGGGTAAGGGAATCATACCGTATAGGCATGTCGCCCTCTGCTCTGCGTTGGACAGGGGGGGGTGGCCCCTGGTCTCGTCTGGTCACAGACGGGCGCAGACGGGCTTGCCTTTGGCGCGCCCGCTGCGCCCGCCCGCTGCACGGTCGGGCTAATCTGTTGTTTATATCCATAGTTGAGGTGGGTGTGAGGAGGGTGGGACGTACGATAATCTGGACCGTCGACCTTCCCTACCTAAGATGGCGGCTCCGGTGGGTGGGGTGAGTAACCAGCATCTAGCACGAGCAGCGCTGTGTGGGCCGGTCGTGACGCTACCTGGGGCGAAGCAGTCGCGCACCAGGTGAGGAACAAGCATATTTCTAAAAACTGCTATTTAAAATATTTACAATTCTTAAAATAAATTCTTGATCCTACAATAACGGGTACTCACAGCCAAATACACGAGAGCTCAGGATGAACTGTCCGTAATATTATTAGTAGTCAATAACATTTAGCTGTAAATAGAATGCGCAAGAGAGCGCTAAGATCCCCCGGCTTCCGCCTCAGGGTGAAAATCAAACAATACCCCTGCGAAGGTAGGGGAGACCCTTAAGTAACCTGGAAGGGCGGGAGGGACGATAATCTGGACCGTCGGCTTCCCTACCTAAGATGGCGGCTCCGGTGGGTGGGGTGAGTAACCAGCGTCTAGCACGAGCAGCGCTGTGTGGGCCGGTCGTGACGCTACCTGGGGCGAAGCAGTCTCGCACCAGGTGAGGAACAAGCATATTTCTAAAAACTGCTATTTAAAATATTTACAATTCTTAAAATAAATTCTTGATCCTACAATAACGGGTACTCACAGCCAAATACACGAGAGCTCAGGATGAACTGTCCGTAATATTATTAGTAGTCAATAACGTTTAGCTGTAAATAGAATGCGCAAGAGAGCGCTAAGATCCCCCGGCTTCCGCCTCAGGGTGAAAATCAAACAATACCCCCTGCGAAGGTAGGGGAGACCCTTAAGTAACCTGGGAGGGCGGGAGGGACGATAATCTGGACCGTCGACCTTCCCTACCTAAGATGGCGGCTCCGGTGGGTGGGGTGAGTAACCAGCGTCTAGCACGAGCAGCGCTGTGTGGGCCGGTCGTGACGCTACCTGGGGCGAAGCAGTCTCGCACCAGGTGAGGAACAAGCGTATTTCTAAAAACTGCTATTTAAAATATTTACAATTCTTAAAATAAATTCTTGATCCTACAATAACGGGTACTCACAGCCAAATACACGAGAGCTCAGGATGAACTGTCCGTAATATTATTAGTAGTCAATAACATTTAGCATCAAATAGAATGAGCAAGAGAGCGCTAAGATCCCCCGGCTTCCGCCTCAGGGTGAAAATCAAACAATACCCCTGCGAAGGTAGGGGAGACCCTTAAGTAACGTGGGAGGGCGGGAGGGACGATAATCTGAACTGTCGACCTTCCCTACCTAAGATGGCGGCTCCGGTGGGTGGGGTGAGTAACCAGCGTCTAGCACGAGCAGCACTGTGTGGGCCGGTTGTGACGCTACCTGGGGCGAAGCAGTCTCGCACCAGGTGAGGAACAAGCGTATTTCTAAAAACTGCTATTTAAAATATTTACAATTCTTAAAATAAATTCTTGATCCTACAATAACGGGTACTCACAGCCAAATACACGAGAGCTCAGGATGAACTGTCCGTAATATTATTAGTAGTCAATAACATTTAGCTGTAAATAGAATGCGCAAGAGAGCGCTAAGATCCCCCGGCTTCCGCCTCAGGGTGAAAATCAAACAATGTATCCTGTGCCCAAATATGAATGAGAAGACGTTTTTGAATATGTACATGTAATTCACACTTTGTGAGTGGCCCATAATACATCTTGGCAGCGGTTAAATTAGCTAGATGGGTTCAATATATTTGAAGAAAATGCATTTTTATATTTTTTTTATATTTTCAAAAGAAGTAAAAAGATTCACACATCAGTCACAGACACACATGGCCGGGTAGAATCACATCTGTAACCTCAAGAGTACCAAATAATAGACATACAGCAGTTGGCGTACACGAGACTTCGAGAAATACATTATCAAACAATAAATGAGTAAATGCAATTCACATGTTTGAAAATGTAGTCCGATCCTAACGCGTACATGATTTTCACAGCGGGAGACGGTATACAAAGGAAAGAGAAGCACCTCAATTCTGCACGTGACAATCTTAAGCTTGTGGTCTGTCCTTGTTTGGGCCATCTTCGGGGCATATTATCAAGACAGGCGATAAAATTATCGCCGCTTTTGCGGCAGAAAACTGCCGCTAAAGTGGTGATAATGGGCTTGATAATATGCTCTATGGAATTCCAATTGAAGCCCATGTTAGATGTGAAGGACATCTAACCTGAGCTTCAATTGGAATTCCATAGGGTATATTATCCAGCCCATTATCGCTGCTTTAACTGCGGTTTTCTGCCGCTAAAGCGGCGATAATTTTATCGCCTGTCTTGATAATATGTCCCCCAATCTCCCCAGCCAGAGTCCATCTTTTAATGTCTCTGTACCAGAATTCCAATTTAATGTCGATCTGTTGCAACTACTGCACAGCAAAAGGACAAAAAGATGCAATTTTAAGTTGCATCCTCCCAGCCATTGTTTAGCATTCTCAGGGTAAATTACCTGGACGGTTCTGGCAGTGCGCTGTAATCTATTGAGGAAATTAAACTGAATAATTTTAGGCAGTCATTACTTGACACTTTATTTAAATACATAAAACTATCCCACTTCTTTGACGCAGATAGCCCCAAAACGATTCCAAAGTAGTTTTTATCAACAAGGCTCGTTCCAATAGCGAGACTAGCCAACATCTCCCTGTAAAGAGAAAGGATTTCTTTAAGTGTGTTTAACCCAAGTGACCTTTTAGTAAAATCTTTCCCAGTCAAAGGGGTCACCTTTGAAAGTCTGTAATGATTTAAGACCGACCCTTGCTGCACTCCAAAGTGCTTTGAGTTTCTTCAAAAGAAGGAGAACGTTACTTACCCTGTACGCATCTGTTTGTGGCATTGTGCTGTAGATTCACATGCTGTGCATTCTTCCACCATTTAGTATTTGACTCAGACGTGTCCAACTTGTTTGTCTTCAAATGAATTATTTTTGAGTCACAGCACCTAGTGGCTCCACCTATTAGTGGTATTGCACATAGGCATCAGCTCCATTGTTGGATTGTTTTTACCCACACAAAGAGCAAGGTTTGGAATGAAGGATAGAGAATAAAAAGAAAATATGACCATGCAAAGTAGAACAAATAAAGATAACTAAATAAAGGAAAATTTCTTCAACAACCTCATGCGACTGGATAGGAGGGTGGGAGCATGTGAATCTACAGCACTACCTGCCACAAACAGATGCTTAAAAGGTAAGTAATATTTTCAGATTGTGGCATGTGTAGTTGTCGATACACATGCTGTGCATTGACTGTAAAGCAGTCCTCCCAAAAGTAGTGGCTTAGACATTGCAGAAGATTAAAAGAGTGTGCATAGACAGCCTACCAACTCTAGCTTGGTATATAACTAGGACATTCACACAGTGTTTGGTAACGTTATGAGGGGTAGACCAAGTAGCTGCTTTAGAGATGCCAGCAAATGGTATATTACCTAAGAAAGCCACAGAAGCTTCTTTCTTACAGGTGGAAGGAAATTTGGGAGGTACGGGCAGGGTTCTTTTTGCTTTAGCACATCAGGTCTGAATTAACTTGACCAACCATTGCGCAATCCCTGCCTTGGGCATATCATGGGCGCGGCCTCGCCCGGAATGGCCGCGCTGGGCTGGAGCTCCCGGCACTCGCAAACCATGCGGCATTTCCCGTTTTTATAAAACGGAAATAAATCGTTATCGGAGCAGCGCGGCGCTGCTTGGAGCGAGTTTGCACTGGTTCCGAGTCCCCGTGGTGAAGATATCTTTAGGAGAAACTCGGGAGGACGGCGCAATTGCCCGGGCAAGATGGCGGCTGCCTGAAGATCCGAGCGCCGCCCCCCGGCGGCTGTGATGCGGAGCAGCGGCGCACAGTGAGGCGGTAAGCGGCCCACGGGGCCCCTCATTTGGGAACTTGCGGAGAGGAGGGCGATTTCTGGCTCAGGCGCCCCTTCCCACCTGCATCGGGCGGCCGGCTCTGCTCATGGATCTTGCAGGTACGGGGGCAGGGAGGAGTGAAGCTTCGTTCTGGTGCCTCCTCAGCGGACTGGGGGACTTAACCATAACAGGACGGAGTAGCGGCGCAAAGTGAGGCGGTAAGTGGCCCACGGGGCCCCTCATCTGGGCACTTGCGGAGAGGAGGGAGACTTCTGGCTCAGGCTCTGCTCCTGGAACTTGCAGGTACGGGGGCAGGGAGGAGTGAAGCTCCGATCTGGTGCCTCCTCCCCCGATTGGGGCACTTCACCGGCCATCGCACAACACCCCCCTGGGCTACCTGAGGGGTTACACACTCCAGGAACTGCAAACGCGGTGTCTGTGTGGACCCCCTCCCCTTCTGCTACCCTCCTTGGCAGATGCGTCACTGAGAGCTTCACCGGATCGCTGGGAACTCCAAAAGGTGTCACTGAGTACTGATCACACTGGTTGACCCATAGGCAAAAACCATTGTCCAGCTCCAACATGCCTCATGATTGTACATAACTGGGGAGAGAAAAGAAAAGAAAAACGCGAGTACGCAGAAAGTGTTGCTTTTCATCCCCCCACTCCCTTTAACGCTGTACACTGTTGCAGAAGCTTGCTTCACAGGTTGCGGCTTCACTGAGGTTCTAACCTGCGGGCCTGCGCATACCTGCGTGCAGACCTTTTACAGCTGCACAACAAACAGTGCGAGCTACACCTTGTTGGCCTTTTTACAGCTGCGCAGCAAGTAGTGCCAGCTGCACCGTTTAGGCCTTTTACAGCTGCGTAGCATGTAGTGCCAGCTGCAACGTTTAGGCCTTTCACAGCTGCGCAGCAAGTAGTGCCAGCTGCATCGTTTAGGCCTTTTTACTGTTAGGCAGCAAGTAGAACAGTTTCCAGCTGCATTGCTTAGGCCTTTTTCAGATGTGCGGCTATTAGTGCCAGCTGCTCCTCCTAAGTTACTTTTCCGTGGGGACAGGTCTGATTAAGTTGGAGTCCTGCTGCAGGAACAGCACCACTGACACTATGGTTTCAGGGCATTTCAGTCCCCCTCTGAGATGGCCAGTTGGCCTGGGAGTCTGCAAGGTTTCTAGGGTCGCCAGGCCAGTACCTTTATGTTGGTGCTAGAAACCGCTTTTCATGTAGCATGTTATCTGCACCCTGTTCCGAGCACCTCTGAAGATGATGATGCTGTTGTGCATTCGTAGGCTTTGCTAGTCCCAGACGGCACATTAGCTCTGTTATTCTCATCTTATCATCTGTACTATGTGCCCCCTTTATGCCCTTTTATTTCTCTTCTCCACCGCCCTCCCAATAACACCTTCCCCCTTTCCCCCCCCACCCTTCTCCGTCACATCTTCCCATCATGGCCACCACTCGAGTTAAGGTTGGAGCTAATTGCTTTAAAATCATTTATCCTCCTAGCCTGACTAAAGCTGCAACAAAACGATTGAAGCACAATACTATTGAACGTTTCCCGGATTCCCTTTTTGTTGATCAATATCACAATAGTCGTTTTGGGAGGCTCAAAAATGATTTCATTTTCTTCACTCACGACACCTCCTCCTGGTCCACCAGCTTATACCGTTCCCTTAACGTCACCTCCTCCTCCTCTATCCCTCATGGGAAACAGCTAAAAATCTCCCCCTCCACCCGTTTCAACGGCTACCTCACTATCTCGCTCTATAACAACGGTACTGTCATGATCCAAGGCAATGACACCTGTCTCTCGCTCTTTGACCACCTCTTCCCCTCTCTACTCCCCTCCGCTGCGACCGGGTTTTCACCCGACTCTTCTTCTAGCTCCACCCATTATTCCCTTTCGCCTCCCTTGTCCCCCCCACACTCCAATTGGCTGCACTCTCAAGAATCACAGGTCGGCCCTCCTCCCGCCCCCTCCCCTGTGACCTCCTCTCCTATCCCTCCCCCTCACAATTTGCCCCACCCCACTTCACTTCAGCCTCACCGCTAGCTAATGCGCTCCTCGTCCAATCTGCACCATCCCGTTACACCAATCTTCTCTCCCCCCCAATTTTCCATCCAGTCACCCCCCTTTTTATTCCACCTCTCCTCCAACCTTCTCCCCCAGTGAACTTTCCCTATGCTCCCCTTATCCCTTCTTCCATACTTCCTGTCCACCTCCCCCTCCCCTCGTTATTCACCCGGATTTCGCCTCAATCCCACTGCTTCTCTCTCCTCCCTCCCACTCCTCCAGCAATGCTTTGCTTCTCCCTTTCCCCCCCTGGTAACCCTGTCCATTTCACTCCCTCGGGTCCAACAGTACCACTTCCTTTCCCCAACTTCCCTCTCTCTCAACCCCCCCACCCTGCCAGCTGCCCGTTCCCTCACTGCCTCCTCGCCTACCTGACATGCCCTCCACAAATACCTCACCTCTTTTTCTCCCAAACCCCCTTCATTCCCTTGACTCCACACAGCCCTCCCCTCTCCTTCTTCCCTCCCGCTGTGTTCTGCACCCTTCTCCCCCTAAAATTATCCCTAATTCCTCTCCTTCTTGCAACACCAACAAAGGCAACTCTCCCTTAACCTCCGATTTGTTAACTCCCGCTCTCAACATCCACCCTTCCCCGCGTTTGAACCTTTCACCCCTACTCACCTCCTATCCCCCCACCTCTCCCTGCCTTCCACCACCAATTCCACCCCCACCTGTGTCCATCGATCCACCCAACCTTCCGTGCTCTGCATTACTCTCGATGGAAAACAAACTAGGTTCCCTTATCACTTACATCTCACAACTTACTGATGCAATCTCACTGCTTAGCTCTAAGATTTCCACCTTTTTGTGCACCCCCCCTCCGTCCCAACCTCCTACGAGATGCACCTCGCCCCCTCACCTCAACTTAGCCAAGCTCAATCAGTCGTCAGCAAACTCTGTTAATTCGCACAAGCCTTTGAACGCCGCCCTTCCTCAACCTGCATACCCTAGCAACCCTACTATCTACACTAGTCCAACCATCTCCTCTGTTAGAACCAAGCAACCACCTAAACCCTCCCGAGCACCCCCACATAAACACAACATCCCGTTCACCCTTCAGAGACCAAGTGCCCCGTCACCAAAACAGTCCTAACAGAGCTGCGCTGTCTGCTCCACAACTGCAGATCTGCAGTAAAACACAAACTTGAAATCTCAGATATCATCACCCACCACAATATTGACATGCTCTTCCTCACAGAGACCTGGTTCAAAGATACCTCGCATGCTGTGTTTGATCTCCTATTTCCTACAGGCTATTCTATACTTAAGAATGACAGAACAGAAAACACGGGGGGAGGTGTTGCAGTCATCTTTAGAAACTCCCTTCAACTTAAGGCCTCTCCTATCAGCTCCTTTCTCACCTTTGAATGCCTTTCATTGGAGTTACAAGTGCATCACCGTTCACCCCTTAGGTTCCATGTCATTTACCGTCCGCCTCGCAGCGGCCCTGCGTTTTTGGAGGAACTCACTGACTTCATCAGTGACCAATACTCGCAAAGTGACAATCAGACTTTCGTAGGTGATTTCAATCTACACTGGGGCTCACCGCAAGACTCGTCCGCAAACTCCCTGGCCACCTTCCTCTCTGATAACGATCTCATCCAACACTGCACAGAATCAACACACTCTAAGGGCTCAATCCTGGACCTTGTTATTTCTAAAGCAGGCTTGATTTCCATCTCTACCCCTATTCACGTAGATTGGTCTGACCACCTCCTCATCCCATTCTCTATTCAACTATCACACGATATTACACTTGGCCAACCCAAGAGGGCTATCTCCTGGTTCCGTGATGTTAAAAATATTGATGTCGGTCCCCTCTGTGAATCAGCTTTGTTATCACTTCCAAGGCTAGACCCGAACCTAGATGTGGACGATCTCACCTCCCAATGTCTCACAGTTCTTGCAGATGAAATCAACAACGTCGCTCCACTCAAAAGCAAAAGATGAAGGCCCACCCCCTCAGCACCTTGGTTCAACAAATCCCTCTATGAAGAAAGGAAGCAGCTAAGATTCCTGGAGAAACAATGGAGGCAAGTGCCATCCACCGATAACTTGTCCACGCTCCGCTCCGCAAGATCCAAGTACCACAAACACATCTTCCTTGGGAAAGCGGCACACTTCAAAACCCTCCTTGGCTCAGCCAAAAATAGACCCAAAAAACTATTCGATCTCATCAAGTGTCCTGACCGCTCTCCCCCTTCCTCCAAGTTGGAGGACTCTGCAAAGAGAGCAGCGGATTTCGCTTTATTCTTCGACGAAAAAGTGAAATCTCTTGTGGATCAGGTCGCTCATCCTACCCCTCCAGAGGAGTGCAAGTCCTCAGCTGTTTGGCATAACTTTGACCCCATTTCTGAAGATGCCCTTCTCAAGTGCATCCGCGAAACAAAGTCCTCCAACCATCATCTGGACCCCATCCCCAGTGCCATTGCCATTGACTTTTATTCCCTTTCCATCTCCTACTGGTCCACTCTGGTCAACCTCTCCCTCTATCAAGGCTCCCTTCCTGTCTTCTTCAAAACTGGGCAGGTCACCCCGCTTCTTAAAAAACCAACTGCTGATGCGTCTGACCTCAACAACTTCCGCCCCATCACTAACTTACCCTTTCTTGCGAAGGTTACAGAAAGATGTGTAGCAAAACAACTCTGTCGTCATATCAAAGACAATGATCTTCTTGACAATTTCCAGGCTGGCTTCATTCAAAACTGCAGCACTGAAACCGCCCTACTGCAAGTGGTTGATGACGCTCTGAGGATCCTCGACTCAGGGGGGTCCTGTCTCTTAATTCTCCTTGACCTTTCTGCAGCCTTTGACACTGTCAATCACAACACCCTCCTCAACATTCTTAAACAGAGAATGGGCATGGAGGGCACTGTGCATAAATGGTTTGCTTCCTTCCTCTCTGATAGATCACAAATGATCAAAATAGCGAACAGTCTTTCATCTCCTGTGGCGGTAGGTCAAGGTGTTCCTCAAGGCTCTATACTTGCACCCACTTTGTTCAACCTTTATTTAGAACCACTAGGAAATCTCCTAAGTAAATCCGGGATCCATTATCATCTCTATGCTGACGATACTCAAATCTACCTCAAGGTTGCCTCTACTCACGATCTCTCGATCCTAAGCTCCACTCTTGACACCATTCATAACTGGATGTTTACTCATCAACTGATTCTGAACCCCTCCAAAACCGAATTCCTCCTCTTCTCCTCTTCAATCTCTCCCCCCCCAGTGCAATCTTGGATGGATCAGCTGAATCTACTGAACACTAAACCCATCATTGCCGACAGCGCAAAATCCCTGGGTGTCATCCTCGACAAAAAACTCAATCTAACCCCTCACATCAACTCCATTGCAAAGTCTGCTCGTTACTAAGCCTGGGCGTAGTTCGCGTAGTAGCGGTACGCGAAGCTAAGCGAAGTGCACTTCGCACTACGCGAACTTCACGTAGCACTACGCGAGCTGCGTAGTAGCATGTTCGCACTGTGCAAGATGCGTTTTCAATGATTGCACAGTGCGGACAAGCATCCGGCACTGTGCAAGCATTGAAAACGGCATCTTGCACAGTGCGAGCTGTAGTTTTCTGCTGCTCGAGTAGATTATTACTCGAGCGGCAGCTTTCTCAACGCGAACAGGTAGTTTCTCATTGAGAGCGGTCGCGAGCATGCGCAACCACTCACAATGAGAAACCTGACCTCCTCGCGTTGAGAATCTCCCCAGGGATGTAATTTTGCTTGCTCGCGGCCGCGAACATGACGTTCAGGACCGCGAACAAGCAAAAAATGACCGCTGCACTACGCTACGCTGCACTACGCATGTTCGCACTGTGCTACGTGCAGCTCGCGTAGTGCGAAGTTGCGAAAACTTCGCAAACTCCGCAAGCGTAGCGTAGTGCTTCGCCCAGGGTTACTCGTTACCATCTGCGCCTTCTTTGGGGAATCCGTCGCTTCTTCCCGGAGCAGGACCTTATAACCCTGGTGCAATCGCTGGTCCTCTCAAGACTGGACTACTGCAATTCTCTTCTTACTGGCCTCCCCAAATCCCACCTGTCCCCCCTTAAATCTGTTCTCCATTCAGCAGCTCGTTTCATTTATGGGGCCAAAAGAAGCGACCACATCACTCCCATGTTATCCACCCTCCGCTGGCTTCCAATCGAGGCTAGAGCCATCTACAAGACTGCTTGTATCACCCACAAAGCCTTGCACTCCTCCTCTCATCGCTACCTGGCGAATAAACTGAAACTCTCTGGTGGCTCTAGACCTTCACGCAATGCGGAAAATCTTCTGCTTGAACCTCCCACTTTCAAGAAGGAAAGAACGATGGCCCAATCCTTTTCGGGCAATGCGGTGAGAATCTGGAACTCCCTTCCACCGCAGCTCCGGACCACCTCCTCCTCCCAGGCTTTCAAAACTGACCTCAAAGCTCTCCTCCTTCAAAGACACTTCCAAATGTAACTCATGCCCTCTCTATTATCCTTAGGAAGCCCTTCCATTTTAGAAAAATCTACTGTACATGACTATGGAAGTGTTTTCCCAGTGTGTTCTTGTGATCTGAGAGTCTGCCATTTTGTGCAGTACTATCTTTCTACCTGTGTCTGGTACTCATGTGTATCTTTCACCCGTCACTTTCTCTTGTAACACACTGTTTTCTACCTCCTACAATTGTTTATTTTTGATACCTGCACAAGTGCTACTATTCCCTTCTTATTGGTTCTTGTGCTTGAGTGCCCCCCATGTATTGCAGTATTATAGCTTTATGTTTACTTTGTATGCTTTTGTAACTTGCACACGTCACTTTTTCCTCCTGTAATGCACCGTTTGCTACCTCTTTTATTTTGTTGGTTCACGATTGTCACTTTTGTAATGCACCGTTTGCTACCTCTTTTATTTTGTTGTTTTACGAGTGTCACTTTTGGAATGCACTGTTTGCTACCTCTTGTATTTTGCTGGCTCACGATTATCATTTTTGCTTCATTTAATGTAACGTTTGCCTTTTTATTTGGTTCACTTGTATTGTTCTCATGTACCAGTTCTGTTCCTATTGTGAAGCGCTCTGACACCTTCGGGTAAAGTCCGCGCTATATAAAAATGCACAAATAAATCATATCCTCAATGGGGCTTGCAGTAAGAAACAAATAGTTGTTGAGTCTTATGTAGGGGTTTGTCCTGTCAATATAGTCCATTAGCGCTCGCTTGACATCAAAAGTGTGCAAAGTGTGTTCTGCTACCATTTCTAGGAGAGGAAAGAAGACTGGAAGCTCGATTGGTTTGGTTATAGTGAAAACTGGAGACCACCAAAGGCAGGAATTTTGGATTGGGTCTGAGAACCACTCTATCAGTTCAATAAAACGTTATTCAGATGCATTCTATCATCCATAAAAGTAAGTATAAAACACAAACTTACATAATTCATAGCAGCACAGACAACATACATATTAAAAAGCAATGATGACAGCAAAGATTTCAAACCGCATAGACGTGCATGCATGAACAGCACATTTTAAAAAGGACCCGACATACAGAACAGCTTCCTCTTTTGTAACCACTTTATCTTTATGTACTTACAAAAATGGCTTTTCTAAAGTACGAGTGTGAATTTCAATGATGCTTCTGAGAGAAGTGATGGTTACAAGGAAGGCTACTATCAAGGATAATAATTGAATATGACGAGAGTGAAGTGGTGCAAAAGGGGGACCTATCAGTCTTGGGAGGTTAATGTTAATGTTACAGATGGAGCACGGGCGGCTGTGGTGGAATAATCCTTTTGAGGCCTTCCATGAATGCTTTAATGACTGGAATTCTGAATACTGAAATGTGTTGCCTATTCTGCAAATAGGCAGCTAGAACGGCCAGATGTAAATGAATAGATGTATAACCAAGTCCTGACTTCTGCAGGTAGATATAACATATAATGTGTTGTACAGACGCTGGGGGCAGACTCATGTCTTTAGGAATACAGTAGTGTACAAAACATTTAGGTTTAGACGCTTTACATGTCCTAGTAGTAGGCCGTCATGCCTCTTTTAGAATAGACATACACTCTTTTGGTAGGTTAAGGTAACCATATTTTAAGACCTCAGGAGTCGTATCGCAAGGTTGGGCTGCTGAGGGTTAGGATGTCTGAGAGTGCTATGGTTTTGTGTGAGAAGATCCAGCTAGTAGGGGAGCTTCTTGTGTGGTACTAAAGATTGTTCTAGGACAGTGGAGTACCATGGCTGGCGTGCCCAGGTTAGTGCTACCAAAATGTCCATAAGGGATGTCTGCTTCTGCCTTTTTACAACAAAACAAAGCAACAAAAGCATAAGCAAATATCCCAGACCAATTGATCCATAGCACATTGCCCAGATACTATGGGTGTGGTAGTCTGGTGGCAAAATGTAGTTATTTTGGGTTTTCGGCAGTGGTGAACAGATCTATTAGTGGGGACCCCAGCGGTGAAATGCATGTGTAGGACTTGGGAGTGGAATTCCCACTCCTGGACTTGTTGATGCAGCGTGCTGAGGAGGTCTGTTAGATTGTTGTCCATTCCAGGAGTGGGCTGAATGAGAAGATTGACTTTGTGATGATCACCCACTTCCAGATGCTTTGGGCTACACTGTACAACAGCGGTGAATGTGTTCCCCCTTGCTTCTGTAAGTAAAACATGGCAGTCATGTTGTCTGTGTGTATCCGGACTGTCTTGTTCTAAATGGGAGGGTGAGCTGGATGGCTAGCATCTCCAGATGAAAGGTGTGAAAAGTTTGCTGGACAGGTGTTCACTGACCCTGAACAGGGTGATGATTGGGATAAGCTTGCTAGCTTGTAAGCAATACGTCTGTGGTAATGGTCCAGGAAGGGTAGCCCATGCAGAAGATTGTTTGTATTCCACCATGCAGAGAGAGATGTGTGCGGCCCCACAACAACACTATATCCTCCAGATGATCCTCCGATTGAGACCACTGTGCCGCTTGACACACTTGCAACAGGAGTATGTGGAGTTTGGCGTGAGGGGCTAACTATAGCAATATAAGATGCCTTCATGCCTAGGAGACGCATCACATTTCTGACTGTTACCTGTCAATCTGGCTGAAAAAGAGGCTGCATGTTTTGGAAGGCTGTGGTAAGCTTTGCCCACGTAGTTGTCTAAGACAGCCCCAAGAATGGGCTGTATCTGAAAGGGTTGATGGGGGAATTTGTTCAGATGGATGGTAAAACCCACACTGTGCAAGGTATGAATTATGGTCTGGGTGTGGGTTAGGCAGAGCTGCTGCATGGCAGTCTTGATCATCCAGTTGTCTGGGTAAGGGAACAGGTGGATGCCGCTCCACCTGAGATGAGCAGTCACCACGGCCAAACAATCTGTGAAGTCCCTTGGTGCAGTGGCAACCCCGAAGAGTGTAACTTTGAATTGACAATGTTGTCCACTTACCACAAACCTGAGCTATCTCCCATGAGCTGAGTAGATGGGCATGTGGAAATAGGTGTCCCTTAGATCTAGGGCACTCATAAAGTTGTCTTTCTGTAGGAGTTGTATAAAGTCTGGTTGAGTCACCATGTGGACGTACTCTGACAGTATGTATTTGTTGAGAGGCCTGAGATCGTGTATGGGCGTGAGGGAGCTGTTTTTCTTTGGGATAATAAAATAGAGTTAGTATACACCCTTTCCGTGGTGTTGATGGGGAACAGGTTCGATGGCCCCTTTGTCAAGGAGGGCCGGTACCTCCTCGTGAAGGACACGCAGATGTTCTTCTGACAATCTGTGTTGGCAAGGGGGGGTGTTTGGTGGTATTTTAATGAGTTCCAGACAATACCCTAGCTGTATGATGTCTAGATCCCATTCGTCTGAGGTTATTTCTGACCAAAGGGGCAGAAACCCCTGCAATCTCACCCTAACAGGTGTTTTGTGATTAGGGGGAAGCTGAAGGGCATCACTGTTTCGAGGGGGTAGTGTCTTTTTGGGCTGCCCTCTTGCCTCTGCTCTTGCCTTTGTTGCCCTGATAACCACCCCTGTAGTAACCCCATGAGGGAAATTAGTTTGATGGCCTGGTGAATGTGGAAGAGGATTCTGGAGTGTGTGTCTTAGACGTGCCACAAAAATATTAGTGCCAAAAGCAGACTCGAATGGGTGGTGTTTGGCGGGCATCCATCACTTTTGATGTATCCCTGTCTTTTTTTTATTATTTTGAGCATCTCATCAACCTAATGGCCAAAGAGATGCTGACCCACAAAAGGCACATTTAGTAAGTGTTGTTGCTCCGGTTTAAACCAAGAAAACCAAGGGCCAGGCATGGCGACAAGAGAAAATGCTGAAATTAATGTTACAAGCAGCTGTATCCGTGGTGACTAAAGCACAGCAAATATTAGGATTGGAGATAACCTCTGCCACTAACTGCTGACCTTTTTTGTGCTACTGTTCTAGGAGATGTTCTACCAAATTGGCCATTTGCTCCCAGCGAGTGTGGTAATATCAGGAGAGCAAGCCGATGGAGTTGGCAATGCGCCAACGAGCAGCAGACTGTGCTTCCACTCTCTTACCTCTGGCATCTATTTTCTTGGTCTCCTGATCAGGAGGGGGTGCATCACCAGCGTTCTGGATGTTTGTGCAATTTCTGGCAGTATGTAACACCAGCAAGTCGGGGGTAACTAGCCACGAATGTATGGAGGGTCACTAGGGGAAGCTTTATACGTCCCATCTACCCTAGACTTGATAACTCAGCCTTGACAGGCTCCTTGAAAATCTTGATGGTCGGTTTGAGGACCCCTTTTGGCATTGGGAGATATTGTAAGGAGTGCTGAGTTGAGGAGAGGGTTTCCAAAATGAAATCATCCTGTTGCTGCACGTGGAGCTCAACATTGTGGAACGTGGCAGCCCTTTGCCGTACATCATCATAAGCAGTGACATCATCTGGTGGGAAAGGCTTAGCAGGGTACAAATCTGAGTCTGTGTCTGCAGGGGCTTCAATATTATAATCATCCCAAGGGTCCAGGCCCTGAGGATCATGAATCAGGTCATATGGGTCATAAGGGAGTCTAGGAGTGTCCCACACTTTCTGAGTGTGAAAAGCCCCTAGGTGAGCGCACTAGTGACTTTAAAGGCAACACAGGAGGTACGGGGGATAAGGAGGAGGAAGTGGAGAGAGAAAAGGTAAAGGACGAGCAGGAAGTAGAGGAGAGGTAGCCCTGTTGTGCTTTTTAGGACTCTTGGGAGGGGTAGACATTGGTAGCTTGATGGCCTCCTCAAAAGTAAGCTTCCTTGTATGAGAAGTAGAGTCCCTCTGCATCTGTGGAGTGTTTAGCCATGATCCTCCCAGTGGCCACCTGGATATGTTTCTGGATATATATCTGCTTTTGCTGAGCATCCAGATGCTCTTGAAGCCACTCAAGGATCAACTGCCTTAAGTTTTCGGAAGCTGCAGAGCAGTAGCGGCCAGCAAGCCTTGTGAGTGGGGGGTGCAAACTGATGTGCGGGGGGATTTGTGGGGGGGGTCACAGGGGGTGTCGCAGGAAAAGAAAAAAAGAAAAGAAAAAAAAATGAAATAAAATTAAACTGTCGTATAACAATTAAACTCAATTGGTCCAACGGAAAACATCATTTAAATAAGGTTCTTATAATATTCTCATCTGTTGCATTCCCTACAAAACATACAGCACTCCTCTCTGTTTTTATTTTTTACTGGGATAATATACAATACATCTTATTATAGTGGCCACTGCACTGCTGTAGGTTGCTTTATTTGTACAGAACATCCATTTCAGAGCAGAGGAATCACGAAATCGATTTTCTAATTAACCCCTTGCGTGCTGCCGTAGACCGTTGGCTGACGGGAGCACTACCTTGCTAGTGCTGCCTTCGGCCAACAGCCGACGCGGCCCCACCCATTTTGTGGAAGTGCGGAAGTGCCGCACTGCCGCAAAATCGCTGCCACGGCAAATGGGTTAAACAAATGCAAGTAACATTTTTGTGACAATAATAGCAAGCCAATATTACACACGTGTTATTCTGCGGCGACAATTATTATCATTATAAGAGGAATTTGGGCCTGAAATATGTTGCATGCTCCAAGCACACATTTGTGCCTGGACCAGTGTTTGTGGGACGTCAATTTGTAGTTGGCTTTATTTCTAATTCTCCACTACCACACTTTCTGCCTGCATTTCACTGTTTCGAACAGGTAGGAGGTAGCGCATCACATTAATATGTACATAAATCAGGCAAACTCTAGCTGTTGTCCGCACCATATCTGTAGTACATTGTAAGTTGTCTTTCTAGTCTATATAGAATTCCTGTACCTGATGTTCCACATTCTGTACTCTTTGTATGTTTGTACTGTAGATTCTATACTGTGGCAGTTGACTAGTTGCTGCTGCAGTGGAGAGTCTGCTCTTACTCTACTGCTTATCCTGCATTAAAGGATCTTACCAAATACCTCTACTTGGCCTTTGGATTCATTTACTACAATATTTTGGCGACTTGAAATCGAACCCATCGTCTTCATGCCGATTTAAGAGTCAAGAGCAGACCGATTTGAGGTGAACCTGTTCCAACACCGCAGTGTTATGCGCAAACCTTCCACTCATCAAAAGACGTCTACGGAGGACTCTTGCAATAGCTTTTCGACTTCCCCATCAACTGGCAAGTAAAAAGCTCTGTCTGACGCTATCCTACTTCTCCGTTCACCTACCTCACTCCACCGTTTCTGTGCCTTGCCGTCTTCTACTGTCGTCTCCTCCTTTCGACTAATGATGACGTGCTAGAATGTTCACGGAGAGTTGGTGGATGCTTGAATGACGTCTGCCTACTGGTCGAACTTTGAACGTCAGCCTTACGCTACGTGGGAAGCGTCTACGCGACGCTACGAGTGGAGCACGTCTTTGCAGCGTCAACACGCATTTGGAAGCCATTTTGTGTTACCTTAGTAACCAGTTCACCTCCAGCGACGCAACGACGATGTGCACGTCTTTTGCACATTCATATGAAGTAATCATATTTAACAGACTTTTTGACAATTACGAAGTTTGTAATACGCTGTGCCGCTTTCAGTACTTTGTAGATCTTCACGTCTTTTCACCCAAGTTTTTTTTTTGTTGTCTTTTAACTACTTTGGACACGACGAGTTTATTATCCTACAGGTACTTTACGATCCTTTAACGACTTTGATACTAATTTAACCATGTCTGACCAAGTCGCTTTACAAAGTTGCACTGTAGTTTTACCACCTAGCTTCCTTCCCATTCCAGGTCAACCCAGCATATCATGGGAAGATTGGTTTCCCATGTTCGAGAACTACCTAGATGCATTAGATGCTCAGGAGTACTCTTTTGAGCTAACTGGGTAAAGAGGGTCAACGCGTTTTTAAATTCTTACCACAAGTTCTTCAAGCTGGTGCGCAAGCCCCTTTAGATGAATATAAGGAAGCTGTTTCTCGTTTAGAAGTAAGATATGCCAAGGAAGAAAACCATGTTATGAATAGATACAAGTTTTACACTAAAAGTCAGAAAATGGGTGAAACTATAGATGATTTTGTGTCTAGATTGCGTGAAATGTCGGTCAAGTACAAATTTGGTAACATGACCGATGAGTTAATTAGAGACCAACTCATAGTACAATGTAACAACAAGAAAACTCAAGAGCGTGTATGGGCAGCGAAGAATCCCAACCTTCAAACAGCAATTGATTTAGCTAAGATTGTCGAGCAATCTGAGGGATGTATGAAGGAGCTGGAAAAGAGAGCAACTTCTAGTGATGTTAGTGAAGTGTCTTGTCATTTTCACATGTTTTGTCCACAGGAGGACGATGATCAAGATGATATTTCTCTCATTAAGCACAAGAAGTTCTTTAACAAGAAAACGGTGAATGTCAAAAGTCAGAACACATTTAAACCCGTCACTTCTACACAATGTTTAAGATGTGGTAGCTATGGTCATGCTTCCGACTCCAAGTTTTGTTTTGCGGCCAAACAGGAATGTATGAAATGTGGCAAGTTAGGGCACTATGCTAGGGTGTGTAAGAGCAAAGCTCGTTCATCTGTGTCATGTGTAAGTGACATTCCAGAAATCACAGATGACACCAATAAGATTTTAGTAGTTGGGAGTGATGATTGTCTTCAACACGAAGAGCACAAACGGAAAAACAGACCTAAAGCGTTGTTTACTATAAATGATAAAAATGTTCAATTAATGGTGGACACTGGTTCACGCTACACCATCATTCCCAACTGTGTTTTTGTAGAGGTGTGGGGCATGAGTCCACTTCTCCCAAAAGATATTTCTCCTGGTGGGTATCAGGGTGAACCTTTAGACATCCTTGGATATTTTGAACCTAACATCAAGTTTTCTACGAGACAAATTCATGGGAAGGTCTATGTTTCTGAATCTGGTCCTGCTATCCTGGGGTGGGTTCACCAGTACGACCTTTCTATTATTGTCAATCCCCGTGCTGATCCTCAAGTCATGGTTGTTGAGGACACAGTTATATTCTATACTTTCCAATTTTAAAACTGTCTTTGGGGAGAACTTAGGCTGTCTTAAGAGCTACTCCCATAAAATTATACTTAGGAAAGACTCAATTCCCGTCCAGCACAAAGTGAGACGTATTCCCATTGTCATCAGTGATGAAGTGAAACGTCTTCTTGATGACATGTTAGCTTCCGGGGTGATTGAACCTGTCGAAGCCTCTCCATGGGTTTCGCCTATTGTCGTCACGAAATAATCGGACGGCAAGCTCCGTTTCTGTGTGGACCTCAGGTCCCTTAATCAATGTGTTGTGGCTGATACCTTCCCTTTGCCTAACATAGCTGAGCTTGTTACCACCCTTAATGGTGCAAAGTTTTTTCCCAAACTAGATCTCAGGAGTGCATATCACCAAATTGATTTACATAAGGATTCCAAAAGTTTAACAGCCTTTATCACTCCGTGGGGCACCTATCAATTCACTCAACTCCCTTTTGGTCTCAATTCAGCAGCGAGTGTTTTTCAACGAATGGTTTCAAGCATCTTTGAAGGTGTACCAAAGGTTGTTTATTTTCAGGATGACATTCTGATTTATAGTCTAACTGAATATCAACATAATTCCACACTCAAAGTTGTTTTGGAAAAATTATCTACTGCTGGTCTTACCTTGCGCAAGGATAAAATGTTTGTTTGGGGTGGATCAGGTGGATTTCTTGGGTTATACCATTACCTCCTCTGGCATCAAACCCAAAAAAAGACTTGTGTGAAGCCATCCGTTCTGCACCTCTACCTTGTGATAAGGATCAGTTACATTCCTTTATGGGACTAATCGAATATTATTAGAAATTTGTCAAAAAAAATTCTGATAAGACTATCAGGGTTTTACTTAAACGTGGAGTGAGTTTCACCTGGGGAGCCCAACAGCAGGAGTGTTTCGAAAATATCAAGAAAGAGATTTGTGATGCTAAAGTGTTGTCTTCATTTGATATCCATAACAAGTCAATAGTCACTGTGGATGCCAGCGCGCATGGTTTGGGGGCTATGCTTTCACAAATGAAGGGAGCATCTGAAGTTACTATTGCTTTCGCATCAAGGACTCTCACGGACACCGAGAAAAACTATTCAGTTATTGAAAGGGAGGCGCTAGCCGCTTCTTGGGCAGTTGAATACTTCCGTACGTATCTTTGGGGCGTGAAATTCATTTTAAGGTCTGATCACAAGCCCCTTATCAAAGTCCTTTCACCAGGAGGGGCGGGTAAGGGTTCTGCCCGGATTATGAAGCTTGCAGCCAGGCTACAAGAATTTCAGTACTCTGTAGAGTATATTCAAGGTTGGAGGAATGTTCAGGCCGATTGCCTTTCGAGGTTGTCGTTAGACTGGCGTTCCTCTCATAATTCGGAGGTGTTCTTAGACATGGATGATGTTGCTGTTGCTTCAGTTGAAGACGCTGTCTTTGTTGGTGAAGGAGTTTTTTCTTCTAGTGATTGGTTAAAGGAAATGGCTGTTGATGTAACTCTTCAGGAGGTGATCAAACTTATCAAGTTGGGTTCTAGGCATGAAAGTTCTGTCTCTGTTTCTGTTTCTGTCAGACGCTTTATCAAAGTTTTAGATGAACTTTCGATAGTGAACGACATTCTACTTAAAGGCGAGAAATGTATACCCCCTTTTGGGTTGAGAAACAAATTGCTGGCTTTGGCACATGAAGGACACATGGGTCAGACTTTCACTCAAAGACGCATTAAGGATCACTTTTGGTGGCCAGGCATCGATTCACAAGTGGTAGAATGGATTGAGAATTGTCCTATGTGCAGGGAGGGTGAGAAACGCTTGAAAACTGGTCCAAGGGTTGTTCCTGATGCGCACATACAAAGTCCTGGTCTACCATGGCACACGATTTGCCTTGACTTCATTGGCCCTATGGGTGGGTTAAATGAAAGGGACAGATTCGCCATAGTGGTAGTTGATGTTTTCACTAAGTGGTTGGTTGTGCATTTCACTAATGATATCACTACATCGAATACCATCAGGTTTTTGGATAATCTTTTCAAAGAAGAGGGTTTACCATCTATCATTATCACCGATAATGGTCCTTAGCTCATATCTAGAGATTTGCAAGTATATTTAAAAGAATGTGGCATCTCTCATCATCGCACGTCTTTATATAACCCCCAGGGTAATGCGATATGTGAAAGGGCAAACAAGGTAGTGAAGGGTATTATTCAAATGGCTTCTAGTAGTGGATGTATTGTCAGAAAGATGGTCAACGAAATGTTGTGGGCGTACCGCACTACTCCTTTAGCTGTTGGAGATTTGTCGCCTTTTCAATTGATGAGGACGTGATCCTGGTCTGAAGTTGTTTCCTTCTTGGATGAGAGATGTCGTTACTTTGCAAACTCAGTGTGGTGCTTTTGAAGAGAAACAGGTTGATGTTTCTTCCTCTTCCTTTGTTCCTGCATCTTCTTCCTTTGTCCCTGGTTTCTCTCCTTTTTTTGTGGGAGATTTGGTCAAAGTTAAGTTGGGAAGGTTACGAAAGGGTTTGTCCAAATTCAAGGGGCCTTTCAAGGCTAAGAAGGTACTCAATCATTGTGTCATTCTTAATAATGGAGAGTGTTGGAACTTTAGAAGAGTTGCTCTCTATAAGAGAATGAAATCTGCTTCGTCAATTGTTTCCCTTCCCTCACTGCTTAGTGGTAGTTCCACTTCCCTTGTGCCTGATTCTAGTGTTCCTTCTACGAGTGGCTACTTGTTAGCCGATCACACACCCATAGAGCCTCCAGTTCACAATGAAGTTTCTAGCTCTGGGGGTGGTGATGCTCCTGCTCCTTCACAGGCTCTTCCTCCCGTTCACAATGATTTTGTCTGTACACGTTCTCTTAGGTCTCGGCGACCTCCTGTTTATTTGCAAGATTTTGTCTGCTAAGTTTTTTTTTTTTACAACAGAAAGGGAGAAGATGTGTAGTACATTGTAAGATGTCTTTCTAGTCTATATAGAATTCCTGTACCTGATGTTCCACATTCTGTTCTCTTTGTATGTTTGTACTGTAGATTCTATACTGTGGCAGTTGACTAGTTGCTGCTGCAGTGGAGAGTCTGCTCTTACTCTACTGCTTATCCTGCATTAAAGGATCTTACCAAATACCTCTACTTGGCCTTTGGATTTATTTACTACAATATCCAATGATTCTGGCAGAGGCTCTCCTCAGAGGAGTGGAGCATGAGGCTGATCCTTCATGTCATCAGGCCGCCATAGACTCCAAAGAACCCTTTCAGCCAACTGTCAAACCCGAACTCCCAGTATATCATTCTGAATACCAGGTGGTCACCTTCATTCCAATGTGAATCCACTTATTGGAAATATGGGATCTCCAGTTACAAATAATTATTAGCAAAACCAATAGGTCTCTCCTCTTTAAACACGGTTTTGCACTTGCTCAGGAAAAATACCTCCACTAGCACTGCGTGAGAGCCAATGGCTGAATTGTCCCATGTTATTTGCTGTGGTGGGCAGATGCGAAATTTGGATGAGCTGAACAAACCAATGGATGAAGAGTGCAGACTCACAGACCCTCTTTGAATTGATATAAGTATGTTTGTTTTTTAATTATGATTTTTTCTACAACATATCGCTGTCTCTAAGCCAGAACTAAAAATAAGCAGTGCATTGTACAAAGAAAGACATTTGGTTTCATTTTTGGGACTTTAAGGTCCCTTCCATGATACTTAGATGCACCTGGGGCCCGATGTAGGTAGCCCTTTACCGCTCGGAATCGGCCGAAAATACCGATTTTCGGCCGTTTCCGATCGGTAAAGGGCCATGGAGATGTAGGGGCACATTTTCGGTAATTTTACCGATTCGTTATCATTACCGAATAGGTAAATTTACCGAGTCGGTAATATTTACCGATTCGGTAATGATAACGATTCGGTAAAATTACCGAAAATGTGATGTAGGTAGCCTATGTTCCGGCAGCACATGGCTTACAGAATCGGTATTTTACCATGGAATACAAATCCATGGTAAAAAACCGATTCCTGTGTACATGCACATCTGTGCATGTACACATGTGCCATGTGACAGACAGACGTGCCCTTAGGGCATGTCTGTGTGCCACATTGCACACATGGCCGTTTTGGGGGTGCTAGAGGGTGTCAAGGTGACACCCCCTGCACCCTTGTGAATTCCTTAAATACCGATTGGGTAAATACCGAATCGGTAATGCCTAATCATTCCTATGGGCTTCAAAGCCCATAGGAAAGAATGGGCATTACCGATTCGGTATTTACCCAATCGGTAATTAATGAATTGTTAAGGATTCGGTAACGAATCCAGATGTTGGGACCTACATCCCATTTACCGATTTTAAAATACCGAATCGGTAAGATTCGGTATTTCAAAATCGGTAAATGGGATTTACCTACATCGGGCCCCTGGTACGGATTCTTGGTGCAAAATGTAATAAAATTCTGGATTTGAACCCTGAACCCTTTGTTGTTAGTGCTTACGCAGCTACCAGTGGGTGGCGGTCACAAGATCTCTGATAATCACACTGCGTATCCACTAGTGGAAACTCATTTATTTAGATGTTAAACAAAATATCAGCATGGTATAACATAACAAACTAAACAAGTTGCACACATACTTTTCAGTAACACTAGTTTATTATTGAGTTAGACAAAAACTATACAAATGCGTGTATTGCAATGCAAACCAAAGACCACACAACCTGACAGGAGTCAGTACAAGCGCCTACATTCTACATACCAAAATACACTTCAGTTTTTTACCAGCAAAACTCGCCATCTTTCTTATGGGTGATCCCAACTATATTTACAAAGATGGCCAAATTGCACTTTAAACGCTTTTCGGCCAGATAGGGACAATGCAAAAGGAGAAATGGAATTAAAACAATGCCCCAGTACACTACAAATCATCTGAAGCATCCATCAACAAACGAAAATCAAGGGTTGTGGTACAGATGGATCACGAACAATAAGCAAACCCTTGTTGTGTTGCTCCTCGAGAAACATCAGCAAATCAATTCTGCTGCCTGAGCAAGTAAAGGTATAAAACTCATACCATTACAACGTAAAAAGCGTGTGAGAATTGCCTTAAAAGTGAAATCAATCCGTTTTGTGGTGATTTTTAAGTTATCAAGTATTTTGGAACCCCAATCCTTCCTACTGCTGCAAGTAATGCACCTGGGGAGATCAATGATGGCCTCTCACTAAGTAGGTTATTGATGTTTAATTATTAAATGCAAATGTAAGCAGATAAATGATTAGGGCAGAAATCAATGTCACTTTTCCCATTCCACAGTACGGGAAATTCAATGATTGTTATTTTAAGTAAACTAGGAAAGTGTGAATATATAGCTTTCCGAACCTTTTCTTTAATTATTTCCCCTAGCAATTAAAGTAACATGAATACTTAGGCACAAGTGTGCATAGAGGCTCCTTAGGTGCACACAATTTTAACATTTGTAATATTTGGGATATGAAGTAGTAATAATACCATTATTCATTAGTTAGCTAATATCCTAAAGACTGCACCACCTACTTCAAAAGAACAGATTATATGCAATATAACTGAAAATCTGGTATGCCCATTCTCAGCTTGTACAAAAAGACCCACATTTTGATATTAAATAAGAGAGGGAAAGGGAAAGGAACAAAGGCTGGGGGGGGGGGGGGGGGAGGACTTAATTGAAAAATATGATGGGGAGAAGGAAAGCAACCTCACTGCATTGACTGTTTCATTGATCGGCTAAATCACTTACCTGGAGGCCGTCTGCCCCCTTGCCAACTCTCCTCCATCCTGTCTATGACACAGGAAAGCAGGAAGCACACAGGCTCCTCTAGCCAATCACGACCCTGCAGTCACCATCATAACAGCAGCGTTGTGATTGGTCTGAGCGCCATGGTTCAGCACTCCAACAGGGACTGGGAGAGTGTGCGTTTTCTCCACTCAGGCTATGCCATACAGTCAGGTGGAGAACATGCCCAAGACAGCCAGCCAAACCATCTTGCGCACTTGAGAGGGCGCACCAGTCCTCCCCCAGCTCTGGACAGCCCTGCCCCGCCCCGCACCTAGAACTGAGCCAGTATGGAAAAATAAAATGATAATAACATTGTGTTATTATCATTTTATTTTTCCTCTTTGAACTGTTCACAGAGAAGTGAGGTGAAGCTCCTCTGCCTTAGCGGAGAAGCCGCCACTGATAGCCACCAATTGTGGTGAAATGGGCCCCTCAGAACCCTGGAATGCAGTGGCTGTGCCCTTGATGCACTATTAATAGCTACATCCCCTCTGCGCCTCTTGCGTAATAACAAGGTGGCCTCACTTGGCCACGGTTTTTAAAAATAAGTACATGGTTTTGTAAAGGTTTGTTGGTTACAAAATGCTCTAAGTCGCAAAACTGCTGGCAAATCACTTTTTTAAATGTGAATCAAAAAGTGTTGCTATTCCTGTAAACATAGGGTTGAAGCTCTAGTCCTTTTTTGTGTATGAATAGCATTAAGAGCCACGAACAGCACCTGTCTTTCTTCTGGGGTAAAGGTGCACATCATAAAATGAACAAGCATTGGCAAAGCAAATGTGGCTCGCCTAAGAGATGAGCTCTATTGGCTTTGTCAATGTTTTTAACAATGTTGTACAGCAGCACAGCTTTAAAAAAGCATTGGCAAAGCCAAAAGGACAAGTCTAGGAGAGCTATTGGCTTTGTCAATGTTATTAGCTATGTTGTACAGCAGGGTGGCTGCTGTGCATCATTGTTGAAAATAAAAAATAAAAAAAGTGCTATGGCATAGACAGTAGCTGTGTCGTGGGGCATTTTTTTGTTTTTTACTTTCTCATGCTGTACAGCAGCCACCCAGTTGTGCAACATGGCTTAAACCCTGACAAAATAAACAAGCAATTGCAATAGGTCTCGTAATTGTTGGGAGAATGAGCTGTAGGTGCTTAAAATGGCATTGTTATCTATTTGTGTTTTTTATATGTAGTGGAGTGTTAATATTTGCATAGCACTATTGCCATTTGTATGACCTCACGGCGCTGGAGAACCAAAGGGGTACGGTCTGTGATGGGCCAGTGAGAAGCAGAGCAGCAGACAAAGGAAAAGAGGCAGCGAAATCTGGCAAAAACGAAAATTGAGGGAAAAGGTTAGGATGAAAAGTAAAAAATTAGGCCACGAAGGATAGAGCGAAAGCTTGTGTGTAGTTTATATTGGGCCCTGGCGCTCCCTCTCCCAGTTCATTATTGGCACCACTGCAGTGCTCTTGGTGGCAGTGTATATCGAGAATTTTGTATACAAGGGAAGGGAGCTGGCAGTGCTTCATTTTTAAAATAATGAGCACAGGGGGTGCAAGGACCACGCTGACCCACCACTGAAAACCTGCCCTTTGTACTGCTGTCCGACTCCAGGACCAGGTGCCAGATCCCACAGATCCCAAAGAAGGACCTTTGCTGGCAATACACTCAAATAAAATGTCTGCAGAGAGCATAGAAGGTAGAGTGGGGAGCTGGGACGAGGTGTAATAAGCTAGAGTGAAAGGCGGAGAGCCATTGTAAAACAAATGAAGAGCAAGTTGTTGCATGTATTTTTTTTAATTGTAGTTAAAAAGAGTAACCTTGAAATTACATTTTGTTATGTCTGAGTCTTGGTATGCTGAACTGTGGCAGGAGGCCAGCGCCGCTGCTGCAGGCCGCCATGTTGAGAGGGAGATGTGCAGTGCCAGGAAGTGGATCAGCAGCAGTGGAAGACGTGCAGTGCTAGGAAGTGGGTTGGCAACACCTTTGCTGTTTTTTTTAAGTGGACCGCAAAAGATCTGGTGTAAAGCAGCAGCTGCCAAAAGCATTGTAGGCACTTCCTGCTGTAGGGCTTCTTCCCTCTGACTGCCCAAAGCCACCTAGGGAATCTTGGGATGCAGTAATCTAAGTAACAGTTTATTTACAAAACCAGTGTCCTGCAAGATGGGCATACTGGTGTTGTTTTAACCTGAAAGAAAGTGCGGCGCCCCTGTATATAAAATTAATGTGCTGTGAGTGACTCTGACTGAAGCGAGCGCAATGGCAATAAATGAGTAGTCAGCACCCGTGCACTTAAAACTTATGTGCATGCGAGCGTGACTCTGACTGAAGCGAGCACCATGGGAATAAATGAGTAGTTAGCACCCATACACTTAAAACCTAGGTGAGTGCGAGTGAACCGTGCGCAATGGTAATAAATAAGTTGTTGGCAGCAGTGTATATAAAATATATGGGGATGGCTGTAAGTAAAGCGAGCACCATGGTTTAGTCCCCCCAAAAATATATAAAGACCTACAGTGTAAGGAAACTGTAGTTGGCCGGTGCTCCTGCCCTAAAACGGAAGTGCTGTATCGGGAGCACCGACCAATAAGGAACCAGGAAATAAAAGCGACACAGGAATAAACCAATGCCAAGCAGCTGGCAGGATTACACTAAGTATGAGTGATTACAGCAGGTCTTGAAGACAGCGCTTGCGCGCTGATACTCGACCAGAAAAGGAGCTATGACCAACCAGCACTGGTGGCATCATACTGCTTTTTTATTGCTTGGGTGGCAACAAGGAGGAAGGGTGTGGGGGAAGAAGAGCTATGACAGTTTTTTTTGTTTATTGTGGGGTTGGGGGAGGAAGCAACAAATAGGGAGGGAGTAGGAGTCAGAGAGAGAACAACTCAGACAGCTTGTGTGGTGGTAGGAAGAGCAACAACACAGACATAGGTGGGGAGAGAATGGGTGGGAGGGAGAGCAGCACCAAGTGGGGGACAATTAAACTACAGCCAGGCTTTGGCAAACTGTGGAACACACGTTTTGTGATATGAACAACCACTAAGATGACTAAATTTGTAGCTGAACAAAAGCCTCGAAAGACCAATTCATATGTTAGGTATCGCCTACAGACAGCTTTGGCTCTCTTTCCAGCATCATGTTTTACAAAACAAAAATATTAAAAATGAATAAATATATACATATATACATACATGGGGCTTTAGGTCTGCTCTCTTTATTCATTGGTCAGTTGTAATGTCATTTACATTTTGCTTCTGCACACTGCAGTATTCCGTATCAAGCAATGGGTCAGTACCTGGCAGTCAGTGGGTCTCTTGCACGGAAGACATTTTGCTTTATCAGAGGTGCATAGCTGCCTGAAAAAGGCTGCACTCCAATGTCAGGGTTGGTGAGCATGGGCTGCTGACCTACTCCTTTATTTTTATATTTTGCATTTTATTGCTTATCGGATATGCTTGAAAGATGCAAAAAGATATCAAGGCCAGATTAATTGTCTTTAGCAATGTTTGTTTTTCATTGCTGCCTGACACCTACATTAAGTTCATTCTAGGAGGAAAACACATTCAGCAGTGAGGGAAGGATTTAGATGAGCCAACGAGATTCTGAGGGTATAAAACAGGCTAATTACAGTGTTCGATTTAGCTGAAAGGAACAGGTAAGACAACTAAAGGCAGAAACTTACCAGCAGGACTCCACAATAAGGGAGTCCGGGGGAATGTGAGAAGAAGCAGTCAGGCGCTCACTTAGAGTGCTGTGGTAATGGCATATGCGTGCATTATCTGCTAACACATTACGAGTGATGTTACCACCACAAAAAGGTCGGTGGTAAAACATGAAAATCTATACAGCTAATTACACTGTAACATTATTGCCACACGTTTTCCCTGTTTTTTTTTGCACTTAGGATCTAAATCTGAGGCAAATGTCATGCAGTAATGTTATTACCTCATCTGGGTATTACCTTTAGATTTAGTACTCAGGCCTAGATGTGCACCCCAGAGTTAAGGGTAAAATACGACTTTTAATAGCCCTGTAAAACCACCACAAATCACCAAATCTATTACTTCGTCTGGCCTATAATGTTCCGCTTGAGCGCCGGGACACTTCTGTTTGAAGCAGCAGCGCGCTTTATTAATAGTCATTGATGATTGATTCCGAGGTAAATATTTTCAAGTATGCAGCTTCGAAGCCTATCTAAGCAAAAACAGACCACACCTTTAATATGTTCAATAACGGGTATTGCTTGAGTTATAGAAGACCTCAGCGTTTTTTAAGACATTAGTTTTGTTATCCAAAATACCGATCCAGGTTCAGCTGTAATTGGTTCAGTTTCTAAAACTGTGAAATAAGTGTTGGAGAGGCCACATGTTTAAACAACCCTGTTTTGAGGAGGTACTGTGGATTTAGTAAACAAAAGTGTGTGAAAGCAACAAATGAAAAGGAGCGTTAAATTCTATAAAAAATTATCTGTTCCAAAATTCACAGATGATTATACTTTTCTCCAGTAATATATCAAAAAGTCATGATGCAGAGTATAGTAGTCATTCAGGAGTCTGGCAAGTTTCTTTGGATCCACTCTTATTCAGCAATTGCATACTTGACAGAAGCAGGCCATTCAGCCCAGCCAACGTGCTTCGTCCCTTTGGGACTTCATCTGCATTAAAGGTGAAGGAATGTGTTGATGGTGACTTCATCTCGGTTGAAATACTTTCTCCTTAAGGACACAGATGAGCAGCTGACTATCCAGGAACTCCACTGACATGGATAGTGATATTGAAATATTTTATATAGCGCACAAATGCCAAAGGCGTCTTGGCGCTGATTTATGCTACAATAAGGTGTACACGAACAGAGACCCAAACATTGCCTCTAGGAGGGGCCAAGATCTCAATCAAACCACATGGGAGACCAGCCAAGTTTTCAGATGTTTTCTGAAACTGGACAGGTTAGGCTGAGCTCTGAGCTTGTAGGGTAAATTATCCACAGTCGACAAGTAATGTGGATAAAACGCCTTCCTACCCACTACTCTCTTCTGATTTTAAAGACATTGATTGTCCTAGAATTTGCCGAACGAAGAGCTTTTCTAGGGGAGTACCAATAAAAGTTGTTTTTCAAATATGCTCGGCCTTTGCCAGAGTTTTATGTTCTATACATAAGGCCCTAAACAACACTCTTTTTCTCACAGGGAGCTAATTTAGTTCAACTAGAGTCTCAGAGACTGACTTGAACTTGAGAATATTATTCAGCAGTCGTGCCGGCACATTTTGTAGGCCTTGAAGTTTCTTGAAAGAGCAATAGTGACTGCCCAAATATAGGGCATTGCAATAATCCAACCAAGGTAGGACCAAAGCAGTGATCACAGATGTTTGCAATTTGTATGGAGAAATTGATCTCAAACAGAGCAGCTGCACCCCAGCAGTCGGACACAATTTTCAGTATGAAGACTTAAGTTGTCTCGTCAGGTGGAAAAAACAAAACAAAAAAAAATGCTTCTTTGGTATGGGTGCGTTGAAACCTCAAAGGCATAGTGGTGAATCATTGGAGCCGGGGTCAGTTGAGCCTCTCCCGAATTTAACAATACTTGGGGGGGTGGGGGGATGTTGTGCACCACCTGCCATGGTACCTTCTTCCCTATATGAGCTAGTTTACAAGGCACTGTAACATTATGCTGGTGAAATAAACTGGCATTTCCACCTACTGTAATATTTCTTAACTGTCCGTTATGGGTACAAGTCACCTGCCTTCCTTAACATCCAAACTGTTCTCGTTCAGGCTGTATTGTGATTTCGATGCTGGGTGGACTTATGTCTCGGTTTTAAGCGGGATTTATGAGGGTGCACTTTGTCAAATTCTGTACATCCACACATTTCTCTCTCCCTTACACACAGCTCGTACAAGACAAGTTACTCAATTGTTTTAAGGGGTACCCGGGGGCTGCCTGGGGACATGTGTGAAGTACAAAGGTATTGAAAGGGTCCAGTGTTGATGACGCTCCAGCATAATACAAGACTGACCTCCCTTCCTCTGACTTCATCACACTAGATGGAGGATAGGTAGGGAATAATTGTCCTCCTTTGTACTTGCCTCATAGGTTTTATTTCACTTTATGCATGGCATTAATTTTAAATAAAAGTAAGTGCCTGGGCACTCGCAAGAATCCACTCCAGCTGCTGCCCAAGACATTACTATAGCCTCGGGGGCCTGGACCAGACTGAATCGCCACACTGGCTCAAATGTTAGGGTGTAGGTGATGATTCAGGGGGTTTGGCTGCACGGCTGGAGCAGTGTGCGGTGCAGCCGGGATTGGCCTCCTGCCGTGAGCCCGGGCATCTTGTGAGTCAAGTGTCAGGGTTGGTAGTTGGGTTGTTATTTTACCGGCAGCTCGCTGGTACTTTCCCTGCATTGGGGATACATAAGGATAAGTTCCCTGTTTTACCGCAGATGCAGAGCTCCTGGCCTTGTGCCTGCCCCAGCTTTGTGTTCCTATGATAATTTACCATCATCACCCTGGTACATCTTACCGCCTGGTTATGCTCAGCAGTTCTTAGAGAGACAACTATTGTACAATGGAGACCGGTGATGTTTCTGTTAGTTGCTTATTATAAATATTAGACACTAGGGTCATGTCTCTTCTCATCTTAATCAGTTAAACATCCATGGGCAGGGCCATGGAATTAATGGACATAGGACAGAAGTGCCAGAGACTACAGCCTCGGTCGCCTGTCCCTTAATCAGATGCAGTGTGATGTACAAACAGGACTATCGCATTCATTCATCTTCCGATCCTTTTTTTTATATACAATTGGGAATTGAATAATGCAGAGGGAGGGTAGTAAACATATATTCCACCCGGCCGCAAATAGTCACAGTGATGCACAACTTCATATGCGACCAGGCTTAATATTCACAACCTGTTTATACCACACTGAAAAAGTTGCCCATGAACATTAATAAAGTGCCATATTCAGCAGCTAGTTTACCTGGCTATTTTGAACCGGGTGGTTTCTGGTGCACTGCTAGGAACAACACAAACAGCCTGGGAATTTTATTCATGCGGTCCCTACATAACCCCAGCTCAGTTTGCTCCATCGCGCGGACAACATTAAGAATTCTTTAGAATGTTACACCAAATAGGTCATTAGGTGATAGAGGAGGGGGGCGGGGGGCGGGGGAGGGGGGTGATCAACTTGTGGGGTTGTCCAAATTCCAGAGATCCTCACTCATATGGATGTACGTACAAACGTGTGTAGTAAGGTAAACACAAAGTGGAGATCCATAATTCAGAGGAATTAAAGGTATAATAGGCATCCCTGGTCTCCTGCCCCTGAAATGGATTATTATTGTGAGGACATGGATGACTGTCATGCTGTTAACGACAGATCAGTATAAGTGTTTTCTATTACGTGGGCGATGGATGAGAAGATATTAGTTAATTTGCAGGGATATATTGTGCTGGTCCCACTCAACATCCATAATAAGTACCTCTTAGACCAAAACAGGACTTCAATTGACAATTGGTGAGTGTCACAGATATTGTGTGCCGTAATTTAGGAACTGCCTCCGTGTCCAATGATGAAAACACAAGCCACTATCCCTGTATATTGATGCAGCCCGGTTGAATTTGCTTCTACACAGGGGTGAGCTGACAGCGCGTGCATTCACGCGTCATGCTTGGCACTTGCACTCAGGTTCCACAGTTATGGGGCTAAGGTACTAAGGTGGGGAGACCTTAGGCAGTATGTACATGCCTGGATGTATGTAGTCAGGAAGTAATAGTGTCCCAAGTTGTGCAACATGATATATACATTTGGATAGGGTGCTTGTTAAAAGTTGCCTTGGGTCCAACGAGTGCCAAGCAAACGGGGCGACTTGTCAAGAGACAAATATGAATAGTTACTCTACACAGTGTGTTAGAAGGGATGTTGTCTAAGAAGGTCTCAAACTAGCCTTAAACGCATGATGGAGACAATTAGTGGAATGCCTAAAGAGGTAAACCTTGTGTTAAAGGGATGGTATGCCAAGGGAGATATATTACATATTCCACTGGATTTCCTCAATCCAACATGCCTAAAGTAAGCGGGGTATTCCCTAGTCATTTATTAGACCTGTTAGAAGTTTTATTAAACCCACCAAGTACTGTGAAGTAGTGACATTTGAACTCATATCAGTGGTACTCCCAGGGCACAATTCCCTCAGTACACACACCGCCAGACAAGACTGCTCTCCCCTGGAGCAAAGGGAAGCAAAACACCATATGCGGCATAATGCCAATGTAGGGAAGCAAGAAAGATGGTGCTGGAGTGGGGAGCAATGCATCTTGGTCTGCTCGCATAGGCAGGCGATTTCTGCAGGGGCTTAGCTAAACGTGCTGCAGGTAGTGGTCTTTTCCAACTAATGTGAAAATGGTACGGGTTGCAAGCATGCACCAAGAGATGGATCCTCAAGACCATCCAGGACTTCAACCTAGTTGGAGTCAAGCCAAGGAGTGACCGGGTGCCCCCAGAGTGCTGGAGATGGTTGGGTGGGTTGGCATGCTTTTACAGAAGTTTGTGGCGGGCTCACACATGTGGTTTTTCCGCTGAGTTTGGGGGCAGGTTGGCATGCTTCATCTTGTCTCTGCCAGAGCCAGCAGACCCCCAGGGGGACAGCGCGTTCAAATACACATCATGTTGGCACTTATTTACAGGACTCGTAGGCATAGCCGCAGGTTCAGGCTTCAAGGAGAGAGTTAGAGAGCTGAAGGACCAATCTCCTGCTCCATGGCTTCAGATCTAATAGCTGCATGATACAGGGTGCTTCAGTTAAGCAAGATATCCTTGGGAGCGGTCAACATCATGCAGGAGGATTTAATACAAATCCAAAAGTGTAAAAGGTGCATCCATCCACAGCCACCCAAGGGAGTGGCCGGAAGTCAGGTTAAGTGTTTTATGGACAGACGAATGGGGAGTATACCATAGTATACAACCATGGTGGGTTGCGGTGTAATAAGCTGAGGGGAACATGGGGTCAGAGCATAATTTGGCTACAATGATTGAAGGATTGTTTTGGCATTCCGACTGCTCAGGAAGGGGCAAGTATTCATTCATTTTCCCCCCTCTTACACTGCAGGTACACAAGGACACCCGTGCTTATGTCACTTATCTCATGGTAGGATAGTCACCAAAAGAGGGGAAAGGCCATTGACATGCCTTGCCAGGAGAGGGATGTTTTGGGCCCAGCACTGTGGTGTGCTGGGCCCAAAACCCTTCACCAAAGCTACGGGGGGCATCAGGTTGTCAGGTGTCTTTGAGGGCCGGGCAAGGGCATTAAAGGGACGCAGTACGTGACACAGCATTTGCAGGAATGCAGAAGGGTCCCAGCGGATCCACCAAAGGGTCTACAGCGAAACATGTGACACAGAATCTGGTAGACCGACACCATTACTGGTGTATGTATCAATGGTCACAGGTGGATAGCAGGGACTGGGCATCTGTGACCAGTCGAAGGTTCAGCAAGCAGGGTAGGCTGCGTAAGTGTCACTTCAGAAAAGGGTGCAGTGTCTAATAACGGACACCGTACACTTATTCCCTCAAACCTGTTGTGACATCATTACTATGTTCACCAGGGATAAATTGAAAAGAACTATGAAATTGTCTGGTCAATGTGGCAAAGTAATGTACCCGAGAGGAAACCACGAAAACCACACTGTGCAAATTAGCAACCAGTTGGGGACAGGTGAACATCAGTGGCCTGAAATCACCCCCAGCTCCCATGGCATGGAGCTCGGTCGGGGGAGGTGATGGAGCCTGCGCGCAGGAGGTTCATCTGCGCTATGCGTAAATTCACTGAGCGTAGGAGATTTGGCTTCAATAGACATGGGTGCTACATGCCAAATTCATAGGGTGTTTTAAGGTTGATGGGGTACATCTGTCCAGTATAAGCATGGACCTGTTTCTTGCTGGATAGGGGAGAGGCCCTCGAAATAGCAGGATGTAAGTAGGAATGCCGGCCTTGGTGGGGGACCCTGGCTGCGATGGTCACCACACCCAGGGCTGTGGCGGAGTTACAGGGCGATCCAGAGGCGGAAAGGTACTCAGGGGTACACTCTTTAGGAGCACAAAGGGTGCTGAGGCCTAACATCCCCCGGAAGTCTGTGAGGTGGACCTTGGGGTGCGACTGCTCCCTGTCTGTCCTACGAGCAGTTGAAAAACTGTACAACCGGGGGTCGCTTGAACGCTCCGCCCCTCGTAGAGGGGGGCATGAGTAAGAGGGTGGACCGATGGTTCACCGGAAGTAGGAGGGGCTATCCCCTCACCACAACCGCTAAGCACCGATTGGCTAAGGCCATGATGCAAGTTGACCCATCAGGTGGTAGGCCACGAGGGACGGCTTGCCCTTGGATCGCCTGTAAGATAACCCACCATGTTGGCATATTTTGTATGCTAATAAACCTGCAGCAATAATTCCCACCAAAAAGTTGTCTTGTCTGCTTATTTATGTTACATGTATGTTGCTGCGGGAGGGCTAGTGAGTGTGGCCGATATTGGCACTATTCTCCTTCACTGGTGCAGCCAGCTCTGTCCCTACCACAGCATTCCAGGTTCCGTCTCTGCTGCAGGCCGCATCTAGCCACCCACTCCGTGAGTGTCTACTAGATCTGGGTCCTCTGTAGTTCCTCATGTACCCATTAAAGAAAACTACCCCATTAGCGGCTAAGTAGCTGCAGGCGAGGGCAGAGACAGCCCTTTCTCTCCCACCACCTGGCGAAGAGGTACGCTGACATTCATGCACACAGATCTGCACATGGAGGGTGACAGCAGGAGCAAAGTTGCTGGCACAAGGCGAAGCTGTGTACTGCTTGGTACCACGTTGTCACTCACATGACACTGGGAGCAGTCCTGACACCAAGTGAACATACGTGCATATGTGGTATGTATACTTAAGGCTCATACAGAGGCCTGTGAGGCCATTCCCAGTATACGAAGCGCTGTGTGCACAGCTCCAACCTCTCAGGAACGGGTGTGCATTAAATATGTTAATATTACAGCATGAACATACACACACACGAGCCCCGGGTTCCAGGGTCCCAGGGTACAGGTGTGCATCGAGGCTTTTTATATTCACTTACCCATTCAATTAATTATTGATTTAGTAAAAAGTGCAACATACAAAAGTTTGTCTACTTATAATGGACTTTTTACACCTTAAGACAGGGAGCATTAAAGCATACGTTCATCACTTATACATATCTCGGGGGTACAGGTTGGGGGCAGTGATCACTCAGTGAAAAGGTGCGAGTCACAGGGAGATATATAACACCACGCATAGCTCTGCCGCTTTGGAAAGGTTTGTACTACAAAAATGATCATACACATGCATAGGCACACACGCACATAAATTGTTTCTGTCTCTATCCTTGGAAGTGTGCTGCATGGGTGCTACAACTCCTCCCAAAACAGAGCTCTGGCACCGCTTACTTACATGGGATGGCAAACTTTCGTGTACAGAGGTCTGAGCTCCCCTCATATGCACGGGATGCTCCAAACACGTGTACAGAGGTCCGAGTGCCTCTCACCTACATGGGACGTTACATCCTCGTCTGCAAAGGACCCAGCAGCACCCCTCACCTGCATGAGTCGTTACATCCTCGTGTGAAGAGCTCAAAGCACCTCTCAACTACATGGGGCATTAGGTGGTCTTTCTTTCAGCAAAGCCAGCCAGTGAACCTAACCAATACTGGAGCTGGTCCCATGCTGTTTTCAGCATTAAAGAGCCAGGATTGGTTAGAGCAGGCTAACCCAGTGGTCCTTTTTAGGTTGAGCCTGTAACAGAGCATGCTCTGTTCTGGCGAAGACTTTATGTAAGGGCTTTTTGAAATCTCACCTCACGCTCGCACATGCTCGTGCATGTGCTTTTTGTTTTGTGCCAGGCTATTGGCCTTTGCGTGCTTCTTTTTAACTAAGACAGCACACAATTGGCCAAAGGCGGGAGCATTGCTCCGCCCATGGCCTATTGGTTGCTGTTACCCGCACAGGTGGCATGTGTTTTGAATTATCGTGCACATATGCGTGCGCTATAACTCAAAACACATGTCTCGGTGTGGCGCATGCACGTGCACCAGTTGTTTTTTTTTTAACTTTCATCGCGCCACTCGCTGGACGCCTCCATCCAGGCTGTGTCTGATTTGTAATATGCATGTGCATGGGTCGCGCCTATAGACCACGAGAATCCCCCTGTTGCGCCCATGCTGTGCTTGGGTATGCTGTGCATGAAGCGCTGTGCTGTCTTTACTCACTCGCTCCATGAAGCAGCCACACCTGCAGGCTCTGAGGTAACCTTCCTTAGCCTCTGAGGGTGCCTCAACACTGCCTCGGGGGGGTTTCGAGGAGCCTCTAGCACCGCCCCAGAGACCGCTTCACTCAGCTGCCACACCTGCAGGCCCTGAGGTAGCCTTCCTTAGCCTCTGAGAGTGCCTCAACACTGCCTGGGGGAGCTTCTAGGCGCCTCTAGCACCTCTTCTTGCACCTGCACTGCCCCCTGCAGGCTCTGAGGTAACCTTCCTTAGCTTCAGAGACTGCCTCAATACTGCCTCGGTGGGCTTCGTGGCACCTCAGGCACTTTTTCCCAGACCACGTCTTGCAGTTGCCACACTTGCCCTCGCAGGCTCTGATGTAGCCTTCCTTAGCGTCTTAGATCACCTGAACACCGCCTCAGGGAACTTTGAGGCGCCTCTAGCACTGCCCCTGCACCGCCGTCTCAACACTGCCCCGAGGCACCTCTCGCACCAGTTGCCAGGATGGTTCACCCAGCCGCCCACACCTGCCACTCCACCGCCCCCTCCATCTTCTGGGGTAGCTTTCTTCAGCAACCAAACTATTGCCTCTGGGAGTTTTGAGGCGCTAATAGTACCACCTCCCAGGCTGCATTGCTCTGCCTCCCACATTGGCCCCTGTAATGGCCCTCCTTGAGTTGCGCCTCGAGACATCCTCTATCACCTAGTCCCAGATCGCTTCCAGCTGCCTCCCAGCACTACCCCTCAAGCCTCCCGCACCACCTGCTACTGCACCGCTTCTGGAAGCCTTCTCCTATAGACTCCAGGCTATCTCATCACAGGTCCGCGACTCCCGCCCCCTTGCACTCTCCACTCCCGGCCACTGACAATAGTACAGTTTGGCTTTAAAGCAGTTTATAGCGCCTCTCCGGCATCGTGTGACACCAAGAGCTGTCTACCTGTGTCATAGTACTCTATCATTAATACTGCAGGTGCATTGGCACAGTGGTACATGAGTGTAAGGCGAATGTAAAGTTGCCCTAGGCCCGCATGCTGAGATACAGGACGGCCCGGACCCTGGTTACAAGGCGCATACCTGGCCCAGTGCACGTGCTCCCAGGCCCTTTTAGCAAGGTCACCTGACTGGTGAATCTGTAAAAACAGAGTGGGACCCCACAATCCAAAGGGACAGGGTACCACCATCATCATCATAGAGTCTTTATTTTGATTATAAAACCATAAAAGACAACACAATCAATTAAATGTTACTAGATAAAAGATACTTTGTTAAGAAATAATTGAGTCATGACATTAATGTAATAGACACAATATTATAACATTCAAAGGAAGGTGGATTTGCTATTAGTGACCTGCACATCAAATAGTGTCCCCTAAATGTAAAAAAAATGTTGAGTACTAAGTTCAAAGCATCAAATAATGAGTGCAGCTTTGGTGTTTGACGCTCATCCACCTACGGCGTCAAAGACTCTCTGCCCACTAGAAGTGCAACAGATATCACATTAACAAGAACAAAACACCAGCGCACATCACATGTAGTAACTTTTGTCCTTTGTGCAATCAGCACTCTTCTTCAATCAATATTCTTCCAGGAACACTCTTTTTCAATCGTAGAAAGTCATGTTGCATAGACCATTCGGACTTTATTTCTTTTAAAATACAACGTTCCACAGCCGGCGCGCGTTTCGCCCTATGCGGGCTTCCTCAAGGCTTATTCACAATGTATTGAGCATTAAAGTCATAAAAGCACAGGTATCCAAAATTTGAAGTTCTTTGTATAAGATTCACCGTAGATTTTTCGCACTCATTCAACTATGTAATAAATATGTAATCCGGTCCTCTTTATTTTCAATAGTTGTGGAGCCATGATAAGTTCCATCGCATATATCCCGAAACGTTATTAGACCTCCATATGCGACTTCGAAAGAGACACAATAATATGGTTAAAATAATTATTAAACCCCAATCCAGCGACTCTTGTGTTATAAAACAGTAGATATACAAAAAATATAAAAATTTAAGATAGGAAAGGCCATACGGCATCTACCCCGTTGTACAAAATAAGACGGAATCATACTACCCACATCCACAAACAATTTATCAGTGTGCCCTAAGTTTATTAGCCCGAATCATCCATACCCAACCCAGGAATTTAGCAATAGCAATAATAATAGATTCCTGGGTACATGTCTGTAAACTCCTCAAGGCTTCGATGGCAACTCTCGTGGCAAGATTAGTTCAGGTGGGTTTGAGCCATTTCCTCCTTGGTGAGGTGTAGGCCGGGCAGACAAATAATATATGGGGGATGGATTCTGGCTGAGCCAAGAATGAGGGTCATAGATCTGTCATGGGTTTCGCCATCTGCTAGTAAAAGCTCTAATCGGCAGAGAACCTACCCTAAACTGGTGGTAGAGCTTCCTATCTAATGGTTTTGAAATGACGTCCCACTAGGGGTCAAACCCTGGCTTGTGCTTTATCAATAGGAAGTCTCTGGTCAAGGTAGGTCCTGTAATGATAGAGAAGCACTTCATCTTCACCAGATCCATATAAACAGTCTTAAGCTCTTTTTTTGAAGGGAAGAGGGGCGATTCTGGGTTCTCCCACAAATTACCCATCCCCATCTCTGTCAGGGGTTCTTTTATATACTGCAGCCATTTGATCTTACTTAGGGTCCCAAACCCCCTGAAATCCAAGAGGGCTTTAGCATACACTAAAAGCTCAGCGGTGGCCTATAGCCTTCTCCAAAGGGCTATGGGCCTAAATCAAACTAGGTTCTCAATATGATGACATCCCAGATCCAAAAATAAGGGCACCTGTGGAGTAGATTGCGGCAAACCTGTTAACGCCCTCATAAATTTATTTTGAGCAATAACCAGTTGTGTGGTGTCCTCATGGCCCCATATTTCCACGCCATATAGGATAGCGCTTACAACTTTAGTGTTGTAAAGGTTTGGTGAGTGAAAGCCTGTGTACTTTTAGGAGGGCCCCAGCCAGCTGTGCATGCTTCAGTGCCAGCATGTCGATCTGTGGCTTCCAATGCAGGGTACCACAATTAGACTATCCAGTCATATAAACAGCTCCCTTTGGGTATGTGTCACTCGACCTCACAACTAAAATATACTTTACTTATAGTTGCACTCATCATACCATATGTTTCCCTGGAGACAGCAAGGTAGGACCCCGTGACTTTACAATTCTTTTATTTATTTTTAAAAGACAGTATCTATACTAACTAAAACCTTTTTGTACACCAAGTATAAAACTCATTAAAAAAACACAGACTGTGATAGTTGGGAATGTCATTCACATGTAGTTAACCAAGCATTGGCATAGCCAAAAGGCCTCGCCTTTGGGACTTTATAAGTCTTTAGCCATGCAACACTTGATGCTGTTGCACCAAGGCTATTGTGCTGGATAAGTAAACACTTTTAAGGTTCCAAAGGCGAGACCTATTGGCCTTGCCAATGCTTGTTAGACTGGGGGCCTGTGTCGGTAATGTGTCCAGCTGTGTAAAACAGCTCAGATTAGTGTGGACTAAAGTACCCATGTCAGGCTGGCCGTTGCAAGACAGCCGGTCAATCCGACATGCGCACTTGAAACTTTACGCAATCATCATCCCTGCTGTCATTCAGCAGGGAAGGCCCCGCCCCCACCCTCAAACAGCAACACATTTATTATAAAATGGAAATGGTAATGTCATGATGAGTTACGTTTGATGCTGCACTTGCAGAAAACAGGGCGCCGCTCCTCCGCCCTAAGGGAGGAACTGCCCCTGGTAGGATGCCCTATGTAACAAGCATTGGCATAGCCAATAGGTCTTGCCTTTGGGATCTTATGTGTTTAACCAGAACCTTTGGCTATCTTGTAGAGTATTGTGGCTGCTGTGCATTATGTTGAAAAGTAATATTAAAAACTGTTAAGCATTTGTTTTACCTTTATACAAACAAAGACGACATTATATACAACTGAAAAAACTGATTAAAAAAAGATTTTAACATAAAAAATGTCTTCTAGGTTTTTTGTACTTTCACTGCTGGCAACTTCTTCCTGCCTGTTCTCATGCTTGTTTGTTATAAATTAATTTTGTTATGGGGGAACGGGACATAAATAACGGGAGAGTGGAGTTTGGAAAACAGTAATTTAATTACAACACGAGCAGCAAACGAACACTAGGGGAGAATCAACAGATGCCAGATTCCAGACTGAAAATCTTTCACATTAGAAAAGGCATACCCTTTTTTGAAGGACGATTACTACTCACAGGCTGATTCACGTGGAGCATTATACAACTACCAAGGGCGATCGCGCAATAGGTTTAAAACCTTCTCAGAGACATCATCTTCATCTGATTCATCTGGCTTGGAGACAAGAGGCAATATCAATAAGAAACAAGTCTCTTTTTAGAGAAGGGCCAACAAGGAAAGCCAAGACAAAAAATACCATGGGAGATGCGCACTCGGAAAAACTTTTACAAATCGTAGGGGCTCCTTCAACTATAGTCAACTTGTCGTCAAAAATTTTAACAACAGACGAAGAGTCTGTGTTGAATTTGGGATTGAAATTTGTTCCTAACCAACAAACAGATTTTACAAAAACTAAAATGGAAATAATTGCTTTTTGCCGTAAGATACGACTAAAGGCATTTTTTGCCCATAAGCCATCAATAGTTGATAATGAAACAACGGGACTAAGAAATAAATCCACCTTTATCCCAAGCCAGAATATCCCCAAACAGATTTATGCGTTCTAGCAAGTTGTACTGTCATCTATAAACAAGCTCGAAAAAAACAACAAGTTTGTTAAGCAGAATATAAGTAAAGGCCAATGTCTAGCACTGAAGGGATTCAGAGATGATCCCATGATTGTAATCAAACCAGCCGATAAAGGCGGAGCGACTGTTTTATGGCCTAGGGATAAATATTTGATGGAAGGTAAATCACAGGTTAATAACCAAATCTGGTATAGGAAACTACAAGAAGATCCCACTAAAGAAATACAAGAGACAATAGCTGTATTGGTTCAAACAGGCAGAGATGGTGGTTTCGTGGGACCAAAAGAAAGTGATTTTCTGGTGAAGAAGTTTCCACGTACACCATTATTGTACTTCCTGCCTAAAATCCACAAAAACCTGAACGAGCCCCCAGGACGACCAATCGTCTCAGGGTGCGATTCGTGCCTGGAGCCATTTTCGAAATATGTGGATTATTTTCTTAAGCCTTTTGTGAGTAATGTGAAATCATATCTAAAAGATACGACCGATTTTTTGGTCAAAATAGAGGGTATGGAGTTTAACCCACTCACTGAAATTATGGTCACCATGGACGTCACGTCCCTCTATACGCAAATTCCCCAAAGTGAGGCGTTGGAGGTAATGGAGCTGTACCTGGAAACTATAGATAGGCCACACAGGGTTCCTACGGCATTTATTTTGGAAATTGCAGAATTGACATTGAAGAAAAATTATTTTCGCTTCAATGAAGAGTTCTTCGTACAAATCAAGGGGACAGCCATGGGCTGTCCTTATGCCCCGGAGATGGCCATATTATTTATGGCTGAATATGAGAACAGATTTGTAGAAAATAATAACCCCTACAAAAAATGCATTAAAACAATGGTTGAGGTATATCGATGACGTGTGGCTCCTGTGGCAGGGCAGCCACACCGAATTGGTAGAATTTCACCACTGGCTGAACAACAAGCACCAGGACATCAAATTCTCCATGGAGCAGAGTAGCTCCACAATGACTTTTTTGGACGTAGAGATCAGTTGTGTTGATGGTCACTTAAAATCATCTCTCTTCAAAAAGAAGACAGATAAAAATACCATTCTTCACCACCGAAGTGCGCATCCAAGAAACCTAAAAAACAATCTACCGTATGGGCAGCTACTTCGAATTCGAAGAAACTGCTCAGAAGTTGAGGATTATGATTTACACGCACAGAGATTTTGCGAAGAAATGACTATTAGAGGTTACCCCAAGAAACTACTCAAACATGCCTTCAAAAGAGCACGATATACTCCCCGGGAGTGCTTATTCCAACATAAGGGAAAACAAGAACTGGATAAAATGGTTTGCGTAACAGAATTACCTATAACAGAGACACGCTTCTAGCCTTAAACATTGCACACCCCTGTGAGGACGGTGATATATGGGAACCTGGGACCAAATACCTTCCCACATCCTCCCACTGCGCCAAGTGCTCGTCACTACTGTTGAAACCCCTCTGGCTACCGATTGCTCAGTTCAGAGACCAGAACACTTGCTCTACTATCAACACCCCCCTGATAAAGTGTCTCCTCCTCAATACTAGGTCGTTAGTTAAGCATAGCTCAGAAATTGCTGAACATATCCAGGATGCAGGCATACAAATCGCATTCATCACAGAAGCCTGGACTGATGCTGCATCAGGCCCAGACATAGTTAAAGCCACCCCCCAAGATTTTATCTGCCACACCCAAAACAGGGACAAGAGGAGAGGGGGCGGGCTAGCCGTCATTTACCATAAAGATATCAGAGGCTCCTTTCAACCTGGTCCCTCTGAACTTGACGAATCCCTGCTTTTCAATTTCACCCTCTCTAATCACCAGTCCTTCAAGGGTTGCCTTATTTATAGGCCCCCAGGTGAGAAAACTAAATTTCTAGCAGCCATAAGTAAACTACTAGAAGCAGCTGTCTGCTCCCAAAGATACACTCTCCTGGGTGATTTTAATTTCCACCTGGAAAGCAAGACATCCTCAGACACCCAGGAACTTATTGACCTACTGGCTGGGATCGATATGCAACAACTAGTTACTGATCCCACCCACAGAGCAGGACATACCCTAGACGGGATTTTTTCCAATCTGCCTAATCTGAAAGTCTCCCTGGTCCTACCAGCTTTCTGGTCCGACCATTCAGCAATCCACTTTGCAATTTCCCTCTCCACTCCTGAAAAACCAGGCAACAAGAGAATCATCCCGAAACTAGTTAGGAAATGGAAAAACATCACTGGGGACTCGCTAGACAATGCCTTAAATAATTCACTGACCTCTCTTCCCAACAACGTGGAGGAAGCAGCTAATTCTTATACTACCTGGCTGGACCAGGCTTGCCTACTATTAGCCCCCCCCAAAACCACTCACTCCACCCGGGCCAGGCCTGCCGCCCCGTGGTTCACAGATCAAATAAGGGAAATCAAAATAAGGTGCAAAAAGCTTGAAAAAATCTGGCGTTCAAACTACAGGGAATCGGACAAGAAAACCCTCAACGCGGAACAAAGACACTACAAGGATAAAATCCTGCAAGCGAAAAAAGCCTTTCTTACGAGACAGATAGAAGACGCTGCCAACACCCCTAAAGAACTGTTCCTTACGGTCGCCTCCCTTGCCAACCCCAAACCCATTGAAATTCCAGCAAGCTTTACACTTTGCGAAAGTTTGGCAACCTTCTTCCGTGAGAAGGTGGAGAACATTTTCCTCCCCCTAGACAAGCTAGTGAAGTCCCCCTCACTGAGGGAGACCTCTGATCCCGCCAGATCTGAAACTACGCTTCAATACTTCCTGCCCATCACGGAAAAGGAAGTGAGGAGTCGCCTACTAAAAATCAAATCAGGCTCCCCTCATGATCCCTGCCCCACAGCAATAACGAAACTGGCACCAGATGCAATTGCCAGGGGCCTCACTCCTCTCCTTAACCAAATGCTGGAGATAGGTGAATACCCCTTAAGATGGAAGCAAGCCTCCATCCTACCCTTGCTAAAAAAAAACAATCTAGACATCACTGAGATGAACAATTATCGCCCAATTGCCAGACTCCCCCTCCCGGCCAAAATAATAGAAGGTTACCTGAACACACAACTTAGTTCCTTCTTAAAATCAGCAGATGTACTTGATTCCTCCCAGCACGGATTTCGAGAGGAGCACAGTACGGAATCCGCCCTGATTAAATCCATGGAAGATATCAGACTGGTGACGGATGCAGGGTGCAGAGCGGCCCTGATTCTACTGGACCTTTCTGCGGCCTTCGATACGGTCCACCATAAACTATTGGTGGACCGGTTGAGGGCCTGTGGAATTCAGGGAAAGGCTCTAAAAATCCTTCAAGCCTTCCTATCTGATAGATCCCAGACAGTGGCACTGGGCAGCTACGAATCACGCCCTTTTGTACTTCCCTGTGGTGTCCCCCAGGGGTCCTCTTTAAGCCCAACCCTTTTCAATGTGTATGTCTCTACCCTCGCCCCGGTAATTCGATCGTTCGGCTTTCAACTCACGGCATACGCCGATGATACACAGATTGTGGTGTCCCTTCTTCCCGGCAACACTGAAAACACCGCAGACAGATTTAGAAACTGCATGTCTGAAGTAGGCCGTTGGATGGCTCAAAGCTGCCTTAAGCTAAACTCCTCAAAGACCGAGGTTCTGCTCTTTGGTGCCAAAGATAACTTCTGGTCCCCGAGATGGTGGCCAGACGAAATGGGACCTCTCCCAGAGCCGGTGGATAAAGTGAAGAATCTTGGTAATCTGGTGGACTCCACCCTGACTTTCAAATCCCAGGTGAATGCCCTCTCCTCCTCTCTCCACTTTACACTTAAAACCATAAGAAAAATTCTACCATATTTGGAGAAGAAACATAGGAAAACCATTGTCACAGGTCTAGTGCTTTCACGCCTAGACTATTGCAACAGTCTGATGCTAAACGCCCAGCAGAGCGTACTCAACAAACTCCAACTACTGCAAAATGCAGCCGCCCGCCTAATCACTGACACACCCAAATTTTCCTCGGTATCCCAAGATCTGGTAAAATTACACTGGCTACCCATCCGTAAAAGAATCACTTTCAAGGCGGTATGCATGGTTTTCAAGGCCCTCCACGATACAGGTCCCAGGCACCTGAAATCTCTTTTCCGCTGGCATAAACCAGCAAGAACTCTGAGGTCAGGACAACTGGCCCTGGTTACAGTCCCCAGAACTAAAAAAGCTCGCTGGGGTGGTAGGAGTTTTTCCCTTGGAGCGGCAGAGGCCTGGAATAAACTCCCTCTGGTGCTCAGACAAACTCAGGACCTGATGGTCTTCCGAAGAGGACTTAAAACATGGCTCTTTACTCTATAAGCACGTTCCTTCACACCAGCCTATCCTTTCAGCGCCAGGACACCTCCGGGTAACAGAGCGCTCTACAAATGTGTAAAATAAATAAATAAATAAAATAACAACGTTTGGTCCCCATACCCACAAAATTCAACAAACAATACTGAAAAACTGGCATCTACTAGAAGAACTAGAATGCCCCTTTCCCCAACCAATCTTCGCATATAAGAAAAATCGTAGCATTGGCCAACAGATTGTACGTGCCGATGTAATGGTGGAAAAACCCAAACATGACCTAGTTTCAATATGGGGCTTGAAACAGATCAAGGGGCACCATAGGTGTGGGAACTGTGTATCGTGTGATACAACGATCAAGGGTAGTGAATTCCTCCACAATAACGTAAGATGGAAAAACGAAGGTTTCTCTAACTGTAGGACCAGGAATGTTGTGTACGAAATCATTTGCAGTTGCGAAAAATTATATATCGGAAAAACCAACCAGCAGATCAATACCCGAATTACACAACACAGGTCACGAATAAAAAACAAAGTGGCGTCTGCCCCTATGGTCCAACATTTCATAGAAAGGGGCCACACTGAAACCGACTTCAAATTGACAGTTCTGTACACAATCACTCACACAAAACACATCAAAGATGTTGATGATGCTTTACTGAGAAAGGAAGCTTATTTAATACTGTGATTTAATAGCATCCATACAGGTCTGAATTCCATGTCTGAAATTTCCAGATTATAAAAAGTAAATGCATCGCACTAAAGATGTATAATGCCCCACGTAAGAGATTATCTGTCGAGCACCTTCGCCTAGCGCAAATGACACGAAGGGACTACATATCCCAGCATTCCAAGCATCACGCGATGAATGTAAATATCACGTCATTTTCAATATGGCGTACTGACGGATAGCCGCGGTGATAGAGTGTAGCAGCTCGGAGCTAGAGAAATCGGGTAGGTGAATAAACATGCGACGACGATCAAAAAACACGGCATGAGACTAGTAGCCGGCATCTAACTGAATGCTTACAACCCTGACAGGAAAGCGACCAGACCATGCACGCTGGAAACAGCACAGTATACGCCGTAGCAAAGAGAAGTAAGAGCAAGTACGCTAAGCCCAGGTATATATTTAATACTGGGGTCAGGGCGTTGTTTTGGTTTTTTGAACATGCCATATGAACGCATTTAGTTATACAAATCATTCCTTTCAGGTAGATGTACAGGACCTCTGTGGGCATCCACGAATTTGAAATAGAAGCATAACAGCGCACCCACTGTGTTTTTCCATCACAAATTAAGTTACTTCGAGATAGAAACAACTACACTTAAAAGGTAGGATCTAAGAGTCTTGATAGCGTCTTGCCGCAGGCAATGCGTTTGAACAAATTACTAAATCTAGAATATTGGCATTTTCCAGATACTGTAACATAGACAAAGAAATATAGTGAACCCAGGAAAACTGCGACGAATTACGTTAAAGGTACGCTTCTTGTAATCAAGCAGTATAGTACAATATTAATGGGCTGGCAACAAGATATATAAAAAAATACAGACCAACTGATTTTTTCCTTTGCACATAATTTGCAGATAGCAAGTGATAAAGCCCTGATGAGAACCCGTAAAATAAGATAACGAGTTCGAAACGCGTCGGCAAAAAGGAGTCAACTAGTCTTTAGCAGAAAGGAGCGAATTGTCCCTTGGATTGACTAGGACATTGATTAATTCACCGAGTCATATATATTTGCTTTCATTAAACCTGTTTTTTTCTCCTTTTGAACGTGACTTTATCTCTTAATGAAAGATAATGCAAAAATGGAATATTTTGCTGTATAATAATGTTGCAATGTATATATAATGTGCATAGATTGAATTGTCGTTTTTATGTATAATGTCATGGAATAAGTGTATGTGTAATGTTTAAATGTAATGTTTTTCTCATGCAAATGAATTTCTATCGAACAAATGAAAAAGTGAAAGGGTATAAATAAACTATACCGAACAAATCTAGAAATAAGACTGATTTGTTGCTCAAAGTAAGGAGCACCAATAAAATATACTGTAGGGCCAGCGCCTTGTTTTTCAAAATAGATTCCAGACTGAAGCTTAGGTGGTGCGCTGATGCAAAATGGTGGTGGTGAATGATGGTTGCTGCTCAGGTGGTGACACTATATGCTGTGGATTGGAGGTACGTTGTAGATTGTGGAGTTAAAATATGTTATTTGGTGTGTAATTATGCGGTGTGTATGGGAAAGGTATAGAGTTGAAGTGTGTGGCCTGGAACTGTGGTGTTGAGAAATTAGGCTTAGTGAAATTGTGTCATGGTGTGGAGTGCATTTATGTTGATTGTTGGTATGTCGTATAGAGTGCATTTATGTGGAGTGTATTTATGTTGTATTGAGTAGAGTGCAATTATATGGTGTGTAATTATCTGGCCCTGAGTGGTATTCTGTGGAGTGTACTTATGTTGCTTTGAGTAGAGAGTAATTATGTGGCGTGTAAGTATGTGGTACTAAGTGGTATGTGGAGTGTATTTATGTTGCATTGAGTAGAGTGTAATTATGTGCCATGTAACTATGTCGCACTGAGTGGTATTTTGTGGAGTGTATTTATGTTGCATTGAATAGGGTGTAATTATGTGACGTGTAATTATGTGGTACTGAGTGGTATTATGTTAAGTCATTGAGTAGAGTGTAAATATGTGCCATTTAATTATGTGGTACTGAGTGGTATGTGGGGTGTATTTGTTGCAATAAGTATAGTGTAATTATGTGGCGTTTAATTATGTGCCACAATGGTAGTCATTAAATGTCTGTTCATTGTTGAAAATTGTGTGGATCTGCTTCCATTTTGTATTTATATGGGTCTGTTTTGTTTAAGTTCAGTATAATTTGACATTGATCTGGGGGTTGTGACAGTAAATGCTTAGCAAGTTAGATGCCATAGAGCCAGATTTCGCATTTGATGGTGCCAAAAGTTGTTCCTAACTTGGTCTGTGGTTTTTGGGTTTGCTGTTTGTATGAGTTGTTGAACGTGCCTTTAAGGTAGCAAACGTTTAGCCAACTCTATGGCTTGCAGCCTTGTGGGGCACATGATGATACACAACAGGAGGAGTTGTGTTTAGAGTAAGCTGTTGTAGGGTTGCGCCTGCTTACAACTACATCTAAATATGCTAGTGGAGCGCAGCTTGGAGTAAGGTGCCCTAGATACATAGGGCGAGAAAATGTAGTGGATGCAGGGGCTGATGCTGAGATCTGTATGTAATCTGCAGGCCACCAGGTCAAATCCCAGCAGGCTGGCTGAGTCTTTGATCCTGCAGAGGTCGATAACAGGAGTAGCTGACATGCTTTAACTCTTTCGCAACCGTTGGCTCGCCTGTGCCGAACTGCCCTATCAGAAGCAATGGCCATTCAGAAGCTTTGAGTACAGTTCATTTAAGCTGCCCTTTGAGGGGTATTTGTTTTTTCGTTGCCAGCAGCTATAAAAACATGCCTTTATACGGCGATCATCTGACTTAAGTACAAATACCTTGTCTAGTAAATGCCAGCCTCAGAGTTCCATTACAGGGAGCCCGCTCTGTTTATTGGGAACGCCTTGTGTATTTTTCTCTCCAAGACAGCCAGAGCCGCTCACTGCAAACACTAGCACGGAAGGCTGGACCGAAGACGAGCCGTATCCACGGCTACCCTGAAGCAAAGCACAGATCTGCCGTACAGCTACACCCACTAGTCGAAGTGGGGGAAAAAAAGTAGGGGAACTGTGGGCGAAAAATCAAAGGACGGGAATAACCCAAGGATTGGATCCGTGGGCGGAGCCAGAGGTGTGGCCAGAATGCGCAAACATACCAATTTGTTTTATTTGTTTGGCATTTCACTGGCCAGTTTAATCAACCATTGGATACACATGATTATTTAAGATTATAATGAGTTATTGACATTAAAATATATTCACAAAGTGGGATATGCTTCTAATCACAGAATGTCCCGAATACAATAAAATGTGGAACCACAAGCCATTTGTCTCCGAGCCATGGAGTTTCTGTCTTCAGCACTTCTACCTTTTTCCACAACAGCAGTTCAAACATGAATGGCAAAATATTCTAGTTTGCAAATGTTTTCTATGTAATTATGGCTCTGCCATATTTGCCTCATAATGCAAGATCTGCTGCATGATCTGACCATTTAAACTAATAAATTGTTTGTAGCTGAAACCTATCAAAAGGTAATAACAAATGTGACTTGTGTTGCTGCGTAGTGGATGACCTATTGCAAAGGTTGATTGATCACCTTTCTCACTGCTGCATTTGTATGTTACACTGGTACTAATAAGGAAAAATCTTTGCAGACACTGTTTGCATATGTAAAAATGTCAAAACAATAAAGTATCAGAAAATATACTGCAGTACGCTGTAACCTTTTTTTTGCTGTTTATTTAGTCAACCCTGCGGCTTAATGTTGTCCTCCTTTGCTGCATTATTAATTCCAGTGGCCCAGCAGCAGGCAGCACATGTTAAAAGTGCTTGCGTATGAAGCAGAGTGACTGTGAAATTTGCGAACTTAGTTTGGTGTGCATGCAAATCCTGCATTGCCAATCCCTGGTAAATTGCAGCTACTACTACTGAAACAAGGCCGATGGAGGTATCTATGGGTGAGGCAGACTGGCCTCAAGGGCAGGGCCAGCCTTAGCACTGGTGGTGCCCTGTGCATTAATGTTTGTTAGTGCCACCCAATGACCACCTCTGCCATGGATTCTCTCACAACCACCCTTTAACTGTGCCTCTCAAGTCTCCATAACCACACTCACTCTCAGATGCATTTAACTTGATTTACAGCGCCACTCATACCATTGTAGGGTGTCAGAGCACTTTACATCACACACATTCCACAGAGACAATCAATATGTGTGTAAATCAATGTATAGAAATTGTTACATAAGACTAAGGACCACAAGGTGTAAGAGTCACATGACAACCATACTTGTAGGCCATATAGTTTTAACGTGATTGGTCTGGAGAAACACAATACCCGGAATTTAAAACATAATACCAAGGTTGGGGGTTCTCTTTAATAATCAGAATTGATTTCTGTCCAAAAGAACACTTTTTGCAACATTAGTATAATCAAAGACTAGGGGAAAAAACATAACGCTCTAATTAATACCTTGCAGTTTGTATGCAGCTCTTAGATGACAGTTAATAGCTCATTGTTCTATGTTAGGATTTTAACTTCTAAACTGCGAGTAACAAAAGGATCTCTCTTACAAAAAGCAGTAGCCCACTGACCTATTTACATTATGTGCACTTTGTGATCTGCATGGTACATGTTCTTTGCAGCCGGTACATTAACACTCTGAGCTACCTTTCCATGAGTCAAAACTTCCACTAGACAAAATTCTGTTCTCTCGCTAGGAAGAACATTAATCACCAGAGTCATCATGACATTTTTAATGTTGCTGCAAATTGCTGGATGCCAGGAAGGAGGCAGCAACTGTTTTTAAAACTATAATATACTTGCAAACATGATGTCTCCACCTAAAGTCAGCACCCGTGCAGTCACACCGGTTGCACCGCCCTAGAGCTGGCCCTTCTCAAGGGTCCTGTGACCTACACTTGTCATGCTAGAGTCCACCTGCTTGTGCTACGACACCAGGGTATCTAAGGTCTTGCGAAGCCTTCGAAGATCTAGCATGGGATTGTGCTCTAAGGAGAGTGGTCTGGTGGACTGGTTATCAAGGTTATCAAGGCTGAAACTGGTTCCCCAGTTCCAAATTCAGCAGCTTTGCCACTGAACACCATACTGCCCCACTGAGAAAAACTCACACTGCCTTAAACTACAACCCAATTGTTGCCAGGTATAAACACCTGAATGCGGCTCAATTTAAATTATGCAATAGACAAGAGCAATATACTCATAGGGAATACAAAATTTAGCAAACCATGTGAAATGTAAGCAGGAACAACATTGTTACCTTAACGCTTTTACACTCACTATTCAGAAATCAGTGAGTGCTTTGCCTGAAAAGTTAAAGACATGACTACAGGGCCCTGAATGGACCCATTTCAATGTCCATTGCTTATATCCTTACAAAACGTAAGCAGTATGTATGGTAAAAAGACCACATCCCTGGACACCGAGCCGCAGTACACATTTTGTTTTCCAATCCACACATTGCAGTACCTTCAGGATTGGTGCACTAGTTCCAAGTCCAGGAAAAACAAAGACAAGAAAACTAAATAGTGCTTTACTGGCAAACTCTGTAAAAGTGGTGCTAATGTGTTTGGGTGTGAATAAAATAAATCTGGGAAGTTTGATACCACTGTCTTACTTTATTTCGTTATTTATCTATTTTTCATATTTTAACCTTTTATTCCAGATGCTGCAGTTTTTTGGATCCATTTCACAGGGGAGCAAATAAAAGAAAGGAGAGGAAAGAGAGTGAGAACCCCGTCTTGAAGTCACGGTTTTCAGTAAGAGAAGAACTGCTAGACAGAAAGAGAGGGAAGAAGGAAAGAGTGGGGGGGGGGGCAGCTGAAGCAGCAGAGCAGAAGTGGACACTGTCTTTGTCTTCTCTGGGCAAGAATGAAAAGACAGAGTCCTGTTACTTCTCTGCCGCCCCGCCCGTCACGAACGCCAGGAATGCCGAGCTTTAGCTGTAGGCGATTTCTTGCATCCTGGGACACATTTTCAAAATAAAAAAGTAGAGGAATGGAATCTTTAGAATTAAAGGAGTAGGGGCATGCTGTGCCCCGACGATCCCGCCCACTTCAACCACTGGCTATACCTTGTACCAACAAAAAAAAGCGTTTCCAACCACGTTACACAGCACAGGCATGCGACTTACATTTAACTGGTCGTCACCGTGTTTACTCTGGCATTTTCAATCAGCGCACGCCTCAAAAGACCATATATGGTACAAATGAACTCATTGAGGGAGACGTCATAACACACGTCACACTGCTGAGAGAACTTGTGCAGAGTTCGATCTTTGGTTCAAATCTCGGGACAGCCTGCAAGGTCACCCTAGGGCTGCTGCACCTTACCATAGCCACACTGTATGCTATGTTAATGTGAACAATATGAAGTAACTAAATATGGCTTTGATCTGGCCCTCATGGACCCAGTAACGTGGCAAGGGTGCCATGGACACTAATGCAAGCAAGGGACTCAGGCCCTTTGTCCTATGCCTGGGTATGAAAATAAAGTCATGACTGGAGTTCAGAAGGCCGCTTAGATTACAGTGGCCTTGGTGCCACTCCACCTACAACACTTTTCATAGTCACGCCCCTGCAGGGACCCATGCTGGACAAGACTCGTACATGGGGCGCAGATTCTAAGATAGCCAAGTGCATGCTGAATCGGCTTGTCATCATTTTGAGGTCGATATAAAAAGCATCACTAAGGTTAGTGTTAAAATGCCTTAACTCGCTCACAAAACAATTCAGTTTATGATGTGCACTGTGTATGGAGTCAATATTATAATCTACAGTCCAGAAGAGGAGGGCAGCCACATGAAATGGGCCCACGCCTTCTGGTGGTGGCACCATGTCCCCAGGATCATAAGGCTCTGGCACTCTGTTATCAAAAGCACTGCTTTCAGTCTATCTGTCTCTACAAAAGCCGACCCCAGAGTGCCTGAAGTGGTCCATGCGTGTGAAGGGGTTCTGCAGGGAGAATGGCACCCTGCGCTTCCAAATATTGTGTTAGGAGTCATCATTCCAGCTTTTGCATGTAAAAAGGGGCAGCTAATCTGTGAAAACTTCAGAAGCACGTCAACATGTCACTTGGAAAGTAATCCCAAGGCACTGGGATACCACACTAACGGCAGTGCTATTAACAGCAATTCACTTGGAGAAACCATGGATAATCCCTCCGTTATACTGCAATACTAAAATAGGCGTTTAAGTGAAGATTGTCCTATTTCTCAGAGCTCCTAGTTTCGACAGTCGAGGTAAATGAAGTGGAAATCACCATGGCAATTCTGTCAAATGAATGTAAATCCAAAGATAGCAATGTGCAGTCAGCTCCCTCATTCAAGGGCGAAAATCAAAGCGTTAGTGCCCGCGATCACAACAAGCACGGTGTGCGTACACTGCAGGAATGCGAGATATTTAGCTGGCACCCAGCCGCGCTGCTGCTCGTTCGCGAGGACCCTAGGCCACAGGACACAGAAGGCAGAACATGCACCCGCCTTGGGCCAATTGCGTGATGTCTTTCTTAGAAAGACAGCATGCAAAGCCCATTAGCAAGTGATAAAAAAGCACACACACAAGTGTGTGTCTGGAATTTAAAAACCCTAATAAATGTCTCGCATTGCAGCGCATGCGCTGGCTCAGGCGAGACATAAAAAGGGATGGGTTTGGTCCCTTCATCCTACAAACTCCACAATTGCTCAGTAGTCTTCTAGAAGACTTAGATATAGATTACATACTCTTCCTTTAAATAACTTACACTACTTCTAAACACGAACATTCATCTATTCACTGTGCAAGAGGATTCCAGGGAATGTTTTGCACCGGACCAGTGGGGCTGTGCAATGTGTTGGTACAGTTGTCATTACCCTCTTTTGCTCGCAAAAATTGCCCATCAGCTGTTCCATCAATTCATATGTATCAAGCACAACAAAACATCTTCAAACCCAAGATTAATAAGAAGCCTTCTGATCTCTGGCCAGACATATGAACAGTTAAGAAGAACTAAGGAGCACGCCTCTATGGCTGAAATACGTCAGTGAGGAAACTAAGGTGGCGACAGATCGAGACACACACTAGAGGGGTGGTGGCCTGGTGAGCATTCATAGGTGTTACTCTCACAAACGCTAAAGAAACTGATGCATTTTAAAAACTGCCCGAGCCCTGTCTTATGCAGTAACAATTTGCATTCATCAGTCTAGTCACCTAGTTAAAATCTTATAGCAAAGATAAGGGCAGTATCTACAACCTCTCAATTGGAATGGGTTTATGTAATTCGTGTTCAGTAGGTAAACATCACCAAATAGGTAGGAAGGTGTCTGATTCTGTCCTCCAACACCCTGAGGATGTTTCGCGAAGCAGGATCATCGAGGAGAGGGAGTAGTAGACTGATCTTCTGTGAACTGCCCCATAATTTCCCAGCAGTACAAGATATACCAGGGCATTCAGTATTACAAATAGTCAAAATTATACATAGATTAAGATCTTCATAGAGAAGATAAAGTAAAAAACTGAAAACAAACATTAAAATTACACTTGCCCAGTTTGAACACAATTCTACAAGATATATCAGTGTTTGTCAAATCACGGGAAGTGGAAGTAACCCAGTAATTTAAAATCCAACAAATGAAAATTACTTAAATCAGGTGATAGTCCCAAATCACAGTGATTCCAATATTTCGCTATCTCTGAAAAGGCAGCTGAACTGTCAATGACTAACTCTGGAACAGTTCTGGCAACACATTTTTCCGAAGAGGAAAAAGCTTCATGAAATGAATAGACCCATTTAAACATATGAAAATGTGCTCAATTGTGACAGGCTTCCCCCCCTCCAAAATGGCTTCATCATGCACTGTAGAAGCCGCTTTAGTGGGAAGTGCGGCAGCAGGTCCACCATGCCATGCTGATAACACAAAACTGTCACCACTTATGTGACTCCTGGAGATAGACCCCAAAGTGAGTCTACATTTAAAAGAAACACGTAACAGACGCTGCCCCACATTTGGGACACTGAGACATTTGCACTTTTTGGAAAAGGTCCTGTTACTGCTAAATAGTCCCCAAATCTTAGAAAGCCAATGGAGAAAATGGGACTATGCTAAATGCGATGACCTGGCTATTAAGTGTTACAATTAAATAGGCATTTTCTACTGCTGCACCTTTATGCCTCATCAGAGAGTAAACCTAGGTGGATACAAACTAAAACACAAAAGGGAAGCGGCGGCCTGGAGTGCATGCATGCATGCATAGGGCAGAATCTCCTAAAAGCTAATGAAATGGCCTCATTTTAGCAGTACTTCAAGCCCTGTCCAATACAGTAGCAAACTTTAATCGGTTTCAAATCAGTCAAGTTAATCTAGACAGGGCCGGCTCCTCCATTATAGCGGAGGGCCGTCACACCACTAGGTGGCAGCAGATGTAAACATGAAAAATAAAATGATAATAAACCAATTTTATTATCGTTTTATTTTTCTACTTACCTCCTGCGGGCAGCCAACAAGCTGCGTCATGGAGCAGGGCCATGTAATCTATTTGGCACACGGGGGTGGGGGGGGGGGAGGGTGTTCACTTAGCCTTTCTCCCATTTAGTTCAGTAGGTAAAGTCATTCAAATTTAGTAGGTAGAAATCACAAATGGATAGCAAGATGTATGATTGCGCACATTGCAAAAATAAAAGTTCAAAAGTGCATATCAAGCGACTACCTGAACAACCGCCCCACATTACTTAGAAAAAGTAAGGCCAAACTTAATTTAACTTCCATAAATCCACCTGTAATGAACTTGACATCCTCTTCCTTTAGCAATTAAAACATTCACTAAAAATGCATTACACCTATGCTGGAAGTATTCATCGGGCCAGTCTACTGGTTACGACTAAGGTTTTAGGACTTGTCTCATGTACATGTCGGCCACTTTATCTGTAGGTGTTACTACTTATAAACATATAAAAAGGTAGGAATTACTTCTGAATGTTCCCCAGCCCTTACCTCTCAAACCCAGGCACCTTACAGGAATCTCTGCACAGGTCATGTTTGCGGGACTGCAAAAGGACACCCCTCTGGGCAGCTGAAGGTATCTCGCTAGCCACTTGAGGTTTTACAGTCTGCCCTTTTATAGAACGTTCTGAAAACCTCACAAAGACTGTTTTCATACTCTTTCCAAATTGTAATTAATAGCCACACCGAAAAGCCCAAGTCACAGCCTTTGGCCTGGAAGGCTCCTTCTCGCTCTTGATTCCCCTGGACCAGCTACCTAAGCTTTCAGATCAACAACCCCTTTTTCTTCAAAAAGGAGAGCATGACAAAGAAAACAGACTATTCACAACATCAAAGTCTATCCCATTCCCATGAAAACTATCAGGCCACTGTCTATGCAGTGGTCTTCACAGTTGGATAGGGGTAATGCACTTATCATTGCCATACCCAACGTATTCCTTGACCATGAAAGCGTACTTCACACAGTCTCTTGTTTTGCCAAAGTGCCACTTCTGTCTAATCGACAATGCTTGCATTCAACTGCCTCCCGCTGCAAGCTCAAACCATTTTCAAAATCCACAATATCAAGGAATAAGCATAAGAGCTTTACTTTGTCCGATAAAAAACCTCACAGGCTCCAGAGGAAACTGCAGCACTAGCAACAAATCCTATGGCAGAACTGAACTACAAAATGCAAGAGGAAAAATCGTCATCATCAATCTCACGTCTTGAACCAGATCAGCTCACTGTGTTGCCCACCTCCAGTTGTGGAGTAAGTCAAGAAAACTTTTTAACATAAAAAAAGAGGACTAATGATAATGTGCTCACACCCAGCCCTTCCCAAGAAAATCAGACTCCTCATTTCATCACCTTTCTGTCATGCAAATGATTTTAGAATCATCACACTGAGCTGTTCTTCATGTTATACTGTTAATATTCTGTGCAAGTATCCATGTTTACCCTACCATCAAGTTACTGTACTGAGCTTCATTGATTTTCAAGCTAAGCCTACACATCATAAATACTTCAACTAAATACTGTAAATGCTTTTTAAATGTCAATTGTGATAAAAAGTCAAATTTTAAAGAAAATTCCTAGCAATATAAATTGTGGACACTGGACTAAAAGGTGAACAAATCTAAATAGGGAACCACTAGAGTGTGAGTGAGGCAAAGGCAGATGTTTGTTCTACATGTAGAAACATTGCATGTATATTTGCATATATCCATGATTTTTGCTTTTACATTTGCTGTACAATTGAAATTGTATAAGGGAGCGTGACTGGGAACCCCATAATATCTCCTGTTTACTCCCTTTCTCACATCTCCCAACCTCACTTTCTTTTTTAACACTAACCATATCCTTGCCTGCTTATAACTCACTTGTCTACTCCTTACTGGCGTTGAAGCTCACTTCCACTTGCAGACTCTCCTTGTCAATTATGTGCTCCACTGTACTCCCAACCTGCAGATCAGTCCTTACCACCCCCACCCACCCGATACTCTGTAGGCCCACTGCCTGACATGGCTCTTCCTTTCTGAGTATAGGAAAGAAAGGGCAAAACAGCATAGAACCTGAGGTCCGCAGCACATTTAAGCTAAAAAACATAATATTTGTGAAAACACTGACTGAGGTAAATCACAGTAGCTCAATTATTTGTCTAGACGATTTCAGGTAACAATATCACTGGCTAGCAGGTCAAGTTTCACTTCATTCAATGAGAATTGTCCAGAATGGAAAACCTCAGGTTCAAACACACGGGTAGGAGGATGGAAGGATGATTGTAAGGATGGTTGTAATGATTGGATCATTTTATGGAAATGTTACTTTTTTTTAGGAACCCTTTTTTACCTATTAAAATGTATAATAACGCAACAATATACTATTCTAAGTGTGAGATTCGGTAAGCTATAGTACTAAATCAGATAATACATTTGTGGATTTTAAACACACTTTTGTAATAATGAATAAAGCGAAACATTATTGAGTGAGCAGTAAACAAGAAAAACAGAGCATTCAAAACACAGACAAGGACAGTTTCATGTGTTACATTTTTAAATAGGAAATATAATATTTAAAAATGCATCCTTCGGAATTAGGCAAGATGTAAAGATATAGAAAAAAAGATTCTAACCACTTTGTCCTCCTGATGTGAGTATCCACGAAAGCAAGAATGTAAGAGGAAAGGACAGGAAAGAAAACAAGAAGGAGAAAGTTACTTCAGTCTAGAAAGCATGAAAACAGCAGCATTTGTTAGTAGTTCAAATAGATTAAGATTCCATTACTAAATACATTAGTTCGTGTTTTACATTTGCCACTTTATTTCTATTTTCCTAAAGATTTCAGAAGAAAAAACGTTGCTTTTGTTAGAAATTAGATTACACTAGGAACAGGAGCTGCCCTATAAACCTCTATTAAACTGGGACATACAAGTGTTAACAGTGTGAATGTTTCAATGAGGGACATATTTTGGAAAAACAATCCATAACAATAGTATTCATAGGGCAATAAGACTGTGTAACCTATTGTAACCGGTACTATAAGTGGTATCATAAATCAAACAATAGATACAAATAAACTAGTAAAAGTACCCAGTGCAATAGGTTATCACATGGTACTCAAAACAAACAACAGCCAGTGATTAAATTCAACCGTGTGTAGCAGAAAAGAGAGAAACCAGCATCAGAAAATAACAAGACACACAGTTTGTTAGTGCTGAAAGTCCCCAATGCGAATTACATCAAATAGTATGTTTCTGGTCTGGATAACCACAATTGTTATTGGTGTTTCAACCCTTACATTGACTTTGGGTCTTCCTCAGGACATAAACAATGTGGGCATAGGCCCAATGCTAATTAGAAGAATAGAATATATATATATATATTGTTGACAAAGCAAAGGCCGAAATGCGTCCTGATGGACCGTTGTTGCAGCCGTTTATCCGTGGATTAAATTCTAAAAATCACATTAAGTGCCGAGTCCTTCCTTTTATTGCAAGGAGGAGAAGTGTGTATATATCTATATCTATCTATCTATCTATCTATGTATGTATCTATCTATGTGTATATATATATATATATATATATATATATATATATATATATATATATATATATATATATATATATATATATATATATATATATATATATATATATATATATGATGGCCCTAATTTCAGTCAGTAATCCTCAAAGAAAATAAACTCTGTAGGTGAATCAGAATGCTGATAATAGAACCCATTTCACCTGGCCCAAGTAGTTTGGTAGTGTTAGAATTGGAGGTCCTCCTCGACTCAGTGTGTAGGAAAAGACTTCTCATTGAAACACTGTCACTGTTAACATTTGTTACAAAATAGAAACAAGTTATATTTGGCAAAGAACCTACATCATACATACAACCCATGACCAGTAACAGTACTGATTGGGCTCTGACATTCTCCAACGCTTTTGATGTATGAAGGTACTTGGCATAGCAAAAGTATATAAAAATGCATGTGCAACTCACCTTGTAAAAGTGGTGTATTCAATATTTTCCCTTTGTAAAATGCTCCCACCGATTGTTATCCAGTTATCTGTGAGACTCTGAAACTTTCTAAATTGTTTACCGAGTTCTACAGGAAATTGGTTCAAGGCCTCATATAAGCCCGTAAGGGATGCAAATACAATTTTTTTTTCTCATGGTATTATAAAGATCTCTAATACAACATACAGCCCTAAATGCGAAAACCTAAATGAGAGCCGTGACCCAATGATTGCTGGTATCTTATTTTGTCCTCCCATCATTTCACCAAAATGTTTTCTCATTTCCCTTGATTACTTGAATCACAAGCATTGACCAGAGGATGGTTAATTTTTAAAAAGCTGCATGAGCGGAGTCAGACTAAACTTTGCAAATATTCTACTTTCAAATGTTAAAAGCCTGTTAATTCATTCATTAATTTACTATTTGTGGAGACCTGTATGCAAGCTAATGTGCTTCAGAGCAAGTTTTTGAGATAGTCTTAGTTTATCACAGACTATAAGACTAGGATTTTTTTCAAAAACAAGTTAAGAATGAGCACAGAAAGTGATAGAACCCGTTGACTGATTAAAGCTGTCACTCAATGTACAGAGATAACATGAACATGATACACCTTAGCGATACCATGAACAGAAGCCATATTTATAGCTACTGAAGAAGCACATTCATTTCTAATGATGAGTCTGAAGGAAAATGGCTACCTGGGTATCCATAAAAGTACAGCTAACTACATTAAAACTATGGACCGACAACCCTACGCACAGTAGCAAACTGCTGACTTTGAAGAAAATACATTAATGAAAGAAAGGAAAGGTAAGGGAAATTGCCATCATACACAAGAGAGTAACATACAACTTATTTTCAACCCTAAACTTGTCACGTCATGACTTTGGAAAAAACTATCCGAGAGATTAGAAAAGCAGCCTTTAATATCTTCCATAGATACAAGGTCTTTAGTAATGATAAATTCCCTTTTTTGGTTGGTTTATCAAAAATTACAAGTTATGTGGTTTGCCTAAAACAGTACTGAAGTCTAAAACAGCATGATGCAGAGAGTTAAACACAGTTATTGTGCTATATGCTTATAAATAGACATGATTACATATGTTGTGATGGAAAAGTCCTTCACATGTTGATGGATGTGCACCCCTGCCCTGTGTAGCCCAGCTATAATGATGTCTGGATTCTTAATGCTGATTTTTGTTATTATAGGTGAACATGTATTGTGCAGGACTTGGAGAGGCAGTCTTTCCAGTACATTTCAAATGGTGCTCTTTGATTTAGAGATAGGCACTGTTAAGGGGCCTGGGCACATCTCAGGAAGCAAATGGGGCTGATACGAGAATCATAAAGAGTAGGGCTGAGGCCTGGGGTAATTCATTGATAGACATATCACTGTGATTGACATCCAGGTGTGAACCTCTAGACACTCCAATGGCCTGTGTTGTGGGGCTATCAGATTTGGAGTCATTTGTGCTGTGACAGATTTCTTTCTGGAGGAAGGGAGAACAGAGGAGAGGGCACTTCAAAAGGAAGCATACCCCAAAACATAAACTCAAAAGATTCAGACTCTAAATTACATTTGGTGGCTTGAAATGGACTATAAGAAGGGAAGCTTGAGACCTCAAAAATTGTCAACTGTCAAGCAGCCAGTCTGGCTGTGTGAGAAGGAGAAGCTGTGCAAGACTTATGCATATGACCAGGACTAGGGGGCCAAGGCCTGCTAGTCTCAAAGCTGGGTGAGGGGTACATCACCCAGGGAGCCTAAGACGACTTGTCCTTGGAGCCTAGAGCACCAGTTTGCATGCTTGCCAAACCAGTGTGAGGGAGAGAAGAGAGTTGGAGGGAGCAAGATCCATTGGAGGGATCCGGCTGAGTGGATCCCTGAAACAAGGTGTGAGGACAAGGCTGCTGCACCAATTGGGTCATTGACTATATGCAGGGGAAAGTTGGAGAGACTCGTATGCCAGATGAGTGCCACCGTGTAGTGAACCGTAACCGTTGATGCACTGAATGGGTCATCGCCTGTGTGCAGCGTTATATTGGCAACCCCGTATGCCAGGTGGGTTGCTGTGAAGATTGCTGAACAGGCCGTAGCCCGTGTGCTTTATCAAGGCAGTGACCCGTATGCAAGATCAGGCTGCCGTGAAGACTGCTACTGTGCTGGAGCCTATGCTCAGAGGTGTTCGCCAGGTCCAAGCAAAAAGCGTTATCTGGTCGACAACGTGAATGGAGGAATAAGGCTGCTGTGGTTAGCTGTGTGGGCTTGAGCCATAACTGAGGACCAGTACCAGGTACGTCACACCCCTCCCCCACCTGCGAGGGGAACCATAGAACTTACCTAGCATCAAAGGAGCATCAAAACCTCTCCCAGCCACTGCTGTCACAGGACCACATTTGGGGAATTAGAAGACAACTGACTGCAGCTTGCTTGGGCTGTGTGTGAAAGACTTACAGGAGACAGCCGTTACAGCTTCAGCACTCACGAAGGGGGGCACGCTAAGAAACTTCGGCCACTCCAAGGCCCTAAAACGGTAGTGATCAAATTGGTTTCACACTATTTGACCTATTTAATTTCCATACAAGTCCACTGTTAATGGTGCCTAAAATCCACTTATGGCAAGAAAGGTTAAATATCATATGTGGGTTGCAGTATACATTTACACCACCCACATGCACAGAATAAATATATGTTTGCCAGGCTAAAACCTGTGGCAGGGCTGTAGTTTAAAGGCACATCTGTGATACAAGTCGTATTTTTATATATTCACCCATAAACAGTGCCTGTCAGAACTCCTTTCAGAGGGGCAGGAGCTACTGAGTCCAACTGTGGGGGTGGAGGCCTTTTACTTCTGATGTCCAAAAGCACAACCTACTATGGGCTCTGAGCAACTGGGCCAAGTACTCCTTCAGCACTTGACTCTCAGTGGTTGAGCTGGTCGAGCAGTCCAAGGCTTCTCGGGGATTAAGTAGGCGTAAGGTGTACACCGGCACAATACTCAAAACACGCTCATCAACGCCAATAAAAGAATGTCCAGCCAGATACTTGCTTTTATGAAAAAAGTACTATATCGATATGAACACACAGTGAAATAAAGCGCACCATAAATACACAGTCACTGTAAGGCCAACACTTTAGCACTGCCCCAGTAAAATCCTGAGTCCCACTTCCCTGTTTAAGGACTGTGGTTTTCCAAATTTACTTGAGACAAAATTCAGGCTGGTCCCGCTAGCAGGGGCATAGCTTGATCAATAGGATTGAGAGGTGTGAGCTTCATTTTTTTCAACATTCACTCTGGATAGAATGTTAAAATACATTATAAACAAGCAGGTTGCATTAGAGGGGCTTTGGGGGGCAGAGCAAAGGGAGAACAATGCAGATTGGTGGGGTAATTGCTGAGAGAAAACACAACATTTTTTTAAATAACCTACATTTTTTAAGACTTTTAAAACAGCGAGGGAGAGCGTGTGAGTGCGTTTTTGTATGTGTGTATGTATAAATTCCTTGTGAAATCCATCAGACACCTCATCATGCCCGACTGAAAGCACCTGTACCCCAAGCCATACATTTATTAGGGGAGTGTAATACCTCAAACACCCCCACTGAAACTATGCCCCTGCCAGCTAGTGAGTATAAATCTTAGAAGTTAAAATGGCCTTTTAAAAGTCAAACTATGTAATTGATGTAGCGCTTCTGTTCGATTAAGTTCCTCCAGAGGCCCGGCGACACTGTAACCAGTCTTATGCGCTCTTGCTGGAGTCACGGTACGGAAAGCCCGGGCGCATGCTGGGGGCCTGGCGATGACCAGAAGCCTGGATCAGGGCCGGACTGGCCATAGCGTGCACCAGGCAATCCCCCGGTGCCCCGCACAGGCGGAGGCCGGTTTTGGGCCTCTGAGGGCCGATTTTGTTACAGGGCCGTTTGGCCCTGTTCCAATATCGGCCGAAAACCGGCCCGGCAAAGAGCTCGGCAGCACCTCCAAGCCCCCCAGTGGGGAGGGCCGGCCGAGCACTTTACCAGGGCCGGTTGTGGTTCCCAGTCCGGCCTTGGCCTGGATGCTGCAATTGAGGTGGCAGGTGTCTGATCATACAGTAAATCTTCCTGAATCCGGCGACAAGTGTCGGGTGCTTCTGGTTGACTGCTATGCTTGAGACTTGACTGCTATGCTTGACTGTCACCCACTTCTCCAGGTTGACGACCCTCTCTCTTCACTGAAGGAAAGTTACGTGTAAGAAGTAACAATCCTACCCAAAGATTCATCTTTCAGGGCAACTAGATATGTATGGGAATTTTACAGCAAGAACCTAACAACAAAGCGTGAAAGAGCTGTATTACGGGGAAAATAGAGGGCCGGAACACATGACAGAGTTGCATTATTATATGCAAGCAGGACAAGGTGAACTACAAGCAGGGGACCATCATCCTGAGAGTGATAATTGGATGAAGTGTTGTTCCAGTTCCTTCCAGTAGGGACAGAAATCCACTAGCATCAGTCTAGCAGTTCCATACCCCAGTATTTCCCTTGGGACCAAGATTTCCCCCTCTTTGCCTCCAGGGAGCCCATATACAACTGATTTGGTGCTCTGCAGGGACAGCATTGATGTTTCTTGAGATTAAGACTTCCATTGGACTCCTCGCCCAGTTGTATCGAAAGAGTGGCCCACATCGGCCTTTTTGTCCGGGGTTTGGCACGCGGATGCTTTCTCTGATTTTATGGAGCAGTAGCTGCATGTGTGTTTGATGGCAGGCTAGGTTATTTTGACTTTCGACGTTTGTTAGAAAGTTAAAAGTTTTGAAATGCCTTATTTTGTTCATACTCGCTCTTTAATGCCGATACAGAATAAACACAAATGCGGCGTGCTGATGAAGTAAGAATATCAAAGTATGCATGAGGATTGTGCCAGGCAAAAGATAATACCCTACCAAGAGTGACTCGCGTAAATAACCCACTGACACTGATGCCAATTCTGCTGTTCAAGAGATTGGACTCGTTTAAAACTGGAATCGCAATGTTTCAATCTTTCTATGAAACACTAGATGGCACCAAGTGAAAGGATGAAAGGGATGAAATGTAAAGCCTTGCGTACTGCCGGGAAAGAACGACAGTGACTAGAACTAAAGCACAGAGACAGGCAGCGAATTCCTAACATCGCATACAGAGAGATGCATTGAAAAACGTATGCAATATTTTTACAGGAATCTATTTGTCTGTAAATAATGACTCAGGCTGTCAGCTATCGCCACGCCAGAGCATGCTATAGCACTGGAGGCCTGTAATTTTACTAGGGAGGAGTGTGGAGAGGGGGGGGGGGGGGGCAGACACACACATTCACAACACTCACTAACAAATACACATACATTCATACACACACGCACCAAACATAAAAAAAATACATAAAACTAATCTTAACTGCAGCTCTCCGAGGGGGAAGTCTTAATGATCCCAGGAGGGTTGGGACCTAAGTTCAGCCAATGAGGGAAGGCAGCAGTCCCGACATCATATCAGAGTAGGATGAAGTCAGTGAGACTGCTGACCCCACCCTGCTCTGTAGTGAGGTTTCACTGATAGACACTCAGCTCTGGATACTTCAGGGCTTAAAACTGAAGCACCCAGATCAACGGCTGCTCCTCTGCTATTGGGGAGGAGCGTCGCCTCCTCTGCTGAAAGCCAGCTTAGGGAAACGGGAAAAATAAAATGATAATAAATCCGTTTTATTATCATTTTACTTTTCCCGTTTCCCTCTAGAGACAGCCAAGTCTGGGCAGGGTGGGGAGGGGCTGTCATCACAGGCAGCAGGGGAGGAGCAGTGCACACTGCTGGCGTCTGGCCAAACCATCATGCGCAGTTAGGTTTCTCCAACCCAGCTGTGTTGCAAAAACGGCACAGACTACCAGGCACTGTATGAGTGGCAAACCAAACCGCTCAGACTAATCCTGGCACTGCTCTCATGCTATTAAGAGCAGCACCAGGATTGGGTGGGGAGCCTTTGTTTGTGTCCCAGGAACTGCTGGGACACCATCAGGGGAGAATAGGAGCATTGAGGCAGCCAGCAGTGTCTGAACAGGTAAGTTTTTATTTTATTATAATTATTTCCCTGATCCCCTGTCCTGTCCTCCCCTCCCCCAGCCCCCCACTTGAGTTTTGCGGTGGCCACCACTGACCCATATCCAAGGTCATCGGTGACGCTTCTCCTTGTCATGCGGGGTAGGACCTCAATACACTTTTGCCAGGCCGAGGAAGTAACTCTCACAGGGCTGTGAAATCTTTAGCCTGGAAAATGTTGAGCCTGCGCATTTAACTCATGTCTAGCTCCTGCCTGTCTGACCAGAACAAGAAGAGTGTCTATCAGGCTGACCTTCATTCAGCCTGACAGACACTCTTCCTGCCTGGAAAAAGTGGGGGGGGATGGCTCCTCAGCCTGTATGGACAGGCCACTGCTGTGCTATAGACCAACAATCGGAATAATCATTTTAGATATTTGAAATGAAATGAAATGAAATGAGGATTTATAAAGTGCATGGCTGCCCGTAAGCGTCCCAGCGCTAATGAAAGAGGCAGTAGAGGAGAAATGAAAAAAAAAAATTATTAGGGGAACAGCCATGTTTTCAGACTTTCCGAAACATGAGAAGGTCAGGTTCGGCGCGCAAAATGAGGGGCAACGAATTCCACAGCTTGGGGGCGACCTCCTGTGCGGGCCTTTTTGATCCTGGGTATGTAAGCCAGATGTAAGTGTGCTGAGCGAAGATTTCTGGATACTTCGTGGCGTCTAATCAAACTTTCCAGGATCTTGGGCCCCTTTCCATGTAAAATGTTGTGGGTCGTACAAAGAGATTTAAAATGTATTCGCTCCTGAATAGGCAGCCAGTGGAGCAATCTAAGGGCTGGTGTGGCCGAACTCCTCCTGCTGGTGCCAGAGAGAAGTCTAGCTGCAGAGTTTTGTACCACCTGGAGTATAGCAATGACCTGCTTAGGGGCACCAAGATACAGGGAATTACCATAATCCAATCTGGATAACACAAGACTCTGTATCAGGATCTTCCTGGCATCTTGGGGGAGCAAGGGGAGAATTTTCCGAGTGGTCTTAAGAATACCATAACATACCCCTGCTGACTTCCTGGCTTGGGTGGTAAACGTGAGATCCTGGTCGATCCACATGCCCAGGCTCTTAATAGATTGTTTAGGAATCGGGGCAGGCCCCATGCAGGAAGGCCACAGAGTCTTTGGGATAAAAAGAGATTGGTTGCCCAATAGCAGTACCTCCGTTTTATCGCTCTTAAGCTTGAGATGGGAGCGATCCATCCAGTGTGAGATATCTTGGAGGCAAGAGTGGAGATTGTCAGGGTGATGATTAAGCTGGCTGAGAGAGACAACAAGCTGTGTATCATCCGTGTACGTCACGAGTTTGACCCCGTGAGAGATAACTATTTTCTACAATGGGGACATGTAATCATTAAAAAGGGTAGGACTCAGGGACAAGCCTTGAGGCACCCCACAGTGCACAGGGGTAGCACGGAATTTGGAGGTTCCCTCGATGATTTGGAAGGAGCGGTCATGGAGGAAAGATTTCAGCCAGGCCAGTGCAGACCCTGAAATTCCCAGTTCCCTGAGTCAGTGAGTCAGAGTGATAAAATTCACCGTGTCAAAGGCTGCCCTCAGATCCAGGAGGATCATTGCCACTGATCCTCCTGAATCAAAGATCTTTCTAGCCTTCTCCACAACCGCAATCATGGCTGTCTCCGTGCCCTGACCTGGGCGGAAACCCGTCTGGGACGGATACAGCAGACCATTGGTTTCCAAGTAGGCAGAGAGCTGCTGGTTAATGAGTTTTTCAGCCATTTTACTGACTGTGGGTAATAACGAGATGAGGCGGTAGTTCCCCAATTCAGCTGGGTCGAGATGGTTTTTTTTTTAAGAGGGGTTTCACTATGGCCCTTTTCCAGCCAGGTGGCACGATGCCTTGTAGTAAAGAGGTGTTGAATAGTTTGACCAGCGGGGGCAGAATGGTAGGGGCAACTAACTTTAAGTTGTGAGGAGGTGCTGGGTCAAGTGGGGAGCCACTTTTGGTGGAAAGAAAATTGGAAAGAAGAGTCTCAGCTGTAGTAGTGGAAAAAGAGTTTAAACAGGGGCTGTTTAAATGCTGTGTGCTAGGCACAATTTCTGCCGGGATTTGTTCTGTATGGGGAGGTAGAGTTTTTAGGATGGTTTGGATTTTAGCATTGAAAAATTCGGCGAAGTCGAAACAATACTAGGCAGCAACTTTTCTTTTCTACATGCGATTTTCTATAGTCGAACAGCAGGGAGTGTGAAGTAATTTGCTGTCATCTGGACAGACTTTAAGTACACATTGTTCAATTTAGCATTAGCTCCAGTATCACAGTCTAACTGATAATGTTGGAGGAAGGCACAGACTAATAGCCAGGTGCTAATTAGGTAGTATTAACCAGTTGTTTATTAATTATCTTGAGGTCTAGAAGTACAGTAGAATTATTCAGACAGTAGAGGGCTCACTTCAGACATCTGCAGGTCATGAGCTGGAATCCCCAAATGGTCAATTCATGCTTTAATCTTTCATGGTAAATGGAGTGCGTCTGAAAAATGACATGGGGTGTGAAGGACAATACAAAACATGGTATCATGATTAATTAGCTTTTGGGATGTAACTAAATTACGAGCATCTTCAACCGATGTATCGTTTTAACATGTTTTAATGTTTATCTTTGTATGTAATTTGTTCCACAACTAGTTAAACTTCAAAGCGTAAATATATAAATCACACTATATAACATTATCCTCTCTATATCCTTTTTCCATTTGACCTTCAAGGCATATGCCACAAATTATCCCTTAACTACCTGAATGCTTGCATCCTATCAGTTATAAAGTCATGAAATACCATAAAAAGGAAGATAAACTGGAGGTAGAGAAACCACACCAATTCCACTCACTCTAACCATGAATATCTGTACATATGCATCTGTCGGAAGAACAATAATTTAACAAACTGGAGTTAGAAATGCTATTTCAATCCTTTGTCTATCGTCTAAATCCACAAGAAATCCAGGGAGGTCATTCAAATTGGTCCATATGTCTGTTTTTTTGCCCAAAAACACTACCAATAAATAAAACCAGTAACAAAGATAAATGTGTAATGGGCAAGCTGAGTGGCAACCTACATTCAGAAAAAAGGCAGCTGTAAGTAACATAGAAGACCACCTTATTTTTATTATTTCACTGAATACACCAAAGGTTAAAGGGACGTTATAGTTAGGCTCAGATTTCACTCGTACAAAACCACAGAAATTCAGCAGTTATAGTTACCTGAGCTAACTATACCTTACACCCCACAATGCACTGCTTATGGCCTCACACATTACATCACTCATTACATAGTCAGTGGCACCACTGATGACATCTCAAATGACATCACCGATTACATCAAGTGAGTAAGTATTTTCTAAGATTTTATGATTGTTAAACGTATATACCAACCTTCTACAAAAGATAAATTAGTATACTAGGTGCACTACTACTGAGTGATACTACTTCTAACATATTGTTTGAGTGGCTGCGTAACTGTTTGTATCCTTGTGTGTATGGGTGTGTGCTTGGCTGTATGGGTTACTAACAGGGTGTATGAGTAGCTGTGTGGGTGAGTCAGTTGCTGTGTGAGTGGCTGTATTGGTGAGTGAGTGGGTGGGTATGTCAGTGGCTGTATGGGTGAGTGGCAGTGTGAGTGGCTCTATGGGTGAGTACGCGGGTGTGTAGTGACTGTATGGGTGAGTGAGTGGTTGTCTGAATGGCTGTGTGAGTGAGTGACTGGGTGTGTAAGTGTCTGTATGGGTGAGTGAGTAGCTGTTTGAATGGGTGTTTGGTTAAGTGAGTTGGTGTGTGAGTGGCTATATTGGAGATTAAGTGTCTGTGTGAATGGCTGTTCGGGTTAGTGAGCTGATGTGTGAGTGCTTGTACGGATGTCTCAATAGGTAGGTATGAGGTTGTGTGGGCAAGTGCTTGTATGGGTGAGCGAGTGGCTGTGTTCAGTGGCTGTATGGTTGACTGAATGGGTATGTGTGTGAGTGACACTGGAGGTAAATGAGTGAGTAGCTGTTTGGGTGAATTTGTGGATTTGCTATTGGCTGTACAGGAGAGTGACTGGTTGTATGAGTGGCTGTATCGGTGAGTGGGTGGGTGTGTGAGTGGCTCTATGGAAGAGTGAGTGGGCGTGTGAGTACTGGTAAGGGTCTGTGAATGGATACGTGAGTGGGCGTATGAAAGTTTATATGGGTGTGTGAGTGGGTCTGTGAATGATGTCATCAGTGTTGTCATTTGAGATGTCATCAGTGATGTCAATGACCATGTCATGCGTGATGTAATATGTGAGGTCATAAGCAATGAATTGCTGAGGAATAAGTCCAGAAAGACGGTCACCCATGCACTCATCAGGAGCAGACTCGACTACGGCAACACACTCTATGCCAGCATCACCCAGAAACTCCTCAAGAACTACACAACATTCAGAATGCCTCCGCCAGACTCATCCTCAATATCCCCTCTCCAGCCATATCACCAGCCTCCTGAGAGACCTCCACCGGCTCCCAGTCAACAAAAGAATCACCTTCAAGCTCCTCACACACGCCTACAAAGCCCAACACGACCCAGGCCTGCATACCTCAACCGCCACCTTTCTTTCCACGAACCCACCAGAGAACTCTGCTCCGCCCAACTTGCCCTGGCTGTCTTGCCACATACCCGCAAGACCACTGCCGGGGGAAGATCCTTCTCCTACTTTGCAGCAAAGACCTGGAACACCCTGCCTCTCCACCTCAGGCAATCACAGTTACTGCCCCAATTCAGAAAGGACCTCAAGACCTGGCTCTTCGACTGAACCACAGCTGAATTTCTATGGTTGTGTATGAGTGAAATCTGAGGCTAACCATAATTTCCCTCTAGCGTTTGTTTTTGTTCTGTGAATTTCTATAGTTTTTTTTTAACTAGTAGTCATGTTTGCAGAGTGGTGGAGAAAGGGGGTGGTGCCTCCGATCAGCACTCAGGATTTCCGCTGTGTGGGACTTACTGGAGGTTACAGGACGGCTTCTTAGCCCTCAAGGTCCCTCAGCATCCTAGAGGACTTCATTCCAGCCTGGCTGAAGACGGCTGTAATGCCAGAAACCGGTCCTGGGAAGCTTGAACGGTGATGGATTAAACCCAGATCAGTTGACTAGGGGTGAGTGTTTGTATTGTCAACGCTCCGTCCATCACCACCTTTGGTTTTTCTTTGTTCGCCCTAAGTTGGCGGGGTATGCTCAGACGTGAGTCCCTTGCTCACTTTGCCACTGGAGTCAAGCAAGCCCGGCTGAAGACGGCTGTAATGCCAGAAACCGGTCCTGGGAAGCTTGATTCCGGTCCAGGGAAGACATGGCTTGGCAGTTCGGGCTGGACTGTTCCCATGAGGCACAGGGTCAGACTGATTTGCATATGGCATGTCTGAACTGGGGTGGCGGAGTGAGCTAAAGAACGGTGATGGATTAAACCCAGATCAGTTGACTGGGGGTGAGTGTTTGTATTGTCAACGCTCCGTCCATCACCACCTTTGGTTTTTCTTTGTTCGGCCTAAGTTGGCAGGGTATGCTCAGACGTGAGTCCTTTGCTCACTTTGCCACTCGAGTCAAGCAAGCCCGGCTGAAGACGACTGTAATGCCAGAAACCGGTCCTGGGAAGCTTGATTCCGGTCCAGGGAAGACATGGCTTGGCAGTTCGGGCTGGACTGTTCCCATGAGGCACAGGGTCAGACTGATTTGCATATGGCCATGTCTGAACTGGGGTGGCGGAGTGAGCTAAAGAACGGTGATGGATTAAACCCAGATCAGTTGACTGGGGGTGAGTGTTTGTATTGTCAATGCTCTGTGTTTGTATTGTCAATGCTTATGCTGTGTCTGGTCTGTCAGCGCCGGGACACTCTGCCAGAGTAGCTGTGCGCTTAATAAAACCTACGATAACATAACATAACAGTTGACTGGGCGTGAGTGTTTGTATTGTCAACGCTCCGTCCATCACAACCTTTGGTTTTTCTGTGTTCGCCCTAAGTTGGCAGGGTATGCTCAGACCTGAGTCCCTTGCTCACTGTGCCACTGGAGTCAAGCAAGCCCGGCTGAAGACGGCTGTAATGCCAGAAACCGGTCCTGGGAAGCTTGATTCCGGTCCAGGGAAGACATGGATTGGCAGTTCGGGCTGGACTGTTCCCATGAGGCACAGGGTCAGGCTGATTTGCATATGGCCATGTCTGAACTGGGGTGGCGGAGTGAGCTAAATAACGGTGATGGATTAAACCCAGATCAGTTGACTGGGGGTGAGTGTTTGTATTGTCAATGCTCCGTCCATCACCACCTTTGGTTTTTCTCTGACTTCATTCCTCAACCAGTAGTGCGCCAGGAGGTATATTTGCAGAGTGGTGGAGAAAGAGGGACGGGGCCTCTGACCAGCTCACAGCCACCACACAGTGTGGGACTTACAGAAGGAAACAGGAGACTTGTTGGCCCCCGGGTACCCTCATCAGCCAAAAGGGACTTCATCCCCCAACCAGCAGTGTGCCAGGAGGCGCAATTGCAGTGTGGTGGAAATATGGGGCGGGCCTCCAGCGACTTCCCAGGCTGGCCGATTTTTCTGAATCTTTATCTTTAATTAGACAAGGGGGTCGTGTTGGGCCACATGCCTCCCCCTCTGTGGGCAGATTTTGGCCCCGGGGCCATCCAGGGGACCCCATCGCCTGGGTCCCTTACATTTTGAAATAGGGGATGGGGCCGTATGCCCCCCTCAACAGGCTGATTTCAGCCCTGCTGACCCCATACCCTGGGGCGAAATGGATACACAAAGGAGGAGCAGTGCTTAACATTCCAAAAATACATTTGTTCCAGATTGAAGCAGCTTTAACACCAGATATTATCACATTCTGTTTGAATATTATGAAATTTCCACCAAAAAGGATAGGAACCTTGATTTAACGGCCGACCAGGAAGGGTCTGAACAAAGGGAGTGTGGGGAAATCCGAATTCTGTTGTCCTTGGGCCACACCCTACTGACTCTGTTTCATCCTCTTCATCTCCCGTTTCCAGCCTGTAGCAGGCTATCCATGGGGACCAAATCTTTTTGAACTTTTGAGGGCAGCCTCTTGCTTTGTAAGTCACTCTTTCTGCCACCATATACATGTCCATACTAGCTTTCCACTCTGCGCAAGCCTTTTTTTGTCCTAGTTTGACCATGATTATATGACATGTTCTTGGTTATTCAGATTAGGTTGTGGCCATTATATAACTTTATTCTAGGAATCCTGGCTTAAAGGTTTGTGTAAGAGCTGCACTTTTCCCTTATCTTCATATATTTTTGTAGATTGGCCATTTCTCCTTCATTCAATTTTACCAAAGCAGTTTGGTCTTTGTATCTGGATTTTTTTGCCTTGTGTACATCTTCAGAAGAGTCTGATAGTATCTCTGAAACTTGTACAATATTTTAGATACTTTGAATATTCAGAGGTCTGACTTATTTTTCATGGCTTTGAGTTTACCTTTAAATGTGCTTTGATTGCTCTCCTCCTAAAGAATTTAGGCCCATTTGTGTAAATTGTGCCATTTCCTACTTGGAAATCGTAATTTAGCGATTTCCTAATTTCTGAATTCCTAATAGCGAATACAATTCCATAGGAATCGCTATTTGGAAATTACACAGTATATACATTTCGTTTTGCGATTAGCAAATAGCGATTTCTACGGATCCACTATTTGGGAATTTCAAAAACGGAATTTCATACATATGGGCCTTACTCTTTTCTCAAGTAATTCCTTTTGAAAAGGTTTCACTTGCACCGCTGCACCTTTATTCCACCAACCTCTATTTTTCAACAAAATAGCAGTGCGTGTAACTTGCACAATCTGAACAGATTCAGAAAAATTGGATTCACCTTTACAGACGTTCTTGGGTTTCTGGATTAAAACACAAGCACAGACTTAAAATTATTTAGATTTTGAGTGCACACTGATTTCGACTCCAGTAGATCAGATTTGTACCTACACTCCACATATTTTATTACACGCTCATGAACACAAAAATGACCTTTCACAGCCCTCTCAACAAAACTATTAAATAACTTATAGTTATTCAACTGTGGTGTAAAACTGGACCTGGCTTCTCTACGGCTAGAAACTGAGGTTTCTGGTTAGCTGAGGTATGCACCCTGTCCAAGAAGGAACCACAATCCTAGTCAGGGTAGGTCACAACACAACCTAAATTATCCTGGGCTAACTATGTGATAGCTTGGCACAATACAGCCAGGCTTAACTTAAGAGGCAATAGGTTAAGTATTTGTGCAACACTTCATACAACAACACAGTGAACACATCACAAAACGACTCCACACCAAATTAAAAAAATAGATTATGATTTTCTTTTCAATAAAACAAGACCTAAACAACAAAAATCCAATGTGTAGAAATCGAGATATGATTTTTTCAAGATTAAATGCAAAATATAGTGCTTAGAAGCACATAGCACTTAAAGAGTTAATTGGTTATGCTGGACCAGAAAAAAATAAACTGTTTAGGCAGACCGCAATGGAGGGCAGGCCGGATAAAAGACCCACGCAGGCCAGCTGAGTAAAGCTACCTTGATCCTGGTTGCAACAGAGGGATGTGTCAGTCATTCTCACGCAGTTGAGGTGTTGCGCTGAATTTTACCATGCAACTGAGATGATGTGTCGGTTTCGAAGTGCGGTGCTTGAAAATGCAATGCTCTGGGCTTCTCCACGCTGTAGAGGCGATGCGTCAATCTTCTCCATACAGCAGCAGTAATGCGTTGATTCCAATGCATTGGTTCTCAGTGAGATGCGGTGGTTCAGAGTCCGATGCACCTGTCCGGTCCACATAATAGCATCGATGCATCCATTCTGCCCTTGCAGCAGGGGACTTCCAAGGGTCCAGGACTGGGGTGGCACTACTTGGCAGGACAGACTCACAAGCAGATAACCCCAACGGCTAGAGCAGGATGGCTCTAAGTATTTTGTGTCGCTGTGGCCTAGGCCACAGGGACACACAATCAAGCCAGTAACCCCTTGGAGTCACTCTGAGTTCAAGTGATGCAGGTCCAGTCCTTCTCACCTAGGCAGAGAGAGAGCAGTAGGCAGCAGGGCAACACAGCAAGGCAAGGGTTCAGCAAACAGCAATTACATCAGAGTGACAGTCCTTGAGCAGCACAGCAGATCCACTTTTCCCTGGCCGAGTGGTTACAGGTCCAGAAGTCTACTGATTTGGTAGCGCCAGAGGACCAGTACTTATATCCACTGGTGCCTTTGAAGTGGGGGAGACTTCAAGAAAGCCTTGGAGTGCACAGAGGCTCTTGTTGCTTGCCCTGGCACCGGACACACTACAAGAGGGTAATCAATCCTTTGTGTAGGGATAGGACACAGCCCTTTCAGATGTGTCAGTTCCTCCTTTCCATCCTGCTCAGGGTGGCTCATCTGCATGCAGATAACCAATAAGGCACACCTAACCTTCCTCTGTGCGTGACTGTCTAAAGGAATGCAGGAAGCCAGCAGTCACCCACCCCAGACGTGTATTCCAGAGATAGACAGAACGAGCCAAATGGCTAATGTAAGGAAATGCCAAGTTTCTAAAAGTTGACAAAAAGGGGGTAGGCCCAAAGATAAGCAGCTAGACAGTAGGACCTTATTAAAATAACACAATGAAAAACCTAGCTACCATTTTATGCGCGTGTCATTTTTCAGGATCAAAACTACAGCACAAAGGTGGAAGAGGAAGAGTATAAAGAATCTCAATTTGTGCTGTCCATTTTCATAAAAACTAAATTTCATTGGCAAGTTCTCTTCACAAAGAGTCGTACAGGACCAGAGAACATTAATTTGCCTTTTTCAAATTGCTGTACATCACCATTTGCACAATGCAGAGAGATACGTAGAAAAGGCTTACAATGACTACTTTGTCTATATGACCTAGATCCGACCACTTACCTGGAAGCAGATGCAGTATTTAAGTTTTTTGCATGTCTTGCAGCTTCCGGTTTTGTTGTTAATTTTCTCTGTTTAATTACATTTATGGTAATAACCAATTTCTTTTGAAAGCTATAATATTGCTATCAATGGAAAATATTTCTCACCCGAAAGGTAGAAAGCAATATTGATCAGGCTGTTGAGGGATGACGACCTAGAAATATTTGTCAATCTCCCAGAAATTGAAGCGCAGCTGGGCAGTTTACTCCATGGAATGTTTACACTGAAGCTATTAAACACCTTGAAAAACATTTTACTGAACAGCCCAGCATAATGCATGAGAGAGACAGTTTTTTTTCAAAGGGAACAGTATGTTGATGTAAGCTTTGAAGAGTACATTTCTAACTTGCACATTTGGCTTTAAAATATGAATTTGGTCGTCATATCGCCCGATCTCTCTCCTCAATGTGGAGGCTAGGCTCTTGGCTAAGGTAACTGCCAATCGCCCAGTTCCACATGTTACAGATCTGATACATCCCGACCAGGTGGGCTTTATGCCCAGCGTGCTACACGACATAACATTCATCATGCACACAACGCCATTACTGCAGTGGACAAACTTGGGGAGCTGGCTGCCCTACTCCTCGCAGATATGAATAAGGCTTTTGATTTGCTCATCTGGGTGTACCTCTTTGCTATATGCCCAGCCACCTAAATATTGACCCCCGTATACTAACGCCAATACTCCTCTTATATACTGATATCACAACATCAGTTTGGGTTGCTGACTTCACTTCTGGAAGCTTGACTGTAGGGTGGGGAAGTCGCCAAGGATGTCCCCTCTCCCCATATCTATTTGCATGGGCTATGGAACCATTGGCATGGTGGGTGAGGATAGATCCTCAAATTTGTGGCCCAAGTGGTCGCGGGAGGTATCGGACCACATAGCGCTTTATGCAGACAACGTACTGTTTTTCCTAACACAGCCCGACAGAACTAGCCCGCGGCCACTTAGAATCATGCAGATCTTTGGGTAAAGCTTATGCCTTAATATGAATAGGGGCAAATCCTATCTGTGACCCCTGCGTGGTGATCAGCTGGGCGCTTGGTCTCGAGAAGTGATGGTGGTTCCCAACGGCTTCAAATATTTTGGGGTGTTTCTCTCCCCCGATCAATCCATTTCATGGGACAGAAACTTGGCTCCGCTGTGGGCATAGACCGGAGACCAGGTCCGAACGTGGTCTCACCTACCACTATCCTTGTTTGGCAGATCTGCCATATTTAAAATGATCTCACTGCCCCGCTTTTTATACCAGCTTCAAAACCACCCATACCCGATACAGCCAACATGGTTCCGGCAATTCAATGCAGTCCTTGCTCAGTTCCTCTGGGGAGGTGGCACAGAGAGCGTGGCCTTGAAGACCTGCTTCCAGTCCACCTATTGTGGAGGCATCGCCACCCCAGATATCCAGGCCTATCATGCGGCCTCACATTTACTCGTCCTTAATGACTGGTGGTATGGCGATAGAAGAGACTCTGCATATACGGTTGAGCACTGGCTGATGGGAGCCACGTCGCTACATATGGTCCTATATTCTGGCCCGACGCTTAGGGAGTTGCCACCTACGACTAAAACAGTTTTCATGACCTGGAAACAAGCGCATGATGGGATGGTGGGGTAAAGTGGCGAGGGAGACCCCCTGTGGCATAACGGTCAGATGCCACAGTTGGTGCAGCTGTCTGAATTTCAGGGTTGGGAAGCCATAGGGATTGTCACAGTGGGAGCGTTATGCACGGTAGAATCATAAAGTCCTTTCAGGAACTCCAGACAGAATATGCCATGCCCCACTCACATCCAGATGAAGGGAACCACAATGGGCTCTCCCTTCGCTCCAGAGATGGCGGTACTCTATATGACAAAATTTAAGGGAAAATGTATCGTCAACGACAATCTATTTCTAAAACATCTCATTCAATGGTATAAATATATTGACGATATCTGGTGCTTATGGAATGGCAAAGAAGAGGATCTCGAAATGTTCCCTGGGTGGCTAAACACAAGGCATGAAGACATCAAATTTAGTATCACCAAAAGTAAAACGAACTTGATCTTCCTAGATGTAGAAGTTACACCACATGGTAATGAACTGATAACCACTATACACAGAAAACCAACTTACAAAAATACCGTCCTACATTATAAGAGTTCGCATCCAAGGAACCTAAAGGATAATCTCGCTTATGGCCAGCTATTGAGAATCCGAAGAAACTGCTCTTGTAAGGAGGACTTTGACATCCATGCGCCAACATTTTGTGAACAACTGAGATGCAGAGGGTATCCTAAAAAAATTGGTCAAGCATGCCATCAAGAGGACATGGTATACACCCTGTGGAGATCTCCTAAAGAAAAAAAGTCAAACAGCCCTTGGACAGATTAGTATGCGTGTCGACCTTTGGCCCTCACACTAATACGTTTCACTAAATTATCTTAAAGAACTGGCATCTTCTTCAAAACTTGGAATGTCCCTTTCAACAACTATTGTTTGTCATGAAAAAGAACACCAGTATTGGGCAATAGATTGTAAGAGACGATATGACTGTCCCTAGCCAGAAGAAAGACCTACGAGCACAATGGAAACTGAAACCCGTCGAAGGTCATCATTAAGTGCGGCAATTATTCGGTCTGTGAATTCACAATGGAGGAAACAGAATTTATCCATAACTCTGTGAAATGGACCCATAAAGAATTCTCTAATTGTAAGACAAAAAAAAGTTGTATACGCAGTCATATGCTCATGTTCTAAAATTTATATTGTCAAAACTAATCAGCAAGTAACGAATTGTGCAGCATCTTTCAAGGATTAAAATGCAAGTGTTGACGGCTCCCTTGGTGGCGCATTTCACGGAAATAAACAGTGAAAAAGATTTTAAATGGCCTGTGCTAGCAGGGATTAAGCCAAATACTCAAGGAGGCGATATTGAAGCATCCTTATTACAGAAGGAGGTATATCTCATTTTAAAATTCCATAGCACCATCAAAGGCCTGAATGAAATGTCCGAATTATCAAGAACATAAGTTTGCAATTTGTAATCACTACAACTCCCAGAATGCAATGCATTGGTGCCAAGCGGCTTTGCATAAATTAGAGCGGCATGCAAATATGACCGCTAAACATTTTAAAATATTTCTTAAATGCTTCACAACATATGAGGCATTTGTGAAAGTGATCCACACAATCTGAAATAGTCACAGGATCGGAATAGGCACCACAATATCCATAAATCACCTCGAACCGCGACCCGAGGTGGGAGTGTTAAAACCAATAGCAACAGGAAGTCTTCTTTTCCATTCCGGCACCAAATGAAAAAGGATTTTACTGGAGATGAAGAAAGACCTGCTTTGAACAAGGCTCACTGATCTAATCAAGTAAGAATGTGTTCATTACCTGAGGAACTGAGCGGAAAGCTGGCAAGGTGCGAAGATTAAACCAAATGTTTTCTGCTTTTATGCAAAAAATTGCCCGCAAAGGGGGACTGATTCGATTTGTATAACTGTTCGGACAAAGAAAGACAAACAGGTACATTTGAGTACTTTATTTGAAGAGTAGCGCTGGGGAGTGGCAAAGTGCCAAAACACGTTGAGTAAATCACTCGTTTATCTCTCTTTAACAGGAAAAGTAACACGTAACGGGGGACCCATCCCAAGATATAATTGCCAGAATAAAGAAATATAATCAGGTACATTTTATTAACAATCTGGAATGACAATAATGTATATTTGAGGTTTCTCCACACAGTATCACATCCTTAACAATTGTGTTTTAACCGTCCACAGCATTTATACCAAAAAGGATAGAGAATTCCCCCCTTTTCGTTTCCAAGGAGTCCACACTGACCAGGTAAAGCACAGCATGCATTACAATTCCACGCAGTAGAGATGGAGGAAGGGTTAGGAGTATGTACCCACTAGCAATTATTTTTATTATTTTTTTTTAGATTACACATAGTCACAAGCCCTGAAGAGAGCCCCACAAATATCACTGGGACTCGAAACACGTTGGTATTTTGGCAATCATTCTATCATTGAGGAACGGATAATTCATGAACATAAGCAGCTTTGAGGGAGATGTAGCGTTGACTCAACCCCAGCTGGTGTTTAGCATTCCTTTTTAGGACTACATGAATCACATGTGAAGGGTTTGCTACATGTTTAAAATGTCACCGGTGTACTATTGTTTTCAGTTGTATTAACTTTGTATAATTTAATGTGTTTAATGTAGAGCACATTGTTTAATATGTTCACATGTTACTGTGTTCCACTTGTCAGAAATGAATAGAGTATTTTCCATTTCAGACTTCTATGAAATGAAGAAAATGATATATGACATGAAAAAATACATTTTGAATAAATAACCAGGACCAATTACATCAAACATTGGCCCTTTGTCTGTCTAAGTAGATAGCAACACATAAAATGGTAGCTAACTTTCTAACAGTGGCATTTGCTAAACTGTGAATTTTGTGAATTTAAACTGTGAGTTCAGTGATATTAAACTTGTAAAGTCCATCACTTCACAATTGAAAGTTACAATGTTATCCAATGGGGAAGATAGGCCTTGCAGTAGGGAAAAACAAAATTGGGAGGTTTTTCACCACCAAGACATGTAAAGTTTAAAAGTACATGTCTTGTGTTTTAAATACACTGCACCCTGCCATGTGGGTTACACTGGGCCTACCTTAAGGGTGACATGTGTATAAAAAACGGAAGGTTTAGGCATTACTTGCCAAGTCGACATGGCAGTGTGAAACTGCACACACAGGCTCTTCAGTGGCAGGCCTGATACATGGCTAAGGGGCTACATATGTGGGTGGCACAATCCGTGCTGCAGGCCCACTAGTACATTTATTTTACAGGCCCTGGGCACATGAAGTGCACTCTACTAGGTAGTTATAAGTAACTTAAGTATGCCAATTGGGAATGAACCAATATTACCATGTTTAGACAAGAGAGCACAAGCACTTTAGCACTGGTTAGTAGTGGTAAAGAGTGCAGTGTCCTAAAGCCGGCAAAAGCCAGGTCAGAACAATGGAGGGAGGAAGGCAAAAGGTTGGAAGAAGACCACCCTAAGGCTGTCAGGTCAAACATCTACCTTTTAAAAGAAAGAATGGTGAAACACCTGTGACCGAATGAGTAGTAGTTAAATAGCTACAAATCTTCTCTCTCAAATGTTTCCATATGCCTATGTTAGATGACAAAGCGGTCTGTATACCCTCTTTATGTCAAGCTTATTAAAGAAATCCAAACATTTCCTCAAAGTGAAATGAGTGTTATTATCAGAAAGTAGCACATTATGAAAACTCTTAACAGGAAATACCTTTTCCAAAAAATTTAAAAATAAATCACAATATCTGTTGAGGTAACAGGCACAAAATCATACCAAACCCCCTTGGAATATTAATCTGCGAGAACAATAAAAAAAACTCATGTCCTGGTGCAAAACTTTGTAAGGTCCTGAAAAACCAATAGCCAATCTCACCCAGGTTTTATTTTGCTAACTTTCCAGTGCTTGTCAGACAACAAGCATTCAGGACACTTGTTGACATACTTTTTAATATATGCATACATACCTAGCCACCAATCGTATGTCCTCAACAATTTATTTGTATTTGACATCCCTGGATGTCCCTCATGAGCTACACAAACTAATTTCTCCATTAAAGCTGAAGGTGAAACAAATAGGCCTTGCCTAATTAATATTCAATTCTCAAATGACATTTCTGCTTACATTTTCTGAAAAGGAACAATAATCTTAGGCAAATTCCTGATCGGTGGCCAACTGTCAGTAATATGCCTTTTGACCTCTCACAGTACATCATCCTTCTCTCACGTGTCCATTCATTCCTGCTCACTTACACATCCTAGAGTTAGGGCAGAAGTATGTGTTGCTGAAACTACACATTATACTTCTTGATTAACACCGTTTTCACACTCAGATCTTATTGGCATGCGAGAAAGGCAATCTGCCTGGAAATCTTTTCCTTCAGGAATATACTCAAGTTCAAAATTATATTCTTGCAATTAAGATAATACTCTTACGAGCCTGGCAGATGCCAAACCCAGGATCATTGCCACACATGAGAAGTCAAAGAAACTGCCCCACAGATAGGTTTTAAACTTTTCGACAAACCCAAGTGTATGCTTAAGCTTCTCTTTCAATAGTGCTGTCATGACATTCTGATGCTTTGAGCATGCATGATATAAAGGCTGTAGTGCATTCTTTGCCATTGTGTGACTGTGTTAAAACTGTACCCAGACCTACTGAGCTGGCATCTACAATTACGGTACATTTGTCAGAACTGCAGAAAGGTTGTAAGATAAGAGGAGAGCTAATCCTATTTTTACAGTGTAAAATTCTTCCTCTTGTTCCTTTGACCACACCAACTTATCTTTCTTACCAACAAGATGTCTTAGTGGATCTATATTGATGGTATACCCTTTTACAAATCTAGTGTTTTATTTGCTTAATCCCAAGGATGACCTAAAATAATCTTTATCAGTGGGTGGTGGGGTATTGATAATAGTATCTATGAGGTATTTTTTAAGCATAATACCATCAACAGTGAAACTTTGTCACAAGTATTCAATACCTCTATCTCTCGGTATACCAAGTACATATTCCAAAATCATGATATGTTCTTCCACACTCTTACCAACTAACTAAAATATTATCCTGGAACACCTGCCCACCGTTGATACCTTTAAATAATGTGCCCATACGTTTTTGGAACACACTTGAGGAAGGGGCCAACCCAAAAGACAGTCTCAAATTTCTTAATGCGTCAAAAGGAGTTACGAAAGTTGTCAAATCTTGTGATCTTTTCATCAGTGAAACCTGATTATAGGCAGATTTGAGATCTATGATGGAAAAATAGTTAGATTCCCTAATTGGCATCAACATTTCTTGAATCCTAGGCAAAGAATGAGAATCAACTACAATGGTCTTGTTTAAAGAACGCAAATCGGCACATTAAGGTAAATTTCCAGATTATTTTTTTTGCCAAAACTATTGCTGTAACCCACACTGAGGAGTCCATAGGTTGAATAATGCCTTCCTTGCAAATCTTATCCAACAATTTCTTCAAATCATCTTTCTTACTAAGGGGGACTGGCCTGATCTTGTGTTTAACAGGTACTGCACCAGTATTCAACTTAATGTCATTTTCCCGGATGTAATTTGGACCCACATCTATAACACAGCAATTTCTTCTTCTGGGATGTGTTCCTCCCTTTTATAGCCTCAATATTTGTTCCCTTATTGGAAATGACGCAAACAGTATCAGAGTTGGTGTGTGTGCCAGCTATTGCTTTAGTCAATAAAGAAGAAAGCTTGATTCCCTTAGCGATGTCCGAATTTTCCTTTAGGATCAGATTTCTGCATGCTAATAAACGTTCTTGGATCTTTCTACAAACAAGTTGAACCCTCAGGTATCAATGTTTTTACCAAATTCACATTTCTTTTTTCACAACGTAATTTTATTGTTGACAGCCGACATAGGTTTGGTGTCACAAAGAACACCAATAATATACAGTAATTGACAGCGTTAATGATCTCAACATTTTCAGTGTTATCATAACATTATTCATGTAATAAACGTGTTTGACTATAACTCTTTAAAACAAACAATAGCGCCATACTAAGATCGCAGAGAATACCAGAATGTCTTGGGCACGTATGTCCGAGCCATTCATTTTGAGAACAATTATAATCAACATCCAGGTCACAGCACAATACAGTCATCCTGGCAATTCCTCAACAGCAGATGGAGGAGTGGGTTCCAAACATAGCCCTCTGTATTCCGCCCACCTCTTCCATATTTTATAGTGTTTCTGGGGACACCCACTCGCCGTAAAGACGGCGATCTCCAGACCCATACAAAAACCCAGGCCCTCCTTCCATATTGCAACTGATGGCAGAGACTCATCCTTCCATGCCCTGGCGATATCACACTTAGCCAACATGAGGCCAAGAAAGAGCAGGTGGCACTTATATCTATTACCGCCCAGTCCCTCAGCGATATGGAACATGAGCAGTTGTGGCAAGAACGGGATATCCCATCCCAGGACCTCCAACAGACATGTGGTCACCCCCCCCCAGATGCTCGATAAAGTTGTGCACTGCCATACCGTATGTAGGAAACTAACCTCAGCGGCCCCACAGTGCAGGCAGTGAAGGGAGGCAATCAATCCAGCGCGCCACAGCTTGTGTCTGGTAAAATAGACCCGATGCAAATATTTGAATGGGATGAGTGTCAGGCGGGCCGCAATCGCCGCACTGCATGGGGACTCTAGAGCCTTAGCCCAATTATCCTCGTCTAGTTCAAGTTAAAAATTTATATAGCGCACTACATACCCAGAGGGTTTCAAGGCGCTTGAGGAAGGGGGGGGGGGGGCTTACTTATCGAATATCCAGGTTTTAAGCTGTTTTCTGAAGGCTAGGTGGTTTTGAGTAAGGCGGAGGTGGATGGGAAGGGAGTTCCAGGTTTTGGCCGCTAAGCAGGAGAAGGATCTTCCCCCCATGGTGGCTTTGTGGATGCGCGGAACAGCGGCGAGGGCTTGGTTGGACGAACGTAGCTGGCGGGTGGGGGTGTAAAAGGAAAGGCGCGTGTTGAGACAATCAGGTCCAAGTTCGTATAGGGCTTTGTGTGCGTGGGTGAGGAGACGGAACGATATCCTCTTGTTGACGGGGAGCCAGTGAAGGTCTTTCAGGTGAACGGAGATGTGGTCTGTGCGGGGGATGTCTAGTATGAGTCTGGCTGAAGCATTTTGGATGCGTTGGAGTTTTTTCTGCAGTTTTGCGGTGGTACCGGCGTAAAGGGTGTTTCCGTAGTCCAGACGGCTTGTAACCAGTGCGTGGGTGACCGTTTTTCTTGTTTCGGTGGGGATCCAGCTAAATGTTTTTTTGAGCATGCGAAGGATGTTGAAGCATGATGATGAGACGGCGTTGACTTGTTTGGTCATCGAGAGTGAGGAGTCCAGGATGATGCCCAGGTTCCGTGCGTGGTCCGTCGGTATGGGGGCTTTTCCTAGGGCCGTTGGCCACCAAGAGTCGTCCCAGGCGGAAGGGGATGCACCTAAGATGAGGACTTCCGTTTTGTCAGAGTTCAGTTTCAGACGGCTGTGCTTCATCCACTCGGCTACTTCTTTCATCCCTTCATGTAGGTTGGTTTTGGCGGTGCCGGGGTCGTTGGTGAGGGAGAGGATCAGCTGGGTGTCATCTGCATAGGAGATGATGTTGAGGTTGTGTTGATGTGCGATGGTTGCGAGGGGGCTCATGTAGACGTTGAATAGGGTGGGGCTGAGTGATGATCCTTGCGGGACGCCGCAGATGACTTCGGTGGCCTCTGACTTAAAAGGGGGGAGGCGAACTCTCTGAGTTCTTCCAGCGAGGAACGAGATGATCCAGTCCAATGCTTTTCCTTGAATTCCGATGTTTCTGAGGCGTTGTATGAGGGTGCTATGGCAGACTGTGTCGAAGGCTGCAGAGAGGTCAAGGAGGATGAGGGTGACTGTGTCTCCGTTGTCCAGTAGTGTTCGAATGTCATCTGTTGCTGCGATGAGGGCGGTCTCGCTGCTGTGTTTGGCTCGGAAGCCAGACTGTGAGGAGTCGAGAGATTTGTTGGTTTCGAGGAAGGCGGCGAGCTGATTATTGATGGCTTTCTCAATGACTTTGGCAGGGAATGGGAGGAGCGAGATGGGGCGGTAGTTTTTGAGTTCGGTGGGGTCAGCTGTGGGTTTCTTCAGAAGGGCGCCGAGTTCGGCGTGTTTCCAGCTTTCTGGGAATGTGGCGGAGTTGAGGGAGCAGTTGATGACTTCTCGGAGATGGGGTGGGATGATGGAGTCTGCTTTGTTGAAGATGTGATGGGGGCATGGGTCTGTAGGGGATCCTGAGTGGATGGAGTTCATCAGGCGAATGGTGTCTTCTGTGGTGATTGGGTTCCAGTCGAAAAGGTTATTCGGAGGAGGTACAGGTTCGGAGGTGAGTGGGGTGGACTGGTGTGCGGGTTGGTTGTCAAAGCTGTTATGAATGTCGGCGATTTTGTCATGGAAAAATGAGGCGAGGGAGTCGCAGAGGACTTGAGAGGGGGTGATGTCGTTTGAGCTGGCGGTGGGGTTGGTGAATTCTTTGATGATGTTGAAAAGTTCCCTGCTGTTGTGGGCGTTGTTGTCTAGTCGGTCTTTGAGTGCTGATTTCTTAGCTGTCCGGATTAGTTGGTGGTGTTTACGGGTGGCGTTTTTGAAGGCGGCGTGGGTGATAGTGTTTGGGTCTTTTTTCCAAGTTTTCTCAAGGGAACGACAGAGCTTCTTGGATTTCTTAAGGTCATCGTTGAACCAAGGGGCGTTCTTACTTCCATGCTTGATTTGATGTTTTTTCAAGGGTGCTAGTTTGTCGGCGGTTTGGGTTAACCATTGTGTGAGGTTGATGGCGGCTTGGTTAGGGTTCGTTGAATAGGCGGGGGGTTTTTGAAGAAGCGATGTGGAGATCTGGTCGATGGTGATTTTGTTCCAATTTCTTCGCAGAGTTGGTTGAGGGTGGTTGTGGATCGTGGTCTTATTGTAAATGAAGTGGATGCAACTGTGGTCCGTCCAGTGGAGGGGTGTGGTGTGAGTGAAGGAGATATGCTTGCTGGAGGTGAAGATAGGGTCGAGTGTGTGTCCTGCATAGTGTGTGGGGGTGTTGACAAGTTGTTTGAGTCCGAGATTGGCGAGATTGTCCAGAAGGGTGGTAGTGTTACTGTCGTTGCTTTTTTCCAGGTGGAAATTGAGGTCTCCCAGTAGAATGTATTCTTCTGAGGGGAGGGCGTGTGGGGTGATGAAGTCAGTGATGTCTTCGCTGAATTTTGTACGGGGTCCTGGTGGCCTGTAGAGGAGGGTGCCTCTGAGTGTGGTCTTGGGGTCGGTGTGGATCTGGAAGTGAAGGTGTTCGGCGGTAGCGAAGTTGGTAGGTCTAGGGGACCTAAGTCCTGCTGCCAGGCATCCAGAGTTTTATTTAGTGTAGTAGGAGTGTTGTTTAGAAGTTTGTGATATATTTTGGTTATTTTTTTGACCCCTCAGATCCCCCATAAAGACTTTAGCTTGTATAGGGTTAAAATTGGGTATTTCTACTTGTTGTGCCAGATACGGGGAGAGGGCATGTCGAAATTGGAGATTCCTATAAAATTGTGAGTGGGGCATGGCATATTCTGTCTGGAGTTACTAAAAGGACTTTATGATCCTACCGTGCATAATTGCTCCCACCGTCATTCCAGAAGGCCTTCCAACCCCGAAATCCAGACAGCTGCACCAACTGTGGCAGCTGGTTGTTGTGTTTCCAGGTCATGAAAGCCATTTTAGTCGCAGGTGGCAACTCCCTAAGAGTCGGGCCAGAATATAGGACCATATGTAGCGGTGTGGCTCCCATCAGGCAGTGCTCAACCGCATATGCCGGGTCTCTTGTATCGCCATACCACCATAATAGGCCTGAATATCTGGGGTGGTGATGCCCCCCACAATAGGTGGACTGGAAGCAGATCCTCAAGACCACGCGCTCTGTGCCACCTCCCCAGAGGAATGAGCGAGGACTGTATTGAATTGCCGGAACCATGTCGACCATATCAGGTATGGGTGGTTTTGAAGCTAGTATAAAAGGCGGGGCAGTGAGATCATTTTAAATATGGCAGATCTGCCAAACAGGGATAGTGGTGGGTGAGACCACGTAAGGACCTGGTCTCCTGTCTGTGCACACAGCGAAGCCAAGTTTCTGTCCCATGAAACGGATTAAAAGGCAGAGAGAAACACCCCCAAGTATTTGAAACCATTGGGAACCACCGTCACTTCTCGAGACCAAGTGCCCAGCTGATCCCCACCCCCACGTAGGGGCCACAGATAGGATTTGCCCTGATTCATATAAAGGTCTAAGCTTTCCCCATAGATCTGCATGATTCTAAGGAGCTACGGGCCAGTTCTGTCGGGCCGTGTAAGGAAAAACAGTAGGTTGTCCGCATAAAGCGCTATGCGGTCCGATACCTCCCGCGAACACTCAAAGCCACAAATCTGAGCATCTATCCTCACCTACGGCGCCAATGGCTCCATAGCCTGTGCAAATAGAGGGGACATCCTTGGCGAGTTCCGCGCCCTATAGTAAATCTTCAAGAAGTGAAGTCAGTAACCCGAACTGATGCTGTGATATCAGTATATGAGGCGTATTAGGGCTAGCAGGCGGGGGGCAATATTTAGGCGGCTGAGCAGAGCAAAGAGGTACACCCAGCTGAGCGAATCAAAAGCCTTATCCATATCTGCGAGGAGTAGTGCAACCGGCTCCCCAAGTTTGGCCTGGGCGGCAATGGCATTGTGTGCACGACAAATGTTATGTCATGTAGCACGGCTGGGCATAAAGCCCGCCTGTTCGGGATGTATAAGATCTGTAACATGTGGAACCAGGCGCTTGGCAATTACCTTAGCCAAGAGCCTAGCCTCCACATTGAGGAGAGAGATCTGGCGATATGTCGACCAAATTAAGATTTTGAAGCCAAAATGCGCAAGTTAGAAATGTAATCTTCAAAGCTTTCATCAACATACTGTTCCCTTTGAAAAAAAACTATCTCTCTCAAGCATTATGCTGGGCTGTTCAGTAAAATATTTTTCAAGGAGTTTAATAACATCAGTGTAAACATTCCATGGAGTAAACTGCCCAGCTGGTGGTTCAATTTCTGGGAGATTGTCAAATATTTCTTGGTCCTCCTCCCCTAACATGCTGAACAATATTGCTTTTTTCCTTTCAGGGGAGAAATCCTTTCCACCGATAGCAATATTATAGTTTTCAAAAGAAATTGGTGATTACCAGAAATGTAATTAAACAGAGAAAATTAACAACAAAACCAGAAGCTGCAGGACATGCAAAAAACAAAAGCACTGCATCTGCTTCCAGGTAAGTGGTCAGATCTAGGTCATATAGAAAGAGTAGTCATTGTAAGCCTTTTCTACGTATCTCTCTGCATCGTGCAAAAGGTAATGTACAGCAATTTGAAAAAGGCAAATGAATTTTCTCTGGTCCTATACGACTCTCTGTGAAGAGAACTTGCCAAAGGAATTTAGTAATTATGAAAATGGATAGTTTGTTCCTGAAAAATAACATGTAACAAATCCCTCATATAAGGCGTGACAAGATCACAGTGGGATAGAAATCATACATGATCAACTTTAACTCAGGCTTGATCAGTTATAGGATCTGCGTTGTTACCACCTGTGAGAAAATCATCCTTTTTGCGCCCCCATTCTGTTTTACTTATACTGCCGGAAACTGACTCTGAGTGCACCCTGGGCTCTGCTAACCAAGCCCGAGGTCAGTGCTCTGATTAAAAAGGTATATGGTAATTAGCAGTAATTACAATTGGCACTGACAATCTACCTGAAGGTCCCTAGTATATGGTAGGGCACGTGGGTGTAGAGGTCCAGCAGCTTTCAGGCACTTAACTGTGTGCTGCTGTGTTACCTGCTGTCATTTTAAAAGCCAGCCCTGCTTTACAAGCTTCTTTTAAATTGAAATTAGAAGCAAATTTGACTTTGCATTTAAAGGTACTTCCAAAGTAGTACACTACCTTATTTGTACTTATATGTCACCCCTAAGGTCTACCCTAGGTGCCCCCAGGGTGGGGTGCCATGTAAAAATAAGCAGGGGCATTTTAAAAGAGGTTTTATATACCCTGGTGAGGGAAACACTACCAATTTAGTTTTTACCCATTAAAGCGTTTTAGCTCCATAGGCTAACATTGTGATACTATAATATAGTGCAACTATTGATAAGGGTGAGCTAAAGTAACATTTCAAGGGCTTAAAAGATTGGTAATGATAAATCCAATCATAATTAATATAGAAAATAAGGTATAGAACTTTCTTTTCAGTGAGAAAACATCCAGCATTCTAGAAGCCTCTCCTAATTTTCCAGTCCTTAAAAGGCTTCTCCAAATTGCTTTGAAGAGGTGATAAGAGGCCTACACAGAGACAGAGGTTGCCTGGTTGGGGGAGCTCTGTGACTGCAGAGACAGGGGCTGGGTAAATCAAATTGGGCTTCCAATAGAGCAGGACAGTATGGAATGCCAGCCGGGCCTACTCCCTCTTCCTGTACCCCTCATCCAGATGCAGACCCCGGAATGGAATTTGCAGGAGGGCTGGAAAAGGAGTGTTAGGGGAAATTAGCCACACCAGTAGGTTGGTTTAGCCAGCTCTTTCTCCCAAGGAGAGACATTCTCCGTATTGAATTCTAAAAGTAAACTGGTTTGTGGGTCATAAATATGCCACACTTTGGAGGAAGCTGTCATGCTTTTGGGTGGCACCCTGCACGCCATTACTCAGGAGTGCCCCCCTGCTTGTCACCCCAGAACATTGGATAATTATGTGAGTGCTGCATAGCAACTCAGATCTGCTGCCTGAAAGTACAAGGAGAAGGGCTGCTCTGCTTGAACCCTGGGTCTGCACCCCAAAGGACTGCACTCTGAACGACAGTTCCTGCTGCACACTTTCAACTAGAGCCCTGAGGACTTTATCCTTTTTGAGGCAAGGCAAAGGCGGGAACTCCCTGAAAGCAACCATCTCCCTCAAGACATCCCCAGCCTGGAGTGCATCCATTGGACATTCAAGGATTTGGCCAGGTGCATTGTGGAAACTGTAGCACCAATTTCGGGGGAGTAACTCTGAGACTCTGGAACCTTGTATTTGTGTTGTGGACACTTTAAACCCTCAAGAGGACCTTCATTAAGAAGTTTCAGAAGTTTGGAGAATATTGGAGCAACTTTTAAAAAAAGTTCCATAAGGAGACCAACCCAACGTCAAGAGACGAGTGACTATCTTGCACTGCGACCCGGCTGGGATTTCAGGTACATCCTGCTGAAAGCTCCAAAGCTCAAGGCTTCCTGAAGCTGACCGGGGGCTCTTGCTGAACCAAGCAGACGAAGCTGCTACAAATCTGGCCAGTTGGGAAGGCCAGTTCGACATTGAGAGAAAATCCTTCAGAAACATTTTTAAATACAAAGGCCAAATTTTGAACAGGTCTCCAGCTTTGTGCATTTGACCCAGACTCCATCACTGTCGGCCTCAAACTTTTACTTTGTCCTGGTCAAGCATGACCGGGTGTCCCAAGTTAACGCTATATGTTTTTAAGCACTAGAAAGAGTTTATTCTTTAAAAATTATTATCTCTGGTTACCTATATTGGATTCTTGTTGTTTTAGTGTAATTTTAATAATAAAAAATATTTCCTATTTTTATAAATTGGTTGTGAATTTTTATTGTTTGTGCTGTCTTACTTATTTAATCTATTGGTGTTTTTGAATGCTTCACACACCTGTCTCCTAAGTTAGGCCTGCCTCCAGGTTGCCAGCTACCAAGGGTTCAGCAAGGGAATCATTTATTAAGACCTTGTCTGGACCTTATATTGCGTTGGTGGACTCATTGCTAGTGGTTGATGCATACTTACCCCTACTGATAATCTACCTTCCAGGACCACCCAAAAATGTAGGCAGGCAGGTCTACTTTAACTGATACTAACAACCATTCAGTTAAAATAAATGATGACAGACTGCAGTATCTAGAAAAACTCTAGATTGTGATTGAGAGGTCATGGAAAATGTCCCAAATATGAAAGTTCAGTGAACCTGACTCCCAAAGAAGAATCACTTTCAGTCACCAGCTACCATGATCACACAATTCGATATCTTCTCTCAACAATATTTTAAGTACTGCCTCCTGACATATGATGTTAGGTTAGTATGTGTGAGCAGTCCAGTTCATAGAATAACAATGTGACAACATCCCTTCCTATGACATTCATTATGTATCAACTTTTCTAGATTTAACGTGTTCTTCCGTGACTCTAAAAGTTCTCTGCAAATGGATCAATTCACCAAATGTTCAAGTTAATAGAACACCCTTTGGCCACTTTTTATAATGAAGAGCACCTCGTGTCATTTAACATAAGATCCTACATCGAGTTACCAATCCATTTATTTTAATTTGAGACCAATTTAAGATTTTTTTCTCAGGTCAGTAGTATGATCTTTAATGTACAATGCTTTCAATTTAAAGTATTGATTTAAATAAGTAATCTATAGACCTTCTTGTTTAAAAATGAATCTGCACGACCCATCTGCCATGCCTCTCCTATTACAGGGAAAGGCATCCTCTGCTTTGCAAGACTTACACTGGTCCGGTGAACTCATGCTTAGTTCGTGGTCTACGACTATCACAGAGACCTTTTTTGGTTTGTTCTATGGAGTATCATCCTCCTGAGTTAACATTTTCACTGTGATTTTCCATCCTTATCAATATTAAATCTTACCTGCCATTGTCCTGCCACAATTTACAAGGGAATCTAGATCCCTAATACAACCAGATATGGTTATTCTTATTCTATTCTGTACAGTCAGCAAACACAGAAACATTTCTCCTCCTATTATTGAAGCAGGATCTTTAGTTCACCATTGATTTAATCAAATTGCAACTGAACAATCACAAATCAAGATGTCCCTTTTCTAACCATGACTGGTGTGATGTTAATGACCCTACGCAAGTAGCTGGAGAAACAACAAATTCTGTGTCCTCTCCATAAAAGGGCAAACAGGTACACTCTCCGGCAACTATTAATATGCCTTAGGAAATCGCTAGCTGTTTACCGAACCGTAGACGACACCAGAATTTCTGATCTTCACCAGCAGCAACTCCCTGACAACTTTAAATGCAACATAGCCAGTATGAGGCTGCACTCGGAAGATACATTTGACTTTGCTCATTCTTCACTCCTCTCTGTCTTGATGATTACCCCATATTTCTGAAACTTGGATAAAGTAGTGAAATGTGAACCATAACATGGGATGATCCTCTAATGTGCTAACACTTACATTACCACTACTCTGCTGGAATGGCCAAGGCAAGGCTGTTTCAGTGTGTAATAATCTCCACATCGGCGATAAGAACTTAACCAATTGTACCAAGCACTGGTGTTTCTACATTGATTTTGCCTGCTATTTGTCAGTGTGAATCCTTACAAGTGATCTAGTAAACAGCAGAAGGTTCTGCTCTATTTCATATATTAAACCATGGGACAGAGCATTGTAGATGCTACCTGTTAAAGAGTTTATTACACTTTTTTGAAAAAATGCCTTCCAAACAATTACAGGAAGAAATACAGAGGTGTATTCAATTCCGAATTTAGTGGCACCAACAACTTACCACCCTTACTCCCTAAGTACCAAGCATTCCCCGAAAACACATGGATTATAAACACAGCAGATTTCGTACCTTGTTTGAGCGTAAGGACACCCGTCCTCCACAACGTGCGCAGAACTTTGTTTGGCAATATGAACAGTTGTGGCCACAGCCATCGGCAAACTTTGTTTTGTGGCAGATTCCACAGGTGGGGGCTTCACCCTTCTGCTCCTGTGTCTGTTGTGCTTCTTCGCCCATCTTCTTGACCTGCTCCTTGTACATTTCAAACTGCTGGTGCAATTTTCTGCAGGAAAAAAGGAAAGCAAAATCTAAATTAGAGCGGATTTTCATTTTAGAAAGTTTTATTCGTTCTTCAGTATATTTGTTCACACCTCATACGAGGAGCGAACATATTCATGGGTTAATAAAAAAGGGCCTCAAAATTTAGTTTTGTAAACTTCTACATAAAGTTTGCTCAGAAAAGGTGTACACTGTCCCTCTTCTTACTTCCTGGAATGTGTCAAAGAGTTTATGGAAGACTGGGAAGGGGAGCATTTCCATTGGAAAGAGTAAGAGTGCAGGCTGTAGGAGAAGGCACTCCAAGGAATGATGGCGGAGCAGGTTCCTAGTGGGAAGCCAAGCAAGGAGCACTCAAAGCTGCTAGATCTGTGTGCCAGTGATTACACTAGATGACAGGCATTGGTGCTGATACGGTTTTTAGAGGGCGGGGGCTGAAATTCGCATTTAGCGGGCTTTTCTATCATTTTCATGAGTAATGGACGTCCCTGCGCTGGTAAAATATATTTGGTCATATTGATGTTCGTCATCTGCAATGCAGTAGCTAAATATAGCTGATTATTCCGTGACTCCAAATGCATTGAAAGCAAATTTTACTCATTTACAAACACACTTACAGAGCACCAACCAAGACTGCCTTACCGCACTTTCAGAGTGCTTTTACACCATGAGACTGTAGAGTGATGTGGTGTTCACTGATGCTCAGCATGTAACCAAGGTAAACTGGATGCCTATTCATATCCCACTAAACCTATGTTATAGATACTGATTCAACAGGTCTCCTTTTTCATTTGCAAAGTATATAGGCAGCCATCACATATAAAAACTCATTATATGCAGGCAGCCGCTGTTCACTGTTTTAATAAAGGCCACCTGAAAAAGTGGGACTCAAACAGATAACGTATTTTTTTAATGGACCAAAATAAATAAAATGCATATTGCAGAATGTATGCGTTTATTATACCCTCTCATGCTGAAGGTGGCTAGCCTTCAAGTCCAGGTGGGTACCTTCCCTAACTGCACGACTAAGGAACTAATTCAGTCTTGAAAGCTAACCCAGTCCCCCAAATGAACAAATAGTTTAGACCAAAATGGGTTCTCTGACATGTGAAAGAGGATAAAGACCTTTCAACTGGATTGAGAAGCAGGTCTCGCTTCCAAATCCAAATTTTTGCAAAGAAGGCAAAGGCAAAACCTTCAGCTGAAGATCTCCCTCATGGATAGGGTCTGGTTCTGTTGTGGTTGCCTAAAAATTGGGGAACCAAAAGTGCAGAAAGGCAGAGGGTACAGTTGCCTGCAGACAAACATGGGTCCCATGGAACTCCCACAGGAAGATCTTGCTGCGTCTACTATCACTTTACTCAGCCTCTACAGCACACAGCCAAAACAGAAGTAGAGTATTAAAGAGAAAGCAAGCTGACACTTTAATAGGAAAATTCACTAAATTTAAAGACGTATCCCTCTTCCATTACATAAGAAAGAATACCATTCAGGCAACAGTTCCTTTATTTATTACAGCCGTGAAGCAGTATTTGATGTAGTTACTGAAAGATGACATTTTTTTTAAAGCTTGTCTTTTATATTTTTACCGCTAACAGCCACATGGATCTTTAGTATAGGTATTCTAAGTCAGGACAGGACGAAAACCTGGAATATGAACATTTTTCTTGACCTCCCTCATAAGATTAGGCCTCAGGGTAGCGCAGCTAACCAAGTAACAGTTTAAGAGTCAGATTCAAAAGATATCTGCACACCTGCATGACATGTAGGTCCCCAAATAAATGTAATTATTAATGCTATTCAATGTAAAATATTCGTACAATGTGATTTTGTACTCATGAATGGATTTCTTTCAAATGGAACATTGTAACAGCATAGTGGAAAAGTCGAAAAGTGAGTCTGTTGTGGTGATCCTATGAAATACATCGAAAAAGAAGCACTTCCCAAAGTGTAGGCAGGACCGGACTGGGAACTAAAAGCGGCCCTGGCAAAGTGCTCGGACGCCCCCTCCCCCCACGGGAGGGGGTTGTGGGTGCCGCCGAGCTCTTTGCCAGGGCCAGTTTTCGGCCGATTTTGTTACAGGGCTGATTTTGCACCTATGCTGTAAAAACGGTCCTGTAACAAAAATGGCCCCCAGGGGCCCAAACCGTCCCCCACCCGTGCGGCGCACCGGGGGATTGCCCGGTGCCCGCTACGGCCAGTCCGGCAGGTTGCCAAAATACAATGGAGTAAGGACAGAGTGAAAGGGTTTAAAGGTTAGTAATTAAGATGAAAGTTTAGGAGCAGGGGTAAAGGTCTGTGGTTAAGATGTATATGGTTAAAGATATAGGGCTTGGGATCTAAGATTAAAGGTACATAGGATAAGGGCATAAAGTTAACAGTTTAGGGTCATGGGTGTAGGTTTAAGAGGTGTGGAGTTAAGGTATGGGTACAGGGGCAAGGTGTAGAGTTTTAAAGGTACGCTTAAGCATAAAACGTGTACTAGTTGGGGAGTAAGGTTAAGCATTTGGATTATACAGTTTATAAAATGTAAGTTACAGGAGTAATGTGTTATGGGTTTCAGATATAAGGTTATGATTTGTTTAATGGTGAATGATACAAATGCCATAACTGGTACTTTTCTGGGCAACAATCTTTACTGAGTACAAACAAGGGAGCCAAGGAAGGTGAAAACCTATGCTGGCAGTAGGATGCTGAAATGCTTAAGCCCCTAATTTGGGTTTCCTTTTTAGGTCGAGCCTATATTAGCGCACATGCGCTGCAATAGGAAAACGACCTCTTGCAGCTGACCAGGACTTTCACAAGCTCGTGCTTGTGGCTGTTTTTCCTGCAATACTTTGATTGGTGTTTGCGTGCGTCTACCTTAAAAGACAGCACGCAAGTGGGTAAAGGCGGATGCATGTCCTGCCTTTCCCAGCAAATGTTACCACCCACGCCGTAGGGCTTTCGGTTAAGCGCAGAGCGGCATCTGCTTCCAATTATCGTAATTGGAAACAGATGTGCTGCTCGCTCTCTGGCGCACCACTCGTTCTCCTGGCCCACAGTTTAATCGTGGTAAGTTTATTGGTGTCAGGAACTTAGAATTCGATGTTTGACTCTCGGTATGATGCCATAGTTTGCAGGGTTCTAGTTATCTCACCTCAGAGTCATTTTTCCAATTAAATTGAGTGGTTTATTTATAATTCTGAAATATTAATTATCGTATCATATTTTTATTTATTTTGCACAAACACATTGCCTGATCTGCCTTAATCGTCACTGGGGCAAGTTTGTTGAAGGGGAGGAAGATACACTGCATAGTTTGAGAATTGAATCATGCCAGTTTCACGCTGACATCTGGATTGCTGTGTGAACAATAGTTTTATGGAATGTTCACAGAATTTGTATATGTAACCTAAAATCCACAATTTTAGCCATGGCAATGAAGGATGGCTCTGGCACAGAGTCGGTTCTGGGATATCTACATTTGTAAAACATATGATGTTTCTATGTTGTACTAAAAGACAGCAGGCAGTGGTCACTAGAATCCTCCACAGGTGGGCATTTTGAATAGTGTTAATAGGGACTGGACTGTTAATTACATTCACTCGTTAATGGTTTAAGTCAGTCTGCCCAATTTCTTTTTGTGTTCTCCTCCAATGATGTCACTTAAGAGTCAAACCAACAATTCTCTGAAGTGGCAAATAATTGTGTGCGACACCAGGACACATGTATGCTTTCCTTTCTCTTTTAGGGTGGGCTTTGCTTTAGACCTTTGTTAGCTGTGTTTTTTCGGTATAAGTAACCCATATACCTCAATGTAGAAATCAGGAGGCTTTTGTCTCTGGTGATTACTCATAGGCATCTCAGCTCGTCTGTCCTTTGTTCACATGCACTATTCCTTTGTGTGCCCCACAGTTTAGGGGTCATCCCATGCAGAACATGGTTAACACACTGCGGGATGCCCTTAGGCTGCAAACCACACTGTACCACAGACTAATCCCTTTACAGAATGGCCTTTGACTGTTGGGAAATGCTGCTGTTGATTATTGGAGGTGAGGTGTCGAGAGCGCGCTGAATGTCAATTGGCCCCGGAGGGGGGCAGGAAAATGCCGCCCCCTGGTGCTGATTGATTTACAATGCATGAAATTCCTGTTTGTAAACACTGGGTTCAGATCCAAGCCCTTGGCCTTATGAAGTCTAGGAAGAAGGATACACACAGATGCTTAAGACCGGTGTCTGCGTGTGTTTGTGGAGAGCCGGAGGGAAACCAGGTGAGGGCTGGGAGCAAGACCACTTGTAGTTTTATTTAGTAGGGCATGCCTGCCTTTCTGCTTTGTCGAGTCCGGCACAAACAGAAGCCCGGCGTTCTGCTGCTAGGCGCGCTTGTGGGAGGTGGGGCTAGGGTGGTGAGATCTGCACGCGTGCGTGTGTGCATGCACACTCACTTAGAGCATTTGGCCTGCTAGCACCACACCACACCAGGCCTTGAACGTTTCTATAGCCCGAGCAGAGAAATCGTAAATCGGGGCCGTGGACACACACAGAGTTGTGAGGTGGTGGCACGGGTCACGCTGTCTCCCCAGGATGCACAATTGTCCCCGAAGACGAATCTTAGGGCCCCTGGATACTTTGTAACATGTGTTTTTGTAGTGGTAATGTTCTAATTTAATTGCTAATCTCTCCAGAGCAGGGGGAGCCACTGCCTGCATCAGAGCCTTCCCTTTTGTTTGTTAGTTAGTTAATCCCCACTCGTTTTCTGCATTGGCAAGCGGTTATTTAGCTGTTTAATAAATGTAAGTTAATATTGAGTTTAAATGTGCTAGAGAGGTCTTACTGGCACATTGATTGCTTTTTTTCCCAATAAGCATTACCCTTTCTCTTTTTAAATTGTGTGTTTGTCTTGGACAGTGGTGCGGGCCCTACTCTGAAAATGACAATTGTTTACTGTGATTGAATTTCCATGGGTAGTGTCTTTGAGTTGTGTAGGTTTTGCATACTCGTTTTGCCTTGAAAGATTTTGCCTACAGACCACTTTAGGTGTCTGCACAGAACTATTTTCTGCACACAAAACACGCCTACACAACACATGCCTACATATAGATGCACATACAGAAGGGGCTTTTGGATAGCCCTTTGCAGCCACTGGCTGATGTAATTCTTCTGACTTTAGGGATTGGCTAACCGGGTTGTTCATCCCAGCTGACACCAGCCCACAGTATTTCACGTATGCAAACCTAAAAACAATTGTTATGTATACACTCACATTGTTTTTCCCTCTGGACTCTTATCACCCCATCCCCCACGACTGCTCCTTTTTACTCCCCACTACCGTTGTTCCAACACCAGCGACACGATGGGGGCATGGCAACTCCAAAGTGATACCAGGATTCTCACATTCCAACATAGTTTATTTCTTTTTTACTTTACTTTTCTAAAACTGCTGTCGGACATGTTGGAATAATAAAATAGCGGAAATTACATCTGGCCTGTCAGAACGCATGATGCACAATGTGGCAATCAGGGAATGCATACAAACTGTTCCATAATGGCCTCCAAGTGCTTGAATGAACGTGTGTTTACCTTTCCAATATGGCGAACGACCCTTTGAAAATGGTAATGTTAAAATAAAGAAGCATTGGCAAAGCCAGTAAGTCAGGTCTCACCTTTGAAATGCCAAGACCTATTGGCTCTACCAATGCTTGCTCCATTTCTATATCCAGTGGGCCGTTTCTGGCTGGTATGAACTGGGTCTTTTTATCTGTTGTAATTCTGGTGAAACAACTATTCCGGTTTTAGTGTAGGTAGCCCACTTTAATAACGCCCTTGATATTTTTGAAGGTTGGGCCCTTTTACAACATCCGTTAACAACCTCAGAGTCTGTGTTGGTGATTGACACTCCAATTTGCATGCGGTGTGCCGATATCTTAGAGTTGTTGTCGTATGGTAACATTTCTCGACCTCCCTGTTTGGCAGTTATGTATTTCCTCCATCCTCTGCATTTCTATAAACTGGCAAATAAATTACATAAATGGAAAAAAATAGTGTCAATCTAAGACCACTGATCATGATGGATTGTTTTTCAGAGCCATTTTATAATTTTAATTTGCGGTAACACTGGGCTGAAGTTTGTCTCTAAAAGCACCATTTTTTTGCAAGCTGTTTTGGTTTGGAAACTGTCCTCCTCAGGTAAGCCAGTTGGCTTAAACATCCGAACTTGACACATGAGAGAATGGTACAGCGTTGGTTTGACCAACTTTGGAGATGGCTTGGTAGATCAGGCACAGCAGTGGTTTGTTAATGCACCTTTAAAATATATGATTTTATACCTAGGTATTTAGACTGCGTAGGTCTCTGTGCTGCATTGCCCCTGCTATCAGTGAGTCACTCTGACGTGCAGGCCAGGACGGTGATGGAGCCCGAAAGGAGTCTGTCATTTTAGACTGTATGTGGCCAACCAAAGCATCACTTTCAATACTTTTGCAGCCCAACTCCCAAAACATTTCATCTTACCAGCTAGAAGATATTTTTCTCAAAACTAGTTTTAAGAAAGACAACAACATCCTGGACCCATCCCAATCCGGTTTCCGCAGCAACCACAGCACCGAAACCGCGCTCATCGCCGCCACAGATGACATCAGGACCCTGATAGACAACGGAGAAACAGCAGCCCTCATCCTCCTGGACCTGTCAGCCGTCTTCGACACGGTCTGCCACCGCACCCTACGCACATGCCTGCACGACGCGCAAATCCAACCTAAGGCAGACCCAAGACCTATTGGCCTTCAGAAGACTACTCAAGACCTGGCTGTTCGATCAGTAGCAACACACCATCACCCCCCCAGCGCCTTGAAACCCTCACGGCACGGGTATGTAGTGCGCTCTACAAGTGCCCTGATTGATTGATTGATTTTTTTATTTTAATAGAGTGTGTCTGTGTGTGCGTCTGTGTATATCTATCTATCTATCTATCTATATAGATATATATATGTATATCTATATATCTATATAGATATATATATATAGATATATATATATATATATATATATATATATATATATATATATATCTATATAGATATATAGATATAGATATTCCCCATTTATGAGTAGGGTCACTCTAAGTATGCAATTTTGAGGCCATGGTATTTTTCCTGCATAATTATGGGTATGCCAAAGAATACATCATCTGCCGCATGATTTCTAGATTTTAACATATTATGTTTCTAGCTGAAATGTTACTAAAAATGCAGCAACGTGTTGCTACCCAGTGGAAGTCCTCCTCCTGTAGGTTATTTGGTCATCTTTCAGAAGCTTATTGCTGTAATTGAGTGTTAAAGTTGTGCTAATAAGGGGAAACCTTTACTAAGACAGAGTTAACCAGTTTAAACAAGCATTGGCATAGCCATAGGTCTCGCCTGTGGGACCTTATAAGTGTTTAGCCATGCAACAGTTGATGTTGTTGCATCAAGGATATTGTGCTGCATAACTAAATACTTATAAGGTCCCAAAAGCGAGACCTATTGGCTAAGCCAATGCTTGCTGACTCTGTATTTACCAATCATGGTACGTGCAAACTGTATTTCGGCTCGTTCCTGGACCTTAAAGATGAGCAGCACTAGATAAGGTAACAATGAAAAAAAGATGTTATGGCCTTGGTGAGAGACAGCAGTCTCAGAAACTCCGAAAGAAGCACTTCTACAAATAACACTTCTAAATTATGAGTTCTAACAATTACATAATTCAAAAAAGGAACACTTCCCAAAATGTATGACTCAAAATACACTGAAGGAAGGGCAGTGTGAAAGGGGTTAAGAGTGTAGGGTAAAAGGGTTATTGGTACGGGGTAAAATGAATGAGTTTACAGTTGTAGGATGGGAGCGAGGGTATGACTATCGGGTTAAGGGACATCGGTTTTGGGATAAAGGATTAGAGGTTAAGGATTAGGGATATATAAATAAGTGTTAGGCACTAGGGTAAAGGCTTGGGAACTAGAGATAAGAGTTTGGGATCGAGGTTAAAAAAAAAAATCATAACTTTATTAGGACACTCTCCAGACACAAGGACCAAAAAGTAGATAGCATCAGTGGACATTTATACATTACAACATGTGCAGAAGCTGAGCATGAAAGCTATGATCAAGATTAACTGTGTCATATCTGCGTAGAGGTGAACTCTTCCCCTCCCTCTGCATTTGGGTCTGACATGGAGGAGTGAGATGTAGCGTCGTCATTGGTTTGGTGAGCGTCAACGTTCCGCTGGCGGTAGGACACTAAGGGGGCCCATAGGTCGTGCGGTCTGAAAGTAGGGGGCATCAGGCTCCAATATTCGCTTAAATGGGTTTAGCAATGGTCAGCATCGGCCAGCCATGCCTTGGGGGATGGATCCGGCTTGCGGCCCCAGTGGATTGCCACCCGGCGGCACGTAAGAATCAACAGCATTGCAGCTAATTGGCGGCTGGAGTCTGGGATCTCCTTGACGTACCCCAAGAGGCAAATCATGGGAGTTGATGTAATTATGTTCCGGGTGATGGACCTGTATGATACTGAAAACTTCTTGCCAGAAGGAAGCAATTCTGGGACAGGGTAGGTGTATAAAGGAGGCATTAGGGGTGGAGCATCTTACGCAGTTGGCGTCAGTCCCATTTTATAGAGAGTAGCGGGAGTGTGGTAAAATCTAAGCAAGTATTTAAAGTGTACTGGGCACAGCCGGTAGTTAGGAGATCGTTTTTTAGATTGATTACAGCAATATTGCCACTGTTCAGGTGTTGGATCATCGCCTAGATTGGTGGACTAGGCAAGGCGCGCCCGCTCAGTGTCATCCAGGGATGCCGCAATTGACAGTGCATAAAGCCTAGTAACTAGTTTGCGGGGGGAGGAGGCAGTGTGTATGTATTCTAACGCTGCACACGGGGGGGCTGGGGAAATAGTCATTGGCGGCCTTACAGGTGGCTCTGATTTGACACTATAATAGCTTGTCTAGTGGAGTTGCGCCAGCAGGGAGGGAGAGAAATTGCCCGTTGGGGTAGAGAGGGAACCAGGGTTAAGGGTATGGTGACTATGGTGAAGGGTATGGGGGATATGGGACATGGGATATAGAAAAAGGTTTTGGGCAGAGGTTAAGGAGCCAGGTTTAACCTCTGCGATTACATTTGTCTAAAGTCACAGTTAAAAATGAGTTTAATTTAAAGTGTGTCAAGAGCTACAGGGACTTTAATTCGACCAGGACATTAAAAAAGTGTTACTTTTTACAGAAAAACTGCACTTAATGAATTTCAATTGAACACACTTCAATTTTAAAGTGATACAATTAGAACTGTTAAACATCTACATTTATGAGGCGCAAGCATTTAACATGACCTTGAACCTCCAAGGTCCACTCTCAAACATATGGACACCAGCAACACCTATTGTGTGAATGAAGGGACAGTGCCGACCTCTGGGCATCAACGATACAAGCAACTCACCTTTTTAAATGAAAACCGTCTCACCACAGGTTCTGATGCAGATCCGCCACCCAGAAATGGACAGTCTGCCTACAGACAGGAAGTACATGCTAACACCCAATTTAGGACAGACCCAACCTACTCTGTGTAATCCTCTCTGCCACAAGACGCTGAACCTGCATATTCTAGCTTTCAACAGCATTGTTGTCCAAGCAAAGCAAGGTTGCAGGTCTGAGTTGTGGGGTTAAGAGTAAAATATAATGCTTCCTAGGCTGCATCTTCATGCATTTGTTAATAAGAAACCACCTGAATATAACTTCACCTGTAATTCAAGACTTTCCTTCTCAGATGGGACTTTTAGACAAGGTAGTCTCTCTCCAAATTGCAGGATTGCTTGAGACTTGCCCGTTAGATCACTCTGGTATTAACGTTCTCGGTATAGTGTGCGTCTTCCCCACCTCATGTGTTGTGCTTATGATTGATTTTTTTTAGGACCATATGCCTTGGGCCCTCCAGGAATCCACTGACCACCGGCATGAGCTTCACTCCCTGTCACAGTTCCACATGTCTATCTAAAGCTCAAGCGCACCCTCATCCTTTCGGGAGCACAACGTCCTCCTTGCTCCAAGTCTTTGGGTCTCAGACACTGATGGGCTTTGCTTTCTCGGATACCGACGTGTTATCAAACAGGTAACCACGTGTGACCTTAATACCACAGGTATCTTGGTTGTACACCGGTCATCAATATTGGCAAAGGAAAGGCGTGCAACCGAATTTAACCTTCAAAGACGGCACCGTCCCTGGTCCTGGCGCATTGTTTGGAACAATATTACTCTAGTTGAGCGCCACAATATTTAAACAGTGGTTTAGTCTCATTTAAATTTCATCTTAGCAACGAACATATTTTTAAGTGGTGTTGCCTGTCACCTCATTGCTTGACATATATTACCAAAATGTGTTCTGTCCAAACATATATGCTTGCACATCCATAAGTTTTGTTTTTCATTGCCGGATAGACAGTCATGATATGGCGTAATGGGAAGAATATTTAATGAACTACATTTCTGCTACCAAGGAGGGAGAAGAGAATTTTTCCCTTGTCAAGAAAAATAATATCCTTTTTGCATTCTCTACATCCCACTGGATTACAGTTCTAAAACGTGAAGGAAAAAAATTACCTAGGACTGTGAAGGAAATTGATGTGTTTAAAAATGCAATTGATGATCTTGATGCCTATTCCTCCCCTAAGATATGCGCTGCAAATAAGAGATACAATTTCTTTCAGAGGAAACAAGGTGTTTCCATATCTATTGACAGATACAATTTCTTTCAGAGGAAATAAGGTGTTTCCATACCTATTGAGGATTATGTGGTGGCCCTTAAAAAGCTTGCTATCACATGTCAATTTGGTAATCTTAATGACTATTTTATCCGAGACCAAACTGATATACATTTCAGCAAATTGAGCATGTAAGAAAACCTATGAATTAATGGTGATTCGTCTTTGAAAGACATTGCTGCTTTAGTCAAAAAAGCGGAGTTGTCTATGAGGTGTGCTAACGCTGCCGTAGGAAATAAGAATACTGTGTACAAGGTTTGTCAAGATGGGTAATGGAATAAAAAAAAAAGAAGTGTGAATGTCATTAGAACTAAGGAGGTTGAGACGAAGTTAACTATTTCCTCCAAACATAAATGACCAGACCTAAGGAAAAACGTGCAGTCTATTACAGATATTGTAGCAAGGACTATCTAGACTATGACAAATAGAATTCCCAGACACAAGAGCGGTGTTCACATCATGGCATTACTGCCCATTATGTTAGATGGGAAAAACGTGCTTCCTCCAGTGTCAATTGTGCTATTGAGCAGACTGATTGCGAGTCATCAGGCGATCATATGAATACGGAATGTAAATGTAAATGTAAATGGAAAATCATGTGTCTAGCATGAGGATTAGGGAGGGTGTTTTGGGTCCGAGTTTTAATTTGAAAAAAAAACCAGTGTGTTAAATGACTACTGGGGGAATAACTTTGTGCACTGTATCCGATAAGGGTTCAACATACACAACAGATGTCAGAAATGTGTGGAATTAAATGTTTGCCACCACAATAGGTAATGTACTGGAAAAAGCAGACATTAATCCAGACAGTTTAACGGGGAAGCAAACCAGTGTGGGCTTACAGAACATTACCATTTGAAATCAAGTGTAGAAAAGCTACCGCGAAGCAGTACGTTGCAGAGAAAGGACCTTCTGTTCTGTGATGGATCAATCAACATGATCGTTAGGCCTCACCCTAGACCACAATAATTTAAAGAAATGCTTTTAATAGACAGAATAAATTATTTCATTCAAGCTAGAAAGAGCATTTCTCAACTGTTTTTGGAATAGAACTAGGGAAACTAAATGATTCACCTACAAGATTGTGTTGAAAAATGTGCTGCACCAGTATTCCACAAGGTTAGAAATATTCCATTGTGACTCAGGACGGACGTTTAGCTGAACTGGAAAAGTTAGCGAGTTTGGGGATCACTGTGAATGTGTACTGGTTGGCTCCATTGGTCGATCCTTGATGTGCCACTTGGAAGGTAGGATTGATTGTGCATTGATATGAAAGATCTCAATAATATCTTAATTAACAATTTCCCATTGTCCCACGTTTGTGAACTTTTAGAAATGACTACAGGAATTGATTTGTTTTGTGGATTGAGCTAGCCTCAGTATACCACCAGGTGTCCTTGTACTGGGATATAAAAGTGGGAAGACTTTTACTAATACCTTTCGGATGTTATCTACTTGCGAGTCGGCTGTTTAGCCTGGCCTTGGCTGGTTGTGGCATTCCAGAGATTGATGTATTATTTATTTAGAAACTGCAATGGTGTCACATATTTACAAGATGATATCTTGGGGATTGCGAAGAACAAAAATGTAATAAAATCAAGATCAAGCAGGTTGCTGTTCCTAATGTAGAGTAGTGAAATGTTCAAAGGGGACAGTCAACCAGACAGTTTCTTGTTGACTTCACACATCCCTAGGGATGTCATGCTTCATCATCGGGCGGGTGCTCCTCGTCCGGCCGGCGCTGCAATGCCCTATTGGTCCCCCAATAGGACCAATAGGGTCCTATTGGGGGACCCTATTGGTCCCCCAATAGGGTCCCCCATTGGGGACTGTAGCAGAGATTTTCTGATTTTGTTGCCGTCAGATGAGTGCGACGGTGTTCAATGTGGAGCGCAGAGTGTAATGTGGCGATTGTGGTTTAAAACTGGCTAGGAGATGTCATATACACCTTTATTCTGTAGACACCCCTGTCAGATTAAAACACAAGTGTTAGTGCCACTTGCAGGGTCAATAAGGTAGCCAAGTGGTGTAGTGAAGTTGAGTGCGGATCGACATGTTTTGTGCCTCTATGGTCTATATAAGATCCCCAGTGCTTTTTCAGGACCAAAAGCAAGGGTGAATTAACTACCCCACACTAATTGACACACTAGGTACCCCACATTTTAAAGTATGGATGGTACCTGTGTGTGGTGGTATAAAGGATCTTTCCACCAGAGAATTGGTCTGCAATGCCCTAACAGTGCACAGTACAGGGTGTTCGCAAGGGCCTCTTCTCTGGTACACCTACCCTGTCTCTCTGCTCGCTTGGGTCAAGAGTACCACCTATACCTTAAAATGTGAGGGACCTAGTGTGTCGATAGCGATTTCCTCCTGAGGCGAAAAGCCGGGAGTAGGCCTGTTTGTTTGTTGTGCTTTTAATAATTTGAGTGTCACTTACTTTGTGCTTTTAAACGCTCACTCCCCATTTGACCAGGGCGCATTCACGCCTTAAAATCACCGCGCAGCGGAGTTCCTCGCTGCCACAGGACTTGGAAATTGCTGCCATCGGCGACGCCCACCAGGGCCACGCCCCTCGCTCGAGAGGCCACGCCCCCCTACCGTCACTATATCTGGCACTGATTACAAGCGTCCAGACAGTAGCGATTTCCTCCTGAGGCGAAAAGCCGGGAGTAGGCCTGTCTGTTTGTTGTGCTTTTAATAATTTGAGTGTCACTTACTTTGTGCTTTTAAACGCTCACTCCCCATTTGACCAGGGCGCATTCACGCCTTAAAATCACCGCGCAGCGGAGTTCCTCGCTGCCGCGGGACTTGGAAATTGCCGCCATCGGCGACGCCCACCAGGGCCACGCCCCTCGCTCGAGAGGCCACGCCCTCTACCGTCACTATATCTGGCGCTGATTACAAGCGTCCAGACGATAGCGATTTCCTCCTGAGGCGAAAAGCCGGGAGTAGGCCTGTCTGTTTGTTGTGCTTTTAATAATTTGAGTGTCACTTACTTTGTGCTTTTAAACGCTCACTCCCCATTTGACCAGGGCGCATTCACGCCTTAAAATCACCGCGCAGCGGAGTTCCTCGCTGCCGCGGGACTTGGAAATTGCCGCCATCGGCGACGCCCACCAGGGCCACGCCCCTCGCTCGAAAGGCCACGCCCCCTACCGTCACTATATCTGGCGCTGATTACAAGCGTCCAGACGATAGCGATTTCCTCCTAAGCCGAAAAGCCGGGAGTAGGCCTGTCTGTTTGTTGTGCTTTTAATAATTTGAGTGTCACTTACTTTGTGCTTTTAAACGCTCACTCCCCATTTGACCAGGGCGCATTCACGCCTTAAAATCACCGCGCAGCGGAGTTCCTCGCTGCCGCGGGACTTGGAAATTGCCACCATCGGCGACGCCCACCAGAGCCACGCCCCTCGCTCGAGAGGCCACGCCCCCTACCGTCACTTCCTGTCCCCTATAAAATGTGCAATTCTCGAACGCGCAGCGGACGAGCGCAGCGGGCGCGCCGACTGCGCGCCGAAGGCGCGCCTAAGGCAAGCCCGTCCGCGCCAGACCGGGCCACTGGACAACACTCGGCGCTATCCCTTTCGTACACTTCTGACCAGCTGCGCTCGTTAAACGCTAACTGGCAATTGAACCAAGCCATTAGGTCATACACCCATAAACTGGGTATTGCAGCACCGGGCCCTGTTCCGCAATACCTCCCTCCCCCTATCACCACCACCACTGCCCTCCTCCTTAACACGAGATCGGCCGTTAAGCACCAGATTGAAATATACGACCTTTTGGATTCTAGAACACCAGATCTCCTGTTTTTAACAGAAACCTGGTATAGGCCAGACTCCCTGCCCAGCGTCCTTGCCGCTCTCCCACCTGAATACTCTATGCTCCGCGCTGATCAACCGGGCAGCAGAGCAGGAGGCGGCGTAGCTTTGATTGCTCGCAAGAAGTTCCATTTCCAGATACTGACATCGCCTATGTTACCAGCCGCTGACTGCCTTGTAGCGCGCTCCACCCATCTTAAGATCCCCCTCACATGCAAACTAACGTACCGACCCCCCCAGTCGTCCCCTGACTTTCTTCTCGCCTTTCAGAACCTTCTGGCCACTCTGGTAATTAATAACGCCTCTGTCTTAGTCCTGGGCGATTTTAATTATTGGCCCACCGACCCTGCGGAAGACTCCATGTCCAAGGATTTCACTCAATCACTTTTAAGTTTTAATTTTATCCAACATGTTCAAAGTCCTACTCACACTGGCGGCCATATCTTGGATCAGATTTGGACGCTCAACATACCTACCTCTCCCCCCACTGTCTCGCCGTGCCCTTGGTCGGATCACTCTCTACTTGCCTTTTCCATGGACTTGAACCTAAAACCACCCCCTTCCACCCCTAAAAATATCTGGGCTAGGAACTGGAACAAAGTGGATATTCCGTCCCTTTGCAATTCGCTAGCAGCTACCAGCCCTGATATCATGGGGTCAGACACTTATTCCCAGATAGCCACACTTGATCGATGGCTCACCACCTCTTGCGACCCTGTGGCTCCCTTGAAGCGAATGGCCATTAATCGCGCCCATAAGGCTAATAAATGGTTCAGTCTCGACCTTAAAGCCAAAAAATTGGAGGTTAGACAGGCTGAACGAGCCTGTCGCCGAGCCTATTCACCCATCTGCAGGCAACATTTCGTCGCTGCACTTAACTATAAAACCTCCATACTCACGGCTAAGACCGAGTATTTCTCCGGACGCATTCTAGCGGCAGAAAACCAATACCGTGAGATATTCTCTACCGTACATGAGCTCGCATCGTCGGACAGAGCCGTACCCAAAATCCCCCCTTCCCAGGCCTTATGTGATTCACTCAATGAGTTTTTCATTGATAAGATAGTCCTCATTAAAGCCAACATTCCTCTCCCACCCCCCACTTTTATTCCTCCCCAACCACCCGAAAATCACTGCCTCCTCACCTCCATTCCTTCACTTGTTAGAGAATCGCTGCTTTCCCTACTTAATCGAGTTAAGTCGGGCTCCCCTGCCGATATTGCCCCGGCACGCATTCTCAGCCAGCTTTTCTTGGCATGCCCTTCACCTGTCCTGGCCCTGCTGAACAATTGCTTTGCGTCGGACCATGTCCCGGCCTCCCTTAAGACCGCTATAATTCTCCCAATATTGAAAAAACCCGGAGCTGATCCTTCCTCCCCCGCAAATTACCGCCCCATATCCCTTCTACCTTATTTGGGAAAAATAGCAGAGTCCCATGTCACCCAGGTGCTCAGCTCCTTTATTGAGAGCAGCAGCTATCTTGCACCCTGCCAGGCGGGCTTTCGCCGCCGGCATTCCACCGAGAAGGTGGTCATTTCAGTTATGGACCAACTTAGGGAGGGCCTAGACACCAACACTCCCCAAGCCCTGGTCCTTCTGGACCTATCCGCCGCCTTTGACACGGTGGACCATCCCATTCTTCTGTCCCGTGTCAAGGCGGCGGGCATAGGAGGCCTGGCCCTCGCATGGATAGGCTCTTTCTTGAAAGGACGTACACAGGCGGTCCACTTGGCTGAATTTTCAGCCTCACCTAGCAAGGTGAACTGCGGGGTCCCTCAGGGCTCTTCCCTCTCCCCTCTTTTGTTTAACCTTTATATTTTCCCCCTTATTTTTGCACTCCAACAAATGGAGGTCACAGTCTACAACTATGCTGATGACCTCCAGCTTATTTTTAATTTTTCCCCTTCTTCTCCTGCTGCCTCTAACTTCCAGTCGGTCCTTCTGTTTATTCGTGGTTGGATGAATGCAAACCATCTTAAACTCAACCCGGATAAGACAGAATTGATCTTGACTGGGGGCAGCGGCAACCCTTGGTCATCATCTTTTTGGCCTGTCTCTTTTGGCCCTCCTCCCACTCCCTCCCATTCTGTTAAAACCCTTGGGATCATGCTTAATCACCATTTGACACTCCACTCCCATATTAGTTCTGTTGTCTCTTCCTCCTTTTTTACTTTACGCATTATCAGGAAAGTATCTCGGTTTCTTTCTCCCTCTGCACTGAAATTGATCATCATGGCCATGATTTTATCTAAAATCGATTATGGCAACATCATCTACAATGGCGCCCCGGCTTATGCACTTCAACGCCTTCAGTTAGTGCAGAACCAGGCAGCTCGTCTAGTATATGGCCTACCTAAATTTCATCATTCCTCCCCTCTTCTTACTGCCCTTCACTGGCTCCCAATAAAACAAAGAGACCTCTTTAAACTCGGCTGCCTCCCCCTTTCAAGCTCGGGCTGGCACCGCCCCCGCTTTCATTAATGCAGCTATATCCAACTACATTCCCGCCAGAGACCTGCGCTCTTCCTCTAAATCACTGTTAGTCATTCCTCGGTTCAAAAAGAAGCGCTCTGGCGGCCAGAAATTCTCGGTGCTTGCCCCCACCTTCTGGAACTCTCTCCCCCCTTCCCTTAGATCTTTGCCCTCCTACACAGAATTCCGTAAAAACCTCAAGACTTTCCTGTTTCAGCAAGCGTTCAGTCCATAAAACTTTCGTCCTCCCCTCAGTTTGAAATCCTACAGCGCCAAGAAACTGCCAGTGTATGTGCGCTTTACAAACAACTCAAAATTCAAAATTCAATTCAAAATTCAAATAAGAGTGGGGTAGTTCATTCACCCTTGCCTTTGGTCCTGAAGAAGCACCGGGGAGTTGTGAGTCCTCCGCATGCTGATGAGCTGTGGGCGGCAGCAGTGTTGGGCTCTGGGACCGTGGGTGGTGAACACTATTCAGCGATCGGGTGCAGAGGTCAGTCACCACACTTTGAAGGCAGAAATGCTTTATTAGTGCATACACAACAGCAGTGGCAATAAAAGACTATCTGACATCCAGGTAGAGGAACTAATCAGCAACAGCAAATCACCCCATAGGCCTGATTAAAGATATTAGGGTCTCTTTTCTTTGTGCTGCTGGTCTGGGGTTGGACACTACTATAAAGCCCATGTGACAGGGTGTGCGGACTGGACACGAATGGTGGTCCGCCACCCCCCTCTCACCTTGCCCCTTGTCCCTACAGCTACCAGAATGCCCGTGGGGGGAAGACCCGGAGTCCGGATGGCCGGCGACCATCCACACACACGGTCCCTTTAAGGATCCGGACAGTGAGGAAGAGGCCACGCCCCTCAACAGAGGCGGGACGCCAAAAGGAGGAAGCTGGAGAGAGGCGTCGGACGGCGTTAAAGGAGAAGGCGAGAGAAGGAGATGGAGTGCGAGGAGGACGAGACCGCGAGGAGACCGAGGAGGACGGAGAGACGAACGACCAGAAGCCAGGAGGCCAACGTGTCTGCACTTCGCCCCGCCACGTTCCCACGGGAGGAGCGTGGCTGCAAGAGGTACGGGGCTGTATGGCGGGCTGGGTGGGGAGGAAGACCGAGCCCCGTGTATAAAGTGTAAAGCCCCCTTGTATAGCTACCCCATACTTTCCTTCATGTGCACTCTTCCCTCATGAGTTGTGCAGAGCACTGTTGGAACGGCACTGTCACTGGTTTCCCTCATCCCCGGCCCTCTCTACCTGTCTGTCAGTCCTTCCCTCCACTGATCCGGTTTTCCTTTTCTTTCTGCCCCCGGAGCAAGGAGAGCTGGGAGAAAGACGTCCTCAGGCCGGAGTACAACAGCCACAGCCCCGTACCGGAAAGCACAGACCGCACGCTGGAGCCGGCCACAGTCCAGTCAGATCCTGCAGCTCATTCAAGGGAACGAGCGGCAGCCCTACAAAGAAAGACTTACATTCCAATAAAACCCTCTCTTAAACCCTTACTCAAGGAGCCGGTGTTTCTGTTCACTCCAAAGCTCCCCGTGGGACCCCATACTGTTACCGAAGGCCCTGTTACCCCGGCACCCTTGGGACAGCCCATAATTCCATAACTGTGACCAGGAGGAGAAGGAGGGAAACACTAAGCGCTTACAGCACACAAGCAAAGATCGAGCCATAATTGGGCCCGTCTGCACCCGTCAAAGATCAGAAGAGGTGAGGCTAGGCCACAGCTCTCTCAACTGCGTCAAGATGGGTGAGCAAGAAATTACTGGCAAATCTGTTACTAACTCTCATTCAGATAATATCAAGGGCTCCACAATGAGCAGTTTTTTGGAAAGGGCTGTTGGGGTATATCAAAGAACAATGAGTTGGCAGAGCCTCACCTTTCAATCAACTGCAGCTAGTGCATCCATGACACATACAACAATGGAATGCTACTGCTCTCGGACTCAGGTGCTAGGGCCCAAGCAACAGGAACACTATCATATGCTAATACCCAAGAGTCTGTATATGCGTATGTTAATCCCTCAGCTCCAACAGCTCAAGCTCCTAAGCCTAAGAGAGCTGTTAATACCGCTAATGCTGTTGAGAACTAACCACATTAATCAATCACAGATGACTTTCTCATGAACCTGGGCTAGACGATGGGGAAATTGTTATTAGCTCTTGCCAAGTGACTTAAAATTATTGAGGAGCACTTCGATAAAGCATTAGGTGATCTCGCAACTGGTTTCTGCAAATATTACTGAGGCAATACCTAGGAACGTGTGTGATGACTTCACCCCAACTGTGTGGTGAGCACATGCACCTTCTCTGTTCCTATTTTATAATCTCAATTTTGCACTACGTGTGACCCTACAGTGAGAGCCATGATCTCATCCCATTTTACCAGCAACTGGTCTGACCAACTGTTGTAAGTGCCCAACTGCTGCACCATCTGCTGAGGTACAACATACAACTTGTCACTCTCAATGTAACAGACAAACTGGTGGACATGATAGGTCTTCTAATCTAGCTCAACTAAGCTTCCAAGGGAACATTCCTAATCACTGTAGTTTACCATCTGCCACCGCATGATTATTTTTCCACCATACCAGTTTTGTGCTGTGAGACTTCTGCAGACCCTGAACAGTTAAAGAAGAAAGTTGATCACTGGCTAACTACTCATTGTAATTTTAATACTGTGAACTCTGACCAAATATTATTTGCTAGGCAAGTGGCATAGACTGGCTCCTCCAAGACTTTTCCAGGTGACTGCATTTTAGTTAACATTAAAAGGAGATCTACACCAGGAACCTACAGTTCTATCCAACGAACTGGGCTGGGGGTTAAAGTTTTAATAAAGTACTGCCTCTGGGTTTCTTCGATTATCATGCGGCTTTTCCAGGAAATCTTCACTGTTCTTCAGGTTAAGGGTGCATTTTGCATCAGCTAGAATTTAACCTTCTGCTAAATATAGATTCTAGGCTCTAGAGAATCTTGACCAGCTTGACTGACACCCTGTCTCCAATAGATCTTCCTTGTTATGGTTTGGATCTGATATCAAGGTGGTCAACTCTATGGATAAGATTACGGGCAATATTGTTTGTTAATCAAAAAGAGAGTTATTCCTTAGAACGTTAAATTCCTTTGGTGCACCGGTAAACCTGTTGTTGGTAAATTGGAATATTGCTGGTAATAACACTGAAATTTGTTACACTAATTGATTATATTTAATCGTGCAATTTGATATCTTACTGTTTCAGGGGACTTGGGCTATCTTGGAGATATTCTGCACTGGGTATGTTTGCTATTCTAAACGTGTTATGCCTACTAATTCAGGCAGGCACTAAGGAAGTTGCTCATCCTGGTTTAAATTATCATTCCTTTGCAAATTAATGTTGATCACAATGTTATCCAGCTGCTTTTGTTAAATTTCACTCTGCTTTTTGTTTCTATCTAATTAATTTGTATACCATTGTTATTCAGTTGGATGATTGCACTTTTAATAATTTATTTACTTTAATCGATTGCAGCCAACTGACCAGTCAGACTCATCAGTTACTAACTCACTGTGGGTATTTTGAAGATTACCGTGTGCTAGCATCTCTTGGCTTGACAACTCTAGTTCTGATATTGATTTCAGGCCTCGGTCAGAATCTTGAGGGTGCCCCCTCTCAAAATAGATCACTGAGAGTTGAATGCTTTTGAGACCAAGGTATGTGCAGAAAAGTCTACATATTCTTGTCACGAGCCTTGTCCAACTATCTGTTGATCATGGATGTACTGCATAAAGATCAGCACCGGCGGCCCCTAGGAGTAGCCACAATGGCAAATTTCTGTCACTACTGCTCGGCATAGTAGAGATTTTATATAACAAAAAACTATCTCATGGATTGTTTGCTTGCATGTAAAAGGTGCAACGTTACTTTGCCAGCAAAAGAGGGCTCCCCTTCTGCATCGCGCATGTTTTAGATGGGGATGTTACAACCCAGCTTCACACATACACAATACATATCTGATCTGCTGCACTATCATTACGTAGTGCAGCATTTATTTATTTATTTATTTTTATTCAAGAGTTTTATATAGCGCTGGCTAGACCCGGAGGTATCAGAGCGCTTTACATGAGGTTCCACAAAAATTACAATTACAAGATTACATCAGTTCCAAATTACATCAGTTGCTAGACAAACAATTGCAAGAGCATAGAAGACGAGATAATTGAAGTGTAGAGGGGAAGTAGTGGGGGGTAAGGGAGGTGAGAAAGTGAAGATAGGGGAAGAGACAACAGTAGAGACAAAAGGAAGTCTGTCTAAAGACCAACTGGGTAGGTGACGACCAAAGGAGGTTATCCACGGCCCATCTCCCCTATAGCTAAACCAGGTAGCTCCATTGGGCATCAGACAGAATAGGTCAGTCTGACTACATTGAGAGAGGAGAGAGGAGAGAAATAGAAAGAGGGAGGAAGCGAGAGGAGACGACAAGAGAGATGGAAGGAAGTATGTTAAAAAACCGACTGGGTAGGTGACGTCCAGGGAGTGAATCCCCGGACTGTCTCCCCTATAGCTAAACCAGGCAGCTCCATCGGGCATCGGACAAAATAGCTAGATCTCAAATGACGAGGGAAAAATTCACAGATAGAACGGGGGGACTAAAGGGCCAGGACAGGTGAGGGCAAAGGTCAGAAGCAGGAAAGTGGAGTGACATGCCCTCTTGCCCTATCAGAAGCTGGAATAGAGAAAAAAATAAGGTCTACCTCGGTACCTTCACCCCTATACCACCTTCTTATTGGGTGGAAGCTCGTCAGTCTGTCTCTGGCTGCTGCAGAGAGACGGGGAGTAGGAATCATGGGCATGCTCCAGGTACATTTTTGTGTATAAAAGTCTAGGGGCCAGATGTAGGTGGCCAAAAAGCGAGCGCTAATGCTGAAATTCGCAGAATTTCAGTGTTTGTGATTGCTATTTGGCTGCGAGCAATGTAGGTGAGTTTAAACCTACTGGCAAAATAAGGAATCGCAAAATTGCGATTCCTTATTTTGCTCTTGCATTTAAGGAATCGCAAAGTTGCGATTCCTTAAATGCAATGTAAGTAGCACAAAAGAAAGTGCACTTTTGACTTAAGGAATCACTAATTCCCACCAACTTCAAGTTGGTGGTAATTAGCGATTTTCTTTAAAAAAAACACTTTTTGGCTTTTTTTAAAGTGCCAATTCGCTAATGAGGAATATTAAAGATTCGCAAATATTTTAGCGATTTCTACCTACATTCAATTTTGCAAGTCCTTGATAGCGAATCGGTAAAATTCGCTATTAAGGATTCGCAAATTTGATTCTACCTACATCTGGCCCTAGGTGTGTAATGGTCTGTGTGCTGGTGATTGCATATGTATGTGTGAATGTCGCTGTGTACATACCTGCCACTGTGTATGTATGAATGCATGCATGTCAACTTGTGTGCGATGTGAATGTCTGGCCCGGGGCTGGCATGTCCAGAGGCAGAATGCTTGATAGTGCTTTTGGGCCCTACCACTACCATAATGCACCAGCCTCAGCTGATAAAGATATTGAGGACCATATACTTTTAGCGAACTCAGTAAGGGTACCGCCTACTGCTTCTCCTGAACTTTTTGTTAAGAGCAATGAGTACAGGTTGGTGTGGAAATTGGCTTTGTCTAGTTCGTTCATGATCAATCTGGCTAAAAACATCTTCCATTGGTGTTAGCTTGCCTCTTCCTCGAGGCCCTGATTTGATTGTCATCGACTCTTTCACTGAATTGAATAAGGCAATTAAGGGTTCACTATTAAAGCCCATCCCTTATTATGATCGTATGGAATCAAGGTAGTTATATAGAGCTTGTACTTTAGCTAATAAATAACTTTGTAGTGCATTGGCCACAAAAACTAGAATTAAAGCCGAGTTTGCCTTTTGCAAAACTTCTTATGAATCAATTTTTAAAAAAAGAATGTTGGAACTAAGAAGGAACAAATGGGAGTCTTTAATGAGGGCTAATTAGAAAAATGACCGCAAAGGTTTTTGCCACACCGTGAGTACTATAAAAACAAGCATTTACAATGCAATGGTTTCGCCTTTTGAAAAGTTTGAGCTATTTACAATGCCAATAGTTTAATCTCTGGCAAATGCCACACAAAAACACACATACAGACACACACAGACCCACACACACCGACAGAGCCCCCCCCACACACACACACAGAGCCACACACAAACACACAGACCCACACACACAGACCCACACACAGAGAGAGCCACACACGGAGCCACACGCAGAGCCACACGCAGAGCCACACGCAGAGCCACACACAGAGCCACACCCAGAGCCACACCCAGAGCCACACCCAGAGCCACACACCCAGAGCCACACACACACACACACACACACACACACACACCCATGGATTCTATCGCAAACCCTTTCATGAATGCACACACTAACAAATTCATACAAGTAATTTGCACAGAACATGCTTCGCTACCAGATCTGCACAGTCTGGGAGATCAATCATTACACTTATGGCACATAAAATACCCATTCACCCTCTAAAATGTATTAGATATAAAGCAGGAGAACAATCATTTCACACTGTACTGCAAATAATTTTTTTTGTCAATACCATGCTGTACGAAAATGGCAATACAAACAAAAGAAGGATTAGCCTTCAAAATAAAGATAAACTATGACTAACAGCCCTTTTCATCTTCATGTGCGCAGATGGCTTCAAGAACTTCCAAACATCCATTTGAGCAACATTTCCCACTACCTTTATGAATTATGTAAGGCCACCATATCGGCTACTCTCAGAAACAGGGTAAAAGGTTTGGGTGGTTGTCATTGTTGATTATTAGCTGCCATATTGAATTTGTCAAATACGAGAAGGGGGTTGGTACAGATAGTGGGTACATAATACCCCCACAAGTCTCCAATTTAAAACAGGACCATTCTACTTTAAAAGATGCTCGAAAATGGGTCAGTTTCCAGTGACAATCCCTGTGAATGTCATACCCATAACACCTTTACTAATCTAAGCACATGTTGAACAATATTTGGCCACCAAATTTCACATAAACATTCTGGTTACATATCGCAAGCTCATTTTAGTAACCCACGGGCCCAAGCAATATGTGGAGAGCCATAGTGTTGGGAAAGAGTCCATTACATCCAGTAGTTCATTGATGTAGGAGTTAACTCTGTCGCGGCACAGCAGCCTTTTCTGAGGGAATAATGACCTTTGGCAGACTCTTCCCTCGCACTATTGGCCTTTCAAATGTGAACTTCCACACGACTGACTCTGCCCCAGTCATACAGCCATTTGAGAGCTGAACCCGACATTGGCCTGCTCTGTGTAAAAATAACTGGTTCCTAAGCACCAGCATACCTTTGAATGTGGACTCACTTTGCATTTGTTTTCGTGGCTGTGCTTGTGTTTGTTTTGCTCTTCCCTGCACAACATAAATCAAATCAACAGCTGGTACTCGGATTCCCTTTATTCGGATTGTAGTTAGGGTTACCACCGTTCCTAGGGAAAAACACTGGCCATGTGTTGGTATTTTGAGATGCTAGAAGGGCCACAGGGCATTACTTGAAAATGAACATGCATACAATCCTTTGCATTCATTTTAACACTGCAACTCAGTTTACTTTTACTTTGTATGTCATACAAAAATAGTTTAGACACCCCTAAATACGTTTGAAGGGATTTCTTCTTTGTATTGGTATTTTAAGTGTATATTTCTAAAGGAAAAATACTAGCTCGTGATAATTGGCAGGGTCATGTAAATTCCAGCAATCCTGGTAAAGTACTTGAAAGTTGGCAATTATATTTGCATATCAAGAGAGCAGTCTACCCTAGAGCTCACACAGGGTGTGCAGCCGGACTAGCCTATTCACCAAATGATGCCAAGTAAACCCAGAAAAGTGGACAGACCTGCCCACTGAGAACGTGTGTGACAATGCCTCTACACTTATATACTCTCGTTTTCCACCCTTTAGCGCTGGCAGGTTTGGAGCAGCAGGTCTGAACTGCTCATTTTCCAGATGGAGACTGTGCACACAACAAGGGAAAATGTATATATGTGTGTCTAGATGTGTGTGAATAATAGACAGGACATGTGAAGGTTGAATGCACGTAGCACTTCCTGTCCACTGTCAAGCCCTGTTTATCTGTATAGTATGAAGTTCAACACCAAGTAGTGTCAAGTTTATGCAAAATAGATAGGCTGGGTGGTGCATATTCGCTGTGAAATTTTGTTTCTAGATCTCTTATCCTGAAGTGTTTAATTAGTGTTTGTGTCTGATATGTCACAGCAGAGAAATGCATACGTTACTGACATCTTTCTAAATACCTGGCTAAGGGTGAGCAAAAGGCAGACGCAGGAGAGGGGAAATCCATAGTTCTTCCTTCTAGGACCGCCCTGCCAGGCAAGAACTTCAGACTGTTGGGATTAGGCGTGTCTTGCGTCTGAATGAACATGCACCTCACAACACCAGCAGCGAGCCCGGTGACTAAGCGGCAACCAGGGAGGGGGATCAACCCAGAGCGAGCACAGCGTTTGGCCACATGAAAGGACGTAAAAACATAACATAATCCCACGGGCCTGACTCTCCAGTCGCGTAAACACGTACCTTACAGAGCTGTTGGCCTTGGGATAGCTCCTCGAAGGGGTAGCGCTGGTGACACTTGGTGCACGCGTACAGGGCAGAGGCCATCCTGCTGCCGAGTAGATGCCGCGCTGCTCAGGTGCTGGACACCGGCGATGCTCGAAGTCCGCACACCCGCGCCTCCAAGAGTCTGCTCCTCACTCTGCCGGCCTTTAGAAGTCTCGGACTCCCAACCCTCGGCCGGTCCCTGCTCTGCGGCTGGTCTCGGTGCGGCTCTGGGGTCCCGCGCCTCGGAGGAAGCCTTCCGTCTGTTCCCGGTGTTTTGAGACCGTCTCCTCCTCTACTGCTCTAGTGATCGTACTGCCGTCACTCGGCCCTCGCCAGGAAACCCGGATGCAAACAGGCCCGCACAAAGGCTCGAAAGGGGGTTTGAATCCGCTCTGCCAATGGAAAGGTGCGCAGGCGGCTCGGAGGCGGGAGGGGGGCGGGAGAGGACACGGACGGCGGGAGGGGGGCGGGAGAGGACACGAACGGCGGGAGGGGGGCGGGAGAGGACACGGACGGCGGGAGGGGGCGGGAGAGGACACGGACGGCAGGAGGGGGCGGGAGAGGACACGGACGGCGGGAAACGTGCACAGGACAGCGAGGGGGGGGGCGGAAAGGCACACGGAGGGGGCGGGAATGGACAGACTCAGTGAAAGGGGAGGGAACGGGAAAAAACGTAACTCAGCCCTGGGAAAAAATCTCGGGAACGCCCCCGAATCTGGTCCGGCCTTGACGGACAGATCCGGCACCCAATGGCTAGCCTCCATTTATGGAGCTAGCCAATGAGAGCCGGGGGACGTTCCCGAAGTGCTTAGTGTAGACATAGGATTTCACCTGTGCTGAAAAGCTGCGCAGAGCGCAGCCTTTCGGCAGGCGAAACCCAAAAAGTCCTCCAAAGATCAGTGGTAGCTTAGGAACATATTTTACGGGTTAACTATTTTACAAACATCCATTGAGCAAAATCTAATCCACATTAGACCACTGCTTCACCATAGTAAAGTCCCTCCCCGCCTGCCGATCATATTGTTTTTGAACTATGCACAAATGAGGCTTCAAAGTCCCTCTGGTAAAGCACCCAGGCTGGATGGTGCCAATGTGGACCTGTTTAAATCAAATTGTGACTTATGGGAACTACTTATCATCAATGTTTAGAATCATGATAGTAAGTCAACAATGTAGAGTTCATTGACTGAGTCAATGACAGTCCGAATATTTAAAAAGGGTAATTGGTTGAACCCATGCTGTTACAACACAATATCCTTATTAAATTCTATGGGTGAGGTAATAGGTAGGTCTGTGCATAAAAGGAATATTGATTAGGCCATAGCTTATACTATATGTTGCGAGAGAAAACAGAGGTTTCACTAGGGGCTAGGTACAATGGAGAAAGGTCTTAATCTACATTTAATTGTTAGCAACTACACAACTGCCATGGGCTGCCCTTTGTCAGTGTCGTCTTAACGCATGGGCACGCTGGGCAGTTGCCCTGGGGCCTCACGAGCATAGGGGCCGCATGCAGAGTAGAATTTAACACTAAGTTTTCGGTAAACATTTGAATTTCTGTGAGTGGTTGTGTAGGCAGGGCCCAGTGCACTGCTTTGCCCAGGGGCCTATAATGCTGCTAAGATGGCCCTGCTCTTCGTATCTAGCATTCATGGATCTATCCAGTGTGTTCAATCTCGGTAATAGATGCAAACGCTGGTTGCTTTTAAGAAAAATAGGCCTTGATGAAGTTTTAACCAATATTTTATAGTCCCTTCACTCTGACCTTTCTGCCAAGGTTAGATATGGGATTGATGGTGAATGCACAGAATCTTTTGAATTGGAGTGGGGGAAGACATGGTTGTGTTTTAGCACCTATTTTACTTAGTTTATATATTAATGATCTTTGCTCTCACCTGATTAGTATTGGGCAGGATGTTCCCGTTGTGGGCTCTAGGCAAATTCTGGATCTGCTTTGTGAGGATGACGCAGTTTTGCCGGCTCACATGCCCAATGGGGTAAACATTTTGGTTGATGCTTTTATATGTTTTATTGGCGACCTTGATTTAGGTATCAATTTCTCCAAATCTCAAGTAATGCCTTGTGGTTTTCATAGTACAAGGGCTCGTACAATATCTATTAAGAGTAAGGTTTTAGAGACAATGCACCAATTTCCCTGTTTAAGGGTCACATTTAATTGTACTAATTTAATGGTTTTAATATGTGCAGTCAATCACAACTTTGTATAATGTGTCTAGTTAGGAAGGCAACTGTCCTATAGCCCCTCAATATGAAATTTAAAACCTGCAATGTATTCTTACACTTAACTGTAGAGCAGATTTGTGCTTTGATGTTTATTTTTTGTATGATCAAATAAAGTGTCTTGAAATGAATGATTGAGATCATGCAATTTCTATACACTTATAATGGTGGATTGTTGATATTTATCCCATGTACCAAATGTTACTGTATCTAGCGTAAACTCTTCTTCTGCAAGATCAAGTCAGACTGAACGGCGAGATCTGTAATGTATTTAGGTTCACACAGCAGTCCGCATCACCACACATGTTATGATCACTTATGTAGGACTTGAAAGTGAGTGCTCCAAGAACTCTTCATAAAGCAGATCACTGACAGAACACAATACAGCCTTTTACTTGTAACAAGATCCTCTAATACTACCTGCACCTATTTTAGGCAGGTCTTTATTCAAATTACTGAGCTTATTAAGTAACATATACAGACAGGCATAGTTTGAAGTCTCTTCTTTTTTAAGTAGATATCACGCTGGAGCCTCTGCAATTCTTCAATTAATTTAATTATTTTATTGAAAATGGTTTTGCCGCAAATAAAATATGTGTTTCACGACTTCTAATGTCGCTTCATCAGGGCCAGAGAGTAATTTCATGACACTATTTATAAAAAGATCCTTTTCACAAGCAATTATCAGGAAAAAAATGCCACACTCCAATATGAAATGAGGTATTCAATCTCCTAAATAGTCACTTGCGGGGTAACGTCAATTGTAAAATACAATACATTGTTCGTGTACGTCCAAGGACCAATATTAAAGATTTATCAGGTGACAACAGAAGAGTTTCACTTTTCGAAAAACAATAGTCAGCTTCCGAGAAATAAAAAAAAGGTACCAGAGTCTTGCACGAGAAGCTACACCAAAATTCTTCTACCTCACTATTTTGTAAGTTTGGTATTAGACCACTGAAAGATTACAAGAACATATCAAGCAAGAGAAAGAGACATGATGCACAAACAATGTCCCTGGCTAAGGATAAAGGTATTCAAGCGGACACATTGGGAGGGTTGCAAGGACAGCCATAGTACAGCACCAACATATCATTTCTAGGCTGAGAAATTACACATTGAGGTAGCTTAATTCAGGTATGCACAGAGTACTTTCTAGAACACTCAAGCTTTCAAATGACGCAGTAGGACCTACTGCGTCATTTGAAAGCTTGAGTGGTTCGTGTTAACCTACTGAGTAGGTTAACACGAACCAATAATTTACAAAGCAAACGATCAAGGAGCTATATGTATTCCCATATGGGACACATTTTAGGGGAGGGAAAAAAGAAGACTCACTGAGAGAATCGCATACTGTCTAATATGCTAAGCACAGATTAAGTAGCAAGGAACAGTATGTCAAGTATACACTCAATAACGAAATAAAAGAAGCAGCGGTGCAAGTAAACTAAAATGATAATTGATAATAGTTGTGAAAAGGAAAGTCACGTATCAATATTAACGGGATCTTGTACAATGTGACAATAATAAAGTATCCTAAATATTTGTTAGGTGCACTATACACATGAACAGGATTATAAATTCGAGAACATTGTTAAATCAAAGATGCCATCCCAAATTTCATTGCAGCATTAGATAATGTTAGAGTTGGCAATCCCACCAAAAAGCTGCACTGCCAAGTATTTGACATCAGATCCAACAGCAAGCTAGAAACTGATGTGTATACGGCCCTAACTCCCGCTTCAATAGCACTGCACTCATTCATAATTGTTACCTCCTCAATTCAATGGGCAAGAGGTCCCTTGGGATGCATCTCTAAAACGTGGGAAGGCATTGAAATGCAGTGATAACAATACAACCTAAGTCGATATTTACAGAAGCATAAAATCACTTAAGCTACTGGGGCGATACAACCTGATAAAATATGAATAAACATTATTTTAAATCATTAGCGGAGCAGCTTACCATTAAGGTACAGTTGTGTTCGCTGCGACTTGTATCTAATCACTGGGGATAGAGCACGCACTGCAAAAAGTCTATAATCAATTATCTTCGGAGGCTACGTTACTTTGAGACATCAAAAACAATCCTCTGTAACAAAGGAGGCTAGAAGCAGAATATAATTTATCAACGGTCATTTTATTCTGTATTTATTTACAGTGTGAGTCAGAGGAGATTTAAGGCGGGTTCAGTCTTTTCACAGTTCTACAAATTAAGCCACTGTGGCCAACGCATTCTGCACATGCTGTAACCTGTTTGGATTTACAAGGATGCTGGCATAGATGAGACTGCAATATCTGGTCAGCTCAAAATCAGGATCCTCCCCAGCGGCACTTGATACTTGGTCCATCAGAATCATGAATATTTGGGAACCGGGTGTACAAACCTCTTCATTCCTTTTGGGGGCGGGTGGAAGATGAGTTTGTTTGGAACCTTATACCCATGTTCTCTGATTAGAGATTGCACAGCGGTCCCCCACTGATGAGGTGACCCAAATGGGACTCGGTTTTCTTCAGTGCCATCCACTATGATGCTTTCTATTGAGCTGAAGCTGCTGTTCTAAGGGAATAATTGAGGCTAGTCCAGGGAAGGCCCCAAACCACTCAACCATAATTCAGACAGGTTGACCTGGCCTAGAAGTATCAGAGCAGACTGGCTCCATCCACAATGACGAGGGTGTCCTCTAAATATGTGAGTACTGTTACTACTTCTGGTTCTTATGGGTCTGAGTCCAGAATAGCACTTGTGGAATAGATTATGGTGTCCCAGGATAGTGATTGGGTACGAGAGATTTGACATTGAGGGGCAATAGGCTAGCGCCTTGTGTCTACAGAAGTTTATTTTAGCAGTTGGGGATGGCTGTGCACTTTAGGTACTAATCCACATAGCTAGGATGATGATACAAGAACCACGATTCCTGAAGGGAAAAAATATGTATGATTGTTAGAAATGGGGGTCTCTAGTGGCAGTGGTATTCACCCTGTCCAAGTAGGGACCCTTCCTTCTCATCAGGATAAGAGAGTTCCTCACCCAGATAACCACTGCTAACCCCCTTGGTAGTTTGGCACGAGGAGTCAGGCTTATCTCAGAGCCAATGTGTTAAGTATTTGTACATAACACACAGTAACACAGTGCAAGCACCACAAATGAACACCACATCATTTAAAAGAAAAAAGGTATCATTATCTAAACTAAACTAGAACAAGATGACAAAAATCCAACATACACAACTCAAAATATGACTTCTAAAAGATTTCAAGCAATTCTGTCAATAGAACTCTATGGATGTGGTGACTTTACACAAAGTACCACAAATGCATCAAAACCCATAAGTTAAAACAGCCACAGAGGAGGGAAGCGTAGGAAAAAACAAGCGATGCGTCGGTTCCTGAGTCCTCGGGGAGGTGATACGTCAGTCCTGCTGCACACAAGAGAAGTGTTGCATTGAATCCAGATGCATCTAAATCCAAGACGGTTCTGGTCTGTGGGTGATGAGTCAGGAAACTTGTCACAAAGGTACGATGCATAGAAATCTGGATGCACTGGAGATCGATGCAGCAACGACAAACCCACACTGCATCAGTTTCTTCAGTCGTGGTCTCATGATGCGTCGATCTTGTCAGCTGCACAGCCGGGCCTAAATCTGAGTCAGTGCAGTGATCTAAGACTTGGGCTGCAGCGGTCTCTTTGGCCACAGACAGGTACTGCATTGATTTCTTCGGCCGAACGACGGCGGTGCTTGGAAATATCTCCTGCATAGTGGTACTGCGTCGAAAAAACCAGTCGCTGGAGGGGCGGTGCAGAGATTTTGACGGTTTCAAGTAGATCTTTGCAGCAGGAACAACCTCCAAGGGCCCCGAACTGGAATTGGCACCACTTGGAATGTCAGAACTCCCAGCAGTGGAGTTCAGCGATGCTGCAGGTGAAGTCTTTCCTAGCCTGAGTCTTCTTAACAGGAGGAAAGCACACACAAGCCCTTGGAGAAACTTCACAAGCAGGATACAAAGCAAAGCCCAGTCCTGTTCCTCACCAAAGCAGAAGCAGCAACTGCAGGCCAACCCAACAAAAAAAACACAGCACAGGGGCAGTACTCCTCCTCACAGCTCTTCTCCTTGTCAGAGGTTCCTTTTGATCCAGAAGAGTTCTGAAAGTCTGGGGTTTAAGGTCAAATACTTATACCCCAATTGGCCTTTGAAGTAGGCATTCTTCAAAGGATTATCTTTGTAGTGCACATGTTGTTGTCATGCCTGGTCTTGGTTCCAGACACACTCCAGGGGGTGAAGACAGCGTTTGGAGCGGCTAGGTACAGCCCTATTCAGGTGTCAGTGACAACTCTTCCCACCACTCTAGGTCAGGAAGACCCATCAGCCTGGTGATGGGCCATCAGGATATGCAGACCACACCTCCACTCCCTTTGTGTGACAGTCTAAAGGGAATGCACAAACAGGCCCCTGTCAGTCTGAACCAGACATTGAATCCAGAGGCAGGCAGAGGCACATGACGGTTAAACAAGAAAATGGCCACTTTCTAAAAGTGGCATTTTCAAACACACAATTTAAAAACCATCTTTACGAAAAGATGTGTTTTTAAATTCGTAGCTCAGAGAGCCCAAACCCCAAATCTCTAGTTGTTGCCAATTGAAAGTTACACTTGTAAAATGTTATTAAGCAGTTCCAATGATGGGAAGCCTATGGGAGAGCTAGTCCTTGCAATAGTGAAAAATGAACTTGGCAGTATTTCACTATCAGGACATGTAAAACACACCAGGACATGTCCTACCTTTCACAGACACTGCACCCAGCCCATGGGTGTATCTTGGGCCTACCTTAGGGGTGCCTTACATGTAGTAAAAGGGAGGGTTAGGGCCTGGCAACAACATGACAGTTTAAAACTGCACTCACAGGCACTGCAATGGCAGGCCTGAGACAAGTTTACAGGGCTACTCGTGTGGGTGGCAAACCTAGTGCTGTAGGCCCACTAATAGAATTTGATTTACAGGCCCTGGGCACACCAAGTGCACTTTACTAGGGACTTACCAGTAAATCAAATATGACAATCATGGAGAACCAATCAGAATAACAATGTATATAGAGAGCATATGCACTTTAGCACTGATCCGCAGTGGTAAAGTGGGCAATGTCCTAAAGCCAACACAAACATAGCAGAAAAATATGAGGCAAAACGTTTGGGGATAAACCTGCAAAAAGGGCCAGGTCCAACAATGATGTAGGGCAGTGTTTAGCAGTTATCAGTCTTGCCATATCTTCCTCATCTACTTGTTTAGGGCTACTAAAGGTCAGCTATAACAGATGGTAAGCAGGTTAAGGAGCGCTTTGGAAAGTGGCTTAGAATAGCCACCCACATCCTTATTTCAATATTCTAGAGCTGATAGATGTCACTGGCATTTACAGTATTTCTGTATTGGGCATGAGTTGGTCAATTTACAACAAGTGCTGCATATTACACCGTTGACTGTTTTGTAGCCACGTAGCTGCATCACGTGTGAAAGGATTTGTAGAAAAAGCCTTTACTACTGGTTTAAGCGTTTTGCAACAGCCTGTTGAATTAATCTGGCAGCAGGTCTAATTTTTCATCCATGTGTGACCACAAACCAATGGAATTCTATGTTCCAGCGAAAGATAGTAAGGATGTAAGAGTACAAGTGCAATGCAAAGCAGTTTCAGGATAAGGAATGTACGGTCCAGATAAAGAGTGATATAAATTAGTAAAAAATTTATTAAATACCAAAAAACACCAGAGGTAAAAAAAAAAAGAATCAGCAAGGAAAATATAGAATTAACCATTTTATAGCTTATAGTGCGAGGATCCTAAAATAAAGTTATAAAAGCGATAAGGAGCATACAACAATTTCTTTCTGGTGGCCGCTGTGCAGTAAAGAGCGTGACCCTTGACCCTGGTCTCAGGCAGGTCGCTCCCCACGCTGCGCAGTTCCACCTGACTGTGCCGTGTCTCCCGCCGGGTGCTGCCGCTAATTCGCGCCACCAGGACTCTCACTGGACATCTCCACTGTCGTCCTGTAATTATTTTTCTGCCTTTTTCTGATTTAAACTGTTCTGCTGTATTCTGCTGATTGCATTCTGCCATTTCTCGCTGTCCTGCCTTCTCTGCCCTTGCCTCATTCCCACCCGCTCGCCTTCCCGCCACTGCATTCCCGCAGCCCCACCCGCCTCGCTCACCATTCGCACTCACCCCGCCTCCCAGCTGCTCCTCCCTCCCACCTCCCCTTCTTAATGACGGCCGCTGCGCGGGCGTGCCGCTGGTGCACCAAAGGCGTGCCTATGGCGAACCCATCTGCACCCATCCGCGCCTAGACCGTGCCCAACGCCAGAAACCCTGACCCCCGCGAGCGCCACAACACCCAACGCTGCTACGACACCAACCTCCTCCATGAACTCAACCCCGGTCGCCCATCCACCTGCGTCCAGGCCACCCCGAATCTCACCACAAACTCATCCGAACCGCCAAAAGGACGTCCTTCAAGGAACGCATCAACAACAACGCGCACAATAGCAAAGAACTCTTCAACATTGTGAAAGAAGTCGACAACCCAAGCTCCAGCACCAACGACATTCCGCCGTTGCAAGACCTCTGCAACTCCCTAGCCACCTTCTTCCAACGCAAGATAACAGACATCCACAACAGCTGAGACAGGCCATCTCAGAATGGATGAAGACCAGTCGCCTGAAGCTGCACTCTATCAAGACGGAGGTACTCATCCTCGGCCCCACCCCCTCCGCCTGGGACGACTCCTGGTGGCTGGCCTCGCTGGGAGATGCACCGACACCCACCAACCATCCACGCAACCTGGGGTTCATCCTGGACTCAACACTATCTATGACCCAGCAAGTCAATGCTGTCTCCTCCTCCTGCTTCAACACCCTCGGCATGCTCCGCAAGATCTACAGATTAATCCACGACGGAACCAGAAAGACGGTCACCCAAGCCCTCGTCAGCAGCAGGCTTGACTACGGCAACACCCTCTACGCGGGATCCACGGCCAAACTCCAGAAAAGACTTCAACACATACAGAACGCCTCCGCACGCCTCATCCTCGACATCCCCTGCCAGGGCCACATCACCACCCACCTGAGAGACCTGCCCTGGCTCCCCGTCAACAAGAGGATCACCTTCAAGCTTCTCACCCATGCTCACAAAGCACTCCACAACGCCGGACCAGCATACCTCAACAAACGATTCACCTTCTACACCCCGAACCACCAGCTTCGCTCCACTGACCTCGCCACCGTTCCACGCATCCACTGAACGACCACCGGCGGCAGATTATTTTCCTACCTCGCCGCCAAGACATGGAACACCCTCCCCACCCACCTGCGACAGACCCAGGACCTGCTGACCTTCAGAAGACTTCACAAGACCTGGCTGTTCGATCAGTAGCAGCACTCCCCCTCCCTTTTTTTAGCACCTTGAGACCCTCACGAATGAGTACTGCGCTCTATAAATGCTTAGATTAATTGATTAGATAAAATCAGATCCCATAATGGGTAAGAAAAAAAATGACAACCTACAAGGCATACTAAAAAAAAAAAACATTGTAATAATATTTGCATTCTCTGCTTTAAGAACAAAGACATTTCTGTTTTATGTTTGGGCAATCTCTCCTCCGTTAATCTGGAACCAGTTTTTCGCTCTCGCATGACCAGCGCATGCGCTGCTCTGGCGAGACTTTTAGTTAATGGGCTTCAAAAAGCCGACCACAGCTTTTTGTGAGGCATAGAGCATGCGGTTATGTGCACAAGTGCGCGCGCCTCGCTCTGCCTCTCCGTCTTGCTTGCTCGGGCTTCAACGTTCCTCCCCCTCCCCCACCACAGAGCGTGTCTTGTGGCCGCACGTATTGTTCATGTAGGAGCGGATCAGTGTCTTCATTACGTGCCCTTTTCACCGCCCTATTGTGAGATTGTGTCCGTTGGTCTGTTTGCATGAATATGTCCCATCAACCTACCTCGCTTCTGTGAGCCGTCCTCCTCCCTCACTTCAGTGCGCTGCCCCCCTACTTCACTTGTCAGCTGGCTCACGGCCTCACTTCTGTCTTCCGCTTCTCTGCCTTGCTTGTCAGCCGCCCTACTTCTGCGTTTCTGTCAGCTGCCCCCTATTGCCTCTCTATCTGCTGCTGCTGATGTACTGTCTAGTGCTGGCTTCCCGGGTTATTGCTGCTTTTTTTTTTTTTATGGGGGTGCCCTTCGACTCCCACTCCTGTTCCCATCCTGGCCATGGTCCTTTCACGGTGTCCGCATACCCAATAACACAAAGAGAACTACCTATGTAGTGTAATATGCACAGTAATCTGCCATGAACCGCGGCGTATATCCATCACCGTTTAGATGTAGGCAGCCATATTAAAGATTCTACAAATACTGTGGAAACAAAGTGGTCTTTCAAACATGTTTATCAATGCATCCTCTCTATGTGTACCACATAGTTCGAATGCACAGTCTTTCTTCAGTGTTTGTTGACAAAGGTGCAGGCTGATACAGAAGAATGTAATACTTCTTTGTAGCCATCTCACATGAAGCTGGTGTCTACTGTAAAACTCACCCATCTGTGTGGTAACAAAAGTGCCAATAAGCTTTTACAAATGCAATACTTCTTCTATTTGTTTTGCTGTGTCTGGACCGCTCTTCGTGAATATGCCCCTAATTCTTCCTATCTTTCATCCTTCTCTCCCCGTACCTAACCCCATCTTCACCCCTGCGCTTTGTTTCTTTGTTCTTTCACCTTCGCCTTCTTAATTCCCTCATAATTTTTATTTTCCTTCTTTCTCTTGCCCCATTATTTTCTCATTCCTTTTATTCCTTTCCTCTTTGCCCCCTTTCTCTGTCCCTCCCTAGGCTCTTTCCATGTCCATACACCTTCCTTTTTTCCCCCTCCCTCGGTCAGCTCCGCCCTACCTTCCCTCTTCCGTCCATCCTTCATACCTTCCATGTTTCCTTCTGCCCTACCTTTTTTACATCCCTCCCTTTCCTTCTCACGTTCCCTGTCATTCCTTCCCTCATTCTATTTGTCCCTCCATAGTATCCCCCGTCCGCTCCATCCTTTGCCCCAGGATCCTAGACTTCCATTCTTTCTCTTTTCCCTGGTCCCTTGCTTCCCACATTTCTTTCCTGCCTCTCTTCCATTATTCCATCCTTCACTCTTTCCTTCCTTCTGTCTGTCCTTTCTTCCTTCTGTCTTTTCTATATTCCCTCTTCCTTCTTCCCTCACCTGCCTTCTTTCTTACCTCACCTGTAATCTTTCCCTTATTCCTTCTTCTTTTCTTCCTGTCACCCAGTCTTTCTTCCGTCCCATCTTTTTTCATTCGCCTTTCCTCACACTTGCAAGGTTTTGTCCTGCCTTCCGGTTTCACAGTTTTGTTTTGTTTGCACCAAGGCAGTCCTTCACCTCAAAGGCATCGAACCCCAGCGTCTGTTGTACTGGACACCGGGTGTGTTTGCTGCCGTTCAGGCTGTAAGCACGGATTGGTTCTTTGTTTCCTCTCTAGGACTCAGCCTTTCTTGTTGTGTATAGATGTGTACTTGAAGCAATGCTTAATTTCTAATTAAAAAAACAAGCATTGGCATAGCCAATAGGTCTCGCCTTTGGGACCTTATAAGTGTTTTGCCATGCAGCAGTTGATGTTGTTGTACCAAGGATATTGTGCTGCATAACTAAATACTTATAAGGTCCCAAAAGCAAGACCTACTGGCTATGCCAATGCTTGTTAATTTATGTTATGGAAGAGGTCTCGTTGACTTTGAAGATTTCTCTATATTTCTCAAAATGGATGACTGGACTCTACCCTGTAAAAAACAAAAGATAACTCTCAAGATAAATTCCACGGTGAAGGATCAGTCCCAGAGCTGAATCACACAAAACCCCAGAGATCAAAGAAGCTTTCTGAGTTGGAGAAATGAGACCATATACAGACACCACAAATTTGTTTTTGAGTATTGTTAGACACAACCTTTTCTACAGGGTCACACCACATTTTTCAGCTATCTGCCTTTCTTTGCTGAATCCTTTTTGGGATTCTCTGCTAACCAGTGGTAAAGTGCTTGTGCTTTCTCCCACCAACGTGGTAAAATTGGCCTACGCCTAAATGGTACAATTTATTTACTTAAAAGTCTGTATATAAGCTGTTACAAGGGCCCAGAATATGTCAATTAAATCCTACCAGTGGGCAGCAGCACTCATTTTGCATTCACTAAAGCAGCCTTTTAAATCACATTTCAGGCCCACGCCTACAGCAGATTGTCTAGTTTAAAATGTTTACACTATCATTTCAACCTGACTAAAACCTTTTGCTAGGCCTAAACCTTCTTTTTTAATACTCCTACATAACCCCTAAGGTAGGCCCTAAAGGCTCACAGGGCTGGGTGCATGGTTTTTGAAAAATAGGAAATATGTGTTTAAGTTTTATATGTCCTGACAGTGAGGAACTCCTAGAGTCGTTTTTCACTGCTGTAAGGCCTATCTCTCCCATAGACTAACACAAGGTTATCTTATTTCAAGTAATACGTGTTAACTTCTTATTGGGAGCAGATAACTTATGTTTATACTCAAATGAATTGTAATTTAAAGTCATCTTTAATAGTAAAGATGCATTTTAGATTATAATTTTGAAAATGCCACTTTTAGAAAGTGGACATTTACATGCCCAAAGTTTCTGGGGCCTTTCTAGGATTTTCCAGCCATTTGGGCCTGTTAATTCTTCCCCCATCAAGAATGTGTATTGGGCCCAGAAAGTCAACAATGGGACCTCAATGTAGCTGGGAGAGGGTCCTTCTAACAGGATGGCTGGGGGGAGCTGTGCCTGCCCTGATTACATTTCAAAGGGCCTTGCCCACAGCACAGAAAAAATGAACCTGACACCAGGCTTTTCCCTGCTTTTTGTCACCCTAGACAGTTTGGAGCCAAACTCAGGCAAAGGGGAAGAACTGCCCAGAACCACTTTTAGGGGTAGCCAAGGGACTGTGCATCACAAAGGCTGGCACCAGGTATATAAGAGGACTTTCAGAACCACTCATCAGAACACTCCTGGACCTGTGGAAGATTCAGAAAAAGGACTGCTCTGCTGCTAGAAGGATTATCCTGCCACTTGAGAGACTATCTTGTTGTCTGAAAAAATAAGACTCGACCTGCTTGCCTTGATCCCAGGCTACCCAGAGTGACTCCAAGAGTCAGTTGCCTTACTGACTGTGTGGGCTAAAGGGATGCAACAAGCTTCCAGAAGCCTCCGTGCAACTGCCCAACTTACTAGCTGCAAATGGAGCTGCCTGAGCCATGTTGCTGACCTCTGCAGGAGTGAGTCCTGATCCCCATTAGGTGTCCCCCAGGTCCTGGATCCTTAACTGGCATCAGTGAGACCTCCTCTTGAAGAGGGCCCATTTCCACTAAAACTCTGCCGCCTGCGACAACTGCCAACACGAAGCCTACTCTTCTCGCCCACAGTGACTGTCTATGATGACCATCAATGCAAGACCTACATTTTGCACTACAGCAACGACAGCCCATAGCAACCACCAACTCGAAGCTCCAGTGACGACCGGCTCTTTGCACCACAGAAACGACCCCTCGGTAGCGCACAACCTGCTGTTCATAACGACAGCCACCTCCTCGCGATCTACTCCGAAGCACGGAACTCTTCATGCGAAGACTTGAGAAGGTAACTTTAGTAGGACTAATCTGATTCCTGTGTCTGGCCGTGCTCCATTGCCATCAGTCTGAACTGGTGACTTACCAGATAACCACGAGTGCCACTTTCTGATTCTTGGAGACATTTTCACAAGCAACTTTAAGATTCAAGACCTCCGGTTCTATTGATTGGATTATTGTCATACTAGTGTCATTTTATTTATTGAAAAGTACACTACTTTTCTAATTTGCTTTGGGATTTTTCTTGTTTGTGTTTTCACTTAATTACTGTTTGTGGGCAGCATAAATACTATACGTATTGCCTATTAGTTAAGCATGACTGCTTTTGTGCTGAGCTGCCAGACGGTTAAGCACTGGTTAATTTAGTAACTTTTGTGGGTCACCCTTACAAGGACTGTGGTTGTTATTAGCCTTCAAATGGGCACAATTCACCAAAATTCCAGGGGTCGCGTTAGTACATCACATTTTCCCCCTAATGGCATCACAGTAAGGGATGTCATCTGACTTTTTACACGCTGTCACCCTCCCCTCAACTGTTTGTGATCTGTCTAACCTTTCTATTATAGGTCACGTCTTTCTCACTTGTTGCTGACTCTTTTTCATTCCTCCTATCTATTTTAACTGTGTTTTTCTCACTGATCTCCTTATAATACATGTGTTCCCCTCTCTCACCTAACTTTCTCACCAGTTCAGTCTCTTTTTCCACTCTATTTCACCTTTCTCCCTTCTCTCATACTCCCTTATCTCACTTTTTTCACCTGCCTATATCACAGTATTATTGGTGGCCCTTTCATCCCTCTTCGTCTCTCTCAAACATGAATCCTCCTGTGTTTGTCTCTTGATCACTTACCCTTCTCTCGGTAGTGTCCTCTTCATTTCGCTATTTTACCCTTATTTCGCCTCAAAGTCTTTTACCTTTACCACTTCTCTCTTTTTCTCTCTCCTTCTCTACCCTGTATTTGTTTCTTACTCTCTCCACGAGCTCAGGGGCAGCGGGAGGCACTGAAACGATCCACACTACTTGGAACAGTAAAACAGTAAATTATTATTTTCCAAGTTAGTTACTGTCCTCTGAGGGCAGTTGGTCGCAATGACAGTCAGTGCAGGGGGTCGCAGGAGGCAGGCCAGGGGTTTCAGCTGCAACCCCTGGCGACCTCTAAATAACGCCCATTCTCCTCCACCCCTTCCAACCAATAACCCAGTGTCTTTCATATCCCGGCCTGCGACCATGGTTATGCATGTCTGGAAAGCAGCATTTGTCCGCAACATTATATCCTAGCAAGTTCGTATTAAAAGAGCATTCTCTCTATAAAGAGTCAGTCTAGAGATGCATCAGAGGTGCTGATTTGCACAAAACACGTGAATGTGAACTTGGAATATGAAAATATCTGTGGCAGCGAAGATGAGGAAATAGCAGCTTTGTTGCATGCACTCTTTCACTGAATTTTTCCATACACAAAATGTGCTGTAAGTGCATATTTTGTCACACCTTCAATCCCCTTGGCACAAAATGTGCTGTTGGAGGTGGGTGGGGAGAGTCCCAGGAGGAGACGGTTCAGCATCCCACACTCACAGCGAGATGCAGTTCGAGCTGCTTCTGGTGCCGATCTCTACAACAGTCCTGCTTTGTGCAGGACTTTCACAGCTCTGTAGGTACAACGAACTAGATTTCATACGACCTGTTAAGTCAAAAATGGGCAATTTATTTCAGAAAACCTGCTCTCCTACACGATTTGTCTAAGGTCTATGAATGGAGCGGGCTCGTTCAGTTCTTGTTGCTATCCCCATAGAAGTGGCTTCTCTCCCCCAATACACAAGTACACACAGGTGTGAAACGATTCGGAAACAACTGATAAACACACGTACTGCACATGGATTTTGGAAATACATATTACCATTTAACTGACTGGAGCCGGGTCTGACCAATGTTTTTTTGCAGCTCTTCACTGCTGCACGTCATATATATATTTCACGTTCTCAAACTGAACGCGGGAACGGTCAAAGATGCATTTTCTGGTTTGACACTAACGGCTGAGTCTGGTTACCCCATTGAAGTATACAGATTGTCCAAACAACGCTCCAAGGGGGAGCGACAAACCTACAAAAAGGATATTTTTTTCAGAACGAAGGACGCTGTCAGCTTATAAGCCACGTTTATTTTGTGGACTCAGCAAGCGAACGCGGGGATTTTTATAGACGCACGTCCTTTGTGCTCCGTCAGGATTAATATGTGTACAAAGTGCAAAGGACGGCATTACATGCAATGGAAATATTTACTATACCAGCAAAATAAACATGCATATTGATAGCACGGAAAGCGAGGACGCATCATTAGGTTACTTCCGTGATGTCAGAATGCAAACCGTACATTTATTTATGCAATACATATTGACATATCCGGGCTTACTAGTCACATTCTGCCCACGCTGGTTCTCTCTTATCAGACGCGCTCGCGCCCTTCCTGCCTGCACCTGTTGCTCCTTCGAATGCTGGCCAGTCACACTGTAACCCCAGCCTGCTCCCGGAAGTGCGCAGTTTTCTGTGAGCCTACAACCCTTTCCCGAATGTGCTGCTGACTAGCGGGGTCAGTTCATTTTGTGCTATTTATATAATAAAAAAACACAATGTCTGCCATTGTTATTTTATTAACACGCGACATCATCAAAACAGTTTGTTTGAACAATCTGTTGGAAGCGTGCAGCACCATTATTTTGAAGCAAGCACCTGAAACATTGATCCACCGCAAATGGAATGACAATCGCAAATATGATGCCTGGTGAAATAACAGAAAACACATTAAACGTCTACCAGGAAAAGTACTGATATCAGAAATGTTGCTCATCCCCTTGAGGAAGTGCATTAGAATAATGCGCCTCTGACTAATGAAGAAAGGACTAAAGCGCCTCAAAATGGCGACTTCACATCATTTCAGGTTAACAGGCTACAAAACCAGCTATCAGAATATCGAGCAGTCGAATAAAGTCTTAAATACAATTATCTGTTAAAAAGGTAAGCTTCTAGTGCAGGGGCTTAATATATTATTTTCTTTTAGATTCTGACTAATTTTTTTCCACGCTAGGCTAAAATACAATTGTTAGTCCCTCCACTGAACTGAATTTATAGAGGTTCTTAATTTTAAAAATATCCTTCAGTTGTTTCAGTGGTTATCCTTCAGTTGCTTCAGTGGTAACAAGCCCTGCAGATACTGTGGCTCTGCTGATAATAAAGCCAAGAGAGAGATCCGAGATTTCTGACCGTAATCCTCTCCAGTCTCACTACAGCTCTACAAACAAGACTCACTCAGACCCATGCTTCTTATGGTACTCACCCTATATCAGAGTTCATTATTATGCCCATACCTATTTCGAACTCTGCTTCTAATAATACAAAGCATTCTTTAAGCTCTGCTGTGGACAATACTGAAGCTACTCAGAGCATTTATAAGACAGCTAAAACCAATCTAGGGACTATCCAAACACAATTAATCCTCTGCCGTTTATATCACAGAAATTCATTCTCTCAGGGGTATTTCCAGATCCCGTCCAAGTTCTGTTCCTGATCATAAAACTCATTCAGCACTTTGTACGCAATAACTAGAATCTCCAGGAAATCTGCGCTTCTTAACAGAATCACTTGGAACTCTATTGACGTTATTACCCAGACTTGCAACTCAAAGAAGAACTTTCTAGAAAACCTAAGGTGACCCACAGTTCTGTTCTTGTTCACCTTCTCCCACTGTTCAACTCTTGGTAACTCCCAGAGTCACCTTGGCTCTGAATCTGCTCTTCATAACGAAGATTCACCTACAATTGTGACCTTTTGTAAAATGTTATTTGTTATAGGAGACCCTGATCAGTTTGACGAGAAACATTATATTGTACCAGAGACTCCTCAAGGTAAGGTGTTGGTGATAAAAGTAGATGGTGGGTGGGAATCTGCTGATACCAGACTGCAGAAAGCAGGATGTAATGGATGGTTTCATTGTAAAAGTACACAGATATATATATATATATATATATCAGAAAGGATTCTTGTCGTGCAAAAGAACCGGAGGGACACAGCAGGAGTGACAGGTAAGAAATGTATTCCAGCATGGCATGACGCGTTTCGGAAGTCATTTCCTTTTTCAAATGCCTGCTGCAACGAAAGTCAATTCAGCCAATCAGCAAAGAAATAGTTCACATCGTTTTGCCATTGGTGGAGGTCCAGGTGGGCAGAATCACGAGACCACAAACACTGTAGCTGCATGGGCTACTACAATGACCAGCATGCACCTAATCCTGCATACTGGGTGAATGTCTTTTATCGGCTCCACTTAATCCCTTCTTGAGACCTGGATTGAATTAAACGTGGACAAAGCTTGATGGCGACAAACTTGCCGGTGGAATGAACTTCTCCCCTGGGTCCCGCCATACACCCCAACCGCAAAAATCAATTTTCAGAATGCCCTGGAGCCATATATATACTGCTGAGTTCTTGAGTCTCTCTGCCACTGAAGGTGGTGGACTTGAGTGAGGGCGCAAAACCTCATCGATACAAACACTGTCCTCTCCTTTACGGCGAAGAATTACTCAAGCCCAAAATCCTTTTCACGCAGATGATTTATTTCATAAGCAAGTGGTAAGCCAAATGTCCGACGCATTTTGGTGCAGCCACACCTTGGTCACGGATCAAGGGAATGTTGGAGAGAGAGAGAAAATCGTCAACAGGCAATTGACCTGCCACCTGGAAGACAACAACATCCTGGACCCGTCCCAGTCTGGATTCAGACGAAACCAAAGCACCGAGACAGCCCTCATCGCCGCCACAGACAACATCAGGTGCCAACTAGACAACGGCGAAACATCTGCCCTCATCCTTCTGGACTTGTTGGCCGCCTTCAACACGGTCTGCCATCGCACTCTAAAAACACGCCTCCTACAAGCCGGAATCCAAGAGAAGGCCCTTGACTGGACCACGTCCTTCCTCTCCGGCAGAACCCAGAGCATCCGCCTCCCACCCTTCCGATCCGAAGCCACCAAATCATCTGTGGCGTCCCCCAGGGCTCATCCCTCAGCCAGACACTGTTCAACATCTACATGGCCCCCCTCGCACAAGTGGCCCGCCAGCACGACCTCAACATCATCTCGCCGATGACACGCAGCTCATCCTCTCCTTCACCAAGGACCCGCCACACCGCCAAAACCAACCTCCACGAGGGAATGAAAGCCGTCGCCGACTGGATGAGGAACAACCGTCTGAAGCTGAACTCGGACAAGACGGAGGTACTCATCCTCGGACCCATCCGCTCAGCCTGGGATGATTCCGGGTGGCCGACCACACTGGGAACAGCACCAACACCCACCGACCATGCACGCAACCTAGGATTCACCCTCGACTCCTCCCTCTCCATGGCCAAGCAGGTCAACGCCGTCTCCTCCTCCTACTACAACACCCTCCGCATGCTCCGCAGGATCTACAAGTGGATCCCGACCGAAACAAGAAGAATTGTGACACAGTCCCTCGTCAGCAGCAGAATGGACTACAGCAACGCACTTTACGGAGGAATCCCAGCCAAACATAACAAAATATATATATACACTGTGAGCAAGGGCATCCGCCCGAAACGCGTCAGTCCGCCACGCTGTTAGACTTGGTCTAATAAACTTCTATTGCCTTACTTTGGGATTCGAGTGGTCTTTGTTCGCCAGACGGAGTACTGGAAGTGCAGGACTATATGCTTGTTCATATATATATATAAAAAAAATAAAAATATATATATATATATATATATATATATATATATATATATTTATTTTTTAATTGGGTAACACAGCGCACAAATTGTACTTACCTCTTGCACATGCCTAACAGATTTGCGAATAGGTTAGTAAACCATTGATCTGTGTGAATTAAAAGCATATGCTAACAAGGATTTTTTGTTTCATGAACCAAGCCATACTGATTGAGTTGCCAGTAATGGCTTTGAAAATTGAAGGAACTTTATTTGTGATTCCTATATAACAGACATTCAGGTTCACATAGCATATGGCAGACTTACACTGAGGATTTCATTTCCTGACAAACTGATCACAATTGTTTATTTTGTTTCTGAGCTACACATTCACCTGATCTGCAAACGTCCCGATGATCAATCGACTACAGACAAAAGAGCACCATCTCCGTTCAAACCACTTGTGAATTGTGAACCAATTCCGTATGGTAAGTGACCCTACAGCTGACATGAGTTTTTGTTCGAGATCATTTTTTTTTGCTAGCTGCTTTCCTCATTAGCTGCATCAATCTTGTGAATCCAGCTTTGCTGCTGGAAATAGCTGGTTTACCTCTATGACTTGAAGCTGAGGGTGATGGTAAATCACACTTTCCTTAGATGTTTTAACACCCAGTCTTCGGGAAAGGCATCCATGATAATGGAACAATGTTGTGGTGATAAATGCCAGAGAATTTAATTTAAAACAATGACTAGATCTAATCTCCTTTACAATAGCTGCTTATTGTAAGTGATAAACGAATCAATTGGTTATGTGTGGTTGTTTCGATTGGAAAGCTAAGTACAGCTTTCCAATTTAGGAACATCTTCTCAACTTTTGAGCCGTCATCACCAACATTTCAGGAGAGTCAGTATTACTCAAAAATCCGGCACTCACTCCTCACAAGCTTCACAGATCCTACTTCACAATTTTCCTCTCATGCTGGCCTAATAAAACAGCAGCAATACTGTTGCTCCCTGTCATTTGAATTCTACGGGTGGCCACAACTAAGTGATGAGTGACTGTCTGGAAGACATCAATTTGGCTCTGTGTCTCTCCGTGGGGATTCATGGACCCACAGTATGCATCTTGCAGGCAGATTTTGACTGCATCAGGAGCCTTTCTCTCTGCTCAGTGACAGCCACGCCTGAGGTAGCCTCTTGCATTTGTTGTAGCCTTTGCCCATAGCCCCATGCAAATGAGGGAACACCCGGTCATCTTTCATAATAGAGCTGGAGCTACATAAGCGCAAACACTGCAGAAGGGGCCACACAAGCGTCTGCGGTTCCTTCTGTAATACCATTGTGGCCTGGGGTTGCACAAAGCAGGCGCACACGCCCGTACCACCCTGGGAGCACAATGTATTCTAAGGTCCCAGATGTGGAATGTGTGTGCTGCATTTTATGGATGGTGAAGCAGTGCTCCTTACCCATGTCTCTTACATCTGCTATTTGGATTACACCACCCATGGCCAAAATGTGTAAACAGTTGGCTTGTTTTTGGACCATATGACATGTGCTCCTTTTTCCCCCATTGCTCCTATTACCCAGATTCTCTGACAGGAAGTGGACAGAGACCTTCACTTTGTTTATACAATCTAAAAATGGCCTTATCACATTCACAGAGAGTGATCCTCTTCCAACATCATCACAGATTCCTCAACTTCTGTAGCCTAATTCCTACTTTCTTCTGTATAGGGAATGCATGCCCAGTTCCAAACAATCTTGGTACCTATTTACAGCACATTCATCATCCAATAATTTATGGATGTTTTTACACACTTGCTTCAGGTTCTTGGTCCCCCTGCAGTGTTCTTAATGTATCAAGGTCCTGTTCGGTCATGCCCTCTGCAGTGCAGACCAAGCATCAGGATTTTATATAATCCTTTCCAAGCTCTTGCATCTGCAGTCTCTCTCTACCTGTACTGTTGCCAAATGGACCCTACTAGGGGACGTCTGCTGTTTGAGTGGCCCTTTCCTCTGGCATACTAGACAGGAGAAAACATCTTGGCCATTGCATCCAGCTACATTTTTCTCTGGCATTTTTCTTGCCACATAAAGATCTTTTTATCAGCACCTGATTTTTCGTATGGCTTTTGCCGACTACTATATGTCACAAGTATATGGAGCTACGAATGCTTGATTTTGTGTGAGAAGTGTCACTGTAATTGTCTTTTAAAAGGCAGATGTTAGCTGAAGCAGGAATTATAATTCACTCAGGCTATGCACACTGCTTACGGTCATATGTTTCCCTTTAAAAATAAGCATGCAATCCTTCCTTAAGATTCTCAATACTGCATTAATAAGGAAGGTGCTATGACCTGTTATTTACATGTGTCTGCATCAGTTTGTGTCAATGTCCTTCTGATCTATTCTACCGTGATGACATCATTGGTATTATGTAGGCAATATTCCAGGTTAATCAGATGGAGGGCTGGGAATAATCAGGGATCTTAAGACCACATCTAGCTCGTGGTGTGGAGCAAGGGTATGTGTTACTGTACACTTGTAACTAGAATAAACTCTTCTACATTGAACAGATTGTCTCTAGTCTGCTCTGCATAGGTGCTGGAACACTTCATTACATTGTAGACAACTTCAACCTAAGGGAAACTGACGGGCTCAAGGTGCAACTGAAGAGCCTTCAATGAATCCAGAAGAAAAATAAGTAAATGCCGTACTAGGGCCACACATTGTCTGGCAGTCCTGCTGGTAATATGATCACCTGCAAAGAGAGGTTGGCAAGTCTACGGACCAGTTGTTGGCCACTGGTGGGTGGCTAGGTCTAGGCGAGGGAGACTGGGTTCTAGGCGTAGGTGCCACATTTCAATGCTGTGATAAGCATGGAGCAAAAGGGTGTCAGACAGTATTGTTTTTATTTCGAACTGAGGAAGCTCAGGTGCTCCAGATAGCTGAGAAAACGTGTCCGAACTGAAGCCTCGTAGAGGTTATGGATTACTAGGGATCTGAGGAAGCTTGTATACGTTTGTGAGGACTGGACTCTGGAGCCGTAGAAAAAGTAGTGAAATGTTCCGTCACTGCAGTGGGCATGGAGGACAGCACTTTTGTGACCTCAAAGGCTGTCTGTGTGGAAAATCTGAGGTGAGTGTTTATCTTTATATATTTTTGCTAGATACTGTCTTATTTTCATTTGTGGAGTAAAGTATATTTTTGTGCTGGATGCAAGGGTCGTCAGGGCCCAGTCCTGGGAGCACATATCCCTGCACATTTCAGGCCACCAGTTTTCTCTCTGGTGCATATGTAAAGTACAGCTGTGCTTCCACTCATCTTTGTAAGTGGTTGGAAATGGTACAAGGCATACAGTATGCGATTCAAGTCTCATTGTCTTTGGTTTCTGAAACTGTTCATCTACTAGGCTATAGAACTGTTCCGTTGACCCTTCAACAACAGTAAGGAATGTGTTTTCCATGCTGATCCATAAAGCTGTTTTAAACAAGCTGCGTTTGGGAGCTCTGGTGGCCAGGAAATTGAGCCTAATCGCCCTATCAAGAACTTTGTATATGACTGATGATTTACAGACTTATTTTTGATCAGTATAGACTCGTGTTCTTGTAGATTAACAACATTAACATAACATTGTAAATTAGAATCATATTTTTCGATTTATTGCAGATATATCAGATACTTTAACCCACAAACGTATAAAACTGCAGTATTTGCATTACAAAGATACAGAATTCCACTTCTCACAAGGTAGGCGAGTGAATATGTGTGAATAAGGTAATATGCAAAGGAGCGCGGGTAGGAGTAGTTCACGCTTTCCTTAGGCTGGTAGCCACCCCGCGCGCGTGGACTCATGACGCCACCGGCGCAGAGTAAGGGCCCTCCTTTAGTGGGTAAATGGAGTTTGGGGCGTAGACCGGGCAATTCCCGGGGTAACACTGCGCATGCGCACTTCTAAGGGGAAGGCGCAGCTTGTAGGACCTGACACCGGTAGTGACCCTGCCATATGGCCAGAAATGTACAAAAATCAAGATAGGATGTTTAGTTAAGCTAGGAACAACTTGTATTAGAGTTTTGTTAAGGTCAGGCTCTCAAACTTGTTGATAACGATTGTATAACTGAATGTCCTGCTGATTTTTGTATTTCATCGTTGATTATGCAATTAAAACCCTTTTTTAATTTCATACTTTAATAAATACGGCCGGGCGACTAGCGCCCGCCTTCCAAAGAGTAAACACGTCTCGTGTCCACGTTCCTTGGTGTTGGGTGCCGGATTGGGGGGGAGGCGGCAGCTAGTCGCTGACCATGTGAATATGTCTCCCTGTGCCTAAAAACACTAAAAAATTAATCTGACCGTGTGTAACGTAACCTCATGTAAAATGCTGTTGGGCCAAGTTCACAATATATTAAACTTCAATAAATGAATAAAAAGTAGGTCAACGTTCCTTCGGATCTGGATTCCAGCATGCACCCTTAAACAATCCATGGGTGTGCAATAGCTCATTGCATTCACCAGGTGGCTTGTAATGATTTTCCTCCTACAACGAACCTCCCATATTAAGAAATCCTAAGAACATCCAGTCAGGGCGAAAGTTTCCATATTTAATTGATCCCCATTAGGATTACTAGGGAATCAGGATTTAATGGTGCCTTCTAGACACTCTTCCCTACTGTAGTTTTCATCTTTATTGTTTAGATTGAGCAGAGTGTCAACTAGTAGTGATGTGTAAATGTGCATTCAAACAAACTACACTACAAAGCATTGGAAAAGAGACAGGAGGAAATGTCATACTAAAATATGGGCAATGTTAAGTTCTAGGGGCGCCATTCGCTAGGGAAGAAATACTAGCAGCGATTCAAAAATTAAAACCGGAGAGGTATCCGGGGAGTGATGGTCTCCCTGCCGAATTTTATAAAAGGTTTGCCCCACAGCTGGCAAACCACCTGTTGATGGTATATAACAAGGCTCTGGATACGGGAACCCTCCCTCCCACCATCATGGAGACGCTCGTAACTATGATTCCAAAGCCAGATAGAGATCCCCTCTCCCCGGGCTCTTACAGACCTATCTCCCTGTTGTATATTGATGGGAAAATTCGAAGTGGTGTGTTCGCGACGCGCCTTTTCCCATATATGTCCCGATTGGTCCACCCGGACCAGGCTAGGTTCATTCCCGGCCGTAACAACGCATTACCTGCGTAGGCTGGCTCATGTCTGGCACGCACCACATCTACAGGGGGAGGAGTCGGCTTTGTGTCTCCTAGACATCCGACAGGCCTTTGACTCTGATGAGTGGTACTATATGTGGATGATGCTTGGATGGATGGGACTGGGGGAAAGATACTTGAGATGGCTAAAGCTGATGTATAATAAGCCTACTGCTCAGATTCGCCTTCGCAACCAGGTGTCAGAGAGATTGAATCTTCGGAGGGGCATTCGACAGGGCTGCTCCTTATCACCGCTCATTTTCACTCTTGTGATGGAGCCTTTGGCGGTCTCCCTTAGAGTTAGGATGGCACATCGAGGGATACGATTGGGCGCAACACTCCACATGGTGTCAATGTAAGCAGACAATACCTTGGTATCCCTCAGGCGCCGGGAAGAAGCGGCTCCTGAGCTCCTACGGGAACTAAACGACGTTGGTGCACTGTTGGGTCTTTGCCTCAATCCGGGGAAGTCTACGCTCTTTCCAATGGGGAGCCTGGTGGGCAGGGAGGAAAGTGAGTTACCTAGGGTAGGGATGACCTGGATTAGAGACTCGGTACGGTATCTTGGGGTGAAGCTCTTGCATTCTCTGGACACCTACCTGGAGCACAATATGGGGAGTTGTGTAGTGGGAATTTGCAAATCAATTGAATTCTGGAAGGAGCTACCTCTGTCCCTGTTGGGATGGGTGGCATTGATAAAAATGGTGATTCTTCCACGTTGTTTATACACTATGCAGAATTCGCTCTATCGTATTCCATGGACATACTTTCATAAGCTTGATCACCTACTGGTGGATCTTCTATGGGGGCCCAAACTGAAAAGGGTGAAATTAGACACCCTACAGAGGACATAGGGAAAAGGGGGATTTGAGGTTCCTAGGCTAGGTTTTTATTACATGGCAACGCAGCTGCAGCACCCGTCCAGTGGTTAGATGAAGACGACAATTTGGAGAAGCAGTTGTTGGAGGGTACACTTGGAGAGATGCCTCTCCCGGATCTCCTCATGATGGGATCCCGAGAGCTAGAGAGTCTCCCATACATTACAAGACATGTGGCGGGGATCTGGGAACTCGCAATCAAAGCTGTGGTGCAGAGAGTGTCATACGCCCTGGGGCCCCGCTGTGGGCGGTGGTGCCGTTCAAATTAATACCTTGAAGCATGTCTGTTCTTAGATGGACAGATGGGGGCTGCTCCACGATGGGGTATCTATATCTGGGTCAGAGGTTCATTACCAGATAGGAGGCTGAAGCCACGTTTGGGCTAGGTAAAGGGCAATACCTTCAGTATGCCAAGATTTCAGCGGTCGCACGAGAGTTGTGGCCGATGTTTCCAGAGGAACCACCTACTACTGCTACGCTACAGGCTCTCGTGACCTTATCGGGGGCCGTTGACTGGTATCACATATTTATAAGACATAGAGAGACGATCTGAGTATGTGCCCGCTTCCTGTTCAGGCTAAGTGGGACGTGGCGTTAGGGGAGCCCTTGACAAACCTGGAATGGCAAAAGGTGCACAAAGGGGTTAAAACCATAAACTCCAATACCAGATTTAAACTTACACAATTTAACATAGTGCACCAAACCTACCTGACACTCAGTGTTCTACATAAAATATACCCGGATCGCCTCGCTGACTGTCCCAGGTGCGGGCATGGTGACGCTCAATTCCTACATATGCTATGGGATTGCCCAAGGATGGGGCTCTACTGGGGGAAATTTTGGAGACTTTATATGGATTAACGGGGTGTACACTACCTCAATCTATCAAAGAGGTCTTGTTGGGACTGCTACCTAAACCCAAAGGGAAAAAGCTCACAAGTAAATTCGCCCAGCTGGGACTAGTTCTGGCAAAACGGAGGATTGGCTGCATGAGTCTGAGACCCCCCCCCCCCACGGCGATAAAGTGGGCTGGGGATCTGCGGGAAGGGGCGACAGCAAAGTTGATATGGATGATGCATGTCCGAAACGATGAAAAAATAGAAGCTGCGATGGCTTGGTATGCCATTATCACAGATATCCACAGGAGGGTGGATCCTGCCTCAAAAGTAGTAGAGACACAAGATGCTGCTGAAAATAATCCAGAGGTGGCAGCAAGTCCACAGGCCTCACATACCCTGGGTGTAGTGTAAGATATCTTTACGCAGATTTAACATTTGGCCTCTGATGCCATTATAAGATAGTGTTATCCCTGATGTGTCTCGGGGGTGAGAGGAGCGGATAGATAAAGTTACTATGTTATGTTTTCTTCCTTCTGGATAAAACTGACCGGGATGCGCCTTACTACAATATTATAGGTATCTACACGATTGTGGAAATGCACTGTTGTTTATTATTTTTTCTTTCTCTAGGATGGAATTATAACCGGGAGACGATTTTTTTTTATTTTTTATTTATTTATACAGTTCATAGCAAACAGAAGAAGACAAATAAAGCATAAATTCCATAGCGTTAAAACAATACTATAACACTATAACAAATATCGAACAGAAATACTATCCAAATGACAATTCAAAATGTTGGAGCATTGGCTGCCATATCTTCAATCCCAGTTGTTTTTTTTCATAGATTTAATGTGATATACGTTATATTCTAAATGAAACACATTATAGATCTTAGCTCTTCACATTTCGAAAGCAGGGGGTTCGGGTTTCAACCACATTGTAGCAATACATAATCTAGCTACCGCCATAGCCATAAAAAGGAAAAATCGGTGGGGATAGCAGTTCTGTACAATTTCATCATCAATACCAACCCCAAAAAGCAGCAGTTCCCGACCTATATGAAATTGCACCTTCATTATTGTAAATAAAAATTCCTCTATGCTTAAAAATAACGGAGAAAGTGCATTACAATCAAAAAATATATGAACAAGATCTGCTGCATCCATTTGACATCGAAAACATTTTCCATCATAAATATTTCCCCATTTCATTATTTTCACTGGTGTATGATACAAATTAAATACAGTTTTGTAGTGTTGCGTACGTAAATTAGCAGACAAAACTATTGCCCCTGCCATATCAATTGAATCTTGCAGAGATACGCCCGAACATCCCAGTCGATTTTGCCATTTGGTATCCTGCATTTCAATATCATCCGATTGTTTTGATAATAGCATTTCATATAAGACACCAATCTTAGCGCCTTTTGAGAGAGCTTCAATAAATTCATTAATTACAATGGGTTGTAGTTGACGTTTATACAGAAAATCCCGTATTTGCAAATATTTAAAGAAATCACTTTTCACCACCAAATACAACTCCATTAAATCTGCAAATTGGACCATTGTACCATCCTTGAAGAAATCTCCCAAATGGGATATCCCTTTAGTTTTCCAAATTCGCATCTTAGCATCCCAGAATATAGATGGTAATATGTTCCTAGAGTCTAAAGGTTTATAAAAATTAAGCCGCTGGATATCCAAAATTTTCCGAAGCAACTTCCACCCCTTATAAGCCGCAATCATAGTTTTAAATCTGGTACGCTTAAAATAACTAGGCTCAAAAAATTTTAACAAGGCTTCACAAGCCGAATCTCCCATTATCATTTGATAGACATTAGGTGTCTCAAACAACCGTGTAGTCCCCCCAAGTAACATAAACCTTGAATTTTGTATGAGGCATACTAGATAATAAAAGAGAAAATTCGGGACACCCCATCCACCACGTTCCAAAGGTAGTGTCATATATTTAGAAGCACGACGGGGCTTCTTCCAACCCCAAATAAACCTGTCCGAATTGCCTTGCAGCTGCATTAATTGTGCCCTAGATAGCTCCAAAGGGACTGTCCGAAAATAGTAAAGTACTTTGGGGAGAATACACATCTTAAGAACGTTGCACCACCCAACCATTGACAAATGCAGACATTCTAGCTTTTCTAGCTGGCTCTTGACAGCTCCCATTATATCATTCCAATTAACATCAATTATCTCCTGTATGCACATCCTAATTTTAATACCTAAGTACTTAGCCTCTTGCGTCACGCGTGACTCACTAATACACAGCCCCTTTGAACAAACAATTTGGGTTTTAGAAATATTAAGTTTATAGCCAGCAACCTGTCCAAATGATTGCCTCAAGCATTCAACCTCCTGTATTGCTAGCTCAGGATCCGAAGTTACCACCGCGATGTCGTCAGCGTGCGCGAGTACGCGTACTTCATAATCGCCTACCATCATTGATTTGATTAAATTGGTAGATTCCAATAGCTGCAGTAGTGGCTCTATGTAGATGGCAAAAAGTAAAGGCCAACAGGGGCATCCCTGTCGCGTACCCCGGGTAATATGGACAAGTGATGACTCCTGTCCCATAGTACAAATTTTAGCCCGGGGATTCCTGTACATAGTCTGAACAGCCTGCATAAACAACGGACCAAATCCCATTCTACCCATTATTGCCCATAGGAACTGCCATGCAACCCGATCGAAGGCTTTCTCCGCGTCCAAAAAAATACCACCTATATTTTTTTGGAGTGCGGTTGCATAGTCGATTGGCGCTATTACGCAATGGAGATGGTTTATTGTACTTCTCCCGGGAAGAAACCCGTGCTGGTGGTGGGAAACTAACTTCGGGGTAACTTGCAGCAACCGTGTGGCTAATATTTTAGAATATATTTTTGCATCAGCATTAATTATTGATATGGGCCGATATGAACCAGGCAGTTGAGGAGGCTTATCTTTTTTTTAAAAACTACGATATTGGCATCATCCCAAGATGGCGGCGGACTACCTCGTTGAGCCATAATAAAAGTAGCGAGTATGTCCTCCTTAATAACACTGAATAGTAAGCGATAAACCTCTAAAGGAAGCTTGTCAGGGCCAGATGCCTTCCCTAACGCTAAGGTTTCTAGGCAAGCTGCAATTCTTGCATAGTAATTGGAGCCTCCAATATTTCTCTCTCGGAGAGACCAAGTTTAAGAAAATCCAAAATCCAAGTCATTAAGATAAATTTCTATCTGATCTTGAGAGATTGTATCTTGTGTATATAGTTCTTGGTAATAACTCCGAAAAACCTCCATAGTACCATCTATGGTTTCAACCGACTCTCCCCTAGCATTCTCCAACAGGTCAATACGCTGAGCCGCCTGTTTACCCCGCATCCTTTGAGCCAAACATCTCCCCGTTGCCTCTCCATATTCATAACTTTCGGTTTTATAAATATTATACTGAGAGGCAATATCTTGACTCCACACCCCATTAATCCTAGCTTTACAGCTAGCAACCTTAGTTTGTTCCGCTTGAGGGTCAGCATTAGACTGAATTGTCAACATGAGTTCAGATTCTGCCATTCTAAGGTCCTCAAGCATTTCAGCAATCCTGGCTTTTTGTGCTTTTTGTTTAGCCCAACCATAACTGCACGTTTCCCCCCTGATCCCCGCTTTCAGAGTCCCACACCATCGGCTGACTAGCAGTACCTCTATTAAAATCTAAAAATTGTGTAGCCCAGAGTTTAATATGATTAACAAACTCTTCATCACTTATAAATTTTTTATTGAAAGTAAATGAACGTATTGAACGGATCGGTTGCATACATATCACCTCCAGGACTATCGGGCTGTGATCTGACGTAATTCGGGGCATAACTTGAATCTTCGCACCTATAGTTAAATACTGAGGTATAAAAATATAGTTCAGCCGCACGAACCGGGAGTGGGGAGAAGAAAAAAATGTATACCCTGGATTGCTAGGATTTATCTTAGCCCATCCGTCAATTAATCCATGTTGGGATATTAGCTGGTATAATGCCCGATATACCTTTGGCTTACGACCATAATATCTCTGGGGCTGGGAATCCCAAATAGGAATATCACCATGGATATTGAAATCTCCCAGTAGTATTAAGGGCATAGGCCATTGTGCTAACTCCACATTTAAAAAATCCAAAATATCTGGGTCATCGAGATTGGACCCGTACACAGTACATATTGTAGCTTTCATGGCAGAGACGATATTTTCTTATGTATATTTTTACACAAAATATACTGCTTGATCAGTGAATTGCAATATGCTTGTACGGCTAAATCAATAAAAATATATTTAAAAAATATGGGCAATGTTGCTGGTAATTAAGAGGAAATGAATGACATTGATTCTTCTTTACTCGACTCCATGTTGTATATGAAAGGGAAAAAGATACGTGGTAGCAGTAACTGTGAGCCTCGGTCAAGTGAGTTTATCCTTACATTGATATAGAGGCACTTTTACTGAAACAAAATGCTTACTTATAGCGAAATTATTATAAATGAGTTGTTAAAATTCAATGTATTGAATGCTCTAGGTTTGCAACAGTTAATTAAATGAGCACAAATAGTGTTTTTATTTTAATAAAATAATAGTAAAGGAAAATACAACGTATCATTTGTTCATACTCCATATAAGATGTACTTTCTAAAGAAATCAGCATGCACCATCTCTATTGTTCTTTTAATTATAAAGTGGCACGTCTTGCTATGGCAGAGTAACTACATGGTAATTTATTTCAATGAATCTAGTAATTTTTCTTTATCTGTTGTTACATGGTACACAGTTGTTTCACTGTTGCTGCAATTACAACTGAAAATGTCAAGCGCGTACCGTAAATATTTCTGCAACTTAATTGTTATGAAAGATTAAAGAGTGACTATTTCTACCGACTGAATTCCTTTTGGATCCTTTCCATTTAGTAACAGAGGCAGTACAGCAAGAATCTAAGGGCTCTTTGAAGTACCTGGCCTGGTTTAATGCAAAGCCAGAAAGATTCTCGTCCGACTCACAAAATGCACAAACTTATAAATGCTGGTCTACCCAAGTTCTAGGGGTAGTGTCACACGTTTTTGTGAAAGCATAAATGAATATGCACTCGCAAACCAAACTATTTGTACAGCTAAATTAATATTATCATGCAATGTAGTCATGAAAATATAGTGCAATAGAGATAAAAAAAACACCCCGTTGCAAGCCCGTGGTGACAGATATTTACAATCCGTTTCCCACGTTATCTGCAATGCTAAAGTTAGACTTAACCAAGAGCGTAGGTAGTGTAGAACGTATAGGTAACAGAACGCCATCATTATTTACAAGGGATGGGGGTGGGGGTAGGGGGCATCTCACAAGCAAAAGAGTGTTTCACATGAAAGAAAAAACACAAGATTTTGATTTCACAATTCTAGTAAACCTTCCCATGTGAGTTTTACAGAATGTGAAGTTTAACGCGGTGGATGATTACAGAAACAGGCCCATCCCAAGAAATGTATACAAAGCCATCACTATTCCAAGCATCTGTTAACCAGTTTCAAAATCATGTTTCCACAGGCAGACATACACATGGGCAATCAGAGAATTACTCTTTTTATATGTTTTCCTGGCTCCATCTCACCTGTGCTCTTTTAAACACTTTACCTAGGTCGGTCTGCCTACATGGTCGTGTGTCTCTTTTAAATATAATCTTCTTACTGACGTGAGTTCAAGGCACATACCCGCCTCATTCCCAAAATATTTCACAGTTGTAACCTACAATTATGAACACAAACTGTAGAACTTAGTTCAGGTCAGACTTTCCAATTCATCATTTACAGAATCACAATTCCTAGAATTTCTTTTCCTTGATATCTCTTAGACAATAGAAAGCAGTCGATATGATGTATTTTCTGTAGTTATAAGTTTATCCGCCGGAGTGTAAAAATGTAACTTTTCAGAAAGAGGAGCAGGGCATTGTAATTTGGAAGGTGGTAACACTTAAAAAGTTGTCTCTCTTTGTAACTCCCCTCGACTCATTCTACGTAGGCCGACTGGTGACAACCTGGTTTTGGACTGTACCTCCTGCTCCCATTGGTGACGCCTGCTGGCCTCTCTTTCAAAATACATTCAGTAGCCTGGATCAGGCCCCTACTTATGTTTATGCATTGAAATGTTCCCAAACATAGCATAAAGAGATTCTGCAATGATAATTGTACACACTGAAGTGTATGCATATGGGAGGTAGTTTATGGATACTAGTGCAACCTGTTATTAGGGCTACTGTTAGCCGGTCTTGTTGTTTATATGGAGGAGTAATACAGCTACAGATAGCCACAAGGTCCACCCATCTGCCACTTCTTCATCATCTCCTGTACCATTGCCTACAGGGCCAGCCTGAAGGAAATGGACACAGATTCCGACAAGAGCAGCCGCATGCAGGCAGTGGCCATCACAGGTAATGCTTGGAAGCGGTCAACACCATATTCCAGCCTTTTGCACCATGGAAGAACTAACAATGATTAAAAAGAGGCTAATCACTACTACCATTATTTGGAAATATAAATATAAATTCCCCCCCCCCCCCAGTTTTCTGAACACTACTTTGACAAAGACGGTGTGGAACCTATTGATGTGGCAGTTCCAGAACCTGATGTGGAGTACTGCTCATTTCCTCATGGTTAGGCTGGGAACAATCCTGAGGCCTGCCATGCTCTGTTGTACCTCACCATGCTGGAATGAAAGTCCCCAAAGATATGGAAACATCATTCTGGATTGACACACACCCAGAATCCCTCTCTACCCCCCACCAAAGATGAGAGGAAGGTTGCCTCAAAAATCAACTATTATAAATGCAAGTTAAGTGAGTGGTGAACACTCTACTTTTGCAGCACATTTTAGGTTTTTGCTATTCTTAAGCCTACTATGTGTGCAGAGGTCCAGCACACGGCTGGCCCGAGTGCTAGCATGACCCAGTACGAAATTTCCAACCTTAATGACCACACCTGATAAATATTTGTTTCTAAAATAAATTTCTAGAATGCCCATCAGAGTTCACAAATTCATCATGACGTAATCCTCTGAGTTCCTGTATCTATTAAAAGAACAGAGTAGAACTACATGTTTATTGAAAATATACACAGTTATTATAACTATTATGAGAACACAATACAATTATATGTCTATCGAGAATATATATGTTGTATATAGTAAACTGAAGTTGCCAATTATGTATGATGTACCTAATGATAATTAAAATGAACATAAGGTACCAGAAAACATATCTCCATTATATATTGATAAACATTTTTTTGGGGTGAATCACCATTGACTATAATTAGAAGACTGAACAATATTTCACTAATATTATGTGTCAATGTATTGCCTACTACGTATTTATAAGAGACAACCATTCCTAACTGCAATCCTTCCATCTCTGGCCTTTTCTAACAGCATTTCCTGAAGCCAATATAATGAGATGTTAGAAAACTAGGAACATTAATGTATTCAGACCTATCTTGTGTACTGTATGCTAACAACCTCACATACCGTGCCTTTTTCACAATGAAGACACTATGTTGGATCTTACCAAAGCTTGCACACCAAAATAAACTGCAGGCCATCTTCACACTCAATCTCCAAGCAGGACTAAGTCAACAGTCTCCATGGCACCCCACCTTCATTATATACAAAATACAACTCAAACAAAATGCTGCCAAAATGCTTCTGCTCTGCCTTCACCCAAGAGAGCGCATGGCTCCAGTCCTGTACTCAATCCACTGGCTACCTAAAGCCAGGTGGGCATTGTTCAATGCACTATGTATTGTTCGCCAAGCCTCCCAAGAAAATTAACCGCTATACCTACATGTTAAATTCAAGCAATACAAACCAAACAGAACACTGGACTCCAGGCTTGCACTACTTATCATACCACCTTACCATAAAGTACCCCTAGAAGGCTCTGATTTCTCAGTACAAGCTGTCAAGCTCTGGAACTCACTACCAACCAGCATTAGAAGCACCCGGGAACACATACACTTCTGAAGAAAGTTGTAAACATGGCTATTAGATAACAGCACCTCCCACATCCCAGCAACTGAACCCATAACAAAGTCACACCCTCAAGGGCTGTCCTCGGTTTACAACCCACGAACTGTAAAAATGCAAGTAGTAAACTGCTTTTGATATGCAGGTAAGCTAAGAAGGGGTGACCTATGGTTTTCCATGGCATTATATAGCTACATACTTCCTTATATAGCAGGTATGGCTCACAATAATACTAAAACCATAGCAAGCAACAGGCAACAACAAATTATAACTTATATCTCTTACATTCACAATAGACATCAGCTTTGAGGGTTCATCGTCACCAGCACTGCACAGCCAAAAGAACAGTCATCACCAAATGAACAGGCATGGAATAACTGAAGAGATGTGTCCCACATTGCTGGGAAATTTGGAGGACTTTAATATAGTTCACCACTGTTGGTCCCAAATAGTTATACAATCTGACCACTTCTAAGCATCCTATATGGGATGATAATTCCACCAACCAGGCTAGCTAAAGACCAGAAACACACAAAATCTCAGATTGGACAACCCAGTGCAGTAACCAGCTAAGAAGACTATATCATATGAAATATCATAAAGGGACCTGCAGAGCTTTTCAAAGCATACTGAAAACCTCTGTGGTAATTGTGCATGACATGAGAACACTTCACACATATGATCAAATCAAAAACAACATCCTTCCAACCACACACCCTATACGGTGTAGCATGCTACTCACATAGGCAAGTTCTTCAGTGCCCTGCATAGAGATAGTAAGCACTATTTAAATGCTGCAATACAATACACTACAATACCCATTTTCCAATCAAAGTTACCTTTGTTAACAACCTTATCTTTACACAGCAATACACTCTGTATACTCATATTATCCACGTCCATGACTGGTGGCCTATACGTCTAGACCCCACCCCATCCCAAAAGCAACAGTAAAGAATCTAGGAATAATAGTAGATAATAAATTGTCAATGAAGGACATTGTAAATCTGTTTTGACATTATGTGCGCCCTACAGAAAGTATTTCAATGGATTTCACTTGGATCAAGAAAATCCTTAGGTCAGGGACTTATTATTAGTTATCTGAACTATGGAAACGCTTTGATGGCCTCCATGAAGTAAGAACTGTCCACTAGACTTCAGGTTGTACATAACATCGCAGCGCATCTAGTACTCCGTCTTCCCCCTCTATCACCATCATGCTCCATCTTAAGAAACCTATACTGGCTGCCAGTAAGAAAACGTACACGTTTTAAACTCCTCTGTCTGACACACAAATCTCTATAAGGAAATGGTCCCCTGTATTTACAGAAAACACCTAATTGCTCTGCACCGATAAGGAATCTACGGTCCTGTGGGAAACATTTGTGATTTCCCCAGAGAACTCAAACCGCCAGAAATGGTGGAAGATCACTTTCATACTTAGCCTCCTAATACTGGAATCAGTTTCCCATACAGCTTCATGACTGCACAGATCATAGATACTTCAAGAAAGCTCTAAAATCTTGGATGTTTTAATCTGTTGCAGTACCATTATTGATATCCTACGGAAATCTTGCATCAGCCATCAGACCCTTTCAGGGTAATTTGTTGGGCTTAATAAGATCCAATTAATAATAGTAATAATAATAATGAATCAAATTGTGGTGTGGTGTGTACTGTGAGAGATGATGATGGCTGTGGGGGAGGGGGGTGCAGAGTTGTACCGGAGGCCTCTCATTGTGCTGATAGAATGCTCTGTGTATGTGGGGTCAAGGGGAGGAGGATGTTCCATGTGTGAGGTGGAGGTGAGGGTGGGAGAAGGTAGGAGTGCGAAGAAATGAAGTCATAATGAGATGAATAGGTCAGTGGTAGATCAGGACGGGCAGAAAGGGATGACAGTGGGTCCGGAATCGGGGGGTTTGGGGCGGGGGGGGCAGTTGACCATCTCTGAGAGGTTCCAGGATAATTACTGTATCTTTATACCATCAAGGTTAGTGTCAAATGGAAACCTAAATCAGCCCTGGCAAAAATGTACAAACAAACATCACACAGCAGGAAGGCACGATTTTAATGGGGGCATGATTGGGTCATTTGCAGCCCATTGTGCTCTGAAAGCAACACTCTAGCGTACAGTCTACCTTAAAAATGCCAGAGTGGCAGAATGGCCAATTCAGCACTAATTCACGTTTCAATGCCCTTGCTTCGTTTACAGAATTCCAGAAAATAAATAGCTTTCATCAACCCTGGCATTCTTCTGAACATCATTCCTCTCCTACGCAAGACCTAATGCCCACCTAAATGTTAAACATTTAGATAATGGCCTGTTGGATTTAAACATATTTGGTGGCTCTTTCTTTTCTGAGGTAATATTTCCCTTTCTTTCACTCACTGCCTCTGTCCTGTGGTCTCGATTTAAGTCTGAAAAAAGTCTTTGGGCTCCTTGGGTTACGTTCAGTACCTAAATCAACCCACTAGAGGAGTGTAAAATACAACACTAGTTGGTTTGTTAGTGGTCAGTCCATTGAATAGTCTGTAAAATAATGAACGTATGTTTATGTCAACCTTAAACAACCCTTTGGGACAGGTAAACAGCCGGTCTGTGTTGAAACTCTCAGTGATGTGCCACTTGACTGTGTGCACAGCTGGGCGGCTGACCTCACTAGGAGGACAAAGGGGGAACTAAACACTGGTCACTGCTGCCAGCATGTATGGTTTGCATCCCAGTGCATCCCAGTCAATATGTAGTTGTTCTGCCGCCATCTACATGCATGTTACTGAAACCATGTGCTCCCTCTTTCGAATCAGGTAAGGTCACATAAAGCCTTTCGGTTTAATGATTTGTATTATCTGCATATATTCAGTGTTTGCTCCCAGTGTAGTTGGCACAATAACGTCACTACCCTTCTATCTACCCGTTGCTCCTATCTGTGCTTTTTTGCATTTATGCAAGCTTTCTAATTCACTCTCTCCCTACATGTTCTCAAGTGACAGGATAACCCTAATAACTTTTTTTTCTGATAATCCTATAATAAAGTATCAAAACGTTTGTGTTCCTTTTTCTTGAACTTTTCCTTCTATTTTGTTTACCTGTGAAGAACTTCGTCTACAGTGGTTAAAATGAATGGAAACTATAAAGACCATTTTGTTTGTCCATTTCCGAAACCTAATCAGCCAACGGCAGTTTAAATCTTCAAAAAATACTTTTATAAAAAGAACACGTGGCCAAATGTTTTAAGACATAACAGCTGAAATACCTTAAACAACAACCTGGAGCACAGCCTGTAGGTCTCACCTTTTGGCTTTGGCAATACGTTTTTAGCCATGCAGAACAGCTGCACACCTGCTGTGCAGAATGGCTGAAAATAATTTTTTTTAAAAAGCTATGACTCACTTCTTTTGCTAGCATTCACCACCATGGATGCGTGTGCCTACAAAATGACATGAGCATTCTAGGAGAACTAAAAAAGCAAAGCAACAGATAGTACAGTTTGCTTGATACCTGGAGCTAAAAGAAGAAAAAATACTTATGCATGCATATGACTTACATAGCACGAAACAATGAAGTTAGGCAGTGGGAAATGGGACACACTGGGGAGCAAGGACGAGGGGAAGAAACAGTTTGCATCTGGTGAGCCTAGAAGGCACAGGAAAGGGAGCAGACGTAGGACACGATAACTATGCATCCCATGGCTTTATGATCTAAGTTGCAGAAGGTATCCTTTGATCAGCATAGAGAGCCTGGTGTTTCGTTGTACACTGATACAAAGTTATATGTTTGTGTCAGAGGTTCAACATGATCTGTAGTCAGAGCATCTTTCTGGGACATCTCTAGCTAGGCTGTAGCTCGCAAAATTCAATTAAAAAACAATCACATAGACTGCATAGTGTAGGACACACCCACACATATATGGACATGAAGAAAGAAACAGTATCTCTCAGCAATGATTTTGAAAAGAAGATACAAAGGAGGAAAGGAAGGGACATATGGATAGGGAGGAGCTGGACAAAGATAAGTGGGCCAGAGTAAGAATACTACAAGCGGGCAAGATAAAGACGAAGATGAACTCATATCAAAGCTTCCAAACTTCCAAACTCTTAATGGGTGACACTGGCAGACTGTTGAGAGCCCTCTCAGCACAGACCACTTTTAGAGGAAAAATAATAAATACCAGTGATAAATGAAGCAACACAAGATTGCCAAGGATCCACCCTCTCCCCCACCACACTCAGCCCAACAGATGGAACTTCTCTGACTCAACAACAGCACTAAACCAACCCAGGTTAAAGTTTGGAAATCTGAACCTAGGTAACTTCAACCACCAGCTGAAATCACTTATATTCATCCACAATACAGATTTTTCCTTCAAAAACAGATTGTCAAAAGCCTAAGAAAGCATAGATTTAGCTCTCCCTCTGGAACAAAATAAAACCCTATCTACCCAGAACTGACTTTGCCTAGACAGTATTAGTCCTCTTTCATCTGGATGAAGAAGATGCTCTGCTCAATGGCCTCCCTGACACCACCCAGGACTCCTGAAAACATCCAACATGCTGCAACGTGCTTCATCCACTGCCTGAAGGTGTAGTGTAGTTCCTATATCCCTGATAGGCTCTGCGCATTGGAATAATATACACTATAGTTTTGACATAGGACTGGGATCAGTATGTCTCTATTGAGTACATCAAACTTAATTACTTGTGTGTACCAGCTAGCTCAGAGGTCACTAGAAACTTCTCGAATAAACAAGAAGGGATTTGTTTCTGACAACCGCATAAACATGACAACTTTGTTTCCCTTAGAATCGAAACAGTCTCAGAATCGTGGAAACAATAGATAACAGTTTCACTCAGTCAATCGTGCATGCTTCGTTTCTACAGAGGTTACACAGAAATAGATAGATGGGCGTTTCACTAAAAAGGGTTTATTGAACAGTCTTATCTCTCAGGCAAGAGATATGAACTGCTACAATCATAAGACAGAATGTGAAGTATAATACGTACAGCATTAGCAGCAAGATAAAATAATACTGCAATAGCATGGTTTGTAGCTATGACATATATTCATATAAAATACATACATAAATAACACAGGCTAAAATATGAATACTCATCTGGTGCTTCTAGCTAGTTCTAACTCAGTGTACCTAACCTAAGTGTAGTACGAGGTAAGAAGTAAGTGCTGTTTTTCTACAGTCTAGTTTAGCTATGGTTTAGATTAGTGTTGCCAAGATTTGCCAAAAATCCCTCTAGGTTCTAGTCTGCTCCATACCTTAGAATGAGAGTGGTTGTAATCTCTTTCCGGGTCTCGATCTCTTACACCCCGCAAGGGGAGTCGGAAACACTGGTGCTTGATTCTCTGCGAGGAGGATTACAGCGTCTTGCCGAACTTGCCGTGGCGAGCCACGTAGCTATGCCGTGCAAGTATACAGCTGGACCGTACTGTGGTTTGCCATGGCCGGTGAAGGTATATTTATACCTTGAAGGTGTTTAGGAATGCCAATATTGACGTAAAAGTCAGGCAGAGGAACGTCATGAATGAACCCCTAAGGAATAGATGTTCATGCATAATAAATGAGTTCTTGGAGAAATCAATAATCCAAGCAAGGGGAAGTCCTAAAGACTTAAGAGTCTGGTTTCCCAAGAACTTGTTGTGACGTGGATGGATGGGTGTAGGTGGTCATGCCTGTATTTGGTTAGCATGGATAATGCCTAAATAAGGGTAGAATTTCTGTGCCTAAATATGGGCAATGCGAATGGTGCCTATATAAGGACATATAGAACCTATATATGGTATCTAAATTGACACGCAACAAAGATGTTCTATGGTATAGCCCCCAACACTGACTGAAAAACCTTGGTTCCTACTTTAAGACTGCATAATTTAAAAAACCAGCTGCATTTTCTACAAAGCCACCAGAAACCGCACATAGCAGCAAATTCTCCCCCCCCCCCCCCCAGGTAGTTAGTGCCAAAGCAGGAGGTGGGACATTGTCAGACTGGAAAAGGAGAAATGCAAGACAGCATAGACCAGATTGCAGGCCTTCTCTATTTAAGCACTCAGGAGCTGGAACAGCATCTCGATCAACATAAGAATGGCTCCTACATTTTACTTACTGAAAACACAGTGTCCTCAGGTGCACACACACTAGCCAATGTTCTGCTGCTCTCTAGCGAGGTCGACACCAAGCAAGTACATGCATTCATTTCATCGAGAGTGAATGGCAAGATATAGTTTCTCAAAAGCTGCTTTTGGAAAGTTTGCAGAGGAGGGATAATGACAATACAGGCGATCACTTTGTGTAGCTGTACTGTTCCCATGAGGCTGAAGGTATACCATTCCAGAATATCAAACAAATAAAGGATCAATCTTGTTCCTAGGATCTTATAATGTGCTGTAGATGTCTCTACACTTTGTGGGCCTCTGTGACTATCGACTGGAGAAGATGAACACTCTTTTATATGTGATAGCAAAACGCATAAAGCAGGCATGGTCTGCTTTGCTAGGGCTGAAATTTAGAGCTAGTGACTAACTAGCAGCACGTTCTGACAGTGACTGACTGGCACATGGCATGCTTTCTATTAGGAGAATACGCTTGTATAATGTTGGTGAAGAGGCAGCAGTGCCTGCATGCAAAGAGCGTACACTTTTCTTGGCCTGGTCTGTTTAGATCTATCAGCGTTTTTTAAATCTAACATTTTCTATTTTATTGTAGAATCGAGGGATGTTCACCTTCTTTTCTTCACACGCTCTTAATTTTGAAAAGGACGATTTTTGGTGATTTAAGCACACTAGCTGATAATAAAAGATCTTTCTTTTTCTTTTACCAAAGCCTCATAGCACGAATGACAGATACCGTTACAAAGACACTCAATGGTTTTTGTTTTATCTATATTTGATGATAGGCTGAGTAAGCCTCGTTTGGATCACAACCTGTGATCTCAACTTGTGGCTTCTAGATTTCACATTTTTCTGAAGTAGACGCATGAACGATACAGATGCAATTGGATGTAAGGAAAGTGGGAAGGCACTTTTGCAACATGAGGTGGAGCAGTATTAAAGATCATTTTGGAGAAGCTCCAGCTCCAGTTTTTCTTACTTCTTGATGAGTAATGCTTGTCAGGTTTTGTTGTTATACTGAGAGGTTCTGCCATGGAAAACTTCCAGTACAAGATCTTTCTACAGCTTGCTCGTTAGTTGTCTACATATGTATCTACTGGTAGTTGCGGACCACACAACTAACTAAATACAAGTCGACAGTGTTGTACAAATATATGGTATTCAAGAGGTAACTTATAGGAAGGTTTCTTCATTTGATGTCCATTGACCGGGTGTCGGTGGCCAATACTTGAGGAACAATTGAATCTTGAAAGAGCTGTTTTCAGTTCCTTCTGTAAGTGAAGACGGCAGGGAGCTTCAATGATTACGATAGCGCAAAAGATCCAGTAGCAGTAGTCTGCCATCTCGTCTACCTGGCACTTTCTTGTTCCGAAGCTATTGCTGCTGTATCTGATTGATGAGGTGACAGGGTTGTATTCCTTCAGACCCGCAATCAGTCATACCACAATGTAGAGAGTGCTCTTTGACAGTGTTCATTACCAACGGATGGGATGTTGCCACCACTTAAATGCAGGACAATCAATGCTTGAACACCTATGGCTCTGTTGATGTCAAACAATACGTCTTATTTGTGATGTGTGTTCTGTTTCTGAAGTTGGAACTGATGTGGTAACCTGAGGAGCTGGGGCTCTTGGATAGCTGGCAAGTGAAGCTTTCAAGAATAACTGGAGAGACACAGCCCTAAACTTGTGCTTGTTTGCTGGAGATGAGCACAAACTCTGTGGTGAGAGACTGGAATTACACCAAGCCTTCAGCACCTAGGTTTAAGTGAAGACTCCCTTATGCAGTTGAGGTCGCTACATGATTAAACTTTGTCCAAATCACTTCTACAGTTTCCTAAGCAACTCTAGCTGCCTGATCTGATTGCTTTCCAAAGTGTTTTGGGCTCCAACTCCCTTTGGCATCCAAATGTATAGCTCTTCTCAAAATGAAATTTGGTAGACCCAGCAGGTAGTGTCTTTAAGTTCAGCATCTTAAACCTCTACTCTAAGTTTCCATCAATTTGCATCACCACCTGAAACTGTAGTCTTGAATCAACAAAGAACTTAATTTCTGCTCAAGGTTATTGGCGGGGTTGCTTAGCTTACCTGTACATTATAGAATTAAGCATTCATGGTTATTGAGAACGAGGGCTAAAGAAGGCACAGATAACAAATGCATTATAAGAACACCAGTGTCTGACAATATCTTCCTTAGCTCACTGTCGCATGTACACCCCTTATGCACTCCGTATATCAGTCAAAGGGTTTGGTGGAGACAACACTTCCATTAGAAGTATACCCTGTCATACAGAAAATAAGAACAGCACAAGGTCCTTTTCAATGAACCATAGAAAGCACACATTTCTGTAGTTTATCGCAATCCCTTGGTTGAAAATGCTCTTCTTGTCCATCGAGAATGCTTGCATTAGTACCACAAAAATTCAATTTTAGGGAACGAATGTGAGTTGTACACTTTCACAAAACTGGTAAATATAACGCATTATGGTTCTACACTGTGTATCACCGAATAACCTAATCAATTTAACAGTAAAGACTACAGTAGGTCAGTACCTACACCACAAATTTTAAGTATTTAAGTCTGACAGATTAACAGAGTTCTTATGCTGTACTAAATACAACAGTTGTAGTTTGTTTGCTCATTAATCCAAGAACAACAAGAAAATATTAATTAGTTTCTGGGTCTAAGGCTGGCCTGTTATCTAACATGAACACAGTCTGGTTCAGCTGCCAGCTGATCTCAAATTCAGATAGCAAATCACTAGAACACACTGTCAATAGAAACAAGAAAGCAAGGTAATAGCTCTTCCTCCAAAAAACAGTAAATCCCCGTCTTCCATAGCTCAATCCTTTGTAGCTATGGCACCTCCTAAACAGGCTTAACCTAAAGAAAATGTATGAAGCATTTGGAAGTACCAAAACATTAAAAAGTCAAAAACACAACACAATAAAAAACCCATTCCTATTTATGAACCTAGAAAATATTTTAATGAGCAAAATGACACCAACGTGACTAAAATCCAATTTACGGAACTGGAGATATTAATTTTTAAAATTTTAAGCAAATAGCACCAATAATTGCAAAGTGCCCGTGGGAGTCAATGGTGGTGGTAGAACTGGGCCCAGGTGCGATTTCAGGCTGATTGCGATGGAGTGCAGGTTGGACACCAATCAGGTTTGACCCAGTCAGAGGTTTTAAATTGGGACCAAGACTTTTTTCTAGAAGTCAAAATCCTTCAGTGGGCCTATGCAGTAGGTTGTATCCAAAGAGGGCTCCACAAAGTCAGATAGGCATCGGACAAGGTCCTAGTAAAGTTGTTGGTTTTGGCAGAAAATGCTCTGAGCGGAAGAAATTTAAATTTCACATCTAAGGAAGTACTCTCACCAGTCCAGTTCTGTTGGTGCCTTCAAACAGTGAAGATTCCTACCTTCGGACGTAGTTTCTTTTTCGAAACTCAGAATCCTGCAGCGGTACAAGGCTGCAGGCTGTATCCAAAGAGGGCTCCACAAGGTAGGATATATTCTTGAAGAGGTCCAGCTGAATTGGATTTACTGCTGTGGAAAAAGCCTTGAGTGAGGCAAAACCGTTTCTCCAGCCCAGCAGCAACACACCTCAGCTGTATAAGCTTGGCATAGTTGTCCCAGTCCTTCAGAGATCCTTTTGTCCGAAACGTTTCTAAGACCCCAGTTTTTCAGGGTTGTTAGGAGGAGTACACTTTGACACAGCCAAGAGTCCCAGTACTTCAGGGACGGCACGGGGGGGGGGGTAAGAATCTCTCCAGCAGAGGCCATCAGCATGATCCCTATTATGTCCAGTTTGTACTGTTAAACTAGGCTCTTCAAGGAAAAGGCCTCATGCAGCCTGGTGTGCCTCTGTAGCATAAACAGGAGGTCAGCCAACTGATTCTTGTAGTTCACTCCTTCATCGTGGGTACATGTGGGAGAAGGTCAAGCCCTCCAGATCTGCCAATAGGTCTCAAACAGCAGGTGCAGTCCTTCTGCTATTTAACAGGTCCAGAGTGTTTTAAAGAGGGTGACAAGGGATGCTACATGTATGCCTGGCACTAGCTTATGGGTGTGGGGAACTCCTGGCCCTCCCTAACCAATAGGGAAAATGTGACCAGGGGTAACCCTCCCCACTTTTGCAGCAGATCCTCTGTGCCCTACTGCTAGCAATCTCACAGTACCTCTCTCTGTCTAAACCTAAAATGGTGAAGCCCTTCTCCCTTTGAGCAGAGCCTGTGTACCCACCCCAAGGGTTACACCAGTTGAATGGCCAACACCTTCTCTGTGTTCTGGGGTCAGCTCTCTCCCACTGGGATTGAAGCCTGCCAGACTGGGGGAATAAAGAAATGGTCTGTGCAGATATCATCTGTCTGTGAAAGAGCAGGGCCTTTGAAGATTATCAAAATTCTGGGCACAGCTCAAATGTTTCTCTTGCAAGATGAACAAAAAACACCTCCCCACACTCAGGCCTTTGTCTCTGCTCTGGGGGCCCTTTACAAACCTTTTTCAGGGCTTGATCACTCTGAGGGCTGCAGCTGGAGGATAATGCAAATTAGCCTTCAGAGTCTTTAGGCAAGGAAAAGGTAACATTCTAAAAGTGCTTTTTCATAATATTTATATAAAAGATCTGACTTTTAATAAATATTACAAATATTACCCGCAGATAGCAATATTAAATTCAATAGTGCATTCAAGTGTTTCTCTATGGAACAGCTAACGATTATACAGTGAAAATAGCATTTAAGTGCTAGTCAATGTAAATGAAATTTATACATGTCCTACTTTAAAATAGGATGCACTCTACATTGTGGGCTACAAGGACTATATAGTGGTGACTTATTAGTATTTAAAGGGAAGGTTCTCGCTTGTCTAAAGAGTTTATTTTGACAGGTTAGTTGTAGTTTTATACTGCAGCTGTCCGGACTCAGTGGAAGGCCTTAAGTCATGTTTGCTTGGTCACTCTTTTGGATGGCACAGTACTGCTGCTGTATTTCTCTAGAGACATTTAAATTATAAGCCCTCGGTACACTTTGTGCCGTATTCTAGAGCCTTCCTCAGTAAGTTAAATATGCCATTTAGGAGTATTAGCAATTGTAGCATGTTTTAGGGGTGTGGTTTGCAGAGTCCCAGTGCACAGAGGCCACAAAACAGTAGCACCATTCCATAAATAATAGGGGTGACCACACAAAAAGAGGTACTTTCTTATAGTAACCTCCTCCAGATGAACATTAACTCAGCCATTCTCTTGGCAGTTATCATCTAAGCAGAAGAACCTGGAAAGGGCATTTGCATTGGACTGGTTAGTTCCAGGTCTATGTTCCCTGTAGAAATATGGACCACCTCAACATTTTGGAGTTTTCTTTCCTCATTTGCATGAGCCACCTGAAGCATCTGTGGTCAGCTTGAGCCCAGAAGTAAGTCCCAAAATATCAGAGTCCCACCTTCTTCTGTGGCCAAACTACAGCAACTGCTTCTCTGTGGCACTCCAAAGCTGCTCTCTGGGGAGTAGTTTCCTGCTGATATAGACATCGGGTTGATTCTGACCCTCCTCATTCAGCTGAGTTAACACTGCCCCAATACCATGTTCTGAAGCATCTGTGTGGGCCGCAAATCCATTGCTGAAATCAGGTGCCTTTATTACAGGTTCTGTATACAGCACGTCCTTCAGGGTGCCAAAGGCCTTCTGATACTCCTCCGTCCATATGACCTTCTTGTGCTGCTTCTTGGAAGTCAGCATTGTCTGGGAGGATACAATGGTGCCGTACACCTCGACAAATCTTCTGTAGTGCCCTGTTCGACCAAGGAAAGCGATGTCTTGAGTCTGGGTTTTGAGGGGCTTCCATACCATGACAAATTGGAATTTGGGCTGGAGAGGCTGCACATGGCCCCTGCCAAATAGATGGCCTGACCACATTACAGATTTTTAATTTAATTTAATTTAAATTTCTTATATCGCGCTGGACTCAATCCCGTAAGGGTATCTCCGCGCTTTGCCAGCCAGAACATTAACAAAGTCAATGAGATATATTAGTAGGACTGAAATGCTTCCTGGAAGAGGAGAGTTTTTAATGCCTTTCTAAAGGACAGATGGTTGGAGATCATTCTCACTTCTGCCCTATCTGTCCCTGCAGAGCCCTTACTGGGAACTGGAATACGTTTACACCTTTTTGTGAATATAGCGGACAGGCTTAACGTGATTAAGTTGTACCAAGGTGGTCTTTTAGTCATGCCAGTGCTTGATCAGCTCCTGTAAGGCCTTGAGGTTCTTGCTAGCCCTTTTGATGTACTTAGCCATGGGAGAAAGCAGTCTCAGCACAAAGTCAACAACCTCCAATTTGGTGTTCTGGAGGGGCTTCTCCCACTCTTCTTGGACAAGACTGTAGGGACATTTGACGGGGTGCCAGTAAGCTCTGTCAGCCATAGGATGATCTTTCCCCAAATTGTTTGCCTTCACTCTCCTATTTTGCTTAATTTGTTTATGTTGGCTTTAGGACTCTGTGCACTTAACCACTCTTAACCAGTGCTAATATTCTTATGCTCACTGTCCTAAAACAAGGTTCAATTGATTACACCTGATTGGCAAGTCCCTAGTGATGTGATACACCATATAACCATGACCTGTAAATTAATATGTTACTAGTGGGCCTGCAGCGCTTATTGTGCCACCCACTTAAGTAGCCCCTAAAACATGTCCCAGGCCTGCCATTACAACCTGAATGCAGTTTTAAACTGTCAATTCGACTTGGCAATATAATCCCCTCACCGAGCCTTAAACTCCCCTTTTATTGCATATAAATCACCCCTAAGGTAACACATATGGCAGAGTGTATTGTAGATAAAAGATTGGACATGTACTTTTATGTTTTACAGTTCTTGGTTGCGAAAAACTTCTAAATTCATGTTTTACTACTGTAAAACCTACCTCTCCCATAGGATAACACTGGGTTACCTTATTACATTTAGTAAGTGTGAATGTTTGATTGGGAACAAGTATACATTTCATGTTTGGTGTACGAGTAATTGTAATTAAAAATCTTCTTTTATGGTAAAGTTGGACTATAAGTTACAATTATGAAAATGCCACTTTTGGAAAGATTCAAGCTAGCCTGGCTGATGAGAGGTGCTACCCTGAAACCGGTACTAGGGTGCTTGTTTCCAGTCCAGGGAGGACCTGGCCTGGCAGTTGGGGCTGGACTGTTCCCATTGGAAGCAGGGTCAAAACTGATTTGCACATGGCTGGGTATAAACTAACGTAACATGGTAAGCTAAAAATACTAAGGATTAAACTCATATCTTTGACTGGGGTGAATGTTTGATTTGTTCAGCATTCCTTCCATCATTTGTCCTTTTTACTTTTAGAAGTTGCATTTTAGTGCCCTAGCTATTTGGTACCTACAGCCTGTTCTAGGATCATGAATGGCTGTAGTTGGAAGTTGGACTTTATTTTTTCTTACCATACAGCCACAAAATAGAAGTATTAGGTGTGCCTTGATGGGCCATCACTGTCAAGATGCAAGGGGCAGAGGTGAGCACAGCCCCACTTGCTACGGAATAGACTGTGCTCTGCCTTCACACTAAAGTCTTGTCACTCCTGCATTGTTCATGCAGGCAACTTGGAACCAGGGAAATGGAAGCAGGAAACTTCAAGTGCTTCAAAGGGACGTCTCTAGAAACTTCTCCTACTTCAAAGAAGGCTCCAGGTATAAGACTCAGTCTTCAGTTCACTTTCTGAATTTGCGGAAGGTCTCTCAGAGGACTGCCTTCTGCTGTGGTCTTCTTTGGCCGGCTGTGTACACCAAGAGACTGCTCTGCTGCACCTGGAAGGATTGCTGTGCTGCCTAGAGCCTGCGTCAGTGGCTTGCCCGGCTGCATGAGCCCTGTTCCAGTGCTTGAAACCAGGACTACATGAGTGACTCCCAGGGCTAGTTGGCTGGCCTCCTGATCAAAGCCTCCGGGATAGAAAAGTCTCTAACCATCTAGATCCCGCACTTGGAACCAGCCTGAGTGAGTCCTAACCTCCCAAGTCATGCTGCTCTAGTCCTTGACCCTTGAAAGCCTCCTGAGACCAAGTTCAGATGCTCCTTCTCCCGCTGGATGCAGCGGAGCATTAGAAAGAGTTAATTGAAAATACCTTAATTTTTTTTTTTACCAAGATCTGTCTGGGTCTCCAGTTGAGATGGTTTATGTTAGCTCATTGTGTTGCAATTTCTACCCAGATAAAGACAAGGGGCCCTGTGTCAGACCCTATACAGTTAGCAAAAGGAACTCATTGTGCTATCTTTTTTCGCCCAAATTATGGAACCTCTGTGCAAAAGAATCAAACTGACCCCGGTATTAATGGCCTCCCCTTGAAGACACTCAATAAAAAATGGCTTTATTAGCTGATGATGCGCTTTTCTTCCTGACTGACCCCTTTAATTCTATGGTCTGAAGGGCAGACTTCATGACTTCCAACTGGTGTAAGGGTTTAAGATTAATTATAAGAAATCATAAGGCATGGGTGTAGGATAATATTAAGAAACCCCTACCCAAGAGGGGAAAAGATATCACCTGCCTTAGGTTGAATACGAGCGAACAAAGTCTCTTGATAAGTGCAGAAAACAAATTTCCAAGAAGGGGATTTAGATTGCCAACAAAGCGAAAGTCAACTCTCAAAGTCTAGTGGAATATTTATAAAAATATTCAACGTAAGAAAATATTTTTATATATAGTATAGAAACAATCTTTATTAAACCCATCAATTATATTCTTTGAAGAAAACAAATAGCAATCAATGCAATAATAATCTTACACCCTACCGCTCATCATAGATCCTAAAAGACAGCAAAAACATAACAAAAATAGCATCACAGTCAAACACTTTATCACCCACGCTTCAGTCATACACATTCAACTAGCATACTCCAAATACAAGCACGTTACAATCATGAACATGCGCAGGAACAACCTGGAAAGTTGTGAATGGAGACCCTAAGTCAATATATTCATAAACTCACTATTTAGGGAATTAGAAAAAAGATATTTTTAGTTGACATAGAAACACTGCATTACATTTTTATTCTGTGTTTCCAATTTTTGATAAGTTTTCTTTATACAAAAGCAATCTTCCTATTGACTGCAAACAAGAATATTTTTATTTGTTTATATTTTTTATATATAACACATCCCAAATGTTATTTTATTTCGGTGCACCACTCTGTAGTTCCTGTCGCAGGCTGTGCCTATGCGCTTTTCGGTACAGGCTTCAGTGCAACCAGAACCTTCTTCAGGGCACAGGTACTTAAATCATATCACTCTGATAAATTATATCAGAGTAATCACATAGGTGATATGATTGAATTGCCAGAATCCACACAGGATAGAACAACGGCTTGAACTGCCACGTGTCTCAAGGTCTGGGGGAGCAGAGGTAGAATCTTGTGTAACATTCACAACTTTCCAAAGTAACTAGCCGCAGTTTTAGTGGTCTGGGTTTCCATGGTCAGGGTATCTTTAAGCCACATCCCCAAGCTTTTTATAACAGCCATAGGAGTTGGAGGTTGACCAAGGCCTGTTGGACAGAGATGCTTTTCTCAAGAATCATTAATTCCGTTTTCACTCCATTGAGCTTCAGGCAAGACTTGTTCACCAACTTGCTACATGCTCCAGACAAGGTCCAAGATTAGATGCTAGGGGACCCGATTGAGGGGCAAAAGACAACACCAACTAGGTGGTGTCCGCATAGGAGACTAAAGTGATACTGAAGGGGGCTACAATTTCTGCTACAATATCTGCCGGAGGCTGGAGGTATACATTAAACAACGTTGGACAAATCGAGGACACCTGCGGGACCCAGCACACCACTGACAAAATTTCAGAGGAACAATCTCTATCAAATATATGGAATGTGCATTCCTTTGAAAAGGAGCTCGACCACTCCTGGACTTTCCTTGCGACTCTGGCCCTACCAACTCCATCTAGAAGTATAGAATGATCGACCGTATCAAAGATCAAGGATTACAATGGCTACTGCAGCCCCTTGGTCCATTCTTCTTTTTGCCTCCTCCACCACTGCTAATAAGACGGTCTTGATACTGTACTTAGGCCAAATGCAGGCTGCAGGTGTGTAATGCAGGATTGAGTTGGCTTCCAGGAAATTTGACAAGCATCTATTCATGTGCTTTTCTGCCACTTTACGTAGACCTGGGAGCAGGAAAATTATGTAAGGTTTTCCAGGCAGAGGGGGTCAAGGCTCTGATCATCACATGCTTCCATGTAAGAGGCACTGTGCCCGATTCCAGGGAGAGACTGACCAATTCTAGCAGAATGGAAAATCTTATTTCTGGTTCAAGAGCAAGGATTTTCAAAGGTACCGGGTGTCAAGAGGAGATCCAGACTTGATTTTCCTGAACAAAGTGGTACACTCCTCCAGGAAAGGAGGGGGATTTGGGAGAGAGTGGACATGCACCCCTCCCCCCCCCACACCTTAAGATCTTACCACAAGACTAGCAGAAACATTTGTCTTCCCGGTGGGGAAGTGCCAATAGAAAACAGAATCCAAAGGGGCTGTACACTTTTGGTTAACTAGGGCTAGAGAGTGGAGTGCATATGGAGCGCAGCAGTCAGAATCTATGCTATTAATTTACCTCTGTGGATATCAAGTTTGCAGGGAGTACACTCCGACTGTATTATCAGAGGTGACCAAGAGCCTAAGGGAGTTGGGCATTGTCTTTAACATATTCTGTAAAATCCTAGTGGATTGAGCCCAGGTATGTCACCAGCAGTTGCTTTTCAGGCCACATTTTTCCTCTCTAGGAGAGCAATGTTCTCCGCTTGCACCCATATAATGATTTCAGCCCTTAAGTGAAATGAAAGAGGGCATGGGAGATTTCCATCTCATTGATACAGCTCGGCCAAAAGCAACAACAGGTCTATGAATCTCATTGTAACTTTTTTGTTTTTAGGGCGGGGAAATAGTCACAGGAGGCAGTGATGTGCAGTGGAGACATCACTTCATTTTGTGGCTTGGGTAATGCCAAATAGTATTGCTCTCCAAAATATAAGCAACTCTGCGTATGACTAGACCAATAGCTACAAATAGGCCAGAGACATGTGGCATCAGGGACATCTGTCTGTTGTAGTTGGATATATGAGGTGTAATCTGTGTTTGGGGGGGTCAAATATGCTCTATGTAAGATATTGAACTGAATGCATTCATAAAGACTTAGCTATGACATTCTATAGCTTTAAAGCTTTGAATAGTTGAATAGCTGCCTCAGGAATTTCTCCCAATTAGTTTTAATGCTGAAACACCCGTTGCATCCAGATAACCAGATGTTTATTGTGTCCTATGGTGTACAAAGTGTGAAGAAGATGATTGGTAGAAGGTTCTTGGCTCTAATATCAAAATGGGTAATTAACTCTTGCCTAATGGCTCCATAGGTCAAAAAAGTTCCCCATGCAAACCATACTGTTCTTGTAGCTTGGGGAAGCTCAAGAGAGCCCAGTCCAACAACAGATCTTTAAGCACAGTGATACTAGCATCCTCCCATGGCAATACTGCCCTGGATGTGAGCATATTGCATCCAAGCTGTAAATTCTCGAGTGGAAGAGCTGGGGAACAAGGGCACGGTTTTGTTGGGTGGGAATACCCATTTCATGCAGCTCAGTGCTGTTTGTAGCAAAAGCAGATAAGGACCATGAGGGGCAGTACTGGGGAATAGGAGGCCATGGAGGCCTCCTTCTTTTAACTGTGCATATGAGAACCCTGACTCCCACTGATAGTGGCCAGACAACCACAAGGCCATACACTGGAGCAGCACACCCGCGTAATATTGAGGAAACTCTGGTGCCCCCATGCCTCTCCCACGGTCGCGATTCTCAATTTGGACAGTGGAACTCTTCTGTTTGTGAGGGGAACAAAACCGGGAAGCTGCTGAAGAAGTATAGAAGCCGTGGTAACATCCCCATTTTAGATAGGGCAACACAGTCAATCATAGACAGCAGAGGAGCAATCTAAAAAGATATTTGAGAGTGAAGCGATCTACTGGTCTTTCCCAGAATACCCTCAAGTAAATCTGGCTGCTTGTGGTATATCTGAATGCCCAAATATTTGAAAGTGCTTGGGGATCGTGATATAAGACCAGTTCCCAAGTGGAAAATACAGGATTTGTTATATTTGATTTTAGGTCCAGAGAGAAACTATAATCTTCAAGAATGGATGATAGAAGACATAACACAATATATACGTCTCAGAGATACAAAATCTTAACATCTGCATATAAAGAAATGATATGCGCTTGATTTCCAATGGGTCTACACCAAAACAATTAGTGGGGGGGCGGGGGGGGCAAAGGGCACCCCTAGCACATAGCCCTGGCTGTTGGGTAGGAGCCTGACATATGGTGCCCAGTCTTCCATCTTGCAATGGGATTGTGGGATCGGTATAAAGCAATCATATCCAACCCAAGAGCAGGGGACCGAAACCAAAGCACTGAAGAGCCTGGAACTTGTATTGCCAATTCACTGCATCAAATATCTGTTCCAAATAGAGGGATAGGCATGCTGATCAGGGTGCCTCCTTCACGATTGAGAAAGCATGTATAATGTTAGGAGGGTTGTTGCGTTTAGGGATAACCTCATTCTGATCCAGGTGGACCAGATCTGGCAGAAGTAATACAATACAATCTGCTATTATCTTACTTAGAATGTTATAGTCTGTAGAGAGGAGGGAAATTGGTCTATATTATGAGAATCAAGTAGGATTGCGCCCAGGTTTTGGTATAAGGACAACAACAGCTTCACCTATATAGGGCCGGAAGATTTATGGCATACTAAAAAGTTGGTGGAGTGTGGGGGATAAGACTGGATTCAACAGGTGCAGAAAATTTAACCGGTAGACCGAGAATCCCTGAGGTACAACCCGTGGGAAGGGAGCAGATTGCATTTCCAATTTCTAATCCTATTATTGGGGATTCGTACATTTCTTTATCTCTGTTATGTGGGGCAGACTGACAGCAGCCAGAAAGTTACAGAGAGCCTCAGCTGTCAGGGGCGTACTGCCCTCATACACGGAGGCACAATAGGAGCGGAAAGAAGAGTTAATTTACCCTTGCGTAAGTAACTCTGTATCCCGCTGGCCCCTGATGGAGCAATGAGGACCCCGAGTGCTGTGGACGTACCAGCGACGCCAACAACTTCTCGGGTTTATCAGCCTCCTCATTGGTTTTTGCAATATATGTGGACCAGTCAAGACATCTCAGGCCTGACCAAGGCGGCATGGCTGTTCCTCTCTCACTGCAGTTCTCCCTGCATCGCAGCACTGGTTAAAGTAGCAGGACTGTGGTAGGAATTTTACCCCAAGTTACTCCGGTTACTAAGGTGTTATTATTTGACTGAGTCTGACCCAGATAAGATGTGTGACAGATTGAGACAAGCAATGCTGCAGAGCATACATTTTAATCGAGTCTGATACGAAGCCCATGCAGATGGGAGAAGAAAGAGTATTCTTTGAGTTGAGTATTTTTAGATCACCATATATCCAGTAGGGACCAACTATATAGTCAGTCGTATAGGGCTTTGTGGCTGCGAATGGAAGGCATGCCTAGAAGTGGACGGTGTGATCTATCCTGGGATAAAAATAAATACACTGTTAACATACCTTCCACTCCAGCACCTAAGGGATTGATGCCCAGCCAGCAAGCTTTCCTGCGAGGGACTCTACAAATTATGGTTGAACGACATTTGATGCATATATGCTCCCCAACACCAATGGAAAGCCATTATGACAGCCCTTCAACAAGATGTAGCGGCCCTCTGGATCATCTAATGACTCCTCACACACAAAGGGCACCCTCAGATGTATCCAGATCGCTGAACCTCTTGCGAAGTAAAATAAGGAAGATCTAAACAACGGCTCTCTCTCCATCTGCAATGCAGGCAGTCCTCCTTCCCTATTGCTAAGATGTGTTTTCTGGAGATTAATTTTTTGAGCTCCTATCCTTTTCAGTTTTGCATGGATTCTGTAACACTTATTAGAGGATCCCAGGCCCCATAAAATGTCATGATAAGATTATATAGCTAACCCTCGGTGTCATATGTGCTATGTGTCTGGGACGGTGTGGTTCTGTGATGAGGGGACCTTGTATGTTGGACAGTACCCAGGAGAGAATGTGTTGGGCTTCAGATGCTTGACCGAAAGTAGCTGTGGCTTCCAGCGCCTGCCTCCATGGGCATGTCAGGGCACCCATGGGATAAGTTCAAACAGGAGCGGGTCCTCTGTTGTGAGACCGTGCCTGGTGGTTGTGTAGATCAAGTACATTCAGGCATCCCTGAGATCCTCAAAGAAATACGTCTGTTCCTATGCCACTACTGTGATTTTTGCATTGAAAAGCAAGGCAAATTTGAGGACAATGTCCCGGAGTGTTTTTTTCACACTCCAGAAATATACCCTACCCGCTGGACCGCAAGAATAAAATATTACACGAGAAAAGTTGATTGAAAGGGGGCCTTTTGCTCTTACAATTTGGTCCCGAAAGTTAAAGAGTCTGATCACCATCGGCTTGGGCAACACCTCCAGAGGGAGGGCTTCTGGCTGGGACACAAAGGGCTTGCTTTACCACCTACATTGCAGATAAACCCACTGGGCAACATCACTCCACAGCCAGACTGCTATGAAGGCAGTAGTGTCAGCCTTCCCTTATCCTCAGACATGCCCATGATACGAAGTTTAGTCTTCTGAGCCCTTACCTCATAATCTAGCTTTGCCCCTTGAGGAAGTAGACCCGGCTGGTCAGTTAGTTTAGTCGTATGTTCAGTAGCAATTAGGGCAAGTTCTTTTCCTTCTGACTCCTTGTGATGCACCCTCTCCCATAACTTGCATTATTCCTCTCAGCACTCCTTAATCTAGGGCTACAGTATCAATATTCAGATCTTTTGTGCTGTATTGCTGCAAGTATGAGATTTAATTTGTCAGATGTTTTGTTAGTGAAGCCAGTGTGCAGGGAGGATATAATGGGGTCTCTAAAGGATCCTTTCAGGGTCATGATCTCTTTGTGCGTACCTCAGTGCAAGGCTAATGCATTCATATTTGAAGTTCTTCCCATCATGAAGAACCAGAGCTGTTGACAAGATGAATCTGGCACCCCGTGCTCCATTTGATGAATGGACAAACTGGGTCTTCTGTGATGACACTCACGGGATCCCCTATGGGAGCTCCACGGGGCCCCCTTCAGGCAGGTGGCTTACAATCTGGTCCACCAGTCACCCCACTGTCATTGTCAATGCCTTTCAGTTCAGTTGGGGAGGTCTGTACGAGCAGCATGGCCTGCAACTGAGCTCTATGTCATCTGAGGTTCTTCTGCACTTCAAGCCATGAGGGACTTCAGGCTTGCACACCATGAGCATCCTCCAGAACAGAGAAAATATAGTAAATTGCACAGCCGATCTTTTCTATGCCTTAGCGGAGAAGATGCACGTGGCTATCAGTAAAAAGTAAAATAATAACATCACAGACACTCACTAACTGGTGCTGCATTGCATAGCTTAGATTGATAAATGTATTTATGAACCTCTCCATCCAAGGGAAGCTACTGGGCCCTTCATTATGAACCCCAGTGGTCCCTTTCACTAATAATTCAGCTTTTGCCTCTGGGACCCATGATAATGCTGCCCTCTGTCTGCATACCAGATGTGTGAGAGGGCCTGCCCAAATTACTCGCGACCACCCACCCAGAGCAGGAAGCCAGGCCTAGTTGCCTTCCTCTCCAGAGTGTATAGTGTCGAGTAGGGAGTCGCTCTCCCCCTCCAGTGGTGTAACCCAGCTGTGATTCATGGACCTTGGGTCTCAACGCCCTGGCCCCAGAGTCACAAGTCAAATGCTGCAAACTCTGGGTCAGATCCAGTCTGTCTCCTGCCTTATCGCACCCATATCAGTTCACCATCTCATATGAAGAGGGTAAATGCAGCCAGGACTCAATAGAGGCCATTGAGACGGGGGCTGGGTGTTCAGAACTCCACAACGTTTCCTCCGAGGTTTATCACCAGGTCACAATTATTTCACTCGTGACCTCAGTTCTACACCAGAATGCCGCTTCACGAGACCGCCCCAGTTCCGCACAATGATCACAATGGATGTTATGTTATGAATACAGTTTCTCTGCCGCATACTGTTACTGCGGGCGTTTTCTTGGACAATTAGAGGGCAATTGCTGGGACAAGTGTTGGAGCCTCACAAAGTCACAACAATCTTAGATGGTTGGCTTTGCCCCCCTGCCTAATTTTTAACTTAATAGCTGAGTGGTACTTATTGGCTGCTAAACACAAGCTCTGGATCCCATCGCTGAGCACAAATGTGAGAGTGGATTATTAGTTGGGATGAATGGGGGTCTAGGAAAAGTAATAATGTGAATATCTTGTTAGGTGCAGTAAAGGTTTCAGTAATTTAAATCCGAGCTGAAACCCTGGTGGCTATGGCACAGAGCTTCCAGGCTTAACCTACGAAAGTGTGTAAACCATTCAGAAGTACCAAAACAGCGAATAAGTCCAAAGTACAACACAATACAAATCTGTCTCCATGTATACAACTAGAGAATAATTGTATGAATAAAATGACACCAAAACAACAAAAATCCAATAAGGGTAACCAGAGACATGAATTTTCAAAGTTTTAAGTGAAAATATCACCAAAAAGTGCATAGAACAAATAGTAGTCAACGGTCGCAGTAGACCAGGACCTATGTACGATTTCAGGCCGACCGGGATGGAGTGCGGGTTGGCTACATGAAGTTAAAATCCTTCAGTGAGGCAAGGCAGCAGGCTGTATCCAAAGAGGGCTCCACAAGATCGTACAGGCATTGGATGAGGTCATGGAGAAGCTCTTAGTTTTGACAGGAAAAAATCTGAGCGGAAGAAATTTGAATTTCACACCCAATGAAGTTCTATTGCCGGCCAGATACTTTTGTCGTGTTTGCCCAGTCAGGATTTCTACCTTCGGACTTAATTTACTTCTCTGAGCTTGGAATCCTCCAACAGGGAAAGGCTGTGTGCTGTATCCAAAGAGGGCTCTATGAGGTCATATACCTTCTCACCAAGGTCTCTCTGAAGAGTAAGAGTTAATGTCTGCAAAGTGCAGTACACAACCTGAGTTGCCGAAAAACGTCATATATGTTAAACATCATGCTTCTAGGTGTATGATTTCATTAATATATAAATGTAACCAGGGATGTGTAGTATTTATATACTTTAAGTAGCAAAGGAACAACACACTTGATAAAACTGATCTGAAAAAGGAATGCCTGTGATTACAGACATGATGTCTGATACATATGGAGTGGTATATAACACTATATTTAGCCTATGCTAGCCCAAAAGAGATGGAGGTACTGAACTGTAGAGCAACGTTTCTGTTTATGTCAATGTGTGCACTGATGTATGTGTATTTGTGCATACGCTAGGCAAAAGCTAAAACTATTGACTTTTACAAAGCTCGCTACCTTCTTGGAAATATGATTTGAAATCCCTAGCACATCAGCGTATAACAGAAGTTAGAAAACAGTTCAAATCGTGTCATTTCAACGCCCACAGCCCCATGTGATAAGGCGCACTAGTTCCCCTGTTGAGTAAAAAGGAAAGCCATCAAATTGGGAACAACACTATAACAGCCGAAAAGGGATACCCGGTTACTGAATTATTAACCTGTCATGAATGTTGTAAATGATGGAGGCTGAACTCGGTCTAATCTGGATCCCGTGATGTCAGGGGTATTTGGTTGCTCGGATAAGATGGACTGGTGTGTCATATAGCACACACTGTATTTTCATCCTAATGTCAGTGAAATTGCTTTGAACGTTCTTCACACACAACCATTCATGAGCTGGAAAGAGCTGTGAAGCTGACGGCCAAGCAGCAAAAAAAGCTGCCTTCCGCTCTCATGCTCTCCTGTAGCAGATGCAAATAAAGTAACTTGAGCAAATGGTCAGAAATATTATCTGTGGTGGTGATGCTCTTCATAAATGTAATAATGCTTCAATGTACTTAACAGCCAGCAATCAAAGAGAGTTATTTTTAGATGTGCACCTCATGCATATTTCATATTGTGTAAAAGTTAGAGTTACTGCTACAGGAGATGAAATGAAATCAAAAGTGTACCTTAAAGTATAGTGCAAGGTACTTCTCACTCAAACATACCAGCAAATATAGCTCAGCTTACTCTAGCAAAATGTAGTACAGTGTTGTAAAAAATAAGAATCTGAACATATATATTTGAAGTGGGATTCAGTAAGACTAGCATTGCATAGTTATGCTTAATATATTCAAGACATTTGGCAGTGGAATAATAAAACGTGAGCTTCTGTTTCCTTCCTATTAGTTATAGATTTTATTTTAAACATTTCTTTATTGCAAATTTCATAGAACAACAATGGGCGTTCATCACAAGACCAAAGCATAATTCAGCCAGAAACCGACAATAATAACGCATCCACCCATCTACTCTGAACTTAATTAAAAACCCTGATTTGTGCACGTAGCATATGCCCTGCTACATTTTCAACTCAGAACAGCCCACTCCACAGATAAGTTCACTAGAACGAGCATCATTGGTTGACAAACACATCAGTTCACAAATAAACTTCGACCTTAACACAGATGAGGCTACTGAGACTGCAACATTAGGTGTGTACACAAAGCAGCTACATGCCCAGTAAACTGCCTATGGTGGCATCTCATCTCTCTTAGCCTGCAATGCCAACATCATCACATCTCATGCATTCACAGATGGAGAGACGATTGATTCTCTTTGCATGGATATTAAGAAATCTCCTTCCACCACCGTCCACTTCAGCATCTCAACCAACCATTCCTTTAATCCAGGTGGTTGTGCTGACTTTCTTCCCATAGCAACCTGGTCAATACCAGCCCAAATCTACAACCTTAAACTCTGGAATAACTTTTTCGGTCTGCCTCACAGCGCCTGGACCCATCACCTGGACCCATCACCTAGCCAGCAGTAAGTTGTATCTGCCAGTGATTTCTGATATGAGGTCAGTAACTGCACCCCGTTACGACTGCAGCTTGTCCCATTAGTAGAACATACCATTTGAGATCAATCTTCACATTTTTATTGAGACGGGACTCGAGAGTCAGGCCAACCTATGTGTAAACTGGATTAGTAAGGAGGATTGGTACAGCCAATAGGCCTTATAACTGATGAGTTTAAGTAATCAATACCACATCATACATTCACTCTGTCACTTATCCTTGAACTCATGCATCCATTCATCCACTGACTAATGTTTACATTTATCAACTCACCCATTTTTGCACTCGTGTTTCTATTCACCCACTTACTGACTGACTCATTATTACATTCGTTCACTCACCCATTCACAGTACAACACACACAAACTCAACAAGTATATGTAAGACTAATTAAAAAGATGAAAGTAGAAAAAAGAATGGTATTGTGTATAGTAATGAATTGCTGTACCAATCCAATCCAATCCAAAAATTCTTTATTTCGGCCATTTAGACCATACAAGATTCAATAAAAACATAATACATTTAAAAGACATCCAGATACAATAAAAACATGTCAAGTTACAATGCATAAAAGTTCATTTCATTAGAGGATCAGGGGATGAGTAGAAATTTATATTGCAATTCATAACAGTATTTAGTCTTTTGCTATTTTTCCCCTTATCTGCCACATAGCCATTATAAACTTGGCAACTGCAAAGACTATGTGGGGCAGGGTACTTGTCTTCAGTATTCTGTACGAGTGTAAATAGTTCCTTATGCCCAAGTTCCTGCACAATGGCGCTAGCCAGTATTTCCTTGGTCTCTTGTAGGCCGGGCAAAAGAATAAAATATGAATTTCTTCCTCATCATGGTTTCCGCACCCTGGACACATTTTATCATCCCTCATTGTCCATTTACAGGTAAGGGTTTTGAGGGGCAGGGTGCCTAGCCTCCATTGAATGAACACTTTCCTTGCTAAAATAGGAAATATGATGTCCATAAAACCTTCAAAATAATAAGAATTTTTGGAATCCAGGAATTGTTCAGTCAGGGTGCCATTATTGGGTGCACAGACAAGAGAGACTAATCTTTTCTCCTTGAATATTTCGACCATTCTTTTGCGAGGGACCCTTTGGCAGCCTTGTTCAGGAAACTCCCATAGCTCAGGGAGTCCCAAGCGGTACAGTTCTCTCTTTATAAAGGCCAGCCACGGAATTCCATTGCGCTGGTTGAGATTCATTACATGGATGAGGTCTTGCCTATAGTGTGCAAGCTCGCTGGTGGTCCAGAGCCTATGCCAGAACCTTATTGGTTTTAATTCCAAATCCTCGCCTATCGACGGGAGACCCACATCTAATCTTAGGAGAAGCAAGGGTGTGCCTCGAGGAAGAGCCAAGAGACATCTAAGAAAGTTACTTTCTACTCTAACCAGTTCTGTTCCAGCTTTGTGCCCCCATAGCTCACTACCGTAGGATGCAGCCGCTTTAGCTTGAGTTTTGTACATCTCTACAGCAGGGCTAATGGGTTTAAAGGTGGATGTGTTTGCGACCTTCAGAATTGCCCCCGACAATTGGGACAACTTTAACTGAGATCTGGCTATCTGAGGGTCCCAGGATAAATTCTCATGTAGGGTTATCCCCAGATACTGGAATGTTTTTACTCTTTCCAGTCTTGCTGGACCCAGTGTTGGGTTAGGCCTAGTTTTAGGGGAGGGGCTGAATATCATAAATTTGGTCTTCTCTGTATTAATCTCCAAACCGTATTCCCTACAGAAAAGACCAAACCCATCTAATATCCGTTGGATCCCCATCGGGGATTTGGAAAGCAGGAGGGTATCGTCGGCAAACATGATGGCCGGTACCCTCCTGCCTGCCAACAAGGGGGCGTCATTGTCCCTAACATTGTCAAGATGGAGTATGACACTGTTTACATAGAGGCAAAAGAGGGTTGGCGCAAGTACGTAACCCTGTCTTACCCCTCTGAGAACTGGGAACCTAGATGACAGCGCTCCATCCCTCCAACACCTAACCTGTGCAAAGTTGTTTTCATGGAGCCTGATTATGGCATGTAAAAGTTGAGTAGGAACACCCAGCCCTTTAAGACCTCCCATTGCTGTACCAATCCAAGACATGCTAACATGTTGCTTCTAAATAAGGTGGTCATCTTAGAATGGTAAAAGAAAAGGTACATTATGGACGATAAATTTCAAGATGGTCGCCCAGTTTACAAGCAGTGGCCATGCAGAATGCAGTACTCATTGACTTGCCCCTTACATCCCTGGCACTGCCTTTGCAACCCCTGGCCACAGAGGTGGCAAAATCAGTGCCAGGAACACAGTGGCAGTTGTCCTTAAGGGCGTCGGTTGAAGGTCCACTCTCTTTGTTTTCTGACAGTCTTTTTTATCACATTAATAGTGAACAATAGTACACTATTCACTATTAGTGTTATGAAACATGGAGCATAATTAGCTGGAATATGACATTTCCAGACAGCAGCAGAGGTAAAATAAAAATGCTTTTAAATGTATATGTGTGCGTGCTTGCGGGTAAGAGTTTGTTTACGTGAAAACATGTGTGTGTATGTGTAAGCATGTGTGTGTGTGTGAGTGTGAAAGTGAAGGTAAAAGGGCATGTGATGTCACTTCTGTTACCCCAGGCATTTTGGTGTATTTACGTCCAAGGAGGTGCACAGAAAGTGCCATGACCAGTGAAGAAGCGGCACAGCAGCATTGCCTAGGTAACTTCTGAGAACGCCCTATAAAATAAATACAACGAAAAAAGAGAATGAAAGAAAAAAAGGGGCACTGAGTAAATGCACAGCTAAATTGACTGACACACAAGTCCCGTCACAGAAGCATATTCAGCTTCACGTATATATGTACATGTGATCAGGCAAAATGCCATCACTCAGATGGTAATACACCCAATGGCTGAAGTGGCCATGGATGGAAACAGAATGCGAATGACACTCAAACAGATTAGCTGAAGAGGACTAATGCAAAGTCCTTCTATGGATGTATATTTATGCATTTACTTTTATGAATTCTTTATTACAAGAGCCTGTCAAGCAGCTAAAGCTATGAGGCCAGATCTAAAAAGAACTTAAATACACAAAATAAGCATAAATATAAAATATGAATACAATTTTGGTTGGCCAAACCATATATAACCCCTCCTAAGAGGCCTAACAAGGATTCTCAAATATGAATCTTCCATCTCTTGGGCTTGCAGATGGAGATAACAAATACCAAAACCGTTTCCTGCTACAAAAGTCTGAGAGATTCCATGCAAATAAATACTTTTGTACAGATTGTAACACAGTGTAATAACAATGCATCCTTAAAAGGCCTATTGCTTTCATATGTTTTTCACTATAAATAATTCAGCCTTACTGTTTTCCCATAGCTTTCATAACTAGCAGAAAAGACATAAGGCATATGGCATAACCTTTTGCAATTAACCAATCTGGCCTGCAGCCTTTTCGATTTGATTGTGGCCATAACTAAAGCAGGTCCACTGTATTGAGCATAAGATTTGGTACAAGGTAACTGTTAGAAATGGGATTTCTGGTTGGCTAGGGCACGCGCCCAAGCCAGGCAGAAATCACCACTCTAGTAAGGGCAAGGGAGTTACACACTGAAGAGAACCCCTGTTAACCCCCTAGCAGCTTGGCAGAGCAGTCAGGCTTATCCCAGAGGCAATGTGTAAAGCGATTGCGCAACCCTATCACAGCAGCGACACACTAGGCACAACACAAAAGAAACTCCCAACATGGTTATATAAAAATAGCCTTTGTATTATCCATAAAACACATTAGAACATATCACACATATACACTGTGCCACCAGGCACTTGTCATGTATTTACAGGTAGTATATACACCAATAGGCCAATCGGGCCACTGTCATAAACAGCTAAACGACAGTTAGGCAGGGTAACCAGTCACTATTGGTAAGGGGTTACACTTAGCATATGCAGAACATAATCAGCAGTAGTGCACTAGAGTAAATGCTAATAACGTGCACACCCTATGAATGCATCAGGCATTAGGCAAAACACAGTACAGTATGGCAAAAACACCATTAACGGTGCACTAGAGTAATTACTGGTACATTGCCCATAGTACAATGACACCTTCACTGTACAATCTTCCGAACTGTTGCTCGATTTCCTGATTCCTTCCTGGTAGGATTCTGGGCCTTCTGCCCACCTTCAACAAGGAATGCAGCAATGCTTGTGGGCTTGTAGGCACTCACTCGCCTACCCCCAGGGAATGTAGCAACAGGCAACCGCCCGCGATCGTGCATCGCTGCCGCTGAACCAAAAGCAGTGTTCCCCTCAAGTCCACGTGGGAATATGGCGCTGCCAAAAGAAACGGTTCATCCTAGTCGGACCAGCCCACCTAAACCGTTCTGGTGCACTTGTGCTCATCGGCACACCGGGGCAGCCGGCTCCTACTTGAGCCAGCTCTGCTGTTGACTCCTTACTACAATTTACAGCCCTCCTGTGGCTGTTGCCTGAACTCGGCTGCCACAGTAGGTCGAAAAAAAGAGGGAACGACGGCCAGCACCACACGGAGTAGAGTCTCCGTCGACTGCACTCTCTACAGACCTCCGGTGGCCCCCAGCTGATGGGAGGCCGCGGGGCTCGGCGTCCTCCTTCTCGTCTTCTCCTGGCAGTGGGCTCCGCCCACAATGAGGCTCGGCCTCTGCCTGGCGTCCGGTTTCAGGTTCACTGCTGGTGACCCGCTTCTCCCTCTACCAGGCGGAGAGAGGCGGGAAATTGCAGAATGGAGCCCGCGAGGCTCCAGCTCAAGCTCCTCACCGGCCCTGCCCACAGCAGCCTCAGAAAACACGTGGGGCTCTCCTTCTCCTTACGGGAGCCCTGCCCACAGTCAGGCATCCTGTGCCTGACTTTCGGTGGCTTTCTGGCCACAGCGCTCGTTACGAGCAAAGGTGGAGCCCTCTTCCTGGAGCCTGGAAATATAATTAAAACGCGCCCATCACGCGTTTCTGGTGTGCGGCACAGCGTTGAGGGACTCAGCAGAGACAAAGTGTTCCTCACACTCCAGGGCGGTGTACCAAACACAGCCCTCACCACGCTCTGGATCTCAAGTCACACAGGGCAGAGCTGGGCCCAGGCAGGCCAACTCACAGGGCCCTCCAACAGAGGGGGAGTCCTTTGTGGTGGTTCCTCCTGGTGCCCATCAGTCCTCAAGTAAGCACTAGTTCAGCGAGTACACAGAGATGGGGTCACAGCCCCAATATTTATATGCCATAAAGTCTTTGTTCTGCCCTGGTACAGGGCCCTGAACCCAGTCCAAACCAGTTCCGGGGGGCACTTATCAAGTGCACAACACTCCCCATTGAAAAAGTTGGCTCTGGCCCAGACACACCACAGGGAGCGGAGCCGGCATTGTGGAAGGCAGGCTCAGCCCTATTCAGGTGCTACTCCTCCCACTAATCCAAATGCAGAACAGGCCTATTCAGCCTAGCGGTGACTCACCCAGACGCTCTGGAGCCACTGCAGTCAGTACACAACAGGCAGGCACGAAGACATATAGCACACAGAAATGCCTACTTCTAAAACTGGCATTTCTAAAATAGTGATAATAAATCTGTGAACACCAGTATGCAGCATTTATCACCACTATTCCAAAAATACCAAACTTGATCACGTTACTCCTCTTATGTCAGGAATTACAACTGAAGCACATATCAGGGAATCCCAAATGCATTCCTATGAGAGAGCAGCCTCACATCAGTGTGAAACCAAATAGGCTGTTTGTCACTACCAGGACATGCCACACAGTTAAGGCACATGTCCTAACTTTTTCCGTACACTGCAGTAAACCGCGCGCACAGGCCCTGCCAAGGCAGAGGCCTAAGACAGGTTTGAGAGGCCACTTTGGTGGGTGGTGCAAGCAGTGCTGCAAGCCCACCAGTAGCATTTAATGTACTGGTGCTGGGTATAGCAGATACCCCTTTACAAGGGCATGATAGGTAAATTAAATACCCCAAACAGGTGTAGACCAATCTTACCAAGTTTACCATAGAGAGCACATGCACTTTAACACCGAACAGCAGTGATAAAGTGCCCTGAGTCCTAAATCCACCAACAACAGGGCAGAACAAAATACCAGAAAAAGACAAAAGTTTCTGGGTTGACTCTGAAAAAGGGCCAGGTCCAACAGTAACCACCATGCATACATGCATAACATAAAACATATGAATAAAATATGATTGGCAAAACAATACACACCCCCTTCTAATTGGATCCAACAGGGACTCTCAAAGTGCTAATCTTCCACTCTGAGACTTTGTGTCATAGGGTGTAAACAACACCAAAACCCTTGCATCTCCCGTGGTAAGCTGTGCACGGATGGGCTTTACCACAGAATAGTAACACTCCCTTATAAAAGTCCTATTGTCTTTAACATATGCTTTACACAATAAATAAATCAGGCTTACCGCCTTTGTTGTAACTTTTCATAATAATTAGAACAGACCTATGGCATATGACAAAATATTCCCAATGAACCAATCCGGCTTTTATACCTTATCATGGGTTTGTTGCCATTACCAATTCTGGCCTACTGCATTGAGCATAATCTTTCCCACATGCCAGCCATCATGTATGCAGTCATAAAAACACAAATGCATTAAAAACAGATATTTGGCAAAAATATGTACAACTCTTCTAAGGGGCCGAACACTGAACATAATCAAATCTTCAACTCCAGGGATTTATCGGGCAGGGTAACCAACATCAAAACCCTTGCTTACTAGGGTAATTTGTGAGATTCCATTTAACAAAATACTTGTCTATAGACTTTATCACAGTGTAACAATAACTCACCATTAAAGACATTTCGATTTTAAGATGCATGTTTCATTACAAAAAGATCAGCTCTATTTCCTCTCTCGTAACTTTTTATTATAACCAGGTCGGCTATAGTGTTTTTAATTTAACGTAACTTTTCACTATGCACAAATCTGGCCTATTGTCTTTAACAATAGCTTATCACCATCACATAACTCTGGCCTACAGTATTGAACATGAGCTTTCCCATACGGCAACTACTGGCCTACATAAAAAAAATACACATATATACATAATTACAGTTGACAAAACAATATACACACTCCCTAATTGGGGCCTACAAGTATTATCAGAGAACAAATATTCTTCCGCAAGGGGCTGTAAAATAGGGTAACCAACAGCAAAATCCTTGCATATTATGGTAATCTGGGAGATTCGATGTAACAAAATACCTCCGTACAGGGTTTACAGCAGTGTAGTAACAATCCACCTTTACAGGCCTGCCGGTTTTGTTGTAACAATGCACAATAACAGATCAGACCCATGCCTTTTAGGAAAATGCATCACTGCCTTGGCACAATGCCCTATTCAGGCATCTTGTATTGAGGTTTAGCTTTCCAACCAAATTGTTATAAAAACACTCTTTTTTAGCAGAAGCACACACATTCTACCCAATCACATGCTGTAGTTTAGGCAAAAACATTTAGGAGGTGGCAAAAGCCACACTCAGGTATTGATTCTTAAAGCTCTTTTTCTGTTCATCACATAAGGTCCGGCAACAGCTGCGCGATTAAGATAGGTTTGTAAAGGGGAAAGGTTGGACCACCAACAAAATTTATCTTCCGATTTAAAAGAAAAATGTCTAATTATTGTTTCTGAATTTCTAAGTAAAAGACTTTGAAGGTATTTTGAGAGACCGATTCCATTAGTCATGCAGAGTTGCTGGGTGCAGCCAAAGCAAATATTTCTTGGGATTGAAAAAGTCTGATAAGTGTCAAGAGTTTATAAAGATATAAACTCGACCACTGGTAGGAAAAGCATGCCTGAGAAAAAATAAAGAAAATTAAGATAGTTTTGCCATTCCTTCACGTAATTTTACTGTTCAGGAGAATTTTACTAATCTTTGAGGTCCCTATACCACTGTGAGATATTGTGTATTAGGCCGAGGGCTGGGCAGCATACCAGCAGAGGAATGAGGGTCTTCAATGACACATTTCTTCAGAAAAGGAGTAAGTGAACCCCATGACAAGTTTATCAGCCTGAGTGATAATCCAATTATGAGCCTGAGTGATAATCCAATGATGAGCCTGAGTGATAATCCAATGATGAATCCTGTTGGGTAGGAAGATTCACATTACAGACTCTCTTTAATACTGGCTAACATGGATGGGAATTTCACTTATTGCCTTTTAGAGAAAGTGATTAGGGGTTACATATAGAGCTATATTGGATTCTAACAAAAATATAATATCATAATCAGTCAGTCAGAAATACTTTATTCGGTTCATAGCAAAAACCACAAAAGCATACAAAAGTACAGAGAAAAGTGGGACCGAGGTACCAAATTGCAACATGGTTAACAGACAGCTAAACATACAAAAAAAGAAAAAAAAACTTTACAAGATCGATACCAAATTCATATGTAAATTTAAAAAAACATACACTAATCATCCAATTATAAATTCATTATTTACAAACTTCTAAAAATAGACCATGCAAGGATGTTATCTCAGACTTACTAGTTTTTTCCTTAGTCTCATGGCTATGGTTAAAAATGTAGCAACATAGACGATTTCCCACGTATTAGACAGCAGTTGAAGATATAATAGAGCAGGTTTCACTTGTCTAAACCCTTTATCTTTTAGTAGGGGTACAATGATTTTTTTCCGGATATCCGTAAAATAACCACAAAAAAACAAAGTGAGCAGTGTCTATTATCGAGAATCCATCACAGGTGCACAATTCTAATTCTGATATCTTAGTCCAACATGGGCGCCCAGAGAGAAGGAAATTAAATTTGTTCAACCTAAACTTGGTTAGTAGATATCTGTGATTAGCATTACAGCCTTCAGATATAATTCTGAATCATGGTCTGTTGTTACAACTAACTGATGAGCTCTCACAGTTGGCTTAGTCAACTCATGGCCTTCTCTATCCATCCCTTTGTGCAGCCTATATGTGGTCTTGACCCATTTCATGTCTCCCTTAACCAGTTTAGACGGCTCATCAAATAGTTCTGGGCGGCCTAATAAGACTGCGAGTTTTTTGATATTTTAGCCATGGGCTAGATTTCCAATGTTCTAAAGTGAGACTGTCCCTCAGGATCTTGTGGTTCACCTCCAATTCCGGATTCATCCAGACCGCAATCCACCTTAATCGGGGTGCGATGGCAATCCGGTCTTCTAGGTATTCCACCCCACATTCTTGATGCACTATAAAACCTGAGGTTGATTGTGGTACTGATAAAATGGACTTCAAAAACTTATCCTCTGCCACCTGTAACAACTTAGCGTTCTTAAATCCCCATAAGTCTGCGCCATACATGGCTATTGAAACACATTTGGCGGCATAAACCTTTAACACTGCCTGTAGCGGTTTTACCCCCAGTTTACGGGAGAAGGCCAGAACTGCAAAAATAGATCGGACAAAAGCATTTCATTTCTCAGACAGTTGTGGGAGCCAAGTGGAACTTTCATCAAAAACCACTCCCAGATATGGGAATCTAGTTACGCTCGATAACTTATTCCCATTACAATGGAATGTCATCAGCTTCCTGCGCCTGCCCTTTGTATCCACAGCCATGACATGAGATTTGGTGTAATTAACACTAAGATCCAAAGAGGACATGAACTCATAAAAAGAATTTAAAAGACTTTGTAGCCCTACTGACGTGCGCGCTAAAAGAGCGGCATCATCCGCATATAATAATGCGGGGAGGGGAAACTTGCCTGCCCTCGGAATATCCTTACAAGCTGCTCCTAGCACACTGGCCAGCCCATTAATGTATAAGGTAAATAATAGGGGGGCTAAGATACAGCCTTGCCTAACCCCATTGGTTATACCTATCTTGCCTGTACAATTCCCCTTATGATCATATCTCACTATGGCTGTGAGGTCCCTGTGGAGATCGGCTAAAAAGTATACAATGTTTTCATCGATGCCCATCTTTAAGAGCAGGCCCCATAGCTTGGACCTGTTCACTCGATCAAAAGCCGAGGACAGGTCCATAAATGCTATATATAAGCACCCTTGCTTCGCTATGGTATACTTTCCAATCAGCAATTGGAGGTTGAGGCTCTGATCTATCGTACTGCGCCCCTTTCTGAACCCATACTGAATTGCTGACAAAGAATTCGTTTCCTCAAGCCAATCAGTTAATTTACACAGAACCACTCTGCCTAAGACCTTCACTGCGGAATCTATAAGGGAAATTGGGCGGTAATTACCCGTGTCTCCTCTATTACCTTTTTTAAAGATAGTTACAATGACTGATTGCGACCAGGTCGTTGGGATACCGAGTTTACAAATTCTATTAAATACATTAGATAAAACTTTAGACCATATTGCTATATTGGATTTAAAAAGATCGGCTGGTACGCCATCAAAATCAAATATCTAATTTTTTCCATTAGGTTAAAAACAACATAAATCGAACAAGCCACATAGTAAGGTTGTGGTTGCTAGCGTGCAATAATAAAGGATAAAATATGAATCATATCCAAACTGTAATATCGATTACCAGCTCAACAATATTTTATGCAAGTAGAAAAGAAATTGACACTGTAGGCTGCCAGATCTGAGAGTTATTTAGCAATGAAAAGCAGTTCAACTATCATCAACCTATCACCAAAGTTCTACTTGTCTTTTAGATGCTGCAGATAGAGCTTAGCATATCTTTAACTCCCAATGGCCATTGTAGGGTTTGTTTGGTGAAAGGCTAGGGATGCCTTTAGTTGGGACATTTGCATCATAAACACTGGGTTTAGCATAATCTTATGCATATTGCACAATAGGCCGACATGTCTAAAGTGCAAGGCAGGGGTTCGCCAACATGTACATATAGATATATAAATACATACATACATATATCTATATCTATATAGATATATATAGAGAGAGATTTGTAATATTTCCCTTTTCAATAGAATATCGAGGAAGGTGCAGCATATGAATCTGAAACTGACTCACGCCCTATGGACATCCCTATTCCTTACAGCCATCATTTCAAGTGTATAGACACTCCTATATCCTGACAGAAATTACTACACATCGCTAAGATGCTAGCCTGACATTATAAATATAATGTTTGATGCCTCTTAATGTGTCTGTGACATCACCACCTAAAAGAGGCCGCTTGTCTGATTATTACACAGGATAGCCGCTCACGTCTCATCTCTGATATGTGTATCTCTCCATGTGTCTGAAGTAGACTCACCTTACAACATGCATTGCTCCTAGGGTACAAACTAATTCTGCTCCCATTACATTCATCTGCATCTGAGGCAACAAGGTTGACTTGCTCCCATGAAATGCTCACCATGCATAAAAAGTTGCCCACACTGTGCCATCTAGCTTCACTACTACTTAGGTTTTTTAGACTATTTTGTTCGCTTGGGTCTGTAAAGTGCTCAATTTGCTAACTGCTTTCGCCCACTTCAGAATAGAATTCTGCTGTTATTTTTGTGCAACTCCCCTATTGTGTTGATGCGTTTCTATTACAGCGCTCTCCCTGCTTAATATACCACCTACAGGTAGTCAACTAGCTATGCGTGATCTTTTAGTATCATGCCTCAGTGATTATGCTGTTTTTCTTCTGTTAGATCATTATTCTAACCTGCTCCTGTACAGTGATCTACACCCTGAAATGGTAAAGTCGTGCATCAAAAACAAATACAAAATAATTTTACAAAACAAATTACTTTGAAGGGAGGAGGAAGTACAGAAAAGGGAGCTGAAGATGTAAGCACAGTATTCAAGACTGAGGTTATCTGCAAAAAAAATATTCCACAGAATCATGAAGGAAAGCATCAGAAAAAAAGTTGGCTACACATCTTTTACACCTCTGGCCTTGAAGGATCACACAATTCAATGCTCTGACTTTCCTTGTGTGAAATGGGCTGACAGATGCCTGCTACAGTCAAAGCGGTGCAGAATCACAAACTACCTCTGTGAGCCTTTGAGCAAGGCAGAACACAAAGGAGTTAGTGCTTTCCCTTAGGTTGGGTCTGGTTCATGCTACTTCACAACTAGCCTTGGGGGTAACTCAAGTCACAAAAGGGGAAGGAAAGGCCAGAGCAGATAAGTGGACTGACTAAGGATACCGGTCAGGGGTTTTAATCCAAAAATAAGTCTGATTTACGAGGCTCTCGTGTTGCATTATAACTTGCTGCCGGGGCTTACACTCGTTGTAAAGGGGTCTCTGCCAGCGTGTCAGACTGGAGTAACAGGCAAGGGGTACAATAAAGAGGGATTTCCCAACTGATATAGCCTAAGGCAGAAGGGCAAGAATGGTGTTAGGGCATTCGAGTCACTGAGGTAAAAATATTCGAATATTCAACACAGGCATAATTTTATAATTGTAAAACTACAATAACAGGCTGTCTGTCATACTCGTACTTTCATCTCCAGTCACCATTCAATAGTTTGTTCCAGATTTCATGTCTTTCAACTTTCAGGAACCAAATCCCATTTCGGGCACCTCAAAGTCATTCCATGACCTCCTGCCTCTCCTTTCCAGTCTGCTCCTTGCTGCATATTTTCAAAGGGGTCTATCATCTGGCATGTAAAGCAGCTCATGTATCCTAGCTGTTCTTTCTGCTGGATCCTCAGTTAATTTCTCCTCCGTTTTTGAGTTCTTTTTTTTACATCCTCTGCTGTTACCTACCCGGTCCCGGCGGAAAGGGGTAGGACTAATGTCACGGACACAGGAGACTTGAGCCTTAGGCACAGAGGCCTCATCCTTGATGAACGACCCGCCAGGTATTGATGTTGCATATACATTTTGACCCTTAGGCAGAGAACAGTGCAACAGAGGTACTACATTCCCATAACTGGTAATGAGCATGTGATACTGACATAGGCTTGAGTTTTTGTAGACTTCCCCATATAGGTCCTGATGAATCGCGTGTCAATGTACCAAAGCGAGAAACATGTTGACCGATTTTTACACTTCTTAGTCTAGTCTAGAACCAGGAAACATTATTTTCCAGCAAACCCAGACCAACTTCCTCTTTTAATTGAAGCAAGGGACCGCCCGAATAAAGTTGTTTCTGGTACCCTTTGCTTCATTTTAATTCACTGTTCTATTCACAACCCCCTGGCCCCACACCCATACTTCACCCATAGGCAGTTGGATAAAAAGATCTCCGCCAAAGAGCCCCTGTTTGAGCTGTGCCCGTCGGGGATTGCACTGTCTACCCGACGAGGAGCACTGCCTGTGATGAAGCATGACACCTGCAAAGGTGTGTGAGGCAACTATATCCAACACAATGGATACCCAGTGGTAGGCTTGCATACGTTAACCACCACGTCCTCACTTCCTTGTGACCAGCACACTGACACTAACCCTTACCAGGAACAGCCTTGTCCATCTTTCTTGATACATATCCTCTGCTGTTAGCCATTTTGTCAAATCCTTAATCCAAATCTGTGTCCATTTCACCAGAGGTTATAACCCATGAGTTGGAATGCAGCACTTAGCAAGGATCATACCATACTCAGTACAACAATGGCACATTTGTATGTCATTATTCTCTACTTCAGTTTGGGAATCAATCCAAACAGGCACTGCTTAACTGTAAACATGAATATGTCACCTGTGATGGGGTGCAGCACTGCAGGTGCATGTGTCCACTATTTGGCAGACCCACGCCATGTGGAGGAAAAATTGGCCTCACCACATCCACATCTTTGACAAGAGGAGATCCTCCCCGGAAAGATCTATACCAGCTTTGAGGGGGTTAAATATGTCCTATGAAGATAAGTGAACTGCACTAACTTAAACTTGTAATGCCTTGCACTCTTTGACTTCCTAGCCAGCTGTTTCCCGCTGCTTCTCTCCTAGTGGTTCAGGGCAATCTGCCACCCACTGAGTGTTAGCTTTCAGTAGCTTCTCATCTGCTGAAAGCACCACCCGCCGCAATGCCAAAAATGCAAGTTGCGCATTTGAATGAACAACGTGACAGGCACCACGCTGTACATGCAAATGCAGGGGGGTACCCCTCATGTGCACCCCCCACCCCCAAGCGGGACCCCAATGTGAAAGACCGCATGCCTTTCGATGGCGGCGTTGCCACCACAGAAAGGCAAATCCCCCGCAAGCATCCTGATATGGATGGCGGTGTCTAACAGACACCGCCACCATATCAAAACCTTTTCCACCCGGTCGACTCATCTACTGGGTGGAAAAACGGCAGACGGTCTTTCCGTCCGCCGGGGTTCTCCCGCTATAGTAATATGGCAGGGGGGAATTGGCATGTGGGTGGGAGAAAATGTCGGGCGGATCGCCACCGCCAATGTGGGAGGTGGCGATCGGCCCGATATACTAATGGGGCCCTATGTTGTTAGAATAAAAGCTGTAGACTTTAAATCATATCCTACGGACGCGACTGCAGTAAATAAACAAAACAAGGAGTTTTATTTTGCCGTAAAATTTATATTTAATACCCTACAATGCTAAAATTAGTACACACGTTCTAAAAATTCTCAAATATCTTCATCATGTCAAAAAAAGCCTATAATGTTGAGTGATATGTGTACGTCAAACATCATCAGTAATGACTTGCCGGTGTTCTACTGTAGCTTCACCATTAAGTCCAAATGAACAGCAAGGGTGTTAACATTGTATAATCAAGATAAAATGTGAGCAACTCCTGAAAACCATTTAGCTGGAACAGGAGCTGTTGAACGTAAATGCGTTTCTATGTAACAAGCTGAAGTAAATAAGCACTTAAGTGTTAATGCAGATATAAAACCAGTTAGCTTAACAAAATCAAAGGGGAAGGAACAAAATTACTTATCTGTAACTATAGTGCTCCTGTATTGGTAACAACGTTCATGGGTTAACAAACTTGAAATATTCCCGGTTATCGAGCTGGGAGTCTCATGGTAATCTTAGAAAACAGTGCGATGCTGAAAAGCTTTAACTTAGTCACAGAAGTAGACACTTCATATGATTTTAAAAGATCCAAACTTCAGCCAGTCAGCATACAGCACAGCATTCACCCTTCCCCCTTCCCCCACAGATCAGATTTCATAGCACAAGCATTGAAGAAGAACATACCACAGGTGAGCCAGAGATGGGAAGCATTGTGGATCACACATGGTTATATGAAAGACTCCAATGTTGGAGATCTACAGTTACAGGTAAGTAACATTTTACTTCTCCAATACTGCATCTTTCATAGATTCACACACTTGAATCAGAGCAGCAAGCAGTGAATTCACTGCAAACAATTGTTAGCGGATGATACGAGGCAAAAGAAAAGGTTCGCCTTATTGAAACCGCAGAACAGCTTGTGCAATGTAGCTCTTGGTACTGTTCAATACAAACAGTAATGCTGCATAAAGGTATGTCTCCCATGTTGTTATCCTGCAAATCTTTGCTAAGGGTACTGCTGCGTGCAAGACTGAGGATGTGGACACACTTCTTACGGAATGTGCTCTCACATTTCCTTGGAGGGGATGGTCCACTTTATTATGAGAAAATGCTATGGCGGCATAAACACAGCGAGCTAAACCTGGTTTTAAAAGAGATTGTCCTTTACATGGATGACCATAGGGCACTAAAAGTTGTTCAGAACGTTGAAATGATTTGTTTCTATCAATATAAAACATAAGGCATCTTTTTACATGCAAGGTGTGAAGAGCTCACTACTTGGGTGTTAAAAGTATTTTCCTTTGACTATTGGTTTGTTCAAATGAAATCAGATGGCACTTTCGGAATAAAATGCACATTTATTTGTAGCATGACTTCGTCAACTTTGAATTGAAGAAAGAATTATGTGGCAGAATCACCAAACAATTTTAGTTATGCCTTTAAAATTAGAACAAAAGCGCTGGCTCCTCATTGATTGCGATACATTTTTGTTAATTTTTCAGGAAAGACTCTGAAAAGTCTCTTAAGGAATTCCTCAATAAGTCTATTAGACTAAAGCATATGTTTGTTTGTGCCCTTCTAACATGTGAAATGGCATTCAGGCAGCCAAATATACTTGAACTGATTAGTGACTTAGGCCTCATCTTGCTAAGTGAAGCATGTAAGGGAATACTTGCTGTGGAGGAGACGATACTGGATGCAAACTATGTTTGTCACACGAAGAACAGAATTGTTTCCATTTTGCCTTCTAAGTCTTTTCTGTGGAGACTGCCCCGGCCCTAGCTTTCGATAGTATGCCTCCGCAGTCATTTGAAATGTCTGGGAGGTGAAATTTGATGAAATCAGGAGTCCAGCTTTCGAGCTCAGCGAGCGTGGGTTCAGGTGTAGAGTCTGGTTATTGCAGCCAGATGGCAGATTCAATGACAGCAAGTAGAATTAGAGCCTGCTCCAAGAGGATAAGTAGCTCTGTGGACCAGTACTGTCTGGGCCATCATGGGGGGCGATAAGAATGAGGCAACACATCTTCAACCTCATCTTTGTCAAGTCCCTCAGAATGAAGGAAAGCGGCGGGAAAGAGTATGCTTATGTTCCGTTGCAAACTAATTAAAACGCATGACCCAGTAAGGGTGTGTCTGCTGGCAAAAAATTAACATTTTTAGTACAGAGTGATTGTGAAAAAATCCGGATATGGTTTGCACCAGTGGCGGAATAGATCCTTGTTGGTGTGGGTCTATCAGAGGGAAGACAGCTTCCTGGAAGATCGCGCTTCTATTTGCTATATCTTCTCCTAGAAGGGTTGGCAAAATTCAAACTTTTACAATTAAACAATCCTTTCTTCAATACAGAGATGTCAAATTAAAAATGAACCTACATTTTATTCCTAAAATACCCTCTGACTTTGAAGGAATTGTTTTCAGTCAGAACGACTAACTCAGGGGTGACCTCAGCTTACAGATTTTTTGTGTTTTTCTTGGAGTTCCTCAGAAGTTATGAATGTTGCTTCTGATGTTGATTTTGAAGAGCACAGAGTATTAATGAACCCTATTTAGCTCTTTAACTGATGCCTTTGAAGTCACCTCATATTCCACTTTAGAATTGAGACTTTCTCCTGATTTTGAATTTTGGAGGCAATTCAAAAGTCCACCATCTTGGTCTACAGGTTTTTATAGAAAAAGAACGCCAGAGTTTGCAACCCTTTGCCGTGTATTCAGCATATAAACAATATATACAGTCACTGTGAGGGTCCTCGAAGTGAAGCAGTTTCTTGCGCCAGGTTTCACATGGTCTAAAAAGACCTCCTTTAGAAGATTAAGCCATGCTCACATTTCACAAGGTTACAAAACTCTTGGCGGGTATTGTCTCAGGAATATGAAAGGAATAAGCAGAAATGGCAAGTTATTACTGACTGACTGAGCAGAGCACGGGGGACAGTTCACTTTTTTTTTTAAACAGGCTTTATGGATATTCCATAATTTGCCACCGCCGAACAATCAAAGTTAGGATAACAAACTCCCCAGTGTATAAAGTCTCAATTATACAATAAAATCCGTAATTTGGTAAACACACCCTGCATTACCCACCTCCTCCCCAAGTTGTGGCAGTAAATCAGTTCAGCGGTTGCTCGAGTCCCATTCTTAATTGCCGCAGTGCATTTGTTACCTGGCAGTTAGCAACCTGAGTTCTTGTCCTTTGACAGCCCAAGGGAGTACTAGCCCCAACAACCAATGCCTCAAATCAATCAGCATTTCACGGACGGGTCCACCCCTAAGGGACCACTTGGGGATACCACTAGTGATGGGTGATCTGGATATTTCATGCAATCTACTAGAGCATCCCAGACCCTGCCCAAATGAAATGAACCTCGGCCACGTCGGGCTTCTCGAAGCAGTACTACACTTACAGGGGACTCCCTTCACATTCGACAAGCAGTAGAAATCTGAGCTATGTTGACCTGAAGTTTGTATTGTTTTAAAAAATGTGAATAGGCTGCTTCTGTGACCATGTTAAAGCTTCTCTGCCTAGGTTCAACATTCCACTGCTCTCCATGATTGTGGGTCTTCCAGCCTCATTATGCTGATGGTTCAAGCATGTGAATCTATTTAGAGATCCAGGATTGGACAAGTATGTGTTTTTTTGCTAATAACGGCATAATACAATTTAAAGGGGGTAAAACTGCAATCCCTACTGAAGTTCAGCATCCCCTTTCTAAATCTGTTTAATTAGGCTAGCCATCCACTCCGTCACTATCTCTTCAATTTAAAAATAGTGACATTTAGTAAGACACCAAAGGTGTTTTTATTCTTCCATTTAAATGTGCAGGAGTATATTTTGTAGAGGTGCAATAAGCATTTAAAATTAACAGAGTTGTGTTCCTCGTGTCAAGCCTGCTTCTCTTTCCATTTTGAAATTCTAAATAATAGTTTATTAAGGCATGCCCCAATAAAAGTGATTGATTTCAGATGGAGAACACCCCATCACAAATGTCCCTTGTCAGGACACAACTTTACATTATCCTATTTATCAGTGCCTAATGCCTATGGATATCCCTTTCTTTGCATACCATTTACAGCTTTTAAAACTCATTAAAACAAGATATTATGAAATATCTAATGTACAAGAGATCTGACAGGATGGCTCAGTGAATTAAACACTACCTGCTGTGTTGCACAATGATCAACAGGTCAGATAATTCTACTACGTTTCTATATTGGATAATTTGAGAACATTTAGACTTGGTGCTAGTACAATCTGTTATTTAAATCACTTACAATTTGTCAGAAGTACAGTCAGGGAGCCAAACTAGGGGTATGAAAAGATGGAATGTTTCAAGGAATGAAGGCCCGCTTCTCCCCAGTATCACACAGGATCCCCAGGCTCCTGACAGGGCAAAATTAGATCATGGGATAAATCAAGTATTGGTGACAAACCTCATGAAGACGGCGCCAGCACTCGGGTCTTGGCAGCTAACACCTCAAGTGTTGAGGCACTAAGGTGCCTGGAAGGCTCACCACACTTTTACAGCTGAGACCGATGACGATAGTCAGGGCCCTACCACAGGAAGGGTTACCAGCCATCAAACCTGAAATGCCCTAAGGGTTCAGTCTTGCCCTGGCTCCCCAATTACCCATTAAGGATGGGGCTGAGGAACAGCAGAAGCACCAGCCTCCAACGAAACGTCTCGCATCTCTGAGGTCGTGCTTACTTCCAGATATCAAATCAAGGGCCCCCATGATATCTTAAATAGGAGTAACATCCTTCACTTATTCAAACATTTACCATCTCATGCACAAAATGATTCAGATGGCTTGGAGCAGGTAAGATTCCTGAACCTCTCTGGGGACACTCATGGCGATTCGAATCAGGTGGGATTCAGCCAACAGCGATTTCAACTCGCAATATTAGGGGAAAAGCAACAGATGTTCAATCCACTCGGCCAGAGAAATATCCAAATATCCTCAACCCCATTAATAGGGCGGAGCGTGTTGCCTCAGTTTTGCGGGGTGCTAACAGCAACATCAAAGGCGGCAGCATCAGTCAAACTTGTCTAAGCACTCCTGCTAACATCAGGATCACACACCTATGTCTACCTTTGTCTGCACCCAAAGATGTTTGAAGAATAAAGAGGCAGTACCTAACAACAGGCACAGTCAGTCGATTAGGAACGGGGAAAGGGGGGAAGCCCCCGACCAACAACAACTGTCAATTATTTCCTGGAACATAGCAGGGATTATGAAAGTCACCAAGGACAAGTTGGTTCAGGACTATCCATCTAACTGTGACATCGTTTGCCTCCAGGAGACCTGGGCCATGAACACCACACCACTTGTATGCTATTATGAACAATGGGCTTGAATAGTGCTGCATTTTGGCCCCCTTCCGCTTTAAGCTTTATATAGCAGATTTGGGGGCCGCCCTGCAAGGTGCTAAGGTGTGACTTCCCATCCTGCAATATGCGGATGGCACGGAAATCATGGACCACACCAGAGCGGCCCAACAGAGAGCTTTCAATGCACTCTACTGTTACAACCACTACCACAAGGTCTACAGGTCAACCAGAGCAAACCCACGGGAGTAGTGTTTGGAAAACATCCCCATAACAGGCAATTTTGCTGGCAATTGGGAGATCTGCTAATAGGATCAGCGCCAGCCTACAAATACCTGGGGGGTTGGCTCTCTGAGAAGGCCAAACTGGCCACTCACCTAAGGCATCTCAGTGTAAATGTCCAACTGTGTTATCCACATATAAAAACGACTAAGCAACCTTTTAAGTCCAACTGCAGAGCCTATGCTGTCAGTTTTGAAAGCAAAATTGATTCCCAGCCTGCAACTACGGACATTTAGACTTTCCAGGTGCCCTGGATAGGTGTCTAAATGCTGCACAGCTAAGGAATACCAGTCAGTGTTGTTAGCCCCACAGCACGGCCAGAAGAGCGACGCTGAGAATAGGGCTTGGCCTTGGGAGGCCTGACTTGGTGAGCCAGGGGGACCTAAAAAAAGTTTTTCACCAGGGTCCTGAAGGTCCCACAAGACTCACTCAAATATCAACTGAGGAATGTCTTTATGAGAAGGAGGGCTCCCCCTGACAAATTAAGCTTGGTCTGGCAATTGGCAGCTTGAAGATCAAGGCAGAAAGTCCTTACACCCGACACTCCTCTATCTGCCTGGAAATACAGCGGGGAACAGGCAGGTATTAGTAACTTCATTTGAAAAAGATCCTTCAGCCTTTCGTCCAGGCTCCATCACAGCATCACTGAATGCAACATATATCCTGGGGAAACCTCAATCCTACCTACACGATGCACTGACAGTGCAGGCCTGCAGGATAATCCTTTACATGAGACTCACTGCTTTACCAAACTCAAACTTTAATCCAGCCTGGGCACGCAAGAGGGATGCTGTCTCGTGCAGGCTATGTACGTTTCACAAATATTCCTGGCTACATCTACTGTGTTGCTGCCCTAAATTGACTGATGATCGATGCTGCCTTCTTTGCCCTATTTTTAGGGCAAAGGCTGTTAGGACTTGCAGGGAGGCCTTGGAATTTGATGTACTGAAAATATGGCATGTAACCAAGCCAGACTGGGGAAGTTAACACATTCTATTAGGTTTGCACTTAACGAGCTGCCACAGATTAATACCAGTCTTTGACAGGCTAGTGCATCACACATTAAATTTGCATTCAGCATCTTATCCCTTCTTCACTACCCCTTCTTCACTACAGTATAGGATGTTTCCTTTCACGTTAAGAAGTTGTGCATAGTAATGGCCTTACTTGATCACCTGTATAAATAATTTGGGAATTTTAAGTCTTTATTTATTTATTAGTTTTAGGATTCGATATGCCTTAATTAGGTGTGCACAATAAGGGCCAAACTTGATATTCTGTTGTAAATAACTGAAGATTTAAAAAAAAATATTTATTTTTCTAGGATGTGACATACCTTATTTTAGGTCTTACAAATAATTGCACATGAGTATACGCCCATATTAACAAATGGGCTTGTATCGGCATCCGCTGCTTTTGAGGTCTCGCCTAGTGACGCAGCGATTGCGCTGCTCGCCTTGGCGAGACTTTATTGTCGACTTGGGTTGGAAAGGGGAACAGGAGATGTGCACACATAGGGAAGACAGCAGTTGTGCAAGCGTACCGCGGCATTAGCACAACTCTGAAGACAGCAGATGTGCACGCATAGGGCTCGCAGCGCGTTAACACGCTTCCTGCTTGCTCGTGCGTACAGCGATGTTAGCACAACTCAAAGGACAGGAGATGTGCATTCGTCCTGTGATACTTTTTTTTTTAAGAGACATGCACGCGGCCGGTCACGGCGTGATCACATATCCTGCTCCCTTGCTCTTTGGCTCCCTGCCGCCCTGAACCAAGACTTGTACAGGCTTCTCTCACACCTGGTAAATATCAACAGACCTGCTGCCTTCGGTGAGTGACGTCACAGAGCAGCATGCTGGCGACACAGGGGTGTCCGGAGACCGGGGGGAGGGAGGGCACGGTAATGTTTCATTTATGTTGCAGATGCTTGTTTTCCCTTTCTCCCAAAAAAAGTTTCTGGGAGGAGGCTACTGAAGGGGAGCTTCCACTAGCGCCTTGCTCATAGAGGTCCGATTTAGGGGCTCAGCTACTGTCTCTTCCAGATTTCCATTCTGCCGAGCTCCTCCTAGCCCTGGTAGAAGACGTCAAACTCCCCGGTGCTCCAGCCCCTCCAGACAGCCAGGCACCAATCCATGTTTTCTTTCACGAAGCAGCACACAACCTTGTCTTTGCCCACCACCGCTACGCCCACCAGCCTTCTGGGGCAGGAAGACACAGCAGTATAGAATAGGGTTACAGTAGCTTTTCTAAAAAAAACAGGTGGCAGATCCTGGAAACATCTGACAATATAAACGCTCTACACAAGACTCTGTATTAATAATAATAATTTTAAAAAACATTACGAGGGGGGAGTTATTTCATGCAACAGAAGGGAGTTTTGCGCAACCCTGTGTGAGGCTTTTTCATGCCTCGGGGTCGCATGCTTCTGTGACGGTCTTTGTAAGAGGGTCATTTGGGGTTTGGGATGTAATTAAATGCAAATCCGTGTGTGGTCCACGCGTGAAAGGCCGCAAGCAGACCGCTAGTGGCGATGGAAAAGTAGTCCTCCCAGCCCCTTCACCTTTCAAGTATTTCTTTGCTTTTTCACCCACGTCATGGCAAATTCCCTTCATGAAGTAAGAGCTCTGCGCACATATTCTTTAACAGGTTTCTCTGCCTTCCTCAAATTTACAGGGTATTTTTATTCTCTATTAGAAATGCATTCCATTTTTCTGACCCCTCAATTAGTTACCTTGTGTGAGTTTCGGGATTCTAGTCCAGGCAACTCTTTAGAGTACCCCTTATGCCTGTCATGAGCAGTAAGGAATGTGGTCACACTTCCACAGGCACCAATATGTCCTTCCCCACAGCATCAGCATTATGAGCATGGGGCAACTAATCAATCTCTGCATTGCAGGTACTCCAGGACAATAAGTGCAAAAATGTCAAAAAAAACTCTTTCAGGGCCATCATCCACCACCAAATCAAGAGAAGAGCCAACATCATTCTGGCTCTAAGATGCCACAAGCGCACTCCACCTATTGCCTCACACAAACCTGCCTACCGAGACAACATACAATCAACCTCCACATATCCAAAATCAACCCACGGCGCAGCACTGAGAACCTGCCTCCTTCAGGACAGCCTTTTTTTGACTGCTTGAGCTAAACCTCCACAGTAGAGAATTCCCCAAGGCACCTAGAACAAACAGACTTGCTGAAGGCCACCAACTATCCAATCTTAAGAAAAAAAAATACAATTTGCCTGTTCCATAAAACCACAATCTTTCAATGGTCTACGGAAGACTGCTTTCAGATGTCAGGTAATGAAAAATGAGACCTGGTAACCAATGAGGGCTGGCGCTAATCACCTGCAGCCATCGACACAAATTAAGGACGGCATAAAACTCCACATGACAACCTTAGTGGTGGGTCATTTTTTTCATTAGGGGTTGCGCGCACGTAAGTGGGTGGAAGACAGGAGAAACGGATACTATGAGCATGGTTGCCATTTCGGCCTTTTTGAAGGGGGCTCTCCCTCCTCTTTAACCACCAGTGCTCTCGGTCCTTCTTTTTCCCCGTCTCCATAGGCTCTTTCCTCTTTCCTCTTTCCTCTCTCCTCTCTCCTCACCCCCTGTGTGTAGCTCATTTCTTTTAATGTCACGGCACTCCGCTATAGTGCTATAGAGTGGCCTTTCGGAAGTGTGAGTGCTATAGGAACGATCACCATTACCACAATTAAAGATAGGAGTACAGTGACAAAGGGAAAAAGCATTTGCAATGCAATAGGTCTCGCATTTGCGAGAGTTTGAGCTATTGGCATTGTAAATGGCAATGCCTTTTTGATACGTTTGAAAACCAGCAACAGTGCGTAAACAAGCACTTTGTACTTATAGTCCTTGCTTATGAGAAACAAAGCTGGCAGTCTCTTTTACTGACAGCCTTGCTTCTCGTACGCAAGGACTATACGTACAAAGTGCGTGTTTACGCACCGCTTGTAGGGTTTCAAAACAAATTAATAAAAGGCATTGTCATTTACAATGCCAATAGCTCCAACTCTCGCAAATGCGAGACCTGTTGCATTGCGAATGCTTGTTTCATCTGTAAGTGTATTTTACACCACCCTATGAGCACGCTTGAGGCGGGGGACTTTACAGTTTTTATATACACGAAGTCGGAAGGTGGGGGGGGGGTGAATAGTTGTATATACTTTACTGTAAAGATTTTAATTAATCGAACTGTTAATATATAAATTGAAGTGCTATATTACAAAACAGGCTTTTATTAGAGATTTGTAACCGTCCCATGAAAAGGGAAAATAAAGAAGAGTTAATGTAAAAAGCACGGGTAGGATCTTGAGATGAGAAGTTAAAAGGTTATCTATGTGCGCCCTGTCTCTGCAAAGGTATCGACAGGGGCCCGCAGATCAAGAGGAAGCGAGCGCCGCCTACTGTTCAAAAGCAAGAGTGCAGACTTCAAATGTGACGAGTCATTATTGCCTTGTATGTTGCTGCAAGGGTACACAGGATGAATTATCGAGAAGGTATACGTGACACGGATTGCTTTTAGTTTCAAGTACTATACAATGCACCTTAATCCTGCTCGCAGGTAGCATTTCCCTGAGAGGTGACCTCAAACTCCACTAGGAACAGATCACGTGAAAGTTTTTCATTTGACCCTGCAGTAGCAGCAGAAGGCTCTCCCTACTGATGCTTCATCTGTCTGCCTTAAAGTGCATCTGCTTCAAATAATTGTTGTTGTGAGTTGAATAAAAGACAATTACAAATATATAATAATTCTCTTTAAATGTCGCTCTGTAACATTTTAGAAATAACTGCATTCATAGTTAAGGAAAACATATTAAAAAAAATAAGTACATCAGACAGAAAACCAAGACTCCTATTTTAAAGCACAATGAAAACTGTCATGGACAATAATTTTCACAGACGATGAACAATTTAAATATGTGATACAAATAAATCGAACTGGATTTTTGGGGGAAATCTAGACCTAGAATATAAAGATCATAGGCTTTGCAAGGATTATTGACTATTTCTCTATAAACTATTCATAAGTTATGGTAAGTCACTGGTGTTCTCAAAAACTACAAGTGGGAGAATGTTATACTCCCATACCCTCCTCTAATTTATTTCTGTATTAAAGACACTTTCAGACATCAGAAAATGTTATCTATATTCCTAACGACTCCCACCCCATATCACCATTACTGAGTGTTAGAGAGGTGGGCCCTCTCCTTCTCCCACAAGTGCAACCTTGCACACTAAAGGAGGAAGTTGATATATGGCAATGCATGGGCCCCCTCCCCAACTATAAATTATCTAACCTCAAAGTAGAAAGAGCTATATACACACACGCACATCTCCATCATTTTCTTTAAAAAAGCGAATAAAATTGTCCTAACTCACTTGTAATAAGAACAGTTCACTACTTGCCTGTAATACCTTATAACAGGCGGGTAGAAACATCTCTGGACTTGCTCAAAGGCCACTCAGAATGCATTGTCCTCACAGCAAGAAACACAAAATGCACTCCCCTTTAACAGCTGGTGCATACATAAAGAAAAGAGTACCACCACTGCCCCTTCCGAGCCTCCAAACAGGTTGCCGAGGTACACACAGTGGCTCACTTTAGCAATGAGCTAAAAGAAAGTTGTAAGAGGCCCACATCAAAAAATAGCTAATAAACACTAGCATCACTGTTCTTACAGCACAAATCCCTACTGAGACTGGCTTAGATTTGAAACATACTCATCTGTAGGGGTGGGTGGAGCTTGCGGAGCTTAACTTCATGGCATTCTGTAGGGTTACATAACAACTCCACAAAATGGTCGCGGAGTTCTGTGAGCCGGCACAATTCGGTACATCGCGCTGATTTTTACCGCTGGGAGCTTGTTCCCGCCTGCAAAATCAGCACAAATGCAGCCACGGCTCGTGCAGGGCGTTACACCGGGCGGTGACGTCAGGCAGAGGAGGGGCAGTGTGGGGGGTTGTAAAATGCGGGATATGGACGATGTCAGGTAAGTACCGGAAAAAAAAAACGAATTCCGTTACCTGTGCTGCATCGCCAAATGTGATGCAGCGCGAGCAACGAAATTCGTTTTATTTATTTTTTCGGTACTTACCTAACATCATCTATATCCCGCATTTTACAACCCCCCACCCTGCCCCTCCTCTGCCTGATGTCACCGCCCGGTGTAACGCCCTGCACGAGCCGTGGCTGCACAAATGGTACCAGGCAGCACGCCAAAGGGCACTGCTTCTTTGCTGCCACTTGAGTAGATTTCCTACTTGAACAGCAGCTTTCTCACAGCGAACGCAACCTGCCACAACCCCCCCGTTTAAACAATTTTGCAGGGTGTCGTTCTAACACCCGAAAATCGCATTGGGGGATGCAAATTCTCACTTGCATTTGTCCACTTAACGTTGGTGAGCCTAACGTGAGAAAAAACTCCACCATGAAGCGGTTGGCGAAGTTTTGTCAAAACTTTACGTTGTGCGCAAAATTCCCCAAACTCCGCTGGCAGAGTGGAATTTTTCACCCACCCCATCTCATCTGCTGGACTACTCTTAGTAATAATACATAAAAAGGCAGATGATGTAAAACAAAGTCACTCACTCACATCAGGTAATTGCATCAGCATTATTAACCATCCTGCTGAAGTTCCTGTGATTGTCGTGGACTGAACACGCGATACTGTCAGAATTTTCACCTCTCTATTGCATTCTCAGAGGCCTCTGTTCATACCACCAAATGGAATTTCTGCCTAATCTCCGTTATGGAGCACACCTCACTAATCTTCAGACGCCACAAAGGATTAACACAGTGCTACTCAGGGCATGATGCCAACTGATAGCCATGCTATTTAATATGTATTTTTAATGCTGTACAAAGTTTGTGCAAAAATATAGTGGATGCAGAAACGATGTCTACTTTCACCGGGAAGGTGAAAGTAGTTAAGATTAGCTAAAGCCAAGAACGATAGAGGGAAGAATGATAGGTACAGTGAGAAGAGAAACCTAGCACTAAGTGATATAAAATTTGTACAAACAAAGGGCAAGTCATCTATAAGTGACAAGGAATTCTCAACTAAGTGATATGACTTGGGTATGAAAACCTAATTCAATTATTCAAATGGAATGTAACACAGCTTGCATTTGGTTTCTCATAATTTTCTATGCACCTTTTTCCTGTTTTAAGATACCAATAGCCAAGAAAAGGTGACCTCACGGTCTGCTGGAAACTGGGCAGATCAAAATGGTACGTTTTCCAAAGTACACACGGAAACTTGGCTACAAGCATCCTAACAACCACCATTACAACACTGAAACAAAAGACCTTGACTTTATCAGTAATCACAAAAAAACAGAAAACGTGGAATACAGAACATCCACAATCTTTATTTCCCCCAGTACTGTACCTTTGTCACAGTGTCTTTTATACAAGAGGTAGTGTCTTACCAAATCACATTCAGACTCAGAGTAACAAGAGTGCACTCAACATGCCACACACGTGCAGGTGAAACAGCATGATCAGAATTCGAACGTTGAGCCCAGGCATCCTGATGAACCTTAGTAGCAATATTAGTCCAAAGCCTTAGCCGCTACACGGTAGATTTGATGGTGGCAATCGGCAATATGATCAGAGACATCAAGTCTCTATATGGTCGACCTGAACAGTTTACACAACGTCCTCAAAACAAATCTTGGACAAAAGAATCAGGTTTAAAGTTGGAATGACCTCAGAGCTTCCTCATATGGTGTCCCAGCTCAAGATTCTGGCCTATACAGCTCAAAACGCACTGACAAAGGCAGTGGAGGCTGGTAAGGTATGAGGGTGCCGGGGCGGGAGGGATTTTTTTTCACTTTGCTCATTGCAGCGTCTCTCCCACGTCGTCTCTCCTCCGCTCCTAAACCAGGAAGCAACCAGGCTCCCCTAAGCCCATCACAATGCTGCAATGCAGCGTTGTGATTGATTCCCCTAAGCCAATCATAACGCTGCAGTGTTGTGATTGGTCTGAGCGCCGCAGTTCCCTGCTCAGATGGAGAATGGGAGCCTATACATGTTCTCCACTCAGGCTGCAATGCAGCCTGGGTAATGAACATGCAAAGTGCGCATGACGGCTGGCTAAACCATCAAGCACACTTTAGAGTGCAGATACCACTCCTCCTCCCAGACGTCACAGGAGCCAAGTCCAACGCCATCCAAACCTGGCAATACTAAAAATAAAATGATAATACCTTATGTTATTATCATTTTATTTTTTCTTGTACACTGATCCGGGAGCAGTGGGGCAACGTTCCTCCGCCTTAGCGTATATATGGGATGTTAAATTGATCTCATGCATCCTCATTACGGTCATCCTGGTTGTGGTCTACATGTTTCAGCCACTAGTAGTATCCCCGAAAGGTCAATATGGCTTTCTTCAGGACCTTTCTTCAGGACAATATTATTATTATATTGTCTGCATATAATTAACATTTAAAATACATTCTATTAACAAGCCACTTACCCTTACATTCCGTAAGTGATCTTGCAAATTACTGATAAAGAAGTTAAATAGCAGAGAGGCTGGAAGGCGCCCTTTAATGACGGGGAAATATTCAGTTCCCACGCCTGTAGGGCCATTATGACTTGGCGCTTTAATATTAGCGTGAAGCAAAAAGGTGACATTAATCAATGCAGCTGGCGCCAGACGCTGGTCCAACAACTAAAACCCCTTCACAGTTTTCCGTCCACATTATCAAAGTCCAACCTAAGGTTGAGAATGCCAAAAATGCCTCATCCTTCTCACGGTAACATATTTCATAAAGAAACAAAACCAAACTTACCAAAGCCCTGTTCAACCATACTTTGAAGAAGTTTCCACCCAGCCTTCGAGTAACTAATTATGTTACTTGAAGACGGATAAGTCTACAATTTTACCAAACAATAATGGAGGTGGGCCTACAGCTATTGGATGACATCGGGGCCACGTTTTAGTGTGTCAGGAATAGTGTGATAGTGGGTTTCACTGCCACAAGGGAAAAGAAAGAAGAGATAATGTCAAAAGCACGGGTAGGATCTTGCAATAAGACGTTAAAAGGCAATCTATGTGCGCCCTGTCTCTGCAAAGGTATCGACAGGGGCCCGTAGATCAAGAGGAAGCGAGCGCCGCCTACTGTTCAAAAGCAAGAGTGCAGACTTCAAATGTGACGAGTCATTATTGTTGTGTATGTGCTGCAAGGGTACAAAGGATGAATTATCGAGAAGGTATACGTGACACGGATTGCTTTTAGTTTCAAGTACTATACAATGCACCTTAATCCTGCTCGCAGGTAGCATTTCCCTGAGAGGTGACCTCAAACTCCACTAGGAACAGATCACGTGAAAGTTTTTCATTTGACCCTGCAGTAGCAGCAGAAGGCTCTCCCTACTGATGCTGACGTTTTAAGCGGTGTGAGACCAACAACCTCACCAATCACCAAACAGAGATCGATGCTGGTGTCACAGCACAACCTGACACACAGGCTGCTCTATATTAGTGACAGGGGCAATTTCAGATAATTTCATAAGTGCATGGAACCAAAACCGAGAACCAGTTCAGAATGAACACTCGTACATATACATCAATGTTTTTGTTTGATCTGTTTATTAAGCGTTTTCCATAATACAGTTGCAGCTCAATATCAGGCACAATAATAGCGCAAGGGTGTTAATATATGACCAAGTTAAAAAGACATGTGAATGAGCATATTACAGCTAGTCCAGGCTGCATCCCCGTAATGTAGGAGATTACTGGCCTCTGCAGCTCATAACAGGAGCAACAGATGCCGCCCAAGATAAACGAAATAAGTAATAATGGTTCTGTCGGATCGAAATACACAGTAGTGTAGTATTTCAATTGTGTTATTTAAAAAAACATCCGTCCCTATGCAGGGTATACAGACAGTGGTACTTATACCAGTATAGCCAAACACACTGACCACAAGGAAAATTCAAGTAAAGTTTTACTCATATACTTTCATATTCTCTGTATTGTATTCAATTGTTAGTTTTGCTGTCCAGAAACAAACATAAGACATAAAACACATAAATTCTGTGCAAGACTGATACACGTTTAAAACAACATATAGGATTGTCAATTCACAAACTTATTGGCGAGGGCAACTATATAAGCAATAATCCACTGGGTACATCAATTAATTCTTGAGTCCTAGGGGATTTTGTATAGTTGGTTCAGAAGAGATTGCGTCGACGTTTCGACCCTGGGGGCGATGCGATGATTTTGCGCATCAGGGACGGGTCTTCATCAGGACTGACAGTTGTAGGACAGCCTTTAACGAACCTTAGCTCCTCTTGGAAACCTGGTCCTTATTAAGCAGTGGCTGGTCAGCCGACTCAGCTACTGTGGTGTATTTCCTTAGATCTCTGTAAAGATTAGTTTTACAGGCAGTTGGATGAAAAAGGCGTTGTTTCCTTGATTTGATAAGAGTTGTGTCTGTCTCCTTCTCAATCTCTCTCGGGAATGCCGAGATAAACGGACAGTGTGCGGACATCTTGTCCACAACATTCCATGATAATGAAATAAAACATATATTAACTATATTACTGTGTGCAACCAGTTAGCTCAGAGGGAACAGAGGTAAAAAACTTGAGGAGAAGGTAAAATAAAGAGGGGTGAGGACACGAAGGAAAACAAGAAGGGTTCACTGTCGCTCAATGCAGTTCTGATTCGCCTGGAGGAAAGTACCATCAACACAGTGCAAGACCGGTTCCACTTAGCACATATCCCAGTGTATACAAAATGAAACAATTCAGACAGTGGTATCATGGCCTATGTAGGTATTCCGGATCGGGTTTTGACTAAAGATCAAAAGCGTCACTGTTTTACCTTCGGGACATAATGCAACTTGGAGAGCCATCAAGATCGCATCCCAGTTGGCTGAAATGGGGTATTTACGTAGGCCCAAAGTATCTTCCTTACGGAGAGCGACTTCTTCTGCTCTAGCCCAGTTAAGGATGGAATGTGACCAACCCTGTAGTGACAGCAGTCTGCTGGACTTCCAGTGCCTAGTAATGAGGCGCTTGGCTACTATGAGTCCAAGGTCCAAAACACGTGTAGTGGACCTGTGTTTCTTATCTCTTGGAAATATACCCAATATACAAACCTCCCAGGTACATGTAAGGTGCTAGTGGGTGCAGGCAAATACGTGATGTGTGACTCCTTCCCAGTAGTACCATAACGTGGGTCACGACCACAGCATATGTAAAATATTAGCGTCATGATTGCTACATCGGGGGCAGACCACATCTAGTCTATGAAAGTAATTATTAATTTTCTCGGGAGTAAGATATATCCTATGTACAATGTAAAACGGTATTAACCGGAATCTAGCATTACGAGGGACATGTGTAGGGCCCCAAGAATCATGTTCCATTCCTGAGGGGTGCATGGATGAGCAAGGTCCGTCTCCCAGTGGTATTGCAGTGAGGTCAACGCCATGGCAGTTTGAGGATGAAGTGAGTCTTCAAGCCACCAGGTGAGATGATGCCCTTCTCCCATGACGTGTAGACATTGGAGTGTGGTTCCTGCTTAACATCTCCCCAGTGGCACTGCAGTGTGCCAGTCCATGAGGTGTGACGAATGAAATGTCCCGGGAGCAACCCTTGTTTCATACATCATGAGTGCACCGTCCCGATAGAGGTCCTCCACTCGTACATAAGCATCCATAAACACATTTCATTCCTAAGCAGTGGGTTTAAGGGTATGACTTTGAGGAATTCACAAACATTTCCAGCAGTATGCCTGGAAAGCTGCACCAGACGCAGCCTTCGAGACGTTCTTCTGGGAATGCCACAGGACATCTGCTGTTTCCTCAATGTGAAAATATGTACAGAGTATAAATCTGTATCAGGGCTAAAAATTCGATGTTCAAACGTATATTTTTTTCTCACAAGGAAATCCTTTTCGCCTACACCAGTACGCCCTTTAGGGTGTTTTGTTCCCCTTCCCACCATGGAATGGAAGTTTCTTCACCCATTTGCTGGAGTAAATCTCCAACTGTTTTCAGGTTGGGAAGAGGTTGGTGAGGAATTTCACAATTTGTGGGCATTCTCAAATACTCGAGGCAAACATCTTATTCATCCCATTCCTCAACACTTTTGTGGTTTAGACTAATGCGCGGCCATGGCATAAACTATGCAGTGGTAAAACCTTTTACCCCCGACAGGTATGCTTCTGTGGAAAAATGTCGAGTGTAAATAGAACAATATTCAGATGTAAATGTAGGTTTATGGGTGTAAAAGGCTTTGTGAATCCGGTTCAAATAGTTTTGCTGACTTGTTATATTTCATGCACTTGTCACAGGTTTTCAAGCTGTAATGTATTTAGAGGTGTTTCGACTCGCTGTAGTACTACCACGGAAACCACCAAACGTGGAAAATAGATCTGAATATTAGCAAAAGGTTCACAGACATGGCATGATTTGTCACATGTATATGACACGTTTTCAAAAGACATTCATTTACATTTAAATATATACGTTTTATTCTGTTGATATCACAAACCATTAAACTAGTAGTGGAGATCATTATGTAACGTTAATGGTGGCAGTGAAAAAATATGAAAGGCTTACACGGATGAAAAGCACACCTCCGCAGACAAAACTGAAGATCTTGGGAAACAAAGCATCCTTAGCAGTGTGCCAGTCACATGGATGGCCATGTGTCCCTGCCCTTTCTCACCTAGTTGCAAGCAGTTGAATCCTGGAGAAAGCCACTGATTGTTCTGAGTAAAGAACAAAAAGAGGCTGGTTGCATAGCAAGAGGTTATTGTCAGGAGCCTCAACTGAGAGACAAAGCAAGAAGCTACAAGAGGAATATCTATGGTAAGATTCCTCAGGAATGTATGCCTTTAGGTTACAAAGACATTACCTCTTTTAAGGACTCTCTTTTCATCTTGGTGAGCAGGTCGGTTTTCTACCCCTGAATTTGTATCCAAACGTACAGAGGTGAATTCTTAAAAAATGCATCACCATGAAGGAGCATGTGGGAAGATGTAAGAGAAGTGGGTGATTTAGGAATAAAAGCTCTGTTGAAATCTTTCAAATTGGAGGAATTGAGCCTGAGCACCCAGTTCTTCAAAAGCAGGTGCATGTAAATTGGAAGGTTCTGAGATGAGAAGATAAACACAAGGCCTTATTGCTACAGCTGCTCACAGCCTGATAGCAAAGGATCTAAAATATATGGATGCCTACTTTATACACCAGGAACTATTGATGGGTAGTCCAGTAGGAATGCAAACTAATTGATTTTCTGGTAGATTGCATATAGGCAACCTATCTACCACAATGACAGGATGTGAGCACAGAGTGCCCACCTCTAATTTCTTGCCAATTGCATATCAATGTTCGAGGTTGTGAAACATCTGTCCAAAAGAGCTGTCATAGGACCATTCTACAGGACTGACTGTAAGTAAGCTGATTGGTTGCAAGGCAGGTTTGCCAGAACAAAGTGATGCAAAGATACAATAATCATTTAGTCTACAGTGAACAAAAGGTCTGGTACGGCAAAATTCACAAATCGGCTGGTTTCTCCTCACTAGGTATTAGTGGGCATATAAACCCAAGTGGTGTACACATCCAAATGGGGGTTTATCAAACACAAAGTGTCCATACCTTCACAATGTAGTGATAGACTACTCACTAAGGTTTGGCACCCAGTATTGGGTTGCTCAAACCAACATTTAACCCTTGTTTGTTGTGGATGAAATCGATTAAAATAGGTTGTCTTCCTTTGGTTTTTGCCTGTGAATCCAACTGCCCCAAAGCTACTTTTGGAGAACAGAAGCAGCAAGTTGGGACCAGAAGGGGGTTACCAAAGGCAGACAGCAAAGGATGTAGAAAGATTGCGTACAGAAGACCTCAAACACGGCTTTAAACGTATAACAATAGACAAAAACACACTGCAGGTTAAGGTATTCAAAAACAATTTCTGAGTGCCCGTTGAGGTAAAAAAATATATATAATTATGAACTTTTTCAAATGATAGAAAGGGCACTCGAAATCTCACAAAGGAACATAGGTGTTGTGTCACAAAAGAGAAGGGTAGCTCCTGACCCAACCTGGAAGAACTGTACTAGATAGCTGGATATTGTTAATGTTGAGGTCATGGAAGCTCCGGCATGTGGAAGGAAACGCGTGCAAGTGGGCTTTTCAAAATTCCTGACATTTACTGTTTCCAACCAAATAAGTTTCAGCACCAGTTCTGAAGGAGGAGTTTTGCAGCAACATAACAAATCAGCTACATTTCATACAAACATAACACAAAGTAAGAGTTAAGCTTCCAAACACATGGATGTACCGTGTCTGTGTTCTCACATGTTCAGTGCTATCCCGCCCGGATCTCACTCTCTAGCCTAATGCTTGTAAATCAGGACAGTTTCATTTGACCTCTCTTTTATTCCAGTACCAGGGCATAATGCCCTCTGTGGCACCACCCTCACCCATTTCACAGGCATTCCTACACAAGCATTCCTCCCTTCCTGCAGATCACAGGGGCTCCTCTTAGATCGTCGTTCTCTGTCCCTTGATTCTCAGTGGGTTCCTATGAGGCAATCCTAGTTTTTGGTTCTGGTGACACTCTGTAGGATGATTTAAAGTTATTTTCCAGATCGTTCTCCAATCCTCCTTCCCCCGATAAAAAAAAAAAACGTTGATGATATCTATTTGAAGGTTCGCATTGAAAAATATTTTTCGATGAGGATTTATATTTCTATCAAGTCACCTTGTCATGAAGTCAGGGGCGTAGGAGACACTAAAATTCTGGGGGGGACAGGGACAACCTTGTGGACTTCCCAGTGACCCTATACAAATCACCGCCTGTTAAACAAATACAATTGCATACTTTCAAAGGGAAATATTGAGAAAAGCAGGCATGTTACAGTTTGCATGTATGCTTTATTGTTATTTACAGTCATATAGTAATCAGACCAAATGTTAAAAAAAATGTATACGAAGCTTGCATCTTCATGCACCAAGCAAACAAAGGTCGCTGACTTAGGGTGGGGGCGTCGTGTTTGCAAGCGCATTATGGTTTGAAAAATACCTGCTGCTGCATTCCTGGTCTCCAGCAATTTTCAGGCAACAATAAAAATGTGAAGATAACTTCGGTGATTAATGTTCTTTATTGAGAGAGATCGGAGGTTTGTCTAGTGGACGGTTTGACTCTTGGTAAGGTAGCCACAGTGGGGTAATATGCCTGCGCAAAGAACGTGTACCACGCAGATCACAAAATGCATATCATGTAAATAGGTCAGTGAGTTACTGCTGTTGTTCAGAGCTTCACGTCCCCGATGGCTCAAGCAAGTGTGTCGCTATCTTCACCTTCTTGGTGCAACACCCTTTCCTGCTGTTTTAGGTATAAGATTCAGGCTATCCAAGCAGCATTTATTCCTCGCAATAGCACTATGGAGATACCTTTAGAATGTCATCTGCTGGTCTAGTCCCCACCTTGTCCGTATTCAGCACAGTGGACCCATTGGTGTGTCATAAAATTTTGAAGGTTCTGAAATCAGGCTTACCTTCCGACCCCTGCCCAGCAAGGACACTGGCAGCAGTTGTCGAGGTCATCAACACTGAGGTTAATACCATTATCAATCTGTCTCTTCAGAAAAGGGTGGTCCTGCGGACTTAGAAGGAGGCCAAGATCCTTCCTTTTCTAAAAAAAAGCCGTTGCTGGACACCCTCTGCCTAGGAAATTACCGACCTATCTCCCTCCTCCTTGCTGTGGCGAATGTGTGTGAGAAGGTGGTCAATAAGCTGTTGACAGGCTTTGTGGAAAGGGAGTTGCTTCTGCACCCTGCTCAATCAGGGTTCCGGGCATCCTACAGCACAGAAACTGTGCTGGTGGAGGTGGCTGAAGCCATCCGGGAGTGCTTTGTTGCCGGCGGGAGAGCAGCATTAATTTTGCTTGACCTCTCGGTGGCTTTCGACACGGTCCCACACGTTCTTTTCTCTCATGTCTGGCTAAGATCGGTCTGTCAGGCATCGTGTGGGACTGCTTTAGGTCCTTGCTGGATGGGCGTGCCGACTGCTTTAGGTCCTTGCTGGATGGGTGTGGATCCCACCATCCTCCTCCTCCCCTCAACCGGTAACAACCGGTGTTCCACAGGGTTCCTCACTTAGCCCCCTTCTTTTTAACATCTATGTGACCCCGCTGGTCTATTTGGCAGAGGAGTTGGGGGCTAAGGTGATGGCATATGCAGATGATATCCAGCTGCTTTTTACCTGGGACAAAGAGGCGGACACGGTATTACCGGTTCAACACTGTCTGTCCTCGATTTTTAAATGGCTGGCTGAGGCGCAGCTTAAATGTAATATAGAAAAAAACTGAGGTTCTGCTCTTTGGCAAATTTCCCCTTAATTACAGAGAGCAGCTCTGGCCTCCTGAGTTTCCTTCACCCACCTCATCAGGGAATGCAGCAAAAAACTTGGGGGTTTGGTTTAATGAATGTCTTTCCTTCTCGACACACATCAACAAGCTGGCTGGATGCTGTTTTCGGCCTGCTTAAAACCCTCAGAAGATTTTGCCCATGCCTCCCTCTAGCAGCGAGGAAAGCTGTTGCCTGTGCTCTGATCCTGTCTAGGTTGGACTATGCGAATGCCCTCTATGCTGGTGTTTCTAGGTACCTGCTGAAAAAACTGCAGGTGGTTCAAAATACAGCAGTCAGACTTTTGTTGGGCATTCCGGCTAGAAACAGTATCCGACAACAGCTATGCTCTCTTCACTAGCTCCCCAAATTGGAGCGAGTCAAATTTAAATCCTTGATTTTGGCCCACCGTGCCCTGCATGATCGTGGTCCTCTCTATTTACAGAGCCGCTTTTCTTTTTATGTTCCTGCACGTCCTTTGTGGTCCTCGTCCCTTTGCTATGCTCTGACCCCTCGCTTTAAGCTCCAGAGAATAGGGGGCAGTTCTTTTACGGTGAAGGCGGCGGCTGCCTGGAACGCCCTTCCTCTTGCTTTACGCACTATCCAGGAACCTGCTGTTTTCAGGAGGAAACTGAAAACTCATCTATTCTCCTGCTAGTACTCCATCTCCTCCCCCGCCAGGTTCCGCGCCGGGATACTCATGAGTAGCTGTGCGCGCGATAAATTTATGTAACATAACATAATAGAGATTCTTTTGGTATTTGCAGTTTATAAGTTAAAATCCTAACATTGAACAGTGAGCTATTAACCGTCATCAAAGAACTGCATGAAAACTTCAAGGTATAGATTAGAACGTTTTGATTTTTCCCCAGTCTTTCCTCATCCTAATGTTGGAAAATTGATTAATTAGGATATAAATCATTTCTGGTTAATAAAGAGAACCCCCCAACCATGGTGTTATGTTTTAAATTCTGAGTTTGTGCTTCTTTAGTGTTGCAAAGTCATCCTGTGCCCTGTACACTCCCCAAAGTTTTGCTGACTGGTACTGGTGGTACCTGACTGACTGACCCTGGCCTCTGCCTGAACAGGCACAGGGCCAGTGCTATTCTGAAAGAGACACTTAAAGATACTGTGAAAACACCTACATACACTAGGGTGCACTATGGGTTAGGGTACCCCTATGACCTCTCCTATATGGCCTTAGTACATAATAGGGCAGGGGGATTAGAACGACCTTTAAGTCCCTAGAATATAATAGGGCATGGCAGTTTAGAGGCCAGCAGCCCTTTCTGCGTTTGCATGTGTGCACTGCTGAAGCATGAGGTCAGTTTACAAGAAGCCCTGTGTTATAGGACTGCTTTTAAAATGCAAATTGTGCCCAAACTCGACTTTTGGGTTTGGCGTACTTACAAATTGATCGACTACAATGCTGGAACAAAATTCAGTTAAGTGGAAAAATGTTTTCCACTTAACTATGGCTGTATCATATTTGCCACATAATACATCATCTGCTGCATAATCTAACGATTTTACCCAAAACAATTTTGTAGCTCAAACGGATCAAAAACTACTAAAAGAAATGTGACTTATGTTGCTGTGAAGTGTAGGGCCCTTTGCAAAGGTTGACTGGTCACCTTTCCCACTGCTGCATTTGTATGTTACGCAGGTACTAATGATGCAAAATCTTTGCAGAGGCTGTTAGTATGTATAAATATATCAAAATAAAGTATCATAAAATGCACCACATTACGCTGCAGCCTTTTTATTGTTGCATAATTTAGTCAACACTGCGACATATTTTTGGCCTCCATTACTGCATAACTCCAGTGGCGCGAAAGCAGGCTGTACATGTTAAAAGTGTTTGTGAATGAAGCAGAGGCCATGAAGTTTGCAAACTTAGGGGCTGATTACGATGGCAGGCGGACTTCAGTCCGTCCGCCATCAAATCGGGGAAAGGAACCGCTGGCCTTCAAGGTGGCGGCCCCACGATAGTAATTACAATGCGACCGCCATCATGGCGTTTGCAGTGCCTATCTTTTACATTGCAGCAGGTGCTGCTGGCTGCATCATCCGCTGCAATGTAAAAACTGACATGTTATATATATCACTGCACTACGTGACAGGCACAATGCGGTGCCTGCCACATGGTTCAGTGATATGTAGGGGGGCATCTTAGATGCCCCCGGGTCCTATGCCTGGGGGGAAAAGGGGCCTGCTATGAGCCCCCAACGTCCCTTTTCGCCAACTTTTCCATGGCGGGTGAACCGCCATGGATAGGCTTGCGGGTAAGAGGTATCATAATCCCTAGTGCGGTGGCTGGTAGGCACCACTAGCATTGAAGGAACCACAAGCCCCTCCGCCGCACTGGAGGGCCCAAGGAGCCTGTCGGGTGCGTGGCGGTTGGTCTTTCCGACCGCCAGGGAACCACCCACCATTGTAAAATGGCTGGTGGTGATGCAGTCACCGATGGCGGTGGGGCCACCACTGACGGGGTGACATGGCGGTCCCACCTCCATTATAATCACCCCCTAAGTTTGGTGTGCATGCAAATCCTTCGTTGCCGTTTCCTGGTGAGTTGCACTACTACTGCTGAAAAAGGCCAATGGAGGTACCAATGTGTGTGGTGGACTGGCCTCAAGGATCTTGTGACCTCAGTGTCACTGTCGATCTAGGGTGTGCTACTTCGTATACCCGCTCACAAGACTGGAGGTGAACTGCAGTATGGAATGTGGTAGACAGGCCTTCAAGGTTAATTCACACTTGCCACCGTTAGGGTCCACCTGCGGGTGCTAAGACACCAGGGCTTCTAAGGTCTATTGGGCCTTCTAAGGTGTAGCATCAGAATCAGTTCTGTCAGGAGTGCGGTCTGGTGGACTGGTCATGAAGGCTGAAAATGGTGCACCAGTTCCAAATTCAGCAGCTCTGGCCAGAGTGCCACATCCTCTCCCACACTGAACACCATATTGCCCCACTGAGGGAAATTTGCACTGCCTTCAGCTACAACTCAATTGTGCTACGACTAAATACAAATTATGCACTAGACAACAGTAAAATGCTGCCTGAAAAAAATGAATCACCCTGGAAAAAGTAAACACTCATAAGGAATGCAAGAAGAAGCAAAGCATGTGAAATGTATTCAGGAACAACATGTTCACCTTAACAGTTTTAAACTCATTATTCAGAAATCAGTAAGTGATTTTGCTTGAAAAATTCAGGACAGGACTACAGGATTAGAAAGGGACCCATTTCAATGTCCATTGCTTAAATCCTTTCAAAATGTAAGCAGTTTGGTTTAAAAAGGACCACATCCTCGGACACAGAGCCGCAGTACACATTTTATAAGCTAAAATAATTAAAATAGTTGAAAACGATCATATTAAACATTTCCACTCCACCCATCAACCAGGTATTGCAGTCCCTTTAGGAATGGTGCACTTACCCACCCTGAAAAAACAATGTTGTTCAAAGAAAGAAGAAAAAAAAAAGAAAGTAGCGTTTTCACTGGCAAACTCTGTAATGTGGCGATAATGTGTGTGGGTGTAAATAACAATCTGGCCTGTCTACTGACCACTCTGTGACGCTTTCTTTAGATATTTAATCATTTTTTTCTCTCTGTCTGAGGTTTTTCTTTGGAATTATACAACAGTCCGCAAATGCGGACATTTCCAGCCAAAGTGGTCTGCTCATTTTTGGATCCATTTCACAGGGAAACAAATAAGGAAAAGGTGAAGCAAGAGAGAGTACTTAAGAGCTGTCTCTAGAAATCAGAACTGAAGGAGGAGGGAGACCGAGACAGAAAGAGGTGGAGGAATAAAGAGAGGGAGGGGGGCGGAGGGAAGCTGCCAGAGGCAGATCAGGAGTGGGCACTGTCCTTGCCTTCCCTGGGCATGACGGAAAAGAGACAGAGTTTTTTTTCTTTCTCTGCCCTTCCCAGACCGCAGAGCCTTCATGCAGCATGACAAAGGGCAGAGGGCGGGGGCCTCTTTGAAGACTTTGACTCCAGGCAGGTCAAGTACAGGGCCATTAGATAGCACTTACACGTGCTAATGGCCCTGTGAATAACAGAAGGCAGAGGGGAAAGTCTTTTGTCGCCTCGTTCCCCCACCCTTGTCCCCCGTGTCCCCCCACTCCAAAATCTGGGGGGGGGATATATCCCCCGCGTCCCCCACGCTTCCTATGCCCATGCATGAAGTATGATATTTCAGTGAGGCTTCAGGATAAAGTGAGAATGTTAAAGCATAATATTGGGCTGGTCTCTAGGCTACTCAATGTAAGGCATGGGTAAACCAAAGGTGGAACTATGCTAGATGTACTGGTCCCGAGACATATGACATGCAGGGGGGGCATACCCAACTGCACTGAGCAGTCGCACATTGGGAAGTGGCACGCCTGGCAGGAGGGGCGGAAGGGGGTAAGCAGAGTAGGGTAACATGGGGTATTACGTTTGCGAACTAAGTAGTTCAAAGTATGGAAGTTTAGACCTGTATGTCATGTGGTAAATGCAAGAACTGGAGTGAGATGTGACCCTGATTAGCGGGGCACCTTTCAGTCAAATGCGACATGCAGGGCATAGCGGACTGTATCCCCTGAGTTAATGCCTCTGATATTGAATTGTGATAAATGGATATGTTTGTAAAACCTTATAAAGTCTGTTTAAAAAAAAAAAGAAATGAAGTATGATATTTCAAAGATGACATAACAAATAAATCTTCCCCCTAACTAGGGAGAAGAATAGGCAGACGCAGATTGGCTTCTTAGATTAAATATAGGAGTGTTCTTGGGGCACAGAACAGAAGAACCAGGTTTAAAAACACATGCTCTTTTTCCAGGTTTTGTTTTTTTTATTTGGAAGACTGTCTAACCCTTCAAACAATAAATAGCTCGATTTTCAGAGGGGAAAACACCAAGAAGGATTAATGTTAGTGATAAAGACCAACTGTCAGTGGTAAGAGTGCAACTATTCCTTGAATGCAAACCCATCCAGTAGACGATATTCCTCCAATCCAAGCGTCTGCCTAGATTCATGTAAAATCGAATGTTCTCATGCTGAGCTTAGAAACATTTCTTTAAAACTTACCATCCTCTTGCTACAAAACAATGTGATTGGACAGGACAGGTAAAGAGATTATTGGCGAACAATCGGAAATCCGTTGCAAGCCTTCACCTGGCTTCAGACTTCTTACAGGGGTACAGGTGCATGATATATCTCCCTTCCTAAGACACTACTGTGTAATCTAGAGGGTGCTTAGATTCTATGCAGGTGGCAGGATCTTTTGGGGTTTTAAATTTAAGGCCCAGTAAATTAAATATGCTCCAATTGGTAGTATTTGGAATTGGTCTGGGAAGCAGTTGATATTGCATGTGTCACAGTATGGAGGAAAGGTCTATAGGTAGGGAAAAGCCCTGCCAAGTACCATGCATCTGGTGTTAGACTAACGCATTTCAGTGTGGTGATCTGCATCACTGCCCTAAATGCAAAGTAACGCATATAGCACCTCCTCAGCGGCCCAGAGAGCTGGCTGCTACACCATAGTGACTGAAAGCTGGAGTGGCAGACCGTGCTGCGCGCTGCAGCGGGCAGGCTTGGGGGCTGGCTGAGCTCTAGCAGCTACTGCAACATTGTAACTGACATGCCATAATTAGGATTCAATAATTAACAACAAGGGGTGGTGATTAACAACAAGGGGTGGTGATGGACAGAGTCTCTGAATTAAGCAGAAAACTCTCACCCAGTCAAGAGATCAGGGCTAGATCCAACACCGTTTTTTTAGCTCACTGCATCATCCCAGTTTCAGAACCTGGCTGTATGCAAATTAGTCTGTTCGTGTCCCAGTGCATGATGGGAACAGGGCAAACCAAACTACAAAGCCAATTCTTACACTGGAAAGGAAACAAGCTACCGGAGACCGGTTTCTGGCATTTCAGCCTCTTCGGCCCGGCTTGCTTGAATCCTGATGGTGCAGTGAGCAAGGGACTCATGTCTGAGCATACCCTTCCACGCTTAGGATGGACAAAATAATTAACAACAAGGGGTGGTGATGGACAAAGTCTCTGAATTAAGCAGAAAACTCTCACCCAGTCAAGAGATCAGGGCTAGATCCAACACCGTTTTTTAGCTCACTGCATCATCCCAGTTTCAGAACCTGGCTGTATGCAAATTAGTCTGTTCCTGTCCCAGTGCATGATGGCAACAGGGCAAACCAAACTACAAAGCCAATTCTTACACTGGAAAGGAAACAAGCTACCGGGGACAGGTTTCTGGCATTTCAGCCTCTTCGGCCCCGCTTGCTTGAATCCTGATGGTGCAGTGAGCAAGGGACTCATGTCTGAGCATACCCTTCCACGCTTAGGGTGGACAAAATAATTAACAACAAGGGGTGGTGATGGACAGAGTCTCTGAATTAAGCAGAAAACTCTCACCCAGTCAAGAGATCAGGGCTAGATCCAACACCGTTTTTTAGCTCACTGCATCATCCCAGTTTCAGAACCTGGCTGTATGCAAATTAGTCTGTTCCTGTCCCAGTGCATGATGGGAACAGGGCAAACCAAACTACAAAGCCAATTCTTACACTGGAAAGGAAACAAGCTACCGGGGACCGGTTTCTGGCATTTCAGCCTCTTCGGCCCGGCTTGCTTGAATCCTGATGGTGCAGTGAGCAAGGGACTCATGTCTGAGCATACCCTTCCACGCTGGTGAGAGTACTCTGCTTAATTCAGAGACTCTGTCCATCACCACCCCTTGTTGTAAATTATTTTGTCCACCCTAAGCGTGGAAGGGTATACTCAGATGTGAGTCCCTTGCTCATTGCACCATCAGGATTCAAGCAAGCCGGGCCGAAGACGCCTGAAATGGCAGAAACCGGTCCCCGGAAGCTTGTTTCCTTCCCAGTGTAAGAATTGGCTTTTGTAGTCTGGTCTGCCCTGTTCCCATGATGCACTGGGCCAGGGACAGACTAATTTGCATACAGCCAGGTTCTGAAACTGGGATGGTGCAATGAGCTAAAAAACGGTGTTGGATCTAGCCCTGATCTCTTGACTGGGTGAGAGTACTCTGCTTAATTGAGAGACTCTGTCCATCACCACCCCTTGTTGTAAATTATTTTGTCCACCCTAAGCGTGGAAGGGTATACTCAGATGTGAGTCCCTTGCTCATTGCACCATCAGGATGCAAGCAAGCCGGGCCGAAGACGCCTGAAATGGCAGAAACCGGTCCCCGGAAGCTTGTTTCCTTCCCAGTGTAAGAATTGGCTTTTGTAGTCTGGTCTGCCCTGTTCCCATGATGCACTGGGCCAGGGACAGACTAATTTGCGTACAGCCAGGTTCTGAAACTGGGATGGTGCAATGAGCTAAAAAACGGTGTTGGATCTAGCCCTGATCTCTTGACTGGGTGAGAGTACTCTGCTTAATTCAGAGACTCTGTCCATCACCACCCCTTGTTGTAAATAATTAGGATTCAATCACTGGGTGGCATTCGAATACATTTCACTGACGTCAGGAGCCATTAGTCAATGCCCAATGGCTACTACGAAGACAGTGTAGTCTGCCAGTAAGGTCAGGCATGAGTTTGTTAGACTCACAGTAATAGGCGGGTGGGTCCTGCTGCTCGGGGCGTGAGCAGGCGGCAGTTGAATCCGAAATTAAGTTTTGGCTGTTCAGCTGGCTGCAATGTATCGCAGCTCAGCACGCTCTGTAGTGAATGATCCCGCCAACCTGACCCCACCAATGGCTGACTGAACCACGGACAGGTGGCCGCCGGAGTTGTTCGCAACTGCCTAGAACACATCTGCCTGACTGTGCCACTAGCTAGCTAAACTAAGCAAGCCTTAATCATGCCCAGTGGCATAGGCTGCCACACGCATCGTCCCGAGTCGGGTTGTAGTTGCTGGCCACCACCAGGCAGGCTCTAGCTGCCCCTCGGCACTGCAAAAGTAAGTGCCCAGCCTAGCCCCTGAGGTTTCATTCCAAACCTGGTGGTCCTCATAAAACGCATACACAATATATACAGACACACCTATACACACAGACAAGCAGATTAGCCTCGCACAGACAACACAGACATGCATGCACACCTTTCCTTGTTTTACGGAATCGTTTGCATGTATTTGAACATTTAGTGTTTGCAACCTAACACAAACTCTAGTAATGCCAGCACAGAGGAGTGCAGTGCCTAAACACGAATAGACAGCAACACATACTACACACTGAGACCACCTCTCCAGTGCAGGACATGCATCTTTGACTGCAAAATGTATTCGCAGGCTATTTGTAATTCCAGCACATCATGTGAACAATACAGGAGGCAGTCAGAGGGAGGTGACTTTTATAGAAAGACAAACCTCAGTTTATAATGCATGTTCATTCCAAGTGTACATCTCTGTTTGCAAAGCCAGCACCAGCCACGTGTCTGCAGTGCAGAGTGCGGCTTTTATTATTACACCATAACGTGCAATAGACTTACTTTAGGACTAAAGATGAACAATTTTCTTTTAGTTTGTGTATAACTACCACCCCCCCCTCCTAAGCCGGAGACAATGCTGACGAGATACACATTTAGATACATGGCTGTGTCTCTGCAGCCGTGCTTGTATGTGAGACCCTCCCCCCCTTCATAAGGGTGTAAGCCAACACTGTGGTGCCAGCCGGTCCAGTCCGACCTGTTGTCCAACTTAACTTCAACGCCGAGCCAGAGCGTCACTATGTCATCAGAGACTAGTGCCTATACCTCTGTGACAGGCTGCGCTGGCTGGTGTGGTCTGGTGGCAATGCGGGGATGGGCAGGTAGTGGTGTGCAGACTGCTCAGCCTAATAATTTTTATTAGAATGATAAACTAGTCTTTTTAAAATATACAGTCTGGCTGTGGCCTATGTGTGCCTCAACCACTGACTCGGAGGCTTGCACAATGCCCAGTGCTTACATCCAGTATTATCTTTTGTATTTAAATGCGCGTGTCTGCATATGTGCACTGAACTTTAATAAAGTACTGACTCTGAAAGACTTGTTTAATTTGTAATACCATGGTTACACATGTGTTTAACAGTACAATCAGGTTACAAGGGCACTAGGTTAGTACTCTTCCATTTCTGGTGCTTTGTAGCAGTTTTAAGATCTTTTAAGAGCTTCTTATTACTCAAATTTGATATTTATGTTTCTCTCGTCTTCATTGCTTGATTTTGCTTGCGAGAAAGTGTCACTCCTAGTCATTAAAATGTCACTTATATTTACACAGAAATTATGAAAATGTCACACATAGCAATCTGTGAAACCTTGGCATCTACGAGGCAGCCCCTCCAGAACGAGGGGATCCTGGACAACAAACCAAAAGAGATATTGTTATGACATGAATGATCCATTTGGTCCTTATTGGCCATTAGGTCTTTGAGAGAATAAGATTTTACAATTTACTTAAAATATTTCGAAAATACCATAGGTCAAAACATACAAGACCATGAAAAAGACTTGGGGGCCTATTACGATGGAGGATTTTCCGCATCCTCCGGAGGATGCGGAAAATCCTCTGCGGACTCACCAAAGACCCACCGCCACATTAGGATGGCTGGTGGGATCCTGGTTTACGTCCGCCGCTTTCCCGCCGCGGTTGGCTTACAACCGCGGCGGAAAAGCTCTAATATGGTGACGGTGTCTCTCAGACACCGTCAGCCATATTAGGATGGCTGGTGAAAAATGCTTTTCCGCGGCGGCTTTTCCGCCGTGGAAAAGCATGTGTAACTTTACTGCGGGGCCTGTTGCGGGCCCCCTTGGTGAAGGGGGCAGAAAAGATACAATGCGGAGGAGATAGGAGAAGTGAGGAGAAGCACTAGAAGATGGACTATAAAATGGGATAATGCAGAGGAAAAGGGGAAATGTGCGACAGTACAGCTTGGAAGGGCAGGCGGAGACAGAAAGATGCACATACAGATGATTTAGGGCAAGGTACTTTAAGATTCAAGATTTTATACTATTTGACTCCTTCAAATCCCATAATGGATTCCAGGGAGATCCACTTACATTTTCCAGGGAACTAATGAAGAGGTGCATGCCATCTTCTCTTTCTCATTCATCATGGAGACTTGATGTCACTTTGACTTCTTGCTCCTAATTCCATGATGTGAGCTATAGACCTCGAAGGTTTTCGATCTCCACAATTGCAGGCATCATTGGATCTAGTGTGAGTCCCCACAACTCTTAAAACTTCGCCTTATCAGCACAGAAAGGAAACTGTTATCAACTGTTTCTTTGTGTACCATTGTTTCTCTTACTCCTGAATACCTCACTTACTACCACCTAAAAGCGCTATGAGGTGGGACCACAGCAGAGCTTTGTAAAGCCCCTACACAAAAAAACTTGATTAAAAAAATAACTATACTGTGATCCTTGTCACCAGCAGTTTTACGGTTTAAGAAATACACAACTCCGAGCTTAATTTCAACCTCTGTAGTCATCCTGACTTGGCTGGTAACGAGATTTACAGACTGATTCAGAATGACAAGAAATGGGGGCACAATATACTCATATTGTTTCCTGTGTGCATTTCAACAGGATAACTCTTGGGAAATGTCTGAATGAAAAACATCCTGGAATACAGAAAAAACGTGTGGACATTAAGTCAGAAACCAGATTCCTGTGTGGAAATCTCAGAATAGTGTGACAATACCACACCTGAAATTACTGCACCCATTGATATTGAGATTCCACTTAAAAATGGTAAAATCGGAGGAATGCTACAAATCTCTCAGTGAAGACCTAAGTGTTTAGGTACATGGTTAAGGGAACAGGATGTACATTTTAAGGGATCCAATTTCAAATCAGAACCTTTACATTCTGAATGCATATGCAGAAAATATATCGTTTCTTTTTATTTTTAAGAAAATGCAGAAGAAACGAAAACAATACTTAAATCATTAAGGCGTCAACATTTCCCAAGAACAGAAACAAATTACAAAAGAGTCTGAAAAATTACATTGCGACCATTTCGTCATCCACTTCAACTGGTTTCTAAATTTGATTGAGCCTTCGCCTATTATCCCCACTCTCCTAAATCGAAAGCACCATGCTACAAGATGTCATGAAGCTATTCAACCAATATCAGGCCTGTGCGGTCTCCTCATCCAATAAGCATTTAGTAATTCAGAGTCTTGCAATGATTGCCGTAAAAAGAACACCTTCATGTTCAGCTCTCATATCCTTTTATATCCCCATCAGAATTAATTTAATTGACTGAGTAATTTGAATGCCTGTAAATACTTTGAGCGCTGTCAATACACATCCTGCCGAAATTCCATAATGCCGAGCACTGGGCCAACATATGGACATTATCAGCCCCCCTGCTACACTGAAAGCAGGAAGAATCCTGCCGAAATCCCGAGCATTTCATTTGCGTGGTTTGTAGCACAAATCGTTAATCGTTTTATAATGTTTTCAAATTAGCGGTATTCACAGATTTGTAATTCCATTTTGTGCTTCTCTTAAAGTCAGCCAGCTTCTCTTATAATCTCCCCCAGCTGTTCTGTCCCTCTGTTTGTCGAGTATTTCATCCCATCTTTCCTTTGGGTTCTGTACCTCAAATATACATTTTTAATCGTAATCACTTTTCTATCACATTATAATTAATTCCAGTACAGGTAGGATTCGTTTCTAGACCCACACCACATGAGAAAGTCCACCCTAGAAAATCCCACATTTACAGGTGCGTCTGGACACCAACCATATTCTGCTTGTAGCGTTCCAAACATCCACAGGGTGTAGCTCTTGGCTAGTTGTCGTACAGAGTGCAAGGCTGAAATAGTCTATGCTCGCTCCTATAACCCCTAAAGGTCACTGGAATGATCCCAGAGTGGCATATACCGGAAGAGTTTGGGGCATTACACAGCTGAGGCGAAGTCAAAACTTCAATAAAAAGGCCCCCCAATGACTTAAACCGGGTCAGTTCCATTCATATGTAGCCTAGCATAAAGATCTCCATTTGCCAATGCCTTTTTAAGCAAGCTAATGTACCACCATCGTTGTCTTATAAATCCCATTTCAGACTGGAGAGTGTCCACCCACCACAAGTGATTGAGAATTCAAGATGGCAGGAAGTGATGGAACACTGGCTCTCCAGAAATAGAGGAATTTAGGCAGGACTGTCATTTTAATGATGTAAGTGATCAGTTTTGTATATTTAACTAAATATTAATACAACTGGAATTCTGCTTTATCTTGATCAGTGTATACGATATGAACATTCATATTACCATTTATTTGGTTCTATGTGCTAGGCTTTAGAAACGGAATGCAAGTAATATAATGTGTGTTAAAGGTGACATTACAAATATCCATTATAAGTTTACTTTGACAGAACAGTACTCTCCACCTAAATACTGTCATGTACTGTATAAAACATTCCTTAATCAAGCATACATTCAAAACCCTAACCAAACATATGCATCGAAACAATGCATGGAAGGACAAAACACAGTTAACAGCTCTTTATTTTTATTAATCACACCGTACATTTTTAAACGACAAGTAAGTAATTTTCAGCAAAGCAGAAGTAAATACTTACAGCCAGATTCATCAAGCGAAATGCGCTCGCAAAAGGGCCAGATTCTGAGAATCTGTCCATTTGCGAGTGCAATTTTTGCATTTGGGATTCATCATCCCAAATGCAAAAATCGCTAATAAAGAATTCGCAAATTTGCGAGGATTAGCATTTAAGGAATCTCTATTAGAGATTCCTTAAATGCTATTCATGAAACATTCAAAAATTGCGAATTCGCAATTTAGGACCGCTATTTACCACGAAGTCAAACCTCGTGGTAAATAGCGAAAACTTAGAAAAATGCATTTAAATGCATTTTTCTAAGTTGCATGTTACACACACACAGATGTCCTTTGGACATGTGTGTGCACAACATCAGTGTAAATTCACATTTCAGGGGTGCTACAGGGTGTCCTTTGGACACCCCTGCACCCTTGAAATCACATCCTTATTTGCGATTAGCAAATTGCTAATCGCAAATAAGGAATAACTCCCCATGCATTCCTATGGGCTGTAGGCCCATAGGAATGCATGGGGAGTTATTCCTTATTTGCGATTAGCAATTTGCTAATCGCAAATAAGGAACATGTAGGAATCGCAATATTTTTTGCAATTCCTACATGAAACCCGTTTTGCAAGTCCTTAATAGCGATTCCTTATGAATCTCTATTAAAGACTCGCAAAACGGGTCTTTGATGAATCTAGCAGTATGCCTCTGGAAAATTTGCATGATTACTGTTGCGAAAATATTTATTTAGCCAAAAATGTAATAAAAGTATATAGTGCACGAAATGATAGTCTGGCACTCTGTGTAATTTTTTAACACAAACTGCACTCTCATCCATTTTGGAGTGAAGGATGCATTTTGCGCTAAAAATAGTGCAAAATTGTGTGCAAAGCACACTGATACTTGTGTGCGTTTTCATTTACTGCTTTCCCACCATGCTCCAGTAAAAGGATTTCCCTCGAATTAAATCTCAATTACACCCTGTGATGTAATGGAGTAATCCCAGGCATTTCGCATAACAAGTTTAACTCCCAGGCCTCATCTATATTGCTGGGAAATGACATTTATTCCTACCATATTTTTCAAAGTCAGTACAGTGTATGGTAATACATTTCATGCAGGCAACCAGTGCAAACTTGAAAAGCAGGCCGTTTACATGTTTGACCATATATGATCTGAGTTGGGCTTAACATTAGGTCCATACATACTTAATTCAGGAGGCACTTTACATTAAGAATCATGGAAGGATAGCTGTAGATGTTTAAAGACACTTCATATTAAATATTTTGCAAAGCACTCCTAGAAGTATTAAGGGAGTAGAATACTCTCTATCGATGCTCCCACAGGTGGTAGGCTACAAAAGTGCCTGGCCAACTAATGCTTTTATGAAAGCCTATGGCAATGTTTTAATGAACTTTTAGACAAATAAATTGTGACTGGGATGTGTGGGTTTTCGTAAAATTGGCTCCTGAGGACTGGTTCTTAGAAGCAGGATTTAAAACTTAAAGACAACAAAATATAACATACCCTACAGGCAGACATACACTTTAGCACACATACACTTTAGTGTTTTGTAAGTGACATTTCTTTTTTTTTAAGTTCAAAATATTTTATTGAATTTTGTTTATAAACAACTAATAAAGACAATACAGAAAACATTATTATTTAGCAAAAAATACCTAAATAACAAGTCATAAATTAAAGTAAGTGACATTTCTGGAGTCAATAATTCACTTCAGGAAAGATTAATGCCCGAGAGAAATACACTGTCAATAAGAACCTAACACGAAGCATTTTCTGCACCAGCACACTCTTGATATTACAGACTTCAGCCATTTGCCCGACTTCAGGTAGACAACGTTCAGCCAGCCCTGGTTTTTCAGGCCACATTGCCAAGCATGCTGTGACTTGTAGTTTCACTTTCCCTTTCTAAAGCTTGGACTACAATTCCCAGCATAAACTGCACTGTTGGCCAAAACATGACACGCCATGTTAAAAGTCCACTCATTGTGACACGCGGCCTCTGTTGGTAGCCATGACTGAGACTGCAAGTGAGAAACTGCCTCAAAAGATAGAGGTCAGACCTTTTTATATATTTTTTAAAATAACTTTTAGCCATGCTGCACAGCAGCCACACTGCTGTAAAACATGGCTAAAAGGCATGGCAAAATCCAATAACTCATACGTATGAGAGAGCTATTGACCTCGCTAGTGCTTGCTTTCCTATTCGTACTGCAAACCACCTTCAGCCAAGAAAACTACTCAAGCCCTCTCATTATAAATGATTAAACTTATACCATTTTGTTGAAATCCATCTGCAAGGTTGCTAGCTTACATTCATTAAAAGAAAAACGCATCTTTTAAATCTGTAACTTTAAACTGCAAGTTCCAGTAACAGTCTCGGTTTAATATAAATTCTCTCCATACCCTGTGACAAAGTACAAGATTACGTTCAAATGTAGTTATAGGCGCAGTTTTAAATCGCGAACTCTATCTCGAATCATTTAAAAAACAAAAGCAGTGGGTAACACACAGAAAAAAGTATTTATAGGTAATAATCATCACTTAGGTACTTCACTAATAAGCACAGACAGATGTGTTTAATGATGTGTTTCAACAGTGAATGCATTGCCAGTAGTGTCACAACCTATGATAAATGCCTTGTAAGCATATTAATTGCTAGTTAGTATTTGATTCCAGGGTATAAATTAGAGGGAATCTAAGAGTCGTCGCAAGTCAGTGCATTTCCCAATAATTCTCATTAAGGCAATAGACAGTGCACTGTGTCACCAACGTATCTTCCTTTATGGCAATGAATACTGCAAATTTTATTTTCCTTTCACAGAAACTTTGAGTATGGACTTTGCATTTTTTGAGTTGTATCTATCTGGACACTGTGCTGCAAATGTTTTTCAATAATACTTATAAATGAGGTATGACTAATGGTGTCAGTTCCGTTCAGTTCAAAGATCTTTATTCCGCCGAACCGACCATAAAAGACAGATATAAAACACATTGTTAACAAAATTCCGCAAATACAAAATCATCAATAGATACACATTCCAAAACAGCACACACTTGGAGTGTAGACTTTGCATTTTTTAAGTTGTTCTCTATTTGGACCCTGTGTTGCACAGGGTTTTCAATAATACATATAAATAGGGTATGATTAATAATGTCATATACATGAATGAAATATATTCTTAGGCATCACATTTTTTGTTACTTCAAGAGCATTCAAGGTGAATTACCGCCATTGGTCATTGAAATGTCCCCAGAATTTATTTTGTTAAAGAGAATGTCCCAAATCCTGACTGTAATAACAATTTGACTCTAAATTTTGGGAGAAATCATTTTCATTGGAGAAAGATTGTGCAGGAAAAACATTGTATGTGATTACATGCCACTGCAGATTCATTTAATGTTATAAAATAAATAATGTTATTAAATAGCCTGAAGGTTAATTCACTTGGACAGAGCTATTACATTTGATCATAATGGCCTTTTTGATTAACATAATAAAGCATTCTAAAATAAAACTGTCCATTTCTAGCAAAGGCACAGAATGAAGGGAAATATGCCTCTCCCAAATTTAGTAATCATTGGGTTCAGAGGTTTCTGCAAGATACAACCATTGTTTGGGGAAATTGTAAAAGGAAAGTGCATTCACTCCTGTTCCCGCTTCCACTTTTATCATGCTTAAATACAATTTACAATTTGGAAGCATTAGGGCAGATCCGTCCAGAAAAGCCAAAACTGCTTTTTCTCTTCCTATGAAAATACGTTTGAAAGCTTAAATATGGAATACTAGCTACTGCAATTTTGATTTGTACTTTAAACATATATTTGATGATGGTTATGCAATCCTCCAAGAAGGTTCATGTTGAGAAAGACTAGGTGTAGCCAGGCCTACTGCAAGCTCTTCATAAGTGGAGCGACTCTGCCCTAAATCTCTTAACTTTCATATCCCTTTGTTGGCCAATCTCTTCCTTCACATCATTATGTGCTAGTCATTACTGCCCAACTTCAACAAGGGGAGGAGACAAATGTTAAAAAAGAGGTCATATTCACGTTTCTTTCCTCTTAGAGATGGGGGGACTTTGTACACTCTGTGCTCCATTTTCTATTAGAAATAACATGGGCATACTGCATGATTCTTAATGAAGCACTCGCATAGTATATCGTTTACATTTTTATGGTTGATGCGGTGGAATGCCACTAAGATCAGAGTTCTGACACCACCGTAATCTGCTATCAAGCAAAGATCAACCATTATTGTAGTTGTCACTCGCTCTGTACTAGGCACCGGTTGAACATGCCTTGTGGTCGTCAAAGTAGTTTTGAGAGTCTCTATATACCTATAATTGCCTTATCACAGTTTGTTCAAAATGCTTGGACAGGTATGGAAAGTTAGTAGAGTGGCACTATATCTCGAGTTTGTGATTTAATAACTGCAGTGGTTGAAGGAAATAAAACAAGAGAGGTAAAGACTAATTGCGTGAATATATTGAAGAGCAAACATCAAGGAGAGACCCCACATTGTTCTAGTGATTAATTCATTTGTTTATGTTTGTGAAGGCCATGGTACACAATTATTAAACTGATTCTCATGCTCGCTGTTCTCTTGCAGTAGGGGCAGTGTCTAGAATATTGCCATTTCTGGTTATGTTTAAGATGTATCTGTCAAAAATGTAACACATTTTGTTGCACATAGATTCTCAGACTCAGACATAGTTCTTTAGTCATGTTACAGGGTTCATTTCATGCAGACACCACTGTGGCTAAGCACTTATTTATAATAAGAGACCCATACTGCCTTCTCTCTTGTCTATCTCAGAGGAAGTAGTGAAATTAGAGGAGATTTTCTATATGAACTGGCATTCATTGAACTATCCATATTTTTGCACAATGTTTGCTATTTTGCTTATATTGTTGGTATTTAAGCAGCCAAATGTTTTATACAACGAAAATGGAGTCCATTCTTATCTTATTATAACATCATGTAAGTATTCCTATTATCATAAATGAGTTGCAACCAATCACTTTAATCAAATGTAATGCCGTAAAACTATTACTTACAATTTTAATGCTTTGTAATTCCCCTATTACTAACAAATTGAGGTAAAGAGACAAGTCCTTTTAAGGTTTATGAACCAATAAACTGTCTAAATTGATAATGTAGGAGTATTCATATATTGATGTTGTACACTCTGCTGTAGGAGAAATGTCTATGCCAAGACTACAATGAGGGTGGTATCAGGTCCTTTAGGACAGTCCCATCATGTACATACCGATTACATACAGTTTGTACCATCCACACGACATAACAGTCTTACACAGGTGACCTTTTACCTAGTAGCTTACTTCTGTCTCTTCAACACCAGACTCTCTGTACCCTGTCTTAATCCCTGTACCTGATGTACATAAACATGACCCCAGGCACAGCAGATTTATTCATTCACCACTTTTTGCATCCATGGCCAACAGCCAGCTGTGCATGATCATGTTTGGTTAGAAAAGGATTACCAAATGTTTTCAAAATATATCGATTCTAGAAGAAACCCTGGAGTGACCACTTTCGTATAAAAGACCCTCACTCCCCCTTACAGAAGAGAGGAAAATTCCTTCCAGGCTGGACCGAGACTCTTCAGGCTCAATCTTCGACAGGCAGAGACCTGACATCCCCTGTGGGGTGCCATCCTCAACGCAGAGACGGGGTCCTTCATTCAGAACCTTCAGGTGAGGGGTAACTACTTCCCCGGGGACTTCTTGGCTCCATTAGGATATATCCTATCACTTACATACACATGCTTCACCTACATAACTAGGCTGAGTACATTTAGGTAGGCCACGCATTGTAGGAGTACGCCAATGGTATTGTTTTATATAATCTGCTTTTATTCATCTTACTAGCACTGTGGTAGAAATGGTTCTGCTATTTAGATATTGGTGCTGGCAATTACATCTGTCTGCTCCTGTCTTTTGATCGTCGCCTCAAATATGTTTCATACTAGACTGATGCTTGATCAACAAATAATTATTGAAACCGTTACAATCGTCATTCTATGTGTATTCTGAGAAAAGTAAGCATGAGTGACTGAGCGAAAGATACCGTATTGTTTCCACGATACCTGAGGAATCAGGGTTATCATGTTCAGTGGTTGGCAGAAACTACCTACACTGTTGTTGAATACGGGGGTGGTAGTGGCACTGTAGAGCCAGCTGGTTTAATGGCTGACATCCTGTGGGGGTATCCAGAGCCTGTCTGCACACCAAGCCCTCAGTTTAGGTAATCCAAAATGCGCAGGACATGGGGGGTTAGGGGGGGGGTGCGATCCTAGGAACTATATGACAGTGGAACATAGAAATATCTTGCTGTAACAAATGATAACATCATCCCCTATTATTTGGAACTGGAAGTTCTTCTGGCCAGTACCACCTTCTCTGGATACAATAAGTTTTACAAAACACCACGGAACAGCTGGCGGATGCCATTAATTTGATTAGCTGGTTCTATCTTAATTGATGTATTAGGGACTAAATTCAAAATGTTAGATCTGCCATCTCATATGAGGATACAAAAAGTAATGGATGGAATGCTTGAATTAATCGCAGTCACTGCTAATCAGTCACTGCTAATCACTCAGGCCACATCCCTGTCCATGGCTATCTTGCACAACACGCTATCTCCGTTTGTACCCAGCCATATGCAAATCAGTCTTATCCCTGCTCCAATGGGATCAGTCCAGCCTGAAATGCCAGGCCAGGTCCTCTCTGAACCAGAACAAAAGCAACCTAGGACCAGTGTTGCCCTACTTTAGACTCATCAACCAGGTACAGCCTGGTCCCAGTAAACACAGTGTGCTCGGGACCCACGGCTGGGCATACCTGTCCCACTTAGAGCGATGCACTAAAGTATACAAATAAGTGATGGATGGAGTGCTTGAATTAATCTCAGCCACCGGTAGTTACTCAAGGCTACATCCCAGTCCATCATTATTTTGCATACTATGCCACCTCATTATTCAAATTAATCTTGACGCAACTTTAATAGGAACAGTCCAGCCGGAACTCCAGGCCCGGTCTTCATATGAGTAAGCAAGATACCAAGGAACTTTTTGACTCACAGGAAAATTGCTAACTGGAAAAGAGGACAGCAGCTAGCAGGTTCTGACTTTTGTAAACAGTCAGCACTCCTAGCAAAATATCAAAAAATTCCGAATCAGTAATGCAGCACCAGACTCCCACTGAAAAATTATCTTTGACGCCTTTTTTCTTTAAGTAGAGCATTATTTGGTAGATACTATGGTAACAGAGATAGTCTCATTAACTATACTTGTACATAAAATATTCAAACGTGAAATAAGAATCTAAGAAGTGCCTGATAAATATTCAAATCTGTTTTAAATTCAATTGTGCATGTTAACTATTTTTACGGGTTTTTATGTCATTGATGACAACAATTGCTGTAAAATCATACTACTACATGAAATATCAAGAAAAAAAAAGATAAACACATCTGGATGTTATGCAATTAATTCCTGGGCCTATAGTTAACATTTACATTTGGTGAAGTAAAAAGACGCATTTTGGAGAGAAAGGACTTTTCTGCATCACCAATCTATACAATGATCACATGAAGCAACACATCTAGGAATAGCACATCAACATACACGGGCAAGATGAAGAGCTCAACATGGCGCATTCACTGCCAAGCCTCATCCAGCCACTCTCAAGCTGCGGTCCTCATGTGCGGGCACAAGAAGGCAAGAAACAAAGCAGACTTTACATCAAACCAGGATCGCCATAATCAGTGACTTCAATACTCTCAGGCAACCACGAGGCAGTGAGCGAGAACTTCACTTAAACTGCAAACACATTTGCACCATAACCTATTTTGCTTTTTATGCAACAAAGCAAAATTGTGCAAATGGCTGAGGAAATGTGTGTGGAGCTGAGGGTCGTAGGTGTTGGTGCAGATGGTCTATTGATGGATTTGGAAACAAATGAACATCATCTTAACATTAAAGACGTGTTGCACTACTACTGTGCATCAGGTATGCATAACATCTACTGCATCTAATACATTTATTTCTGATTGCAGAACGCTGCAATTTTGGAATCTGATTGCCAGCGATGTCTCCCCATCATGATGTGACTGAACAGCTCATGTCCAACTTCTCTCTCTTTCATAGTAGGCAGCCAACCTGAAACGTGATTGGCTCTCCGTGAATCTCAGGACTCCGTGACTAGGCAAAAGCATCAAGGCAGTCACGCTACATCATAAATAAGGGTGGGCGTAGTTGGCAGAGTACTACTACGTGGAATTCCACGAAGTTGAACCAAAGCTCAGTGACTCCCAATTAATAAAACAGAAACCTCATATACTTTTGGTAAAATAACAAGTATCTCTGGTTTACATGCTAAAATGCATATAGTCATTTCACAAAAGTGAAAAGTAAATTTTAGCAAGCAGTGAGAGAGGTGATGATTTTGGGATCCTCCCTAACCTAGGGAGAGAACCAAGCAGATGCCATGAAAACAAAGAGCACATCTTGCTGAATGATTCAGTGGTGTTCCCATCCTCTTAGGACCACCCCAAGCTCAGTTATGGGCAAAAATACAATCCCAACCAAAGGCCCTGCAAAGCATTATAGGACAAGATTAGCAGTCGGCAGTGAATATTATAGTATCCAATATCAAAATTATTCTACAAAGAGCTGCAGTACAACTAGTCGTTACTAGGTGTCCCTCACGAGTCAAATGGAAAAGCATTGAAATTATTACATCAAACTGCAGTTTCACTAGTCGTTACTAGGTGTCCCTCACGAGTCAAATGCAAAAGCATTGAAACCGTTTCATGAAGCTGCAGTTCTACTAGTCATTACTAGGTGTCCCTCATGAGTCAAATGCGAAAGAATTTGACTTGAGGGACACCTAGCATCAACTAGTTGAACTGCAGCTTGATGTAATAATTTCAATGCTTTTGCATTTGACTCGTGAGGGACACCTAGTAACGACTAGTGGAACTGCAGCTCTTTGTAGGATTATTTTGATATTGGATACTATAATATTCACTGCCCACTGCTAATCTTGTCCCATAATACTTTGCAGGACATTTGGTTGGGATTGTAATTTTGCCCATAACTGTGTGTGCCTGGGGTGGCCCTAAGAGGATGGGACCACCACTGAATCGTTCAGCATGATAAGCTCTTTGTGTTCAAGGCATCTGCTTGGTCCTCTCCTAGGTTAGGGGGCACCTCAAAATCATCACCTTTTTCATAGCCTGATATTTTTCATTTTCAAAGTTCACTTTTGTGAATTGGTTATACGCTTTTTAGCATGTGAAATAGTTTCATCAAAGCATTTGTGGGTGCAGTTTAGTACATCTATTTCATGGATGAACTGAGTTTTTGCCTGATTTCCGCGTTTTTAATAGAATGCGTAGTTAACAAATCTCCGCAAAGGGTTAATCATATATGGGATGATCGGAGTTCATTGCCCAGGGTTAATCATAAATGGGGACGTGGCCATGGGATTTCACAAGGTTGTAGTGTTTGCACCCTAATTTAATGCTGTTTTAGTCTAACATATAATGTAACCTGTTCTGAGCATTATGGGGTGTGGAGTGAAACGTTATTACATGTTCCATCAATGTCAGAAGTGGAACTTGAGGGGATCTAAATAGAAGACCCCAAACAGAAATCATGCCTCCAGCCTAACAAACCTGATGTGCAAAGCCCTGTTCCTCTCATTTCCAACACAATTCATGGCGAATGCCTCACAACTGTTCTTAGTCTGGCTCGGATCCTGGCTCAACAAGAAACATGAATACTTTTTGGCTTGACAGAACTATCTATGTGTGGTAACTAATGGTCCCTGAGTTTAAAGCAGCCTGGACTGCAGGGGATCTGCTAATCAGGAGCAGTTGTATTTAAACCTACTTCCTGTTATGTTTCTGAGCCATAGAGACAGCATTTCATCTACAAAGAGCATCTTACTTACGTCGGGGGCTCCTTTTCATTTGGTTGTTTTGGCTGTGGTTGAAGAACGCTATTTACCAGCTCAGTGATCCCACTAAAGGGAAGCCACCTGTTCAAATAAGCAAATATTGTGACTGTACAACCAAACAAATGACACTGTAGGCTAAATACTTTCTTACCCGACAAAGCAATAGAAATACACAGGCAGAGAAGCTACAGCCAATGGGGATGTTAGCTGAAATAACCAGTCAGCCAGTAAGGATGTCAGAGGAACACATCTTACACTTAACTACATAGTCCACAAGCAGGCAGCAAGAAACCACATCCAGCGAACATGTGGATGAAGTAAGAAGCTGCAGCCAGCTGTCTTACAAGCCAATCAGGAAGCAGATGACAACACTAAACGCAGCCTCTCGAGTATTAGTGTCGGCTAATACCGTCAAAGTTGCAGAAAGCAGTACACAGCAAAGAGTAGGAAAGTTAAGCCTACTGCACGGTGAAGATGGTTTACTTACTGTGGCAGTTGTGGTTTTTGTTCTTCTTTGACCCTAAAAAGATAAGTTTGCACAGCTGAGTGCAATGTACCGCAAAACATAGATGCTACGTGCATTTCTATATGAAACTGGGCAAACAGAAAACATTGTGTTCTACATGAATACAACACATGGTACGTTATCGTAGATAGTTTTAAACTAACAGTGTGTTGCGTTTCTCATTGTTAGCAGTCAAGTATTATTTTACTCGTATTTTACTTGCATTCTTCAATCTTTCCTTTAAAATAGGGTTTCCCAAAGTCGGTCCTGGAGGGCCGGATCCATGCCAGATTTTTAAGATAATTACATTTATCTAAATGGGGATATGCTAAAAATCTGGCATGGATTGGGCCCTGCAGGACAGACTTTGGAGAACCCTGCTTTAGAATATAGCATTGATGCCATTACAATCCTGTAACTAGAACATGCCTCAGTTGTTACCCTTAGTAGATATGTATTTACATTCCTTTTACAAAACTAATCTAGAACGTATGGTTTTGTAAAAGCATGTTTGGCTGGTTTCTGTTTAGACACGGTACAGTGCTTTATGTCAACGTTTGGTGTCTGCCTGTTGGTGCTTTGGAGTAAAAGGCTATGGGACAGAAAAGTTGTTAAGCACTATGGGAAAAATAGGCTGGTAAAGTGTCATTGTGCCTTACTCTTTTACCCAGGTGCGCACTACCTAAACAGGACCTTTGAATATCCTCAACCAATTGAAGAGCTGAAGCAAGGTCTGTTGAAAGTATCACTTTGGATTCATTAGCGTCATCACAAAAGAGTAACAAAATTCCACAATAAGCAAGATCTCAATTCTGGGCTAGGCTGGCACAGACCTCATATATTTTTTGTTCAAGACAGGAAAACTTTATTCGTTTTATGCACTTTCGGGTTTCATGAGTAAAACTTTCAGGACAAACATTCAAGACCTTCCCGGTCAGTTTTTTAGTGCAAGGAAGCCTAGTGCAGATGTGTCTTAAATTTGCCCCCTCCTTCATCCTTACCGGGAGCATAAGGTGTCGCACTGCTGGAGGGTCCACTGGCATGCGCCTTCACTGTGGCACATTCTGTCCTGGTCCAAGTCCTGGTCTTATGCAATGAGGGGGTGCAAAATGCAAGTGGATGAGTGACCGGGCTCTTGAAGCCCTGTCTCTTCATTGCACCCACCTTTGAGGATATACCCACAGTACTGGATATATGATGCTCTACTTGCTTGTACAAAAATATTGACGTTGCAGGCCATGCGTGGGCATCGAGGTATCTACATTAGGCATCTGAGGCCAAATCTGGTGTTTGGTTGGGGGGGAGGGGGGCAGGGGCGTGCATTCAGAATTTGAGTGGAGGGCTGCATTACGCATTGGAAGCGATGGATGGAAAATGATTATTAACATATTGATGGTAACTAAGTTAGACCTATTTACTTTAGCAAGATTTTTATTATTTTAAAATATTGCACTCGTAGGTTTTTGTCAACTTTCTATAATATCAGGATGGACAAAGGTTCAGTGAAGTCCTTCATAAGTTGTAGCAGGTCAAAGATCATTCGATGTTATTTCCTGTGATTTCACTGGAGATCAAGGGGAGCGTGTTTTCTCTTTTCCAAACTATTGCATTTTTGTTGAATTGACATCTAACCTCTTTCTGTTCATGTGTACATATAGTTGGATTTTACATACCGGTTTTCACTCAGAATACCGCTCTACTCTGAATTTCATACACACAATAACCAGGTAACTTCATAAACAAACATAATCGTCCACGATGTGAACACCGCAGTATTCAAAGCATAGCACAAAATATGCACTCCGGAAAAAGAAATCAGACCCTTGTATGAATTTAAATAAAAAACGATAAGGTTTCCCCTATTTCTTGCACATTGTATTGTATTGTATTTATATAGCGCTTACTACCCCTGACGAGGCGTCAAACGCTTTTTCTGCGAGTAGCACGCTACTCCGGGACCCATGGAGGATTAGTGTTGAATTAGTATAGTGAAACATGCAAGTACATTTTAAGTGGTGAATAGGTTAGTCAGTTAATTGGATTTGGGATGATAGCAGAGGACAGAGGAGGACAAAGGTTTGTATTTATATAGCGCTTGTTGACGCATGCTATTCAGGAAGCCTACAAAGGATTAGTGGTGAATTAATATGGTGAAATATGAAGTAATTTCAGTGGTGGATATTAGTCATTCATTCAAAATTCTTTATTCGGCTTGGTTGCCATAAAAGAGACAATGCATAAACATTACATTTAAAAATATCAAGAAAAATAGAAACAAAACTGCGTGGAACTTTACAGCATAAAACTTTAGATCCATTAGCTAGAACAATTCAATACTATTGGAGACAATCAGTACACAGACAACAATAAAATTCTGTGATGGATCCCCCACTGATTGCTAGAAGGTAGACCAATTCTATCTCTAGAATGGATCCCAATTACAATTGGTGTCCCAGTTTTTTCCTTTGGAAAAAGATAGAGTGTAAAAATCTACTAACACTAAATATTATTGATTGAGATGTGTTAGATGAAAGTTTTCTCAGAGCCTGTGTGCATGATCTCACGCCTAGCAATAGGCATATTGGTTTGATCCATCTTTTCCTGGCCTGTGCGTACACAGGGCAAAAAAGAGGATATATTGCTCATTTTCTATCTGATGGCAATCGCACAAAGAACAAAATTCATCTATCACTATGGATGGAGTATTTGAGCCCCTAGCCCAACGTGCCAAAGTTGTCTTTATTAAGAGATTTCCATATCTAAATTTTAAAAATAAAGTCTTGGCAAGAGGGGGCTCTATTTCATCCATGAAAGTCTCAAATAATGGTACATCCTTAATAGTGAGGAATTTTGTTACTAAGGTCCCACCAGTTGAAGCACTTATGGTCCTTATGGAGCGACCACTGCGCCCTCGGCCTGGTCGCCCCCACACCCCCCGCCTGCTCCTCCTACCTGCTGACTGTGCCTCGATCTACACGGCGCCCCAGCCGCCACAGGACCGCCGCTGAACCACCCCAGCCGCCACAGGGCCGTCCCAGCGCCGCCCCAGCCACCGCAGGGCCGCCGCCGAGCCCCCAGCTTTTCCCGCCGGATCTCGACGAGACCCCGCCCCCCCGCACGCCGATTGGCTACCGCGATCCCCGCCTCCCCGCACACCCTCCCTCCCGGCTCCCCTCTTATGACGCCCCCTGAGCGACCGCGCAGCGGACGCGCGCAGCGGGAGCACCGACTGAGCGCTGAAGGTGCGCCAAAGGTAAGCCCGTCTGCGCCCGTCCGCGCCTGGACCGCGCCCAGTGCCAGGACCCCTGGCCCCCGCAGACCCCAGCCCACCCGCCGGACGTACGACGCCGCCGCCCTCAACGCACTCAACGCCGGCCGAACCCCTGGATGCTACCGAGCCACCCCGAGACGCACCCACGGTCCCTTCATCTGCCAGGCCTGCAAGTTCTCCTGCACCCGGACCTGCGCGGCACCAGCACCCACCAAGCCGAACTCCAGCAGCAGCCACCTGAAGTGCATCCTGCTCAACACCCGCTCCGTCCACAGACACGCCGTCGAGCTCTGGAACCTGCTCGACACCACACACCCAGACGTCGCCTTCCTCACGGAAACCTGGATGCACGCCTCCTCAGCACCCGACATCGCCATCGCCATCCCGGACGGCTACAAGATCATCCGGAGAGACCGCGTCAACCAGACAGGAGGTGGCATCGCCATCATTCATAGGAACACCATCCGCATCACGACCAACACCGACGACACCATCGCACCCGCCGAACACCTGCACTTCCAGATCCACGTCAACCCGAAGACCACTCTCAGAGGCACCCTCATCTACAGACCCCCGGGACCACGCACACAATTCAGCGAGGACATCGCCGACTTCATCAGCCCGCTCGCCCTCCCCTCAGCCGACTACATCCTCCTCGGGGACCTCAACTTCCACCTGGAGAACAACGACGACCGCAACACGACCACCGTGCTGGAAAACCTCGCAAACCTGGGACTCAAGCAACTGGTGACCACCCCCACCCACCTCGCCGGACACACACTCGACGCCGTCTTCTCATCCAGCAAAGACATCGCCTTCAGCCACGCCACAGGACTCCACTGGACGGACCACAGCTGCGTCCACTTCACCTTCAGAAGAACGACGACCCACCACCACCAGCAACAGGCTGCCCGAAGAAGCTGGAACAAGATCACAGCCGACCAGCTCACCGCCTCCCTGAGTCAGCACCCTCCCGCCAGCTCAGCGAACCCCAGCCAGGCCGCCGACAACCTCACAAAGTGGATCAGCAACTGCGCGGACGAACTCGCCCCTCTGAGGACCCCGCCCAGCAGACCCGGCAGCAAGAAAGCCCCATGGTTCACCGACGAACTCAAGAGCTCCAAGAAGAACTGCCGAGCCCTCGAGAAAGTCTGGAGAAGGGAACCTACCGCGGGCAACATGACCACCCTCAAGCTTGCCACCCGGAAGCACCACCAACTGATCCGCGCCACCAAGAAAACTGCATTCAAGGACCGACTGGACACCAACGCACACAACTGCAAGGAACTCTTCAACATCGTGAAAGAGCTCTCCAACCCCAACGCCGGTAACAACGACATCACCCCATCGCAAGACCTCTGCAACTCCCTCGCCTCCTACTTCCACAACAAGATCGCAGACATACACAACAGCTTCAGTAGTCAACCATCGCACACAAAGACCGCAGCAACGCCACCCACCACCACCCTCCGCGCCTGGACTCCGATCAGCACCGATGACACCGTCCGCATGATGAACTCCATCCACTCCGGATCTCCGACCGACCCGTGCCCTCACCACGTCTTCAACAAGGCCGACGCTGTCATCGCACCCCACCTGCGGGACATCATCAACACCTCCTTCGACACCGCCACCTTCCCGGAGAGCTGGAAGCACGCCGAACTCAGCGCTCTACTTAAGAAACCAACAGCGGACCCCACCGAACTCAAGAACTACCGCCCCATCTCGCTCCTCCCGTTTCCAGCCAAAGTCATCGAGAAGACCGTCAACAAACAGCTGGCCGCCTTCCTCGAGACGAATGGATCCCTCGACCCCTCACAGTCTGGCTTCCGAGCCAACCACAGCACCGAGACCGCTCTGATCGCTGCCACCGATGACATCCGAGCCCTGATGGACAACGGAGAAACAGCGGCCCTCATCCTCCTAGACCTCTCCGCGGCATTCGACACTGTCTGCCACCGCACCCTAGTGCAGCGCCTCAGCAACGTCGGAATTCAGGAAAAGGCACTGGAATGGATCGTCTCCTTCCTCGACGGAAGAACACAGAGAGTCCGCCTACCACCGTACAAGTCAGAGGCCACCGACGTCATCTGCGGCGTCCCTCAAGGATCCTCGCTGAGCCCCACCCTCTTCAACGTCTACATGAGCCCCCTCGCGCCCATCACACGCCAACACAACCTGAACATCATCTCCTACGCCGATGACACCCAGCTGATCCTCTCACTGACCAACGACCCCGCCGCTTCCAGAGCCAACCTTCACGAAGGGATGAAAGATGTAGCCGAATGGATGACGACCAGCCGCCTGAAACTGAACTCAGACAAGACGGAAGTCCTCATCCTGGGCTCCTCGCCCTCCGCCTGGGACGACTCCTGGTGGCCCCCCGCCCTGGGCACCGCACCCACACCGACAGACCACGCACGCAACCTGGGCTTCATCCTGGACTCCTCCCTCTCCATGACCAGACAAGTCAACGCCGTCTCCTCGTCATGCTTCAACATCCTGCGCATGCTACGAAAGATCTTCCGGTGGATCCCCACCGAGACCAGGAAGACGGTCACCCAGGCCCTCGTCACCAGCCGACTGGACTACGGCAACGCCCTCTACGCCGGAACCACCGCCAAGCTCCAGAAGAGACTCCAGCAGATCCAGAACGCCTCAGCCAGACTCATCCTCGACATCCCCCGACGCAGCCACATCTCCGGACATCTGAGAGACCTGCACTGGCTCCCCGTCAACAAGAGAATCACCTTCCGTCTCCTCACCCACGCACACAAAGCCCTACACGACCAAGGCCCGAGCTACCTCAACAACCGCATCAACTTCTACGCTCCCAAACGCCACCTCCGATCAGCCAGTCACGCCCTCGCCGCCGTCCCCCGCATCCGAAGATCGACAACAGGAGGAAGGTCCTTCTCCCACCTGGCCGCCAAGACCTGGAACTCCCTCCCGACCGACCTGCGCCTGACCCAAGACCACCTCTCCTTCAGGAAGAAGCTCAAGACCTGGCTGTTCGAGCAGTAGCAGCACCCCCCCCCCCCAAGCGCCTTGAGACCCTCCGGGTAAGTAGTGCGCTATATAAATGTCCATGATTGATTGATTGATTGGTCATATTGACAATAAAAGTCCAGAAGGCCCTTTTTAAAATTAGTTTCGGGTTGGATGGTAGTTGGTCCGCGTTCTCCCAAAAATGTCTCAGACCTATTTTAATAAACCAAGTTTTAACATGTTTAAACCACGGAATGACTTTTAAATTGTCAAGCTCCATAATTTCTTTTAGCCCGTCCCTGTAGTCTTGTAATTCAGGTACCCGCCATAATCTAACCCACAACAACAGTGGGCGTATTATGATTTGGTGATCAGTTCTTTTAATGTTTAGATCAAGTTGGAGGGGTACTAAGGGAGTACCTCTCGGTACCCTTACCAAACTTCTCATAAAATTATTGTCCAGGACACTAAAATTGTCCTTAGACCCAGGGCCCCAAATTTCTGCACCGTATAGTACGGCTGGTTGTACTATGAATTTAAAAAGTTCAATCGCCGGAGACACGGCTTTGCTAGTGCTCAGGCTTTGTTCCCTAAGGATAGATTTTACATTCTGAAGAAATGTCAGCTTACTTTTTTCCATCTGGGCTTTCCAAGAGAAATTGCAGTCTGTCACCCCTAAATAGGAAAAATGGGGGACCGATTCTAGTTTTACTCCTTTTAAGGTCAAACAGCCTTTATCAGATTTGGTTGAATTTAGGGCCATACATTTGGTCTTTTTCCCATTTATCTCCAGTCCCTTCTTACTACAGTATTCACTGAAGGAGTTCAATAGTGCCTGGAGACCTCTTTTAGTTTGGGAAATCAAGATAGTGTCGTCAGCAAATAATAGGGATGTTACCTTTTCACCGTTCAGTTTTGGGGAATCGTTTTTACATCCCTCTAAATGTGAAGGAATGTCGTTCACGAAAATGGAAAACAACGTAGGGGCCAGTACGCACCCTTGGCGGACACCACGCTCAATTGGAATTTTGGGGGTTAGTTCGCCATTTGGGCCCCATCGAATTCTCGCGAAGTTTCCTTCATGTAGCTCTTTAATCTGAACTAATAAGTTGTTAGGCAACCCTACTACACTCAGCGTTTTCCATAGGAAATTGCGAGGCACTAAATCAAATGCTGCCCTTAAATCAACAAAGGCAACATATAAATGACCCCTTTTGATTTTTACATATTTCCAGTAAAGGCAGGAGAGTCTAAGGATCTGGTCTATTGTGCTAACTTTGGATCTAAATCCAGCTTGGTATCTGGTTAGTATTGCCTTTTCCTCCAGCCAATCACTGACACGGAATAATATGTGTTGTGCATAAATTTTCTGGAGTATATCCATTAAACTGATTGGCCGATAGTTGGAGGGATCCATCCTGTCTCCTTTTTTAAAAATTAAAACAATTTCGGCTCCCTTCCAACTTTCTGGAAAGTCTAGGGTACGCGATAACTTATTGCACAGATAGTTAATGTATGGTACCCATACTTTTAAATCGTGCTTATATAAGTCGCCCGGAATCTTGTCTAGACCTGGGGCTTTACCAGATTTTATTTGGCTTATTGCCAGCTCAGTTTCCCCTAAAGTAAAGTCCAGATACTCTGTTGGAAGTTCATAGCTTGGGACATTCGTGTCTATGTGGGAATCGTCATATTTTTTGTAAAGTTTAGAAAAATGGTTAATCCAAGTTTGTTCATCCAAATAGACGTCCTTAACCACTCTCCCTACATGATTTCCATTAGCTACCAGCCTCCAGAATGCTGCGTTATCACGTGTTTTGGCGGCCAGCAGCATGTCAGCCCATTTTCCTTCTTCCCAAGCTATTTTTGAAGCCTTTTGTACAGTCTTATAATTGTTCCTAGTTGTTTTGATATCTAAGGGTAACTTAGATTTAATCGCTAATAAAAGTGCCCTTTTGGACTCTCTGCAAGCTCTACCATACCAGGGTTTGCTATGAGACAAATTCTGTGTATTTTGCTGGTTTTTCTTAGGCATTTTGGTAACTAAAAGTTTTACAGAATCAAATTTTTTTTGATGTAATATACTAAAATGAATTTTGCTTTCTTCATCCAATGTTGGATCTAAATACGGTCCAAAGGAGCCTACGAAAAGTGTGTATATTTCTGCAAGGATATCGCCATGGTCCAATATGAATAAGTGATCGTCTATTATTACTAATATGGATCTCAGTATTGTCATCGTTGCTTTCTTCTACTGAGGGAGAAGAACCTGTGTCTTCTAACAATGAGGCTTCCATTTTGAGCTCTAAAGGAAAGTGGTCGCTTTCTAGCCTCTCCTTTACCTCAAAGTCAAGAAGATACAACCAAGTTGGTATGGAAGCAATCACGAAATCTATATTACTTTTACAGTTCCTCCTACAAAAGGTAGGTTTCTTCAAGCTATCAGACGATAACCGTCCATTACAGGCCCTAAAACAATGCTCTGTACAAATTTTATTCATTTGGAGAGCCAAGGTTGAACATTTGACTGATTTGATATTGTCCATGGCGGGGATTTTGTTAGCCTGGTCTTCCTCTTCGAAAACATCACTAAGACCCATAACTGGCTCATAGTTACAATTTAAATCTCCAGCCAGGATAATGAAATCCTCCCTGCCATCCAATTTGCTTAGAAAGCAATCTAATTTAGATAAAGTTAAAGATTCCCTTGATGAGGATGATGGCCTATTGTAGATGTTTATTAAAAATAGGTTTTTCCCTTCGCATACAGTAATTTGTAATGCTAGTATATCTAGGGAGTTTGTATCCACCACCTCGATACGCGTCCTTAGATGTACTTTCACCCAAGTTAGTAATCCACCCGAGGGCCTTCCATTTCTAGATGGAGTCGCACCAATTCCATAAGTCTGGTACCCTAATCTGTGTGGTGTGTCAGCTACCCAGGTTTCCTGTAACATGCAGAAGTCAAAGGATTCAATGTAGCTAGCCCATTCTGGATCCCTCAAATTTTTCGCGACTCCGGCTATGTTCCAGGAAATCAATTTTACTAGCTCCCTTGTTACTGCTGTCATTTCGGGGACTACCTTTTGTACCTCCCTGCAGCTAGGGAGAGCTTCAGGTTGTACTACCAAGGATACCTCTTCAGGTGTTATCATATTAATCAAACTTTCCTGAGGTAAAACCGTAACATTTGGTTGTATACAACTCTCACCCAAGATAGATCTATCCCCAGTAACTGGTGATATGAGTCAGTTACTTGGAGTGAGAAGGATAGCGGAGGGATAAAGGGGAAGAAAGATTTGCATTCATATAGCACTTGTTCCCCTGATGGGTGTTGAAGCGCTTTTCTGGTGAGTAGCACGCCACTCCGGAACCCATAAAGGATTACTGTTGAAAATTAGTATAGTAAAAAAAAAATGAAGTAATTTGAGTAGTGGATATGTTATTCAGTTATGTGGGTAGTATATTAGTATAGTTTAATATTGAATTTGAGAGGTGAACATGTTAGTCTGGTAATTTCGATTGAAAAGGATAGTGGAGGGATAAAAGAGTGAAGGATTTTTTTTAAAGTCTTAGCAGTAGGAGGAGGCTTTTGGATGAGTAAAAAGGAGTTTTAGAGGGGAGGACTCAGAGGGAAGAGTTTAGAAAGGTTTATTTGCTGCATTTCGTGGTTGCCACTGCAGTAATAGCACGGCTACAGAACAGAATTTAGATTTGTTTATTTAAGGTTATATATAGCGCAAGCTCGATCCATAGGTTTTATATAACGCTATATATGAGCACCAATTACATTACACAACGACAAACTCATTTTTGGTAGGCACGGGGAGATTGAGCAATTTGGTCAGAATCACCAGATGTTGAAGACGCAGAGACTGGAGCCTGGTTCCCCCAACTACAAAGTTGGCAGATCTGGCCGTTATGCCACAACTCCACCTCTTATCCAGGTAAATGATGCATCAGTTCAAAAACACACGTATTTGTCAAATCAAGTTTTGCATGGTGCTAACATGATTCGTTTTCACCTACACATAAAACTCGATTTGATAAACGGAGATCCCAGACTCTCTTGTGTGTCATTTGGGACTTCACAACATAACCATGTATAAATTTGGCATTGGCTGTTTCTGAATTACAAACATAGTCCGTGTCAGCTAGCTCCCATTAGACTGTCGAACTGATTAGGATGTCGGTCGGTGAGCCTCCCACAGCTTGTCGGAGGCTTAGAGACGACATACTTGGTTAAACTCCACCTGCCTTTTTCACAAAGAAGGCAGTTGGAATTTAAAATGGCCGGTCAATCCGACTGGCCTCTGACAGGCTCAAGGAGTCCATCAGCCAGTTTGGAAAACGATCATAATCCCTAATGCACGGTGTTTCCGCCATCGGGATTATGATATTGGTTTGCAACAGGCTTTCCATTCCGGGCTTTCTGACATGGAAAGCCTGTCAGGAAGTGACTTTAGAGGCCCCTAGAAGGGCCCGATCTCTCAGCGGCCTACGGTTCAGGACCGGGGGGGGAACTATGGTGCCCCACTGTAAATCTCTGCACTGTCACGGTGCCTGCCACACAGTGCAGGGATTTACAGTAACTCCCATTTCTCTATGGGAGCTTGTGCTGCAGCCGGTTTCTGATCGCCGCACAAACACCCATATGGAAATGGAAGTTTGCGACCGCACCATGTAAATGCGGTTTCGGACCACCGGCCTGAGGTCGGTCTGTTTTGAAACCGCAGAGATGTCAGTCGGAGGCAACTCCGATTGACATCCAAAGTATGCTTTAGGAAACTGTTGGAGTGCAGCAACATAGGCGGTTTTCGATAATGGAATGAAATCTATGGTGAGGTGACAAATGAGTCTGAGCTCATTTACGACATGGTACATGCAAAATGTTACATGTGACTTGAAGACTCTAATGGAATGCCAGTAAAATAGAGATTATTCTGTTTAAATCTAGCAATCATTATCAAACAGATTTATTTTTGCGTTTACACCTCTTGTTTTGTGAATGGTCTCACGTGTGCCTGGGTTAAAAAGAAATCTCATCTAGTTCAATGGAATGGTTTTTAATTATAATGACTTAAAACACTCGTGCCCCAGAAAGTAAAAAAACGTGCTTGTAATTTCTGTTCCTGAGCATTTTTGGCAAAGGAGATGAACTCCTCCGAATTACCTGTAGCGAGGCATCAAGGTTGAGTACGCCTATTAGACTACGACACAGGAGACCAGTCAAGGATTTAACTTGTAGGCGTTAGCTAGAATGACCTTGAGAAGGACTAGATTTGCAGTTTGGGGTGGTCCTCTAAATTAAGAACTCTTGGATATAATGCCAACTAGCAGAAAATGCAGGCAAAATACTGGAAACCGAGAGATAAAATGCAGCAGTGGAATGGCTTGTACAGTTAGATGGGGACTTTTGTCCTCACACAAAGCATGTATGAATTTAAATTGTCTGATATTGGGGAGCATCAAGATAAGTAAAGAAATGAAACAGAGATGCCTGATGTCATGCAGCTTCAGAATCACCGGTAATAAGATCTAATAATAACAGTAAAGGTGTGTAAATTGGGAAGTTTATTTGCCAGTAATTATATATTGGGGGATGATAGGCTTTATATCACATAAGAAACTTCAACCAACCTTAATCTATTGTTATGTGTATTAGTAAAGAACACTATGACCCGTGAGTGTAATCTAGTGCTGAGCAGGTGTGTGTGCCGAACCCTGCCTAGGGGTAGTTTGGTTGATTGAAAAGCAGGCCTTGATCTTCTTTCAGAATTCAAGAAGAATGGAATAGGATCTGATGTGGAGTGGAGGCTGTTCCATGCTTTAGGAGGGATGTAAGAGAACGCCTGACCCACTGATCTGGCTCTGCGTTTGCATCGGAGGAGTGCAAGTAGAAGTCCTGCAGAGCGGAGGTGTCTGGGTGGTTGGTGGAAGGAGATGTGGCTGTTCAGGTAGGTGGGCCCTAACTTGTGAAGTGCCTTAATGGTACAGGATCACTACACCTGCTTAACAAGTTTGACTCCTTATCTTGTTGTTACAAACTGGTGAAAGTCACATTTGATGCCCATCTCATTGATTAACAAAGCAAACTGGTAATTTAGATGGGATACAACAGAGGTCACATACCTATGGATTGTAATTACTCGGCAAATCAAAAGATACACTTGCTTCAAACATGACAAAAAGAAAACCACTTATTTGGCTGCACATGTGAAGGTCTGCAAATAAATAAAGCAAAAAGTGATTTATTTGTACCACTCATTTGCTTGCTTAGCAGTCCAGCGTAACGCAAAACTGTTTCCATGTTTCTGAAAGTCAGCTGTTTTAATTGTTTAACAAATGATGACAAAGTGAAATTGTGTGTGTGATTTTTCATATGATAGATTTGTGGACTGTCAGGACTTGGTGAGGGCTTGATGAACAAAATGTATATATAAAAGTATGTAAAAGTATAGAATTCTAGGAGTGTGTACATTCTTTTTCTCATCAATGTATATTTTAAGGCAGGAACTGGCCTCATTGCAGGCATTCAAAAATAGACCTGGTAGCAGTATCTAAATTGGAGGATATATTTAATGTTAATCACATTTCAAAGAATCAAGTTACACTGTTAAGAATTCAATTCAGCAATTTTCTCCAATTAAAACATGTTACGGGAAGATACTTGATGGAGAGCTTACAATATCCTGGCATATCCCACTGAAGCCCCTACAAACAAAAATGAAACCCAGAAAGTGTACATACTATACACGTCTGGATACTTTCTAACTGCCAGCACTCAATATCTTGGCAAACAATGACAAAGACCCAACAGCCCCGGGTGAAGAAGAGCAAGTCACTGACCTATCCGAGAGAGGTAAAAACAGAAGCCAGTTTCTGGTTCATGTTAATGTTATTGGTATTTGTATAGCGCTAACTGTTACCCGGAGGTGTCCTGGCGCTGTGTGAAGGCCTACAGAGGACTGAATGGCATGGGAGAAATACCAGGATCAGTTGGAAAACAACCATGTTTTCAGTGCCTTCCTAAAGACCAAAAGATTGGTCATGCTTCGAAGATATAATGGAAGAGCATTCCATGATCTGGCCACGTTCGCTGTAAAGCTTCTACTATCCAGGTGGCTTTTTTTACCCTAGGGACAGTTACGAGTCTTGCACCTGAATACTGCAGTGTTCTTTGAGGTGTATACCAGCAAAATCGCTGTTTTAAGAATTCTGGTCCGGTTCCCTAAAAGGGCTTTAAAAACCAGACACAGAGACTTAAATTGAGTATGCTTCCTAACCGGCAGCCAGTGAAGTTTTTCGATTTTGGATGAAATTGACTCGAACTTTTGTGTGCCTGTAAGGAGTCTAGCTGCTGCATTCTTCAGAATGTGAAGTTTATTCAATGACCCTTCCTGGATTTTGAGATATAGACTGTTGAAGTAGTCTAATCTGGACATTATTAATGCAGTAACAACTGTTTGTTGCACATCTTTGGGCAGTAGTGGTATAATTGTTTTGCATGATCTGAGGATATATGCAGTTGATGAGGCCACTATGTTCACCTGGTCTCTAAAACTCAATTTGTCGTCTATCCAAACTCCCAAATTCTTCACTTTCTTTATAGGAGAGGGGAGGGGAGCGGACCTGACGACTCAGGCCAACAATCAGGGGCCAGAAGTTGGGGTTGTTGCCAAACAACACAACCTCCGTTTTGCTGGAGTTGAGTTTCGAACAGTTTTGTGCCATCCACCTACCCACGGCGTTCAGGCAGTCCTTTAGTCTCGACGCAGTTACCCAGAACAATTCTGGTTGAATGGACACCACAATTTGGATGTCATCCGCATAGGACATCAAGGCGAAGTCAAAGGATTCAATTAGGGGTGTCGATGAGGAAACATAAATATTAAATAGTGTTGGGCTTAATGACGACCACTGCGGCACACCGCAAGGTAGGGAAAATGATTCTGCTTCAAATTCTTCCATGGCCACCGTTTGCATTCTATCGGAAAGAAAGTATCGGAGAAGTTTCCAAGCAGTGCCCCTGACTCCTAACTCATCCAAATCGGTCCATCAGCAAAGCATGATGGACTGTGTTGAATGCTGCAGTTAGGTCCAGCATTATCAATGCAGCCTTTCTTCCCTGGTCCAGAATGGTCCTAATCTCCTCTGTGGACTTGAGAAGTGCACTTTTCCGTACTGTGGCCCTCTCTGAAACCATACTGAGTTGGGTTCAGTGCCTGAGAGTCGAGTAGAAATTTGTTGAGTTGTGCATTCATATTTCTTTCATTGACTGATGCTGGCAGTGGCAGTCTGGATATAGGTCTAAAATTATTTGGATCATTAGCATCCAGGCTAGGTTTCTTCAGTAGGGGCAAGATTGATGCATGTTTCCAAACTCTAGGAAAATATCCTTCTGTATACATTATATTAAAAATGGAGGTCAGTTTTCGTGAGACTGGTTCTGCCGCTAGTTGAACTACCGAACTTGGGCAAGGATCATACAGGGAGCCTGGCTTTACCTTTGCCAAAAGCTTGAGGGTGTCTGATTCCGTTAAAAAGGCAAAGCTGTCTAATCGTGGGGTTTCATCTTTTGCTTTCATTTGATCGGTTTGCAAATCACTCCTAGTATTGGAAGAGGAATCCGAAAATGTTTGGAAGATACCGTTTACTTTTTCAAAAATTAATTTAGCAATTTTATTGCACAGTTCTTGACTGGCTGGAATGGTTGGGGAGCATGGGTGGGTCAGAGTATTTACTATTTTGAAAAGCTCTTTAGGCAAGTTTTTTGAGGTTTTAATTCTGTTAGTAAAATACTCTTGATTTTTACTTTGAAGCAGCTGTTTGTAGTATGCAAGGCTTGCTTTATATTCCTTTTTCTTCTTTTCCTTGTATTCCTTCCTCCAGTTTCTTTCCAGGTGCTTGCAGGGCAATTTTTGGTTCCTAAGCTCTTGAGAATACCAGGGGGGAGGGGGGGAGGCTGTTGCCTAGTGTTGCGAAGGCATTTTTTGGGTGCTAATTTGTTTTCTGCTGCTTCTATCCATTTAGTATATGACCTGGTTACCTCGTCCAGATCATTGGGTGTTGTGGTAGTAGTCGAGGTTAACAATTGGTGTAGCTCCTCGGCTTCTATCTTGTTCCATGCTCTATTCTCTGAGAGTTTCGTAGCTAATTTCGGAACCATGCAGTCTGGCATGGTGAGCTCAAACAGCACTGCCGAGTGGTCTGACCATACCAGGGGAAATATTAAATTTCTATTTGATATTCATTATGCGCTTGGTGGATTATGTAAAATAGTCAGAGCAGAACATGACAGCGAAAGATATAGAATGCCACTCATCCAGGGCTTTTAGAAAACATTGCCCATGTAGTCTTGGGAATGATGAATAGCAGATAGACTGGGACCAATGTTGTACATCCTTGAAATCACCAAGGATGGAAAAATCAGCAGACATGACCAGGTATTGCTATCCCATGGATCTGTGGTGGCAAGAAGAGATACTGCAGCAAAATGAAGGAGCCATCTCTATCTGATGGGGAAATCTGAATTTGAGGAATGTACCACGTTATGATATCCAAAATATATGTATACAAACGTACTGGGTGCTTAGTATACTGTCAAAAGGTATTAGGTCCACAGTTCATGCAGTTGGTTTGTAGTTATAAGCCATTGAACACATATTCTACTTTGATTGGAGTGGTGGATGAAATAGTGCACACCAGTAGTGTAATGCATGATTGAATTCGCTTTTGGCATACTGTTATTTTGAATAGAAACATAATACATATAAAATAGTCTTGGGTCAGTATTTAGAACTGTATGACTGAAATTGTTGTATAGTGTACAGGTATTTCTATCTTGTATCTTTGCTTCCTTTCAGGCACTACACATGACTCATATTGGGTAGAATTCTAAATTGTGACTCTCTACTATGTAGATTTATATTTTAAAAAGTTATAGTTACTTCGATAAGACTAGCAATTTAATATATTTCTGTCTGGGCTCCACACTTGTTTTGCTTATAAATGACAACCACATGAACACAACAAACATATATTTTTAAAATAAAAACTAATTACAGCTAAATATATCAGATAAATTTAGAAATGAAAATCTAATCTTTGCCTTTATAACACCTAACAAAACACTATTTGTTTGTTTTAATTTGAAGTATTAACCCTTTCAGCAATTTTGAAATCCTTATATGTCAGTCAGTCAAACTTTAATAGGTCATATGACCATAAAAGTGCAATGTACAATTTAGCTCATACGATTTGGATTGGAAGAAATTAAGTAAAGCATAAAATGCATAGCAAATTCATGGAAATACAGTATACATTTCATACCATCCAAAAAGTTAAAATGATAATAAAATATTTTTTTTTTACCCTAAGCAACAAGACCAAAGGTAAAATCTTGGTTCATTATTCAGATACTGAACAGCCCTCTATCAAGTGCATCCCAAGCCACACAAACCTCCATGGTACAAGAACTTCTGGCGGGGACCATTATGATGCCAAGAGGCTTTTGGAATACGAGCCACTCGAACCTGAACATGTTCATCATAAAATACTATACGCTGATACTTTAGATCAGTTTAAAATAGTTGAAGTGCATATTTATCAATCTCCTCCAATGTGCATCTGCTTACTCCATATGCCCCACATGTGGCCCTGGAACTTTGCAACTGCACAAGCTATCACTTGTATAGAATCAGAACTAAGTATGCGCAAAGCTTCAACGTGATCACGTGCCCCCACGTGTTTACATAGGTGAGTGAGCCAATTTGCTCTAGAGAGAGAGTAAGCAGGGCAGGCAAATAAAAAATACACTGGTATTGCTGGTAATGCAGTACAAAGAGGGCAGAACTGTGATATTACTAAGGAATTGTGCCATGAACTAGTGTGTGCATTAAGGGGAAGCGTACCGAACCTGAACTGCATATACAGTTTTCTATCCAATGTAGACTGGATAATGTCTAAGTAGTGTTCTAGGAAGGGAACACATTTAAAATATGTGAACTCTAAACTTAGCCGGCCCTCATTAGTCTTAGAGGCAGCTAGCTGGGTGACCCAGCCCCAATATTGTGATTGTATTTGATCTTTAGTAGGGAATGAGGCTGGGTCTCTATTTTCCCAATGATGCTCAAGCCCTATATCGGCTAACAGGTGCTTTATATTCTTTAACCACCCAGGCCTTTTCTGCTTATCTAAGGAGATAACTTCGTCAAGGGCCTTGGCATATCTTTATACGTATTTACAAGCATATTGCAAAAGCAATTAATTCAATAATAAATTCAATGAATTAGTAAATTTAAATGATGTCTAGACACACTTATATTACATCTTGGTTACTTTACTAATCAAATGGTAGAAGGATGATCTTAATCAATCATAAAAAAAGATTTCTCAACTGGATTAAAATCTGTGTAGCATCTGTTTCTAAGAATTATGGCTCATTCTGTTCAATGAGAGGTTAAACCACATTGGTATTATGTCTCTTTTAAAAACTATGAAAAAGTAATTGGGAAAAAAGGAAATTCAATTGTTCTGTGTCTTGGTGAAGTAAGTTCAAAGCAAACTTCATCCGAGGGCCATGAACTAAGTATTTGGTTTGACAGAGGATCCACAGTTCGCATGAAAAAAACCCGGATCTCAGCCTGCTCAGCCCTGATCTATGCTGAGAAGTTCAATTGAAACTGAGAAATTTGCTTTGCTAGTTTCAGTGGTTTTCGCAGTGAAGCCGGGTCTAGTTTTACCATATAACACATTAGCTATTTCTGTCCTACATCTGAAGCATGAGAGTCTTAAATGGCCCTGCTAGCCAAATGTGTAGGACTTTGGTAAATTGCACATACTATCTTAAACATTCACTGAAAATGGTAGGCCTTATGCCTCCCTTGTAAGATTGTAGATGTCCCTCCTGCCAAGGCTATGAACCCAGCCACTGTCTTTTTGGTAAACAAGTCCCCAAGCCCCCACTGCCCGCCACTGTCCTCGATGTGCATTTCTGTTTTGCACATCAAGATGATATAGCGAAAACAAGAAACATCCGTTAGAGGAACACAATGGTGTATGAATCGGGTGGGGGCTAGCTGGAACATTTCATTGCTTCACATCTGATGTTTTTCTGATATTTTTCTGCTAGCTCTAGAAATTAAGACAGCAACTTGACCAAATAAATGACCCATAACCTTTTGTATTCTTCTGCTTTCTTATAAATTTCCGAGAAGTGGCGCAAATTGTTTTCGAAAAATGAAAAAATTTTGGTATGATTGACGATCAAACATCTGTCATAATCAGGACTTGTGGTCAGCAGTTCATCATTAAAATAATTGCCATGAGATGATCAGCACACACTTATTTCCAGACAAAGATCAGTTTACTAAAATCATTATCTTCATGAAGTCGAAAATACAAGAAATACTGCTCTAGGACATATGACGTGGAATTTTAGGTATTCCTTTATTCTTTAATCTTCACAGTATAGCCAACTCGTTTCATCCTTTTTTAGGACTTTTTCAGGGCTACAAGACATAGATTACATATGTACATTTTGGATACCAAACACATTTCTACGACAGCAGCAGGTGCCAATTGTAATATCTGAATTTGGATGGTCAACTAAGCAACTGATGCAAATAAGAAACGACTTCCTGTTCCTCGCTCCTCCCCCTTGTTCGACTCCGTGAGGTGATGGCGTCGGAGGTGCTTCAGTGTTCTCACCAGCTACTTTGAATATCTGCCCGGGTTGGAGCACAGGCTACGCGCTGGGACTTCTAGACATGCTGGGTCTGTTGTCATCGCGCTGACAAACGCTGTTGCTGCCGGAAAAGTCAAGTTAAGGACTTGAACTACTTATCATTTAAAAGGTACATGCTTGCTACGGAGTCGCCTGGGAAGTGCACGTTGTTTGTCTTGTCAGAGGCACATTCTCCTTAAGCCATTAGACGTTGCAGACGCACTTGCAGTGTATCGTCCGAAAGTATACAATAAACTGCGACTTCGGCAAGTAGAAAGCGTGAAGCCTGGTTTTGAACACGCCGAACACGCTGAACACGCTGAACTCGGTTCTTTCTTTGGCATAACCCTGGAAGAATGCTTTCCTGTACGGCAGCGCGTTTAAATGCTCCTTAAGAGGCAGAGTAAAAAAAAAAAAAAACGCAGCGTTCATAATTCCAGACTGGATAAAATCGGTTGAAACTCTGGAATAAGGAATAAGGATTGAGGGGGGGAAGAACGAACGGAGACCAGTTGGAGGGTCGCTTACCTTTGTGGCTGACGCTGCTGAGTTGCTCCTGGGTCCCTCCTGGGTCCCTCCTGGGTCCCTAACGCTGTGGTCTCGCCGCTACCGCACTCCACCTGAGGCTCGAGACTACAGCTCCCAGGGAGCTCCCAGGGAGCTTTGAGGCCACTTCCCACTTCTGGCCACAGCGCGCCCGGAGGACTTTAACAGGACGCTCCCTCCGCGTCGCGGGCGGGCGCCGGGCACTCAGTGGCCGGAAGAGGCTGGGACGGGCCATAGACCCTGTTTCCAGCACAGGAATAAGACAATTCAAGTGAGACTCGGACATATTTAACTTGTTTTAAACTTTGTGGTTATTTGTTGCATTGGATCCAAGTATCACAAGATTTACTTCAATCATTGGGGGACGGAGCTAATAGTGTTAGTGAAAATGCCCAGATTGACCTGTGAACCACCAGTAGCTGGTTTGGTCACCATGGACAACTTCCTGGTAAAAAAAGTCAGTCAAATAAATAACGAACGCAGGGCCTCCTTAGGCCGTAACAACCTTCCCCCCCCCCCCCTTGGAAAATGTGCCTATTGTAATAACAGAAGGCCCAGTAGGCACTTCAGAAGCTGACCCTAATTCAAATAGTGTAGGGGGCTCTAGGTCAGTGGTGCAGGTACAGGTACACACAGAGATGCCCGTAGAGTTGCATAATACACCTGAGGATGACTTAGTTGCGGAAGATCTAGTCGAAGCCCCTCCTACGCCTAGGCCAGTGAGGAAGTGTAGAAAGACTCAAGGGAGGCGTGGGGGGAAAACTTCTAAAAGAAAATCTTACACTAACTTACTTAACACTAGTAAAGCTAGCAATGCAAACATTATAAATGATTCTGTCACAGAAGAAAATGACCAAGAGGGTAATAAGGAGGGAAGTATAACTTTATCTGCCTCCAACTTAGAGACCTTGATAAATACAATAGTAGGGAAGTTGGAGAAGAAAATTACAGAATTAATCAGCCCAATATTATCTAGACTGGAAGTAGTAGCTTCTGAGTTAGAAAGGTTGGGAGGTCTGGTGGCGACACATTTGGCTCCCACTCCAGTAGTCACAGCCCCAAAAATGTTGCCTGCTAGGGGTGGGAAGAAGAATGCAGTCAGGGGGGATAGTGTGCAGAAGCCGAATTCCCAAGGACAGGTAGGTGCTGGGGCAGTTCTAGCTACAGTACCAGTAACCCAGCCAAATAGACAGGCCCCGGTACCTTTGAGCTTCCGATCGTCCCCTCCGCAGAGGGCAAAACGTAGGAATGTAAACCTCCCTCCAGACTGTGTGCCATATGTGGTGGTGTTAACGAATGTCCCATGCCACGAAGAATTATCAGCCCAACCACATGGAGAGTCTCATGACTCACTAAAAAATAAAACGGTGGCGTGGTTAAACAAAAACTGTGGCTACCCAGCCCACTACTATGACCAAATCATTTCTACTGAAAGGGTCAACTGGGTTGGCCCTTCAAGTAAGGCGACTACGGGGGATTGTGTGGTTGTCAACTTCAAGCATCCCCAACATGTCGCTACAGTTTTACTGCGTGCATCTGCGTTAGTATACAACGCAAATAGCGTTTGTGTGCGCCCTTTGGGCTACTTCTATGCTCCTGACCAGAACTTCCACAAAGACCCCCGAAGGTACAGGCCAACCTCTCACACCCAGTCACCAATCTCTGCGGTTCCATACATGTACAATAATAGCACTCTTGGGATGAATGGAAGGCAGACACCGGCGCAAAATGGTAATGTCGTTAATCAGAGTACGAGAGGGTACAATGTCGCCACACACAATCGTTTTGAAATGTTTTCAGGGCTGGACGCATGCGATTGACTGGTGGTGCCGGATGGTCAGAGTACTGTACGGTCTACTGCAGGACAGCCTGCAGAGGCGATAATACCCACAATACATAAAAACAATGTTATTTGCTGGAATGTGGCGGGTTTGGAAACTAAAATGGAAGATGAGAGCTGGTTATCATACATCAGGGGCTTTCAGATTATATGCCGTCAAGAGACCTGGGTGGTAAAATGTGAAATTTTCATTGAAGGATATAAGGCTATATCAGGAAGCAGGGGGAGGCCTAAGGGGGGCATGGTAATGTTTATCTCGGTAGCACTGACATGTTCAACTGACAGAAGGGCATCAAGTAATCCCGGTATACAAGGCCTAGTCCTAACTGCGAGCAATTGTAAGGTTGGTTTGATACATTTTTATAATTCAATCAATAGCGGCACAGCTCATGGTAATTTAGAAATTTTAAATGACTATGTTAACACCTCAATGAGGGACTGTTAACACAACCTATTGATCATGGGTGATTTTAACGTTCACCCTTGCGGTGACCCCCTAATGAAAAACCTTCAGGAAATTCATTGCCCTAGACTGAAGGGACTGCATTTGGAACACACCATGGAGGGGGACCTTTTTAATGATTTTCTCAATAATCATGGTCTTACATTAACAATGGCATTGTGTGACCCCAGAAAGCGCTTTGTCACTCCGACTTTCAAAGGGCATGGTAAAGGGACCTTTATCGATTATATGCTGTTAACCTTGTCCATGCAGGTTTTTGTGGATTCATTCACCATTGAGAATAATGCATTTAGCGATCATAATCCACTCACTATACTCCTAATGGGGCCCTGGGTGGTTAGTGCAAACTGTAATCTGTCCAGGGGTAGGGTAACGGCTACTGATGGCAGACGTCGTCTAAAATAGTCTATGTGTACCCCAAGCCTTATATATCAGAACATTAAAGATACCTGTAGTGATGCAATTAATAGATGCACATGGGCTGACTCCGATCCAACACTGGTTCTGTCGGATTTTCAGAGCATAACAGCTAAAATAGCTACCTTAATGACAGAACCAGCAAAGAGTCGGGGGAGGGAGGGCCCGAGGTGGTTCAATAAGGAATGCTCTAAAGCTGCCCGTGACCTCAGAGCTGCTCTATCAGTAAAACCAAGAAATAAAGAAATAGTTCAAAGGTCACGTAAAGAGTATAAATCAGTCATTGCCTCAAGGAAGGAGGCACTGAAGAATGAGGCTTGGTCTGAGATCCTGGAACCGCAAACTCTGAAAAATAGCGCTAGATTTTGGGCGGTCCTTAAAAAACCCTTCCTGGTGCAAGATCCGGGAGAGGGATTAGAAGGTGTTATAACAAAGGAAGAGTGGGTTGCTCATTTTAAAGAACTGTATGGGGGCACCAAGGCTAACACTGTACATTTTGAGCCCACTAAAGGGGGCACATGTTTTAATGTTAGTAGAGGAGAGGTGCTAGTGGGGATAGAGGGACTCACAGCGGGAAAATCCCCAGGCCCCGATGGGATACCTCCCGATCTTTTTAAATCTGATCCCAATTTTTGGGCGCCGATTATTGTGGCGGTTATTAATGCAGCCGCAAGAGTTGGTTGCCCATTATCCTGGGGGCTTTCCACTATTGTGCCTATATTCAAAAAAGGGGATAGGGATAGCCCGGTTTGTTATAGGCCTATCTCCCTAATTAATTCCATGGCTAAATTAGTGGGGAGAATTGTACTGCAGAGACTTTCGGAGTGGGCACGGGATAACAACATCATGTCTATTACACAATATGGTTTCTGCAGTGGCCGCTCGACCACAACACAATGTTTAAACCTCTTCCTTATACTTAGCAAATATACCATTGCCCAAAAAGGTACAGTCCACCTTGCCTTCATGGACCTATCCTCAGCTTTCGACTGTGTGAACAGGGGGAAGCTGTGGGGGTCCATGAGGGACAAGGGAGTAGACAACGGGATTATAAACTTTTTAGTTGACCTTCATAGTAACACAAGCGCAAATATAAGGTATTCCCAAGACCTGTGCGTAACAGATGAATTTAGAACTGGGAAGGGTGTGCGCCAAGGTTGCATACTTGCTCCCTTCCTTTTTAATTTTTATATAAATGAGCTGGATGATGTTTTACAGGAGGCGAAAGCCGATAGCCCGGGAGTAGAGAGAAGAAGTATCCCTGTCTTGTTATACGCAGACGATGCGGTTTTGTTATCCAGAACTGCAAAAGGCCTTCAACTATTACTTAATGCTTTTAAAAAATTCATGGAAGATAGAGATTTGTTAGTTAACAACTCCAAATCATTCATTATGCAAGTTGGGAAACAACCAAAGAGACAATACACCTTTAGATTAGACGAGGCGGTAATACCGTTCTCCAATACATTCTCCTATCTAGGTGTACTCTTTGACTCTAAACTGTCGTGGGGCCCTCAACTTGCAAAGAAAAGATGTGATGTCACTAGGGTTAACGCCTCTATTTTTAACTTTGCCTCAAAACTAGGCAAAAAGCCCACGAGCGCAATGTTAAAATTATACGACGCAAAATCCGTAGCGACTGCAGCGTACGGCAGTGAGCTCTGGGGTTACTTGGCGGGAGGACAACTTCAGATCACAGAAAACGTATTTTACAAACGGCTTCTGTGTGTCCCGGCCGCCACTTCAAACTTTGCAGTTCACGAGGAGTTAGGAGTGGGACATTTGAGCGATATCCTATCCCTGCGACCGCTGACCTGCTGGTTGAACATGTGGCTGTGTAAAGATATCCCCTTAACACATTTAATTGTGAATGATTTTATGGCTCACGATAAGGCGCTGGGTACCCCTTGGATGAAGTACTTAAAAACTTATTTTTTGGAGTTGGGTCGTCCCGACTTGTTCGAACATCCAACTGGAATTATGAGGGGGGACGTCGAACTAATCAAGCAGACCTTTCTTCTGCGAAAGAAGGCTGTGAGGGAGGGTGCTGAGTTACAAAAAACAAGTGTAAGGAAATTTATAATGGTCAAAACCTGTCTGACAACGGAGCCTTACCTACTTGGCACTCTAAGTACTCACGAAAAGTTTTTACTAACGAGATTCAGACTTAACCTGTTTCAGCATCTGCTCATCAGACCCAAAAAGGAGAGTTTTAGCAAAAATTCTATATCCTGTGGCTGCGACGGAAAGTCTCCACAGGACATGTTGCATTTTATGTTTTTATGCAGACTTTACGAATACCCACGTAAACGCTTTTTAATTGCTCTTTTAAAGAAACTGAATTTTATTCAGATACGACCAGCCTTTTTATACTTACAATTGCTGCACAGCGACAGTGTTCTCCAAGTTCTTGAATTTTTAAAGTTGACTCTTAAAATGCGAATCTGTCTGGACCAATGAATGATGTTTTATAATGAGTGTGAGCTCCGTGGATCTAATGCGGACACCCGAACTAAAATCTGTAATCATATTTTAACAATGTCATTTTATGTATGTACTGTATGTGATGCACTTTTATGGTTGAATGAAACCGAATAAAGTCTCTTTTGATTTGATTTGATTTGATATGTACATTTTGAAATCACAATACACTATACAATTTGTATTAAAATCATTATCACCTATTATACAATTTTCAAATATTTACAAATTTACAAATCACAACATATTCCCACATGAAAGATTATTATACTAATAGTAGGCTTTTAATTGTATAAAACGTCATTATATTTCATGAACCATGCTATTTGTGGTCATATAAACCAGGGAGAATTCCCTCTTATCCAGACACATATTGGGCAAATTAAATGTCAACATTAACACATTTGAAAAATAACAACCTGTATGTCCAACATTCGGTAAGAGAATGGAAAAAGAAAAGAAAAAAAGCAAGGACAGAGAAAAAAAGAGAATAGAAGAACGAAGGAGAAGAGCGGCTAAGAGAAACAATGCAAGGGGAGAACACAACTCACAATCCACAATTAATACACTTTTAAGCAATAGTTACCTCAAGCAAGTATACTTCTTTTACACTGGCGATAGATCTCCAAAGTTTAAAGGCAATAAAGCTGTGTTCTGAAATCAATTGAATAACCAGGCATGAGCATACCTATGAGATTTCATTAAATAATGCTCCCTACACTATGTATAGTAATTAGTTCAATTACCAATCATACATTATGTTACTTTAGATGTGGTGGCCGACATTGGCCTGAAAAACCTGAATAGAAATATAGCTTGCCTTGGAATGATTGGTTTCTTTACTTTATCTTTTTGAGCAGGTATGTTAATTAGTAATTGAACTAATTAGTATACATAGTGTAAATGCTTCACTATAAAGGTGGTTTATCACAATAGCTAAAAGCAAAGCTTTAGACCATCTTGCCACTACTTACGCTGAAATACGCTGATTCAACTTCATTTAGGTATAGCGGTTTCATACCACAATTGTATTGTTTCTAAACTGCATAAATGAAAAATATTACTGTTACTCAATTTGTTGTTCTCAGCTTACCATTCTCGAAAGGATGGAAGGCTGAGTTGGCCTTTCAGCTATCTAAGTCATTCTAACCGCCAGTTGTCTCCATTATCCATTGACAATGTTAACTCACATATCACCTACTTCTCATTGGAGCAGCCTTATAGCGTCACTGCATTTGGTGTTACCATCAATAATTCAGTGGTATTAAATTGGCAAAAACTGTTCTAAAACAATAGATTTACAAAGAGCACAAAGAGTTTTGGAGGAGATGATGTGGCATAATGGCCAGAGATGCAAACTTGAAGCTGGGGAACCCGGTTCGAGTCTCGGCGTCGGCTCAACATCCTGTGATTCCTGGCAATTCACTTAATTTCCTAGTGCCTACCCAAAATGAATGTGTACTTGTGTAATGTAACTGGTGCTCATGTAAAGCGGTCAGGTAAAGTCTGCACTATATAAAACTGCAAAAAAATGTATATATATATATATTTTCTCTTGATAGCTGCGAGTCATTTGGAAAAATCCATTTCCTTGACACCTGATCATATTCTTTACACAGTGCTTAAAGATGTTCATGTTTCGTTACTCAACTTCTTTCCTTCATCCTAAGTGCATGGAATCATAAAGGTGATTTGTTCACTCATTTTAGAGTACTGAGGAAAAAAGATGTTTTAGAGCTTCTAATACATACAGCTGAAGACATCTAAAGTTAATCTGCCTTTTAAGGCACAGTAAGGGGCTAGATTGTAGGATCCGCTGGACATTTTGCTGCCCCATAACTGAAGTAACCAGTAAATGATATCTCGGGAAGCTTACGCTTGTAGGAATTCTAGAGAGGAACAAACAGCAGACAAAAGTTAGTGAAAAAAGCGGTCTTCATTATGGAGAAAACTATTGTTAATATTATCTCCATTGTTCCTGTGTACCAGTCTGTCCTCACTACCACAGCTTGGATAGAAATATCACAAGAGTTTATGGGCCTGATTATGACTACAGTGGTCCAATGGACCGCAGTAGACATGGTAGCGTTGAGGCACCACCGATCCGACAGCCCTATGTCGAGTCAGGTGGTCGGACCGCCATGGGACCACTGCTACCGCCGGGGATCCATGATCCCCGGCAGTCTTGCAGCGATCTGAGGCCAGCAATATGCTTGTGGTACCGCTACCGCACCGCCAAGAATATTACAAGTTTCCTCACCACCACAGTTTTCATGTAGGTGAGCCTGCTATGAAAACTGTGGCAGTGAGGAAGAAATTAAGGGGGCGCTACAGTGGCCCCTGGTGCCTTGGGGCCATGGGGATGCAGGCAGGGGGGCCCTGGTGTGCCCTCCCTGTCTGCATGCATGCCCAGTTCCTGCACAGCATGGACTTAACAGTCAATGTAGTACAGGAAGCCTTTCTAAGGATCACCGCCTGGGACTACCAAAGCACCGCCCACCAAACCAGGAAAAAAATCCTAATCTGGCGAGCGGTGTCACAGCGGCTTTGGAAATATGGCATCAGGGAGCTGACCAAAGTCGCAATCAGGCCCACTGATAACTTCAAAAAAAACATTAAGCATTTAAATTAAGAGCAGTTCATGAACGGGTGTATAATGTAATAGGAGGACCATCCAGGGCTGCCTCGATGAATGCATAATTTCATGACTTTTGAGAATGCTCACTCACTTCTATATCGCTCTCGCCAATAAAAATAAGCTAATCTGGCTTGAATCGCAACACCAGAAAAGAAATAGGCATATGTATAAGGCAGCTCAAAGGTTAGTGTCATCCATACTTGTCCTTAGAAGGGGTCTGTACACTGAAAGAGTTTGCAACATGTAATTGAAGGATTGATACTTTTCCTCAACATCTTCATACTTTGAAGCCCAAATGCCTCTGCTTCTTCATTCCCAGGACCCCGAGTCGATGGAGAGGTTTTCAATTATGTGATGGTTAAGTGAATTTGACAGGCTGAAAACACTTTATTGCTTCACATGAGTAAAGGTTTCAATCAAGGTCCCCAGAGGGAAAAGGCCATTCACTTAATGCTACTCTTGTTTACGATTAAATTCAGTAGAGCTCCATTGGCACATAGCTACTGCCAACCGCTTACAAACTGCATCGGTGATATAAATTACACCAGCAAAGGCAGGATACCTTCTCGAGACCTAAAACGTTTGAGACCTTTTTATAGATCTCTTCATTGTTCTGCATCAAGGTTATTATTGTGATCATGTTGTCCATGCAGGCCAAGCATCAAGTCATCCAGCACTACAAGTTAAGCAGTGCTGTATTAGCAACTGTTTTATACGGAGAGCAATTGTTGGCCTTCTAAGATTCACAAAACCCTGATGTCTCAATGAAGTGTCAGAATAACATACATATTTGAGAAATGGGAGAAAAGGTCAGAACATACGAACTTGCTCATGCAGCACATAAGGTACTGCACACTAGGACAGTACTCCCTCCAGAGCAGCTGGAACCGCTAACCTCTCTGAATTTTACTTGAGAATTGTGAGACAGGCAAAGCGTGTGGCCACATTCCCAGAACACACTACAAAGCATAGAAACAACTAATTGTGCATGAAGCTATACACTCTTGAGAAATTGCCACACTGGTCTTTCCTCTATTTGTTGAGGGATTATCACATTTGCTAGTTCTCATTTGAAATGCAACTAGCTGGGGCATTTACAAAACTAGCTGCTAAACCTATATAGGTGGCTCGAGTTTAAAATGTTAGACTCTGTCAATTGCATTGATAACGTGGAAATGTATACCTTTTCCAGTCTTTATTTTGATAGCAACACACTTTGGTATGTGTCACAAAGTATATTCAAATATAAATCTCCAGAAGTAGTACCATGTAGCAGTAATTTTACAGCCTGAATTTACTCCTTCAGCAGATCTCCACTGACCTGTGCCCTTCTTTGAGAAAATAGTGCAGAACAAGGACACACTTCAACTCATCCCACTCTGTTTTCACACAGATTCTTTCACATCCTCCACTCCAACTATTCAGTACTATCTAGATCCACCATGAGGTCACTGCCCATCTAAGGAATAAAGTACAGGCAGTAAAGGTATGGTGATGGCCCTGAAAGAGAGCCTTCTGAGGAAGACTACATTACAAGTATGTGTAATTCTTAATCTCCTCAATCATGTTACTAATGCAGCCTCTCACAGCATTAAATTAGATGGCCAGGAAATACCTGCCTCTAGCAGAAAAGGAAAGGTGCTGTTCATATCTCATATCAGAAACCACACGGTGAAAGTCATTAAAAGCCTGACGGAGAGCCCAAGTTGAAGCTTTTTAGATCTTCTCAAAAGGAACGTTTCTAATGAAATCAGAAGGCGCGAGTTTCAAAAGAGTAAAACTGGTCTTCCACTACTTGGGGTCAGATTCTGTAACGAACTCACAGCATAGAGGCAGGATGTGTTATAAGCATGTAGAGATACATTGAACATACAGCCAGAAATATAACGGATGGCAATATAAGGGTCTCTAAAGTGTCTACCAAGACTAGGTGGAATTAACGGTCGAAAAACAAATGGCATGGTGCAGGAACAGTCTTACTCATACCCAAAAATGAAAGATGCACTTCACTCAACAGTGGGCAGCAGCATGTCCAAATGAAGAGATGTAGAGACATTTTGTCAAAAGGGTCGGGTTCTAAGACTGCTTATTCAGAAGAATCACTAAAGCTATTCTATCAATAGCCTTATCAAAGACATAACTGCAATAATAGAAGACTTAAGGTAAATAATCTAAACTAAATTTTCAGAAAGTTGACTACAATCCTCCATGACAAGGAGCTCACGAAAAGAAATATACTTCCTTGTTGTTCACCACTCTGAAGTGATTTGTCAAGAAGTTTGCTTGCGAAGGTGCACACTTTGGCAGACAAACCAATGCATCAACTGACCTAAGAAAATGCCTCAGGTTATGTCAAAAGGTTTTATAGCTTATTAAAGACCAACCTCTTTTATTAAGACTCCATGTCCTGGTTGTCAAGTACACAATCCACTGACCTTCCCGGCAAATTAGATTAATAGTCACCACTACTTTGCTTTGCGAGAAAATAAAAACTTGGTGTCCAGTAACTTCGACACCCTTAACGTAGTAATGAGATTCTTAACTCACATCTCTGCTACCTTCTCTATAAGTCAGATGTGAATACAAGTCTTTGAGGTTCATCACGTATAAGATGCCTACTTCTCTTAATATAAGGAAGATTTTGTCAAATGTAGGAATATTTGTACTCTTCAATAATCAGGCGTGTCCAATCATTTTCAGAATAAGGAATAAGTCAAATTAAAATACGTATAGTTTATGGCCTCTCACTGACCATTTCTAATCCTCATTACGAAAGGCACCAGGTGTGTGAGGGAGAAGGCCCTTATGATGCTTTTAGGAGGAAGTTGCACTCAGAACTTATATATGTAACACTAAGGGGTCAATTAAGATGGTCTGGTAAAGGCTCGAACCGACGATCAGAGCCTACCGGGCCGCACCGTAATCATCCCCTCGGTTTACTTTCAGACCCCCGCGTTACAATGCTGGCAGTTGGACACTAAACTGGCTGGTTATTCCGACTGGATTCTGACGGGCTCAAGGAGCGAGTCGGCCAGTCAGAACCAGCTAGTTATCCCAAATGTGGTTTCCATACTGGCCTGTCCGACATTGAAACCATGTCGGAAAGCGTGTCTGGGGGCCCCCAGCAGGGACGCCTTGGGCACACGGCCTCTGGTTGGGGAACGCGGGGGCCTCTATGGTGACTCCTGTTGATCCCTGCACCCTGTGGAGGGCACCTTGGGGTGCCTACTACGGGGCGCAGGCATGAACAGCACCTCCCATTTCCCTATCGGAGCATGGATTACGGCCGGTTTACGGCTGTAATTCATGCTCCCATAGGGAAATTTAGAAATGCGACCGAACATTTCTAAATTCTAATTAGGAGGTCGGGATTGCTGACCAGAGGTCGGTCAGCCCCAGGACCGAGACCGTGTCTGAAATCGTAACTAGCCCCTAAATCACTGTTGAGATGGACAGAGAACTGAAAATCTTGCGCAGCCATTCTCTAACACTGCAAGTGAATAACACAAATAAAAGGGCTATTCTTTCCTGCAATACAATTTGAAACCGGCACTAATCCCAAAAGCTTGATTTACACCATTAAGAGCTAAGAAAAAGGGTTTCACGTTTTCTTTATACTGCACTGCCTCCTCAAGAGAATAAGCAAATTAGTCTTGCTTGCAGCTATATTTGGCCATATTATGCCTATTTATAGTATAGGGTGTAGAGATTGCACGCTTATCAAAGTTATTTTGGAGGTGATTGGACAGGACTTGCCTACTATTTATACGAGATCTTAATAATCATGGCTTCAGCACATGATCCAAACATCATGTTACTCTTGGCATATTACTTTATGTCTAAAATTATACTGGTGTAGATTACCCATGTATACTTGTATAATGCATAATAACTGTTAGGTCTAGTGCTCCTGTAAATACACCAAGTCTCACGATTGAGAAACTGAGGCACACACACAGGTTCCATGTAGTGTACCTCATGTTTAAGATGTTCCTGCTGCAACAATAATATTTTCTGTAAAAGAAGCTATTGCTACTTGGATATAGGTTTGCACAAACCCTACAATCAAATAAGCAAAGCTTTCTCTGATGAAAATGTGGTAATAGTGGCCCCTTTGGTCTAGTTAAAGTATGGTTTAACAGTTCTGTGGAAGTAGCTTCTGTGTTGGAACTGCAGGCTTCGATCTCAACTCACCGATTAGTGCTTTCACATGTGCCACTGACTCTCTGAAGCACTTAGGGGCATATCAGCAACAACAGGCGATAATTATCGCTAAGCACACTTAGCGCTAGGATAATTATCGCCGGCTATCGCTTGTTTTTATCGCGGAGATAGCGCGCTATCAGCGACGCTTATCTCCAAAGCGATAAAAACAACAGAGTTAGCTGCCAAATGTGCAATTATCGCTGGGATTTCCAGCGATAATCGCACATTGTTTAGCGCTACGTTGCTGATAGGGAAGGGCATACTTAACCATGATATCCACCTTCCATTGGATATCATGGCTAAGTCAAGCTTAAAGCAGGCGTAAGAAAGTAGTGATAACCACGGTTAGTGCTACTTTTCTTATCACTATGCTTGTTAGCGTGCCCATTGATAATTGGAGAAATGTCGCTTGGCGACATTTCTCCAGTTATTTGGGGAAGGAACGCCCACTTTGCATCTCATTAGAGATGTAAAGGGAGGCGTAGGGATAAAGGGTGCTAACATGCGATTATGCATGTTAGCACCCTCTTGGTGATAGGGCGAAAACATTATCTCCACTTTTCTGGCGTTTAAAGCCAAAAAAAGTGGAGATAAGGCCCTTGCTGATAAGCCCCATGGTCTTTTTGGCATTATTCTGCGAGCCAGCATACTTTGCAAATATGGGCTCTCACTGGCTATGTCCAACGCTTAGGGTTCCAGCGCTGACTCCTCCGCTATTGCGGAGGAGCTCTGCCACACTGCTTTTCAGCAGTGTAAAAAAAGGAAAAATTAAATGATAACTCAATATTATTATAATTTTATTTTTCTGTGCTGAAGTCAGTTTTGTGGCAGTGCGGTGCTTGGCTGTCGTCACAGCCAGCAGGGAGAGGAATGGTTGGTTTGCTTAAGTGTGCATGACAGTTTGGTCTGGACTGCAGGGCCCCCAGGAGTGGCGCGGTTGCTTTTCCTTGAGGGAGGTGTTGCCCCTGTAACAATCCTACACCTGAGACCCCCAGATTAGTTACATGCATTGTGTACTGTGGGCTTGGATGAGACTGGCACTATGTGCCCGCAGTGGTATCCCTACTGCTGCCCCCGGAGCTTGGCAGCTCAAGGTGGAGACAGGACCAAGAAGGTGGGTTAGAGCAACTGGAGGCCCCATGCGAGACTCTAGGCTTGAGGGAGCTGTGGAATCGGAGGAATATCTGCCACCGGTGACACTGCAGATTTAGGCTGATGTGTGCGTTAGGGGTCCAGAGTCTGGGGGTCTCCAACCTTTTCTGTAATGAGAGCTACTTCTGATCAGTGAAAATCATTGGGAGTTACTGAAGGTCAAGCAACTTGTGCATTGTTTCCAGACATCCACTCATCCAGCTTCATTGACTTGAAACCTAATATTCATGGAGCCCGATGCTATGGTTTGAACAAAATAATGTTACTACGGGTACTGTGATAGGGCTGCCATATGCGTCAGTAAGTGCATGGTCTGTGGGGATGTATGAACACTTCGCACAGGATCCAGTTAAAACCACCAGTCCAGAACTGGAATACCACCCCCTACCCTAACGCCCCATTTAGACCCTTGAGGTCCATGACTCCTTTTTCAGAACCAGATATTCTCCCTCCTCCGATCGTACACCTCTCTGCACTCATCCATCTCAGTCCCTTCTAGATCAGCACAAACAGCCCCACTATTTGCCCCTAGCTCGAACTGTCCTAAGCAAGGCTACACGGAACCCGTCCAAAGCATCACACCCAACCCTCACAGAGCACCTAGACTCAACACCAATGCCCTAAACATTAATACTCTCATGCAGATCCCCTCCACACAGCCACCGCTCACTGACAGCCTGCACAAATCGCACCTGAACTGCATGTTACTTAACTGCAGATCAGTGGTGAAATATGCCACAGACCTTGCAGATCTCATCCTTGCCCAAGAACTGGACCTCCTTATCCTCACAGAAGCTTGGCGCGATGTCTCCTCTGGTCCTATCCTTGACATACTAGTCCCTCCCAGCCACAATATTATCAGACTAGAACGTGGCAAGACAACTGGAGGTGGCATAGCCTGCATCTTCCGCAACTCTCTCACAGCAAAACAATTCTCCTCCGCTAATCTCTCTTCCTGTGAATACTTAGGCATAGACATCACTAGTGCACACAGACCATTATGCTCCCTTCACATCTTCTACCACCCCCAGGTGATAACCTCCCTCTAATTAAACAAACTATGGAAACCATCTCCTCCAACCTGGGCCGACACTGCCCCCAGATCTTCTTTGGTGACTTCAATATCCACTGGAACGACCCACATGATCAGGCAGTTAACACTCTCAAGAACTTCCTAACAGACCTCCCTCTGTCTCAATTCTGCGACAGCCCCACACACAAATTAGGGTCAACACTTAATCTAATCATTTCCAACCCCAACACCATTCATCTCAAATGTATTCTTCCATGTTACTGGTCGGGCCATCACTATATGAACTTCCTTATACTCGAAAGCTGGACCCCCAACAGATCACAACCACTAAAACTAAAACATTGAAAAAGATTGCTTCACAACACTAGCGCTAATGAGCTCATGGCGCTCTGCAAAGACTCCCTTCTGCCGACTGCAAACATGAACGATGTTCACGACCTCACTGAGCACTATAACAACGCCATGCTCTCAGCCCTGAATGCTACGGCCCCCTACAAGTAAAAAGAATACCCACCAAGGACACCAAACCTTGGTTTAATGACAGCCTAAATGCGGACATACGCAGCCTTAGACTAGCTGAACGCAATTGAAGATCCACTCCCCCACGGATCTTCTAAAAATCCTGAGACTCAAAAGAAATGGATAATACAAACTCATTAGAACCACAAAACTTTCCTTCTTCAAAGCCCAACTTGACAAAGTAAGAAGTCACCCGAAATGACTATTTTAGCTGATTAAAACACAATCCAACAACGCACCCACCCAATCTCAGCACATTGCGCGTCCGCAGCCAAACTGCGAAGCGGTTGCTGACTTCTTCCTCAAAGTCAAACAAGATCGAATCTGATCTTAGGTCTGCTGCACTCTTACTTTCATCCCCTCCTGCCTCCTCCCTCTCCATGCCCCCTCCCAGCCCGCTTGGTTTCTCTCCCAAAAACAATGCGTATTGGTGTCAATTCACACCCCTCAATGACATTGCCATCCTCAACACTCTCTCGACCATTAAACCCTCAAATCACTTCAATGACCCCCTCCCCCAACTTCTATAAAGAAATGATAGGCTCATTAGCACCGCTCTGGTCCATGATCATCAATGCCTCTCTTTGTCAAGGCGAGATCCCGGATTGCCTGAAGGAGGGCCTGGTGCTCCCCACCCTAAAAAAACCTCGGCTGACCCTGAAGACCTGAACTATTACAGACCAATCACAAACATTCCTACCCTGGCCAAACTACTGGAGAAATGTGTTCATGAATAACTGCGCATACACATTGAGCAATTACAGCACCTCAAACAATTCCAATTGGGTTTCCGCACTGGCCACAGTACTGAAACGGCCATCAATCACATAGTGGATGACACTCTCACTTTACTGGACCAGAATAAATCCTGCCTATTCATTCTTCTCGATCTCTCATCTGCATTCGACACTGTCAAGCATGACAATCTTCTCCACCTCCTTGCATGCAGAATGGGATTCTCCTGCACGGTCCTTAAATGGTTTGCCTCTTTCCTCAACAATAGAGCACAAAGAGTCAAATCCAATCAGACTCTAGCCAACCCCAGTCCCTGCACCCTGGGTGTTCCACGAGGGTTCTCCCTCTCCCCCACGCTCTTTAACCTTTTCCTGGAACCACTGATGGTAATTCTTAAAGCCTCCAGCATCCAATATCACATGTACGCTGATGACACCCAACTGTACATGAAAATATCCACCCCTGAAGGCATCAATACTCTAAACTGATCCCTGCTCAAAACCCTAAACTGGTTTACCAACCATCTCAAACTAAACGCTCTCAAGGCGGAATTCCTCCTCATTGCACCGGCTAGGCAAACCCCAACTGTTGTGAAATATCCATCTAATCTCACTGAGCTCAACTGCACACCACACCCCATTGGCTCCACGAAATCACTTGGAATTCGGCTTGATAAGGACCTAAACATGCAAGAGCACATCAGAGTATCTACCAAAGGAGCGAAATTCCAGCTGCGCATCCTAAGAAAACTCAAACCCTACCTTCCCCAAGAGGATTTCAAATTGGCAGTGCAAACACTGTTCATCTCCGGACTAGAATATGGCAGTTCTACTTTATGCGGACTGCGATAACTCAGTTTAACCCCAATCAGAGCTTCGCTAAATGCGGCTACAAGACTCATCACAGGTTCCAAGAAGACCAACCACATCTCGCAGGACCTGAAATCACTCAACTGGCTTCCTTTAGAGGCAAGGATCCAATTAAAGATTGCTTGTATGACCCATAGAGGTCTTCATTTTAATACCCCACTCAACCTGACAAATAAGCTGGATCTTTCTGGGAGCTCCCGGTCCACAAGGAGTACCCGCACCTTGCTGCTCACACCAAAGAAATTCAATACGCTTAAAACCTACAATCGGACATTCTCAGGCATGGCCCCGAGAATCCGGAACGTCCTTCCAGTGGAGACAAGGCTGATTCCATTCACATTTGCCTTCAAAAGGGAAGTGAAAGTTCTACTAATGAACAATGCGCTGTTCTAGAAGCTTTGCTCCTCTTACCTTGAGACTTTCTTGCTATCTTAACTATTACATGTCATTTGTTACAACCTACTGTTGCCTGCCATAATGTCCCTTTTGTTCTTGATGTATATGGCCCTCACTTTCTTTCCACCCTAGCCTTCTCCCTATGTTCCACCATTATGTCATTTTTGCTCTTGTTGCACATTGACCTACTTGTACCTTGATTTGTCTCCTTGAGCTGTGTTCTTATGTCTTCTTCAACCATATGCAAAGCGCTCTGATACCCACTTGGTTCATGTTCGCGCTATATAAAACTTATAAATAAATAAATACCAGCCACTGGAAGAAAGATGCCTGTAGACATGGTGACAGTTCATTACAGGAACAATGCAATCATTTGTTTAAATGTGAGTAATTTAAAGTGAAGAAATATGCTTATTTGGCATTAATTTAAAGTAGGAAAAATAAAAACGTAATGTTTCATAGAAAAACATTTCTTCACGTTTTATTTCTCCCATTTAAAAGAAAATGACTGTATTTGTTTAGTTATACATGTGGTATTGTGCATACCAGCCACAGGGAAAAAGATACTTGCTGTTTGTTAAGTTGACACTTTGAAAAGGGAGAAAATTAAAATGAAGAGTTAACTTAATCATTAAGTTAACTCTTCATTTGAATTTTCTCTCATTTAAAAGCATTCAATAACATAATTTTGGTCTCATATTCCAATATTGAGTAGACAACTACTTATAAGAGTTTACAACCCCAGTGCTTCAGTTCTGAACTCCTGTGACCCACTGTGGTCACAAATCTGAGTGGAACACTTGTCGTTATCAGGAACTACTATCTGCAGCCTGATAATAATGTAAAGTAACTGTAGCCTTTCATTACCATTAAAAAGAAAACATAATACATATTTATTGCCGTTCGAGGTTCAAAATGAACGCGAGGCGAGGGACTACTCTAAAGGTTTCTGTGATCTATTTACTGCAAGCTCGCAATTGACTGGTTGAAGAAATGTGTTCTAGGTATTGAGAAGGCTTTTGACACACTGGGATGGGAGTACCTGTGGGAGGTGTTGAAGAATATGGGAATATGGCCTGGTTTCTTGTCCTGGGTGCAATTACTGTACACAGAGCCAATTGCGAGGGTGTGGACTGGGAGCGTAGTGTTAGACTTTCTTTCTATAGAGAGGGGTACGAGGCAGGGCTGACCCCTGCCCCCCCACCCCCTTTTGCACTGGCCATGGAGCTGCAGGCATTATGCCTGAGACAGGATCTTGGGTGTTGGGATGGGAGGGTCAGAGACACCATCCATATTGTGCCAAAGTACACCAACGGTACTCCCATATACCCAAGTAGGCGGGAGGGTTCACTGACAGTAAGGGTGTGAGGTAAACTCCGCTCTGCTGGTGGAGTTCACAGAGTTTTTCCACTCCGCACTCCACTTAAAAAAAAAAGCTCCAATAGCTGCCGGCGGAGCAGAGTTTACTGATGTGCTCGCTCACCCCTAGAAATGTATCAAATACATACACCTAAAATGGCCGCTAGCCGCGGATACATTTTTTCAAAAATGGGGTCTAGTTGTCTAAAATGCCAGCTTAGGCGTCCTGACCTTTGCAGAATGGCAGCCTCCTCGAAGTGCGAGTGCCTTAGATCGGCTGCCTGGAGGTGGGTAACTGGGACACCCAGTATTCCGTCAGAGCTGCACACTAAGGTGGCTGTGGTCCAGAAAGCCCCCTCCCAGCTAGTTATATTCCCCAGTGGTGGCCTCAGTATCATGACAGCACGAAACAAGGTTTCTTCGCAGTATCGTCGCGAAGAAGAGCGTCGGCTTATTGCTCACTAAGCTGCAGAGTCTGAAAGTTGTGGTGTACTCGACGCAGAACTACGGGTTGATAGTGGGCCACTGGTAGACGGCCCCAGCTTGTAAAATACCCTAGGGCTGGATCTGAACGAGCTAAGGCATTCTACCTGAAGAAGCACTGGCCATTCCTCCTCTGTATGCAGGAGCACAGTGCCCAGCCCTTCCTCACCGGTCTTTTGTCTGCACTGCATGTCAAAATCAACCAAAGTGTAACTGAACACAACCCCCCTCAAATAAATATCAGTACACCCGGTGGATCCTTAGCTGGCAAGAATGAGTCTGATGACAGAACCTCTTTAATAATGTTTTTATTTACTATGTTTATTTTTATGCTTCACATACACTATTGCTTTGTTTGTGGTTTCTGTCTTCCACTGAGAGCATTTAACCTGCAGTCAAAATTATCTGTCACCACCTTTCACTGTATTCAAATGTCAATCCAAATTTTTAGGGTGGCTGAGCAATACTCTGCACACTCGCAGAACTCTACGAAATTAGATGGAGTTTTTTCTGTAACTCCATGTAATTCTGTGAAGTGAAACTCTGCGAGCTCCGCCCAGGTGCTGATGAGGATATACTGGAGGGCTTAGGGCGGGCATCCAGACTGCTTGTCAACCGACAAAGGACTTTCCTCTGATAGCCCGGGTGACCCGACTGAGGGCTGGCCTCCCTAAGGTCAGTATACCCTGAGAAATTGAGAAATTCCGGTATTTGGAAATACAGGTGGTGCATGACCCCAGGACCACAAAATGAACTTAATATGGGCCCGGTTATGGACTCTTTAATTGCATCCATGTGGTTCTGGAACACTCTGCTGATGTCAATGAAGGGAAGGATTGCCTTGAGTAAAACGATATTTCTTTACAATGCAGACTTGTGTGACTTGCTGAACTCCCTATTATAGAAACTCAACAACATTCTAGTGTCACTAGTGTGGTCAGTCAAGAGGAGCAGAGTCAGATTAGCTGTCCTAAAATTGGACCCAGAGGATGGGGGGAGGGTTGGAACTCCCAGACCTACAGTTGTATTACATGGCCTGACTTCTGCAGCATGTGGCGCTATGGTGTGCGGACAGTGTCAACTGGGAAAAGAGGCTCCTGACCTGGCCTGGTGGAGGTTAATGACCTGCCCAAACTATTGATTTGGGGAAGACAGACTATATATAGTATGACAAGTAGCGAAGGTTTGGGAACAAGAGGTAACACAAGTATTGGGTAGGTCAACATTTACTAGGCTTTTTCTTCTCTGGTGGCTATGGTCTTTCTGCACATACAATCACTGATTGACATGTCGCAATGGATGGTGGTGGTTGTCAGAGGGCAGGTGACCTGTTCCTGAACAGAAATTTAGTGACGGTGGAAGGAGTTGGGCCTCTGTTTGGGGTGGTTCTGGGACAATTCCTACAATATGCCAAACTTTCCCAAACAGCCTGGGAGATCTGAATGAAGATTCCGGCGGAGCCTGAAGAATCCGGTGCTTTGAGTGTCAAACTGGACCCAGGCTCTAGTAGAGATACCCCTTGTACTGGCCACCCTTCCTGAATGGGATGCCATACGGCTAGACCGTGGGCCTTAGTGGAGGCCATTCCAAAGGACACTTTTTTGGTTTGCTCTTTTTTACCACAGTTTAATTTGGAAGGTCTCTGAAACAAACCGGATAATTGTCCATGTTTACCACTCTTTGCACTTTGTATGAATCAGGCAAGTACCATGTCTGTATCAAAGAACTGACATTTCCAGTTCCTGGCAGATTACATAATGGAAAAGAGCTCTAGTAAGCCCAACATAAGAGTTATTTGGCACATGTAATTCCTCCATTCTATAGTATTTCACTAGACTCTACCGAAGACATGATCTACAATATCTTCTAATTCAGAATGTAACTGCTTCAGATTTAATTACCTTTTGCCATTTGTGTAAAACTCACTAATTTCAACGTTGCCTTCTGAACAAAGGAACATATTTCACTGAGTTTAGTAAGATCTCATTTTATATGAAAAGCGACAAATAAGTGGAAAAACAAGAACATTAGTGGGTGGGCCTATTAAAAGTGCCTAATTAACCATTGTGTTCAAGCCACTAATTTACTTCATGCAAAGTTCTTTAATACTAAGACAACACCCCAGTTGCCTGCAAGTGGTCTTCCACTCGGGTGGATTATTTACCTTTGGAATATTGATGACACCATAATACTCAGAGGCAACTGAGAATTACAGGATATAATTTTTGTTAAGACTACCGCTATTATTGTGAATCTTTGACATTAAAGACAGACTTAAACGGTCCACTGGTTAATATTGTCACAACAATTCTCAAAACCCAAGCAGGCATCATCAAACTAAAGAACATTCTGGTATGCCAATTGTTGGTGATAGTATATAAAAAGTGATGAAATGAGTGCTTGAATTAATCTCAGTCACTGGTAATGACTCTGGCTGCATCTCAATCCATTGTTATGTTGCACACCATGACACTTCAGTTTGGACCCAGCTATATCCAAATCAGTCTTGACCGTGCTCCAATGAGACCAGTCCAATCTGAACTGCCAAGCCTGGTCCTCCCAGAATCGGAACACACCCAACCCAGGACCGGTTTTGCCCTTGTAATGGGCTCATTAGCTGTGTATAGCTTTGTTCCAGTGACACACTGTGCACAGGACCCACATGTGGGCAGACCCATTCCACTTTGGGAGACATCCAAATGTATACTAAAAATTATGAAAAGGAATGCTTGAATTAATCTCAGTCATTGGTAATTACTTGGCCCTTATCCCAATACATCGTTTTTTTGCACACCATGCCACCTCAGTTTGGACCCAGCTATATGCAAATCAGTTTGGTTCAGTGGGAACAGTCCAGCCCAAACTGCCAACTCATGTCCCCCTTGAAGCGGAACAAAAGCAACCCAGGACTGGTTTTGCCCTTGTGATGTGATCATCAGGCAGGTATGGCTTGGTTCTTTAGTTTTGTTGCTGATAGTCAGGGATGCAGGACTGGGTAAAGAGGATAGATTTTTTGCCTACATTGCATGGTTCCTTGAAAGGCCGGGACAGCAGGTTATTGTAAATGGCGCACACTTATAATACTATTTTCTCAATTGTCATTTGATTCCTCAACTAGTGTTTGCTGCAAAGTGAAAAAAGCATTTGCAAAGCAATATGTGTTGCAATTGCGAGATTTTACCCTATTGGCATTGTAAGTAAAAATGCCATTTATTTATGTGTTTCAAAACACCTGCAATAATAAAAGGCATTGTCATTTATAATACCAATAGGTCAAAGTATCTAAAATGCGAGTTCTATTGCATTGCAAATTGTATGGTGGTGGGGGCGAGCAACGTGGACGGCCAGAGTGTTGTAAAAGTAATATGGTGGTGGGGTCAGCGTTCAGCTGGATGTAAAGCAATATACAGGGGAGTGGGGGCGTAGAAGGTACGGACATCAGAAAGAGGGTGTGGGTCGGGGAAGTAACACGGAGGACAGCGTGGAGGGCAGTAGTAAAGAGCTAGAGAGCAATATAGTGGCAGAGAGGAAGAAGCACGTTTTTCTCAATGCGGGTTAATTAAAACCCAGAGTCACAAAAAAAATGTTGTAAAAAGAGATAACATGGTTTCAGTGTTGTTAACTCTGTGTGTTTTAGATGCTGTCATTTGATTTATGATTAAATAATACAGACTGTCATAAAACATTACAAAGGGTTTCTTTATAAAAAAAGTAGTTTGAGATCCCCTAGTTTTAATCTGTGTTTGTAATTTCAGTTGACCAATTGTGGTATCTATTGAATTTAGTTAGTATTTGTATTTAACCAACATTCACTGCTCAAACAAAGCAGTTGTTCGCAGGTAACGAGTCAGAATTAAAACCGACTCAGTCTTGCTTTTTGCTAAGGTCGTATACTGAGTATCATAGATAATATAACTAACGCGTTATTTAAAGCATTTAGAAACAGCAGAAGAGCATGTGACATGCTCAAAAGTTATTAAATTATTTGTGAAGTTCTTATTGCACATCCTTCAGATCCACACTATGACTGCAACATGACACCATATATAAAGGACAGCGCATCAACACATCCTGCTGCTGTAGAAGAGCATACATCCATTAAATGCAGCTTGGGGCTAGGAGAAGTCCCAGCCCTCCCAAGGGGCAGAGATGCCCTGGTGATCACCCCCGACTGCAGCATGCCACTGTTGATTCTGGTGCCCTGCAGTCCAGAGGACAGTTCTGCCTCTGAGAACAAAAAACAAAACACAAAGTCACAGACTCTATAGTTGAAAAAAACTGCACAAGTGAAACAATGGAGGGAAAAGCAATGGGATGTGGGTACTCAAAGGCCCCCAGGTTACTGCCGCTAAACACGCCACATTCCTACAGGGAGACTGGGGTGCCAAAAATCAAACTGCATCTGAGAGGCCTCATGAGAGCAACCATTCACTGCATAAACGGCCTCTAGCGGAAGTGTTGGTGCATAAATACCGCTATTAGCATGAAGTCACAGGGCCTTCGGTAAATGTGTACGTTGTAGAAGTTTGATCACTTCCAGCCTCACCCAAAAGAAAGCGACTTTAAAGTATGCCGTGCCACACTAGCACATTTTACTTCAGCTCAGCATTGCTCTGTATGCAAAGACCAACGCAAGACATCACCAGCACGGTAGCTCAGTAAGCCAGGCAGCACTTGGATGAACACACAGATTTAGGCAACATCATTTTTTATTATCCTTCCGTAGAGATGCTGTGCTCGGAGATACTACAAAGACATCGGTCACTTACTAGACTTTTATCTAATCCAGGCAAATGTTAGAAGCCTCAGGAAGGAGGAGAGGCCACAGCGCTCTGCACAACCTCAACACTTGGCTCTTTTGTACCTGTGGTCTGCTGCATTTGACCTGCTAAGTCAAAGCACCCTTCGCAGCCTCAACACTTTGGTCTTTAGTCTTACTCCAGTACTAAGATGGCATCTGCTGGCAAAAAAGAGAAAGAACGGAGTGTCGCCGCTATAGTAAAAGCGGATCGCACTGCCCAAAAAATAATAATGTTGATGAAAAGCTGCAAGTTGGGTGAGCAGTGTAAATATGAAGCCGCCGCCATACCAAATTAAAATATACGAGTGAACATGCTGCAAACACATTTTTTAAAAAGCGGCTGCCATTTGGCCATTGTCAATAAACTAAATAGTGCTCACCCACTAGATAAAGCTTGCAGTGAAACGAGCGAAGTAAAAGGTCCAGTGCTTGTGGGTGGTGAAAAATAGAGTCAGGGCGGTAACAAATGGAGACAGGGCAGTACCAAGGCAGGACTAACAAGCCTCATAATGAATCGGAAGCCAGTGTTTACTAAGGACAATGACGTAAGCCAATTACAAATATGGGAGTTAAGTGTGCTGGGCGTCCACCGCACTTCCACAGCATACTCCATTACAGCATGCCTCGCAGAGCGAGCAGCGCATGTGCGCTGTCACTAGGCTCGACCTAAAAAGTGTTCCGCATAAACCCTGCATGCAGCAATATTGTAAAAACATGAAAGTTCTACACTCCTCATCGCCAGTGTAAAAACATGAAAGTTCTTCAATTTTATGAATAAAGGTAAGTTTATTCAGGAAAAAGAAATGTCCCATCCATCAGCTTGAACTAGTCAGGTGCAACTGACTTGCTGGCCACACATATGCATTCCATTGCCATGGTGCTGCTTAAAAAATAATGAAAACCCTTAAAGGGACAACTAGATACACTTAAGTAAAGGCACATTGTTACAAATAGCTTTCTGCTCTATTTTAGCATTGCTGCGAGATATGGTATTATGTGCTAAACACCTTCAGTCAAGGTGTTTTGAGAGAGTCCAATTTACGGCTGAGAACATGTTATTTTTAAACTGGCATGGGAGGGTTGCATTATAACATACAATGGCTAATGGGCATTTGAGAAATGAAGCCAAATTATGAACGAATCGATGTAGCTAGTTTGTAACCTAATTTGTGTTGGAAGGGAACAGTTATATGCAACTTCACTAGCCATATAACAAGGCCACATTCAGTGAATGGCAATCTACTTTTGAATTATTACGGGCTCACAAACCTGCAATTTAGTGGTTTCCTTGGTGATTTCCAGTGAAAAGTGGAAGGATTAATAATGATATGGTTAATGATTAATTAGCAAGGAACATTAGGTAACAAGTGAAATAAATATCTTCATGAAACCGATCGGGGGATCTAGGTGTTTAAAGTAGATTTTGGATAATTATGGACAACGGGTAGGTGTTAAGAAGTCCTCAGAAGATGGCATAGGTATTGTAAATTGGTCAGATCCATGAAAGTGTAGGAAGTCCAGCATAACTCTTTGAAGGCTGAGAACTTGAATTGGAAAGACTATCATTTACTTTTGATTAGAAGGTGGTTTGTGCTACGTGATGCAGACAACATGGACATAAATAGTCTTGAATGAGGTGCCAAGGCGGAATGTTGTGGATGTTTAATGAAGATGGCTTTGAAGGTAGAAGTAGAGGTTTTGATGGTTATATTATAAGCACAAGAAGTCGTAGGAGTTAAGTAATTGTGACCTGAGGAACAGCACTTGTGTTGGTGTTTAAGTTCAGGGTTTTCCTTTTAAGCTGGAGGGATTTATCGCAGTGGAATCTTGTATTTGGATGGCTTGCTCTGGGTATTATTTTTGGGTATCTTCAATTAGTTTGGATTTTGCAATTGTTTGTCCACTATAATTTCTATTGCAGTATTAGACTGCGTAACGTGTATTGGTGGTTGGTTTGTGTTTGATGTGGCATGCGTCATAGAAGGAGGTGTAATTCAAGATGGGTGAAAGGTGAGTTGAAAGCAGAAAGTCGATGTGCGGAGAATGAGTAGAGCATAGGATACAGATTGATTAGTGTGTGTGTATTCAAAGAATAAGTAGTATGTGCAGACTTTTGTGAGGTCCCCATTCGTATCGCAATGCATAATTAACATTTTCTTCAGCTTGTTCCTCCTGTCACCAATCAATACTTTATTTATTACACAATTGTTGCTTGAAATAGCCATAAGGACCGACCACTTTTTAGTTAAAATCTCTTTCCAGATTGGAGAGCACCTCTTCACGCCCGCGAATAGAGTTGTGCTCAAGCGTCACTGGAGGAAACTTAATCTGGAGGACTTTCATCATCTCTTGGAGCTTAACCCACTAGGTCCCCTTCTTAATGTTGAGTCTGGTTATAATCACTATGTTGAGTGGGTCTCTCGGGCCTTGGACGCATTGATTCCTGCTGTTTGGACTAAACAGCGTTCTAAAATTTCCAGCCCATGGTACGACAGTTCCCTGCTGCCGCTAAAAAAAGCCTGCAAATTGGCAGAGAGGGACTGGCGGAAACTCTATGACGCTGAGAAAAAGAAGCTCTATTTGGCGAAAGTCAAACTTTATCATAGAGCAGTATGTAGAGCCCGTGCTGCCTACTATGTCCAGGAATTTAGTAACAGCCCCAACCCGTCCAAACTTATTTTTAAGGTCCTTAAGGACCTGACAGCCAACAGAGCCGCTGTGACAGAAATCTGTTCAGCGACCCACTGCGAAGATCTGGCCTTGTTTTTGATTGAAAAGGTCCAAGCCATTTACAGCGCTTTTTCTAGTACTGAGCCGGTTGCTGAGCCCACTAACCTTCTACAGACCGGTGGTCATGCCCTTGTCTGCCTTCCTAATCTATCCTCTGAGGCGTTTCTTATGTGGGTCAGTAAGGTAAAATCTGGTTCTCCTACTTACCCTCTGCGTCCAGCTCAGTTTAAAGACTCTGCAGACCTCTGTCTTCCCCCTTTACGCCACCTTATTAATCTTTCCCTCTCGTCTGGTGTCGTTCCAATTAAATGGAAACAGGCTGTGGTGACACCTATACTCAAGAAGGCCACCTTGGACCCTCTCAAACTTGAGAGCTACCGCCCGATTTCACTCCTTCCTTGGCCTGCTAAAATCATTGAGGCCTTTGTAAATGGGGTGTTGTCTGAACATCTCACCAGGGCAGGTATTCTGAATCCATCCCAGAACGGTTTCCGTGCTGGCCACAGCACTGAGACCGCACTGCTCTCTATGACAGAACATCTTCGGTCCGTGCTTGACTCGGGTCAGACCGCGGCGCTGATCCTGCTGGATCTCAGTGCCGCGTTCGACACTGTCTCACACAGGATTTTACTTCAACGTCTTGGTGAGGCAGGTGTGTCGGGCACTGCACTTGACTGGTTCAGATCTTTTCTTGCTGACCGGACCTTTAAAGTGGTCACTCCACCATCTGAGTCCAAGTCCCATCCGTTGCAGCTGGGTGTGCCACAGGGCTCGTCGTTGAGTCCCACATTATTTAATCTTTATGTGAGGCCGCTGGCAGGTGTCGTCAAGCAATGGGGCATTACTATGGTCTTGTATGCTGACGACACTCAGCTGGCGGTTGTCCTAAGTGGTGACTCCGACCGTGATGCCCCCAGATTCCGGAATGGACTCTCTGCAGTGGCCAGCTGGATGAATACCAACTGTCTCCAGTTAAACGCCAAAAAAACTGAGGTCATGGTTGTGGGCAAGCGGGCTGACCTTTGAGGTGACATATGGTGGCCCCCTGAGCTGGGTGTGACCCCCATTCCTGTCCTGGAGCTAAAAAACCTGGGGGTATGGCTGGATCCTGCCCTTAGCTTTTCTGGACACACTAAAAAAGTGGCGGCCATCTGCTTTGGCATTCTGCGAGGCTTAAGACCGATTCTGAGGTTTTTTGATCCCGACACCAGGCAGCTGGTTATACAGGTCTCTATTTTATCTCGGCTTGATTATGCCAGCTCTCTCCTTTTGGGAGCCAATCAGGCAGAGATCACTCGGTTGCAATGTGTCCAGAACGCCGCAGCCAGAGCCCTGGTGGGCTTACCTAGAGTCTGTTCTGCAGATAGTACCATCCGTTCGCTACACTGGTTGCGTGTGGCACAGAGGATCCACTTTAAGACCTTGTGCCTTTCTTTTAAGATCCTCAAACTGGCCTCCCCCCAGAATCTTCGGAATCTCTTGGTGCCCTATGTCCCTGCCCGAAATTTGAGATCCTTAGGACAGAATTTGTTGACTGTCCCTCGGTTCAGGCTATGTAGAGCCGGCGGTCGGTCCTTTAGGGTACTGGCCGCAAAATTGTGGAACTCCCTTCCGCTCCATATCCGTGAAATAGATGATCTCCTGAAGTTCAGGCGGGCTATTAAAACCCATCTTTTTTCTCATTTAGTCTAGCCTTCTTGTAGTACATTCTTTTTCCGTAGCTGCGGTGTTGTGTTTGTTACTCTTGGAAGCGCCGGGACGCCCCTTGGCTGGGGCAGCCGTGCGCTATAAAAGTGCCTGTAACATAACATAACATAACATAACATAACATAAGGTAGGACAGCAAAAGTACACATCAACTTAATTACAGAATGGTTCCGAGTTTCCATCTACTGGTGCGGGAGATTTACAGAACTAAATACCAGAAATCATGTTTCTACTATTTAACTGCCAATAACTCCTGAAATATTTAACAATGTTGCCGAAATTACCCCAGCAATGTTAATACCAGATCAAGTACCCCCAAAAATGTATTTTCAACTAACTCCACTACTACTACAAGACCCCAAAAATATACACTCATCAAGGCACTCTCGAAAAATACCCGCTTAACCGTAATCCTACAATTTATTTCAGCCCAAAACTACACAAATTCCCTTTAACATCTAAAAGTCTGCCATCAACCTTACCTGTACCAGACTGCGCCAGGGCTCCCCCTAGTGCCAGCAGTAACAAGCTGAACGCCCTTGTAGCCACCACCATCCTGCAGTTCGACAACAATGTCGACTGGAAACTGGCAACATTCAGGGGTTAAATGGTCACTGTCCTCTCGTCAGTTGAGACTCAGGGAAAGTCGTGGGCTGACTTCTGTCCTCTAGGGGGAAAGAATCTGTCACAGGTTAAGTACCGATGATACCTCTGTAGTCTGTACCTGTAGGAGTTGTGGACCTCCGGCGCAGAGAGAGCAAAGTTTGGAGAACTCTGCCCAACACAAAACACAGAGAACACATGACCGATGGGAGGGAGGCGCGGCATCGGCTGAGCTCCAGGGTGCGTGCAAGCAAATCATGCCCAGCTCAAAAGTAAGATAATGAAATACGGAAGGAAACCCCAGTGACTTTACCAGTATGTTGGCCATGTTGTAATTGGTGGCTAACCTCAACACTTGGCTCTTTTGTCCCTGTGGTCTGCTGCATTTGAACTGCTAAATCGAAGCACCCTCCACGGCCTTAACACTTAGGTCCTGTAGTGTCTTTAGTCTTGTGCCAGCAATAAGATGGCATCTGCTGGCAAAGAAAAGAAAGAACAGAGTGCGGCCACTATAGTAAAACGAGATCGCACTGCCCAAAAAATAAAAATAATGTTGATGAAAAGCTGCAACTTGGGTGAACAGCAGATTTTGTAAGCAGCCGCCATTCCTAAATAAAATATAATAGCGGGTATGCTTCAAATAATTTAATTTTTTTTAAGTGTCCGGCATACGGCCATTGTCAATAAACTAAAGAGTACTCATCCACTAGATAAAGCATGCCATGGAACGAGTTAAGGAAAAAGGTTGTGTCTTTATGGGCGGTAATAAATGGAGATAGGGCGGTACCAAGGCGGGACTAACAAGCTTCATAATGAATCTGAAGCCAGCGTTTATCAAGGACAATGACACAAGCCAATTACAAACATGGGAGGAGAGTGGGGCGGTCTTCCACAGCACTTCCATATCATACTCGATTACAGCATGCCTCACAGAGCGAGCTGCGCATGCGCGCTGCAACGCTAGGCTCAACCTAAAAAGGGTCAGGAAGCATTACTATTAGTTGAGTTACTACTAAGGACACCTAAAAAGGTAGAATAACCAATACCCCTTAGAAAATCTGATATCCTCGTCATTTTTATTGAAATTTAGCATTCTCTGTTAATTGGGAAGTCACATAGAAGGTTAACTTAAGTAAAGTAACTGAGCTCCGTCTGGCCGTATACGATGAAATTCACACAGGCGTTATCTGAGTCGTGGTCAGACACTGTTAATTTAATAGCAGATCCACTAGTTATGTCTTGCAATTTTTGCAAAACTCTACTGAAACTGTTCAGCAGTTATTCAATTAGCACAACTGTGATTCTACCAAAGCTGCCCTACTTAGCAATCAGCAAGAGAATGAGAAAAATTCTGACTTCCCATGGAAAAAGATTTAAAAAGAAGATCCCATTAGCAGCGCACAGCTGTTAACAGACAAAGCTGTTTTAGTGTCCGTTTCTTCTTTGAACATATATTTTACACAGGCAGAAAATGGAGAGACCTTGACAAAAAAAAATCAATTCTCTGATATCTTTCAGAAGTGAATGCTTTTCAGCCAGGAACCCAAACTGTGCCTGCAGGGCCTTTCTGTAGGGCTAAAGCACTAGCCTCCTCTGCATGAAGTATCAATGTCTCGATCACACCGTGATTTCCTGTATAGCTCACAGTGAATGCTTATAAAATAACACAAAGTGAAAGAACTGCTGTGGTGCTCTAGTGAAAGGGAATGCAGAAGAGATCGACAACCATGTTTTATACGTTTAGATACTCTTCCGCTCTATGAAGGACAACATCGCTGCAATATACATTAAACACGATGAACAGTACACTGAGAATGAGTTCGAACACCGCAAATATTAGCTTTTACAAAACAGGTACCTTTTAGTTTCAAACCTGGTGTCCCCATAATCAGTACTGGAAGAAAAATTGCCAAATACACCGATTACACAGGAACAACCAAGCAATGTCTTCCTAATCTATCTACACATTAGAACTGACAAGGTTTACATAAAAAGCATCTTCGTAACATATAAGCTAACAGTAGCTCTCACTAGAGGTGTTCTCAGTGCATCCACCTCTGCCCAGTAGCAGAGCACAGGCCCCACCAGAAATGTCCAAATGCTCCTTACTATCGCTCCACAGATAAAGTCCATTCCAGTCTGGACTACTGGGGTGGTGGTGGCTTGTAGAAACACACATGGAGCATACTAATGATGGGGATATATTGTATATACGTATGAACTACTAAACTATGGCACAGTAAAAAAAAAAAATATATATATATATATATATATATATATATATATATATATATATATATATATATATATATACACATACATACATACATATATACACACACATATACACACACACACACACACCACAAGTCGCGATTCCTCTGCCTCTAATGGTGGTGGCCTCCGGCGAGGTTGGGCTTGGTTCTTTAGCATATAATACCAGAGGTTTGTGCAATATATATATATATATATATTACTAAAACATCCTGATAAAACCCAGCCTTCTGGTGTAAGAACTATAGTTCCTCAGTGACTAATTCTTACTTGTCCATCAAAATGTTTCATATTATTTTTTGGGACAAAGGACTGTATCTGCTCATGCTAAAAACACTAGAAAATCTATTGGTGCATAAAAATACAATCTGTAACTGGAACCAACTGGCATTTTGAAAGTCATTTATAATATATGCATTGGCTAAGCCAAATCAGTCTAGAGTTGGCTGCCAAAACATTTGCTTTATCAGTGTTTTTTTTGTATTTTGTAATTATTGAATGTTGAGAAGCTGCCATTTCCTTGGCAAACATTGGAAAAAGCAGAAGTATTTTTGGCCTCAAAAAGCACACTTTGCTATAGTAGCTCCTGCTACTGAAGAGAAATACTTTGTGTGAGGATGGGCTCCTTCTGAAAGAGTAGAATGCCATCACTCACAGTGTAGTTAGCCAAGTCTGAAGTTATTTGACAGTTCCAGAAACTACATGCGCTGGTGGGTGGAAGAAAGTGTGAATGACACAAGAACAGACAAATGGATGAAGCGGTTATCTAAAAAACGCCTATAAGTGATGTATATAATTTAACTAAGATCAAAACTCAATGGCTAATACAAGACCTATCTGCAGTCAAGCATGCACTTCTAGCTGAAACCATTTATAAATGGTCAGCTGGAACAGGTTTGGCCCTGGAGTGGTTGATAAAACAGTTTTTCAAGACCGAGAAGATGAAATCCCTTCACTCCTCTGATTCTCTAAGAATTTCAGAGCTTCACCAACCCTGACAGATATCTACTTCTGTATCTCAATAGTTCCAATATATCAGTAGAGAGTGCACTTTGCTGTGGGTAATTGACATTGTTAACCCTGAGTTGGTCTGCTGGATTGAAGCTCTGATTTTTAATCCACATTGCACAGTTAGGATGTTATTCTTCCTTCTGACCCGGTTGAGGCCCAATGTGACATTGAGGATCATTTGAGAAGATACGAGCATAATTAGGCTGTCCTGTTTTCAGTGTTAATTTTTGGTGGATTTCAGAGGTGTTTTCTCACTGTTTTTCAAACCTTTTTTAATCAGTGCTTGCCTAACTCACTCCACAAAAATAGACGAAACCTGTGTTTTTTCAATGTTTACAAAACCCGTTTTCTGAAGTGAAGGTTATAAAGCACATATTTAAATTAAAGGAGATGTAATGCAGGGTATGTAGTTTCTTCCCATTGTAGGTGTGTCCAATGGTCTTATGTTAAACTGTTTTAAGCATAGAAAGCCTGTGTATTGCATTCTTCCCCACACTCATATCTCATTACCTTCTCTCATATCTCATTACTTCTCACACTCCGCTAGGACAAGTCTGAATTACAGGACTACTAATGGATTTAAGAAGTCACAGTGCTGTATTCAAAGGTTTTAATAGACACATTCCTGGGCACAGTTGTGGGTCATTTACTTTCTCCTTACAGAATATTATGAATACTATGACATTGTAGGTGTGGTAAGCGCGGCCAACAGCATTGTACCTTGTGAAACCTTTCAAATTCTGAATTACACCATATTAATGTGTAGCCCTGCATTCTAAGGCAGCTAAAACTTGATGCTTTAAGCATGATTGCCTCTGCTTTTCTGCACTCTTTGTCTGACTACATTAAGGTGATGCTGCTGTTGTATGGATATTCATAGCTGCCACATGTCTCCATTGTAAATGTCTCACTTTAAGTTACTCTGGACCTTATAACAGTCATCACATTGTATTCTGGGGTTCGAAATTTTGCTTTTCACATTATAACTATGGGCTCACAAACACCAGCATTAAAGTGCTGTTGTGTAAAAACAACACAAAACAATGGGACACATTATAGCTTTAAATTTTGTTGGGATGTTGAAAATCTTGTGTTATGCATTTACTATTATCTCATGGGCATGTTGACAGCACTCCTGTCACATGTACCTATTATTACAACTTGCATTAAATGTGTATGGCAGGTGAACCACTATCAGTACTCATTTGTTAGAAAAGGGGGCTGATGTATCAAAGGGTTTAACCCATTATGTGTCCACAGGTAAATGTGATAGTACATACTAGTCAATATTTTTATGAGCCAGTCATTTCACCAAATCACTGAAAGAATTAAACACTGCCAAAGAACCAAATTTGTTTTTAATATTGCCAGATTCAGACTTGAAACATGGTTCTAAACCCTGTACCTTGAATCCAAGCACTCGCAACTAAAGGGAGCAAAAGGAAGAAATAATATTTTAGTGACATCCCTAAACAACAAACTCCAAGCAGATTAATCTTAGACCAATCTTTCTTGCTGCTACCTTGAATAATAAATGTCAGCGTTTGGTCCCTTTGGAAACAAGTAAAACTAAGTAATTCTCTCTAACTTTCCATTATTTTAATAACATTTTAGTTTGTGTTTGTGCAAGTGTTTATCAGGGTTTCTGTGTTTACACTGATGAGGGTGGTTTTATAGGTGTAAACCTAAAACAGGATAGCCTAAGCATAATACAGAAAGTCATGTTCTGAAATAGGCTTTCCTATGCCAGCCTGTTGCTTCTCAAGAGAGGGTTAGCCTCCATTAAGATATTTTTTTGAGGTGGCATTGGTTTCATACCAAATGTTATGTAGACTGTCTCTGGTGTGGAAAGTGAGAATGCCATGAGGTAAGGTCGGTCAGCGAAAGTGACTGTGGTTCAGCAGTTTTATCTTTGCTAAACACGGAACACATAATATGCATTAGGTGTCTCTGGTTACTGTTGTTTCAGTAAATATCTCAACTTAGCTTCATTGGCCCCATTAAAATCGGGTGTCTTTAGGGACTGGATCCTTTTAGCAATATTTGATTCCCTAAATGCACAATAAAAGACTAGAATCACTTTCCATTCCTATTGGTCTGGTATTGCTCCTTGTGCTTTGGTCCAAACAGAAGATGAAGTCCTCTACTGTATATCATACTGCATAGGAGTGGCTGGCCTCCATTCAGGCTTAAATGCAGAAACAGGTTCCTCTACAAGCTGTAAGAATCAGTGAGCCCAGGGCTAGCGGGTGGTTAGTGCAGACAGGATGCTGGGCAGAACCTAAAAGAGTTACCAGGGAAAAACGTAACACTTTTTTGTCTCATAACAAGGCACATATGATGGAGTTATCTTTATCCAATTGTGGCTCTCTTATTATAAGCGTTTGTATGTTACATGTTGAAGGATTTAAGAGAGTCATATTTTGTGTGCCAGTAGTCTTCATTAAAACTGATGACTCCTAGTTATATCCTTACAGTTATATAGTGTTTAATTTCTTTAAAAATAAAGAAAGATTGATGTGTAGGGTCCCAGGGATTATTTTAGGAGCCCCCCACCGATGCCACTGAATGCCATGGTTTACAAAATACCGAGGCTACACTGTCTTCATCCACTTTCTGTCTCCCGCAATCCTACAATTCTTGTCTCTTTATCTCCTTTGTCCTTTTTCATTTATGCTTTTCCCTTTGTTACTGTTCTCTTTTCTACAACAGTGTAACATATATGCATATACATGTATGCAACCAAAATGTGGCTGCGTAACTCATGTTATCGGACGCACGTGCATTCCCGCGTTTATTACTATAGTGCAAAGGTCAAATTCTAGCTTATTACCAGATTGCAGCTACACTGACATGGCAAAACACTTTTTATTAGCTTCAGATAGCTTGTAATATTTATTTTACATAGGAAACAATTCTCCTAAAATGACAATCTCTTCAGTTTGATTTCCAAACATGTAACCCCTTGTGTCCTGGATTTGGTTACATACATTTTGTTAAAACAAATGCATATGCAAAACGCCATGGCATAAACCATAATTGTAGATGTACATCTTGTGAACCATGGCCCCTCCCCAAACTCAACAATAGTAATATATGGAGCATACATATGGGGTTGACTTGGGGGTAGATTGAGACTCCATTATGGGCGGTGTTTAAGCAGAGTAGCGTTCCCCTATATATAGTCTCTTTGTTTTGGGGTATACAGGCACTCTGCATAGTTGGGGGTGGGCAGTTTTAAGTCCACATTGCAGGGAGGCAGGGAGGGGGGTAGGACACAGCAGTTTTGGGGATTTTGTTTGTGTGTTTTTTTGTTTAATTTTAGCAGTCTTATTTTAGTGGCCTATTTGAATGAATATTACGGTGGGGGTCTTCCTTGGAAATGTCGTGCAGTGGAGGTGGAAGCCTTAGTTTCCTTTATATTGCATTGGCTGATAGCCATGTTGAGTTTTTAACCAGGGGGTGCTTTGTATGGTTTGTACTGTCATCCAAGGCGACGGGGTTTGTTGGCTCCAACCAATATTCCAGTATGAGTGAGGCTGATCCTGTTGGTCCACCATCTAATCGCCTTAAGATCCTCTCTGGAATGTTAATGGTTTGGGAGATCGGATTAAGCAGGGTGTTGTACTGCAATATCTAAAACACCATTCCCCTGATCTGGTTTTGCTTCAGGAGACCCACATTCAAGGCGATACTTATTGTGTGCTCAATAGATGGGGATATAAATTGGTCGCCTATGCTGGGTATACTCGGTGCTCCAGAGGAGTTGGCATCCTGACCTGTCGCACCCTTCCTTTCCAGATCCGAGCCACTGTGCGTGTTCCATTGGGCCAATTTGTATCTGTTTCCGGGATCTGGGAGGGGAGGTCACTTAATGTTATGTGCTTATATATTCCCCCTAGGCTCTGCTCCACTGCCCTGAGTGATTTGGGTACGCATTTGTTGGGTCTGCCTGATGGGGACATGTTTTTGGGTGGTAACTGTAATGCAGCGTTGGATGGGTCATGGGACCGTATGACTCCTCGTTCGACTGAATCAGCGGGGAAGTGCTTGTCCCGTATTGACTATTTTTTCTGTAAGGCAGAGCAGCTCCCCCTGTTCTCTGCACTGTCCTTTCTGCCCGCGGTATTTCTGACCATTCGCCCATTGTGGCCTATTATGGTAGCACTCCCGCCGCTACCCAACGCTCTATGGTCCTCAATCCATGGTATCTCCAAATTCCCGAAATAAGCTATTAATTGATCGAGGTTACTAAACAATACTTCGTCGAAAACGATGGGTCGGTGCAATCAGATGTAACACTATGGGAGGCCTTTAAACTAGTGATTCGGGGGTATGGGGAGGCGGCCGTAGCGCGCCATATGAATGAAAAGCGTCACCAATTGGAGGCTCTTGAGTCGGAGATTGCAGCCCTTGAACGCGACTTTGTGTTGGGCGGGTCTCCAGATACTTCACATAAGTTGCCGATCAAGCAAAAGGAGTATAGAGACATATCAGGCGAGGCAGCTAAGACCTACTATAGGGTCTCTCAACATAGGATTTATGACATTGGTGATAAAGCGAGCGATAAAGCGAGCAAACTGCTGGTCTCGATAGGAGGGAACTGGCAAATAGGTGGGTGGCCGGAATTGTGGACGATGATGAGACAATGTGTCATGATAGAGTGTGTATAGCCGACGCCTTCGCCTTTTACTACCGCCAGATATACTCAGGGGCAGTCAGCGGAACTGTTAGTGACACTGCCATTGCCAAGCTTGGACTTGAAAGAGATGGCGGATCTTGAGGGGGCGATTACGGTAGAAGAAATCTCTAAGGCCTTTTCCATGTTACAATCGGGTAAAGCTATGGGGCCTAGTGGGCTCCCGATCAAGTTATATAAAGCAGTGACCTCACAAATTGCCCCTTTTCTCCTGTGTATGTACAATGAGAGTGTGGGTGAGGGTGTTCTCCCAGCCACACAGCGATTGGCACATATAGTGGTTATCCACAAGCCGGGAAAGACCCCTGAAAGATGCTCTCCATATCGACCTATTTCACTACTGGACCTGGAGGTTAAAATTTTGACGAAAATCCTGGCTCGTCGAATTTCTCCCCATCTTCAAAAGTTGATTCACCCAGATCCAAATGGCTTCATGCCAACCACAAATACGGCGCATAACCTGCGTCGCTTGTTTGGGGTGGAGTGCCACAATTCAAGAAGACGCAGTTATTATGTCCTTGGACGCTAAAATGGCGTTTGACATGATTGAGTGGCCCTTCCTATTTGCGTCCTGGAGAGGTATGGCTTCGGGACCCGGGTTTTATCCTGGGTGCGACTTCTATACTCTAAAGCACTGGCATGTGTTGCGGTGAATGGGGGTAGGTCGGCGGATTTTTAATTGGGGCGGGGCACAAGACAGGGGTGTCCATTGTCCCCCCTGCTCTTCACTCCCGCACTTGAACCCCCCTGCGATATGGCTCAGAGGCGATCCCGCGATCCGCAGTCTTAACTGGGCACCAGACTGGAGAGACTTAATATCCCTCTACACGGAATATATTTTGCTGTATTTGGCGAGGCCCCGATTCTTAATTAAAGAGGTCCTTCACGTGTTCACCCTTTTCCCAAAAAATTCCGGATATACCATCAATTGGGATAAGTCCCTTATATATGTCCTTAGTGGCCGTCCACCCCTGCTCCCCTCGGGTTGCGGGCCAAGGTTGTGGTTGAGGGCTTTCGGTACCTTGGTATATATATCATGACAGATGAGGAGGTCTTTTATCAATGTAATCTGTTGCCCCCCCTATTGTGTCTCTAAGCCGACGTCGTACATTGGAGGACGCTCCCTCTCACACTCTTGGGAAGGGCGGCCCTTTATAAAATGATGGCCTTGCCCCGCTTCCTATATGCTCTGCAGAATACGCCTCACCCAGTTCTCCCTCATTATTTTATGTCCATTGAGTCGGAGGTGCATAGTCTACTATGGAACGATGGTCCGCCCCGAATTGCACCGCCAAATTAACCAAGAGCTGGTACAATTTGGGATTGCATTGCTGGCCATTCAGTATTATAATTGGGCTTCACAACTCATGGTTCTCAATCATTGGATACATAGACCTATTACCGATCCATCGTACAGAATGGACAGGCACAATATGTTGCCCGGCACTTATCTGAGGGCGTTATATGGTGGGGCAAAGTTGGAGCCTCGGTTTACCCCGACCTCTACGACTGTCTCAATTTGGCATACATCGAACGCAGCCCTTGGCTGGAGAGGTAAGCTCACGCAGGTGACACCTTTGTTGGATTCTGGTAGTCTGGGTCTGCTTTGGCGCCAGGCTGGTTTTGACAATTTTTCTGTTGTTTTTAGTAATAAGGGACAAAAGCAAAGTGATATATTGGATTGCGGTACACCGCTGTACCTTTGTGGCATACCGCAGTACATGGCGATTATGAAGCCCAACAATATTGGTTAAAATAAGCCCTTAAAAAAAAGGCAGCCCTATTGTTTAGACCCCACTTTGTCTTTGTTCTGTGTTTAAAGGTGAAATATAGCATATTCAGAGTAGTGTTACTCAGTTTTGTGATGTATTGGAAGAAAGTAGGTTGTTTAGGAAAGTCTGTAGATTTAGGGAAAAGTATTTTTATTGATATACATTTTTTTTAACAACAGTACTTCCTCAAAATTATCTAGAAAGTCCTGCAGTACTTATTGAAATCAATTAGACATAATATAAGGTGGCTCATGAAAGAGCCATTTTTTAAAAACACATTTATTAGTCAAATCATGCTTTTAGGTTTCAAATGAAAATATAATTTCCATAGGTAGAAATATGTACAACATCAGGACGATACAGTGCTGCATTGCCATATTTTATATTTAAAATGGAACACATTTTATGATTGTTTAGGAATGCTGAAACTTCTTTGCTCACGTGTCCTAAAGTCTTTCCAAACTTAGCAGCATTTACAGTACACCACTTCCACTTTTGTCTCTAATATTTGGTAACACAAAATGTGTGTTCAGAAATAGGCATTGAACAAATGTCTCCTTCATCTCAATATCCAATCTAACTGTAGTTAAATGTCCTATATTATTGACACCACAGTGAAAAACACTAAAGTGGAGATATTCACATTTACTAGCAGAGGACTGTAGAGGGATTATCTGAATCCATTTAAAACCTCTTTCACCAATCCATGTTAGTTCAACTCCTTTGAAACGTAAATCATGTTTAACACCTACTTTCTTAGCATGCTATCTGACTCAAAAAATGTAACTGTGCCCAACACACCAAACCTTAACCATCTTGCACATACAAGTACATACAAGAATAAGGAGCACAGGGGCAGACAAACAAATATATAGAGAGTTAGATGAATGGAAAATAAGGAAACTACATCATAAGAACAACTTAATTTTGAAAGGATGGTAATTATTGTCTTAAATACAATTTGGGTAACTAATGTAGTACAATATTACCAATATCCAAAATGAGTTAAGAAAATAAACTAGTCTACAGCAATGGCATTTAACAAGTATTACAAAGGAATATTTGTGGTCACATGGCAATTATAATGACTAGAAAACTAGATAAGAAATCAAATTAAGTAGTATTTCATGATCAAATCGATCTGTAAGTCTACCTGAAATTGAATACCTTTCACATTTTGGTCCCACAAACAAAGACATTTTGGAAAATAATATGTTGACCACATACTATGCAAAGATAAGTCCATTGTTAGAAAACTGTGCCTTAGTTCTACACCTATAGAAACAATGTGACAGAACATATCAACACTTGAAAATTTCAAGTAGAAAGTAGGAATGGTTGTTAAAGTGTCTAATAGTAAACCTATTATTATTAATTAACAGAAACTAAGTTGTGACACAGGAGAAAAGAAAGAATTTTACTATTTAGCACTTCTCCAACTATATACAAAATGGCGTAAGGAAGAAGAACTTATAGGTCCCTTTCAATGTTATGAAGATGCATTCAATGTTTATAGAAATGACATTGCATTGCCTGAATTTCTAATATAGACACAAATGCCCATGCAAAAAATAGACGAAGAAAACCAAATTAGGCAGAAATTCAACCTAATTCTCCATCTATTAATAATACTTCTGCTTCCAGGACTGATGACCCACTCAAACAACCAATTATTGATACTGAAGCTGTGGTTGCCGTGGACGAGGTTCTAAATGCAATAGACCAAGTCAAAAAGAATGCATAGAATTTAGATAGGTTAGTATATCGATTAAGTAGGGAACAACTAGAAATATAAAAATACATAAAGGAATCTGTAGATTGTGGAGTCGATCATGAAAATGGAATATGCAAATGGAGTATAATTTAAATTGTGTTAATTAAATGTTATCATAAATGTGGAAATTTGAAGAAACTAGTATTTTCACTTCATCAAAGCGGCAACAGCAGTATGGAAATGCCTAGTTCTTGGCTGGGTGTTTAAACCTTTACTAACCACCATCCATCGGTGTTGAAGAAATTTGTGTTTATCCATTTACTGTTTAAGTGTGTTAATTATATATTGTGGTGATATTCTCAGACTTTATCATTCCAACAATGCTACCACAGTTTCAGCATTTCTCGATTTATAGTTAGAATGGCTTGTTTTGTTGCCAATATGCTTACATTAATCCTCTTTACTTCTAAGTGTATTTTGTATGCTTCTGATTACATTCCCAACACCCCCACTACCATACCATGTAACACTACATGGTTTTGTGCTGCGTTGCTGTGGACTTTGCACTGCGGGTCAGGCAATGCTTGGAACAGCCCTTGGAACAACTCACTCTCAGCATCACCTCCTACTTACACACAGTGACATTGTCTGAATCATGCTTAAGGCATGCCTAAACATTTCACACATCTCACTCAACACCTAGGTCAAACTATCTCCACTACCTTATTCGATTTCACACTTAAAAATGGAATTACATTGAAAATTGAAGCACTTTTCAGCCTTGCCAGGGTTATTAGGTACTATATGAATTGTACAATACAATGTAAAACAACCAGGCAAACATATCAGTGTCCCGCTTCCGTGGCCATGTTTGGGTGAGGTCATGGGTTCTTACAAGATTTTGCTGGAGTCCACGTGCAGGTTCTTCAATGTCCCATGCAGGTTCTTCAATAGTCCAGTCAGGTGGACATAGAGGCATGTTTCTCTCTGTACCATTAATGTGGGGCATGCATCTATGGCCAACACCATGTGCTGCACTACCAGTGATGCACCTTGTATTTCTGGGGAAGAAGACATGGGTAGACCTCTCAGCAGCTGTACCATTGGGCAACGCAGCTCTAGGTAATGCTGCTTTCCACAATACATCACTATTGAGGCTCACAGTTTTTCTGAGTCAGAATGACAGACCTTTAGCATTGCTGCCTTTGTGCTGCCTGCTTCTCAGGCACAAGCTACAATATTATTGTTGTCCTCTTACAGCTATGAAGCGAGTCCCTGAATGATGAGGGACGTAAAATAGTCCCTTTGACTAGCATGCTTAGTGCACCATGGCATTCATGCCCTGAATTTGCAGAATTGCCAAGAGGTGATGCAATTTGTTGGTGGACAGTGTGTAAGACAGAGGAGCATGATAGGGGGAGGTGTTTAAATGGGATGGTAAGTATAGCAGAGAGACCAAAAGATGGGACAATAGTTAAGACAGGATTAGACTAGTGATACAAGTGTAAAAGCGGAGGGAGAGGATGCAGATAGGAGAGAATGGGATAGTGTGTACGACAGAAGAGCAGCATAGGGGCAGATGTTGAATAAATAATGGAAACAATAGCTGATACACGTGAAAAAGACAGCTAGAGAGAGGACCAGGCTAGTGGGATATGTGTAAAAAGATAGAAAGAAAAGCACAAACAGGAGAAAAGCATCAGAACAGTGCGAGAAGCGTAAGTGTAGAAAGGAAGTAAGCACAAATCGAAATATCAGGTTTAGGCTGAAGAATGCAGTAATCATTAAGATCATTATTAATGACTTAGATCTCAGCAACAAAATTGAATGATGCATATGATGTAATTGCGTAACAAATTATTCAAGAGCAAATGAAACGTTTTTGTGTATAGTTTGCTGGTTTATCACCATCTAGCCACCGATTCAAAATTAAACAACCCATTTCTCTCTGCTTGTCTAGCAAAATGTACCATGCTGATTTACTCGCGTTTAGAAGGAAACAATGCTCCCAGAATATCCCAGGCCAACTCCATATCATCATACCGAATTGTATCCCTGGTTTGATTTAAAACTTTAGCGTTTAAGTCCCCATTACTACGAGGCAGTCCACCTTCTCATTCTGTAGTTTTACCGCAGTAACATCCAAAACAAATAACAGGACATTATTAGACCTTTTACTTGAGGGAATAGATACATTACATGATGGCATGGAGATTTCCTGATCCAACCAAGTCTGTCAAAAACAATCTTATTTCTAACACATAAGATGAACTTAAGGGCAAGACTTCATAGTGCCAAGACATGTTCAATGAGAGTACGATTGCTAGCTCTTGACTACTGTGATCTCGAGTATACTTTTCCACAGGATTGGTGATAAAATAATAGCTTTCTAGCACAAAGGAGTAGCAGGCCCATATTTCCTGAATGGAGGAGATTAGCAGACTCAAGTTTATCACGAAATCGATCTTTAAGGGGTGAGGCAGTATCCCTACTATTATTGGCCTGTTGAATTTAAGACAAAGATGAAAGTAAAAGGGCCACCATCTTGAAATATACAATGTGTAACAGTTGTGTTATAGCAATTTAAAAAAATTACTGGATTCTTAATGATTTAGTAAAATATTGACTATTTTGGTTTAGAAGCTGTTAATATGATTCTGAAACTGGCCTGAATGTTTGATATGCTGCGACGTACATTAACAGGGTCGATCTTTAAACATAATGGGACTGCTCTTTTGTATGGTGTGTTTTTATTAAGGAAAATGAGTTGACTGTATCAGTGTGCAGGGACCTCTCTTCTATATTCCATTGTGCAGTTGGAGGGTCTGCTCGTGCACACTGCTTGATTTTATGCAGGCCTGTTCCTTCACTTCAATGTTGTTAAGAGGGATCGGTAGCCGGGCCAGTGTGTGGCAGCAGAGGAATCACGTTCTTGAAGTGGGAAGTATTATAAATCTACTGAAGGTTGAAAATCTGACTTAGATTTCTAAATTTTAAAAAAACTTCCTGAGAATCGCGACAATATGAAGTCAAAAGAAATATAAATATTTTTCTTATTTAAATTCTCTGTAAATGTAAATGTACAGGAATTTATATAGCGCAAATCACCGAGCGGTTTCTAAGCACTTGCTTAGGGAACCCGTCTTGGTATTCCCCTGTGAGATAACCCCGGCAGGGTATCCGCAAGGTGAAAGCCAGGCATCCCGCCGCGAGGGGCCGTTGTGGAGATTAAGCAAGCTATTGCCCAGAGTCGCAGAGTGTGAACCCGTGAATCGAGTAGGCACCGGAGCGAGAATTGTCGACTCCATGGACATTTTAGGACTCAAGACCCCGCCGAGCCAGGAATTGAACCCTGGTTCCGGGATGACGTCTGCTTCCAGGTCTGCCTCCTCTAACCAGTGAGCCACACGTCTCCTCTTTGCAGCCCTTATATCTAAATTGGCACCTATTCTCCCAGTGACAATCTTTGCTCAATCAGCACAACTTTGACAATTTGCAGTGTATTTACAACACTCAAGGGTTTAAAAAACTCCAGTAGTCCACATCACAATCTACAATTTTTTTTGCATTTCTTCCTCTCCTTTACTTATTACTGTGCATGTTCGGGTTTGTTGCTGATTGCTAAGGTGCTGCTCAGAGTAGACAGCAGCAGCTCTACTGAGCTGCGGTCATTAAGACCATGTCTAGCATTCGAGCCTAGTGCGTTGCTGGTTGAAGGCTCTCGTTCGCTAGGCGAGACCTAAAAAGCACAGGCTTTAGCTCTCTCTTGAATCGGTGTTTCTTTTTTCAGATTGTCAGTGTTTATTTCATCTTGCTTCATAGTCGATTTCCCCGGGTTCTCTGTGTTTTCCACCACATTTTGTCTGACACTTGTTGTACGTCGTTGGGCTAATTTGCTACTCCAAGCATTAAGAAGATGCATTTTTATCTTACAAAAGCCGGACCAGTTATTTGAAGAAAGTAAATCCTCAACCATCATTCTTTGCAAACAAGTGAGGTGGTGTATAACTTTCAGTCTGTGGACAGTGGAAGAGGTGCTTTGCACGAGAGACTGTCTAAACAGTCAGCAGCTAGTCAACAAAGCTGGGAATACTGTTCATAGAGGCTAAAGGAGTCAAAAGATGAGCTCATGTTCTTCAATTCTAGTTTCAGAACAGATGTGGATCATAAAATACAGGAGAACGTTGCAATCAAATATAACTTCAAAGCATCATTCTACCCACACCTATTCACTCATCTGTCAACCCAGGCATGTGTCCATCCACACTATACATTGTCCCTTTTGTCCACAGTCGCACACATCCAGCTATAAACTCACACACGTCCATTTACAGATTCATGCACAATGTTATGCACACTAACCATCCAACCATATATTTTATACAACCACACAACAATCCATGCATGTAAATGCAAACAACATCCACTATTGTCTTATTGTCTGCAAGTGTTTGACTGTGTTGTGTCGTATAAGAGAAAGAGAGAGTGAATGAGTGTGCGAGTCAGAGTGAGTGTGTGGGTGTGGGGGGGGGGTGCACCTGGGTATATTTTATGTACATAGGGTTACCAATTGTATGATAGTCAATCTTGACATATCGTACAACACACTGTCATTTCAACAACACTCATAACTAAAACAAGCCAGACATATTGGTTTTGCATTACTCGTTGTGTTATCATGTGAAGTACTCCATTGTCCACGTGGTTAAGTCTTTACTTCCTTTAGGGGTGTGGCCGACGGAGGAATAGCGTAGTCTTACTGTAAACTCTCTGATCCTTACCCGGAGTTTTAGCTGCAAAAAGCACTGCCTCAATTCCACCTCGGCAGCACTTGCTGTGAGCAGAACAGCATCTTCTCTGATCTGACCCACTCCACTGCATCGTAGTACGTTTCCATGCTGCCATGAAGTAAGCTGTGAGGCTTTCAGTGCTTACTATGAATAATAATAGGTATAAACCTTCATGAGGATGCATACTTCAGCTGAAAGTGCTGCTGGGAAAGGGGCAACAATGGCACTACACACCTGTCAAACTGCATAGATGATAGCCGCAAAATTCTAATAGGTTCTGGCATAGCTGTGAGGGTTCTGGCTATTTATCCCATTTTCTTTCAGACTCTTCAAAATATCGTGCCTATTGGAAGGAGGTCACAGATGCTAATGACATAATATTCCATACGTCTATTTCTACGTATCCGGTTTCAGGACTGGTTCTAAGGCAGTGCGACCGGTGCCACCGTACCGGGTGCTGCCTTCAGGAGTCGCCTTGTTTTCAAGTGCATTATGATTTTAAAACAACCTTCTGTTGCGTTCCTCGCCTCCAGCAGCAATAAAAATGGCAAGATACCTCTGGTGATTAACGGGCCTGTTGGAGAGAGATCAGAGTTCAGCTAGCCTAGTTTTGACTCATTTAAAGTAGCGCAGGTAGGATTAATATGCCTGCTGCAAAACCCGTGTTACATGCAGATCACAAAGTGCATAGAATGCACCGTGTTCAGTGGATTACTGCTTTTGTCACAGAGATCCTTTGTTACTTGCAATTTATAGGTTTAAATCCTAATATACCTATTAACTGTCACCAAAGAGCCACAACCACTGAGTTACGTTTCACATTCTGAGTTTATGCTTCTCCATATCAAGCACTCACACTATACTGTCTACCAGTATGGAGGATATGGGACTCCTACACCTTGTTGTCCTCTGTCTAATGTAACATTTCCAATAGATGGATGTACACACATATGAATCATTGTCTATGTATAATGTGTGTGTGTGAGATGTAAAGTGCTCTGATACCCTAAATTGGTATGAGTTGTGCTATAAAACAAAACATAATGCATGTGAGGGAGAGTGGTTATGGAGGCTTAAGGGGCACTGTTAAAGGGTGGTGGTGAGGGAATCCGTGGCAAAGGAGCTCATTGGAGGGCGCCAACAAACACTGTCGCACTGGGCGCCACCAGCAACCTGTCTGGCTTACATACTTTAGGACTGTCTTACAGACCAACATACCACTTACATTCACAGAGATACAAGCAACTGGCACTTGCATTATGCACAGCCAGACTCATCACAGCACTAAGGAGGAAGGGAGAACCCCAAACGTTAGAGAATGGCAGTGCCCTTTGTGGGACCTATTGGTAATTGAGAAGATCACATCATCGCACAGTCATAAAACTAAAGCTTCCGCAACATATGTACCTCATTACTTTAAAGAATTTTTAAAAGTGACATGCTCTCCTTGTCTTAATGGTGAACCACGTGCAGCATAACATTTATTGACTCAGATAAAGCATTAGTTTATAGAACTTTCAATGTGGTCCAAGTTTGCTGTTTATTAAAAAAAAAGTTAAAATATGCACAAAAAGATGATGTTGGTCCCGTGAATGAAATGCGAGAAATACTATTTTTTTAAAATTGTGGACTTAAGTCTAAATTAAATTAAAAAAAAAATACCATCTGTGTTCGCAAGTGAACGAACTTGACTCAAAAATGATAATCTGGGTACATTTACGTCTTGGCAAGTACTGGCGATTTTCGGCAATATGATATTCAGGCATTTAGTGGGAAATTGTGGCATGATGTGGTCATTGGAAAGGCAGTGAGCAACCTTACAGTTGTAAATTTGTGGCTATTCGCGTGCCTTTTACTGTATTTGTTCATGCAAATTTACTCCCAAATTAGTGGGAGTAGCTGTGTAAATTGGGTGGAAACGTTGACCAAACAACCCCAGATTTCGTGGATGTATAGGGAAAGTGATTTCTTCATCAGGAAAGTATAATTATTCTGATGTTTCTAAGAAATAGAAGTCCTCATGCACATGGGCAATATATGAGAACAAAAAGTCTTATCAAAGAACAAGTTTCCAAAAAAGTATAAAATACGCAATTCACCTCAAGAAAAATTCAGAATTCCAGATAAATTAAAGGTAAATCACTACTTAATGTGGTTCTACCAAATAAGTCTTGTAATAATACTACTTTTACCGCTTAACTTCACAGTACTATTCACTTCGATTCAGTTTTTTTAAAAGCTGACCATAAGATACTGTGGTGTCTGTTATGGATTTCTTTGTACTCAAGAGACTTAAAACTAGAATATGAAATGTAAATTCACTTTAAAATTAGACATCTATAACTTGTGATTATTTTTAGGTTGAGCGAAAACGAACGCATGCAAACAGGATCCAATAATAGGCAACCAGACAGGTGGTCTTTGACAGATGCCACTGACATGTCATTATCAGCATGAAACAACCTGTTGCTAGGCAACATACCGAACAAAACAATTCATCCACATGTTCATCTCGAACAAGGAGGAATATAACCGTGCATTAGTGACCTCTAGGACGCCTCAGAAGCATCAATGCTTTCTTTGTTTAAGGGCTTCGCAAAAGTAAGTCCTGGTATCTTATGGTAAACAACTCTTGGAGGTATTAAACTTAATGGAACAAATGAATTTCATTAACAGATATTATAGAAATTATGAGGGCTTCAGAGAACCCGCCTGCACAAACATGCAGTGAGCTTCCAGAGGAGGTGTTCCTCCTTTAATGTTTGAGTAAAGTTGGATAAGTATTAACTACTAACACTTAATATTAGAAACTGAAAACCGAAATGGCTTTCTGACATGGTTCGTACACTGTTGGCACCAGTGGTGGCTCCTACGCTATGGCAGAGGAGAGTCGCCCCACTGCTTTATCATAGTGCGAGAAGCAAAAACATAAAATGGTAATAACTATTAGTTATTACCATTTTATGTTTCCTTTGCCGGCGGTCGGGTGGGCTCTGCTTACAGAGCAGGGCAGGGGAGGAGTGGTTTTGCCCACTGCTGAGTGCCAACTCCTGAGTGCGCAATTACAGTTTGGTCAGCCCTCTCGGGTCGCCCAAACCAGAAATGCACACTTTACCCTTCTCTATACAGGCTGCATTCCAGCCTGCATGGGGAACATGCCCACCTCTCCAGCGCCAGGCTGAGCGCAGTGTCACAGTGCTCAGATCAATCACAACGCTGCATTGCAGCGTTGTGATTGCCTTAGTGAAGGGAGCCTGGCTGACTGCTTCCTGTTCCTGTCGGAGGCAGGAGAGCAGGAGCAGAGAAGACGTGGGACCAGGTTTCGAGGTAAGTTTTTTTTATGATCCCCCACTCGCATGTGACCCCTCCCCCGGCAACCCATGCACACCTGCCATCCCACCCGCGAGTCATGCCGGCCACAACTGGTCGGCACGTTAACATCAGCATTCCCAAGTGCATTCAGCATATGCCGTTCCCAACAGTCTTTCCAAAAGATGTCTGTCCTCGGACAGCAGTGGGCTCAGATGACCTATTATGTGCCATGCTCCTAGATGGTAGACCTGCTAGATGGTCAACCTGCTCGGTATTGGAGGGAGTTAAATAAGGAGATCGGTTCATAGAGAATTGTCTTTCAAGTTCAGAAAACAATACAGTACCTAGTAAAGGGAAAACCTCATGGGTTTACTAGGTAACTGCAGATTTTTCAATCAATGCATGATGTTTGGGGACTCAATGTACTCAAGGTGGTCACACTGTTGTGTTCTAAATTATCTTGCATTCTGTTTAGGAGTTTTCGTGTGCGAGTGTGCCCAGGATTCCAGAACCAGTCCCCGAAGGTTATTAGTATGTATTTAGTATTTATAAAGAGCACTGTGACCAAAAATGGTATCCTGATGCTAGCTAAACCACTATGTGAGGGAGTCAAATGGAGTTAGTGAGGAGAGAGCCAGGTTTTCAAGGACTTTCTAAACCTAAGCAGATCAGTGTGAGATCTTAGTGGGGCTGGCAGCTTATTCCATATCTGAGCTGCTTTTGCTGTAAAGGCTCGACCTCCTTGTGAAACGTTTTTAAATCTATATTCTTGGACATAGTTGCAAGTAGCTGATCGGAGGGACCTGCCAGGGGTCTTAGTTTGGATTGTAAAGGTGTTGGTCCTTTATTGTGTAGTGCCTTGTGTACAATACAGAGTGATATGAATATAATCCTCTGTTTAATAGGCAGCCAATGAAGATCTCTAAGGGCATTTGTAGTAGAAGAGTGTCGGGTCTGTTTATTGTTAGCTTTGCTGTGACTATCTGGATGCATTTCAACTTTTTTAGTAAAAAGCTCGAATCTCCCAATAAAAGGACGTTACAATAGTCCAGTCTACTTAATATTACACCTCTAGAGATCAATGGAGAAGCGTGGCTCAGTGGTTAGAGGCGGCAGACCCGGAAGCTGAGGTCGACCGTGGACCAGGGTTCGATTCCCCGCCTCGGCGGGTCTCGGGCTCAAAAATTCCACGGACTCGACAATTCTCGCTCCGGTGCCTACTCGAATCACGGGGTCACACTCTGCAACTCTGGGCAATAGCTTGCTTAATCTCCACTACGGCCCCTCGCGGCGGGATGCCTGGCTTTCACATTGTGGACACCCTGCCGGGGTTTCTCACAGGGGAATACCAGGACGGGTTCCCTAAGCAAGCGCCAGGATGCCCTTTGGGTGACAGGTTTGCGCTATATAAGTACACCTACATTTACATTTACATTTACATCAATGATCAAGCTGGGCAATCAAGCAGTGGGTATATCTTCCTAAGGGAGCAAATCAATGCGAAGCAGGTTCCAGTGAATCCATTCACTTGCTTTTCCATAGAAAGGCTTTCGTCTATAACTACCCCCAGGTTTCTTACCGCAGTTGAGTTGACCAGCGGGGATTCCGTGGGCAAAAGCCAAAAGTTAGGTGGTAGGGGTGTGGATATTTTGCTAGAAGGATAGCAAAGAAGCTCCTTTTTACTTCCGTTCATTTTAAGTGAGTTTGCGTTCATCCAGTTAGATATATCCAGGAGGCATGCCTGAAAGTGTCCATGAGGGTTGGCCTGATCTTTATTTAATGATTAATCAGCTTCATCTTGTGGAACCTAATAAGGGAGATTAAAAGTTTGATGTAAATGTTGAATACAATTGGGCCAAGGGAAGAGCCCTGTGGGACGCCATTTTGAAGTCATTCTGAATATAGAAAGAAATGGGGGCACAGAAACAGCCTGACAGTGGCCAGTCAGATAAGCTTTTAGCCAGTTCTGCATTGGACCACTGACACCCACTACATAAGTCTGGAGAGAAGGGTGTGGTGGTTAACTGTGTCAAATGCACCTGGTAGATCGAGGAGGACCAGTACAACTGGTTGTCCGATGTCTGTTATCCTCCATATTTCATCAATAGCGCAGATCAGTGCAGTCTCCGTCCATGACCGGGACGAAAGCCAAATTGCTCTTCTTCTAGCCATGCATAGTCCTCCAGGTATTGCGACAGGATTGCACTGACATAACGCTCTTGGATTTTTATTGGGAAGGGAAGAAGGGAAATAGGTCTAAAATGAGCTAAATCTGATGGGTCAGCCAAGGCTTTTTTCAACAGCGGCTTCACTATAGCCCTTTTCCAACAGCCACGCACTGTCTGAGTTTCAAGGGAATGATTACAGAGTTGTAGGAGAGGGCCTGACAGTTCATCTTCCCATTTTGCCCATTGCATTGGTGGAAGTGGGTCGAGAGGGGATCCTGACTTCATGGCTCTGTATAATATTTTAAATGCATTGACAGAGATAGGGTCCAGCCTGGTCATAGCTGCTGAAGGTAGATCCAGAAGGTGTGGCAAGACAGATTGGGAAGGACGGTTAATGTTTGGCGTGGAGTTATTTAATGCTCTAGGTTTGTCAATGCCATTTAGAATGGTTTGGATCTTATTTTCAAAATATTCAGACAGGTCTTCACATAGTTTCTGTGACGGCATCATTTCTTGCTGAAAACGGGAGCGATTAGTAAAACCCTTAAGTATTTCAAATGTCTTTTTTGCTTTGTTGGGGGCCGCAGTAATCAGCTCACAGTAATAATTAGCTTTTCTTAGCTTGTTTTTATAGTCATTTAAAGCAGATTTTAGATAGAACTTTTCTTCCTTTAGATAGTGGCGCCTCCATCGCATTTCCAACTGCCTGCAATTTAATTTGGCTTCTTTCAAAGTGACATCGTACCATGGGGCTCCTACTTTTTTCCAGGGTTTCAGAGTAGTCAGGGGTATCATTTTGGCTAGTGTTTTTAAGATCTCTTTTTCGAACTTTTGATAATTCACTTCTATAGAGTCTATAGAAGAGAAGTATACCTTATTAAGAAAGGGTTTAGGCTTAGTAGCTGGGAGTTTGTGCCATGCTCTGCTTTCTACTAGATGTGTGTTTGTTTTTTCAGAAAATCCCTTCTTGCCCACATACAGGTGAAAAATAATCAGTGAGTGATCAGTCCAGCACAAAGGGATGATTTCCCCAACTGAAATTAGGCCTTCTGGGGAGAAAATGAGTTCAAGAGTGTGGCCAGCTATGTGTGTAGGGCCTTGGACCTGTTGTTGGAAACCAATGGTTTCACAGGTACTCATCAGCTTTTTAAAGTCCAGGGATAGGTTTCGGTCTGCCCAAAAATTGAGGTCTCCCATAAGAAAAGGTTAATATGAGAGAGACTCTTGTTGGTAACGATGTCTAGAAGAGGGGGTAGGGAAGAATTTGCGGTTTTGGGTGGCCTATAACACAGGATACCCATAGCCATATTATCCTTATGAGGTTATTCTGTTGAGGCTGGGGAAGAATCTGGACCCACTGCCTGTATGGGGGCTTGACCTGCGTAATGCGAACAAACTTCTCTTAACTGACCTTACCTGCCACTAGTGACATTCTTTTGATGGAACAAGTTGGCGACAAGCTTTGGTCAGGCCTCCACTCTACAGCCGCTTTGTCACATTGTTTGCCCTCACTGTGCTGCAGTTGATTCAGGAGGGGTGAAGGAACTGCTTGTTATTCCTGACAATCCTTGGAGACACGCTCCTTCATGTTTTTATTAAATCGGCAGCTATCAAGGTAAAGGATTTATTATTTTCAGGCAGACTTTCACAGTCAGTTACTCCTCACGATGTCGAACAACTCTTCCCTCTTCAGTGCATTTGTTCCTGGGGATGCACCGCCTCCCTAATACTAGAACGCACACTAAATGCCTGTTAATTTGGCCACACCAGCCTCAAGCCCAGGAAGACTAGAACATGCATCATGCATTTGCTGCCCTGCTCTCCAATACGCACCGGGGCACACAAGTTGTTGGTCATCTTGCATCAGGCCAGTCTCATTGACTTTGCAACCATTCTTGATTGGGCCACTGTTTATATTGTGCAGCCATTTTGTTTAGGGCATATTCTACATCTCTGGCTGCCATTTTAGGATTGCCTCTACTCTGATTTCTCATCTGCCATGTTGGATTGGGTCAAAGTATCGAACTGTTACCATTTGTTTTGCAATATTTTGTGCCTAGTATTGTACAGTTCAGTTTTTTAGCTACATTTTCCCTTTATTTTGCATTTTCATTTTATTATTATTTTTTCAAAATGAGCCCATTGAATCTGCCTGCTTCACAGCCTTTCATGATAAAAAAGATGAGCTCTATATTAAATGGGAGGAATGGAGAGAATATTTGAACAATTATTTATCCAATTTTGATGATGAAGATTTTTTTTGCGGGAAAGAAAAAGTAGATTCTCTTCATTGTCTTGGTCCTGGCAGTCTGAAAGTATACCAACATATGGACAAAAAAAAAAAACAGATCAGGGATAGAAGGGAATGTATCCACTAATGCGTTGGATGATCTAAATGCCAATTTTCCTGCCACCATATGCCCAGCTATTTACCACAATCATTTTTACCACAGAAAACAAAGAGAAAATGAGAAAATCGAAGATTATGTTATAGCACTAAAGAGACTGGCTCTAACATGTAAATTTGTCAATTTACATGATGATCTAGTAAGAGATCAAGTTACCATACCTTCCAATAATTCCAACATTCAAGACGGATTATGGGTCATGGGTGATTCCACACTCAAAGAAGCTGTTGCAGTTGTATCTAAAGCTGACCTTAACACCAGATGCGCAAAATCTGTTATTGACACCAACAAAGGGGAAATCATAGGAGTGGTAAATAAATCTACTACTTAGAAAAAAAACAAATGGGAAACCCGACCAAGACACCAGCAAAAATAAAAGACTCCAATTTGAGAAGGACCTGCGGAGGGCGTTTGGAAGCCTTGAGAGGGAAATGCTACTGATGTGGTATTCCCAACCATCTAGCTCATGACCAAAGGTGCCCTCCATTTCACCAGAAGTGTTCTAAATGTAAAGGGACACTTTGCAAGAGTATGTCGTAAATCCAAATTTGTTAAACGCCTTGTGGAAAAGTCGAATACTGATGAGTGTGTGATTGAATCAGATAAAAAAGAAGTAAAAGTATTAAGTGTACATGAGGACGTTTTAGAAATTGAAGGGCAACATAGCAAGAAACCTTTATGTGAGGTCATTGCAGGCAGAGTGCGAGTATAGCTAGGGGCGGACTCCAGATCCCAATACACCATTGTCCACAAACAAGTAAAGAATATACTGTTCGTAAATATATTCAGAACTGAATCATCTCATCCTGACATCAAACCACTAAGTTTCACGGGGGAACCCATGAAATCGTTAGGATTTTTGAGAACTGGATTTTTAAATTAAGGGGAGGGCTTCGAGATGCAAAATGTACGTATCTGAACAGGGTCCTTCTGTCCTTGGATGGTGGGACCGAGGTGTATTACGTATTCTTCTGGACCCTAACAGTCCTGATCCAGTATTGGTCATAGAGGCTTGAATCCAATATTTTAGACTTATTTGTCAAAAAATTTCCCAAGGTATTTTCAGGCAACATAGGAGAGCTACAAGGGTTTGTGCATAAGATTATAGGGAAGGCATGGCTTGGCAGTTCGGGCTGGACTTTTCCCATGAGGCACTGGGTCAGACTGATTTGCATATAGCCATGTCTGAACTCGGGTGGCAGAGTGGGCTAAAGAACGGTGGTGGATTCAACCCAGATCTTTTGACTGGGTGCGAGTGTTTGATTGGTTCAGATGCTCCGTCCATCACCACCCCCTTTTGTACCGCTTTTGGCCGCCATAAGTGTGGCAGGGTATGCTCAGACGTGAGTCCCTTGCTCACTTTGCCACTGGATTCAAGCAAGCCGGGCTGAAGACGGCTGGAATGCCAGAAACCGGTCCTCGAAGCTTGTTTCCGGTCCAGGGAAGACATGGCTTGGTAGTTCGGGCTGGACTGTTCCCATAAGGCACAGGGTCAGACTGATTTGCATATAGCCATGTCTGAACTGGGGTGGCAGAGTGGGCTAAAGAACGGTGATGGATTAAATCCAGATCTTTTGACTGGGTGTGAGTGTTTGATTGATTCAGATGCTCTGTCCATCACCACCCCCTTTTGTACCGCTTTTAAGATTATACTAAAGCATGATGCTCAACCCAAAAATCACATGGTCCGCAATATTCTCTTTACCTCAAGAGATGAAGTCACTACAGAACTGAACAGACTGCAAAGTATGATTGAACAAGTATAATCTTTAGACTGGGTGGCACTCCTGCTGGTGGGTAGGAAACAAAATGGCAAGATCAGACTTTGCGTCAACCTCAGAGAGCTCAATAAGAATATAGTTGTCAATAAATTTTACTTGCCACCTATAAATGAATTATCATTAACCAGGAACATGAGTTAGTTTTCAACAATCGATTAAATGTCTGTCTACCACCAGGTGTCCTTACACCCTCACAGCAAACAGCTGATAGCTTTGTAATGCCAACAGGATGTTACCAGTTTAGAAGAGCTCCTTTCAGATTAGCTTCGGCCTTGTTTCAAGATTAATGTACAAACTGTTGTGTAATGTGGTTAATGTTACCTTCTTTTAGAACGATATTTTTAGTCATGGGGAAAAACAAAGAACAACATGATAAGTCATTATAGGTGGAACTGAGTGTTCTGGAAGAGCAGGGACTGACAGCGGAAGTTACCAAATGTAAAATAAGCAAGAGAAAGGTCACAAATGTGGGTCAGGAAAACAGTTGTGACAGCATGGTGCAAATGAGGATCTGGTTTCAGCATTTAAAAATGCCCCATCACCGAGTAACAAAGAAGAAGTTCAAGCTTATGTGGGACTAGCAGAGTTCTACTCTAAATTTGTTTAAAAGTTGTCAAGCAAAATGTATCCAATTAGACAATTGTTAAAGAACAGAAGTCCTTTTCTTTGGTCCACAGATTGCCATTCACTGTTTGATAGATCAAAACGAATATTAGTGAAGCACCATTCCTCTGAGGTCATGATCCCAAATGTGCGGAAAACATCAGGACTACTGATGCAGTGGGAAAGGTATTGGGGCAGCATTGTCCCACGTTGAAGCAGAAGGGGATAAAAAATACTCTGTTATAAAGAGAAAGACTCTGGGGTGTGCTCGGGGACTCCGACATTTCCAGCAATTTGTTTGGGGATCTATGGTAGTCCTTTGCGGTGATCACAACCCTTTATGCAAAGTACTTACCACCCAGGGACTGAACAATGCATCACGAAAGACTGCAAGGTTATCTACACACCTATTAGATTACCGGTATGAAATACATTATGTACAAGGGGCGTGTAATAAGATTGCTGATCATCTGAGTAAACTTACGCTACCAATTGTGTGTCAGTCTCCTGATAAATGGAATGATTGTCTGGTGGTGGCATTAGGGACAAAGAATAAAGCAGGAGTGAATACTGAAACATAGATAGATAAGACTAAATCTGATGTTACTTTGACCAACATTTTGCATATGGTCAAGGAAGGATGGCCTGAGGGAAGAACACTAGCTGGCAATTTAGCCGCATATTGGGAGGTCAAGAATCAAATCTCCATTGAAAACGATTTAGTGTTCAGGAGTGGACATTTGGTGTCATCAAATTCTTTCTGTCAAAGGATTATTGCTTGGTGTCATGAAGGCCACCTAGATATAGTTAAAAGTGAAAGTGGAGTACAGCGTTCATACTGGTGACCGGGGATTGATAGAGCAGTGGAAAAAGTTGTTCGAGAATGATCGCGGTGTATCAACTCAGATAAAACTCAAGTTACATTAAAGACTCCTTTACGTCCAATCCAAGCTCCAGAGACACCATGGGAAAAGACAGGAATTTATGTTTTTGGACTAGTACAGAATACAGAGAGAAGGAAAAAATATGCCATAGTTGTGGTTAATCTCTTCTCAAAATGGGCGGAGTTAAATGTGGTGGATGTGTCAGACACCAAAGTGATAATAGAATTTTTAGAATACGTTTTTTGCAGGGAAGGGTTACTCAAAAATATCATCCGTGATAATGGTGGCCAATTCATGTCAGATAGGTTCAAGGAATTTGCAAAGAATTTAGGTACTACATACAAAACCACATCCATTTATCATCCTAAGGGGAATGGTTGTATAGAATGCTTCAATTATGTGATCAAAGGGATCATTGAACTGTCCCATAGTATCAGCCTTAATTGCAAGAAAGAAATTAAGGATACAGTATGGGCATATAGGCTCACAGAATATAGCTTTTTTAGGCATGTACCCTTCCATCTCATGAGGGAAAGAGATCTGCACTATAAAGACAACTTGGGATGGTTAAGTAAAATGAAGGAAATAACAGTGCCAGTGGAATTTGTAAGGAACAAGTTAAATGAGGGAAAGGCAGGACTCCAGTTATGACAAAACACATGGGACTAAAAGATAGGAACTCTGTGTAGGTGATTTGGTGAGCGGAAAAAAAATACGTTGGTAAGGAAAGGCGAAATAAAAATGTACTGAGCCTTTGAAGAAGATGTTGTGCAATGCTGCAATGCTACCTTAGTAAGTGATTGTAAAGTTTGGCATGCCAGTAGAGTGGCTGTAGGCAAGGGGAAGGCCAACAGTATGACTACATACAAGAGTACTCCTATTGACAAAAGGTTTTATTGGTTAACTGAGGATGTGGTAAGTGAAAGAAGGCACATGGACATTGGGAATGTTACTAGGGAGCAGTCTTATAATTCACAGGTGAGTGTTACTGAGCGGAGAGGACAGGCTCATCAGATGCACCAAAGTCAGTACTAGAATTGCTCCATCTCGAATTGCGCAGTCTCACATCATCAAAATGGACAACAACAAAGAAGTTTTCACTAAGTCAGGGAGGAGAATTTTTAAACCTTCCTACTTGCATGATTTGTGAAATAGACGTTTTTTCTGGCAAAAGGTATTAGTTACAAATGACTATTATATTACATGATTCGGGAACTAGCTTTGTTTTTCTTAGTAATTGTTACTAATGATTTATCCTTAACTATAATTTTTTTTGTATTTTATTTTTTTAGGCTCATTCTATTCCTTGTTTTCATTAGGAATTTACTGTTCACTAATTGATAAGGTAAGGGGTGTGTTGTGTTCCAAATGATCCTGTATTCCGTTTTCGAGTGTTAGCTGTCCCCAATGGTTATTCAGTTAAGGTTGGGGAGGAATCTGGACAAACCGCTCGTACGGGGCTTGACCTGCATAATGAGAATAAACTTTACTTAACTGACCTTACCTGCCATCAGCATCTTTCTTTTGGTGGAACACACGTCATTGTAAAAGTGGAATGAATCTCTAGTTCATGCTGCAAGCTGAAATCATTTTGTTTTGGGATGCAAAATGAATAACTATCCCAAGATTCAGCATTGATAGCCTCAGTGACACATGAAAGCTTCTTGTCCCACAGTGAAACACCCCCTAGATAATAGTCGGCCCACAATCCTAGTATGGAGTAGAACTATTTACTCTGACGTTTAAGCTAAGAGTTCATTATTTGGCATCACATTATAATCCAGCGGTAGGAAAGAACAAGCTATGTGTGTGGTCAGATGTTACGTGTTTTTGTGTTCAAAAAAGCACAATAAAGAAATCTACATAAAAAACATTCCCCCAAGACCTACTTTATCAAGGCAATGGCTAAAAAGTGTAAAGATGTTATGGGAAAGAATAAAATGTGGATCATAGTTTGTGCTCTACTAACCCCCTTCCAGCAGATATTTGTATGGTACTGAGAGAGTGCGTACAGCGGGCCAATCTTTTAGACTACCGTTGAAAACATTGTATTTTATTTTGTAAACTTAGTTTAAGATTATAAGAGAAATCAAAAATATAGAATATCATATGTGCATGATTTTTGAACACATGTTAACTTATGGAGGATTCCTAGACAAAGCCTATCTAAAAGCACATGTTCTGTCACTTTTTTAATTGCCACCTAGAAACTGAATATTGTTTGTAAAGTAAAGAAAAAATACCATTTAAATTCCCTTTTATTTGCTTTTGGAAATAGAATTTGCACTATGGCTAAAAGGCTACCATAGAATTCCACAAATGAAAGCAGTGCATTTGCAGGCTGTGGTCATTTCAATTTTATTAGTTAAGTTTGAAAGTTAGGATCTTATGGACTCATTTATATCTCAGCAGGGGGTGGCCATTCTGCCAGGGGGAAGGAGTAACTGCTTTTGTGTCGAAGACGGAGAGAACGCCCGCCAAATTTTTAAATGACTGCCTAGCAGACGGTCATTTAAAACCTCGGAGGTTCCTGTCAATGCAATCCGCGGTTTGGTGCCGGCCTGCATCAGCATGATGCAATCTTGACCCACACGGTAGTCTTTTTTAATTTTCATAATCAAAATATTTTGAAAATATAAAAAGTAATGCTTCCCTCGCCATGGGAGTCATCTCCGATTGCCAGGGAGCATTATTTGGTTTTTACTGTCCCTCACTACCAAAGTTTTGATGGTATTTAAATAAGGCAGGCAAAACTTCATGTTGGCGGTATGTATACTCCGTCGCTGCTGCAATGGAGTGTACATATCGCCAACATATACATGAGGCCATTAGTCCTTGATCTCAGATTCCATCATATTATATTAATTGGAAGGATGCAGGATTCTCATGAATTTAAAGACGATAACATTGATAGAAGACAAAGGATCCCTCATTGAGCACAGATGAATCAGTAAAGTCTCTATATACTATGTGCAAAGCACCAAGAAATCATTGGTGAACGTGCACTCTATAAGCAATAACACAAGGTAACATATACTAATCACTCCAATAAAGAACGTGCAAACATATATAGCACATGCTAAATTACAGATTTTGGACTCAATTTTGAGAGTTACACGACCCAGATGCCCTATGCTTGTTGATATATTTGATATATTTCTACCTTATGCATGGAATGACTTAAGATACAACAATGTGAATGGCATCAAATACAGCATTTGCAGACAAGGTTACAGACACTGAGTGCATGTATAAATATGCAACTTTAAAACCAAAAAGTAATTCTATGTGTATTTTCATACATGGGTAATATATTTTTGTATGCTTTTGATACCCCACTAGTTTATTATTCTTACATCCAATCTTGAAGTTTTTATGAGGAAGATAAATGCAATGCTTTCACCTCTGGAGGATATCCAGGTGTTCATTTGGAGTGACTTTCCTGGATTTTAAATGGCAAGCACTAATGAGAAAAAGAAGCATCTCACAACAGGTCATAGAAAAAAAACACAAACATGGAAGAAATGACTACCATACTAGTTTCAGGATCAATTTGGAGCTATTGCTGGTCTAACTGAATCATAGCAGTCTAACAATCAAATTGGTTAGAAAGATGACAGCCTTAACTTGATAATGGGATGATTGTTGCCGAAAATATTTTTGCCTTTAACAAAAACATTAATTTCTTCTTCCTTATTCGATGTTAGGTGAAAATCGTTCGACAGAATGGGTTACGACATTGAGCAGTATGTTGGCTAAGTGAATGAAGGGCTGTTGTGCTGCAGATGCAGACATGTATTAGACAATAGCTTGCAGAAACCTTGTGAGCCTCCTTCTGCGATCCATAGATACAAGGATGGCTGATGCATCCCCCAAACTACTCGGAAGACAGACAAGCTCTTCATACGGTTACTGTACAAGTATGTCAGTCACCATGTATTTCCTCCGAGCCCATTGTTACTGACACCATTGTCTAACAAAAGTCATGTTTCTCTTTTTCAGTGTTTTTCCCAGTCATGTTCAAATTTAGTGTATAGTCTCTCCACATAGCAGCCGGACCTCCACTCGGCCAGATGGTAAATGCTACTTCCTTGGAAGAGCATTTTCTAGTTGAGTCACCACCTCACCACCAGTGTACAACTGGTTCGTTCTGTTTAGTTGACCCTGGTTAAACTAATCTTCAAAACTCTGCAGTAAGACTTGATGAGAACTATAGACGTGCCTTGGTTAGCAGTCACCCACCTCTCACACTTACTAAATTGCAATTTTGAAGCTAGGATTCAGCCTCACTGACTTCTGGATAGAGAATACATGCTTCTTCTCAATAGGAGTGCTTGTCGAGGACCGTTGGAAAGTTCATTGAGACCTAAAAAGGCACTATATAAGTACAAACTGCATTTCTTTTATAGGCAGTCATGCCGGAGATTTAATGGAGGTGAGGGAGAGCAAAGCTAGGAGTCTAGCTTGGCTCCTAAAGCTTATGCTTAAACTGAGCCATCGAAAGTACCATTACATGATCAAATCAGTAAATCATAGAAACTACACTAGTTGTGCCAAACATATTGCTCACAGAAATACATACAGACTGACCAAAAATTGGAGAAAAAAATATTCTCTTTTCTGAACACCTATGCATTCCATTTGTATTTCAGCAAAAGAGCAACACGTCGATCATAAACAACACCTGAAAGATGAAGCGCGAACGCTCCTGCCCCAGTATGCCGAGCCAGTGAATAAGGGGAAATGGATCCCAGAAACGCGCAAGGCGACACGGCAAAAAGACGCTTTGAATCCTGTCCCATGTAATGCTGCTGCAAGCTGGAATTAAAAGGTGAAACTTATGCTGAGTGGGTGTCTTCAATTGCACGGCATCTTCATATTGAATATAGTGTGGCCTGCCACGGTCACGAAGACACCCCACCGCTTGGAGCGGGTCCTTGTGTCTGACGTGAATTCAGACACCATAAGGAGCAACATACCTTCCAGTGAGGCGCGAGGAAAGCATCATACTGGCCCAGGAGGAATAAGCGACACGATGGGGAATTATTGTTGGAGAAATAGGAACAGCGCCTCCACTAAGGAAAGACAAGGGACTACAACATCCATAATCCTCTTCTGAGACACGCCCAGGAGGGCGGTACTTTGAACTGCAAACACCTGAAAGATGAAGCGCGAACGCTCCTGCCCCAGTATACCGAGCCTGTGAACAAGGGGAAATGGATCCCAGAAACACGCAAGGTGGCAGCGCGAAAAGACGCTTTGAATCCTGTGCCATGTAATGCTGCTGCAAGCTGGAATTTAAAGGTGAAAACGTATGCTGAGTGGGTGTCTTCAATTGCTGGGCATCTTCATATGGAATATATATATATTGATAGCGCTTGTGGCGTGTGGCGAGGATTTGTTCATATATATATATATATATATATATATATATATCCAAAACCAAAAGAGTTCCCTCTTATGGAAGAGCCAACAAACAGGTAGGTTATTTTTCAATCTTTATCGTGCACGAAGGCTGCACACACAGGATAAAGGTGTCATTCCAAATTTCATACGCCAAGGCCAGGCGCGTTTCAAGTCCATAAGACCCTTGAATTTAAAATATTTATATAGCGCTACATACACCATGCGGTTTCTTGGCAGTTGGCAACAAGTATCACAACACTGTTTCTTATGTGCCGTTTTCATTCATTTAGCTCCATACGTCACAGTGGGCGTGGCCTCACTTTCAGGCCTTCGGGTCTATGTAGTCGCACTTCTTTTACTCAAGTGAGTCAGTGTTGCAATGCTCAATTAACAGTCAATAAAATCCCAGTGGATTAACGATCACCTCCAAATCCTACTGTGGCATTGTTATTCCTTCATGCATGACCGCTACCAGCCTCACCGGGAATGTCGAGTGAAACATCACCTTGGGAACGCTGTGCTCACAGCGGGGCTCTTCCGCGACCGAGGAGGCCGCTTAACATCCAAAACCAAAAGAGTTCCCTCTTATGGAAGAGCCAACAAACAGGTAGGTTATTTTTCAATCTTTATTGTGCACGAAGGCTGCACACACAGGACACATTTCTAACTGTGAATAAAAGAGATCAGATCGGAAATATATGATGCGGTGCCATACTTAAACTTGAAATATCTACTGCATTGAATATGCTTTTATTAGGATTTTATTATAGGTGGTCAATGATCTTCCAGTCAGTTATTTATCAGAATATTGTCCTTCAAAGTATGTGACAATAAAATAGTTTTAAAAGTGTATTTCTTTGAGAAATTAACTATTGTTAATTATGTGTGGGACATTATTTCATTCCAGTATTTGAAAATAATGATAGGAAGCCATGTTTTGCGGAAATTGAGTGCTTGTAGTCCATGTTGTACAGTAATTAGACTCTAAATAAAGATTATGATAATACTTTGCAGCTTCGAGATGGCTCCATTAGTACTCTTTTTGGTAATCCGCGGGAGTGAGTGTTTTTTTACTATAGTTGCTCACCGCCAGTACCAAGACGATGCCCAAGTAATGTGCCATATATGCGGATGTACACTTGGTGGAATACTTTCTTGAGTAAGGTTGAGTTAGGAGACAGATACGAGCTTAGTTTGTAATTTTTGTGATTATTTGTATGTCAAAGAGTGTAGAGAATCTTAGTGTTTGTATGGAAGTATTTCCTACAACTGAGTATATAATGGTATATTCCTTTATCGAATCAGGGGTATATGCACCTGTAAAGTTTGATAAAATGTAGGCTACACAGACATATTATATTATAATACTTGAGATAAGTTTGGTACTTATTAGAGTGGCGCACTTAACTAGAAAAGTAAAATGTAGGGCACCCTACATTATTTTTTACTTTAGGTAACTTTTGAAAGCTTAGATTTTCAGATTTCGAAAGCTATTATGCCCGATTTCTTTTTACTTTTGTTTTGAGCTATTCACTTTTTGGGCTCTTTCCCCCATGTGATCACTTTTGTTCCATTGGTTACATTAGATCAAATGGTATTGCATCCCAATTAGGTGCAACCTGTACTTGATTTGTAGCTGTTTAGCACAGTTAATTACTTTTATTATCTTATTTACTAGGGTTTCAAGAGATTTTGTCAGTTACCCTGTCAATTCCTCCAGTAAGATCCATGGGGAGAGATACCTTGGTGGAAGATCATTTAGATTTAATTACATGTATTTTAAAACTGTGTTTACACCTGTTGTAGCCCTGAGAACGTAGGTGGTATACAAGGACCAGTGATAAAACAAGTGTTCCCTAGAGATTCCGTGTGGATTTTCTCAAGAATAAAAACAATGCACGGATTAGAATATAACTCTGTACTTTGACTGATCTTATAATTGACTGAGTGCTCAAAGGTGTTCTATCGTGTTGGATTATTTTGCCCAAACGGCAATCTTTCGTTGTGTTACTGATCTGTACCCCAGCCCCTTGTGCTATTGGGTATACTCTATCTTGATATTAACAGTCAACAAATGTAAAACACTGACAAGATAACTGCCTCTCTAGCCTCAAGCCTATAAAAACTTGTTGAATTGCTTCGCTATCTGCAAAAAAAGCCCACAATTGGCATTGAGGAATTGGCAGTTGCACATGTGATGATTATCTTCAAAGCATTTAGAGCTGCTGGCAAAAGGAATATGTGGAGCTGTAGATAAAATCCTCAAATAAAGACTTGTGAATCTGACTGATACAGCCTTCACACCCTGGGAACGCAGAGAGGTTGTTACCTAAAGGATTTCCTTAAAGGTGGCCCTTGGCAAACCAAGCAGACGAACTGTAACTCGGACTCAAGTGTTAGTAAATGTAAATTTTAATTGTTCAATCATCTTGTCCACAAAACTCGCTAGTCTTTTCCTTCAATTATCTAGCTCTTGTACGATCTGTTGATAAGCATTGTTGGTAAAAGTAGCAACATAGTAGCTGCACATGGTTCTTGGGCAACTGTTACATCTGGATACATATGTAGATTTCAAAATAGAAAATGTTTCACCCTGGTGATAATTAAAGATGCAGTGCATGGAAGTAGATATGCTGAAAATGGCTACAAGGCAAACTGTGAGCAAAATTGTAAGTTCAAACGGTAAAAAAAACAGAAATGTATAGCTTTGTGTATAAAAATTCAGAAAAAGGGGTTTTATTAAGGGATCCAGCAGTGTTGCATATTTGTAAATCAACGAGAATTCAACTCACATTGTGACTTACGCTTTAAAACTATCTTATAATAATATTAGTGGAGTAAAGAAATTACTTTTAAAACCAATACGTATGATTATCGAATATATGATTTTTCCACGAAGACAAGTTCCACGCATGGCATTACCACGCGAACTTTAGTTCGCATGTGTCTTCACCACGCAGCATTTGACAACGCATGTTTTTACTCCGCAAAATGAACGTTACGAAACATCTCACGTCTCATTTAAATTTACATAACGATGCTGATAGGCTACATGCAGTACGAAGGAAAAGATCAATGTTTTAAACAATTAAAAACAACAGATTCCCTTACATTTTTTTTTAATATTTTTCATAATGCGCTTAAATAATACCATAATTAATAAAGTTTAGATTCTTATCTGACCCCTGTACGTCTTTCCCCATCAGCCCTTTCTTCCACCGACCACGGAAACAAGCGTCAAAACACGTCTATCAAAACTGTGAAAGGACTTCAATTATGACGTACACGTCTCCTTGTTGGTGAGGCTATTTCCTTGTTCGTTTTTTAAGTTTTCTTATTTATTTATTGTTATCCGCTTGTATTTTTTTGGGGGGGGAGACCCCCCCAACCCCCCCTAGCCCCCCCCCCAACTCCCCCTAGCCCCCCCAGCCCCCCCCCCCCCCAAGCCCACGCAGATCGTACAGGCAGAACGACACGAAGGAATACCACTCGCGTGGTAAAGACGGACGTTGAAAGCATACGCGTGGAAAAGACCTTTTCGTGGTGAGTGACGCGTGGTAAACGTTATGCGGGGTAATTCCTTCGTAGTAAATGATGTTTCCCATGATTATCGTGCTGGAAATTTTAAACAACCATGTTAAAAACAATGTGCTTTGAAGTTTGGTGTTATAATGATTCCAGGAATTGATGCAATGGATGACTTTGTGGAAAATTAAATTGCATGTTTTTGACACGAGTCATGAGTCAGCTCATTAAGCCTTTTGGTGGGTTCAGCTCGAGAATTGTTTGGCTGATTCACTGCATTCAATAAAAAGGAATGAACTCTGTTGATGCTCAAAGCAGTGCTGCAAATAACATGATCGGCTACCCAAATGAAAAGATGATTCCTGTCAACTGAGATAGCATGCAAGGATAACAGATACATTGGGTGAAGAAATGCCCTCATTCACCGAGGATATTAAGAACATGTTAAAACACAATGAGACACATGAATGGGAAAGGAGGTAGGTGAATGTTCTATTCGCCGAGTCAAAAGGTGTCCGTTTTGAGCATGCATGTATGGACAATACAGAAAACCCTCAAATAGTAGTCACAACACTATGTGAACGGCGGAGGCTGATCTAGTATTGTTATTTTTTTGTTTTCCACAGTTCAAGCATCATACCCACTTCGATATTTAGAGTGCTTTTCACAGGATTTAAAAAAAATGTTTCTGTGAAGCATGAGCCAATGCCCGTACAAGCATCAGAGAACCCTGATAATCCATTTAAATAGAACAATACGCTTTTCAAAAATATTAAGAAATGTATATGTATTGTACAATACTGGTGACTGGAAAAAACATTCTTACAAAGAGCCAAAACATTGTTATGGGGTAAGGGAGATCGTACAACCATACCATTGAGGAGATTGCCAATCTGCATTAATACTTAAATTGCTCAATTAAGATACCTCAAAAGTAGATAGCTGCTACATTCCTATTTGCCTTTCTTGACGAAGCATTAACCTAAAGACGACCAAATAAGCAGCCGCGGCTCGTCCATACGGGTGGCGGGGCCACCCCAACACCTTTTTCCAGACAAGAAGTGTGTCTGTCAGGATGAACAATTGTCAGCCTGACAGACACTCTTCTTGTTCATGCCAGGCAACCAAGAACTAGACATGCACTAAATTTGCAAGCTCTGGGCTGCCTAAGCTGAACTTTCCCAGGCTGAGGATTTCACAGGCCTGTGGGCTTGACCTCCTCAGTCTGAAAAAAGTGCCTCTAAACCCCCTCTCAGAATGTAGGGGAGTGTCACTGATAGCCTCGGGCCTGGGCACTTCAGTTTTAAGTCCTGAAGTGCCCAGGGCCGAGTGTCAATCAGTGACACTTCCTCACAGAATGAGGTGGGCTCAGCAGTCTCATTGGCCTCATGTCACTCTGTAACAAGAAAGTGACTTCTGCCTTCCCTCATTGGCTGACCGAAGGACTGCCAATGAGAGAAGGCAGCAGTCCCAACCCTCCTGGGACCTCTGAGGCTTCCCTCCCAGAGAGCTGCAGTCCGTTTGGTGCGTGCATGTGTGTATGAGTGTATGTGTATTTGTAGGTGAGTGTTGTGAATGGGTGTGTGTGCATGTGTGTGTGAGTGAAGGTGTCAGTGTGTGTGGAAGAGAAATTTGAGGACAACTGGCTATTTCAGATGCCAGAGTTCCGGTAGGTTTAATCAAAGAGGTGTATAACTTTTTAATTTCTTCACTAGAATATCTAAAAATAGTCATGTTTTCAGATATATCGAAGTGAAAATAGGAGACAAACTACCGGGATTAAAGCAGGGGGCCTGGCGTCTAGCGACGTTCAGGCGCGAACGGGCGCAGACGGCTTACCTTTGGCGCGCCGCCGGAACGCCGCTGCGCGCATCCCCGCCCTGCTCCGGTTGAAAGAGAATGAGCAGGGAGAAACTAAAACGGCAGTCTGGACTTCCGGTGATCCCACCGGAAGTGTACTAATGCCAAGAACAGACCTTCCGTACAAGCGGCACAAGCCGTGACGGACCGGGGTCGGTGGCAGGAGAGAGCAAGGAAATGGTGTGCTTACGGCGCAAGGTTAAAACAGCACATGCAGGAAAGGTGAGTTAAAAACAGTTCCTGGCTACTTCACATTCATGCAAAAGATCGGTTTTTGGCAATAACCAATCGCGTATACCTCAGGTCAGAGGCGCCGCTGCAGTAGAAGGAGAGTGTTAGGTTCTATTATAGTTACTGGTAAACACAGTACTAGGCACCTTGCTGTATGGTGAAATGCGGCCGGGGCAGCCTAGAAGGTCACCTCTTGTGGACAATCATCGGTATCCTCCTTCTCCCTTAAGTGATATGCATGAACATTGTGAAACAGTGGGAGAGTGGAGCTGGTTGAGTTTGAATGGAGGGAGGGTGACGGCAGGTTGCCCCCAGTGAACTGGTTATTAAGAGCTCGGATGCTTGAATGTTCTAAGTCACCTAAGAGTTGCCTGCAAGTTTTATTTATTTGCCGGTTATGTCATCAGAAAAAAGCTCAAAACACTACTCTTTTAATTTGGTTGCCCGTCCCTGCAGCTGTCCTCAGCGCGGAGATACCCCATCTGGGGTCATTCAGGCGCTTTATAAATGACGTAAATAAATAAATAAATAAAATAAAAATGTTCTGCCCTGGGCTGATAGATCCCAATGTAAGGATTGTGCTAATATGAGCTCTTCAGGAGGGGCAGATCCCAGGAGGTGTAAATTAAAGTTGCCGGACACCACAAAATTAGAGGTTTGCTCTTCCTCTATGTACCTTAGGATTTCCTACACCAGCAATCTTGAAGCCTTTGGCCTATTTTAAGGGTGTATAGGGATGTTTGTAATTACAACCTCAGTTGTAGCATTATGACCGAGATTGTAGTCTTGATTGCGTTAATTGCCAGCAACCTAGAATACAGTACCCTTACTGAACCAATGCTTGTTTCAGTCACAAAGATCGCTCGGCCACCCATTGAGTGGCTGTGTCCTGCATAAAAGTCCTAGCTGTGGAGAAGTGTGGCTCAATGATTAGAGTGATTCAGAAAAGGGGGTGGTGATGAACAGAGTGCTTGAATTAAGCAGACCACTCTTACCCAGTCCAAAGATCAGGGCTTGATCCATCACCGTTTTTTAGCTCACTGCACCATCCCAGCTCAGAACTTGGCTATATGCAAATTAGTCTGTTCCTGTCCCAGTGCATGATGGGAACAGGGCAAACCAAACTACCAAGCCAATTCTTATACTGGGAAGGAAACAAGCTTCCGGGGACCGGTTTCTGCCATTTCAGGCGTCGTCGGCCCGGCTTGCTTGAATCCTGATGGTGCAATGAGCAAGGGACTCACATCTGAGTATACCCTTCCACGCTTATGGTGGACAAAATGATTCAGAAAAGGGGGTGGTGATGAACAGAGTGCCTGAATTAAGCAGACCACTCTTACCCAGTCCAAAGATCAGGGCTTGATCCATCACCGTTTTTTAGCTCACTGCACCATCCCAGCTCAGAACTTGGCTATATGCAAATTAGTCTGTTCCTGTCCCAGTGCATGATGGGAACAGGGCAAACCAAACTACCAAGCCAATTCTTATACTGGGAAGGAAACAAGCTTCCGGGGACCGGTTTCTGCCATTTCAGGCGTCGTCGGCCCGGCTTGCTTGAATCCTGATGGTGCGATGAGCAAGGGACTCACATCTGAGTATACCCTTCCACGCTTATGGTGGACAAAATGATTCAGAAAAGGGGGTGGTGATGAACAGAGTGCCTGAATTAAGCAGACCACTCTTACCCAGTCCAAAGATCAGGGCTTGATCCATCACCGTTTTTTAGCTCACTGCACCATCCCAGCTCAGAACTTGGCTATATGCAAATTAGTCTGTTCCTGTCCCAGTGCATGATGGGAACAGGGCAAACCAAACTACCAAGCCAATTCTTATACTGGGAAGGAAACAAGCTTCCGGGGACCGGTTTCTGCCATTTCAGGCGTCGTCGGCCCGGCTTGCGTGAATCCTGATGGTGCAATGAGCAAGGGACTCACATCTGAGTATACCCTTCCACGCTTATGGTGGACAAAATGATTCAGAAAAGGGGGTGGTGATGAACAGAGTGCCTGAATTAAGCAGACCACTCTTACCCAGTCCAAAGATCAGGGCTTGATCCATCACCGTTTTTTAGCTCACTGCACCATCCCAGCTCAGAACTTGGCTATATGCAAATTAGTCTGTTCCTGTCCCAGTGCATGATGGGAACAGGGCAAACCAAACTACCAAGCCAATTCTTATACTGGGAAGGAAACAAGCTTCCGGGGACCGGTTTCTGCCATTTCAGGCGTCGTCGGCCCGGCTTGCTTGAATCCTGATGGTGCAATGAGCAAGGGACCCACATCTGAGTATACCCTTCCACGCTTATGGTGGACAAAATGATTCAGAAAAGGGGGTGGTGATGAACAGAGTGCCTGAATTAAGCAGACCACTCTTACCCAGTCCAAAGATCAGGGCTTGATCCATCACCGTTTTTTAGCTCACTGCACCATCCCAGCTCAGAACTTGGCTATATGCAAATTAGTCTGTTCCTGTCCCAGTGCATGATGGGAACAGGGCAAACCAAACTACCAAGCCAATTCTTATACTGGGAAGGAAACAAGCTTCCGGGGGCCGGTTTCTGCCATTTCAGGCGTCGTCGGCCCGGCTTGCTTGAATCCTGATGGTGCAATGAGCAAGGGACTCACATCTGAGTATACCCTTCCACGCTTATGGTGGACAAAATGATTCAGAAAAGGGGGTGGTGATGAACAGAGTGCCTGAATTAAGCAGACCACTCTTACCCAGTCCAAAGATCAGGGCTTGATCCATCACCGTTTTTTAGCTCACTGCACCATCCCAGCTCAGAACTTGGCTATATGCAAATTAGTCTGTTCCTGTCCCAGTGCATGATGGGAACAGGGCAAACCAAACTACCAAGCCAATTCTTATACTGGGAAGGAAACAAGCTTCCGGGGACCGGTTTCTGCCATTTCAGGCGTCGTCGGCCCGGCTTGCTTGAATCCTGATGGTGCAATGAGCAAGGGACTCATATCTGAGTATACCCTTCCACGCTTATGTTGGACAAAATGATTCAGAAAAGGGGGTGGTGATGAACAGAGTGCCTGAATTAAGCAGACCACTCTTACCCAGTCCAAAGATCAGGGCTTGATCCATCACCGTTTTTTAGCTCACTGCACCATCCCAGCTCAGAACTTGGCTATATGCAAATTAGTCTGTTCCTGTCCCAGTGCATGATGGGAACAGGGCAAACCAAACTACCAAGCCAATTCTTATACTGGGAAGGAAACAAGCTTCCGGGGACCGGTTTCTGCCATTTCAGGCGTCGTCGGCCCGGCTTGCTTGAATCCTGATGGTGCAATGAGCAAGGGACTCACATCTGAGTATACCCTTCCACGCTTATGGTGGACAAAATGATTCAGAAAAGGGGGTGGTGATGAACAGAGTGCCTGAATTAAGCAGACCACTCTTACCCAGTCCAAAGATCAGGGCTTGATCCATCACCGTTTTTTAGCTCACTGCACCATCCCAGCTCAGAACTTGGCTATATGCAAATTAGTCTGTTCCTGTCCCAGTGCATGATGGGAACACGGCAAACCAAACTACCAAGCCAATTCTTATACTGGGAAGGAAACAAGCTTCCGGGGACCGGTTTCTGCCATTTCAGGCGTCGTCGGCCCGGCTTGCTTGAATCCTGATGGTGCAATGAGCAAGGGACTCACATCTGAGTATACCCTTCCACGCTTATGGTGGACAAAATGATTCAGAAAAGGGGGTGGTGATGAACAGAGTGCCTGAATTAAGCAGACCACTCTTACCCAGTCCAAAGATCAGGGCTTGATCCATCACCGTTTTTTAGCTCACTGCACCATCCCAGCTCAGAACTTGGCTATATGCAAATTAGTCTGTTCCTGTCCCAGTGCATGATGGGAACAGGGCAAACCAAACTACCAAGCCAATTCTAATACTGGGAAGGAAACAAGCTTCCGGGGACCGGTTTCTGCCATTTCAGGCGTCGTCGGCCCGGCTTGCTTGAATCCTGATGGTGCAATGAGCAAGGGACTCACATCTGAGTATACCCTTCCACGCTTATGGTGGTGGAAGGGTAGCTTGTCTCCTTTCTGGTGAAGAATTGGCTTGGTAGTTTGGTCTGCCCTGTTCCCATGATGCACTGGGCCAGGGACAGACTAATTTGCATATAGCCAGGTTCTGAGCTGGGATGGGGCAGTGAGCTAAATAACGGTGATGGATCAAGCCCTGATCTTTGGACTGGGTAAGAGTGGTCTGCTTAATTCAGACACTCTGTTCATCACCACCCCCTTTTCTGAATCATTTTGTCCATCATAAGCGTGGAAGGGTATACTCAGACATGAGTCCCTTGCTCACTGCTCCATCAGGATTCAAGCAAGCCGGGCCGACGACGCCTGGAATGGCAGAACCGTTCCCCGGAAGCTTGTCTCCTTTCTGGTGAAGAATTGGCTTGGTAGTTTGGTCTGCCCTGCTCCCATGATGCACTGGGTCAGGGACAGACTAATTTGCATATAGCCAGGTTCTGAGCTGGGATGGGGCAGTGAGCTAAATAACGGTGATGGATCAAGCCCTGATCTTTGGACTGGGTAAGAGTGGTCTGCTTAATTCAGACACTCTGTTCATCACCACCCCCTTTTCTGAATCATTTTGTCCACCATAAGCGTGGAAGGGTATACTCAGACATGAGTCCCTTGCTCACTGCTCCATCAGGATTCAAGCAAGCCGGGCCGACGACGCCTGGAATGGCAGAAACCGGCCCCCGGAAGCTTGTCTCCTTTCTGGTGAAGAATTGGCTTGGTAGTTTGGTCTGCCCTGTTCCCATGATGCACTGGGCCAGGGACAGACTAATTTGCATATAGCCAGGTTCTGAGCTGGGATGGGGCAGTGAGCTAAATAACGGTGATGGATCAAGCAATGATCTTTGGACTGGGTAAGAGTGGTCTGCTTAATTCAGACACTCTGTTCATCACCACCCCCTTTTCTGAATCATTTTGTCCACCATAAGCGTGGAAGGGTATACTCAGACATGAGTCCCTTGCTCACTGCTCCATCAGGATTCAAGCAAGCCAGGCCGACGACGCCTGGAATGGCAGAAACCGGTCCCCGGAAGCTAGTCTCCTTTCTGGTGAAGAATTGGCTTGGTAGTTTGGTCTGCCCTGTTCCCATGATGCACTGGGCCAGGGACAGACTAATTTGCATATAGCCAGGTTCTGAGCTGGGATGGGGCAGTGAGCTAAATAACGGTGATGGATCAAGCCCTGATCTTTGGACTGGGTAAGAGTGGTCTGCTTAATTCAGACACTTTGTTCATCACCACCCCCTTTTCTGAATCATTTTGTCCACCTAAGCGTGGAAGGGTATACTCAGACATGAGTCCCTTGCTCACTGCTCCATCAGGATTCAAGCAAGCCGGGCCGACGACGCCTGGAATGGCAGAAACCGGTCCCCGGAAGCTTGTCTCCTTTCTGGTGAAGAATTGGCTTGGTAGTTTGGTCTGCCCTGTTCCCATGATGCACTGGGCCAGGGACAGACTAATTTGCATATAGCCAGGTTCTGAGCTGGGATGGGGCAGTGAGCTAAATAACGGTGATGGATCAAGCCCTGATCTTTGGACTGGGTATGAGTGGTCTGCTTAATTCAGACACTCTGTTCATCACCACCCCCTTTTCTGAATCATTTTGTCCACCATAAGCGTGGAAGGGTATACTCAGACATGAGTCCCTTGCTTACTGCTCCATCAGGATTCAAGCAAGCCGGGCCAACGACGCCTGGAATGGCAGAAACCGGTCCCCAGAAGCTTGTCTCCTTTCTGGTGAAGAATTGGCTTGGTAGTTTGGTCTGCCCTGTTCCCATGATGCACTGGTCCAGGGACAGACTAATTTGCATATAGCCAGGTTCTGAGCTGGGATGGGGCAGTGAGCTAAATAACGGTGATGGATCAAGCCCTGATCTTTGGCCTGGGTAAGAGTGGTCTGCTTAATTCAGTCACTCTGTTCATCACCACCCCCTTTTCTGAATCATTTTGTCCACCATAAGCGTGGAAGGGTATACTCAGACATGAGTCCCTTGCTCACTGCTCCATCAGGATTCAAGCAAGCCGGGCCGACGACGCCTGGAATGGCAGAAACCGTTCCCCGGAAGCTTGTCTCCTTTCTGCTGAAGAATTGGCTTGGTAGTTTGGTCTGCCCTGTTCCCATGATGCACTGGGCCAGGGACAGACTAATTTGCATATAGCCAGGTTCTGAGCTGGGATGGGGCAGTGAGCTAAATAACGGTGATGGATCAAGCCCTGATCTTTGGACTGGGTAAGAGTGGTCTGCTTAATTCAGACACTCTGTTCATCACCACCTCCTTTTCTGAATCATTTTGTCCACCATAAGCGTGGAAGGGTATACTCAGACATGAGTCCCTTGCTCACTGCTCCATCAGGATTCAAGCAAGCCGGGCCGACGACGCCTGGAATGGCAGAAACCGGTCCCCGGAAGCTTGTCTCCTTTCTGGTGAAGAATTGGCTTGGTAGTTTGGTCTGCCCTGTTCCCATGATGCACTGGGCCAGGGACAGACTAATTTGCATATAGCCAGGTTCTGAGCTGGGATGGGGCAGTGAGCTAAATAACGGTGATGGATCAAGCCCTGATCTTTGGACTGGGTAAGAGTGGTCTGCTTAATTCAGACACTCTGTTCATCACCACCCCCTTTTCTGAATCAATGATTAGAGTGGCAGACCCTAATGCAGAGGTCTGGCCTGGGACCAGGGTTCAAACCCGCCTCGGCGGGTCTTGGGCGCAATAATTCCCTCAGACCTGATATTTCTCTCGCCTCGGTGCCTATTCTAATCATGGGTCCCACTTTGCAACTCCGGGCAATAGCTTGCTTAATCTCCACAACGGCCCCAACAGCGCTAGGATGCCTGGCTTCACCCTGGGGGTGCCCAGGAGTGGACACTTCACAGGGAAAAGCCAGGAAGGGTTCCACAGCGGTATGCGTACAAGCGCCTTGATGCCCTTGCGGTGATACGTGCGCTATACAAGTACTACATTTACATTTAGCTATTCCTTGGAAGTCACATGGTTAGCTAGATTTTGTCCTGGGCTCCAGTTTATGGTTCTCGAGATCCAGCTCAAGTCTGTCTCCAAGGGCTCAACTATGTTTGAATTTGCCCCTTTTTTTGTTCCCTGGATGCTTCTCTTTTTTGGTGATATTTTTCCCACAGCATCCTTAGGCACTGAATGTGTGTGTTTAGGTGCCAAGCATTGACTCTTGTTTGATACGAGCATAGCAAGGGAAGAGGGTATCCTGGATCATGGTAGGATCCACCTTATTCCCTATTTCTTAAAGGTCGACCACTCCATCAGCACTTTCCGGACTATTTTGATTGACCTCCAAGTGGCCTAGGTTACTTCATTCTCTGATACATTTTCAGTGCATACGAATTCAGTTGATACAAGGTCTGTTGACATTAGGTTGTCCAAATTGGGGATCAGGGCTAAAAAGCGCAGAATGTTGCCCCCTTTTAGAATGTTGCAGTTACCTTTTTTATATTCTGGAGAAAATATTATGGTCTTTGAGTGCTGATCGTCCGGCGTTAGCTTGGTGTCACAATCAATTCAGCTGGGGTATTGGGTACTTGTTGAGGGGTCCTCTAACAGGTTTAGACAAATGGTGCTTGAATCAAAGATACCTGCTGTTGGAACAATAGGTTTAGAAGAGTTTGTCCTAGCATACTCCTGCTCTGTGACAGACCCTCCCTCTATCGTGTTAGCCCTTGAAGTTTAGGAAGAGTCCCTCACTGAGTCACCTCGCTGCACGGTGCTTGACGTAGCCTTAATACAAGTATTAGCTCCTTTCTTGATGCCATGGGAACTGCCAAAGTATAGAGGTGTTATTCTTGATGAGTAGATATTCCCATCTGTTAGACTAAGAGACGCTTCCCTCAGGTTTGCAAAGTTTCCAGTTTCTGTAATAGTGCTACTTGGTTCCACGACTTCAGCAGTGACTTCGATGTGGCATTTAGAGCTGCGAGCTCCAACTTCATTCATGAGCTTGTTACCCACTGTTAAATGTGACTTGTGGTTAGGGAGACCGTTCCTGTCCCCAGACCTAGCTGCTATTCTGAATATAGGGTAGTCGCCCATATGATTAGTAGCAGCATTTTTTTTGTTTCAGACTTTCCTTTTTTTTCCCTTCTGCCTGGGTTGGACGTTGTTCTGCTGTCCTAAGACCATGGCTGATTTGAATTCTGAATTGTCTGAATGTTCTATAACTTCCACCTGCTCATTTGTTGGGAAGTTCTGAGCCCCTACAGGTAGACCACTGATGTTTTAATTTGGTCAGCCCTTAGCAGGGGGTTTCAACAAATTAACTTGTGGTGGGCCTTGAGCCTCTGAGTTAGAGAATAGGAGCGGAGACTGTGCTCCTGTTGCGGGCTTGGTGATTTGTTTTAAGTTTGTCTCAGACTGGGGCTCCAGAGCAGCTTTCTTGCAACAATTGAGAATCTGATTGGGCTCGCTTAATGCATGCGTTTAAATTGCTGAGTTTCTCTTCAATGCGAGAGACAAAGATTGCCAAAGTGTTAAGTAATGATAACTGGATATCCAATTTCTTCGACTGATATTGCAAGGCGCGTAAAAGGCATATCTAGACACTAAGCACCTGTGGTGCTTTTTCAGGCCCTAGATTAGCTTTGATGCCTTGTGGGCCGGCCATGTAAGGTGAGCCTTGAGCACAGGAAGCTAGCATCCCCTCTCATTTTGGAGATGCAAGGTAGGAGATGTTGGGCCACTTCATGCTCTTGCTGATCTAGATGCTCTCTAATGGCACTAGTGACTTGACCATATTCATGCTTGATGGCCAATGGTGGTAAGATTGCTTTATTCATGATTTGGTTTTGCAGTTTTCTGGTATGTCCCCTGGGTCAGAGCTAGTGTTTCACAAGACCGAACCTTTCAGCCCCACATGGTTCTTACGTCCTATACGTTTTCCTCTTTTGGTGCCCCCAGAGGGGTCAATAATGCTGTTAAGTGTGCTGCCAGACCCTGCTAGCAGAAAGGACTGATGATCTAGACAGCTGGGGCTTAGTGACTTCTCGTGATCCAAGTCAGTGAATCCTGCTGTTGTCTTTTTGATGTTTCTTTCCTCCTTGGCACAGGGAGACTTCTGATCGCATAAGTCCCTATTACTGGGATGGATCCTACTAGTGCCTGCTGTCCCATCATGGAGGACTTGTGTTGGAGCATCAGGGGAGCTCAGAGCATCTACATTATGAGGCTCCCCTCCAGTAAGATTGACAACAGCCTCTGGTTGCAATGGTGTCAACAGTCCAGTTAGCCCTTTATTGCTGGAGTAGAGGGCAGATCCTGCGTCCTTCAGGAAGCTGCATTTTGTGTATAGTATTGGCCCCCTCAGAGCTTAAACTCCAGTTCAACTTCCAGGCTGGTCCATGTTGGTTAGGTCAAGGAGAGACTCTTTTGTAGTTATTGGTCATGTTGTTTTAGTGGTTTGACAAATGCGTCTATTCCTGGTTGTCATTTTGGGGAGCACACCAGACTTTCCCCAACCTCATTAAACTTGACCTAGGAACTTTTGCATGACCTGTAGGAGGGCCCTAATTTCAAGAAGGGGTGGCATGCAAGAGCATTTGTGGATTTTGTAGGGGTCCCTGCACCCACCAGGGCTGCAGTCTCGTGTTGCTGTATCAAGGTGGCAGGTAAAATCGATGTTAGCTTGTGGTTCGCTCATGGCTCAGTGGTCACTGTTGTTAAAGCCTGGTGCTTTCCTGGGTTGTCAGCCCCAAGTAGGTTTAAGTCCTTTGCTCAGTGTCACCTCACCCCCAGTGTGGTACAGTTCTCGATAAGAGGGAAGCACGAGCGTGCTAGAAAAGAATGGCCATCTAGAGATGTCTGGAGCTTGAGTTGGGGCCAGAACTGGAGGCAAGGGCTGGTAGGAGCAGGTGGTAGCTAGCTATGGTTGAGGGCTACCTGATGTGTCTAGGGCTCAAGGCGAGGCGTGTGCCAGGCTCCCTCTGATGGCTGCTCTGCAGGGTGGTGGAGCGCACCCGACCGCAAGCCGCTTCCAGGGGCTTGGGCTCAATCAAGATAGAGGGGCCTAGACCCACTGTGCTCGATCTTGTGAGGCCAACCACTAACCCGCCTTGTCTTGTCAGCTTCCCGGTCATTTAAGCAGCCTCAGGCCTCGACCCTATTTCTCCAACTCCTTCCTTTTTCACTGCGAGGTATAGCGAGGTGTAGCAAGGAGAGCTAAGGAGCATCAGATGTTAGGTATTTGAGCGGTTGGGCCGCCCGCCGCCTCCCAGCCGCCCGACCCTCCCCAACCACTTGGTGAGTTGTGGTGAGTTTAGCCAAAGAAACTCACCTACTAACTAAACTCACCCACCGAAGGAATGGGAGCAGGACGGTTGAGGTGAATGACGGTAGCTCTCACTTTGTGGCTCCCCTGTTCAGCATGGCCCAGCACAGCTCTGCTGGCAGCTGACAGCCACACACACTCACAGCTCTCCATTCAACTCAACAGCAAGCCCTGCCTCCTAGCATAACATAGTTCATGTAGCAGGCCAAGTGTAGCCTTAGCAGGTCACTAGTTTCAATGTCTCTGCTTCCGAAATACATGAAAATATCCTTTTCCAGTGGTTTGGATCATAACAGTGAAGTCAACTGAATCCCCGCTGTCAATTGTTGATTTTTTGTATTTACTTTTTGTTTTATTTTACCACAAGGACGGTCAGGAAAAAAAGGGAAAACCATAAGCCCTAAACCAGAGACGTACGTAGCACGGCACCCATAATAATTACCACTGTAAATGAGCTACCTAACTAAGGTTAAAAAACTGAACCACTCTATTGCCTACAATGGAAAAAAATCCATAAAGCTAGAACAGCCACTAAAGTCATTACTAAACAATTGCCCACAGTACAAATAATACACAACCACGGGACAACTCCTACAATCAAAATCAGACTGGTAACTACACACAACTGACCAAGTCATCCACTGCAGCACCAGAGATGGGAGTCAATCTCACATAAACATCAACGTGATTGTCACACACTTAATATACTTTCTACAGTTATGAGCTGACTGTCAAAATAATAGCATTTCGTAGGTCTGATGGACTCTTATGAACAGACTGTCAAAATAAGAATATCTTTTACTAGGTCTGCTGGACTCCTGGTTATCTGACAGCGTAATCACAGTGGTGGATCCTTTATTATCCCAAGAGACCAAAATCATTTTCCAAACAGAGATGCTTGCAGAAGTGGTGGAGTGATGATAGTGTACACCAAGGGGCTGTCATTTACTGGAATCTAGCAACCAACATATTTAAATGGTAGACTACAGGACCACCTTCTAGATGCAAGGGTCTTCTATTCACTGTATTTTCTGAAACAAACTTTGAGAATTTTGCTCCAGAAAACAAAAAAAAGAAGGCCAATATGGCACCTGCTCAGCATTCTTCTTTGCCTTCAGTGTAAAGCACAAAGAACCCCACCAAGCAGATAGAAATCCTCATAATGGGCAGTCTTGCACCAGGGAAGCATAGGTCAGCACCTTTGCCAACCTAGCAGTCGGCAAACAAACAGAAAATGAGGCCCTTTGTCTCTGCACTGTATGTAAAGGTAAGTGGAATTCCCCTTAGCTTTAGTCTAGATATTCACTGAACACTTTCAAATGGTTAGACAGGTCAAACACACAATCTCTACTAGCCCTCTTAGTCAGAAAACTGAAAGAAATAAACTCCATTCTCCAGAAACACTTATAACGCTTTTAGAAATATAGCGTCAAGCCATAATTAACCCAGAGGAATGGCTTAAATGTCTTCACTGCAACATAATTTCTCAACTTATTTCAGTCTATAAATATTTTACATTCAAAAACCACAATTGATTTGAATGCCTTTGAGTTGAAATTGAAAATATTTATAGGCATATGATTGAATTGAAAGTGTCAAGAATAATCTAGAAATGTGGTAGTGTTCTATAGATGACTGAAATAAATTGGGTTAGTTGAGAGGGGTGAGAGCATCACTTAGATAATAAACCAAGTCCCTTGTTAGGGTGGACCACAAAAGTTAATAGACAAACATTTGCTTAACCCTCTGGTAGGTTGGCATGAAAGCAGCCAGGCTGTACTTTGAGGCAATGTGCAAGTAATTATGCAGCACTCAAAGAAATCAAGTGAAAACACAACACAAGAAAAATCCCACACCAACTTAGAAGTAGATGTTAATAAATAAAATGATACCAAAATGACAAATATCCAATCTGTAGAATCAGAGTTATGAATTATTTGAGTTTTAGGTGAAAATAGTGCGAAAAAAGCACAAAGTGCCACTCATGGGTCACAATGGACTGGGTCAAAATCACAGGTTTAGCCGAACACGATGGAGTGCAGGCTGGACCAGGTTTGCCCCGGTGGAGGTTTTACCTTCTCAGAGTCCAAGTCCAGGCAAGGAGCCGCAGCTGGAGCCTTGCATTGGAGGGGGATCCAAGGAGGTAAGTTTCAGTATGAGGAGCAGGATGCCACTGGAGCTTCACATTGGGGGTTGATGTTAGCAGTAAGTGTTTGACACAAAGACAGGTCAATTCTGGAGCTTCACATTTCTGGGAGTCACAGACAGTCATTTACTCCAGTTCAACTTGCAGGCTAGTCCATGCTGGTTAGGTCAAGGAGAGACTCTTTTGTAGTTAATGGTCACGTTGTTTTAGTAGGTTGACAAATGTGTCTATTCTTGATTGTCCTTTTGGGGAGCACACCGACTCTCCCTGACCTCATTAAACTTGACCTAGGAACTTTTGCGCGACCTGTAGGAGGGGCCTAATTGCAAGAAGGGGTGGCATGCAAGAGCACTTGTGGATTTTGTAGGGATCCCTGCACCCACCAGGGCTGCAGTCTCGTGCTGCTGTATCAAGGTGGCTATGTGGCAATAGAGTGCCGTTAAGTACTGGCAAGTAGAATCGCTGTTGCCTCGTGGTTCACTCATGGCTCAGCGGTCACTGTTGTTAGAGCCTGGTGGTTTCCTGGGTTGTCAGTCCCAAGTAGGTATACGTCCTTTGCTCAGTGTCACCTCACCCGCAGTGTGGTACCGTTCTCGATAAGAGAGGAGCACGAGCGTGCTAGAAAAGAATGGCCGTCTAGAGATGTCTGGAGCTTGCGCTGGGGCCAGAGCTGGAGACTAGGGCTGGTAGGAGCAGGTGGTAGCTGTCTATGGCTGGGGGCTAGCTAATGTGTCTGGGGCTCAGGGCGAGGCACGTGCCAGGCTCCCTCTGATGGCTGCTCTGTGGGGTGATGGAGCGCATTGACTGGCATGAAGAGTCTGCTCAAGGTCGCAATGAACCCCACAACTTCTTAATTTTCACCTTGAGTTCAGGGGTAGTACAATCTTATGCTAGCCAAGGGTGCAGGAGATGGAGTGCACTTCTTGGGGACCAGGACTCAATTAAGCAGTTAGGACAAGTAACAGGGCTCAGGCAGGTCTAACTGCTGCTGGCCAGCTGGGTAGGTGCAAGCAGGCCTCTGGAAGCTTGCTGTATCCCTGTAGTTCAAACGGGAGGTGAGGCAACTGACCCTTGGAGTCATTGCTGGGGAGCCTGGGTTCAAGGCAAGCAGATGCAGTTCATCATTCTGCAGGCAGCAGGGAGTCCGTCTTCTGAATCTTCAACTTGCCTAAAGTGTTCTTATGGGAGATTATGAAAGTGCTATTCTTATACCCAGTGCCAGACAGTGGGTGGGGAAAGACTCCTTTGCCTGCCATTCACCCCTTTTTTAGGTTTGGCTCCAAATTGCATAGTGTCGCTTTTCCCAAACTGTGGGCCATGGCCCACTGCTGGGAAGCAAGCCAGGTTTTTGTGGGTCGGAAAACCCCAAGCAATAAATAAAGATGCCTTTAAATTCTGTCTTTATCTTATTACATTTGCTAATGCTTGTAAGACAGCGGTCAAAGGTCAGGCATTATCTTCTGACAAATACTGCTTACACTTAACATGGGATTGGTGTTTATTTTTTTTCTCTGACTCCAAAGCGAGAGGAGATTTTAAAGAGTATGATGTATAACCTTGCTTAAGTATAGGGAACGTGAAAGGAATGGCTGTATGGTTTTGCTGGTTTGCAACACACAACAAGACATAAATACCTGTAAATGAACTGTATGTATTCATCAGTTAGGACAGGAAAACTGAAGCACATTTTTTGCTATTTTGAGGTGTGTTAGAGACCAATTTTAACAGGATCAAAAAAATCAAGACACTTTACTTTTTAATGCACAAATGATTATTATTCACAGAAAGTTAATCTCTACACATTAGTGTTTGAGGGCTATATAGTTTTATCAGTAAAACTGTATGTTCGTGCAAAGTTTGTGGCCATTTCAATGGAAAAGGTGCTGCCTGTATATGACAATGCACTACCACACAATAATCTTGTTCAATTAAAAAAAATGGTCCCTCCTTATGTCCATTAAAGGTAGGTAGGCCGCTTACTTTTGCTGTTTTAAAAAGTGGGTTGTGGTTCTAAAAAGTTTGGGAACAACTGGTCTAGGGGAACAAAGGGCAGGCAGGCCTAGGGGTGAAATGCGTAGGTCAGTGGCCGGGCAGGGAGTCCTTAGAAGTCATGAAGGGTGGGGGCATAGCCCCGAGACTACCCTTTGAAGCTTAGGCAGGGCGGAGCACAACGTCCCATCCCCCTAGACATCTTGCCTAAAACAGAAACACCCTGCCCCATACCCTTTGTCCCTATGTCTGAAAGGAATACACAACACACCACAGTAAAATCAGTCGCAGCCATGTGACCCCTGGATACAGGCAGAAAGGCATATTTGGTTTAGGCAGAATAATACCAACTTTTTAGAAGTGCCATTTTCAAGAATAATAACTTACATCTGATTTTACCATTAAAAAGGATTTAAAATTAGAATTTAAATAAGTGGCAGAAGCATTTTTCAATCTGTTCACAAACAGAAGTGGAGAAGTGTGGCTCACTGGTTAAAGGAGGCAGACCCGGACGATGAGATCAGACCCGGGACCAGGGTTCAATTCCCGACGCGGCAGGGTCTTGAGCCCAAAATGTCCACGGACTCGGTAATTCTCGCTTTGGTGCCTACTCAAATCACAGGTTCACACTCTGCAACTCTGGGCAATAGCTAGCTTAATCTCCACTACGCCCCCCCCCGCGGCGGGATGCCTGGCTTTCACCTTGGGGATACCCAGTAGGGGCTATCTCACAGGGAAAAACCAGGACGGGTTCCCAATGCAAAGCGCTTTGAGACCTGGCGGTGATATTGCGCTATATAAAAAACCCATCCATCCATCCATCCAGAAGTTATCCCTGTGAGTAATAAGACAACCCAGCATTAGTGCATGGGGGAGATATCCTTTTCCCATTGAAAAAATACTTAATAAGTTATTTCCTGTCACAACATGTAAAGCTTAGGCACACATGTCCTACTTTTTAAATACCATGCACCCTCCGCTCTGTGAGTCTTTAGGGCCTACATTAGGGGTGAAATATTATTAAAATGGTAGGATTAGGCCAGGCAAAAGGTTTATTTTTCTAAATCGAAAGGACAGTTTAAAACTGCACTACAGACTAAACTGCACTACAGACTGAAATGGCATTAGACATGTTTTACATGGCTATTTTAATGGGTGGCACAACGAGTGCTGATGTCCACTAACAGCATTTGATTTACAGGCACTGGGTACATGCAGTACCATTTACTAAGTAAATGAATCAATCTGTTTACCACTGATTACCAGGAGTAAAGTGCACAGAGTCCTAAAAGCCAACGAAAAGGTGTTCAGGAAGCGAAGGCAAATATCTGTGGTGATTCTGCAGAAAAGGATCTGGTTAAACATGACACCCCTCAAGCCAAAAGCTAGGGAAGACTAATCTATACCTTGATGGTCTTCCATGATCAGGTAATAGTACTTAGGCCCTGGGCCTCTTCCTGAGAGGCACTTGACAGTTCTATGCCCCTCTGAACCTAGTTGGATCTCTCTGTGAACTCTCTCCTGAGCTACTGGGCTGGCCCCTGGGGAACCCTTCTCATCTGTGAACCCTATTTGTGGGGCTCCTAACCTTATTTTGCTCACAGAACAATACCACCATGGCCAACAAGGTCATGTGGCCCTTTCCGCTCTTTCAATCAGACTTCCTAAGGAGACCAACCCCTAGGAAAACATTTTCCGAAAGGAACAACTTTCTCACTGTTTTGTATGCTCTCTTGTCAATGGAGGATCACCAACTGAGTTTGCAGCAATGTATTCTTCGGGAGATGGTTTCAATGTCTGCTAGACATGTTAGGAGTTTATGCTGTTTATGCTGCTCAATGAAAGTTATGGTACCATTTTGAAAGGGAAAACAGCTGTTTAACTAAATAATATATTCACACGAAATTTCAAGGAGGAAATGTAAGGCCTTTAAAAGAGGTGGCAAAATATCGTCCAAAATATAGGACACATTATAGTGTAAGGCTGCAGATCACAGAAACATATGCCAGACTCACAGAGAAGGGCAATGTGGGCTTGTTGAGATCAACAAATTAACTTTTAACTTTGTCTTTGTGTCTAAGCACTCTGAATATTCTTACTGCACTCCCAAGAAGGCCCATGGCATACCGATCTGCAGCATGGCCGACCAGACACCAAATAAAAGCAAGTCTCAATCAGTGCTGCCAAATTAGTGCAAGCAGAAAATTGATGTGTTCAGCTCATTACAATAACATTTACTCATTCACTCACTAAAGTGATTTTAGGGAAACATTGAGGTGATCTATAGATGAATTACAACCTTTTTTACATTTTCAATCCAGGGTTCTAAGAGGCAGCCTGCATTCATTAGAATCGGTTTTTATAGCCAGAAGCGAGGGGTCACATATAAAATAAGTAATGGCTCAGCATACAGATTAAAAATACTTAATTGTTAGAAAGTTAAGAGTTCCCTGATAATGTTCCACTTAGACCAAATTTGAGGCCCACCATGAATTTGAAAAACTAGGAATTAAAAAAGGGTAGAGCCATAAGGCTACTCTTCTTCCCACTTACACAAGAAAATCCAGGTTTCTCAGATGGTCACTTCATATCTTCAAGACAAAAAGGACATAAAGCCTTTGTGCATATCTTTTATTGAAAAACAGTTTAAATTAGTTAGTGACTATGTGAACATTTTAGTAAAAGATTCAGCAACAGGGAGAACATCCTGAGAGTATTACACCTTTCATTTTTGTTCCTCAAAGAGATACCTCTTTGAGAAATGGTTTTGAACCTTCAGATGTTCATAGTTATGTGCCGCAATCTTTAAAAAATAATAGTTTTGTAACTGCAGGATTTGTGGAATTCTTGGAAGCATGGTAAACAGACCGAATAGTTTTTTTTGCTTAAGTATAGCCTCCTAGAGAAAACCAAGGGCACAGGTACAAAAATCAATGTGTATTTAGGGCTTGGTAAACAACATTGTCAGAATAAGCGCTGAACTGAAAAGAGTAGATGCGTGTCTCTTCGAGTAAATCAGATTAGTAAAAAAACGTAAGTAGTCAAGGGTGGCTCTTCTACTAGGATGGAAGAGCGTCGCCCCACTGCTTTTTTGCAGTGCGAGAAAGCCAAAACATAAAATGGTAATAACTAAACGTTATTAGCATTTTATGCTTGCTTTGCGCATTGCGGGCGGGGCTGCCGTGCTCCTCGATGAGGTCAGGGTAGGAGTGGTTTGCCCACACCAGAATGTGCAAAGACTGTTTGGTCAGCCCTCTCCGGCCCCCCAAACCAGTCATGCGCACTCTGCCCTTCTCCCTGCAGGCTGCATTGCAGCCTTCATGGAGAACATGGCAACCCATTAGGCGCAGGCTGGGCAGCGTCCCGGCCAATCACAAAGCTGTTTTCAGCATTGTGATTAGTTTAGGAGAGGGAGCCTGGCTGCCTGCTTCCTGTTCCTGTCAGAGGCAGGAGTGCAGAAGCCGAAAAGACACGGGACCCGGTGCAGCCAAAAGGTAAGTTTAATGAATTAATGATTTAATTTTTCATTTCCCCTCCACCTGTAACACACCCGCAAATCCACCCGCGACCCCTCGCGCCCCCTCACCCGCGAGCAACGCCGGTCGCTGCTGGTTGGTAGGAAACACAACGCATTTTGGCAGCATTTTACGTTTTGAGGTGGGGGTACTCTTGCCAGGGAGCATGATAAAACATGTTAGATGCTGTTTATCAGAGAGTTCTACGAAATACGTACTTGATTAAGTGCCTTTGAATGCCACATTCAATTTGTATTATTAACTAACAGCAGCTCACATTTACAAATTGAATGTGCAGCAGCATTATTCGCTGAGCTGACAATGAGGCTTTTTTCTTTTTAGAAGTCTGGCAACGTGCTGTTTGGCCGTCATTTACTAGAAGTAATTCTAAAGCTGCGGTGACTCACAACTGCAATGAGTAACCGATTTGATGAAAGCACGCTGCTAGAGGAAGCCTAGTTGCTGAGCATCTTGGGGTTCTATTCATAAGAAAATGATCCCGGCCATCAGCAGTCATCACAACGCACCCCACTCTGAATACCGCTCTGTGACTCATCAGAAATGGCTCCTGGCCCCAGGATTCTGTTTGACACAAAGAAAGCAAACCACGATGGTGCAGGGTGAGAGGAGAAAACAGCTACAGAAAAGATCATTTTAAAAACACTGAAGTCACGGACAAGGGGGGCTGAAGACCCATTATTTCTCTCTTGTAGCCCCATTAACTCGGGGAAATGGTAGCAAAAGCAGGGTCAGTGTTTCTATTTTTAGCCTAATTCAAATGATCTAAATTTGATCGCAGAGTGTCTTTAAAATCCCTAATTAGGTTGCCATGGTCAGTTTTTCAACGTCACTTTCATTCTGAAATGAGAAGAAATGAAAACAGCGCATGTGGAGTGCATTTCAAGTGGCTGCGACACTGTATTTCGATCATGTACAACACCGCTAGTGGCAAACCACAACCGTTTCCTGGAATGTTTGTTCTTACTATTTTGTGAACCTCTGAATGAATAACACTTGACCCAATACTACCTAAAGCCACATGGATTATTCTGTATGGCACACACCAATTACCAGGGACAATAAAAATGTGCGACGCAGAGTTTACTGCACCCCCCCCCCACACAGATTTCTAGGTTTACTAAAATGTTATTGTTTTGCAAATTGTCGACCTCTACCTGCAGTTATAGCAAAGGTAAAGGATGTGAAAAACACATGCAATGTGTGGAGTGAAGTGGCGGCGAGTGGAGTGGCGGAGAGCGGAGTGGCGGAGAGTGGAGTGGCGGAGAGCGGAGTGGCGGAGAGCGGAGTGGCGGAGAGCGGAGTGGCGGAGAGCGGAGTGGCGGAGAGCGGAGTGGCGGAGAGCGGAGTGGCAGAGAGCAGAGTGGCAGAGAGCAGAGTGGCAGAGAGCAGAGTGGCAGAGAGCAGAGTGGCAGAGAGCGGAGTGGCAGAGAGCGGAGTGGCAGAGAGCGGAGTGGCAGAGAGCGGAGTGGCAGAGAGCGGAGTGGCAGAGAGCGGAGTGGCAGAGAGCGGAGTGGCAGAGAGCAGAGTGGCAGAGAGCAGAGTGGCAGAGAGCAGAGTGGCAGAGAGCGGAGTGGCAGAGAGCAGAGTGGCAGCGGAGCGGAGTGGCAGCGGAGTGGCAGAGAACAGAGTGGCAGAGAGCAGAGTGGCGGAGAGCAGAGTGGCGGAGAGCAGAGTGGCGGAGAGCAGAGTGGCGGAGAGCAGAGTGGCGGAGAGCAGAGTGGCGGAGAGCAGAGTGGCGGAGAGTGGAGTGTCGGAGAGTGCAGTGGTGTAGAGTGGAATGGCGTAGAGTTATGTAGAGTGGCATGGAGTGGTGTGGCATAGAGCAGAGTGGAGTGGAGTGGTGTAGCATGGAACAGAGTAGAGTGGAGTGTCATAGAGTCGGGTAGAGTGGCATGGAGTGGCAAAGAGTGGTGTGGAGTGACACAGAGTAGAGTAGTATACAATAGAGTGGCCTGGCAGAGTGGAATGGCATAGAGTGGCATGGTGTGGTGTAGAGTTGTGTAGAGTGGCGAAGAATGGGTTGGAGTGCCACAGAGTGGAGTAGAGTGGCATAGAGTGAAGTGCCATAAAGTGGAGTGGAGTAGTGTACTGTGGAGTGGTACAGAGTGGTGTGGTGTGAAGTAGAGTGGCGTACAGAGGCACTGTGTGGATTCGAGTGGTAGAGAGGCAATGTGTTGTGTGAAGTGGCATGTAGAAGAGTGACAGAGTGGAGTGGCGTGGAGCGGCATAGAGAAGAGTGGAGTGACAGAGCGCTTAGAGTGGAGTAGCATAGAGTGGAGTGACGTAGACTAGAGTAGAGTAGAGTGTAGTGGCAAATAGTGGAGTGGGGTAGAGTGGAGTGGGGAGGCAATGAGTGGAATGGTGTGGAGTAGAGTGGTGTGGAGTACAGTAGAGTGGAGAGGCATACAGTAGAGTGCCATAGAATGGAGTTGAATGGAGTGGTGAAGAGTAGTGTGGAATGGTGTAGAGTGGCACAGACTGGAGTGGCAAAGAGTGGAGTGGCGTGGCACAGAGTGGAAGTGGCCCAGAGTGGAAGTGGCCCAGAGTGGAGTGCATAGAGTGGAGTGGCATAGAGTAGCATTGAGTGAAGTGGCATAGAATAGAGTAGCATGGAGTAGAATCGCATAGAATATTGTTGCATAGAGTAGAGTGGCACAGAGTAAAGTGGTGGAGAACAGAGTGGAAAGGCATAGAGTGGCACAGAGTTAAGTAGCATAGAATGATGTGGAATGGAGTGTCAGAGTAGCATGGAATGAAGTGGCATAGAGTAAAGTTAAGTGGTGTAGAGTGGCATTGTGTGGCGTGGAGTGGCATAGAGTGCTTCAGCATGGCACTGTGTGGAGTGGAATTGTGTGGCGTGGCATAGTGTGGAATGGAGTGGAGTGGAATGGCATAGAGTAGAGTGGTAGAGGATAGAGTGGAGTAAAGTGAAGTGCCGCAGAGTGGCATGGCGAAGCATAGAGTGGGGTGGAGTGGCATGCCATAGAATGGCCTGGATTAGAGTGGAATGGAGTGGCGTGGCATAGAGAAGAGCGGCATACAGTGGAGTGGCATAGTGGCACGGTATAGAGTGAAATAGCATAGAGCACTTTTTTTAACCAGTGGTCCAGGGACCCCTGGAGGGTCTGCGATACCCACTCAGGGGTCTGCGACAGCTCAGAAAATTAAATAATATCAGAAGTAAAAGGTTTTAGAACGACTGGCGCAGAGGGGTGTTGAATAGGACAGATGTGGGAATAAGTAACTTAAAGAACGAAACTTAAAATCAACACTAAGGTATGAGGTATAAAAGGCATGAATGGTTGAAAGGCAACGAAAATAGGCAAGCATCATGAAGGTGTAAATGTGTTGTTAGTGTGGCATTTGTATATCAGAAGGAGCTTAATCCAACCCACATAAAATTTTATTTTATTTTAGCTATGTGAGTAAGCCAAAAGATGCAGGTGTAGATAATGTCCAAAAATGTATTTGAAAACATCGACAGCACAAGAACTGGAAACAGAGGAGGTGTACTTAAACAGGTACCTAATTCACAGCACGATCAGCGGACGTACACTAATTAAGTTGAATCAATCTGTCCTTGGTCCATGCGCCACAGAAAGAAAAGGAAGTGATGCTTGGTGCACACTGGCCGATTAGAAGGCAGCACATCAGAGTCCCAATGAAGCCAACAAATGGTAAGCAACGGACAGGCTTCAAACCCGTTGTTGTAAATGAGACCCAAAAAATACTGTGAAAAGCAAATGTCCCCAGGTCCAGATTCCATAGGAGCACCCTGAAATTGTGATATAACCTGATGCAAATCCTTCGACCAACAGTTGACTTTATCCTCAACCCCAGAATGCACTTTTAGAGAAGGGATGCTCCCAAGTGCATCTGTAACTCCCCTACTTATAAGTGGATGCGTTCTGTTTTGATCAACCAGTCAGGTGTATCACAATTGCTAATGTATTTTTAGTTCAGTCATTTGATGTTTACCTTCTTTTAATGTAAAATGCTCTCACACACGGATGATGTCTGAACTATAGAAAACAGATTGCATAAAACTCGAGACATCAAGGTGCCAAGTAAGACTGGAAGGAATGTGGTGGTGGTTCGGGCTATCTTGAAGATCTGGGACATTGAGTTGCTCTATATTCTTACTGAGCTGGAAATTAAGTCAAATACATTGGTGTTTTTAGTTTGGATTCATATGAAACAGGTATAGTAACAGACCAAAGATGACCTAGCTGCTTTAAACCTAAATCTACATATAAGCCTATTCTACCGTTTAAAAATACAGACTTGTTTTCTGAGATAGTCAGGGACAGGAAATGCAAGAAAAAGCATAATTTAAAACATTAAGCAATCAATGCTGTAGGATCGTTTTAATAGTACAATTGTATTATTATAAGATACTCAGACAAGGGCAGTAAAGTGAAAAAAAATATATATATACATATTGGGTCTGCATTCTTTCTTGCTGGAAAGCAGATTTGGGAACAGAGTTCAGAATATATATATATATATATATATATCCCAAAAATGCCCAGCATTTGAGGCCGCACAATACTGCGAGGAAGGAAACGTCCTTATTCAAAAGAAACAGGCAACTTCCGATTCCGTAATACATTCTGTTGCCCAATGCGTTTCGATGGACTTTCACCATCTCTTCAGAGGCCTCGTGAGCAGGAAAAAGTGACGTGCATGACTCGCCGCCCCTTGCATTCTTAAGTACGCAGTACCTTAATTGGCTTCCGGTGTGCCGATGTTGCATACCCGTCATTTTTACCGACGACCCAGTTTATAAGAAGGGGTTCAGCTGCATTAGCACTAAATGCAGTAGGGACCTCATGGTCCACACAGCGGAGACAGCACACAGAATCTGCCAGAAAGAAATAGAAGAAATTGAGGAACAACTGCAGAACATAAAAGATAACCATACGGAATCGGAAGCAAAATTACTCCTAGAAAAAATTGAGAAGGAAATAACAACATTCAAGGATAACACTATTAATTTCAAAACATCGAAATTTGAAAAGGATAAAAAAACCTTCAACCTAGAAACGGTTTATCCGTATCTTAAAGAAGATTTTTACACTCGTTCCGAATCCACTAGGTACCTCAACACCTTCCAAGGTAGATCTAAAAAAAGATTTCTTACTTTTTCTGAAACCTCTTCTTCAGAGACATCTACTGATTCAGACCCAGGGGAAGGAACATCCAATAGAAACCAACAGAAACGTCCTTTTTTAGGGCAAGGCCAACAGCAACAGCGGGCCAAATTCAAATAACCCCAATGGGAAATGTCCACACGGAAGCGGAACTACAAGTCGTAAAAAAGAATTCCTCCATTATTAACATCTCAACTAAAATTTTGACTAAAGCGGAGGAAGAACTGCTTCAATTGGGCCTTTCATTCGTACCTGACACACGTATTGACTTCACCAAAGTGAAACTAGAAATAATTGAATTTTTCAGAAAGATCCGGCTCAGATGGTTCTTTAGAGACTCTACGAACCAGCCACAGATGGAGGCTTCCGGCCTGAGAAATAAATCATCCTTTTGTCCCCCTAATAACAATATGGCTAAAAATATAATCACTTTCGAGCAAAAAGTGCTGTCATCACTGAACGTGTTGGAAAAGAAGAGACATTTTATACCAACAAATCTGTCAAACTATCAAAGACAAGCCATTGCCGCATTGAGAAGCCAGCCAGAGGCAGTCATTCGACCGGCGGACAAAGGAGGGGCTGTGGTCCTGTGGTCCAAAGATCTGTACAGGGCCGAAGGAAGAAGCCATGTGTATAATCCAAACTGGTATCGACGTATCACACAGGATCCCACGGCTGAGATCACCCACGAAATTTCACGGATGGTGAAAGAGGCCAGAGACATTGGAATTCTAGGTCCAAAAGAAGCAGAATATTTAGTCAAACGATTCCCTCGAACTCCACACTTGTACTTCCTTCCTAAAGTGCACAAAGACCCCAACACACCACCAGGACGACCGATAGTATCGGGGTGCGACTCAGTGTTGGAGCCCATTTCTAAGTTTGTGGATGTGTTTCTGAAGGAATTTGTCACAGAGGTTAAGTCGTATCTGCGTGACACCATGGATTTTATAAATAAGGTAGAAGGACTTCAATTTGACTCGAGTACACAACTTCTAGTTACAATGGACGTCTCGTCGCTTTACACTCAAATTCCCCAGCAAGATGGAGTTGATGTGATTGAAATGTATCTAGATTCCAGACCCCGTCCACATAGAGTCCCGACCGAGTTGATTGTGAATTTAGCAGCTCTAGCCCTAAAAAAGAACTTCTTTGTGTTTGAAGATGAAATGTTCCTACAAATTAAGGGATCAGCGATGGGCTGCCCCTTCGCACCTGAAATGGCTATACTGTTTATGGCCCAGTATGAGGAGAAGTACGTGTATAACAACAATCCGTACAGAGCCCATATTGGGCAATGGCTGAGGTATATAGATGATGTGTGGTGTATCTGGAATGGTACACCACAATCCCTGGAAGAATTCCACGAGTGGCTCAACAACCGAAGTCCAGACATCAAATTCAGCTTGACGTATGATTGCAAAACCATGCCATTCCTAGACGTCGAGATCAAGTCTACGTCCTAAGGCCTCAAGTCAACTCTGTTCAAGAAAAAAACGGACAAAAACAATTGCCTTCACTATAAAAGTTATCATCCTAAAAGTTTGAGAAACAACCTACCCTACGGACAGTACCTGAGGGTCAGAAGGAATTGCTCTTCAACAGAAGACTTTGTGATACATGGTGAAGCTCTGACGAACAAGCTGAAGGAGAGAGGATACCCAGCCAAACTGCTCAAACACTCGATGAAAAGAGCTAGATGGACTCCTCGAGAACATCTCTTGCAGAAGAGGGACAAACCGAAATTGGAAAGGATGGTGTGTGTCTCCACGTTTGGACCACACACCAATCCGGTGCAGAAGATCATACGTAACAACTGGCACCTCGTTGAAGAAATCATCCCTGAGATTGGCAAACCATTGTTTGCGTTGAAAAAAAACCGGAGTATTGGACAACAAATTGCTCCGACTAGAGGCATTACGAAAAAGGAAACACAGAGTACACTCTTCAATATGGGACCAGTGAAAGGACACCACAAGTGTGGTACATGTTCGGTATGCAGCCTCACGATTGAAGGCACCCACTTCACGGACGGCAAAAAACATTGGCGGCATGAAGACTTTACGAACTGTAAGACAAAATATGCAATATATGCCATCACATGCCCCTGCGGTAAAGTCTATATTGGAAAAACCACCCAGGAAGTGCGCCAACGCATTATCCAACATAGATCTAGGATAAATAACAAAGTACTGACGGCACCACTGGTGTCCCATTTTATGAAGAAGGCACACTCGGTCAATGACCTCAAATGGACAATTCTAGCAAGTATAAAAAATACTCCTGGAGCCGGTGGAGACCCAGATGTACGATTGGCACAAAAAGAGGCCTACCTCATCTTGAAGTTCAACACTGCCATGGACGGATTGAACGATCTTAATGAATTCAGTAACCTGTAACTATCTGCATGCCTGCCACGTTAACCTGTTGTCGCACGTCGCTGCTCGTGTGACGATGTGACACCACATCTTTATGTGGTTTAGTCAAAAGAATTCTCTGTCGCCAGATATATGTGCTAACAGGTCCATCCTTGCCCCCAACAAATGCCTCTCTTTACATTTTAAAAAACTCCTCGTCACTTGTGAGAGAAGACATGAGAACTACGTCTCCCACGATACACCGCGCTGAGCACGGGCTTAAATACCATTAGACACGCCCCTTTCAGTCAATAGCGGTTTGTTCACACGGAGTTGGGTGCCGGAATTTAACTCTTCTGAATCGTCACAGAGAAGTAAGGTTATATGTATTGCTGATGCAGTTTCTACTAAGAAAGCGGAATCTGACGCTTTATTAAAACGCTCGTCTTGTGTCTCAACAGCGCACAAGTCCAGGCGGCGGCCGCCGCTTGAACAAGCGTCCATGAAAGGGACTTATGCCCGTACAACGAAGGTAGGATCCTATATGGTATAAACCCCATGTACCACTCCTATACACTCAATGAGGTTTATTAACAGGTATCCCTCGTTTTTTTAGCTTTCCTGATCTGCATATTACATAACCGATGTGTGTCGGCACCCCTCCCAGTGATCGTTTTTGGCGCACCACTGAGGTATGTCTTGGTCGTTGTAGTCCACTCGCTAAATATGAGAGGCATTGTGGAGGCATGACCCTAATATGGATCTTTTTACCTTTGTTCGATTGCAGGGAGTGATCCAAACCCCCAGCCAATAAGGTACCTTTTGAAATTTTAAGTGTGTGAGTCTCCGCGAGAAGCATATACCGATTAGCCCTTTTCTGATATAGTTTTTGTAATTACTTTATAGTGACAACGACCCCCCAATCCATGTCCTGAGGAGAACCCGCCAAACACACTTGGGTTCGAAACGCGTCGACGTCCTTCCCTGCAAGATACCAATGTTCTAAGGCTCGATAGGAATGTAATTAATACATGTGCAAACTGTAGAATTGCCTCCTTGTAATTCCTATTCGTTATAGCACTTGGTGATAAAATGCACTGTGTATCTTTCTGCAGATGATAAACAAGTAGGCCAGTATTCCATTCTGTTAGACCACTTGTTTGTTCCATATCCAGGAGTGGTGCCTCATAGATCACTCATTTCGAGGCATTGTATAGTTGTCTATGAAACATATATTGTTTTGCATTTCACTGGTTGAAACCCCCATTGATTTGTATTGTTGTTTTCATTTATGGAATGTATTGTTGGTAAAACTCGTTAAATGTTTTGTTGTGTCTTTCGACGCTATAAAGAAAACTTTTTTCTAATCTTTTTATAAAATAAAAAAGTAATTCCAGACACATGTCTGTTTAACCTGGTAATTCATTGTACTAGGTGTTGCATTAGTATCCAAACTCAAGCTGTCCGGCCACTTTGTTTGTTTACTTTATTGAGAGTGGTCCAGGCCGGATAGTGACAGGACCCAAGCCTTCCCAGTCCCTGATGTTGCATGCTGGGCAGCGTAGTTCATTTAAGCACCATTTATCCCCTCCAGTGGGTTACATACCCACGATTGTTTGCAGAATAAATGCTTTTAAAGCCCTCCATTAGGCTTCCCGAATCAGACTGTGCCTGTTTAAAATTTCAAATCGCAGTACCATTTACAGGGGTTTCTTTTGAATAAGAATGTTTCCTTCCTCGCAGTATTGTGCATTTATCCTGCACGCTGTTCAACGTCTACATGGCCCCCCTCGCACACGTGGCCCGCCATCACGACCTCAACATTATCTCCTATGCTGACGACACCCAGCTCATCCTCTCCCTCACCAAGGACCCGCACACCGCCAAAACCAACCTCCACGAGGGAATGAAGGCCGTCGCCGATTCGATGAGGAGCAGCCGTCTGAAGCTGAACTCGGACAAGACGGAGGTCCTCATCCTCGGACCCACCCCATCAGGAGTCATCCCCATGGGATGACTCCTGGTGGCCGACCACACTGGGAACAGCACCAACACCCACCGACCAAGCACGCAATCTAGGATTCATCCTCGACTTCTCCCTCTCCATGTCTAAGCAGGTCAACGCCATCTCTTCCTCCTGCTACAACACCCTCAGCATGCTCCGCAGGATCTACAAGTGGATCCCGACCGAAACAAGAAGAACGGTGACACAGGCCCTCGTCAGAAGCAGACTGAACTACGGCAACGCACTCTATGCAGGAATCCCAGCCAAACACCTACGGCGACTACAATGCATGCAAAACGCCTCCGCCCGACTGATCTTCAATGTCCCCGCCGCAGCCACATCACCCCCACCTGAGAGACCTACACTGGCTCCCCGTTGACAAAAGGATCACCTTCAAGCCCCTCACCCACGCACACAAAGCACACCACAATGCCGGACCAGCCTACCTGAACAGCAGACTCAGCTTCCACACCCCCACCTGCCAGCTCCTGTCTGCCAGCCTCTCCCTCGGCGCTGTCCCCCGCATCCAACGAACGATGGCAGATCCTTCTCCTACCTCACCGCCATGACCTGGAACACCCTCCCTACCCACATACGGCAGACCCAAGACCTACTCGCCTACTCGACTCTTCAAGACCTGGCTCTTCGAGCAGTAGCAGCACCCCCCCCCCCTTCCCTCCCCTCAGCGCCTTGAGACCGTCACGGGTATGTAGCGCGCTTTACAAGTGCTCTGATTGATTGATTGATTGATTGACTGATTGCAAACACAGCGCCACAGAGCTGTGTTGCAGAGAGGTGTAAAAAGGTGCGTGGCCTGGACCACCTCTCTGCAATGCAGGCCTCTGGCAGTTACTGGAGGTACCTGGTGGGCTAGTTGGCCCCCAGGGGCCCTCAGGATTGAAGAGGTATTAATTCCCCAACTTTAAATGCGCCATAGGACGTGTTTGCCCACATTTCACCTTAGGCCCCGCCCCTCCCTTTATCACTGTGCTAACATGCCCCATGGTGCATTTTACGTTGGGGGATTAAGTCCCCTTGAATCCTGAGGGTCCCTGGGGTCCAACTAGCTCACCAGGTACCTCCAGTAAGGGCCACAGAGCTGCACTGCAGAGAGGTGTAAAAAGGGGCGTGGCCTGGACCACCTCTCTGCAACGCAGGCCCCTAGCGCTTTTTGGAGGTACCTGATGGGCTAGTTGGCCCCCAGGGGCTATCAGGATTGAAAGGAATTAATTCCCCAACTTAAAACGTGCCACAGGGCTTGTTTGCACACATGTAAATGTAAATGTATGTGTCTTGTAAAGCGCACTGCTGCCCTGAGGCGTCGTGGCGCTGTAGACCGCTGGGGAACCCGTCCTGGCTATCCCTGTGAGATGGTCCCTACTGGGTATCTCCAAGGTGAAACCAGGCATCTCCGGCGAATGTGGGGGGCCGTTGTAGAGATGAGGCAAGCTAATGCCCAGAGTTGCCGAGTGTGATCCCTGGTTAGAGTAGGCACCGAGGCGAGAATTATCGAGTCCGCTGACCCTGGTCCACGACCCTGCCGCGTCGGGAATTGAACCCTGGTCCCGGGCCGTTCTCTGCTTCCGGGTCTGCCGCCTCTAAACAGTGAGCCACACCACATGTCACCTCAGGCCCCGCCCCTCCCTTCACCACTGTGCAAACGCACCCCGTGGCGTGTTTTAAGTTGGGGGATTAAGTCCCCTTGAATCCTGGGGGTCCCTGTGGTCCAACTAGCCCACCAGGTACCTCAAGTAAGCGCTACAGAGCTGTGTTGCAGAGAGGTGTAAAAAGGGGCGTGGCCTCTGAACACCTCTCTGCAAAACAGCTCTCTGGTGCATACTGGAGGTACCCGGTGGGCTAGTTGGCCCCCAGGGACCCCCAGTATTCAAGGGGAATTACTTCCCCATCTTACAGCGCGCCATGGGGCGCATTTGCAGAGTGCTGTTAGGAGGGGGCGGGGCGACCGGCACGATCAAAAGATTTTTTGATTATCTTTTTTTGGAAGAGGGCCGTGTGGCCCCCTTCTTTTTATTTTTTTTGGGCCCAGGGGACCTCACTCCCCAGGGCCTGACCCCCATTTTATTAAAAAAATATATATACATAATAACGGGAAGGGGGCCACGTGGGCCCCCCCTCCAGTGGCCCATTCTGGGCCCCGGGGACCCAATCCCCCGGGGCATGGCCACATTTTTTTGTTTATTATAATGGAGGGGGGCTGCTTGGCCCCCCTCCTCAGGCATTTATGGTCCCGGGTACCCCATCCCACGTGGCCAGCCTTTGCATGATTAAAAAATATATATATTATTGGGGAGGGGGGGCCGCATGGCCCCACTCCCTGGCCACTTCTGGCCCCGGGGACCCCATCCCCCGGGGCCTGGCCACCTCGTTGGGGAACGTGGGGGGAGCCCCAATTCCCCCACGGTCCCTGCCGGCTCCCCACATCCTGCGGGAGCCGGCATTGCTTTTCTATATGGCGAACTGACATGCAGCTCCCCGTGTTGAAAAGCAATCTGGTTTGGACTTTGGAAGAGAGAGCAGGTTTCCAGGCTGCGCTGCCCTGCTCCCATTACATGCAAAGCCCCGGGGAGGAGGTGGTCGCCGGGGCCGGGGGTCCGCCACGGACCCCCAAATTAACATATTGGTGCCCCGGGGAAGTGGCGGTCCCCAGGGCGTGTGGGGGGCTTGTGCCCCCTCACACAAGTGTTATTTTTTTTAAAAGCCCCGGGGGTGGCGTGGCCCTGGGGCTTGGGGGCCTTTGAGGCCCCCACACATTTTAAAATTAGCCCCAGGGGTGGCGGTCCCCGGGGCTGGGGGGGCTGCATGCCCCTCCCAACTATGTAATCCTCGGGGAGGTGGCGGTCCCCGGGACCTGGCCCACCCAAGGCTAAATATTAAGGAGCGGGAGCCAGCGCTTCATTTTTGTATTTTCTCGGTCGGATCCGCGATTTTGCCGAATTTTTTGTTTTGGGTGCTTTTTTTGGCCCTGGGGATCCTTGTGGGACCGCCTAAGCAGGCCTAGGGGGTTAGGGTGTTTCTACCCTGCCCCCTTCTCTTGTTTTGCGCGTTTCTTTTTCTCTTTTCTTGTGCCTCGGTTCTCAAGATGGCTGCCAAAACTTCCTGGTTTGAAGTGTTGACAGCCAATTAAATACAGCTCGTGATCTGCAGGGTGCACGGATCCTCCGTGCCTCTATATATTGATATTTGTATTTTTTGATTTTCTAAGCAACTACTTAACGGATTTACACCATTTAAGAAAAAGAGTTCTTTCTGAGGCAAGGGCTACCGTTATGCCAAATTTGGTGTAATTCCGTTCAGCAGTTAGAGCTGTAGCCATGTCTAAAGTTTGCTATTGGAAATGCATTTTTTTACCTTTTTTTTTAATTTCTCAGGAACTACCACACGGATTTACCCCATTTAACAAAAAGAGTCCTTTAGAACCAAGGGCTACCTTTTTGCCAAATTTGGTGTAATTCTGTTCAGCAGTTCGGGCTGTAGCCGTGTCTAAAGTTTCCTATGGGAACTAACATGAAGAAAACACATTTTGGGACCCACTTTTTTCCGGCCCCCGCTTGCCGAACCACCAGGAAACTTTCAAGATAGGAGGTGACTGGAGCAGGCCATAAGTTTTGAAAATTGCACGAAGATTCGTCAACCGGCGCCAAAGTTATTGGGAAAACAAAAAATGAGTTTCCTATGGAAACTAGGTCCTAACTATAACTAACTAACTATATACATATCTCTATATATACATTTACATATATATATGTTTGTATGTGTATATATATGTTTGTATGTGTATATATATATATATATATATATGATCAAGCGCTCTGTGAAGCGCGAAACGCGTCGTGATGACTATGGGAACATTACTTGCTGAATAAATCATCTTTGACTGAATTTTGGGTTCGAGTCCGTTTTTGCCAGCTGACTGAGAGCTCTGCGCTACACCGGATTATTCCTGGAATATATATATATATATATATACACACATACACAAAACACTAGGTTGCCCCCAAGAGAAAGCCACACACAAAGGGGTTCAGCACAGCACTCCGCAAGCAGCAGCGCTAGTTCGAACTGCGTGCACTCCATCTGGCCATACGCGTTTCGAGCTCCCATGAGCTCTTGATCACTGGCGGCATCCACTTGGTTACAGAACGTAGAAGTCCTTTCAGGCAATATTTGGAACTACCATGACCAGCATGCCTTGCAGGCCCACATGGGCGGGACTTCAATTTTGAATAAAAAGCAGTTGTTCTTACTCACCTGTTTCCCTCTTCATGCCGCCAGTGATCAAGAGCTCATGGGAGCTCGAAACGCGTATGGCCAGATGGAGTGCATGCAGTTCGAACTAGCGCTGCTGCTTGCGGAGAGCTGTGCTGAACCCCTTTGTGTGTGGCTTTCTCTTGGGGGCAACCTTGTGTTTTGTATATTATGCGGCTGGTCCGGTCGCGAGAAAGCCCCAGCACTGCCTTGCGGGCCCTATGCGCTCATAAACATGAGTGCGTGCGGGACAAAGGGGGCCTCACCCGCTTGGAGACTCAGCGGCGGGAGTGTAAGACTGGCAGGGCACTCCTACCTAACGGGATTGACATTTTAAGTGCAGAGGGAGCAGGATCCACTTGGTTACAGAACGTAGAAGTCCTTTCAGGCAATATTTGGAACTACCATGACCAGCATGCCTTGCACGCCCACATGGGCGGGACTTCAATTTTGAATAAAAAGCAGTTGTTCTTACTCACCTGTTTCCCTCTTCATGCCGCCAGTGATCAAGGGCTTATGGGAGCTCGAAACGCGTATGGCCAGATGGAGTGCACGCAGTTCGAACTAGCGCTGCTGCTTGCAGAGTGCTGTGCTGAACCCCTTTGTGTGTGGCTTTCTCTTGGGGGCAACCTTGTGTTTTGTATATTATGCGGCTGGTCCGGTCGCGAGAAAGCCCCAGCGCTGCCTTGCGGTCCCTATGCGCTCATAACCATGAGTGCGTGCGGGACAAAGGGGGCCTCACCCACTTGGAGACTCAGCGGCAGGAGTGTAAGACTGGCAGGGCACTCCTACCTAACGGGATTGACATTTTAAGTGCAGAGGGAGCAGGATCCACTTGGTTACAGAACGTAGAAGTCCTTTCAGGCAATATTTGGAACTACCATGACCAGCATGCCTTGCACGCCCACATGGGCAGGACTTCAATTTTGAATAAAAAGCAGTTGTTCTTACTCACCTGTTTCCCTCTTCATGTCGCCAGTGATCAAGAGCTCATGGGAGCTCGAAACGCGTATGGCCAGATGGAGTGCACGCAGCTCGAACTAGCGCTGCTGCTTGCGGAGTGCTGTGCTGAACCCCTTTGTGTGTGGCTTTCTCTTGGGGGCAACCTTGTGTTTAAGGCAACTGTCAGATGATCAATGTTATGATGTAATCACCAAAACTGAGTAGTTGCATTCAGTGACATGTTATTTTCGTTTTTTTGACTGACTGGAAAGATCAAACAAGCCCTCCAGGGAGGCCAATTATTTTGTCATGGGGAGTTTGTTACAGAATACATATAAGTACACCAATTTCTTCTCACACCCCTTTTTCTACTCTCCCCTCTTACCTTAAACACACTGGTGATTTACTTGAACATATATAAGGGTTTGTATAAAGATTATTTTGAACACATGGCTATGGATAGGATTAACTATGTGAACAGTGTGGAGGCTTGCTATTATTTTCAGAGACTGAGATCTATTTATTTTCTTTATACACAATGAGATGCTTGTGTACAGAATGGAACACAAGACAGTATGGGCAATTGGTACACCCCCAGTTATGCCCACTAATTTATGGGCTGGTAGGACTAGCAGGTGGCCAGCACAGACATACAGTACACAGATCAGAGCATACTTTGGTTGACATTCACTGGTGACCTCTTTATCATCTGGAAGGTATCTAAAGATCTGTACCCAAACTGAACAACAATTTATTTGAGAGTGCACTTTATTAACAATAAAGAGATGGATTTTCTGGACTTCAAAATTATCGGGCCTCAAGATATTCTTGTACCCAGTCTTTTCTGTAAAGTTTCAGCAGGGAACAGCCTTCTTCATGCTAAGAGTAGTCACCCGAATGGAGTATTCTATATGGTGAACTGCTCAGGCTAAGTAGAAACTATGGTGATGACAGTGCGTTCGAGAGAGAGCAAACTGATATGGTCAGAAGATTTCTAGAGAGAAAATACGCCACATCTGTTTTAGAGTGGGCTATAGGAAGAAGGAAGAAAATCAAGAGAGATGCACTATTGAGTGAGAACAATGCACAAGATACATTCTATTGAAATGGAACCAAAATTTGTGACAACATGTAATCTATCCTCTCAGGAAGTATGAAAAATATTTAGATGACAATGGAGCATCCTGAAAACAGATGATGCAAATTTGAAATGTACAGGTATCTATACTACAATTACATACTGTGTCAATAGTTCTTCATAGGGCAAACTATTCAGACATTTCAGTATAGATCACAGTGGAAGAAGTGACATTCTCGAATTCTTTGTCATTGACAGTGTCACGCTATCCAAAAAGGAACGCAACCAAAAACCGTGTTTGAGACATCTTGAATCAAGACATATGATTGCATTAGAAACTAAAATTCTCAGGAGCCTAAATACGGAGGATGGTTTCCTTTTATATGTTTAAGCTGTACTTAGCATTTTTAATCTATTGTTATGCTTTTACTAGTATGTTCTGAATGACTAGTGTTCTTTACTCCCACACAGGTATTCAAATTGGGATTCAGAAGAGAATATAATTATTGATCATCCATATTGGAACATATTTATGCCTGTAGCCCACTTGCACTCCCCTATGAACAGTCATTGAATTATTGAACAATGAGTTTGCTGTATGGGCTATTATAGCATGCATGACACAAGAGGAGTGACCTATATCTTTTAATTAAATACGCTTATGAATTGTATAATTAGTAATTGACTCATGGATCATGTACTTTGCATGTAATTATGTACATAAAAAACACAATGGTCAATGTTGGGGTGACGCCACTATGATGCAAATAAGATACATCAATGTTTTCTGTGTGCACACGATCTCTTTTCCAATAATGGGAGACATATGATTTACAGAAGATTAGTATTACTTGAGCACTCTGATAAAATGACACCCATCATTCTATGCAATCTGTGGTGTTATCAAGGAGCTATCTACATTTAGGCAAGATTCAAACAAATAAAGTCTACTTGATCGAATCATATAGCACACTGCCATTTACATGATGTTATATCTTTGTGATGGCCCTTACAATGGATATAGATAACAACTAAGTCTACATGTGATAGTGTGCTAATAGAGAAGTGGGTTTCTCTCTCTGCAAGATTGCACCCACCATTTGCCAAGCTGTATGTGTTTATTATACTAGTTTGGTGTTGGTATATATATTTTATTACACACCCACACACACCGTTACTGCTATTGTATAACTGTAACTTGATATGTTGCTCGATAGCAATACACTAATTTGATATAACTATGCAAGTGATCAACATGATGACCCAGGAGCACAATTCTTTGTAACAAAACATGTTGAATTTGTGTTTGCATTTTGTCTGTGTTTGTCAACAAGCACATATATATATATACACACACACACACACACACACACACACACACACACACAAACACACCCACAATGAAAACACAGAGGTACAGAGGTTAAACCTTTGTTATAGTTAGGAAAATGTTATTTATCAATCAAACCAAACTACACAATAAATTAGAGATTTTAAAGTTACACTTATACATTTAATTTATAATTTAGCAACTCGCGCACCTCCATACACAATGTATTGAAATTGGTAGCCACACTACATTAACTATAACTAATGTCTCCTCCATGGACTGCTTATACCCTTTTATATTACATTATTTATATCATCTAAAATAACAGCATTTTCAACAATTAGCAAATCCCATTATTTGTGAGACGATAGTGCACGGTAGAGCGGTGAGTCATAGTTAATATAGTGTGGCTACTGAGTTCCACTGAAAGAATTTACACCGAATCACAAAAAGCATGCCCAAAATCTTGATTTGTTACAATTTTGGAATCATTCAATTCAGCCGTTTCTGCTATTGCGGTGTCTCATTTTTCTACAGAAAATTGCATGGGGAAAAACACATTTTGGGACTTCCTCTTTATTTCAACCCCCCCTTGACGGATCACGCCAGCACTTTACAGGAAGACGCGGAGGTAGATGAGAGACTTTTTATTGGATAGGTCTGTGAAGATTTGTGAAAAGGCACCAAAGTTAGTAGCAAACCAAAAAAATCTATTTCCTATGGAAATGTGGCCCTAACTACTGGGTAATATATAGATATAGCTGTAATAAAGTCTTTGTAAAAGCATGTTTTCTTTTGTATTCTGGTTGAATATATATATATATATATATATATATATACACACATATATACCTCACGAACTCCCGACTCAACCGCCACCAGGACGACCAGAAATCAGGACGCGGACCACACGGCAAGTAGGAATAAAGTGCTTCAATTTATTTCTCTATGCAGACATGACGCGTTTCGTCCGGTACTCCCAGACTTGATCATATGACATGTTGTGACCCCCAAAGTGCTTAAATACCATTCCACAACATGGTTTACTCCTCCCCCTCTCTCATGGGTATGGAAAACAGACTTCGCTATTCACATTCTGCTACTTTATACAAAAGATTATGTAAAAACATATAAATAATCATATAATGAATTATACGTCTGATATTATGCATAAAATCATGGGCCAGTGCCTCTTTATCATATATGCATCAATTTGTCACGGATATATATATATATGTAAGAACCATAAAACAATGTAAAAAATAAAGGGCCAGTACCCAAATTATCCTTATTATACTCTATTTCTCATGAGTATAATTAAAGTTGAGATTACCGTGTTTTCCTCTTAACTTAGTTCGTGGAACAGATATAATACCGTTTACGTGCTAAACCAGAAACCAGTGATAATTAAAAAACAGATTAATCTTGAATGACAAAGTAACAATCATGAGCATTGTTCTAACATCGCATGAGAACCAAAGAGAACATGTATTTTCTTCTTCATACCCCTTTGGCTCATATTTGATTATTGAATTAAAGATTTCATAACATTAATTCTATACCATTGAATAGGGATGTGCTCTAAAGTGCCATGTGCAAGACGCAAGGAAATGCATAATGAAGGAATCAATATATGTTAAAAAATTTCATTAATTCATCTGTCTATGAAGCTGATACTACATATCCATCTTATTGTTACCACACGTGCAAACTACAAAACAGAAAACCTCCCACTCATAGACACCGAATAAAAACCAGTAAAACTGTTAAGTAAAACTAGTTAAAATCCAGTAAAAACAAGTTGAAAGCTCAACCGCCGTGACATCAACACGTATAAAAACAACAAGATAAAATGGATATTAAATAAAGCTCAAAACCCCACACATGAGAATAAGAAAATTCATTATACATCCACTGGTCCCAGTGGATGCTGCTAATCAACATGTAACAGAATATAACTTACTAAAAATAATAAGCATAATAAACAATTCAGATGGCTATAAAAAGGTATGTAGATATTCCCCTGTATTCAAACAATTAGGCATTTTAGTGTCAAACTGCATGATATATCGACTTTCCAGCTGGCGCAACTTTTTGTCCCTGTTACCACCCCTTATCTCTTTTGGCACCGCACCTAAAACAAAATAAGTTAGGTCTTTAAGATCATTATTATGTACAAGTCTAAAATGGCGGGCCACAGGGTAGCTGGCGTCCGAAATGATAATGCACGTAAGTGCTGTAAAATACGTGTAGACACAGGTAACTTTGTGCTGCCTATATATTTTAGTTTGCAGGTACAATCTAAAACGTAGACTGCAAACTCTGTTTTGCAGTTAAAGAGACTGTTCAATTGATATAAATCAGTCGAAAACGCATCCTGGACCTCCCTTGTATTTATCCCAAATTTGCACGCTCGACATGAGCTGCATTTCACGAACCCCTTTCTCTTGGTTAACCAATCACTTTTAGTTATGGTTTTAGTCTGGGTCTCAGGCATGGCTCTATCCAAAGAATCCCTCATTGATGGAGCTCTCCTGTAGGTGATACTTGGAGAGTCATCTATTTCAGTTGACAAAATCATATCTGATTTCAGAATGGGCCAACTTTTGGTTATAATTTGTCTAACACGTTTTTTGTGAACAATTATTTGTCATTATTAACTTGACGGGTGCCTTTTGGTGAAGACCTGTCCTGTTAAGACCAATGGAGGCATCTGATTGGACCTCATTAGGGTTTTGGCCAGTCCCTATGGTATCAAGCTTGGATAAGGTTTTCTTGAGGTCCTCTATCTTATAGCCTCTGGCTAAAAATCTTTGCACAGATTCGTCTAGACATATTTTTAAATCATTACTGTTACTGCAGATACGCTTTATCCTTAAAAATTTCCCATAGGGTATACTTTTTATTAGATGTCTTGGGTGGGTACTACTGGCATGGAGGATAGAATTTCCAGCCGTGGCTTTTCTATGGAGCTTCGTATTGATCTTATTATCTTTAATGTATATCTCCACATCAAGGAATTCTACTTTCTCCCTGTTGATATTAGCTGTGAAACTGAGATTCATATCATTGACGTTAATAGTGTCCACAAATGCCTGTGCAGATTCAACAGAGCCCTGCCAAACTACACAGACATCGTCTATAAATCGCCACCAAGCAATTGCCTGATTAGGAAAGGACTCCAACAGGATGCGCCTCAGGACATGCTCCTCCCACCAGCCCACATGCAAGCATGCGAAACTGGGGGAGAAGCATGCCCCCATGGCCACACCCCGGAGTTGTTGGTATACAGATGTATTAAATAGGAAAAAATTACTATATAAGCATAACCCGATCATATGTAGTATCATTTTGTTATGTTCATAATATTTGATATTGCGTTTGGATAAATAATATTGTACTCCTGTCAGACCTTGTTCATGATCTATGCTCGTATATAGAGCACAAATATCCATCACAATAAAGCAATAAGTGTCACACCAGACTAATTCATTCAGCTTTTTCAAGAAATGTCCTGTGTCCTTTATGTATGACTCCATATTTTCCACATAATCTCTAATAAAAAAGTCAGCGTATTTAGAAATTGGTTCCATTAAACCCCCTTGCGCTGATATAATCGGTCTTCCGGGTACTGGATTTATTTGTTTGTGCTCCTTAGGTATAAAGTATAGCATGGGGGTAACAGGATGGTCTATTTTCAAAAAGTTATATTCTTCCTTGTTTATTAGGCCCATCCGTTTCCATTGGGCTAACTCTTTGAATACCAACTCCTTAACTGTATTCAATTCGTTAAACGTGACCTTTTTATAACACAATGCATCATCCAAGTGTTTATTTGCTTCTCCTATGTAAAGATCTCTCGGCCACAGGACAATATTTCCACCTTTATCCGCGTTTTTAACAATATATATATTACAACAGCATGGTTCCATTTCCCTCGTCCTGGCGCTGCTTAGCGGTGCGTCACTCACCGCGGCTGAACCAAGCCGCCAAATATTTCCAACAGTGTCGATCCTTCGAACCAACAAAGTGAGCCGCCACAAACAACCAGTCTTCTTGCCAAAAGGTTTAATCTGCACAGAAATCCAACGCGTTTCGGTAGTTACATCTACCTTGTTCACGGTCAGTTTAAACTTGCAAAAGGCATTATTTAAATTGCCCCTATGTACCCAGGAAGTTATTGTTTCACTTCCGCCCGCAGGGAAATTTGGTCCATGTAGTTTGCCTTATCAAACATCATTATTAAAGTATTGGTGGGAGCCCCCATATACCAACTTTTCAAACAGTGAACTGAATATCAGTTAATCTATAAAATAATGCCCTCCAGTGGGCTTTTGACCAAAAATTGTTTACAATGGTCATTATCAATGATAATAAATCATAAGTTCTGTTTAGTCCTGCCCTCCAGTGGGCTTTTGATTCAGAATATTTGTGACGAACAACTTCATTACCATACAATGGGTATTTTTAAGGGGAGGGGGGGAAGAGGGGGGGGGAAAGGGATTTGAAGGGTACCATGAAAAAAGGAGGAAATCAATTGAATTCATGTCAAATGGAAAGGAGTAAGCATTTTCATAGTTTATAAATGAATGTACATTTCTTCCGACTGGTTCAAACCCAAAGGTGACAAGGTTCGAAAATTCAGGATGTGGCGTGACTCTCTTTGTCTTAAAAGCTTTTTCCGGTGGCCACCTCGATCTGACAGGGACATTGTTTCCAAACCCCAGAACTTCAGGAGTTTCCAATTGCTGTTGTGGTGTTTTTCCATATGTTTGGCTACAGCGTTATTTCTGTCCTTGTTGGTAGTTGCACGGACGTGTTGAAGGATTTGTATTTTTAGTTCACATATGGTACTGCCTATGTACCTCAACTTGCATGGGCATTCTATCATATATACCGTATATGGACTTTTGCAAGTGATGAGTTCTTTTAGTTTCCAAGTTTTTTGGTTGGCCATTGTTAGTTCTTTCATTGGTTTGGCAATATCACAAACTTTACAGTTAAAACATTTTACGAATCCTTGTGTTTTCAACCACAAGGTTTTCGGTTTGTTGCTTTGGAAATGGCTGTGGACCAGTTGGTCTTTTAAATTGGTTGCTCTCCTGTAAGTGATTACTGGGTAGGTCCCCATCTTTTCCCCCATCATGGGGTCTAATTGGAGTTCTTCCAATTTTTTCTTAAGATCTGTGAAATCTTTTTGGATTCTTGACTGTAATCCAATATCAGTCTTATTGGCTCATTTTCCGGTTCATTTTGCTTCTCTTTGTTTATGAGGCAATCCTCTCTGGTTTTTTCTGCAGCTTGTTTCCAACATTTGTTAATTAGCCGTGTGCCATATTTTCTGTTTTGAAAACGTTTAATTGTGCCTGCACTGTGTTTTTTCCACTCCATGTCTTTACTGAATATTCGTCTGAGACGGAGAAATTCCCCGTAGGGGATGCTCGAGATCAAAGAGGGCTGATGGAAGCTGGTTGCTTCTAGGGTTGCATTTGCTGCAGTGGTTTTTCGATAGAGTGTTGATTCCAACTGATTGTTTTTAACATACACCTCCGTGTCCAAAAAAGTCACTTTGCTATTACTAATTTGATAGGTGAATTTGAGGCACGGTGTACTGGTGTTCATTTAATCAAAGTATTGTTGGAACTCTGCTGTGCTTCCACTCCAAACGATGAAAAGATCATCAATGAACCTTTTCCAGGTCACTATTTTGCGGGTGAAGTGATGATTTTGATCGTTCCAAGCCACTGTTTCCTCCCACCATCCCATCGCTATGCAAGCATAGCTTGGGCTGAAGGAAAAGCCCATTGCGGCTCCATTTCGTTGTCTGAATATTTTTTCTCCGAATAGGAAAATGTTGTTTTCTAAACAAAAAGAAATCATATCCAATAACATTTCGTTGTGGTCCGTGTAGTAGATATTCCGATCTTGCAGGAAATGTTGGCAGGCTTGCTTGTCCAAGTTGTTATCAATATTCGTATAAAGGGCGATTACGTCCATAGTAATCATCTGATAGTTGGGTTGCCATGTTAGTTTTTTTATTGTACAAAGAAAGTCAGTGGTATCTTTTATGTAACATTTTAGATTCTGGACATACGGGTTAAGATAGTAATCGATAAATTGGCCATTGGTTCTAATACTGAATCTTTTGCAGACACTATCGGTCTCCCTGGTGGTATTTTAGGATCCTTATGTATTTTTGGCAAAAAATACATTGTTGCAGTTTTTGGAAAATCCACCACTAGGTATTTCTTTTCATCCAAATCGATTAAATTCTGTGATTCCCAAATGTCAAGTTTTTTGTCAATCTCCCTTTTGATCTTATCCGTGGGATTCTTTGATAGTTGTTCATAATAAAGGGGGTTGGATAATTGAGACATTGCTTCTGTGATGTATGCGTTTCTGTCCCATAGAACCACATTTCCCCCTTTGTCCGCCATTTTTATTTCAATTTCTTTATCATTGATCAGTTTCGAGAATGCTGCTCTTTCTTGAGGGGTTAGGTTGTCTTTGCCTTGGGTTTTGGAGATGTTGTACAAATCATGTATCACTGCCTCTTGAAAGATATCTATTTTGTTGCCAGGGGGTAGTTGCGGGTAAAATTTCGATTTTGCCTTTTTCTTGCTAGTCCCAGCTCCCAATTGTGTTATGGCAGTGTTTAGTTCAATTTCCTCCCCCTCCTCCGAGTTGAGGTTTAATAATGTGAGGTAGCTTCCAGCATCTTTGACTTTTAAAGAGGATGTTAATTTTGGAAGCTCTTGGATTTGTTTAGGTTTATTTTTCATTTCCATGAAGTGCTTTGCCAGTTTGATTTTACGTATATATAGATAAAAATCTATTCGTGTTTGGGCTAAGTCCATCCTTTTCACGGGGCAATAGTTAATGCCCTTTTTGAGTAACGATGTCTCTGCTGGTGCTATTTCTCTTGTGGATAAATTCACCACTTGTAATTCATCCTTTATTTGTTCTGCTTCTGTTTCATACTGCGCGTCTTGGTGCCAATCCTTTCTACGGATCCACCTTCGTCTCCACCCTCTTCTGGTTGTTGATTTCCTTTTCTTTGTTGCCATTTTATAGATTAACTGATATTCAGTTCACTGTTTGAAAAGTTGGTATATGGGGGCTCCCACCAATACTTTAATAATGATGTTTGATAAGGCAAACTACATGGACCAGATTTCCCTGCGGGCGGAAGTGAAACAATAACTTCCTGGGTACATAGGGGCAATTTAAATAATGCCTTTTGCAAGTTTAAACTGACCGTGAACAAGGTAGATGTAACTACCGAAACGCGTTGGATTTCTGTGCAGATTAAACCTTTTGGCAAGAAGACTGGTTGTGTGTGGCGGCTCACTTTGTGGGTTCGAAGGATCGACGCTGTTGGAAATATTTGGCGGCTTGGTTCAGCCGCGGTGAGCTAAACCCATAACACATTTGGGAGCTGGGACTAGCAAGAAAAAGGCAAAATCGAAATTTTACCCGCAACTACCCCCTGGCAACAAAATAGATATCTTTCAAGAGGCAGTAATACATGATTTGTACAACATCTCCAAAACACAAGGCAAAGACAACCTAACCCCTCAAGAAAGAGCAGCATTCTCGAAACTGATCAATGATAAAGAAATTGAAATAAAAATGGCGGACATAGGGGGAAATGTGGTTCTATGGGACAGAAACGCATACATCACAGAAGCAATGTCTCAATTATCCAACCCCCTTTATTATGAACAACTATCAAAGAATCCCACGGATAAGATCAAAAGGGAGATTGACAAAAAACTTGACATTTGGGAATCACAGAATTTAATCGATTTGGATGAAAAGAAATACCTAGTGGTGGATTTTCCAAAAACTGCAACAATGTATTTTTTGCCAAAAATACATAAGGATCCTAAAATACCACCAGGGAGACCGATAGTGTCTGCAAAGGATTCAGTATTAGAACCAATGGCCAATTTCATCGATTACTTTCTTAACCCGTATGTCCAGAATCTAAAATCTTACATAAAAGATACCACTGACTTTCTTTGTACAATAAAAAAACTAACATGGCAACCCAACTATCAGATGATTACTATGGACGTAATCGCCCTTTATACGAATATTGACAACAACTTGGGCAAGCAAGTGTTATGTTAGTAACTAATGTTCCACGGGAGCGAAGAAGAATCCCCACACCTCCAAGGCACAGAAGCAAGAATGCGAATAAATACACACTCCTGTCTACTGTCCCCTAAAAGTATGAGGGAATTTACACTAGGAGTGTCCACCACTCTCCTCATACGAGGGGGTATGCAGGATACAGCAGGAGTCTTAGGTGGATGTCCAGGCTAGAAGACAAAATAAGCAATACATATAATCCTTGCTTCACTAACCAGCATACAGCAACCATTGACATGCGTTAATATTCAGGAGTGCTTACCCCAAATGTAGATTAGGCAGACTGTATCGAGGAGTTCAATAAAGGTAAGCAGGATACTCAGGATTGAGATATGGGGAGTAGAACTCTCGAGGGACATTCACACCAGACAAAAACGTAAACAAAAAAATGAAGGGATGTGAGGAGCACTGGCCGGCTGTTTGAGGGCAGGAACAGCGGAGCAACACTCACACACGAGGAGAGACACCCGGCCCTAAAAGAAGGCAAGGGCGGAGTGCTCTCGCTCAAAGGAGGTATCAAACAACAAATGGCTCACCCGGTATATACCAGTCATACAGAGTAAGAAAAGAAAGGAACCGAGCGAACTAACGCCCGCAAAAAGCGTGAGCACAGTAAGGGGAGACGCGATAAGATTCTCACGTCTAAAATCAAGAAATGCCGTAGCTCGGCAAAGACTCGCTCACAAGAGATACGATCAGCCAGCAACTGCAGGGTCAGGGCAGGAATGCACCAAATCGGGAAAGGGTCCAGGGAGTCACGAAGAAATCCAAAGACGCCACGGAGACCTCGCGCTAGGAACCAGGAAGTGGAATAGGGGGCGTGGTACCGGAACAGTAAGCCAAGCGAAGGCTACGTTCTGCCGTGCCTCTTTTCTCAGCTAAGGGAGCGTCTAAAAATTACACAGCTGTTTGGTCTTAGGGACCTGGAATAAGACCACAGCCCAGCAATCACGCATGTCAAGGTGCTAATTCCTAACAGCAAGCCTGCCAACATTTCCTGCAAGATCGGAATATCCACTACACGGACCACAACGAAATGTTATTGGATATGATTTCTTTTTGTTTAGAAAACAACATTTTCCTATTCGGAGATAAAATATTCAGACAACGAAATGGAGCCGCAATGGGCTTTTCCTTCAGCCCAAGCTATGCTTGCATAGCGATGGGATGGTGGGAGGAAACAGTGGTTTGGAACGATCAAAATCATCACTTCACCCGCAAAATAGTGACCTGGAAAAGGTTAATTGATGATCTTTTTATCGTTTGGAGTGGAAGCACAGCAGAGTTCCAACAATACTTTGATTATATGAACACCAGTACACCGTGCCTCAAATTCACCTATCAAATTAGTAATAGCAAAGTGACTTTTTTGGACACGGAGGTGTATGTTAAAAACAATCAGTTGGAATCAACACTCTATCGAAAAACCACTGCAACAAATGCAACCCTAGAAGCAACCAGCTTCCATCAGCCCTCTTTGATCTCGAGCATCCCCTACGGGGAATTTCTCCGTCTAAGACGAATATGCAGTGAAGACATGGAGTGGAAAAAACACAGTGCAGGCACAATTAAACGTTTTCAAAACAGAAAATATGGCACACGGTTAATTAACAAATGTTGGAAACAAGCTGCAGAAAAAACCAGAGAGGATTGCCTCATAAACAAAGAGAAGCAAAATGAACCGGAAAATGAGCCAATAAGACTGATATTGGATTACAGTCAAGAATCCAAATAGATTTCACAGATCTTAAGAAAAATTTGGAAGCTACTCCAATTAGACCCCATGATGGGGGAAAAGATGGGGACCTACCCAGTAATCATTTACAGGAGAGCAACCAATTTAAAAGACCAACTGGTCCACAGCCATTTCCAAAGCAACAAACCGAAAACCTTGTGGTTGAAAACACAAGGATTCGTAAAATGTTTTAACTGTAAAGTTTGTGATATTGCCAAACCAATGAAAGAACTAACAATGGCCAACCAAAAAACTTGGAAAATAAAAGAACTCATCACTTGCAAAAGTCCATATACGGTATATATGATAGAATGCCCATGCAAGTTGAGGTACATAGGCAGTACCATATGTGAACTAAAAATACGAATCCTTCAACACGTCCGTGCAACTACCAACAAGGACAGAAATAACGCTGTAGCCAAACATATGGAAAAACACCACAACAGCAATTGGAAACTCCTGAAGTTCTGGGGTTTGGAAACAATGTCCCTGTCAGATCGAGGTGGCCACCGGGAAAAGCTTTTAAGACAGAGAGTCACGCCACATCCTGAATTTTCGAACCTTGTCACCTTTGGGTTTGAACCAGTCGGAAGAAATGTACATTCATTTATAAACTATGAAAATGCTTACTCCTTTCCATTTGACACAAATTCAATTGATTTCCCCCTTTTTTCATGGTACCCTTCAAATCCCTTTCCCCCCCCCTCTCCCCCCCTTAAAAATACCCATTGTATGGTAATGAAGTTGTTCGTCACAAATATTCTAAATCAAAAGCCCACTGGAGGGCAGGACTAAACAGAACTTATGATTTATTATCATTGATAATGACCATTGTAAACAATTTTTGGTCAAAAGCCCACTGGAGGGCATTATTTTATAGATTAACTGATATTCAGTTCACTGTTTGAAAAGTTGGTATATGGGGGCTCCCACCAATACTTTAATAATGATGTTTGATAAGGCAAACTACATGGACCAAATTTCCCTGCGGGGGGAAGTGAAACAATAACTTCCTGGGTACATAGGGGCAATTTAAATAATGCCTTTTGCAAGTTTAAACTGACCGTGAACAAGGTAGATGTAACTACCGAAACGCGTTGGATTTCTGTGCAGATTAAACCTTTTGGCAAGAAGACTGGTTGTTTGTGGCGGCTCACTTTGTTGGTTCGAAGGATCAACACTGTTGGAAATTATATATATATATATATATATATATATATATATATATATATATATATATATATATATATATATATATATATATATCCGAGAATGGTTAAAGATCTGTACCTGTGGGGACTCACAATCAGTTTCTTTTTGCCAGGGCTCACCTCAGAAGAAGTTCCAAGATGGAATGAAACGCGTCAGGATCACCCAAAAATGCTCGAATAAATGCTTGAAAAGCACAGTGTTGCGTGTGCGGCTCATCGTTTCCTTGAAGGGAAGAAAGTGTTGTAATGTGAAGCAGCTTGGTCCTGCCACAGAGCTACGCACCGCCAGCAAGTGGGCCGCCATTACCCAGCCTTGGACCACCTTTGTGACTCGTGAATATCGAACCTTGGGTAACGGACGTTGCCAGATACTGGAATTTGGCATGGTTCCGCAGCAGCCTTGAAAGTGGGTCTGCAGTACGGAGCAACACGGTATTGGAGACTATCTCCATCGAGACATTCAAAATTGAAAAAGGCAGCCCACTGGAGGGTTCGTAATGTTTGGACTGAATTGTGAATACCACACATACCATCATGCACTGTAAAATATTATCATGTTGATGCCCACTAGAGTGCTGAGAATGGTTAAAGATATGTACCTGTGGGGACTCACAATCAGTTTATTTTTGCCAGGGCTCACCTCAGAAGAAGTTCCAAGATAGAATGAAACGCGTCAGGATCGCCCAAAAATGCTCGAATAATTGCTTCGAAAGCACCGTGTTGCGTGTGCGGCTCATCGTTTCCTTGAAGGGGGAGAAAGTGTTGTAATGTGTAGCGGCTTGGTCCTGCCGCAGAGCTACGTACCGCCAGCAAGTAGCTTTATAGTTAGGTGAAATGTTTAGTAACAATGTAACATTTTAAACTCTAAAAACCACTGAAATTCTCCGGATATAGTTACAGCTATCATAGGAATTATGACTCGTGCCCTAAGGTAATTATAATTTGTGTCCCCACCATACACAGTTTTCTCAATCATGTCATTGAAAAGTACAGCGATATTATCAATGATGTCATTGAAGATGTCATGAGGAATGAAATATGTGGGGTAATTAGGAGTGCCTAGTGAAGGCGTAGTTTATAGTTCCCATAGGGCACGAGTGATAGTTACTAGAGATAACTGGTGGATTTTAGTGTTTTGGGGAGTGTGCAGGCTCCCTCCCCAAGTCTCCTTAGGCCCTAGGGAACGCATTGCCCTGGGCCCTTTTTTATTAAAGGAAAGGGGTTTACGTGGCCCTCCTACCCGAGCTTTTTTAGCCCCAGGGTACCCCATCCCCCAGGACCTTTTTTTAATGAAAGGGGAGGGGGCAACCCTTCCCAAGCATTATTAGGCCCTGGGGGCCTCATCCCCCCTCCATGAGCTGGTAATGGTCCCAGGGACCACATCCCCCAAAGCCCACATCATTAAAGGTGGGTGCCCTGGTGCTCATTTGAGATCTCAGTCAGTGATGTCATCAGTGATGTCACTGACTATGTCATTAATGATGTAATATGTGACGTCATCAGCAATGCATGGCGGGGGCGCAAGTTATAGTTAGCTGAACTAACTATAACGGCCGGATTTCTCTGGTTTTGAACGAGTAAAATGTCCAACTAACTATAACGTCCTTCACACCTGTGGTTTTTCAATGAATTTTAAAGGTTTTTTTAAATGCTAATTTCTAACTATACCGTCCCTGAAACCTATGGTTTTTTCAGTGAATTTCAAAGGTTTTTAAATCCTAATTTCTAACTATAACGTCCCGGAAACCTGTGGTTTTCTCGGTGAATTTCAAAAGTTTTTTAAATGCTAATTTCTAACTATGCCTACAAATGTTGGACATGTGCAGAAAGAGGAAGAAAGGTGCAGAAAGAAACAAGTGAAATGCAGAAAGAGGCAACAGAAGTCCAGAAAGACGAAGAAAGGTACAGAAAGAAGCAAGAGATGTGCACAAAGAACAAACAGAGGAGCAGAAAGAGGCCTTGTTGCAAAGTCATCCTGTGCCCCCAATTTTTTGCTGAAGGGTACTGGTGGTAACTGACTCTGACTAACCAGCCAGGAGCCAATGCTATGCTGAAAGAATACAGTGAAAAGACGTACATACACTAGGGTACACTATGGGTTGGGGTACCCCTGTGATTTGCATGACCTCCCCTGTGCGGCCCTAGTACATATTAGGGCAGGGGGATGATTAAAACTACCTCTAAGATGTGCAGAAGGAGGCAAGAGAAGTGCAGAAAGAAGCAACACAGGTGCCGAAAGCTGCAAGAGAGGTGCAGAAAAAAGCAAGTAAAGTGCAGAAAGAGGCAAGTGAGGTGCAGAAAGAAACAAGAGCAGTGCAGAAAGAACCAACAGAGGTGTAAAAAGAGGCAAAAGGGGTGCATAAAGGGGTAGGAGAGGTGCACATAGAGGCAAGAGCGGTACAGAAAGAGGCAGGAGTGTGCAGAAAGAAGAGAGAGAAGTGCAGAAAGAGGCGAGAGAATTGCTGAAAGAAGCAACAGAGGTGTGGAAAGAAGCAAGGGAAGTGCAGAAAGGCAAGTAAGGTGCAGATAGAAGCAAGAGCAGTGCAAAAAGAACCAACAGAGGTGCAGAAAGAGGGAAGAGGCGTGAAGAGAAGTATGAGGGGTACAGAAAAAGGTAGGATGGGTGCACAAAGAGACAAGAGAATTGCTGAAAGAAGCAACAGAGGTGTAGAAAGAAGCAAGAAAAGTGCAGCAAGACAAGTGAGATGCAAAAACAGGCAGCAAAGGGACAGAAAGAAGGAAGACGAGAGCTGAAAGAGACAACAGGGGTACACAAAGAAGCAAATGAGGTGCAGAAAGAGGCAACAGACATGCAGAAAGAGGGAAGAGAGGTTCAGAAAAGGGCAAGAAAGGTGCAGAAAGAGGTACATAAAGAGACAACAGGGATGCAGAAAGAAGCAAGGCAGGTGCAGAAAGAAGCATGGAAAGTGCAGAATGAAGCATGGAAAGTGCAGAATGAAGCAACAGGGTTGCAGAAAGAGGCAAAAGAAGTGCAAAAACCGGCAAGGAAAGTGCAGAAAGAGGCAAGAGAATTGCTGAAAGAAGCAACATAGGTACAGAAAGAAGGAAGACAAGTGCAGAAAGAGGCAACATATGTGCAGAAAGAGCAAAGAGAGGTGCAGAAAAAGCCACGAAAAGTGCAGAAAGAGGCAAAACAGGTACATAAAAAGAGAACATGGGTGCAGAAAGAAGCAAGACAGGTGTAGAAAGAAGCATGGAAAGTGCAGAATCAGGCAACAGGGGCGCAGAAAGAGGCAAGAGAAGTGCAGAAACAGGCAAGAGGAGTGCACAAAGAGGCAAGAGAATTGCTGAAAGAAGCAACAGAGGTGTAGAAAGAATCAAGAAAAGTGCATAACAGGAACAGGTTGGGAGAAGAGGAAATACAACTTAGCAAAACTTATAAAATTGCAAAGCAAATCCAAATAGGTAACTTTCAAATGTTTCTTTGAAGTCATCATTTTGGGCAGTACCTTTAGGTGTGCTGGCAGCGTGGGTCAACCTCAAAACTACCCTTGTTCCTATAAGATGCTATGAAAATGCACGCAGTCACACAGGTCACCCTGTGAGAAACCACCAAGCAGCCTATTGGGGCAATCGCAAAGTCCACCCTTCTTCATCAGGCTTTCCTGTAGAAGCCTTCAAACCATTCAGGCCACTTAAACAAAGAAGCTGGGGAGGTGGGGAGGGTAGCACTTCATTTACTTTATTTATCTATTTTTGTTGACTTGTCCCCATATGACAGCTCCATGGCGCAGAGCTGACTCACCCGACTGATGGCAATCCAGGCGAAGCACGTGAAAAGAGAGCACGACATTGGTTAAGTTTAGAAATGTGGGCGCAGGATTCACTGCAGTCCCAGCAAAGAAGCACATATTCAAAGAGCTGAAAATGCATAACATGGCATTGGGCGAGGCTTGCAGCCGAGGTGTTCTATTTGTGCTCTGACTGAGAGAGAGAGGGAGGCCTGCTAAGCAGTCATTGCGAAAGTAGCCCATTGTGCACATATTTTACATTATTATTTGGCATGTACGAAAATAATACCACGTGGATGTGGTTATTAAATATATAGCGAGTGCTCTTTTTAGGTTTACTTTGCCTTGTGTTACATGGCGCCTTCTCCCTGCAATAGGACAGCCCTAGCACACGATTGCATGTCGTCGAGCTTGAAATATGCCCCGTGTCGCACTCTCGATGCAACCTGAAGATGAGAAAATCACTCATACCACAATTCAAAATTGTGCATCTTTTTGTGATATAATTAGGGCCTAATTTGAGCCATGGTAAATGTAATAGACAGAATGCAGCCGGCACTGTAACAATAAAGTACATGTCCTAGTACATGTCCTAGTGCGTGTACTGAATATGTGCAGTCCCACTGAGGCTGCAAATTAATGATCACGTCACATGTGTGTTTGGCTCTTGGCTTCGTGGTGTCATCGGCACCAGCTTTGGTTGTCTCTTGTTCATGACACTCAGTCAGGCCTCGCTCTGCATGCGCCGTGAAGCAGGCAATCGCTTGGTTCCGGAGTGTCACTAGTGCATCAGGAGGGTGAAACGCAGGTGTGCATGGGTGCAGGGGCTTTCTCCACACACCTCCACAGTAGCTCTGAAAGGCATGAAAGGATGTGGAGCCTCCTCCTATCTCAGTTGCGCAAGAAGCTGCAGGCCTGGCTAATCGAGTATGCTCACTAGGCCCGGAAGTGCCTACACTCCCACCTGCTCAGCGCCAGGATTCCCTTGGCTGGTAGTGCGCTACAAGTCTGCATGACATATAGTTACAGTCCCTCGCGTGTCTCACAGGCTCTCTCCTGACACAGGGCCACAGTCCCTCCCCGGCTCCCCATAGGCTCTCTTCAGTCCCTCCCCGGCTCACAGAGGCTCTCTTCAGTCCTTCTTGGGCTCTCCAAGGGCCTCTCCTGACACAGGGCCATTCAGTGCCGCTCCTTCCCAGCCGGGGAGAGGCAGGTGTGCGTCGGTGCAGCCACCGGTGGAGTCCACGGGTCCCTGCAGTCTCTCTCCAGCCACAGGGTCACTCAGGGCCGCTCTCTCATAGACAGCGCTGCTTTCCACGAAATGGACATTTTACACAGCATTCGGTGTGTCTATCACCCTTACAAGAATCCACTTGGAGGGAAAGAAAGAAATATCAAGTTTTATTCAAACTGTCTAGCAGGTTTGCTTTTTCCTGCTTTGCTCCCCGAGTGTTTTCAAATTCTGTCCCGCTGTCAAGCCGGCCTTCCTGTTGATATGATTTTGTGACCGTGTTGCAGCATATGTTGCATCTGAGGCAAATAGAACACTAACAGGTGTGTGGCTGCGACTGCACTTGTGGCTAAAGCTTAAGGTGTGCTACCCACCTTTCCTCACAGAGGGTCGGCTGCAAGCAGTGGGAGCAGGCCAGGTTCAGGATGGGCTGCTAAGCAGGCCAAGCCCCCGATAAAGGTGTGAAGAGCCATGCGGTACAGGCACCGGGCTGAACGAGTGCCTGCCCTGGGGAGAGGAAACCGCGTCGTGCCCCAGTTCCCCGCTGCAGGTAGGGCTCTGTGCTACAAAACAGGCTCCGACGAAATGCAGGAATAGCGCCTAGAGCAGTCCCGCCAGTCTCCCGTTATTAGACGCACGCACAGTTACCAGTATCCGTGTAGTACATGACAGAGGCAGACACGCACTCAGATGTTAGGATGCTACTACGTATTCTTCCCATTTTACGTGCACAAGTATATATATATATATATATATATATATATATATATATATATATATATATATATATTTCTCTTACATTTTTAATTCTTCCTTTGTCTGAGGCACAAGATGGCTGCCAACACTTCCTGGTTTGATGTGTTGGCAGCCAATCAGAGGCAAGCTCGTGCTTGTGTGGTTAGGCTCCGCCCAGGTAACAAAAGTTTTCTTTTCTTTAATTTCTCAGCAACTACTGAACGGATTTACACCATTTAACACAAAGGGCTCTTTCTGAACCAAGGGCTACCTTTTTGCCAATTTTGGTGTAACTCCGTTCAGCAGTTCAGGCTGTAGCTTTGTCTAAAGTGTCCTACAGAAATTAACATGGGGAAAACGCGTTTTGGGACCCCCTTTTTTCTCTCAGCCCCCACTTGACGAATCACCCCGAAACTTTCAACACAAGAGCTGACCGGAGCAGGCCACTAGTATTCAAAATTTCGTGAAGATTCATCAAATGATGCCAAAGTTATTGGGAAAACAAAAATTTCCTATGGAAAGTAGGTCTTAACTATAACTACCTACTGGTGTGTGTGTGTGTGTGTATATATATATATATTTATATTTATATTTAACACTCCTATGTGCATTCACGCACGTCAAGAGAAACGGACAACTTGGTGAGCTGATTTTGCCAGTGCAGTGTTTATTTTTCAGTTTCTGGTGCAGTCGGTCATGATGCGTTTCACAAGCTTACATGGCCACAATATTGCCAATACAGCCACGTCTTGTTGGTTGTGCGAGCGGCTGTGTCAAAAGTCCCATATCCTTAATCAAGGAAGGAAGCGGCACACTATCTGTAGCACATCTATATGTTGTTCAGACCAGCAAAAGACGTGTTTCAGATTCACAGAAGCGTTTGTAAAGTTGAAAAACCATGCCCAACAATGCAAAGAAATAAACATCCCTTTCATGAAAATAGAAAACATACCGTGCGTAACATATGGCATGCACATCATATCTTACTTAAGCGGGTAGTGAACATCTGTTACTCCCTGACCCGATGCACAGCTAAACTACGTTGAACTACTAATCTAGATTAATACACAAATTTTTACTCTGTATTTTCATTAATTTCTCTTGGTTTTATTCACCATATTGTTTTTCTGTGTGATAAACACATTGTTTTCGCATTTTTTAGCTAATCATGTTATTCATATCATATCAAATATTGTTCAATTCCTATACAGTTAATCTTTGGTGTGATATAGCTCACACTTTAACACAGCCCATAACAATTGTTTACCGACGATAGAGGATTAATTGGCCCGATGCATTTCGGGACCCTGTCCCTTCTTCGGGGGCCTTCCTGTAAAGGAAATACATATGTATCACATTCTACTTCTCAGTATTTACATATTTACATGTACTTATGTGCTCAAAGGACACTTTAAGTTTCAAATCTACCACCAATATAGCGTTTATACACATGTCTTCTAGCATGTTCATCTTAACTGTGCAATTCCATTCCTATATCCTCTCACATTTGTGCAATTCCTATCATCTAACTAATCAGGTTTATAAAACTGATAGTTATTGTCTTTCAATTTTGTCAAAAGCAAAGGACTAGATATTACTCAATGATTCTCCTTGTATTGCGAAGCTAGAAATGATGAGTGTTGAATATATTACTTTCAGGGTTGTTTCCACAATTTAATAAATTATGCATTGGAAAAGATGTTAGTATTCTGTTAATCAGATCGTCAAACTAGGTGTTTGAAAGAATACTAAGAATAATAAGAAATTCTTAAAAACTAAGGTACTAAATTCCTACTGAGAGAACTAGGTGTAAAACTTTTAAATAAAACATTCGTAAACGAGAGCGATGTCATTTTTACCTTGTAGTTCGGTGTTGTATTCTTTAGAATAGTGTACGGCTGGGAGATGTGAACATACGGGGAACTGTAAAAGTAATAAATCTGATATCATACCGCACTTAATACTAGACGCTGTTGTATGTAACAAATCCCTGTTTTTTTACCTTGCAGCATGAAATCACCTTCCTGCGTGTGCTTATGGATAATAGATCGATGCTCCGTTCGCAACCTTTCTGTTTGGTTTTTATCCTAAAGAAGTAACATAAAATTCGGTTCAAGGCTTTACTTCTATTGGTTGTGAGATTAACAGCTATCTCATAGTTTATTTCTGTCTACACGTTTACCGCTCAATTACCTCACCGGCTCAAATTCGTTTCCCAGACTTAAACTTCTCGGTCACTTGTTCAATCTGCTCGTAGACTCCAGTTTGTCGAAATCTCGAGAGATTTGAGTGCGTTACTTATATTCTCCTAGCGAGTGACCCTGTTTGTTTCTACGTTTTTGGGCGCCATGTTGGAACGGTGTGGAGATACCTTAAACGTATGGAATGCAGTGTGAACTGCTAACGGTGTGGATGAAAGAATATTAAAAATTAAAAATTAAAAAATAAAGATGGTTATATGAATCTTATCGATCATTTGTTCTTGTTAATCAAGGTGTGAAGTGTTTAATAACTTCATTAATAAATCTTCCTGTCAGGGAGCTCTATTCACATCATGTCATTTTAAGCGCCATGTTAGAACAAAGTGAAAAACACATAGATAATCCATTGATAATCCTACTAATGAACATGTTCCTATATCTAGATAGTAACAATATAGAGTTTATTGTTTTAACCATTGATAAAATACTGCTTATGTTTAATTTTTGATAAGTATTAATAAACCCAATGTTACTTGGTAGTTAGTGAACCGAAACGCAAACAAAATCAAGTGAATTAGCTACCTAGTTTACCTCGGTGATATACAGAAATGATATTGCATGCTCACTCAGGGCTAGATGTAGGTAATTTTATTTTACCACCTCTTAAATACCGAATCATACCGATTCGGTATTTAAGAAGTGGTAAAATAGAAGTACTGAGATGTAGGTAAATCCAGATGTGCATTTACCGAATCAGTAATATTCGGTATTTACTGATTCGGTAAATACCGACCGGTAATGCCCATTCATTCCTATGGGCTTTGAAGCCCATAGGAATGAATGGGCATTACCGATTCGGTATTTTACAGAATCGGTAAATTTACCGATCGGTAAATTTACCGATTCTGTAAAAATATGCCCCCTAAATCTCAAATTCCATTTACCGGTCGGTAACGGCCTAATTCGGCCGTTACCGACCGGTAAAAGCCTACCTAGATCTGGCCCTCAGTCTCATGAGTGCTTACTGTGTTGGTTCCAAGGTTCTATTCTTTTCTCATATGTACTGTTGAAATACATACACTACATGTAATACATCTAATTTCCCATACGACTGATTCTCTTTTTTATACTCAACATTATTAACACTGTTGACATTTTGTTGAAACAGCGTATCGATTCACATTGCATAATATTTCATGTTCCTTATTGCTATTATAAAAAAATGTTGAGAAGCAAAAGAATATGTTCTACACCTGAAGCTCAGGAAGAAGACATGAGAAGGATCAAAACAAGATTTAAACAAAGAGGATAATCACCTGCATAAAGAAAGCTGAAGAAAAAGTGAATAAACTAAGTCGTGAAAGCTTACTTAAAAGCACAAAGAAATCATCTCTTAAACCTAATAATGTTTTTGTTTCGAAGTATTCCACCAAATCCCGAAATATCAAGAAAATTATACTGAAACGTTGGGAAGTGTTACAACAAGACGAGGATTTTCAGAACATATTCCAAGAAAAACCAATCTTCGCATATACAAGAAGTAGGAATCTAAAGGAAGAACTGAAAAATAAAAGCAAGAAACAGACCATAGAATATAAAGGAATGAAGAAATGCAATAATTGTACTCACTGTAATAACGTCATGCAACAATCATTTGTGTCTCATCCAAGAACAGGAGAACAAATACCTCTCAAACTAACAGCAGACTGTAATTCCAATTTCGTGATGTACAGTATAAAGTGTCCTTGTGGATTTATGTACATTGGTAAAACGGAAAGAAAGGTGAAAATTAGAATAGGAGAGCATAAGAGCATGATAAGAACCAAGAATACCAACTCTAATTTGGCAGCTCACTGGTTAGAAAAGCACCACAACATTTCTCAGTTAAGATTCCTAGTGATTGAGAAAATCGAGATTAAACCAGGGAGGGATAATCAAAAATTCTTGACCCAAAGGGAAGTAATGCTAATTAAAAAATTCCAAACCATGGAACCGCTAGGGTTAAATGACAAACTGGATATGGGATGTTTTTTATAATAGCAATAAGGAACATGAAATATTATGCAATGTGAATCGATACGCTGTGTTTCAACAAAATGTCAACAGTGTTAATAATGTTGAGTATAAAAAAGAGAATCAGTCGTATGGGAAATTAGATGTATTACATGTAGTGTATGTATTTCAACAGTACATATGAGAAAAGAATAGAACCTTGGAACCAACACAGTAAGCACTCATGAGACTGAGTGAGCATGAAATATCATTTCTGTATATCACCGAGGTAAACTAGGTAGCTAATTCACTTGATTTTGTTTGCGTTTCGGTTCACTAACTACCAAGTAACATTGGGTTTATTAATACTTATCAAAAATTAAACATAAGCAGTATTTTATCAATGGTTAAAACAATAAACTCTATATTGTTACTATCTAGATATAGGAACATGTTCATTAGTAGGATTATCAAGGGTTTATCTATGTGTTTTTCACTTTGTTCTAACATGGCGCTTAAAATGACATGATGTGAATAGAGCTCCCTGACAGGAAGATTTATTAATGAAGTTATTAAACACTTCACACCTTGATTAACAAGAACAAATGATCAATAAGATTCATATAACCATCTTTATTTTTTAATTTTTAATTTTTATTTTTAATATTCTTTCATCCACACCGTTAGCAGTTCACACTGCATTCCATATGTTTAAGGTATCTCCACACCGTTCCAACATGGCGCCCAAAAACGTAGAAACAAACAGGGTCACTCGCTAGGAGAATATAAGTAACGCACTCAAATCTCTCGAGATTTCGACAAACTGGAGTCTACGAGCAGATTGAACAAGTGACCGAGAAGTTTAAGTCTGGGAAACGAATTTGAGCCGGTGAGTTAATTGAGCGGTAAACGTGTAGACAGAAATAAACTATGAGATAGCTGTTAATCTCACAACCAATAGAAGTAAAGCCTTGAACCGAATTTTATGTTACTTCTTTAGGATAAAAACCAAACAGAAAGGTTGCGAACGGAGCATCGATCTATTATCCATAAGCACATGCAGGAAGGTGATTTCATGCTGCAAGGTAAAAAAACAGGGATTTGTTACATACAATAGCGTCTAGTATTAAGTACGGTATGATATCAGATTTATTACTTTTACAGTTCCCCGTATGTTCACATCTCCCAGCCGTACACTAACGTAAAGAATACAACACCGAACGACAAGGTAAAAATGACATCGCTCTCGTTTACGAATGTTTTATTTAAACGTTTTACACCTAGTTCTCTCAGTAGGAATTTTAGTACCTTAGTTTTTAAGAATTTCTTATTATTCTTAGTATTCTTTCAAACACCTAGTTTGACGATCTGATTAACAGAATACTAACATCTTTTCCAATGCATAATTTATTAAATTGTGGAAACAACCCTGAAAGTAATCTATTCAACACTCATCATTTCTAGCTTCGCAATACAAGGAGAATCATTGAGTAATATCTAGTCCTTTGCTTTTGACAAAATTGAAAGACAATAACTATACGTTTTATAAACCTGATTAGTTAGATGATAGGAATTGCACAAATGTGAGAGGATATAGGAATGGAATTGCACAGTTAAGATGAACATGCTAGAAGACATGTGTATAAACGCTATATTGGTGGTAGATTTGAAACTTAAAGTGTCCTTTGAGCACATAAGTAAATGTAAATACTGAGAAGTAGAATGTGATACATATGTATTTCCTTTACAGGAAGGCCCCCGAAGAAGGGACAGGGTCCCGAAATGCATCGGGCCAATTAATCCTCTATCGTCGGTAAACAATTGTTATGGGCTGTGTTAAAGTGTGAGCTATATCACACCAAAGATTAACTGTATAGGAATTGAACAATATTTGATATGATATGAATAACATGATTAGGTAATAAATGCGAAAACAATGTGTTTATCACACAGAAAAACAATATGGTGAATAAAAGCAAGAGAAATTAATGAAAATACAGAGTAAAAATTTGTGTATTAATCTAGATTAGTAGTTCAACGTAGTTTAGCTGTGCATCAGGTCAGGGAGTAACAGATGTTCACTACCCGCTTAAGTAAGGTTCTTTGCACATAGGGGACAGGCAGCCCCATGATACCTGGTAGCACGCAATAGGTGAATAAACTAGGCAAACAATACAAAAACTATCGAAACAATAAGGTGTGCCAAGTGCCAATTTCACTTTGAAGTTTAGTATGCACATCATATCTGCCTATTCCTCATATGAATTAATTCTCAGCATTCGTAATAATACCAAACATAGAAAACAGGAGGGTAGTCTTCAAACGTAGTATCAATAAAACATAAAAGTACTGTGTGCAATCCAAAACTCATATTGATTTATAATGTTGAAGAAAGAATAACAATTCAATCAAATTAATATAGCTAAATAAAAACCCCTATGCAAGATACAGTGGCAAAAATATCTAATCGGGCTAGTGTCCATATAATTCCCACCACTTGTAGATCCATACAGCCTTTTCTCATAAGGCTGCTATGTGGGGGAGTAATCATCAAATCCCTTCGGCTAGTGGGCTACTGTAATTAATTACAAACATGACCAAAATCCAACAAATATACAAAAACAAATTTATAAAAACGGGTTAAACCAAGAAAGGAGGATCAGGACACGGAAAGAAAGAAAGTTGTGCCTCAAAGGTGCGGTGGAGAAGGGGAGAACATCAAAGACTAAAAAGAAGGAATAATGTTTACTTTTCCATGACCATCGTAATCCTAATTCCCTATTCTCATAGAATTATTAATATTATTTAATATTGTCATGGTTCCAGTTTTAGGAGCCCACCTGGGAGTTTGATAGATGGAGTGAATGCCAGAGTGCATGTCCCGCTTCCTTGTGGGCGTTATGAAAATCTAGTTCTTCGGATGACATTGGTTAGCGGTCCAGCTTTCCTGAACAGGAAGTATCCAGGAGGTCAGCCGGCGTGAACTACCAGGTGAGACCGCATATCAACCCACAGCGTTCAAGCCGACTTGCTTTGGATTAAGATTCTACGTCCAGCAGGAGTTACGCTTGTTTGGCAGAGCTTCCGCTCTGCATACTTCACGTATTCCAGTGGAATTTGTATCGGCCCAGCAGTTATTCATGCCCCTAGTACATGCGCAGGCGTGCTTGTATGGTCTTTGTGTTGCGACACGCGCAGGAGTGCATTGTTGCTAAATTCACCTCCGATATTAGCTCAGGAGCGCTGGTATCGTTTCCAATCAAAAACATGCGCAGAGCGCATTGTTGCTAGAGAAGCTTGGGTTCAGGCATGGAGGTGCTTACCGACTTTCGAGCTGCAACATGCGAAGGAGCGCGTAGTCACTCGACACCCCATCAGTATTGGCTCAGGAGTGCTGCTAACATTCACTGGAACAGCAACATGCACAGGAGCTTGCATTTGCTAGACAAGCCTTGGTACTGTAGCGCTTGTACGACTTTGAGTAGTGACACGTGCAGAAGCACATTGTCCCTAGACATACCTTTGATTTTGGAGCAGGAGTGCTGGTATCCTTTATTAAAAAAGCAACACGCGCAGGAGCGCGTAGTTGCATAACACCCTTTTTTCTTGTGTTAGCGCTGGTGCACCTATTTCTTGTTGAACAACCCAACACGCAGGAGCGCTTTTCTTTCTTATGGAATAATTTGGCGCAGTAGGGTATAGCTGTCCCTTCTCATTTGCACAGGAGCGTTTTCAGCTACGTTTTTGTTTTCCCTTCCTGGGTGCGGTTATCCTATGATCCAACCTTTACCACATCCCAGGTGAATACAGATGTTCCTCCAAAATGTATTCATTGTCTGTTTGGAAGCCTATATGAATGCGACACAGGGGTATAAAGATATCTAACCATATGGTTTATCCCCACAGGTGGTTGCTCCCCGAAGGATTCCTTCGTCTATTAGGATCATATACAACCAGGTCTACCCACAGAAGGAAACCACTCTACACCATTAGGATTCCTTCTCTCGGCACCCATCTTTACTCTGGTCAGTATAGTTTCTATAACAAGGGGAAGGTGGGAGAAGGTGGAGGTTGTTCATGTCATATCTGCGAGACTACTCAACAAGCAGAAGGTAAGACTTGTGGGGTCCTGACAAATATTACTAAAATGTACGTTTCAGTACATGACATATATACCTGAATGTATGTAAAATGCATAATTTTGTTAGGGATTCTTTCTCATACTACATTCATTGAAAGCCTATAGTCATTCAGTGTAAGGCATATTGTTCACCATAAGAGTCAGATCTCAGAATTTCGAAAGGTGTTCAGATACTAAATGCCAAAATGCATTGATACCTTCTCATCGCTATTTTAACTATTAGGGCTTTATGTATTCACATCAATGATGAGGAGTGATTAAAAAATCCATAAGTGTTTCTCACTGTCACTCCCTCTAATCTGCTTTGGGATTCTATCAACGCCCAAAAAGCACAGGACTATGTTGTTGCACTCAATTTTCTGTACAAAAATGTTTCACCACAGAATAAGATTCAGCAACATTCCCGATTGCCTGCATGTGTTCTAGAATTCTTTTGTGCAACAACAGCTTGATATTTCCAATGTTAAGAAATTTGCAAGTACATACCAATGCATAAATCAGATGTGCATGTGATAAATTTAGATATCAATCTAATCTTGCTTGTGGATGATATATATTGCTTTTGATTCATGCAATGTTTGGAAGTCTTGAAAGAACCACACACGAAGAGCCCTTTTTTGTGCATTAGGCCAATTGGACATCTCATGTGTGGCTATGGAGAGGATGTGGCGTAACGGCCTGAGCTGCTGACTTCGGAGCTGGAGGAACCAGGTTTGAGTCTTAGCTTGGGCTCAACATCCTGTGATTCAGGGCAAGTCACTTAATCTCCCCATGCCTACAATTCAGCGCCTTCATACCCTCACAGGTGATTGGCTACCCTTTATACAAATCCTGGATGTATTTATTAATGTATAAATGGCTGTGTAACAACATATCGTCAATAGATTTGGGTTTCCAATATGTAATGGAGGAATACTGGTATACTTCAGTACCTAAAATGGGATCAGCTGTCAGGAGATCTCAATATTTCTTGATGATATGCCGTAACCTTCATGATTTCCTATTGTATGTTATAATGAATCCAACAACTTCCCTTTTGTTGCTTTTCCCTCATTATCATGGAAGAGGACATACTTCTGTTCAACATTCAGCATTTTCTGTTTGACTTGCAGTAAGAACCTATGAGGATACCCTTGATGAGCAAAGCGTTGTAATATATTATATTGCTCCTCCATGCATCCATTCTGAGTGCTGCAATTGTAACATGCTCTCAGAAGCTCCCCATAGGGGATATTCCATGTGAGCGTGACCGGATGAAAGATTTTTGCTTGCAGGACACTATTACTAGCTGTCCTTTATGTGTGGAAAGATGTCATTATCTGATTATTCTCTATATGTATAGCTATATCCAAGTACTGTAATTTGTACTCATTTTGTGTGTGAATATTACATTTAAATTTTTGTGTCCTACCTTATTGATGAATTCTTTATCTTCTGTGATATCACCAAATCTTATGTTATGTTACTAGTTTTTTAAAGCGCTCGATTACCCAGAGGTCTCTTGGCGCTAGCAGCAGGAGCAACACTGAAAGGAGTTCGGTTTAGAATTAGTGATAACAATTCCAGGTTTTACTTGCTTTCTAAAAGCAAGCGATGTTGGGACAGCTCTGATATGGAGTGGAAGGAAGTTCCAAATTTTTGAGGCACAAAGTGTGAAGCTGCTTCCACACTACTTAGATTTCTTAAATCTGGGAACTACAAAACATTTTCTGTCCTAAGAATCTAAAATTCAGGAACAGATCATCTCTATATCTGATCCAGATTAGTATGTGTTTATATTTATGGTTCATTCTCCTCGGTCTAGACCACCTACTCCCCCCACAAGTCCATGAAGATTTGCGAAGGTTGGAGAGGAGTAAGTGCCCATTGCACTTCCGGAACATTGACAATACAATGTATTCTCAACCAAGAAAATAGTCTGCTCCAGACAATAAGTCATCCTGTTACGCAACATTTCAGTGTGATCTGATAGGGAGACAGGTTTACTGCGAAAAACACACATGCAGGCAGATACCATCAAGCCATGCATTATGGCTGAATATAGGGAAAAAACATTCAAAGTTATCACTGTGTATGTTTTCTCCCACCTAATATCATGTACTATTTGCAAGAAATCACTACTGTCACAGCAAGATGATAGAAGGCCTGTGACAAATGTGGACAAGAAATGTACTAGGAAAATTACTGTGTTGTCAAGCAGACCTCCATTGGATAATCCAATTGGTCTACCCAGAGGCTTGGCAAGATGTTTGTGGATTTTAGGGAGCAAAATTAAGCTGGGTACCATTGGTTTCTCTATTTTCAGGAATTGGTATTCATCTATGTCTCATAGACTAGCCTTATGACAGTCACACAGAATATCATGGTATTTACTAATGGATGTCTGTATACTCCCAAATCTATGGCCTCATAGAAACCTGAGTCACTAAGCTGTCTGTGTGCTTCAATCCTATAGTTAATGATACCCATTCAAATGATATTACTGCCCATATCTGACAGCTTTATGACTATCGTAGGATCACTCGTCAGACTCTTGTTAACACGCATATTTTCAGAGCTTATATTGTTACTAATATGTATGTCATTGGTATTATGTAGCTCCATTAGTTCATTTATCGGTGAATCTGTGAAATTCTTCAATTATGTCATAAGCCATGTTAGGGTTAAACCTAGACTTGGGTTTGAAGCCACTACATATCGGGGTGTATAATGTGAAACCCATAACTTTTAATGTGTTGCGTATGTGATTCAAGCCCCTACCATCATTATTTTGGTCTACTTCAGAAAGAAATAAGATATAATCTACCTCAGCCAATCGAAAGTCTGTTATGGAAGCCTTGTATAGAGCTTCTGGTTTCCCTTGGCCACTCCTGCTAGACATCTTATGTAAGTTCATCAGTTTTTTTTTTTACATACAAAAACAAGGCAATTATAGTTTGGGAGTAGTCCTTATCCACTTTGCGGCAAAAGGAAAATCCAAATTTCAACACGGCCTACTTCTCCTTGGATAACTGATGTCCTCGCCAGTTTGAGCACTGGTTACTACTTATACAATTTGGATTGAGCCGGTTAGCCCCTTCTGCTTGTTTCTACCCTCCTCTTCTTGTTTGAATGTTCCTTAGTTTCTGCTTCTTTCTCTTCCCTTTATCTTGCCATGTCGTGGTTGCTTGTTTTTGATTTTAATAGTTGGAATTCCTGTTAAAAAATCAAGGGGTCATTTTCCCAAAGGGGTTGGTATTGCCTGTTCATTGATTTCAGAAATTACATCAGAGCTTGACTCGGCGGGTAACAATTCCTGTGTGCAATACGGATATGTTACTTGAAGGTCTCTGTACAGAATCAAAACATTTAACAAATGATAGTATCCTGCCTTCACCATAACCCTTTTGACCTCATACAAATTAGATTTTTTTCTTAGCTTCTATTTCCTCAACTTTCAATACTGTAAGAAAGTCCTTAACTAGGTCTTGTTCCTTAATCTCCTCAGGCACCTCCTGCAAATCTTTACTTGTTGTTTCTAAATCTATTGTATATTTTACAGGCTCAATCAGGCTTTTGCAAGTTTTTGCCATGACAGCTGCCTGTTCTCCCATTAAAATATCCACAGTATGTTTTCTATTTCCATGAACGTGATGTTCATTTCCTTGGATTGTTGTGCATTACGATACCACAGAATGTCTTATGTTTTCATGTATGGAATGTTTATTTCCTTGGATAGTTGGGCATGATTCTTCAACTTGACAAAGGCTTCTGTGAAGCTGAAACGCATTGTTTCCTGATCTGCAAAATAAACAGGTGTGCCACAGATGGTGTGCCTCTTCTTTCCTTGATTAAGGATTTGGGACTTGTTTACAGAATTTTAACAGGCGAAGAGGTTATGTTGTTAGTATCTTTTCAGTGTCTTTTTTTTTCCTTAATGCTCTCCGGTGGGCCTTTTTGTGTGAAGCATAATGCTTTATTTTACGTATGTAAGTGATCATCATCTCTCAAAGTGGCTTCCTGGTGATGCATACATTTCACTTAACAGAGTCTGCACTCAAATTCTCTTCTACTCTGCTTCCCTCCAATGGGTTCTAGTTATTGGACACTCTTGTTGTGTTTCTCCTGGGTTCCCCTTGTGGTCTCTTAGTGTGCCTTGTATGTATCACTAATGAAGATCAGATCTTTCTAGTGTCCTTGCCGCTCATTAACCTCTAGTAGGCATACAAATGTTTCCGGAGTCCATCACCAATTGATGTGACACTTATTTATTAAATCCACAGCTTTTTGTTAATGAACAAGGGGACATACCAGTTCTTAAGCATATGTACATAAAGTTCTCCATCATTGTTCATCCCATTTGGTCAGAGGGTCATCATTTGGATTATGTGTCTGGACTCCGATAGACTCAATTTGTCTCCAGGTCTGTTTTCTGCTTCCCCCTCGTATTTGTTTCTTTACCCGGGTAATTACAAAGCATCCCATCTGTTTCCTATCTCAATTGTGATTGTTAGGTGGTTGCATAGCTCCTATTTCTATTTGAGACTGCCCTAATGTGTTCAAGTAAACTTTATTTTAGCTCACACTCAGTGCTGCCAACATATTTTAGTTCACATGGGCAGGACACTCTATAAGACGTTACTCTACTCCCCGCTATGCCACTACACTCCACTCCACTCTATAATACATGCTCTCCACTCAATGACATGCCACTCAACTCTACGACACTGTACTCCACTCTATGCCCCAACATTCTATGGCACTCTACTCTGCGACACTTCATTCCACGCTGCGACACTCCATTCCACTCTGCGACACTCCACTCTACAACACTGTACTCCACTCTATGCCGTTACATTCTACGCCATTGTACTCCACTCTACCACACAGTACAAAAGGGCACTCCACTCCACAATATGCCACTCCATTTTATGACATGTCACTGCAATCTACAACACACCCCTGCAGTTCAAGACATGCCACTGCAACCTATGAAACGCTACTGCAGCCTACGACATGCCACACATGCCACCACAGCTTGCGACACGCCACCACAGCCTACGGCATGGCACCGCAACCTACGACACGCCACTCTACAACACTATACTCCACTCTATGTCCCTCCAGTCTACAGCACTCTATTCCTCTCTTTACATGGCACTCTACTCTTTGATACGCTATTCCACTCTACAATATGTCATTCCACTCTACAAGATACTGTTCTATGCCATTCCATGCTACAACACTTTCCTCCACTCTACAACACGCCATTCCACAACTCTTCCCTCTACAACACTCTAGTCTATGCCCCTCCAACGTATAGTACTCTACTCCACTATATGACATTCTATGACACGCCACTCCACTCTAAGACCTGCCTCTCCACAACACTTCACACCAGTCCACTCTATGACACACTACTCCCTACACTCGACATCAGTCCGCTGTAGGACACATCACTCACTACACTCTCTAAGAGATGCTGCAGTGCTTAATTTGTAAATACATAAGTGCCAGGGCCCTCTTCAGGTGGCCACTTCAGCTTGCACCAATCATTGCATCTGCAAGCGCTGCCAGTGACTTAACTAACACAGCTACTAACCTTCGCACTCCTACAAGGGTGACAATTAGGGCTATTTCAGGTCCCTAAAGATATAAGAATAGTTGCTGCGACAGGTATTAGTAATTTTTAATGTGTAATGATTTAATAAATACCCATTGTTGTGATCATATGTAAATTAGGCTAACAATGCCATCATGTTGCAGACTGCCATAGCACTGGTTTTGACAAACAGGTGCTGGTGACGAGTACCGGAAACCACCAGCTCAAATTAAGCACTGCACGCCACTCATTCTAGGACACGCCATTCCACGACACTTCACTCTACAACATTCTACTCTATACCCCTCCATTGTATATCACTCTACTCCATTGTATGACATTCTATGGCGAGCCACTCTACTCCATGCTACGATACACCACTCTACTCTAAGACACACCACTCCACAACATGCCTCTTCACCAGACTCCCCACCATCCACTCTATGATGGACCACTCCACTCTACGACACGCCACTCTGCTCCAAGACACACCACTCCAATCCACGACAAGCCATGCCACTCTACGACACCCCACTCCACGCCACTCACTCTACGACACACCACTTAGCTCTACAAGATTCAACCCCAATCTGTGACACACCACTTCAATCTGCGACATGCCATATCAATTGTCAACATGCCATGCTACAGCAATGTATTCCACACTATGCTCCTACATTCAATGGCACTCTACTCCACTCTTCCACACTCCATGCCACTCCACAAAATACCACTTCGCTCTATGGCACTCCACTCTGCTCTGCTTTACGACACGGCACGCCGCTCACGACACTCCACTCCACTCTAAAAAAGATTCTACTCCAATCTGTGACACACCACTCTAATCTGCAACACACCACTCCACATCACTTTATACCACACTATGCCCCTACTTGACACTCTACAGCACTCCACTCCCTGCCACTCCATGAGATACCACTCTACAACTTCCTACTCCACTCTATGCCACTAAAGTGTATGCTTCTCCACTTTATGCCACTCCACTTTACGACAGTGTACTCCATTATAAATCCAATCAGATAACAGTAGTAGTTTATTATTTATGTACTTACCATGTAGCATGAACTACCATAAGCCACATGCTTACCTTTCCTTACCCTTACCTTTTATCTCTATATAATTGCATAATTGTATTTCTGATCATTGAAAAAAGGGTTAACACTGATACAAGCTTTCTATTTGTTTATATATTTGATTACTTCAAAAACAAAATCTTCCTTTTTTTTTACATTTAATCTATAACTTTTTTTTTCTCCCCAAAGATCAACATGACCACCCAACAGAAAAAGGCTTAACAGAAAGTAAGAGGACAACAAACGGCAAAGAAAAAAAATGATGGATCTTTGGGAGGACACTGGAGAGCTAGGACAAGCTTCAGGTGTATGGTGAGATCTCTCTCTATCCCTCACCAATTGTTGCAGTATTGCCATACTGTGCTACAATTTGTCTAATCTGCCTCAATCGTTGGACTGGCACCACGGTACCAAAAGCAGGTACTGATCCTAGGACAGATGCATTAGAGAGTGGTCGAGGGGGTGCTGGAGCTGAAGTTGAAGCTACGCCTAGAGGGACAGATGCAGTGGTTGAAGTCACACAGAAACAGAAGAAGTTGAATGTCTAGCAGTAGCCAAAGAAATGGCTTCTGCTGATGTTCCTGTTTTGGACTCTTCCAACTCCCCTGGATGCTTTCTTTTGGCCCCTGCCACCCTGGTTGAATGGATCGCCTGGAGGTGCTTCTGCATTTCCTGTCATACTAAATGAGTACTCTCTCATGTTGCCAGAGGAAATGACCTTCTTGCAAAGGTTGCAGGTTACCAATTTGGCATTGACCACCTTCTCTCCCACTGGCAACAAGGAGGAAAACTTCAACACAACAGAATGCTTGAGTTTCTTTCTTCTTTTCCTGAGTTTTATATAGCGCAAACATGACCCAAACGTATCAGAGCACTTTACATGAGCACAAGTTGCGTTACAGACGGACACATTCATTTTTTGTTAAGCACGGGGAGATTAACCCCTTCCGTGCTCATGACGGCCCCCGGCCATCATGAGTCGCGGTGGGCATGTGCTGTCCAAGCCATGTCTGTGATCAGAATGTTCAGCACCGCGGCGGAATTTGCGCCGCAGCCAAGGTGTTAAGCGATTTCACCTCCGGGTCCTCGTGCATAATCCTCTAGAACTCTTCTTCCTACTCCTGAAGAACAGGATCTTGTTGGTCAGCCATTGTAGTTCACCAAAATCTCAACAGTAGCTTGGAAGGACAAGATTTTCCCTCTGGGAAAGAGTACAACCCTCACCTTTGAAGATCTCAATGAAAATGGGGAAAAGGTGTGTAAACTTCCTGTTTCCTACAATAGACAGAATCATAAGCCAATGAAATGCTGTTTTTCAAAGGGGAAGTACTGTAGTGCAATATAATGAGTGTCTAGGAAGCACCTCAGTACTTACAAATTAAAAACACTAATAGCATATATGAGAAAATCAACATACATAGAGTGACTCTTATACCTGCCTTTGTATTGCTTTTAAAGTAAACATATTTGATAAGAGAAGTAAAGCATTATGTGAATGGTTAATAACACTAAGTGGTCTATAACGACAGCCCAATAGTACTAAAGACTACCAACAACCATAGAGACTTTGACTGTTAGAAAGTTACACCAACTGGTCTATAAACGCAGGATTTACTAAATACCAGAAACAACCTCAGAGACTCTGACTCTCGAAAAGTAATAGAGCACTATTTCTTCTTCAAAGAAATAAAAGAGAATTTGAAAAATACACCTCATCAGGTCCATCTATATATGTGTCTACATAAAACAGGTAAATTTCTCTATGGATAGCTACCGAAACTCACCCGAGTTGTGATCTATTCAGTATAAGCTACAGTTGGGAAGCATGAATGCTTACATTGACAACATTCAAGCACCACTGTTACAAAATGAAAAAAGATTTTGACATCTAAGGTACTTTTTTTATATGAAAACAGATAAAAAGAAAAACAATCATTGATTTACTTTGTGTTTTGTTAAAAAGAAACATAACATTAAACAAAATACAAATGAAATGAAAACACATAGGTTAAAGCATGGTTATAGTTAGGGGAAAGCAATTCAAGTCTCTTGTCACAGTGAATAATTCAAGTTTATTGGTGATGTCAACAATAATGTGTTTCGGCTTTATTGTCTTCTCAAGTGTGGGCTCCATCCATGTTCGAAAATAAATATTGCTAACCAATCACCAAGAAATAAAAGACACAGAAGACAAATTATGTTACATCAAAAACGAAAACATTGACATTGATTTGTGTAAAATAAATGTTCATTGATTTTGAGCTCACTGCAATATTTGTAATATTATTGCAGTCAATGGCATGTGAAAAGTATACATTTTTCTGCTCATGACTGAGCTGATTCACTCAAGTGATCATTACAGGTTATATAGTAGGGGGTGACCACAACTCAAACCATGAATTGGCACTTGTCAGTGTAGATCATGCCTGTGTTATTGGCATGGTTGAATAAAGACGAATTTTGGATTTTGGCATGGGTCTGGCCACGTCTATGGCACAAATATCATGCTACACTCTATCACTACTAATTGTGCATGTGTGTGTATCGCCAGAGGCTCAAATAAAAACAATATGCATGTAGTTTGGTTCCAGGGGATTGGGTCCCTCGGGCTTAATAAGGCTCGGGAGGAGGGCTGCATGGCCCCCTCAACTTATTTCTGAAATTTAGCTCCGGGAATGGGGTCAGGAGGGGTCAGAGTGGCTCCCCTCCCCCTTATTATGGAATTTGAACCCATGGGATGGGGTCACCAGCGTCTAATAAGGCTAGGGGATGGCACTACGTGGCCCCCTCCTCTTTCTTTTTAAAGGTATTTGGCCTCATAGAATGGGGTCACCGGGGCATAATAAGGCTCAGGAAAGGGGGGCTGTGAGGCCCCCTCCTATTTTAATAGCATACGGCCCCAGAGGATGGGATGCCTAGGGCTAATAAGGCACCTGGAGGGGCGCCCCATGGCTCCCCACCCATTTTTAATTGAATTTGGCCTTGGGGGAATGGGGTCACTGGGGCATATTAAGGTTTGGGGACAGGGTCTCCGGGGCTTAATAAGGGTCTGGGAGGGGGGACTGCATGCCCCCCTCCCCTTAAAATTCAGCCCCGGGGGGCGGAGTCCCCTGGCTTAAAATGGCTTAGGAAGGGGGACGCGCGCCTCCATCTTCTTTAAAAAAATATTACCCATGGGGAATGGAGCTAAAAAAAAAAAAAGACATTTTAGCAATAAGGCTTTGAAAGAAGTAGATACTATGATGATGATGATGAAGTAGATATGCAAAATGTTGATATTAAAATGTGCAATGTTTCCTATATATATCTTGATTTATCATATGTGGGTGTTCATTTCATAGAATATGTCAGGCATTCAGGAAAGAGTTTACATTTTTCAGATGAATAAATGTGGAAATATACTAGTTTCTGCTTTGATCTGTGACAAAACATAAAATAAATATATAAACATAGAGATAAAATTAGCAAAATATAAATATGGATAATTACAGACAGAAATGTTTTAAAAAAACATAAAACCAACAGCCCCAAGCACAATTGATGCCACCACAGAAACACCCCCCTTAAGTGAAGCAAGCTTGTGTTATGTACAACATGAGCCTATACTATACACTTCGTGGGTAGCCGAGTTCAAATTAACAGGCAAACGCACATACATTGTTAACTCCAACTGAAAAGGTGTTCAATCTGTATACAACTGCTCAGAGAAAACCAAGTTCCCCCAGATACTCAACTTTTGTTACATAACTAATGCCCTTCTACCGACAGCCTTTACCTGCATCCAACCCTTCAGTGTCACTGAACCTACAGTGAGACATGAAGTGGTTATAAGATGAAAAGGGGGCACTATAAACAGTGTTTGCTCAATGTTGTAGACAGTGAACTCTCATTAGAAATACACAAAAGACTCTTAAAAAGTAACGAATAAGAACAGTATTCACTCTATGCAAACCTTGTCCAAAGAGAGACTATTCACTTAAAAACACCAAGGTCTGAAGGTGCAAAAGGTCATACTATCTGCAGCCTTAATGCTCTTGTGAAAACTTTAGAGATGGACCATGTTCTAAAGCTAATCAAGTACAGGTACATGGGTTAGTACCTGGTGTACAAAATCTTTTTTTTGTAGAAATTGTCATGCTGAGATGAATCTGTAAATAATATTTAGTATCTATTCCATAGAATCTTTTCCCTGTTGGAAACTTTTTCAACAGAACTAACATATTTGTGGTTTAACATCACTTACACCTTTAACCTTTGCTTTTTCAATGAATCAATAATTATTATAATTAAGAATGTTAGTTATATTTCCAGATCTCTGTACTGGGGTGAATGTATGACATTGTTCTGCATTTTGTCCATCAATTGTTCTTTTTTGCATTTGTCACCCCGAGTGAGACGGGTATGCCCAGACATTGGTCCCCTGCTCTCCATGCCACTGGAGTCAAGCTATCCTGGCTGATGAGGGGTGAAACCCTGAAACCGATCCTAGGATGCTTGGTTCCAGTCCAGGGAGGACCTGGTCTGGCAGTTCGGGCTGGACTGTTCCCATTGGGCACTGTGTCAAGACTGATTTGAATAAGCTGGGTTCAAACTGGAATGGTGAGCAAAAAAAGGATGGATTTAGGCCCATATCTTTGTACTGAGGTGAATGTATGATATTGTTCTGCATTCTGCCCATCAATTGTTTTTTTTGCAGTTATATTTTACTTGACATTAAAATACCTTACCAAATCACTGAAAAAAACAAAGGTTAAAGTAACATTATAGTTAGGTTAATATGTCAGTACCAACATGTTTTTAACTAAAAAGAAAACACTGAAAACTCACCAGCTATACTTATCTCAAGTAACTATAGCTCATGCCCTAAAGAAACTATAACTTACGCCCTCCTCATTCACAGTCTTGTCATCAATTACATAATATCAGATGTTGCAGTGATGGCATGAATGGTATCCGAACGTCATGAGTGATGTAATACGTGACGTGATTGGCAGTGCATGGCAGTGTTGTTACTTTAGGGCATCAAATTCAAAGTAGGAGTTGCTTTGACACAAAGTTCCATATTACACTACCCTGTAAAGAAAGCCACACGCAACATTGCAGTGACAATACACTTCATCCCATACAAAATGAAAAATAACTCCAACATTTAAACAATTTATAACAATAGCTTGACAGATATGGGAAATACCGGAGTGAATCTCTGTTTGACCGCGGCTTATAATTCTCCACCATTCAAAAGATATTTCGGGACCCAACTTCAACTTAGATGCAGGAACAAATGCCATCAATGGTGCTAATAAAAAAAACCTGATTCACACAATCAGTATCTGCAGCTATTTATGCCTACGAGCAGGGCCGGCTCTAGGCTCATGGTGGCCCTGTGCAGGGAGCGTAGCTGGGGGCCCCGGAAGAGGGGGTCCGAACCCTCATGGACATCGATTCGCCAAAATGTTATGGGTGACAAAAGCGACATGTCACTGATTCTGCTTACACTGAAAAAAATGGGTTGGTGCTTATGGAGTAAAAATAAATCTGGCATTTCACATAAAAACTGCGAAGTTCTGTAGGCAAGATAAAGCGTAACTTCTGACGAAAATACCTTGCTGCGTTTAGGCAGCCTCTGACAGAGCACCAGGCTGAAACATCTGCAAATAGCACAGAAAACCCCTGACACTGAAAACCCATCTCTGGCACTGCTCTAACGTTCTGTGGGACTGTATAAACATTTCTCTGGCACCCCAACGACACCGAACAATCACCTTCTGGCCGTATAAGTCAATATTCTGTATTATGTCAACAATTTAGGACAATGCATACGGTAACTCTGGAACTACACCCTGCATAAATTCACACTGCCCCTCGTAGTAAACGGACACTGCCCCCTGTTGTGAAGGAACACTGAGCCCTGCACTGCTATGGCCAGTATTTCCTTAAGTGAAATAAAGCCGTCCCAGCAGTAAATCGACACAAGACCACGAGGTGCATTTGAGCTCACATCATCAGTGCACGTGCACTGCCACCAGTAGTGATTTGGCGTGGCTTCCTAAAGAGAGAAGACAACCGACTACGCAGTTAAGGGGCAGTGTTCTTGTAGTGACCGTTGCCTGCCGTGCATGAGCACTGCTCCCTGCACTGCATTGGTGACAACGCTTCCTGAAGAGAGCGGGCACTGCTCGCTGCAATAAACGGGCGCTGACCCGTGGGTTTTCACTCACGCTTTGCTGCTGCCCCTCTTCGCCGGCTGCCTGAGGGGGCTGCTGACCGCTCTGGGTTCTTTCTGCTTCTGGCTCTGGAAGCCCCCCATGCTGCGGGCTCTGCACGGCTGTCGCCGCCGGACGGACGGTCAGTCGCTTCCCGTGCCGGACCACGGCCTGTGCGCCTCACGCACAGGCCGCAGCCACCGTGACGCATCATACTCAGAGCGGCCGGCTAAGACTGAGCATGAGCAGCAGGTGCAGTGTTGCGCACTGCGCACAGCGCGCGGCGCGGGGGCTGTCCCAGGGCCGTCACGTCGTCATTGGTACTAGGGCTAAGATTGACGGCCCTGGGACCCAAACTGCTGGCTAACTGGGCAAGTCAAGTGAAACTGATATTAAACAACAACGCTGCCATTGCTAGCCGCCGGGGTCGGAGCCGGAGGCCGGCAAATCCTGCCAGGGGGCCGCCAGTGCCACGACGATCCTTCCGATCCAATTCTCGTCGTGGCGGCCCCTGGGGTTTGGCGGCCCTGTGCAGGTGCACAGTTTGCACATGCCTAGGGCCGGCCCTGCTACGAGTGGAATTTACTACTGTTAAATGTGCAAGTATATTACAAACAGCCATGAGATCAGGATTACAGTTGGGGGATTAAAGGTGGCTACTGGAAATGTAAAATATACTGACAAAGTTGTTACTTTCTAGGTATTCACAAACCTTGCCAATGGTTTCCCCCAAACAATTTGTACACCCAACTTTAATTCTAAATAGGCAAATTTAAAGTTAAAAAGTTCCCAAAGCTCCACATATTTGATAAATGGTGCAGGGGAAGGGATTTTTCACCGGGTAAAAATACGAGGACAAGTGAACAAAAGAAAAAAAAGTTAAGAGGCATGCACCATGACAGAAACAATCGGATCTACTGAAAGGGAGACTTGTGCTTGTTTGGGAACACATTGGGTGGCAGTGGGCCATGAGGCCACCCAACCAGATTTCCAAAAGGGAAGCGGTTTGGTTGGAACAGCCTCCTCTTTAGGGATCCGTTACTACCTTCTTTGAGAAGTCAGTTACTTTCAATGGTTTGCAACAATGAAACATGCCATTTTGAGTGGCAATTAGGAGGGGATGCTCATTTCACCTCCACCCCCCCCCTCGCTCCTAACTGCGATTAGAAATGGGTCTCTAAACCAATTTTGAAAGTCTGAAATGCTTTTCAGATTCGCAAAATTGGTTTAGTACTTAGAAAAGAATCATGGTGAAGTCAAAAACCAACAGGCACAAGCATCAATGTTGGCTTTTGCGATTTCTTAATTGCGATTTTTAAGTAATCGCAATTAAGGAATCGCAAAAGCCTATGCATGTAGAAATCGCTTAAAAAAATAGCGATTTCTAAACATTCCTTAATTGCGACTCACAAATTGCGAGTCGCAATTAAGGAATACCTCCCCAATTATTCCTATGGGCCTAGAGGCCCATAGGAATGAATGGGAAGACATTCTTAATTTGTGATTCTCAATTAGAGAATCGCAAATTGAGAATGCAATTTCAAGGGTGCCAGGGTAACAAAAGGACACCCGGTTGCACCCCTGAAATCTGCATATGAGTACATCTTGCACACACACATGCCCCATTTTTCAAAGTTTTAGTAAATTACCATGAAGTTCAACTTCATGGTTATTTGCACCCCCTAGTAGCGAAATCGCTACTTCAAAGTGGGTCTTGCATTGCATTTAAGGAATCCCAAAATGTGATTCCTTAAATGCAATCACAATTTGAGAACTCGCAATTAATTGCGAATTCTCAAATTGCCAAGGCCTTGACCCTTGATGCATCGCAAAAGCTAATTTTGCGAACGCAAACGGCCGATTTTTGCGAATCACACCATTTGCGATCGCAAAAGGCTTTGATGCATGTGCCTGTTAGAGATGTTGTGAACCACAGAGTTTGCGACCGCAAAATGTTTGTGTTTATCAGACCACGTTAGCGCTTCCTCAACTAACCTGCATTTAAAACAATTTCAAATAAAGCTCAACCAATCTAACCCTTTTTTCACATCAAAGATTTCTTCAATTCTGAGGGAAGCGATCTCGGCTGATTTGAGTGGATCCAGTCAACCCAGAACGTCGGATTAAAAATAGCCAGGAGGGAACAGCTATGTTACAAAGAAAGTAAACGTACAAACTACTACAGGCTTGCTTTTATTTTACTTGAAGTTTACGGAGGATGCAGCAAAGTATCATTTAAACAAAGTAAGGTCAATTGTGCACGGTTAAACAGAATGATAAAAGGTAAACAATGCAGAGTTGGGCAAGTGCTCGCCACTAGAACAAGCACACTCGCTGTATTGACACACGCCATCTGGTGCTGTCTGCGGGGGCCTTCGGTCACACCCTTCAGATGTTAGTCCACGTTCGTCTCTGTTTAACAGGTTTTGCAAAAGTAAAAACGTATTCATGACAGAGGCATCTTCGCCTTGACTAAATAGTACATGTAGGTGTGAGAAATTAATTTTAAAAAGCGTGGCGTGGCGTGGGGCGGGGAAATGTGTAGTATCCTGGAACCTGCACACTAAAAAATATAAAACAAACCTTGAGTTCATGTAGGTAGTGAACACGGGCTCTCATATCCAGGAATTGAAATTATAGCTAAAAACAAAGAACCAGATGTTCAAAGAAAATATACTTACTTATGACTGACCTATGCCCGCAAATGAGAGCAAACCTTGCTTGCTTAAGTTACATCGTAATTACAAAAGTACAAAAACTGACAAAAGTGTGTAACTTACTCAAGAGTGCATAATGTACACACTTGTAAGTTTTAGGTGTGAGTCGTGGGTGTCCCCAGGTGTGCATCGGGGGAGGTGTAAGGTAAAGTGCACACAAATGGGATGCACTTTATAGGGATTTACAGAACATGTTAAGTGCACTTGCCCACTTGTCTGCATAGTTACTCAACTTAGAAATCTAAGGGCCATATGTCACTGATGTAGAAACAGTTGGAAGGCTAGTCCAGTATTCACAGAAGAGGCGAGAAAGAAATGACTGGCCCGGGAACACTCTTTAAAGTGAAAGAAAGCCCTCCCATCCTCGGCCCCCCAACACACACACACAAACACACACTGCTACTAAATGGCGTTCAGTAACTACTACATGACTAGAAACACAGAGTGTACATTTGCACAGGGAAGAGAGTGCAGGATTTAGGGAAATCTTTACACCACATCCTGGGATGTAACGCTTGAGAAGCCGAAAACCCGAAACAAAAATGATGAACACCCTGTAACTTCATCTGCCCTTTAACATTTATTCTTTGGATCTACAATATGGAACACGTTGAATATTCTATCGCCAATTATAGAAACCGATTCTTAACGAACCAACCAGTTGGGAACTACTGAATTATGCACTTCAATTATAGCATTGTTTGTAGGAGAGGGATATTATTTGTAAATCTAGGTATGATACAGACATTGTTCTATTGTGTGGAAGTGGGAGAGGAATGAGGGAAGGGTACAGGGAGAGGGGAAGTAAACATCACTTCGTTTTTAATATTTAAAGGGAAACTACCAAAAACATACCACAAGCATATATGCATACCTTTGCATGCTGTATAATCAACGAATTTGAAGTAAACAATATTTTATCGCACAACATACCAGACTGTTCCACCCAATTTTCTTGGCTAAAGTTAAAGTATTTCCAAAGTCAATATACAATGTGTAAAATTGCTAAAACTAGCATGGCACGTTTTACCATATTTCATACACTTTGAGTTGTTGATGTAGACATTTATAAATTAAGCCTGTTTGGGAATGGTAGATTAATACCGCCAATACGCAGAATTTACAACAGACTTGGCATAATCTATGAGAGTTGTGAATTTACAAATGTTTTCTTAAATCGGGGCAAAGTTGTCAATAGAACTTGAGAATGCATAGCAGAATGCAAGACAAAAAAATGTATCAGATGTCTCAAATATACTAGAGTATGTAAGTTAAGGAGATTTCAAAGTTAAATCACATTGTAGCACGATACAGAAATATTTACTCAAGCCGAATAATGTATTGTGTCAGGCCCCATGTGATGCTGTGGTGTGCTGGCTATTACTTAGGAATTGTGCGTTTTGCATAGTACTATATTTCGTTTTCAGAAACACCTTAATGGATGTATGTCAGTTCATTTACAGTATTTTATAGTACATACTGTAGTCTGCACCTATTGTAATATTAACTCCGGCAAAAACTTTTTTATATTCAATTAAGAAACTTGAAAACAGCGATTAGATACAATTGTACACAGGTGTCCAAGACACTTATGCATTCTTTCTAAATTTGATTATGGGTCTATATGTTCTTGTGCAATAATGTATTTTGCTAAACAAATAAAGATTATTTTATAGACTTCTAAAATTTGTATGGGCTTGATATTTGTGATTGTCATGGTGCCCTAAGACTTTACAGCATTTCCTAAAAATGTTAATTTGATGGCCTAATTATATGAATTCTAATGTACAAATGTACATTTACCATGACAAATGTAAATTTTGTGGAGCAAGAGTACATTTGTAAGAGCAATTGTAAATTTATTTTGTCAAGTTCCACTGTAGCCAGTTAAAGAAGAGTGCTCCTCACTATCTCCATTAACTAATGTGCATTTTATATATGTTATGCATTTGTTTATGTATGTACCCTTTCTCAGTCACAACACCATGAAGGCTAAAACACTAATGGCTGGGCTGCAGTCGCGTATACAGAGGCTGTACATTTCTACTTATTCACTTTTGCACCCTAAACACAGACGAAGACAATGACATTACTTAGAGAATGGCAGTGTGTGGCGCGCGCATGATTGAAGATTATTTTGAAGACACATATGGAACAATTTAAACATGCAACTTCTAGGAAGGACCATGATCCTGTGATTTCCAAACTTGAAATATATTGAGTGATGAAATAAAACTTCAGTGAAATTAATAAAAAATATTCAACACTTCTTCATATGGATATAGGATAGGGATTTATAAATTAAAGCTACGAAAAATAAACATTTACAAAAGAATGATATATAAATTGAAATACACTCAAAACTGTGCGATTGTACAAAGCAGCACACGCCACATATTGTGCATGCTACAGCTTCTGAAATCAGATACACATTTTCTGGATGAATTGCAGACCATTTAATGTTGGGACTATCAAAATAGAACACTACTGAATAAAATATATGGAACTAGAAATGCTCGGGTCATTCAGTCAGTAGATATTTTTTCTTTTAATAGATTAGCTAAACAGTACCCTACTGAGCAGAAGAATACTCCAACAAGAAGTCTAGTAAGAGACACTGCAATCAGGACTCCATCCTGAGAAACAGCAATGCAAAGCTTTGATAACATGATTCCAAACATTAATTGCAAATTTAACCAAGTTCACAAAAGGTAAACCACCACCTAAAATCGGATGAAGGTATAGCTTGGGTGAGATTGGCTTCAGGTCTAGTGCTGGTCGAAATTATACAACCTAACCTAAGTTGTACCTCAACATTTAGACAGTTTCTTACGTTTTTGTATCCATCCACACATCCTGTTAAATATTGTAGGCATCCCCAATCAAATTGTATGACCTCAGTGCTTTCTGAGGTAATATACTACTTTTTCCACTGTGTTGTAACATTCTTTTAAATATCTGTGTATTTTGTATTAATGTATTAAAAATGTGACCTTTTACTACTCTACAAATTGATTTACCTGCCCTCTACCACTCTTCTAAAAAGATGCCTTAATTAGGGCCTGCTAGCAACATTGTATTTATTTATTTAGATTTATATAGCGCTTGAGTCACCCCCGAAGGGGTATCTCAGTGCTCACGTACCCACAATAAGACAGCGGTCACAATGATCATGAGCTAGAACAGTTTTCAAAGCCTTTCTGAACTGTAAAAGGTCCAGGCACTGCCTCAGTGAAATTGGGAGCCGATTCCAGTAGAGAGATGCCAAACATGAAAAAGCTTTCCCCCAGTCCTTAACTTTTTAACATTAGGTATCCTAAGGAGGGATTTCGAGCCAGAACGGAGATCCCTCCGGGGAATGTAGCGAATAAGTTTCTCTGCCAGGTAGATTGGTCCTTTACCCCACACTGCTTTGTGTACCATACAGCAAACCTTACATTTTATACGTTTGCGTATAGGCAACCAATGGAGCTGTTGGAGAATGGGGAGTGAGGCAGTTCTATAAGGGGCATTCAGTGTTAAGCGAGCTGCCGTATTCTGCACTACCTGTAGGCGATCCAGAGAAGACTCACTGGCTGCAATCAGCAAAGCATTGCAATAGTGCAATCTGCTCAACACTAAGGTTTGGATAAGGAACTTCCTAGTAGAATCAGGGGGAAAGGGAAAGACTCTTCTTAGCAGGCTCCGCACATGAAAGCATGAGCTAACCGTATGTGTCACATGCTCCTTCATAGTCAGTGTCTGCTCAATACGAACCCCTACATTTTTTCCAAAGTCTTTGGTACTGGGACAGTCCCTAACTCTCTTGGCCACCACTCTGGAGTCTGTAGCAGTGGGGCCTCTCCAAATAGCATGATATCAGTCTTTGTGGCATTTAATTGTAAAAAGGTGTTACGCATCCATTGAGAGACGGCCAACATGCCGGAGGAAAAGGTGGTTTGAGCTGTTTGGAGAGATTTCTTGAAAGAAAAGGTAAGTTGGGTGTCATCTGCATATGATATTGAGACAAACCCATAGTTCCTTAAGAGTGCGGCCAAAGGACCGATATAGATGTTAAATAATGTGGGGCTTAAATAATGTTTTCCCATGTATAATATCACAATGCTCCTTCTAATGAGGCTGGTGACCACTGTAGTAAAGTAAAGTGCATGAGTAAGAATGAGGAGCACGGGCAGAAAAGACCATTATTAAAACCTACTCCACTGGAGAGGAGAGAGCAAGTCAGATAACAGTGAATAAGTATTCCAGGGGACAAAATATACATCGAGAGCTTAGGGCTTTTCATTGAAAAAATGGCACATTGTTTCAAAAGCACAAGTAATGGGTCCCTTTAACTGGGAAGACCAATATGCTAAGTACCTTTGTACTAAAATGATAGAGCCTTTTGGGGATCTTAAAAAATTGTACTAAAATGATAGAGCCTTTTGGGGAATTTAAAAAATGCAACTATTTAATTATGTCAAATTATCTAAAAGTCTGTGAATACTTGAATACTTGTAAAGAGCTGTGCACAATCAGTGTACTGCATATGAATGTTCAGGCTTTGCCTACTCAAGTCTCTGGGTTGGTAATGCGATACTTCAGTACAGTGAAGCATGACATTAGTTGCAACAAAAACAAGAATACATCTGTGAGGGTACTCAGTATCAATTCTGTTTGGATGAAGGTGGATGAATAAGGGTACATGTATGGCAAGTGGAGAGTGACCAGTTTCAAGGATAGTCTAGATAATGTTCTATTCACACGGAACAGATTCACAATGAGGTAACTGTCAGGAAATAGAGAGGGGAGGGTCACTTGCAGGGGGGGTGGGAGCAATGCAGATCTCTGCAGCCCCTCAGGTGACGCTTGGGAATTACTAATTTGCATGTGACTGAAGTCCCCCTGCCTCTGATACAAAAGTCTTAAAGATTATATTTATTTTTAATTGTTGGACTTGGCCCTTTTTGCAGGGTCATCCCTGAACTTTTTGCCTTCCTCCTAGTATTTTCTCTGACCTGGTGTTGGTGGTTTTAGGACTCTGGGCACATTAGCACTGCTGTCCAGTGTAAAGTGTGTGTGCGCTCTGTGGAAAACATGGAAAGATTGGCCTACACCTGTTTGGCGTATTTAATTTACCTGTCAGTCCCTTGTAAAGTGGTATCTCAGATACCCCCGGCCAGTAAATTAAATGCTACTGGTGGGCTTGTAGCACTGATTGTGCCACCCACCAAAGTAGCCTCTCTCAGGCCTCTGCTATTGCAGCGTCTGTGTGCGTGGTTTACTGCCGCTGTGACGTGCCACATAAAGTGGGTGCCACATCTGTGACCCCCCTTTTACCGCATATTAGTCACCCCTAAGGTAGGCCCTAGCTAGCCCTATGGGCATGGTGCATTGTAGGTAAAAGGTAAGACATATGCCTTAATTGTTTGACATGTCCTGGTAGTGACAAACAACCATTTTGGTTTCTCACTACTGTGAGGCTGTCCTCTCACAGGAATGAGAGGAGTAGCGTGGTCAAGTTTGGTATGTTTGGAAAAGTAATAATAAATGCTGCATAATGGTGTTCGCAGAATTATTATCACTATTTTAGAAATGCCACTTTTAGAAGTGGGCATTTCTGTGTGCTATGCGTCTTTGTGCCTGCCTGATGTGTATTGCATGTTTGGCTCTGTAGTGACAGGGGCTGGTGAGGTGTGTGGCTCCAGAGAGGGAGGGTGAATTAGCGCTAGGCTGAATAGGCAGATCTGCATTTTGAGTAGTGGGAGGAGGCGCCCCTGAATAGGTCTGTGCTGGCCTTGTTCAATGCTGGCTCTGCCCCCCTGTGGTGTGTCTGGGGCAAGAGCTTAACCTGACAAAGGAGTGTGTGAGCACTGTAAAGAAAGTGCAACAGTACCCCCACAAACAGTTGGGAGTGGTTCCCCAAGCCCTGTGCCAGGGCAGAACAAAGACAAAGCATGATATAAATATTGGGTCTGTGACCCCATGGCTGGGTGCTTTTGGTGCTTACTTGGAGCAGTGTGCCTGTTTGAACAGCTGGGCTCCAGGAGGATGATGGATTAAACCCAGATCTGTTGACTGGGTGTGAATGTTTGATTGGTTCAGATGCTCCGTCCATCACCACCCCCTTTTGTACTGCTTTGTTCGCCATAAGTTGGCAGGGTATGCTCAGACGTTGAGTCCCTTGCTCACTTTGCCACTGGATTCAAGCAAGCCTGGCTGAAGACGGCTGGAATGCCAGAAACCGGTCCTAGGAAGCTAGATTCCGGTCCAGGGAAGGCATGGCTTGGCAGTTCGGGCTAGACTGTTCCCATGAGGCACAGGGTCAGACTGATTTGCATATGGCCATGTCTGAACTGGGGTGGCAGAGTGGGCTAAAGAACGGTGATGGATTAAACCCAGATCTGTTGACTGGGTGTGAATGTTTGATTGGTTCAGATGCTCCGTCCATCACCACCCCCTTTTGTACCGCTCCAGGAGGAACCGTCACAAGGGATTGTCCCTCTGCTGGAGGGCCCTGTGAGCTGGCCTGCCTGGGCCCAGCTCTGCCCCTCTGGGGCTTAGCGCATGGTGAGCACTTGACCTTTTTTTCCCCTTAGGGTTTTGGGGATCCTGCCCTACGACGCTAAGGAGCCGTAGCACGAGGAACGGAGAGGAGCACATTTTAGCCCTGCATCGTTGGCAGCGCCTCCCTCTCTCTTAGGGCCTGAGTAATGGAGGGGAGACCCGAGGCGTAGGAAGTGCTCTCCCGCTCCTGGCCATGCCCACTTGTCATGCTCCTAGTGATTAGCAGCCAGGGTTCTGCTCAGTGGCCCGAGCTCAGAGGAGGTTCCAAATTCCTGGGGAATCTCACCTCGGGAGATGGGTGGGAGCCTACCCCACATTTTCCATCCCTGAAGAAAAGCAGGTGTCCCGAAGTCAGGCAGACTGCCTGGAAAGGGGCGGAGTCTTGCCTGAGGAAGCCAGAAGGGGCCGAGTTAACTGAGACTTCGCTTCGTACACATTCGCCAGAAGTCAGGCAGATTGTGTCTGGAGGAATATGGGGTCCTCATGTACCGATGGGAGCCCTGTGTGTGCCGGAAAGAGGAGAGGCGCTCGGCGGAGATTCTGCTCTGCACCGAGAGACCCCTTTCTCCGCGTGGCCACAAGAAGTGATGGGGCCTTGCAGGCTCCCTGCTGGAACCACAGAACGGCAGGAAGTCAGGCGTGTGGGGCCTGGAAGAGAGCATTATTAGTGCCGGGAAGTGGCACCGAAAGAGCCCCGGTGAGTGAGGCTCACAAGGCACGGTGTTTCTGGTTTCTAATTACTTACAGCTGAACTGCCGGAGTGTGTGCAGCTGCAACGGTGGGGGCATTACTTTTTTGCCCCCAAGAGAAGCCCCAGTAAGGGGGTTGAGAAGGCACTGTTGATACCGATTTTCCCTACAAGCAGAGCCCCGGTGAGAGGGGCTCCTAGGCACTCTATTGGTGCCTACTTGCGTCCCAGCTGCACCGCCAGATTGCGGACAGCTGCAACATTGCGGAGGCATTATTTTGGGTCTCACAAGAGACCAGGGTGAGTTACACCCTCGCGCACCCATTTCTGGTGCCGGCCTGTTGGTCTTGCACCCTGCTGCAGTGACAGTTTAGAGCCCTAACTTTTGATGGACAAGGCCATTGCGGGGAAGACCCAGATGGGCCCTCGAGGAAGGCCAGTTGGCCTGTGGGCACCTGAGGTGCCAGTAAGGAGCGAGGCCCTATTGTGATGGGTAATGTGTTTATGCCTAATGTTACGCATAATGTGTTTATGCCTAATGTGGTGATGCTGAGTACAGTATTTTACTAGTAGTTGCTGGTTGTTTTAAATGTACTACTTGTGCTTCTAATGGTTCTGACAGCGGCTCGATTGAACCCTGTCATGTATATAATCCCCTGTGAAGTATTGCCTAGTGCCAGGTGGCACAGTGTACATTTGTGATTATGATTCTAATGTGTTTATGGATAATACAAAGGCTGTTTTTATATAACCATGTGTGGAGTTTCTGTTTTGGTTTGCCTAGTGTGTTGCTGCTGTGTGTGTGTTGCACAACCGCTTTACACATTGCCTCTGGGATAAGCCTGACTGCTCGTGCCAAGCTACCAGGGGGGTGAGCAGGGTTTTCTTCAGCATGTAACTCCCTCGCCCTGGACTGTTCCCATGAGGCACGGGGTCAAGACTGATTCGCATATAGCTAGGTCTGAAATGGGGTGTCGAAGTGAGCTAAAGAACAATGATGGATTCAACCCAGAAGTGGGGTGAGTGTCTGAAACATTTCAGTACTCTGTCCATCATTTCCTTGTGTATGCTTTATAGGTCAAAGGTAAACATACGTACTGTAATTTTACAGGAGTATAAGACCCTCTATACACCAGTAATGGACAGGGATGTGGAATTCCTATAGCCTGACGACCAGGACATATTGCGTGAGGTCAAGGACAAGTGGTCATGTGTATTTTGTCCTTGGGACAAGTAGGCTCAATACCCTACCAAACCCTCTGGCTGCCAGTGCAGTACCACATTATAAATCAGGGAAAGACATTGCCTGCAGTTACGGTAATCTTTCTGTCCATGTGCTAATGCTGTTCAAGCTTGTATTTATGGTTCATTAATGCAGAGCCTCGATTATTAGGGTGAGCGCTCTAAGTAAATGTACCCTCAGAGTGCACTACTGACTATATATGCTTCAGTTGCTGTGTCACCAAGAATCTGGGCCTTATTTGGATTTGATTAATTTGTCTCACGTAATTCTTCACCCAGAGGTGTCCACTATGACAAAAGTGCTATGCAGCACATGAAAAAAGTAGTAATATGTAAATGTAAATGTGTGTATACTTGTAAAGCGCACTGCCGCCCCATCTCGGGGCATCCTGGCGCTGTATACCGCTGTGGAACCCATCCTGGCTTTCCATGTGAGATGCCCCCTCCAGGGCACCCCCAAGGTGAAGCCAGGCATCCCAGCGCTGTTGGGGCCGTTATGGAGATTAAGCAAGCTATTGCCCAGAGTTGCAGAGTGGGACCCATGATTAGAGTAGGCACCGAGGCGAGAATTATCGAGTCCCCGGACATTGAGCCCAAGACCCTGTCGCGTCGGGAATTGAACCCTGGTCCCAGGCCTGACCTCTGCTTCAGGGTCTGCCGCTTCTAACCAGTGAGCCACACTTCTCCACTGTACATGGCCACAGGGCTGTACAGACTAACTCTACACTTATATTACCACAGAGATACAGACAATAATCACCAGGTAGGTGGCAAATGTATATGCACTAATTTTTAAGCATGCAATGAGTGTGCGTTCAATGTAATACGGCAGGAGTGGTACCAGGTAGCTAGTTTCCCTAGGTCCTGACAAAAAGCCAATAAGGATATGGCTTTGAAACATGACCTTTTAGAAAAGCAAGCAGATATCCTTCTTTCCCATCTCCCCTCTGATTTTAATAATACCGACCAAAGGCCAGAAGAAATAGGTTGCACCTACTAGTCGGGTATTTTTACATTTCACTTCAGCATAGAGCCCCGCTCCTATTTTGTCTCCATCTTCTTTATCATTTTATACTCTTGAAAGTGCTCCCAGGTATTCCGTAGGTCGCAACAGACCCAGTTCCATAATAGAAAGGTGTTAACCTGATGATGAAGCATGCCACCAATGTGTAACCTTGGTGGGTGAGGGTTTTACAAGAAAAACCTTTTTTTCTCCAGTGGAGGGTTAGTCTCCTCATAACAGCCGAGTTCCCATTTTTAGTTGATACTCCCCCTTTCTTGATAAATATACAGCCAGCGTGCAGTTGTGGGAGTTTTTTCTGAATAAATTGCTATTTTTTTTAAAGTTTATATCTCACATATTCATCCAGGGCACTGACCACTACTTTGACAGATATGGCTGAGATTACTGGACTTTCCTTCTCGTTCGAGGAATTAGAGAGAATCTTAGCTACAATATCTCCATTTGAAGGTACTAACAATCCAGAAATGGGCATAGACAACACCAATTGGGGTGAATTAACTGAGCAAAAAAGAACTCTGATCAAGACCATGATACATGGCTTAATGATGATCAAATATTTATGAATGAGTACAGCCCCTCATGATCTCATAGTACGCAATAAACCATTTATCTTCCAGCATGATAAAGCCTTCAAAAAAGACTGGTTACTGATTTCATAGCATTGTACAGGTGACTGGCTTGTTTTAATCATAAAAACAGTGACCCATCTTTCACAAGCACTAAAAACCGAAATACACACAATCGAAGTCCGCTTCAAGTCATATCAATCTACATCCAGATTCAAGAAGAGGCTGGATGAACTCAACCAAACTGCGAGTGATTTTGCAGCAACACTTAGACTAAATTTCAGGAGTTGAAAAAAGATCCCAATAATTTCACACATGAACAGGTATTCCGGTACATTAAGGACGATTACGTCATGTCAGGGCGGAACACGGGTTACACCACCAATAGTGATTGCTCAGACACAAGGTCTAATAGCTGAAACTCCTGTACAGGCCCAAAAGACAACCACAAAGGTAGGACGAACTACAGAAGGACTTCTGGATGGAGATATGGACAAGTGAGAGAATGGGCCCTGTAAAATGGCCCCCCAGCAATCCCCTATGTCATACTATTGTGGTCCCCCACCACCTAAGATGCATCCATCACGACTAGAGTACTGGAGACCACCACAGGCTCCTACTCGAATCATCCACACAACCAACAAAGGTCTTTTTTAGGGACAGGCCAGGGACGTCCGAGGGGCAGGATGAAAAAGGGAACACAGGTCCAATGGGCTCCCACATCTCAGCAGGTCAGAGTGACCACCAGGAGTATGACCAAAGATAAGCCCATGAATGTGAACAACCAAGCAGCTCTGAGCCACCGTCCAGCTTAGTAGTAAATCTCACTGATCATACCCAATCATCTCCACAGTTGCAGGTACTGGAGAAAGGCTTGTCCCCACAGCCAATTTGGACAAATTAAAAGTCAGTTGTGAGGTAAACTAATTTATAAGGAAAATCAAACTAAAGGCTTTTTCGAGGGAAATAACTAACAGGATGAGGAACTAGGAGACATAGGACTAAGAGTAAAATCTTCCTTCACTCCACCTACCTCCACCATCCCAGTGGAAATTCTCACTCTTAATAGGGCAGTTTTGAAAGAAATTGGAAATATAGACCCCAGGACCTTACGAGTCTTTCATAATATCAATAAAGATGAAAAGGCAGAAAATACAAGAACCGGCTAGTGACAAAAGCACTTGGCCCTAGAAGAACACACTGGGACATCCTACATGCGGCAGAATAATCAGAAAATTATACAGGATTTCATGTGTCTATAAAATAGTTATCTATTGTCAAAATATATTAAAGCATAAGTGTCTCCGGTTTACTGCTTTCATGCATGTCGATAAACCGGGATTTACAGCCTGATTCATGAAGAAAGGAATCTGCGACTCTCAACTTGCGATTCACAGCGAATCGCAAATGGAAAGGCGCAGATCGGAATTCATCATAGTTAGCGATTAAAGAAAGCGATTCGCACACGGGCGCAAAAATCGATAGCGAGAAAATAAAATCGCCGATAAATCGCTATTACCCAGATATTCCGTCTCTATTTTGCGCCATCGCAAATCCCCATTAGCGACATCTCGCTAGTAGCGAGATCGCACAAACGGGAAGTCGCTTTTCGAGCGCTGTGATGACATCACAACCAGGAAGCAGGCAGTTCCCACCCCCATTCTGAACTGCGAGGCTGATCGCGAGGCTGCAGCTAAACAGAGCTCCTACCGGGACACCTCCAAAGTAGCGCAATTTACCCATTTGCGACAGCAGCTATGTCAGAGGAGCCTGCTCCAGGGCCCAGTGACACCAGGCGCAAGAGAAAGCTCAAGTTTTCCGAGCAGGAGTTGGAGCAGCTCATCGAGGGAGTGGTTAAAAACCACGCAAAACTTTTTGGAAAGGACTCCCGGAGGGTGCCAGAGATGGAGAGACGTCGCATCTGGCTAGGAATCTCAGAAAAAGTGAACGCTGTGGGCATGACACACAGGTCACTGGACGAGCTCAAGAAGAGGTGGTACGACCTCCGAGGTCGTGCCAAGGAGAGGGTGGCAGAAAGGCTGGGCGAGACATCTGGTACTGGGGGCGGAGAACCTACTGTCCCTCCCAATACCCCCATGGAGGACCGCGTGGAGTACACCCTTGAGACAGAGGCGTGCATAGGTGTCACCAACCTGGACTCATCCCGACTCAGCCAAGACAGCCAAGGTAAGTGGCATGCGACTGCGACCCTGTCCCCTAACAATGGTCATGGCCCTATAGCCTCCCATATACATCCCAAGTCATTCAAACAATGCACATGAGATCATGGCCACAAGCATTGTGGGACATGTAGTCTGCCCATAATGTAAAAGAACCCCAATGCAGCCTCAAATATCCCAAAATAAGCTATCGCTAAGCCAGGCAGGGAATGTCAACCAGCATGCATGTAGCAACTGCACGTGTGACAGATACATGCTATTAATGTAAGTCCAATTCCCCTCACAGGTGACGCCGACAACAGCAGCGACAGCGACATGCTGCAGATCGATGAGTCACAAGAGGATGCCGAGGAGGTGCCAACACCAACACCTCCTGCACCATCAGGCGTAGCACCACTCCCCGCAGCCAGGGCAAGACCAACTGCTCCAGCACCAACATTGGCAGCACCTAACCCTGCAGGCAGGGCAAGACCAACAGCGCCAGCACCATCCGGCGCAGCACCTAACCCTGCAGGCAGGGCAAGACCAACAGCGCCAGCACCATCCAGCGCAGCACCTAACCCTGCAGGCAGGGCAAGACCAACAGCGCCAGCACCATCAGGTGCTGCACCTTTGCCAACCACAACTCCACCACCAGCGGCACCATCTACTTCTGGTGCAGCTACTGTGGTGACTGTGCACACACCCACTGTGGGCAGCCAGCAGAGCAGGCATGTCAGGGCTCGCCAGCATGACACATCACACAGCGGCAGGAGGGGGATGGCTGTGCGCATGCCAGGCATGAGCATTGAGCGCCGGATGCTACGCATTAACCAACAGCAGGCACGACGGCAAGGGGCCATTCAGCTGCAGCTACACAACATTGGCCGCAATGTGGCCAATGTGGGTGATAGGATTGAGCGCATGACGGCAGCCATGGAGGCCAACACTGCTGCACTCATATCGCAGCGCAACTCCGCCCGCCGACGCCACCGGCAGCTCCTTACGCGCCTGACAGCCTACACCCGCTCAAACTACATGATTGGGAATGCCACCTCCCAGCTCTCACGACGGTGCCTGGCGCAGCAGCAGCAGCTAATCCAATGTGTCGAGGATGTTGGACGGGTGTTGGAGCAGATCACCACTGCCGTACTGGCACTCCATCCTACTGGTGAAGGCAATGTGGGGAGGGACGACACCAGTGAGGGCACCTCCAGTGTCAGCAGCCTGTCTGCCTCACTGGTTGGCGTGTTACGCCGCAGCACCAGGCCCACTACAGGGACACGTGCCGTCCCAGAGGAAGAGCCAGAGCGGCGTTTGGGGCCTGCGCGCCGGAGGCGCAATTGAGTTACTTGAACATTTCCTAGATAATGCTGATGATACAAGCATGTCCAGTGGCTAGTTAGGAGCAGTATGGCGCAATACTGCAGCAATATTATGAATGTAGACATTACGTTATTATTGTGGATTTAACAATAATATTTATTCATGCAACATACATGGGCCTCCAGTCATTATTTACATTGCCATGCAATAGTGATTTGTTGGGTGAGTGGATTGTGGGCTTCAGAAACTGTTCATAGTGATGTGGTTGCGCCGTCTGTGTCCTTCAGCAGGGTTCTCCCCGCGTGCATGACGCACATGTGCTGGTGGACGGTCGTCCCCTTCAGACTCACTGCCAGAGATCTCTACTGGTATCCGGCGCTTGGTTGCAATGTTGTGTAACATTGCGCAGACAGCCACAATGCGGCAGCACACATCAGGACTGTAGTACATGGCCCCACCTGTCTTGTGCAGTATGCGGAACCGGCTCTTGAGTAGGCCAAATGTCCGTTCTATACAATTCCTTGTCCGTATGTGAGAAACATTGTACCGCCGTTGCTGTGGTGTAGCCGGGTTGAGGTATGGGGTGAGGAGGTATTCCCGGAGGGCGTAGCCACTGTCACCTGAATGAGAGGAGCAGAGGGTGAGTGCCTGTGCTGCGCAGCTACATCATTGCAATGTGTAATTGTTGACAATGTGTACTTACCAAGTAGGTGTCCTTCCCCAAAATCTCCCCTGGCCAGTCGTGTGTGGAGGCCGCTGTGCCGGAATATAAATGAGTCATGGGTACTCCCTGGGTACTGGGCCACGATGTCAGTTATGATAGTCTTGGCATTGCAGACCATCTGTATGTTAAGGGAGTGGTATGACTTCCGATTCCGGTACATGTACTCCGTCGCAGCTGGTGGGCAGATGGCGATGTAGGTGCAGTCTATGCATCCTATCACAGATGGGAAATGGGCCACATTGTAGAAGTTTAACTTTGTCAAGTCCAGTTCCTGTTGGCTGGTGGGGAATTTGATGTGTCGGTGTAGCTGGGTAAGCATTGCGTCAACAAAACTCCGGAGGCAGCGTGACATGGTGGGCTGGGATATCCCCCCTGCAGCCGCTACTATCCCCTGGAAGCTCCCAGAGGCCAGGAGGTGCAGGCTACACAATACCTGTACATGTGTAGGCACAGCATTGGTCCGCCTTGTTGGGTGCTGCATCAGGGGGTCAAGGTCGTGTATGAGTTGAATTATCATGGCCCCATTTAGCCGGTACTTCGCATAAATCTGCTCCCTGGTTTGTCCCAGCAGGGTGATCCGCTGGCGGAATATCCTGTCCTGTATTCTGCGTCTCCTCCGTGCTGCTCGCTGTAGCCTTCGCCGCCTGACCAGCATGTACATTCCTGGCATTGTGAGACACCAACTGCTGCTGCTGCATCTCCTTATGTGTGTTTGGTCAGCCCTTTCCCTGTTCCTGATTGGCCAACGGTTTTTCAAATTTTTCTCTAATGACTTTTATGGTTACCACCTGCTTTGGGTTGTCCTTAATTTGCGCGGCGCTAATAGTGATTTTGTGGTTTTTCACTATTAGAGAATTTTCATGAATACCGATTGCGCTTGTATTGCGGATTCGCTAAATTTATTCTCTAAATCCGTGTTTTGGCGCAAACCTACGGGGATTCTGAGATTATATTTGCGAATTCGCAATCTTTGGTTTGCGCTTTGGTTATTTTCTTGATGAATGCCGATTTGGGAAAATGCGCCCGCAATAGCATTTTCGCTGCTATTGCGGCCGCAATTTAGCTTGATGAATCAGGCTGTTAGTGCTTTACAGGAATCATAATCAACAGAATGATTGTTCTCAGTGTTGCTTTTTTACTGACACTTGTTCCTCTGGCGTCATGGTTGGGTTTGCTTTAATTGTGTGCTCATTCTTAGAAAGGGTGCTGTAAACTTCCTTCCTGCTGAAGTCCCGCCTGGAGTCAAACAGGAGGCATCAAGTAGCTGCTGATGGGGAGGGGGAGGGGGGTAAAACAGACAGAATACCTCTACTCCAGCCTTCTAGCTCCTGGCACTGGACCAGATCTAGCCCATGTACTTCCATTGTTAAAACCCTCTCCCGTAACTACCAGATCAAGCAGTAGTATCAATGGTCCAGACAGACACCATCAATACCTCAAACAGGCTGACCACAGTAAAGTCCCTTAACTTCTCATACCTCCGGTCCAAATAGCCAGAGTCAAGTGAACACCATGCAATGTGATAGCTTTAGTATATTGCAGTTTATCAGGTCTGCATTACTGGGAGCATTATTGAAAACAGCAAAAGTGTGCCAGGTGGACATTATGGAAACGTTAACTTTGTGTGCTATTTGATTAGTGGATGTTGAATGAGGTGGCAGGGCATTATGGAATTGAAAGTGATGGACAATGTTACTGCTGGTGTTGAGGAGACTTGCAAAATGAATAGGAGGATTAAAGAAAATGTGAAGGGATAACTTGGGTATTTTGGAAAATTGCAAAGTGTGCTAGCTGGCAATTACTGAAAACTGTGAATTGTTCGCTGTGGAAAATTAGACATTTACTTGTGCTGATTGAGACAAAATGAAAAATGTCAACATGTTACCTGACACAAAGGGTCATTCCTGTTTAGTGTTTTTCCCTCTTTCATTTTCGTTTTGGACCCTTAAATTGTGAATTCTGGAATGCACCTACGAGCGGTTTTATAAATGAGGTGTGCCTTCACATTGTCAAAGGGCAACTCCTGCTACTGTGGGCCTGGCTGCTTGTCAAGGTCTGCGGCCGACACTATGGAATAATAACATATTAAAAACTATCCCGTGAAAGTGTAGTTTACCCTACCTGTACAGTCTAGGTGAATTGTGGCACTGTTTATTTCACAGTTTAAAGTCAATTATATGTATCTTAGAAAGTTGCACTGACTCTTGACATGTCTGATACAAGTCTGTAAAAAACAAAATGTACATTTGGATCACAGAGTAGTTAAGTATGCCACTGGACTAACCTATAGGGCTATTATGGATTTTGAAAAGTCTGCACATCAGAGGAATTGAGGATGTGTGCAGGCACAGGACAGTGTGGTAAAATATGTAATATGGAAACTTGCAATGTGATAACTAGGGCATTATAGAAAATACAAAAATGAGCCAAAACCTTTATTTAAAAGGGTCATACACCTTACCAAAATGTAACAATGATACTTTCCTAATAAGCTACAAAATGCACCATCTCCTACGAAACCACCCATCCAACTGATGAAGACAATCCCAAATCCCTGTGGAGTTGGCTTTATATACTACAGCCTTTTGACAAAACGAACATATTTTAAATGAACCAGATATAGTCTGTATTTATCATGTGTTCACTGAGAAGAACGCCCATCCATCTCCATGTTAGGTGATCTTTCAATCCTACTAAAGTTTGACCAATGTTGGTGCAGAAAGTATTTGGAATACATAATTTACAACTAAATTTCTCTACCGTTCCCTTGGGTTGAACGTCAAAACTCCATGTAAAATGGGATTTCAGTCTAACCATGTTTATATCTCTGCCACTGTCCTACAGTTCTTTAAAATGCACCATTTATGACTAATTTACAAAATGCTCTTAGAGGCGAGCCATCAACTCTCTTGCAGAATAATCTTTGAATCGTTACACTATTTTTAAAGTCTTTATGCAGAAAAAGATATCATCAATTAACATAAGTAAAAACAAACAGACACAGCGTAGCCTTCACTCACTGTACTTTGAGCGTTAAATGCGTTCACATTTTACTTTAAATGTATGTCAACCCATACTGCTAATTGCTGTTCATTTATATGTGGTAATTGTGTAAGTTATGTCCATTAGAGAGCTTGTTCACAGTTCGATTCTTTTGCCAACCCATCTATGCTCCCATCCTATTATAGTTCAGATGTTGCTCTCATTTGAGTTGATGCATAAACGTTGCTCATTGCTTACAAAAGGTTGGATACCTTTGCCCTACACCAGTCCTCCAACATGCAGTTTGTGTAAATCAAGAGTGGTAAAAAATAACTGTAAATGGCTTGTCCCATCATACTGTTGAATGGGATCTCCTGTACATGACTGCAGAAGACCCAAGTCAGACAAGGAAGTCCTTAATCAGCTCCAATCACAAGCAGTGAATTGGCTTGTAACATTCATTCTACTATCTAGACTAACTTCATGTCCTTCAAAGGACATTTCCTGATCCCCTGGATACAAACGATATGGGTTCGAGGAGGTTGCTGTGATACAGAACATTAAACATGTCTGTGAAGTAAGTCATATTTGGGTCCTATACATACCAAAGGACCGGATCTGAATTTGAATGTTTTCAGGATGCTTACATTATACTTTTCTTTTAAAATGCGCAGCTATCTGCTTAGTCCATTGTCTTTTGTGCTTTTAAGTCATAAAACAAATATCCATGGTCCAGATTTGCGTGGAGAACAAAAGAAGGCCCGCAGCAGAATTAGAATACAGTAAGTATGAATTAGGTGCATAATAATAATGAGATCATTGTGATATCCCAAAGGGATTGCAATGTGAACATGTTCTGCCCACTTACATGCCCAAAAATTTGGATAATCATCACCAACTTTATCAAATTCATCCCATGATTGCAGCATGGCAAATAATAAAACTCTGGCTGATTAAAAGGTGATGCCTGCACAAATAAATATATCTAAACTATGCAGTACGAATCATGTATTACTTCTTTGCCGGCCAGGTTAGTGTTACCATGCAAAACATTGAGACCGAAAATTCACACGCGAACTCTGAGAGCCATCATTCGATGGATCATAAGCTAACTATCAACCTGCCTGATGGCTTAAAAAATAATAATTGAGATGCAATTGTCAGAGCCAAATTCAGCCAAGCAGTGGAGAAACTCAAATTGCATCAATTTGAGGGCCCCAAAATATCAGACTATTTTTAACTTTCAAAAGCAACTTCAGTTGGTTTTCATTAAAAATATGTATCTGAACATGGCTCCCCTTAACCTTAAGTTTGATATTAATGGGGGAATTCATTAGCATTTTTGGAGTTAACGACCCATTAAAGTGTGCCTTTCCTCACACCAGTTGTGCATATTTGCAACTTGTTGGTGTGTCACAAAAAACGCGCTGTAGGCATGGAAATATATGCAAGTCAGGGATTTTACTGCATACACCCGTTATCCAATTTTTACTCTATAGTTATTTTTCGAAAGGAGTATGTGTTGCGGAAATGTGTATAGCACTCAAAAGCACAATTTTCCATTTATAGACACCATGAAAATATGTTTGTAGAAATGACTCTTAATCCATTTCCGTGAAAAATGAGAGGAGGATGGTATTCTGACCTTTTGTGCTCATGTACACACTCACTGCAACCATTTTTGGAGCACATTTAATAGTATATTTGAGTTGAGAAAACCACTGGGAGGGCTGGCGACACACTCTGGCAGTTCAGGTTTGGACTGTTCCTATTGAGACAGGACCAAGGCTGACTTGCATAAGAATTGTCCCTGTCTAGAGCGTGACAATAAGTAAGGAAAAAATGGGTTGTATGTTTTTTCAACGAACTCCGTTGTAACGCATGCCTTTACCACGCATGCGTTACCACGGAATACTATTTACACGCCTATCTTTCTCCACGTATTTTTGCGTGGTGACGTCATACATAAGAGGAAAAAAAACGGCCGTTTTCTTCCTCTGCGATGCCGATTGCCTGACATCTCGTCTAAAGGTAAGTGGTTTTTTTTGGGAGGGGGAACCCCCCCCCAACCCCCCTTTTTTATATATACCCTTTACCACACATGCCTTTACTACGTACCTCGTAGTAAAAGTATGCGTGGTAAAGGCTGTCGTTGTAACCACGCATGCGTTGTAATGCATGCGTGGTTAAGGTTTTCGTTGAAACGGCCTCGTTGTAGTGGCCGTTTCCCGAAAAAATGTACTGAAATGTAGCTCAATTAATTACCTGTGAATGACGCTGATTCAAGCAAACCAGCCGTCGCTTTTTTTATTTTTCTCAGGGTTGGTGAATACCTAAGAAGTTATGACTTCTTGGATGTTAAGTACCTTCCCAAAGGCCACCCTACCTGCCACTTCCCAAGAGAACAATCCATTTCCACCCCTAGCTCTTCACTGAATGCTGTGGAAAATCTACCATAATTGTGTGTCAAACTTGTGTAAATTCCGAGAACAAGTTACTTTAATCTGCGGCATTAAGGCTGAAAGATAAGAAAGTCATTCTGAAACCATAAATATTTTTGGGTTGAGCCAATTTGTATTAAGGTGTGCAAAAAAGTTGCAAATGTGCTCACAGTGTCTAAGTGCCTCAAGAACTGCTAGCCACACACCTATATAGAGTAACTAGAAGATTCGGATGCTTTGCAGCACAACAATTTCAAGACTGTATCTTTCTTTCCTCTTTTAACTCACCTTTAAAAGACATAATCTGCGAATATACAAAAAATATGACGTCAATGCTATTTGTAATCGTATTTATAGATGTTCAGAGGAGGGCGGAAAGGCTATCTAGGCTGACAAAAAGACATTTGAAACACGCAATGGTATTGATAGCAAAATACATTTTCCAAATCACATATCATTTTAGTTTCAACGGCAATGAAGTCTTTTACGAGCTTTTAACACTGTGTTGGAGGCCTTGAAATGAAGATGCAACAAAAAGAGACCTTTGTCTGCTGTGAAAAGTGTGATAACTGATGTAACTCTACGTCAGTACTTTTTCTGACTCCAGTCAGTGTTCTTCTTTGCAGCTAATTGATTCTGCAGCTGGAGTGGTAAAAATAGAGAGGTGTAAAGCAACACTAAACTAAATGTGGATTTTGAATACGTCCTCGCAGGTTTTTACATTATTGCGCTCAATTTCTCCCACAGAAAATTAATCTGTTTATAAATTTACCAGCTTAATTTCAATTGGATATTCAGTTTGGATTGAAGAGCGCTGATGAGCCGATTTGCAGCAGTTAGCTGAAGAGCGACAGAGCCTCTAAACCTTTAAACTCGCCTGCCAAAAAGCGGGACCAATTTTCCCTATGGCAGGAAGCCAAGGCGTGTCTCATCCAAAAATATTTTGGGGTATTCAAAAGAATATCACACTACTACAAGCTCTTGCCATCACCTCCAAAGCCCTAAAACTCACGATTGCATGGGTACTCAAAGTTCATGATCACTGGCCTGCCAGGGCAAACCGCAATATTAAGAAAGGGAAAACAGAAACATGGGTGATCATCATATGAGTGCCTCGATGCAAATTCTTTAGTTCTCTACATGATTTTCATTTAGCATAGAAGAGCTTACATGATATAATAAATTAGTAAACCGGTGCTCCAAGCCAATAAAGCATTTCTTACTTAGACATGTATTATCTTTTCCAAAGCAATAGACGGGCACACCACCATGAAGCTCAGTAACAAGAAACAGCTGGATATACTGCCTGAATATTATAATCAAAATATCACTTATTGCAAATGCTCAATGCAACCGAATTTTGAGAAACTCAGGGTGGGTGAATGGACTTTCTTGCACCATCTACCAGATTGGCACCGCTCAAATGACAATGCAGTGTGCAGGTGGTGTGGGTGTACCTCGGAGTCGATTGAGCGTGTGGCATGTGTTTGTCCCGCCTTACTTAACGATCAAGGGATACTGCTATGGGGCGAATGGAATGAACTTGGAGTTCGCTCATGCCGCCATGAATCCAGAGAACATGACGCTTAATATCCAGTTTGACAAGTTTGTCACAAGAGCGGCAAAAACTTTAACGCAGTGGGAGTGCAGTAACCATATCCCCGTTTTTTACTGCACCAGGTCGTTTCGATCTCTTAAACAACTGTCAGTCGCCATTCTTTTTTCTAACTCAACCTGTTAGTCGCACGGTGTGATCTACTGGCTGCTCACCTCATCGCACTGCTCTGAGTTTCACGAAGACACCAGAGACCATATCCTTTTTTTATGCAGAGATCACCACCCGTCTAGATAGAGCCTTAAAGTGAACGGATTGGACAGTTGGACTCCACGGGACTTGTGTCATGTCGATCTGCCATGTCCGTCTTTTTTACTGTGTTTTAATGGACTTGCTCCCTTTTTAGTAACAAAGCTTTTGCACCCCTCTGCACACATCTTTTTATAGATATTGCATGTCGCTGGAAAATCGTGAACATTTAAATCTGTAATCTTTGGCCTTGTGCAATATTGTAACATTAAATATTTTTAATTTGGTGTCATCGACTATTTTTATACCCTTTTTTCAAATGTATTTTTCTATTGTAAAGATTTTAATTAATCAAACAATAAAGTTTCTTCATACACGTAAGCAAAATATTGTCTGACAAATTTGGAGCCTCAATAAGATCATTTACAAAAATAATGGTACATTGGAGTTATTAATAGAAAATCTACACCTAATAGGATATATTTGTGAACTATATTTAGGACACAATATTTCTGTCAGACAATATTTTTGGTAGCAATATTCAACATACATTTTTTAAAAAGCAAAAACCTTACTCCCAACCACCCACAACCCTCGATCCCCAGTCACATAGATTTCCCTGTATAGTACATAACTCAACCCGCCACTAAAACTTTTGAAGTCAGAATAAGACAATTAGACAAAAAGGCAAAGACACCATATACAAACAACACTGAGCAACACTAGTTAAACCTACTTCAAAAAATCTGCGAGTAAGGGCCTAAAGATCTGAGGTCATATAGATTTGTCCCTTAGAGTTTGTTTTTGCATGTCAAAGTTTTGCTGTTGACACAAAAATAAAATTGCCTTCCATGACTCGATTTAACATGCTGCATTATGAAAACATGCCTTACTTTCAGTTACCACTGAAAGTCGCAACAACGACAGACAGACTGCAGGGATTGCAGAATACAGGTGTATGTCAATCCTAGATCATTCCACACCCACGCTCTATCGACTGACCTATGCAAGTGTGAGGTATTTTAGTATCGTTCAATTTACTTTTAAAGTTCAAAAGTGAATACATCTTTAGATCTCAAAAGCTGCTCTGTGCTTTGTGCGGTACTCAGCCATGAGGAGTGAGTTACGGCTGGGAACTCCTATGCAGTGCAAATCTTGTTCATTTGATTATGGGCACTTTCATTAGTCCGTTGTTTATGTTCACTTGAGTATCAGAGAACGTAATATGGCGCTGCGTTGTCCCAGCGCGGAATCAGAGCATTTGTCCACTCGCCGTGTTTACATGCGGGATTAGACTTTAGATAGAGGTAAGATTTGCGCTTTATTCATTTAGATTTAGCGCGTGACATCTAGTTACTATCCATGTAGGCCCTGGATTCACATTTGCTTACACATGTTTATCATTGGCATTTTTTTCAAGGTGATTCAGCACACTAGAGGAATTAAGGTATGGTGACTACAGATTTTTTCTTTTAGAGCGTGACTTGTTATATCCTCATGCGGCTGGGTTCTAATGTATCTACCGGTATCTTTTGTTTACAGCATAGAATTGTGACAAAGCAACCCAGGTATGACATCTAAAAAAGCAGCATGTCTGTTAGGGAGTTTTTACTCTGTGATAGCGTTTTAATACACAGCAATGTTTTTGTGTTAACAGCCCAATAGGATACTTGGTCGCGAACCCAGCGGTAAGCATCCAACTACTATGTGGATTTGAAATATTCACATCATCCTCGTGTGTGTGATGCGATGGCAGCCGTTACTAATGTTTTTTCTGGTCATTTTAGATAAATGGTTTCTTATTCTTCCCACACAACTCCAACAAGGTAGGCCAATACCACACATATTACTAAGGACAAGTACACACCTCAGGTGTTTGAGTACCATGGGCATTAACATGCTATATCATATATTTTATTTGCAGATCAGCCCCTGAAGAAGGAACCAGTTAGGTTCCGAAATGCATTGGGCACCTTTAACCCGTTAGCTGCTTCCGCTTTTTTGCGGCAGTGCGTCCGTTTTAAAAAACGGGTGCGGTTGCGTCGGCCATTGGCCGACGGCAGCACCAGCGAGGTAGTGCTGCCGTCGGCCAATGGCCGACGGCAGCAGCCAACAGGTTAAAGACTATGCTTATTAGATCAAAATGTATTGTGTTGTGATTTATGCATGATTGACAAAAAATGGTATTGTTATGTTTTTGGAAATGTCAAAGGACATGTACATTATCATGTAAAATCATTATTTGAATTTGAAAATGATGGTTGAAAATACAAGCGTATGAATTGATAAATTGTGTTATTCATTCTTGATTACATGCAATAGGTGTTCTCAACACCAGATGAACAGGGCGCGATTGATTCAAGCCACGCAGCTTGTGAATATTCCTTATTTTGATTCCACAAGGGGTGACAGTCCTTGTCAGTCGCAGAACCTTTAGATAAACCTCAATTACTAGGATTTAAATTGATTAGTCCAAGAGTGCACCCCATCACTAAATATTTTCTTGTGCGCTACTCAGCCATGGGGAGTGAGTTACGGCTGGGAACTCCTATGCAGTGCTAATTCAACCTCATTTGGGCCTAGCAGAGGAGAATCACTAATATAGGAGGTTTGACAAAATGCTTAAATGGGGTCTCATAAGACTGATATCATAGTAGCCATAGCCCATGCACTTCTACAATTCTTGGGTCAATATCAAGCCTACAGAGTCCAGCCAAGCACAGGTACGTCTTCATTATCACAGTGACAGACACGTCACGGGATCTGGCAAACTCTAGTCCTTTTCTCCCCTCACCCCCGGGCTCTACTAGGCACAGAAGCAGGTCTCAAGCAACTCCTCTTACCCCTCGTTATCTTATGTTGCCCTCATTATGTTGTACCCTATATCCAAGGTTCACGCATAACGCACCATGATCTAGCTATATTTACATATTCTGGAGATATGGTTTTTGGGACTAGATACCCCCCTTTTTTTACCAGAGAGCGTGGTCCTTGAACTCTCGCAATGGACTACCATGTAACTCAACAGTCATACATTGTTTACTGGTGTATTTGTATCTGTTCTATTGACTAACGCTGCCTCATACACACTGTACGCTGTTGGGATTCTTTCCCTAAAACTGTGAAAAATGCTAAAAGAAAATGTTAATAAAAAGATTTAAACAAAAAAATTCAGATGTACAGATACCAGCTCAGTCATGCCTACAATTCACGTCACATTTTTCACTCGGCAGTAGTCTTCATATGTATATTTTTTGGAAAAAGGGCTCCCTCAGAGAATACCTTAAGCATTGGGGAAGGAGTCACAGTGGGTTGCTCAGCATACCTCAATTGAAAGCCTGGAGGGTTCAGCAGTTCATCATACATTGGCTTGTTCATAATTGTAATCAGGACTTGGTGGCTGCTAGCGTTCTTTTGTGTTCAGGCCAAGACAAATATTATTCAAATATGCTACCAGTGAAGACATCTGTATTAGCTGCTCCACTCTGAAGGGTACCATGAGTAACATATAGGAGTCAGCTTAGATCCTTACTCTGGTGTCTTGATTCTGAGATGAAATGCATACTTGACAACAAAATCGTTACTTTTCTTTCAAACTTGGAAATGCTCCTTTTTACAAAAAGATCTCTGCCTAGTTTTGCTCTGTGGGGTTAGTGTGTTTTGGGCATAATAAACAAATACAAGAAAGACTATAAACTTGCAAAATTGTGGTTTGTATTCCATGCCTGGATTCGACACAATATTTTGGTTATGTATAATTTGCACAAGTGGTCAACAATTGCCACAGTATACTGCATTCTTTCTCTAAAGAATGGTTGCTACAGCCTGCTGTGTGTAGCATCCAAAAAGCAAACATCAAAGTTAAAACATAAGATTTAAAAAAAAATCAACACACTCAAAAATGTCATCTTCGAGAAAACCTACAAGAGTAAATGATGTGGAACAGAAGTTTTCATTGCAATATCTCAAAAAGATTTCAAAGTGTTGAAAAATTAGAGAATGACATCTCAAAACTGTAATACACGCCATTATAGAAATCACAAGGCAGAGGTTCTCTCAGTACTATTCACTTATGTCAAGTCTTGTTTAGCCCATCTAAAATTCGACCTGCTGTGTGCGGGCTTGAGGAAATGACTGATGTTGCACCCATCAAAGTAATAGCTTGCCAAGAGCGACACAAGTTGAAACGTAATGCCACATCATTACGACATAGTGCACTGGTCTGTAATTAAAGAGTAACAAACACCACAAACACAATTAAAGAGATACTTAACTATTGATCACTCTTAAGTGACTACCCAGCAGTGCCTGGGCCGCTTTATAACGGTTCCGTCGACATGGGTTTAAAAAGTGCACACTTACCTGTAAAATGTGGGTGCTCTTCTAAATTCTTCACTACTCTCAAAGATACGATACAAATTAGCAGACACTGTAGATATGAAACTATCAGATACTTTTAGAGAGCCACAACTTTAAGTGTGGCCCAGAAGACTGACACGTCATAATATATCCAGGGAAGTATGAAACTACCAGGGGGGCGAAGAAGACATGCATGAGGCTGTTCACCACTGCATCAGTGCAGGTCGCGCTGCCGGCTGGCTGCTATTTTAATTAACCCTTAGCCTATTTTGGTTGCTTATTCTTTTTTATCCCCTGATTTTACTTACCGCTTTGCAGGGCCTGTGTCCCCTCACTTGCATATAAATTGTGGAAACTACACCGCCATTTGGCGGGTCCGGGTCCCGGGGCTGGAGACTGGTGGGCGCCATCTTTGTTTGGGGTGAGTGTGTGCTTGCGCGGGCGCCATCTTGGAGCGTCCTGACGCTCGAGGTGGTTTGGGAGACGCCTATTTAAGGCGGGCTCGCTTTGCCACTCGTTCTGTTCACCACTGCATCAGTGCAGGTCGCGCTGCCGGCTGGCTGCTATTTTAATTAACCCTTAGCCTATTTTGGTTGCTTATTCTTTTTTATCCCCTGATTTTACTTACCGCTTTGCAGGGCCTGTGTCCCCTCACTTGCATATAAATTGTGGAAACTACACCGCCATTTGGCGGGTCCGGGTCCCGGGGCTGGAGACTGGTGGGCGCCATCTTTGTTTGGGGTGAGTGTGTGCTTGCGCGGGCGCCATCTTGGAGCGTCCTGACGCTCGAGGTGGTTTGGGAGACGCCTATTTAAAGTCGTCCTCTTCCGCGCAGCGGAAACGCGCAGAGGGACGCCGTCGCTTAGCCGGAGTCGTGCCAGAGTCCTGCCCGTCTGCGCTCGTCCGCGTCGAGGTAGCGGGCGCGGGCTATGGACTCTGGCCCCCTGCCACGGCAACACGATGTGTAATATCGTTCCGTGTAAGTATGACCGTGCTAGTATTCTCGCTGTACGAGATACTCTTCCAGTATGTAAGCATGTCCCATTATTTCCTCTCTCGGGACCTTATGACTGTTCCTGTGGCTGGTTTTCTTTGACCGCACCCACGGGGGTGCGTTCTGTGCCAGGGACTGCTTACGGCACTCATACAGATCGCACTGAGCAAGTCCTAAACGTGTGGAGCCTGAATGTCAGATCTTTGGTCAAGCACTATCAATTCCTTCGGGATATGATAGATTCGGATTCTCCAGATATCATCTTTTTGACCGAAACTTGGCTACAAGATGCTGACACCGCCATTATAAATCTGGCCTTCCCCTCCACCTATACGGTGTTTACACTGAACCGTACAACTAGGGGAGGTGGTATCGCCATGGCGATTAAATCCTGCCTATCGGCTGAATGGAAGCCTCAGAACCTTCCCATGTGTGAAAGTGCCTCCTTTAAGGTAAGGATAAGCCATCACTTCACCTTTAGTGGCATCCTTATCTATCGCCCACCTGGGAACGATACCGTCTTTAAGTCCGCACTGGTAGATGTGGTCAGCTCGCTAGTCTCTAGCTGTGCTAATTTTAACATCGTAGGGGACTTAAACATTCACTTCGATCTGATGTCTTCTTCTCCTATTAGCTCTCTGCTAGCGGATCTTGAAGCGATGCAACTTAACCAACTAGTTACCTCCCCCACCCACATAGGAGGACACATACTTGATCCCTTCTTTACCACCTTAATCCGGGCCAAAACATCTGTCCCGTTGGCGGTGGGTTGGACGGACCATATGTTGGTTAAAGTGGCGTGTCCCTTAGATAATCCACAATTGAAACCTGTGGATAAACAGATCCTCAAGCGTAGCTGGCGGAAACTCAAGCTGGAGGAATTTGTTGGGATATTGGAGGCACAGCCCTTAGGCAAACTGCAGAATGTGGAACAGGGCTACGAACAGTTCTGTAACTGGGTTCTCACGGCCCTCGATTCTCTTATACCTCTGCGCTGGTCTAAATGTCATGCTAAGACCCGCAGTCCCTGGTATAATGAAAACCTTGCCGAGCTTAAAAGAACGTGCCGGCAAGCTGAGAGAGCCTGGAGGAAATCCTTTGATCCCATGTTAAAATCACTGTACTTTGCCCAGCTCAAAAACTATCACAGAGCCATCTGTCAAACTCGGGCAGCTTATTATGCTACTGAGTTCTCCAATAGTTCCAATCCCTCCAAGCTTATCTTCAAGGTACTTAAAGATCTGATGGGGAAACGGGCCACCTCGATAGAAATCTGCACGGATTCACACTGTGAGAGCCTGGCATCCTTCTTCGTGGAGAAGGTGCAGGCAATCTACCGAGGTTTTACATCTTCCGTCCCCGCGGAGGCTCCGAGTACTGTGAAGACTTTGGTTGTGGAGACCTTGTCCTTCTTGCCGGCTATGTCTGTTGAGGTATTTGACACTCTAAGCCTCAAAATTAAATCTGGCTCTCCCTTAGATCCATTGAAGCCGGAGTTCTTCACTCTTCTCCCGCCGCTGTGTCGTGAGCCCATCCTGGATCTTATCAATCTTTCCCTTACTGAGGGCGTGGTTCCTCCATCCTGGAAGCAAGCTGTGGTCAGCCCTATTTTGAAGAAATCCAATCTTGACCCCTTGCTCCCGGAAAATTACCGGCCCATCTCCCTCCTGCCTTGGACCGCAAAGGTCACTGAGGCACACGTGAATACCATTCTGTCTACCCATCTCTCTCGTAATAACATTCTTGACGAGAGTCAAAATGGGTTCCGCACTCAACACAGCACTGAAACGGCCCTGCTCTTCATGACCGAGCACTTGCGGTCAGTGCTGGATGCGGGGCAGACAGCGGCGCTCCTGCTGTTAGACCTGAGCGCCGCATTTGACACGGTGTCTCATGACATTTTAGTGCGGCGTTTGGAGGAAGTGGGTATCGGAGGGAAAGCTCTTGAGTGGTTCCGCTCCTTCCTTTCGGACCGGTGTTTTAAAGTGGCCATTCCACCTGGCCAGTCCTCGTTCCACTCTCTCGGTCTGGGAGTTCCCCAGGGCTCCGCTTTAAGTCCTACACTGTTCAATCTGTATGTGAAACCGCTGGCTGCTGTCGTCAGGGAATGTGGCCTTACCATGACATCGTACGCCGACGACACGCAGCTGGCGGTAACACTTAGCGGAGACCCTGAGGTGAATGCGCCCAGATTTCGAGCTGGACTTATAGCTGTGGCTAAGTGGATGCGTTGCAACTGCTTACAGCTTAACGCTAAAAAAACCGAGGTCCTGATTCTAGGGAGGCAGACGGAACTTTGGGGAGACCAGTGGTGGCCTCCCGAACTGGGGGTCTCTCCCACTCCAGCGGCCGAAGTTAAAAACCTGGGGGTGTGGCTGGATTCCCATCTTTCTTTTGCCAGCCATACGAAGAGGGTAGCAGCTACCTGTTTTGGTATCCTGCGGGGACTGAGGCCTGTCCTTAAGTTCTTCGACCCCCCCACGCGGCAACTGGTGGTTCAGGCCTCCATCTTGTCGCGATTGGACTACGGGAGCGCTTTGCTACTTGGAGTGAACCAGGCTGAGGCTTCTAGGCTTCAGATTGTGCAGAATGCTGCTGCACGTGCCATTGTGGGCCTTCCGAGGCGGTGTTCTGTTTCCACTGTTCTGACTTCCCTTCATTGGCTTCCGGTCAGACAGAGAATCAAATTTAAGGCTCTCTGTCTGACATTTAAGATTCTGAAGCTTTCCTCCCCTCCTGCCCTTGCGGGCCTTATTGCTCCGTATCTGCCCACACGTTCCCTCAGGTCTGAATCTCACCACCTGGCGATTAAGCCTAGGTTCAGACTGAGTAGGATGGGAGGGCGCTCCTTTCGCGTTCTGGCAGTTGACCTATGGAATTCTCTCCCTGTACACATCCGTGCCCTGGATAGTCTTATTCTTTTCAGGCGCGCTATTAAAACCCACCTGTTCGCTTCTGGCAATTGATCTCCTCTTTCCCCGGCTCTGATCTGTTGTGTTGTGGTATCTGGACAGGCGCCAGGACGCCCCTTCGCTGGGGCAGCTGTGCGCCGAATAAAAGTTATTAACATAACATAACATAACATGAACACAAATAAATATATTTGTGAGATAGATAGATAGATAGATAGATAGATAGATAGATAGATAGATAGATATGTTAGGGAACGGGAGAAACCGAGAGAAAAGGGTGAGTGGGAGAAGGAAAGAGTCATAGGGGGAGAAAAAAATAGATAGATACGTTAGGGAACGGGAGAAACCGAGAGAAAAGGGTGAGTGGGAGTAGGAAAGAGTCATAGGGGGAGGAAAAAAAAAGAGAAGTAGAGAAGAAAAAAGGCTGTCAGAAGGAAACAGAAATGGCAAACAAAATAACAAAAATATCAACATAAGAGAAAGGGGAGAGTGGGAAAATGAGAGCGAAAAAGAGCGTGAGTGTGTACGAGTTACTAATGTATGAATAATACTTAAAGATCCCTTGGATTAAATACATTATCGAATGTTCGCAAAAGATTTTTGGGACCAATGTGATTATCGATCCTCACAGTGTCTCGGATATCTTCAAATCAAATATGAAAAAAAAATTCTGGAATTACCGCAATGAACGGCACTTTTTGGAGGATTCTAAATTATCCACATGTGTACTGTACAATAGCATGAATTATTTTATCGGTTTTAGCCCGTATTTGTCACAAGTGACTAGAGTCTCGCATCAGTTTGTACTAACCAGAATGAGGATGGGAATAGTACACTATCTTGTTGCGTGCCCTAACATTAAAATGCGCCCTATTGGCCCATGTGAATGTGATAACAAAACGGAACAGAGCACTAAGCACTTTTTATTAACATGTGAATTGTATAGGGAATTACGGAAATTTTATTTGAAGCCCATGTTAAATAGATTTGGAGTGAGAACAACTACGGATGCTATGAGACTGCTTTTTAATTTGAATCATCCGGACATTTGCTTTTTTACTGCAACATTCTTGCTTAAAGCTATTGGCGCCAGGAAAAGAATGTGTTTTTAACTATCTTGAATATTTTAAATATTTATTCCATCCCCCTCTGGATATTATGTATTATGTGTTTTTTTAAGGAAATATGTAATGTTTAATGAAATGTTAGTATTTATAACTGTTTGTGCTTTTATGGACATGTTTTTAAATGCTCCGAATAAAGCTTTATGAAATGAAATGAATATGTGTCTACTGTTTTTGATCCGGCTATTTCGTGAGACAGCAACTCAGACATGTGCTAATTATTAGCCAAGTTTGCTACTTCTTAGCGACCCAGCATATGCACTGCCAAGCTAACACACGTAAACAAACTCATTTGCCTACAAATGCACACACTACACATACAAGCTGATCAATTATCAAGCGCGCTGTATTTGAAGGAAAGAAGTGTGACAAACAGTGAAGGGACGCTGGATGCGCGGGGCAGCACTTCACAGCCGGATCTGTTCTGTGTGTAGATGGCAGCTGCCGGCAGCAGCACCCTGGACAGCTCCGCGGTGCTGAAGCTGCAGAGCCCGGCGTCTGCTCACCGGCCCTGCCTCACTCCTCCGCCCGGGACGCGCGGCGAGGCCGCGGGACCGTGCCTCCCTAACCCCCGAGGTCGGGGGCAGACAGCGGCTCCCCGCACACATCTGCGGGGGAAGATGGCGGCTCCTCAGTACCCACCCACTGACTGCCCATGGCAGGCCTCCGGCCAGAGGGAGGCCCCGTGTGAAGCCAACCCCGCTCGCAGTGTACTGCTGGGCTCGTACGGACAGATGGAGTGGAACTACGGGAGACTGAGCCGGCGCACCGGGATGAGCAGAGTGCACTGACAGCAGCACCGCCGGGCTGGCACCTGCGAGCGGCCATGTTGGATTTCTGGCCTCAGCCATAGCAGGAGAGGATACATGGGAAGCCTGGACCAGAACAGTACAGAGGCTCCGTGAAGGGGGTTATCTTCAATTGGGACTGTAGAATATACCAATAATGCATCACATTACTGACCCCAATCACTCCTAGACTCAAAGGGGTGTAGGGATCAAGGGGTGACAGAGTACACTAACTGAAGCTCAGGGGAAGTGGAGACCAGCAGGCCCTGATCAAAAAGGAGGAATGTGATACCAAAAGCCCGTGGTGAGCAAAGATCACCAGACCCTGCTTGTATGAAATGGGATCAGAAACCCGTGGTGAGGGAGGCACATGAAAAACACCTGCCCCTGTAGAGTGAGAGGCGTGAACTATCAGCGGGCCCTTGTAAATGAGTTGGCCTTGCTAAACATGAACCTATGGTGAATATTGGTACGTGAAAAACACACCAAACGTTTATGAGAGGTGAACATTAGCAAGATCTGGTGAGTGAGGGCAGGTCGGATCATCAGTAGATGTGGGTAAGGGGGGGTGTCTTACTAATGTGGCAGACGTGAACAGTAGCAAGAGGTCCCAGAGGTGAGTGTAATGGAGAGCCCAAGTGCAACCAGTATAAACACCAGTATAAAAGCGATCACTTACTTGAGCACGGACTGCTCCTTCTCCTCCTCCTTTTTCTGCCGGTCCATGACAGCCAAGATAATCTTGCGCTCATCCTCGGTGAGATGGCTGAGGTCGGGCATCTCAGGGGGAGGCAGGGACTGTGGGGGGTTCCCCGACTGCTGGGGAGGCTGTTGCTGCGAGTGATGGGAAGGTGGCTGAGCGTGCAAGAGGGGCTGGGAGTGGAGCTGTGCTTGTGAATGGAGCTGTGCTTGCGAGTGGGGCTGGGAGTGCAGCTGTGCCTGGGCGTGCAGCTGGGCCTGGGTGTGCAGCTGGGCCTGGGTGTGCGGCTGCGAGTGGAGCTGGGGCTGTGCCTGCGAGTGGAGCTGTGCCTGGGAACGGAGCTGGACGGCAGGCTGAGCAGCAGCAAGATGAGCAGGGCCGCCCCGGGGCCCGGGAGCAGCAGACATGATGGAGGCAGCAGCAGAAGCGCGCTGTACACGGACACACACTGGCCGAGAGCCGGCAGCCGCCCGCAGCCAGGCCGCGGCAGATACATACAAGGGGCGGGCAGCCCGCGGTCAGTGCTCCGGGCAGGGCAGAGCGGGGAGGGAGCTCCAGCTGGCTGGACAGGCGGCGAGCCCCGTGCCCGGGCAGTGCCAGCCGCCGCGTGCCGTCCTGTTCATGCCCCCCTGTGCCCGCGCGAGGCCGGCCGTGCAGTGCGCCCAGCGCCCAGCGGCCGTCACACTGGAACAGGGCTACGGGCCGGAGTGAACGGAGATTGGCCACTGCGCATGCGTGCGTCAGGAGCAGCTGGTCGGAGGGGGCGGGGCCCGCGCGGTCCGCTTCCGGGGAGAGGGGCCGCCGGTGAATGGGGCTGTGGGCGCTGCACAGCAGTGCACGTACAGCACTCCGCCCCTTCCTGCCCGCGCGAGCCTCATAGTAAGCAGCGCCTGAGGAGGTGTGTGCTGGCAGCCAGCAGCTGTGGTAGAGTTAGAGGGTGTGACCGCGGAAGAGACTGACATGCAAGTTGTACTGTAGTGAAGACTGGAGTCAGGAGCACGCCGAGATTACTGTTAACGTGACGTCTCCACGCAGAATGATGGACCGTTTCCTCACCAACCGCCACCTGAGCCTGCCCCGACATTTTAAACTCACAACTGCGCGGGAGAGTGGATTAGTCCAAATAGTAAATAGTGAGAGCACATCATCTCCCTTTTTAGGCCAGGTGTTAGCCAAGACCTTTTGATATTACTAATATTATTGATATGTATAATACACATGCTTATCTTAAGGGGCTTTCAGCCAGATTGCTTCATCCATTGGTTGTGTCATTCACATTTTGTTTCCTCCTGCTACAGCATGGGGCAATGTGTTTGTTTACTTCAGCCACCCACTGGCCAACTTAATTTTGAGTGATTCCGTTTTGCTCTTTCACTAGCAGCACATCTGTACCCAAGGTAGTCCCCTTCATTGCCAGTGTTTTTGTTTTTACTTTATTATTAGGTCTGGTGTTAGCCAAGACTTTTTGGGTTTACTAAAATTATACTCATAATGTTTGTACAAAAGAGGCTTTCAGCCAGCTGTATTCATTTATTGGTCTGTTCTGTCATTCACATGTTGCTTCCTTCCACTACAGAATACGGAATGTGGCAATCGATCAGCCTACCTTAGCCACTAGCTCACTTCGAGCAACTGTAGTGACTTGTGGTAGGGGTTGCTCCTAGTGGTGTCCATCCTGAAAAATGGGTTGACTCTGTAGAGCCAAATGTCCAAAATGGGAAGCCCCTAACCCATTAATGTACAAATCTTTGAAATGGTAGAGGATAGAGCTGGTGCAGTGAATGAGAGGAACATTCTTAGGCCCAATGGGTCACTCTTTAGATAGTAATCCAAGGTACATAGGGAATCTTAAGTCAGGACAGGTAAATGTGTTGTCTTTTCAGATTATTTTATTTTGCTCCATGTTTTACTGGTAAGCTAGAGTGCAGAACAAAGGTGGAACAGCCAACTCATGTTTTGCCCCCCTGTGGCAAGCAGGCCTGCAGCTTTTTCAAGGCATAGGGATAGGTTCCAGTCAAAGTTACTGAAGTTAATAGACAGCGTTGAGGCCTATTGGTCAAGAGATGTGATTGCCCAGAGAAATGAGTAGGTACAGAGATTCTAGGAGGCTGACGTCTCTATAGTATGAAGTGTGGAGTCTATAACAAGTTCACTGTTGTCTTGGCGAGGCTCGGGCCTGGAGCTTCACTTCTAGTGAATGCATTTAGCATTTTCACAAGTTTTTTTTCACAGTGTTTTTACATTATTATTACAGCAGGACACTTGCTACCAGCTCTTCATGTGAGCACAGGGCATGTTCCAGTTTACGTTTTCCTGCTCCTGCTAATGCTGCTGTAATTGCCTTTTTGGGCCTTTGCTTATCTGACTACTGCTATTTCCTAGCATACAAGAATGTGTCTATTTCAAACTGTTATTTTTTAAAGTTATTCTACACAAAGAGGTATCTAGGAGTCTCAAAAGTGAGATCAGATCACACACAGCTGTTGACGTGACAACTAAAGACTCAAAAGAGGGGTGGTAGCTATGTTAACTAATGACACCACGTGATACAAGAACATCTTATTCACGTGAAGTGCACATTTAGGGTGAGAATTTTCCCATCAGTTGTCTAACTGTACCGCCCTATTTACATCATTTGGGTTCTCCTTACCCAGGAGTCAGTGCATTCACAGTCACGTAAGATGAACAAGGTGACTGTGAGAGTAAGAAGACCCACCGTTTAGATCTGGTGAGCGGAAACAGTGTTATAAGACAACAGAAAAAAAGCAGTGCAAAAAGGTGTATAAGTGAGAATATAAAATTAAGTGAGACTGAGTATAAAGAACCTTATTTTAATATTTTCTCTCAGCTCCCTAAATCTAAAAAAATGTGAATGACAGATTTAACAGAATATCTGCTCAGCAAGTGGTCAACATGTTTCTGCATATACAGATTTGCCTATGCATTCATCAGGACCTGGTTGGTGCTACTGCTGGGAATTCTTGTGAAGAAATAAAAAAGAAACATATCACCTGATTGTCAGGTGCTGATGCTCCACCCAATCCAATTCGTGTGGGGATCGCGCCTCACCTCACCTGGCTGCAGCTCAGGTAAATGAGGAGCACCGCTCTCTCCGTCGGTGTCTCCTGGCGTCCCTCTGTGCTGGACTTGGGGAGGCCTCCTTTTTTTTTTTTTTTTTTTTTTTAAAGTTAGCCTTTTTTAAGTATACAGGCGATGAAATGCAGTTATAAATCTATTGATTTATGGAAAGCTAGTATGTATTTTAGTTGAGGACTACCGTTAGACCTGTAAACCAATTGAGTCTATATTTCCTGTTTGGATGTTTTTCTAGTTTGCTTTCAGGGCTCCTGTATGTCATGCTTACATAGACACTTAACTATAATGTCACTATTTAAAGCTGTGCTGTTTATTCCAATTATCTACCTATCTATCTTTCTATCTCCATTTAAGCATCAATCTCTATGTGTGCAGACCTCTCTAGCTAGCTATTGATGCAACAATATATCTCTGTGTAGATTATTCTATTTATTCACCCCTCTCTATCTATGCATGTCTTTCTATTCATCTATCTTTTCAACCCTCCATTTCTATTTGTAATAAAGATTTACAAAAATATTATTTAAAAAAAGTATTGGCAAAGGAAAGATGCAGGCAGCCAACACTAGAATGATTTTTTTTAGGTAGGTGTTAGCCAAGATCTTTTGATTTTACTAAACTTGTCTTATAAAATAGTTGCTTCTAGATGTTTCCAACCAGACTTCATTCAGTGGTCTATTGTTGTGTCATTCACATTTTAGTTCCACCCACTTCAACACATATCATAAAGCAATGGGTCAGCCCACTTAAGCCATTGACTACCTTCACTGTAATTTACGGCATATTGCCCTTCCACAAGGAACACACTCAAAGTAGTTCCCTTCAGTGCATAGGACTCCTATGGTAATGCTGTGTGTGTGTGAGTCTTAGGGGCGGAGCGGAACACAGCGTAACAGCAAGGGGCAGGATATTTAAACCACGCTGGCGTCAACCTTCGCTAATAATTGTGGGCGCTGAGGAAGGCTCAATGAAGCTGAAATGCATTCGCCATGTTAACCTGTCAGAATAAAGATGCCTCCGTGGTGTTTCCCCTAACGTGGCCTCTGCTCTTTCTTGAAGGAGGTTTTTGGGACATTTTAGCGTGCCAGCCAGAGGCACGCAACAGAGGCCCCCGCATTCCAAGTGGCCTGGCTATCACTGGCTGTTGCTGAAACGGACTGTTTCTGCGTTGTTTTTCCAAGGTATTGGATGAGCCATGGTCCGCCACAGAACACAGAAGGAGAAAGGGCGGTGTTGGGGTCATCGACTCTACGCTGGGCGATCGTGATTGCATGCTTGCCCCCGCCGTGATATTTCCTGTGCTTTTGTGGCTGTGCGGTCTGGGGACCCAAGGGGGCACAACAATTCAGACAGCACATAGCAAACTGGATCTGATGACAACGTGGTGCCCTGAACTCCGCATATTTTTTCCACCCCCCGCATCACTTACCTGGACTAAATGATGAACTCTGGGAGTTGCAGTTTGCTCATATTATGCAATCTACAACAGGTGAGCAAGGACTGAGTCTTAGGGGCGGAGCGGAACACAGCGTAACAGCAAGGGGCAGGATATTTAAACCACGCTGGCGTCAACCTTCGCTAATAATTGTGGGCGCTGAGGAAGGCTCAATGAAGCTGAAATGCATTCGCCATGTTAACCTGTCAGAATAAAGATGCCTCCGTGGTGTTTCCCCTAACGTGGCCTCTGCTCTTTCTTGAAGGAGGTTTTTGGGATATATATATATATATATATATATATATATATATATATATACCATGACCATAGAGATGCTCCGTCTATCAATGCTGTCCCTTTTGGCAAACAGAGAATCACGAACCACCGGAGATGTAGGCAATTCTTTATTTATTGTCCTCAAATTACGCGTTTCGAGCACCACTTGCTCTTGATCACATGTATGAGAGAGCCTTATGCCAACTTTTTTTAAATGCAGTGAAATTACACCACGTGGTAAAATGAAATTGATAGACATAGAAAACACACGTACATAACATTCTGCCGGTTACCGAGTCTGTTTTCATAGCCTCAGTAGTGACTTGCTATCAATCAACAACAGTTATGTGCAAGACATTGAAATTCACATCCTTCAAATGGAATATACAGTAAGAGTTAATAACTAACAATATTAATATTAAGATGGTATATACACAGGATGATAAATGATTTTTTTTTAGAAACCAAACATCATTGCGTAAAATACATCATGTTAAAATATATCTGTATAAATACTATAAAACAGGAATTTCATAGCGCAATAATCAATAAAACTGATATCATAATATTGCACATGACCCTACATAATTGTGCACACCATCACAACTCGTACTGTAAACCATCACATTATGTAAACAATAACCTCATACAATGTTTCTCATTGCTTATGACATTCCCACCTGCTTTAATGCTGCAGTAATGGGGCAAATCCATATAAAGTCACCTCTTCTCTAAATAATAGGGATAAATCCCAATAACCGGTATCATCGCCAAACCTTACAAATGTATTCATAAAGTGCTGAGTGCTAAAGTGCTACCCTATGTTTATATACTTGAAAGTGCCAGTGCAAAACATAAACCCACGTTAAAATTCATATAACGAATGAAACATATATAAACAATGCAATTAAAAACTGAATACAAATTAATTCAATTCAATTAAAATTCAAATCAATTAAAGAAAGGCAGCGGCAAAAACTGATATCTATTTACAAGACCTAATACAGTAGTATGTGTGGGAATTCTGGGAAACCAATCTACCAAATATACAGCAACCACTTATTGGGATCGGTCTAGGTTCATTTCAACTTATCGTTATAGAAAATGGTGCAAGCCCTCCGTGTTGTTCAGACCATAAGGTAACTTACTATCAAGCTCTATGATCATTCTAGACTCCATCTGTCTTAGAACTCTTTCTCTGTCTCCCTCTCTACGCAGTTTTGGAATGGTCGCTACCACAAAATAACTCAAGCAGTTAAGGTCATTGCTGTTCACCTGCTTGAAATGACGAGCCACCGGATAGGTCGAGTCATTATTCACGATGGCCTGCAAATGCTGTAAAATTCTGACATGCAGCTGCAACTTTGTGATGCCTACATATCTTAGGCCGCAGGTGCATGTCAGAATATTCACCGCAAATTCCGTCCTACAATTTAGGGTGCCCCGAATTGCTATTTTGTCTGGGCTAAAAGGTGTAGAGTAATGTGTAGTGTTTACACCAAATTTACATGCTCTACAAGTAGTGGTGCATTTGGTGAACCCTTGCTTGGGTTGCAACCACATTTTAGCAACAGATAACTCGGGGCTCGGTTTGGCAATCTGGGTACGCGCATAGATATACCTTTCCTGTAAGTGACAACCGGATAGGTAGGTAATCTGGGAGACAGCACCCTATCAGTAAGGACAATTGGCCAATTGCACCTAATGATGGACCGAATATTTCTCTCTTGCTTACTAAAGGTAGTAATTATCCTAGGGCCTGTGCTTGCAACCTTGGACTTCTCTTTGTGTAGGTGCTGGCAAGGATTCCCTGGTTCTCTCATTTGTTTTGTCGACTTCCTCTCTCAAAATCTCTTCACTATATCCTCTTTGCCTGAATATGCAAAGAGCCTCTTCTGTACATCCTTTTAAGTCTTCTTCTGTACTGCATATTCTTTTTAGATGTAGTAACTCGCCATAGGGGATTTTTAATCAAATGTTTGGGATGGGCACTGCTGGCATGGAGTGTTAGATTGCCAGCAGTAGGTTTCCTTAAAAGTGTTGTCGCTAATTGCCCCTGTTTGTGGTAAACCTTCACATCAAGAAGTTCAATGCAGTCCTTATTAACAAGAGAGGTAAATTTAAGATTAGCAGTATTGTTATTGATGCGACTGATAAAATTCATTGCACTCATTTCATTTCCTTGCCAAACAATAAAAACATCATTGATGTATCTTAACCAGTACAAAACATGATTGTTAAAATCAATGGCATGAGTTTTTCTGAGGACATGCTCCTTCCACCAACCAACATGCAAACATGCATAACTGGGGGAGAAGCAGGCCCCCGTAGCAACTCCTCTCTTTTGTAAAAAAAAATTCATTGCCAAATGAAAAATAGTTATTGTACAATCATATACATATTTAAACTGACGAGGGACCCAGCAGCTTCCTCAACAATAAAGTTTTGCAAAAACCATGAGAGAATAAAATAAGAATTGCCTAAGTCAAAAGGCTGGAGGCCAGCGCCAGACCTATTGGCTTTTCTGAATACTTATTTAAAGTAGTCAGTCCATTAAGCAATCCTTCACTCTAATGGGTGGACCAACATTACATGCAATGTGACAGTCCATCCTGCCTCATTTTCATCACAGGGAGCAAGGATGGGTTTAGTCAGAGGCACAAGAATGTATTGCAACAGGTGAAGGTGGAACAGTTGACGTTTGGCTAGCATGTGCAGAAGCATCCACAATCCTACCACTCGTAGACACATTATCAAGAAAACTTGTGGGCAACAAGGATTCATTATGGGGTGACACCCGTACAACATGAGAGACTTAGTAGCAATGCCCATTTCCTCCATTAATCCTGAAACAGAAGTTGTAACCACACTCATGAGGCCACAGCGCTTTTCTTCTCCATGTTTATTTGGTGGGCATCTGATTCTAACTAAATCACCAGTAGATATCTTACTGTTTACCACCACTCTTCTGTCATAAAGCTGCTTCATTTTAGCTGGTTTCCTTTGCACCTTTTTTTTTTGGTAATGTTACATTTTCTTTTTTTGTAATTAATAGGACCCCTCCTTGTTATGTTATGTTATGTTATGTTATGTTATATCTGTCTTGTATAGCGCACGGCTACTCGAAGAGTGTCCCGGAGCATTATTGCAAACCTGTACCACAACATAACGGAAAAGAAAAAACAGAAAAAAGAGAAGTCCCTAAACTACCAATCAAGGCGATATCTAAAGAGTAAAAAGCCAAGTTTTTAGGCCCTTCCTAAATGCCAACAGATTGGAAGTACTGCGCAGTGTCACTGGTAAAGTGTTCCAAAGCTGCGGAGCCAGCAGTCTGAAAGATCGACCTCCTATACGTGCCCTTTTTATGCGAGGGACCACGGCGAGGAACAAAGACTCCGATCTCAAGGACCTTGCATGGTGGTAAAAAGCTAGCCTTTTTTGGAGATATTTTGCTCCTGAATCATGTAGAGCTTTATTGGCCAAGGTCAAGGCCTTAAAGATTATCCGCTTCCGGATGGGCAGCCAGTGGAGTGACTGCAGGAGGCCCGAGGTTCTAGCTCGGCCGGGTAATCCGAAGATGGCCCGTGCTGCCGAGTTCTGGACCACCTGCAGTCGTTGCAGCAAATACTCCGGCAGGCCGAGATAAAGGATATTCGAATAATCCATTCTCGAGCCGATTATAGCCTGAACCGTTATCTTCCTGTGATCCTCCGGGAGCATAGGAAGAAACTTACGAAGCATCCGGAGGAGGCCGAAGCAGGTACCGGTGAGACCAATGAGGACGTAACTTAGTCATCAACAGTCTACCTCTCAACAGTCCATACAGGGTTTTGCCTGTTACAGTACAGGAAGCGATGTGATATGCCCACAGGCGTGTGTTCTCAAGCCATTTATTAACAGGTAAGTTTCCTTTCAAAGCCAGCTGTATGTTTTTTTTGATTATACAATTAATTAGTTCCACTTGTTTATTGCTCTGAGGATGGCACAAAGATGTTATACCGTGGGTGATACCCCATGAGTTGAAAAACTCTTGACATTTCAGCTGAAATAAACTGACTACAGTTATCACTAACAATTTGCTCACGAAATTGCTCTCTGAAAAAACATTTGTTTAAAGAACTCAAGTATGCCCTTAGTAGTAGGATATGCCAAGATTATCAAATGTATCCCCTCTAGGTCCGGGTCTGGTGGCTTGGTGACTAATGCATCCACTGTAGGGGCCTGCATTCAACCTCATGGTCACAGGTTCAAATACCGGTGGGACCACTGTCAACCAGTAACCCAACTTCTAACACAGCCCACCCTAAAAATCTTTAGTTCGCTCTGTAACATGGATCTCTAACCATGAAAGAAGACTGATGTTTCATAGTAGTGTGAATAAATATGCATTTATACATTTCTGTGCAATTCTCTGCCTGTTACAATTTTCTAATGTTTTAGCTACGTTCAGAGTTCACAAAAAGAAATTTCCCAACAAAGGGTATATTTACCAAGATCATGCATGGACAATGAATACACATATGCCATACTGAATACGAAACAGTCAAGTCAAAAAGAAAATAATTCCACAAGATCCAATACAAGTTGGAAACACCGGAAGGGTATAACAAAAATCTGCAGTAGAATAATCACAAAGCAAAAAAACAGCCAGGATGCCAATTCTTTGTACTTTGTACTCCTGACCCATGAGAGTGATGTGTGTCAAGCTCACCATCCAGATATATCATATGTTAGGAGCCCTGTGGTGCTACTCGACAGCAGCCCTGAGGAAGTCTTTTAAGAGGAAACATGTGTTGACTTTGCCGGTTTCATGTAAATCTATTACATCTTGTAGATGAATTGCAACATCGGAGGATTGCAAATAGTTTTTGTTTGATGTTAAAGCTCCAGCAACTACTATATTGTCAGAAACAAGTGCATTGTACTAATGTCATAAATAAATACGTTTTTCTTTTCTCTTTGAACTACAAATGACTGTATCTCATTTCAAATGTTTGTGTGCCCCAAATATCAGTGGAACAGTGCTTCTAAATAAAACTGGTGAATTTATGTCTTATTACTTCAAAACATTAACACTGTCACTGAGGAATTCACCTAACAATATTATTACTTTAACCTTTGGCTTTTTCTTAGTGAATTTTTGAGTTTTTTTAAAATCGAAAACTCATATTTTTATTACACCTAACTATAACATTACTTGATCCTTTTTTCAGTGAATTTCTAGGTTTAAAACAAAGTAAATTAATTATTTATGTATCTATATGTATTGTAGAATGATATTGTAATATAAATAGTGCTTAGACATTATTTTGTAGAAAAAATGTTTTTTGTTGTTGTAATATAACAGTGTATGATTTCCAGTTTACAAAATGTTTGTTTATTATGTGTGAGTAATAAACAGATAAATATTCAGGGGCGGATTTACAAGCCCCTTGCACCACTTTTGCGTCACTTTTCCCATGTTAAAGTGACGCAAAAGTGGCACAAGGGGCTTGTAAATCTTCCCTTCAATATTTCAGAGGTGAATGTGTATTTGCTGAGTTTTTCTAGCTCTCATATGGATACATAATACCAGCAGTATATTTTTAAGGTGCTATTACTCTCATGAGAGGCTCTAGACTTTTAGCTAAAACTATAAAGCCCAGCATGCATTGTAACAGCAGAGCATTAGTAGCGGCCCACTGGAGGGCAATTACCTAATTAAATTGCATGAAGCTTTAAGGTGCCTGAGCAGACCTGCTTGTTTGACAGCCACTCCTTTGAGAAAGGAGCTGGGGGCTCCGAAACCAGTCAGGCGCTAGGAATCTCAGGACTGCAACACCAGTCTCCCATAATAAAGTTCGAGAGAACATCTGCTACTGAGTGCGCCCTCATGCCTTTGGACACTTTTTGGGAAATATATATATATCCCACTGTCATAGTTAGGGCCTAGTTACCAAAGGAAAAGCATTTTTTGACTTGCCTATAACTTTGGTTTCGTTTGACCAATAATCATGAAATTGTTCAGAAAAGTGTCAAAGTAGGTTATGGTTGTCATGAAAAGTTTGTGGGTAATCTGTGCAGTAGGGACATGTACTAAGGGTGTGAAAAATTTGTTTGTGATATTAATTTGCTTAGGAATGTGTGGTCAGACCTACAGCCCTGATCACTGTTTGGAATTGCACCAAATTTGGCAGAAAGCAGATGTTGTTATGCAGATTGTGCTTTTTGTTTTTTGGTGCACATCTGTCAGACGTTTTTGAGAAATTTAGGCCCAAACTTATAGATATATCTCTGGTCGTGGATATTTCACAACGGTTTCGCGATTAATCACGGATACCCGCACCATCAGGAATGCTCTGATTGGCTCGAGCAACCTGAACAGTAAGTTGTGGGTGCCATTTTACCGTCTAGGAATGTTCCTGGGCTGAAAATTAGTTTGAAAGCCCACATAAGGGGTCAAGATGGAGATACTCTGGCCCCATGGTTGAGAAATGGGTGTGTTAGTGACACAAGTTATGTGTCCAAAATAGATTTTGCTTCATTGTGCGCGATATTCAGAACACGACTGCCAGCACAGCCCCATGTACCATCGCAGGATTATCGCGAATATTGGTGAAAATATATAAAAAATAAATATTTTTACACACTCCCGGTCACTTTCACACACTCATGTATGCACTCGCAAATCACTCAGACACTTATACACCTATTCACATACCCACTCAGATACTCATGCACCCACTCACATACCCATTCATGTATTCATACATTGACTTACAGACTCACTCGGAGAGTGATGCACCCTTGTACAGACCCACTCAGAGACTCATACACCTACTTAGAGACCCACTCATAGACTCATGCATACAGTGTCATACCCACTTAGAGACTCTTACACACATCACAGACCCACCTGAACCGTCAAGTATCCACATACAGACCCACTCAGATACCCATGCACCCACTTACAGACTCACTCAGAAAGTCATGCACCCATGTACAGACCCATTCAGAAACTTAGATATATCCTCCCAGACCCGCTGAGACACTCATATACCCATACAGCCACTCACACTCTCAGTCACAGACCCTCTCAGAGACTTATGTATTCAGTCACTCACTCTTACACTCAGAAACTCACACAACCACTTACAAACTTACTCAGATATAGATGCACCCACTCACTCACCTAGTGAAAGGCTTATGCATCTACTCACAAAGCTATTCAGACACTCACCCTCCCAGTTACAGACCCACTCCGACTGTCATGCATGCACCTATTCACTCATCGACTAAGAGCATTATGCTTTCACTCTCATACCCATAGAGAAACTCATACACCCAGTCATAGATCCACTCAGACACTCATACATCCTCCCATGGACCCACTCACACACTCATACAGTCACTCACATAGTCACTCATAGACCCACTCAGAGACTTATGCACATAGTCAGTTATACACTCAGAGACTCATGTACCCACTCACAGTGGCACTCAGAGACCCACAAACCCACTGACAGAGCAACTCAGACACTCATGCTGCTAGTCATATGCCCACTGAGACACTTGTGCACTCACTCACAGACCCACTCAGACACTCATGCACCCCCTCACTCACCCACTAAGACACCCACTTAGATACTCATATACCAACTCACAGATCCAGTCAGACAGTGATATACTTACTTACAAATACACAAAGGCACTTGTGCATCTCACAGATTGAGTGAGAGACTTACGCAACCAATCACAGACCCATTGTCACACTGATGTAGCCACTCATCAATGTACTGAGGCAGTCACACAATTCATTACAGAAGTATTGAAAGACTGATGTACTGTCTCACAGATCCCCTCAAATACTTACACAGTGTATGAGAGACTTAGTGACACAGTGATGCATGCAGTCATAGATTACACTGAAAAAGTTGCTGTGTTATACAGATATTAAGGGAGTTGTACATGCTATTATACAGTAGTTTAGATAGTAATGTGTTTAGTGTATTGGTTATAATCTATTTTGCAGTTATAAGTTTTGAATGTGGTGGTGGCTATTGAATGTCTGCATTTGTTTTGTCATTTCGCAACGTATTCGCGGTGATCACAACTACCAATATTACTGTGAGACTTTGCATCACAGTGAAAATGGAAAATCGGCTTAAATGGTTGTTTTTATGCAAACTCCCTATAAAAATATGACTTTAAATAATGCAGTAATAAACCCCTAGTGTCTAAAATACTTAAATGTGTGCATATATGCATTTTGTAGCCCCTAAAAAAGGCACGATCATCGCGGTTACCGGAGTCATCATGCTCTCGGAGTCATCGTGAAAACAGGAAGTACGGTTCAAACACAGTTTTTTTAAAGTTACTACAAATATATGTTAACCAACATGATCTCTCAGTTAATAATGTGTGTATTGTAATAGTAAGAATTCATTTTTTAAGTTAACATTTTTTAATGTGGTGGTGGTCGTTGAATGTCTGCCTTTATTTTGTGATTTTGCAGTCTGATTGTGATGAATTTCAAAGATTCCCCAAAAAGTATTTGACTAGAAAATTAAGAAAAGTTTTGCCTCTTGGGTGGTGTTGGAAGTGGGGGTCCTTATCCCTCACCGCCGCCACCAAATGCTGGAGACGAGAGTCCCTCACCCCTCGTTTCAACATTAGGCTGAGTAAGGACACCATCTGAGATAATCTTTATATAAGAAGATATGCGATATGACCACACAATACAAATTCAACATATAAGAATGGGTAGTATTCCTTCAGGTGGATTGGTAGGTTCTAATCCCAACCACCACTTCTAACCAACAGTTAAGCTCACTTCTAACCGTTTCCAAATGGTAGGCAAGTTGTATTGCTAGAATCACACATGTTGCAAAAGAAAACAAATACTGCAATGCATAGCAATATACACTCATACTGTGCAATAGAGAAACAATGTAGCGCCACAGTCATGTACTTTGCAGTAGAAGGAATAATGCAATGAGTATCACTACCAGCATGCCCTGTGCAAGGAAGAAACAAAGAAATGCGTCACGCTACAATCATGTACTGTGCAATGAAGAAATAAGGTACTGCGCCACGTTATAATCAGATACTGTGCGATGAAGAAATAATGCAATGCACCACGTTACAATCATGTACTCTGCAAGGGGAAAAAAGCAGTGTGTAGCGCACGCAGCAAGTAGTTTGTCAGGCACAAATAAGGTTCGGCGTCATACGACAGTTCGATAGTTCATTAGCAGCAATAATGCAAAGTGTAATACGACAGTTTAGGTGCTCTGTTAACAGTGCCCCCAATATGGATCGATGATGACACAAAAGTACATCTTCTCACTCCGGCCCCAGTACTGCCCCTCCTTGGGCCAGCACGTGCCTAGATCCGAGCCAAAGCAACAGGCTCGCGCAGCTGGTAGAAGCGAAAGACCGAGAGATTGGCCCTCCGGGCCCGCACTCCACCCCAGGTTGTGATCCACGTTACCTGGGGGGGCGCGACCCCACTCTCCTCTCCTCCTTTAGCGACTTGGGCCTTGATCCAGAACTCCGTCAATGGGTACAGCAAGCTCAGGTTGGCGGTTCAGCTTCTCTGGGGCTGCCGGGCTAGGCCACTGCTGTTTCACTCCGAGGACCCAATGACCTGGCCCTCCTTCCGGCGGTCTCAGTGAACACCGAGACCCGCCATCAGCACTGTGGAGACTTACTTCGAATTTAGTGCACACACTACCCAGGCACTCCTCACCAGCGCCTCTGGTTGCACCTCGACATGCACTCGCATCCGAGTCTCACCTCTTCTCCCGGTGCACACGATGACCAGACACTCTTCACCACCTGAGGGGACTCCTGAGGCGGAAGCCGGGACCCCGTAATTACAGAGCGTTTTTAAAAATGTATACTTTCCTTTTGGTAATCAGATTGAGTGATTTGCCTTTTAAAAATTGTATTGTGCCCATCTTGCTGCGAATTGCAAACTTAGCATACTTGTACTGGAACTGTAGCCCTGATTTCCCCGATCCTCCCGCTCCTCTGTTGCAGCCGATTTTGGAGCGGGAGGGAGACTGGGAAGGACCGGGCAAGAGGGAGACGCCATCTTGGGGAGGGTGCAGGGTTGGCGCACTAGTTGCTTGGGACACCACCTGGCCAATGTTATAAATAGCCACTTCTACACCACGCCAGTACCTGAGGGGACTCCTGAGGCGGAAGCCGGGACCCCGTAATTACAGCGCGTTTTTAAAAATGTGTACTTTCCTTTTGGTAATCAGATTGAGTGATTTGCCTTTTAAAAATTGTATTGTGCCCATCTTGCTACGAATTGCAAACTTAGCATACTTGTACTGGAACTGTAGCCCTGATTTCCCCGATCCTCCCGCTCCTCTGTTGCAGCCGATTTTGGGGCTGGAGGGAGACTGGGAAGGACCGGGCAAGAGGGAGACGCCATCTTGGGGCGGGTGCAGGGTCGGCGCACTAGTTGCTCGGGACACCACCTGGTCTAACGCCCCCATTTAAGGATGTCATTGTACCGGGCGCGAAGCGGACGGCGCAGCGGGCGCGCCGGCAGCGCGCCAAAGGCAAGCCCGTCTGCGCCCGTCCGCGCCAGTAAGTCGCCTCTCGTCAGGGACCCTGATCTAGAGAGGAGGGCAAACGTTATCTATACCACAGATGCCCTATTGGGTTGTAACACCTCAACTGCCTCATGTAAGAGGATATCTCCTCATCATCTGAGGGGAAATTCAACATGCTCTTGTGGATATACCCTTCCCAAACCCATGTCACTTCCGTCCCGCACGGACATCTGCCCTCAGCAACACATCCGGGTAGCACAGCTTAACATTAGATCCCTGGCAAAACACCATATGGAAGTCCATGACCTGGTTAAACAATACACATTAGACATCCTGTTCCTTACGGAGACTTGATTGCTAGAGGACATGATTTCTGTAACTAATTTAGCCACCACAGCGAGATTCTCTATCTACCCACTGAATAGACAATCGAGAGGTGGGGGTATAGCGGTGATGGTTAAATCCCAATACTTATGCCTATTTACCAAACTGGACATAGAAGGGAGTGAATGCGCCCGCTACAATATTAAGATAAACCCCCAGTTAACTCTATCAGGTATCTTAATATATAGACCCCCAGGACAGGACAATAGTTTTATTAAGGCTCTCCTTGAAACCACCTGCTTGCTGGTAACAGGGCCAGCCAACTTTAGCATCATGGGAGACTTAAATATCCACTTTGACCTCATTGGAGATAAAAAGATCAGTGGTCTGCTAGCAGATCTTGCTTCGTTCCAACTCTGCCAACTCGTCAGTGGCCCTACTCATAGTGGAGGTCATCTATTAGACCCTATATTCACCAACCTAGCGGAAGTAATGGCAGAAGCTCCTATCCCATTGACCTGGATGGACCACATGCTAGTGATCATGTCAGTACCGATTCGAGGTGCACCGAATGTGAGTTCTGCCCAACGGGTTTTGAAACGACCCTGGCGGAAACTCCGACTTGATGATTTCTATGCACTACTTAAAAAAGACCCTCCTAACATCAGCGATAACTCTGAATTGGGATATGAGAGCTTTTGTAACTGGATTATCAAGGCGCTGGACGCGTTAGTCCCGGCGGACTGGATTAAGGCACGCTCTCAGGAATCTAGCCCTTGGTACAGCGAAGCGCTCTCCACCCTTAGGAAAGAATGCAAAATTGCCTGACGAAAGTGGAGAAAGGCATATGATCCTGTGCTCAAGACTCAATACACTCAGGTGCAAAAAAATTATCATAGAAACATTTGCAGGGCGAGAGCCACCTACTAAGCTAATGAGATCAATACTAGCCAGAATCCATCTAAAACTATTTTCAAAATTTTACAAGATCTTAGCGCAAAAAAATGCTACTGAGAAAACTAATGTCTCTCCCTCACTTTGTGAGAAATTAGCCTCCTTCTTCATTGACAAAATTCAGAAAATATATAACTCCTTCCCTACCACTCCACGTCTCAATTCCTCAGCCACTGAGCCTACTTACAAACTTACTACTATACCAGAGCTCAGCCAAGAAAATTTCCTTAAACTTTGTGAAAAAATCAAATCAGGCTCGCCTGCGGACCCCCTAAAACCTGCGCAATTTAGAGCAGCAGACACGCCAATACTCAACCCCCTCCGAGACATTATAAATTCCTCATTCTCTACTGCCATAATACCCACCAGATGGAAGCAGGCACTGGTATCTCCCATTATAAAAAAAACAACGCTGGACCCCACTCTGCCCGAGAATTTCAGGCCTATCTCACTACTCCCCTGGCCAGCCAAGGTAGCCGAGTCCCACGTCAATACCATCTTGAAGAAATTCCTTAGGTCAAACGCCACTCTAGACCCATCCCAACATGGCTTTCGTGAGGGCCATAGCACCGAAACGGCACTCCTAAGTGTCACGGAACATCTCCGGTCCATCTTGGATTCTGGCCAGATGGCAGCACTGATATTACTAGACCTCAGTGCTGCCTTCGATACGGTCTCACACAAGGTACTGCTATATCGGTTAGAGGAGGCAGGAATTACGGGGCAGGCCCTGGAATGGTTCAAGGCATTCCTAACGGGAAGATCCTTCCGGGTCTCCACTCCGCCGTTCCTTTCTAAAGAATGTTCAATCGAACAGGGAGTGCCGCAAGGGTCTGCGCTCAGTCCGACACTATTTAACATATACGTCCAACCACTGGCTGAGGTCGCCAAAAGATGGGGACTATCGATAGTATCGTACGCTGACGACACTCAGTTAGTGGTAACTTTTAGGGACGAAGCAGGACTGAGCGCACAGAACTTTAAACAGGGCCTAACAGCAATAACCAACTGGATGATAGCAAATTACCTACAGCTCAATGCGGGCAAGACCGAGGTACTGCTAGTAGGTAAGGAAGCTGTGGCATGGAGGGATACATGGTGGCCCGAAACTCTTGGCAATCCACCTGTGCCGAAAAGTGAGGTAAAAAACCTCGGAGTCTGGATAGACTCCTCTCTCAACTTCACCCATCAGACTAAAAAGGTGGCAGCTACGTGCTTTGGGATTCTCCGGAACCTCAAGCCGATCCTAAAGTACTTTGATCCCCACACGCGTCAGCTAGTGGTACAGTCTGCCATTCTTTCGCGACTGGACTACGCAAGCTCTCTACTCCTAGGGGTCAATCAGGCAGAGAGAGTAAGGTTGCAACAAGTGCAAAATGCAGCAGCCAGAGCTTTGACGGGCCTCCCCCGTTATCACGCAGTTGCTAGCACTCTGGTCAAACTCCACTGGCTTCCGGTAGAGAAAAGGATTCAATTCAAGATCATATGCCTTGCATTCAAAATCTTGAAAACTGCCTCACCGCCCATGGTATGTCCCCTCCTGACACCATACACGCCCCGGCGAACTCTTCGTTCGGAAGGCCAGAATATGGCAATGGTCCCCCGTGTCAAGCTAACACGGATGGGAGGACGCTCCTTCCGGTATCTTGCAGCAAAGCTCTGGAACGTCCTCCCTCTCCATATTCGTGGACTAAATGACCTTCTGGCATTTAGAAAGGCCATTAAAACCCATCTTTTCTGTTAGACTGCTCTGCTATATGATTACCACTTTTCCATCTGTTGTGGCTGTCTCTACTACCTCTCAGGTAAGCGCCGGGACGCCCCTTTGCTGGGGCAGCCGTGTGCTATAGAAAATCATATAACATAACAACATAACAATGCCCTAGCTTGCACCACAACACGCACCCTTCACGTCTGAGACTCACTTCTTCACTTGGTGCACACCATGACCAGGCGTTCTTCACCAATGCCTTGGCTGCACCATGACACACACCCTACGTGTCTGAGACTCACTTCTTCACTCAGTGCATGCCATTACCAGGCGCTCTTTACCAACGCCTTTGCTGCACCACGACATGCACCCTGCGTGTCCAAGTCTCACCTCTTCTCCCGGTGTACACGATGACCAGGCGCTCTTCCCCAACGCCCTGACTGCACCACGACACACACTCTGCACGTCCAAGACTCACTTCTTTGTTCAGTACACACAATGACCAGGTGCTCCTCACCAATGCCCAGTCCTGCACCACGACATGCACTCTGCGCGTCCAAGTCTCACCTCGGCTCCCCGTGCACACAACAACCGGGCGCTCCTCACCAAAGCCTTGGCCTGCACCACAACATGCACCCTGCGTGTCCGAGACTCAGCTTACGGCTGCGTACCCACAATCACAAGGCACAACTTCTGAGGGTCTCCAGCTGCAAAAGCATGCGCACACCACGTTGCTCGGTACTTCTCCGGAAACCTTTATGTTCCTGTGTTTCCAAAGAGGGAGCCAGCTCACCTCGGGCCCTTGGGGTAACAAGACTCAGCACAAAGCACAGTCTTCTTCAAGCAGGGGGACCCAGCGCCTCCAAGCACAGCTTCAACAGCCTCTCCCTTGGTTAGAACAGCAAACTGCAGACCAGCCCCACATCACAAAGCAAGGATTGGTCTTTCCACAGCAGTCTCCTCAGTCGCTCCTTTTTTAGCAGAGGTTCCTCTTGACCTGTTGCAGGGATTCTGCTCCTACACAGAACTGTGCACAGAGACCCAGGACCTCAGTGAATTGTGGTGTACCAAAAAACTCACCTCAGTGCCTAGAAACTCTAACCATTTAGCATCAGTGTCACATTAGCTTTTCGTCCTATAGCAAAGGAACCAATGATTAGACAACCCAGAACATGCGACTTAGGTTATTCTCAGGAATGGTGGAAAGCAAGATCACTCTTTTGTTATACTCTCATACCAGTCCACAACAGGAGTAAAAAGAGACATGGGAAAATGTTAAAATATTTATTTTAACGACATGCTCTAAGATGCAGTATTTTTGCGAATAGAAACAGACATATGATTAGAAATAATATGATCAGCATTGTTACAATTCTATAAAACACAAAAGGAGAAATCATATTACAATGATGGTGAAAACAGGTACTATAGCACCTCGTACATCACCCTCCCTAGGTAGGAACTATGTTTTATAAAATATAGACAGTCTCTTAGGCTTGTGTGGGGGACCCCATAGATCTAAGATCAGCAGGAGTGTATCACATCAGGATCTGCAAAAGCTCTCTGTCTCTCTGGAAAAACGGGATTCTTCCAAGTGCCTAAAATCATGCTTACAGTGCAATATTAAAGGTGCCAGAATCTCAGTTGGCTTGCAGCTGCACTTATGTTATGTCTAAAACGTGAGCCGATCAGCCTGAACAACAGCTACCTTGTTATGATAACCTTAGAGGCTTTAGCACTCACTGTGCAGACTAGGGTCATGATGTAAGTCTAGGATGCCGAAAACAAGCCATTCTCATGTAAAGTAATTCACGCAGCCTAACTTACAACAACAGTTATATGCAGTGTCGTGAGCAAAAGCAGCAAAAGGTAACATAGCATTTAAACTTCTAAAAAGCCTATGCTAACATAGCAATGTGCACAAACAAGGTCCAGCCCACACTACAACCTCCCTTGATCGGAGAACGCACAATAAGGGGGGGCAATTTTTAGAACGCAGAGTTCAAGTTCGAATGAGACAGAACCAAGTTCAAAATGTTTTTTGCCAAACAGGATAATTGGGAGTAAAATCCAAATTAGTAACTATAAAACCTATGAAACCAAACCGGGGGGAATGGTGTCAAGACACCTTGAAAGCGTAAAGAGGAGAAAAAAAATGAATGAAAAAATCACGAGTCCAGTACGTGTTTATGAAGCATGAAAAAAATTGTCACTTCAATCCAACAGTATATAGGCACAGTACGTTGCAACCACCTCCAGTAGGGAGTCGTTGTTTTCGTCAGTGAACATTTCAGCCATCCAATTCAGTAATGGAAAAGAACACACATGTTCTTCAACAGCCGGAGCCTCTAGCACCATCAGAGGACAAACCGGGTGTTCTTCGAGATAACTGCTGCCAAGACGTCATGTGCTGCAGTCCATATATTCCAATTGCCTAGAACTCCATGAGCCACTGCGCAGACCATAATCTCAACATCAGAACAGTCTAGTTCATGAGCAACTAAGGGACTCATTAGTGGATCATAATCCGTGTTAGGAGACACCGTGATGCAGAGACACAAATCCAGAGCCCATTTAAAACTGCAATCCAGGCAGTGGAAAACTGGCTGCATGCATTTAAAGTATGAAAACCGGAAAGATAAACCATACGCCACACTTGGAGCAGCCGGGGCAGATCGTCGTGGGGCATAGAATGTGCAACCATTTTGGAGTAAGCAAATTAACAGAAGTACACCGGCAGCCAAGGCGAGAATTAACGGGAAACCACCAAAGAGGCTGGAAAAAATAGAATGAAAAAATGCTGGTATCACACCAAATATAGTTTGGAATGGGGTCAAAAGGCTAAAACTTACCACTTTAAATAAGTTTGCCAAGCCCGTGGTCAAGGAGGCATTGAATATAGTGTCAATCAACACCCTAAAATGCAGGGGGAGATCAGTATTTAATAATGCATGTACCTCAGTATGAGTATTAGCCATTTGAACTACGAATGTTTCACGCGCAGATGTAAGGGCGACTTCTTTTTGAGACAAAAGAGCCCTTATTCGACTCATCTTGTTGAAGTCTGCTTTCTAGGTCGGAATGGAAGGCCAGATGGATATATCGAGGTTCCCATGCGGAGGAGGAAACAGGACATTCTTACAACAGACAACATGTTGGGAAACAGTCACTATGTACGGAATCCCTGCCAGCATACCACAGCAATCTTCATTACTTAAAAGTAAATAACTGCTGCTTGCTTTTGTGCAGAAAATGATTGCCATAGTGTTGGTAACAAAACAAATCAGCATAATTTGCAGAATCTAAATACAAATCCTCAGTATCAAAGGCAGCATAATATTTCAAATCAGCAAATAGAGCCTCTACAGCCTGGACGTCCCAATCATCAAAGCGTATATTTTGTTTAACCACATCCCCCATGAAACACGAAGTACATTTGGAACATTAATAGCCTCTGTGGGTCTGTGAATCTGGAATTTCACAGCATCCCATACAATCCCATCTTAGACAGGCCATGCAGTGATATTTACAAAAGTCTGCTCCCTCTTCATTCTGTGTGAAGAGGAGTGGAGTGCCAAAGTTCCATCAATTAGTCTAATTGTAGTTCTTTCTTTAACATAGTGGCCATTCACAAGACAGAAAAAATACACCACAAATCCAATGGACATGAATAAAAAAAATGAAAAAAGCACCAGCCAAATGTAAGTCCAAGGGGGAATTAAAAAATATTCTTTGAACTAAACAGCAAACATGTAAATTTATGAGGGGGACTTTGATGTGGCTGAGTCAGTGTCAAATGAAAAAACATGATTGATTAGCCACACAGGTCTGTAAATCAGGCATGGATAAGTCTGTGGGATAAGTATATTCAGCATCATCAAGATCATTAGCAGCCAGTGGATTCAATAAAGGATTTGTAACTGTAGTCATCTCGATGGCAACATCAGGCCCTGCAGCAGGTGTCGGAGCCAAAACAGAGTTTCGCAGCATCATGGACAAGAGACTGCAGGTGTCATACTAAGAAGGCCACTCTGTGTAGTTTGACATTGTCAATTGAGATGTACCTGTTTTCTTTACGACCAGGAAGTGGAGTTAAAATTACCGTTCTTGTACCCTGCACACCAAGCACAGGAACTGAAGCACGATATGAGGAGCCGAATTCTTCTTGTTCTCGATCTTCTCTCGGACCAGTTCTCCAGCTCGGGGTAGCCGCCAACAACCGGGATCTGCAGCGCTGCATCAGTTGTGGAGGGCAAGTGTTCCTTTGCAAGACTGTCTATGGTCTTTTGTAGATTCTGGAAAACAGCACGATGTTAATCATGTCAAAGGGAGCAGCAGATGCCGCTTGGTCTAGACCCTCAAGGTCCGGAACAAACATTTTGATATCAAAGAGCATCTCATATGTGGTCCGCCCACCCAGAGACCTTCTAGGGAGATTATTAAGTGCACGCTGAACGCTATTGAGGTGGGCGAGCCAGTTCCAGCCTGTACCTAATACCCTAACTGTCATGGAGTGCTTTAAGTCACGGTTCATCTGCTCCACAACACTATTGCCCCCAGGCCGATATGGAGATGAAAATGTGACTTGGACCCCCAATGAATGCATGGCCTCCTTGTATGCCTTAGAGGCAAACGCTGGACCCTGGTCCGAGTGAGAGGTACCACATGAAAAAATTCCCACAAAGACACGCAAATCCCTTACGACAGGTCAAGAATGAGCACTCCTTTGGGGCCACACTCACACAAAGCGCATGCAAGAATCAACTGCAACTAAGATGTACTTATACACAGTATCAGATGAGAAAGGACCGCAGTGATCTAAGTAAACACAAGCAAGAGGTTTATTAGCTATGTACAACTGAGTCTGGGGTGGGCGTGCAGCAGTAGAAGGTTTAATCTGCTGACAAATGTCACAATGAAGGACATAATCACACGTCTGTTTGTACAATCCCCGTCACCAGTAACGCTGTTGTAGGAGAGATACAATAGCTGACACACCGGCATGCGCCGAGGCCATATCCTCGTGAGCTGTTATAATCAAAAGCCTGCCTGTAGTCCATGTTGGGAATTAACCTGTCACCAACGTCGTTAATCCTCACATAAGGAACTTTATCAGGACTTAAATGGTAAGAGATTTTAGAAGGGAAACCTTTCAGGTAATTACCTCCCTTCTCTGTTGCAGCAATAGCGGCCAAGATGTGATCATCAATCTTACTTTTGGAACGTGTAACTGCTGCTACCGAGTATGTCGTAACTGCTGTCTTGGCCGCTTCATCGGCAAGACTGTTGCCAATAGCGTGAACTCCGACACGCTGGTGACCAAGGGAATGAATTACAAACACGAGTGGCAGTCATTCTTTAAGTTTAGCCACTCGAACCCAGATAATTTTATGTTTTATTGTGCGGCCTCTGGAATCACGATAGTCATTTTTAGTCCAAAAGAACAAATTGTCATTGTATGATTCAACACAGTAGTAAGAGTAACTTACGACAAGAGTGATCACACTAGGATCTGCGTATTCCAATGCAAGCATCAGAGCACGAAGCTCTGCCAACTGGGCGGTACAGTCCCCTAATGTCTGTGTATGCACGACATCGGACTTGAACTCTCCATTCACCATAGTACAAACCACTATTGCGCGGCCGAAGAATATGTGTGCTTTGAACACGTAGCCGGTTGCGCTGAACCGTCAGTGTAAATGATACAATGGAAATCCTCTAGTGGCCGCATGGTCAGAGGAGCAGGATGAACTAATTCATACGGCAAAATCTCTTGAGTCTGCAAAGAGGAATCGAAAATGAACGTGACTTCCGGGGATGTCAAGGACGTAGCCCATTGTTTCCACCTCGGGTGCAAAGCTTTTGAATTCGGTACACTGACTTTCGTCACTGCCTCCAAGGCAGGATATGCAGTAACAACTAAAATGCGTTTCTCCGGAGACTGAATCGCCATTTGCAGAAATTTCAGAAACGCCATTTGCACTGCTGTCAAAACTTTTTCTACAGTGGAAAACCGCAGCTCAGCCAAAGTGTACAAGTGTGACTTGTAAGCGATAGGGTCTGTGTCACCCTCATTAAAAGTCAGGTACGTGAAACCCACCGCCCCAGGCACGATTCTAATCACCAGGTTGATGTGGTTATCAGGAGTCAATAAGAATTTAGATTCTAGAAGATCAGCCTGCAAAGATTGCAAAGTGGCTGAATGAGCAGACAGCCAGCAAGATTTGGAGAAAGTAGGTTGTACCAAAGCGTAAAGAGGCTTGATACGCTGGGCATATTCAGGAATGTAAGTACGCGCATAATCTAAAAAGCCCAGTAAAGATTGTAGTTTCTTCAGTGTTGTGGGTGTGCGCAGCTGTGCGCAGCTGTGCGCATTTCTCCAGGAAGTGAGGTGCTAAACCTCGACCTTCACGGTTGAGCTCACAACCCAGGAGCAACACTGGGTACTCTGCAATGTGAGATTTTGCAAAGTCAAATTTATAGCCAAAGTCCGCAAAACGGCAAATTATGCGGTCTACACAAGACAGATGCGGCCATAATTCGTCGTCAGGAGATAAATGTAATCCACATACGAACATGCATCCGGGTCAAGCCCCTCCAAAAGAGAGACTATGCGGGCAGCAAAGACGCCTGGACTGTTTTATAGCCCATAGCCAAACGTCGGAATTGGCGTTACTTGCCACCACTGGTAAAAGCTGTCCATTGACTACTAATAGAGGACAGATTGTGGGCAAAGAAGCCATTGGATATGTCAAGTGTGGTCTTAAACCTTTTTCGCACAAGACTATCCACAAGAGCTGAACTGTGAGTGTTTTTTACTGTGCACGTACGACAATGGGAGTTTAAGTACTGGTAATCCAATACCAAACGGTACGAGCCATCAGGCTTAGTCACAGTAAAAAGAGGGTTATTCATCGGAGACACACAAGTTTCAATCACACCTTGATATTCCAATTGTTGAAGGATTTCTGCCACGGGAGCTTTCGCTTCACGCCGCATTGTGGAAAATTAGTACGGTTTGGTGAACATTATCTGCGCCATCTTGCCTTTTCCCCTGATGCCACACTTTTGTCATGTGCGCCCGCCATTTTAGGTGCCTCGATCAGGACCATCCCTTTTGCATGCCACTGGCCCCCGACATAGCCCTTCGCCCTCACCAAGCCTGCACGCTGACCAACCCCCCCCCCCTCGCTCGCACATGCTTTTGAGTCATAAACCCCTCTTCAGCGCAGCTCTGCCTCAAAGCCCCATCCTGTTCCCAGCGCGACCCCTCCCTTCATTCTTTTTATAGTCCCCGGCCCTTTGATAAAAAAAAAACCCCTTTTCCTGTGCCCGTTTGTCTTCCTTGCTCCCAGGCCAACACCTAGCTCTGCCGATACTATTCCTCGCCCCTCTCCGTACAGTAGGAAGCTTCCCTCATCAAAGGACCCCCGAGTTGATCAAAGCCCCCACCCCTCGAGATCCAATCGAACCTCCCACATTCCATGAATCGGCGGAATATCCAGCTGCGCGATAACCATCACCTGTTGTGACCGGGGTGGGGACTTCTACTGTAAATGTGTGTGGGAACGGGCCCGAGGGGGAGATCCCGGGAATGTCTTTCCGTACATCAAAGCATTGCCATGAATATGTAAACTGTAATAAAAGCCATGAAACCTGTATATAAGGGGCCAGGCCTCAGAGGGAAGTTAGAGCACCTCATGACGATACCTGCTGTCTGTTTTGTTGTGTTCTCCTCCGGAGAGAATAAACCTTGTTTCCTGCTTTCCAGTCTCCAGCGCCTGCCTCTTCATTGATTAATAATTCGTGGGTTACAGAGGCAATACCGCCGGGCAAATATCGATTGTCCCCGACCTTAGGTTTTACAATTGGCGTCCCAAGCGTGGGGCCCATCAGCGACTCGTGGATCCAGTGGGAGAGGTCCCGACGACAGAGTGAACGACTGCAACGATCGGGAGAGCTCTTGCCCAATAGACCCTCGTCTGGCAGCCGATCATCCGAACTTCACTAGTTCCGAACAGACCTCTCTCGAGTGATCTACGGTCCTGACTGGGAACCATTAGGAGTGCCGTGAGAAATACGAGAAAAAGAGGACGAATGGGCGCTGGATTCGGAAGACAAGAAACTGTCCATACGGTCCGGGTAAGGTCGTGTAAACACGACGAGTTGCGAAATAATTGCTTGATTGTTTAGGAAATACTAGTATTGCTCGTTATTTGACTTATTTGGAGATTCACTGTCTGCACACGGAGAAACAGTAGGCTCTTTCCCTTTTGCAAACAGTGAAGGATAGGTAACGCAGCCGTCGTGCCTATTTTTCTCCCCCACTGATTCTATTATTTATTAACGGTTTTCAGGAGATTCCCTCTCCCACACTGATTAACTGGGTTCTTTGACCCCGAACTACTGTTCACGGATTGTCTTCTGGAGATTCTCTGTCTGCAAACAGGAAATAACAGATTCCTCTTTACGGATAGTGAAAGGGTAGAGGACGCAGACTTTTGCGCCCCTGCTTACTCTCCCCATTGATTTAATTCTAGTTATTTATTATTGGTTGTTCTTTATTATTGATTGTTCTTTATTATTGATTGTTCTTTATTATTGGTTGTTCTTTGTTATTGGTTATTCTTTGTTATTGGTTCATGAGGTATTCACTGCCTGCAAACAACGTAGAATAGAAATATTCTGTCTAGTCTTTGCACACAGTGATAAGATAGGCAGTGCTGACTTTTTGTCCCTCGTTGCGAGCCGTCATGTCTGTCTTCTCCCCACTGATTAATAATTGGTTCAGCCCGGACCGCTTGTTAGAGGTGGATCATCTAGCTCCGCTGGAAGGCACCCCTAATAAGGACATGTTCATAAACTATGGATTAGTTACCATAGCCTATAATAAATTGTGGCACAGGTATACCAAAGAAAGTCAAGACAAACAGTGGCCACTGGTAGGATCCTTCGACCTTGATAAAATAGAAACGTTAGAAATAGCCCTTCGTAATAATAAGACAACGCCTATTATGCTCGACAGTCTCGGTATGTGGCGAAAAGAGGCAATGCAACGACAGAAAAAAGACGAGGACAGAGCAGGTAGAGAAACATATCAACAGGACAACCCCTGGACACCACGACCCGAAGGTTATCCCCCGACACTACGCACAGGACGGCCAGACTTAGGGCAAGACCAATGCGCTTTTTGTAGATGTGTCGGACACTGGAAAGCACAATGCCCGACTCTGCTGAGCAAGAGTGGGAATAGAGGGCCAACAGGAATAACAGGCCGACAGAAAGGGAAAAGGCGCGAGACAAAGAAGAATCAGACTCACATGGACAGGCCAGATAGAACCACCACGTTTGATTATGCCCGATGGCACAGATTTCGCCAGAACAATTTCAGCGACATGTTCGAGTTTTCCTAGGTCGGACAATGTAAAGACGGGAACCCAGCCTAGCTCTAAATTAACAGACGGAAAAAGATAAATATGGCCAATAACTGTTTTTATGTTTGTCTTTGGATCTTGTGTGTCATACTTTTACTGTCTCCCCGTCTGAGTTTGTGTGTACGTAATGTATGAATCTGCGTCATCCCTCTGCACGTGCTTCCGTGTTACATAAACTCTGTTAACAGAAATTTTAGCCTGAAACAACCTGGAAAGAAAGGAATGGGAAACGAAATCAGTAAGCCACTGATGAACACGAACTTTTATTTTAACATAACAAGCAAGAAACAATAACGCTAGAAACAAGAACGGTAAACTGTAGAAAATGAAAGTCAACAGAACATTCGCCCCCCCCCACATTCTGGAACCTTCCAAAGTAGGGCAGGGTTACGGCTACGCCCAACCGGCGGCAACCCATATAAAGCGGGCCCCGCTGCCAACACTCGGTCAGGAAATCTTAACATATGGGGGAGCCGTAGGAGAGGCAGGGGCCAGCGGAGTCCGGCCGCAGCGGCCCTGGGTAGCTGCAGGCAGTCCCGCCACGTGTCCCTCCCCGGTCCGACCACCCATGGCCAGGGACCGGGGCCAGCTGGATCCGGCTGCAGCCGATAACCTAAGGAAGCCCGGCCCAGAGAAGGACGAGACACCTCTTCCTTTTCTCCTCCGTTGTGGCAGCAGCAACACGCCGGGCGCCACTTCTGTTATGAACCATGGCCGCGGCAACTCTGGACGGCGGGATGTCCTGTTCGTATCTCCATGGAATTTAGTCCAAGTTGGGCTGGGAGGGAGAGGCGACGCGGACGAGCCTCTCCCACCTCCATAGATAGGAGGTCTCCCAGCCCCCGGCCCAACGCCGAACTCCCCCAGCCAGGCGGCGGTGCCAATACCTGCGTAGCACCGAACATACCATGGTGGCGCCCCAGTACTTGCGCAGCACCGAACATGCAACGGTGCCCATATTTTCGGAGCACCGAATATGCAATGACTGCACCGATACTTGCGCAGCACCGAATGTGCGCCGCAGGTGGCCATACCTCCGTAGCACTGGGCATGGGCCTTGTGGAGCACAGGGTGTGGAGAGACCATCGTGCATGCCCATGAAAGAGAACGGCCTGGAGTGCACCGGGAGAAGGAGACGGCGCGAACGAGTCTCCCTCGCCCCCCAAGTGGGGGCATCACAGCTGCACCCCAGCCGAACGTCCCGCTTCCACGACACAGAGTTCCGTTCCCTATTTTGTCCTCAGGAAGGTCTCTTCCACTCTTGCAGACTCGACGAGAGGGGACTACTGCAGGGCCTCAAAATGGCGTCTGGGTCCGCTAGAAGGCGGGCCTCGGCCGCTAGAGTAACTTTGAACGGCAATGTAACTCGGTCGCTTGCCCACCGGAGCACGAGCTCCCACCTCCGACAGCATCTCCACAGCCTTGAAGAGTCTACGAAGGTCCCCGGCGGAGCCCTCGGCCCCTGCAGGCTTCCGGTAAGGGACAACTGCCTTGATCACCAGCGAAATAAACATGACATTGCCACTCCTTCTGTTAGCATGAATTCTAGAACTGCCGAAAAGGACTCTGGTCCAACCGCCGGTTGTAGGAAACTTTTTCCTGATGCTACTTCCGGACTGACCCGGCCCCGCCCAAAATGGCGCCGGTATCAATAGGAACTTACGAACACCTCGTGGTGTTTCTTTTTGCTAAATAAAAAACTTGATGTTCTGAGACACGTATATGATCCTTTGTACGCTTGACGAGAAAGGAGGAGAGTTCACTCGACGAACATGTAAAAGGACCCCGTTAAAAATGTTGATTACAAATGTACGATGTATTATATTTTTATAGCTGATGTATAACCTCGCTTATGACGCACGCACACGGTATGCATATAGGAAATCTGATTGCCACTAGTCTGACTATTATGAAATAAAATGCCCCCGATCCCCCAACCACTTGATAGAATGTTTTTATTGCTGCAAAACAACACCCCCACTGTACGCACTTTAGCCATTGCCGTGTCCGGCCAAATACGATTGCACCCTCATAAATCCACGTACTGAAATGATTTTGCAAAATAAAGGTTTTCGAAATTATGAACGGGTACTGCATGCTTTATTTAAAAATGTGGGATCGGCGGGAGAGTTCTTTTCTGTGCACCCTACTCTGCTCTCTCTTTAAGGTTATTAGAAGATGGTTGCCCAGCCCCGGAGGAAGGATCGGATCTACGACACGATACTCTGCCTTCAAGGTACGCGACTGACTCATGAACTCTCGCGTGGAGAAAGACCTCGACTTCTGAGGATGGGTAAAACGAAACGGTATAAATGATGGAATGTAAAAGAAGGGTAAAATAAAACGATGTAAATGTTATAAAGTACGACGCTCAAAGGTATTAGGGAACAGAGCTGACCAAAGAACTGAAGAACCTTAGAACGTCACAGCGTTGAAGGAGATCTAAGGACCCCGATAGTGAGATACATCTACGAACTAGATACCTCGCACTAGGTACCTCTGGTTTCCTTTTTACGTTTCCCTGCACACGACCTATAAGGACACACTGCCCCCCCCCCGACTCCAGAAACCATACCCCAGGGATTCTACCCCGAGGAGGAAAGACGAGTATGAGGTAAGTAAAGGACTCTCGAATACATGTATTTGATATGCGCGAATGTTGTCCCCCTCCCTTCCCCTCTTTTCCCTCCCTCTACAGGTTACATCAGGGGCCGCAACCGAGGTATGGTGAGGATCTGAAGCCTCGCCCCGTCCGATACACAAAGCGGACCAACGCTGCAAGGTGGCGCCTAAGCACGCCCACAAACTACTCACGTAGCTAACGAGCCCATAAATTTAGTATGATCTGATGAAAAATGATCACCCTTAACCCATGCTGCACGAATGAACCCATGTCACGTATGTTTGAAACTATGAGAGAATGTGCGTGTGTGACTGAAGCGTTGACTCAACTGGTCGAAGGACCAAGAATGCAAGAAAATGCGACACAGTGGTACCCTTTTTTCCTCTTTCTCAAAGCATGTCCCCTCTACCCTGTCTAATGCTCGTCCGCCTCAAACTGCATGCTTTCAAGATTCTAAGGCAGACCCGTAAATGCCCTTTGCTGTGTAATGCATTAAATAGCCTTTCTTAAATACACTGCCACTCTCCATGTCGCACGTGTACTATTTAGCCTGCTGTTGCTCTCTCTCTCTCTCTCTCTCTCTCTCTCTCTCTCTCTCTCTCTCTCTCTCTCTCTCTCTCTCTCTCTCTCTCTCTCTCTCTCTCTCTCTCTCTCTCTCTCTCTCTCTCTCTCTCTCTCTCTCTCTCTCTCTCTCTCTCTCTCTCTCCTTCACACTCCCACTCTTCCGAGCGATTAGCTCCGAAATTGGCGTACTGCCACCCCTAGCGCACCACCCAATTGGCTCCAAATACCGCCAGTATTTGCACAAAACTTGTCTGTAATAAAATCACCATGAGACCGTGTCACTACCTCTCCTTTCTGCTAAATTGACGAAACCAAGAATTGGCCATAAGGGAAAGGACAGGTAAGACGACTGAGGTTCCCTAATCTGACCCGTAATAAGGGAACTACATGTCAGCGGCTCCCCTGATGGAATAGAGTGCCCCAGATAACGCGACCTTCCCCGTTCTGAATTGTCGCAATCCCCAAACCGTAAAGGTAAATCGAAACCTTCCCATCTTCCCAGGACGCACCCAGTTTTGTATCAGCTGCCCTAGATGAGATTTTTACTGTCCCTCACCCCCGGTTGTAAGAGATGGGTCAATTTACGACTAACGCAGGCCAGCCATTGTTCCTAGGAATAATTTGTTGATGAGCGAACTACAGAGTTGGGAATTCAAAAAATATCACTGAACGCTTACCAACCGAACTGTGGCCTTCTGCTAAATAATGCCCTCATAACACAAAGCAAGATGATAGTCCCTCACTGCAGTTTTCTATGCCCCTAGTTGTTCTTCCCATGAGACCCCTGTCTTTTCTAATTTAGTAATCAGGCCGTGAGAGGCTGCATAGGAACCAGAATGATGTTTTACAAAGTTAAAGACTAGACCTAAGCGAAGAAAACCATTACAATGAACCTTGTTGAAAAGCGAAAATGTTTAGTTAAAAGGCAGGATGCATTGATAAGATGAAAGATGTTTAGCCTATGTTCGTCCCTCAGCGAGATACCTATTAGTACCATGTTGATAGCTCGCAACACCCTTTGTAAATATAAACCCCTAGAGAATGGTATAGCTTTGTCAGGCTTGTATTACGAAGGTGGGTCTCCATCAGATGAACTGTTGTAACTATAATAAATAGTTGTGAAGGAAAGTCGTAGTAAATCCAGCAGGCCCACCATCGATCATTTATATGTCAGTTGTGAACCCTAATATAACGGACGTTTCTATTCTCATTTACCTGGAGCTGGGAGAGAAATAGACTTATGTGATTACCTTCCTCTGCCAATTCTCTAAAGACTGTCTTTTCGAACTCATTTAAGGGTACGACTGTCGGAGGAAAGAATGACCGGATGTGGGAGCACGTGGCCTGACTACAGATCTTGGAACACCTGCGACGTTGGCCGAGGCGAGACCGCGACAGAAAGGAGCTGCAGGACGAGGCACTATTTCCGACAAAGTGAGAGGAAAGGGCTAACCTGATGCCCCTGCCTAATGTTCAAATGTGTGCCGAAAGGTCCCCGCTCCCTAAACTCGGTCATGAGCCCGCCAACCTGAAATTTTCCGTTCCCCTAGTCTGTTCTCGGTCTGGCCTTTGCTCCATCCCCCTTTTTCTCCGACCTACCCTATGGACTATTTTTACACTCTTCTTCCATCTGAACTTTTTGACTATCGACTCCAAAGGACACAGGGCGAAAAGGACCTTTTTGACCAGAAACGCGAGGAAAAGGTCGTGCCCTGCAACACGGGACCTAGAATAGAGCTGGACCCTTAGCTCCACCGCCGGTGCTCCACAGCGCCAACAAAGGACGACAAACAGTACTGAGAACTCATTAACTTCGAACATTGACACCCTCAATCATCGTTTCTGCTACGTCTCGTTTCTTTCCCAGCCACCATTGTATTGATTATGCTCTAGCCAAATATATGTGGAGCCCGTATATAATAACCTGTATGCAATGTACTCACTGCTCGCTACAGAATCATTTTTTTTGTATTACATTACTATGACTTTCCTGCTAACAAGTTTACCAAAGTTTATCAATAGACCCGCCTCCTAAAACTAGAGATCTTAAATGTAATGTTTACGACTCCTTCACCTGGGTTCCTACTGCTTTTTCTTATGCCCACCATAATAGACTTGAATAGGAAATAGATCAGCAAGATGTCTTGAATATGTTAAAGGGAGGACTGTGGAAAATTAGTACGGTTTGGTGAACATTATCTGCGCCATCTTGCCTTTTCCCCTGATGCCACACTTTTGTCATGTGCGCCCGCCATTTTAGGTGCCTCGATCAGGACCATCCCTTTTGCATGCCACTGGCCCCCGACATAGCCCTTCGCCCTCACCAAGCCTGCACGCTGACCAACCCCCCCCCCCCTCGCTCGCACATGCTTTTGAGTCATAAACCCCTCTTCAGCGCAGCTCTGCCTCAAAGCCCCATCCTGTTCCCAGCGCGACCCCTCCCTTCATTCTTTTTATAGTCCCCGGCCCTTTGATTAAAAAAAAACCCCTTTTCCTGTGCCCGTTTGTCTTCCTTGCTCCCAGGCCAACACCTAGCTCTGCCGATACTATTCCTCGCCCCTCTCCGTACAGTAGGAAGCTTCCCTCATCAAAGGACCCCCGAGTTGATCAAAGCCCCCACCCCTCGAGATCCAATCGAACCTCCCACATTCCATGAATCGGCGGAATATCCAGCTGCGCGATAACCATCACCTGTTGTGACCGGGGTGGGGACTTCTACTGTAAATGTGTGTGGGAACGGGCCCGAGGGGGAGATCCCGGGAATGTCTTTCCGTACATCAAAGCATTGCCATGAATATGTAAACTGTAATAAAAGCCATGAAACCTGTATATAAGGGGCCAGGCCTCAGAGGGAAGTTAGAGCACCTCATGACGATACCTGCTGTCTGTTTTGTTGTGTTCTCCTCCGGAGAGAATAAACCTTGTTTCCTGCTTTCCAGTCTCCAGCGCCTGCCTCTTCATTGATTAATAATTCGTGGGTTACAGAGGCAATACCGCCGGGCAAATATCGATTGTCCCCGACCTTAGGTTTTACAGCATGGGGTATTGAGGTTGAGGCTGTGGCATAGACCGCAATGGAAACTCATGTCGGCCCAGCCACAGTGAGTACGGTACAAAGCTGGTGCAAGCACCTTAGCCCAATCTTCTGCAAAATGCAGAGCCTGCTCCTTCGGTACAAAAGGGGGTGGTGATGGACGGAGCATCTGAACCAATCAAACACTCACACCCAGTCAAAAGATCTGGGTTTGATCCATCACTGTTCTTTAGCCCACTCTGCCCCCCCAGGTCAGAAATGGCTATATGCAAATCAGTCTGACCCTGTGCCTCATGGGAACAGTCCAGCCCAAACTGCCAAACCATGCCTTCCCTGGACCGGAAACAAGCTTCCGAGGACCGGTTTCTGGCATTACAGCTCTCTTCAGCCCGGCTTGCTTGAATCCAGTGGCAAAGTGAGCAAGGGACTCACGTCTGAGCATACCCTGCCACACTTATGGCGGCCAAAGCGGTACAAAAGCCTGCTCCTTCGGCACAGTGTGCACGAATTTAGGGAGGATTATCTCCTCCCCTTGCGGAGCGGCTAAAACAAAAGGTGGGGGCCAATCGACCTCCGCCAACAAAATGTCATAGTTAGTAGTTAGATTTTCCCAAAATACCCCTTTTATAGTACGTTGTATGTCACCTTCAATTAAAAGGACAAGTTCAAAAAGTCGTTCAGGGGGAGCCACTCTAGTGTCAGCTGTCTCAACAACAACAAACGTGTCAGGTGCTGTCACCTTCAGAAGTGGACGCAGCGCCTCCCACACTCTGGTAATCTCCGCCGCGCTGTCTAACAGCGTCAGCGCCCATGTCAGGTTTCAAAGCTGTGTTCTCACTCTCCGTGGCATATCTTGCTGTTAAAGCAGCAACTTTCTTTTTCTAAAACTGGGGTCTTTGACATGGAGAGTCATCCTGCTTGCCTTTACCATCCGTTTTGCGGGGCTGCTCTTGTTTCGCACCCCGTCCTCTGCCGCCGTCTCCTCCACCGATGGGTGAGACCGATGAATCCTGCAAAGAGTGAGGAGAACGTTGATCAGGAACCTGAAAATTATCAGGTGACTTTATAGTAGCAATTCATAAGTGCGCTCAGTAGACCCAGGTATTGGTGAAGCGGGACGGGACCCCTGTTTTTGTTGCTGTTTCCCCTGTTTCTTATTCTTGTCCCAATTCTGCTTTGGAACAAAGGGGCGATCATCCTTGTTGGACTTCGCCTTCTGTATTTGCTTTTGCATTGCCTTGGCAAAAGTCTTAACACCTAAACTATTTCGGCCAATGATCTTATAAGCCGTCGTGATAATTTTTGGAAACTGACGGGGCTTCTCTGCATCGGGGACATCGCGCAAAGCATTAGACACCTGGAAGCTAACCGCATCTCCTTTAACATTAGCAAGGATAAGATCGGAAACTACGTCAAACACTCCAAAGAGTCTCATTCCCAATTCAATAGCCGCCTCCGGTCCGTGCTCATCTTGAACACGTTTTATGATGGAGGGTAGGACAGCCATGGACGGTGTGCCAAAGCCCCTAGTATAGACTGCTGCAAATATCATACCCCATGTGGTACAATCAGTTACCTCCGGCACTAAGTCTTTCTGCAAACTGATTGTAAGAATCCTGTGTTTCTCCACAGGAGTCGTATTAGGAAATACTGCCTCCAGTTGGTCAAATTTCTTGGCAAGCCAAAAAGGCATTTCATCCTTATCTTGGGGATAATTTCCCATAACCGCATTAACCATAACAGGACTAAGCTTCATCCCGTTTGGCCCAACTGGATGCGCCGCAAAACCAGGGGCCCGCCCTGCATGTTGCGTGATATGTAATGAACCAAGGCCCTTATAACCCCTACAGCGGAGGCATAAAGGGCCCTCACTTCACCAACAGGAGCGGTTGCTGCACGGGGGTATGGGATAAATCCAGCCAAAACAGGCCGAGAAGCGCCTGGGATGGACAAAGGATCTAATCGAACCGCCATTAAAGAGTGGGGGAGGGCGCCATTAAACCAAATGCAGTGCTGCCAAGCAGAAATAGGAATCTCCTGCGTCCTGTATGGAGTGTACTCCATAGGCACAACAGTGTGAGTGTAAATATGAAACAAATTGGTATCTGCATTTACCGCAGGAAACGTAACCCATAAGTAGAAAAGCTCAAATGGGTATGCTGTGTCAGCACTCACTACAAAAACGACTGCCATGCCTTCCAAGAGTGCCTGTAACTCAGAGTTTGGTACATAAAGAAGGGAATCATGATACAACAGACCGTGTTGTATGGTATTCAACGGCTGCTCCAGCCTATCTTGTGGGGGAATTTGTATATGTGTCTCATATAAAGCTTTCATAAAATCCAGTTGTTGAACTGGGGCTATTATGTTTTGTGGTGCTATAATAGGCTGCCCTCTCACTTCCTGACTTGGATCTACAGAATGACCATACCTGGACAACACATCTGACTGAATTTGTTGTGTACCTGGTCTGTATGTGATAACAAAATCAAAGGTACTAAAAGAATTTAACCAACGCATTTGCCGTGGTGTTAAGGCTTTAATGGAGCTAAAAAATTGAAGATTTTTGTGGTCGCTAAAAATGGTGACAAGAAACTTTGCTCCCATTAGATGATGACGCCACTCAGAAAAAGCTACTTTTATGGCTAATAATTCTCTCTCGGCCACAGTGTAATTTTGCTCCACAGGAAATAACTTTTTTGAGTAAAAGGCGATCGGATGAAGCTGGCCATCTACTGAGTATCGCTGTGAAAGGGCCCCACCTAGTGCCACCTGTGAAGCATCAGCTTCTACATAAAATGGTAGATCAGGATCAGGATGTTTAAGAATCGGTGCTGAGGTGAATTTTTGTTTCAGAAGCTGAAAGGCTTGTGAAGCTTGGGTATCCCACAAAAAGCATTGTCCTTTCTGTAATAATTTAGTGATTGGAGCCATTAGGTCTGCAAAATGAGAGATAAATCTCCTATAGAAATTAGCAAAACCTAAAAACATTTGGACTTTTTTAAGGGATGTTGGTTCAGGCCAATCAGTGATTGCACTTACTTTCTTTCTATCCATAGTGATACCCTGTGGTGATAAACAATATCCCAGGAAGTCAACTGTGGTTGCATTAAAAATGCATTTTTCCAATTTGACAAATAGATGATGTTCTTTTAATTTTGATAACACTGCTCTAACATTCTGTACATGTTTCTCTGGGTTCTTAGAATAGATGAGATATCATCTGTGTACACTATTACACAGATGTCCAAAAATTCGTGCAAAACTTCATTAATAAAAAATTGGAATGCCGCTGGGGCGTTACACAATCCAAAGGGCATTACAGTGTATTCAAACAAGCCGAATTTGGTTTTGAAGGCAGTTTTCCATTCATCTCCCTCTTTTACTCGCACCAAAGGGTACAATCCTCTCAAGTCTAACTTGGTGTAGATGGTGGAATGCCTTAATTGATCCAAGAGGACCGGGATCAAAGGGAGTGAGTATTTATTCTTAATATTTGCTTTATTAAGCCCCCTATATTCTATTAAAAACGCGAAGAGTATTTTCCGGTTTTGGTATAAAAGAAAGGGGAGAGGATACAGGAGAAGTAGAGTGTCGAATAAAACCAGACAGCAACAAATCATCTAAATAAGTTTTCAAATACTCAGTTTCTTTCTCTGTAAGCGCATATACTCTGCTATTGGGCAGAGGGGCCCCAGGGATCAAGTCAATGCGGCAGTCGTATGACCGGTGTGGAGGTAAAACACTCGCTTTTACCGGGTCAAAGACATCTTTAAGGTCCAAGTATTCAGAGGGAATAGCAGTATCCTGAAATGATAGAATATTAGCACAATGTAGTACAGAGAGGTGCTCATGACCTGCTTCTTTATAACAAGTCGACCTACAAAAAGAAGAATCCAAAGTAACTGTTCTAGCCACCAAGTCAATTTTCGGATTATGAGTGATGAGCCAAGGTACCCCAAAATGAAACCAAAGTTGGGAGTATCTATCAGATCGAAACTAAGTTCTTCAGAGTGTCCATTCTGACATACCATAGTAATAGGACTAGTTTTTCTTGTGATTAAGCCAGAAGTCAAATCCAAGCCATCCACTGCGCAGACAGTCTCTGGGTGTGTTTTTTGAACAGTTGGTAGATCTAATTTCTGAGCCAAGGCATTGTCAACAAAATTCCCCTTGGCTCCCGAATCCAAGAGTACAGGAAGAGTGTATCTCACTTGAGTGCTCACAATTAAAATTACGTGAATAAGAAAGTGTTTAGGAATATGCGGTACAACGAAAGCTGCTGAGAAAGAGGTCTGGGTATGACTATTTCTCGAACAAGTGACCTCTGCCCTTGTCGAGTTTATTCATTTACCGACTCTGAACCTGTCAAAGACAAAAGATTTATCTTTTTTGTGGTCTTAGGTTTTACAGGACATTCCTTGGCAAAGTGACTAGACTTGCCACAATACAAGCACAGTTGAAGCTTTCTCCGTCTTTTCTTTTCCTCAGATGACAAAGGACCTCTGAGTGTCCCTATCTGCATAGGCTCAGGTTCAGGGAGTTTGTTTTCCACCTCATTCTAGATTCCATCCTAGACCTGTCTCCTTTCCTTTCACCTAATTGGTGGTCTAACTTTTTTTTTTTAACATGTTTTTTATTGTTGCATCAGCAAGCTTGAAAAGAGAAAGAATCATCAGCTGCCGTGGCGTCAACATTCAGCCGCGGTCAGCAATTCGCGCAACTTTTCTGCGGATAAACCTAGTCAATATGGCATTTCATCCACCGAACATCACAGACCATTCAAACAAATATTCAGGCTAGGACACAGGAACTAAACTCCGCATAGGAGAAGGAGATGAACAGTAGACATGCGGGTCCCTGCCATGGGGGTCGTCGGATCGGGGTCTGTACAGTTCGCAAAGTGGTGGTGCCAGGTAACTGGGGGGACAAAACTGTGGGGGGGAGCATGTAGGCGGAGGCAAGAGCATATCAGGAGGAGACAGATGTCGGGCAATGGGTAGCAGGGGGGTCTGCAGTATTCATTCACAGTGGGGCAGAGCGGTCAGAGGATGGAATCGTCTCATGTATGGGGTAGCGGGGCGGTCGGCATGGGGGAGGCTGGGGCGATGGGGGGCGTGGAGTACCGGGCTCGGCACAGGTAAATAGGGTAGCATAGCAGTGGCAGTCAGGGATTATGGTCTCACTCGAGCGGGCGGGAGGGGAGGAGGGGGGGGAGGGGGGGTAGGCGTAGGCGGGACATCAGCACGCGTGGCTTGCCGGAAGCCATGGAGGAGCATGGCCCATTCCATAGAAATGGGGTGTTTACGCGCTCCCTTGGCCTCCTCTTCCCGAGGGCATCTTCTTCGGCCGCCGCCCATTTACAGACTGCCCCTGTCCACGCCGCTATGGGGGGACCCTCCGGGGATCGCCAATGCATAGCTATACATCTTTTCGCCAATAGCAGCGCCAAGGACACAAAGCGTTTGTGCGTTGGGGCCCGTTTAGAAATGTGAAAAATACCTAGTGCGCTGGATTCCCAAGAGGTTAGGGTTGTGAGGCCAGTGAGATCTGTCAGCGTGTCGTGTACCGTCCGCCACAGGGGTTGGAGGCCAGGGCAGTTCCAAAACATGTGGCGGAAGTCTGCATCTGGGGAATGACATCTGGGGCATAGGAATTGTGTCGTGGGGTAAAATCGCTGCAGTCGCGCCGGTGTGAGGTAAGCCCTGTGTAGTATGTAATATTGGATGTTTTTTAAACGGGCGTTCCCGGAGACTCGTTTCGGGGCCTCGAGCGTCTTGGTCCATTCCGAATCGTGTAATGCGCGTCCGATGTCCTCCTCCCACGTGGCGCGTAGGGCCGTCAGGGGGGCGTACGAGAGTTCTCTGATCGATTTGTAGGGCCAGGTGACTAAGTGGCGTCCCACACCCATGCGCAAGATAGCGTGTATAACTGGATGCGTGTCTGGTTCGCCGGCCTGAAGATTATGGTAAGGGCGGAAACCCTCGAGCAGCTGTCGATATCTGAGGAATTGACCTGGGGGGAGTTCGAATTCAGCGACCAGTCGGTCGAACGACTTCAGGTGACCCTCCTCGAAGAGTGACTCCATGTCCGTGATGTCGCAGTGCGTCCATTCCGCAAGCATAGGAGCCGAGAAATAGAGTTCCCGTCTGGGGCAGCCGACCAGCGGTAGTGACGGGGAGTACGGAATCCTCCCGGGGGATATCCGGTGGATCCGCATCATGCATCGACGCGCCATCGAAACCTGGAGGGGATATGTACGGCGTGGTTGGGTGCCCGGGAGGAGAAGATGGAGCAGCTCCGGGTTCGTGATTCTACCGGTCGGGGTGCTGGTCTCCTGGGTATATCGGTCCGCCGTCCAGTATGACAGCCATTGGATCTGTGCTGCCAGGAAATAGGATTCAAAGGAGGGAGCTCCCAGCCCACCCTGTGTCGTGGGGAGTTGGAGGGTTTTCAGGGCCACTCTGTGTCGACCCGAGCCCCAGACCAGGGTGCCCAAGAGTGAGTTGAGGTCCCGGAAGAAGGACCCAGGCGGCACAACTGGTAGGTTGGTAAAATGATAGAGGAGCCGGGGTAGCATTATCATTTTAGCCAGGGCTATCCGCCCTATCGGGGCGAGCGGGAGCTTGGTCCAGAAGGCAACAGCCGGTCGGAGGCTAGCTAGTGTTCTACGATGATTACCATCGAAGATGTCAGCTGGGGAGTGATACAGACGGATACCGAGGTAACGGGGGGCCTCCGCGGACCATGCAAGGCTATGAGTCCCCAGTGCAACGTCCCGGGGTGGCAATTCCGGGTGGAAGGGGTAGATCGTAGATTTGTCCCAATTTACTCGGAGTCCCGAAGCATCTGCGAATTCAGCGAGCGCCACCCCTATGGGGGTAAGATCCATTTCAATGTCCTGGACATAGATGAGGAGGTCATCTGCGTACATCGAGACGCAGTGTGTGACGTCCGCAAGCGGGATGCCCCAATGTATTCCCTCCTGACGCAGTCTAATCGCCAGCGGTTCGACGGCTAGGGCGAAAAGAAGAGGTGACAGGGGGCACCCCTGTCTGGTGCCCCGTCGAACTTCAAATGCAGGGGAAATGTGTTTCCCAATCCTGACACGTGTCTTCAGATCTGTACATAGAAGACGCGTGTATGCTGTGAGTATCGGGCCAATGTTGAGACGGTATAGGACCGAGAAAAGGTACGGCCAGGTGAGGGTGTCGAATGCCCTCTCTAGGTCTAAAATGAGGCAGGCGGCGCGAGGAAATCTATCCCGCACCTGGTCCTGGACATGGAAGACCCGGCGGATGTTCTGTGAGGTGTTTCTCCCAGGAACGAAGCCGCATTGGTCAGGGTGGATCAGTGGACAAATGACTTGGGCGTATCTGTCGGCCAATATCTTCCCGAGGACCTTACAGTCCGCTGATAGGAGCGTGATGGGGCGATACGAACCCATGTGGCGTGGGTCCCTGTGAGGTTTGGGGAAAGTAACGATCACTGATTCTCGCAGGGAACAGCGAAGTACTCCTAAGTCAAGGGCTGTCGCGAACACCTGAGCCAGGCGGGGGACTACCAGGGGGGAGAATGTCAAGTAGTATTCTAGCGGGAAGCCGTCTAGGCCTGGGGCTTTATGGCGGGACAGGGCTCGCAGGGCGCGGGTGATATCTGAGGATGCTATTTTAGCGTCGAGCGTACGTTTGTCAGCATCCGATATTGTGGATCGAGGAAATGGTCCACAGACGACGGGGAGAGCTGTGTCGGGGCCCCGTATACCTGTGCATAATAGCGTTGGAACGCCAGAAGGATCTCTGCTTGAGAACGCACAAGCACACCCTCTAGGTTGAAGATGTCCGTGATCGGTTTGATCTCGGAGTCTTGCCTCGCCATCCAGGCTAGCAACGCTCCAGTTTTGTCCCTGTCTTTGTGAACTCTGGCGGCATAGGCTCTGAAATTATATTTCCTGAGATCAGCACAGGCTGCCTGATATGTTGACTTCGCCTCAGCTGTGAGCACGGCGTGCTCCTCCGAGTCATTGGTTTGTTTAGTGAGTGCAGCTAGACGCTGTTCTGCGGTTGAAAGTGTCTGTTCCAATGTGCGGCGAACCCCTGCGATCTGTTTGATGCATTCCCCTCGGGCCACTACCTTGCACGCATCCCATTCTACTAGTGCCGATGTTGCCGTGTTCGCATTGTGTGAGAAATATTCCTGTATGCTGTTTTTGTGTGTGTCCCTGAACACCGGATCTGTCAAACAGTCTGTAGGGAGTCGCCAAATGGGGACTGGCGGGTGTGGGGGCCGCCAAGTCAGGCACAGTATGTGGGCATCACGGTCCGAGATGATCCGACCCAGGTAGTCTGAGGAGAGTAGTTTAGAAAGGATCGGTGCAGAGCATAAGAATCTGTCCAGGCGGACCCGGAGGTTGTGGGGTATCGAGTGGAATGAGTAAATGCGGGCACGGGAAATAGGTGCAGCCAAGCATCGGTAAGCGCCCAGTTTGTGGTCCACGCTCTGAATAGCTCCGCCTGTCTGGGGATTGGGGAACGTGCAGGAGGGGGGTGGGAACGGTCCAAAGAAGGGTCCAGCGTGCAGTTGTAATCGCCCCCTAAGACCCACGGGACTGTAGTGAACTGGGCTAATACTCCTGTGAGGTGATCCCAAAATTTATCTTGTTCAGTGTTAGGGGCGTAAATGCTTCCCAGGAGGATCCCCTGTCCGTCCAAGAGCCCCTCCAGTAGTGCATATCTGCCTTCCTTGTCCACCACCCGTCTAAGTGTTCGGAAAGGGGTTCCCGGCCTAACCCATATTAAGGCGCCGCGCGCAAATGCTGAGTATGTTGTGGCACAGAAGGTCCCTCGCCATTTGGCTTGTAGCCTGCCTAGTTCAATAGCATTAATATGTGTCTCTTGTAAAAGAGCAACATTAGCGGACATTCGCTTTATGTAGGAGTAGACAGAGTAACGTTTACTGGGCGTGTGGCGGCCCCGTACATTGAGTGTGAGGACATTAACGTCCGAACGTGGGGCCATCATTAGTAAGGGATTGTGTTTGCGAGCGGAGCCCCCCTGGAGCAGACCCCGAGGGTGTGGTCGTGTGTCCCGTGTGTGCTCCTGCGCGCCATGCTTCCAGAGATGTGGTGGGGGAACTGTCGGGAGCAAAAACAGGTAGAACTAAGGGTGGGAAACAGTCCCAATACAAGGGATATATCACCGGGGGTGGCATCTCCAAACCAATGTCCCACTAGGGGAGAAATATAACAGGATTCTGCGGGGGTGGCAGCATGTGTTACCGCTGGGCTTGTGCGCGGATCGGGCTTTTGTAGGAGATGTGTTTACCGCGCGCAAACGCACATAGTTAATCAATTATGCAGTATTGGTCCACAAATAGCCCATAGAGCGATCAAGAAAAGAGGATACAGTAGTAGTTAGTCCGCCCTTCAAGAGGGGGCGCCAGGTTGTCCAACCAGGGTAGCGTCCTCCACGTGTGTGACAATGAGAGGGGAAGAAATCGGGCCAAACCCCGACATCGTGCCATCGCTGTCTCGGTCTTTCTTTGGAGTGAACAGATGCGGTTGGCGTTCAAGGTCCTGTGCTAGGGGGGAGAGGTGTAAATCTGTCACCGCTTTCAAGGCGTCCAAAGCGTCTTGCCTCTCCCGCATGATTTGCGTGAGGTCGGGTGAGCCCGCGGGGGAGGAAGCTGGGCTTTTTGGACGAGCCCATCTGGGTACGTTTCGTGCCTCGTCTCTGGGATCGGTGCAAGTTGCTGGTGTGTTCCCGTTGGGGTCTGGCTTTTGGGATCAGCGGGCAATGGAACTCAGCCCAATCCTGTGCCTCATCCGGTGAAGAATAGGGCCTTTCCTTGGTGTAGTACCTTGAGGCGAGCCGGGAACAGTAGGGAGTATTGGATATCGTTCGCGTGAAGACGTCTTTTGACATCCAGAAATGTGGACCTCTGTTGTTGGACTTCACGGGCATAGTCCGGGAACACCATGACTTGTTGGTCTTCTACCTGCAGGGGACCCGCTGCTCGGGCCGCTCAAAGCACTGCGTCGCGGTCTCGGAAGTGCAGGAACTTGGCCAACATGGGACGAGGAAGGAGACCCGGTTTTAGTTTCCAGGCGGGGACCCTGTGGGCTCTCTCAATAGAGAAGAATGGCGAGCGTTCCGACTCGGGGGTGAAAGAGCTGGTCCATGACTCCATGTGGGTCAGGGGGTCCGAGTTCTCAATACCTTCTGGCAGTCCAAGGACGCGAATGTTGCATCTTCTTGAGCGCCCCTCCAAATCAACCGCACGCTCCTCAAGGGCCGCCACGCGGCGTAAGACTTCCTGCATGTCTGCAGCCTGAGTTTTCACCTTGGGTTGCAGCGCGGCCACAGTCTGCTCCCCTTCCTTCACTCTATCCGCCAGCTTACGGTGGTCATCGCGAATCAGGCTGATGTCCGTCGTCAGGACACCCAGTCGCTCCTCCATCGAAAGTCGGGACAGTTCAATAGCTGCCAGCACCTGGTCCAGCTTCGCCGACAGTGTGGGGTCCGTATGTGGAGGGTTGACTTGCGTCCAGGCCCGCGTTTGCGGCATGTTTTCAGGGGCCGTTTCCGGGACGGTGGTCGCCTGCTGGCCTCTTGTTTTCCCCATGGGGCCGTTGGGATGGGTTTTGTAGCTCCGTGAATTTAGGGGAACAGCAGGCCATCGGATATCAGTTCGCTGGGGCAGACGGTAACCCGGTAGGGGTTGGTTACGTAGCCGGTGTCGGTGCAGGGGTGGTTAGGGGATCCACCTGTGTAGTGATTCTGCCACAGTGGGGCGTCGAACAGCAGACAAGTGTCTATGGAGAAGACAGCCGGTGCCCAGATGAGGTCTAGCAGCTCCGCATATCCGGTGGACCAGGTGCCCGGGGGGGATGAGGACCAGGAGGGCCCCGATTCGGAGTGGGCTGGCGGTCCGCAGCTACTGGTGAAGTAGGTGGGGTGGTAAGGGATAAGTGCTCATCTGTCCGTGGGCCCAGATGGATCGGGGGCGTATTCTTCCAGTAGGCCTCTTCCGAGTTAGGGGGGCCCCCCTTGGCAACCACGGCAATGTAGTGCGGGGGGCCGGCAGAGCCTCGCCCCTCTGTCCGGTGCACAGAGCTGATGTCGGGCCTGGGGTGAAGCGGTAAGGCTCCAGGGGTCCCAGCGTGTTGGAGGGTTGTCCTCGGTGTGGCGGGCGGCCGCCGCTGACCTGGGGGAGCCGCCGCTCCTACAGTGGGGGCTTGGCATCACACATCGAGCCCGGTGCTGGGGTCCCCTCGGGCGCCATGTTGAGGTCAGGCAGCGCGGTACGGAGGGTTGCCTCCAGGCCCAGGGATGCTTCGGTCCCTCCGCCCGGGGGATGAAAGGGCAGGCGCCTCCCGATGGGTCCCGGAAGATGCAGGGGGCCGCTGGGGCGCCGGAGTCAATGCCTCAGTGGGGGGGGGCCGCACTCACCGCCCTGCAGGCGTCAGGGAGGTTCGCCGGGCCTGACGCCGCAGAGCCGGCACAGTTAAGCCGTGGAGACAGACTGGATCAACTGGGAGGCTGGGTCAGACCTCGCTCCCGGACCAGGCGCAGGCAATGCAGGGTCACGGAACGGCGGCCGCCATCTTGAGTGCGCTCGAGGAGCTCCGGTATGAGGCCAGGTCGGGTCCCCACCGTACAAGGTTGGCCACGTCTCTCAACCCGGGTCTCCTCAGCGGCCAGTCGGTCGTATCGTTCAGGATTCCTAATCAGGGGGATCAGGCTCGCAGGGGCGCTGGCCTCATCGGAGCCGAGCCGCGACCGCCATTTTACAGCTCGGTGCGCGGCTCCGGCGGGAGGCGTCGTTGGGGATTCCACGCGACAGCGCAGTCCGCATCACTCCAGAGGGGTGCTGCTGGATGTGGGGGCACTCTGTGTGCCGATTTCAGAAGTTGGGGCTCCCGGCGATCACTGGGATAGGGCAGGATGCTAGCCCGATCACGGAGCCTCAGCAGAACACAGCCGCCATCGTGGCTTGCTAAGCCACGCCCCCATTGGTGGTCTAACTTGACCGCTAAATCAACAAAATCAGAGTAGTCGTCCGGAAGATCAACAATATGTGCTAAAGCATCTTTTAGGTCATCTCTCAAACCCTTATAGAAGAGAGAAACTTGTTTCTTCTCAGGCCATTGAGTCTCAGTTGGGAGCCGATTGAAACTAGTAAGATAAGTTAGCAAGTCTTTATTGCCTTGTTTCAGATTTAACAATTCGTTATCACAGGCCTGAATATAAGTGTGTTTTGAAAATAGTCTAGTCATTGTTCTCTTAAACTGATTCCAATTATGCAAAATGGGGTCGTCTCTATCCACATAAGGAATAGACCAATTAGCCGCCGTTCCTCCCAAATAGGAAAAGACAAAAGCCACCTTAGTAGCATCGGTGGGAAACTGTTGGGGTTTACAAACAAAGTGTAACTGAAATTGATTGAGGAACACATGAAATTTATTACTGTCTCCATGAAAGCATTCAGGAGCTGCTAGGGGCACGACATTGGGTACATTGACTGTGACTTCTACCGGAGAGGATGTGGAAGTGGACATTTTGGACCTAGCACCTGTCTCAGGAGGTTCTTTAAATAATGGAGTGAATCGTGCTCCCCAAAGACATTCCCTGGGTTTGTAATGAACCAACTCTTGTTTTAAGGTTTCATTTTCTAGCTTCAAACTTTTTAATTCTTCTTGCATATGTTGCAAAAGTGTTGTGACAGAGTCATTACGAGTCAAATCCTCATTCAAAGCTTGTGCCAAACCTGTGGCATCTATGTGTTCTAAATCTTCCTCCGCATTCATCTTTCCAACAAAATGAAGGTGTGGCTTGCGCTTCTATCACGACCCACTCACCTGTGAATCCTGATTTCTTCTGTTGGAAAGATGAAGACTGTTCGAACCTGCCCCTGCGCCTCTTGTCATACTGCACTGATTTTGGAACAGTGCGTACGATCAAGAAACTCAAGGGAAGGGGGAAGTGGATAAAATAACAAAAGAGAGAGACAAACGCCGCTCCTCTTGCAGTGGCTACCAATGGCGATTGCACTGGGTCTGTTAAATCTAAAACAAATGAAATAAATAAGACAAAATGTTTAGTACTCTCCTTAATGTATCTTGCACCTTAATCTTCACCTTATTAACTTATGCATATATTTATATATATATATCACTAAATACTTCGGGCGGTAGGGAGGACTAACGGCACACTAGGGTGATATTGAAATCAATCTGACATATCCCCTTATATCACGTGCGTATCGCACCGCACCTTAAATCCAATCTTCTTTAAAGCAAACAGCGGCAGTATGTCGGAAGACGTAGTGCGAGGGCGGGAGGCCGCCTCCAAGGAGCTATTTAGTAACCTACCCCAAGTGACCAACAGGGGTACAGCCATGACATTGGGAGCTCAAACAAATGTATCAACCAATGAAGCTCAAATCAAACAACTTTTAAAGCGCATGGAAAAGTGTATGCGCAGCGAATGTACCAAGTGGTGGGAACATAAATCTCTGTCCATGTACATAGCGGAGGGGCGTGTCCCTCGAGGTTTGCGAATCCTTCTGGCACCCAGCTATGAAAAACCTCATCCAGAAATGCTAAAAAGATGGGGCCAACATAATTTGGATGCATCAGCTAATTTGGTCAAGTTACTCATAGAGTATGCGGAAATTGGTCGTGTTGAATTGCTAAAGGAGCTGGAGGAAATTAATACAGAGCTGCAAAAATTCGAACCAAATGACTTGATAGCGTCCTCCAGGAAAGCAATACTTGAACGATTAAAGCACCATGAAGAAAAAATCAAAGCGCGTAAAGCCTATAAATTCGCTCGTGATAAAAATGACTATGAGCAAGGAAAGATCTATACTTTCGCTCGTAAGTTTGAAAGTGCAAAACAAATTAAAATGAGTCAAAAACTTGCGCCCCCAAGCAGATCGACTGGTCCAGTGGGCAATCAGCAAAATACTCTTGCAGAAGCTGCCCCTGGTAACAGCGATACAGATTCAGTCAACAGTAGCATATATTCTGATGATAGCAGTTCAACTAATATGGGCACAGAAGGTCCGCAAATGGTGCTCAACCTGGGCGAAGAGGTGGATTTTTTAGTGAGCGCGCGCCTTCAAACTCTGCGCCCTTTGAATCGTCGTCAGCAACAGCAATCAAAAGGGCCAGAATTAACAGAAGACGCAAGGAGCGCCGGCGCAAACACAAGTGGAAACAACAACAAAAAATCCAAAAAGAAAAACCAATACTGGCGCAAAAAGAACTAGAAGACAAAACAATTGTCAATCTTTCAACTCTGACCCTAACTGCAGCTGAAGAACTACTCAGCCTATGATTGTCGCATTGTCCATTGACAGATTTTAAGTATGCTTCTACCAGAATAGACATTTTCAAATTTATACGCACATTAAAGCTGCGCAAATTCTTTAGCATTAAGGATGGTCTTGAAAATAGTGGAGTAACAACTATGGAACCGTCCACCAGCGCCCTTAAAGCTAGGGACACCAGAACTTTACTAACTGTGCAACAACTGGGCAATGACAACAGCCAAAATGATTACAACCTGACCACACAACAAGAACTCGTGGCAGCTGACATTCCACAATCTGGTTCAGGCATGAGTCCATTCAAACCTGGGTCAAACTTCATGCCGATGATGCCAAAGGACTCCATTGACTCCTTTCATGAAGTAGTCACATCTGATTTGAAAAAGCTTTACCACCAAGTGAAACATCGGAAAAGGATAAAAAGTCTCAAAGAAAAGCAATATTGGGCCCTTGTCTCAAAACTTAGGAATGACCACAAGAACATCGTGTGTAGCTCTGACAAAGGGGGTAATATAGTAATCTGGCCTCAAGCAGAATATATTAAGGAGGCAAACAGACAATTATCGGATGTTACCTGCTATCAGATTTCAAGTATCAAACAGTACGAGCAGGCAAAAGATTCCCTCAAGAAGATGCTACACAAATTCAAAAGAGACGGACTAATATCCATGCAGGAATTTAAATTCCTAAACGTCGAGCAACCCATCATGCCCAGGTTTTATTTAATACCCAAAGTACATAAAGGTGTACTACCAATGCCGGGCAGACCAATAATCTCTGCCATTGGGAGTATGGGAGAACACTTGGCGCAATTCATTGACTATTTCCTACAGGAACTGGTGATACAGCTACCCACATTTATCAAAGACACTGGTGATTTTTTATCAAAAATCAAGGACATTCCATGGTCAACAAATTTGCTTCTTATAACTTTGGATATAGAAGCTCTTTATACAAGCATAGAACACCAAGCAGGTCTAAGGGCTTTAGAATATTTTTTGGGCACACGACCTCTCCATTGTTACAACCATAATAAGATGATCTTAGAATTTGTTACGTGGTGTCTCCATCACAACTACTTTGTCTTTGGTAAGGATGTTTACCTACAGAAGAGAGGTGTGGCCATGGGGGCCTGCTTTTCCCCCAGCTATGCGTGCTTACACGTAGGCTGGTGGGAGAGGTGGGTCCTCATGGGGGAGCATTTCCAAACATTTTTGGAGCATGTTACTTTATGGGTTCGTTTTATAGACGATGTGTTTTTAATTTGGAGAGGGGATGAAGAGAGCGCCAGATCATTCATCACAAGTCTCAACATTAATTCTGTAAATTTAAAGTTTACATCAAACATCAGTAAAGACTTTGTAGATTTTTTAGATGTTAGAGTCTCGGCCAGTAACAACAAATTATCAACTACCCTCCACAGAAAGGAAACAGCTGGGAACTCAACGCTACATGCAAGTAGTTCCCACCCATGTCACGTCATAGACAATATACCCTATGGCGAACTACTTCGTCTAAAACGCATCTGTAGTGATGAGGAGGAACTTGAAAAATGCACTGTTGATGCAGTGACTAGATTTAAAGCCAGAGGATACAATGATAAAATCCTCAATATGGCGATAAACAAAACAAAACACAAATATAGAGAATCGCTGTTTCTCAAAAAGTCCCCCACACAGCATAGTAACACGGAGTCAGCTGAATGTAACATCAGGTTCATTACAGCATTTAGTTGCCAGGAAAGAAAGATCAGGGCGATCCTAACCAAGAGTTGGCCCATTCTAAAAACAGACGGAGTGTTGGTATCCCAGCTTCCTAACAATCCCATTGTTTCATTTCGTTGAGGTCCTTCCATGCGGACCCTAGTATCCAACTCTTTTCCTGAGCTCCCTAGGAGTACATCTTGGTTCAAACCCCGGCCGGGGTTTTACAAATGTTCGAGCTGCAGAGCTTGCAAGTTCGGCATTAACATGACTCATTACAGCACCCCTTTCAGTACCATTCCTGTGCCCATCAGGGACAACTACAATTGCAAGACGGAGTATGCTGTATATGTTCTGGGGTGCACCTGTGGCCTGAGATATGTTGGGAGTACCAGGCTACAGGTGCACGCCAGAATATTGCAGCATCTCCGGGCAATTGTCAATAATGACAGTTCTTACCCTGTCGCAAGACATTTTAAAAGTGTACATGGTAACAATCTTAAATGTCTTTCATATTATGTACTCACCTCAGTACCAAAAATGCGCAGAGGCGGCGACAGGGATAAAAGATTACGCCAACTGGAATCAAAAACTATATTAGAACTGGACAGTAAGGTCCCTAACGGGCTCAACACGACAGAAGATTTGTACCATTTCTTATAGGGCTCTATAGAGAATATGGAAGGGAAGTTATCTGATATGACATATTGATTTCGAAGTATATGCTGTGGTGATGTCTCTCCTTGATTTTATGCCTTAGCATCTGATGTCGCACTATGAATTGACATTACTAATTGAAATGATCTATGCTGCTTTTTTCATTATTTGTTTGTAATTTGCAAAGGAAAATAATTTTTGTTTGGAATTACACCTAGGGATGGACACATACACATTTATTTCATTTTCTTATGGTAATACAGATTTGGTTTATTAAATCCAACTGTAGGGGCACAGTTTACATTGACAGGGTCTATGGGAATTATCTTCTAGAATATCATTATTTTTGGTTCCACGGTATAGCTTTATCTTTAATATCTTGTGGTCCTTCAATTTTTTGGTCGGGCCTGCAAACATGATGGGGTTGCCATCTATATGAGATGTCCCCAAGCAATTGATGCATACACAGATTGACTCAGTAACATATCATAGTTTGTGGTTTCAATCCAGAGACATAGCATACAATGATGGTTTACATTGCGATATTTTGCACATTTCAGAAAATGGAAATAACGGCTTTTAGAAATTTTGATATTTCAATGTGATTTTTAAGTATTTATTTGGTACTTTTTAACACATGCCGGTCCATTTTGCACGTTGCACTTTGCATAAATTGTTTACATAATGCATTGATTTGCACATTTGCACGTTGCACTTTGCATAAATTGTTTACATAATGCAGTGATTTGCACATTATATCTATGCTGCTAAACTTTAATGTTCTCTGACCATCATATATAGTAATTTTTGAGTCAATCGTAGTCCAATGGACATAACGCATTTATGCAGGTATCATTTGCTATTTTGAGATGTATTTATCAATTTGACAAAATGTGGAACCATTTTGCAATAACCGTGCAATAGAATTGAAATGTTTTTAACATTTATATGAAGTATCCCAGTTGGCCCTGCAGTATTTAGTTTACTTCTATTAATCACATGGTGTATCTCACAACGTATAAAAATCAGGCTTTTAAAAAATGCATTTCAATGTGATCAAGGGCATCTGCCTGAAACGCGTCAGTCCGCTGTATGCTTTTGAAGATTGGTGCTTGAAATAAATTATCTTGCCTTAACTTTGGGATTCACTGGTCTCTGTTCGCCACTGGCTGGAGGTTCGGGGTCGTCTCTTTGGATTATATATTTATATATATATATATATATATATATATATATATATATATATCCCTAAATACCTCTCTACTCTGGACTTTCAGCTCACCAGAGCTTTCGGCTTGATCAGGAATATACTTCTTCCCTTTAAACAAACATATACCTTGTTAATGACTAATGTGCAAAGTCTAATACCTTTTATATTGTCATCTTATGAAATAACCCAAAAATTCAACTCACTGATTTATCAGCCAAAATATCATTGTCCATAGTATTCCTGTTCACATTGTAAATCTGTGATCTTTTCTTAACAAATATAGTTATTGACAAAGATAAATTAAATCAAAAGGATGGTATTCCTTTCATCAAGTTTCGAAAAAACACCTTTTATCTGGAAGCGCTATTGATGAAATCAGTTCTTTGCCCCAAATCAAGAAAGAAAAAACTTGGTCCGATTATTACCTTTTTCTTGGTCAGAACATAGTCATTTACTTGGTCTGATTATGTCCTTTCATGTACATGAAGTTGTCACTTACTTGGATATCAGCACAGTTCAAACTCGCTTTCTTACTGTTCGTCTTATTTCTTTGTTTCAGGAGGATCTGTTTCCAGAAGGACCGGAAGACTGGAAGAGCCGGAATCGCCGAGGAAGAGAAGCGGGGATGGACCAGGAAGTGAAGCAAGCTGATCCGGTACAGCCAGGCGTCAACAGGAAGATCGAGGGAAGTCCTGGAGCTGAAGAACAAGGGAGCAGGAAGGCCGAGGCGGGATTCACAGGTACGTCGAGTAGTCCGACGAGCGCAAGCAAGCCCTGAAGTTCCAAGGAGCCTTTTATAGGCGAGAACGGGCGGGGCTCACACGCGCTGCATGTTGCAGATGAGGCAGTTTTAAAACGTGCAGCGCTTATTAGAATAGAAGCCTGATGCCGCACCTGGACTCACATGCAAGCAATATTCATGGTGGTCGAAATTCAAACAAGCTTTGACAAAAACAATTCCCAGATAGTAAATGAAACACAAGGGAATCTGGCACCATGTTAAAACATACATCGTTTTGTCTACAAAGAATAAACAGATGATTAGGTTGTGCTTTTTCTAATGTTGGGACAAGGGACAGGCCCTTTGTACAGAACAGACCCTTATATATATATATATATATATATATATATATATATATATATATATATATATATATATATATATATATATATATATATATATATATATATATATATATATATTTATATATATATATATATATATATATATGTTTTACATTTCTAAATTGATCATAGAAAGAAAAGTAAAAACAACATCTTACTAAATATTTAGGCTTAAACTTTATTTAAAAAATGTCTTTAAGTGTATTTTTCAGTATGTGAAATACATTTGCTGATCACAGATTCACCACAATAAATGCAACAATGTTGTGCCAACTCAAAAAATCCTTAATAATAAAACCAGTTATTAATGTACTTTCTGATTCACACATACCAAATCAAAAAATGATTGGTATATAATATACAATTATATAAAGAAAATAAGAGGCTCCATTAAAAAATGGACATTACAATTAAGATTTTATTTTTTAAACTTTAAAAATTCACTGAAAAAAACAACGGTTACAGGGACGTTATAGTTAGGAATTAGCATTTTAAAAAAACATAGAAATTCACTGAAAAGACTAAAGGTTATAGGGGCATTATAGCTAGGAAATAGAATTATAAAAACCTTAGAAATTCACTCAAAAAACCAAAGGTTACGCCGACGTTATACTTAGACAGACTTTTCACTCTTACAAAACCAGAGAAATTCAGTTATAGTTAGCTGAGGTAGCTATACCTCTTGCCCCTGCAATTCACTGCTTAGGATGTCACATATTACATCACTCATGACAAGGTCAATGACATCACTCATGACATCACGAATTACATCATCTACAGTATATCTGAAGTACCTACTTACACCCCAATATAACCTTTCACACACCCACTCCAAATTCCACACTACCATTCTCAAAACCATTGACACACTGTCAGGGCTAGGTAAAAGAATGATGCCTTTTCCCAACTTTCTTCTCAATACATCCCTGTTAGGTTTAATTATCCTTCACAGGTAAGATCCAAGGGGGGGAAGGGGAATGGGATAGAGAAGAGACTGCCCGTAATTCTTCTGTAGTTCTCTGCCTCGTCTTCTTCTTGCTTCTTATCAGACTGTAAGTAAATACATTTCTATAATGTCTTTTACCTTACCCTTTAACTTCAATATGTACAATATAATAAAAGGTCTTACCAGGAACCTTCAGTGGGCTTGCCTTTCTTCTTATTTGATTATGTGATTAATTGTTCTTCATTTTATTTACAGGTGATGCCAGGATTCTTCTTAGCTGTTTCTCAACGAAGAAGCAAGTAAGGTAAGTGTACATTCTCTGAGAATTTAACTATTGGTTTCATTTATTAGTATCACTCCGACTTACTTGTTCAAGTCCTAGCCTTCTTTCTAAGCAACCTTCTTTCTTTGATTAGTTCAAGAAACGAGTGTGAACTAATGGGTTTAAATGGTTAAACACTGGTTCTTGGCAATGGAGTAGAACCCTAACGTAGTAACTCTGGTCTCTTCTAACTCCAGGAGTTTAATACTGAGTCGCGTGATAATACTCACACGCACTACAGTTATTGTAGAATTTGTTATGTGTCTTCTGCTGCCAGTAACAAACATTGAGTCGTGTGATACAGCTTACACGCACTTCAGTGTTACCAATTTTTCTCTAAGCCAACTCAAAACTATCGTGGCTATTATGCTATCCTAATTCCTCACAAATATGCACCATAAACTTTAACAAAAAGGCATGGAATATCTCTAATATTCCTTCCTAATACGGTAGCCAAAAATATAGATACAATACATTAGCTCTGATGCTTAAATACTCGTTGCATGAACCGAGCGTCTCAGAGAGGAGACGCTAATTCTTTAGACATGCACACAGCTCGCTGACTTCAATCTGAGCCTGTGCTTACTGAAGTCACTAACCTTAAAGTTGGGAACTTCTGAGACCAAACGCCTTTGACCCAACGCCCTGAGGACAACTCCTAACTAAGTTCTTCACGACGCAGAAGGTGTAGGTCTTAACCCGGGAAAGCTCTTAGTGAAGTGCGCCACAGAACGTTGGTGAGTGCTTCACCTGAGCTTCTCTTACAATTATGAAATAGACTAGACCGTTAACCTGCGGGAATGCTGGCGGCCATTTTAGATGTCCAGCGTTGCCAGCATACTCGTCAACTCAAGGCGTAACGAGGTTTGTAGATGGGATGTTGTGTGGAAGGGGCATCCAGACAGCGTGCCCCTTAATTGGGTGACGTCCCCTAGTCACAGCTTAGTCCCTCGATGGGGTTGTAAAAGTTCTTTAAAATGAAGTTCAACCACAATTTGCTCTGTATACCAGAATTCTTTTTATTTCATTCTGTATATCCCATTGATTTTGGTTATGTTCATTCGATTCAAATGATAATTATGGCCTCCAGCCTTATACGCAGGGCATTATCCAATGCATTTCGGCTATTCGATAGCCTTCACCAGGGAACTGGGTTCTACAAATAAAACAATGTATCATACATGAGGATCCATAGGAAAATACATATGGGATTTACTTGGCGGATCGTGAAGTGGAATCGTGTGTAATGTCATCTATGGTGCCTATTTCAGTCTAATTCATCAATGAAACGAGTGCTCAGTGATTTCCTGGTGAAAAAAACGTAAAAACAACGAAGTGTAAAAACAAACATGTGTTCATTATCTATTCAGTAGGACATATCTTTAAAAGTCTGTGATTATACGCGCTGTATTGTGTATACCAAACTCAAACTATAATAACCAGGTTAAAAGATGATGGCAATAGCTATCAGGTCAAATCAAACCTATGTTTCCAAAGGCCAACACGTTCTCATTACCCCACTAAACATGCTATACCGTCTCCATGCAAATGATTTAAAACAGCCTGCCTCGCAGATTAACACGCACCATTGAACCGTCATGTAACTTACTCGAAAAAGAGCTAAAGCGACCTCCAATATTCCTTCCTTAGAACGTGCCACAAACTCGTTGTGCTCAGTATACAGGGAAAAACTTAATGAGCCTTCAATGACTCTTCGTGTCTGTAAATAACATAAGGGTAGGACTACAAAACAACGTGTAACGGCGGCCATCTTGAAGCGTGCAATTGACTAAAAGCGAGTGTGTGAGACGGAGTGATATGGAAATAAAAACCGGACGCGTGATCCCAATGTCGCTGATTGATATTCATAATAAGTATCGACTTTTAGATGATTAATTTCCATAAGCCGCTGCGAATCATAAGAAGTACATGTGATTCTGTAAATCCTTATTTAAATTTAAAAGGAAAATTACAATTGAAAGGGAGAAAAAAATTAGAGTTAGCATACAATGCAGTAATTTATCATTGCAGTCCATAAGTTTCTACAGGTAACAGCTGTATTCAGTCCGATCGTTCATTCCAGTGGGCTTCAAGGTTTCAAGTTTATGTATCCAATAGTTCTCACGTTGCAGTAAGTTTTTATTGTTATCCATGCCTTCTCGTTTGATAACAATTTCCAGGATAGTGTATCTCAACTGGCTTACATTGTGTGAGGCCTCGCTAAAATGAGTAGCTACTGTTAATTTCATCATTCTGTTACGAATGTTCGATTTATGTTCATTCAGTCTTGTCTTAAATTTTCTTTCTATTTTCCCCACGTAACCTTGTTCGTAGGGACATTTCAATAAATAGATTACATTCATCGTGTCGCACGTGGCCAACACTCGTAACTTGATTTTGTATCCTTTACTGGGTGCGTGATGAAGTTTCCCTCTAATGATGCTGTTAGAGTGACTGCAATTGTAACAGGGCAATGTCCCTTGAAACGTTTCTATGGGTGTGTGTTCTTTAGGTTTTAATAAGCTTCCCAGATTTTTCACCCTTTGATAAGCTAAAAGAGGCATTTCATTGAAGATGTTATTGAATTCTGTTTCTTGTGACAAAATCACCCAATGCCTTTTGATGATGTTTTTGAACACCTTGCTCTTTGTAGAATATTTCGACACTACTACTACTCTTGTATTGTCCTTCTTTGCAGTTTTTGTTAGTAGGTCTCTTCTGTTCTTTTGTGCACATCGTGTTCTGGCTTCTTTCAATGTTTCTAGGGGATATCCCCTGTCTCTGAATCTGTTTTCCATCTCATTAATTCTCACTTCTGCTTTTTCCGGTGACGATACTATCCTCTTTACTCTCAACATTTGTGAGTACGGAAGATGCTTCTTTAGAGAGTCTTGGTGGAAACTGTTATGGTGTAACAGATTGTTACGATCTGTAGCTTTGCGATAAATATCAGTTTTAAAGACAGAGCCTTTCCTGCAGATCTCCACATCTAAGAACGTGATCTTAGTATCATTGATCTCTGATATGAACTGAATGTGTTCATCTCTTTTATTCAATTCTGTGATGGCTTCTAAGAGCATCTGTTCTGGGCCAGTCCATATAATGAACATATCATCAATATACCTCAGTATGAGCTTAGTGTGAGATACCCATGGCTCTTGTGTCAAAATGTGTTTCTGTTCAAAGTGCTCCATGTACAAATTTGCATATACTGGGGCTGCCGAATTTCCCATTGCTGTTCCAGTTTGTTGTAAAAAGTATTGATTCTTCCATTTAAAGTAACTGTGGAAGAGAGTAAAATACAGCAGTTCCATTAATAAAAATTGAAAGCTCAAATCCAATTCCGTATTCAGTAGTGCTTGTTATATAGCTTCTATCCCATCCTGATGGGGTATGGAAGTATATGAGGATTTAACATCCATTCTACACAATGTAATTTGTTCATCTGTTGTTATGTCAATCTTCCCTAATGTTTCTAGAAAGTGGGTAGTATCCTTAACAAATGTCTTGACATGAGGGCTACAACAGGGTCATGAGGAGGAAACCTCTTGTGAACCCTGACACACACCCATACCAGTTCTTATATACCCACTCACTGATTCATAGGTCTACACACACATCTACTCAGTCACCCATACAGCCACTCATACACCAACTCACTCATTAATACAGCTACTGATATTTCCACTCAAATACTCATACAGGAGGCTGCGGCTGCTCAGAGCACGTCTGCCATGCTCCTTGACAACCCTGCTTAATTAAGAAAACCTTCAGAAAACTTAAAATTGACTGGAAACAAATTGTGATCACGTGACTATGCCCCATTGAAGTGATGGTGGAAGCCCCAGTTAGAATGCAAAACAGAGCTCAAGTTGTGCTTTCCACTTGGTTCCTGAACCATCTATCCCAATGTAAGGCTGTTTTCTGAAGGTTCCAAGTGAGCCAGCTGGGAGGTGATATATATAGTATTAGTATTCCGCCTCTCACCCATAAAATCTCAAATCTATTCTCTGACCGCTACTCAATTGCTACTTTGTTTTCAGCCTCCTTAAAACTGCGACAGTCAAGAGTAGCTGCAGTGAAGGCAAAAACTAGAGCTATTTTGTCTCCAGCTCTCAGCATTACAAAAATACTTGTTCAAGGTAGCACTTGAAACAAATGTATCAGTGTTTACGTCATTCAACATTAGGTAATATTACATAAAATGAGCGACACTGTCTTCAGTCCCCAACCTTTCTGAAACTTCTGAAACTTTGTAGCTGTGCTGCAGTCATTCAGAGCCTGACTGCAGAGGGAAGGTGGATTTAAACAAAGTCTGCTGTGCTGGGATGCAGAAAAAGCAGACACATTTTAAGGTATGGGCAAAGTGGGCTCTAGCCCAGGGCCCTAGCCTTTCAGGGGCCCCCTCATAGATCCAGGTTGTTCTACAAAGAGTCTTGCCCTGATTACCTTGAATAATTTTTAAACAGATTGTTGTAAATAGCATTTTTCTATCATTTATTTTTAATGTGTGAGAGTCTATTACAGACACCTTGCCGACAAAATGTGTTTGTTTCATGCAAAATCCATAAAACAAGTTTCTTTTAGATCAGTACAGGACCTCACATATGAGAAATGGGAGGGTGTGACAGAGATTATTTGCAGTAATATAAGTGAACTGCTGCAGTGTTACAATATTTAAAACACACATCACTATCCCTGAATATCAGCAATACACCCATTTAGAATTTGACCAAAGAGGGCATGAAAGAGCTGAAACTGGATCATAAAATCAAAGTTGTTCCGATCAGTTGCCCCCAAAATACATCAGGCCCAGGGCCCCCAAAATCCTTAAAACGTCCCTGAGAAAAAGAAGAGAGTGCTGTTCGGGGGTGCTACACAGTGTCGCATTGGGATCACAGTTTGGCCCGGGCACTACAGAAAAAGTGGGCCACATTCAACGTGAAGATGGTGTGAGCTCACAACAAAACACCTGGTCCCTGCAGCGAGACCCATTTTTCCTCGCCCACTATGCTCTGAATGAGAAGGGCTGTGGGCGAGGTGTCAAATGCCAGCAGTGTTTCTGGGCTGCAAGGAGGAAAATGGCTCAATTGACTGAGTAACACCTGCCTCCAAGAAGGCCAATCCTGGCACACAATCACCCTCTCCCCAGCCCACCATCAGCATGATTGCTTGGCAGGGCAGGGGGTCAAGGAGAGGCCACAGCTGATATTCGCTGAACGCCCATATCACATGGCCGCCCAGGGAGGCTGCTTTACTCTCCCTGTCCAGTGCCCTTTGTGGACTGGCAAATAAAAAAAAGTCAGCCCACAGAGGGCACTGAGACACCGGCCCTTCGGCCAATGCCCTAGTGCCAATCCGTCCCTGGTGCTCCAAGTACCAGCATTCCAGTGTTCCAACAGGATTGGCAACGTGCTATAAAGTGCGATATTTTGCCCCATATTGTGGATGTGCTATAAGAGCTCTGCTTGCTGTTTGGGGGCACTACAAGTACCAGCATTACAGTGGCACAACAGGCGGGTCTTCGCGCTCTATTGCGCAGTTGCTTGCCCTATTGAGAGGGATAAGACCGGGCCCGTCTGCGACTGCAGAATGCGTGGCCAGATCTCTTTCCTTGCACTTTCAAGATGGGTAAGTGTAACATGGCTAATAGCTCAAACTCTGTGCCCAAGGGGACCACAATTGTAGGATTCTTAGCTCGCCCTATTGGTGTATTATCAAAGGGAGTTGAGCTTGCGGAGCGGCAACTGTCTTATGATTAAGGCTCCCAGTTTTCCGATTTTACAGATAAATACAGGAAGAAAACAATATGTTTCATTTATTTATTTTTAAAAGCAGAAAAATACAGAAAATTTGGCATATTTTGATCGACTTTCCATGCTGCCAATTATAAATTCCAGGCAAACCGCTAAGCAGTTTGACGGCATGGGGAGCTAAACAACTGGTTGAGATTTCCTTAATTCAGTGTAGATCTCAACATATATTTGTTGTAAAATGGTTCAATTTTCATATAGGTGTATTTTTTTATGATATTTAGCTAATCAATGTGTTGAAAGCTACAGTCATCAAAGCATGAATGCATATTTATCAGTTAAATACATGTGGAAATATACATGTTCCCACTTAATTTATTTTCAAAACACAAAATAAATATGGCTAAATACTGACAGAAATGTTTTTTAAAAAATACCATAAAACCGTGAGCCCTTCTAATTATGGCCCTGTTTCTCTTATAGGCATCGCATCTTCACTTTGCTCCTCAACTACTGACATTAATACCATTCCCTCTGGGTCCCCATCTGAATATTCCTCTCGTGCTGCTAGTGCTGCAGATGTGCCTGTCAAGCCCGTGGCTAAAAAGCCTAAAAGAGGCATGATGTTGATTAAGACTTAAGCTTAACAAGGTTATACGCTTGCTGCCACACCTACCATTGCCCTGCCAAATGATGCACCTCCTGGTGTTATTGAGCTCCTATGCACAAAAATAGCTCCTATTTTTAAGTCTCTGCTTCAGCTGCTGGACCGTATTGAGTTTCTGGAGACCAAGATTGACAAGGTCCTGAACATCAGGGTTCTCCTCCCTGCTCTGCCTGCTCCTAAATGGGTTCCTCCTCCAGCTAATGGTTCTGGTGGCTCGGTGGACTAATGTGTCTACTGCAGGGGCTTGTGTTCAACCTCATGGTCACAGGTTCAAAACCCCGGTGGGTCCACTCAGCCTTTCATCCATCCGAGGTCGATAAAATGAGTACCATTGAGTTGGGTAACAACAAACACCTGTTATTCAGCGCCAAGATACCGGTAGTGGGGAACGTGCGCTTCACAAACACACATGTTATGTTTAGGTTTTCACAAGGTCTACCCACCCAGGACGCTGAAGTTTCACTCCTGGTTCCCGCTGCTGAGATTGCTAGGCCTCTAGAACCAGGCTACAAACCAGACACCTCATGTACTAATAATTCCAGAGTCATTTGGCCTTCATGTACCTTCCCTTACCAGAAAGAGTAAAGGGGCTCAACTGGAGACAACGACAATTTGCTGACTCTAAGCCCAAATCCAATGTCTATCGCTATGTTCTAAAACTTGCCAACGTTCCTGGAATAATTTCCCAAATAAAAAAATGATGTGCCCATTGGTTGTCTGAATGCCTGCATTTCAATAATTCTATCTTTGAGCAGATCTTAATGATAGCAAGGGTAGCTTGTATTGGTCTTTCTAAGAAATGCATGTTGGTGATTGCATTATAGTGAATTTTAAGACCCCGCTGGGCTCATAATCTGCAGCAGCCAATCTGCTCGATCAAGGTTCTACCACAGTTTTTTTTTCTTACCTGTCACCTACCTTCCGTCATACGATCACAGCGCTGGGAGTTGTCCCTTTCCCCTACACTCGCACCTTTCACCTCGTGGCCCAGGATTTTGCTACAGAATCGATTTCCGCCCTTGGATCAAGAGGACTGACATCGCACCTCTCCATTGATTTCATTGGCGGACCATCATGTCTTCAGTAACCAGACTATCTCTGTTAGTTGCACCTCCAAAGCACATATGGGCAGTCTAAAACTGGCCAATGGGAACATTGCAGGATTTAATTCCGAGATGAAGCAAGTGAACTGTGCTTCCTTTGTGGACAATTATGTTATTCATTTATTTCAAGAGACCTGGGCTACTATTGATCTCTATTTTGATGGCTATGCATGTGATTCTAAGCTTGCAGTTTCTTCAGGATCTGGCAGGGCGAATGGTGGGCTCTCTACATGGTTATGTTCCCTCTTTTTGCTCAAATCACTAAATGTTTTATATGTCATGGGAGGATTCAAATGTTTCCTGTCAGATTGTTTTACCAATTGCAATAGTCTGGCTGAATAAGTCATTGCGTTCTAATATTCTGATGCTTGGGCGCTCATCTTTAAAAGCTTGTTGCCAAATGGAACCTCATAAATGGCCTAGAAAACAACATCCTTGTGGCAAACTTTACTCCAACTTTATTTTGGCCACGGTTGTTTCTCAACAATTGCCTATAATATAATTTTCAGAAGCATGTTTTTATTCTCCCATGGAGTCATTGACAAAAATATGATGATCAGAATCCCCTTAGTTTAACTTTCGTGTTGCCAGTTATTACCAGTCACAACAATCCTATGGATAGTTCACATTTAGCCACTAGTGCCAATGGTCTTTGCCTGGTTTGGAAACTCCCAGATACCACTGCTGTTTTAAAAAGCATTGAGAGCAGCAACAAGGAATCCTTTTATATTTGTCTTTCAAACAAGATATGTAATGAGGCAGTTGTAACAAACTTTGTTAAGTAGAATTGTTAATTAACAGTTTAGTGATGAGACATAACATCAGCATGAGTCGTCCTAGGTGGTTGGATTCTTCTTGTTTCTATGTCAATTACCAACTTCGTGCTGCCCTCACTAATAAGCCTTTTCACAATGCAGAGCCCTTTATAATGCTGCATTAAATGCAGGAAAGTGGAAATCAAAATAAATCACTGGTTCAATTGATGGTATCTTGAAGTTACAAACACTCTAGATGGTTTTGGCAGACAGTTAATCAGGTCAAGATCAGTGGTTGCTTCAAGATGAGTAGGAGGGCCGATCCTTATTGCCTCAGACAACGCCACCAGGAGGGAACTTTCTTTCACCAATTTGGGAATGTCCAGTTGCCCAAACATACTGGAAAGCAGTCGCAGGACAAATAGAGAGAGCAGGGGGGAGAAAACTGACTGCTACTTTGAAACTATGCTTACTAAACTTATGGGAGGCCACAGATCTTACCCAAACTGAGAAATCATGGTTTTCATTAGGATGGGCCCTCGCAAAGTGAAACATTGCACAAAAATGGGGTGTGGGGGAGATGCCAACTATCAGAGTTTGGGTTGCAGATATGAATAGAGCCATGATTGTGGAGAAGGATATTTTCAAACACAGAGGATGCCCCAAAAATGGGATCGTAAGTGGGCTGCCTGGAATATACATAGGGGTGAAATATGCATGTCTCCTACTGTGGAGCTACGACGCCATGAATCAAGAATGCAAGGCCCATTAAATATTGAGAGGGAGATACTGGGATAAAGAATCGTTTCTGGAATAATACATTGAGAGTAATATGTGCAGTTTCTGTACCTGAATGTATGATACTGATGACCTGCATTGCTGTGCTTTTTGTTATTTTGTCTAATAAAAAGAGTTAAAAAAAACAAAAAGAACAGGGGTTGCTCCTTATCAGATCTGGGATCACATATTTAGTCAGACTGTTGTACATCTCATTACTAGGCAGTTTTTTTCAGCAATGCTAGGAACTGCACACCAGCAGTCGGTCCTTTACGTCTTAGGTCCCTTAATGGTCCTCTTCAATTTAACATTTCACTACCAGGCGATTGCCCATGCTTAGCCTGTCTGGTAAAGCTCAAGGCCCAAACGGCGGCCCACTTAGATCTCTCGGACCCTCAGGAATGTACTAAACTGTTTCTGCAAAACTGATCTACAGAATTCCTGGTCCCTTTCAACCATTGTCCCCATTTTAAGAAGGATAACAGAACTGATCCCCATTGCTAAATGCCAATTTCTTATATAGGTTTTAAGTTGAAAGTGCTAGGAAGAGTGTTGCACAGCAGAATTTTGGATTGAGTTAAGAGCAATAGTATATTGTGTGAAACGCAGTATGGGTTCAGGAAAGGCCTAGGCGCAGTAGAACAATGCCTTAATATGCAATCTATTATTGACAAGTACACCACTGCCAAAGGCTGTCCACTGTACCTGACCTATCAAGCATATTTTATTAAGTTGATCATTCGTAGCTCGGGAAACATTTGACTGAATTGGTGGTTGACCTGCCCCTTGTGGATTTCTTGGATGTTTTACACCCAAATCTTGCTGCGGAACGTACTGCTAAAATCAGATATGGGAGCACATTAGAACTTTAAAGACCAGTTAATTTGGAGAGGGGAGTGTGGCAGGGCTGCATCCTTGACCCTCTTTTATTTATTTTCTATATTAAGAATTATAGCTCAGTTTTAGTTGGTTTTGGCAGACAGTTAATCAGGTCAAGAACTGAGGGTGCTCCTTATCAGATCTGCGATCATATATTTGGGCAGGAGATGCCTTTAAGAAGCTCATGGGCATCGCCCACACTCTTATATGCGGACAATGCCAGTATTTTGTCACAAACTCCGAACAGCCTTTAAATTCTTGTCAATCCTTTTATTAGTTTTATGGATGAACTCAGTCTTGACACAAAATTATCCAAGTCCTACTTTATGTCCTGTGATGCAAAAACTTCCGGGCCGTGCCGGTCCACATGGTCTTCATGTGTTACAACTAGCCACTTTGTCAATCTATAGTTGCCATATTCAACATTGCCAATAAATTAGGTTGCAAGCAGTTACCCCCCTCCTACAAATGTATAAGGCTCAATGTGTGCCTATTGACACTGTTAGAACTAGGTTGTGGGGTTTTACCAAAAGCTCTGTTTTACAATTGGAGGACAAAATATTTTGTTACCATCTGCTCTCATTACCCTTGAGTTGCACTCACGGTTTCTGTCATGAAGAGCTAGGTTTAACGTATATAAAGGACATGATTAAACTGGCTGCTCTCATACTTTGGATATCCATACGGAATTACCTTAATCTCATTTTAAACCAAATGATTATTTTGGAGTATTAGAATAGCGAAACTATGTGAAAATCTCTTGGTTGTCCTATTTACCGTCATTGACAAATTATTTAAGTAGGCCGTCCCTATACAATAATCCTCAGTCAATAAGTAAACTGAACACATTTGTGGCAAGAGCTCTTTCCTAGAGTGTAGAAGTATGAATAGAGAGTTTTCTGAATTGGCAAAACCAATGAAAAGGGAATGTGCCATTCTGCAAACTTGCAGGAGTACAGAACCTTATCTTCTATCTATATGCAATCCTCTTAAACAATTACGTATGTCCAGATTCAGAGTTGGCTCAATCCACCAACTTTTATGTTGCCATTTAGGTCAATCTTGCACTGAGAGTATTGGTTTGTGTCCCTGTGATGAGGTGTCCACATAATCCTTATTAAATGTAAGGTTTTTTTGTAAGATGTATTGTCATCTCTCTAATAAAAAATATTTTCATTTCTTAGGAAATATAGTTTTAATAGCTGCTGACCTGCACTTTATTTTGACAGATGTTGTCAGACAGAAGTTTATTTTGTTGTCAGATCTTATTTTAAATCAGCGGTGTGCATTTGTCATGCTATGTTATCTTAAAAAATATTTTCGTTTTTTTGCTGTATTCATGACTTTTATAATTACATTTTGTTATAACTGAATAAAGTTTATGCTACTACTAGTGCTAAATTGTGGCCCATTATCGGTAAACCATCTCATCAGAAGCACCCACTCTGAAGATTACATTCTCTAACATATTCTTAACTGTAGTAGATGTTCACAAACACAAATTCTGGCAACCAGGAACAATAATCCATTACTATGATACCCTACTTGACATGACAAGTGGCTACATCAAAGGACTAATTAATCAATAGCCAACTTGGACCACACTTTGTCTAATACAGAAATAGCACTCAATGAACTTGTGTATTGTCACTAGCTACAAAAAAACGTATTTTGCCTCACAAGCTGCTCAATATCCCTGCCCATACCCGACCATCAACACAGTTTGTTTAATCTCCTTTTCATGGCGCACATTCCAAAATGGCATCCTTGTGCCAAATCCACAGTTTTTATCTTAAAGATTCAGGGACAACCAAGACATCTGACTTATGGAGAAATACTTTGACTACAGATAATTCAGGGCCTACCTACCGGTAAGCATCCAAAACTGCATGAGAAATATTGGAATTTGACCAATTGTCACTTACCTGATCTATTACAACCTCGAGAACAGTATTCTCTTACACTGTACCCAATAAATCAGATTCTGATCAGGCATTCTTAATCAGAAACAGCAGTTCACTGACCATGACTTCCTCATCCTCCTTACAGCTAACATCTTCCTGCAAATCAAGTCTCAATGGCAATCTTGAAAAACAATCAGCCATTACCGGCCAAATTTTTGCAATCTATATTGCCACTAGGCAAATCTGGGTGTGGCTCTACCAGATCCCCTAGTGGTAAAAAAAAGGCTGGCTAAGAGCTTCTGGCCAATCCACACCACAAACTCAGAACCCCATAAATACTGGTAAAAATGAGGCCAAAGCTTCTTGCTCAAATACTGAGAATAAATAGTCAGCTCCTTTGACACTGTGGCTGGCAAGGGCAAGAAGGAAGTCTTCTGGATTTTTTCTCTAAAAACATTTGTACGAGGATTAAATAACGAGCTACAGTGGGAGAATGCCATATAATCGTATAATTGCACTGTGGCTCTCTTTTCTAGTAAACTTTTCCCAGTAACCAAGAGAATAAGATATTTATATACTTAGAAGTAATCTAGTCTATAAAAAGAAGAATAAAATACTAACTCCATAATGCAGAGGAATAAATTATGAGAAATATTAGTAAATAAATATTAATGTTGTCTAAATAAATGAACACTTTGATCACAATTTTGAAATGTTTTTTTTCTCATATAAAATAAAGGAGGATATGCATTATAAATACATTCCAGGATATTGTACCCGAGTGTTCCTAAATATCAGAAAATAGGTAATAATTTAGATTGCAGTCGATGAACTCTTTTTATATATTGTAAGGGGCCTGTTTACATCATGTGCGCAACTTTAGCCTATTTTATTTAATCTTTCACATAACCTGGAAGCAACGATAGATTTGGGATCCATGTGACCTAAATCTACCAATAGGTAAACGTGTAAATAAACAGCGACGGTGCAGGACGCCAGTTAGGATCGCGTGACATAGACAATCCAATCTCGGCGTGGCTACTTCATTGTTTTCATGGGTAAACTGGGATTAAATAGCCATAGTCTGAATACTGCATCTACTATCGCTGGTCAGGACGCTAAGACGTCAACAGGAAGGACTAAAGGAAACAGCGCTTATCTACAGGCAAGTGATCTACCCCCTTTAGATTCACCACGTATATAAAATACAGAAGCTAGTCTTTGATCCTCATTTTTGTTAAATATTAAAGTTGAAGATTATGTGTTTAGTGTGCATTTTTCCTGAGCGCACTAAGATGACAATGTACCTGGGGTTTGTTTTCATTAGTATTTTTACTATGAAGGAAGATAATGCAGCTGTTAGAAAACATTTCTCGTAAAGATGCTTAGTAGCAAAGTAAATGATGAGTCATCTTTAGCGCTGTTTTAGGTTACTTGAAAACCAAACGCAACAGTTTGAAAATATCACTCATAAATAAGCTCAGTTGCTCGGTTACATTACGAGTGGCTGTTAGCACTATCATAGAATATCTGAGACAAGTAAGAAATGCGTTAAAGCAATTCCATTTCTAATAAATTAGATAGCATAACGCCATAGATACAACAAAAGAGTTGTATCATGAAACATCTATTAGACAAAAACTTGAATTATTGTTGTATTTCCTTTACTTGTATTTTGTTGTATCGCTTTAAGATCTACATTCTATGTTACTGATGTCATATGGTGCTTTGGTTTGTCTGGATTCTTACCTGTCAGTTAGCTCCCTGGCTTTCTGATGGGAACACCAGTTATTCTCTGTAGCATTCAATAAATACCTTTTATCCATTTCTATTCTGGTATTCGCCTCCCTACTTCCATTACAACACATGACGACGATGAGTGAAGGGAGCTGAACAGCTACAGAGGGAGGAGAACTCCACTGGTGAGAAAAGAACCACGCAAGATTGGAGAAGGAAGAAACCTGTGAAAATATACAGCAAGAAGCTGTGGCAGGAAAAAATAAATATATATATATATATAACAAGAAGCTGTGGCCAGGAGAAGAAAATTTAAAACAGAAGAAAACTGGCAAGACCTGAAAAGAAAAGGAAAACTGATTGGAATCTTGAAGTGGCTCGGCATCTTTCGAACCAGAAGAGCAGCACTGGAGGAGACAGAGGCTTCTTTGGAACCCGGTGAGAGTCACAGTAGGAAGCGGAAGTGAGCGTCACAGCAGGAAGCGGTAACGACGTAATCAGGTTACAAAAGAAAACGTGGCGGCCATCTTAAGGTAACAATGTGTTACTAGGCAACCTGTCTCGGAGAAGAAACGAGAGAGTTATCACAGTCGGAACTTGCCGAGTGGAAAATAAAAGAGCAGCGAGAGGAGAGAGCGATGATTAATGGCAACATTTGAAACGAAGTGCCTCAAAAAGAAGTAGGTGCCGTTTTATGTATTTTGGTTTCTTTAAAAAAAAAAGAAACGAAAGACTTCAAAGAAAGAAGTGTCTACGAAAAGTACAGGACATTTAAGTGTCAGTCTACAAAGGAAGTACCAGTGCGCAAAAGAAGAGATAGTATCTTTTGAGCACAAGATTTGTGTCTAGAGCACAACCCAAGGACTAGTGACTTATGAGGTACAGAGTGAGGTGTGTTGAAAAGTTGTTTTAAATAAATTTTGGAAGAGACAAAAGAAGAGGAAGCAGCGACGGAGAATCAGAATGTCATCATGCCGCCTATGTTTTTACAAACAAGCGGAGATCCACCCATCGAGTGGGATGAGTGGGTAGACATTTTTGAGAATTACATCGAGGCACTGGATGGGAAAGATTTTAGCACCACAAGAAAAAAAGCTCTTCTGTTAAGTGCATTAGGGAAAGAGAGTCAGCACTCTTTCAAGTATTTACCAGTATGGTTAAATCAGGATGGTAGAACGATAACAAATGTTTACGCAGAAGCAAAGGCACGAATGAAAAAGCAATATTCAAAAGAGGTAAACATTGTTATGGCAAGGCACAAATTTTACACGCAACCGCAAAGAGCAGAGGAGTCAGTTGATCAGTTCGTAACCAGATTGCGTGAACAGTCTATTAAATGCAATTTCGGGGAAATAAGAGAGGAAATGATAAGAGACCAGTTAATAGTGCAGTGCAGGAACAAAAAAATGCAGGAGAAACTATGGGCAGCAAAAAACCCTACCTTACAAGCGGCTATAGATATAGCGAAGGTGGTGGAGGAGTCGAATGCATGCATGAAGGAGATGGAAAAAAAGGATAGTGTAAAGGAGAGTGGGCATGGAAATGGAGTCTCATGTGTAGAACAGGAAGAGGTTGCTGCTGTAAATAAGAAAAGTGTGGACTCAGGGGAGAAAAGTGTAAAGAGATTTAATAACGGGTATGCCAGTGGGGAGAGAAGTAGATATCAGGGAAGGATGTGCAATAGATGTGGGAGTACATTTCATACCTCAGAATATAAAAAATGCTTTGCCTTGGACAAGGTGTGTAGGAAATGTGGGAGGAAAGGTCATTTCTTTAGAATGTGCAAAGGAGTGAATAGCCAGAAGGTAGCAGTTGAGAAATAAGTAGAGGAGAGGCTAGCGTTGAGGGCGCTAAAAAGGTATTGTGTCTGGGTGGAGATGGTGCATGTCAAAAGGAACGAGGTAGAAGGGAGAGACCTAAAGCGCAGTTCATTATTGATGAGAAGGAGGTAGAGTTAATGGTCGATCCCGGGTCATTTTGGACTATTATTCCGAAAGAGATGTACTTAGAAAATTGGAAAGAAGTGCGCTTGTTGGCTAGCAATATTAGCCCTTGTGGATATCAGGGAGAGAGTATAGAATTGATTGGATACATGGTATGTGAAATATCGTTTAAGGGTCGCTCTGCAAAAGGGAAAGTTTATGTAGCAAAGTCAGGACCTGCTATCTTGGGTTGGGGACAACAGTATGACCTCAGTATTATTATTAACCCGAGGGCTGAACAGCAGGTGATGGTAGTAGACAACATAACTGCAGAGTCAATAGTTGAAGGAATGACAAGTTTGTTTGATGAACACATTGGGGAATTGAAAGGTTACGTACATAAGATTGTGTTGCGTGATGATGCTGTACCAATGCAACACAGGGTGAGGAAGGTTCCGTTTATTGCACGAGAGGAAGTAAAGAAGATGCTGAAGGAGATGTTAGATCAAGGGGTGATAGAGCAGATAGAGACATCACCTTGGATTTCGCCGGTTGTCATCACGACCAAATCTGACGGCAAATTCAGATTTTGTGTGGACCTTCGCACCTCGAACCAAAACATAGTGGTAGACAACTTCCCACTACCGAATATCAACGAGTTAGTTTTGTCGCTAAAGGGTGGGAGGTATTTTTCGAAACTAGACCTCCGTAGTGCATACCACCAAATTATGTTGCACAAAGACTCAAAGGCACTGACTGCTTTCATAACAACTGAAGGAATTTATCAGTTCACACGTATGCCCTTTGGGCTTGCGTCTGCGGCAGGGGTCTTTCAACTAATGATAGGTGCTGTGTTAAAAGGGGTGAGCAATGTGGTATATTTTCAGGACGATGTTTTGATTTTCGGAGAAACTGTAGAAGAACACAATTTAATTTTGAAAGCAGTTTTGGAAAAGATGGAACAGGCAGGGTTGACATTGAAGAAAGAGAATTGTAAGTTTGCAGTGGAGGAAGTGGAGTACCTTGGCTATACTCTGTCTGTAAATGGGGTGAGACCAAAGAGAGATCTGTTGGAGTCTATTAGAGGTGCACCAACTCCATGTGACAAGGACCAGTTGAGGTCTTTCCTTGGTCTCATAGAGTACTATGCGAAATTCGTAAGGAATTTTGCAGGGAAAACTGAGAAAATTAAGGTGCTATTGAGGAAAGGATGCAAGTTTGTGTGGGACATGGAGCAGGAGGATTGCTTTCAGAAGATCAAGAAAGAAATATGTGAGGCTGGTATTTTAACACCTTTTGATACCAATCGCAAGTCTGTTTTGACAGTGGATGCGAGCGCTGTGGGGATTGGTGCAGTGTTAGCTCAGATGCATGATTCCGGGTTGAAGATAGTTGCTTTTGCGTCAAGAAATCTCACAACTGCAGAGAGGAATTATTCTATAATCGAGCGAGAGGCTCTAGCCGCAGCATGGGGTTGTGAGTACTATAGGATGTATTTGTGGGGGTTCAAGTTCACGTTATTGACGGATCACAAGCCCTTGGTTAAAATTTTATCACCTGGTGGAGCTGGAAAAGGATCAGCGAGGTTAGCTAGACTGGCTGCAAGGATTCAGGAGTACTTGTATAGTGTGGAGTACATTCCTGGATGGAGGAATAGCCAGGCTGATTGTCTTTCTAGACTTCCGCTACCTTGGGAGGTGGTGGATAAGCTGGGGGTGGAATCACTTAATTCGGAGGGGTCTGTGGCAGCCGCGGATGAAGTGGTGGATATGTGTGCTGGGGCAGTAAGTAAGAGTTGGTGGAATGCCTGTATGGTAAATGATGAGGTGCTGAGAGAGGTGAAGGATTTAATTGTGAAAGGTTCAAGGAGAGAGAGTTGGTTATCTCCTGCTCTTCGCCCGTATTTGAAGGTTTTGGAGCACTTGTCGATTTTAGACAAAGAAGGTTTCCTCATTTTGAAGGAAGACAAGTTTATTCCCCCACAGGAGGTGAGGTTCACCCTATTCAAGATAGCTCACGAGGGTCACCTGGGGCAGTCTCTTACTAAGAGGAGAGTGAGAGAGCATTTTTGGTGGCCAAGCATGGATCGGGAGATCTCTGAATGGGTTGAGAGATGTACGGATTGTTTGGAGAGTGAGAAGAGGCTTAAGGTTGGTGTTCAGAGTGGATGTGGAACAATACTATATGTCTTGATTTTATTGGTCCTTTTTATCAGCTGGGTCATGATATGAGGTTTGGTTTGGTGGTTGTAGATGTTTGTTCGAAGTGGTTGGTGGTCAAGTTTACGAAAGAAATCACTACGTGAAGCACGATTGATGTGTTGAAGGATATTTTCAGGGAGGAAGGTTTTCCCATGAAGATTATCACTGATAATGGGACTCAATTGACTTCAAGTGTGGCATTGTGCATTCGAGGACGTCGTTGTACAATCCACAGGGGAATGGCATGGTTGAGAGGGCGAACCGGATGGTTAAGGGAGCAATCCAGATGGCCCTGTCATCTAGGGTGAATGTGAGGGAGTTAGTTAATGATTTGGTTTGGGCCTATAGAACCACTGAGAATGGTGTGACTGGGAAGATCCCTTTTTGCGTGATGAGAGGGCGTTTGGCCGGTACCAAACTTGTTGCGGCATGGATGAAGGAGTGTTTGCGTACCGGAGTTTTGGAGAAGTGTGAGGATGAAGGGGAGGCGGCGAGTAGGTGTAATTTTGCGGTGAATGATTGGGTGAAAGTGAAACCAGGACGTGTTGGTGTTGGATTAACGAAGTTCAGAGGCCCGTTGAAGGTCAAGTCTGTGCATAAGAGATTTGTGACTTTATTTAATGGGGAGCATTGGAATTTGAGGCGGGTGGCTCTGTACAAGAAAGCGGAAGAAGGGGTTGGTTTATCTCAGTCTAACCCGACGTTGGAATCGAGTAAAGGTGGCAGTAGTGGTGATGTGGGAAGAGAGCAGAGGGAAAAGAGACCACCGAAGTACTTGCAAGATTTTGTTTGTGAGTGAGTATTGTTTACGTAGTTAAGGGCAAGAGCATGTTTTTTTTTTTTTTTTTTTTATAAATTTTGTTTTTTTCTTTCATGGGAAGGGAAGAGGATATGTTGTATTTCCTTTACTTGTATTTTGTTGTATCGCTTTAAGATCTACATTCTATGTTACTGATGTCATATGGTGCTTTGGTTTGTCTGGATTCTTACCTGTCAGTTAGCTCCCTGGCTTTCTGATGGGAACACCAGTTATTCTCTGTAGCATTCAATAAATACCTTTTATCCATTTCTATTCTGGTATCCGCCTCCCTACTTCCATTACAACAATTATCCTCTTACCGGATACTCAACACTTTGCATTAGAGTAATATAAAATGCACAAATTGCTTTAACTTTCTATCTAGTTATAAGCATGCTTTCATATCAATGGTCACCCTATTATTCCTTCTTTTCATCCTTTTTCACTGGGTGCAGGTGAAGGTTAACTTGGTCAATCGTTATAAAAGGACTGTAGTATAACTGTTGGAATTATGTTTTAGGTTTTAGCGTGACCTTCCTGATGAATACGCAGTTTGCGTCGAAACGCGCTTCGAAGACTACTGTAATTTGTTTGCCACAAGAAACGATGTAATTCATTTGAATTGTTTTTTATGTAATGTATTAGGAACTAGTAATGTTTGTATATTTAACTGTATGAGATAAAAAAGACACTGATACATAGCTAGGTCATTTTTATTGTGTTTGTATTTTAATAAAATCATGTTTTTAATTTGACAAAAAATTTTCTAATGGTTATACATCAGTTGTCCATTTATCTGTTTCTGCATTTATGATAAGCATTGAAATACAGGGATCTATAACACATATGTATTTATAAGATTGCCTAGGGATATACTTATTGACTTGACCAGTCCAGTTAACCTGTTAGATCGAGACTTGCTTTGTAAAATGAATAATTCCATTTATTGAACACCAGATGGAATAGCATTACATACACAAGATGAGGATGTGGTGTTTAAAATGGAACTACAGGAATTAGAAGTGAATAGCTAATATCCCTATTTACCGCAAATGATTTACCAGTTTAGTTGAAGTATACTGTATTGCCTGATGTGTGGGAGTTTTCAGATAAAGACATTGGTCTAATGAAAGGAGTAGCTTCAATTTGAATTACTGTGAAACCAAATGCAGAATCCAGAGAACCTCAGCATATAAAATAAATCTTGAAACAATTGCTGGAGTAACCCCTGTGATTGAAATGTTGATTAAACAAGGTATTTTGAAAGAGATTTTAGGGAGTCCATGCAATTTGCCTATTATGGGGATTTGCAAACCAAATGGCAAATATAGAATAGTTCAAGCATCTATCAGAATGTGATACCTTGTTGTCCAATAGTGCCAAACCCAACTGTGATTCTGTATCAGATTGCATGTGAAGCAGAATGGTTTTCAGTGATTGACTTGTGTCAAGCATTTTCTCAATACACTTCCATCCGGATAGCCAATATTTATTTGTGTTCCGGCTCGGTAACGGTCTCTTGGCATGGTGCCGAGTTCCACAAGGGTATACTGAAAGCCCCTCAATTTGCAATCAGATTTAAAAGAAAAAATTGGAGTCATTGGTTATGCCTAATCACTCAGTGTTAGTGCAGTACATGGATGACTTGCTGGTTGCATCAGGAATGAAAGCTTGTGTCAGAGAGAAGTTCTTTATTTGGGACATAACATAGAAAAAGGAGTCAAAGAAGTGTCTCAAGATTGGATCAATGCAATTTTACAAATGAGTCTGCCGAACACACAAAAGGAGGTTCGAATGTTCCTGGGAATGGTTGGATATTGCAGGCAGTGGATCCCAAATGTTTCACTGATAGCCAAGCCATTTCAAAGGCTGACACACAAAGACGTGTCAGATCCTGTACATATAGATGATGAATGCATGAGTTCATTCCTTGAACTGCAAGACAGTTTGTGTTGAGCCCCATCATTAGGAATGCCCAACTTCAACAAGAGTTTTGCCCTATTTTGCAGTGAAAGAGATGGTTGTGCACTTTAAGTTTTGACTCAAATGCACAGAACAGCATGTCATCCAGTGGCATATTTTTCACCTATGTTGGATTCTGTGGCAGCTGCTTTACCTGGTTTCTTAAAAACGGTTGCTGCTACATGTGTGAGTTTGGAACAGAGTGAGACAATTGTAATGGGACATCCATTGAGATTGTATGTGCTACATTCAGTTGAAATTTTGTTAACGCGAACTCGGGCACCGCACCTTAGTCGGTTAACAAAATATGAGCAAGTGATATTGGGAGCAGAAAATGTGAATGTGACAAGATGCACAAGTCTGAATCTAGCTCCAGCGACCATTTTTCTCAGGCTTGCTCCGTACCACCACTTCTTTTAATTACTAAAACAATGCATAAGTTAGTTTTCAGGATTCTGACATAGTACAAATTTTTGTCATAATTTTCATTGCTGGAGGATCGTCAGGGAACGCGATTCAGGTTTCTCTGGTTATTTGTGTGGGTGCACTATATTTTAGATAATCTGGATGACAGCGGCACCCAGATTACTGGGTAGGAGACCGTGTGGACCGCAAACACTATGAGGGAATGTGTTCCTGGGGACAGATTCAAACCAGCATTTTCCAAATATGTCATGAAAGAACTGACTCAAAAAGAGAGTTTGTGGTCAGTAATTTAGGAAAAACCATGAATGTTCATGAAACATAAAGTGCAATACAGAAAAATGAAAAATGCAACGTCAGCAGCAGTCCCATTGGATTAGCCCAGTACATGTAAATCAATTACCATGAAGTCTATCAGTTACAAAAAGAATTAAATGATAAGCAACACGAGAAAAGGCAAACTAGGTCTCAAATGTGCAGCAAATCAATAGAAAATTGGGCAGCATCCCTAGTTTAAACCCAAAAATCTTTGTCTCACCCCCAATTGTAAGGGTTTATATGCCAAATTCACCATAGAAAAGTATGTGAACTGCAAAGTCAGCATGGTGGAAGAAAAAGTATCATGATTTTAGCAAATCACAGAAGTGCTTTAAGAAATCATGGAAACCTATTGTGTTAGCACTATCCCCTATTTTGAATATTTTGAACACTATTCAGCCTAATGTAATCAGAGGTAGCGGAACAAAGGTGACACTCATGAATAAATGCAATACAAAGTTCTAGCAAGAAGATCCTAGAAAAAAGTTGTCCTCCAAAGAGTTCTTCGAGAACAACATGTCATACAAAATAAACAGTGCTCATCTTACTGCACGTGGTGTCAGTGGAAAATAAAACGTGATGATTATTATAAATTCCGAAGTCATGTTTGCAATGATGGAGTCAAGGTTTTAACTGAGCCCTGGTTTAGTCTAAGCCAGAGAAACACAAAAACACATTAAAAAAGAGTTGGTTGCAATGTCAATAGCTCTATATTAATGTCCATATATAATGCAAATGTGGAATAACTTCCACAACTTCTAATCATGCATGGTGCAGAGATCCTTTGACTTCTTTAACCAAATGCTCCAAATACCCAGAGCAATTTTTCTTTTCCTAAAGACACTGGTTCATCGGGCTGCATGGTTTAATCAATCAGTAGATTTGTAGAGTGCTTCTTGTCACCCATGAGGGTACCCAGGCGCTGAATGGTTGGTGAGGGGCTTTATTCTAAGGAACTGTGGACTCACATAATTCCAAGAAGCAGATAAGGACTGTTTGGTCATTTAGTTTGCTGCCAGTGACACTTGCAGCTAAGGTAGATTAAGCACAGCAGAGTTATGCTTGTCTAAAAGCTTATTTCCTGTGGCAAAGGCTGAGTATTGCCCTCCTTTGCTGCCGGGGTCCAGTAGCATCATCCACCAACCAACTGATGCTGTTCACCTTTTCATTGTTTTCCAACTAGGTCTGGTCTATATAAATCCACGTGTATACCCATAAAAAGAAAACTAACGGAGAAGGCAGTAGGAAGAGGTCAATGTGGGTCAGTGATTTGCACCAGTTTGTGGTTAAGCTGGTGTCAGACTTGAGGTCAAGGAGAGCTGCAGAACAATAACAATAACAAGGAAGAGGAACAATCCCCTGTACTCTTACATATGATGATAGTGGCCATCATGTTATGAGGAAGAAGCAAAAACATGTTTGCAGCATTGCGTATATTGTTATGTGTGTAATCTGTTGGATGAGAATTAGAGGCAGTTGCCCCAGCTCTTTGTCCATTGTCCAAACAAGCATCAATGAAAGGTAATTAAATACGAAGTGGGGAGCAGTTTGCTCTGAACTCTAGACTTGAAAATGGAAGGAATCAGGTCAGTCCGGATGACCCAAGAAGTTAAACGTGAAACTTGAGCATTTTCTTAGGGAACATGAGTGGGTCTATCAGAGCTCTTGCTGTTAGGTATTTGTAGTGCTTGTGCAAGTGACTTATAGAAAGATGAAGGCACCTCAAAGTACTATTACACAAAATCAAAACCAATACAGACATGATATGGGTTGTTGTGCTGTCCATGATTGACGAACTAAAATCTTCATTCTCAGGGGTCTCACTAATACAAAAGAACTTGGCACAGAAGCTGAAATATTAAAAGACATCTTTATTAAACTTAATAAGTGAGGCCACGTCACACAGAAGCCGTAGCAATTGAATGAGGTAGTCTAAAGAATACAGAACACAGAGGTTTTTTATATGCTTAGGATTTACAAACTCAGCATAAAAGAAAGGGGAAGTCCTAGCTTCTGCAAGCATACAAAATACCTAATATGGACATACAAGATCTGCAAAATGTTAGCCAATAGAAAAACATCATGTAACCAGAATGTCCCCCTTACGTCGTGTTTCTGCCCAACCCATAAGTCAATCAATTACAGCACTTATAAGTCAATCAGTAATGGCAGAGCATTTCTGTATGCAGTTAGGCCAGCTAGTGTCTGAGATTGCTTTCAAAGCAAGGACAGAGGGGGGTTTTCTACACGTTGCAGTCCAAAGGGCAGAAACACTTCATGAATAGAGCAGTCTGTGTAAAGGCAACACAAATTGAAGACAAATGTAAGATGGAGTCAAAATTAAAGAACCTCATGATGGCTCCCGATGGGAAAGGCCTAGCAGCCTAAAGATATCTAAAGATATCTGCAGCGTTCCCTTGCACACGGAAGCCTGACACTCGGAACCAGACCTGGTAGTAGCCTGGCACACAGGTTGTCTGTAGCATAAGCCAGTGGCCTCTAAGTGCATGTGGTGCTGCCCTGTTAGTGTGGCCTGATGCCAAACATTAAGCTGGAGAGTTGTGAGGAGTGAGATAGAAAGTTAATGTCCAGACTAGGATTGGAGTTTTTTTTTGCAACAAGCTTATAGTTATGTGGTACAAACCATTATCAATCAATCAGCCAATCAATCAGGGAGTTTTAAGTGCGCTACTCAGCCGTGAGGGTCTCAAGGCGCCATTAAGGGACTTTATTTTGGTGGGTCTGTCCCTTTGATCGGATTTTTGGATGTTACTCTCAGGTCTCTGAAATTACCTTTCTTCTTTAGGTTTCAGACAAGATACAGGCAAGAGATCCTTTACATCGGGTCCTAGGAGAAAAGAAAAATGCTAGGTATCAATAAAAAAATATATAAACTCTTCGATTTCAAAGTTTTTATTAAATTATAGACTTTTGTCTTTTTAGCCTTTACTAGGCCAGATCATGATCCTTTCTTGATGATTTGTATTCCAGTGGAGTCTAGTCCCTACTCACAATGTGATCAGCCCCTAATCCTTCTAAATTGAGTAGGTACTTTTTCTGTCCTCACAGGACCCTGTTTTATGTGCACAGGGGTGTCTTTAACTGAGGAAATGGATGATGGCCGCATTTCAAGTTGTGTGAGTTTTCCGTGCTACTGGTTGGGAAGAAAAGTGGGAAGAAAAGTAAGGTAATTTAGTACCCTGGAATTTTCCCCCCAATTTTGCCCCAGGTGACTCTCAACCACTTGAACCTTTTTAAAATAGCAATTTAGTTGTCCCAACGTTGCCCTGTTCAACCCCCCACCCACCACCAAACAACTAACTAAAAAAGTGAGTACAGAAAAAGAAAAAAAAACTATGAGGTTATTCAGGGAAAGTGGTGCAGTACCAGGTAGACACCCGCTTGGGTAAACACAGTTTTCCAGTGGGTCTTGGCTGGTCTGGGACTCAGGGTGGTGGGTCTCACACTCACAGACCTGCCTCCTTGTCTCTGTCACGTTCTATGGAAGGATCTACTCACTGGCCTGACTCGGGATCTCCCCTTCCTCGCGTCATGAGGCTCTAGTCATGGCCCTTGTCTCGGCTGGGTGGCTGTTCTTCCCCTACAATGCACTCAATGGGAGCACCCCTCCCCCCCCCACACCCTCTAGGTTCCGGGTCCTTTGTTTTAAAGAAACATGCATGCATCAATTATCTTTCCATTGTGTCCTTCATGTGTTCTTTCACTTGTCCTCCAGGCTGTGACAGAGAAGAGGCGTGGGGTGATCGAGATTGAACTGGTGCATGGGAGGTGTCATCATTGTCGTGGCTGAAGTATAGGGTTGCCAGAAAAATGATTGGAGGCCTTCTGACATTTCTTAAGAGGATATAGGTGGTCGCTGTGAAGATTGGAAAGCATTGACCCACCATGCTGGACCAAAAGGGTGGCCCAGAAACATGAGACACGCCTTTATTTGTCCTCCTCCCTGCCTGTATACTGCAGCCATAGATACTGAAACAGGCACCCATACTAAAAAAAAATAGTGCAATGTAGTGTAAGTTACCTTTGTGAATAAACCTGTCCAAGGTCTGGGTCTGCAACATTATGAAACCGAAAGGGTTTTCAAAGCTGTTTTCAGTGGAGACGTAGTATAGATCATTGGCCCCACTGCAGAGACCTGGTGCCTCACTGACTGCCATAGTGGCCCAAATCTTAAATAACTAGGATATAGATAGTTTGTGATTAGGGCGGACGGAGTGTCATAAAACGTGGCGCTACGGCAGTGCAAGGGGCTCGGAAATATGCCCCATATTTTCTGAGAATGGCTCAACTACGCCTCCTTTCAGGAAATGTCCAGTGGAGTATTTGCCTTGAACCTCAAGGCCCTTATATATGGGGATTTGTGGTAGGGTGGTGAAGCAAGTCGGCTTGCTTTGCTACCCTATGCCAAATTGAAATAGCAGGAATATACTGTATTTATGCAATATGGTGCATTCCTGTCCTTTCCCACTGCTCCGGCTCTGTTTTGGCATCCATGGTGCAAGGGTGCCTGTGTTGGCGGCAGGATTGCTTTTGTGGAAGAAGGGGCACCTTCCTGCACAGAAATAATTCTAAGAGGTGATTCTTAGGAAGATAAAATTAAGCTATTTCTCCTCGTTATGCCTCAACTCGGATGGCGTAAGGTTTTTGCACTTTTACATGCTCTCATAAATCTAGAGAAATGTTAAAATTCATGGGTGTTGCAGTGGAAAACCCACTGCAATGCCCATGGAACGCATCCAGAGTGCAGTGTAAGGCAATGCAGCAATTTGCGCTGCTTTGCCTTACTGCATATGTATGAGGTCATTCAAAGCCATGCATAGTGGCTTTGCGTGGGCTCATAGATGTAATTTTGTGATTTGTGTTGCCAGAGCGTCACAAAAAGTGACACTTTAGCAGTGCAGGGATCTCATAAATATGCCGCCAAGAGAAAGGGTGAAGTGTTTATTCTTTTAAGAGATAGGGTTTCCGTTGAAATGGAGTAGTGAAAGGAATTAAATGGGCCATTATGAAATAAGTGTTGTGGAAGGTATTCTGTTGATGCTCGCCTTTGGCTATGCGCCCAATCAATGTCAATCTGCAATCTGGAGTGGCTGTGGGATTGGCATAAGCCATATTATTTTTAATTATCTTTTTACAGGGAGCAATTTGAAAGACATATTGGACATCATCAACGAGGAAATGTACAAAAGGGTAGATAGCATAACATGAAACAATATTCAGAGCCTTCTGTTTTTCCCTTTTTTCTTTGTGTTGACCCTAGAAACATAACCCCAAGCTTTAACCCTCCCACCCCTCCCCCCGGGCCAAACACAACATTACCCGCCTCCTTATTCATCCACTCCTAACCCGTTCCTCCTCACAACCATTAGTTCTTTTGCGCTAGAGCATAGAGGTAAGTTTAGCTGCCGCTATCATGGACTTGCCTAAAAGTGTCTAATTTGGACCACAGTGCACTATATGCGAGCAGTAAAGGTACCATAGGCCAGAACTACAATATAGGACAATGATACTGAGAATTCAGTGTAATTTCAGAGAGAATGTTTGCGGGGGATGTGTATTGGCCTTGTCGTCATGTGCTCAAGTCCTGAGCAATGGGATATTATCTCAAGCCCGCCTTCTCCTCCATGTGCAGATGTACACTCTCCGAAGACAACCAGGGGAGCGATGCCTTGCCCAAGTCTGTTCTGGTGAGAAGCCATGATCAGGATAGTAGGGGGCATAATTTTGGTCATGTCAGGAGAATTGGACCGATCTTGCAGGGTAACCCAGGTGGCCGGGGTGATCTCTAAGAAGGTCAAGGACTAGGGCTTTTTTGAAATGTGGAGATTTCTGCATCCAGGTGGAAGGGTTTACTCCTTTTACTCCTACATCTGCATGGTGGGATGCATTCAAGGCTATAATGAGGGCATAGGTAACAGTGATGCCACCTGAAATTTATGGATAAGGAACTATACAAAGGAGACTTTGGAAAAGGATCAACAAACATAAAGGGTCAGAAGCTATACAAGACATAGTCGATTAAAGGTGGTGATATCCCTAATGAATTTACCTCTAACAGGACATTGTTAAAAGGCCTTGTACACAAAAAGCAACAAAACTGACAAGTTGCTGGCATCTAGGATGAAGGCACAAGGACTTGAATCCCATATTTGGACATTCAGAGACAATTATGGTATGCTAAAGGTGAAGGTGGGGAGAAACGGTAGTATTTCAGTAATCCTTATATCGCAGTGTCAATGGATGAGTGGAGCAGAGTGCCTCTCTGGGGAAGGTGAAGAAGTTGGGAATTTCTGAAAGTCCCTATCACAACAAGCATTGCGAATGCCAGTAGGTCTGGTCTTGGCTTATTGGTGCAGTGGTTAATTTTTTTATATTTATTATTTTCAAGCATAAACTACAAAAATAAAAAGAAACATACTGCCACCAAAATACGGCCATCATATGTTTGAACTATAAAATGTACATTTTAAAAGCATTTGCAGACGTGGCTGTTTTAAATAAGAAACCTCAAAGTTGTACCATGAATGTTATTACTTTTTGTGAAGGTGAGAAGAAGATACCACTATCAAATTGCAGAAAACTGCAATGTTACAATGTCAGTTGAACTCTTTACGACAGCAACTTCAAGGAGCAATGGTGAAGCCAAGAGCTCTAACGTTGACTGACAGACTTTTGGCTTTGTAAATGCTTGTTTTCTTTTATTTTTGCTAAACATTATTGTTGGAGAAGCTGCTAGACACTCATCAATGTAAAACAAAAAACAATTGCTTAAAAGCAAACATATTCTTGGTCTCAAAATGCGTATAGGCATAGAAGTCCCTGGCACTGGAGAGAACTACTTTGTCTGTGGATGTTGTTCCTATGAAAAACCAGGATGCCAATGGCTGAATGGTATTCCACTAAAATATTATTCAAAAAATATTGTGGGACACAAATATTGTGTCAAAAATATTGCAATGTCAAAAATATTGTGGGACAGAATACAAAAGATAAAAATATTGGGTATTTTTGGTCTTTTATATATATAGTTTTTTCAATATCATCATTTTAGAATTATTTAGTTAAGTTATATTGGTTTTTGTATTGTAAGTTGTTGCCACGTTCAACCTGTCTATGGGAATTAACATGGGAAACACACTTTTTTTTACCTCCGCTTGACAGATCACACCAAAAGTTACCAGGCACAAGTAGACGGAGCACTGCACTTTTTTGGAAAATTTCGAGAAGATTCGCCAACCGGAGCAAAAGTTACAGGCAAGGCGAAAAACGCTTTCCCTATGGAAGCTAGGTCCTAAGTAAAATTCCCAACTGGTGACCGCCAGTAGGCTAGTATAAACAAAAGAGGAGTATCACCAAAAGGACCAGGAAGGTACTTAATGGGATGTCAGAAGAGAAGACAAAAGGATATTTTCCTTTTGTTAAAAATCCCCTCACTCACCAACCTGGTTGGTGACATGCTTCATCATTGGGGTCCACCCAGATGGCCGAGTGCCATCCGGGTGTGCTGCAACACCTGACTACAGTGGAGCTGGTTTTTGGTGTGGAGTGCAAACAAGTGGTGTTAAAAAATTGTCCTGGTATACTTGTAGAAAAAAACTTTAATCAGAAGCTACTGGACAATAATAAAAACAAAGTGTAGATACTGGTAGGTTGTAATGACCAGGAGTATCTATGTGAATGTTGTATATAAAGAGGTCTACATGTTTCAACCTGTAAATGGTAATCCCAGGTTTTCGTCAGGACCAAAAAGGAAAATGGGTGGTGTACACACACTAACGTGTACCCAGTCCTAAATTCCTTGAACCATGCTGCAAAATTGTGCAGCAGGCTAACTCAAAAACCTAAATAGGCGAGAAAAAATAGAGAAACTCCATTCAAGGGTCTCAATTGCTCCGGGGGGCAGAGGAAGGCTTGTTCATGAGGAAACCTATTAGTTTTGAAGAACTCCGTGGTCCGGATACCTAAACGCCTCTTCGTTGTCCCCGTATGGGGACAACGAAGAGTTGAATGGAGTTTCTCTATTTTTTCTCGCCTATTTAGGTTTTTTAGTTAGCCTGCTGCACAATTTTGCAGCATGGTTCAAGGAATTTAGGACTGGGTACACGTTAGTGTGTGTACACCAGCCATTTTGCTTTTTGGTCCTGACGAAAACCTGTGATTACCATTTACAGGTTGAAACATGTAGACCTCTTTTTATACAACATTCACATAGATACTACTAGCCATTACAACCTACCAGTATCTACACTTTGTTTTTATTATTGTCCAGTAGCTTCTGATTAAAGTTTTTTTCTACAAGTACACCAGGACAATTTTTAACACTACTTTTTTGCACTCCACACTAAAAACCAGCTCCACTGTAGTCAGGTGTCGCAGCACACCCGGATTGCACTCGGCCATCTGGGTGGACCCCAATGATGAAGCATGTCACCAACCAGGTTGGTGAGTGAGGGGTTTCTTAACAAAAGGAAAATATCCTTTTGTCTTCTCTTCTGACATCCCATTAAGTACCTTCCTGGTCCTTTTGGAGATACTCCTCTTTTGTTTATACTAGATTTCAGTCCCGGGGACTAGGAGTACCCTTCGTTCACTATGGTGAAGAATCCCTCACTCTCTCCTTTGTTGATACAGACCGCCAGTAGGCAACATGTATATATATATAGATATATATATATAGATATATCTATATATCTATATATATATATCTATATATATACATATATACATGTCCGGTAAATATGACGCATGAACAAACATTTCTTGAAGGCAGCCCCTGATGACGGGAAAAGGTTCCCAGAAACGCGTCGGGCCAATTCTATGTGATGTGGAACGGAGAAGTGCGCAGAAGGAAAAGCCCGCAGGGCGGAGGAATGTCGAGTGCCTCCCCAAAAGCTTAGGCACTTTGGATAACATACATATATACATATATATATATATATATATATATATATTCACTGAAAAAACCATAGGTTATAGACCATATATAGTTAGGAATTAGCATTTACAAAACCTTTAAAATTCACTGAAAAAACCATAGGTTATACACCATATATAGTTAGGAATTAGCATTTAAAAAACCTTATTTTACTCACACAAAACCATTGAAATTCCATATATAGTTAGTTGTACTAACTATATATCGCGCACCCGCAATCCACTGCTGATCATGTCACATATTACATCATTCATGACATGGTCAGTGACATCACTGATGACATCACTGATGACATCTCAAATGACATCACTGATGACATCACTGATGACATCTCAAATGACATCACTGATGACAACATCCAGTGACTGTATTTTTCTGTAAAGTTAAAATATGTCTTACATATTGAAGATTGAGTGGATGTATAAGTGTCTGGATGAATGATTTAGTAGGTGCATGACTGACTGTATCCTCTAATCTCATACAGAAGAGCGCCAAACCTTACTGACCATTTGGTAAGAAGTCATTTCACAGTCAAAAAATCTACAGATTGGCTTCAAAAAAGAAGCAATGGATTTACAAAGTGCATGACCTGCAAAGCCTGCAAAATAGGTCAGAATACCACCACACTAAGAGACCCCACTGGAAAAGAATTCACAATCAAAACAAAAATAACCTGCGAATCATCATTTGTGGTATATATGCTGAGATGTTGCTGCGGAAAGGAATATATAGGCAGCACGAAATGCCCTCTGAAAAAAAGAATATTGGAGCATATCCGAGCGATACAGAATGATGACAATGCCTATGCCATGGCAAAACATTTGAAACAACATGAAGGAAAAACATGGCAGGACATAAAGTATTTGGGACTAGCGACAATTCCAAATCAAGAACGCGGGGGAGATAGACTCTTAAAGTTGAGAAGACTGGAGTCGAAACTGATAATTAAATTTAAAACAAAGTATCCCAAAGGCTTGAATGCAGATGAGGAAATGCATGTTCATTTGTAAAATAATTGCAGCGAAATCAAAAATGTGATACAGTATGTTTTGCGTACAATGCGGACCTCTAAAGTTGGTGAATTTACTTAATGAATTAATTACATGGGCTCAAATACTTAATACATCAGCAGGGGCACATATGTGGGGCAAAGGGCACTCAGCCCTAGTAACAACTCAATCTAAGGATGACGCATCCCAGAGATCGTAGCACATAACAAAGTGCAAACGATATTAAAAACACGAAAGTGCATAATAATACGTAATAAATATCCTACTAAAGGATTAATACGTATTAGCTGGGACTGGATCCTTAGAATTCTCCCCACATAAATGCCCAATGCATATTAACTGAAAATAAAGTTAAAAAGAAAAGAAAAAGTTACAAAACGCTAAACAAAACTACATAGCCCATAATGCATCGCCGTGATGAGACATATGGTGAAAGCATAAAATGTAAAATGAAAGAAGGACTAATTGTAGAACACTGCCGTGACCAAGAACGTTTGTTCGAAACGCGTAGGAGTTTTGCTGAAGACCTGAGTGATTAAAACTGAGATGTCATTTGAGATGTCATCAGTGATGTCATCAGTGATGTCACTGACCATGTCATGAATGATGTAATATGTGACATGATCAGCAGTGGATTGCGGGTGCGCGATATATAGTTAGTACAACTAACTATATATGGAATTTCAATGGTTTTGTGTGAGTAAAATAAGGTTTTTTAAATGCTAATTCCTAACTATATATGGTGTATAACCTATGGTTTTTTCAGTGAATTTTCAAGGTTTTGTAAATGCTAATTCCTAACTATATATGGTCTATAACCTATGGTTTTTTCAGTGAATTTCATTGGTTTTTTAAAAGCTAATATCTATAGCTGTAAAATGTATTCTTCTTTAAATCCAAAAATATATTTTATATGTTTATTAATACATTTTTTTTAAATATTTTTTTTGTTTCGCTCCCGGTCCGCGAACCGGAAAGCTTTCCGTTAGCTTAAATTGATGCCGCGACCCGGTCCGCGAACCGGTAAACGTTCCGTTTGCGCAACTGCCGCTTTAGAAATCAACATCGTGACGCGTCGCGAAAGCGCGACGTATCGCGTTGCCGCGTAATGCGTCTTATGACGTACCGCGTTAGCGCACCCGGAAGTGCCCCGGGGCGCGGACCGAGGCGCAAAACGCAGCTCCCCGGAAGCGATCCGCGGCGCGTCGCGAAAGCGCGACGTATCGCGTTGCCGCGTAATGCGTCTTATGACGTACCACGTTAGCGCACCCGGAAGTGCCCCGGGGCGCGGACCGAGGCGCGAAGCGCAGCGACCCGGAAGCTATCCGGGGCGCGGACCGGAGCGCGTAACGTAAGCATAACAGGTCATGTGACTTGTTAATAACACTTTTCATTGGTTCATTTCACTTTTGGTTTCATAATCATGTAAGGCTAGGTCAGGTGACCTAAAAATAACACTTTTCATTGGTTGAGAACTATTGTTTTTCCCAAATGATGAAAACCCCTCCTTCTTTCCTCACTCTGACTTTCATCATTGTGAGAGGAAGACCTTTATTAATACTTGAGAAATGGCTTCAGTAGTTGCTTCAGCTGGTGCACCCCCACCACCACCTCCACCTCCTCATGGGAAGAGAGGACCACCTCCCCAGGTCATGACCAACACAGAGGAGGAAGAAGAAGAAATAGAGGAAGAGGAGAGAGAAGAACCACAGTTCTTGGAAGAGATGCCCCGGGTTTCCCATAGGAAAGCCAGTTTCATCTGGCAGTTTTATTCAATCCCTCCAGGGCAAAAGAAAGTGAATGCGAGGTATGTCACCTGCCTCATCTGCAAAGATAAATTATCAAGAGGGACTGATAAAAAGTATAGTTATGGGAACTATACCATGCATAGGCACATGACCAGGAGGCATCCACTCAATTACAGCCGGGCGGAAATACGGGATATGGAACAAAATCCAACATCAACTCCTGTGGCCAGGTCAAGATCGTCAATATCATTGACACCAGCAGAGGCACGGGAAACTGTGCCAAACATCCAAGAGAATTTTGGCCACATGAAACATACTTGTATGCACTGTGGTGCGTTGATAGCATGTGGCAACATGAGTATCAATTCAATAAACCTAGCTTACAACAATCATAATTGCCCTGTTGAGCCCTTTTCAATGCCTGTTTTTTGTTGTTTCCCCCCAAAAAAAAACCCAAAAAAATATAAAATCGTTCAAAAAATACAAAAAAAACAAAAAATGTTCAAAAATAAAAAAAAAATATAAAACAACAAAAACATTAAAAACAAGTTCTTTTCAGAACTACCTCCCCTTTCAAAAAAAATTGCTAGAATGTTTAGCACTCTGGCAAGCTCTATTTCTTTTGATTCGCTTCCCGGTTAGCTTCCCGGTACGCGGACCGGGAGCTAACCAAAAAAAAAAAAAAAAAAAAAAAAGAGTAAGTATAAGGAAAGTAAACAGAGAGTGATGTTAAAAGAAAGACAGCTATAGGGAGTAAAGAAGAGATACTGTTTAATAGATCTATTTACCGAAGAAAAGACGGAAGAGGGTATAATTGTGAAAAACAAAATAGATAAGGAAGTGAAAGAAAAAAAAAGAGAGTAGAACAATAACAAAGAAGAGTTTCTTGGAGAATGTGAGTGAATGTTCAAAATAAGATTAAAACATGGGGAATAACAGAGAGAAAAAATAGAAAACAGAAAACAAAAAATAACAGAAAAAGATTTATTGAAACAGCAAAGAAATGTAAGTAACATAGAGCCATATCATCAACATAGGCAATAAAAGTTTTGCAGCTTTTATCGGCAGAAATGTGTCGCTAAAGCCGCTAAAACCACTTTTGCACCAGTTTTCTGCCAATAAAAACAGCAATAATTTTATTGGCTGTGTTCATAATATGCCCCTTAGTGTGCTTCAACTACACAGAGAAAGCATTATGAACAAGTAGTGATAGAGTGATCAGTCAAAGACACTAAGAGTAATAGAGACGGAGTGAGTGAACAAGAGTGAGGAACTATGAGAAGAGAGGGACTGAGAAAAAGAGTGGAAGGAGTTGAGTAAGTAGGTAATAGAGAAAGGAATGAGGGAAGTAGCAAATGCAGGAAACTGAGGGTTAAAGAAATGAAGCAGTGGAACTAATAGAAGTTAAATGTGATAGAAATGTAACGAAAAGAGTACAAAACATTTACCTTATAATTGTCGTTAAATTACTCACTTTTTGTTTTTATACTTTCAATCTGTGAAAGAGAGAACAAACATTTGAAAAATATTAAAACATGTATTTAAAAATTACAAAAGACAAGGGAAAAGATTGAAGGACAAACAGTTTTTCAACAACTTTGACACTTACAGAAGCTTCTGCTTCTCCAGGCCCCCTACACAGTCCTAAAGATATACATTTTAAACTAACAGTATCTTGTTGCAGATGAAGTGAGGCCTATCTTAAAACATGGTGCATCTTTTGCATTGCTGTTGTCTCAGAAAAGTGTTGCAAGACACTAAAATGTTAAATGATTGCTTCAGGATGCCAATAAGATGTGTCTTATCCAGAGGTTTGTTTGAGGTGAGGCCTACTCAGGGTTGCAGATGAAATTTAGAGTTGTTGAAGAGTACAGAGAAGATAATACATTTGCAGGCCTACCAATGAAGTGAGTCATGTCCACTGCACTCTTGAACAAAGGCCAAACCTCCTCTGTTTCCCTGGACAGACCTAAACTTGATCTGCACAATGTGATTCGTAATGATAGGAAACACAGGTGATGTAATTGAAATACGTGCAATTTCTTTTGCTCATTTCACAATCACATCACTTGTGTTTCCTTTGCTTAGGTATCTCATTGTGCAGATGTAGTCCAGCATATGAAAGAGTACGCAGAAGTGCAGCACTGCATGCAAGAACTTTGACACTTCTTCTCCATGCCTCCTACACAGTTCTACATATACATCATAAATGCAAACAGTACAGAATTAATTATACATGTTAAATGGTTTATTTTTGCTGTTCTCAGAATGTATCAAAATTCACTAAAAACAGTGACTTGAAGGTATTCATCATATAACAGCGGGGAAAAAAAAACACAATCAAAATGATTGTGTTTAAAAAACCCATACAACATAACAAATCAGAATTCAGAACTCCTTAAAGTTAACTTACTTTCCATGACGTCAAAGGATGTCCTATGAACAGCTTACACTCTGTTGTGCTGTTATTACTTTCAGCCCGCCACTTTCTGAAAGAAAACCTCCATCGTTTTTAAAAACATGTTACATGCAATAAATGACTTCTTGCTCTCTACCACAAGTTTCCACAAGGCCAAATCTTGTCGGAGCCATTTATAACTCTTGGATTTCTTGTAAGCCAATCCCGTCATTTGGCATTTCTGCAACTTTCAGAATTAAAATGTTGAAGATCATTTTCACAATCCTGGAATAGTAATATCTTCCCCTTCTTGCTCAGTCATGTTCTACATTTCCTATGACACTGATACTGCTTACTATGAAGCAGACTTACACTACCTCTATGACTACTACAATTATTTAATTCTCTACATCACTTTTAATCACAAAGCAATGTAAAACAGTAGACAGCATTGCAGACTTACATTCCCTCTACTCTATGTTTTGATTGGCTGCTTCAATTAGCTTATAAAAAGAAATAGTTTTTCTGAACTCATTCAAAGTGCACTTATTTCTCCATGACGTCCAGTCTTATGGTTAGAAGTTATGTCTCTGAACTACACTTATCCTCAAGGCCAAATCGTGTAGGAGCCATGAGAACTTCTTGAAATTCCTCAGAGCACATCCTGAGATTCTTTCCCTAAAATTTTGGTTTTAAAAACACCAGGTAAGAGTTTTTAAGGTCATACGGCAATTTTTTTTTGAAAATTAAAACAGAATCATTGCAGAATGACCAGCCATTTCTAGACTTTAAATAAGCTGTGTAATGTCCTGATGTTATTGAAGGACCGTCATGATATATAATTGCTGCAGTTACAAAAGTCCTTCCTGATATTGACAACTGCGAAGCCACAAAATTTTTAATTAAAGTTGTCAATTTTGTTCCATCAGGCCTACATCGTTGGAACATTAAAATGACATACTGGCCATATGTTCGTATAAATAATGTGGACATCATTTCAGATTTACATTGGCTACACTCCATGTTGTGATCAGCTGCTTTTACTAGCTTATTAAAGGAGACTGATTTACTGTCTGGCAAAGTTAAATATATAAATCTTTCTGAGTCTACACTAGTAGTACTTGATAGCATACAGTTCTCGCAGTCATGCTGCCATTGATAAGAAAGCCCAAACAGCTGATCTACATCTACACCTTCAGCATGCAATACATCAAGCATATACATTAAAAACTCCTGACAATCTTGCTGAATATTTTGAGAGAATTGTGTTTGGCCTGAACATCTGTCTAACAGATTTCGAATTTCAGACACACTTTCTATGTTTGTTCTATCAGTGCTACATTTCTCTAACACAGAATTTAACAAACTGCAAAATCTTTGATCAGAATTGACCACAATCTCTTCTTTTACATTTTCTAGAGAAAACAAAACATTAACCACTACATTAGCATAGCAGTTGACACCAGAACTGTTTTCAAATTGAAAACCAACAACATCTTCAACAGAATCCTTTTTGTTTCTGCTTATAATTTCAGGTTCATCGAATTTACGTCTTTTTGCTACAACCTCCCCAGTATTGGTCACATTTCTTTGTTTCCGGCCTACCACACGTTTCTCAAACAAAGGATATTGAGGCAAATGTGGCGCATACTCTCTTCTTAACCTATTGTATTCCTTAACACAATCTAGATCCGCACAAATGCTTGTGACATCACACTCAATCAAGTACAATCCCGATAAAGTTCTAACTCGTGACAATGCCACATATGCCATACCCTCCTTGAACACAGAACTGCCAATATTCACCAATGCACTGTCTACACTTAAACCTTGCGATTTATGGATTGTCACCGCATATGCCAAGCAAACAGGAAACTGCTTACGGCGAACATATAAGTCTTTTACAAGCAAAAATCTAGCAGAACAACGACCAATTAGCTGTACTTCCTCAATGCCATCAAATTTAATTTTTAAAAATTCAATTCCATCTCTATTTCTGTATTTCACAAAATCAACAACATTACCCATTGATCCATTTACCAGACCTCTTTCAACATGTAAATTCCTTCTTAAAATTATACGGCAGTTCAAGCACACATTCAGAGTCTTTTCAAAACCTGCAGTTTTAGATATACTCTTCTCTAATGAATCCAATTTTGTTTTCAGATTCTCAGACAAAATAATTGTTGATCCCATATGCTCTACTCTGTCAATAGCTTCCAGTTTCACAATCTCTTGCTTTTCTAAATGCAACATTTTGTTGTTGAATTTGGCACATTCTGCAAGAGTTGGCATCAAACATATTCCAGATTTCTTCTCAGTAATTTTCTGAAAAATATTCTCAGGCACAACATCTTGTTCTGGATATAAATTTGACAGTAATCGTGCATGTAAAGCTTCTTTCCCATGCTCGGTCACTTTTCCAATTCTAACATCTTGTAGAATAGTCTTGTAAATTTCATCCTTCGCCTGACGCATATTTTCATGCAGTTCAGCATAATTGAAGTTTAACCATATATTGACGTTGCCAATGCTGCCTAGGCACTTCCTGGTATCTTCATGCGTGAGCATTTTGAACACAGGTTGCCCTTTCACTGGTGTCAGCTGCAGAAGATCTCCGAAAACAATGATGTGTTTGCCACCAAATAACACATCATACTCTGTTTTGAGAACTTCTTGCATTCTCAAATGCACAAAGGCAAGCATGACATTGGAAACCATGCTTACTTCGTCAATGATAAGAAGTTTCATTTTCCTCAAGATTCTTGAAACTTCAAAACAAGCATCTCCAGATAGCTTGTGATATTGTAATTTGTTGTCATGCTCCACTGGCAGCATCAGTAAACGATGTAAAGTAATCCCTTTAATGTTATGTGCTGCCAGTCCAGTTGGAGCGGTGACAACACAAGACAGCGATGTCTCTGTCCTTTCCTGCAAATAGCTTTAATTTGCTTTAATGAGGAAACTTTTTCCAGTTCCCGCTTCTCCACTCACGTACAGTCGGACAGGCTTCAACGACGTACATGAGCACTCTTTCTTGTCATGACTTAATCCATGATCAATTTGCATGGTAACTTCGTCATATATTTTCCTCTGCTCAACGTTGAGTTGTCTTTCCAACTCTTCTAAGTTAACCGCATCCTCCTGAGCATGTGCCATGGCTCTTTCCACTTCATTCATAGCAGTGGCAGCTTCATTTTCGATAACAGGTCCTCCTAGTGGATCCTGACTCAATGAAGCAGAACTCTGACTGTCCTGAGAACTGTCTCTGGCAATCTCGGCTGCAATCATTGCTTCCTGCTCAATTTCCGCATTCAACATTTGTACATATTTGGGAAAAGCAGGACATTCTATGGTCTCCTTGGCGGCATTGAAAGAGTCTTCGTAACAGAGAAAATCTCCAAGCAGTTCCTCTTCTGCACGCCAAGGCTTGAAAAGTTGCAAAAGTGCTAAATAGAAAAACTCCTTTTTTTCAGGAGATTCGCCACTCAATTTTCGATGGTTTACCAAGTGGCATTTTCTTTGCTTGACCAGACATCCCTCACTTCCTATTACAGCATACACTCCTTTCTCAGTATCTTCTTTGATGTTCCTCTTGAATATGTAATTTTGAAGAACCTCATACAGACAAACATTCTCGAGGTGAATGCTTCGATTTGGATAATATGTATCCAACATGTTGGTCTTCAAAATGTTGGTACTGTTTGGCTCCTTTTCCGCCAAATACTCAATTTCCCGCACAGGTTTGAGAACTCGATTACGCGTTGCAGCAAGACCAAGACTCGCCCAAATGATACTCCTGGACTTGGCATAGAGACTTGCTGAAGACAACCGGTCAGAACATTCGTACGCTCCGATTTCTCGATGCGACAACATCTTCAGACTGAAACTGTACAACTTCTTGCTGAGGCTCTTTTCATGGGAAATGTCCTCCCACATATCCTTCAATTCTGTCTTCTCTTTTTTGGTGATGTAAGACGTCACATACCGAGCCACAGCCATACAGTTATCAGCCACAAACTGTATATCCATGTTAGCATTCCACATAGACAAAATCACCGGGTTGTAGTCGTTGATGTACTTGGAGTCTTCGTTCCTCTTCAAATTTTATGTGTTTTTAGGTGATTTCTTCATCACATTATGTCGCAGCGAAGACATCAAACTGTTTACTCTTCCTTTAGAAATCACCGGTCGTGGAAAGCCGAAACGACATTTGGTGTAGAACTTGTCCTTGTTTCGGAATTTACGACGACAGTACTTTCCACATCGATGGCTTTGGAAACGCAGAACTTTTTCTCTTAGGCTTTTCTTCTCCTTTGCGTTTGGAACAGCACACGTAGAATACTGTTGTATAAAACTCATCACTGAGTCTTCTGGATCCGTTCCAAATTTAGGTGCATCCTTGATCCACAGCAACATATGTATATGAGGAGCACCTCTTGCTTGGTACTCCTTTCTCCAGAAGAAATCCAACACCTCTCCAAGAGGTGGATTCTTCTTATTCATGATGAAAGACATCATAGCTTCAAATCTATGATTGAAGTACCTACATACATTGACTGGATCCAAAGAGCACAGTTCTCCGGGTGTCTTGAATTCGATGTTTTCTACGTTAGCATTTGCCTCTCGTAGAAATTCAAGTAAGTCTTCCCAGCCATACTCGGCACAGCTCAGAGTGAGGAACCATGTGGGAGTACCTAAGTTCCTCAGCATACATTTTAAATCACCATGACGACGGTACCAGTACTCATTAGTACCACGCTGACACGCCATGAGATTAATCAGGTGAGAATCCAAAATACTGTCTTGGACATTTACTTTATCCATAAAGTCACTTGCCGAGATGTTTTGCATGTGTATACCACTTTTCAAGATGTGGTTCACTGCATATGACAGTCCAGACAGATCGCTTTCAAACAGGAGATGAAACAAATAAGGAATGCATTGTCGAAACCTAGCATCTCCTGCATACAATCGCAAAGTCCGGTATTCAGAAGCAGGAATTTGATGAGGTCGCTCATCATATCTTCCTCCCTGACCTGTTGGAAAAAGCTGTGGGAAACACCGAGCTTCCAAACTTTCCTCCCAAACACTAATGGGACTCCCTTTGGCTTGTTTCATTTGAAACAACTCAATAGCATTCCCCATGACTTCCTTGGAATGCAAAGGATGAACACTATAATGTTCATATATTTCTTCACTAGTAGAAGTTTCTACTTTCTCAATTTGACCAGCACACAAATCGCTATCCTCTTCCTCACTTACTTCCTCTTCTGCAACATATACATTCTTATAGTATTTTTTTTTTTTCAAATACAATGTTGCCTTTTTAACTTTCCTAACATCTACTAAATCTTGCCATATTTTCTTATTCTTTGTCGGAACCCCATTAACTAAGATAACCAGAGGTTCCTCGTCCATTTTTTCTACCCCAATTGTGTTAATGTTTTTCTTCAAATCTAGAGGCAAATAAACAACTCTTCCCTTTAATCCTCTCTGTAAATCTGATGGAGGCAATTTCCCTGTCTTTGGCTCCATTCTTACAATAGCCTGAAAGGGATGGATACTTTGAATCAAAATAGATTCATAAGTATTTAAATCCTTCAATTCAGAAGGAATCTCAACCAATTCCAGATTATTATGAACTGCTCTAGCAGGCATCTGGTTTTGATTTAATTTGCAACAACAATAAGTACACACACGTTGATCCAATCCCAAATCAAAACAATTTTCTACCATCAAGTATGTTGCGAAATCCTTCCATTCACTATTATTTTCCCTTTCACTTTTTGCATATAAATCCACTAACTTAGTCTGATTCTTATAATAAGTGCGTCGACAACACACACAAGTGAAATTTGGCCTCTCACTTGATTTGACCTGAAACGTGGCAATTTCCCTCTGGAAATTATCTGTACTGGAAACCTGTACACTATCTTCCACATCACCCGCTTCTTCTTGGTCAATTTCAACATTCTCCTCTTTACTTCCAAAGTAACAAAACTCAATTTCTTCACATATATTCTTCACATCTATTTCAGAACCATGCAAAAGAGCAGCACATAATTTTTTAAGCATAATTGCTGGACTCTTAGCATAATACAACATTCTAACTAATTTCCTCACTTTATTATGATGCACTGCTAGCATCCTGAAATGATGAAAAACACTCTGGCATACTCTCCTGGAAAGACAAGCCAGTGAATGACCATGCAAACCTGTCACTTCTCTCACTCTGCAAGGATCTAATTCTTGCAACAACCTTATTTTCTGCTTCAAACTTTTCTTATTAAATGACCGTACAAAATCACAAAGCAAATTGATGGAATCCTGTCGCACACTGCAAATACTACGACACTTCCAGGTGTACACAGGACCCTTAGCACGTCTTCCTAAAACCTCATTACCTAACACCTCTTCTGCCTCTGTTGTCACAAGTTTTTCTTTTTCAACTGGACAACCATCTTTCACTTCATAAGCACGACCACTGGTGTCAACTGCATGCACCAAATCATTATCCTGGAAATAACTCTCCTCATTAAAAAATGCCTCACAGCTTGAACTATGCATCCATTCTCCAGAAAAAACTTCACAAAAATTACTACGATTAACTATTCTCTTCCATCTACTATTTCTTTTGAAATCATAAATTGCCTTGTTTAGCTTCCTAATTCTATTGATTATCAAAATAAATAACTTACGTTTAATTTCAAATGCCTGATCAATAACTTTCTCAACTTTTTTTTTTCTCTTATAAAAAACCACTTTCTGTTGACCTTTCTTAATATTTTTTATCAAATTGCCAATTATCCTGTTGCGGAACATTCGTTTACGAATGTCCCTAAACTGTTGTTTCCTTCTACTATCATGCACAGAGTTATCTCTTGCTCTAGCAGTAACATTTTTGATTGGCCTTTCCTTTCCATTTGAATTGCTTCTCTTTTTCTGGACTGAAACATTTTCTGTAGTAATATTTTTTTTACTGCAAATATTTCTTATGAATGTTTTTGTACTCTTACCCGGTGCTTTCTTGTTGACTTGACAAATCTTTTTGTTAGAGGACTGCTGCTTTTTTTCAATCACCTGCTGTCTTTGACGTTTTGCAGCCTTTCTCAGTCTTTCTTTCGTTGGCATGGTGAAATGTTGAAATGATCTGCAGTTGAATCTGTGGTAAAATATATTAAAAAATGTTATTAACCACTATTACCCAACAGTACATCAATAACAGTAATCAAAAACTTAAAACACTACTTTACATTTTTACATATAAGATTTTTTAGTGCATGGCAATTTTAGAATACAGAAATAGCAGAAAAGAAATGGAATTTATATTCATGTTACCTGTGCTATCTTATATGTAAATCTGATCTAATTTTATGAGCATATTTTAATATTTTATTGAAGACACTACACATAACCTGTTTTTGAAGGTGTCTTTATTTTTAAATTAAACGGTTTACATTTTTACTTTTTATTTATTATACATTTTAAAAATAAATGTTTATAGTTCCATAGGATCAAGCAGGTCAGCTTCCCACCCTATGTCATATAATTCGGACAAATCTGCATCCTCATCATGTTCTTCTTCATCCTCAGGATTTAAATCATCCAAGGGATCAACATCCACTGATGTTTCAATTACAAGTTCAATGATGAGGTCAAAATCAACTGATTGCAGATTATCGCTCATGTTGATGTTGTCTTTATCTTTAAAGAAAGATAACAACAATGAGATGTTGCAGAGTAAGAGACAAATCTCAGAGATTATAATAGTAAAATTGTTTAACAAGAGTAACATTTTGCAGCTATTATTTAGCCATGTCCAGCGATGCTGAGCAGGTGAAGCCTATGTCTAATTTTTCAGTGAACAGGACTCATCTCTTCTTAACCTTGGATAAGCCTCACCGACTCTGTGTCCCCTGCACATACTTAAATGTAAAGGGGCAGATTTATGTTAAATGGCACATCCCCAGGCATGCACCAGTTAACGTGCACCGCTGCTCTGCCACCCATGGTGTGCCGCATTTACAATCAGATAGGAGAAAGCTGCATCAAAACCCTGCGCCTGCTTTAAGCAGGCATAGGTCTTGACGCAACATTGTGGAGATGGGGCACCCCTGAGCCTTGCTGGAGCTGCATCGCACTTGCGATACAACTCCAGCAATGCGCCACCTTTACAGCACAGATACGTCACGCATCTGTGCCATTTTTGCCCCATGCTGCGCCGCATTGTAAATGCAGCACACCATGGGTGGTGGAACAGCGGCGCAGGATGACTGGCACATCCCTGGTGATGCGCCAGTCATCATAAATCTATCCCTAAGCTTCTTATCTTGTTACAGATGAACCGCCATATGTATCATCAAACTATTTTGCATTTCCTAAATAGCGAATTTTAAGGAATAAATAGCAATTCTTTACCATTCCTAATTTGCAATGAGCAAATTGCTAATTGCAAATTACCCATTCATTTCCATGGGCTAGGAGGCTCATAGGAATGAAGGTGCAATTTGCGATTAGCAATTAGCTCATCGCAAATTAGGAATTTTTCCAAGGGTGCAGGGGTGTCTCAAGAACACCCTGCTGCACCCCTGAAAAAGAAATTTGGGGGCATATGGCGCACATACATGCCCTAAGGGCATGTATTGGCGTCATATGGCACCTTTTGTTTTTTGGAAAAAAGCTTTTTGAAAAGAATTCGCAAATTACCACCAACTAAAAGTTGGTGGTAGTTTCCAAATCCTTAATGTCATTTTTTACATATTTTTTGTTTGATACATTGCATTTAAGGAATCGCAAAATTTGCAAATCCTTCAGTGCAATCGCAAAATAAGGAATAGCAAATTTTGCTATTCCTTATTTTGCATCAAACTTGTTTGATACATACCATTTGTCTAATTAGCATTCGCAAAGGCCGAAATTCGCTGAATTTTGATCTTTGCGAATGCTAATTAGCTTGATACATATGGCCCCAAGTGAGGCCTGTCTTGCAACATGGTGCATCTTTTGCATCACTGCTGCATCGGTTTCATGTGGCACGTTTTTTTTACACCATGACACATCTGCCTAAATGCATCAATTTGTAATTTTGTCGCCTCATAGCAAATCTTTTGCACCACCGCTGCATCATAAAAGTGACGCACAGTGGCGCAAAAGAGGCATACACCTATCATAAATCTGTCCCTAGCATTTTAAATAATTAATCCAGGATGACGATAAGGTGTGGCCTATCCAGAGGTTTGTTTAAGGTGAGGCCTACTCAGGATTGCAGATTAAAGTTACGCTTGATGAAGAATACAGAGGAGATAATACATGTAAAGGCCTACCAATGAAGTAAGTAATGTCCACTTTATTGCGTCAGTCATCATAAATGTATCCCTAAGCTTCTTATCTTGTTAGAGATCAACCGCCATATGTATCATCAAACTATTTAGCATTTCCAAAATAGCGAATTTTAAGGAATAAATAGCGATTCTTTACCATTCCTAATTTGCGATGAGCAAATTGCTAATTGCAAATTACCCATTCATTTCCATGGGCCAGGATGCCCATAGGAATGAAGGTGCAATTTGCGATTAGCAATTAGCTCATCACAAATTACGAATTTTTCCAAAGGTGCAGGGGTGTCTCAAGAACACCCTGCTGCACCCCTGAAAAAGAAATTTGGGGGCATATGGCGCACATAAATTTTAACAACATTCCTTTACCTAAAAAACGATTTTCAAGTCATAATTTGAAAACACTGCCCACAGGGAAATGACTTAAAATGTCCTTAAGACACATGAAAGTGTTTTTTGAAAGCCTTTGCAATTTTTTTGGGTCACTTTTAACATGGTTATGTGACTCAAACAGTCAAAATTTAAATTTACCATGCACAAGTGTGACCATATTTACAAGGAATGTGCCCCACGGAGAAAGGTCTTTCAATGTAATATGGGGAAAATGACATCAGAGACACTGAAATGCCTTATAAAGAAGCATACACCATTATATCCTTGTCATAAATTTACAAACCATTCCTTTTCCCCAAAAACGATTTTCAAATCATAATTTGAAAACACTGCACATGAGGAAATGACTTAAAATGTCCTTAAGACACATGAAAGTGTTTTTTGATTGCCTTTCCAGCATGGTTGGGTCACTTTTAACATGGCTATGTAACACAAACATTCAAAATCTAAATTTGCCATGCACAGGTGGGAGCATATTTACAAGCAATTTGCGCCACAGAGAAAGGTCTTACATTAAAATGGGAAAAATAACATCAGAGACAGTCAATTGCCTTATAAAGAAGCATACACCATTATGTCCTTGTCATAAATTTAAAAACAATTCCTTTTCCCCAAAAACGATTTTCAAATCATAATTTCAAAACACTGCACATGGGAAAATGACTTAAAATGTCCTTAAGACACATAAAAGCGTTTTTTGATTGCCTTTGCAGCATGTTTGTATCACTTTTAACATGGCTATGTAACACAAACATTCAAAATCTAAATTTGCCATGCACAGGTGGGAGCATATTTACAAGCAATTTGCGCCACAGAGAAAGGTCTTACATTAAAATGGGAAAAATAACATCAGAGACAGTCAATTGCCTTATAAAGAAGCATACACCATTATGTCCTTGTCAGAAATATTATAACCATTCATTTTCCTCGAAAACGATTTTCAAGTCATAATTTGAAAAGACTCCACAGCTCCTATGCAGAAAAACACCCTGTCAGTACTAATACTTCACATTTTGTCCAATTACATTTTCTCAAAGAAACAAAATCTATTTGTAAAACACTTGAGACAAAGCAACATTTGAAAAACACAACTTTCTTCATAATTTTCTCCTTAAAGCACACTATTCTCTATCTAAATTAAAGAAATATTTTCTCACCTTAGCAAATACTTTGAGTTTCAAAACAGTCTCAGAAACACACCAATTTGTCTTCAGCAGAGCAAAAGGTATGCACTCCAGAGTCTGCAGCTATGAAAAGCACAGAAATGCTGTAATTCTTCACACATATCTCTCATGTCACCCAATCAAAACTCTTCCCTCACTTTTTTTCAAATGAAAACCCTTCCCCCCTCTGCCATTTCATGCCTTTTCTGCATGTCAACCACCTCTTGGAAGACTTCTGGTGTTTGCAAGTTCACACAACAATGTTGCAATTGAACTCTGAACTCTCAGTGCACCTCATATCCAGTGCATTCTTTCATTTAATGATTTTTTCTTGACCACTCAAAATACATCTTTCAAACAACTCATCCATGCACCCTAACTTTCTGTTTTCAGCAATCAAAATCCACCAATCACTGTTACTGCTTCATTAACACAGAAACTCCACAGTTTTTTTCATTTTAAATTCTTATTTTTTCAACTGCCATTTCATTGCCACACTTCATCTGACTGCAGGAGAACCTTCTCTCACCATGTTTTCTGTCTGGATTGTTGGACATAGTTACATCTATTGGGCTCAGAGGTATGCTGAGAACAGGAATTTACCTAACCTCAATTTACAAGATGTGGAAATTAAGTGGTTTGGCCACAGAGGATTAAAATGTCACCAATTGATACCATTGGTGAAAACCTTTATGCATTTGCCAAAACCTGACCTGTTAATTGTGCACTGTGGAGGTAATGATTTGGGCACTTTGACTGGGGTAGGTCTGGAAATGATTTTAAAGGACACCTTTGAGCAATTGATGGCACTTTTTCCTCAAACTGCCTTGGTATATTCAAATATATGCCAAAGACAGAAATGGAGGTGGTCAAACCAATTTTGTCCACAAATTGAGAAGTCGAGGAAGCATGTAAACAAATCTGTTTCAGCTTACATGAGAGACCATGGAATGGGCTCCCTGTACAACAACAACTTGCGTTACTACATGCAAGATATCTACAGAGGAGATGAAGTTCACTTCTCAGATGAGGGCAACAGAATTTTCATTCTGAATTTAAGACTGTGCATTGGTACCTACTTATAAGTACCTAAATGTACCATAAACCCAAAAGCTCTTCTCAGAGCTACCCTACATCTGATCACTCACAATTATTATTTTACTCTAACATTTTTCACTAATTTTCAACAAAGTACGCTCCCTGGGGCGCTTCCCGGTACGCGAACCGGGAGCTAACCTCGCGAAATTTTTAAAAAAAATGTTTTTTTTTCGCACATATAAGCCTCCTCAGCCACCCTCAGAAAACCTAGGGGGTCAAAATAAGTCTACCGTGCCCCCTTCTACCCATTCTGAACATTATTTGCCCTCCATCTTGTATCTTAATTCGACCGAAACACAAAATGGTGGACTCCCGTAACGCTTAAGGTTCGCGAACCGGGGCGCTCAACAGTTCGCGTACTGGGTCGCTCCCTGGGAAGCGCACCATCAAAAAAGGTGGGAAAGTAGTTTACAGAAAAGCGACTGGAGACAATTTCACCAAATATAGATTAGCTCATACTACATACCAATCCCTACCATTTTCACAAATTTGATTGGAATTCCATTTAGCCATTTAGCCTGTAGACCTCTCTAAATACCCTGAGGTAAATTACTTCTCAAAACACATCTGAAGTGTTGGAATTGACAACCAATTAAAATGTTACTTTCATTTTCTACTTTTTTTTACCTGACATTTGATTGGTTATGTACCTGAATATATATAAAGAAAGAGAGAGAAACACAGCCATTTTGACTACTACTTCCTGAACTACATTGCAAGATCATTTTCACTCACAACTTAAACTTGTTTTTAGAAGGTGAGATATTATTTTATAAATTTGAAAACATTTTCAGATAGTTATATACTATCCCTCTGTAAGAGTTAGACATTGAGAAAGGCTTCTTTATTATAATTATGGATTGATTTAGGTTTCTGTGGTATAATTATGAATTTACTTAGGCTTCTTCACAGGCACTTTTTAATAGTACTACTTCACGCCTGAAACCATACAGTGCCCATAGATTACTTCTCTGTTATAAACTCACAAGTACCTGTCTGAACTTAAACCCAACAGTGCCCTATCTCTACTGATATATTTATTTTTTATGCAAATTACAGCAATAAAATGGAAGGTGAGCAGAATGTTTCCTTCGAAATTGTTCTGGACAGCAACAATGAACAAGTTATGGAACCCATTGATGACTTAGAATTCGTGGATGAGTCACGGGACTATGAATTACTTCAATGTGTAGAATCTGTCGATCATTTACTCCATTATGATGACGGTCAAATGTGGGAACTTATGTTCACTCAACAAGAGGACATATCGGACAGTCAAATGCTAGACGTTCTATTAAATTTTGAAAAACAATCCGAAAAATAAAATTGTATGTAATATTAAAAAATTGTTTGAGTCTTTAATCATTTTTATATGTAATTCATAAACTAGTTAAATGTTAGAAATGTTATTAAATTTTGAAACACAATCACAATAATAAATAATTGCTTAAAAAATAAAAAAATTAAAAAATAATCAACAAAACCAACAATCAATTAACATACAGTATTTGAAAAGTCTATCATTCATTTTTCATTATAGTACGCTGCCCAGAACGCTTCCCGGTTCGCGAACCGGGCGCTACCCACGCAAAAAAACAAAAATCTTTTTTTATTTTTTTTTGCCCCGCGGGGCCCTTTTAAAGCCTCCACATTAAACCTAGGGGGTCAGGGAGGATATACTATGCCCCCTTATGGTCATTTCCCCCTTTGTTTTGGCCTCCTCTTGTCTCTCGATCCTACCGAGAGACAAGATGGCGGCCGCTCCGGACTGTTTAGAATGTTGACAGGCACCGGAGAGCCAATCAGCTTCGCTACGCGAAGTTCCGGTACGCGTAAAGTCCGCGAACCGGAGCGCTGCCCGGAGCGCGCTTACAGATATATATCTTTTTTTAAACGTTAATTTCTCAAAATCCACTGAAGCACATATATTGAGACCTAGCAAAGGCACATCGGGCTACCAGTCCCTACAATTTTGCCAAGTTTCATGCAAATCCATTCAGCCGTTCGGGCTAAAAGTGAGGCCAACCGCCCTATGGAAAACTCAATGTTAAAAACACGTTTTGGGACCCCCCTTTTTTCTCGGCCCCCCCTTGACAAACCCCCCCCAAATTTCCAGGGGCTGCTCAGAAACAAAATGTTCCATTTTCCTGAAAATTTCAGCCAATTCTGTCCTCAAACGCCAAAGTTATTCGACATAGAATTTTCAAAAATCCCATAGGGAAAAAATCCTAACAATATATACCTACTGGCGACCGCCAGTAGGTAATATATATATATATATATATATATATATATATATATATATATATATATATATATATATATATATATATATATATATATATATATTATATTCACTGAAAAAAACATAGGTTTCAGGGGTGTTATAGTTAGTTGGACATTTCACTCATACAAAACCATAGAAATTGCACGGTTATAGTTAGTTCAGCTAACTATAACTCATGCGCCCGCAATGCACTGCTGTTGACGTCACATATTACATCACTCATGACATAGTCAGTGACATCACTCATGACATCACTGATGACATCTCAAATGACATCACTGATGACATCATGCAGTGAATGTGTTTTTTTTATTAAATATGTTTTATATATGTATATCTTAGTGAATACATGGGTTAGTGAGTAATGTTTAAAATATGTATATATCGGTATCAGTCTCTCACTTTGTGTATAAGTGGCTGCATGGGTTGGTGGGTAACTACATGAGTGTCTATATGGGTTATTAGTTGTTTTTTTGAGTATCAGTATGAGTGTCTGAGTGTCTGTATGGTTCGGTGGGGGGGTATTACTTAGTGCATAGATGCATGAATGAGTGACTCACTGTTTGTATGTGTTGAAGACAGTATGTGTGCAGGACTGTATGGGTGGATGAGTGTGTGTATGGATGTGTTAGTGAGTGTATTACTGTCTCAATAGTGTCTTTATGAGTAACTACATATGTTTTAAACTAGTATATGTGAGTATTGGTGTATGTGAGAGTGAGAGATTGGAAGAGTTCCTATATAAATATGTATGTGTTTCTATAACTGATTGTTTAAGAGGAGTAAGTCTGTGTAAGTTTCTGTAGAAGTAAGTATGGTGGTGTGTGTATAACTGTATAGGCAAGTAAATGGATGTTTGAGACTTTGCATGTGTGACTATGTGTGTGAGTAACTATATGGATGAGTTGTTGTGAACGTATCTAGGACCCTATTTAAATATTCCCGATTTATGCCCTTATGTGGGTATAACAAATCATCCATACTAATATTATAAAGAGAGAGCCCAAACCTTTGAGGCGGGTAATCTCAGTAACCACAGCACCAATCACAACACCCAATACAGCGTTGGAAAGGGCAGTTGCAGCAGAAGGACATAGGCTATGAAGACGGCCACCATATACATTTTTTATTTTTTTTATTGTTTTTATTAACTTTTCAAGAAACAGTTGTGTTCATCACAATCATACAGTGCAAGACATACAATTGTACCGTAGGACACCATATACATTTAAAAGGTAAAAGAACCGTGCCAGCAAAGTAGTCCCTTGTGGGCGTGTCTGCGTTGTGCTGTGGGCGTGGGCTGGGGGCGTGACTAACGCTAGGGGCGTGTGGTACGGCCATCACATCGTGGGCTGTGGGTGTGTGTTGGGGGCGTGACAAACGCTGGGGGCGTGTGTCTGCCCTTCATGCCATGTGAGTCGTACTTACAAGCACCAATTACGTTGCTGCGCAGCATCAAGGGGCACGCTGGGGGCGTGACATGCTTGGGGCGTGACAAGCTGGGGGCGTGAGAAACGCTGGGGGCGTGTGTCCGGCCTTCATACCTCGTGAACACAATTGCGCCGCATCAAGGTGCACGCTGGGGGCGTGAGAAACGCTGGGGGCGTGTGCTACGTTCCGCCTTTCATGCCATGTGGGTCGCACATTAATCAGAAGATCATCTGCTGTGGCCGTGTGCTGAGGGCATGACAAACGCGTTCAGCTGGAGGCCTGGTAAGTAACATTACTGCAGCCTCTCCTGCGCGCTGTTACTGAACTCTCTCATTCAACGAAATTAGACGCGCCTGCTACCATCAACCATGGCTCTAGCCGGGCTCAGGCGGCGGATCAGTACACTAATTACATGCGCCTGATAACTTCAACCAGTGCTGCAGCTGGGCCTCAAGCGGGGGAACACGGGCCTGCTAACATCAAACAGGCCTGCATCTGGGCCTCAAGCGAGGGAACACGCAAATGAGCGTGTCTGCGGGGACAATTACTGCAGCCTCTCCTACTCGCTGTCACTGAACTCTCTCATTAAACGGATTTACCCGCGGCTGATAACTCTCTCATTCAACGACATTACACGCGCCTGCTAACATCAACCAGGGCTGTAGCCGGGCTCAGGCGGCGGCTCATTACACCAATTGCACGCGCCTGCTAACATCAACCAGGGCTGCAGCTGGCCCTTCTCCGTCCCTATTCTAATGAAACAAAAAATGTTGTCTACCGCGAGATTTTAAAATAAATTGCCCTTGCCAAATACACACATTACACACATTCTATTTCATACCCGGACAACGTCGGGACGGGCTGCTAGTATCCTTATAAAGGCATAAGAATCATATCCATATTTAGTCATAGCCAATGCAGTCTAAATATGGCAAGGCTACTCCCATAAACTCCTAGAAAGTACAACGCGTTCTTTAAACAAACCAAGCCTCCAGCAGCCCGGGAATTCCCCCTGCTTCTGTTTTGATTTGTCCAAGAACTCCTGGAGTCCTGAAAGAACTGTAAGTTCTTAGTGACATCTTATGTCCAACCTTACGTCAAACCCGGCACCTTCCAGGTATAAATATACCAACAGCTGCCCTAACAAACACACGGTGGTTTGGAGCAGATCGACTATCTACTTGCCCGACGCGCCCTGCTGTAGCAAGTGCCGAAGGAAGCCGACCCTCCCATTGATGCACAGAGAGACGCTGTCTTTTCTCCTGCCGAGAAATCCAGCTCCAGTGTTTCCAGTCACCCTTGCGGGTTTCTGGGAGATCGAGTCCTGAGAACGAGATACATGACCTCCTTCATTCTATAACCAAGGTACGGAGCTGATTAGAGCCTTAGAGAATTCTTGATTCAGATTCTTGGCAAAAACTAACTTAACTTAAACTGCAGCTCACTTACACCTCCCCACGCACTAGGCTTAGGTTAGGTACACCGGGTAGGCGTATCTTAGAAGCACCAGTTGAGTACGTTTAGTCAATGATTTTATGTATGTATATATTTTATCTATTTCAAACACGGTATGGCTTAGAAACTGTACCATGCTTTTACAGTATTATTTCATAATACTCCTTTTACTGTACGGACTTTACTTTATAACAAGTATTGCAATTGTGGTAACTCACTTCTCTTGCATGAGAAAGAAGACTGTTTAATAAATAACCACTTTTATTGAAAACGCCCGTCTCTTTATTTCTCTGCGCTGTTGGTGAAACTAAGCATGCATGATTGACTGAGTAAAATAGTTATCTATTGTTTCCCCGACTCTGGAGATATACTCCTTATTCTGGAGGGAGCAAAGTTGTCATGTTTATGCGGTTGTCCGAAACTAATCCCTTCTTGTCTATTCAGGAAAGTTAACACCTTCTTGTTTACTCGAGAAAGTTTCTAGTGACCTCTGAGCTAGCTGGCATTCATAATTAAGACTAACATATTCAATAGAGACCTAGTCGACATCAGTCCTACGTCTAAACTATCGTTTATGTTATTCCAATGCGCAGACCCTTTTGGGAATATAGGAATTATACTACATGGCGCCCAACGTTTGGTAAGGCAATAATTTAACGCTAGATACTAGAGTAACTCAGTCATGCTTTTCACACAGACCCCTTTTCCCCGTAAATACTCCAATAGACGTCTGGAGTGGGTGAAAAGTTAATATCCGCCAAAACTTAGTAGGATGAGAATCCTATGTATTAGTTTTTGGTTTAGTCAACGTTGAAGGACACAGTGTTCCAAAATATTGTGCACCTGCAAACTTTTAGTCAGTAAAATGTCGGATGACGACAGAGAAAGAGATGAAATAGCAGCTCAACTTTTAGCGGAAGACACAAGTCTTCGGCAAGATGACCCGAATGCTATACTCATCCCATTCAATGTAAGGAGAAGTGTAACTTCCAAACTTATAAATAATGGAGTATCACCAAGAGGTGGTACAGTCATATTTGTGGTAGAGGCCCATGAATATCGTCAGACAGAGGTATTCTATTCCTGGATACATTTTCCAGCAGCACATGCTGTGACACACGAGTTTCACTACTACAAAGTAGGGGAATCTCCAACGGAATACTTTCCTTTTGAGGACGTTGAAATTCCACTAACATACCAAGAGCACCAGCTCTGGTTTAATGGCGCCCTAAAACATCAAAATCACTTCACCAGGCTCGGTCCACTAGGTAGACCAGGAGCCACATGGCCGGTTCTAGCCAGCTATTCACCACATCCTGACAAAAATGTCAAGCGGAGAACTTTTAGTTCAGCTGAAACAGCTAATTAAAATACATAGACAATTGGTCCAATATGTCATGCGGACTTTAACAGTCCAACCAACAATAAGAATTCCACAGCAAACCCCTCACCAGGGGAACACAAATATAATTACACCACAGACTATACAATCAGTCATTGGCAAATTACCCGCAAAACGGGAACAAATTCCGTTCTGGTTAGCTCAAAAAATCACTCAAATTGAGGCAGTATTTCCTGATACTACACCTCATGACAAACACAGAATTCTGACTATCTGTCTTCCAATGGGGATCGCACCACATGTGGAGGACTGTGACACTTGGGGAACAGTCTTTGCTTCCTTATACACAAAAACACATGGTGTCTATGGCGGTTATACCAGACGTACTAAGACATATTCAAAATGAATACGGTCCAGAGCCTGCCTTAAATCTAGGCATGAAATTACTAAAAGACTTTAAGCAAGTCTCGGCTATACTATTAGCCAACATAAAAGGAGAAGCAGCATCTGTGGCGATCCGCCAAAAATTGAAAGAAACAGATATAGCAGAACAACCTTTTGAACTTGCCAGAATAATTGAAAAATCCTATGAAGAATTAGGTAGAGATAGTTTGAGTGGAAAACCCCTAAAACGACAACGAACTGAAAATCCTGAAAAACCTTTATTAAAAATAATCTCATTACTGCAAAAAAGAAGTGGGAGGGTAACAAACAAACCACTCCCAGAGAAAAAACAGTTCCAGTCCAGAGGAAGGTCTCCTCAACGGAGAGATAGATTTCTAGAACGGGGAGGCAGGTCTCCACAACGGGAGCCCTCTGAGAAAAGATACAACCTTAGAGATAGGGATAGATTAAGAAAACCTGACAGATATCAAGATATTGATACACGTTCCTCTCGATCTTTTCAGACTTCCTCACAGAAATCGGAAAGAAGAGGACGTCAGAACACAAAGAAGAGCACGTCAAGTCCAAAGACAAGGAACCTCCTCATCAAAGTAAAAAATTACAATTTCCCAAAAAGAAGGTAGCCAGTATTAAAATAAAACATGCCGAGGATTCTGAGGACACAACTGAAAAACGGAGAGTGGGCCCAGACAAAGCTAGACAGCGTAGCAGAAGTGACCATAGCTCGCAAGATCCTGATGAATCTTCTGGAGACAGTGGACACGAATGAATACATTCAGGTGGAAACTGCAGACACCAGAGTTAGCGTGCCTCATAAAATATGCGAAATAACATTACGTATAGAAGGGGACAAAACTAGGAAAATAAGAGGTCTCTTTTGGGAGAACTTATCAAAAGGCTATGATATCCTTCTAGCGGAGAAAGACTGACCACCAGAGTTTGTCAGGGAGTGCCCACATGGCGAAGAAATGATTATGCCTGCCTTCTCAAATCACATTCCAATTCATAAAAAATACACATATGCTAGAAAATGGGCAGTGGCCCAAGCCCCTGCATTATATAGAAATCATGTAGGATGGGGTGAGGATTCTCCTCACCATAAAATTCAGTTAAAAAATCAACGAACTGCACAGAGGCAGTATCCTGTTAAGCAAGAAGCTAAAAAACAAGTCAGGGAGATCTTAGATCAACTTGAATATCAGGGAGAGATTGAAACATGCACCTCACAAATGAACAATCCTTTGGTTCCTGTCTCCAAGCCAGACAATTCATATCGTCTAGTTTTGGACTACAGACACCTAAACTCCTGCTGTAAAACATTTGCAGTACAAAACTCACAAAGTGCAGCACTAATGAATAACATCGTGCACAAAAAATATAAAACGACATTAGATATTTCAAATGGTTTCTTCTGTCAAAACATAGCACAGGAAAGCAGGTATTTGACCTCTTTCTCCTGTATGGGGGCCCAAAAGCAATTTTGTCGTCCCCCACAGGGATTCAAGAACGGCCCAGGATTATTTTCAGCCAGGGTAACAGAATTACTACAAATGTATGATGATGAGGCATTATCTCATGTTGATGACATCTATCTTACAGACGATGACCTGGAGACACACTTGAAAAGAGTGAACACCATTATACTTGGGTTCGCAGCTGAAGGGTACAAATTCAACTTTAAAAAGTCACGAATTGCCCACTTCACTGTCCTATTTTTAGGATGTGAGTTATCAAGTGAAGGCAAAAGCCTAGCAGACAACTTACAATCAATTCTAGGTTTCAAGAATTTTGGAAGAACTTACATTCTAAACTACGCAGAGAGGGTTAAACCACTCTACGAATTAATACAACCTGATTTCAAACCAATTAATTGGACACAAAATCACACAACATTTTTGAGATCAATACAAACAGACATGTTAACTAAAACAAAACTGCAAACACGCGCAAACGAACGCAACCTTGTAATCCGAGTCATCCCAGGAAGATGCGGATTCACGTACCTGACCTCTAATGAGGGAGAAACGGTACCAATAGCTTATAAATCACACTTGTACACACAAGCTGAAATGAAATTCAGTTCTATTGAAAAAAATCTGACTGTGGTTCAAACTGCTGTAGCAAAAGAAAGAGCCCTAGCCCAAGGCAAGAGCATATCTGTTTTAACAGCAGTATCAGCCCTTGAGGCAGTAACAAGACCAAGCATTCCGAATGCTAAAGCTTTAGATCCAAAATGGATACAATGGGAAAATTCTCTTGCTGCAACAGACGTGAAACACGCTTTTGATCCGAAATGAAAAAAACTAGAAGATCTGGAATACGAACATGACCTCTGTCAATCGAAATTCTGCCTCTCGAACAGTACTCGTGTGTAATATACACGGACAGATTTGCACAACACTACGTTGTGGAAAAACAAGTTTACAATGTAGCATGCACGATTGTTAAAGGTCGCTGGGGCTTAGGTAAATTCAGACCAATGATCACCAAAACTGAATCAATCAGAAACTGTACAGCTCAGCGAGCTGAAATAAGATCTTTAAAGATGGCGCTTGAAAATGCCGATCGCGAATTCCCCACTGCGTCCAGTCTTACAATAATGACATGTAGACCAGGATCAAAAATGGTTACAAAGATGAGACAGGTGCCACAATAAAGCATAAAAAACTTTGGGAACAAGTAGTTCTTTTGCAGAAAGAACTATAAAAGACTCACGTGATACATACACTGAGTCATCAACATGATGGCGTTCACGTTGCGGGGAATTCATTAGCTAGCAGAGCCACAGCCGCAGCTGTCAAACCGGCTTCCGTAGCTACAAAAAAGCGTTCTAAAAAACAAATAGATGGAGAAACGCTACTAGCAGTAAAAGCCTCAATGGAGGGCAACTATGCGGCGTTACCTCTAAATTATCCACTCGGAAATATATACATAATTGATGCGAACTCCGTTCCGTTTGCTCGAATCCCTGTAGTGGGGAATAGGGTAATTCCAAACACGAACCGGAGAGCTTACTTGATTCAAGAAGCACACATGGGAATGGGTCTGAGGCACCTAGAGATCTTGAAATCTCTAATAGAATTACAATCACAATACTGGTGGCCGGGGATGAACGTGCAAATTTACAACTTTGCAATGAATTGTCAGGACTGCAATAGAGATCACAGTTGTGAACCGGACCAGACACCTTTATTAGAAAGCATTAGGCTATCTATACGCAAAAATCCAGATGGAAAAAGGCGATCCCATAAATATTAAGACGAGCTTCATTTAGATGAGACCCCAGCGCTCGGCTGACGCCAAAACTGTTATAACAGATTTGCGAGTCTTTATCGGCACATACGCAATTGGCATGCTACATTCTGACAAGGGTCCTGTGTTTAGCTCTCGAGCTTACAAGGAGGCCATGGCCAGCTTGGGCATTGCATTGCGGTACTCTAGTCCATTCCATCCCGAGGGAAATGCGGTAGTGGAGAGAAAAAACCATGACATAAAGCAATCTATAACAGCGAGGGTATTAGGTTCGGGTGACGGGTGGGTCAAACATCTAACAAGTGTCCAACGTAGTCTTAATAATCTGCCAAGAAATTCTCTAGGAGGTATCACTCCCTACGAACTTTTGTTTGGTACCAGAATGATCATTCATGACCTCGATTGTCAGACTTCAGTGGTGGAACAAAAAACCTTTAGATATCAAAGATCGTTTGGCTGTTTTACAGGACTTAAATGAAACAAGAAGAAGTCTAAGTAACATAAAGCTAAAACCAACGGCCACTGAAGAAAAACCACCTGTCCCAGCAAGACCTGTCTGGATTCCAAAGATTGGGGATCTGGTCAGAGAAAAGATCGCGGTAAATAAGGAATTTGGGCCTTCTTACAGAAAAGCAGTACTTGTCTTAGCTATCAGCGGAACAAGATCAGTAGTACTACCGCCCCTTGCTGGTAAAAAGGAGAACAGAGTTGTATCAATCGACCGGGTAAAACCACAATCATGTGGCCCATAATAAGTAGTAGGCCCAGTGGACTCCCAAGAAGTAGCAGAAGACCAAATCTTGCTACAATTCAAGAGGTTCAAACTGAGAGACTAATCACATTTGATAAACCTGCAGTGAATAAAAAAGGACTATGCAACAAATCCATGGAACTTGTGCCTCTTGAAACCCAAATTGCAACAGTTCATCAAGAAACACCAATCTACAATGATGTAGCCTCTGACTATACAAATGCAAAGATTAATGAAAATCCGGAAGCAATTCCAACAATTGACAGAACTGTATCTGGCTACTTCATCAATTTCGATGACTTTTCTGAAGATCCAAGTGAACATGAAGAAACGCCAGCAACTAAAACTTTCAAAGAAAAAATGACCGAACTCTTTCATCAACTCAAAGAAACATATCTGATTTCACCCTGGATTGAATTATGGATTGTTTTAGGTGTACTTTTCCTCCTACTCTGGCTCATTTTGGTTTTAAGCTTACGAAGAATGATTGAAGAAAATATAGTACAATGGACACAGGAAGTCAGAACATCAACTTGGTCCTAAAGCCTCACAGATCTCCTCACATTGAAAAAAGAGAACTATCATCAGTGAACATCACAGCCATTCCTATACCTGGTGGTGTAGCATGGGACACTACTGATTACGACATATATGGCCTGGTTGAGCTCTTGAAATATCCACATCAGTTCAAGGTTTCATTAAGTGACTTTTTATCACCAAGTACTTTCTCTGATGATTGGGACTTTGAAAAAAATAATAATATGATGTCAGATTTAGAAATGCCAGCAAAATTTACAGAACATGATTATTTAGAAGGCTCATCAAACTATGAAGAAATGTATTGCTTTAATCATTATGGGCATCACTATTTGCATAAATCTGCTAATCCTAGAAATGTTTTTACTTATAATCAATGGGAACATTGTCCAACACCGCCAAAAGGCAGCTCGAAAACATTTTATGAGAAATTCCAATACTTATCAGGGTTTAACATCACTGATCCAGAAACGTTTTATTTTAAAATGTTAAATAAGACAGGAATGAAAAACATGTTGACAATCACTAAATTGATATATTCCACAACATTTTATGAAAAAATGTCTACATTTGGTTTTGAATTTTGGAAAAACAACATTGAAACAAAAACCATTTGGGGTACAAAAGATTGGCAGGTACAAGGTCTAGAATCATTATTTAGAGCGTGCATGATCCCAGAACAAATAATGTTCCTGATTGACACCATTCAACGGAGGGCGTGGCTAGGACGCCGATGGCGGAGGTCGCCTGAGCGCTCGGCTCCGCGATCGAGCCGCTTTTATCCTGGTATATCGGCTCCAGGGCTCCCCTGATCCTCATCCGGGGGTCGGTGCGAGGGCACTGCGTGGTGACCTGCAGCCGGAGAACTTCGGTGTTGCCGGAGGAACAGAGTGGGGGCCTGACCGGGCGGCCGAGGAGCGAGTGGTGCAGCCTCCATCATGGCGCCTGCCCCGACCCGGAGATCGTAAGGAACTCGGCGGCCCTCGCGGGTCGCGGGACCGGAGGACTCCAGCCCGCCACCCCCCTACTCCTGACGAGGCGCGGGGCGCGCCGGTAGCCTGAATCACCGGCGGCCTCCAACGCTTGGCGGACCTCGCTAACTGTGGTGCGCACTCGACAGGTCCCCCCGGGGCACCGCGGGACGACGGAGCCGGGGAAACTCTCCTGCGCCCTCACCGGACCAGGGAAGCTGCGGCCTACTACTCTGTGCCCATCGGGCGCCTCTTACGTGGACCGGCCCTGTGGAGCGGAGGAGTGCACGCACAGGGGACTAGTGCTGACTGCCGGGAGAACGCGATCCACTAGGGCGGAGGAGAGGGCCTGGGCCCCAAGATGGCGGCGGTGGTTGATAGTGGCGCAAGTGAGCTGTAGCGGTGCAGGAAGACCGGTGAAGGGCCCGCCTTCCCACTACGACTGTCTTTATTCCCGGCGGGGCCCCGACTTTTGCAGGGCTGGTTGGAGCGTGGACGTTCACGAACACGGAGCGGCCTGACCCACACGATCATGTAGGTGGCCTCAACTATGGCGGGACGGAAGGCCGATTGCTGCAGTGCCCCTTGTCCTGACTGACAGGATCTGACCGGGCTGCCCGCTGACTGCTTGGCCTGGGCCGGGGCCTGGCTGTTTCGCCTTTGGCCGTGCGGTTGGTGCTGACTGGGAACTCGAACAGAGGCTGGTCCGAGATCGTCAGTGGAGAAGTGTGGCTCACTGGTTAGAGGAGGCAGACCTGGAAGCAGAGGTCAGCCTGGGACCAGGGTTCAATTCCCGGCTCGGCGGGGTCTTGAGTCCTAAAATGTCCATGGACTCGACAATTCTCGCTCCGGTCCCTACTTGATTCATGGGTTCACACTCTGCGACTCTGGGCAATAGCTTGCTTAATCTCCACAACGGCCCCTCGCGGCGGGATGCCTGGCTTTCACCTTGTGGATACCCTGCCGGGGTTATCTCACAGGGGAATACCAGGACGGGTTCCCTAAGCAAGCGCTTAGAAACCGCTTGGTGATTTGCGCTATATAAATTCATTTACATTTACATTTACATTTACATCGTGGACCAGCGAGGAGCCTCCCGGGCGTTGAACGGGGCCGCTCCTTGGGGCCCAGGACTTTTCGTGGCTGGCGCTTGGGGCAACCATGGGCAAACCGAGGGGTGTCAAGGGGAACGCGCAGGCCACCTCCGACACCGAACTGCCGGACATGAGTGACCGGACGGACCCAGAGGTGCCGACCGACCCGAGTCTACAGCGGCAATTGGACAACATCTTGGCGGCCATAACGGACAGGAGGTTGGCCCTCCAGCGAGACATCGCCCAGGTAGTGACGGGCTTGGGATTTCTCAGGGCTGACCATGGCAAGCTCTCGGACAGGGTCAAAGAAGTGGAAGATTCGATCAGAACCCTGGAACCGGCGCAGAAGACGTTGGCAGTCGTCATGAAAGATGCTCTGACGAGAATTGAAACTCAGGAGAAGAGGGCGGAGGAGGCAGAAGGGCGCAACAGAAGGAATAACATCAGGGTGGTGGGCCTGCCAGAAAAAGTCGAGGATGGCAACATGGTATCCTATCTAGAAAACTGGCTCAAGACGGAGGTGGCGCCCGAGGGGCTTTCCTCCTTTTACACTCTGGAGTGGGCGCACAGGGTTCCGGCCAGACCGCCTCAGCAGGGCCGCCCACCGCGCCCAGTGGTGGCGAGATTGCTGCATTTCCGAGATAGGGACCTGCTCCTCAACAATGCCAGGAAAAATGGGCCATACCAGGTGGACAACAGCAAGGTGAACATTTTCCCGGATTACACCTATGAGACTCAACGCCAGCGGACCTCCTTCCTGGCAATCAAACTTGAACTGCGCAACGAAGGTCTCCAATATTCCTTGCTCTTTCTGGCGAGACTCCGCATCATCCTGGTTGGCAGGACCAAATTCTTCGACACCCCTGACGAGGTGTGCAGCTATAGGGCTGGCAAGGACGGCCCTGCCTGTTCTTTCCAAACCACTGCGGAGGTAGGACCTCAACGAAGATCTAAGAGGGTCCGCAACCGCCGGGGAGGTTTTGGCCACCCCTCTGATGTGGTGACAACGGCGGAATGACGCGGAGTACTTGAGATGCTGTCCAGCATCTCGGGTCCCCAGGGAGAACCACCGACCGAGGAACCGGAGACGAGAGACGGTGGAGAACGCTCGGACACGGAGGACTCCCGGGCTGATAGCGTGACCCTCCCTGTGGTCACCCCAAACACAGCGAAGAACTACTGGATGGCAGAGGGTGAGCTTGGGTGAGTCGTTCCTGATGGCGCTGGGACAACTGTGCGGCATGGACTGCCACAACCCCTACTGACTCTGCTGAATAACTGAATGTTCCGTGGGTTGGGGTTCGGCCCGGGGCCTGTGCCAGTAATTTAGGCTCGATCGCCACTAGGTGGCCTGAGCAAGTGAGGGCCCTCCCGTCGGTGCTCTGCCCCTTCCTTTGCCCATAAGGCACACCTGCGGTGGCTACCGACAGGTTAGTTTTTTGGTTTTGAAACATGGTTTGGATGGGTACTGAGGGGCAATCTCTGGGTCCTATTCTGGGGGGGGGGAAGGGTGTTATGGTTGGGGGTTCCATTGTTTTTGGTTTCGGGGATGGGACGCCGTTGGTGCAGTGCGATTATTGTATTTTTTCTGGATTGGAGGACACGGGGGGGGACTAACAGGAACGCAGTGGGATAATGGCTGAATTTTCCAACCTGAAATGCATTACTTGGAATGTGCGCGGGCTACACACAATGACCAGACGCCACAAAGTGCACGCTTACCTGAGGCGCAGGGGTGTTCAGATTGCGCTGCTCCAGGAAACGCACCTCACGAAAGCGGAGGGTTTAGCCCTGCAGCGTAGATGGAGGGGGCAGTTATATTACACCACATATTCGGCTTACGCTAGGGGGCGCTGATCTGGGTGCGCGCGGGGGTTCCTCTGCAGGTGACAAAGCACACGATAGACCCAGAGGGGAGATTTGTCGCCATTGCGGGTAAATTGGGGGGTAGAGAGCTGAACATTTGTAGTGTCTATGCGCCCAATACGGACCAGCTGGCCTTCTTCGCGACGCTCTCCGGATCACTGGCCCACTATATGACGGGACCGCTCTTGATTGGGGGCGATTTCAATTCGGTGGTGGACGTGGATCTTGATAGATCTCATCCCCCCCTGGAGACCTCGCCCACACATCGAGTGGCTAGGGGTAGGCTGGACTGGCAGGCTGAATGGGGACTGTCAGACATATGGCGCGTCCACCACCCACGTACCCGGGACTATTCTCATTACTCTGGACTGCACGAGTTGCACGTGCGACTGGACGCTCTGCTGGGATCGGCGGACGTGATGGCCGCGGCTGTAAGATCAGAGTACCTAGCGAGGACCATCTCCGACCACAACCCTCTGTTGGCCGCCCTTAGGTGGCTCCCGGGCGCACCATGCGTCCCTACGTGGAGATTGAGGCCCGAACTCTTAGAGGATCAGGTATTTCGGACTGGACTGGAGGACAGGATAGCCACTTACTTCGGTGACAACGAGGGTTTGACTGATGCTAGGGCCACTGAATGGGATGCCTTCAAGGTGGTTGTCAGGGGCTACTGCATAGCTGCGAAGGTGGGAGTGCGCCGGGTTCTATTAGAGGACCTAGATAAGGCAGACCGGACCCTCCGAGATCTGGAGCTCAGGCGCCCCGGCAGACCTGAACTTGGAGAGCAGATGGCGGCCGCGAGAGAGGCGGTAGCAGTTGAGGTCGAAAGGTTACGTAGCTTCGATTACAAGGCCTTCCTCACTAGATCGTTAGCTGAGGGCGATAAATCGTGGGCACTCCTAGCCTGGCTGGCTAATCCTACGAGGCGTTCCTCCCCCACGGTGGCCATGCGCGATGCGGCGGGAGTGGAGGTCTACACCCAACCGGAGATCATGGACTGTTTCACGGACTACTACGAAACACTGTACCGAAGTAGGGCAGCCGTGGATGCTGACCACATTGACACTTTCCTGCATGAATTACCTATCCCTGTTCTGGAGCCCGAGAGTGCCAAGGCGCTGGGGAGGGAGGTGGAGCTGGGGGAGATCGCAACGCCATCAAGAGGATGGCACGCAACAAAACCCCAGGCCTAGACGGCCTTCCGGTTGAGTTTTATGCCACCTACATGGACCTCCTCGCCCCACGCTTGCTGCTGATCTACAAGGAAGCAATGCACCTGGGACACCTCCCGGGATCGATGCGGGAAGCCCTAGTGGTACCTCTGCCCAAACCGGGTAGAGAGACTATTGACCCGGCATCCTACAGACCGCTATCGATGCTCACAGTAGATTATGAGATACTGAGCAGCATACTGACGTCGCGATTGTTGGGGCACATGGGCTCCTTAGTACACGACGAACAGGCGGGGTTTATCCCCAAGCGCAACACCACCATGAATATCCGCCGCTTGCTTCGCCTGCTTGAGGATAGCCACGCTGAGGCCTCCCAACCCATGATTCTCTCTATAGACCTGGAGAAGGCTTTTGATAGCCTAGAATGGGGCTACCTCCATAGGGTGTTAGGGGCGTTCGGATTAGGGGAAGGTTTCTTGCGCTGGACCGCGGTACTTTACGCCTCGGCGGTGGCGAGAGTGAAATCGGGCCCGTTGATCTCCCAGCAATACTCGGTAGAGCGTGGCACGAGACAGGGCTGTTCGCTGTCACCTCTGCTGTTCGCGTTGGCGGTGGAGCCCCTGGCGATGTCGTTTCGCACCGGTGCCCACTACAGAGGGTTACATACTGTGATGGGGCAGCAGTTCATTTCCCTCTATGCTGATGACCTATTGTTGTTTTTGGAAGATGCTGAAGAGGCATTGGCCGCCGCCGATGCGGCACTCACGTCTTTCGGAGCGTTATCGCGCTTGCGGGTGAACTGGTCGAAGACTTGCTTGTTTCCGGTGCGTAGCGGAGAGCCCCGGCCCACCACGGAGAGGGAGATTCGATGGGCGCCCGGTTGCTTCAAGTACTTGGGGGTCCATATTTATCACTCACCCGCCGATGTACTGGAGGGCAACATATCTCGTTGCGTCCGGGCATTGAAGGGCAGCATGTCCTTCTGGGCTACCCTACCGCTGTCGGTGGCGGGACGAATTGCGCTGCTTAAGATGGTGGCGCTCCCCCGTCTCCTTTACTACTTCAGAACATTACCGATATGGATACCACCAGCGGAATTCAGACATTTGAAGTCACTCGTGATCACATTCCTTTGGGGGTCGGGCCGCCGCAGGGTGGCGCTTCAGACCCTCATGAGACCAAAGGCGGAGGGGGGGCTGGCGGTCCCGGATTTTAAGACGTATTACCTAGCTGCCCAACTACAGGTTTACACTCAGGAGTTCCGGGGACCGGAGGAGAAGAGAGGCCTAGGTGTCCCCCGGCACGTCCTTTCCTACATTGCGTTGCGGCAGAAACTGGCGGTGGGGGACCTCACGCAGGAGGAACGCACCATCAGACTGTGCTGAAACCGGGTTCAGCGCAGGTTGGGAATAATTCACCCATACGCCCCCGAGATCCCACTGGGAATGCTTACCACGCTCCCCCACGGTGGGGATTGGTCCCAGTTACGCATCTGGGAGGAAGCGGGTATTCAGGTCATGGGGGACCTGTATGACGATGGAGCGCTCCTACCCTTCCAGACGCTAATGGATCGATTCGGCATCTCCAGTGGGGACTTCCTTCTGCATGCGGCGGTCACAAGGGCGCTGCAGACGTATTGGCAGTCCGGGTTGGAGGAACCGCCGGTGTCCTTGACATGCCAATATGTGATGATGGCAGCCGGGAAGACACGAGCTGGTCCGACGGGCACTAAATGGCGCACTGAGTTCCTAAAATGGGCGGAGGGAGAGAGCACCCTGCGTTACCAGCTGGCGAGGCGGCAACAGAATAACAAGGCGCTGGACACTACGCAGGCATGGGAAACACTGGTGCAAGCCCTGCGGGACCACAATTCCCCCAGTGACACGGACAGTGAAGCTGAAGAACTTCCTACGTCCCAGTAATGCGATAGACTAACCGTATACTCCTTCACACTCCATGTGGTTTCCTCCTACATGTACATTGGAACTGCTGCTGCACTAATGGCGGGGGGGGGGCTGGAGCATAGACGACACGCACGGCTCATATCATGAACACTTGATCCTATATTTGTGTCATCTGGCCCTTGACCTATTGGGTGGGCTAGGCTGTTTTAGGGGAGAGGGGGGAGGGAGGCTGTTTTGATGTTAGGGGGTGTTATGTAGGTTTCTCTTATTTGTAATAAAGTAAAAGCGCGACTGGCCACAGGGCAATGCTTATCCGCATTGGGCCTCTGCTGGGCTTACAGGTATATGTTATGTCTAAGTTGCCGCCCGACCCCCGGGTTGTGGGCTAAATGGCCGTGTATCAGTCTCGCAATAAAAATTGCTTAAAAAAAAATAAAAAAATTTGACACCATTCAACAAACAACCTTAAACAAACCGTCTATACCAAAGCCCATACCTGATAGTAATAGCTCAACAGATGCGGAAATAGACGTCTCCCATATTTTACACCAAAACAGAACAAATCTTGATTGGAGAAAATGGTTGATCTGGCCCACAGACACTAATAACTGTCAAGATAGATTCCTGAATAAAAGACAGGGGTTCAAACAGAACAGGCCAGACCCAAGATATTCCCAGAGACAACATCCAGGGATAATTACAACATACAGTGTAGGGAAACTATGCCTCGAATGGCTACAGAAATCCACACTGCCTGAAATTAAGCAACACTTGACTTTACTTAAAGAAGGTGCTGACTTGCGAGATTTCATATTGGGACCTCGCAAACAGCGTCAAAAACGTTTCATATACGCCGGTATATACGCTGCTTACAACGAAGCTTGGAAAGTAACGCAAATTGAAACTGCAGAAAAAATACGAGAAATTGATCGTATTAATTTGGAAAAATCACTGTCTGTAGTGGACAATGGGTTACCAACTCTGTCCTCCAGAATGTATTCACTGGACAGCATTGTATCATCTGCTATTGATATAATAGAACAGGATATGCTAATGTTACAACATGGCCAGTCCCAATTGCGTTCTATTGTACAGTTAGGCTGGACGTTGCAAAACCTCCGTTCAGGCTACGTGCCATGGCGTCTAATCCACACAACGTCATTATTTTCTATCTTTAACCTTACTGATAAACAAATCTCTTTGGCACAAAAAGGAGCAGACTATACGGTGCTGAACGTTGAAAAACTTGAAAAATTGCCATTGACAGTCTCCGAAAGACAAGTCATTGAATGGATAATACATGGCACAATTAGAATTCCGATTACGACTTTTCAGTTTCAATTTTGCCAAAAGCATATACCAGCAGGCCTGTATGAAAGGTTGGGTAAAGGTTACATCAAGTCGACCTGGAATCTACCTTATACACATAAATGTTACAGTGAGGGGGAAAAAAGAGGTATTTCTTAGTGGTAATAACTGTGAAAATTCAGTAAGCGGCACTCTTCTGTGTCAAGGAATTAACTTGCATGGAGCCTGCGAAGGTTCATCAAATAACCTTTCATGCCACCTGCACGGCACCCCAGCTACACAGATAGAGCCTTTTTTCAGACAACTTTCCAACGGCAGTTACGTTATAATATGTGACCGCAGCTGTTGTGGCATGGTGCCAGGAAGGGCCTATCTCGTCAGTGTAACTTCCATGGTCACTTGCTGTATGCAAGTATTGTATCCAAACAACAAACCAGACAAGGAGGCAACGATATGGCCTTCTCTGAATATCTCTTCTATTCGAATTGATACTTTAAGCAGAATGAAATCCATTCTTTTACAAACAACTGTGCCTTTAACCTCGTCCAAAGAGACGTATTATCTGCAAGTTGCAAGGACAGCAGCAGAGATACATGCATTATTATCAACAAATTGCATTTCGCAGAAATGTTAGGTCAAATTTTAAACATGTCTGATACCAGTGACATCGCACATGTATTTAAGACAATTTGTTCGGGACTATTAGCACCCTTTGAAGCAGCCCTGAGCATCTTCCCGAATTTCGTGCACTCTGTGTTTGGTGGCCTGCCTCTCATCTTGGGACTCGTAGCAGGAATTTTATTTTTGTTCCTTCTGCTCCGATATGGCAAATCCAGCCACAAACAGAACTCAGGCTACCATGGAAGAAACAATCCTTGCGATGAGATGCCGAGAAAGAATAACTAAAGTACTCGGTTTAGCTCGACTAAGAGATCTGAATACCACATGGTTTCTTTCATTCAGACCAATCTGGCAAGATTGCATCTTACCTGTTCTACGATGCCTGCTATGCGGAGAAGAATGTGTGTTGGATGTCTGTCTCACACTACCATCAGCAGTACCTTTGGATATCGATACTTTGCTTGGTTCGGTAACGGCTCATGCAACGTGTTGTCCCCACCGCTACCTATTCTGATGACGGCATTCGTTGAGACTTCACCATTACGATTAGGTGACGGTGAGGTACGAGATGAAAGCACACACAGGTACCACCTTCTGTGACCATTGCTGATCTGAACACCGATGACAGCAATGCCTCTCATATCTGCACTATTCCTGCCTTTTCGAACTGGGTCGAACTTTCACCTACTGTGTAGACGAATTCTTTGCCAGCCTATCTGAGTTAATGTTCTCTCCTAGCAACGAGAATAATTTTTGAATAACTTTTGAAAACATGAGCACACAGCGTTCCCTGAACTCTGAATTCGGCCTTCAGTTTTGATAAACAGAACTCCTAAAAAAATATTGGAACTATTTTTTTGCCCTGAAAGCGAAATTCTTTTTCCGTTCCCAAAATATTTACTTTTTTTTTGGCACATGGTACTCTGCTTAAAGTAGAACTATTCTTAGAGAACAAGATTTCTATTTTTGAAACTCTAGAGACAATATTTTGATTCAGCCTCTATTACATGTACAGTATTGTATAAATATGTGCTGAAATGGTCTCGACCTTCTCTTCTGTATTAAGAGCCATTTCATAAATGTAATTTTCATGATTCATTCATTCATCATCCAATGTACAATATATGCATAATCTGAATGAAATCATTGCTTGAAAAGCGTACAGTATACTACTCATTTTTTGTGTACATACCATTTCAAATGCATTTTATATATTTTGGGGTGGGCTGGAAAACACATGCATAAGTATATGTTTAATATTGCTTAGTATTTAGTAATGATGGACATTATACGTGGAGTGGGTGTTGTGAACGTATCTAGGACCCTATTTAAATATTCCAGATTTATGCCCTTATGTGGTTATAACAAATCATATCCTTATAAAGGCATAAGAATCATATCTATATTTAGTCATAGCCAATGCAGTCCGAATACGGCAAGGCTACTCCCATAGACTCCTAGAAAGTACAACGCGTTCTTTAAACAAACCAAGCCTCCAGCAGCCCGGGAATTCCCCCTGCTTCTGTTTTGATTTGTCCAAGAACTCCTGGAGTCCTGAAAGAACTGTAAGTTCTTAGTGACGTCTTATGTCCAACCTTACGTCATACCCGGCACCTTCCAGGTATAAATATACCAGCAGCTGCCCTAACAAACACACGGTGGTTTGGAGCAGATCGACTATCTACTTGCCCGACGCGCCCTGCTGTAGCAAGTGCCGAAGGAAGCCGACCCTCCCATTGACTGAGAGAGAGACGCTGTCTTTTCTCCTGCCGAGAAATCCAGCTCCAGTGTTTCCAGTCACCCTTGCGGGTTTCTGGGAGATCGAGTCCTGAGAACGAGATACAAGACCTCCTTCATTCTATAACCAAGGTACGGAGCTGATTAGATCCTTAGAGAATTCTTGATTCAGATTCTTGGCAAAAACTAACTTAACTTAAACTGCAGCTCACTTACTCCTTCCCACGTACTAGGCTTAGGTTAGGTACACCGGGGTAGGCGTATCTTAGAAGCACCAGTTGAGTACGTTTAGTCAATGATTTTATTTATGTATATATTTTATCTATTTTAAACACGGCATGGCTTAGAAACTGTACCATGCTTTTACAGTATTATTTCATAATACTCCTTTTACTGTACGCACTTTACTTTATAACAAGAATTGCAATTGTGGTAACTCACTTCTCTTGCATGAGAAAGAAGACTGTTCAATAAATAACCACTTTTATTGAAAATGCCCGTCTCTCTATTTCTCTATGCTTCTGGTGAAACTAAGCATGCACGATTGACTGAGTAAAATAGTTATCTATTGTTTCTGCGACTCTGGAGATATAATCCTTACTCTGGAGGGAGCAAAGTTGTCATGTTTATGCGGTTGTCCGAAACTAATCCCTTCTTGTCTATTCAGGAAAGTTAACACCTTCTTGTTTACTCGAGAAAGTTTCTAGTGACCTCTGAGCTAACTGGCATTCATAATTAAGTCTAACATATTCAATAGAGACCTAGTCGACCTCAGTCCTACGTCTAAACTATTGTTTATGTTATTCCAATGCGCAGAGCCTATTGGGAATATAGGAACTACACTACAGAGTGTCGGTGTGTAACAGGATGTATAGGTGTATGAGTGCATATGATGAGTGAGTACATGTATGAGTGACTGTATAGGACTGTTGGTGAATGAGTAAATGTGTGTGTAGATCTTGAAATTACTGAATAGGTATGTTGTAAGTGGTATTGGTATGTCCATTGTTTTGAAAATGTTAGTTTCTATTTTTGAGTGTGTGTATCAAAGGTTATATTAGGGTGAGAGGAGGTCTGCCACTCTATCACAAGGATGATGTCATCTGTGATGTCATGAGTGATGTCATGTGAGATGTTATCAGTGATGTCATGAGAGATGTCACTGACCATGTCATGAGTGTTGTAATATGTGACGTCATCAGCAGTGCATTGCGGGCGCGCGAGTTATAGTTAGCTGAACTAACTATAACTGTGGAATTTCATGGTTTTGTACAAGTGAAATGTCCAACTAACTATAACGCCCCTGAAACCGATGGTTTTTTCAGTGAATTTCTAAGATTTTTTAAATGCTCATTTCTAACTATAACGTGCCTGAAACCTATGGTTTTTTTCAGTGAATTTCAAAGGTTTTTTAAATGCTAATTTCTAACTATAATATGCCTGAAACCTAAGGGGCAGATTTACAAGCCCCTTGCGCCACGTTTACGCTGCCTTGCGTGACGCAACAGCGGCGTAAACGTGGCGCATCCCTGTGAGGCATTTACAACGTGACGCATCTAGGGAGATGCGTCACGTTATAAAGCCCTTTTAGAAAAGGGGGTGGTGATGGACAGAGCATCTGAATTAAGCAGAACACTCATACCCAGTCAAAAGATCAAGCCCTGATCTTTTGACTGGGTATGAGTGTTCTGCTTAATTCAGATGCTCTGTCCATCACCACCCCCTTTTCTAAATCGTTTTGGCCACTATAGGAGTGGAAGGGTATGCTCAGACATGAGTCCCTTGCTCACTACACCATCAGCACTGTTCCCATGATGCACTGGGCCAGGGACAGACTAATTTGCATACAGCCAGGTTCTGAAACTGGGATGGTGCAATGAGCTAAAAAACGGTGTTGGATTTAGCCCTGATCTCTTGACTGGGTGAGAGTATTCTGCTTAATTCAGAGACTCTGTCCATCACCACCCCTTGTTGTAAATATTTTTGTCCACCCTAAGCGTGGAAGGGTATACTCAGATGTGAGTCCCTTGCTCATTGCACCATCAGGATTCAAGCAAGCCGGGCCGAAGACGGCTGAAATGCCAGAAACCGGTCCCCGGAAGCTTGTTTCCTTCCCAGTGTAAGAATTGGCTTTTGTAGTCTGGTCTGCCCTGTTCCCATGATGCACTGGGCCAGGGACAGACTAATTTGCATACAGCCAGGTTCTGAAACTGGGATGGTGCAATGAGCTAAAAAACGGTGTTGGATTTAGCCCTGATCTCTTGACTGAGTGAGAGTATTCTGCTTAATTCAGAGACTCTGTCCATCACCACCCCTTGTTGTAAATACGTTATAAAGCCCAGCGCCACAATGGGGGCGTTCCCACGCAGGGTGGGCGATCCGGCGCCTGTGCGCCTCGCAAAAGTGCCTGCGTGAAATCTACAAGATTTCACGCAGGCACTTCCGCTACGCTGCTACGTCAGGCTTAAGAACTGACGCAGCATGTTAAGTATTGGGCGGACCTAAGCATTGCTGGAGTTGCGTCCCGCTTGCGACGCGACTCCAGCGATGCGCCGCTCTTACGTCACGAGATGCGTCACGCATCTGCCTACCCTTGCGCCACGGCGCGCCGCATTGTAAATGCGGCGCATCTGCCGTGACGCAAGGGTAGTTTTGCATGCCGCATTTGTTCTGGCGCATCTCTGCTGATATGCAGAGATGCGCCAGAACTCGTAAATATGCCCCTAAGTTTTTTTCAGTGAATTTCTAAGGTTTTTTAAATGCCAATTCCTTGCTATAACGTGTCTGAAACCTATGGTTTTTAAGTGAATTTCAAAGGTTTTTTAAATGCTAGTTTCTAACTATGCCTACAGAGGTAGGATATGTGAAGAAAGAAGAAAAAACGCACAAAAAGAAGCTAATGAAATGCAGAAAGAAGCAACAGAAGTCCTCAAAGACGAAGAAAAGTGCAGGAAGAAGCAAGGCATGTCCAGAAAGAACCAACAGAGTAGCAGAAAGAGGCCTTGTTAAAAAATCATCCTGTGCCCACATCTTTTTCAGATGGGTACTGGTGGTAACTGACTACGACTAACCAGACCTAGAGCCAGTGGTATGCTAAAAGACACTTAGAATACAGTGAAACCACCTACATTAGGGAACACTATGCATTTGTGTACCCCTGTGATTAGCATGACCTTCTCTGTAAGCCCCTAGTATATAATAGGGCAGGGGGATTAAAACTACCTCTTAAAACGCGCCACAGGTGCGTTTGCACACTGGTGCAGGGAGGGGGGCCTGAGATGACATGTGTGTAAACGCGCCCTGTGGGCATTTTAAGTTGGGGGATAAAGTCCCCTTGAAACCTGAGGGTCCCTGGGGGCCAACTACCCCACCAGGTATGTCCAGTAAGTGCCACAGAGTTGCATTGCAGAGAGGTGTAAAATGGGGCATGGCCTCGGACCACCTCCATGCAACGCAGCACAGTGGCGCTTACTGGAAGCACCTGGTCAGCTAGTTGGCTCCCAAGGGCCCTCAGGATTGAAGGGGAATTATTACCCAAACTTAAAACGCACCACAGGGCATGTTTACACACGTCACCCCAGGCCCGGTCCCCTCCCTTCACCACCGTGTAAACACGCCCTGTGGCTGTTTTAAGTTAGGAGATTAAGTCAGCCCACTAGGTACCTCCAGTAAGCACCACAGAGCTGCGTTGCAGAGAGGTGTAAAAAGGGGCACGGCCTGGACCACCTCTCTGCAATGCAGCGCAGTGGCGCTTACTGGAAGCACCTGGTGGGCTAGTTGGCCCCCAGAGGCCCTCAGAATTGAAGGGTAATTATTTCCCCAACTTAAAACGCGCCACAGGGCGTGTTTGTGTACTTGTGACATCAGGCCACGCCCCCTCCCTGCACCACTGCGCAAACGCACCCCCTGGTGCGTTGTAAATTGTGAGATTACGTTCCCTTGAGTCCTGAGGGTCCCTGGGGGCCAATTAGCCCACCACTTACCTCCAGTAAACGCCAGAGAGCTATGTTGCTGAGTGGTGTAAAAAGGGGCATGGCCTTGCCACCGCTCTGCAACTCAGCCCAGTGGTGCTTACTGGATGTAAGTGGTGGGCTAGTTGGCCCCCAGGGACCCTCAGTACAGAAGAGGAATTAATTCCCCAACTTAAAACGTACCTCAGGGTGTGTTTGGACACATGTCACCTCAGGCCCACCCCCTCCCTTCACCACTGTGCAAACGCGCACCGCGGCGCATTTTAAGTTGGGGGATTAAGTCCCCTTGAATCCTGACGGTCCCTAGTATCGAACTAGCTCACCAGGTACCTCCAGGAAGCGCCACAGAGCTGTGTTGCAGAGATGTGTAAAAAGGGGCATGGCCTCAGAACACCTTTCTGCAACGCAGCTCCCTGGTGCATACTGGAGGTACCTGGTAGGGTAGTTGGCCCCCAGGGACCCTCAGTATTCATTATGAACATGTTCATATTCTTTGAGGTTTTTGAATGTACTTCCAGGTTTGTGGTTGATGATGTGAGTGATAGACTATTGAGCTGAGTGAAGTGGATAGGGGCGGTAGTCAGGTGTCAAAGTAGAAAGTCGATTATCTTAGTCTTGTATGAGTTCAGCATAAGTAACATTATGGACATAGTGGATGGCTGTGAGGAAGTATTAGATTTGTGTTTGTAGTTGAAGAGTGAATGTGGAAAAAAAGAAAATGATTTGGGTGACATCAGCATAGAGATGTTAAGAGAAGGCAAAGGAAGCAATGATTTGGGTGGGGGTTGTGTGGCATGAGAAGCCCCAAGGCAGAGACTTGCAATAATCAGGAGACAGGATGAAAGCCAATGCAATCCCAAACGTGTGATGCCAAGCTTAGATAGGGTGGACAGTAGAGTGGGATGATCAACAGTGTCAAATTGGGAACAGACATCAAAAAGTATGAGAAAAGAGGTGAGGGTACTGTTATGGGTAGATTGTATTAAGTTGGAAACATGGCAAATGGTCTTTTGAGTGGAAAGCAGAGCATGAGCTCCATACTAAAGTGGGTCCAGAAGTTTGTGAGTTCTGACTAAGTTGGTGAGGTAGTTAAACTCTAGTTGTTTTAGAGAAGAAAGTAGGGAGACAGGATTGTAGACAGCAGGGTCTGAAGGGGCTGAGGTGGGTATTTAAATGCAGTAAGAAGGGCTATTGCAGATTTATGGCTCAAATCGTTTTCATGAGCAGTTATCTTAACATACCCAGCACACAGCAACATAAAGAAAAAGGCCCAAGTCAAAATATTACTTCTCAATATCAGAGCACAGTAATGCTGATAGCAGGCCCAACCCCATTCTCCCAATAAAGGGCGGAAATAAACTGAAGGAAAAAGGAGGGGAAAGGAAAGTTTCATATGCGAAACACCCTATCTCTCGAAGTCCATCATGATGTATATTCTTCTTACTCCCTCGAATGTAACAGGTAGGAGACCTAGCGTTGGTCAGATGAAACATAAGTAAATAACCAAGTTGAGTAGCAGCAAAGCTGGGGCCTGGAACCATTTTGTAAGAAATTGGGGTACTAGTTGAGTGAGTGGGGTATGTACCATCTCAAGTAATAATCAGAGCTCTTGTCAGAGTGAACCACTAAAGCCACTAAATAAACTTGAGCTCAACCCCCTGGTAGTTATGGCACAGAGTAGACATGCTGAACTTAGAGGCAATGTGTAAAGAATTTATGCAGGACTAAAACAGTAATAAAGTCACAACACAATACAAGAAAAGTCCCAAACCAACTCAGTGTATATTTTAATGAATAAAATGATACCAAATGACAAAAATCTAATAAGTCAAAGCAGAGTTTTGAATTTTTTAAGCTTAAATATAAAAAAGGTGCCAAAAAGTGTTAAGTGCCAACTACGGTCATCTGGTTGTGCTTGACCATGACCTAGGAGTACAGTATGGCTGACCACAATGAAATGCAGGTAAGATACAGAAACCAGGTTCAAACAGGTCGGAGGTTTTACCTTTTGACTTAGTCTATGAAATGAAAGTTCAAAATCCTCAGCGGAGCAAGGCAGCAAGTTGGGGCCGAAGAGAGCTCCACAACATGGGATAGCCACTAGGTCCAAGTGAAGCAGTTGGCTTTTGGCAGGAAATCTCCAAGTGGGGAAAATGAGACTTTTGTGCTCAAGGAAGGCCCCTCACTGGTTGGATACTTTTGGCGGGTTTGCCTAGTGAAGATTTCTACCTTCGAACCTAATAACTTTTTCAAAGATCAGATTCTTCATGAGGGGCAAGGATGGACGCTTTAGCCAAAGAAGGCTGCACAAAGTTGGTACCATCTCAAAGAGGATCCCACTGAATTGGATTTGCTGCTGCAGAAAAGCTCAGAGCAGGAGCAGCCGGAACCTTTGGCCCAGCGGCAACCTACCTTTGTCTGATCAGCTTGGCAAGTTGGTCTCAGTCCTCCAGAGGTTCTTGAAGCCAAAGATTTTCCAAGTTCCAGGTTTCAGGATAGGTTAGAAGGAGTACACTTTGATACCAGCCAAGGGTCCAGGACCTCCAAGATAGCACTTAAGGGTCAAGACTCACTCCAGCAGAAGCCAGCAGCAGGGTCCAGGGTAGGCCTAGTTGGAATTGGTTGACTGGCAGTGGCAGATAAGGGCCTCTTGTAGCGCGTTGTGACCCTATAGCTTATTTGCTGTGGGTACAAGAAGGAGAGCAGGTCCAATCTTCTAGGCTCCTCCAGGTTACAGACAGCAGTTTCCCAGTCTCCTTCTGTTATTACACAGGTCCAAAAAGTATTCTGAGAAGGGAACTGGAGAAGCCACATGTATGCCTGGCACCAGCATGTGGTACAGGAAATTCCTGGCCATCCCCTAACCAACGGGGTAAAGATTCCCAGGGGTAACCCTACCCACTTTTGCAGCATTTCCTGAGTGTCTTACTACAAACAATCCCACAGTGCCTCTCTCTACCTAAAACAAAGATGGCTCAACCTTTTTTCCCCTGTGCAGAGATCTTGTACCAACGCCAGATGTGTGGCCAGAGAAATGAGCAATACCCCCTCTGTGGTCACTCTAAATTAATTCTGGGGACATCTCATCTGGGATTGGTACATGTCTGACTGGGGGAGCAAAGAAGGGCCATACCTAGGTGCCAGTTAATACTTGCCTGTATCAGAGTAGGTTCTTTGGCATTAACCAAGTTCCTGGGCTCAGCTAAGATGGTCATCCTTATGTAAATGTAATGTAATGTAATGTAATATAATGTGTATACTTGTAAAGCACACTGTTGCCAGCCGGCGTCCTGGTGCTGTATACCGCTGGGGAACCCGTCCTGGCTTTCCCTGTGGGATGGTCCCTGCTGGGAATCCCCAAGGTGGAGCCTTCCTTCCAGAGGAACAGGCACATCTCCCCACATCCAAGGTATTTGTTCTGCTCTCGGAGTAGTTTTTCACACGTCATCAAAGGGCCTATTCAGCTGCCAGGTGACAGTTGGAGCTCATGCAAATGGGCCACCAGAGGCATTATGCAGGGAAAAGGTAACTTTGTAAAAGTACCTTTTTCAAAAATGTATTAAAACTCTAACTTTACCAGTTAATTGGGTTTTTAATACAGATTTCAAGAAGTCCATGAATGTAATTTGAGGTGTATTCTAGCCAGAGATACAATTATTACATTTAATATTGCCTCCCAATACTTTACTATGGAACAGCAAGCCTTGCTACGGTGAAAATAGGCTCTATGGCTTTCTTACTGTAAGAACTTGCGTAACATTAAACTTTCACATGCCCTATTTTTAAGTACCATATACCCTGCCTTATGGACCTTAAGCCTACTAAGGGGTGACATATTAATATTGAAACAAAAGCTTTTGACCTGTACAAAGGGGTTATTTAGACAGGTCGAATTTGCAGATTAAAAGTGCACACCCAGGCTACAAATGGTAGGCCTGTAGTCATGTTTGCACTCTGACTGCAGTGGGTGGCATAAGGGGTGCTGCAGCCTACTGGTGACATTGAACTTACAGGCTTTGGTTACCCTTTGTGGGAGGCTGCGTTTCTTGCTGAGGCCGGTTTTGTAGAGAATTCCTTGTATCTAACTAACAGTTTTCAGGTAACAATAAAAGTGCCAAGATAACTCTTGTGATTAATGTACCTGCTGGAGAGAGATTCGAGTTTTGTGACAGTTTTGACTCCTCTAAGGTAGCGCAGAGGGTTCATATGCCTGCTGCAAAGAGCGTGTACTATTCAGATCACGGAACAGTATTTTACGTGCATAGCTCACTGGGTTACTGCTTTTGTCACAGAGATCCTTCTGTGATTGTGCAGTTCATAGATTACAATTGTAATCTAGGTTAGAAAGTAATCTTTTTTTTGTCCCAGTCTTTCAGTATCTAATTTTGGTTAAAAAAGGATTGTCTGGTGTTATTAGTAAAGTCAACCCTAACCACATTTTGAATCTTGAGTGTTTGCTTCTCCAGACCAAGCACTCCAAAACTTTGCCTACCAGTATGGATGACTTGTGAATCCTACATTTTGTAGTCTCCTTTGTCTTACATAACAATTTCTATACACTGATTTACAAATGTACCATTCATTGTCTCTGTATGTGTGTATAATTTAAAATGCTCTGACACCCTACACTGGTATGAGAGCTGCTATAAAACAAATGAAAGAGACGGGCTATGAGAGAAGGGCTATGGAGAGATGAGAGGCACAGTTAGAGGGTGATAGTGAGGGAATTGTTGAAGAGCCCCGATAAAGATTGCTGTATCCTGATGTACTGTAAGGTCACCATTTACTATTCTTTAAAAACAAATACAATTTAATATATAATGAAAAGTGTGTTTCATTTTTCCCCAAGTTTTCTTGGGGGGAGAATGCCCTTCAAACCCCCCTAGCAGCGCTCTCTATGCACCATATGGGGGCTGATCTGTCAATATTTGCTAGGGCTGCTTAAGGTTACCAGTTTGGAACGGGCTTATGGGTGAGTTAAATTTGTAAATCAGGTGTATGCCAATTTAATCATGTGGAGCACAGTTTTTTACTATTGGTTAGGAGGGTAAAGTGCACAGAGTTCAACAGCTAGCAAAAACCGTCAAGGCAAAAACCTGGGGTACATCACGCGAAAAGGTGGGCATTTCTAACACTTGTGTTCTCTTCTTTTGGGTTATAAAAAACTTTGAGACAAGTGCACCTGGGTGAACAAATGCACCTTGTCCTCCCCTGTGCTGTTTTGATAAAGACTGGTTTGTAGGTATCTGAATCACCATTTTAGGTTGTTATGGCAGAAGCCTGTAACTCTCTAGTCACTTCTATTTGAAGAAATCTTTGGAGTAATATAAGCATGACTTCTCCCTCAATAACCAGCGGGAAGGCCAACACTCTTGTTTGGGTCGCTCTTGTGGGAGCCAAACCCCAATAATCATCTGAACCCCAATAGTTAAAGAATCCGATTTTTACCCAATTAATTTGGCTCCAAACTGTACACCAGATCTCGCAGTTGGAGACTACACTCATCGAAAGGAATACATTTCAACAAAATACAACCTGCTAAATAAGATAGTTCCAATAACTAAGTTCTAGATCAAAAATAGTTTAGAAAATACATTTATTACAGAATTTTAGAAAAATGTGGCATAGAAGGAAATGCATGAAATGCCATGAAGGCTCAATTACAGAAATACAGAATCATAAAAACTTAGCTCTAACTAAACGAGTTTTACTCAAAATCCAAGTCAAACTCATAAAGAGTATTGAAAAAATGCCCATAAGAAAGACAGACATAACAAATTACAAAATCTCCTAGCAGCAACAGTCCTATTGACGACTGTAAAAGTAAATTTAAAAAAAGAGGCCCATGGTTCTAAAGCCGAAGAGTTTTATACACAAATCACAATTTCTAATAATTGATTCTGCAAAGTCAGCATAGCATGAACATGGCTAGGGTCCCACTGGCAAATCAGAAACAGCAATGTAATTAAAATATTTTTTTGCACTAAACCTTTTCATACGGCAATGGAAATCTTCTACCTACTCTCTCAGCAACTTTGCTCCACAGATGATCAGCACAAAATTTAACATCTCTCAAGCAATAGTTCATAGGATTAGCATGCCTGCAGCGGAACTTCTAGCAGAACTCCTTGAATATGATACTTGGGTACACGATGGGAGCTTCATTCGCAATATACACTTTCTAATACAACAGTTCATTCTAGAATCTTTGACATCATTTACTTGATAGTCTGCAGACATGAGAGAAGAGATTTTTTGCAACGCGGACCACTGATTGGGAGGGGGAACTTCATCAGTTACTGAAAAATCCTCACCCACTTCTGGAACAGAAGTGAGATGAACAGCACATCAGAAACTGCATCCATATTAAAGTAAATTGCGTCTAACATGAAAATAGGGCATAACTACTTCACAGTATTAACTACATTTGAAATTAACTCAGTAAATTATTTTCAAGTGCAACATCATGCATTCATCATTTATGATTCTATGCATCATTAAAACCATAACATTTCTAAATTTCAAAAATTTCAAAAATCCACTACAAATTCACTTCTCGGATTATTTTTATAATCATTTAACCCCCTTAAGAACTTTATTAATTAGCCATTAATCTTTTGAATTCTTCATCTTCTTGCTTAGTTTAATATTCTCCTTCATCTTCTTCAGCTGTTGGAATATTCAGTCCTGATAATCGTCTTGCTCAAAGTTCATTGATCTTGTCCTTTTCCTTGAAGAAATATCTTTGTTACTTCTATTCTTATCACTTCTGTCATACTTTCTGATAATACCTTATATTAGTTTTATTAAAAGAAATAGGGAAATCGTTCGAATCAATATTATTTTAATTGGTGTTAAAACAGCTTGTAAAACTCCACCACCAAAACTACTTAACCACTCACCAACCTTTACATATCCACTCTCTATCTTCCTTATTCCAGATACTAAAGCTTCCCAAAAATCTGGTACTTCCAATTACCTAATTTCATGAGTCATTGTTATATTAGTAATGTAAAAGTCAGTCTCTCCACTATAACCTGGTGTGTATGTGCAGCACTTCTTCACCTTAATTACTTAATAAACACTGCCTTTCTTTGCCAAAAGTATTTCTAAAGCAAGGCTATTTTGCATCAACATTTCTCTAATTGCTAACATCTCTACACTCCTTAATAAAGGACCATGCAGTATCCACTGCAAGACTATCTACGACTCTAGAAAATGTCCTAATCTTCACATCATTCATAGCTACTCCCACTGGAAGAATAATAACCCCTAAAATATCCAGAACTACCTGACCAAAAGTTATTCTCATTCTCCCCAAAATACGTTCCTCTTAGAACTCTCCCATATGATAAATTCTTGGGAAAACTAAAGATAGATAACATGAACCCACCCAAATCTTCCGCAGATTAAAATAAACCATCTTTCCACAAACATAATTAACACCCCTAATAATAGGTTCTTCTCCATTTAACAGATCCCCACTACATACCTTTTATCAAAGATGCTCTCAGCAACAAATTCTGCTCTCTCTCATTTTATAGAACTTTGCTTCTTCATATACATCTCACCTTTTCTTTCCTGCTCCATCTTTAACCTCAGATGTAAACCTGACTATCTAAATTCTTCTTTCTCCTTAATTTCATCTAAAGCAATCTCCCAATTCTTTTAACCACCTCTATACATCATTCATCATATTCATTAATAAAGTCATGCTCTTCATTACTTAATAGACATGAATTTACGTCACCCTTGTTAGTGTCAGTTCTAGTTTGTGCAACCTTTCTCAAATACTTCACTCTCATCAGATTCTCAATTTAAATGTCTTTTTGGATTTTTTTTTATCTGATTTACAGTGTTTCCTTTTGTAAGTTTTTTTCTTGATACTTCTTTAGCAACAGTTTTTGATCTCTTTCTCTCTCAAGACCTTCAGACGAACTTGTACTTGCACTTAATTTAGGTTCTCTCTCATTAACGTGTACCACAGCAAATTATTTTTCTTCCAGAAAGTGTCTTCCAACTCTGATTTCCAATTGCGACTTGTCACTGCTTTGATCAGACTTCGCCTTATTAATAGTATAACCTGGTTAATAGATCAAGCTGAAGCCTTTGGAGATATCTCAGGTTATACTATTAATAAAGATAAAACTGAGATTATGGAGTGGCACCAGGAGGAAGGGACACTAGGAGCGAGGGCGCGAATGAGATATCTGGGGGCACATCTGGCACAAAAAATCGAGGATATACCAAAAATCAACTTGGACAGAGTCTCAAAGGAAGTTTATGCCCTTCTTCAGCGGTGGTCATTCCTCCCATTAAACATCTTTGGGAGGGTTAATTTGATTAAGATGATCATCCTTCCAAAAATAACGTTCATATTTAACACCATCCCTCTATCTTTCCACACACCAGCTATTAAAAACTACAGGGAAAAATAGGATCTTTCATCTGGAACACAAAATCCCCTAGAATCTCCTGGAAAAAGCTTAGGAGAAGTTTAAGAACAGGAGGGTTGGCCTTTCCAGATATACTTGTTTATTGCCATGCATTTCACTTTAAAAATTTCAGATTACTGGCTGACAAAACTGATCTTTCCTCTTTAGGCATACTTTTTAAAGCACTACTACAAGATATACCACAGGGACAAGAGTTATTTCTTTTTAAGTTCGGGGACCCGAAGTTTTTAAAAAAAGTGAGGCTCAAGACCCTGGGGGCAGCGTTAAGAAATTGGGTATGTGTCAGGAAAAGTCTCAATATTCCCTACTACACATCACAGGCTCCAATCTGGGACTCCCCCGGTACTCCGGCCTGTCTTGATGATCAATTGTCTCGGCCCCTGAGGATGGCAGGGCTAGAACACTGGGGAGACCTCCAGGAAGACTCGCAGCTTTTAAGTTGGGAGGTTCTCTCCAATCTGACCGGGGGGGACACAGAACTAGAGCTACAAAAACTCTGGGGTAATTCTCTGAATCCGAGCATCGGAAACATTAAAGATCTATGGATGGATTATTTTACCACCCTGCAGGCAGTGGTTAAGCCTGCTACGTTAAAAAGAAATAATCTTTATACTATGTATAGGGCTTATATAACTCCTAAAAACTAGTTAAATTTTCCAACTTAGAATAGTACTGCCCAAGATGCAGGCACCCTGCCGCCGATGATCTCCATGTTTGTTGATTGCCCAGAGATAAGAAACTACTGGATTAAGATTCAGGACTTCTTGGAAGATGTCCTTCAACAATCTCTGGTAATTACCCCAAGAACTATCCTCTTCGGACTAAGCTTGGATTATAATCTACAAGACTCATTTTTTATGTTGTTCTTCTTGCACGGCGTGAAATATGCCGAGCCTGGAAAGATCCAATTCCCCCCACCGTTTCAAACTGCTTAAAACATATCATCTCCATAAGCCAATCTGACATGGCATGTGATGCTCCTGATAGGTTTCATTTCCCGATGCCCCACCCATTTACATTTACGTTTATGAGTTAGCATGATGTGTCTAACCAATGATATATTCATTTATGCATTTACGTTTATATCCTTCATCTCATATTCATCTATGCATGTGGTGATTATTATGTTTTCTTAGCTTAGCTTGTGTGCCACCATTTTGGAGTGTTTTTCCTTTGTGTGCGAGTCGTACTCGCTCCCCCTCCCGCAGGAATAGAGAAAGAAATGCTAACGCAGTAGTTTTCCTTTCTCGGCTAACTGTGACCGAAACTATAACAAAATTCACTATCAGTGGTGTTCTCATGTGCTGGAGACGCTGAGGCCTGGCTCCGCGGCCTTGGGCCGAGATAAGAAATGTTACCATCGCAGGTGCAGATGCCTCTTGTGTGAGGCCATTGTTCGCTCTTCCAGGGGCCCAGTATTTTTCCAGACTGGGCGTGTTTTACTCTAATGTATCCTGTTATAATGTATTGCTGTGATGAGATGGGTCAGTCCTCTCGGCGCACTCTTAGGGGTGAGGTCGGACGGGGCCCTCTCATATGGGAGTTTGTGGCCTAATAAAATTGCCTTGTTTATTCTTCTCCACTGTCCGGCTGACTTATTATTGGGTAACTATAGGTGAGTGTGGTAAGTCACTCGGGTGGATTTGAGCCACGCTTATCAATCCTACAAGTCTTGTTAAAATCTGGGCGTCCTTTGTGGCTTGGCAAAATAGGTGAAAGGTCTTCCTATGATTTTCCTGGGCCCTGTCGGTTCCCTTTTCTTCAAACTAACACAGGGAAGCCACTATTGTGTGAAATGGAGTGGATCGGGAAAACAGTGGCGACTTGAGGGAGCTGGCTCACCATTTATGTCATTGGTCTATAACATCAGGGCTGGAACAGGACGACCAATCACTCAGGGATATGCTAGTTCCCATAAAGATTCCAATTATGGTATATAAGGAAAACTAAACTGCTTTGATCGGAGACTCCCTCTTCTTGCTGCCACTTATGCTTTGTACTTTTGCATTGCACCAGCTCTTCACTGTGATCACTTAGTAACTGGACTTTAGGAGTTTCAAACTCTTAATCTGAACTATTGCTCACCGGAAACATTTCTCTCTGGCTTTTTGTTTGGTCTTCATCAGTTACTGAAAAATCATCACCCTCCTCTGGATACATGCTGCGAACCTGAAGTTGACTGTGACCCTTTTAAACAGTCTGTGTAGTTCTTGCTTCATCAACTCCTCCAGCTACTCTTACTCTCTTTGAATAAGCAGCGTGGATCTACTGAGGTTCTCTGGAACACTTGACCGCACTGTTGGTGATTCAGGATCACTCCTATGCAGCATTGGACATGCCTGTGAATAAACACGTAGTCAGTTGCACTCAGCTCTTTGCCAAGGTGCATCTTTGTAGTCTTCTGTGGCTGCCTTCACCTGGTAAGCGACAGCTTTCACCACATTAGCCAGGCCATTGCAATAATCCAATATAATGTCTTCTATCATTGAAACTAATGCAGCCAAAGATACATGTTTAAGGCTCATTGCTCTTGCCATGATCACGTCATAGGGTGAGAAACCAGTCTTTTTGTTTAAAGTACTTCTCATATTCATTAGCACAAGTTGAAGTGCTTCCGACCACTTTAATCCTGCTATTAGTTCACTCTACCACTCCTGAGGATTGTGACGATACTTACCGTGAAATCTCTGCTTGATTTTAATAGCTGCACAGATAATTTGTAACACTTCATTTCTGAAGTGTGTGCCAGATTAGTCTCACCAAACCAAACCAAACCTTGGCATTCTCTCCCTCAACAATAATTTGGCATCTGTAAGGCTATCTGCTCTCCTAGTGGGAAATGCTTTGATCCATTTTGAGAACTGGCGCACTACTACCAAGATATATTTTAGGCCATTTCAATGTGGCATCTAAATAAAGTCTGCCTGTAAACTCATAAATGGGCATTCTGATTGCCAATATTATGTATGACAGTCTTCTTACCCTGACCGTTTAGATGACAAACTAAACGGGCAATTAAATTCATCTTCAGTAACATGTCACAATCCTGTTTTCTCCCAATGTTTTTTAAACAACCTAACCAACCTATCTCTTCCTGCATGAGTTTAATTACGCAAATATTTACACACGTGTTCCAACATTGAGTTTGACAGAATATATTTTGCTCTGTATTTACATACTAACCTTGATAATTCTTTAATAGCCTAATTTCTCCAATTTCTTTTTCTAATTTTCAAGGACATCTTCCTGCAAGTCTCTTAACTTTCTGAAAGGGGTCTGCATTGAGTTCAAGTAAAAAAGAACTTTACAATATTTGAGCCTTGTTAAGCTGTGAAATTTCCTGAAAAGTGCAGTATTTCACCACCTAATTAGCATATCTGTTTCTTAAGTTAACTGAATCCTTGCCAGACTTAGGGGCCTGATACTTTACAACTGCCACTTCCTTTAGTGTTTGATTTGCATTTAATAAATCCAATGCGTACATGATGATTTTTTATCAAAGTACCTGAAGACATCACGAATCCTCTTTGTGAACGTAGTTGCCCATAATCACGAATATTCTTTGACAGGCTCTTGTTAAAGCAATCAATTCTGCTACTGGTGATGATGTTACATCTTGTAAGGAAGATGCCCCTAATGTTTCTCTAATAGAGCACACTACATATGCACTTTCAATCCTCAACATTGTTTGTTGATGGTTCTTGTCCGAGAGACCAATATGGAATTTGATGATTCTAATGGAACTTCTTTTATGTCTGATCTTAGTTTTGTGAATTACTCGGTCACTTCAATACAATCATGCTCCAGTTCATCATTAATCCAATAATCCCAGTCCTAGTTTTTGCCTGATATCAGAAACAGGGTTGCTGGATTCATAACATGTAATCCCCGAATGGAAATATTCTCTGCTCCAAGAATTACCTGCTCATATCGTGTCGAACTGCTGCTTGTATTTTCACTCTTGTCAGAAGAATTTTAACTGAATGTGGGGCATAAATAATAAAAGTATGGTCCATCACAACCCCTTTCAGTTTGTTCAATTACCAGACAAACTGTTGCAACCGATTTTAGATATCCAGGAAGACTTACAGCAAATGGACCCAACATTCCTCAAAAATACCCCATATTTCTGTGTAAGGATTGAAAGTGCACATCCATCTTTTTCATGGCAGAACAAGTAGAACATCCTATTATAATCAGACATCCCGAGTGCAGGTGCATTACACAAACTCTCTTTCATTTTCTTAAATGCATCAAGCCACTTATCATCAAACGGTACCGGATCTTGCACATCATTAAAGGTTAGCCATAGTAAGGCCTTCACGATCAGGGAATAGCTTGGGATCTATTGTCAGCAATACCCAACAACTCCAAGAAACATCTGAATCTCTCTCTCTGGGAGTTCATGGGCTTCAATTTCAAAATTGCAGAAACAAGTTCCTTTGAAATGTTTTGCACACCCTCTTTTGAATATGGTGTCCCAGATAGATAACCTCTTCTTCACAATGCAGCATCTTTGCTGGGGAGACATTATGTCTATTTTCAGCCAAATAATTCAACAATGCAAAGGTATCAAGTATACAATCCTATTTTGTTTTGGGTGCTATTAAAAGACCATCTATATGCTGGACTACAATTGAATTAAATGGCAGCTTTACATTTTTTCATCAATACTTGTGAGAACATTGATGGACTCTCATTGTACCCTTGTGTGATCCTACACCACGCAAGAAGCTCATTTAAAAATTGAAACGCAACAAGGAACTGAGAATCCTCATGCAACGGAATGAAGAAGTCCATTTGGCACAAATCAATAACAGTGTACCACTCTGCCTCTGTTGGAATTTGAAATAGTATTACTGCTGGATTCGATACCACTGGACAGCAAGGAAACACACTTTTATTTGCTTTCCAGAGATCTTGTACAATCCTCTATTTGCTATTCTGCTTTTTTAGTCCCATTGCAGGAGAATTGCAAGGACAACCTAACACTTCTTGAAAGATTCCCTGCTCAGTCATTTTCTCAATTACTGGCTTCATTCGTCCCTTTGCCTCTTTAGTTAGTCTGTATTATCACCTTAATCCTCACTGGCTCTGCTGTTTTTATCATCCCAATTTCTTTCTTGGTAAAATCCCATACTTGTTCTCTAACTGAATGTTTTAAATCTAGTGGCACATCTGTTGTCAAAACGGGTTACATTTCTACTCAGTTGTCCTCTAAGCTTAATTTGAAAGCTGATTCTTCATCCTGCATTTCCATTGCAATACCATCCGGTGTGCAATAAATAACGCAGTTCATCTTGCAAAGAAAATTCCTTCCAAGCAAGTTCACTGGACTTCAATCACACAATATAAACTGATGTTTATCCTCTATCCTGTTTTAACTGGGATATTTGCTGAAACCTGATTAAACTTTGCTTATTACTGATCCCTAAACTTGGTCTTCTCCTCCCGAAACAGGTATGTTTGGAAGTTCCATAGAACCACCTGTAAAGTGGGTATCCCCCATGTCAATCAGGAATGAAATGGGATGCCATTAACTTCTCCATCAACATATGGTCCACTTATGTCTATATCCAGAACTGCTCCAAGTAAGAAGTCCTCCTAAGCCCCCAGGTATGGTTATTTTGAACTTCTTCCGGCCATCTCATCTGTAGAGGTAACTGAATTAGGTTGATAGCCTGCATTATATGGCATTTTATTTCTCAAGATTTGTTGCATTACTGAGGCCATTGAAATTTGCATTCAAAATGTTTTCTGATTCTGAATATTCTCTCCTAAATTCTGCATATTTGACATCACATTATTTTTCTGCACATTTTTGGTTTTCCCCCCAAATTCTCCTGAACCCTCTTTGTATTCTGTCTACAATCCCTCTTACAATGCCTGATCCACTCACAGATATCGCAAGCTGTATTCTTTTCCAAAATGTTGACATTTCCATTTATTCAGTTCACTCTATCTCCTTGCATTGGTACATTAATCTAATTTTGCACAAAATTCATATTGGAACCTATTTGATCATAACACGATTATGCCAGCATGCAACTAATCAGAGCTCAGCTAGTGGTGATATCTCAACAATCCCAGTCGGGCTCCCTGGCTGCACAACCAATCACAAAACAATTTATTTGTGTGCAGGCAAACAACTGCAGAACCACATTAAATAGAATTAAACCAATTACATTTGTCTGTTAACCCTAGGATAGGAAATAAAGTTAGTTCTTTAGTAAAAAGGATGTGAATTCAAGCAACAAGAGAAAGAACCTCGACAATCTAAAACTCTCACCATGCAATTTCTAGTCAACAGAATTACACCTCTGATTTATTATACTTCACGCCGTGCACTTAGGGTAAGCACCACAACCCCAGTTAAACTCTCAAATCTGGAAAGGAAAACTTGTTAGTTCAGAATCCCTATCAATGGAGACCAGTCATGTGCAAAGCAGTTAAGAACAGTCTAGCCTGAACTGCCAGCCCAGATCCTTTCAGTTGGCAACACAAGCACCCAAAGACTGATTTTGGCCTATTTCAGCCTCATCCCTGTGGTATAATTTGATTCTTATGGCATAGTGAGCACAGGGCCCAGGCATATCTGTTGCACTTAGAGAGCAGCTCTGAAGAAACAAAAAGTTTGATGGGTAGAATGGTTGAATTATTCTCAACCACTGGTAACTACTCGGGTCACCATTCAATACATTGTTTCTTGCCCACCATGCCTCCATAGACTTCGACCAGCTATTTGTAAGTCAGATCTAATGCAGCTCCAATATGAATTTTCCAGCCCACGTTGCCGGGAAAGATCTCTAAGCAACCCAAGACTAGTTTTGGCCTATTGCAGACCAGAGTAATTGCGAGTGACTGAAATTAATTCAAGCATTAATTCCATCAGTTTGTTGTGTGTTGCAGTTGATGCCCTTGGTGTGATAGAAATGAGCAGACGTGGGTCTTGTGTTCACTATGACACTTGACTCCCCCTATACATCACTGCTGAGGTCTAAGTATGCAGAACCTGTTATGAGCAGTTTTCTTGTGTTCCTGTCTGGATGGGACATGGTCTTGCACTTTGAGCTGGACTGTGTCTTTGGGAGCAGGAGAGGTGGGTGTATTTTGCAAACATAGGAGTTAATATTAGAGAATGTCTTTATATGATTCACATTATGGTGTGGTAGAGTTTTTCTTCCTTTGACAAAGGAGCGTATGCAGTGAGGTTTTAAATGTGTGGATAGATTGAGAGATCCAAGCTTGTGGGCAAGGAGCTAGAGGGGTAAAATTACAAAGGGGATAGTGGATATAAGATATTATTTTCAGTATGTCATCCACCTGTAAGAAGTATGTGGAGTTCACTATGGAAGTAAGGCTATGAATTTTATTTAGAAATGTTGGAAGGGAGTTAGGGGTGCTTCCTATTAGTGCTGTGGGTGTTGGTTAAAAAGGTTAGAGTGGGAGTGATGGTGGCTAGCATGTATAATAGCAGAGTCAGAAGTGGTGGGCGATGGTGGGTGGGAAGTGGGTGTGGGTATAGGACAGCCAAATTACGACCAGTGAATTTCCATCTGAATGTGTTGGGTAGGAGTGAGTGATTTTCAGTGAGTGTTTAGGGAGAAACCTGTTGATTAGGCTCCTGTGCTGTTGGTGATTGAGGTTGAGGTTGCCATGATTAATGAGCATGATAGACGTTGCTTTGGATTTCAGCATATCATCGTAGTCCTCAAAAACTGAGCCAATGTTTCTAGTTGGGTAGTAGAGGCCTGCAACATGAATGTGATGGTGATAGTATTTGAGTGCTACTCGAAGGATGATGGCGGTAAGGCTAATATATGGTGGGTTTTGATTGTTGTGATGTGTATTGGAAACTTAAGTCAATTTGCTGATCACAGTGAACTCGAGTGGGAGCAGTGAAACCGAAAGTGGCAGTAATTGAGGTTGACTTGTTAGAGGTGGAACAGACGTTCCATGATGAGAAAGATACAGGAAAGAATCTAGGGCCAGATGTAGGTAATTCTATTTTACCGATTCATAAATACCGAATTTTACCGATTCGGTATTTATGAATCGGTAAAATAGAAGGAGGGAGATTTAGGTAAAATCGGTAATTGAATTACCGAATCTGTAAAAATCGGTATTTACTGAATCGGTAAATACCGATTCGGTATTGCCCATTGATTCCTATGGGCTTCAAGGCCCATAGGAATCAATGGGCAATACCGAATCGGTATTTACAGATTCGGTAAATACCGAATCCAGCAAGGGGTGTCACATTGACACCCTCTAGCACCCCGAATACAGGCATGTGTGCCATGTGGCACACAGACATGCCCTCAGGGCATGTCTGTCTGTTACATGGCATAGGTGTGCATGCACATATGTGCATGCACACCTGAATTCGGTATTTTACCACCCAATTGGATTGGGTGGTAAAATACCGAATATGAAAGGCCTTTGGGACTCAGAAGAGTCCCACCTACATCTGGAAGTTACCAAATCGGTAAAAATACCGATTCGGTATTTTACCGATTCGGTAAAATTGGCCCCCTACATGCCAATTCCTAAATACCGGTCGGTAACGGCCGAAATCGGCCGTTACCAACCGGTATTTGGGCTCCTACATCTGGCCCTAAGAGTTGTGGTGTAAGCTTTGCGTTAGGCGGAGGTAGATTAGATAAGCAGTGACATTTTTATTAGGCCGACATAAAAGTAAATGAGGGAGTAGAGTGAAGTGAGAGCTAGCCCAGTTCATGCAGTTTCTCTGGTCTGTGCATTTACAGTGTCACTAAGCCGGTAAAGTGTTACAGATAAATGTAAACGAATACTACACTGGGCCGGGGGGGCGGAGCTAGCTCGTGACCGTGATGACTGCTTGAGCCCAGAGCTCCGCCGTGTCATCGCACCATCCTAAATTTATCCTGAAGCAATGGCGATCCTAACCCTGCCACTGCAGCGCCTTCGATGGCTAAAATTATGCAGAAGTTGACGATCCATTCAGATCCGTGATTCAAAGCCTAAGGAGCGAGTCACACTGAGTGAAAGTGCGGTGGCAGCTAGGCCGCGAATCCCCGACTCACAATTAGCGTAGACGGCGAGGGACGTCGCTCGACATGCGGCTGGCGCCCGCCTATTTGACACGCGCGGCAGAGATTTGACGCCTGTAGGGACGGGAGAGTGCCGACTGGTCCGATAGATGGCAGGAGACCCACGGATGCTTGGGGAGCCCAGGTGATGCCCTGCCGTGTGCCCGAGCGGCGCAGTGAGGTGAGCGCCGGCACAGAGGACGGCGAGAGGCCTTTGCCACTGGGGGAAGCATCGGTCCTGGTGCAACGCTGCTTGGAGCTCGCCTAAGCAGCGGGGATTGGAGAGCCAGATCAGCTGATATCAGCACCTCAATCCGGCTGAAGCTGTTGGAGCCCGTGGCTGGGGTTTACCTTCGGCCACCATTCAAGCGATGAGTTGCAATGGAAAGCGGTAAGGCGGCCTGAAGTTTGAGGAGGGATACAGGGGGCACGTATCGAGTCGGTCTCCTCCAGCTCGCCTGGTATATTGTGGTGAAGAACATGGCGGATTGCAGCTCACTCCCCCCCATCACCCCCACTCACCTTTCTTTTGCGGTGCACACACGCATGGCGTGATGTCTGCAGGACCTTCGTGCTGTCGAGTGGGGTGAGGAGGAGGCTACCAGCGGCCTAGCGGGAGCTATGGAGTGATTTTACTGCGCTACTGCTCTTTCACTGGCGGTGAGTGGGTGGACCTTCTTGGGAACCACCTGCGACTTGGAACATTGTTGGACACTGGAGGGGCCGCAGCACCACAGTTTCGACTGACAGTCCTGCACAATAGCGGCAGATTATGTGGCAGATTGCGCTTGGTGGCCTAGGACAGAGCTTTCTCACCCACTGGGCCGGGAGCAATTGGAGCAATCGCAACGTGTGTGCCCATATACCTCCCCCCAGTGGGGACAAGATACACCAGTAACTATGGGCAGAGGAGACAAGATGCAGACAAAACTTGCCTTTGACCAGAAGCAATCAAAATCTCAAGACCCCACCTAGGGATACTAGGATGCCGCCACCAGTGAGAGATTACCCCAAATCAGACATACTCTGCATCCTGAATTCAATGGAAAAATCTCTACAAAGTGGCATCACCTCCCTGGGCACTAAAATGGATGCTCTCACATATAGAATGGACAGAATGGCCGACCGCCTGACAAGCACATGGAAAGACTGGATATGTCAGAAAGGCGCCTAACCGAAGTCGAAGAGGCCCACACCACTTTGGACGTCGATCATAAGCAACTAGGAAAGGTTCTTCGTATCCTGCAGGACAAGACGGAAGATCTTGAGGCACGTTCCCGTCACTGTAACCTGCGAATTACTGGCCTCCCGGAAACGACTGCCACAGGGAATATGGAACAGTTTGTGGAGAAGCTACTGGTGACACTACTGGGCGACGGTGTTTTCTCTGGAATGTTTGTGGTGGAGAAGGCACACAGATCTTTGGGACCCAGACCCCCAGTGGGCGCTCCACCGCTTCCGATCATAGCAAAGCTACTCAACTACCGTGATCGTGATGCACCGCGCGAGTACAGGAGGCACGCAGACACTTTGTCCCGCTTAAGAGGCAGCTCCGAGATCTGGGTGTAGACTACGCCATGCTGTACCCAGCGAAACTCCGGGTCAACAGACAAGGGAGATTGCATATCTTTACAGATCTCAAGGCTTTGCATCAGGCTATCAAGAGCTGGATGAAGGAGCGGCGGGATAGCCCAGAGAGACTGCCTCTGGAGGAAGCGGCGGGAGGCTCGCTGGATGACCAGTACTGAAGAGTTGTCCTGATGGCGATTGGGGCGGTGAGAGGGTCCGGGGGGTGGGGGAGTGGGAGGGACTAGGTTCGGGGTCTGAGGTATTGCTGGATAGCCAACGCTGGGACCTAGGAATATGAGGTTGCCTGGTGGGCCCCCACCTGCTAATATTGTGTTGCTGTGGCCTAAGGTGCATTGCTTGGAGTGGAGTGTGGGTTTGACTTAACAGGACTAGATCTAACACTATGGTGCAGGGGCCGGCGGTACTGTGTCCCCTTCTGAGGGTCGGGCTGTGGTTAAAACTTGAGGGGGTGGCCGGGGGCGTGACCACTCACTGGGGGGGGGGAGGAGTTTTCTTGTAAATGCTGCAATATGGTTATGATGACACGCGGGAGCACGGGTTGGGTAGAGTTGTGCAGGTGACTGTAGAAGTTCAGCACAAGGAGCTACCTCCACCCACGCGTGCCTGGCACTGTTGTTGCTCTTTGGAAGGGACCGGGGTCTGGGGGCGTATGGGGAGGAAGGGGAGTCTGTCTGGGATTCATGCGGCCAAGTTGGGGGAGGTCTTCTGTGGGAGGGGGAGGAGGGGATAGGGGGTTGCTTCTCAAGGGGGGTGGGTCTGGGGTTGGTTTTTTGACATGCCTATGGTACACCGCACACTAGTACACAATGAGCCTGTTTCCACGATATGCCTTATCTATGAAGTTAATGTCACGTAAAGTGCAAGACGCCCAGGGAACGGTGGGTGGTATGTGTGTAATGTCTTGGAATGTCAGGGGTCTTAACGATCACCGCAAGCTCCGGAAGGGGTGTTTTAACCTGGACTAACCCCAGGACACCATTTAAGCTTACGCAACTCCAGGCTGATACTGAGGGCCGATACGCTATATCTAAATGCCTTGGTTGGGGCTTAGACTTGCTCATAATTAATGTGTACGGCCCCAATTATGACTGCCCTGAGTTCTTTGGGGATATTGCTAACATTATCAGACACTATGGGGACACCCAGATCCTGTGGGGAGGGGACTTCAACTTAGTTAGACACCCGGAGCTAGACAGATCGGCAGGCCCTCCTAGAAACCCTGCGGCGGCTTAGAGAAAGCTGGAGGAAGTTATGGTCTGTATGGACTTGTGTGACGTGTGGCGGATGCGAAGCAGTGGTGGGGGGCTACACACACTATTCAGCGTACTACAACATACATACACGTAAAGATTATTGGATTGCTTCCACCTCATTGATGAATCAGGCACGACAATGTGTGATATTGCCGTACACACTTTCTGAGCACTCTCCACTGGTGCTGGCCTTGGATACCCCTAGGAAGAGCTTGCCCCATTCACGTGACAATTTCCTCCATACTCCCTACTAGATCCGCTATTTAAGGGGGAGATGGCCGCTGCCATAGAGACCTTTTTTGATACCAATATTGGCTCAGTTGATAGCTTCCAAACTGTCTGGGAAACGTTTAAAGTCTACATTAGAGGTATAGCGATGGCTAAGCACTCGAGTGTGCTTAAAGCCATTCGGAAGAGGCTGTCTGATTTGGAATCTAAACTGAAGGACTTCGAACGGCAGCAGCTCGCTGGAGGGGGAGAGACTCTGGACAGAGAGATTAAGTCACTACTGGAGGAATATCATGATGCTGCAGATAGTGAGGTAAAGCACTTGAGCAAGTACGCAACGGCAAGGTCATATGGAGAGGGAGATAGGCTGGGCTCTGTCTTGGCAAGGTTGATGAAAGCACGGCGTGGTAAGACACGGGTTTGTGAACTCAGGGCGGCGGACGGGGAACTACTGACGGAAGAAGCAGATGTGGCTGCCCGCTTTAGACAATATTACGCTGACCTGTACAGGTCCCAGTCTGAAGGGGCGGATGAGCAGATAACGGAGTATCTGAAACATATACGGCTCCCATTCCTCCCTGATGCGCACAGGGAACTCCTAATGCACCCGATAGAGAGGGACGAGATTACTGAGGCTTTGGGTGGTATGAAAGCTGGTAGCACCCCGGGGACCAATGGCTTAACCGTTGCTTTCAACAAAACGTTTTTGGATCTGCTGCTCCCCCACCTAGCTGCCCTGTTTGAGGATATCTGTTACGGGCACTCTCCCCTGTCTGTGAGGGAGGCCCTACTGGTCGCCATCCCTAAGCCGGGTAAGCCCCCAGATGAATGCAATTTGTCCCTCCCCTTCCCCTTCTCAATGTGGATACTAAAATATTTGCTAAAATATTGGCTACTAGACTTGCTCTTTTGTCTCACATCCTAGTCGCCCCAAAACAGGCGTGATTTATACCGTCCAGAAACCTAGCCTATAATATATGTACGGTGTTTGGCACGATGCAGCACGTTCGACAGGAGAATAAAGTGGTGGCTGTTTTCCTGGATATGGAAAAATCATTTGATTCAGTGGAGTGGGCATTTCTGAGGCAAGTGTTGACGAGAATGGGACTAGGGGCGGTCTTTTTACATTGCTAGGGATTTTATACTATAAACCTACGGCTCGTGTACTCATTCGGGACCTGGTCACAGACCCCTTTCCCATTTCCAGAGGTACACGGCAGGGCTGCCCCCATCTCCGCTGCTATACACCCTGGTAGCGGAACCTTTGGCTTGCTCTATGCGGGAGTATCATGGTAATGAGGGTATTGGATTTCCGATGTACAAGATAGTAGTGTCGACGTACGCAGATGATACGCTGCTTTTTGTGCGGGACCCTGAAAACAACCTCTCCTCAATCATTAGGGAGGTAGTACACTTTAGGGCGCTGTCGGGGTTGAAAGTTAATTGGGCAAAGTCGCCGGTGTTTCCACTCACTTGGGCCACCACAGAATTCACTATGGAATATCCTCTGCAATTGAATTCGGTTCGATATTTAGGCATCAGGCTCCACACTGATTCAGAGATAGTATTCAGAGAAAACTGTGGCACGGCCATAGCTAAGCTGGAGGATGACGTGGAGCTATGGTGCCATCTACCATTGTCACTAATGGGGTGTATTTCGATCATGCAAATGGTGGTCCTGCCTAGGCTGCTATTTCTATTTACGAACATACCCACAGTGCTTCTGCGCTCTTTTTTCCACAGGCTTAGACAGTCCATGTTAAAACTGGCTTGGGCTGGCAAGCAGGCGACGGTGCAGTGGTGCGTCCTCACGCTTCCGTATCACTTGGGAGGTCTGGGTGCGCCAGATTTCGAATTGTACTACAGGGCGGCACAAGGAGCTCAACTCCACACCTGGATACATGGTGAGGCGGACATCTCTTTCCTGCGTATGGAGAGACTGTTTGCGGAACTGATACCTTTACAGGCAATGATATCTGAGCCAGTAGATCGTAGGACGGGTATTTTAGACTCCTTAAACTCTACTAGACATGCTTGGCATTGTCTACTACAGAATCAGGCCGGTGCATTACTGTATTCCCCAGTAATGACAATTGAGTGGATGAGCTGGCTGGGACCTTGTACCGAAAGGGGCGTGGTCCAGGCGTTGCGTGCAATGAACATGGAGGTAGCAGGGGATCTCTTTCTTAGCAGGACGGTCCGGACCCGAGAGCAGATCGAGGGGGGCTTCGGATGGAGGCACGCTCTTGAGTAAATTCCAATTTCACAGGGTGCGCGGGGCCCTTAGGGTCCTGCTTGGTGAGGATATGGAAGCGCCCCCTGAAGTTTCGGGAACTAACGCATGTCATTAAGACTAAGTCTCCCCGTAAGATGCTCACAACTCTATACAAGATCGCCATGTCGCACAGGGAGCATAAATATACGGCAGCCAGGCTGGTATGGCAACGGGACTTGAATATTCAAATGGAGGACTCTAAGTGGTCCTACTGCTGTATGAACACTAGGAAAATATCACTCCACGGCAAGCACAGGCTTGTCCACTTCAAGTTTCTTAATAGGACCTACTATACATCTGGGAGGCTATACAGATATGGCTTGCGTGAAGACGCCAATTGTGAGAGATGCCAATCTTCAACTGCTGATTTTTTGCATTTTGCCTGGCTGTGCACGGGAATTCATTCTTACTGGGAGGATATATTCAGGGAGCTGGGGAGAGTGGTTGAAACTGACCTCACACCTGATCCAATGATTGTGCTCCTGAGGTACACCAAGGCATTGCCAAAGGCAGTACGTAGGCTGGTCGACATGGGGCTACTAATGGCCAACAGAAGAGTTGCAATGTGTTGGATGAGGGGCCCTGTCCCGACGCTGTGGCAATGGTCCCGCGACATGATGTATTGCTCTACACAATCGGAAAATTATAGTGAGCTGCTCCCGCCTAGGAGCCGCCGGAAGAAGTTTTGGGGATTATATAATACGTACATGCTTAGTATTACGAGTGAGCAGGGGGAAGAGACAGTGGATGCAAACGGCAGGGGTGGTGCAGAAGCTGGCGAGACTTCTTGAGATGTCTGATGCTTCCCACATCTGGCCCTTCTCTGCGATGCATGGAATGATCCAGGTGTATGGGTTGTTAAGTGAGTGTTTGGAAAAGAGGATATGCTGTGTGTGGGTGACTCTTGGGAAGGTTTATGCCGAGGGTACATTGCTCCAGTATACGCAGGAGCAACAGAACTCTGTGGGGTATACTTGAACTACACATCTGGGGTACTCCTGACTAAACGCCTGTTGCAATGTTTCTGGAATTTACTGTCTACCGCCGCCTGCCCGGACCGGGTTGTTGGCATAACGGCTGTGTATGACGTTTGGTAAGTGCACAGTGTGGTTTACAAGATGGGAAATGTGTTGTATTGTGCCATGGCATGCTGTTGTTTGCTGTAACAATAACATTTTATAATTAAAAAAATTAAAATACTACACTGGGCCCGCGGTGTCAGTCGGGGAATCAGTAATGAGCAGAGAGAAATGTGTTTTCAGATTGATAAATTACATTATATTGAGAAAGAAACAATTAATTAAATGTTATAAAATGATTGGGGAAATTACACCTTAACATTGTCTTTGACTGTTAATTGAACACAGCTGAACAGATTTCTTTTTTATAAACATACAGACTGGAAGTTTTCCTCTAAGGTACAAGAGCAGTATAATACTTGTAATAATGGAATCCAATATATTTGTAATGTTCCTTTTGTATGTGCCAACTTTATTTGTTACATTTTAAACTATTAAGACCAGTGTTCCCTAGGTATAGAGTCACTGCTGCACGTGAGGCGGGTCTTTTGAGAAATTTCAGGTCAAAAGTAGAGTCTCAAGTAAAAAACAAATGTTACCAGTGGTTCTTACCAGCATGAGGCAGAGGGCTGAAACATGTGGATTCCACCGTGTGTAGTTCTGTGCTGAAGGCCCAAATATGGCCCCAACTGGCCCGAAGGAGGAAAAAAAACGTTTAATGTGGCCCTTCACTGAAGAAGATGTTTAGCTTAGTCATTAAAAGGCACTTTGGAGCACATTTACTATTATTTCATGCAATGCAGCGCAGCGCAGCAAGGGAACTTGCTGAGCTGTGTTGCGTGGAAGAAAATGAGCAGAAAGGCTCCATAGTTACAACAATATGGATCATTTCTGCTCTATGCTCGTGCTGGTGCACTGTGTGTTGTCTAGCGCCAGTGCAATCTCTCTTGCAACCTATAAGTCAAGGGTGCCTGTGTTATGGGCAAGGCTGTTGTGCAGGGGTGGCTTCTCCACTACAGCGGAGGAGCGTCGCCCCACAGCTTTCTCGTAGTGCCAGAAGCAGAAACATAGAATGATAAAATGGTATAACTATCATTTTATGTTTCTGCTTCTCGCACTGCGAGAAAGCAGAACGGTTTTGTTGGGGGCAGTCAGGTGGGCGGGTCTGCTCCAGGGCAGTGGAGGAGTGGCTTGCCCACTGCTAAGGGTGCTGACTGTTTGGTCGACCCTCTGGGGCCGACCAAACCAATCATGCGTACTATGCCTTTCCTCCATGTAGGCTGCATTCAGCCTACATGGAGAAAATAGCCTTCCCATAGAAGCCTGGCTGGGCACTGTCCCGACCAATTCCAACGCTGCCATTGCAGCGTTGTAATTGGCTTAGGGAAGGGGAGGGAGGCTGCCTGCTCCCTGTTCCTGCTGGAGGCAGGGAAGCAGGAGCAGACCGAGAGGTAAGTTTAATTTTTTTATTATTATTAGTTAAACACTCTACCCGCACAACCTTCCATCTTTGGTCCTCCCCCGGTTTCCTCTGTTTCAGTTAGAACCCTGGGAATCAAAATTAGTCACAACCTCTCCATGCGTCCTCAGGTTAGCTCTGTTGTTTCATCCTGTTTTCTGTCTCTGAGGACTATCCGAAAGATCTCTCGTTTTTTTCCTTTGACGCCCTTAAAATTATTGTTTTGGCCATGATTCTTTCACGGTTGGACTATGGGAACTGCCTGTACGCGGGTATTCCTGCCTACGAACTGCGGCGCCTCCAGTCCATCCAGAATCAAGCCGCTCGCCTTATCCATCGGCTCCCCAAATCTCATCACATTACCCCCCTGCTCAGGTCCCTTCACTGGCTCCCCATCCTGCAGAGAATCCTTTTTAAGATGGGCTGTATGGTCTTCATGGCCCGCGCTCGCACGGCCCCTGTTTTTATTAACTCTATGATCACCCACTATCTTTCATCCCGCACTCTCCGCTCCTCTAGCCAGGCACTTCTCAGCGTTCCTCGTTTCCGCAAGTCCAGAGTAGGCGGCACTAGATTTTCCATTCTTGCCGCCCGCTTCTGGAACAGTCTCCCGCCGACCATCAGATCTATCACTGTCTATCTGCACTTCCGTAAGGCCCTCAAAACCCATCTGTTTTCACAAGCCTTTCCATCTTAAACCTCTCCCTGGGTTTTTCCACTGCCAATAGTCTATTTCCTAGCACCAGGAAGCCGCTTGGTCACAGAGCGCTTTACAAATATTTTCAACTTCAACCTCCCCTCCCCTCGCGTTCCCTCGACCGTTCCACCCACCCCCGCCCCCACCCGTGAGCCATGCCGGCCGCGACTGGTTTTGATCAGAAAGGCACACCTTTCTGCACAAAAACAATCCTAAGAGGTATATCCTCTTTCCATGTGTGCTACCTACAGAATGCAGCACACATGGAAAAAGGAACAAGTAATAAGGAGAAATAGAGATATTTCTCCTCTTTATGTCTCTATCGAGTAGTTACCCCATTTTTGCACAAACCCAGGTTTACAAGTCTTGTAAATCTGGTTTGCATGGAAAAACATGTGTGGGTGCATGATAACCCCCATTCTCCTCCCACGTCGCCCGCCTGATGTAAAGTGACACAAGGCAGCACTATGAGCTGTCTTGCATTGCTTTGTATTTAATAAATAACACACAAAGTGGCATTGTGTGGCTTAGTAAATGCTAAACATTATTTTGCCTCAGGGCTGTGACACAATTCCAATGCAAAATCGTAGCAAATAGGGGCCTGTGCTTATTTACACATCTTAGACACAGGTATTGTAGACTCTCTTTAATATTTCAAAGGGAATGTTCGTGTGCTGCTTCAATGAGCTCTGATGTCCCATCCCGAGTGTCTCTCACCGAAAGCCTCAGTTGATGCTAGGAATCATGGGACTACAGCATATGCAGGTGGCATTGACCGAATGGGGGGTGTGAAAGTGAGGAGGCTGTGATTAAATGTATCCGAATCACCCTGAGGGTAATTGTTAATTGAATGTTTGTCCTTTTCTGCCTTCTGTGCAAATGTCTGCCTTTGGTTTTCATTATGGTTATGATTAAGCAGTTTCAAAAGTGAAAATATTGTCATAGACTCCCAAAGTCTGACTCCATTTTTAAAATGTTGCATTAGCCTGTCAGTCTTTGGTCCACGTTCAGCATGTCATTATTTCTTGCAAAACTTGTGAAATTTCATCTAAACAATCATTCGTCAGGCGACACAAATCTACCAAACCTTTGTGACATCTCCTGAAATCCAAACAGCATTTGCCGGCGGGCACTAGAGTGCCAGTGGTGCTACATCTCCTGTGCTGATGCCACAGCACTTAAAGCACACCTCCTCTCCCAGTTTCAAGAAAGAGCGCAGAACTCTGGATCCAGCTATTTCATTTATTGTGCAAGGGTAAGGTTACAAGGCAATGGCGTCAATGCGTTTCTTGCCGCCATGTTTTTACATTATATCTACGTTTCAGTTTTATTTATTTATTTTGTAATGGGCATGAATCATACCCAAAGGGATATCTAGGCGCATCTTGGATATCTTGACAGTAGACAAGGTAAACATGTAGTGCAAGTTGACATATTTTCATTTTGCTGATTTAAACTGGTTACATCTCAGATTTTAGAAAGTCCCCACCGAAATTTGTAATCTAGACGAAAAGTGAGTGGTTAGTCCTGTATAAATCCCTTGAATGATCCAATGAATTCAGGAACCTTTCTCGCCATATTACCACGAGAGGTCCTTCCATACTACTGGAGTATCTACTCTTATGCCAGGAGTTGATCAAGGAATGAGGGGAGCTGAGCCCATCTGATTGTTTGTTTTCCTTCATAGAAACACTCTCTCCAGCTAAAGTCTGATCACCACAAGTGATCCACTGTGAACAGGTATGCGGTACACAGGGCCCCTAAAAACTCTAGCGGCAAGTTAGCTACTCCATGCCCTCATAGTGGAGCGAGTAGAAGTCGATTTAGTGTGATAGGGTGCCAGGAGCATTCTGATATGTTAGAACTGTTCATTTTGTGCTTGTTGCTAGCAACATTCAAAAGTGTTGTGTTAATTATACTCTGTTGTGGTTATTATTTATGTACTAATAGGATGGAACTGTTGACATAAACACTTTCAAATATATAATGTATTTTTTATAGCAATACTTGAGTGTGCTGTTCTAAAAACAAAATTGGATTTTAACTACCCCTGCCTCCCTGAACCTTTAAATGTTAAGGGACTGTTAGCAACCCAGAAAGTATACCGACACCATACCTACAGGAATGCTGTGTGGGTTGTGTGACCTGCATTTCCTTACTTAGTGAATGTGCATTCAGCTAAGTCCTTGCACCTGTGTGCTAGGAATCCAAACCTTGAAGGCCTGGGACCTAGACCCCAGGATATGCAAGAGTATGCCATCAAGATGTCCTATTGCCACTGGGAGACTATATTAGTTAGTCCAGGGGTCACAGCTATCCAGATCGACTTACGTGACAGCTATATTTTGTTTTACTTCTATTTCTTTCTTTTTCTGGAACAGAATCGAGTGTGTCAGAATTTGCCAGGTCAGGCCAATTAAGGACTTTCTGGAGGCTACAGCCTGTTGCTTTTGGGCAAACTGGGGTCTCACTGGCATTGCATGTCTGAGCAGATCATTTGTTGATGCCCCTTTAGCCATATGGGCTGCTATTAAACTGCAGATTTGCTTAGGCGCCATCTTGGAACAGGGCAGATGTGTGGCAGAGAAGGCAAGATATGTTGCTCTTGGAAGACCAGTGGTCCTCTGGCAATGGATTGCTGTAAACCTCTGTAGACTCTTCCAACCCATCGCCTACAATCTTGAGAACCATTGGCCACATGAGTAGTGTCAGCAGTGTGTGTGGCGGATGGTTAGCACACGTTCTTTAAATGGCCAGGTACTCAGTACCTGCACTTCTTTAATTGTTAAAGGGAGAGTCACTGCACTTCCTAGTATGGTTACAATACTCTTAATAGGAGAGCACCTGCACTTCTCAGTAGCAAACGGGTACTCTGGGACAGTGAGAACCTACACTTTCATAGTTCCATTTCAAGCACTGCTAAGCACTCACGCTGCCCTCAGCTAGAAAAAAACAACAAAAAACCTCTTCTGTCCTGGTCTACTTGAGCAGCAGAGATAACAATCTGTTATAAACGACCTAAAAGAGGTAAGGAATGGAACGACGGAAGCGTGTTGCTGTTTTACCATGCAGTTTCCCAAAATGAGCAAACTACGCAGCAGAATTAAACCAAATACAACTGGAAGCCACAAACAAAGCATTAATGGGTATCATAATAATAAAGGGACATGTTATAAACAATTTCTGGGAATTTTCAGAGCTTAAAACTCAGTTGTTTGTTTACAGCACCCTACACCGGTGGGAGCCAGGAAACGGAAATATCAACCCAGGGAACAGAAATGTCACGATAAAATTATCATTTACGTTTCAAAGGGCACTAATGACTGTGATGAAAACACAGCGCGCTGAGAGGGGGTGACTAATACGCTTGAGTTGTTTTGATGCAGGGAATAAAGGAATATTAAATATCAAAGGATCTAAGGCGTTGCTGCCTGATATAACGTGTCAGTGGTTTCATCCCGAGCAGTACACACAGTTTGTGAGGTTGAGGTTCGGTTTACAGAGGCGCAGAGTATGTCCTAGTCAGCTCTATGGAAACAACAAGGTGCCATATTTACCTAGGTTACCTTTCACCAGGCAGATTTTACCCCTGCAATAGGGGCGTAGGAGATACAAAGAGCCTCATTTATGAAAAGTGAAGCATTGCTGCGTGAAAGCAGCGATGTCACTTCGCATTGCGCCCTCCTTGCGACATGCTGGATGCGTCATATTTACAGTATGACGCATCATGTCGCAAGGAGTTACAGATGCATCAGTATTTCTGATGTATGTGCAGGCGCAAAAATTATGCATTGCTGGAGTGTGTCACAAAAGTGACTCAACCCCAGCAATGTGTCTTTTCACATGGGGCAAGCCCCATGTGAAAGGACCGGCGTCAGTCTTACGCCTGCTGTGAGACATGCGTAAGATATTGATGCAATGGAGTCCTAGAAGTGACGCAGTGAAATCTTATAGATTTCACTGCGTCACTTCTACGAGGCTTACTTGCGTAGGAACGCCCCCCCTGCATACATTATACCTGAAGCAGGTATAATGTAGAGCAGGGGTGTACAAAGTGACGCATCTGCTTAGATGCGTCACTTTCTAAATAGAACGCAACAAGGGGCATGTTTTACGCTGCCGTTGTGTCACAAAAAGTGACGCAACAGCAGCGTAAAACTGACACATGGCCTCATAAATAAGGCCCAAACTGTCTGGGAAGGAGGGTGGTTGAGGGGATGTTTGGGGTCGGGTTGTGGGTGGGTGATGGTCCAAGCCTAGGGACGAAAGTATCAACACAACTATAAATCTTTTAGTCCGTGTGTCCCTATAAACATATATGGACGTCAAATGTTGCACAGTTGAAATGTAAAACAATGAAAAAGGAAACAACATAGCATAAAACAGTCATCGTATGAAAGTTTGTCTTCTGGCACTGGCAAGGCACTACAAGAGCAAGGGCACAATGCTAGGGTCTCATATCAATGAGTAGGCACTGCTGGTGGAAGGCCTTTCTATAGCGATCCCATATCACTGAGAATGTATAGGTAAGTATATAGTTACAACTCTTAACTCTATATGTGAATTTGCATACATCATCAAGTTTACTATTCTTAATTTCACATCCGAAGCCCTGGTTCAGTTTATAGTCTGATGTGCAATTATACCACTCGAGGGTGAACCACAAAAAGTCACTAAATTAACCTGTGCTTAACCCTCTGGCAGCTTGCGACAAAGCATACAGGCTTAACTTAAAGCAATGTGTCAAATATTTATCCAATACACAAATAGTTATAAAGTGAAAACACAACACAAGAACAATCCCAAACCAATTTAGAAAAATAGACTAAATTTTGATAAATAAAATGACATCAGATCAACAAAAAAATCCAACCAGTAAAATCGGAGATATCAGCTTTCAGGTCAAAATGGTGCCATGAAGAACAAGGCAAAAGCTCCCAGTTATCTGGTATCGCTAGACCGGGGGAAAGTCACAAGTTCCTGCTGACAGCGATGGAGCGTGGGCTGGATCCAAGAACCAGGTTAGTCCCACTGAAGAGTTACCTTCTCCAGTCCGGCAGGAAGAGTTCTGTTTGCCTTGGAGGGGCCCCGCAAGGAGGAGGCTTTCGGCATGAGGGGTAGGTTGAATGCCTCACACCATCATTGCTGTATAGCTAAGAGCCAGTCCTCACTGGAGCTTCGCATTAGTTGATTGTAGCAGACGGTCGCTGTCAGCGCAAAGTGCAGGTCCCGCATTACTGGTCGTCATGCCCCATCGCTGTTAGTGCGAAGAGAAAAGACAAAGAGGTCAATTTGCGGTCATGAAGAGCCTAAATTTCAGGATTTTCACCCTTTTCTTGATTAACAGTTCATAATATTACCAGCCAAGGGTCCAGGACCTAGGAGGGCATCTCTTGGGAATCAGGCCTCCCTCCAGCAGCGGCAGGGCTCAGGCAACTCCAGTTGATGCCAACTAATTGGGCAGTTTCAGGGACGCCTCTGAAAGCTTGTTGTGTAGTTCACATAAGAGGTCAGCCAACTGATGCTTGGAGTCACTCTGGGTAGCTTGTGATCAAGACAAGCAGGTCCAATCTTCCTTCGTCATACAGCAAGGCAGTCCTCTCAGCAGCAGGGCAGTCCTTCTGAATCTTCCACAGCTACAGAAGTGTTCTGTTCTGATGATAGGTCTGAAGGTCTCACCTTTATACCTCGTGCCATCCTTTGTGTGATGGGAATTTTCTGACCTACACCCAAAACTAGTTCTGGTCAGTTCTTTCTCGACCCTGTTCCTGCCTCCAAACTGTCTTGGGTGAGAAAGGCAATGGCCGTCCTGATATCAGGTTCCTTTGTGTGCGCTGCAAACAGAGCCCTTTGAAGTATGATTAGTACAAGGGGGGCAATTTCACACGGAGCAGTCTGCCCTGACACCCTACCTGCTGGGCTCCTGAAATCCTTGCCGCACCTGGGGGGCCAACGCTGTGTGTCTCCCCTGTCGCCGCTTCCATCCACCTCGCGGCCGCACTTGGGGGAGACTACAGCTCCCAGGCTGCATAGCGCCCAACTTCCGGTCCCGCCGTGTATCCTGCCCGGAGGCGGTATAAGAGAAGAGAGGCTTCCTCCGCATCGCGGGACGCACGCGGGCTAAGCCCGGGCAAAGGGCAGGCCCTCTGTGGCCCTCGGAGGCCGGCGGAGGCTGGGCTGGGCCACCCCCCTTGGCAGGACACATCACATCATCATCCCTCCAAAAGGTCAGTGCCACATGTGGACCCACATCTGTTTGCCATTTTGTTGAAGGGAGCCCACTGTACGTTTCCATTCTTGTGACTGGGCCATTATTCACATTTAACATGGGGAAGGAAACACCAGCTGTGCCAGGATCTAAAATCAGGCAGAAAACACCCACAACAACTGTCACCACCCCACTACCAACCTTAACTGCAATCGACAGAATGCTGCAGAAAACTATTGGGGTTGTGGTGACTGCCATTGAGAACACTGAAAGACACCTCTCACTCCCCCCAAACGCGCCCCCTGTGATGCACCTAGATAATACATCTCTTGTACTGGCAAATTCATTTGACTCTTTACTTGCCGCCTCATATGCTGGGTTACCCAGACCCGAACTTATTGAGAACTGTTCAACACAGGTCATAATGCAGTGTGACCACCCTGTTACAGTAAGCAGGCTTTCATCCACCCCTACCATGTTGTCATCAAATACGACCATGAGCCAAGACTTGCCCCTACTTGTAGCAGATGATTCTGCAGATCTAGATGGTATAGAAGGTTGTCCAAGGATTGATCCGGCAAATACAGGAAAAGAAAATACTAATAGCCCAGTAATACGAACCAGGGGCCAAAAAGCTAAGAGCAAATTGAAACACACCACCAATGACCCACCCACGACAAAAAATCAAAGGGGTAAAGTTGGGCGTAAACAACAGAGGGTGGCACACATTAAGGTAGGGCAGAAAGGGGATAACACGGAGGAACATTCTAATGACACAGTTAATCAAACCCCAGAGGTAGGAATAGAGCTAGTGAATGAAGGTTTTTGGTAAAGGATGGAGATCCTGCTCTCTACCCTACTAGAGCCCATCAGCCTAAAAATCTCAAATATTGAGAATAGGCTGGGAGCCATAGAGGAACAGGGAGCGAAACATAGCACCGGGTCCTGTACAACAGGTAAACCCAACTTGGGTACATCAGTCGGACTTAAGGTAAAAAGTAATATAACCAACACAAAACTTGCCACCTGCACTGATGGGCCAACTCCAAGTACAAGCAAAAAACATAGCAGGGACCCAACCTCAAGCAAAACGGGTACCCAAACCAAGTGAGATAAAGGCAGCTAGCTCTAGCTCACAAAGTGCAACCCTACCCATAGATAATAGCAAAGTGGCATCTTCTAGCAAAGTAGCCAGGGGTACTAACAACTTGCCTGTAGATAAGGCTGTAGATAAGGCGGGGCAGGCGTTTGTAACTAACACAAGACAGACACCGGCCTGTATTAGCCTACCTCCGGAATGTGGGGCTATCGTTGTGGTCCTAGTTAATGTCCCCAAACTTAGGGAGAACCAAGATGAAAACCCTGCGAGACTAAAAAATAAAACCCTTCACTGGCTATATGCCAACTGTAATTTCCCAATGGAAGAAGCCAACCAGATTATTTTAACTCAAAGGGTGGGATGAGTGGGCCCACTTAGGAAAAAATTTGAAGGGGACTGTATTACCATAACTTTCAGATCCCCTTATTGGGCCCAAAATACGCTTACTAATGCCCCATTGCCCTCACCGTGGGAGTTTAAAACAACGCTCCTACCATTGGGCTATTTTTATAGGCATTTAAAGGGCCCCACTCAAAATCTTGTGACTATCCCTCAACTGCGTCATCAGGCGAGATTTCCAATTCACTTGATGTCTCGCCCATGTTGTACTATCCCCCCCAGTACAATACAAGAGATACAACTACCTCAATGTACAACCAATACATGCCACGAGATGAGGGGAGGTACACATATAATATCCCATCGCATAATCGGTTTGAACAAGCATTTTCAAATTTGGATAATCAAGACTGACTGAGAAATAATAAGGGTAGCACCAAACCTCAGGAGACTAGCACACTTTGGGGCCACCTTCCATCCACCCAAATGAAACCTGCTAAAGGAATAATAGCGCATGAACAAATCCTTTTATCGCCACAAGGGAATGGGCAATCAACATTGCAAGGGAACGAAAACACAATCCCAGCAAGTGTTGAGCTACCTATAGATAAGGGTGACAGGAGGAAGTTAGTAATCTCTACTAGTAAGTCCGACTTGACAATCCTTAGTTGGAATGTCGCCGGGCTAGAATCCAGACTGTCAGACCCACAATGGGTCCAATTATTGGGCGATAAAGACATTGTCATGTTTCAGGAGACCTGGGCCACTGAAAACCTATACTTAGAGGGTTATCATTATTTTAGCGTGACAGCAGCTGAGCCTGATTTTGGCCGCGCTGTAGGCGGTCTTTTCATTGGGATTAAAATATCAATTGGTGGTGCTATCAGGGATTTACCCACAAAGAATAGGAACATACAGGTTCTAGAATACAAAAGACAGACTCTGATTTATTTAATACATTTTTATAATAATGATTTTAATTCGGTCTCAAATAAAAACTTTACAGAGCTTTCTAATGTTTTACTAAATTTGGAACAAAACACAGATGAGAGGAAATGGATTCTTATCGGGGGGGACTTTAATGCGAAACTGATGAGGAACTACGGGTCTGAAGGGAAAACTCAATATGACCCAGCAGAGCAAAGGGGTCTGGAACTAGATAATTTGCTTACTGAGCATATTCTCAGTAACGCACTGGAAGCAGGACACAATATTAACACCCATTATGTTCCTACCTTTAAAGGTAGAGACTGGGCCTCGACAATCGATTTTATCTTTATGTCACCCGACTTAATAGATCGAATAACTAGAACTACAGTGCTAGAAACACCATTTGGGGACCATAATCCCCTTCTGGTTAGCTTATGTTTAGGGTCAAGCCCTGTATACGCCAATCTGCTTGGTGCAAGAGACATCACCCCCTCGGGCGATGGCCTCCGATTGAAATGGAGGGGTATTGATAGTGGCGCCATACTAGAACCTGTGGAAAAAGATCATTCCCATTTGATTGAGTCTTGTCGGCTCTCAGATGGGAATTGTTCAAGGGTAATTATGGACTTTGTTAAATTATGCGGAGTTATAAAAATCCACTTATCAGTCCCCTTACCAAAGCCTGAGAAAGAGCAAAGGTGGTTTGATTCCGCATGTTCACTTGCAAATAGGACACTGCGTAAGGCCCTAATTAGGAACCCGAGATGTACAATAGAGGTACAGGCAGCCAGGAAAGGCTATAAAATTAGAATTGCAGAGCGGAAAGCCGCACTATTGACTGAACAGTGGGAGTTACTGGTTGGAAGCGCGGGTCAGAAAAGTTGCGACTCTTTCTGGACTGCCGTAAGAAAAATGCGGGACATGGGGAAAAATGAACTACAACTAGTTGCTCTATAACTAGCAGTACCTGGGAGGCCCATTTTTCCAAAATCAATGCCAGCCCTCCTGAAAAGTCAACCCGTTTTGCCCCAGGGCAATTGCGCTGTCTTGAGATCGATCTCTACGAGGTTGAAGTAGCCATCAGTCAGAGCCTTGGTAACAAGGCTCCTGGCCCTGATGGACTTCCTATAGATATAATTAAGCGGAGTCCTGGTTTGTGGGCCCCAATCCTACTTAACGTTTTCAACAGTCTTCCCTCAGTATCCATGCCCAACACTTGGGGCACCAGCACAATTGTCCCAATATTTAAAAAGGGCGATAGGTTCGACCCAATTAATTATAGGCCAATCTCGCTCCTAGATAACACCTTAAAAATTCTGGGGCGGTTTTATACAATAGGGTGTTAGAGTGGACAGAAGACTGCGAACTGTTGGACCCCTGCCAGATGGGGTTTAGACACAGGGTGGGCACGGTGGAGCAATGCTTAAACCTGAAACTGGTGATTGATAAATACAACATTGCTTGGTCGTCCCCTAGTTATCTTGCATTTATGGATTTGTCATCCGCTTTCGACCTAGTCAATAGATCTAAACTATGGTCCATTCTTTTGGACTATGGACTAGACAAAGCCCTTGTAAATTTTTTGGCCTATCTTCATACAGACCTTAAAGCGCAGGTGAGGATTGGAATGGGCAGGGAAGTTTCTGGGCCAATCAAAGTAGGAAGAGGGGTCAGACAGGGGTGCGTTTTAGCACCCCTGCTTTTTATTATTTACATTAATGGCCTCACTAAATCTTTAAAACAGACAACCCCAGATGTGCCAATAGGCAAAGGTCAACCGCTACCGGCCCTGCTATATGCAGATGATGCGGTCCTTATGGGCCACACCCCAAACGCGCTCTGTTCGCTTGTAAGAACCTTTGTACAATATATGGAGTCCCTAGATTTGCGTGTACATTTTAACAAATCTTTTATTATGTCCTGTGGCCCAGGGAAACAGAAGCTCAATACCATGCACGTGGGAAATGAGGGGTTAGCATCTGTAAGCACATTCCCATACTTAGGGATGGTTTTTGCTACGAACGGCTCGTGGAGTGGACACTCGGTCCACGCCACGGGCAAGTTCTCAAAAGCCATCAACTCCATCCTGAGCTTGCCCCGCCCGAAGAAAATAGGTGCCACCAAAGCAATTTATAAATTTTTTAAATTACAGTGTGCACCAGTAGCCACATATGGGGCCGAAGTTTGGGGTCTGGGTAATAACAATCTTAACATCCAACGAGAAGAAAACCGCTTCTGTAGAAAGATCTTGGGTGTCCCAATCTCATCTGTCATAATGAACTAAACTTGCCCTACACATGTGACTATATTAGGACCAGACCAGCTCTATCCTGGCTTAAGATATGGAAGAACAACTCAGCTGCTTTAACACAGGACATCATAAAGGACTGTCTGAGCTGCGAAAAGGGTCTAACAATCCCCTGGCTTGCGGGAGTTCTCAAGACCCTGCGTGCTGGGGGCATGGGAGACCTTTTTTCTGACCCATCCAGAATAGAGCCTAAAGATAAGAATGAGTTAAAAACTACTCTACATGCACTTTATAATCACGAAAGACTGGAAAAGGAATCACACAAATCATCAGTTGCGTCTTATTTGGGGAATAATTTGACTAGGCAACCGCTCCCACTTTATCTTATTCTCCCCATGAGAAACTGGGAAAGATTGTTACTGTTCCGTCTAAGGGCTGGTACTGTAAAAATGTTATTGTGTTTCCCTTTGGGTTACCATCAGTCATTACATTCTAAACCTTGCCCCTAAGTGCACAGAATGATTTGCACTTCCTATGTTCCTGTAAATTTTATCTAAAGTATATCAAATGGTTTTTATTACCTTATTTTAGAAAATGCAGACCGCTATCTTTAAGTGATTCATATTTACTGTTAATTTCTCTTGATACTGATGAATTGGTTTTTCGCACAGGGACTTTTTTGAGGGTGATAACCCGTGTACGTAAAACAATGGAAAGCCCGTGAATATTAATATTGATGTATGTGTAGCAGAACAAATTTTGATTATTGTAAATAGATCTGTAAAATGCTTATTGGACTTGTTTACTGTTGCTGCTTTTATGAATTTTTACGAAATTCGAATAAAGGTATTTTGAAACTTGAAACTTGATTAGTACAAGGTACAGTTCCTCCCCAGCCATTCTGTCTGGAAAACCCTCTCCCTTCACACCTAGGCTTCCTTTATCTCCCTATTCTAATTAATTTAAGTGTAACCATATTTTCTCCATCTTTTTCACTGTCAGACATGCAAGCTTGTTGCCAGATCAAAATGGCAGTTAAAAACTTCACAGTGTGTGAAAAAATAGGGGTACCCCTGATACAGGTTCCTAAATCAGGGAAAGTATCTCGTTTCTGAATATCATCATTAAGGAACAATAATCATTAGAGTGGACCTAGGTATGAATAATATACATCAAGTACATGCCATCTAATAGATCTATGTCAACAAAGTATTGTTTTATTCAAAATTTATAAATATATATAAGACACAATGAATACAAAACAATCAAAAAAATCAAGTAAATTCATCCATAAACGTCAATTATCAATGTTGACAGTCACATTACAGTTTCTTGACATCATTCTGTTCAAAGATGAATTTACTTGATTTTTTTGATTGTTTTGTATTATTCATACCTAGGTCCACTCTAATGATTATTGTTCCTAAATGATGATATTCACAAACTAGTTAAAAACTTCACTACAGGCTGCAGTGGCAGGCTGAAACATATTTTAAAGGGCTACTTTAGAGGGTGATTCAGAAAAGGGGGTGGTGATGAACAGAGTGCCTGAATTAAGCAGACCACTCTTACCCAGTCCAAAGATCAGGGCTTGATCCATCACCGTTTTTTAGCTCACTGCACCATACCAGCTCAGAACTTGGCTATATGCAAATTAGTCTGTTCCTGTCCCAGTGCATGATGGGAACAGGGCAAACCAATCTACCAAGCCAATTCTTGTACTGGGAAGGAAACAAGCTTCCGGGGACCGGTTTCTGCCATTTCAGGCGTCGTCGGCCCGGCTTGCTTGAATCCTGATGGTGCAATGAGCAAGGGACTCACATCTGAGTATACCCTTCCACGCTTATGGTGGACAAAATGATTCAGAAAAGGGGGTGGTGATGAACAGAGTGCCTGAATTAAGCAGACCACTCTTACCCAGTCCAAAGATCAGGGCTTGATCCATCACCGTTTTTTAGCTCACTGCACCATCCCAGCTCAGAACTTGGCTATATGCAAATTAGTCTGTTCCTGTCCCAGTGCATGATGGGAACAGGGCAAACCAAACTACCAAGCCAATTCTTGTACTGGGAAGGAAACAAGCTTCCGGGGACCGGTTTCTGCCATTTCAGGCGTCGTCGGCCCGGCTTGCTTGAATCCTGATGGTGCAATGAGCAAGGGACTCACATCTGAGTATACCCTTCCACGCTTATGGTGGACAAAATGATTCAGAAAAGGGGGTGGTGATGAACAGAGTGCCTGAATTAAGCAGACCACTCTTACCCAGTCCAAAGATCAGGGCTTGATCCATCACCGTTTTTTAGCTCACTGCACCATGCCAGCTCAGAACTTGGCTATATGCAAATTAGTCTGTTCCTGTCCCAGTGCATGATGGGAACAGGGCAAACCAAACTACCAAGCCAATTCTTGTACTGGGAAGGAAACAAGCTTCCGGGGACCGGTTTCTGCCATTTCAGGCGTCGTCGGCCCGGCTTGCTTGAATCCTGATGGTGCAATGAGCAAGGGACTCACATCTGAGTATACCCTTCCACGCTTATGGTGGACAAAATGATTCAGAAAAGGGGGTGGTGATGAACAGAGTGCCTGAATTAAGCAGACCACTCTTACCCAGTCCAAAGATCAGGGCTTGATCCATCACCGTTTTTTAGCTCACTGCACCATCCCAGCTCAGAACTTGGCTATATGCAAATTAGTCTGTTCCTGTCCCAGTGCATGATGGGAACAGGGCAAACCAAACTACCAAGCCAATTCTTGTACTGGGAAGGAAACAAGCTTCCGGGGACCGGTTTCTGCCATTTCAGGCGTCGTCGGCCTGGCTTGCTTGAATCCTGATGGTGCAATGAGCAAGGGACTCACATCTGAGTATACCCTTCCACGCTTATGGTGGACAAAATGATTCAGAAAAGGGGGTGGTGATGAACAGAGTGCCTGAATTAAGCAGACCACTCTTACCCAGTCCAAAGATCAGGGCTTGATCCATCACCGTTTTTTAGCTCACTGCACCATCCCAGCTCAGAACTTGGCTATATGCAAATTAGTCTCTTCCTGTCCCAGTGCATGATGGGAACAGGGCAAACCAAACTACCAAGCCAATTCTTGTACTGGGAAGGAAACAAGCTTCCGGGGACCGGTTTCTGCCATTTCAGGCGTCGTCGGCCCGGCTTGCTTGAATCCAGATGGTGCAATGAGCAAGGGACTCACATCTGAGTATACCCTTCCACGCTTATGGTGGACAAAATGATTCAGAAAAGGGGGTGGTGATGAACAGAGTGCCTGAATTAAGCAGACCACTCTTACCCAGTCCAAAGATCAGGGCTTGATCCATCACCGTTTTTTAGCTCACTGCACCATCCCAGCTCAGAACTTGGCTATATGCAAATTAGTCTGTTCCTGTCCCAGTGCATGATGGGAACAGGGCAAACCAAACTACCAAGCCAATTCTTGTACTGGGAAGGAAACAAGCTTCCGGGGACCGGTTTCTGCCATTTCAGGCGTCGTCGGCCCGGCTTGCTTGAATCCTGATGATGCAATGAGCAAGGGACTCACATCTGAGTATACCCTTCCACGCTTATGGTGGACAAAATGATTCAGAAAAGGGGGTGGTGATGAACAGAGTGCCTGAATTAAGCAGACCACTCTTACCCAGTCCAAAGATCAGGGCTTGATCCATCACCGTTTTTTAGCTCACTGCACCATGCCAGCTCAGAACTTGGCTATATGCAAATTAGTCTGTTCCTGGCCCAGTGCATCATGGGAACAGGGCAGACCAAACTACCAAGCCAATTCTTCACCAGAAAGGATACAAGCTACCGGGGACCGGTTTCTGGCATTTCAGCCTCTTCGGCCCGGCTTGCTTGAATCCTGATGGAGCAGTGAGCAAGGGACTCATGTCTGAGTATACCCTGCCACACCTATAGTGGCCAAAAACGATTCAGAAAAGGGGGTGGTGATGAACAGAGTGGCAGAATAGTAATGCCAATAAAAAACAAGTTTAGCAAATTGCAGGGAGTGATGGCAAAAATGTTTGGAGGATCAACACACCAAGCATGTCAGGTTCAGTCAAGCACAGTGACCATCTTTTCAGCTGTACAACAGTCATTTTTCCTGGCAGAGTATCCACAGCTCCAAAGGTGTACTGAAGTGATGGTGTCAGAGGTCCAGTACTTATACCCAGGTGTGCCTTTGTAGTGAGGGAGACTTCAAAGACATGCTCTGGTTTCAGACTCACTACAGGGGGTTATGAAACCCTTTTTATACGGACAGGATATTGCCTATTCAGGTGTAAGTGAGGCTGTGTCCAGCTCCTTCCTCCCATCCTGCCAGGATGGCTCATCATGTCACACCTAAGCTCTTATTGTGTGTGACTGTCAAGGGGAAATACACAAAGCCCAGCTGTCACCGACCCCAGAAGTGGTCAGAGACAGGCAGCAGGCACTAGATGGCTCAAGTAAAAAAAAGCGAACTTTCTAAAAGTTTGGTAACAAACTACAGGTGGATACCCGTAAACCGTGTAGAGACCAGGGTAATTAGTGGATATCATACAACAATGGCTCAAGGGTTTTGTTTAGTAGATAATTTGCAAGTGAGCACAATTAATTGCAACAACCAGGGGGAAGGGGGAAGGGAGAAGGGAGACAAGAGACCGGCAGACATTCGATTGAAGAAATGCTTATTCCATATATTAAATTATAGGATCAAATTAACAACTATAAATGCACTGTGTTACATTAAATTACATGTGACATGTTTATGAGGTGCACAAGTGCTCGTGAGAAGGTGAATGGCGCTGGTGACACGTGAAGGGGTATATACAGCAGGAAGGAAGGTGCAATTAAACAACAAGTAATATATACAGTGTGTTCTTAATGATGCCCATACATTTGACACATTAAGAATAGAGTAATATTTCTACTGGCAATCACGAGGGTGGTGCCGTGAATTACATGTAGAAGTCGACGGCATTTCAGCCTTTACAACAGTATTAGGCCATCATCAGGACCAGGTTACAAATTATCGGAGATAACAGTGCTGTATGGGGAAAGTGGTACAATTCAATGGTGGACTAAAAGGATATCGGAAGATGACAGAGTAGAAGCCACATGGGCAAGTGGATGAGTCGAAAGGGAAGATAGACAGGGTAAGAAGCGGGCAGCAAAGGGCCGCATGAGGTTATGTAGTACTGAGAAGACGCCAGGAACACGATAGTAAAATATTGGTGCCCAGGCTCGGAAAGTTTAGGAAGAAAGGTGAGACAAATGCCATGAGGCCAAGAATGATACTGACCTGCGGGTCTGTATGATATATACTATATACCCTGGTCTCTACAAGGTTTATGAGTATCCTCCTGTAGTTTTTTACCACATGCTTTGAGCAACCGCTGGGTTGCGAGAGGTGGTCCCCATTGGGAGCTCACATTTTATACCAATTCTTTTGGTCATAATACGTGTAATTTATCTTCACATTACAGTTTCTAGGGAGACCCCTAATTATTCTGATGACTACATTAAAAAAATCTTAGGTGGACCTTCTCTTCTGTACTCCACACCAAATCCCCCTCTAGCAACAGCCAATTCCTCATGCATTCTTTCGCACAAACTTGAGAAACTAAGGAAAAAACGAATCCGTACCAACCTCCACACATGCGTGTTAACAGAATATCTGAAATCCAACATCATTCCTCTATGATTACAAATTGGAAACACACCGGCAATCTTTACACAAGACCCCAAGTTCAGGTCGGGCTTCAGCCATCTGGCCACCCCCTACTTGAGACATTGAATGGTCAGCGGAATCGACACAGCAATTGAACACAGCCGCAAAAAACTAGAGGAAATAGCTAAACTTGAGAAACTTATCTTGGAAGACAGTACCTGAGCAGACTCAAAAAGTCTTCTGTAAAAAAATTATACCACCATTTCGAACTTTAACACCTTTGAATAAAACAAAAAAATCAACAAGATCCAAAAGGATATCAAGAATTACCACAATGAAAGAACCTACCCATACCTATTTGATGAATTCTATGGCACCCCATACTTAAATTCACGGGCACCATTTCCGAACAATCACTCCCCTTCCTCGACCTTACCATCAGGTTGGACCCCACAGAGATCACCACTACTCTCTACAGGAAAGAGACCGACAGAAACAGCCTCCTCCTGTACCATAGCCATCACACCAGGGCATTGAGGGAGAACTTGCCATTCGGGCAATTCCTGCGGATCCGCAGAAACTGCACGTCAGTGATCACCTACAAACGAGAGGCTTCTACCCTACAACATAAGCTCCAGGATAGGGGCTACCCGACGAGACTCCTCAAACAATCAGTCAAAAGAGCACTCAACAATAACAGAGAAGCCCTTTTGGAGACACACACAAAGGCTACAGAGGATGTCATCACATGTGTAACGACTTACACCAAAAATTCCACTTTCATTAAAAAAAAAGGTAAATTCCCACTGGGGGATCATTAATTCAGCTGGACTAGATATTCCACGCCCACGCTTTGCCTTTAAAAGAATGAATGAATACTCATTTCTATAGCGCGTGGTTACCCGGAGGCATCCCAGCGCTGCAGTGAACCAATTCATCATCCGAGAGATTAAAGAAATAGGAAGGTTTTTAACATTTTTCTAAACCTAAGATGGTTCTCTTCCATCCGAATAGGGTCCGGCAGATTGTTCCAAAGTTTAGCTGCATGGACAGAAAGACGTCTGCCGCCCATACGGGTTCTCCTTATTCTTGGGACTGCCAGAAGGTTCTTACTACTAGATCTCAGGGTCCTATTGGTTTGATAGGGGCAGAACAGAGGTTGAATTAGACCAGGACCTATCTTGGTCAAGGCTTTGTGAACCATAGTCATCGCCTTAAATTCGATCCTTTGTTGTATTGGTAACCAATGGAGTTGTCGGAGTGCTGGTCTGGCGGACGTTCTACGTGGAATCTTTAGGAGCATCCGGGCAGCACAATTCTGTACCGTCTGAAGGACCCTGAGTGTCCCTAGAGGTGCTCCCAAGTATACTGCATTAGCGTAGTCCAGGCGTGTTAGAATCAGGGCCTGGACTAAAATCCTCCTTGCCTCAAACGGAAGCAAATCCATGATTTTTCTGAAGGATCTCATCAAGGCAAAACAAGTCGCTGCGACCTTCTGCGCTTGTGCCAAAAAGTTGAGGGTCGGATCTAACCAGACCCCTAAACTTTTAATTTTCTTCTTGGGAGAAGGGGGGTGACCCAGGGAGGTAGGCCACCATCCGTCTACCGTGGATGGAGCATCATGCCCCAACATCATGATCTCCGTCTTTGTTCCGTTGAGTTTCAGGAAGGAGGCATCCATCCACTCACGAACCTTGCCAAGGCAAGAGGAAAGTTTATCATAGGATGACAACTGATCAGAAAGGGTGATAATGAGCTGCGTGTCATCAGCATACGTCACTAGTTGCACCCCCCAGGGTAACACCACCTCAGCCAAAGGCCTCATGTAGATATTAAATAATGTAGGGCTGAGGGATGAACCCTGGGGAACGCCACAGCGAAGATGCGCAGGCGGGGAAGAGATGTCATCCTCAAACACAGAGAATGTGCGGTCAGAGAGGAAGGATTGCAGCCATTTCAGCGCGGTCCCCGTGACACCCACATCACCCATCCTTTGAATCAGAATAGGGTGATTAACGGTGTCAAAGGCCGCGCTGAGGTCTAATAATAATATGGCTGCACAACTACCTTCATCTACAATCCTTCTCGCTTCCTCAATGACTCCCACCAGAGCCGTTTCGGTTCCTTGTTTGCATCTGAAGCCAGTCTGGGTGGAATGCAATAAATTATGGCTTTCTAGGTGGGTGGAAAGCAGAGAATTGACATACTTTTCAGTCAATTTGCTAATTGTGGGCAGCAGAGAAATAGGGCGATAGTTAGCCCACTCGTCCGGATTGAGGTTGGGGTTTTTCAGTAATGCTTTTACTCTTGCATGTTTCCAGTAGAGGGGGACTGCCCCAGCTGCGAGTGAAGCATTAATTACCTCCTTAATCACCGGGGCCACAACATCGGCAACCAGGTTGAGCATGGTGGGGGGTGCTACATCAACTGGTGAACCTGATTTCAGGCTGCGCAGAAGTGATTGAACGTCAGGGCAGTCAATAGGAGGAAAAGTCTCAAGAAGGTTTATCTCCAGACTAGGGGGTGATACTGATATCCCTGGCGTATCGTGGAAAGTGGAATAAATGTCTGTTATTTTTGACGTAAAGAAGTTAGCTAGTTCCCTGCAGCGAGTTTGTGCGAGACTGAGGTCAGCCGTAGGAATGGGTGGGGTAACTAGGGACTTGAATATTTTAAAAATTTCCCTAGAGGAGCTAGAGGCAGCGGTTATTTTTTTCTGGTAATAGTTGGATTGAGTGGTTTTAATCAGTTTTTTATAGTTGCGAAGAGCAGTCCTATAAATATCCTTACTAGTTCCTTGATAGTCTTTTCTCCAGAGCCTCTCCTTCTGTTTACAGAGTTGTTTAAGAGTTCTGAGCTCTGGGGTGTACCAGGCTTTTTTATTTGCTCCGATGCGATGAGAAAGCTCAACCTTGGGTAGGATCTGGTCCAGAGAGTCCTCAAGCCAATGATTATAGCAGTCGTTAGCCTCTGAGGGATCATTGCTGATTTCTGGTCTACTTTCCAAAAGGTTGTGCATCCATTTCTCAGTTACTAGTTTAGACCAGGGACGTCTAGTTTTTTTTACAACGCAGGCCTGACCTGCCTGATCCTGGAGGGTAAAAGAAAAGGATAATAGCATATGGTCGGACCAGGGAATAGGGGTAGAGTGTATAAACTCAAGCGCACTTAGATTGGTATAACAATGGTCCAGGGTATGTCCTGCTTTATGCGTGGGGCCATGGATAATTTGTTTAAGTTGGGCTGTATTTAATACTGTCAGCAAATTTTTACAGATTGGGGTATCTGGTTTGTCTAACTGAATGTTGAAATCTCCCAACACCGTAAAATTGGGGTTATTACAGGATAGGTTAATGACTGAATTTAACAGGTCTTCACAGAACTGTCCATTCGGTCCTGGGGGTCTATAGATCAAAAGGCCCGAAAGCGAGCGTGTAGGGGAAAGGGTGAGGGAGAACATCATACATTCTGCCCCCAGAATAAGGACTTTCTCTGTTCTACAGTTTATAGATTTTTTATGAACTATGGCAATCCCTCCTCCTCGTCCATCCATCCGATCCTGCCTTACCATGACATAGTTCAAGGGAAGTGCCCGAACAACATCAGAGTCGGAACCATCATTGGTCCACGTTTCTGTGAGGAAAAGAACCTCAATATCTAAATCCTCCAGTAACATGGAGATTTCTAGCGCATGTTTAGGTAGAGATCGGCAGTTCAGGAGCGCTAGTAAGATAGGGCGTTCCTCATGTGTCCCTATATCTGGGTTAAAGTGGAAATGGCAGCCCGAACATAACTCATGGTCCTTATAGGTGTTTAGAAAGATACAGGTTGGTCTGACCTTACCTCTTATAGCAAGGAGTTGGTTTCTGTCATATGAAATCAAGGGTCTCCTGTCAAGAGAGACAGGGGGACTGGCCCCTGGTCCCGGCGTGGCCCGGACGGGCCCAGACGGGCTTGCCTTTGGCGCGCCGTCGGCGCGCCACCGGCGCGCCCGCTGCGCCAGCCCGCTGCGCGGACGAGATCCAACTGCCAACTTGAAGGATACTTTGATCCATACTCGACCAAAGAAGACGAGCACCCTCCCCCAGAACACACTTTGGGACTTACCACCAGTTGTCGGCCATTTCCGATGTGGCAACTGCGTCGTCTGTCCCCAGTCCACACAAAGCAAAGAGATCATGCTATCAGATACATTTACTTGGCACCTAAACAAGCATACTAACTGCAACAGTAGCAGATGTATTTACATGCTCACATGCCCCTGCGGTCTCAACTACATAGGTATGACGATGCGCACTGTCAAAGTGCGCATTATTGAACATAATAGTAACATCCGCTGTGCAAAGACACACACACGGCTATATGAACACTGCAAACAAGCTGGCCACTCAGCCGAGAGCATGAAATGGGTGGTCTTAGAATGGCACCCCTCCATTAGTCAGCAAGCACTACACAGAATTGAACAGAGGTGGGTGCACCGTCTGCAATTAGACACCTTTGGGCTCAATGACTCAGTCCCTTGGAATCTGCTAGCCAGATAACAACCATGATGCTCCACAAGCATTCTGCCTGGTCCTGATGGGGTTGTGATTAGTACAGTACACTTTCGAGATATCCTTCATACCCGGCTAGGTCACCGTTTTCCCCCCACTAGTACTATAGTCTCCGATCCCCCTTCAAACATGGCACGCACTGTGGGCATAATATCACCATTAATCACGCGAGCTGTGTGCACAAATATCAGATGTTCTAGAGTGGCTGCGTCAACTTCAGACGTTCCTTGGCCCTCCTGTATTCATGAACGATTATACTTTCGGTGTTTCCATAAATACCTTCTAGAAGGGAGGGACCGGAACTTGGCGTCCCTAAGAAACCCAACGTACGTGAAAGTGGGTACCTCGGTTCCTTGTAATGAGATATCTTACACCCCGTTCCAACATGGCTCACAACGCCTATTCCCTAACACTAGAGGCACCTGATTGGCCGCTCCGCCACAAACGTCATCAGGGACACGCCCCCCTACTGGGACTCGTACGCTCTGTATTTAATGGCGGAAGGGTCTCCAGTACGCCACCGGCTGTTCTGCGTGTTGTTACACGTCGGAGTGTGGGGGTAGGTTCAGAATGGCTCTGGCCTCGTGCAATTCAGGTAAGCCTGCTGTGTCTGTAACAGGACTCCCGTGTTGACTACTGACGGACCTCCTAGCGAGGCCGTATGGGTCTCGTTCGTCCGCCAGCCTGCGGTCATTGGAGACTGCCCTCGCCTGACTCTTCGACGCTGGCGACTGGGGGGCTTGCACTACCACCACGGGATCAGTTACTTACGGACACTTGCACCGTTGGTCCCCTCCCCCCCACGACCCTGGCGTGTTCGCTCAGCACCTGCGCGCGGCGTCGTGAGTCAGGGCGCGCGGTATGCCTTACCGAGCAGTGCAGCCTGGTGGGACAAGACTCCATACGGGCTGCTGGTCGTCCCTATAAATTTATCTCCATGACCCCTATCTAAAGTCCTGTCCCCTTACTCGTAACCTTTGCAGGTAACCACCGCTAAGCGCAGGTCCCACAAGAACAAGCCGCGTGGACTTACACAGGGTTTACAAGGGTAAGCCACAACACCTGCTATCTGTCAGCCTACTTCTATCCTAATCCTTGAGTTCCCCATCCCTCTCAGGGGGATATTGGCCCCTCAGAAAACGCTAGACTAACCTAAGAGGTCCTTGGTATTACAAAGAAACAGACCTCTACTCAGAGTTAGTATCCAAAAACGTTTTGGTTATTATATACTTAATAAGCAATTAAAGTCTCTCTCTCCTCACGAGTTCACTTCTATACCTCCGAGCACTTAGATGATCACTGATGCCCGGGTGCTATGTTTAAACTTGGGAAGGTTGTGACATGCAACAAGTTAGCGTGTAACATACTGTGATTAATACCTTAATTTCATCCTTAGGTCTGACGGTGTCGCAGGACCACCAGCCTGCTCTGGTCACAGACCTACCAGGTTGTATACTGTATACACCATAGCCCAGTCCTGGGCCCCTGATTAGTTTATGAGCACTATCCGGTCCTGAAGAATTGCCTTTAGGGCATGAAACATGTTGACCACATATGAGGGTTGAAATGAGGCCATACTAATGTAACCTTGGTTCTCGATACCCCTCATCTCACTTTTTAATAAGGTGGCTAACCACACGAATAAAGGATACCTAGTGGACTAACCAACCTTTTTTAAATCACACCTTGCTCACTACTTCACTTCTCTAGGTCCCTCACACGCTCTCAAACCACGGCAAGGAACAAAAGATCTCCACAAAAGTGTAACACTCGTTGTTACCCGTCAGGCATTGCAGCGCCAGCTTGACGTTGGAGCAGGAAGCCGATGATGAGACAAGACAACCATAGGGCTGAATGAAACATGTCATCCAGCCTATTAGTTGTGTGAGGTTTCTTAGTTCCGACAAGGGACCTGCCTAGTTCCCTGTTTTTTGACCTCACTAGTTAATTCAGAGAGAGAGACTCTATTACAAGATTATTTCCAGGGGAACTTTGTACAACTTTTTGGTTACATGTTCTTAGGACAGGTACACTGGACCCCTATAAATATTGTCCTTTTTCCGTCCCCTTCTGTTGTTTACATATATTGCGTGGGCTGCCCCCACGGGACACTTAGGCTACCAAGAGTGACACTACTTCACTTCTCTGGACTTACACTCACTGGGTTTTGTTCCCAGAACTCCACAATTGTGGTTTAACTAACCACTTCAAACACACCAAAACCTGGCCACACTCCGCGAAAATATGGAAGATGTACCGGGTCTCAGCTTTGATGAGGACGCCATTGCCGAAGCCCTTAGGGCAGCACCCAGCTTACTCACCATCTCGGCTGCCTCTGCCTCTGGCGCTACCAATGATGATTGGGTCATACTGACCGAGATGAAGAAAGAACTGATAAGGATTACGATACATGGGACAATGATGACTGAATACCTGAGAAGTAACATTGCCCCACAGGGCCTAATCGTTAACATTATACCCAGACTCTTCTTAGAAGACAAACAATTTAAGGTCGACTGGGTCCAGGTATCCTGGAAATGCACTAAAGATTTACTCTTTTTAATTGTGCAAACAGCGAAACGATTATCTGATGCTCTATTAGAGAAAATCACAGCCATAGAAGCCACGATGAGGAGTGCGGTCAACAAGAACAACAAGGCCAACTTCACCACAAAATTATCTGATATCAATCAAGAAATGGCTGATCACCATGAATATCTCCTGAATCAAAAAACAGCCAAACTGCAGAAAGATATCTCAAAGTTCGAGAAGGAGAAAGTATACCCATACTTGAAGGATGGCTTCAAGAGTAAAAAGACAAGCTACTCCTCGGATGACAACTCGGACAATATTAGTAGACGAGGCTCCACTAGCAGTGATTCCAGTGGAGGATATAACCCAAAGAACAACCGGGCCCCACAACACCCCAACTGGCAACCAGGTTACCACCAAGGACCTGTGTTCCAAGGGCCCCCACACATGGCACCCCCGTGGCAGTACCCCTTCTACCAACAGGGTCCGCCACAATTTTTCCCTTTGAACCCGCCACCTTTTCAAGGCAGAGGTTGGGCAGAGGAAGAGGGCGAAAGCGAGGCGGACAGAAAGGGGTCCAGTGGCAAGACCAGCCAACACCACAGACCACGGTAGAAACCAGGAGTGCAACCAGGGGGAGAAGAGTTTGACGGTGAACCTCTCAAAAAGAGTCTTGACCCCCACTGAAAATAGAATTTTAGAAAAGGGACTTGGTTTCGTCCCTACTCCTACTCCAGACAATTTTCAAGAAATGATTGAAATTAAACAACTCTTCAGAAAGATACGCCTGCAAGCTTTCTTTGATGACAAATCTGAACCAGAAAATCCAGATACAGGACTACGGAAACCCTCCACTTTCACCCCTACGGATGGGATGGTCCCCCCGGAGATTCTGGCATTTGAAAGAGCGGTTCTAACCAGCCTTACAAAGAAAGCGCATATCAACCAATTCAATAATCTGACCAAGGCAGAGAGACAAGCCTCCCATGCTTTAGGCAATGACAACACCATCGTCATTAAACAGGCGGACAAAGGGGGAGCCACGGTCATCCAAGACTATGATGAATATGACCGGGAATGTAGACGACAACTGTCTAACAGTCCCCATTACAGACCCCTCACCATAGACCCCACCAAACGTCTGACAACTACCATCATGAGTCTTGTGATTGAGGGTGAAACAAATGAATGGCTAACCAAGAAGGAAGCAGAATTCCTCATTACCACCGAACCGGTAACGCCCTATTTCTACACACTACCAAAAATTCACAAAGGGGTCACCCCGGTGCCAGGCAGGCCCATTGTGTCCGGAATAGACTCCTTACTGGAACCACTGTCTCAATTTTGTGACGTATTTCTACAACCTATAGTTAAGAAAATTCCATCTTTTCTTCAGGACACCAGAGATGTCCTGCGCTTGATTGATGATATGGATGGTAGGGAAAATGTCGACCTTATATTGACATTGGATGTGGAAGCCCTATATACAAACATCCCCCAGCAAGCAACTTTAGAGGCAGTAGAGTCTGCGTTGAGGTCGGAGGAATGGACATCCCCCACCCCCATCTCATTCATCATGGCTCTAGCAAGTATAGCTCTGACGGAGAATTTTTTCAGATACGAGTCACAGCTGTACCATCAGATCCGTGGCACGTCTATGGGTTCAACTTTTGCGCCAAGCTTGGCATGTATATACATGGCCACCTTTGAGGAGCACTTCATCTACTCCGCTGATACCAATCCGTTCCTTGAACACTTGACCCTATGGCGTCGCTACATCGACGATATTTTGATCTTCTGGAAGGGGGACCGGGCCAGTTGCGAAGCCTTCTGCACATGGATTAACCTCCAGAACCAATTTCTTAATTTCACGGGCACCATTTCCGAACAATCACTCCCCTTCCTCGACCTTACCATCAGGTTGGACCCCACAGAGATCACCACTACTCTCTACAGGAAAGAGACCGACAGAAACAGCCTCCTCCTGTACCATAGCCATCACACCAGGGCATTGAGGGAGAACTTGCCATTCGGGCAATTCCTGCGGATCCGCAGAAACTGCACGTCAGTGATCGACTACAAACGAGAGGCTTCTACCCTACAACATAAGCTCCAGGATAGGGGCTACCCGACGAGACTCCTCAAACAATCAGTCAAAAGAGCACTCAACAATAACAGAGAAGCCCTTTTGGAGACACACACAAAGGCTACAGAGGATGTCATCACATGTGTAACGACTTACACCAAAAATTCCACTTTCATAAAAAAAAAGGTAAATTCCCACTGGGGGATCAATAATTCAGCTGGACTAGATATTCCACGCCCACGCTTTGCCTTTAAAAGAACTGCCAACTTGAAGGATACTTTGATCCATACTCGACCAAAGAAGACGAGCACCCTCCCCCAGAACACACTTTGGGACTTACCGCTAGTTGTCGGCCATTTCCGATGTGGCAACTGCGTCGTCTGTCCCCAGTCCACACAAAGCAAAGAGATCATGCTATCAGATACATTTACTTGGCACCTAAACAAGCATACTAACTGCAACAGTAGCAGATGTATTTACATGCTCACATGCCCCTGCGGTCTCAACTACATAGGTATGACGATGCGCACTGTCAAAGTGCGCATTATTGAACATAATAGTAACATCCGCTGTGCAAAGACACACACACGGCTATATGAACACTGCAAACAAGCTGGCCACTCAGCCGAGAGCATGAAATGGGTGGTCTTAGAATGGCACCCCTCCATTGGTCAGCAAGCACTACACAGAATTGCACAGAGGTGGGTGCACCGTCTGCAATTAGACATCTTTGGGCTCAATGACTCAGTCCCTTGTAATCTGCTAGCCAGATAACAACCATGATGCTCCACAAGCATTCTGCCTGGTTCTGATGGGGTTGTGATTAGTACAGTACACTTTCGAGATATCCTTCCTACCCGGCTAGGTCACCGTTTTCCCCCCACTAGTACTATAGTCTCCGATCCCCCTTCAAACATGGCACGCACTGTGGGCATAATATCACCATTAATCACGCGAGCTGTGTGCACAAATATCAGATGTTCTAGAGTGGCTGCGTCAACTTCAGACGTTCCTTGGCCCTCCTGTATTCATGAACGATTATACTTTCGGGGTTTCCATAAATACCATCTAGAAGGGAGGGACCGGTACTTGGCGTCCTTAGAAACCCAATGTACGTGAAAGTGGGTTCCTCGGTTCCTTGTAATGAGATATCTTACACCCCGTTCCAACATGGCTCACAACGCCTATTCCCTAACACTAGAGGCACCTGATTGGCCGCTCCGCCACAAACGTCATCAGGGACACGCCCCCCTACTGGGACTCGTACGCTCTGTATTTAATGGCGGAAGGGTCTCCAGTACGCCACCGGCTGTTCTGCGTGTTGTTACACGCCGGAGTGTGGGGGTAGGTTCAGAATGGCTCTGGCCTCGTGCAATTCAGGTAAGCCTGCTGTGTCTGTAACAGGACTCCCGTGTTGACTACTGATGGACCTCCTAGCGAGGCCGTATGGGTCTCGTTCGTCCGCCAGCCTGCGGTCATTGGAGACTGCCCTCGCCTGACTCTTCGACGCTGGCGACTGGGGGGCTTGCGCTACCACCACGGGATCAGTTACTTACGGACACTTGCACCGTTGGTCCCCTCCCCCCCACGACCCTGGCGTGTTCGCGCAGCACCTGCGGGCGGCGGCGCGAGTCAGGGCGCGCAGTATGCCTTACCGAGCAGTGCAGCCTGGTGGGACAAGACTCCATACGGGCTGCTGGTCGTCCCTATAAATTTATCTCCATGACCCCTATCTAAAGTCATGTCCCCTTACTCGTAACCTTTGCAGGTAACCACCGCTAAGCGCAGGTCCCACAAGAACAAGCTGCGTGGACTTACACAGGGTTTACAAGGGTAAGCCACAACACCTGCTATCTGTCAGCCTACTTCTATCCTAATCCTTGAGTTCCCCCATCCCACTCAGGGGGATATTGGCCCCTCAGAAAACGCTAGACTAACCTAAGAGGTCCTTGGTATTACAAAGAAACAGACCTCTACTCAGAGTTAGTATCCAAAAACGTTTTGGTTATTATATACTTAATAAGCAATTAAAGTCTCTCTCTCCTCACGAGTTCACTTCTATACCTCCGAGCTCTTAGATGATCACTGATGCCCGGGTGCTATGTTTAAACTTGGGAAGGTTGTGACATGCAACAAGTTAGCGTGTAACATACTGTGATTAATACCTTCATTTCATCCTTAAGTCTGATGGTGTCGCAGGACCACCAGCCTGCTCTGGTCACAGACCTACCAGGTTGTATACTGTATACACCATAGCCCAGTCCTGGGCCCCTGATTAGTTTATGAGCACTATCCGGTCCTGAAGAATTGCCTTTAGGGCATGAAACATGTTGACCACATATGAGGGTTGAAATGAGGCCATACTAATGTAACCTTGGTTCTCGATACCCCTCATCTCACTTTTTAATAAGGTGGCTAACCACACGAATAAAGGATACCTAGTGGACTAACCAACCTTTTTTAAACCACACCTTGCTCACTACTTCACTTCTCTAGGTCCCTCACACGCAAGGAACAAAAGATCTCCACAAAATTGTAACACTCGTTGTTACCCGTCAGGCATTGCAGCGCCAGCTTGACGTTGGAGCAGGAAGCCGATGATGAGACAAGACAACCATAGGGCTGAATGAAACATGTCATCCAGCCTATTAGTTGTGTGAGGTTTCTTAGTTCCGATAAGGGACCTGCCTAGTTCCCTGTTTTTTGACCTCACTAGTTAATTCAGAGAGAGAGACTCTATTACAAGATTATTTCCAGGGGAACTTTGTACAACTTTTTGGTTACATGTTCTTAGGACAGGTACACTGGACCCCTATAAATATTGTCCTTTTTCCGTCCCCTTCTGTTGTTTACACCCCATACCAACCGCCAGGACTAAGTAACTGGGGGAGATTTTGAAACAATCAGAGGATAACCTTCTCGGATTCATCTAACACCTCTGAGGAAGCCTCAGACCCTGCTGAGGGTCCCAACTCAACAAGACCCCAAAGACCACATCCACTCCTTCCTGCCAAATTGGGGACAAGGCAGGGGCAGCAGAAGAAGCAATTATCAATAATAATATCTCGGGAAACAACAGACTCGCCGCAAGTTCTGCCAATGGGGCCCCCCACAATGAAAGACCCAGTGTCCATTTCTGAGTAAACTCAAAAAACTGTCCCTGTTTTTAATTTTTCCAAACATGTCCTCACTTCCCAGGACATTACCCTGCTGAGCAAAGGACTCCCTTTTGTTCCCACATACAGAAGCAACTTTTTTTAACTACAAGAACACCTTTTACAATTCTTCAGAAGGTTTAGACTAAAACAATTTTTTGCAGACAGTCCGCCTTGTGATCAGACCAGTTATAACCCTTTTAATCCATCTTCCACCTTCCATCCCACTGCGGCTCTTATACCCCCAGATATCTTAACCTTTGAGAGATTGGTCCATCATGAAGTCAAAACCATCAAGGTGGACCATGAGTTTGACCCTTATAACTTGACCACCACTGAGAAACAAGCACTGACAAACCTTGCACCCATTAAGAACATAACTTTTAAACCAGCAGACAAGGGTGGGGGTACTGTCATCATGGACTCTGAAAAATACAACATTGAACTAAGGTGACAACTGAACAATGCCACCCACTACCGGGCATTACCCTCTGACCTCCTCCCCAACATAAGAATCAAAATTCAGGAAGTCCTGGCAGAATCCTCCCCCCTGGAGGACAGACTCCTCACTGACTGCCTAGATAAGAAAGTGATCTCACTCACATACCGCAAACTTATCAACAATCTCCGAAACCCCACGGTAGTTATCCGCAGCAAGTGGGAGGTGGAACTAGGAGACATAGATGATGAAGATTGGTTATATGCACTAGCATCGGCTAGAGAGGCCTCCATACCATCACGACTTAAACTAGTACAATTAAACATATTGCACAGAATATACTATAACCGCACGCTCCTACACAAGCTAGGCCACATCCCAGAGCCTAATTGCCTACGAGGGTGTGGATCCCCGGGTACATTCTTTCACATACTATGGGAGTGTCCCAGGATACAGTCATACTGGGCCCAAGTTCTGTCCGAAATCTCAGAGGCGAGTGGGGTGGAACTGCAGAGCGAACCTAGATGTTGTTTGTTAAATATTTGGTCGCCTACAGATCTGAATCGAAGGTTACAGACCTGGGCGACGCTGGGTCTGGCCCTTGCACAGCGGAACATTGCTAGGAGGTGGGGTTCCGGACTGGCTCCCTCATGCACGCAATGGGGGAACGACATGGACGTAGCTATGGTGGCGGAAAGGGCGGTATATGTACATAGGGGCTGTCCCAAAAAATGGTCCAGGATCTGGGGGAAATGGAACGAATACCGAGGACACTTATGCGACCCTCCACGAGAACTGTCTGACCCTGAAGATAGTCCATGAAGGGGTGAACATGGAATAATGATGTTACAATGGCTATGTAGTCTTCTGTTTAGAGGGAAGAAGAAGATCTTTTATTATTATTGGTATATGTGATTGCGGGGGGGACTGAGTGTTGAACCGTAAGAAGCTTGGAGCACACTCAGGAGGGTGGGAACTTCCTGAGTACCCGCTGCTCAACACTAGAAAAAACAAAAATGTTGTGCAGAGATATGGCAGCACTGCTCGATATATGATTTGCAATAATGTGTATCAAAACGGACTGATTGTATGTATCCACGAATTGAAACCTGAATGACACCTGTGTTGTATAACCTGATGAAAAGCCAAATAAAATGTTAATAAAAAAAAAAAATTCAGGAAGTCACAAATCAAGCCAGAACGCAAAACTCCAATAAAAAGATTGAGGAGCGGGTCCAACAACTCGTCCACCAACATAGTCAGATGGCCCTCAGACTTGCAGATCAGGAAGGGAGAGCCCGAAATGGCTCTCCTCCCTATGTACAATTGAGAGAGCGTACCAAGCACCGATTCCCCAACCTAAACCTGGATCGGCAGCTAGGACTATTATCTTTAAAAGCCTTAACTATAGGGACCGTGAAGCAATCCTACAGGCAGCTTGGTCATAGGAAGACCTACACTACGAAAATGCAACGATCCGCATTCTTTCCGGACTTCACACTTAAGGTCCAACAAGAACGGCGCTCCTTCGATGGGATCAAGACGGCGCTACGAGACAGAGGGATCAAATACATGGTGTTTTTTCCCGTAAAGCTCAAAATCTTTGCTGACGGGAAGTCACTGTTCTTCACAGCTCCAACAGAGGTGCAAGACTGGTTGGACAAGATGACCACGCAGAGATCAATATCAACCGCAGGAGACAACTGGAGGGACACCCATGCCCACTCACCGGGCTCAGAGGATGGGAAATCTAACATAGACAGGTGGAGTCAACAATCCTGCAGATCGAGGTCCAGCAGCCCGGGGACAATAGTGGCCAACAGGGACTGAACAAAACTGAGTATTGTTGTGTTGGACTTTGGAGTTAGCAAACTGTAATGTATAAAGCTATATTGTGGGAGGGCGGGCGGGGGTATATCGAGAGACACTGGCTGTGCGGCGAGCAAGATAAAGTCAGAGACAAAAACATGGCTATTCATCTCGGACTCGTTTTGTTTATGTTGAGCAGTTTGGTCCCGTGCTCGTCCCTTAGCGCCAAGACGCCCATGGGCATTCGCTGCGCTTTATAAATCCTCAAATCAAATCAATCAAATCAATCAATCAAATCAGAGTGAGATCTCACACTGCTCAGCGGCTCACGCCAGTCACATCACCAATCGGCTAGGTGCCCTGTGGTGCGATGCGGAGACGGACAGCGAGAAGATCACAGACGATCGGCTTGCATCTTCAGCAGGCTGTGCTCAAAATAGTTGTTACCAGTGCAGTTGCGGCTAATCACAAAACTCATCAGGATCCCCGGGTGCTGCCCACATGGAGGCTGCGATTACTGCTCTTCTTTTGGACTGCCTGGTGTGCCGCATTTTTGTTTGTCGCTGCAGCCACCCCAGCCCTCCCGAACTTTGGACATCGAGTACAGGAGAGAGGTCAGCGGCAGCGGCACCGGAGCTGCTCTACAATTATGAACACCAGGGGAGCCAAGACGGGGAAGAATAACAAGGCAAAAACAGCCACTGCGAGTGCTGACACCGGAGATGCCGGTCCAGAAGAAAGTGGGAGCAAATCTGTTTTAAATGAATCTAGGACTCTAGTGCAATTTTTCCTGATTCATGCCCTTATATAGGTATAGATTGTTTGATCCTTATATAGGCATAGAAATCATTACCATATTTAGACTGAGCCTATGCAGCCCAAATACGGCATGGCTACTTTCACTAAATTCCAAGAATCAACAACGATTTCTTAGAGAAACCCGCCTTCAACAGCTAGGGACTTCCCCTTGCCTGAATACTAATTTATCTAGGAAATCATGGACTTTTCGAAGAACTGAGTCTTTGATGACATTATTAAGTCCAATCACACGTCAAATACGGCACCTTCAAAGTATAAATATGCCTAGATTTGCCCAGACAAACACACAGTGATTTGGAGCAGATCAACTTACTACTTGCCCGACGCTCTGCAGCAGCAAGTGCCGAAGGAAGCCGACCCTCCAGCTGACGCACTGAGAGGCGCTGTCTTTTCTCCTGCCGAGAAATCCAGCTCCAGTGTTTCCAGGCTACCCTTGCGGGTTGCTGGGAAATCGAGTCCTGAGAGAGAGATACAAGACCTCCTTCATTCTAAACCAAGGTACGGAGCTGATTAGACCCTTAGAGAATTCTTGGACAGATTCTCGGCAGAGAAATACTAAACTTAAGCTACTCCTCACTTACTTCTTCCCTTGTACTAGACTTAGGTTAGGTACACCGGGGTAGGTGTATTTTAGAAGCACCAGTTGAGTACTTTTAGTCATTATTTTATCACTGTATGTATTTTATATGTTTTAGGCAATTTATGGCTTAGAAACCAATCATGCTTTTACAGTACTACTTTATAATACTTTTCGTATTATATGCCTTGTACTTTATAACCAGTATTACGATTGTAGCAGTACATTTCTTATGCTCGAGAAGGAAGACTGTTCAATAAATACTTTTTATTGAAAACGCCCGTCTCTCTATTTTCTCAGCACCTATGGTGAAACGAAGCATGCAGGATTGACTGAGTAAAATAGCCATCTACTGTTTCAGCGACTCTAGAGATTGATTTCTTATTCTTGGGAAACAAAGTTGTCATGTTTATGCGGTTGTCAGAAACTAATCCCTTCTTGTGAATTCGAGAAAGTTTCTAGTGACCTCTGAGCTAGCTGGCACTCACAATTAAGTTTAATATATTCGGTAGAGACCTAGTCGACCTCAGTCCTACGTCGAAACTACAGGATATATAATTCCAATGCGCAGAGCCTATTGGGAATATAGGAACTACACTACATGGCGTCCGACGTGTCATATAGCTACTATATATCTTTATAATGCGTTAAGTTAGCATAGGCACATTACATGTTTAAACGACATTTTTCCTTTTGCTGCTTCTGCACACGACACTTAATTGTTGATTTAGCTTCAACCTAGTAGTTCGTTGTGGTTTACATGAGAATAATATGTTATTACTCTGATATCAGCTTTGCTCAATAAACTATGTCTGTACAGGGAGTGCTGAAGCTTCAGGAACAACAAGATACTGAATTGTTATGAGGTCTGATCTTCGCGCCTTCTTAGACATAACATAAGTGCAGCTTCTGCCAACTTTGGCTTTTAGGCGGGTTTTTATATTGCTTTGCTTGAGGCACACACAACACACTTGATGCTGTTCGCATGCAGAGAGAGCTGGTGTATGCTGATGTGATCCCTTCATTCTAGGATCCTGAGGTATGGGCCCGCCCTAATTCAAACCCAAAGAGACCTTCTTAGCTATTAATATAATATGTGTTAGGGAGGGTGAGAAATAAGTGTTGTTAACTCTTATTCATTACAGCATGTTAACATGCTGTCACCATTTGCTTTCTATGGACTAGTAACTATGCTGATAACTTTGCTTCTGATAATATGTTTCCTTGTATTATCTAAGATACTGCGCCTGAGTATTAGTAAATAAATATTTCAAATGTTCACGTGTCCTCATTTACTCCACGTTCTGGTTTGAAATGATAGTATAACTAAAGAGTGCTCATGTGTTCCACGTAACCTGAGGTATTGTAAGCTCATGTTCTGGTTTGTCTAAACATTGGGAGTTTGTTATGACCAATGAGAAACTGTAGCTAGCTCGGTAAGGGGTTTGTTGGGTACTAAGGTGGGTTTTGGGTCACCCTAATTCGCTGAGGTTCCAATCCTCTGTGCACAGTTCTGTGGGAGAACAGAAACCCTGCTACATGGTGCCCATACGTTGGTGGACTTATATCATGACACTCGAGTAGTATATCGTTCAAACCTTAACCCCTTCACTGTCGTTTCCGGAAAACGGTGGTGTCGGTGAAACCTACCTATTTTTTGAAATAGGTCTTTTCAAGCTTGATTCTATCTAAAACGGTTTCTTTTGAATTACTACCCAGTTGTGCAACGAAGTTTCCTTTGTTCTTTCTGTTCTTCCAGTGCAATCATGGCGCAGGCTGTGGTCATCCCGCAGCATAGTCGCAATGCGGTGCGCAACCATTTACAGGCTTACCAGGTCCCGTTAGATGGCTTGGCTGTGATTTTGGTGGTGTGTGCAGATCCGGCGTACCCATTCGAACTGTTTTATTAGTGGGTAACGTTTCCGGAAGTGGACGCTAATTCTAACGTGTTCCACACCTACACACCCTCACCTGTACCGGCTGAATATACACCGTACAGGGCACTGGAAATACCTATTGATCACTGGCAGCATCGCGTTTGGTTTGATGGCGCCCTACCCCACTCTTTATCGGCTGCGAGGTTGGGTCCTTTGTCCATTCCAAAAACAACTTGGCCTGCTTTGGGTGGATTCACCCCGCACCCGAATCACGGCGCTTGTCCCCTTGTGGATATTCGCAGACTACATGTTGTCTCGATTGCCGTGATTCGTGCATTAGTGCAATACATTGGTCGTCATCTCCCGGGAGGTCCCCCGGGGGGTCCGGCAATTCAAACGGAACATGGCGGTTTAAGACTCAATCCTGTTATGGTCAATTCGGTTTTTGGTAAGCGTCCCGATGATAAAGATGATTTCCCTTTCTGGCTTGCCGAGAAATTTGACCAACTGGAGGCTGTGTTTCCGAACTCTACTCCTGCTGATAAACATAGAATGTTGACGATTACTTTGCCTAAGGATTTAACTCCTGAACTCGTTGACTGTGAAAGTTGGGGAAAGACTTTTGCGGCTGTTTATACGAGGTGTTTTGGCACCCCGTCAATGTCCGTACTGCCTACGATCGTTAAGCGTGTTCAGGATGATCACGGATCGGAAGCAGCGGTTGAATTGGGTATGCGCCTGTGTGGTTCTTTTGAGATTGTTAGCGATCTCATCCTCTCCAATATAAAGGGAGATGCAGTGAACTTTCAGTTGTCGAATGCTTTGGCTGCTCTGCCCGATGCCGAAAAACCCCGACAGTTAGCGAAGATTGTTGTGGCCGCTTATAAAACTATAGGTCGCACAAGTCAAGGTCTGAAATATTTTCCTGTCAAGGAGAAGAAACAACCACAGGGACAGTCTGCAACAGCGGATGTCCAGCCCAAGTCCAATAAACAGAAATGGCCTAAAAAGCAGAAACAGGGGAAGCAACAACAGCAAACTCAGGATTCATATCCTGCGCGCAAGTTCCTGCGCCAACTGAAAGAGTATATGATTTGCGCAATCGCGCGATGATTAAATCTCCTGATAGATTTCAGGTTTCTGAACAACGCTCTCCTCGTTCCTTTCAGGACTCATCGGCCCCAAAGACCGGTGGAGGAGGAGGCGGTAGGGGACGTGGTGGCCAACAAGGACGTGGCCAGTCCCGCCAGACAGACGGTGCGGCGAAGCAGGAGGATTCTACGCCTAAAAGACCGCAGTTTGCGAAAAAGAAAGTCGCGGCCTTAACAGCGCATCGATATGCCACAGATAGTGAGAACGCGGCTTCGGAATCTGACTTGGGCTCTGACCTTGCTGGACAGCGCGGCGGAGATTACCATAGTGAGAGAGGCGCTGCGTCCACTACTGAGGGTGACAGCGACTGATGTCTACGTTGTAATAGAAACAGCCGATACGAAACTTGCTCCCCCTGAAAGACTTTATGAAATTGTCCTGTTAATTGAAGGTGACATACAGCGTACCGTCAAAGGGGTATTTTGGGAAAATCTGTCTTCTACGTATGATATTTTGCTTTCGGAGGCTGACTGGCCCCTTTTGTGCTCGCGGCGCCGCGAGGGGAGGAGGTAATCCTCCCCAGTTTCGCGAACACTGTCTCGAAAGAGCATGCGCAGCATTTTGCAGAAGAGTGGGCTCGGGCTCTCGCACCGGCTCTGTACCGTAACCAATGTGGTTGGGACAAATTATCCCCATGCCACAAAATTCTGGTGCGGTCTCAGCCGCAGCCTCAACCTCAATATCCCATTCGTCGTGAAGCAAAGGCTTCCGTCGCGGAAATCCTTGAACAATTGGAATATCAGGGAGTTATTGAAACGTGTGTGTCACCGATGAATAATCCTCTTTTTACTGTGACCAAGCCTGACGGATCATATCGTTTGGTATTGGATTACCGGCATTTGAACTCGCATTGCCGTAACTGTGCAGTACAGAATACTCACGGCTCTGCCCTAGTGGATGGTCTAGTGCGTAAGCATTTTAAAACAACGCTTGACATATCCAACGGTTTCTATGCCCACAGATTAGACAGCTTTAGCTCCCAATGGACCAGTTTTACATGCGCTGGGGTCCAAAAACAATTCCGGCGTCTCCCAATGGGCTATAAGAATAGTCCTGGTATATTTACCGCACGCATAGTCTCTATTTTGGAGGCACTCGACCCGGATGCTTGTTCTTATGTGGATGACATATATCTCACAGACGACGAAATTTGGGAGCATCTGTGTCGTGTAAATTCTATTATTTGTAACTTTGCAGACATGGGTTACAAATTTAACTTTGCAAAATCGCACATTGCTGAGCACACAGTGTTGTTTCTGGGCTATGAGCTCAACAATGAAGGTAGAGGTTTGGCTCCTCACTTCTTGGAGAAATGCGCACAGTTGCGCGCTCCTACAACACTGAAAAAATTACAGTCTTTACTGGGCTTTTTGAATTTCGGGAGGACATACATTCCGGAATATGCCCAGCGTATCAAGCCTTTGTATGCTTTGATACAACCAACTTTTTCCAAATCATGCTGGCTGCCTGAGCATTCAGCCATCTTGCAGTCGTTGCAGGCTGATCTGCTCGCTTCTAAGTTCTTACTGACTCGTGATAACCATACCAACCTGGTGATAAGAATAATACCAGGGACAGTGGGTTTCACGTACCTCACTTTTTTTTTTTTTTGTGAAAACCTTTATTTATGTGAAAGTGTACACCGCTATTTAGCCGAATATCCCGGGGGCACGGCAGCATATTAAAGACATATTATCATGGTACACAGCGCTCATATTTCCGGATAGGTGAGGTTCAATTTTACTTTTAAATCAGGATGACATCAAGAACGTAAAAAGCTGCAATATAACGTAAAGAAATGTGGGTATCAGGTGCCTAACCGTAAGGTAGAGTCATACATTCGGCGAGCCAGACAATAAGTCCCGCATAATGAGACGATCACTAATAAGATATGGGTCCCGCAGCAAAGAGTCAGGATATCAGTGCATACAATCACTACGGGCACCGAGTAGACGCCCGCCCAATCACACCAACAATGCAGCAACAGTTAAGGCATAGATTACAACAAAGCAATGAGAGCTCAGGGAATAATCCAATAAACTGACCCCAAATCCAAAAAAAGAAGAAAGAGAAAGGAAAACCAAAAGAGCGAAGGAAAAAGGGCCATAGAAACAAAAAAGGGAAAATAATAAACCCCTACCCCCAACCCCCCACCCCGCACACCTGTAGAAGGCTACGGCCTACCCCCCCTAGCAGCGTGCCTGTCGCCCAGTATCTAAACCCGAAATATAGCAGAGAGAGGAAATAGAATAGAGAGGAAAATAAAAGGTCCGAAATATAACGAGAAGAGAAGTAAGAAATGAAACAAAAACAGAAAAGAAGAAAGAGAAAGGGGCCATAGAACCAAGGAGGAAACAAGAAGACAGAAAGAACCCCACCCCGCACCCCTGCAGAAGGCCATGGCCTATCCCCCCAGCAGCGTGCCTGTCGCCCTAAATGGAACCCGAAATTTAGGAAGACAAAAGAGAAAGAAAGAAAGGTGGAGGAGGAGCGAGAATTAACATACTGGCCCCCAGCCACCACACCCATCCGAATCCCAACCCCTCGAATCGGCACCCGGGTAGCCATCATTTCAATCGACGGAAGGCATGTCCCACATAGTCACCAGGAAATCAAACTCAGCAATCCAGGACACGACCTCAACCCTGTCCCGTGCGTTCCAATGCACCAACGGAGCCCAACCGCAGTCGACCCATTCCCATAACAAATGTTGCGAGGAAACGGAGCCCCAAATCTAGTCCAGACTGCAGTCCACACACAATGAGGCAACTTATCGGAACACAAACACAGTCATCAGCATGGCAGTCCAACAGTCCCAATATCGCTCCGAAGTGTATCTTCCAGGTCACATGCACAAGATCCGAGAGGGAGAGGAAAACCAAAATGTCCGACAGTATCTGAGGCAGCACTAGGGTTTTCGGGGGCATAGCGTAGAACGGTACTGCCACCTCTGAGTCCAGCGCCAGTCCTACCAAGCAGTCCAAATATCCGGGAGCCTGCTCACAAGTTACCACACGAACCGGGACCTCCGATGTTACAGCGTTAACAGGGGCCACCATCGCGCTTTTCCCGGGTACAGAACCCGGCAGGTCATTGTGAGCCTGAAGACTGTCCGGCAGTGAAAGTCTCAAGGTAGACACCAGGGCATCCAGTTTACTCTCCAATGCTCGGGCGTGACTGTCCAAGGTGGAGCGCAGGGCAACAAGAGCAGCCAAAAGGTCACGACACGTCAACCCAACTCCATGTGCCAACACTTCTATGCCCCCCATTCCACGCACTCCATTCCTTGCTGCAAGCCAGCACTTCGGGTGTTACACTCCACACTGTCGATTTGGTCAGCCAGCCGCTCCACTAACGTGTGGGACCGAGCCTCAAACGTAGGCACACAGACTCCATGACAATGCAGCAATTCTGTAGGGGCAGTATCAATAAATGCCCAATCAGCAGCATCCGGTGCAAGCCATCCGTGAAGGGGAGCAGTTCATGCGAGAATTCGGGAGCAGCCCGCCAAAAGCGGGCCGGGCGGCCAACAGCGTCCGGGCAGTGCACTCGAGGTTAGGCACATAATTACACAAACCCTCGAAATTACTACGCCAGGCGTATTCCGATCCGCACCGCTGGTTGTGCTAGCTGTCCTCGGCCAGAAACAAGCCGATCATTTCTTTGCTCCAGGTGACCGACTCCCCCCCTGCACGGGTGACCGCTGTTGTTCACTCAGTTCCCGGCCCCGTTCAGAAGGCAAAGACCCGGTTCCAGCTCCATTGCAGGCCGCAAGATGCAGATGGGTATTTCTCCGGGTGCATGGCTGGGAGAGATCCCGGGATCACGCGATCTGTGACCGGGCGTCCTCATCGACGCGAGGGTGTGGGACAAGTCCAGGATTTATCACAGGATATCAAGGCGGGAGGAGAAGGGCCGCGGAGCCGAGGTCTCAGGCGGCCATCACAGTCGCTGTCTTGGCTCCTCCTCCACGTACCTCACTTTTAATGAAGGAGACACAGTACCTATTGCTTACAAGTCACACTTGTACACTTCGGCTGAGATGCGGTTTCCCACTGTGGAAAAGGTTTTAACAGCTGTACAGATGGCTATTCTTAAGGAACGGGCTCTGTCACAGGGGAAACGCATGTTGGTTGTAACACCCTGTCCTCATTTGGAGGCAGTCACGAAAGCCAGTGTACCAAATTCAAAAGCTTTGAACCCTCGGTGGATTCAGTGGGCTGCGTCCTTGACGTCCACGGATGTCACGTTTATTTTTGACGCCTCGTTGCGGTCACAGGAGTACTTGCAGTATGAGTTTGTTCATCCTGCTCCTCTAGCTATGCGACCTTTGGAGGACTTCCATTGCATCATTTACACTGATGGTTCGGCGCAGGTTGCGCATGGCTCTAAACATGCCTACGTTTCCGCATGCGCCATTATGGTCGGTGCTATGTTGAACGATGAGTTCATATCCAGGGAAGTGCACACGTTGCCACTGGGAGATTGCACGGCACAATTGGCAGAGCTTCGTGCTCTCTTACTAGCGTTGGAGTACGCGGATCCTAGTGTTACTACTCTTATTGTAAGTGATTCTTTCTACTGTGTCCAGTCTTACAATGAAAACTTGTTCTTTTGGATTCAGAATGACTTTCGTGATTCCAAGGGTAGCACAATAAAACATAAAATGATCTGGGTTCGGGTGGCAGAGCTTAAGGCGTGTTGGAGTCCACGCTGTCGGTAACTCGCTTGCTGATGAAGCGGCAAAATCAGCGGTGTCTACATACTTAGTTGCAGCAGTTACACGGTCCAAAAGTAAGATTGATAGTGACATCTTGGCGGCTGTTGCTGCCACTGAGAAGGGAGGTAAACATCCTTTGGGGTTCCCTTCGAAGTACACATACCACTTAAGTCCCGAAAAGGTTCCTTTTGTGAAAATTCCTGATGTTGGTGAACGTTTGATTCACAACTCGGATCGCAGGGCAGACTTGATTACAGCAGCTCATGAAGGTGTGGCGTCTGCGCATGCGGGCGTCTCAGCCACTGTAACTCAATTACAACAACGTTTCTGGTGGCGGGGACTGTACAAACAGACGCGTGATTATGTCCTTCTTTGTGACATTTGTCAGCAGATTAAACCTTCGACTGCTGCGCGTCCGCCACAGACTCAGTTGTACATTTCTAATGAGCCACTAGGTTGTGTTTATTTAGATCACTGCGGTCCTTTTTCATCTGATACTGCGTATAAGTACATCTTAGTTGCGGTTGATTCATGCACACGCTTTGTGTGGGTCTGGCCCCATCGCAGCGCTGATTCACGGACTGTCATTAGAGATTTGCGCATCTTTGTAGGGATTTTTGCCTGTGGTACCTTCCATTCGGATCAGGGTCCGGCTTTCGCCTCTAAGGCGTATAAGGATGCCATGACTTCGATGGGGGTCCAAGTCAAGTTTTCGTCTCCCTACAGACCTGAGGGTAACAGTGTAGTGGAGCGAATGAACGGTGATTTAAAGCAATCTTTGACAGCTCGAGTTATAGGCACTGGCAGAAACTGGCTAGCCCACCTCTATGGCGTGCAGCGTGCTCTTAATAATCTTCCTAGAAGGTCTCTGGGTGGGCGGACCCCATACGAAATGCTCTTTGGCATCAAGATGTTCGTCCCTGACCTTGACGGTCTAGACTTCGTGGCTCGCGCCACAACCTTTGACGTAGAAGAACATTGTACTGTTTTACAGAATCTACAAAAGACCAGAGACAGTCTTGCAAAGGAACATTAGCCCTCCACATCGGATGTTGCGTTGCAGATCCCGGTAGTTGGCTGGCTACCCCAAGTTGGAGAACTGGTTCGAGAGAAGATCGACAACAAGAAAGAATTTGGTCCTTCCTATCGAGCTCCGGTTCCAGTACTTGGAGTGAAGGGCACAAGAACAGTCATTTTACCACCACTTCCTGGTCGTAAGGAAAACAGGTTTATCTCAATTGACAATGTCAAGATACACAGAGTGGCCGATTCTTCTTAGCATGACACCGGCTGTTTCCTGTCCTTCCATTGTGAGAAATTCAGTTTTGCCCACTGCTTCTAATCATGAAACTGAAGTGGCAATCGAGTTGCCTGCTATTTCCAGTCCTTTATTAATTACTTTGCCCGGTACAGATCTTGCTGAAATAGACTATACTTACCCCACTGACTTGTCCATGCCTGACCTGCAAGCCCGTTTGGCCACAGAATCCAGGTTTTTATTTGACTCCGTTTCCAATGCCTCGAAGAAACCCTCACGTTTTGCAGTTTATGCCAGCTTGTTTAAAAAACATTTTTTAATTCCGCCTTGGACATATATTTGGCTGGGGCTTTTTTCAATTTACCTTTTTATGTCAATTGGGTTTGTGTTTTATTTTTTCCGTCTTATGAATGGACACTATGTCGAGGAAAGAACATGCATTCGACATCTGAATGGAACTTTGGCCCGCCTTTCCTCTTCGCATTCTGCACACAGATTAAAAAGAGACTTGACATTTGTTAACATCACTGCTTGGCCTGTCCTTGATGGGATAGTGTGGGATGCCGTTAGGTTTCAAATTCATGGCCCTACCGAGGTTGTTAATGTCCCCAATGTGCTTAGGGTTAACATGGGGGATGTTGTGAAACAAAACATTTGTTCTGATGATTGGGATGTTCAGGCCGTAGAGTCTTTGTTTTCTGATTTGAAATACTATGCTGCCTTTGATGCTGAGGATTTGTACTTAGAATCTGCTAATTATGGTGATTTGTTTTGCTTTCAGCATTTTGGCAATCACTTCTTACATAAAACGTCATCACGAAGGAATACTGTAAATTATACACAATGGGAGCATTGCCCAGCTCCTAAAAAAGGCAGTTCGAGTACTTATTTAAAAAAGTACACTTATTTTACTGACTTCAATCAGTCTAATCCCGAGTCCTTTTATTTTAAAATGACACAGAAGCCTATGTCCAAGGTTAGACTTACTGATACCAAATTGTTGTATTCGAAGTTCTTTCTTGATCAGCTGGCTATTGGTGGCTATGAATTATGGAAAGAAACTATTGACTTAAAATCTGTTTGGGGTTTTAAGAGTTGGCAGGTACAAGGCACTGAGGCTTTGCACCGTGCTTGTCTCATCCCCAATCAAATGTTGTTTTTGAATTCCTCTATTTCATAAACGACGTGCTTTGGATTGGCTACTTCTAATAAATTGAATTCTCCAACCATCCCAGAGTTAGAAGAATATTCTGGCTGGGGTAATTATACTCAGTTTTCTATTAGGGACTTGCAAACCCTTTTGCTGAATTCGTCCTTTAACATATCCAGTATGGATCCAAAAGGTTGGCTAGTGTGGCATAGAAGTGCGGAATCATGCCAGCACCGTTTTCTGGGTTTATCTGATGGCTTTACACAGGTTAGACCTGATCCACGTTTTGAAACTGAGCATTCTGTCACGACTTACTCTGTGGGCAAATTGTGTCCGAATTGGCTGAAACATTCAACATTGTCTGCAGTTAAATTACATCTTGCAAAGCTGAATGATGATATAGATTTGAATGACTTCATAAAGGGCCCGGCTAGTGGTAGATCAAAAAGATGGATATATGCTGTTTACAATGAAATCTGGAAGACATCACAGATTGAGGCTGCGACACGCCTTAGAGCTATAGATCAAGCCAATCTAGAAAAGGTGCTTGCTGTGGTAGATAATAGTATTAACATGCTTTCTTCCCGCATTTACACTTTATATAATATTGTGTCTTCTGTAGTGGATATTGTGCATGATGAAGTGTCTGTATTGTACCATGGTCAGAATCAATTACGTTCTATCATGCAATTTGCATGGACCCTTCAAACGTTGAAACTGGCAAGGTGCCATGGAGCTACATGAATGTTTCTTCTCTCTTTGCCCCCTTTAATTTGACTGACAAGCAGCGCTTGCTTTCCATGCGAGATGCTTCATTTTCTATGTTACATATTGAGAGATTGGAGTCCTTGCGTTTTTCGGTGGCAGAGGCCAACGATGCAACGTGGCTTATCCACGGTTTAATAACTTTGCCTTTTGCACTGTATAAATTTACAAATTGTATGCGATATGTTGCCATAGGTCGCTATGAGCCCTTAGGTAGTGCATTTCTCCATGAAGTCTGGTCCCTTCCTTTCACTTATAGATGTTTGAAAGACGGACAGGAAGTTTATCTGAATGGGGAGGAGTGTACAGAAACACCAGACCATTCGCTAATGTGTAGGCATATACAATTGCACGGTTCCTGTAACCAAGACCGTCCGAACTTAGCCTGTGTTTTAAAAGGGACTCCAGTTCCTGCAATCACCCCGACTTTTACATTACTGGGGAACGGAAGTTATTTACTTTTGAATAATGAAGATTGTTGCGGGTTAATTAAAGGTGTAGCTTATGTGGTAACTGTAACTGAGCGTGTCGTTTGCTGCAGAAATGTCCTGTACCCACCCACACATGAAAATAGGGAGGTTTCCATTTGGCCACGCATCCCAACCTTGAAAGCAGAATTCAGCGGCATGAGCAGAATAAGGGCTCTATTGTCCCAGAAAGAAGTGGCCTTGAGTTCGGCTAGGGAAACTTTCGTTCTTCACATAGCTAATACACGGACAGAAGTTCAGGCCCTTTTAAATACTGATTTACCGTTGCATTTCAGCGAGATGGTACATTCTATCTTCAACGCGTCCTCCACAAATGGGCTGGCGCATTTTTTTAAGTCTGTTAGCAGTGGTCTTGTAACTTCATTTGAAAAAATCTTTGGAGTCATCCCTGCTTTCTTCCATTCCATTTTTTCGAGTTTATTTGGTGGATTCCCGGTTATCCTGGCACTAGCGGCAGCCGTTCTAGTGGTTGTTTGCTTCCTTAAATATGGATTCCCCACGTGTGGAAGGAGCAGCCCAGCCCCTCCTAGCACTGTTTCGGGACCGAATGCTTGAATATTATAGTACGCTGCCGCTTGCGATTTTAAGCACGGCATATGGATTATCGTTTCGATTTTCCTACTTCACCTGTGTCCAGCCTGTATTTCACTGCCTAAGCTGTGACTTCGATTGGGCAATTGATTTGTGTCTCTGCGGACCGGTTTCTCCTGAAGTCGACTTTAATCAGCTGATGAGTCCCATCGTTACTCACGAGTTGGTTTGTAATGGCGACAGGATTATGGCCTTAGCAGCGATGCATGGACTAATGGGTCCTTGGAACGTTCTTACAGCAGCGCAGGATTTCTTGTCACTGAGCTTTCTTGAAAACCCTCCGAGTTGTCCTCTGATGGTAATAGAGGCTCCAATGTTGGGAGAACACGTTTGCTCTTTTCCTCTTTTGAATTGGATGGCTGAACTGTTTTCGGATGAAGACGGTGATTTCCTGTTGGAGGCTGTGGCTGCATATTTTGCATATTCGGTCTTGCCTTGAAAAGAATTCCTGGTTTATGATGATGCCCCATTTTTTTTGCATTTTTCTCCTCCCAGTCCTGTTGGCTTGAGTGCTTGTGACATTTTTTATATTTTGATTTGATTACTACAGTTTTTTATACTTATAAGGTTGTTCATGGTTGTTGAACTCTGCTTTCATGAAGTTGCCCTTATCTTATCTTATCTTATCCGTCCTCGGATCATGGGGGGGTGTCATATAGCTACTATATATCTTTATAATGCGTTAAGTTAGCATAGGCACATTACATGTTTAAACGCCATTTTTCCTTTTGCTGCTTCTGCACACGACACTTAATTGTTGATTTAGCTTTCAACCTAGTAGTTCGTTGTGGTTTACATGAGAATAATATGTTATTACTCTGATATCAGCTTTGCTCAATAAACTATGTCTGTACAGGGAGTGCTGAAGCTTCAGGAACAACAAGATACTGAATTGTTATGAGGTCTGATCTTCGCGCCTTCTTAGACATAACATAAGTGCAGCTTCTGCCAACTTTGGCTTTTAGGCGGGTTTTTATATTGCTTTGCTTGAGGCACACACAACACACTTGATGCTGTTCGCATGCAGAGAGAGCTGGTGTATGCTGATGTGATCCCTTCATTCTAGGATCCTGAGGTATGGGCCCGCCCTAATTCAAACCCAAAGAGACCTTCTTAGCTATTAATATAATATGTGTTAGGGAGGGTGAGAAATAAGTGTTGTTAACTATTATTCATTACAGCATGTTAACATGCTGTCACCATTGGCTTTCTATGGACTAGTAACTATGCTGATAACTTTGCTTCTGATAATATGTTTCCTTGTATTATCTAAGATACTGCGCCTGAGAAGACGGCATTAGTAAATAAATATTTCAAATGTTCACGTGTCCTCATTTACTCCACGTTCTGGTTTGAAAGGATAGTATAACTAAAGAGTGCTCATGTGTTCCACGTAACCTGAGGTATTGTAAGCTCATGTTCTGGTTTGTCTAAACATTGGGAGTTTGTTATGACCAATGAGACACTGTAGCTAGCTCGGTAAGGGGTTTGTTGGGTACTAAGGTGAGTTTTGGGTCACCCTAATTCGCTGAGGTTCCAATCCTCTGTGCACAGTTCTGTGGGAGAACAGAAACCCTGCTACAGACGTTTGGTAAAGCGATAATTTAACGCTAGATACTAGAGTAACTCAGCCGTGCTTTTCACACAGACCCCTTTCTCCAGTAAAAACTCCTATAGACGTCTGGAGTGGGTGAAAGGATAATATCCGCCAAAACTGAGTAGGACAAAAATCCTATGTATTAGTTTTTGGTTTGTTCAACGTTGAAGGATACAGTGTTCCAAAATATTGTGCACCTAATCTTTGTTTCCTTAAAACTTGCTCTGCAAATTCTGAGTCGACGAAATGTCGGATACTGACGAAGAATTAGAAAGAGCTGCAGCTGCAGCTCAAGCAGCCTTAAATGACAGAAATCTCCTAGAGAATGACCCGGATGCTATAATCATCCCGGCAAATGTAAGGAAAACTATAATTTACAAACTGATAAATAATGGAGTATCATCGAGAGGTGGTAAAGTAATCTTTGTTATAGAGGCACATGAATATCGGCAGACAGAGGTATTCTATTCATGGATTCACTTTCCTCCAGCAGATGGAGAAACACACGAGTTTCACTACTACAAAGTAGAGGAACCTCCAACGGAATACGTTCCTTACGAGGACGTTGAAATTCCATTAACTTACCAAGAGCATCAGCTCTGGTTTAAAGGCGCCCTACAACATCAAAATCACATTACCAGGCTCGGTCCACTAGCTAGACCAGGAGCTACATGGCTGGCACTAGCCAGCTATACACTACATCCTGACATTGAAAAAAATGACAGGTCAAGAACTGTTAGCTCAGGTAAAACAGTTAATTAAAATAGATAGACAATTGGTCCAATATGTCATGCGGACCTTAACAGTCCAACCTGTAAGGATTCCACAACACACGCCTCACCAGGGGAACACAAACAAAATCACACCACAGACTATACAATCAGTCATTGGTAAAATGCCTGCCAAAAGGGAATAAATTCCGTTTTGGTTAGCACAAAAAATTACTCAAATGGAGGCAGTATTCCCTGATAGTACACCTCATGAGAAACACAGAATTCTGACAATCTGTTTACCAATGGGGATAGCACCACATGTGGAGGACTGTGACACTTGGGCTACAGTCTTTGCTTCAATCTACACAAAAACACATAGTGTCCTGTCTATGGTGGTAATACCAGACGTTCTGAGACAGATTCAAAATGAATACGGTCCAGAACCGGCCTTGAATCTAGGTATGAAATTACTGAAAGATTTCAAACAGGTCTCGGGTATACTATTAGCCAACATCAAAGGTGAAGCAGCGTCCGTGGCAATCCGCCTGAAGTTAAAAGAAATAGATATAACAGACCAACCATATGAGCTTGCAAGAATTATTGAAAAATCATATGAAGAACTAGGTAGAGATAGTTTGGGTAGAAAACCGTTAAAACCCCAGCTAACTGAAAATCCTGAAAAAGGTTTTATTAGAAACAATCTCACTACTCCTAAAAAGAAGTGGGAAAACACTAAGCAAACACTTCCTAAAGAGAAGCATTCGCAGTCCAGAGGTAGGTCTCCCCAACGGGAGCCCTCTGAAAAAAGGTATAACCTTAGAAATAGGGATACTTAAGAAAACCTGATAGATATCAAGATACTGATACACGTTCCTCTCATACCTTTCAGACTTCCTCGCAGAAATCCGAGAGAAGAGGACGATCAGAACAAAAAGAGGAACGCGGGAAGTCCGAAGAAAAACAGCACGTTCCAAAAAATAAGAAAACTCAATTCACCCCAAAAAAAAACGGTAGCAAGCGTAAATATCAGACATGCCGAGGATCTTGAGGACACAACTCAAGAACGGGAAGTGGGCCCAAACAATGCTAGACAGCGCAGCAAAAGGGACTATACCTCGCAAGATCCTGATGGATCATCTGGAGACAGTGGACTTGAATGAATGCATTCAAGTTGAAACTGCAGACACCAGGGTTAGTGTACCCCACAAGTTATATGAAATAACATTCTGAATGGAGGGGGACATAACAAAGAAAATAAAAGCTCTCTTTTGGGATAAGCTTTCCAAGGGTTATGACATTCTTCTAGCTGAACGAGACTGGCCACTTGAATTTGTCAGGGAGTGCCCACATGGCGAAGAGATAATTATGCCAGCCTTCTCAAATCATATTCCTATTCATAAAAAATACACCTATAAAATGGGCTGTGGCCCAGGCTCCAGCATTATATAAAAATCATGTGGGATGGGATGAGGACTCTCCTCACCATAAAATCCAGTTAAAAAATCAACCTACTGCACAGAGGCAGTATCCAGTTAAGCAAGAAGCTAAAAAACAAGTCAGGGAGATTTTAAATCAACTTGAATATCAAGGGGTGATTGAAACATGCACCTCGTCAATGAACAATCCTTTGTTTCCTGTCTCCAAACCAGACAATTCATATTGTCTAGTTTTGGATTACAGACATCTAAACTCCTGTTGCAAAACATTTGCAGCACAAAATGCACATAGTGCAGCAGTGATGAATAACATTGTGCGGAAAAAATATAAAACCACATTAGATATTTCGAATGGGTTTTTCTGCCAAAACTTTGCACCTGAAAGCAGGCATTTGACCGCTTTCTCAAAAATGGGGACATAGCGACAATTTTGCCGTCTCCCCCAAGGATTCAAGAATAGTCCAGGGTTATTTTTAGCCAGAGTTTCTACAAATGTATGATGATGAGGCATTATCTTATGTCGATGACATCTATCTTACAGACGATGATTTGGACGTGCACTTGAAAAGAGTGAACACCATAATACTTGGGTTCGCTTCTGAAGGGTACAAATTCAATTTTAAGAAATCACGAATTGCCCAACTCAACGTCCTATTCTTAGGATACAAGTTATCAAGTGAAGGCAAAAGCCTGGTAGCCAACTTCCTAGAGAAATGTGCGCTGCTCCAACCTCCAAAGACACTGAAGAACTTACAATCAATTCTAGGTTTCCTGAATTTCTGAAGAACTTATGTTCTAAATTACGCAGAAAGGGTTAAACCTCTCTACGAACAAATCAAACCTGATTTCAAATCAACAAATTGGACTCAAAACCATACAGAAATTTTGCGTTCAGTGCAAACAGACATGTTAGCAAAAACACAATTAGAAACACGCGATAATACACGCAATCTTGTGATCCAAATCATCCCAGGGAGATGCGGATTCACATACCTGACCTTTAATGAAGGTGAAAAGGTACCAATAGCATACAAATCACACTTGTACACACAAGCTGTAATAAAATTCACATCTACAGAAAAAATTCTGACAGCGGCTCAAACTGCAGTAGCAAAAGAGAGAGCCCTCGCACAGGGTAAACGCATAATGATTGTTACACCTGTACCTGCCTTAGAGGCAGTGACAAAAGCAAGCATTCCCAATGCTAAGGCTTTACATCCAAGATGGATACAATGGGTTAATTCTCTTGCTGCAGCAGACGTTGAATACGTTTTTGACCCCTGCTTAAAGACACAAGAATTCCTACAATACGAACGGCATGCTATACTCTGACCAGGGTTCTGCGTTTAGCTCTCAAGCTTACAAGGAGGCCATGGCTAGCTTGGGCATTGCATTGCGGTATTCTAGCCCCTTCCATCCTGAGGGTAATGCGGTAGTGGAAAGAAAAAACCGTGACATAAAGCAATCCATAACAGCTAAGGTATTAGGTTCAGGTGATGGGTGGGTCAAACATCTAATAAGTGTCCAACGTAGTCTTAACAATCTGCCAAGAAGTTCTCTGGATAGAATCACTCCATATGAATTACTATTTGGTACTAGAATGATAATCAAAGACTTCGATTGTCAAACTTCAGTGGTGGAACAAAAACCCTTTGATGTCAAAGATCGTTTGGCTGTTTTACAGGACTTAAATGAAACAAGAAGAAGTCTGAGTAACACAATACAGAAGCCAACGACCACTGAAGAAAAACCACCTGTCCCAGCAAGACCTGTCTGAATTCCAAAGATTGGGGATCTAGTGAGGGAAAAGATTGCGGTAAAGAAGGAATTTGGGCCTTCATACAAAAAAGCAGTACCTGTCTTGGCAATCCAAGGAACAGGATCAGTAGTACTACCGCCCCTTGCTGGTAAAAGGGAGAACAGAGTTGTGTCCATCGACCTGGTCAAACCACAACATGTGGCCGATAATAAGTAGTAGGCCCAGTGGACTCCCAAGTTGTAGCAGACAACCAAATCTTGCTAGGATCCAAGAGGTTCAAACTGAAAGACTTATCACCTTTGATAAACCTGCAGTAAGAAAAGAAGGACTATGCAACAAAACCATGGAACTTGTGCCGCTGGATACCCAAATAACAGTTCGTCAAGAAACACCTGTCTACAATGATTTAGCCTCTGACTATACAAATATGAGAAAGGAAGAAGCAACTCCAAAGATTACTAAAAATAATCCTGATGCAATTCCAACAATTGACAGAACTGCCTCTGGGTATTTCATCAGCTTTGATACATTTTCTGAGGATCCCAGTGAACCTGAAGATAAGCCAGCAAATAAAACTTTCAAAGAAAAAATAACAGAACTCTTTTATCAACTTGAAAAAACATATCTGGTTTCACCATGGGTTGAATTTTGGATTGTGTTAGGTGTACTTTTCCTCCTGCTCTGGCTCATACTGGTGTTAAGTTTGGGAAGGATGATAGATGGAAAATACAGTACAATGGGCACAGCAAGTAAAAAAATCAACTTGCTCCTGAAATCTCACAAATCATCTCATCGTGAAAGAAGAGACCTGTCATCAGTAAACATCACAGCCATTCCTATACCTGGTGGTATAGCATGGGACAGAACTGATTATGACATCTATGGTCCGGTGGAGCTGCTGAAGATTCTACACCAGTTTAAGGTTTCTTTGAGTGACTTTGTCTCACCCAGCACATTTTCTGATGATTGGGACTTTGAAACTGTTAATAACATGATGACAGATTTAGAAATGTCAGCTAAATTTACAGAACATGAATACTTAGAAGGTTCATCAGATTATGAACAAATGTATTGTTTTAATCATTATGGTCACCATTATTTGCATAAATCTGCAAGCCCGAGAAATGTTTTTACTTACAATCAATGGGAACATTGTCTAACGCCGCCAAAGGGCAGCTCAAAAACATTTTATGAAAAATGTTCGTACTTCTCAGGGTTTAATGTTACAAATCCAGAAACGTTTTATTTTAAAAATGAGAATAAGACAGGAATGAAAACAATGTTGACCAATATTGAACAAATTTATTCTGCAAACTTTTATGCTCAGCTGTCTACATTAGGTTTTGACTTTTGGAAAGACAACATTGAGACAAAAACTGTCTGAGGCACGAAAGACTGGCAGGTGCAATGTTTAGAAGCCCTGTTCAGAGCCTGCATTATACCAGAACAAATAATGTTTTTAAATGACACTGTTCAACAAACTTCTTGTCTTGGCTTGGCTAAGATAAAAGATTTAAACAAACCGTCTATACCTAAGCCCACATCTGACAGTGATGATACTACAGAAGAGGAATTAGACTTACCATATATTTTAAAACAAAACAGAACTAATCCTGATTGGAAAAAATGGTTAATCTGGACCACAGACATGAATAACTGTCAAGATAGATTCCTGAACAAAACACAAGGGGTCACAGTGAATAGGTCAGATCCAAGATATTCCCAGAGACAACATCCAGGGATAGTAACTACTTACAGTGTAGGAAAGCTATGCCTTGAGTCTCTACAAAAATCTACACTTCCAGAACTCAAACAACACTTATCTTTACTCAAAGAAGGCAATGATTCGCGAGATTTCTTAATGGGGCCTCGAAAACCACGTCAAAAACCTTTCATATACGCCGGTATATAAGCTGCGTACAATGAAGCTTGGAAAATAACGCAAATGGAAACTGCAGAAAGAATACGAGAAGTTGATTGTATTAATTTAGAGAAAAGCCTCTCTGTAGTGGACAATAGGTTAACGACTCTGTCCTCCAGAATCTATTCTTTGGACAACATCGTATCATCTGCAATTAACATAATAGAGCAAGACTTGCTAATGTTACAACAATGCCAGTCTCAATTACGTTCTATAATGCTGCTAGGCTGGACGTTGCAAAATCTCCGTTCAGGCCACGTGCCATGGCGTTTAATCAATATCTCGTCATTGTTTACTGTGTTTAACCTTATAGATAAACAAATCTCTTTAGCACAAAAAGGAGCAGACTATACGGTGCTGAGCATTGAAAAACTGGAAAGATTACCATTGACAGTTTCTGAGAAGCCTGTCATTGAATGGATAATACATGGCACCATCACGATGCCAGTGACGATTTTCCAATTTCAGTATTGTCTACAGCATATACCAGCGGGCCTGTATGAAAGGTTGGGTAAAGAATACATTAAGTCGACCTGGACTTTACCATACACACACAAAAGTTGGAATGGGGGAAAGGAGGTATTCCTAAGTGGTAAAAATTGTAAGAACTCACTAAGTGGTACACTTTTGTGCCAAGGTATTAATTTACACGGAGCCTGCGAAGGTTCTGCAAATAACCTCTCTTGCCACCTGCACGGTACACCCTCTGCAGTGATAGAGTCAATTTTCAGGCAGCTATCCAATGGCAGTTACGTTATGTTCAATGACCACAGCTGTTGTGGCATGTTGCCAGGAAAAGCGTATCTAGTCAGTGTCTCGTCCATGGTCACTTGTTGTATGCAAGTATTGTGTCCAACGCACAAGACAGACAGGGGGACGGCATTATGGCCTTCACTGAATATCTCTTCTATACGAATTGATACTTTGAGCAGAATGAAAGTCATTCTTTTACAAAAAACTGTGCCACTGACCTCGTCTGGAGAAACGTATGATCTGCAAGTTTCAAGGACTTCTGCAGAGATACATGCATTATTATCAACAAACTGCCCAGTACATTTCGCAGAAATGTTGAGTCAAATCTTAAATATGTCTGATACCAGTGGCATCGCACAGGTATTTAAGACGATTTTTTCGGGACTGTTAACACCATTTACAGCAGTCCTCGGCATTTTTCCAAATTTCGTGCACTCTGTGTTCCGCGGCCAGCCTCCCATCTTGGGACTCGTAGCAGGAATTCTGTTTTTATTCCTTCTGCTCCGATATGGCAAGTCCGGTCACCAGCGACACCCAGACTACCATGGAACAATGCCTCCTTGCCATGAGGTATCGTGAGAGAATTTCACAGATTTTTGGCTTGGCTTGTTTAAGAGATCTACTTTTTTTTAAGAGATCTAAACACAACCTGGCTTCTATCGTTCAGACCAATCTGGCAAGATTGCATCTTACCTGTTCTACGATGCCTGCTTTGCGGTCAGTAATGCGTGTTGGACATTTGTCTTACACTTCCATCAGTACTGCCATCGGATGTTGACGCTTTGCTAGGTCCAGTAACGACTCATGCATCGTGTTGCCCCCAACGGCTGCCTATTCTGATGACGGCATTCATTGAGGTCTCACCGGCAAGTCTAACTGAGGGTGAGATACAAGACACTACAGGCATACAGGTACCACCTACTGCGGACATTGCTAATGCATCAAACGCTGACGGCGATGATCCACACTTCTGCACTTTTGATCTGCTAACTGAAGTGGTTCCACTTTCACCTACAACGGTAGACAGTTTATTTGCCAGCCTAGACGATCTGATGTTTTCTCCTGACTCCAAGAATAACTTTTGATTCATGCACACAGCGTTCCCTGAACCCTGAAATTCGGCCTTCATTTTTCAAAACAAACCATCTACCTATTTGAACTTTTTCCAAAATAGAACTTTTGGCACAGAGTAATCTGCTTAAAGTAGAACTATTCCTATAGAACAAGATTTCCTTTTTATAGCTCATAAATAACAATATTTGGCCTAAATCATCAGAACAAAAACGGTTTAGATATTATGCTTTCTGTAAACTTCAGAGACGTTTCATGAATGTAATTTTTGTATTTTACATATAATAGAATGTATACTATGCTTCATGTCTATAGAGAAATGTTTGTTCTATACTTGTTACATTTAAACAAGCCTTTTCAAATGCAATGTGTATATTGTATTTTGGGTGGGATTGTAAACACTAGCTTTAGATATGTCGGTGCTTCTACGTTTAGTTGTATTGAACTTAAAATCGTGGAGTGGGTGTTGTAAATGAATCTAGGACTCTAGTGTAATTTTTCCCGATTCATGCCCTTATAGAGGTATAGATTGTTCAATCCTTATATAGGCATAGAAATCATTACCCTATTTAGACTGAGCCTATGCAGCTCAAATACGGCATGGCTACTTCCACTAAATTCCAAGAATCAACAACGATTTCTTAGAGAAACTCACCTTCAGCAGCTAGGGACTTCCCCTTGCCTGAATACTAATTTATCTAGGAAATCATGGACTTTTCGAAGAACTGAGTCTTTGATGACGTTATTAAGTCCAATCACACGTCAAACACGGCACCTTCAAAGTATAAACATGCCTAGATTTGCCCAGACAAATACACAGTGTTTTGGAGCAGATCGACTTACTACTTGTCCGACGCCCTGCAGCAGCAAGTGCCGAAGGAAGCCGACCCTCCAGCTAACGCACTGAGAGACGCTGTATTTTCTCCTGCACAGAAATCCAGCTCCAGTGTTTCCAGGCTACCCTTGCGGGTTGCTGGTAAATCGAGTCCTGAGAGAGAGATACAAGACCTCCTTCATTCTAAACCAAGGTACGGAGCTGATTCCTGAGAGAATTCTTGGACAGATTCTTGGCAGAGAAATAGTAAACTTAAGCTACTCCTCACTTACTTCTACCCTTGTACTAGACTTAGGTTAGGTACACCAGGGTAGGCGTATTTCAGAAGCACCAGTTGAGTACTTTTAGTCATTATTTTATCACTGTATGTATTTTATATGTTTTAGGCAACTATGGCTTAGAAACCATATAATGTTTTTACAGTACTACTTTATAATACTTTTCGTATTATATGCCTTGTACTTTATGACCAGTATTACGATTGTAGCAGTACATTTCTTATGCTTGAGAAAGAAGACTGTTCAATAAATACTTTTTATTGAAAACGCCCGTCTCTCTATTTTCTCAGCACCTCTGGTGAAATGAAGCATGCACGATTGACTGAGTAAAATAGCCATCTATTGTTTCCGCGACTCTAGAGATTGATTTCTTATTCTTTGGAAACAAAGTTGTCATGTTTATGCGGTTGTCAGAAACTAATCCCTTCTTGTGAATTCGAGGAAGTTTCTAGTGACCTCTGAGCTAGCTGGCACTCACAATTAAGTTTAATATATTCGTTAGAGACCTGGTCGACCTCAGTCCTACGTCTAAACTACAGGATATATTATTCCAATGTGCAGAACCTATTGGGAATATAGGAACTACACTACAAATCTAAACGCGAGATCAGTGCCAATAAAAAGCTGTTGGGGAGGCACGAGGGAGGCAGTGTACATAAGGACATATCGGGCACCCAGTCTTTACTTGCAAAAATGTTTCTCGCGGCTAAGGGGCCGCCTCCTGCTATAGATTCTAAGACTAACTCTGCTCCACATACACTTCCCCCCAAGTGTGCCCCCGTGGATTTGCCAACACCTCAGCCAGCCTTGCTAGCTAATCAGCAAGAAACAACCCCAGCCAAGGCGAACCATGTGGAGGCACAGCAAGCTGACACTGGAACTATTGGTTACTTACTAGACTTGGCTAACAACTTGATCCCTCCTCAGGTAGAAAGTGACATTGGAGGACTAACTGCGCAGAGGAGCCAGCTACCCCTAGGCCCCGTAACCCTAGAAATAGAAGGGTGTTCCAGCATAAGCAGCTTGGAGAATACCTTTAAAACCCCTGAGACCGGTATTGAAAATTATATCCAGGGCTTAGAAGATGCCGCAGGCCCGCAAGTTCCATGGACACAAGGAAACGGGGGCTGAAAATGTCTACTGTCCCAAATGGTAATAATGAGGAAAATCCCCACGAATAATGGATTAAAGCAAGGCTGTGTCCTTGCTCCCTTGCTTTTCAATCTGTACACTGTGGACATGTCAGCGACCCTAAAATATGCTAATCTAATCACGCCACAAATCAGAGATGTTAAGATCACTATAATGTAATATGCTGACAACATCGTACTGCTGGACCATTCCAAAATTGGGATTCAGAAACCGCTAACTGTGCTCTATAAGTACAACGAGGCAAAAAAATGACAGCAAATGAGTCAAAAACTAAAGTTGTGACCTTTGGGAGCACAACCAAGAAATCAAACTATTGCTTGACTATAAGTCCTCTAAACATCACTGGGATCAAATCGTACAATTACTTGGGTGTGTGTTTGTCCACAAATGGCAGAACTAAAACTCACTTGAGCAACATTAAAGAAGAGGTCACACCAATGACTACTAGACTGCCAGCTCAATACTGTATTAGAAAGTCCCTCTTCAGTCCTAATACAGAGGATGCTCAGCCCACCCTACTACCCGTGATCACCTATGGCCATGAAGCTTTCCCGGGGTAACTTACTAAAACAACAGAACAGCTCTACCTAAAAGCATATTAGAGGGACTTTAGGCTGACCCAATACATAAAGGTTGTCTGATTAGACTTGAATTTGGGTTATAGGGCCAAGCATGGGCTAATATGGGCACCTTTTTAAAATACTAGTATAGATGTATTTCGGCCACGCTTAACAGCTTGAAATCCGTCTTCCAGAACATATTTAACATTAATAGTAGCCCTTTGTCCATTTATCTAAAGGAGTCAGCTGATAGTCTCCGAATAGATCTGTACGCACTGAACAAATTATTGCTCTTGTACACAACATTTAAAACTTTTCTGAAAAATCAGCAAAAGCACTGTCGAAATCAAGCAGCACAGACAAACTAAAGAAGTGCTGGCAAATTCCTACGCTAATAATTATCCACCCTGCTTGTAGCCACAACTATACATCCAGTGTTCAACTGGGGAAGCCTGTCTTAAACAAATATTGTCTGCAAGCTTGATGCGCCTTCAAATGAAAGCAACCAACCCAAACTGGCCCTCCTTTGCCAAGATTATGAAGTGCTGGCTGTGTGGCTATAAAACAACATTTTTTTAACCATGTATTATGCTGCTGCCCGATGCTGCTCCGTGCCAGGCATATTCTGTTGAAACCATTCTTCCTAAGCCACACCATTAGAACCTGTAATGAGGCTAGGTAGTTTGCTTTCACTACAATGGACCCAACTAAACTGGAACTGGCTAAATTTGGTGAATACATTAGAGTGGTACATATCCTTAAAGACCTCAACGAGACTGTGCAAATGTAAATCTAAAAAAAGGTAAAATCTCTCTGCAGAAAGCTTGCAGGGGCATGCAATTTCTGGTGTTTACCATGTGTAATACTACGCACAGTATTTGAACTTTGTTTAGCACACAGCATTTGACCTTTGTCAAAACTATTGTTTTCCTTGCCTTTCAAAAACCACTCTGTATACCATCACTGGTTTCATGCCCAATCTTGCTGCTATGGAACTCTTTCAAGAACTTTTGAACATTACGGTTATTTCCTCTATCACAAAGCACTTTCATATTGACTCCTACCTCTAAGGGCCAGATGTAGGTCAAATCAAATTTGCGAATCCTTAATAGCGAATTTTACCGATTCGCTATTAAGGACTCGCAAACTCAAATGAAGGTAGGAATCGCTAAAATATTAGTGAATCCTTAATATTCCTTAATAACGAATCGCAAATTGAGATTCGCTTATGAGGAATACCTACCTATTCATTCCTATGGGCTAGGAGGCCCATAGGAATGAATGGGAAAATATTCTCCATTTGCGATTCGCTATTAGTGAATCGCAAATAGCGGGCACTATTTCAAGGGTGCCAGGGTGTCAAAAGGACACCCTTTTGCACCCCTGAAATGTTCATGTGTGCACATGTGGCGCACATACATGCTTTAAGGGCATGAATGTGTGCCACATGGCACTTTAAAAAAAGCGAAAAAGTCATTTTTAAAGGAAATCGCTAAATACCACCAACTTGAAGTTGGTGCTAATTAGCGATTCCTTAAGGCTAAAGTGCACTCTCTTTTGTGCTACTTACATTGCATTTAAGGAGTCGCAATTTGCGATTCCTTAAATGCAAGAGCAAAATAAGGAATCGTAATTTTGTGATTCCTTATTGTGCTAGTAGGTTTAAACTCACCTACATTGCTCGCAGCCAAATAGCAAACGCTGAATTTTAGCGTTAGAGCTCACTATTTGGCCACCTACATCTGGCCCCAAGTCTTTTATTTTACTTTAATACCGCTGATATTATCTTATCATGCTTTTTCCTATTTTTAAATAGGGTGCTATCCGTTCCATGGCGATTTTTTACCACCTCATCTTAATACCCTCCGCACTCAGCCACTTTTGGTAACCGCTGAGGACTCCTGCGTCTTTTTCAGTGTATCATATGTAATGTGATAATACTGTTTTAAAAAATATATTCTTAAGGTATTTTAACTCCTTTTAAGTGCTTGTGTTCCTCAAATATTGCTTTTTATCCATGTATCGTTTCTGTTTAGCGAATTCGCAGACATTGTAACAATTTTTATTAATCAAACAATAAAAGGTATTAACTGACTGACTGACAAATACTCCGAAAAAAACGCAGTGAATGTACTGGAAGCCCTTAAAAACATGAAATGGAAAAAAAACGATTTTCTAATTGCATGAACAATTATTTATTGTACCTCAGGGCAGCGTTTCTTTGCTGTCCAGCTCTATTCTCACTCTACAAATAACATTAAACACATATACATATCACGTTTTCTTTTTTTCAGCATTGACTTTGTGGGCCACAGTCAAACAATCTGATAAACGCTGCTATCGATGGGCAATGATTCTGTGAAAAATATGGCCCTATGGATGAAATCTAGCGTTGAGGTGGCCTGCGGCATCCTGATGAGCCTGGAGCCGAGATAACAGCCGCTCAAGCAAGCCCAGGCCGAGGGCTGACACCATCCGTCCCTCTCGCATCCTCACAATCACCGCTTACTGCGATAATCATGCTAATATGAGGAGCGCACGAGCCGAGGACGTGGTCAGCGTAGCAGATGAGCTCCGCCTTTCATCCTATTTTTCTCACATGCGCGAAGTTGAGTGTATTTTTGAAGATACCATGCTCAGCGTATCCTAAACGTCACTGAAAAACAAGCTGTGGCACAAACAGAACTGTCTTTCGAGATTAAAGCGAGGGCACAACCTTCCCACACAAAGGTAAACGCAACTCTCACGACAACCATCAGAAAATAAAATATCAAAGGTTGCATCTCAGCCCCATCTCTCCTCTATGCACTTGCTATGCAGTCTCAACGGTATCCGGCGCCATCCTTGCGCCGGCTGACAGGAGAGATTTACGGGTTACTAAAGACAGCAAGGACGCCGCCTACAGCGGGCTGGGATAATCGGCAATGCCAGCATTTGCACAGTATATATTAGGCAGAATTACATGAATACAGAAGAGGTATTCAAGTGTGAAGACACCGCCCCTGGACTGAGATGAACTATCATCTCTACTGTGTTATGTTGAATGGTTTCTAAGGCAACACACCCAATCAATAACAACAGCATGCTGTCCCCACCACTCCCACCCTGTGGCGCTCAGAGGAATTTAAGGACAGAAGTAAACAGAGACACTTATAAGGAACACCATAAATATAAAATATTTTTCAACGTACAAACAGCCCACTTCTGCTCTCATAACCCAGTTATTCCCGTTGGTTGTATCTTCCCCTTTGACCTTCCACGACTGCCTTTTCTCTAGGTTGACGCTACATAAATGTCACATACATATATACAGAGCTTTAAGTGGGATGAAAAAACTAGAGGGTCTCTCAAAGGGGCGTGGTCAATGTAATTAAGGGCGTGGCTTAAAACATGTAAGCTTAAAATCTGTGTTTAGCAGAGTGTGCCGCCCGACTTGTATTTTGCTGTTTTTGTCATTGCATCTAGATATATGGTACAACAAGTAACATCATACCTACAAGAAGTCAGGACTATTGGCTTTGCCAATGGTTGTTAGTTGCATAAAATAAATAAGCAGCAACTATGACGTGTATATATATAATATTTAAAAAGCTTCCACTTAAAGCCCTGGTGACACCAGGACAATGTTGCTGCTCCTAAGTTTAAAAAAAAACAAGGGCAATCCAGAGAGAAAATGACTCTTTAAAGGATTTCCCTTCCCCTACAAAGCTCAGCTGGCATGACAGCATGCAACTTCTCGACTAGTGAGAAGTGAGCAGTGTGAGCACGAGTACATCGATGTGCCTGCTGTCAATGCAGTCCGAAAAAAACGGGAAATAACGGACCGCCTGTGCCTGGGCACAAAACAGAACCAGAGAGGGACCCGTTTCTAGGCCTCCTTTAAAAAACGGGGAATATCCTTTACAACACAACTTTTACAACAAAGTACCTTTACGACGCAACCATTACAACGTAACTTCTACAACGTCTTGCGCTGGGGGGGCGCTCTAGGATAGGGAATAGTTTCCAACACCTTCCCTACTATCCACGGGGACTGAAGTTGGAATAGTAAATTAAACTATTCACTATCCAGTGGCCCCCAACGCAAGTCGTTGTAACGACTTGCGTTGTAAAACTTGCTTCGTAAAGGCATGCGTTGTAATAGCATGCGTTGTAACGTCATACATCCTTAAAAAACTGCTCAGACTCGGTGAGACCCCGCCCACTTAAAGCCCTGCATATATACATACATACCCACTTTGTAATATAGGTTCTGATGTTCTGTCGTCCTGTAAATAAGAGCTGTTAATATTACAGTGATGGTGTGTGTTTTTACCAACATCTGAAGGATGAAGGGTTCACTCTGTCCCATCAGCCTCTAGAATAAAGAGGCATCACCAAACGCTGTTGTGGTAGACTTTTCAACACTCGGGCATTACCTGAAGTGAAAAAAGACTTGCAGCCATATTCATAAGGTTTGCATCACTCTTGCGTTGTGTGGTGCAAGAGTAACTCAAACCTTAAGTCATATTTTTTAAGCCACTTTGCATGGCTGTGAGTGGTTCAAAAAATATGAAGTAATGCAATGCAGAGCAAATGACTGCATTGCGTTACTCTGCCATGAGCGTTGTGTCGGTGTTCCCACACAAATCCTACGGCTTTTGACGCATTCCCAGGTTTACAAAACCTTGTACACCTGGGAATGTGTCAAAAAGATACGCCTACCTACGGGAGGCTTAACAAGGTGTTTTCCTCTTTCTTCGTGTGCTACATTGTGCAGCACACATAGAAACAGAAAAAAGTCACTCAGAGTTGTTTTTTGCAGGAAGGTGGACCTTCCTGCACAAAAACTATCCTGCCTACTACACAGTTCAAGTTCAATTTTATTGTTTTATTAGTAAAAATCATCACAATCTTCGTTTAAAAAAGAATAGATCACGTACTACAAAGACATGCTCTCATTAATAAACTTCGCAAAAAGTAATTTTAAAACCGTTTCTTAGTTTGCCCCATGGGCAGATCTTTTAATTTTTTGAATCTTGCACAAGCGTATATGGGGATTGAGGTCACGTTAGTGAATGTCCAGCCACAATCAAACTTTTATTCTCAGCGATACTGCCATTTTTTCTTCAATGATTGTCCTGGAGCTGTTTTCTTACTTCAATCATGAATTTAAGACCCCGACAGGCCAGGATTGAGGAAGATCCTCCCAGCCAGCTTATTACTGCTTGCTGGCATGTTTTTATGTTCAGTTGGATCAAGATATCCCGTAGGTACTGTCTTCTTAGTGCAATGAGGGCTGGGCACACACAAAACAAATGAGTTAGGTTTTCGTTGTAGCATCCGCACAGTCTGCATTGGGGGCTTTCCTCTTGGTATTTCCAGGACAGTCTCAGGTCCTTGGAATAATGAAGGCCCATTCGGTAGTCTATGTAGATCTTTTTTAAATATAGACTAAAATGGGTGGCTAAATAAACCTGCGGTTTTTGATGGTTATAGGAGGAGATTACAGTCCAGGCATGGCGTCGATTAGTCAGTATTTTTTTGTCATCTAGTAGTGATTTTCTTTTTGCTGCAATGTTAGCTGTTTTACTAAAGTGTGCTTGATCTATTTTTTTGTTCCATACTTCTAGTAATTCCAGTTCGGACAGGCGGATTCTCAAGTAGGTTGCCCACGAGTTTCTCGAAGGCTCGCTGTCCTCGGTATTTCTTTCTTGCCAACAGGTGTGGTTCATTGATTCGGGTTGGGCTGAGCGAAGTTTGTGGCATAGTTTTACAAACCTTGTCATGGACCGAAATTTTTGATTTTGTAGTCCAAATTCAAGACGGACTTGAGCCGCGGATGCTGATTTAGGTAGTTTGAACACTGCTTTATATATTTTGTTTTGTAGATCGTTTAGTAATTTAGCCTCCCCTCCGAGCCATGTTACTTGTCGATATGACAGTGTTGGTAGAATCTGTGCAGCCATTACTTTTAGGAGGTGAGTGTGGTTTGGCCCATCCATTTTTAGTTGAAGTTGCCTGTAAGCGTAAATTAACGTTTGTGACTTTGCTTTTATTGCCAAAGTGTGTTATTTTTTTGAATTACCTTGCCCGAGAGTCACGCCTAGATACCGGTAGAATTTCTGTTCTTCTAACGCTGACTTGTCAATTGTCCATTTGAATTTGATGTTCTTATGCTCCATCAATCGCAATACTTTTGTTTTTTCCCTGTTCAATTCCAGGTTTTCTTGATCTAAATAGGATTGTAGCATATTTATTAAACATTGAAGGTCTATTAGCGTTTTACTTAATAGGACAATGTCGTTGGCGAACTGATTAATTGGAATTAGGACATTGCCGAGTTTAGGTGCATGACTTTCAATTAGTCCTAGGTTTCTGCCTAAGTCTGCCAGGTACAGGTTAAATAGACATGGGGCCAAGACACATCCCTGTTTTAGGCTGTCCTGGGTTTCAATTTTGGGTGTTAAACTTGATCCTTGGCCTTGTTTTACCCTTGCCCATGTGTCTGTGTATAGATGCATAACTGCGTTTAGTAGAATATTAGGCAGCCCCCACTCTTTGAGCTTTCCCCAAAGTCTCAACCTGCTCACTCGATCGAAGGCTGCTCTTATATCTACAAAGCACCCGTATAGCCGTTGGTTCTTTGTTTTGGGTCTCTCCATTAACAGTGCAAGGGTGGTCAGGTACGTCATTGTCCCCGTCCCTTGTCTGAAACTGATTTGAAAACTGGGGATTCGGTTGTTGTTTTCCACCCATTCTTGGATCTGCTCCAAAAGACAAGAGGCGTAAAGTTTTGCTTCCACGTCTATTAGAGAGATCAACTGTAGTTCCCCGGGTGTCTTCTATCAGCCTTTTTATAGATCGGGTGGATGATGTTTCCTTTCCATGATGTTGGCATATGGTTTCGGGTGAAGACTTGATTAAACAGAGCTGTTAGATGTTTAGGCCAAAAATCCCCGTTGAATTTAAATAGGGCGGTAGGAAGACCGTTTGGTCCTGGTGCACCCTCGGGTTTGAGCTTTTGTATGAACTTTTTTACACTTTTACAGGAGATTGTTGTTGGCTGGTCGCTTGCCCATTTTTCACTGTCCGGGTCGTTAAGGATTGTTACCTTATCCAAGGATCCTACTAGGTTGCCGGGTTCCGTTTCTTTTTTTAAACCTTGGATCTTGTCGATTGGATGGGGAACCCTTCTTAAGTAAAGGTTCCTTATAGGGTCTTCCCATTCACCGTCGCCAATTCCGGGGTCCCGTGACATTGCTTCACCGTTGTTTAAATTATTGACGATGCCCCAGAAGTCCCGAGAATTTTGCTTTTTGCTTGCGAATAACAATTTTGCCCACACGGTTTCTTTGTATTTGGCCTTTGCGGTCCACACCATCTTGCGATATTTTTTTCTCAAGCTCCTGATGAAGTTATGATTCAATTTATTTCCCTGTTTTTTGTTCCTTAGTTCCTTCCGTTGCTCCCGGGCAATTTTACTTTTTTCTTGTCTCAAGTCATGGGTAAACCAAGGTTCTCTCAGCACTTTTGTGCCATTTTGTGGAGCAGGAAGGGTGGAATGCTTATGGATCAAGGCCACTATCAAATTTTCCCAGTTTTTTACGTAATTTCCGTCTTCTTGGTATCCATGTTTTATCATAAAGTTACTTGCTGTTTCTTGGATTGCTTTCGTTTCTCCGCCTCTCCATCTTATTTTTCGCAAGTTAAATTTCTCAGGTTGTTGAGACAAGGAAGTTAACTTTTCAGACCAGGTAACCGCAATGTTTATTCGTGTGATTTGGGGAAAGTGGTCGCTTTCTGTACGTTGGACTGTATTATAGTCTTCAATGGCGTCTAATAAGTTGTTACTGATTATTGTAAAGTCTATTGTTGACATGACTTTGCCGCTCATATATGTTGGTACTGACGTTGGAGTTCCCCTTTTCGTCCGTTTTAAAATTGATAGATCCAATGTTTGTAATTTGTTCAATGAGAACGGGTTGTTCCCGTCTCGTGGTTTTGTCTTCTGATTATGAGTAGATATTCCATTGCTCGTTAGATTAGAATTGAAGTCCCCTGATATTATCAACGGGCATTGGGTGTTTGATTTCTGGAAAGCTTTGATAAGTTTAACATGTGTGTTCATTTTTTCTTTTTTGGTTGAGCGGTCTGGGTGGATGTAAACATTTATTATTAGAAGTTGCTGCTGTGGTTTTCTGATGATTTTTGTTACTTGGACCCAACTCAACCCCACGTCCTGATTCTCAGTTTGCCAATTAAATTTCTGCGACACATACGTCGATAGCCCTCCACATGGGTGTCCATAATTGGACGATCTCTCTGCAAGTGTGTGGTGTTCAGAAAAACCCGGGATTGCGTGGTGTGTCAGGTTCCAAGTCTCTTGTAAAAGAATGATGTCGTGTTTTTGAAAAAGGATTGAGTCTCGTGGTCCTGATCCATGCTGGTTAAATCCGTGAGTGTTCCATGTGCACATGTTGATTTTTGCCAGGTGAGTTGTGTCCGTGTATTGGTCTTGGGTGTTTTTATCTGGTGATAATATTGCGTCTGTTGTAAGTACTCTTTTGGTTTAGTATCGTCGGGATCCATGACCAATCCTGGTTGATGCTAGGTGGCCCTCCTTTGAGTGCCTGGTTTGGATGGTTATTCGTTGTTCCAATGATTTTCTCCTGTGAGGTCGCTCGGGCTCCGTGGAGACATGATGATTGCTTACAACCTGTTGGTTCATCCCCTTTTAAGTGGGATATACTTTTCAAAAGGGGGTAAGGATGGTTTCAGGGTTATTCCCCAGCTCTTGAACGATCCTTTATTAGCAAAGATTTTGGCGGCTAACTCCTTGGAGGCCCAGGTGGTCACGGAGTCTTCAATGTCTAAGATGTCTTTGTTTGACGGAACTCCACTGCTACCATATCTTGAGAGACTATACCCCTTAGCTCTGGAATTGCCTTAATTAGTTTTATTAAGTTCCCTCTATTTAGAATATCCTGCCTGCCCTTTGTTGCGTGTTCGGGTATAAATGACAGAATTGGTTCAATATCGTCTAGGGAAATTTTTTGTTTTCCTCGGGAGGCCGGTAAGGCAGGTTCGTTTCCACTTGCTGGGCTGGGTTTAATTTTAGCTGCCACCTGTCCTATGTGGCCCTCTTCCCTCATGTCCGTGGTGAGTACCTGTCCTCCTTTTGAATTTTGATTGTTTTTGACTTGATCTTGGTTTTTACTTAGTGCAATGCATTGCCGGTAATGTCCATTTTTTATGATCTTAATAGGGGTCGTGTCCCTAGTAGGTTCATGTCCTGGTTTTGTTTTTTGGTTGATTCCCACCTGTTCACAAATTTTACTTTGAGTTATACATTGCCGGTCATTTCCGTTTTTTATGATCTTAATTGGGGTCAAGTCTGTTTCTAACTGAACGAGCTTTGTTTCCTGGTTTTGATGATTGGAGTTGTTGCCCAGTGATCTGCGGGCGCTTTCTAGTGCTGTCTCTGTAGTTCGATTCTTCGGAGGCGGGCTGACCTCTATGGCTATATTTGTATCTCTTGGCGATGGTGAGTGTTTTGCTGAATGCTTCTTTCGGGGGTCTTCCGCCAATGTTGTCGGTGTCGTTGCTTGTTTTTAGTTAACCTCTTTAGGTTGGTTCTGGCTGTGGGTTGTTGCGAACCCTGATTCGGTCCTTCGAGATTTATTAGGTCTGGTTCATGGAACTGTTCCGACATTGTTGATTTCTCGAACGAGAAGCTTACCCGATCTGTTTCTGGATCTTCTAGTCTATTAGTAGAAGTGTTCGGTGAACTGTTTGTCGTTACTCGTTCTTGTCTCGAGTTGTTCTTGAATATTGAAAAGGGATTGTCTGTAGCAAACAATTGGTTGCCTTTTAATTTGGGCCTTGCCTTTCTTGCTCGTTTCCTTTGCCTTTTTGTTAATTTATCTTGAGGCTGAAGGTCCAAATTGACCGGAGGTTTGGTTGTTTGAGTTTCCAGAATTACGGATTCCTTTTTCTGGTACTCTATGTGGTCATCTGGGTTGGATTTCCCGTCTCCCTCTCTGCTGTGTTTTTGTTTAATTTGGGTAGTTGTGGCATTTAATTTATCCTTACTGGGTTTATTTACTGGTGAGTCTTGGTTGACCATCCGCTTGTTTGCTGTCTATACTACTCCGAGAATGTCTTTTAAAATTTCTGGGAGAGATGCAAGTTTCTCGATAATACTCCCGCAATCAGAAGTACTTTGTTTATGTTTAGTTGGAAGTTGATCAGTGTTTCCTTTGTTGGTTGAAACCATTTTTGGGAGATCGTCCATGTTTCCTTTGTTTGCCAGTAAGGATATTATTGAGTCAGTCTTGGAGCTGATATGTGCAATGTGCTCTGCTATAATATTTATGAGATCGATTTGGACCTCCATTTTATCGGACTGATAATTGGGCGCCTTTATGGCTTGTTCCAGTGTGCTTATTAGCGCGTTCCCCCAATGTACGTTGGGCTCTTGACTGCCTATGCTCCCTTTTGGGACGTCTGAGTGTGTAGTCATGCTTGCCGACGAAATGGAAATTGGCGTCTGCATGATTCCTTTACTTACTTTGCCTCCGCAGTTAAAGCTGTCTTCTATCAAGATTCTTTGGTTGCCACTATTTTCCGTTAAATTGTGTGGCGTGAATGCAACTAGGCCCAGCCTTGGCTCCTTAGGGGTTAGATCCTGTGCTGGGGTAGGCCCTTGCGGAGATGTTCTAAATGCTGATCTTTTTGTAGTTTTGGCCGAGTTTAAGTCGCTAGGTACTGGGAGGGAATATAACCAGTCATCCTCCCCTTCTAGCCTCTGTTTTATCGGTTCTTCGGTTCCTCCTGAGTGTTGCTCTTTACGTGACTCTTAACGAGGATCGTCATAGTTTTTGTACCCCGTACTGATCTTGTTTTCGGAGTTATTAAAAATGTTCTCTAGAGATTCATTTCCTGGGGATATCGAGGAAATCAGTGAGATTTGTTGTTCACTCTTCATATCTACTTTCTTGTTTGTTGTTTCCCTTCCTCTAGTCGGCTCAGTTTCGGCTCGATTTCAATAAGTGATTGGTTTGTTTTATGGACCAGGGCCTGCACGGTTTCCGTTTTTTTTCCTATTTATTCGATTGTTCGGAGAGTAAAGCGGATAAGGCTGTTATGGGGTCGTCGGGTGTCCGTTCCATTGTTGGCTTACCCAGATTTAAACTTCCGACCGATTTGATAGTTTTGGCTTGTCGGGCCGGATAGGGCTCGGTAGGTGCAATGCCTCCCTTGTTGTTGCAAGGAGTGCGGATACCGGATCTCTCAAAAAGAAGAATTTGTTAATCTTCTGCTGTTTTCCTATAGTTGGTCCGGGTTGATCAATTGTCGGGGCTGGTCCTGCCATCACGCTCGCCCCTTGGGCTACTAACCCCCCCTTCCGGGCTGCAGCTGGGGGGAGACTTTCTTGAAGGGACGTGTCTGGGTTAGGTTTTTTTCTTTTCTTACTACGTGGGGCTTTACTCGATGGCGCTTGCCGGTTTGTTCCTGATCGCATTCTCCTTATTGTTTGATTTGTTAAATTTGTGCTCTGATCGGTTAACAACAAGAAAAAGTGCAATGAATTTGATGAGCTATAACTTGTTAAGCTTGTTAGGCTTATAGAGCCTTAATGGACCTTGCTGACCCTTGATGGTTCTTATATTATAGCACCTGCGGTGTGGCCCCCTGAAGCCTTGCTCCTAATCTCTAAATTCCCGGATCCTAATGGCAGTTTTAGTCGGTTCAATGGGGTTTGTGGATCCTGTTGGACTAATTTGACTGAATTGTACCCTCCGTGGGGGTGTTGGCAAGCTTCCTATGAGGCGAGAAGGGTGTTTGGTTTTCAACGGTGGGGACAGTTTGTTAACTGTGGCCCCCCTGTGGCAGCTGGCAGAAAAGGCAGTGAGGGGGCTGTGAATAAAGCCCACGAAAGCACAAAAGGAGCTGGTCGCGAGTAGAGCACTCAGGGGGGACCGCGGGCAAAATCAGACCTAGTCGGATCTGCCTAGGTCAACCCCCCGGGCTCTTACTTCGCGCCGCCTCTATCGGCAGCCGCGCTCGCGTCTTTCTCCCCGCCCCCTCCTCGGAAGTGGCCTCACCCCTTTTGCGGTCCTGTTCCCGGTGCCGGTGTAGAGGCAGAAAAGACCCGGCAGCTTATGCGGGGAATGCAGGTAAGACCTCCCGTGTTGCCACAAATGCCGAAAAAAACGCTGCCCGCCGCCTACTGCCTTCACTTGGGGTACGGCTGTGTCTGCGGCTGTGTCTGCGGCTGCGGTGGTTCTGCTCCTGCTACACTCACTCTTGCACTCGCTACTACTACACAGGCACCCTTGCATCATGGTGCAAGGGTGCATGAGTTGGTGCTAGGCTGCTAAAACAGAGCCAGCACAAGGGTAAAAGGCAGGAATGCACCGTATTAAATAAATATGGCACATTCCTGACCTTTCCCTGAGGGGCAGGGAAGTGCAGCAAGATGGCTTGCTGTGCTGCCCTGCGTCACAAACCTCGTAAATATGCCCCACGGCCTTTGAAAGCATGAGAATTTATTTATATGTCTTTTTCTAATTACAAAATCAGTTTCCTCAAATGTTCTTCAAGTGACTATAGCATTTCAGCAAAACCTGTTCCTCAGGAATATACACTTAAAGAATACTGGGTTAAGTTCATCCGACTGCTGGGTACATAATGGAGCGGAACCCGCTAGTATTTTTTCCATCTTGTATATAAGAGCATTTCTTCAAGCGATTTACGAAAGAGAGACTGAGGCACAATGAAATCGCACCTATCACTATCTTAGGTTATATTTGTATTGTTAACACAGTGATGCACAACTCTAGAAGACCAGTCGTCTTACCCTTCCACACCAGAGAAACTCCATCAACATTTGAAAAGTACGTGACCCATCACTGTAGTAATGTACAAGTCAATAAATAGTTTGAGATTGAATCATAATTGACTTATATAATGCACAGTCTCCTGAAATCTTTTTCTCAATTAGTTAATTTCTTTATTCGTAACTTTTCATTTATTTAAACACGTCTTCTTTTATTTTGGCATAGCTGAAGTATTTTGTCCCAACTGACCTCTTCAGGGCTTCGTTTGGTGCATCCTGTATGAGATGTTTTGGCCAAGTGAAACCTTCCTAGTCGTAAGAGATAGAAAACCTTCAGAACTTGGGGGCATATTATCAAGAACGACGTTAAAATTATCTCCGCTTTAGCGGTAGGAAACTGCAGCTAAAGCAGCGATAATGGGCTTGATAACCCCTTCGCTGCTGGTGCCGGCCAACGGCCGTGGCGCGCACTACCTTCGTAGTGCTGCGCACGTCCGTTGGCCGCTGCAGCCACGCCCACTGCGCTAAACCGCCGCACAGCGGCAAAATTGCCGCCGCGGTTAAGCGGATAATACGCCCTTGTGAATTTCAATAGAAGCCCATGTTCACACCAGAACATGGGCTTCTATAGAAATTCACAAGGGCATATTATCAAGCCCATTATCGCTGCTTTAGCGGACGTTTCCTACCCCTTGGAGTGCTATTGGTTCTTCCTCCAAAACATTTCAACATACACAGCATTGTTCTCTATATCGGTTTTCCCATTTTAAAGACCGTCCAATAAATGTTTCCTCTGCAGTCGAGGTACCATGACGCGAGCAAATAATGTGGCTAGGACAGTAATGTAAGGCCCATAACCTACTGTATCTTTTTTCAATGTAGTCTAAAAAGTTTTTAATCCTATGTTGGAGCGGATTATGGACGGTCCAGTGAGCAGAGACACTCACACATGGCGTTCCACCATAAAATGCTTAGTCGGAGTGCATTTCTTCACATTGACCACCATTACTTGACCATTACTTCAACCCTTATCTCTGTCAGTATAACAATCATTACTTCAACCCCCTAACCAAGGCACAAGTCCTAAAAAGAAAAAGAAGAGGGACTAACAAAGTTAGACAGTGTGAAAGTAACACTACACTGTGTGACATCACTCTGTGACATCACATGTGGCATCTCAGGAAGTGGCATCACACGAAGTGGCATCTGTACAATAATGATTTTTTTTTTTAAAAGGGTATTGAGATCTGTTTGTGTTAATACTCACACAGTTCGATACAGTTTACATTTTTACAATGCATTCTCTTTTATATAGGGATTAAACACAGTCAAAAGATTGCTTCCAAACCGTAGTTTCGCTTAAATGCTTGTGAAGTGATAACACCCTATGTGCTTATGTTTCACCATCACTGCTCTGGCATCTAGGTATGGGCTGCAGATGGGTCCCAGATGGATTATACTCGCACAAAAGGAGAGCTGATGTCCTTTAAATCAGCCCTATGTTTTGAGCCTAGCTGGAGGGGTAAATAAAAAATCCCCTCTGCTGCCTGCACGTTGTTGCTCAGCAGAAAGCAGTCTACAATGTAGAAGCGTCAGAATGTGTCCTGGCATTGGAAAATTTCACCGAAGGTCATCTTACTTCTCTGGGGCCCAACTACCTAGCAGGAGGGATGACAACCATCCTGTGAGAATAGAGGGTAGGCGCCATCTATCTGAGTGCACCCCCGATTTGTGCTCTACCTTTAACAGTATAATGGGGGTTCTTCAACTCCTACCTCTAACGGTATAACGGTCATTACTTCAACTACCTACCTGTAAAAGTGTAACAGTAAATAATACTTCAACCAAATCTCTTCGAGCTACCAACGCTTTTAACCCCATTTCTAACCCTAGCATTAGTACTCACTCTACCCATTACGCTAACCTTAAACTTGTTGCAGGGATACTACTCTGGAATAGAACTATGCATGGAACCATAGAACATCAGTAGTTCAGGGCTGAGCCACCATACCACCACAGCATCTATGAGCCAGAGTCCAGCTAGCCATAGTACCTCACTTGCCCTCCTAATCTTACCAGAGTAACAAGTGAATTGGCACAACAGAAAACAACAATATCGAAGCTCTGGGAGGCCGTGGTAACAGGACACACCCTTTCGCTCTCTCACTCATACTTGTTGACAATAAGATAACCAGGCGATATGAAGGTTTTTAGAATATTTATTTAAATTATCATGCTCTGAAATGCAGTATACGTGCCACGATCAGAAAACAAATGCATAATAAAAATACTGTTATCATGGTTAATAATCTGTATACCATGGAAAGCCTTGTCATTTTATAGGACATATTGACCTAAACCCCCTCCCCTGCTACTAAAACTAAATGATTATATATGAAAGATCTCTTGGATTACTGGCAGACCCGGTACCTTGGCATACACAGTTGGACACTCTACATCTCAGCAGACGCAGTGCTCTTGTCTCAGAATTCTCATTCCATGTGTTTGTTCCTGGTTCATGTACTGATCTATATGACAGGACATGTTTTCACAAAAGCAACAGCTGCATTCTTGTGTTACATCTAGGTGCTAGTGCCTTGCCTTGCCAGAAAGAATAACAAGGGACATTGTTGGTTGACCTTCTCAGTGGTGTTCAGATTTAATCCCAGGAAAAGAACAGAATGTGAAAACATATGCAGGTAAAAAGAAAATACAATAAGGCACAAAAGCAAGCGTGTTTATCTAGTAACGTGTGCAGAGGAAAAATTAGGCATACAACATGCACAGTTAGGCTAACTTAGGGAAAACCACAAGGGGCAATGCAGAAAACACACAGCACCTTCCCTTTGGTCAGGACAATAGCACTTAGAAAGATACTAGACAAGATAAGTGTAATTTGAAAGTAAACATTCTCAAAGCCTTGTTTCAGAAATGTCATTGACTAAAACATAAACGCAGATGAAAAAGTCAATAAATCATCAAATTATGGTGCTTCAGAGGAATCCAGAATGTTACTCACTATTTCATAGTCCAAAGACTCAGCACATAATGATTGGTTGACAGTCCAGGTCACGCGCTCCAAAGAACAAATATGGTCTCTGGTCTCACTCAATGCTGAGACAGTTATCAGGCAACATGCATCTGTGTTGACAGAGGCTGTATCTTGTGGCCTATGTGCCAATGCACACATTTCAACATAGGCCAAAGGCTCAAACCTTGCATGGTGTAAAAGTCGCAATCCCAAAGGACAGTTCTGAAAATGGGTTGCTAAGGGCCTCAGCAGCAGTCTAAAGTCCAAAGCAGCGGGGGTCTGCGAGGTCAGGTATATGTCTAGGACCCATTCAAAGGGACACCAGATGCAGTGAAATACAGGTTGGGCGCAGATAAACCAGGCAGGCCGAAATATCAAAGACCAATCAAAATCCAGTTCTTGTAGCTGAAGCATTCCAAAGCTATGATTCATACACTCACCGAAGTGTTGGAGTGATGCCAGTTCCAGAGCACCCGTGAAAGGAGCATCCATTGTGGAGAAGAAGGAACTGGATGAGAATGCTGCAAATGAGGAATACCAGCACTGGTAATCCTCTGAATACAATAGAGAAAATGGAGTTGATAAAAGCCAAAGATGGTCTGAAAAGAACTAATGAGACCGGAGCCTACAACCTTAAAAAAGTGGGCAAGGCCCACCGTACTAGAAGCCTTATAGATTTGATGCACTAATTCTCTGAAATGCAGGGGAAGGTTAGTGTTCAATAATGACTGTATTTCACTTGAAGTTCTAGCCACCTGCAATTCAAAAGTTGCGCAAGCAGATGTAAGAGCTACTTCTTGCTGAAACAATGATACTGTGAGTCTACTTAGTTTGTTGAAGTCTACCTTCAAAATTGGAATGGAAGGCCATAGTGAGCTATCTATAATCCCATGCAGAGAGGGAAACAAGACATTGTTGCAACAAGTGACTAACAGGGAAACAAACAAAATATATGAGATACCAGCCCGCATTTCGCAACAGTCTTGATCACTAAGCATGAGATATCTCCTGTAAGAGAGTACCGTAATGAAAGGGAGAATTGTGGAACATTCCTTTTAAATAACAAGCCAAATTGAGTGCTGAAGTGTTGCTTGCGCCGTAAGTGTTAACTCATTTACAAACATGTGAATGTCCAACAGTAGAATCGTATACTTCATCAGTGATAAAAGCTTGCTTATAACCACGTTCACAACAATAGGCAAAGAGGAGGGGCCATGTTTCAGGTATGTAACTGATACCTAGAGATTCCGATCTACCTATAGGAAAATGTTTCATGCAAGCTGTGAATTGAAATGTCGAAATAGGTAGTGATATATAATTTTTCTAAATGCTGCATTGTATAGGTCGTGTCTTTCATGGCCATCAATTTGTAGTGTGTTTATCTAGGTACCTATATTGATACTCCTATTTCTGACCCTTGTCCGGTTATTAATTCACTAATGTCCATACACCGGTACAGAAACCCGTTTTCAGATTAGGTCATAGCGCATGCTGTCACATTAAGCAAGCACTATCCCTCCAGCCCCCTAGAAAGCACACTGAGTTCTCAAAACAAATCAAACCTCCAGCAGACCTGGGAAATCCCCCACAGCTATTGTTTTGATTTCGCTCGAGAACTCCTGAAAAGAATGTAAGAACGACCAGTCCTTATGACATTCTTGCTGACGTCTTATGTCCATCCTTACGTCAAACACGGCACCTTTCAGGTATAAATATACCGACGCTGCCCTAAGCTAAGACACAGTGGTGACGAGCTTGGAGCAGCGCTACTTGCCGGAGAGCCCAGCTGATGCAGAAAAGCCCACGGATGCTGCCCCTCCCTTTTGACGCGCTGAGAGAGACGCTGCCTTTTCTCCTGCCGAGAAATCCAGCCTCCGGCGTTTCCAGCCGCCCTCGCGGGTAACTGGGATATCGAGTCCTGAGACAGAGATACCAACCCTCCAGCCTTCTAAATCCCAGGTACTGAACTGACTAACCCCTTACAGAGAATTCTTGAGTCAGATCCTTGGCAAAACAAACTTAACTTAAACTGCTACTTATTTACTCCTGCCCACGTATCAGGCTTAGGTCAGGTACACCGGGGTAGGCGTAGTTAGAAGCACCAGTTGAGAACGATTAGTCAATGTATATATGTATGTATATCTTTTATCCATTTTAAGTATCATATGGCTAAGAAACCATATAAATGCTTTTACAGTATTATTTTATAATTCTGTTTTTACTGTATGCACTTTACTTAACTATAAGTATTACAATAATAGCGATTCATTTCTCTTGTATGAGAAAAGAGACTGATCAATAAATAACATCTTTTTATTGAACCACGCCCATCTCTTATTTCTCTACAAACTGGTGAAACTAAGAATGCACGTACTGACTGAGTAAAATAAGTTGTCTTTTGTTTTCACACGACTCTAGAGATATACTCTTGATTAGGGGAGAGCAAAGTTGTCATGTTCTATGGTTGTCAGAAACTAAATCCCTTCTTGTCTATCCAGGGAGGTTAAACTCCTCCTTGCCTATTCGAGAAAGTTTCTAGTGAACTCTGAGCTAGCTGGCACACATAACTTTAAGTCTAATATCGTCAGTAGAAGACCTAGTTAACCACAGTCCTACGTCTATACTATTGAAGATATTATTCCAATGCGCAGAGCCTATTGGGAAAATAGGAACTACACTACACATTGTTGTTTCTGTGTTAAATTAACCCTGAAAATAAACCAGTACAATTCAAGTAATGCCATAGAATGCACCCATTGTAAGTGTTTGAAACGTCCAGATAAACTGCATAATAGATCTAAGCTGACTTTGCCCATGATAAAGCATTGACATGTCACTTCACAATATCAATAACAGATGATACAATGTTAATCAAGTTGTAAATATGAGATGACAGCATATTATGGACAAAAGCTAGTACTTTGTCCAAAGTATCTTGGCCTATTTGTCTAAATAAAATGCAGCAGCTTCTATTTGGGATAATTTCCAAATTTCATTATAAGTAGAATATAAAACTCTTTTAGAATGTGTCAATTTTGGACCCAAAAGAAAATCTGATAAATTCATGTCCTCAGACAAGAAAGAAAAATGTTGTTTTAACGCAGACAGTGTGGTATGTTCCAACCATTGTTGACATAACTTTCCTATCAAATAGGAGGTAATAATACCAAAGTGTGTTGACTGTGAGTACTGGGGATCAGGTCTACTTGATTTAAACCCAGGTGTGGAATTAAGAAAATGAGAATGACAGCCATTTATGTCCACTGGCCACAATAACCACCCGCCAGGACTTGAAAACGATAAATTAAATATACCATCCTGCACCATACTATTTAATTGTTCTTCTGTGTAATTTGTCAAACGTTCCCAATTATCAAAGCGGGCAGCTGAGGGAATGGTCGGGGTATTCATTTCTTTACTTTTTTGCCAATCCCAGACAAGTAATTTGCTGGGTTGTTTAATTTAGGAAAATCATTTATGTGGGAATTAAATAGGCTCAAAATAAGGTTTTACATGTCCTGAATCTGCTAGGACTTCATACCCCAAATCAAATTCAAATTAATAGTGCCCTTCCAGTAATCATAATCTTTAAGGGATAACTGATAGGTAAACATGGTAGTATATATAAACTTAGTCTGAGTAAGCATATATTTCTTTGGTGGTGTTGGAGTTAATTTAAAATAATATGACAATAATAAACGATGGATTTAGGCCCAGATCGCTGTACTGGGGTGAATGTATGACATTGTTCTGCATTCTGTCCATCAATTGTTATTTTTGCATTTGTCACCCGAGTGGGACGGGTATGCTCAGACATGGGTCCCGTGCTCTCCATGCCACTGGAGTCAAACTATCCAGGCTGATAAGGGCTGAAAGCCCGAAACCGGTCCTAGGATGCTTGTTTCCAGTTCAGGGAGGACTTGGCCTGGCAGTTTGGGCTGGACTGTTCCCATTGGGCGCAGGGTCAAGACTGATTTGCATATGGCGGGGTCCAAACTGGAATAACATGGTGAGCAAAAAAACTATGGATTTATGCCCAGGTCTCTGGACTGGGGTGAATGTATGACATTGTTCTGCATTCTGTCCATCAATTGTTATTTTTGCATGGGGTCTGAAGCATCATATTCAGTGTTCCCATTGTGTATAATTAAGATGGGGACGCTGTTTAACTGTTTTCTATGTAGAAAATGGTGTCCATAATGATTTTAGCAGAACATCTCAGCGTAATTGGCAGAGTTAAGGTATAGCTCCTCTGATTCAAAAACAGTATAATACTCTAATTTAGAAGCATCAAATTTACAGTATCAACATCCCATTCATCTGAGTGCAACCACGGTACTATTGCATCACCCAAAGAAACTTTGAAAACATATGGTATTTGCAGGATCTCTTCTCTTTCGTTATGAATATGTCGAAAGGAACTTTATCCCAAACAATTCCATCAGTCACTGGAACGGATGAAATGTTAACGAGGGACAAGTTTCTTTTCATTTGATGTGATGCTTCAGTATGTTCAGAAATATATAAGGGAGAGAGAAGCAGAGATTCATTCAGCTTCCAACGTATCAATCGTATAATCAATGAGGAATGAATCACTTGTGTCAACAATCCAGAGTCTCAAGGAAATTGTATTGGAGACCCTCAACCACACTTTAACAGTGCACAGTATATGTTTTTTCCCCGTTCATGTGGTAAGGTGGATAGTGTCATCATCTGGCAGTTATCACTCGAGGGCTCGGTTCTCCAAGTCATTAACCTAACTCCACCAGGAGGGAAACTGTCTGGGTGGTCGCAGTCTTGAAAAGTGATTACAAATGTCTCCTTTCCTGTGAAAGCGTTTATTGATCAGGAGAGGGAAATAATTAAAAAAAAAGGTGGTGGATTAATAACTGATCCACAGCGCCTCGTTGAAGGTCTTTCAGGATGGGCTTCGTACAGCAGTGAGAATTTTTTCAGTAGAAGCAAAACGTAGTTCTACAGAAGAATACAAATGCAATTTATATGCAATGGGTACGGTTTCACCTTTATTAAAAGTGACATAAGAAAAATCAATCGCACCCAGTAATACACGAATCACTGTTTGTGGAATTGACATGTGTATGTAAATGGTATGTTCCAAGCAAATCAGACTGTAAAGATCTCAGTGTTTCAGTATGCTCTGATGTCCAACAGAAAGCAGAAAAATCAGAGCGTATTAAAGCATAAAGACGTTTAATATATTGGGCATAATCAGGCAGGTATAACCTACCAAAATTAAAAAATCCCAGCAGAAACTGCAATTTTTTTAGAGTACTTGGAGGTTGGAATTATGTACACTATTCTAGAAAATGAGGGCAAGACTGTTTCCCTCATTGGTGAGTTCATATCCTAAAAAAAGGATACTGAGAAAGGCAATGAAAGATTTTTTTGAAGTTAAACTTGTAACCAAGGTTGTCGAACTGAGATATTATGTGGTCTACTCCAGCTACACAAGGATTCAATTGATCGTCCGTTAAGTAAGTATCAACCATGCAGGACAAAGCGTCAGGGTCGATTTCATGAAGAATTCATATAATCCGTGCCTCACAGACTCCCGGGCTGTTGTTGTAGCCCATAGATAGTCGGGGATAGCATCTCTGAAAAACGAGGGCGCTGAATGCATACCAGTCCCTGCTCTCTGGAGCTAAATTGTGACTGAATAAACCGTTGGAAATGTCCAAGGTAGTTTTACGGGTTTTATTCAGACCACATTATTAATGAGTGGCGTACTATGCTTGTTTCCTTCCCAGTGTAAGAATTGGCTTTTGTAGTCTGGTCTGCCCTGTTCCCATGATGCACTGGGCCAGGGACAGACTAATTTGCATACAGCCAGGTTCTGAAACTGGGATGGTGCAATGAGCTAAAAAACGGTGTTGGATCTAGCCCTGATCTCTTGACTGGGTGAGAGTACTCTGCTTAATTCAGAGACTCTGTCCATCACCACCCCTTGTTGTAAATAATTTTGTCCACCCTAAGCGTGGAAGGGTATACTCAGATGTGAGTCCCTTGCTCATTGCACCATCAGGATTCAAGCAAGCCGGGCCGAAGATGCCTGAAATGGCAGAAACCGGTCCCCGGAAGCTTGTTTCCTTCCCAGTGTAAGAATTGGCTTTTGTAGTCTGGTCTGCCCTGTTCCCATGATGCACTGGGCCAGGGACAGACTAATTTGCATACAGCCAGGTTCTGAAACTGGGATGGTGCAATGAGCTAAAAAACGGTGTTGGATCTAGCCCTGATCTCTTGACTGGGTGAGAGTACTCTGCTTAATTCAGAGACTCTGTCCATCACCACCCCTTGTTGTAAATAATTTTGTCCACCCTAAGCGTGGAAGGGTATACTCAGATGTGAGTCCCTTGCTCATTGCACCATCAGGATTCAAGCAAGCCGGGCCGAAGACGCCTGAAATGGCAGAAACCGGTCCCCGGAAGCTTGTTTCCTTCCCAGTGTAAGAATTGGCTTTTGTAGTCTGGTCTGCCCTGTTCCCATGATGCACTGGGCCAGGGACAGACTAATTTGCATACAGCCAGGTTCTGAAACTGGGATGGTGCAATGAGCTAAAAAACGGTGTTGGATCTAGCCCTGATCTCTTGACTGGGTGAGAGTACTCTGCTTAATTCAGAGACTCTGTCCATCACCACCCCTTGTTGTAAATAATTTTGTCCACCCTAAGCGTGGAAGGGTATACTCAGATGTGAGTCCCTTGCTCATTGCACCATCAGGATTCAAGCAAGCCGGGCCGAAGACGCCTGAAATGGCAGAAACCGGTCCCCGGAAGCTTGTTTCCTTCCCAGTGTAAGAATTGGCTTTTGTAGTCTGGTCTGCCCTGTTCCCATGATGCACTGGGCCAGGGACAGACTAATTTGCATACAGCCAGGTTCTGAAACTGGGATGGTGCAATGACCTAAAAAACGGTGTTGGATCTAGCCCTGATCTCTTGACTGGGTGAGAGTACTCTGCTTAATTCAGAGACTCTGTCCATCACCACCCCTTGTTGTAAATAATTTTGTCCACCCTAAGCGTGGAAGGGTATACTCAGATGTGAGTCCCTTGCTCATTGCACCATCAGGATTCAAGCAAGCCGGGCCGAAGACGCCTGAAATGGCAGAAACCGGTCCCCGGAAGCTTGTTTCCTTCCCAGTGTAAGAATTGGCTTTTGTAGTCTGGTCTGCCCTGTTCCCATGATGCACTGGGCCAGGGACAGACTAATTTGCATACAGCCAGGTTCTGAAACTGGGATGGTGCAATGAGCTAAAAAACGGTGTTGGATCTAGCCCTGATCTCTTGACTGGGTGAGAGTACTCTGCCCATCACCACCCCTTGTTGTAAATAATTTTGTCCACCCTAAGCGTGGAAGGGTATACTCAGATGTGAGTCCCTTGCTCATTGCACCATCAGGATTCAAGCAAGCCGGGCCGAAGACGCCTGAAATGGCAGAAACCGGTCCCCGGAAGCTTGTTTCCTTCCCAGTGTAAGAATTGGCTTTTGTAGTCTGGTCTGCCCTGTTCCCATGATGCACTGGGCCAGGGACAGACTAATTTGCATACAGCCAGGTTCTGAAACTGGGATGGTGCAATGAGCTAAAAACGGTGTTGGATCTAGCCCTGATCTCTTGACTGGGTGAGAGTACTCTGCTTTATTCAGAGACTCTGTCCATCACCACCCCTTGTTGTAAATAACACTGGTTAGAGGTGGCAGACCCTGATGCAGAGGTCTGGTCCGGGACCAGGGTTCAATTCCTGACGCGGCAGGGTATCGGGGCTCAATGTCCGCGGACTCGACAATTCTCGCATTGGTGCCTACTCTAATCATGGGTCCCACTCTGCAACTCTGGGCAATAGCTTGCCTAATCTCCACAACGGCCCCAGTGGTGCTGGGATGCCTGGTTCCACCTTGGGGGTGCCCAGTAGGGGGCATCTTACAGGGAAAACCAGGAAGGGTTCCACAGCGGTATACAGCGCCAGGATACCCTGAGTAGGGTGGCAGTGCGCTTTACAAGTAAACCCACATTTACATTTACATTTACATTCTGAACTGCAAAAGTGTGTGTATGATTATTCAAATGTCTGTAATCTAAGACAGTACGTTAAGAATGATCCGGTTTTAGAACAGGAAAAAGAGTATTATTCATTTGACGGACGCAGGGTTCAATTACTCCCTGGTACTCCAATTGGGAAAGAATTTACTTAACGGGCACCTTTGCGTCCCATTTAATAGGATACTGTAGTTGTACCTGAGATGTGGACCGTATAAGAATAACATGGTAAGGAGAATCCTTATCCCAACCAGTATGGTTACGATAAAGTGCAGGGCCAATCCAAGGGCCCACTCAGAAGCATAAGCTTGTTGAACCTCATCAGGACAAGGTGCGAGAAAGAAGGGAGAATGACATTCTTACTCTGGTGACATGCAAGAACAAAAGGTGGGACCAATCGACCTCCACCAATTGAAGATCATAGGATGTGTTTAAATTGTCCCAGAAGATTGCTTTAATGGTGCGTTTAACTTCACCTTCAATTCGAATACCTAAAAGATATGGGGGCTCATTAGGATGGCGGACGGAAGAGCCACCGCGGCCCTGGAGTAGGCGGAAAAAGCCTTTTCCGTGTCTGCCTGCCGCGGACACTCCATCCGCCATATCAGGATAAGAAAACGTGTCAAATTTCCGTCCGCGGCGGAAAAGCACGCACCGCCGTCGAACTACACACGACCACGCGGCGGACGGAACACAACCGGAGGCTCCGCCATACGTACTGACGTCTAAGACCGTCCCCCAAATCAAGATGGCGGAAAATACACATAAAACCGCAGCGGAAACACAACCTGTCTGAACACGGCGGATCCCCCACAGCGAGGAAAAGAGACAGCAGAGAGACCCACCACAAGCTGCTCGCCACCATGGACCCAGCGCTACACGCTTTCCCGATGCTCTTCGCGATCCACCACGTCCTAGTCTTGGCCCACCATCGACGCCGACGCAGGTAAGGCACAGACCATTGGCTGCATGGAGGGGAATACCTGCAAGGGTCGTGACGTAGGGAGGGGGAGTGTCATGTTACCCAAACCACTGATGAGAAGCAAATAGAAATACACATTTGTAGTACGCAAGCATGAATGACAACGACAAACCACGAGACTTGATAGACTACCTTTATTGTACATAATAGGGGTATAATCACAGTGTATGCGTGAGCATGGGCAAAGTGGGCACCAGAGCAGCTACATCAGAGGCAGCATGTGAGAGGGCAGAATGCAGTATCAGAACATCAACAGGGCATTGTGCCCAACAGAGCAGGTACATCATAGGCAGCACATCAAAGGGCAGAATGCAGTATCAGAACATCAACAGGGCATTGTGCCCAACAGAGCAGGTACATCAGAGGCAGCACATCAGAGGGCAGAATGCAGTATCAGAACATCAACAGGGCATTGTGCCCAACAGAGCAGCTACATCAGAGGCAGCATGTGAGAGGGCAGAATGCAGTATCAGAACATCAACAGGGCATTGTGCCCAACAGAGCAGGTACATCAGAGGCAGCACATCAGAGGGCAGAATGCAGTATCAGAACATCAACAGGGCATTGTGGAGTACAGAGCAGGTACATCAGAGGCAGCATGTGAGAGGGCAGAATGCAGTATCAGAACATCAACAGGGCATTGTGCCCAACAGAGAAGGTACATCAGAGGCAGCACATCAGAGGGCAGAATGCAGTATCAGAACATCAACAGGGCATTGTGCCCAACAGAGCAGGTACATCAGAGGCAGCACGTGAGAGGGGCCAAGTGCATCAACAGTCCATAGCACTGAACAGGTCCATCAGAGGCAGCACGTGAGAGGGGCCAAGTGCAACAACAGTCCATAGCACTGAACAGGTCCATCAGAGGGAGCACGTGAGAGGGGCCAAGTACAACAACAGTCCATAGCACTGAACAGGTCCATCAGAGGCAGCACGTGAGAGGGGCCAAGTACAACAACAGTCCATAGCACTGAACAGGTCCATCAGAGGCAGCACGTGAGAGGGGCCAAGTGCAACAACAGTCCAGAGCACTGAACAGGTCCATCAGAGGCAGCACGTGAGAGGGGCCATGTGCAACAACAGTCCATAGCACTGAACATGTCCATCAGAGGCAGCACGTGAGAGGGCAGAATGCAGTATCAGAACATCAACAGGGCATTGTGGAGTACAGAGCAGGTACATCAGAGGCAGCATGTGGGAGGGCAGAATGCAGTATCAGAACATCAACAGGGCATTGTGCCCAACAGAGCAGGTACATCAGAGGCAGCACATCAGAGGGCAGAATGCAGTATCAGAACATCAAAAGGGCATTGTGCCCAACAGAGCAGGTACATCAGAGGCAGCACATCAGAGGGCAGAATGCAGTATCAGAACATCAACAGGGCATTGTGCCCAACAGAGCAGGTACATCAGAGGCAGCATGTGAGAGGGCAGAATGCAGTATCAGAACATCAACAGGGCATTGTGGAGTACAGAGCAGGTACATCAGAGGCAGCACATCAGAGGGCAGAATGCAGTATCAGAACATCAACAGGGCATTGTGCCCAACAGAACAGGTACATCAGAGGCAGCACATCAGAGGGCAGAATGCAGTATCAGAACATCAACAGGGCATTGTGCCCAACAGAGCATGTACATCAGAGGCAGCACATCAGAGGGCAGAATGCAGTATCAGAACATCAACAGGGCATTGTGCCCAACAGAGCAGGTACAACAGAGGCAGCACATCAGAGGGCAGAATGCAGTATCAGAACATCAACAGGGCATTGTGGAGTACAGAGCAGGTACATCAGAGGCAGCACATCAGAGGGCAGAATGCAGTATCAGAACATCAACAGGGCATTGTGCCCAACAGAGCAGGTACAACAGAGGCAGCACATCAGAGGGCAGAATGCAGTATCAGAACATCAACAGGGCATTGTGCCCAACAGAGCAGGTACATCAGAGGCAGCATGTGAGAGGGCAGAATGCAGTATCAGAACATCAACAGGGCATTGTGGAGTACAGAGCAGGTACATCAGAGGCAGCATGTGAGAGGGCAGAATGCAGTATCAGAACATCAACAGGGCATTGTGCCCAACAGAGAAGGTACATCAGAGGCAGCACATCAGAGGGCAGAATGCAGTATCAGAACATCAACAGGGCATTGTGCCCAACAGAGCAGGTACATCAGAGGCAGCACGTGAGAGGGGCCAAGTGCATCAACAGTCCATAGCACTGAACAGGTCCATCAGAGGCAGCACGTGAGAGGGGCCAAGTGCAACAACAGTCCATAGCACTGAACAGGTCCATCAGAGGGAGCACGTGAGAGGGGCCAAGTACAACAACAGTCCATAGCACTGAACAGGTCCATCAGAGGCAGCACGTGAGAGGGGCCAAGTACAACAACAGTCCATAGCACTGAACAGGTCCATCAGAGGCAGCACGTGAGAGGGGCCAAGTGCAACAACAGTCCAGAGCACTGAACAGGTCCATCAGAGGCAGCACGTGAGAGGGGCCATGTGCAACAACAGTCCATAGCACTGAACATGTCCATCAGAGGCAGCACGTGAGAGGGCAGAATGCAGTATCAGAACATCAACAGGGCATTGTGGAGTACAGAGCAGGTACATCAGAGGCAGCATGTGGGAGGGCAGAATGCAGTATCAGAACATCAACAGGGCATTGTGCCCAACAGAGCAGGTACATCAGAGGCAGCACATCAGAGGGCAGAATGCAGTATCAGAACATCAAAAGGGCATTGTGCCCAACAGAGCAGGTACATCAGAGGCAGCACATCAGAGGGCAGAATGCAGTATCAGAACATCAACAGGGCATTGTGCCCAACAGAGCAGGTACATCAGAGGCAGCATGTGAGAGGGCAGAATGCAGTATCAGAACATCAACAGGGCATTGTGGAGTACAGAGCAGGTACATCAGAGGCAGCACATCAGAGGGCAGAATGCAGTATCAGAACATCAACAGGGCATTGTGCCCAACAGAACAGGTACATCAGAGGCAGCACATCAGAGGGCAGAATGCAGTATCAGAACATCAACAGGGCATTGTGCCCAACAGAGCATGTACATCAGAGGCAGCACATCAGAGGGCAGAATGCAGTATCAGAACATCAACAGGGCATTGTGCCCAACAGAGCAGGTACAACAGAGGCAGCACATCAGAGGGCAGAATGCAGTATCAGAACATCAACAGGGCATTGTGGAGTACAGAGCAGGTACATCAGAGGCAGCACATCAGAGGGCAGAATGCAGTATCAGAACATCAACAGGGCATTGTGCCCAACAGAGCAGGTACAACAGAGGCAGCACATCAGAGGGCAGAATGCAGTATCAGAACATCAACAGGGCATTGTGCCCAACAGAGCAGGTACATCAGAGGCAGCATGTGAGAGGGCAGAATGCAGTATCAGAACATCAACAGGGCATTGTGGAGTACAGAGCAGGTACATCAGAGGCAGCACAAGTACGTGTCCCAACCAACCCGTCCCAGGGACCACAAGAGTGCAACGCAGTTCTCAATGGACACACCATGTGAAATAACATTTGAGTGAAGTGATCAGCACCTCACATCACAGAATCAGGGGGACTGCGTGAAGTACCTGCCTCGGACACACTGCCAGCACCAGCAACAGGAGTGTGAGACACAGCCACAGCCCGAGTGACAGACACATGGGCCACGGACCCAGACATACTGCCAGCACCAGCAACAGGAGTGTGAGACACAGCCACAGCCCGAGTGACAGACACATGGGCCACGGACCCAGACATACTGCCAGCACCAGCAACAGGAGTGTGAGACACAGCCACAGCCCGAGTGACAGACACATGTGCCACACACCCAGACACACTGCCAGCACCAGCAACAGGAATGTGAGACACAGCCACAGATGTAGTCACTGACACGTGACCCACTGACCCAGACAGACTGCCAGCACCAGAAACAGGAGTGTGCAACTCAGCCACAGATCTACTCATTGACACGTGAGCCATAGACCCAGATACACTGCCAGGACCAGCAACAGGAGAGGGCACAACATAGACTGTGCCACTACATGATGCATGAGAGCCAACAACAGACACAGTGCCACTATCTGATACATGAGAGTCAACTGCACCTGCGCCACTGGGACCACTGAAATGATGAGCCACAGGGCTGTATGGGCCAGGAGGCAGGGTGGCCCTGGGAGCTGGGGATAGCTGACCTTGAGCGACATCGGGGTGGGCAGGTGTCAATGGTGTGTGTCTGCGTTTCTTAGGGATGTGTGAGTGCACCCTGGACAGGACAGGACTGCCAAGTGGTGGGGACTCTAAAGAATTATCACCCACCATAGGTGGAGCATCTGCAGCCGGGGATCGGGTATCTGGGGACGTGCTGGAGCCTGCTTGTCGTTTGCTGTGTGCCTGCCGCCTGGACTCAGAATCATGTGTAATGGGGGATGCAACAACAGGGGACTCCCTCCTCTGCTTCTGACTGGGCCGGATGGGAGTGGAGGTATGGGGGACTCCGCCGCGGAGACATCTGTTTGGCGTTCAGTTGAAAACATCAGCCTCAGTGCAGCCAGGGGTGAAGTATGCCTGTCCTTGATTGCGTCATTGTCCATGCTAGAAGCCTTGTCCGTAGGATGTGCCTTATCCTTAGGTGGAGTGTTGTCTCTGGATTTTGCCTGTGCCCTGGTCGCCGCCCTGTTCCTGCCAGCAGACTTGTCGTCTGTGGTGCACCTGTCTCCAGTAGACACCTGCTCTCTGTGTGTGCCCCTGGCCTTGGGAGAAGGACCTTGCTCTGTTGTGTGCCTGTCCTTGGGAGTTTCCCTGCTCTTAGGAGGTGCCTTTGTCTTCTGACTGTCCTTGTCCTTGGGAGGGTCCCTTTTCTCTGTTGTGGGCCTGCCCTTGGGAGTCTCCCTGCTCTTAGGAGGAGCCTTTGTCTTCTGACTGTCCTTGTCCTTGGGAGGGTCCCTTTCCTCTGTTGTGGGCCTGCCCTTGGGAGTCTCCCTGCTCTTAGGAGGAGCCTTTGTCTTCTGACTGTCCTTGTCCTTGGGAGGGTCCCTTTCCTCTGTTGTGGGCCTGCCCTTGGGAGTCTCCCTGCTCTTAGGAGGGTCCTTTGTCTTCTGACTGTCCTTGTCCTTGGGAGGGTCCCTTTCCTCTGTTGTGGGCCTGCCCTTGGGAGTCTCCCTGCTCTTAGGAGGAGCCTTTGTCTTTTGAGTGGCCTTGTCCAAGGGACTGTCCATGGACTTGTGAGTATCCCTTGCCTTGGGAGTACCTTTTGTGTTGAATGCCTGTGTAGCTCCTGAAGGCATGTCCCCCAACAACACGTGTGGATCGTGTGTGTGTACTCCAGTGTATCTGACGTTGTCTTTGTGAACAGATTTAGCTGATCTAGGGGATGGGGTCTGTGCCCTGCGTGCCCTGACGTGCTGTCTGACGCTGCTTCTAGTGCAATGACCTGTATTTGAGTCCTGCTCTGAATAATCTCTACCCCCTGAGACATCCAGTGGTGTAGATGGGGAAACAGAAGTAGCACCCTGTCCATGCGACTGTACTATTGCAGACGACACACTGCTTGCCAATGACTGCACTGTCCTGTGTAGACCAGCAAGATCGCCATGCATCCCTTCCATGAATGCCACCACCTGCCCCAACTTCCTATCATGGTCTTGGAAAGCATTTGTCATATTGGTCTGCCCCACACACAGCTGTCGCAGCAGATCAACGGCCTCAGCACACAGTGCATTTTGGCTCACCGTGGCAGGGGCAGCGGTGCCTGCACCGAACGCCACTCTGCTCCCCCTACACCTGCGGCCACGAACAGTACATGGTGCAGTTGGCGGAAGTATGGGCCCTGTGTGCTGTCTTCCGACAGAAGGTGATGATTGCCCACTCCCAGTCTGTGACAACAGTGCAGGCTCACCAAGAGTTTCCGAAGATGAGGACGATGGTGTCTCCACATGCGAGTCCTCAGGGACGGTCCTGTCCCCCTCTCCGGCGCTGCCCTCCTCTGTGTCAGTCTGCGTGTGTGCGAAGTCTGACCCGGACTCATTTCCTCGACTGTTCTCCTCCGTCTGTGGCCGAGTGTCCTCTGTCATAGCTGAAATGCACATAAAAGAGGTGTAAGTCATGGGCACACTCACGTACAGAAGTACAAGGATTGCCAAATTCCATAGCTGACAAAGTAATTGTAGCCCCCATCCTGCACACGGCCCACCTCTACCAGTCATCCTCACATTACATAAGCTTTGGTGGCCGTGACACATGTACAGCATGCGGACAGGGCAGGAGCACGTACATCTGCACACATATCCTGCCATGGGGCCATGGACCACTAGGGGATGTGCCTCAACACTCAACTACTAAGCAATTGGCGTGTCAACATTGCGGACCTGGATGTCAAATGACACCCACCCAATGGGACCAACATGGCATCACAGAGATACATACGCAACACGGAACTCAATACTGTGTCTGTGCACCAATACATGCATTGCGCTCACAAGTTTCCTACACAGACAGTATGCTCACCGCTAGTTTGCTGTTGATCGACACTCAGACGTTCGGACAGTTCAGGATGCGTCACTGCAATGATACGGTGCATGAGAGGGGTCATGGAGCGTCGGGCCAGACGGGGCGTCCTTGGAATCATCCCCAGTGTCACTTCCGCTACATTCTTGCTCAGCCTGGAAATGTCGTCCCAGCGTTTGTGGCAGTGTGTATGTCGTCTGTTGCACACCCCCAATGCCCGTACTTCCCGTGCAATGCTCCTCCACACATCCTTGCGAAGGTGCCTACCATGATGGGAGTCAAAAGGGTGTAAGTCAGTGGACAGTTGGCCTGTCACACACATAGGGGCAACACGTATCTGTCAGCAGCCATGCACAATCCGGAACATATGTCGAGCCCACAGTACACAGCTAAGATAGCAGTATGCACGATCATTTGGCCCCCTCATGCACACCAACATGTCCCACACTGCACTTACCACCCGTCCGGGTGCGCCGTAGAGTCGTCCATAGTTGCGGAGTACACCGTCCACGAGGACATCAAGCTCCGCGGCGGTGAAGGGACGAGACCGGATCTCTTTGCCTCTCGACATGGCAAGATTACGGAGTATGGGACTAGAGCAGCAGTCGTTGGTCAGCTCAGCAGCAGCAGCAGGTCGAGGTGATGGTCACAGGCAGCAGTCGTTGGTCAGCTCAGCAGCAGCAGCAGGTCGAGGTGATGGTCACAGGCAGCAGTCGTTGGTCAGCTCAGCAGCAGCAGCAGGTCGAGGTGATGGTCACAGGCAGCAGTCGTTGGTCAGCTCAGCAGCAGGTCGAGGTGATGGTCACAGGCAGCAGTCGGTGGTCAGCTCAGCAGCAGGTCGAGGTGAACAGGCAGCACTGGTTCCCAGGGTAGGATGTGTGCTTTTGGACAACACACATATATAGGGCCCTCAGCACGTGTCAGTGGCATACGTCGCCAGCAATTGGTCAGCCCTGGAAGCGTGTTCGTGAAATGGGCCAATGACTGGCCCTGTTGTTGCGGTGCACTGCTTCCGCTACTTGCGATTGGGCATATGCGGCCAGCGGCCCTCTTCCCATTGGCTGCATGTGCACGGACCGTCACAGGCACACATCGGCCACCGCACGTGCAAGCTTCAGGCACGGATGCTTCAGTTGCAACAATGTTCTATCACTGGCGCCACCATGGCGGTGCACGTACTCAGCGGGGGAGGTGCAGGCTTATACACCCTTTAGATGTACTCAATGGACATGCCAGTTCATGTCCCCTCTTACAGTCACATTGCATCATCCACCGTACACCGGCCGGAGCGGCCGGGCCTAGGACGGCCGTGCCGGCCATGTCCACAACCGCCGTGCCAGGCCCGGCCTGGCACGGCGGTTGTGGACATGGCCGGCACGGCAGTTGTGGACATGGCCGGCACGGCCGTGCCAGGCCCGGCCTGGCACAGCGGTTGTGGACTTGGCCGGCACGGCAGTTGTGGACATGGCCGGCACGGCCGTGCCAGGCCCGGCCTGGCACAGCGGTTGTGGACTTGGCCGGCACGGCAGTTGTGGACATGGCCGGCACGGCCGTGCCAGGCCCGGCCTGGCACGGCGGTTGTGGACATGGCCGGCACGGCAGTTGTGGACATGGCCGGCACGGCCGTCCTAGGCCCGGCCGCTCCGGCCGGTGTACGGTGGATGATGCAATGTGACTGTAAGAGGGGACATGAACTGGCATGTCCATTGAGTACATCTAAAGGGTGTATAGGCCTGCATCTCCCCCGCTGAGTACGTGCACCGCCATGGCGGCGCCAGTGATAGAACATTGTTGCAACTGAAGCATCCGTGCCTGAAGATTGCACGTGCAGTTGCCGATGTGTGCCCGTGACGGTCCGTGCACATGCAGCCAATGGGAAGAGGGACGCTGGCCACGTATGGCCTTTGGGAAGTAGCGGAAGTTGTGCACCGCCATGGCGGCGCCAATTATGTTATCTTGTCAGACGCTGCACCGTGATGTGTTGTGTGCAGTTGCGTCATGAGGGTTGTGAGCGTGATAGCGAAAGGTCATATGTCATACACTATTGCATGTGTGTCCATACTATGCCCATCGGTGGGCACACAATGGGCAACAGATGTGCATTTGGACGTGTTGACGTCGGGTGTGACCCTACAAACGTTATTACATCTTCACAACTACACAGTACATCACGGCTGTATGGCCAAATTATGCATCTGTTGTCAGTGTGTGGTTCTGGCGAGGTGACTACAGTGGTGGTGGTACACATGCATTCAGTGTATGTGTTTTGGACGTTGTGTCACCATGCATGTAATTACCGTATGAACAACATTATTGGTGTTGGCATTGGTGCATGATGACATGGTGTGTGTGTATCATTATCGTTTGTGTGCATGCACTTGCATGTGTGTCTGTGATGTGGCTATTAAACATTAGGGTACAGACACACGTATTGTCAGTAAGGTTCACATGTGACTACGTTGCGTTGACACACTTCCTGTTGCAAGTGGCTGCACTTTGTTAAAGGGGCACTACGTATTGTATAGAGTATCAGAGATGTCACACATATGACCATTCTCCCTAGAAAAGTTGTTGTTGCTAATGTTGGCTCACATGTGATGGAGTTGCACACGTATGCGTCGTTTGTAAGTTGACCCAAGTTACATTTCTCTCCCACACAGGAGAGCTCCAAATGTGCCTCGGCCATACACTGTGCTGGAGGATATGGTTGACAAGGAGGTGATTAGGAAATTCCGGCTGGATCGACGACGGTTGATGGAGCTTGTTGCACAATTGTCTCCTCATCTGCAGCCCCGAAGGACTTATCCTGGTTCCATTACACCCACAGCAAAGGTGATGGCTGCCCTACACTTTTTTGCTACTGGCACCTTTCAGTACACAGTTGGATATGCCGGGGGGATGTCACAGTCCATGTTCAGCACGGTACTTCGGGATGTTTTAAGAGCTATGATGCTGTACAAGAATGACTACATACATTTCCCACGGGCGGAAGAGTTGGCAGCTGTCAAAGCAGACTTCTATGCACTGGGCCACATACCACACGTTGTGGGTTCAATTGATGGCACACATATCGCTATCATTCCACCACAGGCACGTGAGCAGGTTTTTAGGAATCGCAAACACTTCCATTCGCTGAACGTGCAGGTGGTGTGCCTGGCAAACTACATCATCTCCCATGTGTGTGCAAGATTTCCTGGCTCCACACATGACGCCCACATCATGCGGAGCAGCATTGTCCCCCAACTGATGGCAAATCTGCGACCCGGTCAAGCGTGGCTTGTTGGTGAGTGTGCAGTGGGGACTTTTGTGATCTCTGTATGGCATGGGGTAACCACCATTTCTTGTTGTGATATTTGTGTCTGTCATCCCCCTACTTAGGCGACTCGGCGTACCCAAACAGGCCCTGGCTCCTGAGTCCCCTACGTAATCCTACGACAGCGGGTGAAATGCGCTACAATGATGCACATGGAAGGACACGGAGAGTGATCGAACGTACCTTTGGACTGCTAAAGTCTAGGTTTAGGTGCCTGGATAAGACCGGAGGGGCCCTGCCTTACTCACCAGGAAAAGTATGCAGGATCGTGATTGCCTGCTGCATGCTCCACAACCTGGCAGTGCGCAATGACATTGAACTGCTCTTGGACCCTGAAGACGAATAAGTTCCTCGGCCTCCCATCCCACCCATGTCGACTGATGAGGATAGTGGTGAGGAGGAAGGTGTGGACCAGAGGCGCCAGCTCATTGATCGCTACTTCCCTTGAATGTGAGTAAGTACCTCTTGTGCCAGTTGACAATGCCTTATGTATGTTTGCTGGTGTTGTGTGGATGTGGGGTGCATCAGCTGTGTGTTCTTGTTTGTGATGGGTGCATATGTGTGTCTTCATTTCTTTGGACATACAAGTCTCCATGATGTGTGTCCTCTCATCCCATGCTTTAGTGATGAGTGTAGTTTGTGTAATGTTGCTGTGCAGTGTGTTGTGATGTGTGTGAATCTGTTTCCTGACGTGTGTTTGCTGTCTCTGATTTTCCCTAGGTCACTCCCGCAGCGCCATGATCATGTACGACTAGGATCCCTGCACCTGTTTACGTCTGTTTCTGAAGGCAATCATGTGAATAAACATGGAGGCAAAACATCATTGAGTGTGTAAGTGAAATTTATTTACAGGTTGTGCTTTTGTGCTGGTGAATATTTACAAGTAAGTGGGTGGGGAGGGAGTTGGAGTTGAAGGTAATGGCAGATGAAATGTCCGTGCTGACACCACATTGGGGGGTGTCAGGCTAGTCCAGCAGACCAGTGGCTATGATTGTCTATGTGGGACAGGATACTTTGCAGGGGGAATGTCTGGCACAGGCAGTGACAAAGTCATTGGCGGCCCCTCTTGGAGCGTGTGGATGGCGCTCCAACACTGCTCTCACCCACTTCCAGCCTCGGGCGGCCCCTCCGTCTCTGAGGTGGAACAGAGTCAGCTAGGGGTGCAGGTTGGTCATGGGCCACATCCGTCGCCAGGGGCACAGGTGGTGGTGGCGGCGGTGGAGGCGGAGGTGACGGTGGCGGTGGAGGCGGAGTTGACGGTGGCAGTGGAGGTGGAGGTGACGGTCGCGCTACGACAATTGGTGGAGGGGGGGGGGGTTGTTCCGGGCAATCCATTCCCTCCACATTGTTGTCTGTTGGTCCATGATGTGCACGATCTGGCCAAGGTACCCAGAGATTTCGCGCAACATGTTGGTATTGTCCACTGAGTCCTGGTGTGCACGATCTGCATGTTCCTGGGAACGGTCGTACGACGCCTGGCACCTGGCAAGGGCTTGTAGGGACTCTGCCACAGGATGGGGTAGCTGTCCTTCCTCTGTACGGCGGGGTGTGGCTCGCCTTATTGCCTGATGTCCCGTCGCCTCTCTCCTTTGTGGCCCACACACCCTGCTTGGGTGTGAGGCCGATGGACCTGCATCGTGCGCTGGGTTAGGCTGGGTGGCACAGGCAGGAGTCGTGGTACTGGTGGTACTGGTGGTACTGGTGGTACTGGTGGTGGTGGTGGGGACTCTGCAGATCACAGAGGCAGGTGTTGCTGGAGTCACACATGCGACGGTTGTCGGGCCCGGGAGTCCCTGTGAGCCAGATGGCCCTGGCTGTGTGCTTGGTCCCGCTCCATCCTCCGCACCGGAGCTGCCTGTGTCCTCGTCACCAGAGAGTCCGGTATGTGCGGGAGGCGAGGCTTGCGGCCGGGTACTGGTTTCCCTAGTCAGTTCACGATCACCTGAGGGACAAGATAGAGCTGGTCAGTAATGTGGACATTACATGTTCATATCGATTTGAAAACATTTCTGTGTCCTGTTGCACACACCCCACACACCACACCCTCCACCACCACCACCCTCCCCGTGAACATGGGGGCCTGTTGGGAGTTGTAGTTTGGACCTCTCACTCACCCCACCCTCCACCACCACCACCCTCCCCGTGTACATGGGGGCCTGTTGGGAGTTGTAGTTTGGACCTCTCACACACCACACCCTCCACCACCACCACCCTCCCCGTGTACATGGGGGCCTGTTGGGAGTTGTAGTTTGGACCTCTCATACACCACACCCTCCACCACCACCACCCTCCCCGTGAACATGGGGGCCTGTTGGGAGTTGTAGTTTGGACCTCTCACTCACCCCACCCTCCACCACCACCACCCTCCCCGTGTACATGGGGGCGTGTTGGGAGTTGTAGTTTGGACCTCTCACTTACCCCACCCTCCACCACCACCACCCTCCCCGTGTACATGGGGGCCTGTTGGGAGTTGTAGTTTGGACCTCTCACACACCACACCCTCCACCACCACCACCCTCCCCGTGAACATGGGGGCCTGTTGGGAGGTGTAGTTTGGACCTCTCACACACCACACCCTCCACCACCACCACCCTCCCCGTGTACATGGGGGCCTGTTGGGAGTTGTAGTTTGGACCTCTCACACACCACACCCTCCACCACCACCACCCTCCCCGTGAACATGGGGGCCTGTTGGGAGTTGTAGTTTGGACCTCTCACTCACCCCACCCTCCACCACCACCACCCTCCCCGTGTACAAGGGGGCCTGTTGGGAGTTGTAGTTTGGACCTCTCATACACCACACCCTCCACCACCACCACCCTCCCCGTGTACATGGGGGCCTGTTGGGAGTTGTAGTTTGGACCTCTCACACACCACACCCTCCACCACCACCACCCTCCCCGTGAACATGGGGGCCTGTTGGTAGCCATGTACATGTTTGTGAGTAGGTGTCCGACGTGCATATGTTGGGGCGTAGGTGATGTGTCTTCTCAGTTGTGTGAGCCTGACCATGTCGTACTGGTCGTGGGGCTTGGTTTGTACTTACCAGCCTCTTCTCCTTCATCAAGTCCGTCTAGACTCTCTGGGTGAAGTATCACCAGCACCTTCTCCTCCCAATCGGTGAAGGGTATGGGCTCCGGGGGGTGTTCCTCCGCCAGTATGATTGGCTCTTGCATAGTTTTTTGCGCGGATGCCTTTCACCCGGGTCTTCAGGTCATGCCACCGCCTCTGAATGTCATGCTTCGTCCTCGGCACGGTCCCTGAAGCATTCACCCGAGTGACGATCCTGTCCCACATGTGGTTCTTTTGCGCCACGGACGTCTGCTGGACTTGGGCCCCGAAGATGTGGGGCTCAACACGGATGATTTCATCTACCATTACCTTCAACTCTGTCTCCGTGAATTTAGGGTTTTTTTTGGGTGCCATGGTGTGTGGTGCTCAGTGTGTGGGTTGAGTGAGTTGGTGGGTGCAGGTGTGTGGTGTGTGATGTGTAGGAATTGTGTGGTGGGTGTTTGTGTGGTGGGTGTGGTAGGGTGGTGGTTGTGTGTCTTCTATGTGAGTTAGCTGTATCTCGATTAGGGCCTCTTGCTAGCAGCAATGCTGTGATGCAAAGGATTGTGGTAGTGTGTGGGTGTCATTTTATAGTCGTGTCTCAATGGTTGTTGGCAGTCAGGTGGTAGGTGGGCGTGTTGACTAGTGTGCATTATTGGGTACTTGGGACGTGTCATGCTGGCTTGTGCTTGGTGTTGGTGTCTCGGGGGGGGGGCCTTGTCAATGTTCGTATGTTTGCTTTGTACTTGCGGTACACTTTCTGACATTTGTTTGACGTTAGGGATGTTGTGCGTGTTGGCCTTCCGCAGTGATGCACTGTTTATCGTTGCATTCTTTCCGCCGCGGACGTGGATGGCTGTGCGTTCCGTGGTATGGGCGGATTTATCCTAATTGCGGACACAGAGTATTCACAGGTATGGCGGTACATGTGTTTTATTCCGCGGTCATTTCCGTCCGCGGAGGGGGTTGTTCATTGGGCTCCGTCCGCCGCGGACGGAGTTAGATGTGTTCCGTCCACCGTGGACGGTGTTTGTTATGATCCGTCCGCCGCGGTCGGAGTTTCGTGACATGATTATCCTAATCCCAACCGCGGAATCTCCGCGGCGCAGCCAGGAGTGAAATTTCCACGACCATGGCGGACAGTACCCATTTCCGTCCGCCATCCTAATCGATCCCATAGTCTGTCTGATGGGCCTACGCAGGTGTTTGTGGTTTCAACTGTAATGTTTCAGTTGCTTTCGCTGACAGAAATTGGCAGAGACTACGGTATACTATGGTAACCTCTGCCACGCTGTCGATGTGAGTCACCACCCAACTCCTGTTCAGGAGTAGGGTTCTCACCGTCTGTGGCATATTTAGCAGTTAATGCTGCAACTTTCTTCTCTTGAAAAGAGGCTTTATAGGGGGGAGGTCTATCGTCTTGCTTGATCTTCACGTTATAAGAGCATTGGGTCTCCTGTTCGATTGCACGTACTCTCCTTGTCTGAAATAAGATTGCTTACCTCTGGCATACTGTTGGTCAGGCGAGTACTCAAAAAAACAAGGAGAATGAGGATCACCAATCTGATACCAGTCAGGAGTTTTTATTTTTGTGCGATCACAAAATCGTATCATCTCTCAGAGGATTTAGGGGGCGGAGACCCTGTGCATTGTCTAGGTTTTTGTTTTTACTTAAATTAAGTCCATTTTTTTTAGAGAACTCACAGGTAGGTTTTGCATCCTTGTAAGCCTGGCGAAGTTGCAAAGCGGAAATAAACTCAGCAACGCTACATTTCTGATGTTCGGCAATGCGAATTGCGTGCTTGGGGGAAATATCACACAAACTTCAGCACGCGGTCGTCGATGGGTGCAGCCATTTTGTTTTTCTACTCTTTGTTATAGTTCTGGGTCCTGTTTTGAATCCTCCATGTATCGTTTCAATCTTTTGTTCCTAGAACTTTTTTCTGATCTTTTATATTTATTATATATCCCTCTCTCTTCCTAAGTGTATATTTTGCATTTTTTTCTACTCTTTGTGTGTTTTACTGTGTTTTTATACTGTTTTTCTATAACTTGCTTTTTATTATTTTTACTTCCCTACTTCTTCTCTTGACTTTATTTTTTACTTCTACATTTTCTCTTCAGACCCCCGCCCCCCAGAACAACGGCTAAGAGTAAGAAGATGACACATTGTGCGACCTGGAGGTGTCGCGCGGAAGGTGTGCAGCCCGGGGCTTTATTTTCTGAGGTGGAGGTGGCTGCACTGTTGTTTGGTGCAGCGTCATCTCCCCTAAACCCTGGCAGCAGGTGGCAAGCCTGGGTCTGGGTACAGGATCCAGGAGAGTAACCGGCATTGGGCAAGGGTGTGCTGGGCAGTGTTTTGCTACTCTGAGGTCTGGCTGACCCATAGCCAACTGACGCACCGGTGGTCCTACATCCTGGACCAAGAGCAGGACATGCTGGACCTGCTAGACCTTGAGGTCATGGGGCTTGGTGAGTAGCTAATTATTTATTACTATTGTTTTCTGTTTACTGCGAATATTATTTTTTTCCCAAATAGCAAGAATGCTGTTGCCTACATGCAGGTAAGCTATGTTGAAAAATCTTATATTATGTCATTGTTATTCTTCTAGACAGGCGCTCGGTGCTACTAAACTTACTTGTTTTCAAATTTGCACTTGTTAGGGGCTATTATGTAAGAGAGGTTAGAGAACTTAAGTTAGGTAATGCAGACTACGTAGACTCCTTTCCTTTGACCTGTCACTAAGATAGTGGTAGTTAGTTAGTTAGTTACTTACTTAGTATTAGTTGGTAATTTAGCGGCTCGCGTGATGCGTCCTCCTCTCAAATGCTGAGTGACTCCATATGCCTTAATGGAATCTTTTGTAGTTCATATAGTAAGTGAATATAGCAAGAAACCAACCAACCAATTTGTGTATACAATATGCATGTGTCATCTATGCATTTATTAAGAAGACTAAATACAGACTTAGTGAATAGGCCCTTCATAGGGGGTTGAGATGATTGCGAAAGAGATCAGAGTTTAGAAGCAAATATAATTTCTTTGCAATTCATTCCAAAGTCTTTCGAATAGGCGGGCTAGGTAGGTTTAGGATTCAGGAATCAAAATGGAACTGAAAACTATCCACCGGCTGGTGGTGGTTTTGGTCCACAATGTAGGTATATAATCAGACTGTATTTGACTATTACCTAGAGCTATATGTGAAGCTGTTATTACAATGAAGAATATGTGCACAATCCACCGGCTGGTGGTTGTTGATGCTAGAATTATGTATACATAGTCACATGTAAATAACAATATCTCTAGTACTACATGTGTATAGAAAATGACTTTAAATTGAATAAACTGTTAAAAGATCTTTCGCATATGTATTATTATACTAAGGTCTTTGGATCTACATTTAACATGATATGCTGTTGCATCGAAATCATGGAGTAGTTTAAACTTATACTTCCTCGATTTTATTTTAGGAGGTCCTTACCGCTTTCATCAAGTGTTTATATCGGTTTATCAATCCAATTGCCGAATTATCATTTATACCATACGATCCTATCCATATATGTAAATATGTTGTGGACCTAATTTATGTTTATGTCAGGTCACATACACGCTACTTTGGGAAGTAGACTCTCTCCTATCCATTAAAGAAGCTTGGCATATTCAAGCTGGACCCTGAGAGCGAATTATACTGCTCCACACAATTTCAGCGTATCTATTAACCAATAGCATCCACTGGGTAGTCTTTTAACATCTAGGCAGCCATATTCTTGTTCAATTCTGAACACGAATCACACTGCTTCATATAGCGTCAGCCTTACTTCTAACCAATAGCGTCCTCGTGGTAGTTTTTTGCTACCTAGGTGGCCAATCGTATTAAGACATCACTCGTAAACAATTTGATGGCTATTGTATCAGATAGTCTTGCGCCCATATCCGGAACAATCTCGACCTTTCGATAGGTTCATGCACGGGCCGCTCATATTTAAATCAGCCCATTATATGGCTCGGTTTAGAACATAGAACCCGACCATCCCTCAGCCCATGGCGTCTCGGCGAGAGGATTTATAAATTGGAAGCATTCATATGCCAGGTAAATGCGTATATGCGAATATAACCATAATAGTAACTAGATAACATCGATACTCTAGACAGACTATTTACTTTAGTTCATGTCTTTTCCATAGGAAATTTCCCTCGGCACGCCGTAGTCTCTTAAAAATACATGTCCTGACGCCACCGCCCGCAAATGAACGCATTGTGTAAGTAGCCTCCTTTTATAATTACACCTTCTGAGGAGATTTATTCAGAACTTCATACCCACAAGTAGAAGTTTATGGGCGTTCTTTCTTTCTTCCTTTGTTATATTTTCAGGACAGGTTATATTGGATCCTAACTTCGGATCATAGTCAATACATAAGTAAATGTATAGTCCAGACGCCAATGGCTTGCATATGAACAGATAGCGTAAGTAATCTCCGTAACTATCCACCTTCAATATGGAGCTAATTTAAGTACCTTGTAGCCAGAAGCCAAATTCATTCGGACCCCTTTTGCCTTTCATATGTTTATAAAATTAGATCTTGCTACCTACAACACAACATCTCAGAACATTTTTGTTCTCCTGTCCCCCAGTCATCTCTACGGTCTTGTCAGAAGAAATAACTTATACTGAGTAAGTCTTTACTTCAAACTAACACGATATAGAATCAGTCTTGTAAGAATTTCATATAGTTTGGATAACTCACAACTATTTACCGTAGTACTTTTTGCAGTATATCTTAGAATATATTATCATTTAAGAAACAATAACTGCAATTATTTGACTTTTACGGAATCGGCTTATATACCAATCCACTCTACTGAGATATTTTATATGGGATTCTCCCTTTTTCAGACCTTGTACTAACAGGCAGTTAACATATCAGGCAATAATCTACAGGCATCTTAATTGTCCACATTTACTGAGAAACATATAAGGCGCCCTGTACTGATATAGAATTGAACACAATATGGATTATATCTTCCTGCCTTAAGTTCGACTTATTATCTAGCTAAATGGTTATCTCATATTTGAGATCAATATGAGGTTTATTACCTTTAGTGTGACTATTCATCCGTCGCATATTTTTAATTATTCGCAGATTAAACCTTACGAGCAGACATTCTTTCGACGCAACAGCATAACATCTTGAATGTCTAGAAATAGATATATGGTAAGAGAATCTATCTCTTTGCTATTATAAGATTTCAGAGATTCATTAGCTAAACATATAATCTTAGATAATGCATGGTTAACTTGGGGCCGACTAACCATGTGAACATGTACTTGTGTTTAACAGAACTAGCTATTGTGCAATGGAAATATGACATTTTAAAGTTATGTAAATACTTATATGTAAGAATAACAATTTTTAGTGTATATATATATGAATTTCACAAGTAAGGTGTTTTGTATGTCTTTATTCATTATGTGCAGGTTAAGAACATTGTAAATACTGTAAATATGGTGTTGTATTTTGGCGACTTTTCCTTGTGAAGATAATTATAAATGTTAATTAAATAGAACATTGTCTATATGATTGAATACCTCTGGTTGCAATTTAAGAGTATGTTAGTGCCCTAAATATATCATTTACATAATTATTATATATATTTTTTAGTGCAATAGACGGCTACCTGATGAAGGCGTGTATGCCGAAACGCGCGTTGTAGACATCTGCCGCACTGCCTACATCAACTTCGCGTCTACCATCATGTATTTGTACATATAAAATGTCGATTAATGATATATTTTTTCTATGTAGTCATCATTATGTATCCTTTATGCACAATTGGAACTTTAATCTATCAAATAAATTATGCTCATAAAAGATAAAATAAATAAATAAATATACTGTTTTGATAAATATCTTCCATGTGGTTATTGATCACGTACTTCTGGGTGGTCTATCTCTCTCATTGCAATTTATGATACTTTTAGAGGTATTCTAATTTTCTAATCTTCTAATTTTCTAAATTTCTACTGATATCAGTATCTAGCTATAATACTTCCTTACACGAATAATAAAGATAGGACAGTCCGCGACCGCGGTACTAGTCTACTACTGGTCGAACTGATTAGATCGGTCAATGTTATTGCAAATGCCGTTTCCTGTCAAAAAATCTTTTTGGAGCGATTTTTTAATATTTATTTAACACCAATAAATTTTTGTCTCTTTAATTATGTCTTACATGATCATCATCCAGGGGCAAGAAGAAGACGGGGTCTGCTGAGGTGGTTTCAGGTTCAGGAGGTGGAGGTGCCTCCCAGCAGGAATGCTCCTCTGCTGATGGCTCTGCTAGCCCCAGTAAGTCCTCCTGTTGGTAATATTAATATATATTTCCCTAACTTTTACCGCACCTTATTTCGAACAATTATTTCTGTTTCCTGGTATTACTTTTTACCAAATCCTCTTCCATCTAACTGTTTCTACATTCTTGTTATCCCTGCATTACCTTCCAACTTAGTTATTTATATTCCTAGTGTCTGTTTTTTTTTCTTTTTTACATCAAATCAAACTGCTCTGACTCTGTATTAGTTAGTCTATCTGTAGCTTGCTTTCTTCTGGTTTTCAGTCATCTTTCCCTCTTCCCTTATATATTTTGTGGACTGCCTAGTGGTGGTATTGTAAGACTCAGAGAACCCATTGGTCCTTACTACTACTAGTACTACTACTCTGCTGTGCAGATTGCATGCCAAAGTAAATTATTCTACGCATGTTTGTTGCGATGAGAAGGATTGCTTTTACTTTCTCATGCTCAATCAGTAAATAAAATAATGGTCATATTGGACACCCCAAAGTGATGTATTTTACTTTTTCTTGTCAAGGCCTGGTACTATTTTTAGCAGCAGTTGATGGTGAACAACTGATTACCGTGCACCATGGCTGGAAGGAAGTATGAGGAGGAGGATGGCACCATTAGATTTTCCAACCAAGAGAGACCTCATGTCTGATTGTTTGCCCAGTTGGCCACACTTTTTCTTTTTAAAAACTCAGATTCACCAATAGCTCTAGCCACTGAGCCCAGTCCTTTGGGTTGTCATCTTCTTGAGAGGCTTTTAAAAATTGCCACCAACAAAATGCCCAACCGGATATTTTATTATTTTTGATAGGGCATACTGTCTACTATACTCTAGTACCCGAATGGTAGTGATGTGTGTGGTGTATGTACTGTATTTCCCATCTTGCTAGTGAAAAAATAAATAGGGGGAGGCATATATAGCATCTAAAAAATGTGAAATGTTTTTTTAAGCGTACAGACCACCAGTGCTGGGGCCAGCGGCGAAGGCGACGCCAGTAAGAAGGGAGTTGATGCGGCAGCTGCAGGGGGTGAGCCAGCAGCAGTGGCGGTGGTAAGTCATATTCCTTACTTATTGACAATACACTCACTGCAAGGGTGTACACTGTACTGTTGAGACTAAGTTGTTGTGAACAGTTGAAGACACCCTTTACTTAGCAGTAGCAGGAGTTGAGTAACTAATGGACCTTTCTATCTTAAACCCAGCCGAGAAAGTTTTATGAAGAAGACTAAAAGTCAGACAACCTTGAAGGGTTAGGTAAGAAGGGTGGAAGGAAGAAGAACGGGTGATATGTAATATATGACTGGCAGGGAAGGATGTGTGGGTGAAGGAAGGGGGCCCGGGATGCATATAGGTGGCTGATAGGATGCATGGGTGGTTGAAGGATGGGTGAAAGATGAAAGAAAGGATGCCTGAATGGGTGGGTGGGTGAAACTGTATTGGTGTAAGGAATCCTCTGGGGGGTTTGATGGGTCAAACTCAAAGGCAAGTAAGGATGCATGGGTAGTGGTTAAAATGACAAATATATGTTGTTGGTGAAAGGTTTATTGACATTGAGAATGAAAGCTATGTTTGAATGGATGGATGCCTGGATGGTATTCAACCATAGTATAGGTGGAGACTGGAAGAAGAGAATGTAAAAAAATATTAAACCATGCCAGCGTATCAAAGCCAAGGTTGAGGAATAAAAAAATAATGCTAGACGAGCAAATGCAATGATAAATGGAAAAATCGCTTGGAAGGAGAATAAACAGGACTGTTTTTTTTTCAAGGTTCTTGATTCAAGGTTGAATGTCAGAATACTCCCTTGACTCATAGTAGTTTGCAAGCACAACATATATATTATGTATGGACCCACTCATCATCAATTGCCTCCCTCGGACTCCGAGGACCACTCCTGCTCCCTACCCATGTCATTTCAACCGTGTCAGCCATGGGTAGTCTATCGGCTCCATGGTTACAATCAAACAATAGTAGTACCTCACATTGTGCCGTATATCATCATTCATATTAGTAATCATATGATATATAATCTGCCTTGGTGTAGTAGTCAGGGTGAAAGTGAAATTGAGCATTTTTCCATTGATTTAACAGAGTATGCCTAAAAGGAACAATAGATCATTGTGTAGTACAGCTGCCCCACCTGCAGACAGTAGTAAGGTAATGTGAATCTGCTGACTGAACTGGCATGCCTACAAGGTTAATTTAGCTAAACAAGAGAGAGAAGAAGAAGAGTTATCTACTCCATAGTGTCTTATGCCTGAAACTCTAATCACATCCAAATCTTAGGGGCTGAGGAAGTGAGGATACCACAAATGTGATGTACTGCTAGTGCTACTGTGCCACTATCATTTTATGCGTATACTTTTGTGTTATTGTTTTGCTAAGAGTATTGGTTACAATTGTCTTTTTTCTTTCTTGATATAGCTACTCCTTCCCAATCCAACAGACAGGAGTTAGCAGCCAGGACCAGGCAATGGAAGCTGAAGGCCATCCGGGATGAATATCGGTGGCTGGTGGTACTGGTGGAGTAGGAGGCGGAGGAGGCAGCAGCTGCAACCTCCAATGCCCCGGGCTCCAGCTAGGCCCCCCCAGTGCCTCTGATGGAACGGTGCCGTGGTCTGGCATCCGCCCACCGCAATTCAAAAACTGTTGGCCACCCCTGTTGTACCTACAAAAAATTTCAGCATTGCATGCTCTCCAGATGGTGCGCCTAAAGGCCAGGATTGAGGAGTGGTTCCACTCTCTAGAGCGCAAGATCCGGCAAACCAGACGCTAGACCTCAGTCTTGACCCTTACCCCTTATTTAATCTTTTTTTTGGGTGAGTCGGTCTTGTTGGGGAGAGGCTAGGCATGTGGGAGTTGGGGAAAACGTGGGTGCTCTTTTTTTAATGAACATTTATGGACAATTGGACTTTTTAATGGACATTGGTTGAGGTTAGGGAGAGGGGTGTATCAGGTGTGGGTTTCTTTCTTTCATTCTTGTTTACTTGTTTGGGGAATACATTATCAATAGTTTTTTACATATAATGTAAATCTTTTTGGGGGGTTACTCTTATTTTTTTATAGTCCTCATTGTGCAATAAGTTGGAGTAGGAGATATCGGGGGCCCCTGGCTTTTCTGTTCCGACTTAAATCAGCCCCCTATGGGAACGAATGGTGAGGGGGAGATGTATCCTTTCGGGTTGGCCGGACCCCCTTATTTCCCCTTCCAGTGTTTACCTTTCGTAGGGGGAGCTAGCCGTTGTGGCTACTCGAACAAGCATTTTGCTTGTTGGTTATTGCTATTGCATAATCATTGGACATCCAGAGACCAATCAGTGGTTCTCATATATTTTGATTACCTTTGTTCCCAGATAGCCCAAAAGTTGTACCTCTAACTTTGCCTTCTGCTTTGATAAAGCTTGTGTACCCTCTGAACCAATGTCAACCATTACCACTGTGTTGGTTGTTAGACATTATCCATTTAATACAGATTTCCCTTCTAGCCAGCAAAATCAAAAGAAAAAGGAGGTTTTCTTGTGTTTTACTTAATTTGGGATAACCTTCAATACAGTGTCTGACCCCAAAAATAACAAGATCTGTGCTTACCTCTATTGGTTGGTCCAGCAAATTTGTGAAAACCTTACCCACATTATTCCAAAATTTCTTGAGCTGGGGGCACTTCCAAAACATGTGCACGTCATCCACACCTCTGTTTTTCACAGTTTGGCCAACTTTTAACCTTTTGTTCACTTAATTTATTTCCCCTTCCAGTGTTTACCTTTCGTGGGGGGAGCTAGCCGTTGTGGCTACTCGAACAAGCATTTTGCTTGTTGGTTATTGCTATTGCATAATCATTGGACATCCAGAGACCAATCAGTGGTTCTCATATATTTTGATTACCTTTGTTCCCAGATAGCACAAAAGTTGTACCTCTAACTTTGCCTCCTGCTTTGATAAAGCTTGTGTACCCTCTGAACCAATGTCAACCATTACCACTGTGTTGGTTGTTAGACATTATCCATTTAATACAGATTTCCCTTCTAGCCAGTAAAATCAAAAGAAAAAGGAGGTTTTCTTGTTTTTTACTTAATTTGGGATAACCTTCAATACAGTGTCCGACCCCAAAAATAACAAGATCTGTGCTTACCTCTATTGGTTGGTCCAGCAAATTTGTGAAAACCTTACCCACATTATTCCAAAATTTCTTGAGCTGGGGGCACTTCCAAAACATGTGCACGTCATCCACACCTCTGTTCTTCACAGTTTGGCCAACTTTTAACCTTTTGTTCACTTAATTTGGACAGCCTCTTCAGTGACCAGTACGCTCTAGGTATGGTAAACAAAAGGGAGGCAGATTTGACAATGTACCAACATGTAGCCACAGATTCTTGCAATCTGTTCTGCACATCCAGCGTTGGCAGCTCTTTCCCCCAGATCGTGATAGGCAATGTAAACTTCTCTTCCCCAGACGATATGAGGGCCCAGCACCAACATGAAGCTTCTTTTTTGCTGTCCCACCTCCCTGGAATTTCTTCTCTATTTTTTTAGTTCCTGTTTCCGCTTCCTTTAGACTCATAACCCAACTCAATAATTGGTAATACTTAAACTTTGATAGAGTACTGTTGGTTTTGGTTGTGAGTTGGTCCCAGTCTATTATGGTGTTTTCCTCTATAAGTTGACCTCATTTGGTTATCCTACTTTCATCAGCGGGATGGCTAGCCTATCCTTCAGGCATTCTAGAGTTCCAGGCAATTTCCATATTGGGGCACATTGACTATAATAAGATATTTTCAGGGATCTTATTTGATGCCATAATTTTGCAGCTGACCAGAGAATTTTCAGCTTTTCCTTTTTAAAGTACTTTGGATGTGTATATTTATACAGAAAAAGGCTACCTTCTGCATTAACCATTGCTTGTAAATAAGTAGGATAAGTATTGTATTCATTTAGCAGTATCCTCATGTACTTAAATTGGAATGCTCTGCAGTATTCCAATATATCAGGGCTTGCTATCTACCCTTACTCCTTTTTTCTTCTAAGTTTCCTCTAGGCTACCTTTGTCCCCTTTAAGGCCCCTATGAAACTGCTCAGTTCTCGTTGCAATTTTTTGATCCACTCCTTTTTAAATTCCAATCATATGGAGCTAAAAATATACAAATATTTGGGTAGAATTGTCATCTATACTATATTTGATCGTCCCACAAAGGTCAATGGGAGGCCCCCAGACTTTAAGGAGTTTCCTGACCTCTCCAAGTACTCTGATGAAATATATATGAGCTATTTTGTGAATGTCATTTACTAATTCCACGCCCAAATACCGTATTTTTTCTTTTACTAGTGGGTTATTGCTATGGCTATTCAATTCCATGATTTCAGACTTTGATTGGTTGACCAGATAGCCTGATACCATCCCCTATTGATCAAGAGTATCCTCTATTGGAGGGCGTGATCATATCAAGTTGCTGGTAAATATCATTAGATCGTCCATCTATAGTGCCACTTTTTTCTCCCACCCTCAATAGTTAAAGAAGGCTATCTCCCGGTTACTCCTAAACTTGCTCGCCACGAGGTTCAATATAAAGATTAAACCGCAGACAAGAGAGGAACATCCCTGCCTGGTTCCTCTCATGATAGTTATCTTCTTGGTAAGGCTGCCATTGAGCAGGACCCTGGCTGTTGGGTTTTTATATGGTAATTTTATGGCTTCCTGGAAGGTTTTCCCTAGATTATATTTTCCTAATCAATTATTGGTGTAAATTTAATTTAGTCACACTTCAATATAAATCACACAGCCCAGGGGGAAAGGGTTAGGGTTTGCTGAATGGTTGGGAAAGGGAACTTGGGAAAGGTTTGACAAAGGCAAACAATACACATGGACAATACACATTGATCTTGGCAGCCGACCATCATAAATCTGTTAATGGAGAAAAAGGAAATGCATGCATGATGATGAGTTGATGAGAAATACTAGACTAGTACAGGGCAATATATTAATTATGCAATTGCCTGTCTGCCCCCAGAGAGAACCAAGTTACATACATTTTATGTTCTGTTGTATTGGGCTTCCTTTGAAAGAAAGCAAATAAAATAAAAAAAATCTGTAGGAGTCAAATATAAGCAAACTTAAACAACACACAGTCGTAATGATTGAAGAAATATCTGTAGGAGTCAAATATAAGCAAACTTAAACAACACATAAAGTCATAATGATTGAAGAGATAAAATGAATCAAATCAAATGATACTATATTATTGCCAAATTGGGAGTTGCATCTCCGCATTCCTCTTTGTCCTTCCTTGGACGGTCCGTCAGTCAGTATTGGGTGACTGGCGGATGCGGTTTGGTAAGGTAAGTGTGAGTAGTTTGTCCCAGTATGGCATAGGGTAAAGGGCCTGTGGATGGAAAAACTAAAAGGATATTGAAAAATCAAGGAGAAAAGTTAAACTGCATAATTAAGGAAGAGTGCAACAAGAAAACTTTCAGAGGCGGCATGGCTAAATCATGTCTGTGTCCGGCAGTTACCTCCAACAACAGGAACAGGCCCCCCACTGTCACTTAGCTTTGAATTTGAGTCAGACAGCACTGAGCACACACACAGCAACATAGCATTTTCAAAATTAAGTTGAAAAAAATCAATGCACCGCTGTTAGTCAAACAACACTTCCTACCACCACTACACAGACATGTAGGATTGGTGTTGTTGTTTACCTTTAGGCCACTTCATGCCTTGAGTTATTCCATCAATCATCTCCGATCCTTCTAACTCGTACCGACGCAAAATGCAATGGATCGGCCTGCAGTAGTGCAATTTTGTTATTGAACTGCAAGAAGGAAAAGAATTACTGGAGTCACTTTTTTGTGTGTAGAATAGTAGACATCATGCACAACAAACAACAATCACTCAGAGTGCAATGCATGCCATCATTTACCTGTTCTTCCGGGGCAGTCTCTCTAGGCTCGGAAAGAATAGATATATAATCAGGGCCCAGGTTTGGGGCAGGCACACATTTCACATTTGTATTCTCCATCCAATGTCTGGCTTGAGGGAAATGGCTTTAGGGGAACTGCACACAGTTTCAACTTCAATCCATCAATACAAGAGTAAGATGGGGGGATTGACTTGTTGTGAACCAGAAAGACAGTGACAGACACAAATAATAAAGTAAATAATGTTCCTCAGCTATATCTTTTTTTGGGGGGAGTCGTCAAAGAAAGAAAGAAAGTAACTGGAAAGTGAAATAGCTTATTAGTTGGCAGGGAATTAGAGCTCGTTCTCAAACTCTGGTGGTTCACCCAAACGTACGTCACCTAGCACACTACTTCCATGACCTGACTCGCCATCATCTTCCTGCTGTGCTAATTCAGGTATGGTGTAATCCGGTGGTATAAAGGGCTGATTCATTTTTATCATGGTTAACCTCTCCATGTTTTGGGGTGAGAGAATGGTCCTTCTCATTGTCCGAGGGCACCAGCAGCACTGAAAACATGCTCAGCAGAGGCACTTGCCACAGTGCAAGCCAGATAGTTTATCGCCAGCCTGCTGAGCATTGGCCATTGGTGCCTTTTCCCATACCAATAAAGCAATGGATTTTGATCAAAGTAGACCTCTGTTGGGTCATCCAGATAGGCCTGGACCATCCGGTCAATGGTCATAGGTGCTCCGCTTTTGTTGGCCTCTTTTGCCTTTGCCTCAGTACAAGACATAAGCCCTGCCTGTAGAAACTATTCCTGTGCTGATTTTGGGGCTGATGCTCCTGTTCTTGTTGTTGTTGTTCTTGGTGGTTTTGGCTGCTGTGAGCCAACCGCACTGCCCTCAGACTTTAAAGTTGAACTTGAAGGCTGCCCTGTAGTACTTGTGGTGCACTGGAAGAGCGGGCCTCTAATTACCGGCTGTTCTTTTTATAGCTGACTGGCTTGCACAGCTATCCAAGTTTTGTAGCTGGCAACATCCCCGTCTAAAAAAGGAATGAAAGTGTGCAGTATGGTTTGTACTGTGGATCAAGAATTGTGGCACAAATGTAATGGTTGGATGACACAATGGCTCTTTGCACCCTTGTATTTTCAGATTAGCAAAAGGTTAAGCTCTCCACCAACTCACATGATTCCTTTTTTCCTCCACCCCTGCTTACATTGCAGACACCTCATTTAGCTGTTCCTGTAGCATGTGCAACAATGGGATAGCTCGGCTCATGGTACAGTCCTCCTTGTGGACTTCACGTGTGAAAGGAAGCAGAATTTCCGTCAGGCATTTAACTAGGCCCCATAGGTCCAGCTCAATGATCATTCCTTTCACAGTAGCAGACCCTCTTTGCATGACACATTCATTGATTGGTCTGTACTGCTCAAACAAACATTTGAGCATGTAATAAGTTGAGTTCCAATGTTTTGGCACCTCCTGGATGAGTGCTTTAACTGGCATTCTATTATCACGTTGAATGGTCCTCAGCTGCTTCCGGGCTTTAATTGAATGGCTGAAATGTGTGTAGATTCTTCTGCAGGTGGCAAGTAAGTTGCTGACTCAGTTTTTCTTTTTTCAGAAAGTCTTGAACAATGATGTTAATGCAGTGCGCCAAACACAGGACCCTGAAATAGCCACCATCGGCCATGGCCTTAAATATATTACTGCAATTGTCCGTGGCAACAAAACCAATGTTAAGCCCTCTTGGTCGCAGCCATTCAAAGACCTTGTTGTCAAAACCTTCCAAAATGTTTACAGAAGTATGAGATTTCGCAATGGGGAACATGAGAGATCCAGTGTGCACTGATGAACATGTAATCAGTGGCTAGGAAACTGGTCCACATACCTGTTGTCAGGTGGATAGTGTGAACAGCATTCTGCTGTAAAGGGTGCCCAAGCAATTCCAGCACGTCGTGATGTAGTACTGGAACAGCGACTCTGGCGAAATAGAACCGGCTGAGAACCTTCCATTTTAGGCAGATGGCTGCCACAAATTCAAGAAAACCCACTCTTTCCACAAAAGAAAAAGGGAAGAGGTCCTGCGCTAACATATTATCCTGCTTCATGTTGTACAAATGTGCCGCTGAGTGGTTGCGTTTGTACTCCCCCTCCGACCTAAACATGCTGAGAATGGTAGCCTGGATTTTTTTCTTTTCAGGTGCCACTGATGCAGGTGACTTCTTGACACCAGATGCTAGGCTCAATGCGTGTTTTTTCGTTGTGGTACTCTCTTGCCTTGGACCACAGAGTGTCTCAGCTTGACTCTTGTGCCATTGCGATATTGCTGATGATGATGTGGTTGGTACCACTGCACTGCTGGGGACAGGGCTGCCTTGTAGACCAGAGAAACTGTCTCCTTGTTGTTCACCTTCCACCGTGATCATATCTTCTTCATTCCCTCCACCAACAACACTTGCAGTTTTTGACCGCTAAGGTACGCCTCCCACTGTACCACGCTTACCACAAATGAAGCCTATAGCAAGGTTCATCTCCTTCCTGTTAACCAAAAAGAAGTCCCTAGCTGGTGAGGTCAACCTTCTGATGCTGCTGGTTCCACTTGCAAGGTCAGATTAACTGGTAGGTGGGAGTGACGTTTGACTCTCTGCGGTACCTACTTCTACTGAATGAATGAATGAATGAGTACAGATTTGTATAGCGCTGGCTACCCGGGGGCATCCCAGCGCTTTAGACCCATCTCAGACAAATCACTCAGCAGAACAGGAAGGTCTTCAGCCGCTTTCTAAACTGTAAATGATTAGGCTCAAGCCGCAGGTAATCGGGCAGCTGATTTCAACTTTTTGCTGCCTGTACTGCAAAACATCGGCCCCCTGTACGAGAACGCTTGATCCTCGGGACAGAGAGCAGATTGCGATGGTTGGATCTAAGAGCTCTGGGCCCTTGATGGTGCCTCAGAAGAGGGCACATAATGGCAGGGCCCTTGTTGATTATTGATTTGTGGGCCATACACAAGGCCTCAAACTGGATCCTTTCCTGAACAGGTAACCAGTGTAGAGCCCGTATGGCCGTCTTCGCCGAGCTGTGTCTAGGGACATCCAAAAGCATTCGGGCTGCACAGTTCTGGACTGACTGGAGTATCTTAATGGTCCCTAATGGTGCCCCCAAGTAGACCGCGTTCGCATAGTCAAGACGCGAGAGGATCAGGGACTGAACCAGGATCTGTCTTGCCTCGAACAGAAGAAGGGTCAGGACCTTCCGTAGGATCTTCAGAAGACAGTAACAGGTAGCGGCGACCTTACGGGCTTGAACTTGAAAACTAAAGGTTGGATCAAGCCACACCCCCAGACTTTTAATTTGCTCCTTCGGGGGAGGGGGCGGACCCAAACATATGGGCCACCAAGTGTCAAGATTGATGGGGGCCTTATATACCAGCATCATAATCTCTGTTTTTGAACCGTTAAGTTTAAAAAAAGAGGCGTCCATCCAATCGAGGACCTTGGTGAGACACGGGGAAAGGTTATTGACCCCGGAATCCACAGCATCTGCCCTAGCCAGGGAAACCACCAACTGCGTATCGTCGGCGTAGGTGACCAATTGGTTTCCCCAGGGAAGGACCTCATTAGCCAGGGGCCTCATATAGATATTAAATAGGGTCGGGCTCAATGAGGATCCCTGGGGAACGCCATAATGCAGTGGGAATTGATCGGATGCTGCTTCCTCCTCGAAAACTGCAAAGGATCTGTTAGCAAGGAAGGACCGAAACCAATTAAGGACGGTCCCCACAATGCCTACCTCCTGCAACCGCTGGAGAAGGAGTGTGTGGTTTACAGTATCGAAGGCTGCGCTGAGGTCCAAAAGCACCACCGCAGCGCAGCCTCCTCCATCCACAATTTTCCTTGCCTCCTCCACTACTGCGACCAGAGCAGTCTCAGTTCCATGTCTCGTTCTAAAACCCGTTTGGGTGACATGCAAGGCGCCCTCATCCTCAATAAATGTTGATAGTATGCGGTTGACATATTTCTCAGCAATTTTGATAACCCCTGGTAGGAGAGAGATAGGTCTATAATTGGACCATTCTTCTGGATCAAGGCTAGGTTTTTTTAGCAGAGCTTTGACACTGGCCTGCTTCCACCGAGTGGGAACTACACCTGCCTCCAGAGAGGAGTTAATAACATCCTTAATAACAGGAACCACAATGTCAGAGGCCTGTTTTAAAACTGAAGGGGGGGCAATGTCAGAGGGGGAGCCAGATTTAAGGTTCCTGAGGAGCCCTTCAGCCGTAGGTAGATCTAGTGGCGGAAAGGACTCGAGTTTCATGAGGGAGGTCGGTCCAGAGGGAGAGATCGTGGACTCGGTGACACGTGGGGGTGGAAAAGCTGAGTATATGTTGGCAACCTTCTTGGCGAAGAAGTGGGCCAATTCGGTGCACCGTTTCTGGGGATCATTTACCTCAATAGACGGACATGGTGGAGTAACTAGAGATTTAAAAATTTTAAAAATTTCCCTGCGTGAATTGGCGGCATCAGCAATTTTTCCTTGGTAATAGGATGATTGTGCCATTTTAAGGTGCTTCTTATAATCCCTGAGAACCATCCTATACTCATTTTTATTCTCGAGGGAGAAGTTCTTTCTCCACTTTCTTTCCGCCCTCTTGCAGCTCTGTTTAAGATCCTTCAGATCAGTGGAGTACCAAGGCAGTTTATTCCCGCCGGTGCGATGATTAATCTCATTTACAGGCAGGATGGGATCGAGAGAGGTCTCTAGCCACCTGTTGAGCGCCTCATTCACTGCAATAGGATCAGCACAGAAGGGAGGGGGAGATTTATTTAATATGGATAGCCATTCCTCTAGAGGGAGTCTCGACCAAATACGCCCCGATCTCTTAGAGGTTGTGGTCGGACGGCTGACATCGGCCGGGGTCCAAGTGAAAGATAGCAGCGCATGGTCTGACCAAGGGACAAAGAGTGACTCATCCCAAATAATCTCATCCAGATTAGTAAAGAAATTATCAATTAGATGCCCTGCCAAATGGGTAGATTCTGCTACAATTTGTTTGAGTTGCAGCATCCCCAGTCCTTCCAATAAAGCTTGCGAAGAAGGGGCAGATGGATCGTCTACATGTATGTTAAAATCTCCCAAGATTGAGAAATTGGGGGCGCTACTGATGATATGGGTGATTTTATCATGAAGATTGTCGCAGAAACTCGTGTGTGATCCAGGAGGCCTGTACACCACAATCCCTGAAAGGGAACATGTGGAGGAAAAGGTTAATACAAACGAGAGGCTCTCGCAGTCAGCGAGCGGGCTCTCAAAGATATGGCACCTAAAAGAGTTTCGATATATTTGAGATATTTTGAGAGATATTTGAGAGGGTATTTGTAGAGGGCGGCGTTCGCTCCGGAGGGAGCATCATGGCGCTAAAGATCCTTATACCCAGCCTCAAGGGGTAAGGGGGAGGCTAGATGGCAGCTCTGGTCCAGTCGTCGGGGAGGCTATAGATCCAGGTTTTGAGAAGTTTTCTGAAGGGCTTTTCTGAGGTCGTATTCTCAGATGACTAGGCATGTTGTTCCAAGCCTTGATGGCCAGGTAGCTTAAAGTTTTACCACCTTTTAACTTCAAGTTAAACCTGGCAGAGGTCATGAGATTGTCTTGGGCGGAACGGAGAGATATATAATTGCCACCCCACCTCCTCGCCCGATCTGCCGGTCATTCCTACAGATTACGAACCCCGGGGGGAGGGCACAGACTAAGTCCGGGTCAGAGGCCTCGGTTAATCACGTTTCCGTAAGGAACAGGACATCTGGCTCACACTCCTCCAATATCATGCGGATTTCATGAGCATGTTTTGGGAGTGAACGGCAATTAATAAGAAGTAAAGAGTATTTTTTGGGCTTAAGGAGTAGCGAAGTACCCGGTTCCTGCGGGCCCAGCAAACCTTTACAGAGAGGACAGGGAATCATTACCTCCAAGGGGAGTAACACATGGGGACAGGGAACTACGGGGTCATCTCGGAACATCAATAGCTGGTCTCTACAAAACGAGATTCTACCTGCTCCCAAACCAGGAGTCGCTTCCATCCTCCCGGCCCGTGGACCCGTCCTGACACGGACGGGCACAGACGGGCTTTCCTTAGGCGCTCCTTCGGCGCGTGGAGGCGCGACCGCTAACGCGTCCGCTGCGCGGAGGGAAGGACTTCTCAATTTATGCGCTACAGCGCGTGTCACTAACTTGCTCCCCCGAGTCTAGAGCACCAACCAGCCTCCAACCCAACCCAAGATGGCCGCTCTAATTTGCCAGCCACCTCCAAGCCCCCAACTCCCTCAGCAGCCTAATGGGCTAAAAAGGGTCGGAAATGAATGAAAATACGGCGAAAATGCTCGTGGGTGTCAGCAGAGGTGAAATACAATTTAAAAGACAATTTTATTTAAATCGAATTCGGCGAGTGTATTAAAATGAGCAGAGCTGTGTAACTCCCGGCCACAGCCTAAGGAGTGAAGTGTAGGGTGCAAGGTCTAACCAGAGCCTTCTAGGAGCCTCAATTTATGCGCTATAGCGCGTGTCACTAACTTGCTCCCCCGAGTCTAGAGCACCAACCAGCCTCCAACCCAACCCAAGATGGCCGCTCTAATTTGCCAGCCACCTCCAAGCCCCCAACTCCCTCAGCAGCCTAATGGGCTAAAAAGGGTCGGAAATGAATGAAAATAAGGCGAAAATGCTTGTGGGTGTCAGCAGAGGTGAATACAGTTTAAAAGACAATTTTTTAAAAATCGAATTCGGCGAGTGTATTAAAATGAGCAGAGCTGTGTAACTCCCGGCCACAGCCTAAGGAGTGAAGTGTAGGGTGCAAGGTCTGAGGTGGTTGTGGTGGATGTAGGTCACTGCCGGGAGTTTGTAAATATGGCAGCCGAGGTGGTGTTGGTGGTATCTGTGTTGGTGGTATCTATGCCACATCCCTAACAGTAATTTGGGATGGGATAATATCGGTCTCAACTGGGGCGGGGCTAATGTCCATGCTGACTAGTTCATCAATATCCTCCTCTTCTACATCTACCTCCATAACTCTAAGGCTTTCTGGAACATTCTTTTTCCATAGTCTTGTCTCGTGGTGCGTCTCACTCCCAAGTGAGGTAGGATCCAAGTGGCGTCTAGATCATCAGAAGGTGAGCTTGCAGAATAAGTTGATGGACTAACCCTCCTTTTTCTTGCTGGGGATCTGAGAGACAATGGATCTTCTGAGAGCGTGTCTTGCTCTTCTTCTTTCTCAGCAGGAAGCTCGATCTCCTGAACTTCCCCTACTTTGGGAGGAACAACTACCATTGGGGGTGATTGTGGCTGTTGTTGCCCACATATCTGAGTTTCCTGCATTAATTATGTACTACTTTGCGAAAACGATAAGTCAATTTCAACATCACTGCTCGTCGGCATTGTCGTTATTAGACTGGCTGCCTCTTCAACAGACATGGGCTTTGGGCTAGGTTGGTGGGGTGGTCCACTGATATGGGGGTGCTGCTCCAAGCTTGCTACCCAGACACCGCTGCTGTAGGTGAAATTTCTGGTTTCCCAAAAAAGGTATTGGGCAACATACCGGTGGTGGTAAGTGGCAAGTGCCTTCTTTTTCATCACTGGCAACTTTCTTGGTACTGGACATGGTACCTTTAGGGCTATCTTGAAGATATCAGTTAGCACTGCGCACAGTGGCACAAGTTGCAGAGATGTCTGGCTGTGGTCACACATCAAGTAATGTTGTGCGCAGACCTTCTGTCTGGCAGTATAATGGTTGATGTTGTCTCCTCCTATTTTGTGGTGCACCTAAAAGCAAAGAAGTGAGAAGAACATCAGTGAAACTTGGCATTGTTTTGGTTCATTTACTAGTACAAACAAATATAATATAATTTAGTGTGTGTGGTCACACTTGTTAGTGTTATTACCTCAGTTATTGGAACGATTAACAATACAGTGTAACCATTTGTGAATCTTTGGCAACAAAAGGGGCTTCCATGGTGCCCTGTGTACATTACACTTAGGAAGGATAGGAAAGAAGAACAACAACAACAAAAATACAAATGTAACTGTTTGGCATTGTGCATCACAAGGGATGGAGCACTCAGGGAGCTGCAGCTGACCAACGACAACAGATGCAATAAGCCAAGGGGAAAAAAGTTAAGACAGTCATGCAGGCCTATGTGGCAAAAACACACTAACTGCCTCCACAAAATGGCCACCAGCCGGGGGCGTGGCTTGGCGAGCGGCAATGGCGGTCGTAGCCTTCTAGTGCTCCCGCTGGCCCGCGCAGTAATCCTCCTTTTATCCTGGCCCCCGAGCCTACCTACCCTACCCGGAGTGCGGCAATAATTGCTGGGGGTGTCGGCTTCCCTCCGGTGTGGTCAGCGGAGCCCTGTGCGCCCTGGGCGCTGCGGGGTGACGGCGAGGGAGGAGCGGCCCAGTGCGCGACTGGGAAGCCTGGGACTCACTTAACATTCCCGCAGTGGGTCCGCCGGCCGGGTGCGACCCCCCTGTCGGCTGTGAGAGCCGGAGCTGCCCTGCGGATTGGCAGTTTGCTGTACACGCCGGCCCTGAGTGCGGGACAGCGCATTTGAGCGTCAGCGAGGCGAGGACTCGTCCTGCTGGCCGCTGCGGCCTGGTGACACTCGCGAAGCCGGGGTCCTCGAGTTTCGCGACGCCCGCCTGGGGCGCGAGCTGGTTCGCGGACCGCCTCCGAGGTTGGACGAGGCCTCGGAGCTACATCCTTGTGACGGCCCTCTCCTGCTCCTGCACTGAAGACGGCCTAGAACACGGCGGGACGGCCGTAGGTGGCCCCGTGGTGGAAGGGGTGTCGTGAGTACCAGCATTTGGGGCCCTGGTCAGCTGAGGTGGTGGCCATCACACGTTCTACACCCAGGGGGGCAGCATAGCCTGGCGGCCCGCTTGCAGCGTGGAAGGGGATCCTGTGGTCTATTTTTGGCTTCCCTGGGCAGAGACACGTATTCAGGGTCCTGGGGATGGCTTCCAGCAGTGGGTGAAATCGCCTACATGAGCCTTGGCTGGGCTACATAACGGACAAGGGTGACCCCTCATGCAATATCAGTGCTGAATCTGGGCGATCTGCTGCTGTGGAGCCTGTGAGTTGAGTGGGGGGGGAAGAACACCTGAGGACTGGAGTGATTAGGATGCATTACAAATCCATTGTTTGACCGCTGCCTGGCCCACTGGGGGACGGGGGGCCTTCAGCTACCGGCAGGTTGACAGCTGATTTCGGGGCCTGCCTGGACCGTGTCTGGACACAGATCGTTTACACGGATAAGTCTATCCGGGGCCCACTGTTGGTACCCCTGCTGTTACGCGACCCTCCCCCATTTTGGCGTGCGTAGTGGGCAATTCGTGAGAGACTTGCAGCCATGACCAGGGGTGGCGGCGGCTCCACCAAACAAGTGACAATTGACAAGTTCACCGGGCCCGGTGGTGGCCCTGGACCGTCAGGAGGTGGCCAGCAAGGGGGGGGGGGCCTGACAACGCGGCGCTCATGGCGGCCATCACCCAATCAAGAGATATGCTGGATGCCAAGATAGGGGCAGTGGGCACAGACGTCACTCTCTTGCGCCAAGACTTGCGAAATGCTGTGGCGCGGATCACGGAGGCTGAATCCAGAGTGTCGGTGGTGGAAGACGACGTGGGTGCGCTCAAGAAGAAGATGGCGGCAATGGAGGCGGCGCAACGGGGTCTGGCGCTCCGAGTGGAGGATGCTGAAGGGCGCGCGCGCCGCAATAATCTCCGCTTTATCGGCTTTCCGGAACGGTGTGAGAAGGGTAATATGGAACAATTCCTCACGCAGTGGCTGGGAACCTGGCTGCCCCCGGAGGCTCTCTCTACTTGCTTCGTTATAGAACGCGCACACCGCGTCTTGTCACAGATGCCGCCGGAGGGTGAACGGCCTAGGGCCGTAATTGCTAGACTTCTGAATTACCACGACCGGGATGCTATTCTGAGGGAAGCAAGAACCAAGGAGACCCTCCTTTATGAGAATCGCAAAATAATGATTTTCCCTGACTACACGAAGCTGGTACAGCAGCAGCGCCAATCCTTCATGGACGCCAAAGCGAAGCTGCGGGGTCTCAAACTCCAATACTCCCTGCTGTACCCAGCGCGCCTGAGGGTGATATTCCAATCTCGGACCTTGTTTTTCGATACTCCGGAGGCTCTCTTTCAGTGGACCGATGAGACAGTTAGGGTCCGGCCGAATCCTCAGCCAGGTCTGAATCCGAGCCCTTCGAGGGGGGCGTCACAAGAGCAGAGTGGCCAAGCGACCAGGCCCAAGAGGAACCGGCGATCTCGGTCGCGTAAGCGGTCGGCCTCCTTCAGCGGCGCCCAGGCTGGTAGTAGGACCGAAGAATCAGACCAGTCTGAATTGGATAACGGCCAAATCTGAAGCGTCTGTGCCCCCTTTGTACTCTTGTTACTTTGGGCCCTGGCCGACGTGGTGTGGGCTCTTGAGGCCCGATGTGCTGGTAGCGCCAGGGAGGCCTCAGGATGGGTTTGTGACTGTCCACTGACCATGGGGGAGGGGATTGAGGGTGGGGACTCGGGGTGCATGCATATGGGCTATTGCTCTCCTTCGAATGTGGGAGGTTCGGGGTGAGGAGTGATGAGGTTGTTGTTTGCTGGGGAGTTGGGATCCATTGGCATGGCTGGCTCAGGGTCCTCGGTTCTGGTCTCGGGGACATCCATGCCGCGACAGGTACTTCATGGTTTTTTGAGGTATAGGGTGGGGGGAGGCGGGGCACGAGTGGCCGGGGACGGAGCCACTGAGTTGGGGCTGCAACATGTTCAAAATTGTGATGACATTCCTTTGATGTTTGGTTCTGGGGGTCGGGGTGGGACGAGAGTTGCTCGTCATGTTATCTTGGGGTTCTGGGGCGGGTGGGTGGGACTGCACGGGTGTTCTGCTATAGTATTCCTTACAGTGGGCGATGAGTGGCAATGGCGAGGACGTTCAGGTCGGTGGGTCCCGCTAGATTATGGCTGACAAGACTGATAGACTTCCTGATGCCTCTCTGCGGGTGATCACATGGAATGTCAGGGGGATGCTCGACAAAATCAAGCGTGGGGCAGTGTTGAGATGGGGGAAAAGTGAGAGTGCTGACGTTTTCTTACTCCAGGAAACTCACATGATGGGCTCGAAAGTGCTGGGTCTACAGAGGTTTGGCTATCATCAAGTGTTTCATGCAGGATTTTCCCGGGGATCTAGGGGGGTAGCCATTTTAATACATCGTAGAGTGGCCTATGTCCATGAAAAGCAGTGGGTTGACCCTCAGGGTCGTTATATCTTTGTCAAGGGCATGGTGGGCACTGAATCGGTGGTCTTCGGGAGTGTCTATGCCCCCCCCCCCCTGCAATGGGCCCTAGCTGAGAAACTTTTCACGATATGGGAGGACATCCCCGAATCCCTGGCGGTGATTGGCGGTGATTGGAATGATGTGATGGAGACGAATGTGGATCGCTGGCGGCGCCGGGAAGTGGCTGAGACTGCCCCCTCCCCCGCGCACACTCGATTGCGTGCTATGACTGAGGGTCTGGGCTGGTCGGATGCCTGACGACATATGCACCCCACTGCACGAGAGTATACGTATGTCTCCGCTGTGCATGGCTCCCACTCTAGATTAGACTGCGTGTTTGTGCCTGGCGACTGCCTGTGTAGAGTGAAGAGTGCTGCCATCTTGCCTAGGGGTCTGTCTGACCACTCCCCAGTATCGATTAGGGTGGAACTCTGTCGACAACGCCAACCGTTTCGCTGGAGGATGTCCTCGTGGCATCTTCAGCAGCCGGCCTATGTGGCGCACTTACGGGAGGCATTAGACCTGTATTGGCGGGAGAATCTTGTAGGAGACATTGACGCTGGGGTGATTTGGGAGGCCATGAAGCCCACTATCCGGGGAGTGGATATAGCGTGGTGTGCCGCGGCCCGGCGCAAGCGGCGAGAACTGATTGTTGCAGCGGCGGCACGGGTAGAAACCTTGGAGGAGCAGCAACGCATGGGGGGGGATGTGGCTGGGTTACGACTCCTTCTCCAGGCTCAGCAGGCCTACGCATCTGTCCTCCTCGATGATGCCAAACAGGCGTGGCTAGCTACACGTAGTAGAATATACCAGTGGGGGGACAAGTCCTGTACGATGCTTCATAGGCTCTGCCAGCGCCACCTTCAGCCGCTTACGCTGCCGGGACTCACGTCCATGGATGGTGGGGTCATTACTGACCCAGTAGAATTGGCGGCGAGCTTTGCCGCATACTTTGCTACTCAATACGCCCAATGTGATCGCTTATCGGCTGATGAAGTGATCAAATTTATTGAGGACCTGCCCCCTAAGATGGTGTCGGACGACACCAGGAAGGCGCTTGATGCGCCCCTTACGGCTGAGGAGCTGGGCGATGCTCTGGGACAGCTTAATACCGGAAAAGTCCCTGGCCCGAGTGGCTATCCGAGTGAGTTTTATAGACAATTTCACATACAGCTAGGGTCCCATTATCACCGAGCGCTTGAGGCGGCGCGTGAGCGTGGCACTTTGCCCCGAGACTGGCGCCATGCCGAAATTGTAGTCTTTCAGAAACCGGGCAGACCTCCGGAGAGGCACGACTCGTATCGTCCCATCTCGCTACTCAATATTGAGGCTAAGGTTCTGGCCAAGGCTCTAGCGAATCGTTTGTCCCCGTATATTACGGACCTGGTGCATCCGGACCAGGCCGGGTTCATGCCTCATAGGGCGACGCGACATAACATTCGACGCGCACAGGCGGCGATTGATGCCATGGGTGCTACCGGGGAGCGGGCGGCTTTGTTACTGGCTGACATTGACAAAGCCTTTGATTCCGTTAGTTGGGCTTACCTATTTGCCCTACTGCCCCGCCTCAATCTGGGCCCGGTCTTCCTGTCCTACATCAAACTACTGTACACAGATAATACGGCCTCGGTGCGGGTTGCGGGAGCGGTGTCGGAGTCGTTTCAGATTAGACGAGGGACCAGGCAGGGTTGCCCGCTCTCCCCCTATTTGTTCGCTCTCCTAGTAGAGCCGTTGGCTGCATGGGTGCGTATAGATGCGCAAATGAGGGGCTTTGTCTGGAACAACAGCTTATCGGATAGGATCGCACTTTACGCGGACGACGTCCTTTTCTTTCTCACCGATCTGCGGCGCTCGGGACCGCGGGTCCTGGAAATTATGCGAATCTTTGGGGAAGTCTCGGGCCTATATCTGAACCTGCGTAAGTCTACCCTCTGGGTGCTGAATGGAGATACCGAAGCGGACCATTGGTCGATGGGACTACAGGTGGCCACGCATGGCATAAAATATCTGGGGGTGTTTCTGTCCGACTTACCTAGCGTTGCCTGGGAACGTAACATACTGCCCGTTTGGGACCGAGTTCAGTCGGATATCAAGACATGGTCTCGAATGCCCCTCTCTATATTTGGTAGATCTGCAATCTTTAAGATGGTTGCGCTCCCACGTCTCCTCTATCAATTGCAGAACCATCCCTATCCAATTGCACCTCAGTGGTTCCGGCAGGTCAACTCGATCTTGGGCCGCTTTCTATGGGCTGGGGGACCGGCCAGAGTGGCACTACGTACGTGCTTCTTGTCCACCTACTGCGGAGGCCTGGCCACCTCGGATATATTGTCCTATTACCAGGCCGCTCATCTACTTATCCTGAACGATTGGTGGTACGGTGACAGTGGGGATCCAGCCTATGCCCTGGAACGCACGTTGATGGGTGACAATTCACTCCACACGATTCTCTACTCGGCTCGCATGCGCCGGAAGCTGCCGAGGGTCACGAGCCTCGTGTTTGCTGTCTGGCGGCAGGCTTTACGTCGTATGGGATGGTGGGGCCGATTGACCGCGGAGACTCCGCTGTGGCACAATGGCCTTTTACCTGAATTGTCGGCCTTATCTGGTTTTGAGGGCTGGGATGCAATTGGGATCTCGCAGCTGGGACATGTGATGTCTGGTACGACGCTCAGGTCCTTTCAGACGCTCAGCATCGAATTTGATATGCCCCAGTCTCAATTTTTTCGGTATCTACAACTCCGGCACGCACTCACGCCCAGTATTGCTGATATGGATTCGCTCCCTGAATTTAGTCCTATCGAGGCGAAAGTCTTTATGGGTGATCTGGGGGATAAGAAAGTCTCTCGCATCTACCAGACACTAGTCACTCACTGTTCCTCCACCCTTCTTCCACTGAAGATGACTTGGGAAGCTGATGTGGGCCCCCTTGATGAGGATGACTGGAGGGAGGCTCTGGAATCCCCTAGGGGAGCAGCCATTGCTATTCGATTTAGGTTAATCCAATTCAAAATTCTCCATAGGGCTTATTTCACCCGTGAACGACTGTGGAAAGCAGGCTTGATTGGATCCCCGGAGTGTTTGAGATGTGGAGCTGCGGTGGGCACTTTGCTCCACACGGTATGGTCTTGCCCTAGATTGGTGGGCTTCTGGAGGGGTGTGTGGGACTGCCTGTCTGAGGTACTACACTGGACTCTTCCTCGCACTCACCGGCTGGGCTTGCTTCACGTCCTTGAGGGGGTTGGTGGAAACACTTATAAACGTCACTTGCTACTCTTGGGATTGGTAATGGCCAAAAGAGACCTGGCCCGGGCTTGGAAAGATGTGAGAGCTCCTCCCCTGTGTGCCTGGAAAGCTGGAATGGACTTTTGTATGGGTCTGGAACGTCCTATTTTTGAAGCGCATGGCTGCCCCCGCAAGCATTACAAGATATGGAAGGGATGGGCTGAATATAGAGGATTAATGCTAGACCCACCGGCAGAACTGGAGGAAGATCTTTAGTTGCAGGTTACTTGCAAGTTCTTGCATTGCGCCACGAATATCGCATTATGGTTACACGCTGAAGCTATCTCTACACACGTGCGTTGGGGGGGGTGGGGGGGGGGCATGGGAATGGGAGGGTTGGGTAGTTGGGTTAAGCGGGGGCAGGGGAGGACATAGTTGTATTCCACTTATAATTGTTTTCTCTTGACTATTTAGCTGGACGCTTAGATTTATGTTGTACATGTGACACAATGCTTGGTGGTGTTCTCCTGACTGTGGGGAGCCACGCGTACTTTTTGCCCGATCCTGCTAATAAAATTGTTGTGAAAAAAAAAAAAAAATGGCCACCAGCCACATGGTCACACAACAACAACAAGCCGGAGGCCTGGAAAACAATGAACTCAAGCAGGCCTATATGGAGTATGGACTATGGATACAGATTTTATAAAATGGCCCCTGGCCACATGGGAGGCTCATCCAAGGCAAATGATGGCCCACTATTACCTGCACACTCACACACTGGCCAGACCAAGGAGGCATGCTAAACAACACATCTTTCATGCAAGAATGCCAAACACGAAAATCCACAGGGCTAAAAAGGTATGTAAGTTACAACCACACACATTCAACTAAGGCATTTAATTAAACAACACACATGAAAAAAAACTTGGTGAAAACCACAAAAAACAATAAGCAATAAGCCAAGAAGAACAACGTAAAGACATGCAGGCCTTTGGCAAAAGCACACTAACTGCATCCACAAAATTACCGCCAGCCACATGGTCATCACACATTAACAACAACAACAAGCAGGAGGCCTGGAAAACAATGAACTCAAGCAGGCCTATATGGACACAGACTTCACAAAACGGCCCTCTGCCACAAGTTTGAGGCTCAGCCAAGGCAAATGATGGCCCACTATTACAAACACACTCACACACTGGCCAGCCAAATGAGGTATGCTAAACAACACATCTTTAATGCAACAATGCCAAAAAACGAAAATGCACAGGGATAAAAATAATTGCAAGTTACAACCACACACATCCAACAAAGGCATTCAACACACATAAAAAAAAGTGAAATATCCCCAAAAAACTAAAACATTTTGTATTTCAATCCAATGCCATCCATGCCCTAAATGATGTTCCACAGACACCACGGAAACAGTTGTTTCATGCACCCATGAGTAGCACAGTTAGGCTAACATAGGGAAAACTACAAGGGGTCATGCAGGAAATGCACGACAAACTCACCCTAACTTTAAATTAAATTAATGTAATTTAAATTAAATTCAACTACGGTTAACCCTGACCTTAAATTAAACAAAGGTACAGTAAATAAAACAAATTCCATGAAATAACCTTATTCTATCTCCAATGCTAACCCTAAACCAAAGTAAAATATAAATAACTCTAACCCTAAATTAAACAAAAATGAATTCCATTTAATTAAATGTAAATGATTAAATATATTCTAACCATACTTATAAATTATACTTTGGCAATTTTCCAACGGTTCTAAACGATTTTACCAGTGTGCTACGGAACAATGTTCCCACTCAAAAATATAGGTTTCAACCTCTGCTGTGTCTTTAGGGTCTCAGCTCAGGGCATGACTGTACATTTTGCGATAAGTGCACCTTCATGCACCTGTGCACCCAAAGATGATCCCAGACAAGGAGGAAAGAGTATTCTTTGTCATTAGAGAGACAGTATTTGCCTGCCTGATATACCAAACATAAATTACAATCAAGCAGGCACCATTAGCTTTTATTTTTTTATTTATCGATCAATGATCATTTAGAACAGTTGTTTAAAAACAGAAATTATAAATGCAAGAAAGCACTTTAGTGGAGGGCTGGCAGCAATTTGCTCTATGACCCTCCCAAAAAATATTTAAAAAAGAATGGTCGCATGGGGGCAACAGCGGAGTAGGTGGGGGAACAGGTTAACAAACGTCACATGGGTAGGTGGAGAGCAGAAGGAAGAGCACGGGCTGGAGGGTAGAAGCACACAAGGGAGAAAACAACACGTGGGCAAGGGGAAAGCATACAAGCGAAAGAGAGCAACACAGAGCGCAGGGTTAGAGAATCCCACAGATGAGAGAGAGCAACGTGAAGCATAGTGTAGACAAATCACCTATGAGACAGAGCAACATGGAGTGCTGGGTAGGAGAGAAGAAGACAACAGAGACAAATGGGAAACAACTGCCCTCTCAAAGAGTGAGTAAGCAAAAAGAAAAAGTAGTCTCCTAAAAGTGAGCAGTGAAAGAACACAAGTAAAGAGGTGGTGCTCCAGGGCAGAGACAAGTACAGGATGGACATGCAAACCATCAAATAAGAAGCAAGCAAATGAGAGTGACAAACAAATCCCACAATTGGTACTTATTGGGCAGACGTGAAGCCAACTCTATGTTCCTGCTAAGCTGACAACAGGCCTTTTGCAACCAGACAACTTGCATTGTCTGGCAGGCTTGACCTAATAAGCATTGACAAAGCCAATAGGTCTTGCCTTTGGGACCCACTACTTTTTTTGGTAATGGTGGCAGCATTGGTAAAAACAATGTTTTTTACCAGTATTCTTTAATTTTCAGGCAAAAAAGACACAATGATGTGGCAGCTGTTGGCAGTCTCATCATTCTGTAGGTGCGTGCATGTGTCACCATCCACGCAAGTGCTTACAGAATGACACAGGAGCAATTTTCTTTTATTTTTTACTGGCCAATCTACGATGGCAGATGTCATTTAGGTTGGTCAATAAAAAAAGGACTTGTAAGTGTGTGCATGTGCTTTTGTGGAGGGCTGGAGGCAATTTGCAGCCTGGTCCATCAAAAAACATATTTAAAATGTAAATTTAAAAATAAATAGCAGAGATGGCGGACAACAAAGGAATGGGGGAGCTGGGTGGTGGAATGCAACAGGAGTGGACAGGAGGACATGAGGGAGAGAGCAACACAGGGGTGGAGGAAGACACACACAAAAGAAACAGTAATACTGGGGTCAAGGGAGAAGCACACGAGGGAGATGCAGCATAAAGTAGGAGAAGCAAACAGGCAAGAAAGAGTAGTATGGGAGGGGATAGAAGGACACAGACAAGAGAGATCAACAGAGAGCATAGGGGTAGAGCAACAAACAAGGGAGACAGATGGAAAAAAACCATTCACTCTCACGGAGTGCTTAAGCAAAAAGAAAAAGTAGTTTGCTAAACGTGAGCACTGGAGGATTCCAAGTAAAGAGGCCATGTTCCGGAGGAGGGACAATAACAAGAAGGACAAGGTAAACCTTCAAACAAGAAGCAAACAAATTGTAGTGAATTTAAAGCTAAGCAATAGTAAGCAATAGGCAGGCTTTTCTAACCAGACCAGGCTTTTACAACTAGACAGCCTACGCTGTCTGGTAGGCACAGCCTAAAAATTACTTTACACTTGTAAGCAGTGAGTAACTGCTGGGTGAGCAGTGGGTGATTTCTGGATAAGACATGTATGAGTGATTTCTGAGTGCAGGGAGAGTGGTGTGTGAGTGTAGGGCAGCTGTGGCTGCTCTCAATCATAAGTGGTCTGGCAGGGCAAGAGAAAAACTTACAAAAACATGGACAAAATAATGCAACAAAAAAATAAAAGAGTAGTTACCTGTTGCTGCTGACCGCCACCTTGCTCTTCTTCTCCTGTCCCGATCCTCGCCCCCGGACGTCCATGAACTGTTGCACACTGCACAGGCTCCCAGATGCCAATCCAGATGCTGCTCACATGCTGTAAATACTATTCCCAGCATGAGATAAGCACTGGGATGGGTCTGAGTGGGCTGGTTTGGAACTCAGACAGGGCCTGGGAGCCTGCATCAGTTCTCCACCCGGCTGTGCAACACAGATCGTGTTGGAGAAGTTCTAAGTGCACGTCAGTTTAACTGTGATAAGGCAGCCAGCCAAACCAACATGCGCACTTAGCAGTGCACATCACCCCTCGTCCCTGCTCCTAACTCTCGTCACAATGGCCCTCTCCCACCCTTAGACTCACCTGGCTCTGTGAAAAATAAAATGATAATAAAGTGGTTTTATTTTCATTTTATATTTCACTTTTGCCTTTGCTGCCTGTCAGCAGGGGGAGACACTCCTCCGCCATAATACAGGACCCACCCCCGGTGTAGGGTGAACTGTAGATGAGTGGTGGATGAATACAAGGTGAGAGGTTTGTGAGTACAAGGTGAGAGGTGTTTGAGTACTAGGAGAGAGGTGTGGGAGTATTGGTGGAGCGGTATCTCAGTACAGGGCGAAAGAGTCTTGCTGCGGGGTAAATCAAAGTGCTGCTCTGGGGATTTTCACCATTTCAAAGACAGAGAGGTAAAGGAGAATGGCACAGCGAGAGAGGTGAAGTAGAGGAAGAAGGCAGTTAGAGATGAGATACAGTTAGAGACCAAGTAGTGACAATATTTACAAAGGCTTTTGGTTCACGATCATTAAATTACAAAAATGCACCAGGATAGGCAATTTAGGTGATCCATGGAGATAAATTGCAAGCTCTCTCTAACTCATTCTAAGCCCTTACCTCTTGCTTTTTCTCCATCCACCTCTAACTCTTTCTACCTTTCTGTATCCTTTCTGGCTATTCAAACATACTCCAGTTACCTTCCATTTCTCCCATTTTAACCTATCCATCTTCTTCATCTTTTCCATGTGATGAATACAGCAGATTCCTCATGAATGCGCCCTGTAGCAATAGCCATTGTGGGCAGGACTCAGTAGTTCTGATTAACCTAGGGAGTCATGCATCATAGCCTTTGTGAAGTGTCCATCTGTCCTTGTCTAAGCCTCCATGCAATAATGTTTCTTAATGGTATGCTATGAATATCCAGTTGATATAATCTTCATCTTTTTATATTTAGGTATTCTCTGTTACATATCATATTCATTTATTTCAAACCACAATTTTAAATTATAAGTGCACAGCAGTCAATATTATTTACAATTTGTTTCATTGCAATGTCATAATTCAGGTTGGACAAATATATTGCTTAGTATCTTTTTTAGTGTGATTAGGATAGCCCAGTGTTATGCCTCTATTTTTAAAAATATTTTGATGAATCTGATAATGCCGCTAATAGTCATTTTTTTCTAACAGTAAAGAATGCTTCATTTTGCATAATGTTTGTTCAGCAGCTGTTCATACATGTATCTTAAATAGTAAACAAGGGTTTACAGGGGTATAATTAGGATTCATACCTTGGATATTTATCCTACTGACAATATATAAGCAGGGTATTTAAGCTGCATTTAGATCATTATGCGAGAGAGAGGAATCTTCACTGTCAGTGACCGCATGTTGAGGGTCAGGCAAACAAAAGCTGTAAACACCTTTCCTTTTCCAAAGGCCAACGGAAGCCATATTGAGCCACTGCTAGACTGTATCGGCTTGCTTGGTGACACCATAGCCATTGAATGCTGAGAGAGTGACAACAACTATCTTCTTATGTCACAATTATTTCACTGTTCCACTGAGGTATACAGTATGAGGTGTGCCACCTGGAAAATTCCCACAGGCTAAGAGTAGTTTAGTGAGATGTAAAAAGGTAGGGGCTGGAGAACTAATACAGGGAAAATCTGTGTTACCATTATAATGTTGCAGGATTTCCTGCTACTCTGTTTATTATCCAAGATTGTTGCCACTAATTAGTTTGTGAGGGGATTGCTAGAGTCCTGTATTGTTAGTTGGGCGTGATTGCAGCTTTATGTGCCATCTTTATACAGGGAGGTTGGTTTTTGAATGGGAATGATGAATAGATGTGGATGGTGATTCATGTAATAAATACACGACGATGGGGCTCCATCTCACCTAGAGGAAGGTAAGCGCCTGCCACATGTATGGAACTTAAGTTGGCAAGGGGATAGGCGTTTTGCTTACATGATTTGCTCATATTGTCCCTCTAAGGTAATTGCATCCTGATCGCCGAGACAGATATGCGGCATGGTATTACCCTGTACCCCGGTATTTTGAAATATGTAAGTAATTGGTTTGGTTTGTAGGCATGTTTTGGTTTTGTCTTGAACACTTTTCCTTGGATTGTGGCACTTTGATTTTTATACCCAGTTTATTTACTTCCTTACTAGCCATGGTATTCCATTCTTTCTTTGTCTTCATTGTTGGTTTCACTTTATTGTGGGTATGACACCTTTAAGCAGACACACACCACGATGTGGTAGTTGGTGCGCGTGCATGATTTTGGCAGCACCGGTGGTTGCCATTTGTTTGGTGAAATGAGCAGTCACTGTTATCAGCCAGCTTGCTCCACACAGAATAGAAGGTTGGAGTAATGTTGTTGCATTGTATTTTATTTATTTTCTTGTTTAGTAATGTATAACCCCTGTCCTGAGGAGGCCTAAGAAGCAAAGGCTGAAACATGGTCACTTCGACACTTCTAAGGAGGAGTCATTGAAATTACATTGTTTTGTGAAATTGTGTGGTGTTACACTAAAGCTAGGTGAACTAGTCTACAAACCTTAGGTGTCTTCACCTTGACTACCTCTAAGTGGTTCGCCCAAAAGTATAAGGGGGACACTAGTGAGAATAATTTTCTAAGGTTATTGTGATATGTATTTTTGTCCTTTTGTTGATGTATAGAATGTTTGATGTATGTCATTCTTTTGTCCTCATTGTTTAGGTGCCATTGTTTGTGTGTGCTACAAATAGATTTCGATATATTCGTTAGAATAACTAATAACTGTGGAGTGAGTAATTAAATGTGCTCTACTAAAAAAAGTTGTCTTGTATTGTTTCCTATTATATAAATTTTCATTGTATGAAACTAATTAGTTTGTAAGTAAGTTTGTAGATTTATATAGCGCGTGTAATGTTCAGTGGGATGTGTTAGTTACAGTCCACTGGGTTCTCTGTCTCATGTGTTATGTTGACCAAGTCTGTGCTGGCAGAGGTTTTAGAGAGTCCATATGTGTTCTGGATAGATTCCAGAAAACATATAATTGGCACCCAATGTTGGGCCAATCTTTGAGACATCTTGAATGACAACCCCAGATATTACCAATCAATACTAATAAGCAGAGACATCCTTTGTAATACTGATTTCCTGCCTCAGTTGAGATAGATGCTCCCCCTCTCTGATATGAGTTTGTCAAGCATTTGACTAGTAAATGGATTTTTAAAATCTATTTTACAATAGCACAATCTATTCCGCTAACAGTATGTTTCAGGACACCACGCACGCAATGCCTTTTGGCTATTAGTTTTGCCAGGTTGTGTGTTGTAAATGCACACGCTGCATACACATTTGAAAACTTTCACTCATGAGTAGAGCTTGATCCTGTAGATACCAACACTGGGAACTTTCATACATATAGCACTGTTGCAGTATCTGCTATTTTTGAACACCTTCATGACATAGGAATCCCATTAGGATATCAGGAACTCCAGATATGGTTAGATGGACAACTACCTCATGCAATACAGAATATCAGAATGGGTCCTTTAAGTAATAAAGGGGTTCCTGGCACGTATGAACTGGGTATACACCATTTCCATATACAGTAAAGCTGCAAGGTCTAGATTTGAGACACTGTGGGCCTGATTCATAAAGGTAAACTTACACTCAGTGTAAGTATACTCTTTTTCGGTATTCACAAACTATGATTTAATAGTAATTTTATGACTGCTAAGACTCTGCAGTCAGTACGGAAAACTCTGCACATAAAAAGATGGGCTTCTGTATGGACAACGGGTGCGGGGTCCACTCCTTAGTAAGAGAAGGGTGGGAAGGAACCTCAAAGTCTCCACAGAAGGATATGATGGACTATGTGATTGGCTTCAGATGGTTGATGGTGTAATGCATGAGTCAGGCAAAGGAAAACATTCAGACTAGCTAAACGCTGACGAAGGAGGGGTACGAACAAAAAGCTATACTGATTGTATATCAGACAGATCAAGAAGCATTGGTGCTAAAGTCTATTTGTCCTGGGACTTTGGAGGACAAATGGTGTGGGCTATACAAGGTTATGCAGATGGTTTCTGAGGCCAACTACTTGGTGGACCTAGGTGCCATAAGGGAACCCAAGAGAGTGTTCCATGTGTACAGGCTGAAGTCTAATTTCCACAGAGGTCACACTGTGAATGTCATGACTATGGCAGAGGAAGTAGAGGAATACAGTGAGCCTCTTCCTGACCTGCTGCATAGTGACACAAGAGATGGAACTGTGGAAGGGGCTCAGCTATCCCTTAAGTTAACACCTGAGCTTCAGAGAGAGCGTTGGAACCAGCTACCCCGAAAACTTAGGACAGAACCGAACTATCTTCAGTTCAGAAAGACCTTAAAGACCTTCCTTTTCCCGCAAATATAATCCTACTAGTTGGCCAAAACCCCTGGAGAAGCAGTTTAGCGCTGGGATGCTCTTCGGAGTTACTACGCGCTTTACAAAACCATTAAATAAATAAATAAATAAATAAATAGAGAGCGTAGAGTTGTGTTGGGAAGGTTTGCCAACCTCCTCTCATTGACTCCAGGGTTGACGCCTGTCTGTATGCATAATATAGACACAGGAAACAGTCTGCCAATGAAAGGCAGGATATGCAGAGAATCTGACCGCGTTCAGGGATTCATTAAGGTGGAAACACCAGATGTTGGCCCTGGGGGGGGAGGGGGGTCATTAAGAGATCTTGCAGTTTGTGGTCTAGTTCTGTGGTGCTAGTACCAAAGCAAGGATCTTCTGACTTATGGTTCTGTGTGAACTACAGAGCCCTCAATGAGGTAACCAAAAAAAATGCCGTTTCAATCCCAAGAGCGATAAGCTTATGGATCAGTTAGGTGCTGCAAAGTACTTAAGCACCCTGAAACTGATCAGTGGGTACTTGCAGATTGCTTTAGCATCAGCTGCCAAGGAGAAGGCCGCATTTTCTAAGCCAGACAGGCTATATAATTTTAAGGTGATGCCCTTTGGGTTTAAGAATGCTCCTGTCACTTTTCAGTGCCTGCTGAACCATGTTCTCGCAGGGCTGAAGAAGTTCTTTGTGGCCTACCTGGATGTCATTGCGGTATTCAGCACTTCATGGCAGAACCGCCTGATATACTTAGAACAGGTGTTGCCTACGATACAGGAGGCAGAACTGACCAACTGTCAGGTGGGGCTGTCCTCAGTAGTCTACCTTGGGCATGAGGTGGGGAACAGGAAGATTCACCAGTTGGATGCTGAGATTCAGTCTGTAATGGAGTGGAAGCTACCTAACTCCTAGATTGAGAGGAGCGCCTTAGGATACACAGAGTTTTACAGGAACTTTGTGAAGCTTTCAGAGACTCAGGTCAGACAATCCCTGCTGGTGGAGGTAAGACTGAATGATCGGACATGAGGCCCCACAGGAACTTGTCTGACAGATAGCTCTTTGGTGCTGGAACACTTTTGATTTTTCTAACAGAGCTTGAGTGGGACTCCTGACACCTCGGACTGCTAGTGGGGCCTAACCTGAATTTCAATCAATAGTAAATTGGGAATAATAACTACCACTAGTGAGAGGGAAGTGGGACCCAGGTGCCTGCCTATTAAATAGTAAAGCTCTGACCTCAAGGGGATGATGAGTACTGTTTGTGAATTCTGTTTTTTCTTTGTGGTCGTATCTATATACTTCTTTTGTCATAAAATAAAGTATTTGACTGGACAATCATTTCTTACTGCCAGTCAATATATTTTGAGTTGTGAGCCTGTGTTCACCCTTTTTACCTCCCCCTAGAAGTGTTGAACTGCTTGATCCGTGCTACCGCTGACAGTCAAGAGCTGAAATGGTATTTGTCCCAGTTGCTCAGGATCCATGGAAATCAGGGTCATGAACATCATGAGTAAAAGGCCTCACACCTTATGGTTGGGCCCAAAAGCTCCTGATTGCCTCGTTAGCCTTTGAACAGGGTTCTTACAGCTTATTTAAGAAAAAGAAAGTAGGAGGACTGACAAACAAAAAACATGACTCAAAAACTGTGCATATTTCTGCAAAATGGAACTTTGGCAGTGGCATTTTATCAGAAGTAACTACAATTTACCAGGCTCTCAAATAGCATCTTGTGGTAACTCCAACTGAAGACCACATGCAAGTAGAAATGTTCCTGACAGGGTTTATGATCTAGAAATACAGATTGAAAGGGCTATATTGAGCAAAATTCAAGTAGTATTCTGGTCATATATGTTAAACACCTACAAAAGCACACTTGCATAGGATGATTGGCTTCCATCATTTATAAGGAATGCAGCTTGAGATTAGTTGATAATAGTGCCAACATTATCCTCCTTAGTACTTGAAGAGCCCATGGAAAAATAGGCACACCAGTGGGCTTTAAAACAAGATCCCACACATTTCTTAGTATTTTAAAAAAAAATCTTATTTGTAAGTATCAATAAAGTATACAGAATGGCTGTCCAGAAACAAAAGTGATAAGGATTCACACATAGAGTGAAAAGATTTCAGTGACTGGTAGTTTCACATGGACAGCCATTCTGTATACTTTATTGATACTTACAAATAAGAACAATTTTTCAAATACTAAGAAAGGTGTTGTGTCTTTACAATTTGTTCATTGAATGTTCTCCTGTAATATATATATAATGACTGACTATTAAGGTAGATGAACAAAGAAATTGTCTTACACCCGACAGAACCACTACTCTTGTTTCACTTTAGGACCCAGGTTCTGAGGATTACTGGGATACCCCATTATAACTAATAGTTAAAACAAGATCCAGCATTTTTGATAGAATCTTAATGGCGTTGAACAGAGAATCAGTTCCACTTGTGATTCCCCTAGGAAGTGAGCCTGAAGGACAGGCTTAATACCATTTAAAGTCAGAAACCAAGCACAATATAAAAGTTATTTTAGAGCAAAACAGTATCAAATGTAACAGACTCTTGTCTTCAACCTTGAGCCCTCCCCTTTTTGTGGAAGCCAGATAATTAATGCAGAATAGTTTTTGATTATAGAAATGTAAACACATTCACTGACATGTGTTGCTGAATGCTCACAGTACAGGACTGATGACAAACTTTGTTGTAAAAAAAATACAAAACAACATTTCATATCCTGAACGGCTTCTTTAGACAAAATATAGCACCTTAATCGCAGTATCAAGCTGCTTTTCTGTTCTGCAGATTTCAATATACATAAACAATCTTTGTCCCAGGGGTATATGATTAGCTCTAGACTCTTTTCTTCAAGAATAATGAAGCTCTTGTAAGACAATCCAGAGGTGTTATCATATATATCAACATAATCAATGATGGTTTAACTGAACATTAACACAAAAACAAATGATGGACGGAATGTTGCACAGTGGCAAAACATTCACCCCCAGTCACAGATCTGGTTTAATCCATCGTTATTTTGCTCACCACACCACCCCAGTTCAGACATGGCCACATGCAAATCAGTCTTGCCCTGTGCCTCATGGAAACAGTCCAGCCCGAACTGCCAAGCCATGTCTTTCCTGGACCGGAATCAAGCATCCTAGGACCGGTTTCTGGCTATCAGCCATCACCAGCCATGATAGCTTGATTCCAGTGGCACGGAGAGAACTAGACTAACGTCTGAGCATACCGGTCCCACCCGGGGTGACAAATGCAAAAATAACAGCAGTTCGGGCTTGACTGTTCCTATGAGGCACAGGGCCAAGACTGATTGCATATGGCCATGTCTGAACTGGGGTGGCTTGTTTTGCCATTGTGCAACATTCCGTCCATCATCTTGAGTGTTTAACTGAACATTAAGACAGGGTGTACAGAACAGTGACGTTCCTATCCCAGCACAGATACAAAATACACTTAAAAAAAATCTAAAATAACAATTCTCAACATGATTTTACTCGGATATGAATTATCCAGTGAGAGTTAAGGCTTGGCACTAGACTTCTTACAGAAGTGTTCTACTTTACGACCTCCAGTAACTTTAACTGTGAAAGTTAAATAGCCTTGTTGATTTTTAACTTTGGACGAGATTACTTGTCACATTATGCTGAACAAGTTAAGTCCTTATTTGAAATATTATCCCCTAATTTTTCTGAAAAGAATTGGACAAAAACACATGCAGCTATTTTACTCTGTCTGTATTAGACATGTTAGAGATGAAATACTTACAGATGTAGGAAAACAAGACAAACCCAGTAATTAGGATTCTTCCTATCACTTCAAACTACACATGTATAGTTTACAATAAGGGACAGCCTACTCCCATAGCATATCACTCACATTTATACCTAACTGCAGAGGAATGGTTTACTCCTACTGAGAAGACTCTCACGGCAGTACAGATGGTCACTGTAAAGCTAGTATTCATAATGTACAAGCCATACACCTTTGTTGGGTGCAGTGGGCAGCAACACAAAATGTGATTGACAACACCTGACTATGCCCAAACTATTCAAACTCAAGAATTTCTGCAGTACACACAGAACATTCCATAAACTCCAAAAACCTTACCCTTAACCGAGGCACAGTAGTGTGTTCTACACACTATTGTACAGTATAAAAAGTATTCATATCAAATTTCTAAAAGATGCATAGAAATTGCATTTTGAGTATCATTGTCTAACAAATGAAAAGCCTGCTTTCATTAGCACATTCTTGGGCACTAATTCTCTGGGACGCTCGCTGCTTTGTGATTGCATTACTATTCATGGTGCTTGTAATTCTTTGAAGCCTGGCCTTATTTGTCAACTCCTTGCAACACCTATTTCTTTAATTGTTTCTTACCATATACTTTTAAGAAATGGCTCCTACATAATAGACCAGGGCTGTATATGCTAACTGTTCAAAAAAGAGCAATATGTTGTGGCATTGCATTTTATCCTCCACCTATAAAGGTTTCTGAAGCATTTCATGGCCAAAAGTAAATACGCACTTCGGTAAATTAAACAAGCTCATTGCAGTTTTAACTCACAGCGGGGTAACTTTAACTTCTGTGGCTGAAATGTTTGCACTCCCAACAGTCCACTCTGCATCTGAGATCCAGCAACTGTTGCAGACCCAATACCCAACACAAATTGCACATTTATTGCACACTGTGTTTTATGTTTCACAGCACAACTGGCATCACTCAGGTTTTCAAAACTATTGGATCTAGCTGCTTGCAGACAGGCTTTGAAGCTATTTTTGGATTAATTCCTTCATAGCTTAGTTCTTGGTTTTCAAATCAGTTTGGTGACATTTCAACTATATTCCTTTTTACGTTGTATACAATTTTTCTTTTTTTCTTGCTGAAGAAGTAAAATCAATTTGAATGGAAATACACCCTACTCAACTGAATACCAATGACTCAAAGCTATTATATTGTATCTTATCAGAGAAGTGCTTGCTATGCTAAATGCGCACTGGACTTCTAGTTTTCACAAACTTCAACCTCCTTGAGTGAGACATGTGTTTAAGCGCTTGAACAGTAGTCAAACTGTTACCTTGGTCATTCCTTTGGAACAAGAAGCTATGATTTGTTGAATGCTGGCAAGTAACTCGACCATTATCATGTGCACTGCGATCAAATGCAATACATGTACTCATTGTTGAAGTTGCTCTGTTTGAGTCTTCACCTGTGCTGACTCATGTGCCAACATGTGTGAGGCCAACTATCTCACAATTCTTGGGCACCTTCAGTGTCACCACACGAAGAGCATCAACTGTTACAGCTTCTCCGCCTTTTATGAAGTATTCCTTTACAATGTCAACATCTTCAATTTTCAATCACATCCTGTCATCAACAATTGGCAAATACCAGTATCACTGCACTTAGTATTCACATTTCCATTTTTTTCAGTTATAAGTGGACTTGGAAAGCCCCACTGTCTCCATCTGTGCCTTTCTTTTCGGTGCTGCTAGAAGGTTTCCATCTGTTTACAAGGTGATAAGAACTCAGTAAAACAAGAGTTAGACAACCAGAAGTTGCTTATGTTTGTATGTATAGCCTTCTTGAGCCAGCGTCCTGCTTTTGAATCCCTTTTGGATTAAGTTTTGCTTTTTGCACCAAGTTACATAGTCAAATTCGCCATAAGGAGTTTGGCTAGTTTTTTTTCATTTATCAATGCACATAGACATATATAATCATTAGACTTGCTTCACTGTCATTACGGGCATGATGTAAACTTTACATCATCAGCTTATGTACCCTCTATTATATTTCATAGTCATTTATGTGGGTGCCCATTTCTCATTTACACACACATTTCATTCAATATCTTAAGCACATGTACACTATATAACATTTGCTATATTACAGTTTGACCGATCAGCAATTATTACATATACATATTAAACAATATTTATAATGCTTATAGACTTACGTGAAGGTTGAAACAAAAATAGTATATTAATTCTTGAATTTGGCATCATTCGATGTGAGAACTGCCCTTTCAAAAACAATGAGAAAACTGTATTTAAGTTGGGTAGGACAAGTAGAAGGCAGAAAAGTAATCTTTAATAACCTAGGATACCAGATTGAGCAAGAGAAGCTGTAAACACCCTACGTGAAGGCCACAGGCTTGCTGGGGCAGAGATAGAAAGCAACCTTCGTGACACAGAATAACACTTATTTTGTTCCACTAATGTATACAGTCTATTCCTTTTAATGTACTGTTTATTAATTGTTTTCATTGACAGAGTTTTGTTTATTTTTATAGTTACACATTTTGTGCACTAGGATAGGATATTGATTTTAATAAAATCATAAAAGATATCCAACTGTGCATTCTTGGGATTGTTTATTCATGGTAAAGAGCGATTTGTAACCTACTAAACCAAATACTCCTGTGAAATCTCATAGGACTGATTGTTACCTAGAACACACCATCATCATATAAGGCTTAGGCGGTTTGTGGGCTAAAGTACACAAGGTTTCCTACCTCCTGATGTTAAGTTGTCATCAAGCCTGCATTTGCACCAGAGGGTTCAGAAAAACGAAATTCTAGGCAGTATTTGGTATGGAATTACAAAAACCTTATCATCCCCCTTACTAGTCAACTCCTTCAAGCTTACCTCCAACACCAATGACAATTATTTCCATAACTTATTATAACATGATAAAAACCCATGTATGTTAAACCTTCCAGCCTCAATGAATGCATCTAGTAAGTAGATGACTGAATGCTAAGTAACCATTTTTAACCGGTAACCAAGACAGAAGTTTACAGATAGCCCATATATCCGCAGTGCCCTTAGAACTGGGACTACCACAAACCACATTGGAGGTGATGGAACACCTCGATGTGATCATGGACTCCAACGTCTCACACCAAACCCAAGTTAATCCGGTGAAGAGATGCTTGCATAGGACGAAAGCATCATTAGCTGTACTGCTGTTTTAGCTTCACTATGTGAAGACCTCTGAACCGAATTTTCTAAAAAAGTTGGAAAGCTACAACAAATATAGAATGTGGCAGTCAGAAAAGTCCTCAACTTGAGCAGACAGGGTAACTCACTAGCCCTGCCCTCAGACCTCATCACGGGTTGCCACTAGCATGAATATCTTACAACTCACTCTGCACCACACATCTAGTAATCCATGGAATTGGACTCTTCTTACAGTCAAAACTCAAAATTCCAACTATACAGTAAAGAAGAAACTTCAGATCCAAAACTGCTCCAGCCCTGTTCATTCTCCTTTCAAGCATTGGAGGAAGCTCCTTCTCTGTTCAGGCATGTAAGCTCTGAAATAGGCTCCCAAAGGGAAAATGGATCATCACCATCCATCAAGTATTCAGAAAGGCAATAAAGACCTAGTTGTTCCCATAATCATGACTCAACTACCTTGCAGGCTAACAGTCACACTGGGTTGTATACTTTATACACAGTGTAGAAAACCAACCCTCAAACTCCATGTGCATGCTTCTCCACCCATAAAATGCTAATATATGCCACTCCATCAAGTTAGGAATACATCTCTAGGCCTTACATGACCTCAAAACACATCACTCACAATTTGACACTTCAACCAACAACTAAATCTAACAAGGCACAACAGCGGGGCTGCTTACTTGGTCAAAAGTGTTATTGGGCCATGGCAAAGCATAGGAAAACACTACAGAAATGCTATAATAAAATATATTAGTTACTTTGATTCAGGCTCACCTCCTCACACACATTTTTTGCCTTTCCCCTCATTGTATGTGCACATCCTTTCCATTTTGCAACACGCAGCATGTTTAATAAAATAGAAGTATAAGTTACCTTTGGTAACGCTTTTTCTGGTGGAGGCTATCAAACTGCAGATTTTTCAGCTTAGAATATTCCCCAGTCACACTGGATCAGAAAAATCTTGAACAGTACCTTTGTGCACCAGTAGATTGCATTGATCAACTCTGCGTCTATGTTGTATACGTGGGAAGTGGCATGAATGTTGCCCATATTGGCGTCACCCTAGAGTGCTGTTATCAGTTTCTTTCATGACTATTTCCACACTAAAAAGCAGAGCCATGACTGAGTAATGTGTGACCAGTGTGCAGAACCACCAAGATCTATTGTGTGAGACACCATTTCGTAGAAAGAGGATGATGGGAAGGTAGACGAGGAATCAGAGGTTAGTCTTGCTACAAGAAAAAGCGTTACTGAAGGTAACTTCTTCTCACCTTAAACCCAGGACCAACCAGCTATAGTATAGACAACCATGTAGAAACAATGATTAGACAGCCCAGAACACAACAACCCAGAATCTCTCAAGAATCACAGGAACAAGACACACAAGACACACCTTTTCGCTCAAACTCCCGTACCTGTCCACAAAAAGAACTGACCAAAACATGAATATAGTTTAAAGTGTTTATTTCAACTACAAGCCACAACCAGCAGCAAAATGCATAATATCAATACAGTTAGCATTGTAGCAAGGCCATATATCATAGAGGGGAATGCCATCATATGAAGACAGTGGATAAAGGACTATAAGGCCTAACAACCAGAAGAAGTATTATTATATATTAGAAGATCGCTGGACTTTGCCAGCAGACCCCATTCCTTAGTGTCTAGATGGTATATCTACATAATCAGAACTGCATGGCTCTTCTCCCTGGAAAGCTTCCTTCCAAGTGTGTCTTACCTAAACATGCATCCCCATAATATCAAAGCACAAGTTTCCAGCAGCAGCAGCTGTGTTAGCATGTTTTGTCTAGATGCTAGGGACTGACCAGAACACAATAACAAGGGGCATTTTTTATCGACTTTACTCTAAGTGCAGCCGCACGCTTCAAACTGCCATCCCCAGAACAGGCCTGGTCATGGGCCAGTAATGGACCTATGAACAGATCATAATCTGGTTCAGTGCCGGTCACATTGGAGAGGCATATATCCAAGACCCAATAGAAAGGGCTCCTTCAGCAACAGAACATAGGTTGCATGCAAGTGAAGTAGGCAAAGCAATAGGTAATGCCTTAACACACACCAAGCGTCGCCAATGGCAAATATCCAAAAGGTTGTTGCATTCGGTCATGGTACAGGTGCAATTGGCCGGATCTGTGCAGTACCACAAGATGAGCAGCAATTGCGTAACAGGAGCAGAAGCACCAGGATGCCACACGCCAGCAAGAGGATCAATGGGAACCCTCCGAATGCACTGAAAAAAATAGAATGAATAAATGTTGGTATTACTCCAAAAATCGTCTGAAAAGAGTACACAAGCCGGATACCACAAGTTTAAAAGGCTTTCAGTATCAGATGCATTGAATATTTGGGGTATTCATTCTCCAAAATGGAGTGGGAGATTGGTGTTTAGCAGGGAGTGTGTCTCACTTGCGGTTCTCGCCACCCGCATCTTGCGCTGATGTGAGAGTCACTTCTTGTTGAAATAATAGCGCTTTGAGTCTGCTTAGTTTATTGTAATCTGTTTTCAAAGTTGTAATGGAAGGCCAAAGCAACTATCTAGAATCCCACGTGGGGGTGGAAAAAGAACATTGATGCAACAAGTAACATGTTGCAAAACCGTTTAAAGGGGCCGACCAGGAAGTGTTTCATGCAAGATGTGAATTGAAATAGTGAGAATGGCAGTGAAATAACTCCATGTATTAGCCACACAGCCGAATCAGTCTCTGCTACTGAAAAAGGTAGCTGTTCTAATTGTTCCATATGTAGCAGTGATTAGGTCACGTCTTTCATAGACATACATCTCTGTCATTCAGTTAAGTTAAACAATGAAAACAGGGCAGAAGCATTCAAATAATCCCATGGAACTTTTCCCATTTTGAGGATTTGTAAAGTCCATGCAAATTGCATTACAGAGCGCAATTGATTTTGCCCATGATACAATACAGAACATAATTTTGTACAATGTCAATAACAGAGGAAACAATATTATCCAAGGTTTAAGTACGGGAAGATAATGTATTAATGCTGTTATCTACAACTGCAAGGACTTTTTCCAAATTAGCTTGGTCACTTTGGCGCAGACATACCGCAGCTTCCATTTGCGATAATTTCCATAATTCATTATACACCTCATAAATAAAACGCTTTAATCTGGGAGATTTAGGACCTAAAATAAAATCTGCTAAGTTGATGTCACTAGACAAAATGGACAGGTGGTGTTGTCCCAACCCATTGCTGACACAATTTCCCCACCGAATACGTAGTAACTAAATGAGAATGTGGAAAACAAGGATCAGTTCTAGTGTCTGTGAAAAAGTTTTTTAGTGAAAGGATTGAATCAGCCAAAAATTCTACTAAGGAACTTTACGATACTACCAAGCAGTTAGCCGGCCACTCTTTTAACCTGTCCCCACCCCCTCCCAATCCCTCTGTGATGCTTTGGCCAACTTTTTCTTTAGTAAGGTCAACGACATCTTTTTGGCTTTCTCGAAAAACACCAACTCCCTCCCCATAATCGCTACTCCAAACCGCACTGGTCCTACATTTACCCAGTTTACAGACATTTCCACCACTCAGACGGCGGACATCATCTCCACGATCAAATCAGGTTCTGCACTCGACCCTTGTTCTTTTAAAATACTTCCACCTATTATTGATGTTCTCATTCCTGTTATCACCTCAATATGCAACTCCATGTTTAGAACAGGTATTTATCCAGCCGCCCTAAAAAAAACTCTACTCAAACCGTTACTAAAGAAGCCACATCTCGACCTGGACGAACTGAAAAACTATCGCCCAATTGCCAGCCTTCCATTCTTGGCAAAAATAGTCGAAAAAGCAATGAACCAACAACTGTCTGCTTTTATAGAGGAACACCATCTACTCGATGAGTCCCAATTTGGCTTCCGTCGATTTCACGGTACGGAGACGGCTTTAATTAAAGCCGCGGATGACATTAGATCCATCCGAGACGATGGTGGAACAGCAGTATTAATACTGCTAGACCTGTCGGCTGCTTTCGACACGGTCGATCATTCTACTCTGATCGATCGTGTCGAAAACATGGGACTCCAACACACAGCCAAGCAACTGCTGGCATCTTTTTTGGCTGACAGGACTCAGGCTGTCACACTGGGCCCCTTTCAATCAACCAATCTGTCGCTGCCATGTGGGGTACCTCAAGGCTCATCCCTAAGTCCAACACTTTTTAACATCTATGTGTCGGACCTAGCCAATACCATTCGAGCATATGGGATGAGCCTTACCTCCTACGCAGACGACACGCAGTTGGTCCTCGCCATAAAAAACAACGGCCACAAAATAGCCGAAGACTTCAAACAGGGCATGTTGGCAATTGGGGACTGGATGGCCTCCAATTGCCTAAAACTTAATTCCGACAAGACGGAAGTGGTCATTTTTGGACAACTGACCCCAGATTGGTCCTCTGTTTGGTGGCCGATGTCCCTTGGACCCCCCCTAAACCTATCAGTAAAGTGAGGAACTTGGGAGTGATTTTTTGATGACCGCCTCAACTTTCTCCCACTTGCCAATCAAATTGCTTCCTCCGCCTTTTATAAACTAAGACTCATAAAGAAAATCCTTCCCTTCCTCCCCGAAACGGCCGGTAAAATCTTGGTAACTTCACTGGTATTGTCCACTTTGGACTATTGCAATGCTTTGTTCTTAAATGCACAAGTAAGGGTTATAAACAAAATGCAAGTGATCCAGAATTCAGCAGCCAGGCTTCTGGGTAGAATTCCTAAATATCAATCCGCTACAGAAACCATTAGACATCTTCATTGGCTATCAATAAGAAATAGGATTAAGTTCAAAACCCTTTGTATTGTGTTCAAAGCTCTGCATAACCAGGGACCTGCTTTCCTCACACAAAATCTGACTCCTTACCGTCCGCCCAGATTGTTACGCTCGTCCACTCTAAATGACCTAATGGTTCCCCGAACCAAATTGGTTTCCTGGGGGGATCGAAGGTTCCTGGTATCATCCCCAAAACAATGGAACACTTTGCCTCATTCGATAAAAACAATTCCTTCACTCTGGTCATTCCGCAAACAGCGAAAGACTTGGCTGTTTAATCAGTAAACTCAGATCCTCCCCTCCTTGGAGTAAATACCTGCAGATAATCAGCACCGAGACGCCCCAGGGCCATTGTTCGCGCTTTATAAATATTACTAAATAAATAAATAAATAAATAAATAAATTGCATTAAGAAAACGCAGTTGGCATGCATTTAAACTTGTTGGTCATAACAACCGTCCCAAAGGGTAGACGTCAGAAACAATTTTACTACCATTTCTGAACAGGGCAAGCTGTACATCAACCATATGATTGGTGTGTTTACGCCATGTATAGTATTCAGCCAATGAAGGAATGGCAGGAACATTCAAATTTTTGTCCGTAGCCAAACCAAAACAAGTAGTCTGCTGCACCGTGTCACTTAAAACCAAAATTTGAGTCGGAATAAGACACGCACGATGCAGAGCTTCAGTACCTCGGACCTGCCAATCTTTAGTGCCCCAAATGGTTTTCAAATAAATGGTATCTTTCCAATGTTCATAACTAGATAAGGCCAAATCAGTCCTAAAGGAATTAGAATAAATCAATTTAGTGTGAGTTAACATGAATTTAGATTGAGATGGCAATTTTAAAATCGAAAAAGTATGGGAACTTATTCGGTAGAGTATTAGAACTGCCCTGTAAAAGTTTGGACAATGTTCCCACTGGGTAAAATTAAAAATCAGTCTTAACGTGTTTGTCTTATGCAAGAAATAATATCCATAATGTTGGTAACAGAATAAATGACAGGGATGACCTTTTGGAACGAATTGCATTCCTCGGTTCACGTAATATGATGAATTTTCCGGACTTGCCTTAATAACATTTTAAACTAGATTTTTTTGAGCATTTTCTCAATTTGGCTCTTTTACAAACATGTTTTTTTACTCTGCTTACCTTGGCAGTCAGTTTTTCTATATACTACGTCCTGGCCAAGGGGAGGGTGTCACGTGGCTGATAGGGACATTCTCAACATCGCTAAGTTAGCATGAGCCTGACAACGATGATGCTACTTTTGCCCACGATATAACACGGCTTTTTTTTTTTGCAAGACTCTGTTTATGCCTTTCACATGAGAACTGTCTGCTTGGTTCGTTCTCTGCCTATTCCTGGAGTTTAGTCTGAACACTATGAACAAGGTCGATAAACAATGCCCCTTGTTATTCTATTCCGGTCCGTCCCTAGCACCTAGACAAAACATGCTAACACAGCTGCTGCTGGAAACTCGTGCTTTGATATTATTGGGATGCATGTTTAGGTAAGACACACTTGGAGAGGGAGCTTTCCAGGGAGAAGAGCCATGCAGTTCCTATGATGTAGATATACCATCTAGGCACTAAGGTATGGGGTCTGCTGAGTAAGCCCAGAGATCTTCTATTATATAATAATACTTCTTCTTAACAAGGGGTGGGTGGTTAGGTCTTATTATCCGCTGTCTTTATATGATGACATTTCTCTTTAAGATATATGGCCTTGCCGCAATGCTAACTGTATTGATTTTATGCATTTTGCTGCTAATGGTTGTTGCTCGTATACTGTGTTTTAGAACACAATAGTTGAAATAAACATTTTAAACTATATTCGTGTTTCGATCAGTTCTAATTGTGGACAGGTACGAGAGTGTGAGCGAAAAGATATGTCTTGTTATTGCGATTTCTGGGAGATTCAGGAGTGTTGTGTTCTGGGCTGTCTAATCATTTGGTTCTTCATGAGTGTGTAGGAAAGGGAGTGAGACACTATAGCTGGTCAGTCCTGGGTTTGTGGGCACTAAGGTGGTGGGAAGGCTTAGCCCCTATACACTGAGGTCCCATTTTCCTGCACATAGTTCTGTGTATGTGTAGAATCTGTGCAACAATGGTGGTGTTGTTGTCTGTGAACACCTGCACCAGCCTTCCCTGATGGATGGGAGGATGGCTCTCAATGCCAAGAAGATAGCACTCATGCTCCAGAAGGTTGATATGGAGCTGAGATTCTGCTGAAGAACAGAGTCTTCTGATCTCCACTTCTCCCACGTGGCCGGCCAACCCTGAAGTGATGACTCGGTCACCACTCTCAGCTTTAGGTGGGGAAGAGAGAGGGGTCTGCCGCTGATTCAATCACAGTTTGTCAACCACCACTGCAGACCTTTTGCAGTGTGCCCCTAGATCTGTACCAGGTCAAGAGATTCGCCCGGTGTTGTGCCCACTGGAACTTCAGGTTCCACTGTAGAGCCTGCATGTGCCATCTGACGTGTTACAACAGCAGGATGTAGGAGGCCATTAGACCCAACAACCTCAGAGTAATTCTAACTGAGATCAAAGACTGAGGATGAAACGTTGGGATCATAGCCTTAATATCCCACTCTCTGCTCTGGAAGGACTGGAATCGGTGTATGTGTTTGTGCTGGTTTCAATGTCAGTCCAAATCCGGGATTGCATCCTAAATGGTCTGGATAATGTCAGCGGAGTACCCGCTGGCAGTAACCTAGCAGGGGAACATCTCGGCTCCATGGCGCCCAAAGACATGCCAGGAGAAGGTGTTGGCCCAAAGATGGAGTGCATAATGCTCCTTGAGATGGGCCGGGGTCACTCCAGCTAACTCTGGAAAGTGTGAAGCAGACCCGGCTGCCGGCTCCATGTGTGGATTGAGGGGCTTGAACCTTGGTACTTGCTAGGAAAAGCTAAAGAACACTTCGACTTCTTCTTGTGCTTCTTCGAAGTACTAGACTTCAACAATGACTTGGAATGGGATGAAGATTACGAGCTCCTAAGAACAGGCCCAAGATATCACTTTGGAACGCAATAGAGAATGGCGTGGAGCCTTCTTCAGCCACGCCACCAGAAACTTCATCGTCTGCTCACGAAATACCTTGGGATGCATCGACTTGCAGTCAGCGCAGGCCCTGGAGTTATCCTTCCACCGTAGGCACCACAGGCAAATCAAATGGGGATCAGACAGAGACTTTTGTTTGTGAGATTTCTCACATAGTTGAAATTCTCTGGGCTTGTTGGGAGACATATCCCTCGTACACTGGGAGCAAAGCTCAAAAAGAATAATTGCAAGGTTTTAAAAAGTGGTCATAAAACGACTGATGTAGCTCTCTGGAACCGCGCCGTGGCACACAAAAAAAGTGATGGCAGCACGCTGGGGTGGCACCTATATGTGCACTGCTCACATCACTCCTGACACTGACGATGTCAATCCTGAGCTGTTTTACGCCATCTACCAGCATGCAGAGGTACTGCTCAAGATTTTCCAAATCCAATCTGACACCTGGGGAATATTTCAAGGTGAGGAATCTGCAGGTAGAAGTCTCTAACAGAAAGTCTTTTATCGAATATTTGAATTTGTTCCAACATTTATTGACTTAGGACATTGAAATATATGTATTGCTTTTGCCTCTTGGTTAAAATTCAATAAAGTTTTATTGCAAGCATATGCTATAAAAATACATAGAAGAAAAACATCCTGCTACTTAAAAGTGACCTCAGAATTCTTGCAATAAAAAATCTGGAAACATCCATTGATGTCGCTGTTTTACTATTGATGTTTTTTTGGAATAAAAACATGCATGTGCCATGCATGTTTTCATTATTATTATTTGAAAAGGAAACAATAATAAAGACATAACCAAGCAATCAAATCTCAGGCTAATCCGATGTTACAATGTCACTTACTCACTCTATAACACCAACTTTAAAAAGGAGCTGGAAAATAAAAACCTTATGGGACATCTTCAGGCAAACTAAAGAACATTTATTTAATAATAAAATGTAAATTAAAAGAGCGCATTTTGAGCTAGCTTTGTCACTGGATGTGAACAATTGTGCACATGCCTTGTGCAGTCACTCAAAGCCAAAAGATACAGCGAGTGCAGTATGTAACTCTAAGCAACATGCTGTATGCTGTGGTGGGTGGAAGCAAAATGTGAATTAATATATATATAGAAAAAAAAAATCCAACTCTAATAATATTAGTAGGTCTCAATGTATTTCATTGAACATAAGTAGCTCTCAGTACAGAAAAGGTTGGAGACCCTAGGAACGGCTACAGCGGTCTCATAGCCATATCCAAACCAGGAGGTAACCGAAAATGAGAGAAGGTAATAGGATTTTAACATTTGCCCATCCTGTGTTTACTTACAAAGTGATACTTAGTATTACACGTTTTAGCTGTGAATAACTGTGACTTGGAAACATCTTGCTATGCTGCATTGCCAATGTAGCATAACAATACTTACGAAATACGCAAGCTCCGGTTTCACAGTTCATAATGTTCCCAGAATATTTCTCGTTGCCGCATGTGTTACTATACCGTTACACTAATGATTGATGTGATTCACAGCATTACAAATCTGTATGGCCAACATATTATGATGAATACCAGGGCTTGACTGTCCTCTCGGAGCAGTACAAAGCAATTTGCCCATTGCTGACCAGTGCCTCTCATGGAACGGGCATGTTCCTTGAGCTTTTGATATATTATTTGTATTTTACAAAGCACTCTTTAAAAAAAAAATAGGCATTATGGCGCTATAGAACTACAGAGGGAAAGAGTTGTGGGGTGAAACATGTCTAATTTGCATTATCCAGCTATGTTTTATATAGTTTATGAAATCTCAGGTGGAGGGTTTCCGATAGATGAGGTGATAAACAAAACACCAGCTGTAGTGGAAGTGATATGATATACCACTTAATCTTAATGACATCGCAGGACGTGAGATCATATGACCCTTGAACCTGATTTTCTCCAGGAAGGCATGTCACATGACTATAATCACCACACTCTCTTACCCCCTTACACTCATTCTCACTCACTTACTTGACTTCACTCTTAATCTCACTCATATTTTCTGACTCTCATGCCCATATTTGCTAATACTATGCAGTGTTTGCATCACGTTTGTTACACAAACCCTGCACAAAAAGTTAGGGTGAGATTTACTACCCGATGCAGGTTTGAGCCGCTTTGTATCGCAAAGTAATGCACAATTCACTTTATGCGCTGCTTTGAGTTGTTTTGCATCCAGGGGGTGTTCTCCTGGTGGTGCATGGGTGTCCCCATGCAACCATGCCTGTATTTTGATGCAAATCTCGATCGACAAACTTTAGTAGACCGGAATTTGCATCAAAATCTTATGACTCTATGAGGCATTCGGAACGAGGAACATTTTTCATTTCTCCTCGTTTTCCCAACTTTACATGTGTGCTGAATTGTACAGCACACATACCAAGAGGAAAAAGCCTTAAACATAATTTTTTGCACTGATAGTGACCCATTCCAAGCTAAAAGCCTATGCTTCAGAGAACGCACACACCCTTACACTATGACGCAAGCGTACATCGGTGTGTGGCTGCTAAAAGTACACCCGTGCAGAGGGTGTGAAAAAATGCACCATATTTTATTAAATATGGTGCATTTTTTTTCTCTTTTCTTTTGACCCAAGGCAGCAAAACAACTGTGGTGCAGTATTGTCTTGCGTCAAAGAATAGTAAATCTGGGCACAATCCCACTCACTATCTGTCGCTGACTCGTTTTCATTTACACACATATGCTCACACATACACGCTCTCTCACATAAACACTCACCCGCAAGCAAGCACCCAAAATACATTTTAAACCGGTTTCACTTATCACAACTGCCACCAATGGTACTGTTCTAGTTAAGATTGCTCCATTTTTCTATTACACTAATAGTGAATAATAGAATATTATACACTATTAGTGTAATGAAACACAGACAGAAAATAAGGAATGTGGACCTGCCACTTTGCTCTTGCACTGATTTTGCCACCTCTGAGACCAGATCTCACAAACGCAGTGCCAGGAGTCGCAGCTGCGACCCCTGGGGAATGACATCAATGTAATAAGGAATTCTGTGTTGAAGGCATAGGGATGTGGAAAGTCTAATTTTGCTGTCTGCATATGCGAAAACTGGGAATTACCAAAACATTCTTAGATGGAGATCTTCAAGGACAGTAGGGCAAGTAGTTCAGACTTGCTTCTAAACACCAGAACATGAAGCCGTGGAAACCTTAGTGAATACAGAGGGATTTAAACACGAACCTGTATTTCACCAAGAGATAATGACAAGAGCCCAGGTCAGGTGCGACATCATCAACATTTCCTTACCCTAAGTACTACTCAAGTCAAGTCAAGTCAAGTCAAATAACTTTATTCGGTTATTAGTAATAACAACCATAAAAGCATATTTCATTAGACATATATTAGCTCATACAATCAGAAAAGATTTTTAAAAACAACATAGAACAGGAAAGTCACAAGCAGAATGTACTATAAAAATATAAAAGATACTATAAAAATGTAAAATGTTATTAATAGCTAAGAATATATCTGTCGATGGCGATATTACCCCTCCATGCTTTTCCTGAATTTAAGTGCTGATTTTAAAAAGCTGCATACAAATAAAGTGCAATCACAACTTAACAGCTGAAGGTAGTAAAGTGCGGGTCTGATTTGTGTAAAATTCAATTGTTTGAGGCAAGGTTTTAGGTATAGCCTCCGTGGTACAGTATAGTAGGGGCAGATAAAGAGAAAGTGTGCCTGGTCTTGCGGAGACTTTTCGTCGCAGCCGCAAGCCGGCAACACTTGGCCACGGTGGGTCCCTTTAGGCACGGCCAGTAATAGGTGAAATAAGTCCAGGCGAAACCTTGTCAGCAGGAAACGGTCGTAACCTGACATGGGCCATGACAAGTACGGTTCCATGAGCAGAGATGTTTTTAATAGCAGATGTTTCCGTACACTTCCTTTCTTTAATTCGCCATCCTCACGGGCTAAATACCTGGATGTAATAAAGGCCTTCTTCACATTAGTAACATCCAATTTCGTAATGGATTCTGGGGTTGAAAAGAGTTCGGGGCGACCTAATTCAGTGAAACATTTACTTAAGTACTTTATCCAGGGAACTTTAAGCCTATTTTCCCATGTTAATGCTTCCCTCAAAATTTGCTGGGTAAGAGGTAAATCACTGTTTAGCCAGCAATTTAGCCAGCAAAGTAAGGGGTTAACAGCTATCTTGTCACATAGGTAAGGCATACCCAACTCTTCATGTACAGAAAAGTTTGCTGTTCCCCTTGGAACCCTCAGAATCTGTTTTAGAAAGTTGTTTTCTACTACCTTCAGGGCTCCTAGTGAGGCATATCCCCATAACTCGCTGCTGTAGCATGCAGTAACAACACTCTTGGCCTGGTAAAGTTGCAGCAGTGCAGCCACCGGGCTATTGCCCATTTTTCTTGCAAAGTCAAGTATTGCTGCGTTTGCCCGGGTTACCTCCCCCTTTTTCTTCTGTACCGCGGGTCCCCAGTTTAGTTGGTAATCGAACAGGACTCAGAGATAAGAGAATGTTTTTGTTACTGGGATTTTTTCCCCGTTAACATTTAGGTAATTTGGCTTTTTATTACCTTGGCCAACCTTCATTACGAAAGATTTGGAGTTATTAATGCTCAGGTCTCGAGACTTCATAAAGGCATGGAAGGAATTTAACAGTGTTTGAAGACCAATTGCAGTCCTGGATAACAGGACTACGTCATCCGCATAAAGCAGAACTGGCAGTCCCTTCCGTCCAACATAAGGGTAATCTGCTCCTGTGTTTAAAAGGTGCTCTTCCAAGTGATTTATATATAAGTTGAAGAGGAACGGGGCTAAAAGTGCACCCTTGCCGGACACCCCGATGCACTCCAAAGTCTCTTGTCACTTTTAGATCTTGTGTGTACCGGACATTTGCTCTCGTGTCAGAATGCATATCTGCTAGCAAGTTAATTAGGTTCTGCTCTACTCCCATTTTAGCCATGGCGTCCCAGAGCCTTCCACGGCTTACACAGTCGAAAGCCGACGATAGGTCCATGAACGCAGCTGCGACCCCTGGGCAATGACATCAATGTAAAAAGGAATTCTGTGTTGAAGGCATAGGGATGTGGAAAGTCTAATTTTGCTGTCTGCATATGCGAAAACTGGGAATTACCAAAATATTCTTAGATGCAGATCTTCAAGGACAGTAGGGCAAGTAGTTCAGACTTGCTTCTAAACACCAGAACATGAAGCCGTGGAAACCTTAGTGAATACAGAGGGATTTAAACACGAACCTGTATTTCACCAAGAGATAATGACAAGAGCCCAGGTCAGGTGCGACATCATCAACATTTCCTTACCCTAAGTACTACTCAAGTTGCAGTATTTTCAAACCTGTGGATTATATCTTTGATTGCAAAGCGTCAAGTGTATTTCCTAAATCAAACAGTTAGGACAAAATGTCTTCACCAACATTATCCTATGTGAAAATAAAAAGGAACATAGAATTTGATACAGGAGTCCGATTTGAATATTGAAAGGTTTTGCCACAACTGTGATCTGACGTTCCAGAGATAACTCTAGTCAGGAAGTATGCCAAGAGGTTTCTGCAATTGGGGAGGACACATGCTCTTCAGGCACGTCAAAGAAAGCCTCCCCAGTGATAAGAATGAATTGGAATAATCGAGATGAATGATGGTAGCCCAGTGACTAATGGCTATCGGGTTTGAGACAAAGGGGCAGATTTACAAGCCACTTACGCCACATTTGGGCCGCCGTTGCGTCACTTTTGTGATGTAGCGCCGGCACAAAGCCAGCGCCATGCTGCGGGGTATTTACAATGTGACGCATCTAGGGAGATGCGTCACATTGTAAAGCCCTGCACCACATGTGGGCGTTCCAGCTCGGGGGGGGGGTGCGTTCCGGCGCAGGAACGCCTCGGAAAAGTGGCTGAGTGAAATCTACAAGATTTCACTCAGTCACTTTTACGGCCACGTTGCGTCAGCATGTTAGGCATAGGGGCACCCCGAGCCTTGCTGGAGCTGCGTCTCGATTGCAACGCGACTCCAGCAATGCACCGCCTTTCCGCCGGGGGATGCGACACGCATTTGCCCATCCATGCCTCACGGTGTGCCGCATTGTAAATGTTGTTTTGGGAAACAAGGGAACCCGAAGGTAATTCACTAGGGACCTTGGGCGTTAGATTATTACAAAAGACAGTGGACCCTAGTATTTGAGGAATCAGGGTAAAAATAAACATATGCTAAATAGCCAATATGTACTTTGTCCAGCCGGACAGGAGTTCATTTCGGGGTTTATAATTTTGTCCTGAAGATGATGCCATGTATCTGAGTTCTGGCATCGAAACGTCAACACACTAGTACCATATGTTCCTATAATGCTCTCAATGCTCTGTACAATGGTACCTTAAAGCAATCAAGTCTGCACACTGAATACTAGTACACAGACCGCCTTGTTCGTACTTGCCTGAGAATTGTTGTTTTGTCTTGTTCCCTGTGGGTCACAGGCTGTGCCCCCTTGACATTACTTCTGATTCATTTGCATTGTAAATGTGGCGCATCAGTGGTGGCGCATGGGTGGGCACATGCGTCGCAACTCTTCTGGCGCATCCCTGCTGATTAGCAGAGATGAGCCAGAAATAGTAAATCTGCCCCAAAATCTTTATGTTGTAACAGTTATCCATATACTTTAAGAAACAACCTCCAAAGAAAGGTTAAACGAAGAAAAGGAAGTGTCAAGAAATAGTTGAACATAAGGAATGAAATAACAGAATCCTGAGAAACACCTCAAATTACAAACAGCCAACAAATTACAGAAGAGTGATAAGAAAATGAACATAACGACTTTAGAGTAATGCCATAAATTCAGGTCTCTTCAAGTCACTGAAGGAGGAGAGTATGGATGACTATTTCAAAAGTTACTGAAAGATCAAAGAGCATTAATGCATTACTATCATCCACTTCCATCCTCAAGTTCGAGGGGCTGGACGTGGCTAGTGGTTCTTGGGCCGTGTCCTTGTCTGTCGGAAGTAAGGACAATTGACTTTGTGGAGCCACAATGCCTTTGCACTATAGTTAAACGTGCTTTTAAGACAGGTGTCCGCAGGAAGAGTGTTAGTTTACTGGAGGAACATTGAGTGGCAAAAAATCCTCCAGGACGATGGAAGAAAGCCTCAGAGTCCTGGAGAAGGTAGAGACAAGAAGTGGACAGTTCTGGAGGAACTTGAGAAGAGTACTGGACTTCAGACTGTATCCAACAAACACTCTAGAAGGGCAAAAACGAGACAAAAATAAAGGGAAAGCGGGTATAGAACCAGCTGAAAAATACCACAGCTGCATTGCGGCGCCTATCCTTACATAGTAGACAGATCGGAAAAGGAAACGACAGAAAGACTAACATGACAATTGCCATGTTGGATTGGGAAAAGGAAAACAAAAAGGAAATACTCCGTATTGGATTTACTAAAGTAGAACATAGAGATTAAAGTCCTGGATTGGAATAGAAAGTAAGTATATAATTATTACAGTTAATTTAAACCATAAAACATTCTTATTTTCGCTTAAAAAACCCAGTAGTTAAAACACACAATAGTTAAAGGTGCCTTAATATCTGCATGTCCTACTTTGCAGAGTCGCATGATGGCACTTAAATACAGTGTTGGGAATTAACCCTAGAAATCCTTTGAAAGGCTTCCACAAGTCCTTATAAAAGTGAAAGAACTCCTGCTTCAGGAAGGCCATGAGGTTGCTGGTGAGTCTCTGCTCCCGCCTCCCCAGGACTCAGCAGCATGAGCTCCAGTATGGAACCCACAAGGAATAGCAAGAGGAAGCCATTAACAAGGATCAAGCAGCAGGTCAGACAGACAGCGGCATCAAACAATTGCTGCTACATTTGAGCTATTCTCCAAAACCCGCCAACAGCCCTACTCCCATGGGAACCCGCTGTTACTGCAGTTTTCCAATGAGAGGCACCCAGCAATGGAGACGCTATTCGCAAGCAGTAGCAGGCGCAACATCAAGTTGTAAAGAATCAAAGGAACCACATCCTGGTTTTAGAATTAGCACATAGAGGATCGAAGAAATGATGCATTCTGGTGTAGATCTCTAAACTCAAGAGTCACAGCTCTTTCTGAAACTTTGGATGGGAAGATTGCATAAGAAAATGGTTGAAAATGACTTACTTGGATTAAGTGAGTCTACAGATGGCTAAAGATCAGTCACAGTTCCAGAGATTCTACATTGGACTTCCAGTTTGTGACGTTGAGAGGCAAGTGCTGACAATCGCAGGGTTTGCCAGTTCCAAGAAATAGACCCTTTTATTGGTGCCGATTGATTTCAAATATGATCCTAACTCTCTTTAGACGTATTGCATCTTTCTGGTTGTAAGAGTGTTGCCAAGCACAATCAAACGTTCTCGTCTTGGCTAATTCTTGGTCTAGTTGTTTTGAGAATCAATTGCAGTATTTTTGGTGATGATTTGAACTGCATTCAAGATTGTTTATTAGGGTTTCAATGGAGACAAGGGTCACCAAAGGTATAAGAATAAAGGGAACAACATGATCTAGAAGGTGACAAGAGGACATGTTAACAGTCCACAGACTGTAGCAAAAGGTGTACAGCATTGCAGGGAAGGACCACTGACATAAAGCAAACATGCAGTCAATATACAGTGAACAATCAAAAAAAACATGATGTATAGCATCATAGATGGGCAGTGAATTACAACAATTGGTAAGGCACTAACTGAGTGAGTTTTAGCATGTACTAGGCTCATCCAAAAATATAAATGTATGTCTAACTCCAGCAGACTCCCAAAGGACAGCACAAAAAGCGACCTTTCTACACTTGCCTTGTGAATAAAGAAGTAATGGCACGGTGACACATATAAAAGTGTCAATGTCCGTTTCTTTTTTTTTGTAAAAACAATTTTTATTATTTTCATCGTAGTTAACCATGCACGTTGACATTCAACACGACAATAATGCAGCCATAATCCAAATATACTGTGATACAAAATCGGGGTTAATAAAGACATTGCTATGAGAGGCAGTTCGCCCTGTAACCCATTATAGTTAGTAATTCAAATGACACAGTCCCCATCTCACTCCTCTTCTTCACCTGAGATGGTATCATCTTCTTCTGGCAGCAGGTCACACAGTTCCCCCCTATATGTATTCCAATTAGACCACACTTTGGTCCACTTCCGAGGGCAGGCCCTAGCCACATACACCGCCCTTTCAGTAAACATTAGTAAGTCCATATTCCTGCTCCATTGCGCCAGTGTGGGCAGTTCAGCTGCGCCCCATTTTTGCGCAATATCTCGTTTCGCCAACATAAGGGCCAACGTACTCCATATCAACCCATACCTGGATAAGTCATTTGGATCCCAAATATTCAAAAGACATTTACGTGGTTCCAGAGTCAGTGACACCCCCAGTGTTTGTGAAATTGTGCGCAGCACCTGGCGCCAGTAGGCTGCTATAAATGGGCAGTCCCAAAGGGTATGGAACAAGGTACCCTCTGCACCACAGTTCCGAAGACAATATGGATGTGGTGCCCTCTGGAGTTTGTGTAAGGTGGTTCTCGTATAGTATATACGATGTAGGATTTTTAATTGTACGAGTCTAACTCTAGCCGAGATGCCCACCTCTCTTGGGGACGCCAGCGCTTCATTCCATTCCGCATCGTCTATTGCGCCCAGCTCCTCCACCCATCTCTCGCGCAATTTCAGTGTGGGGTCTGTGAGGTTGTTCAGTAATTTTTTATAAGTAAGGGAAGTTGCGCTATGTTGCATGTAGTCAGTGAGTAGTCTATCCTCTAATGGGGAAGACTCCGGGATGTCAGTCTCCGCTGGTATTGCTTGCAGTAGTGCATGTCTGATCTGGACGTATCTGTAGGTTTCAGTTGGACCCAGTTCATACTGTTGCTGGAGTTGAGTGAATGGGATTACTGCCCCTCTATCCCATAAGTCTCCCACCGTCGATATCCCTATGTTGTCTCATTGTGTGAACCCTTTACTCTTTCTTAATTGTGCTAGTGCTTTGGAGTCCCAGAGTGAGGTAAGTTTAGTAATTGTGTCCTTCCAGCCCAACCTTGCCCGCGCGTTATGCCATATCGTGATCGTGTGCTTCATTGGGTGCAATAACCCTGCCACCTGACTTCTATTACAGAGTGGCAATAGCATGCCATCGGTGCCCAGCTGAACCCAGTCAGCCCTGTAGGCTGGGTCATCCCGGGGTGCATGGATCTATTGGTTAATTATTTTGAGTTGGGCTGCCCAGTAATATAGTTGCAAATTTGGCAACGCAATCCCTCCCTCATACCAACTTCTATTCAGCTTGGCATGGGCAATACGTGCAGGTCGGTTATTCCACAGCAGGTTAGCCACCAACGTTGTCACTTGTTGAAAGTATCGGGGTGTGACTGGGTAGGGTTTTCTAGGGCATAGAGAAATCTTGGGAGGGCCATCATTTTATAGAGTGCTGCTCTACCAAGAAGCGTGAGTGGCAACTGCGCCCAGTGTTTCACATTGTTTCTAAGCCGGTCGAGTGGTGGTTTCAGGGTTCTGTCATAAAATTCCGTTTGATTGTCAGTAATATATATACCAAGGTATTTGAAGGAGGTTGTGGCTCTCGTGAGCGGGCAGTCCCTGTTGAGTGCGGCGCTAGTCCCTTCAGAACATACAGGACTGATTTCGACCAGTTTAGTGTGTATCCCGACGTCGCCCCATATTCATCGCACAGCGACAGTAGTGCCGGTACACTTCTTTCTGGGTCCGTCAGATACACCAACATATCATCGGCGTATAATGACACACGGTCTTCCCACCCCTCTTTCCAGCTAATACCTTTCAGTAATGTTGTACTTTTAATCAGTGCCACCAGCGGCTCCAACACCAGGGCAAACAGCAGGGGCAAAAGGGGGCATCCCTGTCGGGTCCCTCGCGCCAGTTGGATTGTGCGCGAAATGTGACCGTTGCCACTATATGTGCAACTGGATTGGCATTTAGAAGTCGTACCCTGGCTATGAATTTGGGGCCAAATCCCATGCGGGTCAGAACTGCGAATAAGTGTTCCCACTCTATCATGTCGAAAGCCATTCTCGCGTCAAGCGAGAGGATGACGGCTCGCTCTAGTAGTAGCGGAGCCCGCGCTAGCACTCCGTGTAAACGTCTGAGATTATGAGTGGTACTCCTGTGTGGCATAAAACCTGATTGGTCAGGGTGGATCAGCAGTGGGAGATGGGTCATCAATCTAGTGGCAAGCAGTTTCGCGAGAATCTTCGCTTCTGCATTGATCAGTGAGATGGGGCGGTAAGACGCGCAGTTGGTTGGCGGTTTATTAGGCTTAGGTATTGCCACTATTGCAGCCGTTCGCTGATCCTGTGGGAGTTCCGCCCTCGCGAGACTTTCGGTGTACATAGCCAGCAGCGGTGGGCTGAGTGTATCTGACATGAGCTTATACCATTCTATGGGGATCCCACTGGGGCCCATGGCTTTTCCTGATTGTATTGCCCGTATAGCTAGTTGTATATCATCTATAGTGAGGTCCGCTTCCAACTCCTGGACTGCCTCTTGTGGAAGCGTCCTAGTCTCAATGTTATTAAGGGAGTCTAGGGCTGCGTCCTCTGTGACTTCACTGTCAGGGGTATATACCCTTTTGAAGTGATCTGCCAGTATATTCACAATCTCCTCTGGGTGTGTCTGAGGGTGCCCTTTCGTAGTATGTAATTGCTGTATGGCTCTATTGCTCCCCCCTTTTTCTCCAACCAGGCTAAAATCTTGCCAGCTTTATCCCCCACGTCATAGATCCTGTGGGTCGTAGCCGAGATATTATTAAGGACTTGCAGGGGGATGTGGTCTTTATATCGCTGCTGGTGTATTTGCAGAGTATGTGCCGAGTCGGTCGTGGGGTCTGTCATGTGGGCTACATTCGCTGTGTGTAATGCTAATTCTAGCTCCGAGAGTTCCTTCCGTTGCGCCCTTTTGTGCCCCGTAATGGAAGCTATTGCTTGTCCACGAAGGACAGTTTTGTACGCTTACCAAAGAATCGAGGGAGAGGACACTGATGTTCCATTTTCGGCAAAGTAAAGTTTGGTCGCTTTCTTAAGATCTGCTCTCATTTTGGGGATTTTCAGGAAGTTAGGGTAAATGGGGTATATTCTCTTCCTAGTCTTCTCGTGGCTGGATAGAGTCAGCACTATTGGTGAGTGGTCTGATATGCCCCTAGGGAGTATGTTTATGGTGTCAACTGCGTGCATCCCACTTCCCAGCAGTAGAAAGTAATCTATACGGGACAGACTATTGTGTACCGTCGAGTGATAGGTATATTATGTCGTAGTGGGGTGTTTGTGTCGCCAAATATCCGTCAGGCCTAGTGCTGTAAAGAAACCGTGGAAGCTTGTGGGTTTAGACGCATGAGCTCGTGCCGGGAATTTATCTAGCAGCGGGTCAGCTACCGAGTTAAAGTCCCCCCCAACAATAATGTCTCCCTCCGGAAGATCCAGCAGGAACTCCCCCAGTGCAGGTAAGGCCACTGTTTGAAGTGCTGGTGGTATATAAACTGACACCACATTTAGGGACCGGCCTTCCCATTGCCCATGGACCGCTGCGAAGCGTCCCTGATCATCTATTTTATGCTGCAAGAGAATGGATGGGGAGGTTTTCTTCAGCAGGATACCCGTTCCCCTGGAGCCAGATGTGAATTCCGAGTGTGTTACCATTTTGTAGCCTCGTCGGTCTAGTGCCTGACATGCCCTCCCTGTGAGGTGCGTTTCCTGCAGTAGGACTAGTGCCGGGTTTTGCTGTTTGATAGCTTGCATTACCAGCCCCCTCTTGATTTTATCTCCTTGTCCCCGGACATTCCATGTCAACATTCTGAGGGGCGGAACCGTGGTCTTTTGCGTCAAGCCATCATGGGCTGTGGATTGTAAGGTCTGCGACATAATGGAGTGGTTTGAGTGTGACTAGTCCTTTCTTCCCCAACAGTACAGTATCTCTGCCGTCTCGTTGCGTGGTGTGTAATAATATCTTGTCGTGTCGTGCCATAACATGTGCAATATGAACATTAACAATTAAATTTCCCCCCCTGTACCCCCTCCCTGCCTCCCTGCTCCACGGACTTTTAACCGCCCGCCTCCCCAACTTAGCAGAGTGCTTATCCCAACCCCAAAACATTGCACTTGCTTGCGGGGGTAACGAGTCTCCTGATGGCAACCGCCCTATCAGCACTCCTTAGCCTCACCCAGGTAGAATCCAAGAGCAACACGCCCTATATAGCAGACGCAATCCATCGTAGCCCTTTGAGTTAGTCTGTTATGATTCTGGTTGGTGTTCGCCTTGTTCTGAACCCAATGCCGACAGGTCTTCCAAACTATTGCGTCTTGATGTTTGTGTTTCCTGCAGGTGTTCATGTCGTTGGTTTCTTTGACCCTTGTTGTTGTGGCGGGGCGCTCCCCCCGGTCGCCAGCCCTCCAGCCAGTCCTGCGCGGTCTCAGGCGTGTCGAAGAACCATGTCTTGTTATTGTCGACTACTCTTGACCTCGCCGGGAAAAGCATCGAGTAGGGCAGTCCTTTCGCTCTTAGCTCTTTTTCGACCTCTGTGAAAGTTCTACGATGACGGGTCACTTCCGCCGTGTAGTCCGGGAAAAAGGCTAGTGTTGAGTTTTGGATCTTAATCGGCGGAGAAATCCTTGCTGCCTGTAATATGGCATCTCTATCTCTGAAGTTGAATAATCTGGCTAGCACTGGTCGAGGCGCTGCTCCCGGCTTAGGCGTCCCGCCAGGCACGCTATGCGCTCTTTCCACAGAGAAAAAGTTTGACAGACCTTTGGGTCCTCGACATATAGGTCCATTGCTCGTTTGCTTTCGGATTCCGGCACTCCCAAAATTCATACGTTATTTCGCCTTGAGCGCCCCTCCTGATCATCCAGCTTGTCTTGCAATTATTTATTGATTGTTTGCATTCGCTCCATTGCTAGTTGCAACTCCGAGGTCTCTTGGACCAGAGAGTTCGTGACCACTTCCACCTGTGTCACCCGTTCCGTCATTTTGTGAAAGTCCGCCCGCAGTAGGCTCACATCGGTGGATATGGACCCTACCGTTGTCTGTACGCTAGACAAGGTCTTCATTATATCTTCCAGCGCCACCTTCTTGGCTCCCTTTCCTTCCACGCTTTTCCCTGTGGAGTTGCGTCCCTCTGGGTGTGGCGGGTTGCCCTTATCATATGCGTATTTGTCTAGTTTGGCCTGTGCCATGGTGTTTCTAGGCCCTCTGCCCGACATGGCAGTCAGTATGGTGAGTCCTCCGGTTGCGGGTGGTGTCTCGCTAGTATGTACACAGAAATAATCACTCTGTGTCACAGCCGTTATATTGAAAAGTATTCCGGTGTGGCCTTGAAAGTGGTGTAGTATCGCAGCAGTCTCAGTGCTGAAAGGATGCAATAGGTCTGCCTGCGTTAGTGGTTGTAGGTATGGCTGTAATGTCAAGAGTTACTCACGCAGCATCTCCCCCGTCGCTGGAACTGTGTAGCCCACTGTATTGGAGGCGGTTGGTACGTCACTGTGGATCCAGGGCCTCGCGCAGTGGCGTTCGTCACCACCTACGGGTCATTGCACAGTCTCTCTGCATGTGTTGCTTCAGATGCCCTCGGGCATCATTCGCCTCTCTGCCTCCCTACTGGCCTCCTCCGTCCGATGCCTGAATTGGTGTGCCCCCCGCGTGGCTTGCGTGTTATTTTCCCCAGCCGGGTCGTGAAGCGTGTGCACGGGTCTTTGCAGGACAGCCTAGCGAGCGGGTATTGTCTCGGCGTGATATCCTCTCCTTGTGAGTCTCTTGTGTGCTCGCCAGGACCGGCGCTGCGTCGACTGCCTCTCTGTTGTGCTCAGCGGGGGAGGGGGAGAAGGGGGGGCGAAGGCCGCATAGGGAGCGGACCTGCGCCGGATCGTTCTTGGCAACTAATGCCTCGCGCCCAGTCGGGGTGGTGGGCCGCAATCTATGCCTCCGTCACGTTGTTGCAGGTAAGCGGGGGTGCACCACCTACGTCTGCTGTTGTTTCATTCCGGACTGTGCCTTGCAGACGCTTCTCACCTCTGCCGGAGTAGGGCTGAGTTCCGGTTGTCGTCGCCGCTGTGCCCTCACTTCCGCCCGGGCATGCGACAACTTGAGACCGGTGCGGCCAAAGCATGGTTAGGCCTCACCGAACTCTGCACTGCTTCTAATGTTCAGGGCGTCGGAAATGCACCGGGATTGCACCGGACGGTGCTGCTCAGGTTCCGATCCTGGGATCAGCCTTCAGAGGTTGCTTTGCAATGGATATGTGGTACGGATTAATGGATGGGGCCACTTCAACCACGGAGCTCCTCTTTTACACAGCCACCATGCTTGGCTGTTAGCGTCAATGTCCGTTTCTTGCTTCTCTTTATTCGGACACAGAACATGAACAACTGGAGGTACAAACGCAGATCTCTAATTTAGGAAATTTTTAGATGGTAAAGAGACCACACCACAGAACGGGGAGTCGGTAGGGCACAGAGGTGGTAGGAGGTTGAGGAATCTGTGGTTATATAGAGTGTCCATCAAAAAAGAGCATTACCAAAGGTAAGAAACTTGTTCTTCTGAGGGATACTTCTTGTCATAGATTCCTCACTTAACAAAGCAGATCCTACCAAGGTGGGGAGTCTACGGATTGGGCACAGTCCAAAAAGTACAGCAGGACCAAATGGGAGACTGGCCTTCCCTTCGGACCTGGGGGTCAAGAAAGTAGTGCTTCACGAACATGTGCATCGACATCCATGTATCGGCCTGCCAAGTGTCAAGACCAAGCACTCCAATTGACCACATAATGATAGCAACCTTGACTCTGGTGGAGTGAGCCCTCAGTCATTTTGGAGGCTGCTTCTAGGCCAATGTGTAGCCAATCTTAATGCACAGGACTAACCAATTTGTTGAAGTCATTTTCTGCAACACTTTGCCTTTCCTTGCACCTGAGAACCCCCAAAAAAGCTGATCATCCACCTGATGGTCCTTGGTGTGATCGAGGTAGAAGCTTATGGATCTTTTTTGCGGGGTCCAGCCAATGGATTCTCTCCTTTTTCAAGTGCAAACTAAGTTGGGATGATGATGCATTGGCCAGTGTGAGAAGATTCATGACTTAGTGACAAGGCCGCCCTGGTTCTCAACACCAGTTTCTCAGGGAAAAATGTAGTGTAGGGCTGCTTCACCGAAACAGCCCAGTGCCTACTCCCAAGATGGGCCGAAGTGGTAGCAATGAAGAAGACATTTTTGAATGTCAGAAGATGCTACAAGCAGCTGTGTATTGGTTCAAATGTGGCCCCGTGAATAACGTGAGGACCAGATTAACATCCCACTGTGATATCACAAATGGTTTGGGTGAGACTATACATGTCAAACCTTTAATAAACCATATTATAACTAGTGATTTAAACAAGGACGGGTGATCCAGTAAACACAAATAGGCTGAAAGAACGAACAAACTTTAACAATGCCCACTGGAAAACCTTGCGGAGCCAAGGACAAAACATACAACAAAACTTACTACAGTTTTGTTTGATAGTTCTGTGTGTGGTCTTCATAACAGGCCACCCAGTGTTCACCATAAATGGAGTTTGTAAAGGAATCAATGCTAGTGAGGGTGACATCCACAGCTTTCGTGGCAGATCAAATGAAGATACCTGCCACAGCTCAATCTCCACACAGATTGTGCAAGTTCGAGTGCAGAACCCTACTCTCCTGCTGCAACAGAAGATCCTTCCAAAGCAGTAACTTCATTGGAGGACAGATGCTCATGCATCAAAGGTCAGGGTACCACACTCTCCACTCCAGAGCCAATAGGATGGCTTCGTCCAGTCCTTGCCGATCTTTTCAACTACTTGGGGCAGGAGATGCAGAGGTGAAAAGGAGTACTGCTCATCTCGACAGTGGTGGAAAGATCCAACCAGGGGTATCCCCACTGTTGGAAGATGTACTGCGCCTCATCAGAAGGCAACTGCTATTCATCATTGGTGCTTAAAGTTCCTTCAAGGTGCATCATGATCAGTGAGATACCCTAACGTTCTAGCCAACTCCAGAGGCATACTACTGCTTGGCACAGGGCCAGCATCCGGCTTGTTACAGAATAAAACAGCAGTGGTATTGTCTGTGAGAACCTGCACCAGCCTTTCCTTGATGAATGCCGGTAAGGCCTTCAAAAAAAGGCAGATAGCCTGCAGCTCCTACAGATTATATGATCCCCACCGCTCTCAGATGACCTGCCCAGCCGTGCAGGAATGCATCCGTCACCACCATCAGCCCTGGATGGGGAAGGAAGAGGGTTCTACTGTTGGTCAAGTTGCCTTCAAGCGGCAACCACTGCAGATCTAGTGCAGTCTATGAAGAACTCTGGCTCATACACAAGAGGTTTCCTAGGTGATGGGACAAGTGAGACTTGCATTTGTCAATTGTCGAAGCGGACAAGCAGCATGCATGGAGCCAACAGGCCAAGAAATCTCAGAGCTGCTCTCACTGAGATCCAGGGCAGAGGCTAAAACATCAGGATGATAACCCGAATGTTCTGGACTCGTAATGGAGGAGAAGACCAGAACTGCATTGTGTCCAGAATAGCTCTTCCTAGAAGAAGCCTCTGCGAAGGAGTCAGGTGTGACTTTGGTCTGTTGACTGAAAACCCTAATGATATCAGGAGGTTAGCTGTCATCTGGAGAATGTTAAAACTAACTGGGTAACACCTGTCTTCAACAGCCGGTCGTGGAGGTAGGGGAAAGCTGGTATCCCCATCCTTTCAAGATGGACAGCAACCACTTCTATAATTTCTGCGAACAACCGATGGGCAATGGTAAGGTCGAAGGGGAGCACAGAAAATTGACAATGCTTTTGACCCTCTTGGAACCACAAGTAAAATCGGATCGGTGAGATTGCAGGATGGGCACATGAAAGTATGTGTTCTGCAGATCCAAGGCAGCCTTTCAGTCGCCCAACTCCAGGGCAGGCAAACCTTGGGCCAGTACAAGCATTTGGAATGTGTTCATCCGTACGAAGACATTCAGAGGGTGAAGATCTAAACTAGGACAAATGCCTCCATCTTTCTTAGGCACAAGGAAATATTGGGAGTAACAACTCGCTCCTACTTCCGAGGTCAGTACCCTCTTGATGGCCCCTTTATTTCAGTACAGCTTGCACCTCATGCAGCTAGATCGATAGGTGAGTCTCTGAAAGCTGCTCTGATTTGGTGGGTCAATAACAAACAGGCCATAATCCTGCTGGATGATATGAAGGACCCATCTATTGAATGTTCGAGCTAGACTGTTCCTATTGGAACACGGTCAAGACTGATTTGCAATTGGCCTGGCCCAAAATTAGGCGGCATTTTGCACAATAGAACAATGGGTTACAATCCTACCCCTAACAATTTCCAGTGGTTAGACAAATTGCAAGCTCTACTCCCACCACTTTTTTGTATGTTTGATGTACTGTCTTGTTGCAAGGGTATGACCAGACGTGGGCCCTATGCTCGCTGTGCCATTGAAATCAAACTACACCTAACAAAAAATCCCCAATCAGTGTAAAATCAGCCTCTGGTTGCTTGCGCTCTGGCTCAGGGAGAACTTGGCCGGGCATTCTGGCTGGGCTGTTCTTACTGGTCAAGAATGAGTTGCATATACCTGGGTCCAAACGGAGGTGGCATGGTGGGCAAAATAATTACGGGTTAGAATAGTACCCCAAGCAACTTACAGTGGTTATACACTTTGCAAGGATTCCTACCATCACCTTTGTATGTTGGATGTAATGTACTGCCACCCTGGGATACAATGTCTGATCCTGCCTCTCACAGAGTGGTTGTACACCACTAAGGGTGTACTAAAGCAGGTTGGGTAGGCAATACGGTATAGTGGAACTGAGAAGGACACTGTCCCTAATGTGACCAGCACAATGTCTGCTCGATCTCCATCCCCAGTCATTAAAACACTTGGGTGGCTGTTGCGGGGTTGGTGAGGGCCTGGCGTGGTCTATACACCAACCCTCAGGAGTAACATAGAAAGGACCGAAATAGATGAGGAAATTTTCAAGCATGAATAGAAAGGCTCAAAGAATGTCTAGTGGCTCTGCTTTTCTTAAAACATTTGAGGGCAGAATCTGCATCTTTTGCCAAATAGATGGAACCCATCAAAAGGCACATCCATAAAGGATACCTGCACATCTCTAGAAAATCCAGATGATCGTATTCACACCTGATGCTGGAGAACCACACTAATGCTCACTACATGTCTCAAGAAATCCGTAATATCCAGTCCCACCCTGGTTACACATGTCTGCATCCTGGTCGTTCTGAATGGTTTGAGGCAAAGAGGCTCCAAACTCTTCTAGAACCGCCGGCAAGATCTTGCTGGCCATGTCCCAGCTGGTGTGCGTATAATTGTAAAACAGGCAGACTGCATTGACCAACCTCAGTGCCAAGCTATTAGAAGAGAGCATTTGATTCTCAAGTGCCTCAACAATTTGACTCTTTCAGGAGAAGTCGTGGTGAATGCATTACAATTGACTTTACTGGTGGAAGCCTGGACCACGAACCTCACAGGGGCCATATATATGTTATCATCTTAGTGTGGGATCAATCAATCCTGTTTTCATTATCAGGTGGTGGGAAACTGATCAGAATCTGAGCCTAAAAGATGGAGCCTCTGAGGACAGCTCTATGGCAGATGGAGTGTTTTGTCTGAATCAGAAAGGACAGGAGCCTGGTGTACCGGTGTGAATTAAAAGCGAGACTTTGGCAGGGTTTGAGACAGATTCTGCTTGTGGTTGGACACTGGAGTTGACAAGGGCTTGAACATCAGTAACATCTGCATGAACAATTAAGACAGGATGGTGGGGTCTTCAAGCTGCAATGGAGTCTGCACTGGAGTCAGAGACTAGGGTCTGGGAGCAAGATGGATTGGCACCTTGACACCCTCCTCCTTTTCCTTGGACAGAGTCCCGTTTCGACTTATCCTTCTTCATCCTTGAGTTTGACTCACCGGAGGACTTTGACCTCTAGGAAGGTATTTCGCAGGAATGGCCTTAAGGGCGGGAGCAGGTCCACACACTCGATTTGGAGCAGAACTTTTGTGAGGCCTGTTACTTTTTTGGTTTTCGGTGTTGTGCAGCTTCGTTTTGTCGTGTAGTTGCAACTAATCTGTAGGATATGTGCATTGTTTGCACTACATAAACTAGGGGCTAGGTGTCAAGACTGATTCTGGACACCGTCGCAGGATATATTGACCTAAAGACCAGCTGACTCACAGTGCTACCATAAACCCCCTAACATACGAGGGATCGAAGGGTTTGTAGCAGCCCCTGAACATGACAACTCTGACCCCTCAGGGATCGTGGAAACAGTGCAGAACCGTTTGCTCAGTCACTCGTGCTTACTTTTTCTCAGAGAATTATACAGAGAATACACACTGGAACATTTTCAATATATTTATTGAATCAATTTTATTCTTGTACAGAATATATGTGCTGCAATGATTAATAGACAGAAGCAGATAAAAGTGATTGCAAGCACCAAAAGCGTGAATAGTAGATATAGTTCTACCATGGTGCTAAAACAATGTATATATGCAGGCAGATGAAACAAGGCAGTAATCGAGTGTTCTCCTTCTATGCGGACCCTACTCTAAGTGTACCTCGAGCATTTATAGGTGTAGAGCCTGGAACCCCCCTCAAAGGACGATCAAACCCCATTACCTGGTGAGAGGGAATGAAGGGACCCATCTTGGTCACAAACTGGACACCCCTCGCAAGATGTCAGACGCTGTGTGGTGGTTTCTCAGCATGCAAGGACCTCTGGTGTCAGCTGGAGTGTCTCCTCAGCTAATCTATCGGGATGCTCATCTTTTATAATAGAAAGCAGCCTTGCGATGTGCATATATAGATTGATGATGTTATGGATATGTAGATAGCCCTGTCACCCCGTGGATGAAGATAGAAATTACATTTATACATAGTGCAAAAAAGATACCTTGTACATGATGTTCAGGGCATTGTGATAATGTTGTGCAAAGCTAGATGCATAAACCAGTTTCGTTTCAGGAAAACTAATCCACTATTGTCACGCACACAAATATGTGCAAAAGGTCCCAGCTGAAAATGTTATTTGTGAGGACAATGTGAGAAATAAGCTGCTTCGCTGCGTGGGCCTAACTCGGTAATAGAACACCCACTTCTCATAGTAAGGATCGATAAATAAAAGCTATCTCTAAAGCCAGCAGGATGGTAAAAAAGACATTAAAAGACTACTCTTTAAAACATCTGACAGTTATCTAGAATCATTCTAAAAAAGTCTGCAAGCCATGATAATATGTACGGTAAAAAAGCCTAAAAGCTGATATAAAATCATATGAAAACAACCTTCTCTTAAAAATGTCATAAAAGCCTTAAGAGTTAATATATTGTTTGAAATCCCAAGCACTCATAAAGCCATTTGTATCTAGGAGAGAGAAAAAAAAAGCTGATTTACTTATTTTTGTTTAAAAACAGGCCAAATTGTTCCCACGCGGAAAAGGTATTTTATTTTATGTGTTCCGAGTGGTAGATGCAACATTGCTGTTCCCACAATCACAGAAGACGATCCCAGAGGCGCACTTAGTCACATGTTTATGGAACAAAGGTGATTCCATCCAGTTCGCACAGCAGTCATTGAGGGAGGCATTGTAGCCCAAAAGTTTTCTGCAGACCTATTGTTCACATCACTAGGAGCTGATGCATCCCAGCGTGTCTCCAAGAATGCATTCATCGTCAATGGAATACGCTGGAGACAACAACAATACACATGGGCCTTTAAGGGGTCCATCAGTACTTCAATGTCCGGTGGCACAACCAATTCTGATCTGAGACATATGTCCAAGACACATTTGTGGCTGCAAAGCCAGACAGGCCTGAAGGATACAAACCAATGCTCGTTCAATTCTTGAAGCAGAGGTGTGCTGAAGCAGTATACCATGCGCTTGCGGCAATGCAGCACCAACACTGCGGTCTTCATTCCGGGTTGAACTGGGACGTCCATTACGGAATAGAAAAGTTAAAATCAGAATTCTCGCCACAAGAAGCAGGACAAGCGGAATCCCTCTAATTCCTTTGCTTCCCCATACGGAGTGTATGAAAGATGGTACTCTAAAAATCGCCTGAAAGATGCTAACCAGAGCTGATACATTTAAAAATATGCACTATTCCCTTCGTATCAGCATGTTAAGGATACGGTCGACCAGCGCCCCAAAATACTGCGGGAAGTTAGTGTGGAGTAGTGTCTGTATCTCAGAAAGGACCTTGCAATCTCGTTGGCTGAAGTTAAGGCCACGTCCTTTTAAAAAAGCAAGTCTTTCAGCTTGCTCAGAGAATCAAACTGTATGTTGAAACATTTATCGAAGGCCATAGCACTGCTTCTCTAACTGTGCGAGCAGGTAGAAACAGTATTTGTGTACAACAAGTCACTATGGAGTTAACCATCACTAGATGAGCGATACCCTGTTCCATTCCGCACCAAACTTGATCATTCAGCATCAAATAGCTCTCATTTGAGAGCAGCCTGACCACTGGATGAATAACCGCAGCTGGAGAACCCTTCAGATAATCAGACAAGTTCGACCACTCAAGCATTACATGTCTGTTAGAGAGAAATGTACTTGTAGAATAAGGAACCAATTAACGCATCCTCACATTCGGAACAACTAAGGAAAACCTCTGGATCCCCAATCCTGCATCTAAACCTGAAAGGTAATTCCCACTACTAATGCACATAACCTTCCCCTAGCACTTCGTATCTGCCTACCTGTTGGCATTGGAGACAGATTTGGAATTGGAACGTCGTGACCGGTAGGGTGATATAACCATGGATTTTCCAGTCAGTGGACGGTGTCTCAGCCTCACTGAAAGGTAATTGGTTTAACCCTTCCATGTGCAACATGGTATATTTCGCATCTCTGCATGCCATTGTAATCTGTCTTTCTGTTAGATAGTATGCTGAAAACAGACTGGTACTGTTGATGTAACGTCATGGCACGTGGCCAGAACGTAACATTTGTACCGTACAGCTCAGTATTATGATTGGGCATAAATGTGACTGCCCATGTTGTAAAATAGACATGTCTTGCTGTATTATGTCAATTGCAGAATACACTATGTTGATCAGTGAATACATCCTGGATGATAATGTGGTCATAACATTGTCAACCAACAGCTAAAGCCTTTTCTAGGTTAACCCGGTCGATCTCGCGCAATCTCTCAGCAGCGTCCTGTTGAGAAATATTACACAGCTCGTTGAATATACCATACAAAAAGCGCTTTTGACGTGGGTTCATGGGACCTAATAAAAAATCCCTGAGACCCAGGTCATCAGAAAGAAGAGTCAAGTGGTGCTTCACCTAGGAATGTGTTGAGGTCTTTAACCTATCTAGGCATACCTTCCCAACACTATATGACAATACCACCTCTGAGTGTTCTGTTTGTACAAATCGCTGATCATGTCTGTTGGTCCTAAGCCATTCAGTGTTTCCCAGGAATCTATAGTGCCACTTATTTGTGTCTATCGGCCAAACCAACCACACCTTCCAATGTGGAACTGATACATTAAAAGAGTCATTACATATTGTAGTATCTAGTGTATCCTCACTGAAGTGTGTTATGTACTGCCAATTCTCTAAACGTGAGAATGCGGGAATACGCGGTTTGTTGAAATCCTTAGTTTTTGCAAAACCTTGACATTAATTTTTTTTTGCACTGTTCTGTTTAGGAAAATTATTTGATGTGGTATGAGACATGCTCTAAATAAAGCCTCTTTTCCATGAACCTGACAATCTTTTGTCCCCCAGACAGATTTTGTGTCTATGGTGTCTTTCCAAAAGTCGAAACCCTGTGTAGACAGTTGGGAAATAAAGGAAGCATGGTATATCAGCTCAGTGTGTGTAAGCTTATTTTTCTTTGTAGGTGTAGATGCAAGCCTATAATAATGTGAGGCTGGGTCTGATGTATCAAAACCTGAAAAATAAGCAAACTTTTGTGCAAAGTTCTTCAAACTACCTATTGGCGGAGTTGGGCAGTGTCCCTACTATGTGTAATTATAAACAGTGCAAGAGATCCTAGTTTTGTGTACAAAATGGTGACCATAATTTTGGTAGCAGAACATGTCTCCATAATTACGTGTACCCTCATACAATTCATCATTGGGCAATGCAGCTGATTGCTCTAAATCTGAAATCAAAATCTGCACAGTTTCAATGTCCCAATCATCAGAGAAAGTACTACAGGTGTTGATGTAATTTAAAGAAATTAGGAACAAATAAGGAATTTGAAAAACATCAGTAGGACCATACACATTATATGATACCCTGTCCCATACAATTCCTTCAAAAACTGGAACGGCTGTATTGTTCAATCGGGACAGGTCCCTCAGTTCATGGTGCGATGATGCATGTGGTTTAAGAACCAAGTTCACCAGTTGTACTGCGGAGTGTTCTGGGAGAAAGTGTCCATTCAGAAGTAAGAAAAAGACAGTCATTATAGCACTCCAAAGTACCAGACAATGTAATCAAAATATAATCTAGAGATGTATCCACGGAACAACAATTTAAGTTTTTTTCAGCCAATGATAGAGTGCATACATTCAAAGCTTGAAAGGGAGAGGCAGTGTTGGCAATTCAAGTTCACTTCGATCCGATGAAAAACGTAAGAATGCACGAAGTAGCCAGATGCCGTCTGGTCTATTCTTGGAAGCTCAGCAGGTTTTGAAGAACTGGTAGTTGATTTAAGCTGTGGCATGTTTACATAGACGTCGTCATTTGTCTTAATTGAAATTTCTGTGCTTAATGATTGTACAGTTGTAGTTGGTTCAACAGGGAGAAGTATTATTTCATTGCTGTTTACTGCTTCCCCCTGGAGATTGGAGTCTTCAGTCATTATTATAGTAGCGAGAGGAGTGCTACCCAGAAGCCCACGTGGCCTACTGTTGACAATCTGCCACATAGAGTGGTTTGATCAGATCAATTCAGACAAATCTTTTGTCTTGGTGACCAGCAAGCGGCGGAAGAAGTGAAGTTCTGGTACCTTCGACAGCCAGGGCTGGTACAGGTGCTCTGTAATATGGCCCAAATTCTTTTTTGTCCGCAATTTTCTCTCTGACCAGGTACTCAATCTTCAGGACCCAGGCAGGTCTTGCAGGTACTGCTTTCACTTCCTCAGTGGCAGTGTGTTTTCCTTGGACTTTGCTTTGTAAAGCTGGGTATTCTTTAAGGTCCTGTAAAACATCTAAATGATCACTGATGTCACTGATGTCAAAAAGAGTTTCAGCCACCACTGTGCTGCCACTATCAAGGTCAAGTACCCACATTCTCACCCCAAAACAGGAGTTCATAAGGTGTATGGCCCCCTAGGGATTTTCTTGGCATATTGTTAAGTGACTTGTGGATCCCATATAGGTGATAGAACGAACTGCCATGCAAGCCTAATACCCTAGCTGTTAAGGATTGCTTTAAGTCACGGTACTTCCACTCAACAACAGAATTTACCTCTGAATGGTAGGGATGAGGAGTACCGCGTGGCCACACCCAAACTTTCCATGGCTTCTTTTTAAGCCTGAGAGCTAAACGCCGACCCTGGTTGGATTGTAGTGCGGCAAACGCATAGGTCCCAATAAAGACTCGCAAATCCTTTATCATAGTTAGAGCATCAGCCAAGCGCTAGGGACAAACCCACAGGAAACTGGAGCATGAATCCACTGCCACCAAGTTGTACCTTAAGCTCCATCCGATTGCAAGGAGCAGCAGTGGTCCAAAGAAACACAAGCCAAGGGCTTGTCTCAGATCAGTAGAGGTGTGTGTGCTGGACGTGCTACGGTGGAGCCTTTCATCTGCAGGTAGATGTCTAATCTGAGGACAAATTCCTTGGTTTGCTTAGTAAGACCTGGCCACCAATAGCCCTGCTTTAGTAGTGAAACTTTAGCGGTAGTCCCTGCGTGGGCTGAACCCAGACCCTCATGTGCAGCTAGTATCAATCCCAATCTGTGATCAGTATTTCGTATTACTCTATCCCCTACCCTTGGAATCTGAGCATACGGAATGTTTTGTCATCTAACTTGTAGGAGTACTTGAGTGGATAGCCTTTCGGCAGGGCTGAGCTGTTGCGCGTTGGATTGACAGCTATCATAGTTGTTCCCTCTATCCTCGTACAGGAACGAGTTATTACAGCCACAACAGCAGTACGAACTGCTGCCTTGGTAGCTTCATCCGACATTGGATTCCCTTCAACGTGAACACCAACATGTTGATGACTTAATGTATGAATAGCCTGTGACAGGCCTTCTTTCAGCTTAGCCACTTGTTCCCAAAGCATCCTGTGCTTTACTGTGAACATTTGGAATTCCTAAATCCATTCTGGCTCCAATAGTGTAAATATTCGTAATAGGACTGGGCACAGTAAAATGAATCGCACACAATTAGTGTAGGGAATTCACAATCTATATTTTGTAGTGCCAGTATCAGGGCTATTGGTTCCATCAGCTGTGCCGTACAGTCTCCTAATGTGTGCTTTCCCAGGACGGAACTTTGTATTGTATTGTATTTCCATTTCTAAAGCGCAATTATCACCAACAGGTCTCTAAGCGCTATCAGGAAGAAAGGGACACAGACTATCCTACAGGGGCAAAGGGGCAAATATTAACAAGAACCCCAGGCCTCTTCGCAAAGAACCGTTTTTAACTTCTTCCTGAAAGGAAGAAGGTCGTGCTCTTTACTCAATGTCTTTGGTAGTTTATTCCACAGAGGGGGATGGCGATGGAAAAGGCTCTACCCCCTTTGGTGACGAGCCTGAAACAATGACACTTCCGTAAACAGGCCTCTGAGGACCGAAGCACCCAATTCGGAATGTAAAGTGCTCGGCGATCTTTAACATACAGGGGGGCTTGACCATAAATGGCCATATGCGTAATGCAGAGGCCCTTAAACTTGACTCTCTGCTTTACTGGAAGCAAATGCAGATGTTGGAGGAGAGGGGTGGCATGAGCTCCTCTGGGCAATTTGAAAATCAACCTGGCAGCATCGTTCATGGTAACCTGAAGTCTGGCAAGTAACTTCTCTGGAAGGCCAATGTATAGGGCATTGCCATAATCAAGGCGAGAAATTATCATTGCCGACACAATCAGTCTGAGAGCAGAGAAGCTCAAAAGGGGAGCTTAAGAAGCTGTCTCATCATGCCGGCGCAGGCTTCCACAACCACGGACACCTGTTGAGTCATGGACAGGTCGGCATCTACCTTAATTCCCAGGCTCATCACAAAGGTAGCCGGGACTGGGTCAACGCCCAGTTCCTGAGGCAAGAAGAGGTTGCTCCACGGATTAGAGACCGTGGTAATGGCCAGAACCTTCGTCTTGTCCGGAACTTTCTGTCATGCATGCACCCTTTTACTATTGTGCATTTCCCAAATATTGCTGTTTCGATTCTACGGCCAGCTGGGCAGAACCATTGGTATAAATGATGCATTCATATTGATCTAAAGGCATCATTTCATTCAGCAGAGAGTATTATTTTTTGTACTGCAGAAATATGATGTTTGTAATGCATAGTCAAATCCGTAATCTATATCTGTTGTAGTGAGTTAACCCATTGAATTCATCGTGCATGTAATGCTTTAGCATGCGGGATGCTAGCTTTTATAACGGCCTCTAGGGTTTGTACTGGGGTCAAGACAATTTTGCATTTCCAGGGTGCTCTTTCTCACTACAGTAGTCTGTAGCAGTGAATATCTTCTCAGTTGGTGCAAAACGCCTTTCAGTGTTCGTGTCTAAACGTGATTTCTATGCAATAGGGACAGTATCGCCTTCATTGAAAGTGATGTAGGTGTACCCAGTTGGTCTAGCGACTATGAAGATCACCAGGTTAGTTGTGTTAACATGAGTATGTAAATGTTTAGAAGCTACCATGCCAGCTTGTATGGAATGCAGAATATCTGTATGTTCCTGTGTCCAATGATGTACTGAAAAATAGGGTCTAATAAATCATAGGAAGGTTTCACCCTTTCTGCATATTCCAAAACGTATGTTCTGCCAAAAAAAAAAATAATAATAAAATAATGGATTGTAGCCTCTTCAGAGTCGTTGGAGGTTGGTGCAGTGCACATTTTTCTAAAAACTGTACCGCCAGGCTTTTTTTTTTCACTTGACAATTCACACCATAAAAATAAGACATGGAGGTAAGCACTGTTTGATTTTTTTTTTATTTAATTTTTAACCCAGGTGAGCAAACCCAAGGATAATGTGGTTCACTCTAGCCAAGTGTTCTGTTAATCCATTGTCAGTCAGATAGCTATCAACTACAGAGAACAATGCCTCCTCATCAATATTTTGAAGTAACTCTGTTACAATGGCTTAAAACATCCTGGGGCTATTCCTATACCCTGGGGTAATTGCCAAAATTGTTGTTAAGAACCTAGTACTGAGAATGTTGTCAAGTACCTGCTCCCAGGCGCTATATTTTGGCACAAAATTCTATTTGAGATGTCTAGTGTTGTCTTGTATTTTTTCTTTAATGCTGCACCATGTGCATTTTGTACTGAAAATGTACGAGTGGATGCGTCTTTATTCTAATGTAATGTAAAGTAATCTAATTATCGGTTTCATTACCAGAAACAAGGGATTATTCATAAGTGAGATGCAATTCTCAATCACACCCTGGTACTCATGGTTGATCTAGGATCTCTCTGATTAGTTTATTTGCTTAATGCTTTATTGGGCATTGTCTCTACGGTTGAGGAATGAATTTTAATGGAATTTCATGATGAGGTGACGCATCATCCCACCCAACATGATTGCGGTACAGTGCAGGAGCTAGTGCAAACACCCACTCCTTCAAGTATCAATTTTTAAATGATTCTGGTACGAGGTTGGAGAATGCAGGTTAAATAAATCCTTTCCCCATTGGGCAATCCACAATGACATTAGATGGCCAATCTTTTTCGGCAAAATAATGTTGTAATCATAGGACAGATTCTTCAAAAAGTGACCCTTTACTTGCCTGCATATGCCCCCTCCATTTGGAGCGTTGTTTCATATAAACGATGTGGGGCACTTACCCTTGTATGAGGTGTTTCTACGTGAGGCTCATTCAGCGCTACAACCCCCAGATAATTTTGGCGAGCTATAGTGACTTCTGCCGCCCTGTCCAGCATCGTCCATTCCCCTTTCAGAAGCAGAGTTCTGAGTAGCCTGGGCATTTCTAATTTTGATCCCCGCTACTATCTTCTTTTTAAATTGAGGTTTAGCAGCATTTTGTTCATCTTCCTGTTTAATGATCTAATCCAAAGTGTGATGTGTCTCCATTTTCGGCTTCACTCGCTCTGCCGATCTGTGCTCTGACCGTCCGTTTTGCTCAGAACGCTGTTAGGATGTCTCCTGAAAGGAACGAAAGGAAGTGTATCAGTATCCAGATACCGGTCAGGCTTCCTAATATTGTCACTGTTTCTCAAATTGTATTTTCTTTTAGTGTGTTCCTGTTGAGGAGAACCACCCCATGACTGTGTTTTGCTTTGTTAATTTATTTCCGTTTAATATCCCATTTCCTCTTTGAAGAATCGGGTACTTGCTTAGAGTTATCCTTTTCAGAATTACTCTTAACTACTGATTTCCCAGGTTTGACTCCCAGATTATCTCTACCTAGTGAAGCATATGTTTTGTCAATAATCTTAGGCAATTCTCGCTCCTGCTGTGCAGGTGTGAATTCTCTCAGGCGTTTCCATATACCCAGTGCTGCTGCCTCCCCTTTCATGTTTCTTAACATAATAGCAGAAACCTGGTCAAAATTGCCCATCAATTTCAACCCTAGATCTAGGTCAGTTAATTCCTGCACTCATTTTGTATTTGTTTCAGTATGTCTGGTATAACTGCTTTTGAAGGGGTACCATGTGTTCTGGTACAGCAGCGAAGATTGTACCCAAGTGATACAATCTTCTATTGAGGAGCCATCCCCATTGGCAAGCAAATTGTTAGTATTCTGTGTTTTTCCTGCGGGTCTGTATGCGGAAAACTGCTTCAAGCTGGGCTGTTTTCTTTGCTCTCCAGAACGGGATCTGCTCCCAGCTGGTTGGAATCTTTCCCATGACATCATCCAGTGTTTGGGGGCTAATACCTGTAGCAGCCGATTGAGGATGTGCAGACTGGGTAGCCCTGTTAATGTTTTCTTTATGTCTTGAGTAAGATTTTTGTAAATTTTTACAACATTTCTAGAGTGTACGCATTCCTGCTGATGATAAAGCGGTACAAAAAGGGGTGGTGATGGACGGAGCATCTGAACCAATCAAACACTCACACCCAGTCAACAGATCTGGGTTTAATCCATCACCGTTCTTTAGCCCACTCTACCACCCCAGTTCAGACATGGCCATATGCAAATCAGTCTGACCCTGCGCCTCATGGGAACAGTCCAGCCCGAACTGCCAAGCCATGCCTTCCCTGGACCAGAAACAAGCTTCCTAGGACCGGTTTCTGGCATTTCAGCCGGCTTCAGCCAGGCTTGCTTGAATCCAGTGGCAAAGTGAGCAAGGGACTCAGGTCTGAGCATACCCTGCCAACTTATGGCGAACAAAGCGGTAAAAAAGGGGGTGGTGATGGACGGAGCATCTGAACCAATCAAACACTCACACCCAGTCAACAGATCTGGGTTTAATCCATCACCGTTCTTTAGGCCACTCTGCCACCCCAGTTCAGACATGGCCATATGCAAATCAGTCTGACCCTGTGCCTCATGGGAACAGTCCAGCCTGAACTGCCAAGCCACGCCTTCCCTGGACCGGAAACAAGCTTCCTAGGACCGGTTTCTGGCATTTCAGCCGTCTTCAGCCAGGCTTGCTTGAATCCAGTGGCAAAGTGAGCAAGGGACTCACGTCTGAGCATACCCTGCCAACTTATGTCAAACAAAGCGGTACAGATGGACAGAGCAGCAATGTCTGGATGCAGTGTATGTGAAGCGAAGACCATCCAGGCCACTCCTACTCTCCTAAGCAGACCAAGTCTAACGTGTTCTGGGGTAGGGTGCCTTAAACCAGTTAATATGCTCTTTGTATGTTAACAGGACTTCTAAGTCCACGTATGAACTATACTCATCAGGTGGTTTAACTTCGATGTATTCATGAAACAACTGTGTGTGCATCTGCAAGTGGAAATTAAACCAAGAGTAGAATATCTCTGTTCTGAATGCTTCGTGGGCCTCAACCATGAATGTAATATCTCCAACCATTGCCGGGAGGCCATGTTGTAATAGTTTCTTAGTAACTGCCTGTCTGCAATTTTCTGTAATATTTAGAGCCGCTAGCCGTTCTTCAATGTACTCTTCTTTCTCCGTTTATGGACATTGTGTGAAGAAAAAGGGTAATTTATTGAAATACATTTTATGGAGATATTGTTTGCACAATGTGAGAACTTCTAATCCTCCGAGCTTGCAAAACCTGCAGCCAATACAAAGGGTATACCTACTCAGCTGAGGCACATTTGTTTCTCTTCCTCCTTTGGATGTCTCCAATTTAAATGTGAGTAGGGTTCTTTGAGAAAGCACGAATGAACTACTCAGATTGACCGCTAAATAAGAACACAAACAAGGTTGCAGGCACCATGTAGTGTATTTCCTACTAATCCGTTAGATCTGCGCATTGTTTGGACAACATAAACCAGCGGCTTGGTGTCAAGACTGACTCTGGAGACCCCTTTAGGATATGTTGGCCTATGGATCGGCTAGCTCACAGTGCCATTAAAGACCCCTAAACTACCAGGGAGCTAATAGGTGCTAGCAACCACTGAACATGACAACTTTGAACCCCACAGGATTGTGAAAACAGTGCAGGACCTTTTGCTCAGTCACTCATTGTTGCAAAGTCATCCTGTGCCCAGGGCACCCCTTATCTTTTTGCTGAATGGTACTGGTGGCAACTGATTTTGACTGACCCTGGGCTCTTCCTAACTAGGCCCAGGGCCAGTGCTATAATGGTATAGTGGGATACCCCTGTGACTGGCATGACCTCCCCTATAGGCCCCTAGTATATAATAGGGCAGGGGATTGAAACTACCTAGATGACCCCAGTACCCTGGGGTATGGCAGTTAAGAGGCCAGCCGCCTTTTTCTGCACTTGGATGTGTGCACTGCTGAAGTCTGAGGTCAGTTTAACAAGCATTTGCAATGCAATAGGTCTCGCATTAGGAAAGTTTGAGCAATTGGTATTGTAAATGACAAATATTTTATTTATGTGTTGGTTTTGTAAATAGTGATATTAATAGCTTTGTCATTTACAATGCCAATAGCTTTAACTTTTGCAAACGTGACACCTATAGCATTTGTAATGCAATATGTGTTGGATTTACATGACTTAGATGTATTAATATTACAAATAACAAAGGCTTTTATTTTTTTAATAATTAATACTTAAATAAAAGTTATTGTAATTTATAATGGCAATAGCTTAAACTTTTGTAAATAACTTTTGGGAAGATTATGTTCATTGTATTTTATTGTGATGCAAATCCAAGAACAGCAGTGAAATATTAACATCTTTTTGTGACATTTGTAATAAAGCTTGAAACATTGAGAGAACATATTAGAACCAGTTGTTGTTGAATGGTTGCACAGAGTGATGATGTGGCCTTCAGTGGTGCTGAGTGATGCTGTGGCCTTCAGTGGTGCCGAGTGATGCTGTGGCCTTCAGTGGTGCCGAGTGATGCTGTGGCCTTCAGTGGGCTGTTGCGTTGAGTGGTGCTGAGTGATGCTGTCACGTTGAGCGATGCTGTGACGTTGAGCGATGCTGTGACGTTGAGCGGTGCTGTGGAATTGAGTGGTGCTGTGGAATTGAGTGGTGCTGTGGCATTGAGGGGTGCTGTGGCATTGAGTGGTGCTGTGGCATTGAGGGGTGCTGTGGCTTTTAGGGGTGCTGTGGCTTTGAGGGGTGCAGTGGCATTCAGTGGTGCTGAGTGATTCTGTGACGCTGAGTGATGCTGTGGCGTTAAGTGGTGCTGTGGCGTTGAGTGGTGCTCTGGTGTTGAGTGGTGCTGTGGTGTTGAGTGGTGCTGTGGTGTTGAGTGGTGCTGTGGCGATGAGTGGTGCTGTGGCATTGAATGGTGCTGTGGCGTTGAGTGTGGCATTGAGTGATGCTGTTGCGTTGAGTAATGCTGTGGCTTTGAGTGATGCTGTGGCACTGAGTGGTGCTGTGGTGTTGAGTGGTGCTGTGGTGTTGAGTGGTGCTGTGGCGTTGAGTGGTGCTGTGGCATTGAAGGGTGCTGTGGCATTGAGGGGTGCTGTGGCATTGAGGGGTGCTGTGGCATTGAGGGGTGCTGTGGCATTGAGGGGTGCTGTGGCATTGAGGGGTGCTGTGGTATTGAGGGGTGCTGTGGCATTGAGTGGTGCTGTGGCATTCAGTGGTGTTTAGTGATTCTGTGGCATTCAGTGGTGCTGAGTGATTCTGTGGCGTTGAGTGATGCTGTGGCGTTGAGTGGTGCTGTGGTGTTGAGTGATTCAGTGGTGCTGAGTGATTCTGTGGCATTGAGTGATGCTGTGGCGTTGAGTGATGCTGTGGCATTAAGTGGTGCTGTGGCATTGATGGGTGCTGTGGCATTGAGGGGTGCTGTGGAGTTGAGTGGTGCTGAGTGATGCTGTGGCGTTGAGTGATGCTGTGGCGTTGAATGGTACTGTGGCGTTGAGTGGTGCTGAGTGATGCTGTGGCGTTGAGTGTGGCATTGAGTGATGCTGTGGCATTGAGTGATGCTGTGGCATTGAGTGATGCTGTGGCATTGAGTGATGCTGTGGCGTTGAGTGATGCTGTGGCGTTGAGTGATGCTGTGGCGTTGAGTGATGCTGTGGCGTTGAGTGATGCTGTGGCATTGAGTGATGCTGTGGCGTTGAGTGGTGCTGTGGCGTTGAGTGGTGCTGTGGCGTTGAGTGGTGCTGTGGCGTTGAGTGGTGCTGTGGCGTTGAGTGGTGCTGTGGCGTTGAGTGGTGCTGTGGCGTTGAGGGGTGCCGAGTGTGATGCTGTGGCCTTCAGTGGTGCCGAGTGATGCTGTGGCGTTCAGTGGTGCTGAGTGATGCTGTGGTGTTCAGTGGTGCTGAGTGATGCTGTGGCATTCAGTGGGCTGTTGCGTTGAGTGGTGCTGAGTGATGCTGTCGGGTTGAGCGATGCTGTCGCGTTGAGCGATGCTGTGACGTTGAGCGATGCTGTGACGTTGAGCGATGCTGTGACGTTGAGCGGTGCTGTGGCATTGAGTGGTGCTGTGGAATTGAGTGGTGCTGTGGCATTGAGGGGTGCTGTGGCATTGAGTGGTGCTGTGGCATTAAGTGGTGCTGTGGCATTGAGTGGTGCTGTGGCATTGAGGGGTGCTGTGGCATTGAGGGGTGCTGTGGCTTTGAGGGGTGCTGTGGCATTGAGGGGTGCTGTGGCTTTGAGGGGTGCAGTGGCATTCAGTGGTGCTGAGTGATTCTGTGGCGCTGAGTGATGCTGTGGTGTTAAGTGATGCTGTGGCGTTAAGTGGTGCTCTGGTGTTGAGTGGTGCTCTGGTGTTGAGTGGTGCTCTGGTGTTGAGTGGTGCTCTGGTGTTGAGTGTAAATGTAAATGTAAATGTAAATGTACAGGAATTTATATAGCGCAAATCACCAAGCGGTCTCTAAGCGCTTGCTTAGGGAACCCGTCCTGGTATTCCCCTGTGAGATAACCCCGGCAGGGTATCCGCAAGGTGAAAGCCAGGCATCCCGCCGCGAGGGGCCGTTGTGGAGATTAAGCAAGCTATTGCCCAGAGTCGCAGAGTGTGAACCCGTGAATCGAGTAGGCACCGGAGCGAGAATTGTCGAGTCCATGGACATTTTAGGACTCAAGACCCCGCCAAGCCGGGAATTGAACCCTGGTCCCGGGCTGACCTCTGCTTCTAGGTCTGCCTCCTCTAACCAGTGAGCCACACTTCTCCAGAGTGGTGCTGTGGTGTTGAGTGGTGCTGTGGTGTTGAGTGGTGCTGTGGCGCTGAGTGGTGCTGTGGCGATGAGTGGTGCTGTGGCGATGAGTGGTGCTGTGGCGATGAGTGGTGCTGTGGCGATGAGTGGTGCTGTGGCGATGAGTGGTGCTGTGGCGATGAGTGGTGCTGTGGCGATGAGTGGTGCTGTGGCGATGAGTGGTGCTGTGGCGTTGAATGGTGTTGTGGCGTTGAGTGATGCTGTGGCGTTGAGTGATGCTGTGGCATTGAGTGATGCTGTGGCACTGAGTGGTGCTGTGGCACTGAGTGGTGCTGTGGCATTGAGGGGTGCTGTGGCATTGAGGGGTGCTGTGGCATTGAGGGGTGCTGTGGCATTGAGGGGTGCTGTGGCATTGAGGGGTGCTGTGGCGTTGAGGGGTGCTGTGGCATTGAGGGGTGCTGTGGCATTGAGGGGTGCTGTGGCATTGAGGGGTGCTGTGGCATTCAGTGGTGCTGAGTGATTCTGTGGCATTCAGTGGTGCTGAGTGATGCTGTGGCGTTGAGTGATGCTGTGGCGTTAAGTGGTGCTGTAGCGTTTAGTGGTGCTGTGGCGTTGAGTGGTGCTGTGGCGTTGAGTGGTGCTGTGGCGTTGAGTGGTGCTGTGGCATTGAGGGGTGCTGTGGCATTGAGTGGTGCTGAGTGATGCTGTGGCGTTGAATGGTGCTGTGGCATTGAGTGGTGCTGTGGCGTTGAGTGGTGCTGAGTGATGCTGTGGCGTTGAGTGTGGCATTGAGTGATGCTGTGGCGTTGAGTGATGCTGTGGCATTGAGTGATGCTGTGGCGTTGAGTGATGCTGTGGCGTTGAGTGATGCTGTGGCGTTGAGTGGTGCTGTGGCGTTGAGTGATGCTGTGGCGTTGAGTGATGCTGTGGCGTTGAGTGATGCTGTGGCATTGAGTGGTGCTGTGGTGCTGAGTGGTGCTGTGGCGTTGAGTGGTGCTGAGTGATGCTGTGGCGTTGAGTGTGGCATTGAGTGATGCTGTGGCGTTGAGTGATGCTGTGGCGTTCAGTGGTGCTTAGTGATTCTGTGGCATTCAGTGGTGCTGAGTGATTCTGTGGCGTTGAGTGATGCTGTGGCGTTGAGTGGTGCTGTGGTGTTGAGTGATTCAGTGGTGCTGAGTGATTCTGTGGCGTTGAGTGATGCTGTGGCGTTGAGTGATGCTGTGGCATTAAGTGGTGCTGTGGCATTGATGGGTGCTGTGGCATTGAGGGGTGCTGTGGCGTTGAGTGGTGCTGAGTGATGCTGTGGCGTTGAGTGATGCTGTGGCGTTGAATGGTACTGTGGCGTTGAGTGGTGCTGAGTGATGCTGTGGCGTTGAGTGTGGCATTGAGTGATGCTGTGGCATTGAGTGATGCTGTGGCATTGAGTGATGCTGTGGCATTGAGTGATGCTGTGGCGTTGAGTGATGCTGTGGCGTTGAGTGATGCTGTGGCGTTGAGTGGTGCTGTGGCATTGAGTGATGCTGTGGCGTTGAGTGGTGCTGTGGCGTTGAGTGGTGCTGTGGCGTTGAGTGGTGCTGTGGCGTTGAGTGGTGCTGTGGCGTTGAGGGGTGCCGAGTGATGCTGTGGCCTTCAGTGGTGCCGAGTGATGCTGTGGCGTTCAGTGGTGCTGAGTGATGCTGTGGTGTTCAGTGGTGCTGAGTGATGCTGTGGCATTCAGTGGGCTGTTGCGTTGAGTGGTGCTGAGTGATGCTGTCGGGTTGAGCGATGCTGTCGCGTTGAGCGATGCTGTGACGTTGAGCGATGCTGTGACGTTGAGCGGTGCTGTGGCATTGAGTGGTGCTGTGGAATTGAGTGGTGCTGTGGCATTGAGGGGTGCTGTGGCATTGAGTGGTGCTGTGGCATTAAGTGGTGCTGTGGCATTGAGTGGTGCTGTGGCATTGAGGGGTGCTGTGGCTTTGAGGGGTGCTGTGGCTTTGAGGGGTGCTGTGGCATTGAGGGGTGCTGTGGCTTTGAGGGGTGCAGTGGCATTCAGTGGTGCTGAGTGATTCTGTGGCGCTGAGTGATGCTGTGGTGTTAAGTGATGCTGTGGCGTTAAGTGGTGCTCTGGTGTTGAGTGGTGCTCTGGTGTTGAGTGGTGCTCTGGTGTTGAGTGGTGCTCTGGTGTTGAGTGTAAATGTAAATGTAAATGTAAATGTACAGGAATTTATATAGCGCAAATCACCAAGCGGTCTCTAAGCGCTTGCTTAGGGAACCCGTCCTGGTATTCCCCTGTGAGATAACCCCGGCAGGGTATCCGCAAGGTGAAAGCCAGGCATCCCGCCGCGAGGGGCCGTTGTGGAGATTAAGCAAGCTATTGCCCAGAGTCGCAGAGTGTGAACCCGTGAATCGAGTAGGCACCGGAGCGAGAATTGTCGAGTCCATGGACATTTTAGGACTCAAGACCCCGCCAAGCCGGGAATTGAACCCTGGTCCCGGGCTGACCTCTGCTTCCAGGTCTGCCTCCTCTAACCAGTGAGCCACACTTCTCCAGAGTGGTGCTGTGGTGTTGAGTGGTGCTGTGGTGTTGAGTGGTGCTGTGGCGATGAGTGGTGCTGTGGCGATGAGTGGTGCTGTGGCGATGAGTGGTGCTGTGGCGATGAGTGGTGCTGTGGCGATGAGTGGTGCTGTGGCGTTGAGTGGTGCTGTGGCGTTGAATGGTGTTGTGGCGTTGAGTGATGCTGTGGCGTTGAGTGTGGCATTGAGTGATGCTGTGGCGTTGAGTGATGCTGTGGCGTTGAGTGATGCTGTGGCATTGAGTGATGCTGTGGCATTGAGTGATGCTGTGGCACTGAGTGGTGCTGTGGCACTGAGTGGTGCTGTGGCACTGAGTGGTGCTGTGGCATTGAGGGGTGCTGTGGCATTGAGGGGTGCTGTGGCATTGAGGGGTGCTGTGGCATTGAGGGGTGCTGTGGCATTGAGGGGTGCTGTGGCATTCAGTGGTGCTGAGTGATTCTGTGGCATTCAGTGGTGCTGAGTGATTCTGTGGCGTTGAGTGATGCTGTGGCGTTAAGTGATGCTGTGGCATTAAGTGGTGCTGTGGCATTAAGTGGTGCTGTAGCATTTAGTGGTGCTGTGGCGTTGAGTGGTGCTGTGGCGTTGAGTGGTGCTGTGGCATTGAGGGGTGCTGTGGCATTGAGTGGTGCTGAGTGATGCTGTGGCGTTGAATGGTGCTGTGGCATTGAGTGGTGCTGTGGCGTTGAGTGGTGCTGAGTGATGCTGTGGCGTTGAGTGTGGCATTGAGTGATGCTGTGGCGTTGAGTGATGCTGTGGCGTTGAGTGATGCTGTGGCGTTGAGTGATGCTGTGGCGTTGAGTGATGCTGTGGCGTTGAGTGATGCTGTGGCGTTGAGTGGTGCTGTGGCGTTGAGTGGTGCTGTGGCGTTGAGTGATGCTGTGGCGTTGAGTGATGTTGTGGCATTGAGTGGTGCTGTGGTGCTGAGTGGTGCTGTGGCGTTGAGTGGTGCTGAGTGATGCTGTGGCGTTGAGTGTGGCATTGAGTGATGCTGTGGCGTTGAGTGATGCTGTGGCGTTGAGTGATGCTGTGGCGTTGAGTGGTGCTGTGGCATTGAGTGGTGCTGTGGCGTTGAGTGGTGCTGTGGCATTGAGTGGTGCTGTGGCATTGAGGGGTGCTGTGGCGTTGAGGGGTGCTGTGGTGTTAAGGGGTGCTGTGGCATTGAGGGGTGCTGTGGCATTCAGTGGTGCTGAGTGATTCTGTGGTGCTGAGTGATGCTGTGGTGTTGAGTGGTGCTGTGGCATTGAGTGGTGCTGTGGTGTTGAGTGGTTCTGTGACATTGAGTGGTGCTGTGGCGTTGAGTGGTGCTGAGTGATGCTGTGGCGTTGAGTGATGCTGTGGCGTTGAGTGATGGTAGTCAGTTGATGCAACACTGGTGCTGTGCTAATGCTGAGGTGGTTCTGTGCTGGGGCTGAACAATGTTGAGGTGGTGTGGTAGTACTCAGATGCAGCTGAGTGACGCTCATGTGGGGTTGCGGTAGTGCAGCTGAAGTGGTGCTGTGCTTATGCTGATATGGTGCTGAGGCAGTGCTGCACTGATGTAATGGTGCTTGTGTGGTCCTCAGGTGGCGCTAAAGTGGTGCTGTCCTGCTGAGTGATACTGAGGTGGTGCTGTGCTGGGGTGATGCTGCGCTGAGGTGGTGGTGTTGTAGTTGCGGTGGTGCTCGGGTGCTGCTGAGTGAAGCTCAGGTGGTGCTGCAGCAGTCCTGCTTTAGTGGTGATGAGTTACACTGACTGGTGCTGAAATGGTGCTGTGCGCTGGGGTGGTGCTACGATAGTGTTGCACATATGCTGAGGTGGTGCGAAAGTGGTGCAGTGCTGGTGCTGAGTGATCTTGGGGTGGTGCCGAGTCATGCTCAGGTGGTGGTGCTGTGCTTGTCTATGTCATTTCTTTTCTGAAATTCCGTCTGCTTACAGTGTCTTAAACCCTCTCAATAGGATAAAGTGCAAAACTTAGGCAACCAAAACGATTACATTAACACACATATAAATCAGCGTAAACACAACAGCACCATCATTAATTTATAGTAAATCCAATTTTACAACGTAAAATAACTACGGAGGAGCGGAGCAAAGACAAAGAGCTGCAACAAAAACAAGGCTTTTTAACACTTAGACACATTGAGAAGTTCCTGGCTTAACGTCAACAGCACTATAACGTTCTGTGTGGTGCAACTGTAAGAGTATTGAACAACAGCCTATGAAAACATACAAATTCGGACTGTTGAGATCTGGCTACATTGATCTCCCCATCATGGAGTGTATGCTAGCTGGAAAGGTTAGTCTGCCTCAGCTCTCGCGTTCTGTTTATCTACCACAAAGCCGATTTATGAGGAAGTTAGTAAACAGCAAGTAACTTAGCCCACCGGCATGAGCTGGGCAGCAGCTGTGTGCGGAGGAGGGGACAGACATCTGGCACAAACCTATGTCAGCTTCAGATAGCCCAGTAAATCTATTACATTAGATCTTTCATGTTTCGAGTATGGTTAATGAACAAAACACTTACCTTCACTGCGGTAATTCATGATATGAATAGGAAGGCCTGTTTTTTTTTTTTTATCTTTGCCCCACAAAGTGGGATTTTCTTGATCTCATGCTGACTTAGATTAGGCTGGGGCAGCCGTGGCACTGATTATAATTAAAATGTTAACTGCGGGCGTGGGGCCTGCTGGAGCGGCCATCATATTTAAGGTTGAATTGAGGAGCATCGCTGTTATAAAGGGAAGAGTTCAAATGTGCGCAAACAGCTGTTCAAAACAATGAATCAGTACAGACAGAAAGGTAGTGAAGGAAACACAGAGAAATAAACAAACAAGCAATGATAAAAGTAACTGGACCAGTCGCCAGCGTCAAGAACCACCCAGGGGAAGGAGGGAGAAATGTCAGCAATTAGCCACAGAATTGCAAGGAATTTTACCAAGCACGCATCTGGTTCCGGCAGCCACACAACTCGTTCTGGTGTTGTGGACTGCTAATCAGCTGCTGTAGGGGAGGAGGGAACGGTGGCACAAGTAGCTGGAAGAGGCTTTTGCCGGTGAAGACATGTGAGGAGCTTCAAATGGGCAAGCTGTTTAATGAAACTAGAAAGCACAGTGCGAGCTGTGTTTGAAGAGACGCGTGAGTGAAAGTGAAAGCGATGACACGGCAGGGCGGTGAGACGCGCTCTGTGGTTGGGGATGGGGAAGGGCAGTTGTGAGAGGCGCCATGAGCCATGACGAAAGGCAGGAAAAGCAAGGCAGATGGTAGATGGCTGCGCGTGCACCGCACGTGCACTCAAGCTCGTTTACCTCTGTTTGAGACCAAGCATCAAATTTTCTAGTGTCCTCTTTTTAATCTGCATTCCTGATAAAAGAAGAAGTATGGACTGAGTCATGCTGTGACATTGCCTTCGTTTCTGTTTCACAAAATGTAATCAATGTCAAGAGAACAGTAGGGTGTAATCCATTTGGCGACTGTTTTGTAAGTGGTGGTGTGCGAGGCTGATGGGGGTGGGAAGGGGCGGGGGAGCAGGGGAGCGAGCGAGTGGGAGGGAACCAGCATATGGGGTGTGACGAGTGGGAGGGAAGGAGCCTGGTGGTGTGCGAGGCGGATGGGGTTGGGGGGCGATGGAGCAGGGGAGCGAGTGAGTGGGAGGGAACCAGCATATGGGGTGTGAGTGAGGCCAAGCGCGCGCTGGCGAAGCGTCACGCTTCAATAGATCACATGCATTGGGAGGAATCCGCTTGGAATCCGCTTGGTCAAAGAGTTTGTTTCAACTATTATACTCTTGTCTATTTATCCCTGCGGGATAGAATAGTCGAGACCTAAAAACAGCTTTGGATGCCAGGACTGCTTTTAAAAAGTAAATTGTGCCCATACTCGACTTTGGTGTTTGGGGCACTTAAAAATGAGAAACCTACAATGTTTTGGCATATTAGGGGCCCCTAGGGTCTCCCAGGGGTCTGGGCAGTTATTTATAAGGTACACCCTTATAAAATTAGTTTTTGTATGCCTGGGTAAAGTAAAATTTCACATTTCACTCCCCACATTGTGGTAAAGTGCTGCTCAAATTTGACTTTGACGCTAGGAGCACTGTAGAGGGAGAATCTGCAATATTTCTACAGATTCAGAACCCCTAAAGTCTCCCCTAGTTGCACATGGGGTGTGGTTCCTGTAGATATAAGGCAAGTACTTATAACATCTGTTTTTGTAAGTCCTGGTGCTGGAAAAATGGCCCAAGTAATTTTTCCCATTGCAAATCCCCTGTTACATAGGTTAACATGGTAGAAAGTTATTGATGAATAACTCTTGATAGGAGAGGGATAGAAATGCCATGCACAGACTTCCCAGAATGGTATTAATCAATCCAACAATATCATATTGTTGAATTTCTCCTAAAGTGTACATACAAGAAGATATAAGACTTTCTTGTGTGTATGTCCAAATTCAGCCTTCCAGTGGTCTGCCCTGATTGGTCAGAGTTAAGTGGATTAGCCAGGCTGCCTTGAAGAGGTGATAAAGAACCCCTGAGGTTAACCAGCTCTGCTGGCAGAGCAGTGAGCTGTTCCATAGGAATGCCAGGTCAAGGGGAGGAGTCGTAAACTATGCTCTTCAAAGGGGAGAGCAGAGACCATTGTCATTTACAGCTCTGAACTTCCCACCACAGGCAGATGGTAGTATTAAGGAAGGTATGAGCAGATGCAGGGGGAGAGTAAGTAAATTAGCCATTCTAGGGGTGTGTTTAGCTAGCTCTTACCCCCTTGCTGGAAAATCAGCCATTATGGATTTGGAAGATTTGATGCACTCTGGGACAAAATAATGCCACACTCTACAGGATGTGGTCATATCTTTGAGGAGTTACCCTGCTCCCATTGGTAAGAAGTGGCCTCATGCCTGACCTAGAGAACTTGGAATAAGTATCTGAGAGGGGCAGAGTCCTCCAGATCTGCTGCTTTGAAGTTACTGAAGCAAGAAGTGCCCTGTTTAGAAGCTTTACTGTGCAAAGATTTCTAAGGCCTGACCTCTGAAGACTGCACCATCTGAAACGACAGCCCTGTGGAGTATCTTGCTGAAAAAGAACTAAAGAGTGTACTCTCTGAAAACTACAGGTTAAAAGAGCTCATCTGGAACATCACCAAATAAATCCGCACCTTGGAGAACCACCAGCGGATTTATAAGGGTTTTGTACCAGTGGATTGTGGGAGCTGTAGTCCTCAACTTTCAAGGACCATCTTGGAGCTTCCAGACCCTTGGAGTGAGGTGGAGACACTTTGGGACCCCTTGAGGAATTTCAGGAAGAAGTTCAAGAAGTTTGGAGATATTTGGACCAACTTTGGTAGAGGGACCATAAAGGGACCAACTTAACCGGGCCAGCCAGGCTGCCTGCCTTCAACCACGAGAAGGCCAAGCCAACCAGGTTCGTCCCGCTAAAAGCGCCATTGCTCCAAATTCCAGAGATTGACCGGGACTAGAAAAAAACTGAAGCCGGCAAACCCTCACCGGATCCGGCTACATGAGGAGCATCAAGAGATCCCGCAAGAAAAAGCTCCAGGAAAGTTTCTAAGTCCACGCGTAGAAAAGGTGACTGGGAGCAACCGCAAGAGCCAAGCCACCTGCCTTCCATCGCGTGCCGGCCTGGATTCCTGGGTTGCCCCGCTGAAGTGTGGTAAATAAATAAATAATACCTCTATTTTTGAATGAATAAATGAATAACAGATAGCTCAATAAATAAGAGTCAAGATTCGAGGTAGTAGGAGTTTTGCAGGTTTAATACAGCATAAGGACAGGAACAGGACAACCTGCACAGGAATAGGATGGCAGCGCTGCCGGGGGCAGGATCGGAATCGGCGTAACATTTAATAACAGTGCACGATCATATATACTAAAACAGTTGCATTACAATACATACGATAGGCGGAGCAGTGGGTGTGGTCAATAGCAGTCGCGAAAGATAAGGGTGAAAGTAGGTGTAACAGAGGCGTATACATAGACATGTGATGCAAACGTAACAGAATATGTCATGAATGGGGCGGAAACATGGAGGGGGCTACCTAAGGAGCCGGGACCTCTGACCTAATGGTGCGCGCAAGCTGGCAATGACGTGTTACTAGGAGAAGCTGGGGGCTTCGAACTCTGTGCTAGGAGCAGAGACTGAAGTCTGGAGAGTCAGGGCGACATGTACCTAAGCAGTATCTAGTATCTGATGTTTAGAGAACATGTTGATAGAATCCAAAAGTTATCGGGGTAAAGGCTAACAGACTCTAAGACTGGAGCATGCATTATTCTACATGTAGTGCGTGATGAAGAATATTAAATGACCATTAATACAGTATTTCTCTTACATGGAGACGTAAGGGCTAGACAATGACGGAAACTATTGATGCAGTTCAGTAGCTTTAGGAATGCAGAGAAGGAGGGCTGGACTGATAACTAGAATCATAACATACTCTTGGCAGACTCAGAGGCAGAGCCAGGCTGAACCGGGCACTGCGAGGCAGGAAGTAAGTGAAGGGTCAGGGATACAGGTGGGGGCTGTATCGCTCCTCAGCGAGGCTCAGGAGACAGAAGCTGAATCCGGTGTCCAGGCCCTTTTGAGGCCTAGAAACGGGGACTTTACAATGGAATAACGTGCACACTGAGAAACGTGGCAACGTAGCTTTACATAGGCCTGATATTCGTAGTATTCACGAGAACTGGAAACTGACATACTAGAGGTGGATACAACTGTAATTGCGTCATTAATCGAACATGGGGAATACATATGCATATTAATCATGCACACATAACATATGATGGAGGACGCGTAGGGACACAGAACATGGCAAAATTTACTTTTCCACATTCCCTCCTTGTCACTACGTTTCCATCAGGAAACATCAATGTTCATGATACCATCTATCATTTCATACAGTATCATTTGCTCGTCTCGAATTTTCTGGGAACGGGTTTTAGAACGGGACTTGGGACTAGGAATACAAGAGGTAGCACAAATGCCGCAAATCGCAGGGCCACATTGTATACAGAGGCAGCAGCTGAATATGATCGCTACTGCAATACCTAGAAAGGACAAGACTTTCCATCCCCAAGCGGAAATTATATTCCAGAACCAACCGGACCATGTCCAGGTGCCTGGGTCTTGGTGTAACAGATGGGCAATTTTATGGAGTCTGGTTATAGCTGAATAAACAGACGGTGCGTTATTTGGAATGAAAATGCAGCAACTAGATCCGATGACTCTACAGGCCCCGCCCCTATCGGCCAATATGACGTCAAGGACGAGACGATTCTGTAAAACGACAAATCTCATAGCAGATTGCTCTTCGGTTAAGTTACCTAGAGCAGAGGCAGTCTCATTGACTACAGCTTCAAGGGTTCTGGTTAACCTACGAATTAGCTTACTATTCTGGATAGGTCCTATAAAGAAGAAGAAACCTCTATTGAAATCTGTATACTGTTCTAGGGCAGTTTCAGTATAATCGACAATGGGGGACTCCCTTCTATGTCTAAGGTGTACTAGATGTGTGTTTCTATGATAATCAGATGGGGCTAGGAAAACAGGGGGCAGTAGGAAGGCAATATAACAGGTTCCCTCCCAATTGAGGGGCAGACGAACATATGCGGTCTGACCACAAATAAAATAAGAATGGCGTGAAGCTTTGAAAATAGATTTCCCACTGTCACTATACTTGACAATAGTAGTACAATCGCTATGTCCTACATGTACGGAACCATTATTTCTAACACATAATTCGCCTTTGACTGGTAGTACTGAAATAGCAGGTAAGTCTGGAGTGGAATCAGACTGAACATTCAGGACCATGAAATTCGAAGAATAATTACCTAAATTGTAAACTTCGTTTTCTAGATCTAACCCTGTTCTGTGGGGAAGACCTTGCTTGTCTGGAAAACATGTACTGTTAAGAAAAGACATATCTGTTGAAGATGACGTTAACGTGGACCATGCTCCACACGAACCATTATGTGAAAATGGATAAGGAAAGAGTGGCAGAACTCCCTTCGGTGTCTGGAAAGGGGGGAGTCGACCACACACCCAACAATTTGTGGCATTGCTGGTCTGGTGTGAATAATGTAACATGCGGATAAAGGAATTGTTACGCATAGCGAGGCGGTAAGAGAGTTCATGAGGAGGCAGATCACTAAACGTGTGCTCTACTGTAGCATTAGAAGACTTATTTACATGAGGAACTGGAAAATACAGGTAAAATGCATAACTGGTGCAGGAAATCATAATACTGAGAAATAATATGAAACTTAGAAAAACGATACATCGGATTGAGTTTTGACTAACTCTCTCACTATGGGGGTCTATTTTATACATGTCAGAAACCGGTCTAACCGTTTCACCTAGGGGAGGACTTAGACAATCAAACTGGCTGACTTATTTTACTAGACCTTAACTTGAGTTTATACTCCTGTTGCGGAGTTGTCTCTAACTGGGAAGGGTTCGTAGCAATGTCTTTTGCGGGACAGTCCTTAAGAATAGTACTTTGGCAGTCTTTAGAATCCTGGGAAATGTTCTTTGAGACTGGCTTCAATCCATAAAATTTTTTAATATGCGAAAGATGCACCCAGCCTTTGCGTCCCTCCAACTTCACGGCTGTGCGGGTGGCCAGGAGGACCTGTCGGGGCTCCTTCCAGCGAGGCTCCAGTGGACTTGAGCGATCAAAATTTCGCACTAGGACCATAGATCCGGGAACGATTTCATGCGGTGCCACCTCGGTATTGTCTGGAAATGCGGCGGCAACCTGTGAACGACAAGAGTTGAGGGCAGACATCAAGGAAGCTAGGTAATCTGTCAGCATATTACTTGAAACATCGGTAATACTTCGGGGTCTAGGAGTACCCCACATGTTAGGGGGGCGGCCGAAAACGACCTCATACGGGGACAGGCCTGATCTGGAATGTGCGACCATGCGCATATAGAACAGGGCGACTGGCAGAGCTATTAGCCAGTCTACACCTTTCTCTTGACAAACTTTTGCAATTCGGATTTTCAGGGTCTGATTATGTCTCTCTACGAGACCGGCTGCTTCAGGATGGCGTACACAATGGAACTTCCACTGGTACCCTAACAAAAGGGACACGTGTTTCATGAGTTCAGATGAGAATGGCTGGCCGTTGTCAGAATATACGACTCTAGGGAGTCCGTAACGGGGGAAGAACTCACGAACCAACTGCTTGGCAGTGGTCGCGGCTGTGTAATCGGGGACTGGATATGCCTCCGTCCACCTGGACAAAGCGCATACAACTACAAGGACATACTTGAAACCTCGACATCGCTCCATCTGAATGTAATCCATCTGGAGGACTTCAAAAGGGTGGTCAGGGGGCTGGAATCCACCTTGTTCCACCGGGACACTTTTACCTGGATTAAACTGGCAACATATCATACAGGTACGGACTTTCTGCTTGGCTGCAGCTCGTAAATGCTTGTTGAACCAAATGTTCTGGATACTGCCTAACATAGCTTTTTCTCCTAAATGTGCTGGACTATGTGCGGTATTAATAATGACTTGAACCATAGAGTCGGGGAGAAACCATGTGGTTCTACCCTTTGTTAACCATCCCTGATCTGTCTGGACCCCTCCTTGTTCGGACCATTTCTTGATTTCATCGGGAGTAGCATGTGACTGGATATCTATGACATCTTGAGTAGGGTCTTTAACTGTCATACATGTAGTCGGATCTGGAGTGTGCGTCTGTCGGATTAACTGAAATGTCTGGAGTCTGAGCTGTAAGCTTGGCTGTGCGATCTGCTAGATCATTACCTTGGGAAATAGTGTCAGTAACTTTCGTATGTGCTTTGCACTTCATGATAGCAATGGATGTCGGTAAATGTATGGCATCTAACAGAGCATGAATAAGGAGACCATGCTGAATCTTGGTTCCATGAGAAGTCATGAAACCTCTCTCCTGCCAGAGCACTCCAAAGTCGTGTACGACTCCAAATGCGTAACGTGAATCTGTGTAAACATTAACTTTCAGGTTCTTGGCGTGTATGCAGGCTTGAGTCAGAGCAACTAGCTCTGCTGCTTGAGCAGACAGGGTGTCAATACGGTGTGTTTCAATAACTTCAGTGTCAGTAGTCACTGCATACGCGGCTACTAGTTCTCCTGTACTAGTTCTCATGCATGAACCATCCACATAAAGTGTCAGGTCGGGGTCTGGTAATGGAATATCTGTCAGATCTTGTCTTGGCTTTGTCATGATGTTAACTACTTCCACACAGTCGTGTGTGGCAGAATTCGAAGTAACTGATGGTAACAATGTAGCAGGATTTAAAACGTTGCAGCGTCTGATTTCTATGTGTGGCTGGAACAGTGTCAATTCATAACCTGTTAAACGTGCAATTGTCAAGTGCTGAGTTTGTGTTCGGTTTAAAAGAACTTCCACGGAGTGTGGGACTTGTACTGTCAAGGAATGTCCTAATACTATGGAATCACTTTGTCTGATAGCTAGTGCTGTGGCTGCAACTGACTTGAGGCATGCAGGCAGAGCCTGGGCTACAGGATCTAATGTGCTCGAAAAATAAGCACAGGGCTTGTATTGTCCTGCTTGATCTTGTGTGAGAACAGATAATGCTGTACCTTCGCGTTCTGTGACGAAAAGTGTGAAAGACTTACTGTAGTTCGGTGTTGCTAGAACTGGAGCTTGGCATAGGGCTTTCTTTAACTCATTGAAACTGAGTGTATGTTCAGATGTCCAAGGGAGGACAGTCGATACGGCTGCCTCCTGTGTCGTTAACTGTATCAGTGGCTTGGCTAGAAATGCATACTGAGGAATCCATTGTCTGCAATAAGAAGTAAGGCCAATAAAAACACGTACCTCCTTCTGGGTCTTGGGCTGAGGAAGACTCGCTATTAACTGGATACGGTCTGGTGTCAACTGCCTACCCCTCTTGGACAGTAAGTGGCCTAAATAGATCACTTGCTGGACACAGAATTGAAGCTTCGAAGGGGACACCTTGTGTCCCATCTCGGCTAGGAAATACAAGACTGTAAGTGATGCTCGCTCGCAAGCACGTTCAGAACGGGCTGTGATCAGTAGATCATCGACATACTGGAGCAGGGCAGTGTCAGTTGGCATGTGAATGTTGTCTAGTTGTCTCTTGAGTGCTTGACTGTAAATACTAGGACTTTCTGTGAAACCTTGAGGAGCGCGTGTGAACATATAGCTCCTTCCATTTAAACAAAATCCGAAAAGAAACTGACTGTCTGGATGAATGGGAACACTGAAGAACGCGTTCTTGAGGTCTATGACAGTGAAAAATGAAGCTTCGGAATCAATGACTGTCAATAGGGAAGAGATATCTGGGACAACTGGATACTGGGGAATAATACATTTATTAAGCTCTCGGAGATCAATCACTAATCGATATACTGGAGGTGCATTTGGATCAGTACGTTTCATGACTGGAATGATCGGAGAATTACATACATTGGAGTCAGTTTCTACAACTACTCCTTGAGCCATGAGCTCGTCAATAATTTTGGATAAGGCTGCTACAGCCTCAGGTGGCAATCTGTACTGCCTGATTCGTGGTAACACTACACCTGGCTTGAGAGTCACACGATGGGGTGTGATTTGCATATAACCAACATCAGTTGGACCTTGCGCCCATAGATGCTGCGGAACATTGGACAATCTGGGATCAAAATCTCGTAATACATAGTGACCCTTGAAGTCACGTAGGAACAATCGTATTCCCTCTGGGGAGCAGCATATAACTGCACCTAACTCTTTCAGTGTCTTAATGCCTAATAGATTTTCTGGACATGACTTAGTAAGTAACAGGTCAGTAGTGCGGGACAATGGACCTACTTCTAGAGTAACTGGCTTTGATATTTCATTTACAATAGGTTTTCCTGAAAATCCAAGGGAAACATTTCTTGAGCCTGAGAGCGGAGCCCCTGGAACTTCGGCGTGACTTATAGTGGTCCTACTTGCCCCTGTATCAATCAAAAACTTTCTGTCTTTCCCTAATACTTGACTGTGGACATAGGGACCTTCTTGATCTACAGGTATCTCGATGAGAGGCAAGCCTACCTCCCTCTCTAGGCTGTTTCATGAATATGGCTGATACTCTGGATACTCAGACTGTGCATACTGGTACATCTGCTGTGTAACATGCTGTGTTGCAGCGATAGGCTGCGGTGCTGTAACTGTCTGTGGTGCATTCTGTGACTGAGGAGTCTGTGTAACTTGCTCTTGTCTAGGCGGACGTGGTCTTTCTTTAGTCTTACCGGTAGCTATGTTGTGTTTCAGAACTGCACACTCGTTTATAAAATGACCTGGCTGTTTACAATAATTGCAGTTTCCTTTAACGGGAGCTGCAGGATGACTGGCTTGATTCGGACCCCTTTTCTGACTGTCTTGAGGAACAGATTGTGCAACTAGTACTTTCATTTTCGTGTCTTTCATACGTTTTCTCTCGTGTTCTTGCTCTTCTCTGATTCTATTCTGGTGGTATTGAAGCATCTGTAACATCTGGGACGGGGTATTAGCTTGCCAGGTACTTTCGACTTTCAAAACTCGGTTTTTAATTTGTGGACTTGAATTCTCGACTAATTTAGTAACAAAAAGATGAGGGTATGATTCGCTACTTGTCTTGAGGCCACTGTTTATGGTAAAACATTTCTCAAATCTGGAATAATAATCACTAATATCTTCGTCTTGTTTCTGTTTACATGCTGAGATTGCATCCCAGTCTTCCTTTTTAGTTGTCAATAACCTAGGCAAAACTTGTATTAATAATTCTGGTAATTCTTTACATTTATCTCCAAGACCGGTACCTGGTACTCGTGCCTTGTCTTCAGCTTCTAGAACTGTCCAATCGATCTTTTTCTCTCCCACCTCCCATTCTTTTTCCTTGAGTTTCTCATATACCCCTGCGGGCAACAAGACTTTTAACATTTTAATGATATCTGGATACGTGTATTCTCCCATACGGAGCATGTCTTTTAATTCTCGGTGGAACCCTGCTGGATCTTTATCATGACAGGGAATTAACTTTTTCATCTCTAAGAGTTCCATCTTTGTGATCGGGGTGTAAACAAACTCTCGTTGCATTTCACCACCGTCTGTCTTAACTGGATGCACTTCTCGTAACGGATTCTGTCTGTCTATGTAAAAGGGTTTACTTTCTGGGGGTGAGACATGAACAAAATGTGGGTTCAGAAACGTTCTGTATTTGTGGCGCTGTTCTAGAATGACACTAATTAAATCGGTACCTAAACCTTTCCATTTGTACTGGAGTAACTCGTTCAGGACATCGTGTAACGGACCTGGATCAGAATGTTGACCCTCATACAGTGTAATGAGGTACTGGATCATATACATACCCACCAGTCGCTGCTCGGCTGGGGGCAATTTCAGAAACATTTGTGCCACTATTTCGTCTGGAAAAGTGGTAGAATCAGTAATCCATCGGACTGCTGATCGGACTAGTTCTTGTTCATGCATGGTACTTAACTCACTATAACCGATTCGTGATTTCAGAATGTGATCGGTAGCTTGGAATACTTGTTCCAGAGAACCTTGTTCTGGTGCTGGATGATGAAAAATTGACTTGTGTTCTAGGCGCAAATGGCGATCTAGAAATCTAGATTTTCCTACATACGCTATTCTGTCGGGATTCTCGTCCTCTACCTCTTCTGTAGAAGAGTCATTTTCTTTCTCGCTTACTTGTGCTTCTTTACGTTGTTCGTGTACCCTTATTATTTCTTTACGGATTTTCTTGTACATACTCTCTATACTACTGATAGTCTTGTGCTTACCCTCGGCTATATTATCACTCCACCTTGTCAGGACTTTCATTTCGGCTCGATCTTTGGTCGGATAATCTTGTTCCCTTATTAGACAATTAATCAGAAACTTTAATATCATGAGCTGGACTTCAACTTTTCTTTGGCACATGACGTCACTAATACTTTCTGGATCATTCCCTGTACGGATGAAACGATATATTCTGTCTAGATCTTCTTTCATATCTGGTAGGGTAACTAGATACTCGGTCACCTTTCTCACGCGTAATGAATATAAAACCATACTATCCTCGCCTGGGACTGGATCATAGCCACATTCGGTAAGGGCTTTTCTTATTTCTGCAACAGACTGATACCTGGGCGTACGCTGTGACGCTTGTGCATGTAATTCGGCTAACGTTAAACGCTTGTGTGGCGGCGGGGTTTGAGGAGGACCTCCCCCTGCGGCCCCTAAACTAGAGTCGTCTACTGATGCTCTTCGTCCTGGCAGAGTGGGAAATGGAAATGTAGGCTGGACTTGTATGGCGGGCTGGACCGGGGGTACCGTAACAGGTACTCCGGTGTCTGGAGGAGCGGGAAGTGCCTGATTTACAGGGACTGGCGGAGTAGGAACAGGATTTGCATATTCTGGGACTGTGTCGTCCAAATAGGACGAAATAAAAATATCAGCTGCGGTCGGTTTGTGACGTAGCTTGAGCGGAACTAATGGTGGCGGGAAATTACTGGATGCCTCCGGGGTTGCTTTTGGCAAGCCCTCGGCAAGAAGAGGATACATACCCTTAATGAGGGCGTTCCTCTGTCTGTCTGTCTGTTCGGTTTTGACTCGTTCACCTATCTCGATTAATTCCCTTTCTTGGGCTCGTTCTAACGATTCTCTACTTAATTCTGACTTTGATTTCTTTTTCGGTTCTTTTATGAGATTCTTTGCGCCATAACTCGATGGCATCTTTCTGTGACTGTCTGGCTTTCTTTTTCCATAATGCTTCTTCTACTCTCATGATGCACTCGGCATCCCATGTGCCTGATACAGGCCATCTATACTTTTCTTCTAACTGTTTGGTATACTCTACCCATAAATCTAGATACAATATGGCGCTTATGCCATGCTTCTGGTACATAAAATGACCTGGACTGTCCCTAGGCGGAACAGGAACTGCTGCTTCTAGCAGACCTTTTCTGGTTTTTAACTGACGCAGTTTTGAAAAGAGTGGCATGACTGAACTATAATCTGGACACAATACAATACACAATAAACACGAGAATCACTTCGCACTCATACCACGACATTAAAATACATGAATAACATTCAGAATAACAGTTCGAACAGAATACTACCTGGAATACGGGAAACAGAATACATGAATTTTCTCGAGAACAGAACTGACTAGAACAGAAACTAGATGCACTGCTGAAACAGTACGAAACTTACCGGTCTCATACAGAGACACGTCAGGACCCGCATCCACCGAAGTGGACACTTCGTTTTGTGGGTCTGTGTACCACCAACCCACAGACCAGAGTCAATTAGATTGACCCTGTCTAGATACTACCCCAGCAACGGTACTCACCGGGCAGCAAGAACGGAAGGCCTCAGACTGGACTGGACTGCTTCGACGCCGGACGGACGAACTTCGGATTTCTGTTACAGGTGGGCCTCCGGATACCTCGGACCTTGAACTCTCGGCTTGGGCTCTGGTCGGGACTCGCCGCGTTCCTCCACCGTCTCGTCTGGATGCTGGACCGCCTCCTCCGTCTCCTCCGTGGGCCTGAGGGATACTTAAAGCAGAAATATCTGCCGGTGCGCAGAAGAGTTCCGTCACGACTGCAGAGGGTCAGGGGGTCGGCGTGGCTTCACCGACGCGTGGGGAAAGGGCAAGTCCCTATTCGGGCGCCATTATGTGGTAAATAAATAAATAATACCTCTATTTTTGAATGAATAAATGAATAACAGATAGCTCAATAAATAAGAGTCAAGATTCGAGGTAGTAGGAGTTTTGCAGGTTTAATACAGCATAAGGACAGGAACAGGACAACCTGCACAGGAATAGGATGGCAGCGCTGCCGGGGGCAGGATCGGAATCGGCGTAACATTTAATAACAGTGCACGATCATATATACTAAAACAGTTGCATTACAATACATACGATAGGCGGAGCAGTGGGTGTGGTCAATAGCAGTCGCGAAAGATAAGGGTGAAAGTAGGTGTAACAGAGGCGTATACATAGACATGTGATGCAAACGTAACAGAATATGTCATGAATGGGGCGGAAACATGGAGGGGGCTACCTAAGGAGCCGGGACCTCTGACCTAATGGTGCGCGCAAGCTGGCAATGACGTGTTACTAGGAGAAGCTGGGGGCTTCGAACTCTGTGCTAGGAGCAGAGACTGAAGTCTGGAGAGTCAGGGCGACATGTACCTAAGCAGTATCTAGTATCTGATGTTTAGAGAACATGTTGATAGAATCCAAAAGTTATCGGGGTAAAGGCTAACAGACTCTAAGACTGGAGCATGCATTATTCTACATGTAGTGCGTGATGAAGAATATTAAATGACCATTAATACAGTATTTCTCTTACATGGAGACGTAAGGGCTAGACAATGACGGAAACTATTGATGCAGTTCAGTAGCTTTAGGAATGCAGAGAAGGAGGGCTGGACTGATAACTAGAATCATAACATACTCTTGGCAGACTCAGAGGCAGAGCCAGGCTGAACCGGGCACTGCGAGGCAGGAAGTAAGTGAAGGGTCAGGGATACAGGTGGGGGCTGTATCGCTCCTCAGCGAGGCTCAGGAGACAGAAGCTGAATCCGGTGTCCAGGCCCTTTTGAGGCCTAGAAACGGGGACTTTACAATGGAATAACGTGCACACTGAGAAACGTGGCAACGTAGCTTTACATAGGCCTGATATTCGTAGTATTCACGAGAACTGGAAACTGACATACTAGAGGTGGATACAACTGTAATTGCGTCATTAATCGAACATGGGGAATACATATGCATATTAATCATGCACACATAACATATGATGGAGGACGCGTAGGGACACAGAACATGGCAAAATTTACTTTTCCACAGAAGCGGTCTTGAGAAATTTTCTACGTCCGCTCCAGGGAAGTTGACCGGGACCGTGTCACAAGTCAAGCCGGCGAACCCTCATCGAATCCGGACTGGCTGGGAGCTTCGAGGAGAAAAGCTCCAGAAAAGTTTCTAAGTGTGAAGGTAGAAACTGAGACCAGGACCTGCCGTCAGCTGTAGCCACTCAGGGCTCCATCGCGCCCGGCCTGAAACTTTGACTTCGCCCTGGTCTATCGCAAGCAGGTATCACAATATGGTGCTATAATCTTCTAAGTGCTATATTTTATTAAATCTTTGAAAATTCATATCTACGGTTCCCTACATTGGATTTTTGTCGTTGTGGTGTCATTTTAAAGATAAAAATATTTCCTATTTTTGTAAATTGGTGTTGGATTTTTATTATGTGTTATGTCTTAATTATTTACTGAAATGGTGTTTTTAAATGCTTTACATACCTGTCTTTGAAGTTAAGCCTGTCTGCTCGCAGCCACGTTACCAATGGTTGGGCATAGGAATAATTTTCTAATACCCATGCTGAGTCCTATCATGTGTTTGTGGCCTTATCGGATGTGGCCTCCTATAGGTCGCTGTCTATGTTGACGGCGGATTACAAGATCCTGAGCAGGATATTGGCGACCAGGTTACTGCCGTTTATGACAAGGTTGGTGCACGCTGATCAGGCGGGATTTATTCCGAATAGGAATACAGCTTCAAATATTCGGAGATTAGTCCGGGTTCTGGGAGGTGACCATCAGGACGCGCAGCTGCCGGCTGCCCTCTCGGTGGATATTGAAAAGGCTTTTGATAGTCTGGAGTGGCGATTCCTCTACAGAGTGCTAGAGCGCTTCGGCCTGGGGGAACAATTTGGCGCATGGACGAAGATATTGTACTCCTCTGCGAAGGCCAGAGTAAAATTGGGGGCGGTGATCTCTGCCCAGTATCCGGTGCTGCGGGGAACGAGACAGGGGTGCTCCTTGTCCCCGCTGTTGTTCGCCTTGGCGATGGAGCCTCTCGCTGCGCAGGCTAGATCGGGCGGATGTTTCGGGGTCTCCGGTTGCAGGAAGTGCCGCACCATATCTCATTATACGCTGATGACCTGCTCCTGTTCTTGGATAATACGGAGGAAGCACTGCGGGGCGCGGTGGATCTGCTGTCACGGTTTGGTGCACTTTCCGGCCTCAAGGTGAACTGGCGTAAAACCTGCTTTTTCCCCGGTGCGGCCTTGTGCGCAACCGCCGCCGCTCTGTAGGGAGATGAAATGGGAGCCGGTATGTCTAACATACCTGGGGGTTCGCGTTTACCATGATGCCGCGGACATGTTGGAAGGGAATGTAGGGCGCTGCATTAGGGCCCTGAGGGGCAGTATGGAGTTTTGCTCCACCCTCCCTCTTTCCGTGGTGGGCAGAGTTGCCCTCCTCAAAACGGTGGCGCTACCCCGACTGCTTTATTATTTCCAGACCTTGCCGATCTGGATCCCTCCGCGCCTATTTAAAGAACTGCATTTACTGACCACTGGGTTTCTATGGGGGACCGGACGAAGGAGAGTAGCGCTGACAACATTGATAAGACCGAAGGCAGCGGGTGGAATGGCAGTGCCCGACTTTGAGCTTTATTGTTTGGCAGCTCAGCTGCAAGTACTCACACAACATACAGCGGCGGAGTTTAGAGGTCCGGAACATGTGCGAGGTGCAGGCATTCAGAGGCATGTCATTTATTTTATAGTAATGCAACAGAAGCTTAATTTGAGGGAATTAACGATGGAAGAATGAACTCTGCGACTGTGCTGGAACAGGAGTCAGCGCAGAGCGGGAGTAGCGCACCCCTATGCTCTGGAGATTCAGTTGGGAATGCTTATGGCACTGCCGCGCGGTGGAGACTGGTCCCCTCTAATTGAGTGGAAAATGTTGGGACTCCAAATGGTGGGAGACCTGTATGAGGACGGGGTTCTGCTGCCCTTCCGAACCCTACAGGAACAATATGACATCCCTGACGGTGGCTTCTTGCTACATGCGGCGGTGTTGGCGGCAGTTCGGAAGCATTGGAAGGGGGGAAAGGAAGAACTGGTGACTACCATGGCTTGCCAATATGTTGTGATGGCCGCGGGGACACATAAAGCAGTCATGTGCCTTCAGTCTAGGATGCTGAATGAAGGGTTGAGACCTTTTGAGGCTCTGAAGCTCAAATGGGAGGAGACCATCGGTAGGCCTATACCAGATACGACATGGGCACAGGTTATTAGAAGGACGTGGAAGGGAACTAGAAATGCGCGTTTCCAACAGGTGCAATTTTTCATACTGCACCGAGCTTACCTGACCCCTGGGAGGATTCAGAAATATTTTAGAGTCCATGATGCGGCGTGCCCTAGGTGCCTGGAGCAGGGCGTAGAACTGGAACATATGCTTTGGGATTGTATTGTGTTGGGGCAATACTGGACAGAGGTTGGGGGCTCTTGAATGTCATAACGGATAGACACCTACACTATGATATGGCAGTCTGCTTGTTGAACTGGTTCCCGCACACGCCTAAAACTAAAGTAACCAGTAAATGTATTGATCTGGGGCTTCTGCTGGCAAAGCGTGAAATTACCTGGCACTGGAAATCTAAAGAGGGGCCCTCGGTCAAGAAATGGAAAGCTGAACTTTATAAATGGGCGAGCAGTGAGAGCACCGTCAGATTCCGGCAGGCCAAACGCACTACAAATGAAAAATTGCTAGACATGGCCAGGTTCTGGGAAGCGTTAGTGCAGGCTTTCCAGGATTTGCAAAGGGAGAATGTGGATTAATGTATACGGAATGTACATGTGATAATAACTATGCGCAATTACCAAGACCAATGTCCATTTGACTGGCGCCAAGTCGATTGATGACTATTTGGAAAGTACCCACACCAACTGTTATTTGGGGGGGTGAAGAACTGTAATCTTCATTCTCAGGGGTCTCACTAATACAAAAGAACTTGGCACAGAAGCTGAAATATTAAAAGACATCTTTGTTAAACTTAATTAAGTGAGACTACGTCACACAGGAGCCTTTAGCATCTGAATGAGGCAGTCTAAAGAATACAGAACACAGAGGTCTTTTATATGCTTAGGATCACAAACTCAGCATAAAAGAAAGGGGCAGTCCTAGCTTCTGCAAGCATGCAAAATACCTAATATGGACATACAAGATCTGCAAAATATTAGCCAATAGAAAAACACCATGTAACCAGAATGTCCCCCTTACGTTATATTTCTGCCCAACCCATAAGTAAATCAATTACAGCACTTATAGGTCAATCAGTAATGGCAGAACATGTCTGTATGCAGTTAGGCCAGCTGGTGTCTGAGATTGATTTCAAAGCAAGGACAGAGGGGGGTTTTCTACACGTTGCAGTCCAAAGGGCAGAAACACTTCATGAATAGAACAGCCTGTGTAAAGGCAACGCAAATTGATGACAAATGTAAGATGGAGTCAAAATTAAAGAACCTCAGGGGGGATCAGGGGTTCTCTTGGGAAGTAATGTGGAGACATGTTTTGCTGACTATTTGAGATGCTTTGTATGCTGATAAAACTTAATGAAATATGTTTTCAAACAAATGTGTTTGTGGCCTTATTAACAGTGGCAGACCTACATTTGCCCCTACCAATAACCCACTTTCCAACACTCTTGCTTACTTATTCTCAGAGAAGCATACAGAGAATACACAGTGGGAATTTTTCAATATATTTATTGAACCAATGTTATTCTTGTACAGAATACATGTGCTGCAATGATTAATAGACAAAGCAGAAAAAAGTGTTTACAAGCACCAAAAGCGTGACTAGTAGATATAGTTCTACCATGGTGGTAAAATAATGTATATATGCAGGCATATAAAACAAGGCAGTAATTGAGTGTACACCTACTATGGGAACCCTACTCTAATAGTACCTAGAGTGTGAATAGGTATAGAGCCAACAATCCCCTCAACGTAGTACCATCCCTGGTGGGAGAGAATGAAGAACCCCGTCTTGGTCATGAACCGAACACCCCTCGCAAGATGTCAGACCGCTGCATGGTAATTTCTCAGCATGTGAGGCCCTCTGGTGTCAGCTGGAGTGTCTCCTTTGCTAATCTATCAGGATGCTCATCTTTTATAATAAAAGGCAACCTTGCGATGTGCGTATAGATTAATGGATATTATGGACATGCAGATAGCCCTGTCACCCCGTGGATGAAGGTAGAGATGTCATTTGTACATAGTGAGAAAAGAGACCTTGTACATGATGTTCAGGGCATTGTGATAATGTTGTGCAAAGCTAGATGTATAAACAAGTTCAGTTTCAGGGAAGCTAACCCAACATTGTCGCACACACAAATATGGGCAAAAGGTCACAGCTGAAAATGTTATTTGTGAGGACAATGTAAGAAATAAGCTGCTTCGCTACATGGGACTAACTTGGGAATACCTGCTTTACACTACCAGAGCACCCTTCAGGTGCATGAGGTGCATTCTTCCCATGACTTAAAAGTTGTGCCTGAGCCCAAATATCAAAAGGATCCCTCAGATGAGTCTGCCACTGACATCTGTCTGACAGTCACAGTACAATCTGCACCCTATAGTCTCGGTTGGGACATTGTTCCCTTGCACAATGGAAAAGAATTAAGCAAATTAAATATCCGCTGAAATAGGGTACTGGACTCCGGATCCACTTTCAACGTAATGGAAAGAAAGTAAAAGCTGTTGATGTGCAGGGATGTCGTATATATGAGTCTTCACTCCTGCCACTTCCAAGGCAGAATGAGACCAATGCGGAGCTGCACAGCACCACCTATAGGCAAGCAGGAGCACTGCTGTTAAAACTTTTCAATCCAGTCTGGCATCTGGAGAATATCCTAAAGGTGAGGAATCTGCAGTTAGAAATATACATCAGAAGTAAAGGAATTTAAAAACCTCAAGGATGTGGACAGGTGAGCTGAAATACTTAGAGAAGAGATTTAACAACTTATACCATGTTGGATATGTGTTAAAAACATGCAAATAATTAGGTAGACTGGAAGAATGTAGTTGCTTTCTGTGCAGCACAATTGGTTTTTCCTTTCTGTGAGAGCTGTGAAGTAATGTGTCACTTACGTCAAGTACAAAAATATTATCCCATATACAGAATTACTGTTCATTGTCAATTGCAATTTCAGTAGTCGGAGGTTAGGTCAGAGGCTTCCAAACTGAAAATGACGATGTACCTAATCCAACAGGTGAACAATTTACAGGGCCCTCTTACACAGACATCTCTCTCACTGAAGGCAGGCTTCAGTATGATGAATCAAAGAGTTTACAATAGCACCCAGAGCTCCCAACTCCTAATTAGTACTGACCTCACCCACGTCTGTCACCCCTTCTAAATATCGGCTGGCATACTGGTAGGTATTGGCCTGTTCAATGGGTATTTAACAAATCACAATGCCTTAATCTTGTATGCTATGCTAAGTTTAAGAATCTCTGTATTTTCAAACATATTTTTATTGATTTTCACAACAGTACACATCTTATAGCCAGTGGTTCCTAGCAGAAACATTGCATTTGTAAATCAATATGAAAGAAATCAAGAAAATCTCCCACCCTCCCACCACCCCTGCCCGGACTCAGACTAACATTTTTATACATGCCTATTGGTCAACCACACAATATGAAAGTTATATACAATGTCACATGTACATTCCATGACATGAGCAGTACACACAAAGCTAAACTGTCCAACACTATATTCTCCCTATTGTTATGACCAATCCTTCATCACAGATATGTGTGTTCCAGTTCAATGGTTGCAGGTCCATGGCCGTGAACTCTTCCAACATTGCATTCCATTCTAGAGAAATAGTTATCTTTCGCATCCCCCTCTGTTCTTCTCGTTTAAGCTCAGCTCCCTCCACTGTAGCCCTGCGGGCCATCTCATTATACCAATCTAATAATGGGTGCGATCTGGCAGCCTTCCACCTCATGGTTATATTTCTTTTTGCTAAGATCAATGACAGGTTTGCAAATTTGCGGGCAGGGTTCCCTTCCTGTCCCTTGGGACCTAATCCCAATAAGCAATATTCCAGTGACTTAATGATCCGTGTTGGGGCTACACTATTCACAATTTCTTGCACTGATGACCAGTAATGGTTCAGCCTCAGGCAGTCCCATAACATATGCAATAAACTGGCATTTGGGGAGTGGCACCGAGGGCAGTCACTCGACACTTCTGGGAACACCAGGCTTAGTTTGTGCGGGGTCAAATACACGCGGTGAACAATCATAAGTTGTATAAACTTACATTTTGGGTTCCTAGAGACCTTTCGCGGGTGTTCCAGTAGTATCTCCCATTCCTTATCCGTGAGTGAACGGCCAATATCCATGTCCCATCTGCCACGGGTCGACTGAAGTGATTCTAAAGTACAAGTTACTTACCTTCTGTAACGATGTATCTGGTAGAGACGTTGTCTAGCCGCAGATTCCTTAACTTAGAATATCCCCAGGCATCAGACTGGATCCAGAATTTTTTCTGCAGCAGCACCTGTGCGTGCCGGGGGACAGCACGACACGACCCCACCCTGACGTCATCCACGTATGTGACGTCAGCGAGATCATAGAAGTCCCTCCCGGCGCGCTGATATCAGTTTTCTTCGGAGAAACTTTTACGCAGCACAACACGGAGACACCAACAAAAAACTGTGAAAGTATGGGAACAGTGTGCAAGGAATGAAAATCCATGACTAAAGAAGGAGGGTGGTGCAAGACACCATCGTAAAAGACAGAATTAGACACTGCCCAAATATAAGTGATAAAGCCGAGAGAAAGAGCCCCGCAAGCTAAGCGAAGAACCTTCCCAAGTGCAACAAGGGAAGAATATCTCAACAGACAGAACAGAGCACAGAGAGAACAGTCCACTGCAGGAAGGTATAAAAAGACTGGCACTGTCCCTATAGTAATGGAGGTCTGAAACAGAGGTCAACAGATCCCCAAAGGATGTCTGTAGAGGAGACCAGAACCCAGAGTCAATAGAGTTAAAGGCAGCAGGAGAAGAAAAGAAAAAGAAGATGAATCTCCTGGTGAAGGTGTATCAAAAGGCACCATTTTACAGAAACCCCTTGGAGACAGTCAGTTGTATATGGCAATTCTCGAAGGGAAGCAACAATGTGAGCACCTGTGAGAGAAAAATCAATGGTAACTGAAAGAGGCCAGTGGAAAACCCCACTTGGAAAGGTCCTCGCAGAACAGGGAGGCTGGGTGGGCGTTAAGGAATCTGCGGCTAGACAATGTCTCTACCAGATACATCGTTACCGAAGGTAAGTAACTCACACATCTGATAAAGACATCTAGCCGCAGATTCCTTAACTTAGAATAGATACCACCGACATACCCCAAGGGGGAGGTGGGTCTGCGACAGAACAGCAGAAAGTGCCAAGCACTTAAGCCGGCAACAGAGTGACGGACAATGGGGGAGGCTGTTCCGGAACAACCAGACAGCAACCCAACTAGCTTGGAAGAGCAAAAGATAACCGGATGCAAGGCATCCCAAAAATGCCAGAATGGTGCTACACCATACCTGTACAAGCATGAGAGGTAGAAATGGCACCAGTCATATACCAGAATAAAAGGAAGAAGGACCACTCTCAGCCTAACGGCGCATTATGTGAACACCTACCAAAGGTTGAGAAGAAACATGGAGAGATGCAACCAGAGCCTACCAGGCTAGTTCACGGAAGGAAGGCTGGAGAGGTTACAGCCAAGAACCAAAGGTCAAGAGGTAGAACTCAGCAATGCTTTTAGATGTGCAGGAGGAAACAAGAAACATGCCAAGTGCACACCCAGTTCCAAAAGGGGAAGGCGAACAGTAACAATCTGAAGCACGCTAATGCGGGCCACCACAGAAACATGCACAGAGCAAACAGCCATAGAGACCACAAGGTGGCATGGCTCAAATAAGCATAAGACTGCCCGACCAGGCAGCTTGAAGACTAAGGTGAGAACCAACATACAAAATACAGATATGCAGGGTGTAGACCTAGGACGACTGACATCAGAAGAGCTGTCCCGCATGCACAGCTGATATAATATAGGGTGATAGCTAATGAAGGAGGCCCATCCGAAGGAAAGGCCAGCAGAGGCACCAAAGTACCAAGGCGTAGAAACGGAGGAAGAATCTCAGAATTTAGACCACACACTCCGACTGGAAGGAAGTAACCCTTGTCCAGAAAGAGATATTGTCAAGTATCTGAACACCAAGAAGGGAGCAGTGTAAAACTGGGGAACCACCCCAGTAAGTGGAACGCAAAAAGGGACCTCATTGGCAATCCGCATGCATCACTGAAAAGCTCCCTGACACATGGACACATTGAACCACACCTCGCAGCCTCGAAGAGAGGTGAAGATGTAGGAAGAGGAGTACCCATGGAACTTGTAGTTTCAGTTTCATTGGTCTTTATTCGGATATGCATTATCCATAAAAGTACAAACATTTCTCATAATCATTTACATAGTCCATCATCATTAACATTTTTAAAACCAAATTCAGCTATGCAACTGATCAATGGGTGTAATGCAAGATTATCATTTAAACGTTTCTCATAATCACTTGCATAGTCTGTTGTCATAAAAATATTTAAAAGCTAAATTCAACTAATCAATAAATATATTGCAATGTTATCACACGTATTCAATAGCAGCTTCAATACTAGAGTGCCAAAGTGCGATGTGCAAATATGTCGGGGGGTAGCAGCATGAAATAGCAAATTATTAGATCACATTAAAATTACAGATAGCAGCATTATACAAAAGTGCCAATGTGCATAGTGCGAGTAAAGACAAGAAAAAATAGCAGCAGACAGCAAACTTATTAAATTCTATGCATAGTACTCTATACACCCGCATATTATTCGTATTACATATTGCCCTATTTAAATATAAAATCAAATATAAAATCCGTAAGTGCATATAATAATGTTGGATTAGGATGCATATAATGCATCCTAATCCAACATTCAAGAATTCATGGAAGAACGCAAACGAACAGCCATTTTCAAAAAGGTGCACACTCGGTATGTTAAATCGTCATCTTTAACCTAAAGAATTATATTATATGCAACCTTAAAGTCCGTTATTCCCTTCATCCTCAAAAATGGTATCAATAGCTGTATACTATATTTTTGATAAAAGGTGCAGAAAAACAAGAAATGCAGCATGGACTGTTTTCCTAAATTGCCGCATGGGCAAGCCAGATCCGCAATATTGGGTTGGTATCCTATGGGGAAGCACAGCAGATATTTTATTGTACCAGATCTAAGGCGAAAAAGAAGGCTTCGCTCCCAACGAGTAATGTCTCTTAAGAGATAACTAACGGGTAAACATGAAGGAGGCCCACCTTCTTCTGCCATTGATATATATTGTCCCACGGATACTTTTATGGACTCCTGTGCATATCTTATGTCCCCATAATATTTATATAAGACTTTACGGATAATCTTTCTGTCGATTCCATCGAATTGATCAGGTTTATAAAAGATATGGCCAATATTAACTGCTATCAGATTTGACCGTACTTCCGCAATCCACGGTATCTCACCACCCCTGTCGCATTTTAGGCAATCAGCCAGGATCTCCCTTGTTAACGAGGCTGCTGGGTTTTGCCAGACCTTTAACCAAAACATGGCAGGGCGGGACCTAATATAGTTCTCCAAGTAGGGTAATCTTAGCTCATTATGACAGATAAAAGTAGATTATGAAATCAGTAAACCCAAAATTCTCCTGCAAAATCTGTTTTCTTCAGCCTGGACACTTTTCAGGTTTTTATAGCCCCAAATTTCAGCCCCATAGGTCATAATTGGTACACATTGTGTTCTATAGATTTTAAGTAAGGACAGTACCACCTCAATTCTTTTAGGTTGGGGGAGGCTTGTTACTGAGTTTACTGCTTTTAAAAATTTGGTCCGTCCATATGCCAGATGCGGTGTCCAAGACCAGTTATCTGAAAATTGTAAACCCAGATATGGGAAAGTGCGAGTGCATAACAAAGAATCTGAGCCCAAGGTAACGGTGTTGATAAAACATTTTTTAGGGCCACAGCACATTAAAAAGGATTTCTTAAATTTTTTACAAAGATTCAAGCTATTCATAAAAGCTACAAAACCCCTAACTAAAATTCGTAGAGCATTAGGTGTGCGCCCCATTAAAACAGCATCATCTGCATATAGTAGGGCCGGCAGTTTATTACCATTAATTATTGGGACATCTGTGGTTTGGTTGGACAGTACATTGTGTAGTTCATTGACATATAAAATAAATAAAAGTGGGGCGAGAACACACCCTTGTCTGACGCTTCTGCCAACTACTATGTCCCCATAAACAGCCCCTTTCTTACTTATTCTCAACGAGCCCTTAGATCCCTATGCAGATACGCTAAAAAATGCACCATGTCTTTGTCCAACCCATAATCTAAAAGACGTTGCCAAAGCCTGGATCTATTAACAAAATCAAAAGCGGATACAAGATCCATAAATACCAGGTGGAGGGGACTGTGTCGGGCGATGGTATATTTCCCTATGATTAAATTAAGATTCAGACACTGTTCCAAGATGGCTTCGGAAACCCAGCTGGCATGTATTTATGATATTTCAATCCTCTGCCCAGGTTCTGATCTTGTTAAATAAAACTCTCCCCAATATCTTAAGGGTATTGTCGATTAGAGAGATTGGTCTATAACAGCTCGGGTTGGATCTATCTCCCTTTTTAAAGATGGGGACGATTACAGATGTAGACCAGGTGTTTGGAATTTTTGTTGTTGTTAAATTATTAAAAACATTAAGTAGCAAAGGAGTCCAAAACTCTGGCCTAGATTTTATAAGGTCAATTGGTAGCCCATCCGGGCCCGGGGCTTTATTTCCCAAGCTCTGATCTATTGCATCCTGAACTTCTGTCTGATATTTGGATTTGGGCAGGACTTAGGTATTCAAAAATATCTTCACATTGAGATGTAGAAGCATATATTTTTGAGAAGTGAGCTACCCACGCTTCGTTTGTTATATTACAGCTTAACGGGGTAGATGTAGTGCCGAACGCTCTCAATGACTTATTGGCTGACCAGAAACCATTTGTGTTGTTAAGCTTGGCAGCACAAGCCAGGTTACTCCAATGCTCTTTTAAAACCACTTCTCGCCTATGCTTTACTGCACTTTTATAAGTGTACCTTAGTGCTCTAATAAGGTTAGGGTCTCTAGGGGAAACTGATAGGGCAGCTCTGAGTTCCCTGTTAGCCATAGAGCAAATGTTATCAAACCACCTAGGGTCAGATTTTAGTGTGGCTGTGGGTCTAGAAATTAGTTCTTTGATACCTGCACATAGTAAAATAAAAGCAGAGACTGCCTCTCGGTTAGGGTTAGCCAATGTGAGACAAGTCTCACAAAGCGATGGACAGGGTTTTACCATCTTTTGGAACACCTTCATGCAGTCCATGCCCTTCCATTTGACTCTTAAGTTATCAGTGGAAATGTCTAAATTACCAGCCCCTGGCTCTTTTCTAGTTTTGGGTCTTGGGGCTGCCCTAAAACGAGACTAAAATAGGATTGTGATCCCCAAAAGTAGATGCCCTGACCTCTGCCAATACTAAGTGATCTTCTAATGGGGCAGATATAAAGACATAGTCTATGGTTGATGCTCGTCCAAAACCTCTGTAGGTAGGTATTAAGTTATCCTCATTATTTACAGCTGCGATGTCCATAACATTTAAAAGACTACTATTTGATAGGTGGGTGTTAGACCTGTCTGGCTTTTTGCGTAGTCCCTCCAATGTATTATTTATTTTGTCCCCTTTTTGCCCCTCATACCTTTAATAATTTTTGTGTCCACTAACTTTTTCTAGGTGTTGGTCAAGGGGATAGGTGTTCTTTTCCCCCCTCATAGTTTTTCACCTCAGGCCTAGAGGCCTGTTCTGACAGGGAAATAGTTGGAGTCACAAAATGGTGGCTACTAACTGTCCTAACTGCCAAACCCAGAACCTGTCCCATAGAGTAGAATAGGGCGTTCCAGAACCTTCTGGTCCCTTCTGGACCCCTGAGGGTCAGCCTATAAAAGGCGGAATGCTGGACAGCCATTTTGTCTAACCAGAGTGAGTCAGCTGGAGGACAGGCTGTAGCAAAAGGTGGGGGTAGGATAGTCAGAGGGTTGCCTTACTGATTCACCACCCTTCCTCCCTTGGGTTATTTGTCCTGACCCTGCTGTTTTGGATGGCTGGAGACCCTGGGCGCCTGACCAACCCCTAGCTTAGACATAGCGGGGTGTCAAAAGGAGAAGGAGACTGCAGCGCTGCGGAGCGCAGTCCTCTGCCCAGTGAGGGAGACCTTTGAAAGGGTGTACTTCATCCCCAATCCCTGCCAGCACCAAGGGTTAAGAAGTCTCTGAAGGATAGAGATTGGGAGCTGACCTGTGAAGAGATATAGCTCTAGGTTCCATCGCCTTAGGTGTAAAGCAGACTTTGGCCAGTGTGTCCCTGTGGGACCTTACCTAAAACGCAGGCGACAGGACTCTACTTCCTCTCAGGAAACAGAGGAAGGAAAGGGGTGCCGGTTCTTATGAAGCGGCGCTGATCTCGCCGTGTACAGGACCCCGGGGGCACCGGCCGCGTTGTGGTGGATGTGCCATTGTTTTTAAGGTATTTGAGCGCTATCGCGCATGCCCCCAGCGTTCCCACTTCCACAGTTCAGGAAGGGCCTAGGATCGAGCAGGCCCGAGAGAGAAGCGTCTCGCCCTCGGAAGTTAGCGCGTGAGAGCAGCGTCTCACCATCGGAGCCAGCGAGGTGAGAGGCGGGGACAGCGCGGGCGCCTCGCGCATGCCTGAAGGTGTAGTGTTCCCCTGATCAGAGCTGAGGAGGAGCGCCAGAAACCCTTCGGCGGCTGAAAGCCTGTGGTGTCACCTCTTCCCTGCTCGAGCGCCTCCCGAAGGAGCTGGCGTGAGCGGGAAGGGAAACCTGAGGAGCCTGATAGCGGCTGGGGAATTCTGATTACTCTGTCCTTCTCCGCTCGTGAGCCTTACAGAGCAGTTGGCTCGAGCGGGGTGGGAAAGGCTGAGGGGCCCTGGAAGCTGGTGAGCTTTGCCAGCGCTTGGTTCCTTTGACTTGCCAGGTGGTTACCCCCCCCCCCATCTCCTGGTGTACCAAGACTTCAACCGCCAGATCTTCTACAAGTAAGGAGGTTATTTGCAAGGGGAAAGTGGCGCTAGAGCCCATAAAGGAGTAACTCAGACACTGGTCGTTTCTTCCACTGTATGATACAAGGTGGGGAGTAGCTTGAGGGAACCAACTGCGAATAGAGGGCTGAAGGAATCTGCTGGTTAAGTAAAGGCATAAGTTCCTCATAGAGTTTGCTGAGGTCTAAGTAAACCTCAGGTTTAACTGAAATTCCTCATTGTACGTGTACCTGGTTGGTGAGGTAATGGTGCTGATGAGAAGAGTTTAGGGCACCTCATTGAAGTCAAATCTGGTCAATGTTGGTGTCTGAGTAAATGTAATATTGATGATAATTACTGAAATAAGTTAGCAGCTGTGAAAGTAGGACTACTGATTTCAAGACATCTAAATGTAATGTGCTGATAAGTTCATAGAACTGTGTGTTGACATTATTTGGCAATTTTAAAAGTACTGTTTCTTCTCCTGACAGAATGTATTATATTGAACTGTGAATTCTAGAACCAAGAGAGCAAAGATATTATTTTTATAAACAAGTACTTATTTTTCCAACATTGGTGTAGTGTCCTTTTTTTGTGTTATTGCGTGGAATTACTGCTGGGTGGTTTGCAACCTTCACACTTGTGCCTCTAGTATTGTGTCTTACCCTAGGCCAGGCTACCCTAGGTGACCTGACATCCCAGGTTCCAACAGATTGGTGTCTAGCGGTGGGATCCTGACTGTGGTTGCAGCTACTCAGTAGTAATTAAACGTAATACACTAGCCTACACCAGGAGTTTTCTCCTAGCGGCCCTCCTAATTTGTCCTTTTGGTTTTCCAAATTTGTTCCTGGTGGTGGGGTGGGGGTGGCTTTAGGTTGCCCTTGCAACTCTAATTTCCTTGTGTGTATAACTTGGTATTGCCTATTGTAAAATGGAGTTTGCATTAGAAAACCTAGATACCTATTCTGTGGCTCAGCTGAAAGATTTCTGCCAGAAAATGGGGGTATTTTTTAAGCATGGTGCCAAGAAGGGGGAACTCCAGACCAGTCTAAGGGCTTGGGTGGAGGCACACAAAGAAGGGAAGGAGGAGGATGAAGGGGCAGACCGGGACCCGGTTGTGGAGATAAATGGATTATTCCACTCGGAGGGGGAAAACCTACTCCCAGGACCAGGGTCCTACTCCAGGAAAGGCAGTAGTGTCTCCGGGGGAAGCTTAACCGAAGCAGAGCTCGCTGACAGGAGGGAAAAGAGGCAATTAAAATGGGAGTTAGCTAAGCTGGAGCAGGAGAAGGAAGAGAAGAGGATGGTTCATGAGTTCAGGTTGAAAGAGTTGGAACTCCAGGCCCTACAACGGGGGCCCTCTCCTGTAATGAATGGTGGCAGCGAATCTAAAGAGACAGCCAGGGAGTCCAGACCCTATTTACCAAAAGATCTCATTGCTAGCTTTAGTCAGGGAGATGACATAGCCAAGTGGTTGGCTGCCTATGAGGTCTCCTTAAGAGCCCATGGGGTGCAGGAGAAGCACTGGGGGGGTGGTTTGTATAAATACATGCCTCCTGCTGGCCGGGACACCTTGCTGGCCCTGGAACCAGAGGAGCAAACCAACTACCCCATCATGAAGCTAGCATTAGTAAGGAAGTTTGGGCTTACCCCAGAAAGGTACAGTCAGAAGTTCAGGGGGAGCCACAAGTTGGGTACCCAGAACTGGGTGGACTTCCTTGACTACGCACGAAAGGCATTGGAGGGCTGGGTCAAGGGCAGTGAGGTGAAGGACTATGAGGGGTTGTATGATCTATTTTTGAAAGAGCACCTCCTTGAGAAATGTTTTCCCGAGCTGCGCCAACACCTGGTGGACAGCAAGCTGACCAATCCCCGGAAGCTTGCAGAGGAGGCGGACATCTGGGCAAGTACCCGGGTGCCCTCAAAGGGGACTGGAGGGGATTCCCAAAAAGCCGGACAGGGCGCCCCTCAGAAGAAGGAGGGGGGAGATAAAAGGAGGGAGTTCTCTAAAGGTCCCCAAAACAATTTCCAAGGAAAGGGAACAGGTTTCACCCCTAAGGTAAACCCGCCCAGAAACCCTAATCCTGGCCAAAGCCAGCAGCCAAGGGTTCTCCACTGTTTTGAGTGTGGTGGTGTTGGACATTATAAGGGGGATGTCAGATGCCCAAAGAGACCACCCCCTCCCACCGGAGGAAAACCACCGGGAGTAGCTAGTGTAGCGCTCGGGGAGGAGTTGCCCTTAGATAAGGGGGGTGAGTGGGCGGGTGTCACCTTAGTGTCCCTGGGAGAGCGGGAGATGGTTCCAAAGATCCAGGTGCCCCCAAATACTACAAAGTATGGGCAATGGGTCACCATCAATGGCCAGAGAGGGGAGGCTCTGAGAGATACAGGAGCCAGTATGACTATGGTGAGAAGTCAACTGGTGTCTCCAGAGCAGGTGGTTCCCAATGTACTCCACCCCGCCGCGATGGCTGACGGCAGAATGGGCCACTATCCAGTGGCTGAGGTTCCCTTTGAGTGGGAGGGGGTTGCAGGTTCACTTCGAGTTGCCGTAAGCCGTGCCGTGCCAGTTGATTGTCTGCTGGGGAATGACATGGAGCACAACACTTGGAGAGAGGTGGAATACCGGACGCACTCTGCGATGCTGGCTACACCTGACTGGGCCTGTGTGAGCACACTGTCTGCGACTGCCCGGAGAGGGAGTTCGCCTGGGTTGGAGCCTGGAACAATGGCCCAACCCGCTGCCAAAAAGGGACAGACCCGGAGACAGGAAGAGCCTGCTTCGGCTTCCACACCCCATGTGACAGATCGGCCACCTGCGGTGGTGGGCCAGGAGTCCGTGGTGGGGGAAGTAGTCTCTCTGGAGGACCTACCCATCCCTGCTGAGTGGCATGTGGAGGGAGGGCCTACCAGAGAGGACTTCTCTAAGGGGCAGAGGGAGTGCCCTACCCTTGAGGGACTGAGGCGTCAGGCTGAAGCCCAGGCAGCAGGTGATGCTACGGGACACCACCATATTTACTGGGAGGATGGACTCCTCTACAGTGAACCCAAGGTACCCTTACCTGGCTCATCAAGGGCCTTGGTAGTCCCGCAGCAATACCGAGCCTTTCTGCTGGAATTGGCTCATGCAATACCCTTGGCAGGACACTTAGGCCAGGACAAGACCTTTGCTCAGCTTGTCCTCCACTTTTACTGGCCTCAGATGAAAGTGGCGTCCAACACTTACTGTCGGACATGTGTATCCTGCCAGGCCAGTGGGAAAACAGGGGTAAAGCTGAAAGTTAGCACCCCCTTTGAAAAGGTGGGCATCGACATTGTAGGGCCATTGGATCCACCAACAACAGCTGGTCACAGGTTTATCCTGGTTCTGGTGGATCATGCCACACGGTATCCAGAGGCCATTCCTCTGAGGACTGTCACTGCACCTGTGGTGGCTAGGGCCCTGATGGGGATCTTTACCCGAGTGGATTCCCCAAGGAAGTTGTGTCCGACAGGGGGACCAACTTTATGTCAGCTTACATGCGGGCGATGTGGAAGGAGTGTGGAGTGACTTACCGGTTCACCACTCCTTATCACCCCCAGTCGAATGGACTGGTAGAGAGGTTCAATAAGACCCTGAAGGGCATGATAAGAAGTCTGCCTGAGAGCCTACGGAGAAAATGGGACGTCCTCCTGCCCTGTTTGCTGTTTTCCTACCGAGAAGTGCCGCAGAAGGGAGTGGGCTTCAGCCCTTTTGAACTGTTGTACGGACAACCTGTGCGTGGACCTCTCAGCCTGGTGAAGGATGGATGGGAAAAGTCTCCCAGAAAACCTCCTCAGGATGTGGTGAGCTACATGCTGGCCTTTCGGAGCCAAATGGCAAAGTTGTGGAAGCAAGCTTCTGACAACTTGGAGGCCAGCCAGGCAGTAATGAAGGAATGGTACGACCACAATGCTCACCCGGTGGAGTTGGAGCCTGGCCAGAAAGTGTGGGTGATGGAACCTGGAGAGCTAAGTGCCCTTCAAGATCGTTGGACAGGCCCATTTGAAGTGTTGGAAAAGAAGGGTAAGGCCACTTACTTGGTGGATCTTAAGACCCCTTGACAGCCCCTTCGGGTGCTGCATGCCAATCGCCTCAAACCCCACCATGAGAGGCCAGAGGTCATCCTGATGATGGTGACTGATGGTGCCGAGGAAGCAGAAAGCGAGCCTCTCCCTGATCTCTTCTCGTCCCAAGAGAAGGATGGGTCGGTGGAGGGAGTGATTCTCTCCCCATCCCTAACTCCTGAGCAGCGAAAGGATTGCCGCCAGGTATTGGAGCAGTACTCTTCGTTGTTCTCCCTTGTCCCGGGAAGAACCCACCTCTGTACCCATGATGTGGACACAGGGGACAGCCCACCAGTGAAGTCGAAGACCTACCGGCTGTCCGACAAGGTGAAGGCTAGCATCCATGGAGAGGTTGCCAAGATGCTAGAGCTGGGAGTTATCGAACCTTCCAACAGCCCCTGGTCCAGTCCGGTGGTGCTCGTGCCAAAAGCAGCGCCACCAGGCACCACACCCGAACTGAGGTTCTGTGTGGATTACCGGGGACTGAACTCAGTGACAAAGACTGATGCTCATCCGATCCCTAGGGCGGATGAATTAATTGACCGGCTAGGAGCTGCCCAATATCTAAGTACCTTTGACCTCACTTCAGGGTACTGGCAGATCTCCTTGACAGATGGAGCAAAGGAAAGGTCAGCCTTCTCCACGCCTGAGGGACACTTCCAATTTTGCGTGATGCCCTTTGGGCTCAAAAATGCCCCAGCCACATTTCAGCGGCTGGTGAACCAGGTCCTCTCTGGAATGGAGAGTTTCTCTTCTGCTTACCTGGATGACATTGCTGTCTTCAGTAGCAGTTGGGAGGACCATTTGCAACATTTGCAAACAGTTCTCCAGGCCCTGAAACAAGCTGGATTGACCATCAAGGCCAGCAAATGTCAGATTGGGCAGGGGTCGGTTGTGTACCTTGGACACTTGGTGGGTAGGGGGTCAGTGCAGCCCCTGCAGGCAAAGATTGAGGCAATCATGGCCTGGGAACCCCCCAAGACACAGACTGAGGTCCGAGCTTTCCTGGGCCTCACAGGCTACTACCGTCGCTTTGTGAAGGGATATGGCACTATTGTAGCGCCCCTCACAGAGCTCACCTCAAAGAAACAACCTCGACAGGTAGTTTGGACGAAAGCTTGTCAGCAAGCTTTTGAGAAACTGAAGCAGGCAATGTGTGCAGCACCGGTCCTGAGGGCCCCAGACTTCTCCAAGGAGTTCTTTGTCCAGACAGATGCATCAGAACATGGAATTGGGGCAGTGTTATCGCAACTAAATGAAGAGGGCCTGGATCAGCCTGTGGTCTTCTTATCCAGGAGACTGCTTCCCCGGGAACAGAAGTGGAGTGCAATTGAGAGGGAAGCTTTTGCGGTGGTGTGGGCTCTGAAGAAGCTCCGACTATACCTCTTTGGCTCGCACTTCCTGGTTCAGACTGACCACCGACCCCTTCGTTGGCTGATGCAAATGAAGGGGGAAAATCCCAAGCTGTTGAGGTGGTCCATTTCCCTACAGGGAATGGACTTCCGGGTGGAACATTGGCCTGGAGTGGACCACGCCAATGCAGACGGTCTCTCCAGGTATTTCCGCCTTAGTGATGAGGACTCCCAAGGGATGGGTAGTTCTCCCCACTTTCAGCTGGGGGGGACGCGTGTTAGACCTGTCTGGCTTTTTGCGTAGTCCCTCCAATTTATTATTTATTTTGTCCCCTTTTTGCCCCTCATACCTTTAATAATTTTTGTGTCCACTAACTTTTTCTAGGTGTTGGTCAAGGGGATAGGTGTTCTTTTCCCCCCTCATAGTTTTTCACCTCAGGCCTAGAGGCCTGTTCTGACAGGGAAATAGTTGGAGTCACAAAATGGTGGCTACTAACTGTCCTAACTGCCAAACCCAGAACCTGTCCCATAGAATAGAATAGGGCGTTTCAGAACCTTCTGGTCCCTTCTGGACTCCTGAGGGTCAGCCTATAAAAGGCGGAATGCTGGACAGCCATTTTGTCTAACCAGAGTGAGTCAGCTGGAGGACAGGCTGTAGCAAAAGGTGGGGGTAGGATAGTCAGAGGGTTGCCTTACTGATTCACCACCCTTCCTCCCTTGGGTTATTTGTCCTGACCCTGCTGTTTTGGATGGCTGGAGACCCTGGGCGCCTGACCAACCCCTAGCTTAGACATAGCGGGGTGTCAAAAGGAGAAGGAGACTGCAGCGCTGCGGAGCGCAGTCCTCTGCCCAGTGAGGGAGACCTTTGAAAGGGTGTACTTCATCCCCAATCCCTGCCAGCACCAAGGGTTAAGAAATCTCTGAAGGATAGAGATTGGGAGCTGACCTGTGAAGAGATATAGCTCTAGGTTCCATCGCCTTAGGTGTAAAGCAGACTTTGGCCAGTGTGTCCCTGTGGGACCTTACCTAAAACGCAGGCGACAGGACTCTACTTCCTCTCAGGAAACAGAGGAAGGAAAGGGGTGCCGGTTCTTATGAAGCGGCGCTGATCTCGCCGTGTACAGAACCCCGGGGGCACCGGCCGCGTTGTGGTGGATGTGCCATTGTTTTGAAGGTATTTGAGCGCTATCGCGCATGCCCCCAGAGTTCCCACTTCCACAGTTCAGGAAGGGCCTAGGATCGAGCAGGCCCGAGAGAGAAGCGTCTCGCCCTCGGAAGTTAGCGCGTGAGAGCAGCGTCTCACCATCGGAGCCAGCGAGGTGAGAGGCGGGGACAGCGCGGGCGCCTCGCGCATGCCTGAAGGTGTAGTGTTCCCCTGATCAGAGCTGAGGAGGAGCGCCAGAAACCCTTTGGCGGCTGAAAGCGTGTGGTGTCACCTCTTCCCTGCTCGAGCGCCTCCCGAAGGAGCTGGCGTGAGCGGGAAGGGAAACCTGAGGAGCCTGATAGCGGCAGGGGAATTCTGATTACTCTGTCCTTCTCCGCTCGTGAGCCTTACAGAGCAGTTGGCTCGAGCGGGGTGGGAAAGGCTGAGGGGCCCTGGAAGCTGGTGAGCTTTGCCAGCGCTTGGTTCCTTTGACTTGCCAGGTGGTTACCCCCCCCCCCCATCTCCTGGTGTACGAAGACTTCAACCGCCAGATCTTCTACAAGTAAGGAGGTTATTTGCAAGGGGAAAGTGGCGCTAGAGCCCATAAAGGAGTAACTCAGACACTGGTCGTTTCTTCCACTGTATGATACAAGGTGGGGAGTAGCTTGAGGGAACCAACTGCGAATAGAGGGCTGAAGGAATCTGCTGGTTAAATAAAGGCATAAGTTCCTCATAGAGTTTGCTGAGGTCTAAGTAAACTTCAGGTTTAACTGAAATTCCTCATTGTACGTGTACCTGGTTGGTGAGGTAATGGTGCTGATGAGAAGAGTTTAGGGCACCTCATTGAAGTCAAATCTGGTCAATGTTGGTGTCTGAGTAAATGTATTATTGATGATAATTACTGAAATAAGTTAGCAGCTGTGAAAGTAGGACTACTGATTTCAAGACATCTAAATGTAATGTGCTGATAAGTTCATAGAACTGTGTGTTGACATTATTTGGCAATTTTAAAAGTACTGTTTCTTCTCCTGACAGAATGTATTATATTGAACTGTGAATTCTAGAACCAAGAGAGCAAAGATATTATTTTTATAAACAAGTACTTATTTTTCCAACATTGGTGTAGTGTCCTTTTTTTGTGTTATTGCGTGGAATTACTGCTGGGTGGTTTGCAACCTTCACACTTGTGCCTCTAGTATTGTGTCTTACCCTAGGCCAGGCTACCCTAGGTGACCTGACATCCCAGGTTCCAACAGATTGGTGTCTAGCGGTGGGATCCTGACTGTGGTTGCAGCTACTCAGTAGTAATTAAACGTAATACACTAGCCTACACCAGGAGTTTTCTCCTAGCGGCCCTCCTAATTTGTCCTTTTGGTTTTCCAAATTTGTTCCTGGTGGTGGGGTGGGGGTGGCTTTAGGTTGCCCTTGCAACTCTAATTTCCTTGTGTGTATAACTTGGTATTGCCTATTGTAAAATGGAGTTTGCATTAGAAAACCTAGATACCTATTCTGTGGCTCAGCTGAAAGATTTCTGCCAGAAAATGGGGGTATTTTTTAAGCATGGTGCCAAGAAGGGGGAACTCCAGACCAGTCTAAGGGCTTGGGTGGAGGCACACAAAGAAGGGAAGGAGGAGGATGAAGGGGCAGACCGGGACCCGGTTGTGGAGATAAATGGATTATTCCACTCGGAGGGGGAAAACCTACTCCCAGGACCAGGGTCCTACTCCAGGAAAGGCAGTAGTGTCTCCGGGGGAAGCTTAACCGAAGCAGAGCTCGCTGACAGGAGGGAAAAGAGGCAATTAAAATGGGAGTTAGCTAAGCTGGAGCAGGAGAAGGAAGAGAAGAGGATGGTTCATGAGTTCAGGTTGAAAGAGTTGGAACTCCAGGCCCTACAACGGGGGCCCTCTCCTGTAATGAATGGTGGCAGCGAATCTAAAGAGACAGCCAGGGAGTCCAGACCCTATTTACCAAAAGATCTCATTGCTAGCTTTAGTCAGGGAGATGACATAGCCAAGTGGTTGGCTGCCTATGAGGTCTCCTTAAGAGCCCATGGGGTGCAGGAGAAGCACTGGGGGGGTGGTTTGTATAAATACATGCCTCCTGCTGGCCGGGACACCTTGCTGGCCCTGGAACCAGAGGAGCAAACCAACTACCCCATCATGAAGCTAGCATTAGTAAGGAAGTTTGGGCTTACCCCAGAAAGGTACAGTCAGAAGTTCAGGGGGAGCCACAAGTTGGGTACCCAGAACTGGGTGGACTTCCTTGACTACGCACGAAAGGCATTGGAGGGCTGGGTCAAGGGCAGTGAGGTGAAGGACTATGAGGGGTTGTATGATCTATTTTTGAAAGAGCACCTCCTTGAGAAATGTTTTCCCGAGCTGCGCCAACACCTGGTGGACAGCAAGCTGACCAATCCCCGGAAGCTTGCAGAGGAGGCGGACATCTGGGCAAGTACCCGGGTGCCCTCAAAGGGGACTGGAGGGGATTCCCAAAAAGCCGGACAGGGCGCCCCTCAGAAGAAGGAGGGGGGAGATAAAAGGAGGGAGTTCTCTAAAGGTCCCCAAAACAATTTCCAAGGAAAGGGAACAGGTTTCACCCCTAAGGTAAACCCGCCCAGAAACCCTAATCCTGGCCAAAGCCAGCAGCCAAGGGTTCTCCACTGTTTTGAGTGTGGTGGTGTTGGACATTATAAGGGGGATGTCAGATGCCCAAAGAGACCACCCCCTCCCACCGGAGGAAAACCACCGGGAGTAGCTAGTGTAGCGCTCGGGGAGGAGTTGCCCTTAGATAAGGGGGGTGAGTGGGCGGGTGTCACCTTAGTGTCCCTGGGAGAGCGGGAGATGGTTCCAAAGATCCAGGTGCCCCCAAATACTACAAAGTATGGGCAATGGGTCACCATCAATGGCCAGAGAGGGGAGGCTCTGAGAGATACAGGAGCCAGTATGACTATGGTGAGAAGTCAACTGGTGTCTCCAGAGCAGGTGGTTCCCAATGTACTCCACCCCGCCGCGATGGCTGACGGCAGAATGGGCCACTATCCAGTGGCTGAGGTTCCCTTTGAGTGGGAGGGGGTTGCAGGTTCACTTCGAGTTGCCGTAAGCCGTGCCGTGCCAGTTGATTGTCTGCTGGGGAATGACATGGAGCACAACACTTGGAGAGAGGTGGAATACCGGACGCACTCTGCGATGCTGGCTACACCTGACTGGGCCTGTGTGAGCACACTGTCTGCGACTGCCCGGAGAGGGAGTTCGCCTGGGTTGGAGCCTGGAACAATGGCCCAACCCGCTGCCAAAAAGGGACAGACCCGGAGACAGGAAGAGCCTGCTTCGGCTTCCACACCCCATGTGACAGATCGGCCACCTGCGGTGGTGGGCCAGGAGTCCGTGGTGGGGGAAGTAGTCTCTCTGGAGGACCTACCCATCCCTGCTGAGTGGCATGTGGAGGGAGGGCCTACCAGAGAGGACTTCTCTAAGGGGCAGAGGGAGTGCCCTACCCTTGAGGGACTGAGGCGTCAGGCTGAAGCCCAGGCAGCAGGTGATGCTACGGGACACCACCATATTTACTGGGAGGATGGACTCCTCTACAGTGAACCCAAGGTACCCTTACCTGGCTCATCAAGGGCCTTGGTAGTCCCGCAGCAATACCGAGCCTTTCTGCTGGAATTGGCTCATGCAATACCCTTGGCAGGACACTTAGGCCAGGACAAGACCTTTGCTCAGCTTGTCCTCCACTTTTACTGGCCTCAGATGAAAGTGGCGTCCAACACTTACTGTCGGACATGTGTATCCTGCCAGGCCAGTGGGAAAACAGGGGTAAAGCTGAAAGTTAGCACCCCCTTTGAAAAGGTGGGCATCGACATTGTAGGGCCATTGGATCCACCAACAACAGCTGGTCACAGGTTTATCCTGGTTCTGGTGGATCATGCCACACGGTATCCAGAGGCCATTCCTCTGAGGACTGTCACTGCACCTGTGGTGGCTAGGGCCCTGATGGGGATCTTTACCCGAGTGGATTCCCCAAGGAAGTTGTGTCCGACAGGGGGACCAACTTTATGTCAGCTTACATGCGGGCGATGTGGAAGGAGTGTGGAGTGACTTACCGGTTCACCACTCCTTATCACCCCCAGTCGAATGGACTGGTAGAGAGGTTCAATAAGACCCTGAAGGGCATGATAAGAAGTCTGCCTGAGAGCCTACGGAGAAAATGGGACGTCCTCCTGCCCTGTTTGCTGTTTTCCTACCGAGAAGTGCCGCAGAAGGGAGTGGGCTTCAGCCCTTTTGAACTGTTGTACGGACAACCTGTGCGTGGACCTCTCAGCCTGGTGAAGGATGGATGGGAAAAGTCTCCCAGAAAACCTCCTCAGGATGTGGTGAGCTACATGCTGGCCTTTCGGAGCCAAATGGCAAAGTTGTGGAAGCAAGCTTCTGACAACTTGGAGGCCAGCCAGGCAGTAATGAAGGAATGGTACGACCACAATGCTCACCCGGTGGAGTTGGAGCCTGGCCAGAAAGTGTGGGTGATGGAACCTGGAGAGCTAAGTGCCCTTCAAGATCGTTGGACAGGCCCATTTGAAGTGTTGGAAAAGAAGGGTAAGGCCACTTACTTGGTGGATCTTAAGACCCCTCGACAGCCCCTTCGGGTGCTGCATGCCAATCGCCTCAAACCCCACCATGAGAGGCCAGAGGTCATCCTGATGATGGTGACTGATGGTGCCGAGGAAGCAGAAAGCGAGCCTCTCCCTGATCTCTTCTCGTCCCAAGAGAAGGATGGGTCGGTGGAGGGAGTGATTCTCTCCCCATCCCTAACTCCTGAGCAGCGAAAGGATTGCCGCCAGGTATTGGAGCAGTACTCTTCGTTGTTCTCCCTTGTCCCGGGAAGAACCCACCTCTGTACCCATGATGTGGACACAGGGGACAGCCCACCAGTGAAGTCGAAGACCTACCGGCTGTCCGACAAGGTGAAGGCTAGCATCCATGGAGAGGTTGCCAAGATGCTAGAGCTGGGAGTTATCGAACCTTCCAACAGCCCCTGGTCCAGTCCGGTGGTGCTCGTGCCAAAAGCAGCGCCACCAGTCACCACACCCGAACTGAGGTTCTGTGTGGATTACCGGGGACTGAACTCAGTGACAAAGACTGATGCTCATCCGATCCCTAGGGCGGATGAATTAATTGACCGGCTAGGAGCTGCCCAATATCTAAGTACCTTTGACCTCACTTCAGGGTACTGGCAGATCTCCTTGACAGATGGAGCAAAGGAAAGGTCAGCCTTCTCCACGCCTGAGGGACACTTCCAATTTTGCGTGATGCCCTTTGGGCTCAAAAATGCCCCAGCCACATTTCAGCGGCTGGTGAACCAGGTCCTCTCTGGAATGGAGAGTTTCTCTTCTGCTTACCTGGATGACATTGCTGTCTTCAGTAGCAGTTGGGAGGACCATTTGCAACATTTGCAAACAGTTCTCCAGGCCCTGAAACAAGCTGGATTGACCATCAAGGCCAGCAAATGTCAGATTGGGCAGGGGTCGGTTGTGTACCTTGGACACTTGGTGGGTAGGGGGTCAGTGCAGCCCCTGCAGGCAAAGATTGAGGCAATCATGGCCTGGGAACCCCCCAAGACACAGACTGAGGTCCGAGCTTTCCTGGGCCTCACAGGCTACTACCGTCGCTTTGTGAAGGGATATGGCACTATTGTAGCGCCCCTCACAGAGCTCACCTCAAAGAAACAACCTCGACAGGTAGTTTGGACGAAAGCTTGTCAGCAAGCTTTTGAGAAACTGAAGCAGGCAATGTGTGCAGCACCGGTCCTGAGGGCCCCAGACTTCTCCAAGGAGTTCTTTGTCCAGACAGATGCATCAGAACATGGAATTGGGGCAGTGTTATCGCAACTAAATGAAGAGGGCCTGGATCAGCCTGTGGTCTTCTTATCCAGGAGACTGCTTCCCCGGGAACAGAAGTGGAGTGCAATTGAGAGGGAAGCTTTTGCGGTGGTGTGGGCTCTGAAGAAGCTCCGACTATACCTCTTTGGCTCGCACTTCCTGGTTCAGACTGACCACCGACCCCTTCGTTGGCTGATGCAAATGAAGGGGGAAAATCCCAAGCTGTTGAGGTGGTCCATTTCCCTACAGGGAATGGACTTCCGGGTGGAACATTGGCCTGGAGTGGACCACGCCAATGCAGACGGTCTCTCCAGGTATTTCCGCCTTAGTGATGAGGACTCCCAAGGGATGGGTAGTTCTCCCCACTTTCAGCTGGGGGGGACGCGTGTTAGACCTGTCTGGCTTTTTGCGTAGTCCCTCCAATTTATTATTTATTTTGTCCCCTTTTTGCCCCTCATACCTTTAATAATTTTTGTGTCCACTAACTTTTTCTAGGTGTTGGTCAAGGGGATAGGTGTTCTTTTCCCCCCTCATAGTTTTTCACCTCAGGCCTAGAGGCCTGTTCTGACAGGGAAATAGTTGGAGTCACAAAATGGTGGCTACTAACTGTCCTAACTGCCAAACCCAGAACCTGTCCCATAGAGTAGAATAGGGCGTTTCAGAACCTTCTGGTCCCTTCTGGACTCCTGAGGGTCAGCCTATAAAAGGCGGAATGCTGGACAGCCATTTTGTCTAACCAGAGTGAGTCAGCTGGAGGACAGGCTGTAGCAAAAGGTGGGGGTAGGATAGTCAGAGGGTTGCCTTACTGATTCACCACCCTTCCTCCCTTGGGTTATTTGTCCTGACCCTGCTGTTTTGGATGGCTGGAGACCCTGGGCGCCTGACCAACCCCTAGCTTAGACATAGCGGGGTGTCAAAAGGAGAAGGAGACTGCAGCGCTGCGGAGCGCAGTCCTCTGCCCAGTGAGGGAGACCTTTGAAAGGGTGTACTTCATCCCCAATCCCTGCCAGCACCAAGGGTTAAGAAATCTCTGAAGGATAGAGATTGGGAGCTGACCTGTGAAGAGATATAGCTCTAGGTTCCATCGCCTTAGGTGTAAAGCAGACTTTGGCCAGTGTGTCCCTGTGGGACCTTACCTAAAACGCAGGCGACAGGACTCTACTTCCTCTCAGGAAACAGAGGAAGGAAAGGGGTGCCGGTTCTTATGAAGCGGCGCTGATCTCGCCGTGTACAGAACCCCGGGGGCACCGGCCGCGTTGTGGTGGATGTGCCATTGTTTTGAAGGTATTTGAGCGCTATCGCGCATGCCCCCAGAGTTCCCACTTCCACAGTTCAGGAAGGGCCTAGGATCGAGCAGGCCCGAGAGAGAAGCGTCTCGCCCTCGGAAGTTAGCGCGTGAGAGCAGCGTCTCACCATCGGAGCCAGCGAGGTGAGAGGCGGGGACAGCGCGGGCGCCTCGCGCATGCCTGAAGGTGTAGTGTTCCCCTGATCAGAGCTGAGGAGGAGCGCCAGAAACCCTTTGGCGGCTGAAAGCGTGTGGTGTCACCTCTTCCCTGCTCGAGCGCCTCCCGAAGGAGCTGGCGTGAGCGGGAAGGGAAACCTGAGGAGCCTGATAGCGGCAGGGGAATTCTGATTACTCTGTCCTTCTCCGCTCGTGAGCCTTACAGAGCAGTTGGCTCGAGCGGGGTGGGAAAGGCTGAGGGGCCCTGGAAGCTGGTGAGCTTTGCCAGCGCTTGGTTCCTTTGACTTGCCAGGTGGTTACCCCCCCCCCCATCTCCTGGTGTACGAAGACTTCAACCGCCAGATCTTCTACAAGTAAGGAGGTTATTTGCAAGGGGAAAGTGGCGCTAGAGCCCATAAAGGAGTAACTCAGACACTGGTCGTTTCTTCCACTGTATGATACAAGGTGGGGAGTAGCTTGAGGGAACCAACTGCGAATAGAGGGCTGAAGGAATCTGCTGGTTAAATAAAGGCATAAGTTCCTCATAGAGTTTGCTGAGGTCTAAGTAAACTTCAGGTTTAACTGAAATTCCTCATTGTACGTGTACCTGGTTGGTGAGGTAATGGTGCTGATGAGAAGAGTTTAGGGCACCTCATTGAAGTCAAATCTGGTCAATGTTGGTGTCTGAGTAAATGTATTATTGATGATAATTACTGAAATAAGTTAGCAGCTCTGAAAGTAGGACTACTGATTTCAAGACATCTAAATGTAATGTGCTGATAAGTTCATAGAACTGTGTGTTGACATTATTTGGCAATTTTAAAAGTACTGTTTCTTCTCCTGACAGAATGTATTATATTGAACTGTGAATTCTAGAACCAAGAGAGCAAAGATATTATTTTTATAAACAAGTACTTATTTTTCCAACATTGGTGTAGTGTCCTTTTTTTGTGTTATTGCGTGGAATTACTGCTGGGTGGTTTGCAACCTTCACACTTGTGCCTCTAGTATTGTGTCTTACCCTAGGCCAGGCTACCCTAGGTGACCTGACATCCCAGGTTCCAACAGTGGGCTATTAATTCATATCCTCTCTTACATGGGTTGACTAAAGTGTGCTCGGTGGGACTCACAATATTTCCCCTTGCTATCTTCGCATTAAAATTGCCCCCCAGACATATCCCTACCGGTTTATGCTTTCCCAACAAATTATCCATATCTGAAATAAAATTAAAAAGATTAACAAAATTAAGATTAGGTGTGATTAGAAAATCATTATTTTAAAAATTAATAAAGCAAATAGAAACCCCCCGTGTGTAGATCAATACTTGGAAGTTGGCATTTTTGGTGGGAATTGATTTCACTCTACCATCCGAAGCAATGCTAATCATATCGATAGACCACCAGAGGGTCTGCCGTAGGGGGATATGATATTAAAACACTCATATCCCTCAAGATGTAACTCTTTAGTTGCCCAGGTCTCCTGAAACATAAGAATGTCAAATGTATTTATCATGTTGACCCATTCTTCGATATTTAATTTAGAGGCCAAACCGGCCACATACAAGCTCAGCACCCATAATAATGATGAATCAAGATGATCGTTTGGAGAGATTGTTTCTACCTCAATGTCGGTGTTGGTTTTCAGTCGGTTGGGGTTTGGATGGAGGGTATCTAAATCAGAGATGGCAGAAAACCTATTTGCTGACTGGGAAAATGGGCTGATGAGTGGTCGCTGTGTAGGTGGAGGTCTATAAAAGAAGCCAAGGGATAGTGCACTGATGTTTGGGGGTAAGGGACAATTAGTCTCTCTAGCAGCCAGTATGGATCTGACGATGCTTGGGCAGCGAATGCAATCGCCCCTAATAGTTTTTTCTGCTGGTCCCACCCAATCAACCCTTCGCACCATTAAAATATCCTGTATAACAGGCCTCCTATACCCTTTATATTTAGCCAACCAGTCTACACTTTGGTCCCGTAATTGTTCCCAGGATTCGAATTTATTTTTCTCTAATGGGGTACCCCTGAGAGGATCAGAGCATACGGGCAAGATGCTGGGGGTAGATTTAAAACATTCTTATTAGACTCAGCATCCCCATTGGTACAAGCGTTGACAATGCTCGTACAGACGGTCGGACCAGCATGGGCGCCGGTAAGGGTTATATTTTGAGTATGAGCAGATCCAATGCATGTTTTAAAGACTGTGGAATTTTTAGTTTTACTATTAGTGTCGCAGGGGGCAGATGTTGACTTTGCAGTTTGGGGCACTTGTTTCTCGCTCTGGGGTAAATTTTCCTGAGGACCAGCCTCTTGGGAAAGCTGTTTAGATTCCCTGCAAGGTGATTTTGCCTTAGTAAATAAAGATTCCAAATGATCTAAACGCTTCTATAGCTTTGCAAAACTTTCATCCACAAGCCCTTTAACACGTTCATACAATATATCAACAATAATGTTAATAGCAGTGTCCCCAAGTGTAAAATTGGAAAAGGCAGTGTGTATGGATTCCGTCTGAGTATGTGCAGAGTTACTTAAAATGTCCAATGAAACTAAGTCAATTGAATCGCTGCTGAAGATTGGGTCTGATACGACCTTTGGGCCCTTGATCCATGTATTTAATGTAGCCCGTTGTGAGTTCAGGCGTGGAGGTTGTTTCCTTTTAGAGCAAACTGGTTTCATTGCCTTTCTTTTTCTTTTCGCTCCACATTCTTCTGGATTAGGGGATATGTCCGAAGTAGCCACAGCTAAGGTATCAGTTGGATAACTCACAAGTGCAGAGTCTGCTATTGCTCCTATGTGACCAGACCCTTCCACTCCCTGTATGTTCTCACTAGTTAATAGATGTGCACAATAGTCAACCTCACTGTGTATCGTTATTTGAGGATCACTTATATCAGTATTATCAGTTTGTACTGCAGGTTGGGATTTTGTGGGGCCCAGGGACAATCGTCTCTCAGTCAGCTCAATCTCGCTGCTGACTATATTCATTGCCCTCTCCAGCATGGTGTCTATGGACGTAGCATTATGTGCTGCGGTGGTTAGATTTTGTTTGCCCATAGTGTTGTTTGCCCCAGACATTCAATGAATACTCAGGAAAAATACCCCACTCACCACTGCAAGATCCAGCTGTTTTTGTAATGGCGAGGTCAAGGGGGGTGGCCCAGCCCAGCCTTGAACGGTCCCGGACAGGAACAGACGGGCCCGCCCTTGGCCCGGGTTTTGCCCGGCGCTGCCTGCGCACGCTCTGCGACGCGGGGGCCCTGTACTGATTATATGCGCCTCCTGGTGCTTGGCTCCGTCGTGGGCAGTGTGCACATCGCGCTCGCCGCTGGGGCTGCCGGGAATTGGAGTCCCAGGATGGCGGCGCTGACGGCACAACTCCCTGACTCTCTGGCAGTGGCGGCAAGTTGCGATAGTGGTGCTGCGGGCCGTGAGCTGATCCCAGAAACAAACAAACAGGGAACTTGTATATATACATAATATAAATATATATAGCAAAGACGGGTAAACGAGCCACGACTCTGCAACATGGCTGCACAGGAACACACCTAGTGCATTAATGGAGACGGTAGTAGAATTTAAAGCATGATAAACACCCTGAAAACCTCCCAAGGAGGATAATGAGGCAAATAAGTAAAATGACTCATAACGTATAGAAGAGGCGCCAAGGCACAACATTGAGCACCTTACAACGGCAGATAAGAGCACCAGGTGACACAAAGCCCAAGGGATCTCTTAGGCCCAGTTGACATAAAGCAGAGCTATATAATAGCATACAAGTACCCCACACAGAGTATGCACACCCCAACAATGGGGAACACCTCTTAGGGCAAACCACAGTCAGAGGACCAGACACAACAATCTGTGAAACAATGCCACAGTAGGCTAACTGCCAGCTCAAAACGCATAATGTATCCAAATGATGCTAAATAAAAGGATAACCACCCCGACCATGCGGAAAGAAGACCTGAGGCTTACTGCCAGCCTAAAACACATATCACATCTAAAGGATACTGAATGAAAAGGTACCACCGCAGAACAAACGCCTGAGGAATACAGGCCTAAGGAGGAGGGCGAAAGCCCGCAAGGAGGCGCTGAACAGCCAATTCGGGGTGAGCATCAAACCAGAAAACCTCATCAAAGGGTAAATCAACAAGTTGCTAAGACGCTATCCCGCAACCAAGCATGGCGCCGCAAGGCAACTGAACCAGTCATAGCTCAGTGTAAGGAATCAGCAGTATCCAAGGCCAAGCGGATCGTAAACTCAGCAAGGTCATGGCCATCCCAGAGAAGATGAAGGAGGGCAACACGAGTGCCTTCAGTGGTGGCGGAGAGCAGAGACTGTGTAGAGTCCCACAGGGCAGAGGTAGCCTGAGCCAGGACACACACTGTATTTAGTGACCGTAGGGCAGTAGTAGTGGAGGCAAAGATGTTCCGACCCCATGACTCAAGCCATCTGGACTCCCGGGAGGGAGGAAGCATTAGCCGGGGTAAGGAAGGGAAGGCAGTTTGCAAAACAAACCCCTGCATGTCAGTATACACAAATAAGCAAACTGGATTATGTGGAGCAGGAGGGTGGCGGTGCAAGACACAACGAGCCACCAGATCACCGGAAGCCGGCTGAACCCAGGTACCCAAAAGTGCATCATAAAAAGAAGCTTCAAAGGGCAGAAGCGGCTCCACATTCCCTGACCCACTGTAAAGGACATCATGTAGAGGGTCCACAGACAAGGGTGCTGAAGGGTGTTGCATGTTCAAAATCCGAGCGGCCAAGGAGACTACTCTCAGGAAAGTCGCTCCAGCCTCAGTAGCCCTCCTTGGAGGGGACAGCATCGCATCTGTAGGTGAGGGCTGTAAGCTAACCCTCCCAAGACACTGAGGGTGCGACCAATGCCCAACTGAGGGGAGCCCCATTGACGAATGGGGGTCCTAATGGGGCTCTTGAGGAGGCGAGGAGCCTGCCGGGCACGGGGACTCCTGAGGAGGCGGGAATCCTGCCGGGTCCACATATTCTAAGGGGGCACAGGCAAGAATACATCCGGCGTCGCTGGGCGTGAGGGCGATGCCAAACTCTCTCCAGACGCGTCCGGAGAAAAGTCAACAACCTGGTGTCGATGCGGCGCCAAAACGACTTTAATCGGCGCCGATGGATCCCCGTCTGGCGCCTACTCAACTCCATCTGGCGTCGTCAGCCCAGTCCAGCGCCGAATCCACGACAAGCTCCCCTTCCGAAAAAGGAGATGGCGCCGGGGAGGCAAGCCTCCAGCGCCGCACCGGCACAGCCTCAACTGCAATAGGCTCCGAATCCTAAGAAAGAAGCAGAGGCGGAGCTGGGGAGGCGAGTTTACGGCACCAGAACGTCGCCGACCAAGGACAGGCGGCCGCCTGCCCGGAAGGCCGAGGTGTGCTCAAAGCAAGGCTTTGAGTACCAGCAAATAACCTGCTACACCACATGGATCCCCATGGGACTTTGCCGCACAGCAGGGGTGCAATGGGTCGTAGAGGAGGAGCCAGCCAGGCCGCACACTGACGACGCCATATGGATCGTAGAGGGGGACCCAGTCGGGCCGCGCCCTGACACCACCACATCTCCAACGACCCTGGAGGGCAAGGGCTCATTTGGCGCCGAGGGTGAAACCACCGGCGAGTCCGTCAGGGACCCCGCAAGCAGTGGAGACCCCGAGGAAGCGCCAGGGACAAGATAGGACCCAAGAGAGGCCTGCAGAGCCGCGGCATAGGTCTCCATCTGGGCTAGAGGCACCCCCGCACCCAGATAGGGTGGATAGGAGGGGGGGTGACTGTCGGGGGCGCACATCCAGAACGTTCCGGGATACAGTGCCCCCAACAACAGATGAAAGTGAGGTCAAGGACCTCAGCGACAAGCGCAGCGACTTACCAATAAGTGGCGAATGACGGCCCGGGCCCTAGAGTGCGGTCGATGGCGGAACTGGAAAGTAGAGCCTGCCGGCGTTGAAGAGGCCGGGGGACGCGACGACTCCGACCGGGACAGCCGTACCGAAAGAAGCTTCATCCGGCGCTCCCGCCGGGACTTCGGCTTGAGGTGTTGGCAGGTGTCGCAGTCCATGGAGTCGTGGTGCTTGCCCAAACACCACATACAGATAAGATGTGGGTCCGTTGCGGACATTTGCAGCAAACAAAAAGTACAAGTTTTAAACTTCGAAGGCATCACACACTGTTGCAGGCCAGAGGAACCACTTACTCCGGATCCAAGTTGTACGAGGAAAAGAAGGAAACTGACGTCAGCGCGCCAGGAGGGGCTTACATGACCTCACTGATGTCACGTACGTAGACGATGTCAGGGCGGGGTCGTGTGGAGCCGTCCCCCCGAGCGCAGAGGTGCTGCAAAATAAAATTCCGGATCCAGTCTAACGCCTGGGGATATTCTACGTTTCGGAATCTGCGGCTAGATGTCTATCATATGTGTGTATATGGATACCCCGATATAACCATTTTGTCAGGTGACTACCGTTACCCTTCAGATATTGCATGTGTGTCAGTGCATGTGTTGACGGCTCTTCCTCCCCTGCAGTTCACATTGTTCGGATATATCAAGAGATGTGTGCGTGGAGCAGAAATAATCTATTCGGCACTCCCATTTCCCTAACAAAGCTTGAGTCACCCACGTCTACACCCATGCAGCTATATGTCTAAGAATCACCGTCCCCTATGGTAGGGGGATTCCCAGTAGGGGTATGTTTGGGGCGTAAGGTGCTGTTGTCTTAGTGTATCGCTTTGCCTTCTTCCAATACAACAAAGCCATCTGCAAGAGTGGCGGAGCCGTTGAAGGAATTTTGCTGCCTGGTAGCAGCAGTGCGTGTAGTTCCCCTCGCTCCCACGCCTGGGGAGTCATAGTTATTTCTCGTAAGTTGCGGCCTGCAATCCAATACGCTAACCATTGCAGTTGACCTGCATAACAATAAGCTCGCAGATCTGGGACTCCAATTCCCCCTTGTTTTGTGGCCAGCTGTAGTGTGGGAAGTCCTATAAGTCTACGTCCCGAACCCCATATTAATTAAATGAGAAGAGTGTCCAATAATTTAAACGTCTGAAGCGGAATTCTAATAGGCAGGTTGACGAAGTAATATAACAGCCTCGGTAGCATCACCATTTTAGTAATGGTAGCGCACCCCGGTACCGATATAGGTAGTAAAGTCCAGAACCGTATTTACTTTCTAAGCGTGGTTATAGCTAGAGTCAGATTACCATCGAATATATACTCCACATCCCAATATATCTGGACACCCAAATATTTAAATGTAACAGTCGTAGTCTGAAACGGCCAACAGCCAAAGCGAATTGGTTCGGCCCTGGTCATGTCATTACAAAAATATACATATGATTTGTTCTCATTGAGGGAGAGTCCCGAGAGACTTTGGAATAAAGAAAAAAGCGTGGGGATTGGGTCATAGTCATCATCCAAATAATATTTTTAAAAGATGAGGTCGTCCGCATACGCCGAAACTTCATGCACCTCACTGTTTAGTCGTATCCCTCTATATCCTTCCGAGATACAGAGCTTATGTAAGAGAGGCTCCAACGCTAAAATAAATAGTTAGGGTGAGAGTGGGCAGCCCTGCCTAGTACCCCGCGCTACCTGAGATTTTTGTGAGATGTGGGACCCCGTACGAGCACTCGCCGTCGGATTCGAATACAACAGTCGCACCCATTTCATGAATTCCAACGGAATTCCGAACTTGGGTAGCTTATTCAACATATAACCCCATTGACGGGAGTCAAATGCTTGACGTAAGTCCAAGGAGATGCAGCCCCGTGGAGAAGCATCTGCAGGTGTGTGAGACATTACCTGGTGAAGCCTTCTAACATTTAGCACTGCACATCTACCGGTACAAATCCACACTGATCAGTGTGTATCAGTTGGGGGATATACTGCAAGAAACAGTTTGCCAACAATTTACTCAGAATCTTATAATCTGTGTCAAGCTGCCATATCTTTGATGTTCCTGCCCGGTTTCAGAAGTGAGACCACCGTCGCTTGCAATGTGGTGGGTGGGAGGGAGCCACCATCAAGTGCTTTAAGAAACTCAGTATCTCAAGGAATACAAGAGCTTAGTCTGGAACAACAAATACATACATGACAAATTATATCACTGTGATGCAAATTGACCCCATTTTCAGGTGTTCACCCCCAATTATTTATGTTTTGGGGACTCGCCCACTGGTAATTTTGAATTCTACCACTGGGACACTACTATCCAGTGCACAGTGCTATGAGCTCTGACCCCCTAAAACTGGCTTAAAACCCACTTTGGAATATTTAATTTTATTATAAGGTATGCGATTTAAACACTACACCTACGGCATAAAAAATAAAATACCCCTGTGGACTAAAGCACTAAATTGTCCCATCCGCTTTGTGAACCTGAATACATGACATACCTCCACTGAGATCTGGGTAGTGACAGCTTGCAAGCTCTCATGTTTGCATACAGGAGGAAGTTTCCAGTGTTGATGGGCCTGGCCTTTAAAAATTAACTAATTTACACATCCAAAACCCTGCTTCTAAGCACTAAATAAGTCACCCCTAAAATTACTAAGTTTCAGAAACATAATTAATTGCTTGAGACAATGTGGGCTAATTAACCTCAGTCTGTGTGTATGGCCATAACTGCCTTGTCTTTAATAAGGAGTGAAAATCCTGCCAGGAGCAACACATTAGACCACTTTGATTGACAGTTCGACCTACATGGACATGGATGACCCATCTGAGCTCAACAGAATATTCAGGGTTGGGGCTGCTGCCCCTCCAGTTTGCACAACGTCAAATCATGCAAGACAGGCCTGTCTGAGGCACGTGTAAATAGTTTACAAGTTTGAAAGGGATCAAACAGGCCCAGATCAAAAGTTGTGTGAATTCCATGTCCTGTCACCTTTTTGTGGGTCCACGGCAGACTTCAAACTGGATTTAAATGCTAGGTGTGGGAGGACACAAGAAATGTCCATAATGCACACCCCCAGCTCTCAGATCCCAAGTTTGATGTGGCTACAGACTTTGGCCATCTTGGATTTGTAATGACACATTGGATTTTGAGCCAGTTTGCAGTAAGGCAAAAAGAAACTACTGAAAATAAAAGTAGTCGAGGGCTTGTGAATATTTACTTCACTGGTCATAGAGGGACTATGAGTGGCATAAAGTGTCTTACACCCCACCTTCCTCAGAACACTGTTGGATTTGTGAAAAGATACCTGGAGAATCGAACCTGTTGCACTTGGAATCTGTGACCAACGAAAAGGACCCGAGAAGGTTAAACCCCATTCCACTTGAAATCCAATCATCATACGGCTGATCCCTTGGGTGGCTCCAGGAACATAAAAAAAAGCTGATGAGGACATTCCTGTGGAGAATCACAATGGAGCTTAGGCAACTCAGCTGGTAATGGACTTTGCAGTTGGCCTCTGCCTAACACCTTGACAGTCTCCAAGTACTTTCCCATGCAGTGTCAGGGGCCTTAGAAGTCAACTTCAGTTGAGTATCAGAAACAAGTCCGCAATATTTTGAAAACCTTTCCTTCAGAGCTTCAGCAGGACCGACTGGAAAGATTATCGGACAAGCAGTTCCACAGTGATTGATTGGATTTCAGCTTCATCACAAGTGGAGGTTTCCGCACCTCCAAAAAAATGACTAAGTCCCAGTGCATCGAGAAATCTCCTAAGATCCAGAGGGACTAACCTGCTTCAGGTATCCTGCTTTCGGTTCCACAGCGACAACTACAGTTTATGGGGCATCCTGAACTGACAAGATTTTCCTTCTCAATAAGTGACTAAGTCCCATTCTGTGTAGGAACACAGAGGAAATGTAAAAAATTTCTTCAAGAAAGTTCCATTCTGTAGTGGGACTTTGAAACTTTTTTGACTTCTAGGCTTTCACCGTGACCAATCCACTTGGTGTATCCAACACAAACGCCATTTCGGTCTGTCTGAAACTGCACTTTGGCCCTGGTCTACTGAGACCATTGACTTACATTGAGTACTTTATTTTCTTGGAGCTTCTTCACTTTAATTCCTATACAACTCATATCTCTGGTTCGCCTTATTGGTGTGTTGCTATTTTGACCTTATTTTACTCTAATTCTTACCTTTTATTTTAAAATTGGTAGTGGAATTTTATTTTTTGACTTTTCGTATTATTTATACGCTGCTGAAATACATTACTCAGACTTTTATTCAAGCCTGACTGCATGTGGTGATATTATCAGGGATTGAACACAGGTTTACTTTATTTAATTGATGTGACATCTAGCAGACTGTCGCCTTATCCTAACACTTGTTCACCTCAAATAATATTCCACTTTCCTAGACACAGTACTAGCAAAATAAGCATGGGCAATGGCGGAATATGCAGGGTAGCACATGCTGAACCTGTTTAAAGCACAGCATCATCACACTTGTGTTGCAAGCGCTTTAACTAAACCACACCAACATCTAGAACAAGGATGCACTATAGAAGAGGGGCACCCATATATTGTTCTTCCTTTCTGTGTCTCTTCAGGTGTGTTCGGATACTGCTGTTGGCTTTTTCCTGGTAAATACAAGGCTGTTTCCCAAGAGGTGTTTATGTTAGCCCATTAGCACTGAGATGCTCATTCGCATTTGAACAGCTAATTCTGCCTCTAAGCTGTTCAACCCTTGATTGCCTACTAGTAAAAAAAAGCAGAACGTCTGCACTTAAATTTCATTTTGCATTTCACAAGTCTGCTAAGTGATACTATGACAGATGACCATCAGCCATTCCTGGCTAATTATTCAACAGCATGCTGCATTGTGAGGCTTATAGTTTGGCTTTAAAACATTCTTCTGCACTCAAAACTCCAGCATGCAAAGTCCTGTTGGCTACAATTCAAGAATTGTCTGAAGGCGTTATAAATGATATGGGGCAACTTGCCAGCTACGATTTAAAATTTTACAAAGTTGTCTTGTCAATTTAAAAAAATTGTCTATTTCAAAAGTAAAACCACATTAAACTCTGCTGATAACTTATGTGAGGAGTCACTCCATTCAGATTATGCAGTAAACAAGCATTGGCAATCTGAGACGTTTTGTCTTACATGTAGAGGAAAGTTTCATACCAAGCTTTGCAACAAAGGTAGACAGGGCTGCAGTAGTGCAACTTGCCGTGATGGTTGAGGAAGCCCGAAGAGAAAATCCTATGCACGATGGTAGGCTTAAATCAATGCAGTGACAAATTCAATATGAAACAGGGTTGTATAGTTGTGAAAATGAAGCAAAATGAAGGATTGCGAACATTTACAAATTGCTGAACTTTGCGTTGATTCTTTTTTTTTTTAACCTTTATTTAACTTATAAAAGCATGTACATGACAAAAGAATATTGAGAATGGGCAAAAAGCATAAGAGATAAACAATCCATAATAAAGCAATACAATCACGGATTAATGGTAGTGGTGCATAACAGAATCGGACATTGACAGTAATCATACTGGAGCAATATGAGGTCGAGAAAAATAAAAACAGAAACATCATATGATGACAGAATGGTAAGTCAAGGGAGCACCCAGCTATCGTAAGCTTAAACTAACTTCCAGGTGATACCCCGAACAGCAGTGTGTACAACGCTACTATGACTCCTAGCAATCGAGTTTCGCTACAAATGTAATTCAAGATGGATCTGTGAGCAGAAGTCTCTATCGCGTTGCTCTGATACAGAATTCGGGCATGGTCAACCCACTCCAGTCGGTGTGATGCTAGATTGTGTCGGGGTGTCTCGTGCTATCAGCTGCCGGGAAATGTAGGCTCGGTAGGGCTCCCATATATCAACCGGTCTGGAGGTGCGGGGAAGAAGGGTGCTGTATTCCACACTATTAATATTGCAGAATGCCAAGCTCTGTAGCCACGCTCGCAGCGAGGGGACCCTCCCACTGCCCCAGTGCACAGCTATCTCTCTCTTCGCCAGCATGAAGGAAAGTGCTGCCAGTTTACGAATGCCTTTGGGAAAGACATACCCCAACAGCGCAATCTCAGGTGTGGGTACAAGGGGAATAGAGAGTATATCTCCCAGGACTGTGTGTACTTCTAGCCAATATTGCTGTATCTTGGGGCAAGTCCATGTCAGGTGTGCAAAGTCAGCGAAGGGGCAATGGCATTTCTGGCAGTGATGGGGCCGGGAGTTGTCTATCCTGTGGGCACGTGCTGGAGTGAAGTACAGCCTCCGGAGAAATTTGAACTGGAGTAACTTGTGTCGGCTATTGAAGGAGACTTCGGTTGTGGCTCTACAGCAGTATGCCCATTGCTCATCTGTTATGGGACCGCCTAGATCAGCCTCCCAAGCGGCTCTAATTTTAGAGTCATCATTAGGCTTAAGTGATGCGCATTGTCGATACAACTTTGATATCAAGTGTGCATTAGATGTGTTCTGTATTATTACTGTAAGAGGGGGGACTTCGTCAGGGGCAAGTGGAAAGGAGGGAAAACATGCCCTCAATGCTGATCGAATCCGTGTGAGGACAAATGCGTCCATGAAGGAGCGATCAGAGAATCTGGAGTCCTCCGTCACAGAGAACACGTGGCCTTCAGGGAAGAGGTCGCCGACAGTGGCAATGCCAAATTTCCTTAACGTGCGCCTCACTAAGTCCTCTCCTGTGATGGGGAGAAGGGAGGCATTAGGAAGGGGAAGCGCAGGCGAATAGAGCATCGGAAACCCCAGCAATTTGCGTAGTTTTACCCAGGCCCAGCTTGTGGTGGATACCGTCTGTATGTCACTCGGGTCTCGGGGGAAGACCGTGGGGAGGATTGTGAGTAGTTGCCTAGGGAGAACTAAGTCCGCCTCCGGGCGTAGATATGGAATTCGTGCATCCGGGTGGAACCACGCATGGGAGTAGAAGCATTGGGCCAATAAATAATACAAATAGAAATCTGGGACACCCAGCCCGCCCCCATCAGCCGGCATGGTCAAGACCCCGGCATGGTCAAGACCCGCCAGCTGACGCGGGGAGTGCCGCCGCCCCACACCAGACGCAGCAGAAGGGAGCGGAGTTGTTTGAAAAAGGTGTTGGTTAGGGGAACTGGTATATTATAAAAATAATATAAAAATCGCGGGAGTACCACCATTTTGATGATTGCAACTCTCCCAGCCATGGAGAGCGGCAAGTTTATCCAGTGATTGATCTGTGTCTCCAGCTTGGAGATTGCGGCGCCATAGTTTAGCCTTATCAGCAGTGTAGTGTCTAGATGAACATGTATTCCCAGGTATTTAACGGAATCCTGGCACCATTCCAGTGGGAACTCTAGTGAACAGGGAGTGGTGCTGGAGGTGAGTGGAAAAATGACCGATTTGTGCCAATTAATATTTAGTCCTGAGAGTGTACCGAATCTGATAATTTCCCTTATTAACGGGGATAGATTACTATGGGGGTGTCCGACGTATAGTATCATGTCATCGGCATACATAGACATTAACAATGGGCCAGTTCGGAATTGTAGCCCGCGTTGGAGGTGATTTTCTTGCAACTGCCTTGCCAGGGGATCGAGTGCAAGAAAAAACAAGAGAGGGGACAGCCCTGTCTTGTACCCCGCGACAACGAAAAGGGATCTGATAATGTGCCATTAAACCGCAGTCGTGCCGTGGGCCTGGTGTACAGAAGAGTTATAGTTGCAACAAAGCACTCCGGTATGCCCATGCGGCGCATGACCGATAGAAAGAAAGGCCATTCCAGTGAATCAAATGGTTTCTCTGCATCTAGTAAAATTGCTGCGGCTGCTGGAGTGGCAGGATCAATACGGTGTAAGGTGGTAAATAAAGTGCGGAGATTGAGGGAAGTAGATCTATGCGGGACAAACCCTGACTGTACGGGAGAGATGAGGAATTCCATCAGGAGTGATAGTCTGATAGCCATTACCTTGGCTAGGATTTTGTAATCTGTGTTCAGCAGCGACAGCGGCCTATATGAGCCACAAAGAAGAGGGTCTTTCCCGGGTTTGGGCAGTAGTATTATCACAGCTTCCCTAAATGTCGGAGGGAGTGTACCAACTTCCAGAGCTTCCGCGTAGACTTCAACCAAGCGGGGCACTAGGAGGTCCTTGTACGTTTTGTAAAAGTCAGCGGTGAAGCCGTCCAATCCGGGGGCAGAAGAGCCGCGCAGGGCATCAATTGCCTCAAGGATACTGTCCGCGGTAATAGGGACTAAAAGGAACTCCTGCATGTAGCGTTCCAGATACACAAGGGCCAACTCAGACAGGTAGGCCTCCTGTTCAGCAGGACTCCCGGAAAGGCGCGAGGTGTAAAGGGACTTATAATATGCGAGGAAGAGCTCGCGAACTGCCGGTGTGGAGTGTATTAGGGAGCCATCTGGCCCCAACATGGAAATGATACAGGTTGGGCTTCTAGAGGGCCGCAGCGTGTTAGCTAACAGGCGACCAGGGCGTTCGCCCTCTCCATAGCGTCGCGCCACGCAGTGTTTGTTTAGGAAGGAGAGTTCCCTATCCGCTGCATCACGGAACTTAAGATTGAGTGCTAGGCGGTTATCTGACAGTGTTTCCGATGGAGCATGAAGGATTTCACGATCAATGGCGGAAATGTCGTCTTCGAGTCTATCTAAGGTGGAACGTAGATCTCGGAGGATCCCCGCGTGTTTGGAGATGCACACCCCTCTGATGTATGCTTTAAATCCCTCCCACAGGACCGCCCACGTGTCTACCGAGCCTGTGTTTAGGTCAAAATAGTCTTCTATAGCTTGGCGTACCTCTTCTGTAAAGACGGGGTCTAGCAATGCCCTACCGGGGAAGCGCCAACATCTCTCGTAACCCCCCTCTCTTGGTACCGACAGCTGAAGGACAACCGGGCAGTGATCGGAGAGAGTGCGAGGGAGAGTGTGGATTGTACCCAACCAACCCGCTACCGTAGGGGATACCAGCCAGTAGTCCAGTCTGGTCCAAGTGTTATGGAATCCGGAGTATTGAGTAAAGGCGGGGGAAGTAGGATGTGATTGCGCCTCAATATCTACTAGGGAGTAATGTGCGCAGATATCCTGAAGGGCTTGGCGAGAATGGGGTTTGGAGTCAGGGGTAGAGGCGGTGGTGTCCCTATCATGATCCAGGAGCAGATTAATGTCCCCTCCAATAATCAGGAGGCCTGTGTCTGTAGCTAGGAGTCGGGAGGCTAGGGATTGAAAAAAGGAGGGGATGTCTGTGTTTGGGCCATAAACACAGACCAATGACAACCTATGACCTAGTAGTTGACCTGTGACGATTAAAAAACGAACGTCTGGGTCGCAATGGGTGGTGAAATGGGTAAATTGGATGCGCCTATGTATTAGGATAGCCACTCCACGTGAATACGAGCTATATCCAGAGAAGTACCTATGCGGGCCCCATCCAGATGCGAGGCCGCAGGCCGATGTGGTAGTTAAATGTGTTTCTTGCAAAAAGAGGATGTCCACCCTATGGCGTGCAACATAACTCAGTACTTGTCTCCGCTTCCGGTTATCGTTCAGGCCCCGAACATTCCAAGTCAACAAGGATAGTCCGGATGGACAGGGTACATTTCCCAATACAACCATCTTGGTAATAATGCACAATAATGAATAAAGCTTCGGTGACCCACAAGACTCAATAACATCCTCATGTTCTGTAAACCACAATACTTAATCAGAAGCACCACAAAAGGAAAAAAGGAAAAAACTAAGCACCCCCCACCCGCCACCCACCTTCTCCCTGACTAGAAAGAAGAATACCCAGAAATCGTTCCCACAAAAATAAACCATGGAGGTATCCACCATGGGGCATGGCGACGCCACACCAGTCAGGCAACCAGCATTAAGAGCATTTAAACAATAGAATGGTAACTATGCATTAGAACGAGCAACAACCACCAAACATTAGGTGAACCAAGGGAGAAATAGTAAGCGATCATTCAGCATTCCCGGAATGGGCAAAAAGGTCTACGCTGGATTGTGAAGACCGCTGCGATGGGGAGGGAGGACGAGAGTCAGCAGCCTGGTCGCTTTTTTTACGTTTAAAATTGTGAAAGAATTCCTGTGCAGCCTGTGGAGAGTCAAATATTCTAGGTCTGCCGTTCAAGTCCACTCGGAGCCGGGCAGGATAGAGCATTCCATACCGGAGTCCCAGATTTCTCAACATGGCTTTAACGCTCTGGTATTTCCTTCTAGCTTCTTGTACTATAAGCGTAAAGACTGGGAAGAGGGATAAGTTGTTACCTTGCCATTGGATGTTCCCCTGCTCACGAGCTGCCCGGAGGGCCGAGTCCCGATCACGAAAGTTCATCAAACGAGCAATAATCGGTCTGGGGGGCTGGCCCGGCCGAGGGCGAGGGCCCAGCGACCGATGTGCCCGCTCAACTACAAATCCTGGGGTGAAGGTCTCTCTACCAAATAGTTCGCACAAGAGCTTCTCCACGAATGTGTCCAGTCGACCAGTGGGCGTCGTCTCCGGTACGCCAAGAAGGCGGATGTTGTTGCGTCGACCCCTCGCCTCCAAATCCTCGTTCTTCATCGCTACATCCTTGAGTATTTTCTCGACCCTTTCCAGCCGTTTCAGCGATGAAGAAGCCCCATCCTCAAGATCAGAGACTCTGGACTCCACCACATCAAGCCTGCGGTCGTGGCCCTGAATTTTTACACCCATATCTGCCAGCTTTTTATTAAGATCATCAAAGCGGGCATCTAGGGCTTTGAAGCCTGATCTCATTTCGGCCATCATGGCTGCTGCCAGGGAGTGCGAGCCTGTCTCCTCCGCAGGAGGGGCCACCGCAGCGGCAGGATCCGCCGCCGGATCTGCGGATACATCCGGAGGTTTTTCAAATTGGAGCTTGCTCTGTCGAGGGTCTTTTTTAACCATGTTGGAGGACAGATGGAGCCCAGGTAAGATGTGCAAAGGCGCCGATGAGCTGGACAGTTGGACTGAAGCCGACACCACGTGAAGCTGGAGGGCCAGCAGGAGGGCAGACCCAGGGGCGCAGGTGTGAGATCGGCGGGGTCACCAGCGGAGCTGCGATTCACGCCCAGGGGGGTGCTGCCAGGAAGATATGTTCTGCCGAGGCTGTTGAGAGCCAAATACGTCCACTGCGTCACTGAGGAGGCAGGTATTGATGAGGCTGCAGGGGGTTAATGCCGGCCAAAGGCTGGTGCTCGCCAGCGCCGCTGTGCCCTGGAATAGGAGCCAACAGGATAGTCTGGTTGGACATCCAACAGCTCCCCACCAGGGGGGCCGAATGAACAGGCCTGACCGAGAACTGGGGGAGAAAGCGGCGTTAGTACTTCACCGCAGTCCCCCAGTGCCCCCTCTGGTGTTCGGGGGAGTGTGTGTGCCAGTCGCCAGTACCTCACCAGGCCTCAGACAACCCCCCGCCCCCAATCTGCCGGGGCGCCGCGCCTACCCAAGTGTGCCCCGGGCCGGCCCCCAAACCTACTGTGGGCCCCGGCGCCGAGGGACAGAGTAGGCCCAAGAGTAGGCTTCGTCCCAACGGCAGCGAGAGCCCGGCAGGAGGGACCCACCGGGGGACCGGGCGTCGCGTTACACCCCAGTGAGGGGGGGAGCGCAGGCAGGCAAGGCCAATGGCAAAAAGGCTCACCCCTCCTCCGTCGGCACCGTCGCGATGTCAGCGATGTCACAGTAAGGCTGGGATTCTGCAGGCTAGGTCTCCGTCCAGCGGAGAGGCACAGGAACCACGGAATGATCTCCCTCGGTGTCACAGCTCCGGAGGTCTCTAAGGGAGCAGGTATGAGGTGGTCCCGCCCGCTCAACGCCGAGAAAGGGCTGCTGGAATTGCCCGACCGGCGGAGCTCTAGGCGGATGCGGCCATCCTGGTCGCTCCCGTAGCCACGCCCCAACTTTGCGTTGATTCTTTGGTTTATGTGTATTGAAAAGAAGCAATTGTTATTTGGACCAATCCAGTTACAGCCTTCATAACTACGCTCTAGACAGGCACAAGAATCCTACCTCTTCGAAATGTTTTGAATGCACACGCACCAGGAGCTGGGCAATTCAAGCCTGGGTGCTGCACCTGTTCGCAATGATGAGGGTTGCCAAAGAGTCGGGATCCTGCAACTGTTTTACATGCATACATTTAAAACTCAGACCTTCTCAATCAGCCCAATAACGATACCAGGACACCGCCCAAAATATAACACCATTTTTAAAAAAGACATTCTGTTTACGGCATGGTAGTATATTAAATAAATATTGTACAAAATACTGTTACAAATAAAAGGGTTTTTATTAAAGTCAAATAGGCTGGAAATCAAAATGTAAAAGAAAACAACAGGACGCTTTCACAATAAACTTTATTTCCATAAAAATATTTTAACAGATAGTAAATTACAAAAGGTGATGCAATGCAAATTGAGCATGAATGGCAACCTGGTCATTCGGCTCCGGTAGTTTACACATAAAAGGCAGCGATGACATTGCCAGAGTGATGCTCACGACGTACAGCCTTGCTGCAGACAGCACATGAAAATGGCAATGCCCTACTTCACCACAGCCACAACATGCTTCTTCTTTTCTGCCACAAAGGGCTCCGAGCCGGGCTTGCTGTGTTTGCGACGATTCTTTTCCCTGGGGAGACACAAAACGGACACTTAAATAAGAATGTATAACAAAGCAGAGAAAAGGTGCAGTGCTGGCAGCAATATTACAATACTGCTTGGACCAGATAGAGACATTTCGATTAAGCGTACTAGATTTTACATCTCACATTACCAAAGGTTAGTTCATCAAATAAATACGAATAATTAATAAATAAAAAGAAAAAAGATAGGAGCTGAAAGGAAGCTACGGCTCCATCTACAACAGGGTGGATCTAATTACAGTTCAGAAACCCCTCCACACCCTCCAGACTGTATGACCTCCTGTTTGAGATAATGCTGGTTAGAAAGCACCCACCGCCCCACGCACACCGCCTTTGCCCTCTATGTAGCCTTGTCAAGACTATTAAAGATGTCCTCCTTGTTCTAGGAAAAGTGAGATGATGTGAGTGCAGCTGTCTATAGACACTACCATGTTTTATTGTCTCTCGCCAGCTGCCATGCATGACAGCTCGAAGCTCATTTCCGCATACATTCTTTATGAAACTGAGAGATAGTCTGTTACTTTACTTTGTACAACTCAATCCATTTTTACTTGCTTTGTCCTACTTTCTGTGGGCGAAAAAGGAAATTATTGTATACAGTCTCCATTGGAAACCTTTAATGTGAATAACCAAATCGAAATCTGGTTCACTGCACATAACCACTAATGTGACGTCACACAGGGGAAGCGCGCCCTTCCCTATGCCCAATCTCCAAAGCCCCAATCATCGAAGTCAAATAGCGGTTAAGAGTGTCACCTGCTTTCTTTAGCCTCTTGCAGGTATCCTCAGAACCTACGAAAGCAGGAGAACATTGGCAATGTGGAACCTACAACAACCGCCTTGTCCCGTGCAAGCGCGAGTCGTGGCAGACAGGCGCTGAAAGGGAAAATGAAGCCGCACTGACAAGCAGCTCTCACAGAGCTGCAGTCAGTGACACACTGTTTTACCGTTCTCAGTGTGAGGGTAGAGTGTGGCTTGGGAGGGGGCACTTACAGGCCAAGTTTTTAGGTCTCGCCTGAGCGAGCACATGCGCTACTCTGCAAGACATTTAGTAAGTCGTTTTTAAAAGTGCTACCTCAAGCTTTTGCTGGCCTCAAGCTTGCCGTTACGAATGCGTGAATGCGCAGAGCCGCCATCTGGCTTTCCATAATAGCTCATTAAGTCTTACAGCGCGTGAATCATGCTCCTCCACCCCCTTGCTCTCTGCTCTCACTACCCCCTCCCTTCTCTCCTACCTCCTCGTCAGCTTCATGGCAGCGTGTGAATCATGCTCCTCCACCACCTTGCTATTTGCTCTCACTACTCCCTCCCTTCTCCCCCTCGTCAGCTTGTTTACTATTCTAATGCCGCTTCAGCCCTTCCAGACGGAGCCATATGTCCGCTTTGTAGAGTCGTTTCATGCATTGTGCACCAAGAGCACACAATCTGAAACGCCACAAAGCGCCTCCAAGCTGCTCCTCGTTACATTTGCTACTGCTTGCCTGGTGTAGCTTTCACAAACAAGAGACCAACCAAGCAAGTAATGTCTCGTGCAGCTTTTCCAAGTGTCAGCGTCTGTGTTCGGGATCACAGAGCTCTTTTGTAAAATGTCAAACGTGGTCCACGTTGTGGTTTGTCATCTAGCACCGAAGAGCGGGCATGCTATGATGATGATCTGGCTGTCATCACTACTGATCCTCAGCAGGCGATGCCAGCTCTCGCTCAATTGGCCAAGGCTTTTGGCAGCCGCTCAGGCTATTTACTGAACGAAGCCAAAACTCAGATAATCTGTACAAAAAATATTGTTAAATCCGACCCTAGATATGTTGATGCTGCAGTGTATCTAGGGGTTAGAATAAATGCCTCAATCGAAAAAATATTGGATGAAAACTACCTCCCACTTATTAAATCAATAGAAACAGAGTTGAAAAGAATAGATGTGCTTCACCTTTCATCGATTGGGAGGGTAAACGTGGTGAAGATGACAATGTTTCCTAAAGTGCTATACTTGTTTCGGGCCATACCCTTATTCATTGAAGAGGGACTAATGAAAAAATTGGAAACTGTATTTATAAGATTTATCTGGCAGTATGGCAAGATTAGGCGTTTCACTAATTATATGTCACTTTCTATGGAAAGGGGGGGGGGGGTTGGCCTTACCAAACCTAAGATTATATCATTGGACATGTCTTCTTACACAAATGGTAATTCTGTTCCAGCCTGAGATGGATTCTATAGATACAGAAATTCAGAGCCCTCCTTCTATCTTTGAGCTTTTGCTGGGGAGGAAGGCATTAGGCTTATTATTATGCGAAGTTGATCGCAGGTACTATAAGAGGGCTCGGCTCAAGATTCTGGAAGGGGCATGGAGTATATGGAAGTCTGCCTTGAAGTTTTTCAATGTTCCTAAGGTTAATGTATTTTTACCTTTTTGCAACTCTAGCCTTTTCTCTCATTTGTGCGCTGAAGGTAACCTTCAGGTCTGGAAAGGGCTGGGTATCAAGACTAAAAGTGATATCATGGAAGGTGAGGAAATAGCAAGATTTCTTTTCCCATTGGCTTTTGTATGCCCAAATCGAATGTACTCTGAAAGCACTGAGGCCTAAGCTGGTACATCTGGCCGACTTTCCTTTGTTGGACTCATTAGCCAAAGGATGTAAGAAAATAAAAATAGTCTATAATCTTCTCTTGATGGGAATCCAAGATGATATGGAGAAGACTGAATCCGCTTTGGCAATCAAATTGTCCAATCCAGATGTAGATTTGGGTCTTGCCCTAAATCTAAATAAAAAAATCTTCCGGTCTTCAAATTTGAGAGCCCAGCACTATAAAACACTATTTAACTTATATTATACGCCAGCAAAGCTATTTTCTTGGGGGGTTAGGGAGGATGATTGTTGTCCCAGATGCAAGGAGGGACATGCAGATCTATTACACTTGTTCTCCTATTGTAGCGCGTTAGTTCCAATTAGGGATGAGATAGAAACAATTTTGGAGGGGCTGCTAGGTCATAAGATTGATCTATCCCAAACTCTGATGCTACTGGGTATAGATGAGAAGCTACGGCTGGGGAAAGATGAGGAAGCCTTGGTTTTTATATCAGTAGCGGTACTCCGGATTTTAATCTTTTCAGGCTGGAAAGATACCTTCGCTCCTTCATTTCAAATGTGGCTTACCAGATTACTGGGCATACATAATATAGAGTCCGGCCTCTATGAACAGAAGGGTAAAAAAATGCGGGAGTTGGGAAGCTGCATTTGGGCTCCACTTACAGAATGGAGGGAGCAAAGACTGTAATTATTGGTACAGCTTTCCCTGTTTAAATCTGATCAACTCGTAGAGTTTCTATTATTAACATCGTTTTTATTCTGTGACTAATATTCTAACTGTCCTGAACCTGCAATTGTATATCTCTTTTTAAATGTCGAACCTAGATTGGCTTATAGTTTTATGAATAATGAATTGTATTTGTCCTTTTTATTCTTTGTAACGCACCAGAAATTCTTAATAAAAACGTTTACATTTTTTTTTTTTAAAAAGAATCAGTGTGAGATGTCTGCCTGAGTTTCCAAAACAGAAATGGAAGGAGAGGGAGAGGCGGAAAAGCATAAGCAAATATCCCTGACCAGTTAATCCATAGGGGATTGCCCTTGGATAGAGGGTGTGGGAACCTGGAGGCAAAGTTTGGGCATTTTTAGTTCTGTGGCAAAGAGGTCTATTTGTGGTAATCACCATTTTTGAAAAGTACGGAAAGAGAACTTTTGGGTGAAGTTCCCATTTGTATATTTGTTGTTTCATACTGCTGAGGAGATCGGCCAAGATGTTGTCTGTGCCTGGATGCTGTTCTGCCAGTAGTTGGATTTTGTGATGAATTTCTTAACACCAAATGGTCTGAGAGAGGTGTGACAGCTGTAGAAGTGTATCCCCTCCCTATTTTTGTACATAGTACTTGGTTGTCATACTGTCCGTCTGATTAAGACAACTATCTTTACTAGGTGAGGCCAAAATGCTTTTAACACTAGTTGAACTGCTTGCAGCACTAGGTAGTTGATGTCATAGTTCTGTTTGGAGTTCCAAAGTCCCTGTACTGTTAAATCTTGAAAGTGTGCCCCTCATCCTGTGAGGGATGAGTCTGTTGTGAGCACGACTTGTGAAATAGGGTCAGTAAAGGGTTGCCCTTTTCATAAATTTTGTGTGTTCCACCACTGCAGAGAGCGATGAGTGCAGCTCTCTACCAACACTAGATCTGTTAGCTGACCCTGTGATTCATTCCACTAACGTGCTAAGCATTCTTGTAGGGGACGCATGTATAGTCTTTTATGAGGCCATCATCCTTAGTACCTGCATGAATGTTCTGGCTGAGAGATACTGGTTGTTTTGAAACTGTAGTAAAACTGTTTGAAAATCCTGAATGCATGCTGCATTGGAATATGCTAAAGCCATTAGAGTGTTTAGAATGGCTGCCAGATATGGTCGTGTTAGATTGGGTTAAAGATGGGATTTTTGTTTATTGACTGTGAATGCCAACTGATTTAGAAGATTTATGGTGATTTGAGTGTGATGGACACACTTGTGATGTGTGTTGGCTTTTATGAGACAATCATCTAAGTATGGGAATACATGTATTTGTTGTCATCTTAGATGTGCTGCTACAATTGCCAGGCATTTGGTGAACACTCTGGGTGCAGTTGTTACTCCAAAAGGAAGTACTTTGAACTGATAAAAAAAAATTCCTATCACAAATCTGAGTTATTTGCAATGTGCTCGGTGAATGGGTATATGAAAGTAGGAGTCCTTTAAGTCTAGTGTTGACATACAGTCGTCTAGCTGCAAAAGTGGAAGTACTTGTTGTAGAGTGCCCATATGGAAGTATTCTGATAATATGCATAGGTTTAAAGGCCTGAGATCCAATATTGGTCTTATCGAACCGTGCTTTTTGGGAATTAGGAAGTACAGTGAATATACTCTTGTTCATTGTTGTTGAAATGGGATGAGTTCTATACTTTCTTTTGTTAGTAGAGCTTGTACTTCTTGTTTGCGCAGATGTTTGTGTTCTAAAGACAGTCTGTGAATACGAGGTAGAATGTTGAGAGGGTTGCTTGTGATCTCCAGGCAATAACCATGTTGGGTAATGTCCAACACCCATTTGTCTGTTGTTATTGATTGCCAAATGGGAAGAAACCGATGTAATCTTCTCCAGACAGGTGATGAATGTTTGGGGGAAGTGGTAACAAGTCACTGTTTTTAAGTGGATGGAGGGGGATATGCGAGGTTGTTCATCTACCTCTTCCTTTAAAGATGTTACCTCTATATCCACCTCTATAGAATCCTCTAGAGGAGGAAGACTGTGCCTGTGTTTTATACGAAGATGTGGTGGCATCTGTGGTATTATTTTTGGAACCAGCTTTATAGATGGAACGACCAAAGGAACCTCTCCTCGGACGAGACTGAAGTGCGCCCATTGATTTTGCCATTTCTGTGCCCTTTCTCATTTTCTCTAGTGATTGGTTTATCCGAGGCCCAAAAGGGTGTTCTTTGTCAAATGGAGCATTAAGAATAGTTTGTTGAACTTCTGGTTTGAAACTAGAAATTGGGCCATGCATGTGGAATGCTGGCATGGAGTCCTCTAACTGCAGTATCTGCAGCATCCAAAGCACATCTAATTGATGAACTGGAAATAAGCTTGCCTTCCTGCACTATTTCTTGTCCCTGTGTTCTTCTGGGAGATTTTGTAATAATTCTTCCATCTCATCCCAGTGCGCCCTATCATACTTAGCCAACAGCCCTCAAGTGTTTGCTATGCACCAATGATTGGCCGATTGAGCAGCTACTCTTTTTCCAGAAGCATCTATAAATATTGATTCCTTATCAGGAGGAGGTGCCTCTCCTGGGGTTTGTGAATTTGCCCTTTTACGTGCGTTTCAAACTACCTAGGAATGTAAAGGCAATGTAATGACAGGGTCAGATGAAGGGAGTTTATATTTTTTATCCACTCTACGTGTTAGTATATGTGCCCTAACCGGGTCCTTAAAAATATCGACTGCATGCCTCATCATACCCTTTAACATAGGTAAGAATTGAGATGTTGTGTGTGTGTTTCTTTAAGTTTCAAAAAGGAAATGCTATTCTAGGTCTTCTTTATGTATAGTGACCCCATGATAAGTGGCTGCTCTAGCAATTTGCTCTTGATATGCATTATTATCATCAAGATGTGAAGGTTTGGCTGGATATACATCGGTAGCTATGTCTCCGCGTGGATCTGTGTCATAGCCATCCCACGGGTCAGGTAGTGGCTGATTATCACTGTCCTCATCATCTGCTATATCTGGATTTATATCAGGAGATCCTGGAGGTGTAATAGGTTAAGGGTTTGAAGCTGGTATGAGAGGCACTGGTGAAGAGGGTGGAGTGGTTTGAGGAATTTTAACAGGGCTAGTAGATATGTCCTTTTTCTTCTTGAGTCGTATTCTATATTCAGTGTCTATTTTCCTTTTGGGAGGTGGTATCACTGGATTAGTGGTAATGTGTCCAGTTTGCGGGTTAATATGTATGGTCTTCTCTTTCAGATCCAGCTTGTGCGGCATTTTTTCCAGAATTGGCTCCCGTGTCTTTAGTGGAGCATCTTTCTGTTTTGGTGGCGAAAGTTTTTGCACGAGATGGATTTGTCCTTTTTATCTTTCCTCGCCGAACGCTTCGGAATCAAGGGGGTGTCATCTCTGTTTGAGCCCGAATAGGAAGGCTTGAATTGCTGTTTTGGTGCTGAGCTAGGAGGAGGGAGCGTTGGAATCAGTCTAGTGCCGACCATGCCTGATGGCAGTGGTGGCCCAATAGCCTTTGTCTTGGTCAGAGTGAGTTTGGTAGGCAAAGGGGCTTTGTTACTCACTGCACCCGGTCCAGATGGACTCCAGTTCGATCTCCAATTGTGAATGGGAGTCCTGGATGGAAAAGGCCTCTTTCTCTTCTGCTGCCGAAGCCTCTATCTCTTCTTGCTCGACATCTTCACCAAAGATATCAGGAGTCTCCTTGATAGTTTGATGCTGCATGTCTCCGTGCCGAGCACAACGATCTCTAAGAGTCTTTTTGGAACCGAACGACCTACACTCGTCGCAGTCTTCCTCTTCATGCCCAGGAGAGAGACAAAGGTTACAGACCTTATGAAGGTCGGTGCACTGGTATTTAGAAAGGCACAGAGAACAGAATTGGAATGGTGTCCGTTCCATCGGCAGAAGACTCGATGCAGGATCTTCAAGTGGAAACAGGAGACTAGCTAGGCCTGAAGGCCGTGGTTAGAGTTTTCAATTGGATAATGAAAGTTGTCAGAAGTTCTACGACAGGCAGAAGGTAGAAAACACGATCGGAAACAATAGTAACGGGGGTAAGTGAATTGTGAACCGAAGAGATCCCGATTGATGGTTTCCAATCAGAGCGCTGCAATACACGTCCAAACCACATGGCAGAAAAAAACACAATCTAACAATGGAGTTGATGCCCATTATCACCGAAAGGAGGAGTCACTTTGCCTCATGACTGGAAAAGACTTCTTCGAAGAAAATCAACTTGCAAACATCCAGACCCAACACTAGATGGCAGGAGTATGCAAAGCATGAGTATCTAAAGCACACATGCCTCGAACAGTTGATTCTTCACCCTTACTATGAGTGAGACTGTAGGGTAAGTGCCACCCCATACTGATGAGACAGGCCAGAACCTACCTTAAGTTAGGGTAAGTGCAGTAAAGGTGTGAGTGATAAATACACCAACATGGTCACATGTGTAGATGGTTAGTGGTGCTAGACAGGGTGAGGTACAACAACTAGACACATTTTGTGTGTTTTCATCTGCAGTGTTGACAACCATGGGGTGATTACACTACATGCACTGAATTCTTCTCCACTGGTAATACATTGGATTTTACCAAAATTAATTGAAATAATTAAATTTTATTATGTTTATTTAACCCCTTGCGTTCGCGCGTCGGCCAACGGCCGTCGCGAGGACTACCTTGGTAGTGCTGCGCACATCCGTTGACCGACGCGGCCCCGCCCACTTAATAGAACTCCTGCACCGCGGCGGAATTTGTGCCGCGGTTAAGGAGTTAACCTTTACGGGAGGTGTTCCCAAACAGGAGAAACATTATAGGCATGAGCGAGTTATACCTCATTTATGTTCAACGCACATTTGAGTAAGTATGCAGAGAGCGTAAGAGTTGTAAAGAAGGCCGATGACCCGGAATGGCTTTGTATCCAGCCGAAAAAGGTTGGTTAGTTCATAACATTGCAGAAACATTGCAGTTCTATCTCTATCCGCTGAACTTTTAACTATATTTAAGGTTCCTTTGGGTATTATCTTGAGATATTTTTATCTGGACCCTGCTTTATTTCAGAAAAACGTATCTAAAAACTCCCATCAGAGGTTGCATCCACCAGAGTGGTATTTACCTTCTCTGGTTTGGATAGGTGACTTATGGTGCAGCAGTACTCAGATGCCTCGGTTTGAGTTAAAATGAGCAAAGGCGACAGAACAGCCAGCAAGATCACCACATACACCGGGCTTAAAGCAAGGGTGCGTTCTTCCCTCTTGCCTATTCAACATCTTTATGGCCGGCTCCCATTTGCGATTATCGGAAGTAACAGACGACCCTCCCAAATTAGCAAACTAGTGCAGTATCTACAATATGCTGATGATATTGTTATGCAGTTAGACACGGATTGGCCACCAGCGCCTAATCACAAACCTTGTCAAATACATCGAAGCGCTGGGTCTGGAACTAAATTACACCAAAACAAAGGTAATCTGTTTTTCAGCAATGTCCAGCCCCACCATGCCATGTTTAAGTGGAAAGCAGCCGGAAAAAGATCTGGCCAAATCCTACAAATATTTAGGAGTGGTAATGGACTCTATGCTCACCTTCAAGGAGCACCTACTACAAAGGGGGGCCCTGGCACACAAATTAGGCTTTGCCTTCAATTTGCTGCAAACAAATGATGGGGAGCTCAGCTCAGTTCTACTCATTATAGGTAATTGGGGCTTAGTTCCTCCCTTTTCTCACCTATGGCTCAGAACTATTAAAGAGGAGTGATACTAACACCCTCAATCAACTCCAACCCCTCTTGTTCAAATGCATTTTCCAACTCCTGCAATCTATCTCACAAGCACAGGTGGAGTTTGGGTTATTTCATCAATAACCGGTAAGAATGGCTGCAATCATCAAACTGTGCCGAAAGATGAGACCAGCTCCACCGGATTCACTGGCTGCCCTGTGATAGTCAGAAATGAAGAACCAGTCCACACAACAGTGTTTCAACAAGCTTTAACCATCTTAAACCGGTCCAAAGCCTGGGATTTAAACATCGGTTTCACCGCCTTCAAATAAATCACCAATAAGGCGTCCAAACTACATTTCTGGTCACATGACAAAGCAGAGATGGCCCTTAAGGAGCAAGGATTGTCAGATCTACATACCTACACCAACTGGAGCCCACAACCTTACCTCACAAATCATATTTCACAGACCATCCAACACTCTCTTCTCCTGAACTGTATGGGTAGCTTCCCATCAAAATGTCAGGCTCCAGCATGGAAGCAACCCTGGCTAGTGCTTACTGTTGACTATGCAGTCTCTTCGAGGAGAGTGTATTACATTTCTTGGGTAACTGACCCGCCGTCATTCACCTCAGACGGAAACTTTTACATCCTGCCCTGAGGGCTCTCCAGTTAAGATCCTGCGGCTCAGCAGTGATGGCGCTACTAAATGGCATAACATCCAGCTCTACTGCAGGGCAACAACGTTTTTACAGGTCAAAAGACTGCCATTAGGTGACCTCTGGTATCATAATTTTCTCCTTTGTCTTTTACCCCTTCTTTTTGCATTTTAGAGATTTCCCCTCTTGCTTCTGGAGTACAGAACATCCACACAACATTTCGCAACTCTTTTTTTGGGATCAATTACTCTTACTAATCACGTTTTTCACTCTCAATGCATATTGCATATTTCCGCACTAATCGCTCCTTTTACACTCTGCACGAGAAAATGTAAATCTTTTTTGGCATTGTACTATTTGCAATGATTTGTATTAATCTGCAAATAAAGATGTACTTACTTACTATGGTGAAGCATGCCAAGATAAGTTGTGGGTGAGGCGACCTATCAGGAATCAATTTCCCATCTGTAAAACTACCTTTCCACCTAGTAAATAAAGCTACTTTGGCCTAGCCATTTGTTGTGTGAATACATTTAAACAAGGAGGTAATGCCATGGCGATTTCCTCTTTCTCTCCCTTTGTGTATTAAAATATGGTTACAGAGAATTAAATCTATTATTAACCAATAGGAATAATGTAGCAGTTTCATGAGTGCGAAAAAAATTCAAACGACAGAAATGATGCATGTTGCATTGTGGAGTACCAATCAACATCATATGGGAATCTCATCACAGACACACCCACGGGTAATGCCCAGAATTAAAAGCTTTGCGAGAAATAAGCCAACCTGTCTAATTTAACCACCAGATGGCAAGAGTAGGCACAGCAGGTGACTAACAGGGTGATGATACAATACGTGCACTGATCGGTTATACTTTTGTCCACTGTAAAGAAAGCCTAACATTAGCAATGACTGATCGCCGCTGGCAGCACCGCCTCTATGGCTCCCAGTTCCAGACATAGATGTAAGACAAAAGGAGACTGAATACAAATAAAAAAGAAAGATTAGATGAGGGAGAAACAAACGGGAGGCAGAGTCTAAACAGATGCTAGACCACAGACATTCTAGTGCACTAGACTAGTGTGATAGTTGGACTAGTTAACTTAAGCAGTCTGACCGTCTCATACATCTTTGGGTCACTCATGGGTGCCTAGATGCTCCTTGGAGCGATAGTAGCGCGGTATAAAAGACGCATTACATTACATTACATTACAGGTTCAGCATGGTCATCGTCCACGAATCAGGCCCTGGCACCTTACAACGTCCTATCTTTGAAATAGCTCCTGAAAGTTTTGGTCAAACTGACCACAATAGATTTCTAACTTATCACTCCAGATGGATGCTAGGAAAATACCTCAACCTCAGAGAAAGAAGTGAAACTTAACTGGTTAGAAACGTGTTTGCCAGTAATTCTGTCGTGATGAAAGGGGCACGGAGAATGACTGTTCACTGCCATGCGAGAGGCAGGTAATTGCTAGCCGTCAGCCCCTGGTAACAGCATTTCGAGTTTGGAGCAAAGTGAACCCGTTTTGATTGGGGAGGGTGTTGTTTTGAACCATGAAATCTTCTTGCCCTTTTACATCAGCAGATCATCAATACAAAGACGTTTTGCAAAAACAAAGTTTTCATTGTTTGTGCCACTTATTTTGTATGTCAGCCCGAATTTATAATTAAAATCTCTATACATCTAACTTATTTTTCACACCCCCAAGCTTCTGTCTTTAATGTTTTTTCTTGGCCTCTGACCAAGTCGATTTAACTTGTTCTTGTCATTGTTAACCCACCTTGTGACAACTCAGTTCCTGCTTTAATACTCCATTAGTTATTCAGAAGTTGAAACAATTGCTATCTCTCTTCAACTCTATCTTAAATTCTTGCCCGGGTGCTGGACAAAAAATAACTCCCGTGTGTGTTTCGATCATTTCTTTTGCCACTCTTCATCGAGACAGTGAGAACAGTTAGTGTAATTTACAGAAATCCACACTTATATCAGCAGCCTAACAATAAATTACACAAAATGGCTGATTTGATCAGAAACGTCAGTTAATCATTGTTACGCAATACAATTTGTAAGTGCAACTCTGATCTTCATACGTCTCATTTTTATCTCATTTTTACACCAAAACAATGCGCGCACCCTTCTTGATGGTCACTATCTTCCGATTAAGGCGATGTGGAATTTTGCAGGGTGTCGAGTATAACTATGAACTTCATACTTCTAGATTTTGTACCAAAACAATGTGCAAATCCTTCTTGATGGTCATTATTTTCCAATGGATTAAGGGGATGTGGAATTTTGCAGTGTTTGGAGTATAACTATGAACTTCATACTTCTAGATTTTGTACCAAAACAATGTAAAAATCCTTCTTGAGGGTCATTATTTTCCAATGGATTAAGGGGAAGAGGAATTTCGCAGGGTTTCGAGTATAACTATGACCTTCATACTTCTAGATTTTGTACCAAAACAATGTGCAAATCCTTCTTGGTGGGCGCTATCTTCCAATTGATTGCAGGGTGCTGAACATAACTAGGTTGCTTTTTCCTGATCTAAAACACAGCAATATATCGGAGTCGAAATAACGGTGAAAGGTACTGGTATCTGGCAAAGAAATTAAATAAAGAGATTCTACACCTCTCTACCATCCTAAACATCGCAAAAAAAAAGGAAATGAACGTACTTCCTCCGACGAGCTTCTTTCATGATGCGCTGTTCTTTTGCTTGGCTGTGGATAATTTTCGGGAGATGACGGTGACGAGCTATACGTTTGATCTGAGGGTGGTGCTTAAATTTCTCCTTCAGTTTTTCATTATAATTCAGAGCGGCTCTCTCACGCGGGGCCAGCTGAAGGAAAACACAAATATATTATATTTGCAGCCAATTACAATCTAGGTCAGTCAACTGTAGTCACAGTAGTAGTAATTGCTGGTCATTGAAGGTCTGAATGATGCAGTTGCTATGTCTTATAAAAAGAAACAGAAAACTGATGTTACTTTTTTTATACATTACTGATAATGTCCATAAGGTACTGAAACACAGAATTTCTACAGAAGGCAAAGATTTAAAATAACAGTAAGCATGAACTTCCCTGCCCTCTGTGGATAGTTGCGACACCTACAATTTTTTTTTTATTACATATTCTGGACTACTTTGTGTGCCCCCCATAACACCCCCTCCCCCCACACCAAGTGTGCTTAACAATTTCAGTCTACTCAGGGAGATGTATCAATTTTTTGATGTTCCGCAACAACGCATAGCGTACCTCCACCCACTGAAGTGGGGGGTTCCTGCGCCTTCAGGAGTCTGACAGTTGTTGAGAGCTGCAATAGTAGTGAGGGTAAAGACCTTTCAACGTTTGCTTCGTGGCTCTCTGTGCAACATTTGCTCATCCTCATAACTAGTGCGATTCACCATCCTAGGGTATATGTCGCAGATTGTGTATTGTGTAACATGCGTGTGTGTTTAGGCTTATATTTGGTGGGTCACACAGAGTGGGTGTGGTAGGACTCAAAATTATAGCGCCCTTCTAAAGGGTACGGCAAATCTGGGTTCTAGGTCCCTGTGGCTGCCCCTCGACCTATATCTCAGGAATCTCCAAAAATCAATACATTCTCATTACAGGTTATGACGTATTCAACTCTGAGCTCTGTTATAACACTAAAGGTTACCCATAGTGTAGTACTGTCCAGTTATTAACAGAAAAGATCTAGAAATCAACACAGGCCTCAAGGGACGAGGGTAGGCGCCTGTGAATCTGCAGCACTACGTGCTACGAACAGATGCTTACAGGATTAGTAAAAAATTACAATTGTAGCATGTGTGGCTGTAAATGTCCATGCTTTGCATAGGCAGACTTTGTATAGTGTATAGTGGTAGCTTCTGTGTGCCTGATGAGGTCTGAAACGTAGTCATTTAGGCTACCTGTTTAACCATAGCCTGTTGGCGGGCAGGAAGTTCACACATTAGTGCTTAGTTAAAGGGAGTGGGCTGGACTGGATGGCCGATATGCAGATGTAAGCTAGTGGCATGTTGCCTAAGAATGTGAGGGTTGCCACTTTCTTACGGGTGGAATGTGCCATGGGTCGAGCAGATAGGACCCTTTTTTGCTTTGTGGTTACAGGTTTGAAAGAACTCAACTATCCATCTTGCAAATCTAAACTTTAGAATAGGAAGGCCTTTGTGGGGCTCGGCAAAGGCGACACAGAGCTAGTCATACTTATAAAAGGGCTAGGTCTTGCCAATGTAGTATATGAGAGCACATGGACGTCTAGCAGTAAATCTCTTTCCACTCCGAAGTTGGGTTGTGGTCAAAAGACTGGGAGCTCTATAGTTGGGGTAAGGTGGAAAGGCGAGAAAACCTTAGGGAGGAATTTTGGATTGGTTCTGAGAACAATTTTATCTTTGTAAACATAAATTAAGTGTTCTCGTAAAGGGGGTGCTTGCAGTTCGCTAATGTGGGAAGTAATGGCCACAAGGAAAGCTACCTACCAGGAAAAGAACTGGAGGGGGCATAAGTGTATAAGTGTTAAGATTCAAAGCGGGGCTTCATAAGTCTTGTGAGGGTTATGCTAAGGTTCTACACAGGGATTGGAGGTATTCTGGGCGAAAATTATCCTCTTAAGACCCTCCATGAAAGCCCTTACTACTGGAATCCTATTTCTCATATAGACTGCAACAGTAGTTAAATGTAGGAGATGGCTTTACAGAGCCTGCCAAGTGAAACCCACAATCTCCAAGCTATTTGAATTTACAGAAGGGGAAATAATCGTAGGAGGGGGCTTTAATACAGTAATAGATAACCAGAGATACTGATCCTCACACAGATGTGATGGAGAAGGAATGGTTAGCGTAGGATTTAGACAAGGCTCACTGAGGTGGGCTTTGTGGATTTGTGGAGAGAGAAACATGCTGAAGAAAGGGAATACACTACCTACTCAAGCTCGAACTGATAATTTTCTCTTGAGATTTTCCTTACTATCAGCAGTGTCAGATTCTCAAATAGGTCTTTTGCCACTATCTGATCATGCCACATTGACACACAACTTCTACAACAGCTTTACAGACACCACTCATGGCGTGTGCACGAGTTTTCACTACATGATCCTGCCATTAAAGATCAAATGGGGAAAGCATTCTTGTATTATTTACAAGAAATCAATAATCCAGATAACCCAATTGCAATCATTTGGGACAGTCTTAAAGGGGAAAATAGAGCACCTGAAATCTCAGAAAATGGCCATAGAGCAGGAACATAAACACACATCTTCACAAACTATGGCGTAAAGTGGTGGCCATCTGATCACAACTCAGGAACTTAGATTTTGTTGAAACTTAGAATATGCCCTTTCATATACTAAAAAAATATTTTTGACTAACCAAAAAAGCAGGCACGGTATTCGGTTATCAACTTAGAGCAAGAGTGAATAGCGCAGATTACAGGATGCTCCAACAAGGAGGAGTCCAGGAACTCCAACTCGGGAGGTATCTTAGCACACCCATGACATTCCTGTAATGGCTCTTGGAGGCCATCCAGCACAGAGTCAGTGCCAAAATGTTTGTATACAGCGTGATGCTCTCAGAATTGCCACTCCTCCAGATGACACTGTGGCTCCCTTTTGAACTTATGTAATGGATCCAGAGGGTGGGTAGGCTCTGAAGCCAGAATCAATGGCAATCAGGGAGTGGGAGGGGTTAGTGCCCGAGGTGAAGTTGATGGAACCATTGATGCTGCTGGTATCAGCAAAAATGGGGTGAATTATGCAGAGGGAAGGTCCAATGGTTAAAACCCCTACGGCATCCACACAAGTACCATGGGGTCCATAAAATCCCACAAGAGTGCACTACAGAAAGCCTGAATACTTAAAACATGGTGTTCAGATAGAGGGCCGGAAAGTCCAAGGACTAGGGGTGAACAGGGTCCAGGAGTGGAGATGCAGGGACCTCCATTGGTGCCAGATCTTCAGGCGGGAAAGCCTTGACCAACTTTGGCTCTGATGAGGAGTCTGAAGGGCAGCAGCCCAAGTTTGGAGGAGGGGGAGTAGCGCACCCCCCCCACTCTTACCTATGGCCATTGTTGGGGGTGGGGGGGTTGGTGGAGGGGGCGGCAGCCTCAGGAATCGCCAGCGCCCTCCCCGCTCTTAGATTCGACAGCCGTGGGTGGAAAAAGCAGGGTCTGCCATGGGCGGCCTAAGGCCTAGCTACGCCACTGCTCCGGAAACACAGTGAAAGTGTGGAAAAAGGGGAAAGGACATTGGTACGACAGTGGGGTGATTCATGGGGACAGCAACATCACAAGAATGTCACATCTGGCATCGAACAGGGCAATGGCGCCCCTACTGTTGGGGTAGAGATATGGAGAAAAGCTTTTCCGGATCAACCTGGCATCTGGAGAAGTATTAAAGAGGTGAGGAATCTGCAGATATAGGTTGAAATTGAAGATAATAATTCACTTCCATATAATGTCTACCCACATGCATTTTACAAATATGAAGGAACTACAAATCCACCTCGATGCATTTACTGGTTTACTGCATACCAATAACAATCTGATTTTTAACAAAAAGTCAGTTTTAAAATCACAACAGATGAAAAGAAAAAAAGATTTGTTGGAATTTGAGGAAGAGTTGTTGGACGGAAAACAAACCTGTCAAAACAGTTGGCTAATTTGATGTAACCTGATTATTGCAGACATTTGGATGTTGGAAACATCCATTTGTGAAGCTCAAGCAGGCATTCACAAAGAGAATCCCTAACTCTGCTGGCAGTGTGCTTTAGAGATGCACGGCTGTTGAAAACAGTCAAACTTTTCTTTCCAAACCAGAGCTACGAGACAAATCACTTTGGTCCAACTTAAATCATCGCCTTAATGTCTACACATCAATCGGGGAGCAGATCCGCCATCCATTACCAGCTAAATGGATGCATTTTTTCCACACAGGCAAGTCCTTTCTACTGAGCCAGCCTAAATAGCTGGGCTTGGCTCAATAAATCGCGGTATTTCTCATTGTGCAGCAAACTGTCAGTGTATTCCAAGTTCAGGCTTTTCCGGGGCTTTTATTTTAATTAAAAGCAATGATTTTCTTTAATTTAATTTCAGAAGAGCAAATTGCTGCTGATTTAGTAGAACCTCACCGCTTTTGTAGACGAAAAAAGATCCTTTAAATTAATTTATAAATGCATCTTTGGTGTCTCGGTAAAATAAACAGACGATAGGTGGTTAGGCACTTCGACAGCCTTTGTACAGTTCTGACTTATGCCTCTCAGAGGTGGAAAAAGTAAAGCTACTTTCCATACACATGTTCAGTTTGGGTTAACGTACACTTCTACCTAGGACTATAATAATGCGTTTTTTAAATGTGACCTAAGCCAAAATGCCTTTTGAATCATCTCGTGCTTTCACTTTTCTGTGCAACATAAAACACGAATAAAAAACGGGCTGTGCTAAGCTTAGGACTGTTTGTTAAAACCACAAACGTGCCCTGCCTCAATTCGTTTGGGCCTCAGAATAGTGGTGCCCCTTCTCCAGCCGAGAGTTTCAAATGTTCACATCATGGACGAGCTGCTAAATATTATGGAGGGTAGAGTTGTTCAGTGCGAAGTCTGTTGCCATAAAGATCATTTTCAACTACCCCTTTGGTCAGCAGTTCATAAAAAATACCTTCAGATTGAACGCCTTCAGACTGAACGCCGTTAAGCAATTCCAAGACTCTGAAATAACTCCATCTGGCTATAGAAGGAGGACTGGGTCAAGAAGTTCCCATTCATCCTATACACATAGTTTTAACCTCATGCAGATGTTGAAAGTCATCCTGACATTTCGGTAAAATTATTTCCTTAAAACTATTAGATTCTGAGCAGCCAGTCAAAGGTGAGGCAAAACCTTTGTACTAGTTGGATAAGCAAAGCAGATACCAGCTCCACACTTTCAGCATAACAGGAGTGATCCCACCCAAGTCTTATCAATAGGTCAACGATGAAGCCCAGGAGCATACGAATCCCTATAAATATAGTACTTAATTTAGGCAACCCATGTTTGACTATGGCGAAACGTTCCCAGATAGGCCATGTTAATAAAAGTTTCAAAATATCTAAAACTAGGCATTGTGAGAATGTAAAACACAATGTCTTATGTGTTCAACGGCCCTGGCACTCACTTGGGAGCAAAGTGGCTGCCACCACTAAGCTGGATACCACATCAATGATCTTTTGGTCACAGCATGGAGAGGTCAAATGTGGGCGTCACGGTAGGGGCAAAAGCAGAAGTTCTATCAGTACATGTTATTTGAGGTTTGTGTCCAGTGCTTAATTTGTGCCGGTGCTTTCTTATCACTCGGCACCCATCTGCTTCACTTGGTGGTGACATAATGGATATTGCATTGATGTGTTTAATTAAGTTTACCTCGGAGCAGCCGAAGAGTGTTGTTCTCATGACCATGATCTCCAGTTCCCAGCCCAGAGGGAAAAATCATTACATGTTTATTGATGGCGGCCTTTAGTTGAGTGTTGCGGCCGGTGCCCGGTGGACGGACCGCGGGACACTGAGTCATTACGCTGGAATTTGGTTATTCCGGGTGCAGGGGCTCTGCGGCAGCAGGCAGCGTGCGCAGATTTTTTCCAACTTGCCACGCCCTAGCATACCCGCATGCGCGCACCCCACCCCACTCCACCGCAAGTCATCCGTTCAACAGTTATTAGCAGCTGCACCAGGCCCGCCTAACTGAACCATTCATGTAAAGTGAGGGCACCTGCTGAATGCGCCACTGGGCAAAGATAATGAGGTACGTGGAACAAACGCGGCTGCCTATTACCGGGCACAGGAGTACCTCAAGCTCCTTGAACTTGTCTGTCCTCTTCGACCTTTGGGTGGTGCCGCTGCACTATTGAGAATTACACATTATCCCCAGTGGTCGGAAAAGGTACAATTCTCATCCCAAAAGTACACAGAATAATCACACATTGAATTATTCAGCTCATTGATCATTTTATTCAGAGAGCAATATTTTTTACCTTTTTCAGTGCCGTAGGCTTTTTAGTGTTTTAATCAGAACTCAAAATGCACATTGTATTGATTGCATTTGCGCATTCTTGTTTTAAAACAGGTTTCCATCTGCTTTTACGTGCACATCTGTGATGGAACCCTGGGTATCAAAATGGTCTGAGTAGGAATAATAGTCTTTCACATGTCCTTGGTCTGTCTCTTTACCGGATTATTCCTTAACCTCTTCAAAGGAGATGTATAGAAGGACACTTCCGTCCATTTGATTGAGCTCATTGAGTCTGCCAAGATAGTTTGCTGCAGCATGTAGTGGTTTCTCTGTCCGTTTTTTCCTAGTATGTGTCTCTTGTAACCTGTGATTCTGTTTGCAATAGTGAGGTCATTTCACAGTGGGATGATGTTTGACCTTTCGTTATGGCTGATACGTGTGTTTTTAACATTGGTATTTAGTCAATGAACAGCACCACACTGTTTCCTAGTTACCTCATAGCTCAGGATATGCAGTTGCTCTAAGCCCCCTGGCTTGTTTGGAGCGTGTTTCTTAAACGTAACTATTTTTCTGCAGCAACAAATGACGCATTAACACTTGGATCATGAAAAGTATTAAAGGTAGAAAAGCAGAAATAAAAAAATACATATTACCATCCCCATTCGTGCACTTCTTTTGTTATTTATTTTATTGTAAATTTTTCTGCAGTGGAGTACATTACCATGGGGGATGTCAGTTTACTTTCTGGAAAGTGAGATGTTGGTTACATCAAAACATCTCGGTGAGGGCAGAGGTGAATAAGTTAACAATTAACCAAGCATTAAACATACACTGAATCACATCTTGGTTCATTTCGTCATGAATGAGGATCGAAGAGATTAGGAAGGTCAGAGGAATTAGCTTTGTTGATAGTGGTGTGGCAAGCGAGTCATAGACAGCAGTGCAAGGGGCCACTGTCAGCTAGTACTGTTAAACGTTTGCCATGACTGTTGTTGAGTGGGCCCCCAATGCCTCTGGGCCCTAGTGCCACTGCATCTGCTGCAGCCCTGATAGATACACCCTTGTTTGTAGCAATGTAGGTGAATTGAAAAAGTAGGAGACCTGAGGGGGAGAACTGAGTAGGCTAGGGGACAGCTCAAAGAAAATGGACCGAGGTCACGCGATGAGGGGTGACAGGTCAAGATGTGGTTAGACGTTATAGAAGGTCTTAGAACCTGTGAGATTGCATTTCAGGTGGCATTTAAATAGCAAAGTTTCGTTTTTTCTAAATCTACAAATGCCCGCTCACCACCGAAATGCACCTAGAATAGAGTTCTAGAGATTTGGGGCTGACCCTGAGAAGGGCTGGGAGACGACAGCATGAGTCGTCAGTTTTTCTTTTTTTTTTTTTTACTACATTCTGAGGGTTTGTTTACTTCCTCAGTGCATTATGAAGTAGATGTTCTTCACAGTACACCACACTTTATTAATGTCATATCCATCACTTTGTGTTACTACATCGCAGAATTGATGATGATGAAGCATATAGCATTTGATTTTCTTCATTATAGTGTGCCCTGCTGGAGCTCACCATGTTTTCGGTCTAGAACAGTGGTTCTTAACCTGCGGTTCGGAGACACCTGGTGGTCTCCGAAGCCTTCTGAGGGTGTCCGCGACTGCACAGAAAATTAAATAATATTAATAGATTAATAAACAACTGATGAAACAAAATTGAAAATTTGAAAACATTCTGTTACTGTGAAGGTATTTGAAACTGGGGACTAAAAATAAGGTTAGTATACTCAGATTGAGTTGTGGGAGTAGGGCAAGTGCATCAAACAGAATATAATCTTGATGAGGGACCTCAATTGAACTGAGAAAAGCGCCAATCTTTCCATTAAAATTGCAATTTTATTTTGTACATCTTTTTGTGAATCAAATGAAACATTTAATCTTTGTATAATGCTTGTTCCTGTATTTTCTGTGTATTTTATGCAGATCAAAAATTCACAGCTTCCAGTGATACTTCAGTAGGGCTCCCATGACACCAATAAGGGTTCATTTTGGGTGCCCAGGTTCCAGTAATGATTAAGAGGGGTTCCAGAGAAGTCACAAAAGTTAAGAACCACTGGTCTAGAATAATAATGTAATCAAAACAATTTTACTATAAGGACAATGCACAGAGGTGAGAGCATATTTATAGAGAAATACTAACACATGATCAAATTTTGAAATTTAACATATTAATGTCAGCACCATCCTCATAAGACACAACAGAAGCACAGACACATACTTTAAAGACAAGATCAGAGCATCAGACGTGTGCAACCATTCACTTTCATTCTAGTCTCTTGTCCTGCTCTCAAGCTGCATTACATTACATCATGATCATTCTCTTTAGATGTAATTGCAAATGACCACGAGACATTCAAAGCTTACCTGGGTCCTGCATATCAATCCCTTGCATGTCTTTTAGGTACCCGTTATCCTTCCCAGATAGCAAAAGTTCTTGAATTGTGGATAGGATTAGCCAATGCAGACACCTGCAGTGCCTTGGCCATGATCTCTTGTAAACAAAGTATCATGATATTGCTACTTGAATTTCTATGTGCCTTACTGCTTAATGGTTACTTCCTTCACTTGATGAGTATCTGGTCCATAAACTACTCTTTTTACTCAGCTTTTGTGTTTGGACATCTCGTCAATTACTATTTCTAGCTTGCTAGAGATGGCGAGCTTTACTTTCCATATGTTCAGATCCATGTTTGCTGTAGCATGGAGAATTTGTTATGCTCAAGGGAGAAGATCAGAAGTACTATTTGATATCACTTAAAGATGTGAATTTCTCTACAGCAGAGGCATCTTCAGCAGTTTCTTGTATCCTTCAATCTTCAAATTGTTCACTTGGGTGGAAATGCGTATGTTAAAAAAATATTTATGATTAAATGCATTGCTACACATCACCCAGTGGCTGCATCAGAGAACTGTGCAGTTCAACTTGTAAGTTCATGAATGGTGTGTAGCAGGAATCCCATTGTCTAAGAAGTATGAGGCCAATCTGATACGTCTCACTTGGTGCCAACTATTTAGAGATCTAGATGGTGATTTTGAGTTTGGTGGACAGGATACTCTGTTACAAATGCAGGCTGGCTGTGATCTCTACATCTGATGGACAGCAGTCTGTCAGGGTGGCAGACGTAATGTCCGTCAGGGTGGCGGATGTAATGTCCTCTGCCACCCTGACGAACGCAGAACCATATGCCTATTTCTAGATCTAGGGCCCGATTCACAGGCCCGATTCACAGAACTAACTTAAGACAAAATCCTAAATTTACTCATTTTGGTATTCACAGAAGGCACTTACTCATTTTGGTATTCACAGAAGGCACTTACTCATTGATGAGTAAGTGCCTTCTGTAAATACCAAAATGGTAGTAAGTTTAGGATTTTGTCTTAAGTTAGTTCTGTGAATCGGGCCCCTAGTCATTAACTGCACTGTGGAATCACACCGCATACAGACAATTGCTTTTCATTCAAGTCCTACTGCAGGCACAATGCTTATTTCGAGTGCACAATCAGTGCTTCCCCCCATTTCCCCCCATTTCTCCACATCCATTGCACTGTAAAGATTCAACCTGTAAGCCCCCTTAAATATATAATGCACATTAAGACCACAATGTACACTCATGTAACACCAAGCTGTGTGGATTGAAGGTTATGGACTTTCCCTTGTGTAATTGGACCTTACACAGAAGAATCTGTCTCTTTTGGCAAGTGGCAACAGAAGAGGAATTCACAGATAAGGCACCTCAGCTCGAGCTAAAGTTAATAGTTTTTTTTTGTATTCTCCAAATGTGTGCCTTGCAGGAAGATGACAGTGCATCTGCACAAGACGTTCAGAGTTCAAATCTTGATATGATTAGTAAATAAACACTTTGGGTAGTGCATTCAGAAGAGGACAGAATAAGTGAAAATCAAAGATAACAATTATACCATACCTCTTCTTGGGTGAGGAGTGGGTGAATGGACGGTAGGAAATTGGCCATAGACCTAGAAAAAGTTGGTGCAGGACTTTCAATGTCGTTTCTCACAAGCTCCTTTCAAGGGCTGGTGTGAACTCAGCTAGCACAGTTATCCTAACAGAGTTGTTTTTTCCACACAATTCAAGTGTTACACGCTAGCTTTCCTAGTTTGATTGTAAAGGTCGTCCTTTGCCCAGGTTCTGTGATGATGGTTATCTTTTGTTTCATATGGGGACCTACAGTCCAAAATGATTTCATTACAAGACTGGAGGCTGAATTACATCTGGTAGGTTCTTCATTACATTACATTAAATTCTAGCAGCAAAATTCCACAAGCATATTTAAACTAAGAAATTCATCAAAACATGAGAAGATCAATACTTCAGTAAAGTTAACTTACTAGGGGGGTGATTCACAAAGGGCCTTCACACTCGTGGCAGAGGCCCCGGAGTTGTGTCAACAGTGCCTGCACTCATGGTGCGGTTCTCTACACTTGACGTGGGACCTTCGCAATGAGTAACTGCAGTGGGGAGATCCCGCCACGAGTGTGCCCCTCTACCACGACTGCCGGGAGTGTGGAGGCCCTTTGTTAATCGGCCCTTAGGTGTTCAAAATCACATATCACAGAGGGTCCTATGCCATCACTGTCCTTGGATTAAATAATCATGAATACGAGAGACAACTTCCTCTTCTTTGCTGCTGAAGCAGAAAATACATTTCTCTTGGTTATTCATCTTTTTCTCTTCACCATTTTAGTTTGCTCCTTGTAACAATATTTCATACCTTCAATATGCTTTATGGGGTTAGGGATATATACAAAATTGGGGGGGGGGGGGGGGGGGCGGTGGCACGCCTGGACTTTGTTAAAAATGGCATACCTCTGTATTGTCCTTTCCCCAAATCAGCACATATAGCACTGGAATTGTCCCTTTTCAATGCGTTAGTAATTTTAGCTCATTTATTCCAAAATTGTGCTTTAAATGCACGTTGGATTTAATCTTTTTCAAAATGTTCACAGGGCAGGGGAACCTATCAAAACCTTACTATGAGGAAGGCTCCCTTGCTGAAATTCAGATCGGGTTTAACATCTGACTTTTCGCAGTGCCAGTTGTGGATGTAGCTAATAGATTAAGTGGGTGGAGCCAGTGGAGGTAGTGGGTGGAGCCAGAGAAAAGTAAGTGTCGCCTTCGACAAACATTTGAGTACCTGCACTTCAAATTTTACAACTTAAGCACTGTTTGTGTCTCACTTACAAATGTTTTATACCTGGCTGAAGAGTATTGGCGCTCAGAGTCAAACAAGAACATAGAGATTCTGCAAAATGGTCTGAAATGCCTCTAGATGGTTTAACAACACTGCAATATCTAGAGAACATATATATATATATTTATTTTTATTTTTTTATTTCACCTTTTATATTCAAAGAGCAACCCTCACTCAAGAAGATTTATGTTTGTGCATTTTCACAAGTAGTGACAGGATCAGTGCCTGTACCTGCTAAGTCAACTAAGACTCTCAAGTAAGACTGCCATTGGATTAGCTTGTAAGAGATGAAGTATTTATAATGCATCATCCAGGGCTTTAAGTGGGCCGGGTCTGTCCGGGTCTGAGCACCGGCAGTTTTTAGGTTTCGTAACCTGGCGAGGGGCGAAGCCACTCCCAGATCGAAATCTGTTGTTTCTAATAGTGAGGTTAGGACAGCCTCTGTTTCCAATTGGCTAGCTCCATAAATGGAGGCTAGCCATTGGGAGGCAGAGGCTGTCAATCGCGCTTTCTCCTGAAAACGCGATTCGGGGGCGTTTCTGGTGCTTTTTTTAAGCCCCGCCCCTTTGTCCCGGGCCGCGCTGCGATTGGCTGCCGGCCCGGGACACCCCCGTGACGTCATTCCCGGGCCGCGCTGTGATTGGCTGCCGGCCCGGGACAGCCCCGTGACGTCAGCCAATCACAGCGCGGCCCGGGACCTGACTTGTTTTTTTCGTCGCCTGAATACATTCGGGTTTGAAAAGGCGCCGTCTCTTGTGCCAGCACGCGGCCGCCACCCCTGCTTCACGCACTGGGACTATGGCAGGGACATTGTGTCTGAAGCAGATCTGTAGTAGGTGACACCACAGCGAGGAGCAGTGCTTTTCTTCCGTCACAAGGGCATCACCCGCTCCCCTCACAGGAGCTGTCGGTGACGCTGCGCACCTCAGATGAGTGATGCAGCCGCGCTGTTCACGGTTCTCGTGGTAGGTAGGCCGACAGCGTCTGTCACCCAAACCCCCGCGCTTTCCCGCCGCCTTTCTGAGGTTTGCACCGCCCGTCGCTCGGCAGAGTTGTCTCCTTGCGTGTGAGTCCGTGTGGGCCGCCGTTTGCCAGAGCCCTGCCTCGCTCCTACCCTGCTCTTGGAAGCTGTGAACAGGTGCGTGTTTGCGGCGGGCATGTGAGGTTATTCAAGCTGCCTTAGTGCTTGTCTCCGAGAAAGTGGGTTGTGCCATCATCCACCTGCAAGCGGTCGTCCAAAGTAACTCTGCTCGGGAGCATTGCCAAAGGCCCCCAGGCGTACGCATACTGGAGGGGGCCCCCTCAGCCCCTGCTTATGTGAGTGTGAGGGCCCCTTCAGCATACCTTGCAGGGGGCCCGCTCACGTTTTGTTACGCCACCTCAGGGGCGTAACACAAGCCCCCGCATTACTTAATACATGTGCCGGCACTGCTGCAGTCGCACAAAGTAGGCTCTGAAAAATGGCGCGCACTGCGCAGCGCGGGCCCCGGCTGGGGCCCCTGCGAGCATTGGAAATGGTGCGGCCGGGGCCCCTGGGAGTCTTCAAAATAGTGCGGGCCCCGGCCGGAGCCCCTGCGCGAGTATTCTAAATGGTGCGGTGCAGCCGGGGCCCCGAGAGACGAGAGTCTAGTTGAAGTTCGAAATGGTGGGGGGTGCCCTGCCGGGGGCCGTCAGCCGTGTGAGTGAGCAGGCTGCGGCAGTGGCACTTATGTTGTCTGCCCGCACTGCGTTGTGAAGTGTATAACGCTCAGTCTCCGTTGTTAGTTTATGTATCTTTAATGCTCTGGGCAATGTTCGCCTCCGTCCGCCATTCATCAGGCAGGCCTTGGGGTGTGGAACCGACGGTTTCGATTTTTGTGGTGTCGCTCTGTGGTCACACTCACACACTGTGCCCTTGGCAGTGAATTTTGCCAGTTAGTTGGCACAGCTGCCACCTGCTCTTTCATAGAAGTCTAGGTGCTGTTTTTTTAGGGTACACAGCGGGTTATTTTCACGCACATGCACTCTCTCTACACAGAGTAACCCTCTGCCCATGGGCGCCGAATCGCGCAGAGAGGCTGGCACAGCACGGCACTTGCTTCTTTGGGCCGAGATTATATTTTTGGAAAAGGGATGGGGTGGTTTGAGAAAGTAGATGTATGAAGTGCGATCCCCCACGAGCCTCTTAAACGCACTCACCTCAATATATGACGCCGCCCAGTCTCTGCCTGGCACTGCTTTTATTATTTCTCGGGGTCTAATTTTGTTAGGGGGAAGCGATAGCGTTGCTAAGTGTTTAGAGAAGTTGTGTTCAGTATGCCAATGTGCTAGTTACCACCCACCCTGTTCAAAACCCTCCCCACCCCATTTGGGTCGTATAGCGCCAGGCTCGCCCACAGCGCTATATAAACATACACACACGCACACACACACACACGTGCAGGCACACACACACATTTTTAAGACAAATGTGTTTACCAAGTTGTAATTCTTCAGATTTTAAATCCCAGCACAAGTAAGTGGAAATCAGAGTGACTCGTTCCTCGCTTCGGCAGCTGTGGCCCGGCCCCTACCTGGCTAACATTGCGCCCCCCTTCCCGCCTCAACCCCTGTCTGCCTTCAAGTTCTGCCCGGTGGCGGTGCCCGCCTTCTGCCCATAACCTGAGCTCGCCTCGCGCCGCCCTAGAGAGTCTGAGCTGCAGCCTCCTCAGGCCAGGTCCAGCAGCAGGCCCCCAGCCCAGGTGAGTGAGTCTCCTCTGCTTCAGTTCACACATGGTCTGAGTTGACCCAGGATAGAGGCAGCAGCACTGAAGCAGGGGTCAGGGAGTGGTTCGGGCCGGGGTGGGGGGGCGAGGAGGACCGTGACCGTCGTCGGACGGACTGTTAAGGTAAGGGCAAGGGGTCACTAGTCTCTGCTTGCAGAAAAGCCCTCCTGCGCATTTGATTTTGGTTCCTTTTTTTATTTACAGCACCCACATCTTGGATCAGTAAATAAATAACATAGCTGCCCAGGTTTCCAATTGCGATGTGTGACATTTTCATATTTTCAGTATAATTATGAGTGACATTTGAATGACTATGAGTGACATTTTCTTGTGAGCGAAATCATGCAATGAATATGAAATTACACCTAACGAGAAACTAAGCACCAGACATAAAAGAAAGACCGGAGTCTAAGCAGGGGAGAGCAGAGTTATAGGAATTATGAGAGTGCTGTCATCATTCTGATTTAGCAGAACCCCGACTCGAGCTCACTGCAGAACATCCATGGCGTGGAGAGGGAAGTAAAGAATGTGGGTGTGGTGGGAAAGCTTGGATTGTTGTAAGTCACAAGTTGTAACCCCTGATAGCATTGGATGGAGGGAATGAGAACAAGCATTTACAATGCAACGGTTTCGCCTTTGGAAAAGTTTGAGCTATTGGCATTGTAAATGACAACATTTGTATTTGTGTTGGTTTTGAAAACAGATAAATAAATGGCATTGTCCTTTACATTGCCAATCGCTCTAACTTTTCCAAAGGCGAAACCGTTGCATTGTAAATGCTTGTTTTTTTGGGGCCCTCGAAACGGGTCTCTATCGGGCTCTATTTTCGCGGCTGGCAAAGGTAGTCCTTTCTTAATTTGTTTTTTCAGACCCGTTTCGAGTGCCCCAAAAAAAACTGCCGGTGCTCAGACACGGCCCACTTAAAGCCCTGACTGTGCCCAGGCAGAGCATGTCTGCAGCCTGTGTGCAGTGCAGACCTCTTCTTCCCCTGACTGACGCTGCACGTGCATGCCCCCTCCCGTCACTGGCTCCAGCGCGCGCTTATCTTCGTCTGTCTGAGGTCTTCAAGGGTGACTGTATCAGCTGCTCCTTTGTCTTTATCTGCGCTTTCTCGACAGTAAGTGCGGTGTCTGGAGGCTGGAACCCAGAGCTAGCCATACAGAATGCCACAGAGCTTGGCGAGGGGGGCAAAGAACAGCCAGAGGGTGCCTACCTACTCCTTGGGCATGAGGTCACCGAGTGCAGCCAGGGGATTTCAGCTGCTCCCATGCGGGCGAGAAAGGGTAAAGGGTAAAGGGTAGGTAAAGGTATCTGCTCTCTCTCAGCTCTTATCAGGGACCTGGCGTAAAGAGCATTCAGGTGGCCTCTGAGCTCTGCCCACGGGCACTGAGGTGGTCGAGAGTAAAGTGTGGGGGTAAGGAGCAGCTGGAGGGCACCAAGGTTTTGGATGCAGGATCTGAAGGGGTAAAGTGCAGCTGGGGGCAAGCCTCCCGTAACCCCAGGGGAGAAAGCTATCTGGAAGAAACTATACTGCAGAACCGGCTTTAACAGCAGCCCCACACTGCCACCTCTGCACCGCAGCCCTAACAGAGTGAATTATTGCCTCCTGTGGGAGGCAGGCTTGCCTAAGCAAGCCCAAGAATAAAAAAATAAAAAATGCTCTTCCTATAACTCGCCCCCATGCAAGGCTCCCCTTCGTGTTACAATAAAAGGGCCCCGTGTCCTCCACTTTCCATGATTACTACTAAGTCTCATTTATGATTGGTACCCGTACATGGCTATAAGGCCGGGGACTCCAGGGTTATGACGAGCAAGACCTGGGCTTGGAGAATTGAAGCTTAACAGTAGTTTATTAGGGCATAGATGCACAATTGCTAAAACTTATAGTGGTCCTTTCTGTGAATTGTAGAAAACACTAGGCAAAAAGTTCATTTATCTGTGTCTGTTAAAGTCCAACCGGTCAATTCCGGAGAAAAATATGGGAGATCTTTCAAAAAGGCTGTAAGCCTCTATAAGTATTTCTGTATTCAAGATGGGCAGCTAAGGGGGCTAGAACGTGATCTCTGAACCTATGCTACTGCAGTGAGAGCTCAGTTTCCTCACTGAGAAGTGGTCACGGCATGACGTGGTGTTAGCCTGGGCCGATAAAAAACTGAAGAGGCTGAGGACCCCAGCCAGGCGCGCAACACCCATTGGGCTCAAAAGGCTTCAGCGGCAGCCCCCCCCCCCTCTCACCCACCCCCTTCGTGTGTGTCAGCCCGGGATGAGACAGTCACACAGCCGCACCCCAGCACTTCACAGGTCTTTAGGACAATTTGCCTGTTAATGAGGCCTTGCTGTTGTTTCACCCCTTCTTAGAGCCCCTGCAGCTCCACTCTGCCCATTGATTAAAGATTCACCCCCCCCCCCCTGAATTTTTGTCTTAGCCCCCTCCCCCCGAAATTTGCCTCTAGGTGCACCTCTGTCCCAGGCAGCCTGCTCCAGCAGGACCTACACAACCTTCACTTAATGAATTGGTGCCGTTTCACCATTTTGCACCTGTGGAGCCCCATCCTTGATCTGTAAGTGCAGTGCGTTATCCCCACAGTTTGATTAAAATCGTTTTTTAGTTTGAGCTTGTATAACGTGTAGATTACAGTTACAAACATGCATCTTTATTTTTTCATGCGTGCGTTGTGATTGACAGCCAAGTGCCTCCTGGCAAGGGACTGTCTACGCTGCAACAAATTTTTTGTTACTTTTAGTTCCGTAATGCTTATCTTTGACTTTGTGATGTGTATTATCCCAAGGGTACTTCTTACTTTCCTGCGTCAATGCCTTTGGGTCGAGTATGCACCGTATACATTTGCAAAAATAAACTAATGAAGATAAAATAAAAAGCCGAAACACAATTCCTTGGTGAGATACTACTGTATGGCGGCTTTTCCATATTGATGGTATTTGCATTTGTTAGATGCTGTTTGTGTGATTCACAAAAATAAAACGTAAACCTAAAAACAAAACTGGACACCAAAATGCCTTTTGACCCCCTTTGGTTCAATCAAATGACCAAATATGGAGATTAGAGGGTCAGCCAGAAAATATTCTAGAGGTTAAATTCACAGTAGAGGACCTACATTCCTACAGAAAGAGAGGATGACAAAACACAGAGAGATGAGGGGGGAGGGGGAAGAGTGAAAGGAGTGTGTGGATGTGATACGGGTACAAAAATAATGTTGTTTATACTTGGCTGCCCTTGATAGCCCCGGCTTTCAACCTGAAAGGTCAAGCAAAAAAACTGCACAGTTTTAGTTGGGAGAAAGTCACCGAGGGATTAAAGGGTTCCCGTGAGCAGCAGTGCTAGTTATCTTGATTTAGACCACGCCCCTACTCAGATAGGCCACACCCCTTTACGAGATTTACCACGCCCCTTTTAGAGCACCCCCAGTTTTTTTTCCCCACTTAAAGCCCTGGCATCATCACAACGATCTTAAGTTCTCCTAGCCAGGAAAGATGTAGCAATTCATGTGTCTCCAGTCGCCTTGCCTTCAATCCTTGGGTAATCCACCAAATTATTATAACCAACAGGTCAACTCTTAGAGTCCAGTCTAATCTAACACTGCAGTACTTGATACCTGTTGTCTGACAAACTCACAATAAAATGCAAATAAGTAACTGCGTACAGTTTGGAATCAAAAAGACCTTTTCTTTGACATTTAGCTGGATTCCGGGATTGATCTTGGCCTCTAAAAAAGCCACGTGTAAAATGGATGTCATTTGAGGTTCCATTTACTCAGGTCATCTTAGTCAAGGGATGTGCAGAGAAGCACATATTCTGATGTACAATGCTGGATGTGAGAGGAATCAGGCGAAGGAGTTGGGCAGTTGACAGTAGGTTGTGAAACCTAGGGGATTTGGTGCAGATGTTGAATGAGTATAACTAGGAGACCATACAGGCTAAGAGACAAGAAAGGGAAGGGATGCTGCAATCTCACTTTGGAGCAGAAAATGGTGCACAATTGCCTCAGTAGAATGAACATGTCATAGATGACCTCAATTTCGGCTTATAGAATTTAGGAGAGGGGTCCAAATTAGGTGCTGATGACCATATGCCTGGAAGAAAGAGGAGGGTCAGACTCCAGAATACAAGTATTCTAGATTCTCTTTTGTCTTCAGCAATTAGGGTGAGGACATACGATTGATGTAATCAGGTAGGAAGTAAAACAAGCATTGGCATAGCCAATAGGTCTTGCTTTTGGGACCTTATATGTATTTAGTTATGCAGCGCAATATCCTTGGTGCAACAACATCAACTGTTGCATGGCTAAACACTTATAAGGTCCCAAAGGCGAAACCTATTGGCTGTGCCAATGCTTGTTTTTAATGCACACAAGAATAAATGAGTCGCTGGCTTTTAGTCTTCTACGGGCCTATATTTTTTTAATCAAGCAAAAGTACTATGCATAAGCAGTCTACTTGTGCATGACCACTTTATAAGAGACAGTAGTAGATTTAATAAGGATGTGCTACAACTAATAATATTTTGTTCTCGGCCTGAGGTTTAAGTGATATGATGATCATGAAACAGAAGCGCTAAGGGTGGCAATACCCACTATCAAACTTCTGCTTCTGGGTGGCTTCACAGGAAACTGGAATAACAGCTGATAATTTTTTTAAAAAAAAGTAAAGTACAAACAAACATGAAATCTCACTACGTGCCTCGGGTCTAGGCACGCCGAGCTTCCTTTGTATGGCTGATGCTTCCAAAAACAACTAAGCAAGATGTCCTTTTTACCCTGTTTGGATTCTAAGCCGAAGGGAGATGCACTGCAGCGCCCCTAGTGCCATGGCCTGGTGGTGGCACGCGCCGATGAAGACATGTGGCTGGACATGAAGCATTTAGACTCCTGTAATGAGGCGCGCGCAAGTGGGTGCCTGACGCACTATAATTAGGACAGGCTGCCAATTAGAATGGCAGATCGCTTTCAAACGAGCCCAGCGAGTGTGCCACTGAAGCAGAGCAGGAAAGATTTGTGGTTAATCGAAGAGGCCAAGAGTAGACACAGATTGCCCTCCCCTGCTTTTCTTTCCGTAAGTGGTACAATTATTTTACGCGCCTTTGTTTCTTAAAAGCTTAAAAGAATCCAGAGAAGGAAGAAAAGATAGGGGTTAGGAAGAGAGGGGTAAAGTTGGTTATAGACCTAGGAATAAGGGAAATGAAAACAAGGGACTGAATGAGCAGAGAATGGTATATGTGCATAAAAGGTGGAAAAAAGAAATATTTGCAAACTGGAGGGCGGAAAATAAAAGAGAAAAGGGTATGAAAAAGGAAGAATGAAATCTAGTGAAACAGCAACCACAGAGAAAAATAAATATAAGAGAGATGGAGATGAGAAAATCGCAAGTGAAAATATACAGCGGAGACAGAAGAGACAGACGAGAACAAGACGGCAAAAGTAAAAGCAGGGGTGCGCACGTGCGCGACGGCAAACACGCGAGCGGCAAAAGTGAGAGTAATCAGGGTCCAGATGGCGCCTCGGGCGCTGAAAGCTGGGGGCTGCGCGCGCTTGTGCATGTAACAGCAAGCTGGTGGCCGGCTGCCTCTGAGTAGCACTTTCAAAACCCGCTTACTAAATGTCTCGCTTGAGACAGCGAATGCGCTGGCTCAGGCAAGATCTAAAAAAGTATGCTGAGCGTGCAGTCATACTAACCCCTATAGGGCCAATTGATATGCCAGCTCACGTTTTGTGATTGTAATGTATATACAAATTGTATTACTTGCATTTATAAACTGCTTCCTGACCCTGAAAAGGCATCAATGTGATTTGCTGACAGATAGCACTCTACTCCACTGGACAGCCTTGGATTGGTAAGTGCTTGTTTTTAAGAGCAGCACTTGAACGAGTTGCATCTCTATTGCACATGATGACCAGAGCTCACTCTGTGTAATGTCACTGAGTCTTGCTGTGGAATGGAGTGAAAGTGAGTGATAGGTGGGTTGTTTAGGCTTACTTAGAAAGCTGTAAAATAACTGGTGGTGAAGTTATCGGTAGAGAGAGGGATGCAGTATGGGCTACGTGGGAGTGCTTTGCTGTTGTGCATATTTGGCAGACTGCTCAGACAGGGTTGCTGTGAATATGTGACTGCACTTAAGTTTGGGATGGAGTGAAGGAGAATGAAGGTTAGCACCACATATGGTTTGATGAGTCGATGTGCCAGACTGGGGGAGAACAGGGGATTCTTTTGTGAGAGTCTTCACAGTTTTAACTGGATGAAGAATGGGCCCTTCCTGAGGATGGGTTTGTGAGTAACGCAGAATGCTCTGAAGGTAAAGCATCTGGTCTGGATAGCAAGTGGAGTATTCGAAGGACTGGTGAGCTATAGCCATGTAGGCTAAGAATTAGGAGTGATCTTGCAGCCACATCATGGGTTCTTTATAGTTTTATGAGCAGTAAGAGAAAGGCCCCTATGTCTATTGGCATAGTCTAGGCAAGACAACAGGAGTAATGATGGCTTGGAACTACTGTGGGAAATTTGAATAAAGGAGAATGTAACCAAAAGATCATCTTGTACTGAAAACACTTTTAGTAGCTTGTTTTCACTTGCTAAGCCATGGGAAAAAGGATTCCAAGATCGCTCTCAGGTTTCTTACTTAAATTGACTGTGGTGGAGAGCCTACATCCTAGGGCAAGACTGCTGAAGGTTGTTAGTTTTTCTTTTTCAGCAGGTTAGAATCTCTCCTTTGGAAGAATTCACTTAAAGGGGGTTACTTAGCATCCACTACTTGACAGCTCAGAAACTGAAGTCACATTGCAGGCCATATGCTGGATGCCATTTTTGTCTTGCCAATCTAATTTTAGTGCACAAAACCCACCCTTGTAATCTGGTCTGACTGCTTTGGAATTACATTTCACATAAAATTACCAAAAAAACGTCGCTAGCCATAAACCCTCAGTGACGACCATCAGGAGCAACTGGAATTTCTTTATCCCAGACCAAGTTGTCACAGAATGAATACATCTATGAGCCCATCAAGGTGCAGGAGCCACAGAGTCCAACCCTAATGTTCCGTTTCATCATTTCACCACCTCACTCCTTGCTACTCTGAACGAAAGACTGTCAGTCCAGGACCAAGCAAATTAGTAAATACGCAAAGCAGAAATGATCCTGGATTTTCACGGAGGCTAACGAAAATAGCTAAAAAAACTAAATAAGTTCAGATAGCTGAAAGGAAACAGTGAAGATAACTACTACACGTCTGATGAGGAGATATATATATATATATATATATATATATATATATATATATATATATATATATATATACTGAAATCTGAGCATCAGATGCTGTTCTCTGAAAGGATTCATAATTCCACCAACCTACAGCCACAAAACTAAAAATACCACTGTCACGAGTCCTTTGCGACAAAAGGGCACTTTTTTCTCATAGTAAATTACTACTAAACAGAACTCCACCAATAAAGATCCAATTCCTAAGCCCACTTCACCATTTATTTCTATTTTGCAGACAGCGCAGCCATTTAGCCACCTTCATATATAGGAACTTTTGCAATGCGGACTATAACAAACAGATACTCTTCTGTTTACCAAATTATTTTGATCAAACAAGGCATCGAAAACCACTCCTGACCGTCTTATGCGATGTCATTTTTCCAAGCCTCTGGAAGGCAACCATTGTGAAGCTTCTGCTAAAGAAGCCTGCACTGGGAGTTAAGAATATGAACAATCTTAAACCTATTTCATTTCTCCCTTAAACGAGCAAATCTCTGGAAAAAGGGTCTCTGCTTCAGCCTCAGGAACTTTGCAGAATATAACGACCTCATGGATAGGTAGTAAGCAGGCTTACGTCCCACTCATAGCACCAAGGTGGTTGCCCTATCGAAACTCACTCTTCACCTGCTCACTGATGAAGAAACTGCCAAGATCGTTCTTTACAGTCTAGAACCAGCGGGCATCACCGGTAGAGTCTTGATCTGGATAAGATCTTTCATTTCAGGTAGATAAAGTGGTCACTCTTCCCCTGTACTCGTTGAATGCATAAGATATCGACTGCGGGGGCAGCGAAGGTCAAGCTTCTTTGCCTTTCTGACATGTACATGGGTCGTTGTCCAACTGACTTGCCAAGCAGGGGTATGCTTATACTTGTATGTAGATGTTGCTCATCTTATCTTTAATCTATCTACAGTGCAAGAGTTACACAATCAAAGGAGAAGTCCTTTAATGGAGGCCCTCACCATCAGCAGGGGATGGGTAGCAAACCACTTTCTCAAGATGAACCCAAGCAAAACTGAGATCTTAATTACCTCCACTTTATTAGTCGTGGGATCAGATGCTAACTTATTACCAAATATAATGGGCATCCCACAGATCCTTTGACAGTGCAGAGGAATTTATCATTTCTTTTGGACAGCATCTTCTCTTGAAAGCCTAATCTGTGAATGTACCCCACACCCGTTTCATCCAACCTCGTCTTCTAAAAAACAGATGCTCCCCATCAATGATCCCTCTTTGTATACCACAGTAGTCATGCCTAGACTACACTTATTCAATGTACATTGAGCCTGCTGACAAAAATTTACATCACCTGAAGTTGCTCACAATGGCTTCATGGGGGCTTACAAAAACAGCCAGAGGATCACGTCACCAGTGCTGTGATCCTTACACTGTCAAACCATTTGATCTCGAGTAGCCTTTAAAGCCCTAACAACTGTCTATAAAGTCACAGTCCTCAGATGACTCTGTTGCATTCCCAAAAAGCTGTCCTTCTATCAAACATCATGCTGCTTCAGCTCGGCAAACCAACACTAGACCAGAATGAACTTAAGAGGATTATGCGTTTTCTACAGCAGTGGCCAAATCATGGAACTTTTGCAATTTGAGTTTGTGGGCAGAAACAAATGTACCTTAAGATACTGGAAAAAATAAGGTTACAATGAAGTTAAGGTTAAAGCATCTTAATACATAATAAAAAAAAACTCAATAATACTCTTAAAACACACAGTTAAAAATGTTAAAGTACAAAGATGGTTCCAAACTCATACCAAACCAATTGCATTTTCTAAGTGATGGATAGCTCCGCAGTTCATGACTTAAACAATAGCCATGAAAAACCATAAGTCAGAGCAAATGCTCATGGGTGACTAACTCCCAATGCGCATGGTGGAGTTCTCAAGTCCTGTAATGGCAGCTGCAACATTTGCTCAAGTTGCAGCATGCCAATCTGTGCACTTCAGGTCCAAAGACTCGGCTTTGGGCTGGAGGCCGTGCGCAGCAGGACGTGGCCACATGCAGTCAGATGGACCAAAGGGGTTGACTGCCCCTGGTGGGTTTGGTGCAGGCAAATGATGCATGTTGTACTTGATCACAAAAACAAGCCAATAGCTCTCGCCTTTGGGACCTATTTGCTTTGCCAATGGTTTTTAGTAATGTTGTACACTATGGGGACTCACAAACATTTTCTCAGAGGCCAAAAAGTATAGTCTGTGATGGGGCAGAGGGGAGCATTTGATGCCAGCAAGGTGGGGATCAGGGGAACAGGTGAATAAAAGGTGGGCGTAGGTGCAGAAAAATATGTACATGAAGTGGAATATGAGTTGTGGATTCATTGTGAGTGCTTTGTCACATGTTGCGCTTTACGTTATAGCCCTATTCTTTAGCAGAGAGACAGATTTAACAATACTGTGCTATGCTGTATCCAAAGTGCTGTCCTTCTACCACACCATGGGTAAGCCTTCTCTGCTTGCTATCGTTACCTTTAGTGAGTCAAGTGTTTAAAGGAAGTGCCTCTATTATTGAATTGCAAGGAAATAGAATCTCAGGCCTAAACATCTCCTTATTTAGTTTTTTATCTGTCAATGCTTAGAAACGGACTGAGTTAAGGTAGAAAATGCTATAATAACTCCTTGACAAAGATTCTCGCCCACTTTGTCGAGACTTGCCCTATAAGTCTTGCTAGTACAGGCGGCATTTGGGTGGTGGTTCTAATTGTCGCCTGTAATGTCCATGCACACACTTCCTTTATTGCTATTGAATATACCAATGTATAGTTTTAGATTCTTGTGAAAAGTCCTCTGAATGTGTCCATTCAATGTTTTAGCAGATCCTATTACCATCTGTTACAATGTTTTGTTGAGATGTGAATTACAGATAACACAGTAATCTGTAGATATGCTCCACTGATGAAGACTACTATTTTTCAACATTGCGTTTTACTGATATTAAACCTGACAAGTGTGCACCAGATACCGTATCAAATGGTATTTAAATTACAGTATGCTACTTCCTTCAAGACCTGCGTAGAAACAGGACAGTTATAAGCAATCAGTGTCCCAACAAAAGCTCATGTGTGAATGCCATTTTGCAATTCGCAAGTACCAGTGGCGCTGGACCAATTTTCAGAGTGGGAGTGCTGCCTTTAATGTCACATCACTTAAGTCAAAGAGGCTGTGAAAAACGTATGCGTCATACAATGAACAACTGTAGCAAATGATTTAAGAAGGAGAGTGGTAAGGATGTAGTATGTAGCTGGTTGTAAACTTTGGAACACACTGTTGCAAGCGCTGTCTTTTACAGGCAACATATTTTCCACTGAAACAGCCACTACATGTGTACAGAGATACAGTTTTACTGAATAAACTATCCAGCGCACAAACAATGTGTGGAAATCCTGCTCCAGCAAATATTTCATTTACGTATCAAGTGTATTAATTTGATTGTATCAAAATCTTTGATTCCACCACATTTCAGATTTACAATAAATGTACTTTTCTTGTGCTTTCCTAACTGCTGATATATTCTGAAATATTTGTAGAGTTTATTTTGAGGAATTTACATTTTGTCCTGTGACAGAACAAAAATACGTCCTACAGCATCTTCCTTCACACTCCTTGTACCCAGCAAGATTGTCACATAGTTCACTTTATAAAATCTTCTCACTTTGTAGTCGGAGAAAGAAAAGTAAGCACTAAACTCCCTTTAAAAAGTATGAACAGAAATTTCTCAGAAGAAAGTCTTACATTTGATCTTTCTGGATACACAGCAAATGTACTAAGATAAAAACAAAATGTAAATGTCTCTTTATTGCTTATTCATCTTCTGAACTCCAGCATTGTTTTTTGGGGGTGCTGCAGCACCCCCACACTCCTCCTTCCAGCACCTATGACTGGAGCGTGGATTTGAGTAAGAGGATTGTTTAAGTTATGCTACTGGTAAAGAGCACTAACTAAAGTAAACAAGCTCGTAGACAGAACAGTGTCCCTCAAAGGCATGTATGATTTATGAACTCTTAGTACCAGAAATAAGTATGATCAGTCATGCAGGAAAATAGGAGGCAGGAAACCTTTTCGGAGAAATACAGCATATTTACTGAAGCAGCTGCTTTGTGAACTAGCATACAAGGGAGACTGCTAAAAACCTATGCACTCTCATGGACAGCCTCACAGAAAAAGAAAAAGAGTTCTCTGAAATCGAGTACAAGGAGTCAGTCAGTGAGATGGTAAACAGGCTATGCTCCATAGGAGGGACAAAGACATTCTGGGCGGCCAAAAACAAAAAAGTCTGGGAATAGAAAGCAAACAAATGTGAGTTACAAACACAAAGCCAATGGTAATTAATGGGCGGAATGCAATCCTAGGTAAGCTTTGAGCATTTTCCCAATATGGATTTGCAAACAAACAGCTGTGCTTTCTGGTAGGCTTCAGCCTAAAGATCACTGAAAAAACACAAAGTATAAAGTGAAAATATGTGTAGCTTGGATTATAAAACCTTTAGCTAGGGTTTAAAAAAAATCATAGCTAAAATGCAGTTATGGTCGCAAATTAAAACTGAAAAATACTCTAAAGTATGCAAGGTATAGTCCAGGCTGCAATCCCTAACTCCCACAACAGCCATGCAAACCATAAATTGCACACCAAATGCAATGCTTATTATTGACATAGGATTACCTAAGTGATGTCATGGGGCAGCTCAACTGTAACATTGAAGTGAAATAAGGTGAAGAAGCAGCAGTATAATTAGAGGTTTATATATATTGTTTTTTCCACCTGGATTAGCTATTGGGGAGATGGGCCATGGATTCCCTCCTTGGTATTCACCTACCCAGTCGGTCTTTAGACAGACTTCCTTTAGTCTCTACGTTTGTCTCTTCCCTTATCCTCACTTTCTCACCTCCCCTACCCCCCACTACTTTTCTCTCTCCTTTCTCTCCTCTCCTAATGTATTGCCGATTGTCTGATGTAATGTGTAATTGTCGATCTTTTTCTGTTATATTGTTGAACCACATTATTGCACTTCCCTTCGTCTCTCCTGTCGTCTCCTCCCGCATCCTCCCTCTAGTTAGGTCTCTCCTTCTCTCCTCTCTCAATGTATTGAGACAACTATTTTGTCTGATGCCCGATGGAGCTACCTGGTTTAGCTATGGGGAGATGGACCGTGGATTCCCTCCTTGGTCGTCACCTACCCAGTCGGTATTTAGACAGACTTCTTTTCGTCTCTCCTTAATGTCTCTTCCCTAATCCTCACTTTCTCACCTCCCCCTACCCCCCACTACTTTTCTCTCTCCTTTCTCTCCTCTCCTAATGTATTGCCGATTGTCTGATGTAATGTGTAATTGTTGATCTTTTTCTGTTATATTGTTGAACCACATTGTTCCACTTCCTTTCGTTTCGTCTCTCGGTCCTCTCCTCCCGCATCCTCCCTCTATTTTATATCTCTCCTTCTCTCCTCTCTCCTCCCTCAATGTATTGATACTGAACTATTTTGTCTGATGCCCCATGGAGCTACCTGGTTTAGCTATGGGGAGATGGGCCGTGGATTCCCTCCTTGGTCATCAACTACCCAGTCGGTCTTTAGACAGACTTCTTTTCATCTCTCCTTATTGTCTCTTCCCTTATCCTCCCTTTCTCACCTCCCCTGCCCCCTCCACTACCTCTCTCTCTCCTTTCTCTCCCCTCCTAATTGTATTGCCTATTTTTTGATGTATTGTGTAATTTGTTGAACTTGTTCTGTTACATTGTTGATTCTCATGTAAAGCGCTCTGATACCTTCGGATCTAGCCAGCGCTATATAAAACTCTTTAAATAAATAAATACATAAATAGCAGCTGTGACTACAACAAATACGACGGAAGTACACCACTGTACAATGGGTGCATTGTGTGTGTTCGTAAACAGTAGGGTCTAGCCCTGAATTATTCCAAACAAAAAGTGGAGCTCAGCCATATATGCTGCATTAGAAGACAGAAGACTCCATGACAGATAGTTCCCCCTTAATCACTCGTGATTATCTGAAGTAGAGTGAAGGAAGGTATATGAATTCCCCTCACTGATTAAAGGTTTGAAAGAATGAAGTTGTAGTAATTTTGGTAGCATAAAATAATCTAGGTTCACAGGCAGAGCAACATCCTGACATCTAATGGTTAGACTTGGAATAGCAACTGGTTTTCCGAAACCCTACAATATGTGGTTGCCAACAGCAGGCATAGCCGGAATTCTCATCATATTATCCATTTAAAATCCACAATTCCTCACACCACAGCTGTCATTTTCAGACTGCATTTTTCCTTGATACTGAATAAAATGTAAGGCAATGAGTGTGATTAAAAGCAATACGTTGTAATAGTTATCTCGTTTGTTACTTTGACTCTTCCGGGAGGTAGAATTCTATGTCAGGACCGGAGGCTTCAGATTATGCTATTCTTCCTTCGCTTTATTAACAACATAAACTCCACAGCAGCTCAGGAAAAATATAAACAAAGAACCATGCTTTCAAATAAAGCAGTGAAATACATTTTTTCTCTAGTCCAAAACCACAACTCCCAAGAGTCTGTTATGCATATCCAGTCCACAGTCCTTCCACCATGTCTACAACGTCTAGATAGCCAGTCTCCTCTCTCTGCTCTCCCTCTTTCTTCGCTGCTCCCGCAGCCAGATAAGTGCTTTTGTTTTGTTCCTTAGTGATTACACTGCCGTTTAAGGTTTTGTGCTTTCTTGCATGTGTGACTGTTGAAACGGAATTGTTGGGGGCTTGTCGCGTTTGTAACGCTGTTTTTCCTTTCAGAGCCCCAGCCGCGGGAACGCTTAATTCGTTCCTACGCGGCTTTTATTTTCCCCGTTTGGCGCGGTGATCACAACGCCCGCCAGAGGGCGCCCGTGCGTCTCGCCGACTCCTCAGCGCGTCTCTACGATCTCGGGAGTCGCGCTGGGGAGCCTGTCTGCGCCGGAGCCTGCCCTCGTCTGCCCCTCTGACGCCCGGTTAACCGGGTCTGTATTCCCTGCATTTTGGACGCCCGCTGGGGTCGGTATTGCGGCTTAGACCGCGGAAACGCCGGTTGGCGCTCGTATGCACCATTTAAACAAGTGTGGCTTGGCGCGCTTGAGGGGCAGCTAGACCCGGTCCCGGTGTGGAGGGTCCGCGCGCTGGGGTGTAGGTGCACACCATTCTGCCAAGTTGGTTGGCCCCAATATTAATTGCAGTCATCCTGTCTGCCCATATTGTTAAAGACACGGTACACCCTTTAGGGTGCTTTTGGTGCCTAGTTGCTACAGTTTTGAGGTTTTTGCGCCTGTGTGGTAGTTTGTTTGGGGATATGTCCCACGAAGAGCAGTATGAGGAGGAACCCTACTCTTGCCTCCAAGATGATGACTTTTATCAGGCGGTGGATAGCTCCATATACCGCTGCGTCACTGAGGTGGTGGGGCCCATGGAGGACCGCCTCTCAGCACGTATTGTGGAGGAATGTGCTAAGTTAGCGTCTGCACATCTGGGGGCTCCTACTGACCCCCCGGGGACGTCGGGTGACTGCCCGCCACCTTCTAAGAAACCCCGTAGGGAGGGTTCTCCTTCTGGGATGCAGGGGGTTGATAAGGGCGCCTTTGAGCGTCTCCGGGACGCCTTTTTGGCTAAGGGGACTGTTCCCCCCCCTGCGCCTCTGTCAGACCCTGAGCCCGTGGGAAATGTGGGTACTGCCCCCTCGTCCCCGGTGTACGATTCCCCTGACACGGACGATGACGGGGAGTCGGTGCGCTCTTGGCGCCCCTCGAGCTCAACAGTGCTCCCTCGGGATGAATCGGGCATGTTGGACCCGGACGAGATTGTCCACCCGCGGTCTGCGGCCTGGGCACCGGGGGAGACTGTGGCGAAGTTCGTTGCGGGTCGCCTGCGCAAGCCCCTAGAGAAAGAGGCTAGGGGTTGTTTGCGGGGGGAATGCCCGAGGCCCACTTTGGACGGCAAGGTGGCCATGACCCCCGAGTTGGACGCTAAAATGGCCACCTTCCTGGCCAAATTCATGAAAGACCCCCGCAAGGGCATTGACCGGTCCTGGAGATCGTGTCAGGATAAGTTGTTGGATGCGGTCGGGCCTGCCACGAAAATCCTCGACATGGCTGAGGAGGCGAAGGCGAATGGCACGGTCATTTCCCCGGAGGTACTATCGAACTGGGCACAACGTGTAATCGTGTTCCTGGGGAATGCCAACTGCGCCCTCTCCACTGAGCGCAGGCGTTCTTTACTGATTAAACTGGACCCGAAATTGGGGGACTTGGCCTCCTCTGAGGCGGGCGCGGTGGCCCAAGGGGGCCTCTTTGGCGAGCCTTTCATCAAGGAGTTGGGCAAATTTGTGTCCACCTTTACCTCGCTGGACAGGGCGCAATCCACCATTAAACGAGTTTTTCATCAGCGTTTCTCCGGTGGGGCCGGTCGCGGCAGGGGCCGCGCGACTGGCCGTGGCCAGCAGACCAACAATAGAGGGCAAGGCTCCGGCAGAGGGCACTACCAGACCTCTGCAAACTTCAATAATTTCTACCCCACCAGAGGACAGCGTTTTGGCGGCAGAGGTTACCGAAAAAACTCCGGACCCAACAATGCCACCGGTGAGTGTACTTTGTTTGGATCAAGTTCCTATAGGGGGGCGGTTGGCGTCCTTTTACGAGGAATGGGAGTTGCTCACTGCCGACGCTTGGGTCTTGCAAACCGTCCGTGGTTTTCACATAGAGTTTTACGACCACCCTATTCAGGAGATTTCTCCGCGGCCGATGGTGTTCTCGGAGTCAGATGCGCGTTTGATAGACGGAGAGGTCGCAGAATTGCTCCGCAAGGGCGCCATCCGTCAATCAAAGCGACATCCCAGGGGTTTTGTCAGCAATGTCTTCCTGGTGGACAAGACAGATGGGGGCAAGCGCCCGGTGATCAATCTCAGGGAGTTCAACGGGTGGTTGGTCTATCGGCACTTCAAAATGGAGGGTATCCACCTTCTCCGAGACGTGCTCCTCCCGCGAGATTGGATGGTGAGGCTAGACCTCAAAGATGCTTACTTGGTGATTCCTATTCACCCGCCTCATCGTCGGTTCCTTCAGTTCTTGTGGAACGACAGGGTCTACGAGTTCATGGCCCTCCCGTTCGGCCTTTCCTCAGCCCCCTGGTGCTTCACGAAAGTGTTGCACCCGGTGGTGGAGTTCCTGAGGGGCCAGGGGGTACGGATGTTGGTCTACTTGGACGACATTCTCTTCATGGGGCAGTGTCCGGTGCGTTTGGCCGGGCAGTTACGGCTAGCTGTGCACCTCCTTCAGCGACTGGGCTTCGTGGTCAACGGCTCCAAGTCGGTGCTGGTTCCCACTCAAAGAATTACCTTTCTAGGATTCGTGGTGGATTCGGTGGAGGCCGCTCTGAGCCTTCCATCCAGGAAGATTGCAAAAATTCGACATTTGTTGCGACAGACGATCACGAAGGACACTACGTCCTTGCGTCACGTTGCCAGGGTGGTGGGACTTCTGTCGTCCTCCATCCAAGCGATCTTTCCGGGACCCCTGCACTACAGGGCGCTCCAACGCCTCAAAGCCCAGCACCTCCGGAGAGGGATGAGCTACGATCAGTTGATACCCCTCACGGAGGAGGTGAAGGAGGAGATGTCTTGGTGGCTTTCTCACATGGAAGCATGGAATGGTCGGGCGATTTTCGGGTCAATCCCGGACCTGGTCATAGAATCCGATGCCAGCAGATCGGGTTGGGGCGCTCGGTGCGGGGATTTCTCCACCGGCGGCGCCTGGTCTTCCGACGAACAACGGTTGCATATCAACTGTTTGGAGCTCCTGGCGGGCTCCTTCGCGGTTCGTTGTTGGACCAAAGATTCCATCAAGGCCTGCGTGTTACTCCGAATGGACAATGTTTCGGCGGTTCGGTATGTGAACCACCTAGGGGGTCCTCGTTCTCGCGCTCTGGCGAACTTAGCGAAGGACTTCTGGGAGTACTGCCTGGAGCGTCACATTGCGGTGACGGCGGAGTATCTGCCGGGTCAGGCCAATCAGGTTGCGGACTGGCACTCCAGGTACCTCAGGGATGCCAGTCAGTGGAAACTGGATTCCGGAGTCTTCCATTGGCTCCAGGACCTTTGGGGTCCTTTTTCGGTGGACTTGTTTGCGTCCCGCCTGGATCACCAGCTCCCGAGATTTTTCAGTTGGAGGCCGGATCCCCTGGCGGAAGCCACGGACGCCTTCTTGCAGGATTGGAGTCGGGAAAAACCGTTTGCGTTTCCCCCGTTCTCCATGGTGGTGCGGACGGCGGCCCAGGTACGCCGCCAAGGAGTGGAGTTGGTGCTGATTACGCCGCTCTGGAGATCTCAAGTGTGGTTTCCGGTTCTTCTGGAACTTTCTTGGGATTTTCCAATCCTACTCCCCCTGTTTCCCCTTCTCCTGAAGAATCCAGATCAGGAGCCGCATCCTCTCGTCTTGCGGAGCTCTCTCCGTCTCATGGCGTGGAGGCTCTCAGGAGACGTTGGTCGCTCCCGGGCCTTTCGGGATCGGCTGAGGGCCTTCTCTCCAAAGCATGGGCCGATAGTACGACGAAGCGCTACAGATCCGCTTGGCTTAAGTGGATGCGTTGGTGTCTTCGAAGGGATTTGGATCCCTTGGTCGCGGGCCTCGTTCCCATTTTGAATTTCTTGGCGGAACTAGCCTCAAATGGCCTTGCTTATAGGACGATTAATGCGATTCGTTCTGCGATTTCTGCGGGTCACAACCCGATCGATAGGTCTCCTGTCGGAGAACACCCTTTGGTTTGCCGGCTTCTGCGAGGTATTCGTCTCTCGTTACCTCCGGAACCCCGGTATTCGGTCCTTTGTGACGTCAATTTGGTTTTGAATTTATTCCTGTCATGGCCAGCCAACGTCTACTTGTCTCTGAAGGAGCTCTCAGCTAAGCTGGCCATGCTGTTGTGCCTAGTTTCTTGCAGGCGTGTGTCGGATGTGCGCGCGTTGGATATATCGGCACGAATCTTCTCCCCAGAAGGGGTTACTTTTACTTTGGGGCGTCGCACAAAGTCGGCGTCGCGCTCTATTTCATATCCAGCGTTTCTGGACACTCCTAAGTTGTGTGTTGTGCAATGCTTGAAGGCTTACGAAGATATGACCTTGGACATCCGCCCCCCCGGGCGAGCGTCAATTGCTGATTGCCTTGCGAAAGCCACACAAAGCTGTCTCCTCCCCCACCATTGCAAGGTGGGTGCGTTGGGTCATGCATGAGGCAGGCATCAATACGAAGCTTTTTGGAGCACACTCTGCCAGAGGGGCCATGGCTTCTAAGGCGTTTGCGGCGGGTGCTCGCTTGGAGGATTTACTGCGGGCTGCAGATTGGTCCTCGGATTCCACGTTTAAAAGGTTTTATTTTAAACCGGTGGTGGACCTAGCCCAGTTGGTGGTGAGTAAGCTTTGAACTAGCATAATCTGAAGCCTCCGGTCCTGACATAGAATCGAAATTTGCCTAGCTTATGTAACGGTAAGTTTCAATTCTATTAAGGACACGGAGGCGAGGATTATCCCACCCCGGAATGCACAGTGATTCCTACCCGCCCGTATGGCAGTAAGTAAAGTGTTTTCCTCTATGCCCGTATGGCAGTAACTAAAGTGTTGTCCTTTATGCGGTTATGTTCTTTTGTTCACATATGATGCTCCTCTGTCATGCTGTCTCGTTCCTGTGGCTCCTCGCTTACGCTGTCCGTTTTTTCTGGCAGGCAACGAGGGAGCTAAACAGGATCAGTGAGGCGAATGCGTGATCTGCGCGAAGAAAGAGGAAGAGCAGAGAGAGGAGACTGGCTATCTAGACGTTGTAGACATGGTGGAAGGACTGTGGACTGGATATGCATAACAGACTCTTGGGAGTTGTGGTTTTGGACTAGAGAAAAAATGTATTTCACTGCTTTATTTGAAAGCATGGTTCTTTGTTTATATTTTTCCTGAGCTGCTGTGGAGTTTATGTTGTTAATAAAGCGAAGGAAGAATAGCATAATCCTCGCCTCCGTGTCCTTAATAGAATTGAAACTTACCGTTACATAAGCTAGGCAAATTTCGATTGTCATATGTGCTCGGATTTGCTTTGCTGCAAAAACTGCTGTTTCAGGCATATAACTTGGTTCTAACTTTAGATTCAGATACTAAGCTTTGAAAAGTGGGTGTTCCACCTCTACCTACTACCCAGTGCTACACGTTCGTTGCAGGTCTATAGCCACGGGGGGGGGGGGGCACAGGGGCCCGACCAGCCTATATTTTTTGTCTGGCCCCCCTAAGATTTTTGAGTCTTATGATGTTAAATTAAAGAGGCACTGAAATATTCCTTGCAGTTTCTGTAGGCAGGCATGTACTTAATCAGCCCTGCTAGGGCATGTCATATGTTGGTTAAGAGCTCTAGTGTGGAGGAGCTGAGAAGACACGCGTTTCCAAGGTCTTTCGACTTGGAAACAGAAAATGAAAGTGACGCTGAAGTTGGGGGCCATTTGTGTTCCCCATGCTCTGCTGTCTTTGCTTGTCCCCAAGTCATCAGACAAGCTTGCGGCCTCTGATCGACCTGGAGCACGGAGCCTGCACAGTCACTGCAGCTGTGTAGGGCGGCAGCTTCCACCCCTGCTTGGACCTCACAGTTTCAGAACGCAGGGTGGTCATGCTGGTGTGCTGCTTCAAATCAACAGGGCCCCACATGATGATTTGAGAGCTGTAGTCACCTGCCTTCAAGCTTATTTACACCCATTTTTTGTTTTAAATATCTTTATTTGCATTTTGTCAAACATAGATGTTACATTTAGGGAAAGAAATAGGGAAATGAAAGGGCGAAGGGCTTGGATAGGATATTGAACGGATGGCCATTTCAATCACAATAAAAAGGTACAGCTGTTATTATCGGAACATACGTCCCCTACAGTAAAACCCAAGGCTATACAGCAGGCAAGCTTCTTTACACCCATGACAGGGAGCCAGCATCACCAGGTGTGGAGAATGAGACTAGTAATATCTCTTGAATTTCCTTCTTTAACTTTGATAATTTTTTATAGAACTGTGTGTTGTATTGGATTAGTTTACCATATGATGATGTTATTTGTTTAACACTGTACTATTTATCTCCTGGGAAAACAAAATAAGACATAGGGTCCTTTGGTTTGAAATGTAAAATGCAAAAGCAATCCAGTGGCTAAGTTATTGGCTATGTTTCCCTATACATAACCAGGAAAACTGGGGGTTCAAATCCCAGCTTCCAGCCTTGACCAAAAAGTTTGATGTTAGCCAAATTAGTAACCGGCCTGGGCAATGACACCATGCAGGACGGTGCTAACTCCAATGCACTGGGGCCCAGATTAACTAACGCTTTGGGCCAGGTTTGTGTGACTGAAAGCCGGCTCAAAGTGTTAGTGTGGGAGTTACTATCCAACAGAAATCAGAATTTGCATTTGTCCAAAGTAATGCAAAGTTACTTTGTTTTACATTACTTTGAGTTAAGGGGGTGTTTTGTGGGTAATGCATGGTTGTTCCAATGTATCCACCTATGGGTTTTGAAGCAAATTCATATCTACAAACTTTAGCAGACAGGGATTTTCCCAAAATCAACACTTCCTTGAAGGAAGCTTAACAAGGAGAAATGTGTTAATTTCTCCTAATTTTTCCAACTTTGCATATATGCTGCATTGTACAACACCCATTCAAAGTGGGTAAAGCCATCTTTTTGTACTGTGTTCAGAGAGAGCACATATCCTCACTTTATCGTGGAAGGTTGTTTTTGTTGGCGCATGACTGTCGTAGTGTGCCATGGCTGGCGGGAGAGGAAAATGGCACCATACCATAGCAGATATGGCACTTTTTAGGTCGAGCATTCGAGATCTCTTGTATATACTTTAGTATATACTTATTATATACTTATATGTGTATGTACTGTACTTTGTGGACTCTGGAGATCAGTCCTGGGACTTGTCTGCTTCAGCACAGGGACTTTTTTTCAGTTCAACAGCCTCTATTTAACTGTCTTGATAGAAAACGACCAGTAGAGGTCAGTAAAATACCAGAATTGCTTTCTGCTGAGGGACTTTCTTTTTTTTATTTTTCTGGCAACTGCCTCGATTTAACTTTCTTGATAGAAAACGACCAGCAGAGGTCAGTAAAATACCAGAATCACTTTAGCATTCCCTAGATTCCAGTCCATAGAAATTGTCTTCCACGAGCACCCGTAGACAATAATATTTTTTCAAATCTTGTATTTTTAGGGATATGACCACCAAAGGCCCTGATTTTATATTAAAAACTAGCTTTGGACTATACCATTTCCCGCTGAAAGACAATATTTCTCTCCATGTGGTCCCATACGGGTTACGTAGCTTGGTGCTTACTTTACTTATGGGTGATTGTGCGCTTTACAAATGTGGACTTTACTTTTTACTTTTACCTCCATGTTAAAGAACAGTATATGTGCTGCATAGCTAAATACATATAAGGTGCCAAAGCCGAGACCGATTGCATTGCAAATGCTTGTTTCTCTTTCCCTTTGACACAAGGCAGAGCAGCATCCTTGGTGCAGTGTTGGCTTGGGTAAAAAAAAAGGTCAATCTGGCGCTCAGGGTGCAAATGCAGCATGTGCAGCTGCCTGCAACCCTATGTTCTACCAGCAGAAAGTGCATGTGCCTTACATCCTCCCTAATCACAAGCCCCAGAGTACTGCTGAGAATACGCAATGAGATGGTATTCATGCCTGGCGTCTCAACTTTTTCCTTAAAACAAAAAAAAGCCTTGCATCTGATTAATTTACTGTGTGAACAGTGTTAATAGTTAAACACAGTGCACTAGTAAGCTCTTGGTAGTAAGCAAGAGCTCTGCCCTTGGGTGTTAAACTAGAAAAGAAAATACAAATCCAGTAACTAAAATGCACATGGTGTAACCTGGAAACCTCGAGTGCAAATCCCCGCTTATTGCTTTGACGAAGTTGTAAGATCTTATGCAAACCTCTTTACTTCACTGTTTCTCATTTACCTTGATCGTCATATTTAAGACCACCTTGAAGTAATTCAGTTTGGGATGTGACGTATACAAAATTCTCTTGTGTATGGTTTAATCTCTATAATGTTGCTCATCTGTAATAACAATAGAGGCCACGTATAGGAGAGCACATTACTACTGATTTGTCCCTTACCATCGTCATGGCCTTATCGTACAGTGGGAGGGTTGGTGGGCAGTGGAAGGGCTTCATGAATGTTTCTAAGTTCATATTTAGAAACGTTCACTATTAATAAATGTTACTGAGAGCAATGATTTCATCCACTTGCTGAATTAAAATCCTTTTAAAGTTTAAAGAAAAGTCTTCATTATATTTTTGCATGTTTTTTGTGTAATGTATCTACCAAATATTTTGATAGCTCAGCTAATGCTGTAGCATTTTTGGAAAAAGCAGGCCCTTGGTTTGACTCTAGCGCAGCTGTCTCTATAAATCTGTAGTCTTGCTTACACTTACTTGTATTCCTGACTCCACTCAGCCTTACATTTACACTATATGCAAGATGGTAGTACAATATTACTTTTACTATCATTACTAAAGGATGTACAGAAAGGCCTATGGTTGGTTTATAGCATTGCTTAGAAACCGAGGAATTGTATTGGTTATTTATATAGAAATTCCTCTCCATAGCCCTCATGCAGCTTAAAGGCTTTCTTAGATACTCCGGTTCCTTATACATATATATATAGGACCTCATTTCCTTAGAAAGGAAATCAAGCTCTCTGTTTTGCATCAAGTGGCTAGGCACCGTCAATAGTTCATGGTTAAAAGACGGTTGTCTGTGGTTTGATGTATAGGGAACATATTGCGACATTGTGGGTGCACAGTGTCGCTGAGCCGGAGTGTTGCAGATATGTGCATCAGTGGGGGTGATATGTGGAGTCCAATAGCACCTAGCAGATTTCCCTTCATCAGTTTCTAGGTCTGTCTGTCTACTTGCATTTGTTTATCTTGTTTAAGGTGCAGGAAAGTAGTATCTGGCTCGCGCAGAGGAAGGTATGACAATAGGCTTCCTGTCACAGGGAGGTGTAACCACCTCCCAGACAGGATTTAGTGTATGGGGGCTGGGTGGGTGCACTCTCCGAGTGCCAGAAAGTTTGCCCTGGGAGCACATTTGGTGTCCCTGTGCATAGTCCGGCTAAAACCAGTCCTGGGAGTCATTGGCTCCTGCTCTGGTGCGAAACTGGACAAAGGGCACGGGTGTAGCCACCAGTCTGTCCTTCCCCTCCCACAGAAGGGTCCACAGAATCTATCCAACCCCTTCCCATGAGTATAAAGTGGGTTACCTGATAACAGGACTTTAGATTTTACCTTGACAAGATTTTGCTAAGAAGAGACCAAGTACTTTGACTGCCTGCATGACGCTGCACGACTGAAGAATCTCCCTTGGAGTAAAGGAGTTACTCCCCTGCAAAAGCAGGCACCTAAACGCATTGACCCGGTTTGCTTCTCCCAAGCTCCTGAGGACTCCGAAGATTTCAGCAACACAGGAGGTGGGTTCCCAAAGGTCCCTGAGGTCGATCTGCCCTCTCAGCAATTCTTAGACCAGTATCTCTCGTGGGGACAGTGCAACCCGAACCCCTATGCACCGCGTGGTTTTGCAGTTGCATATGCTTAGTGAAGATTCCTGAGCCTGTGCTTTGGACTCCGTGTAGTGCTGATCCCGAGCAGTATTTGCACCGAAGATTTCCGGCCTCCACTCCACGAGTGTCCTGTGGGCTGGTCCTTTGCATAATTGCTTGAGGTCTCCTCGTAATCCCCGGCCTGTGGGTCCAGGCGAGGGTCACCTTGTGAATTCTTGGGCTTACCTGGTTGCTTCAGAAGTGCCCTGACTCTCCATTACTTGGAGTCCCCTAGACCTTGCTGGTCCACACCGTAACCTGTTTCCTCTGACCGCGTGAGTTGCAGCTGCCAAGGCTTGTTGGTACTCCAGCTGGACATTGACCCCTCAGCTCTCAACATCCTTCAAGGGACAGCTCATCTCCGGATTCTGGTAGTCCTAGAAGTCTCTTGGTCCCCGTGGCTGCAGAGTCAAGCAACCCTTCTTTGCACCTGAAGCACCCGACACCGGTGGGCATTAGACTACAGAGCCCCTGGTCAGCAGAAGTGACTCAGACTCTGTCCCCTCTGCTTTCAGGTTCCTCTCACCTTGAATCCAGGCTTGGATTTCACCGGACACTCTTCGCCTTCCTGGCTGCAGTACTTCTTTGCAGCTCTCCATTGAAAACGACAAAGGTTTCCGACACCACTTGACACCTATGCACCTGGCTCCTCTGGGATAGTTAACACGGGTACCTCGGTACTCACTGGTGGGTTGGCCTTAGAACCTCCTATGTTCCCAAGGGTTTGCTCGAAGTCCTCTTAGAAGTGTCCTTAAACTGTAATTTTCCAACTGTGACTTTCCCATAGAGTTGTACGGAGCACACGTCTGTGTTTCCTCACTGCACCCGTCCTCCGTGGGCTCCCTGTGTCACTTCTCTGGGTGGTTACTTGGGTTCCCAGCGATTCTACGTGCTCTAGGCACTGTGTCTAGTTAAGTCGTTGTTGTTATACCATTATTTTAGTACATGGTTAGGTCTCCCCCTGGAGCCCGCTGTGTATTGTGCTATTTACGAATGTTCTATTGATTCAGTATTTTGTGCTTTGTGCCCTAGTCTCACATAGAGAATAGTAGAGAGTGTTATACTAATAAATACATATTTTTATATAAACACTGTGTGGTTCTCCTTTCATTTAGTCATTTAGGAGGTGATATTCTGGTAAAACAAGCTGCTTTGCATTCCTTCAAGATTAAGCCTGACTGGTGGGGTGGTGATTACTAATGTCACAGGACGTGGTATGAGCACTACATGCCAATAGCATGTTAAAGAGCAACCATAAAAAAATAGCATGCCTTTCACAATAATCAATCATCCTACACCTACAACTTCAACTAATGTTAAATCTTCTAAAGGCACTTACATTGTCCATCTCCCACGAGAACATATGCTGTGGAAAATGCAACAAAACATTGTAATAAGAAGCAAAGCATCATCTTCCATGCACAGCTTGCTCGCAGAAGCCCAATCAGTAACACACCGTATCACCCTTTTTTCAGTTTGTCTAGTCCCAAAAACAGAGCAGCATTATTATATGTCATTTTTTGCATGAACATGTTGCTTCACTGTCACTTCAGAGTACAAACAAGGATGTTAGGCTGTGGTCTTCAATGCTGTTCATTTAGAATGATTGGGGAAAGTGTGCATTTCTGGTGTCCACTGTACAGCAGGATAGTAGGAAGCTGGGATATCAGTGAGACTTCCTAAGTCTACAAAGCCACATGATGGGGAAGCTTAGCACTGCATACAGCCTGTCCACTAGCAAAGGACAGCTCACTGGTTGTTAAAGGAGCAACAGTCAGCCTGTGGTGAGGGACCGGATAAAAGAATCATGGAAGCTAAGGGGAGAGAGTGGCGGGAGTAGGGACACAAACTGTGCTGAAAGTGGAGCAGAAGAATCATGGAACTTGTGGCGAAAGGGTATATGTTTTGAGAGATTGGAAGTCAAGAGAGTGGAGAAACTGACAAGTACAGAAAGGGGATAGGAGCCAGTGTGAGACTGAGGAGGAAAAGGAGACATGCAGACCACGGTGGAAAGGAGAAGAGCAGAAAACAACTATGTAACATGTAGTGAGAGAGTGGCGAAGGAGACCTGATGCTAGTCTGTCATAAGACGGTGAAGGAGAAAGGGATACGAAACCTGTGGAAATTAAATAAAATGGAGAGGTAAGGGAATGAAGCGTATTTTGTGAGAGACTGGAGATAGGGCGATGAAACCAGTAAGTCAGCATAAGAACCAAGGCTGTGGTGAGTGAGGAGAATAAACTAAACAGTTTTTTTGCCCCTAGCCATGTAGTTTATTTAAGTAGTAGGTGGGAAAAGATGATTATTTGAGATGGATTTTCTCCAGCATTTGATCCCTTATTATACAAATTGATTTTTCAAACAAAAATTCCACACGCCTTAAGTATGTTTATTTAGGAATACCGAGAATCCACAAATAGATTCATGGCAGGTATAAATGCATTTACTACCGCGCTGTTCTCCACCACCAATGTGCCGAACTGTAGAGCAGTAAACTGGACTTAGTGGGTGGGAAGGGTACTGTCCAAGCCATGGTTTGCTTTGGAAGATTAGGATTTGAAATTCGCTCCAGCCAAGGGCTAGAGTAATTGCTGTTCAGGATGGGAATGGAAACAATCATCTCGACATCTGGAAGGAGTATAGGGTAAGGGTTTTCTTCATTTGGAAAAATGTTTGCACCGCAAAGAAAAAGAAAGCGTATATTTGGACAGAGATCTCTACTCCCCCTGTGCGTAATTATAAACGATGTAAAATTACCCTGTTTTCCGGGAGATCTTCAGCAAGTGTTTTTGAATAGATTAACATCTTTACAATTACATGCAGGCAGAAATGTAAGCATACAAATATACTTTTTACAACATTTGTCATGAACAGGGCAACCTGCTCTCCGGAGTTAGGATCACATTTCTAAAGTAAGAAAAAAAAAACACGAAAGTCTTAAATCCTGTCTATTGGTAGACTGGTATTTAAGCTAGTAATGGCAGATTTTTGTTAGCTGGGCGGAAAGGTGATGTATCAATGCAAAATATGTTCTTCACTCTAATGCTTATCTGGAAGCCTCGGTCTCCTCTTTGATGCATTCTAATGCATCATCCACTGCTGACAAAATTGGTACTTGCTGGATGGCACAATAGGAACTTGCTCCTGCACTCAAATTCTAAACCCAGAAATTCAAAACCACATCACATAGGAGAGTTTTTCTTTTCTTTTGGTTCTCAATATCTTCCCACTGCTGGTGGCTCCTTCCCCCAAGGATGAGCAATAAGTCACACAAAGTCTACCACACAGACTGCTTTTTTCCCCTCAACATGTAGATCGTTGAGCCTTCCTTATCAGGCAGATGTGTGGGGTCATTTCAAGGGTCCTGGGGGAAGTCAGTGGATATGGGCAGTATTCTACAAGAGAAGTGTTGTTTACCACCGGTGCCTCATGGCTGCAATATCGATGCAGTTGAACTGAATGACAAAGTTGGGCACTTGATTCTCTCTTGGGTATTGAGGTAAAGCACTCAAGTCTTACTTATAGAGTTTCCAGGATTTAGAAACTCAATTTCAACATGGCACAGTAAAGAAAAACCACTGATACCAATTTCCAGATAATGCTTTATCTTTGAAAAAGAAAATACTTAGATGTAGAGGTAGGGCATATAGACGGTAATAGACATAATTACAAATAAAACACAAATTATTAGCTTTTACTGAGGTTCATACACGTCCAACCATTATAGCATGTAAGTGCAGGTAAAAGATTTCTCTTAACACTGATCCTACGCCAGGGTTATCACATGGTGTGAGGTGCAGGTAGTCTCGAAAGATCACCTGGAGAGCTTGGATGTCAAGTCTTTTGTTAAAGTTTTTGTCATGCAGAGGAGCGTAGGATGTAGGCAAGACAAAGTCGGGATTCTAGATCCAATACCTGTCCTGGGCTCACCTTCACTACTAAAATGGACAATTCAGTGGCTTGAAACCTTAGCAGCTGCATTCCAGTACCAAATTCCGATAAAAGAAAAGGGGTCACTTCCTACATATAGGCATCCCAAAAACAAACCATCCACAGTAAAAAGGACTCCACCTACTGAAGTTAGTGGCGAGAAATGATGGTGACTCTGTGGCTGGTCATCAGTGTCCAGTTAAGTGCACTGCCAACAGAGAACTGAAATGTAGGGACCAGTCAAGGATCCAACTGGACCTTATTTCTTTAATGGTGCTGACATCTAGAGTAGGGTCAGTTCACATTACTAAGTCCCACAGGAGCCTTTTCCTTTTAAGCACATATATATATATCAGAGTCAATCAAAGTCAAAGTTTCTGATGCCGAGGGCACCCAGAGAACCAGGAGCAACTAGGTCATAAACAACTTTATATCTACAATGATCGTAGTGAGAACTACAATACATGAGGGTGTATGGAAAATGTCACATGGAAAATGTCAGAAGCCAATATCCTATTTTACACAAGAAAGAGTTATACACTGAGGATTAGTTAAAAAACATTAAAAAAACAGGGGCTTGTACCACTTTGGATATTCTTGAGAATGGATATCACCTTCTACTTGACCCTAGCCTTGTCAAAGGGTCCTATCTGGTGGTGACAAGAGTGTTTAGCTCAACCTTTTTTGCTTACGTTGTTTAGAATCAGTTGCTGAGGTACTGGTCCCCCAGAGTGACACTGCGACGCCTCTACAGAGACCAATGTTAGTGCATGCGTGTAGCAGAATGGTATTCTAAATTTTTTTCCAAACAACCTTATTGGTTACTGAAATTTACTAGAAGACATGATAAAAACAGCTCTCACAATGTCACACTAAATACAAATTTGTCAGAAGTAAGTGTTCTTACCATCCCAAGCTTTTCTGAAGCATTAGCCTTCCATATTCGGATATTCATCTCATCTGAGCCACACAAGATGTACTTGTTGTCCGAACTCCACTTGACAGAGATTACATGCTGCATTCGTTTAGTGTGGTAGACTTCCCTATAAACAAAATAAAACTCAGTTACAATACTTAGCCACCTATTTATTTTTGCCTAGGTATTTTCTATGTTTTGATGTTTATACTGAAAAACTCTGCATACACCAATAACACAGAAAGCACTAGAGGGAGCCAGTCTCAAACAAAAACTAACGCTTCTGTGCGAATTATCACATTCTATTTTTAATGATACCTTACTTTTTTTGTTTAAATTGTACTTTTAAATTGTAATGTTTCAGTTGTCTTCAAACTGAAATGTTGCATAATCCACAAATGACCCCTGATGAAGAAAATTAAATGCAGGAAAATGCTGGGGATTTTTCTTCAAAAAGTTCTTTAAGCTTCTTTGCCGCTGTGATGCCATCAGCTCGGAGAATTTCCCTTAACTATGTGGCTAGAAGCTTCCTTCCAGAAAAGGAAACCCAGAATGACGAAAGGAACGATGCACGACAGCAACTTAGCGATCTTGCAGAAACTCAAAATTACAACTTTAAGTTGGAAGATAAAAGGTCAAACCTATTTTATTTGAAAAAACATGGTTTGCTGTTCCTTAGTACAGTTCAACTACTTTTTGACTAGTTTGCACATGGAAAGGTTAGGGGAGATCCGTCAAGCAAAGGGCAGAGGAAAAGGAAGGGGTTCCCACAAGACGTGTTCCCCATTCATTTTTCCATAGGATCTTTAGACACAGCTACAGCCCAAACCAATTAACGGATTTACACCAAATTTGGCAGAAAGCTAGCTCTTGGTCCAGAAAGAGTGGTATTTGTGTTTTGGTGTAAATCCGTTCAGTAGTTTTGGAAATTAAGATTAAAGAGAAATGTATATATCAGGCCACGCAGGAGCCGTGGTCTCCACAGATCTCAAGCTGAGATCCGATTAGCTGCCACCACATCAACAAGGAAATGGTGAAAACCATCTCAGGACTGTGGACTCAGTGCTAAGAAATAACAAAAACGCATAAGAAAAAATACATAGGCGGCAAGGTACAGATCGCCAAGTCTTGAGGTGGGGTCCCAATTTTTTTCCTATTTTGCCGCATAGTCGCCCATCTCTATTAAAAAATACCCTAGGGTGCTCCAGGGATGGGCGAGTTGTATATGTTATGTTATGGGGAGGGAGTCGATTACGTGTACCATAATCCCCTTTAATGGTCTTTCTTTAGCTTTAATTTTAGCTTAAATGTTGACAATATCTGCTTTATTTGTGTTTCTTTATGGTTGTTTTAACCAGTTAATAGCTTGTACTGTAGTAATGCACACTCTTTTCTCTCCATGTACAATCGAGCTAATGAGACTCTCGCAAGATCGCAAAGTCCTCGTGGTAGGGCCACTCAGTAAATTTCCACGCAGCTCTTGCGAGGATCGAACAAGGCCCACACAACAAACTCAACCTGCAAAAGCTTGTTAATGGCTCTTGCAAGACATTTGCGAGAACAGGAGAACACAAACGGCAGCCTCCACCAGTATATTTCTCCAAGTCTTGCGAGAGTATAGAGAGCGCATACGTCTTGCATTTTTGGGTGTGGGTAGTAGAGTGTGCAAACACATACCCCTCTCTGCTGAGACCTATCCTTGTGCGTAGTAGAGAGTGGGGAGGGACTAGCCTCTCCTTTCAGATTCCTTGCTCAGATGAGAGGTGTGCATAGTAGGGTGTGTGGAGAGACTGGCCTCTCCTTTCAGACCTCTCTCTCAGATGACTGGTGTGCTTTGTAGGGTGTGTGGAGGGACTGGCCTCTTTGGTGAGCCCTCTCTCTAACGATGGATTGTGTTTTAGGATGTGTGGAGAGACTGGCCTCTCTTTCAGAACTCTCTCTCAGATGAGGAGTATGCATAGTAGGGTGTGTGAAGGGACTGTCTTTCACACCTCTATCATGACAGGTGTGTGGAGGGACTATCCTCTCTGGTGAGACTTCTTTCTGTAACAATGTGCGCATAGTAGGGTGTGGAGAGGGACTAGCCTCTCCTTTTAGACCTCTCTCACACATAACGGGTGTGCATAGTAGGGTGTGTGGTTAACTCTACTCACAACTCTTCCCAAGTCAATGAACATAAATAGCAGACTTTGATAAACACCATTCTCAGTAAGACTCCCACCTACAGTAACAAGTGTATTCAAACATCACCTACTCTTTCCTACTTTTCACGATCCCGCAAGAGTCTCGCGAGATCGTGACTTTTTGGGGGTAAAAATATTTAACCTTCTACTCATCACAATACTTATGTCTTCCACACTTCCTCTCAATAACAAAGGCCACAATTTGCATTCCTACTAGAAGAGTGTACTGAGAACTTATCTACTCCTATTTATTATTCACAATCCCACAGGAATCCAGCAAGAGTGTAAAAATGTGTTAAAAATAATAAACCTTAGGGAGTGGAGCCTAGCCAGACTGCAAGATGGCCGCTCCTTAGAGAGGCTCCACCGGCCGATTTCATAATCCTGCAGGGATCCGTCACACAGCGGGCCAAATGTGTAACCTTTTACCAGCGGTGTCATTCAGAACCCACAGTGCACCCCCCAGGGAAATTTGGTGGTGGCTGGCCCGCATTTAGGACTGGAGGAGTAGACAGATTGCTGGCAGTGCACAAGGGCCGGCCCGCCGCCTGGATTGAGTAGCAGTGGCTTGGGTGGGCTGGGCCATTCACCCCCTTCGAAGAGAACCTCCATCAAGAATATAGCAATAGCTGGCCCTTCCGGCGATTCTGCTGGCGCTTGAGCCCCATCGGACAAGGACACAATGTATGGGCGCACACTTTTCCAGGCCAGAAACGTGTCCAGCTCAGCTGCCAGGGAGGCCCGCTATCCACCGGCCAACCTTCCCACGAGCTTGTTGCCTCCCTTCGAACCGTGGCTCCCACGTGGGACTGCTCGGTCTGTCGACTACAGTGTGGCTGGAGGCACGGGCGGCCCGGAAGTGCCCACATCTGCAGCCTTGGGGACAAATAGACAGCCTTCCGGAAGACGACCGCCTCCTGCACACTGCAGGTGCCACCAGGTAGTCGTGAATTCGTTTGGCATACACCTGGGGTGCCAGAACACACACCGACTGAGTCACTGCTTCGAGCAACGACCACCTGGTGAAGATCGACATACTCCCCAGCCACCTGGGCCAAGTTAAACAACGCATGGACAAGAACGATAACAGACTTGATCAACTGGAGAATCGTGCTTCTGATGTAGAGGATACTCAGACAGACTCCAAAAAACATCTCTTAGGAATGGACAAAATTCTGGCCCTCATAAAAGCTAAAATCAAAGACCTTGAAGTGCCATCCAGGCGCAACAACCTCAGGATCACTGGGATTCCAGAGTCCACGGAGATCACCAAAATGGAGGACTTTGTAGAGTCCATGTTCCTCTACCGTTTTGGGGCGGCCTTTTCTGCAGTTTTAATTGTGGAATGGGCTCATCAATCGATGGGACCAAGGCCACCTCCGGGCACACCAGTTTACCCTATTACTGCTAGACGCTAAACTACAGAGATCGCGCTGTGATACTATGGCTTGCGCGACAATGTCAGGCCGGGGTAGTGATCTCTCCTTTTACCCAGACTTCACTCTGTAAATCCAGGCTGACCAAAAGAACACTGCAAAAAGCCAAGATCCTGTATGCACTTCTATATCCGGCCAAACTATGCATCTCATTTGAAGACAAACCACATTTCTTCAAAGTTGCCAAGTCCGCTCTCAGGTTGGCCACTGGCATTTGCAAAAGGCAGCGCATGCCTAGAGACTCGCCTGGTGACTCAGATGTGACCCTCTCAGTGATGTGGGTGTTCGGTGCCTTCCTTGCTGGGGGCAGTGGTTCGCTGTTGAGGCCAACGCTGCACTTTCCTTGAACGGGGCGTAATTTATACCAGTTTCCAGCTGGAGCCACGACGATCACCAAGTGATGTAACAGATATGAATGAATGCCTGCTGTGCTGGTCCATTTAGGGCCTCACCTGATCGCCTATATCTGGGCAGGGTTGTATATTCGGCTCTTTTCATACAAGTGAAACATTTTCTTGAACGATGGTCCCTCATCGCTAATCGATGTTCGAGGGACCTCATGATGTTGATAGTGGAAACAGCCAAGGAAGTGCTGGCCGATTTAATCCAAGAGATTCTAGATCTAGAAAATCAGATTAAATCATCAACAGTGATTACTGATATTAAAAAGAAATTAGAAGAAGTTGAAGCTGAATTAAATTCCTATAGTGAATATTTAATAAAACGCAAAATGGATAAACTCCAAAAAGATATTCGCTATTTCAGTCGAGAAAATGTCTACCCATACTTGCGAGACAACTTCTACGAACAAACAGATCAGTTTGGTCAAGAGATGGGTGATTCTCATTTTGACACTAGACAGAAAAAGGTCACTACATTCTCAAACACATCAGATTCTGGAAGTAGTTCTGGTATGTCTCCCCATCAAAATCATGGCCAGGGATACATTCCAAGATCAAACCAAGGTTACCGTCCTTTTTTAGGGAGGCGCCCTCAAAACAGAAGGAACTGGCGATCGAATTATCAATCCCAGTCCCGACCCTATCGACAATACCAACCCAATTTTCAACAGAGAGGGCACTTCCAACCACAATATCAGGACCATCAACCTCAGAATCCCAACCGATATCTGGAGACACGGAGCTCCAAATATTGGAGAGAATAAAAACAATCCCAATATTCAATCTAAGTAAATTTGAGGCAGATGCAGCGACTATTGCGATTCTATCAAAAGGGCTATCGTTTGTCCCTCACTCTGGACTCAATAAATTTGAGCTTTTTAACGATGTCATGTGTTTTTTTCGTAAAATCCGTCTAAAAAATTATTTTTCAGGCATAGAACACATAACAACAGAAGAGAATAAGTCAGGTCTATCTCCTAAGTCAGTTTTTACACCCACACTAGACCAAGTGTCCCCTGAAATACGAATTTTTGAACAGGTTGTCATGCATAAATTACAGATAGCAACCAAATATATACCTAACACTCCCTACAACATAAATAGAGAAGAATATAGTGCGCTGCAACAGTTAAAAAATACATCAGAAATCACTATAAAGAGCTGCGACAAGGGTGGTGGTATTGCAATTCTTGATACTCAAAAATACACAGACAAAATCGAAGAGATGCTCAGTGACAATAATTTCTATTGTAAAATACAGAGAGATCCTACACCAAAAATTAAAAACAAAATCCACAGATTGACGACCAAAGCTCTACAAAATGGAGATATTTGCAGAAAGGAGTACGAATATCTAAACATAGACAATCCTAGAATGGCTAGTCTGTACGGTACTCCCAAAGTTCATAAAAACGAACTAGACCCCCCCTTTAGACCCATTGTTACCACCATTGGCAGCATAACAGAACCGATATCAAAATATCTTGATGCCATCCTGCGTCCACATATTTCCAAAATACCTGGATATATACAAGATACCCGACAGATCATTAATCAATTAGAAGGAACAGCTTTTAACGCCCACAGACAATGGATGGTAACTCTTGATGTTGAGAGTTTATACTCCAACATCCCTTGCACAGGAGCCATTGAGGCTACGAAATGGTTCATTGAAACATACAACATCACTTGCAATACCGAATTCATCCTAGACTGTTTAAACATTATCTTAAATGATAATGTATTCGAATTCAGAGGCACCCTCTATAAACAGACCAAGGGGGTAAGTATGGGCGCGGCCTGCGCACCGACAATTGCTAACATCTATGTCGCTTTTTTCGAAAATACGAATATTTTTAACGAAATGGCTCCGTTTTTCGAATCCTTGTTTTATTGGTCGCGATATATTGACGACATCATTTTTATTTGGGATGACAACGAAGACACCCTAGCTGAATTTGTTCTTTGGTTAAATGCATGTGACTCAAATTTGAAGTTTACTGCACAAATTAACAACCAAGAAATAGAATTTTTGGATGTCACTATAAAACATGATCAAGGTCAATTATATACTGACCTTTATGTAAAACCGACTGCCCGTAACACAATTCTCCATTATGACAGTTTCCACCCCTCCACCCAAAAAAACAGTATCCCATTTAGCCAATTCCTCAGGCTGAGACGGAACTGTTCCAGACTCAAAGATTTCGATGAACGAGCGGTCATAATGAGAAAAAAGTTTGAGGAACGAGGATATCCCCACCGATTAGTACGTGAATCGTACAAAAGGGCACGATTTTACGATCGGCAACATCTTCTGCAAGGTTCGAAACCCAAACAAACTTCGAATTTAGTATTTGTCTCAAGACACTCTTGTCTCAACAACCAAGTACGCCAAATAATCTATTCTAATTGGCACATTCTAAATACAAATAACAACTCCAACGAAAATTTGCCAAAACCACTTTTTGCATATCGCAAAAATAAAAATCTGAAAGATATAGTGGTTAGGTCACGCATGCCACATTTGGCAAAATCTACCCAAAGAAGTTTAACAAACTGGGATCCGGTCATCGGAAACTATAAATGTGGAACATGTAAAGTATGCCCCCAGGCGATTGAAACTAAGGAAATGGAGTTCAATGGAGTAAAAATCCAATTCACAACTATGGTGAATTGCAAAACTAAGAATATTGTGTATCTGCTACTATGCCCCTGTGGGCTGGGCTATGTCGGTGAGTCCTCCAGGTCTCTGTGTACGAGGCTTACAGAACATAAGTCTGCTATTAGGACTCATAAATTAAATGCACCGATGGTCAGCCACTACATTGAACAGAACCATAAACCAGAGGATGTACGTTGGATTATCCTTGAACACATTGAGACACGTGAAGGTTTATGTCCAGACAAAGTCCGAAAAAAACGGGAGGTATACTGGATTTTTTCTTTGAGTACATCTACACGAGGTTTAAACCAGGATATTCCATGGGAACAAGCAATTCTGTAAAACCTGAAACACTTAGTGCTGCAAAAGATACATAGACTTGACTATACTGGCTAAAATTAATATATCTGCATCATGTCACACCTTTCTATACCAACAGAGAAGGACACTTCATGTTTGGTTTTCTCAACCTATCTCTTTATTAATATTCAAGTATGTGTTCGTTTCTATAGCTGTCTATAATAAAATCAGGAGGCTCATATGCTGATGAAAGTCCGTTTTTTTTCTTTGAATTTTATTTTTTATTATTGTTTTTCTATATATCAAACATTTGATAGCGATGGCTCTAAATATGTGCCATTGAAAATAAACTAAACATATAGGCAGTTGCCATATGTAAAGAAACTCAAACTCGCTATCAGATAGGGGAACGATAGTCTGTTGTTTATTTCTATTACATCGAGACGCAGTATTACTGCGTCACTCTATATGCGCCAGACACTTACCAGCGTCAGGTGTAATTAATTTCGTCGTCTTTTTGGCGGGCCGTTTATGTATATATACTGCTGGCATAGATACTCCGGCGTTCTTGAACCACCGGCACGTCGAGGGGAGATCTGGCCCAGAAGACACCACCTGGCAACACGAAGGTTAGTGAGTCACAGCTACCGCCCTCACTAGCATTAGTATTAGGCTTGACAGACTCGCGTTGGCCCATGTAGAGCTAGTGTCTAATTTGCTACTTTACTCTCTTTCTCTTTAGCACGGGGAACTCATCATTTTTTTATGACTTATGTCCTCTTCAGTTCAACCCATGGCGAAACTATCCTGTTATCATCTTTTATGAGGTAATACCATAGCGAGATATCCTCTTTTAGCCGTATCGTTCTATCATTTGTATCGAGCTATCTACATGATGCCCTAATGAGATACATAGACATATCGTTTTTCTTATATTTTTATAGCAAGAGAAGAGAGAACAAACTACACCTGCCGGTCTCCCAATTATGACGATTCAAGATTTTCAGCACATTTATGATTAGGTACCGCTTTTTGGGTTACATGTTTTATACCTAGAGACCTATATCGTCTTATGCTACATAAATATCACATCTGTGCTTCTCTATTCTTTAATGATACAGATAATGTTCCAACTCGGAGACTTTTGAGTTTGGATCTTTGAGAAATAAAATAGAGAGGGGGAAAAAAAAGGAGAAAAATACATCGGAACAAGTACCTCGAGCACAAATTTTGTCCGATAAATGTTACATTTTTCAATACAACGAAATTCTTTTAAAACGGTAAATATATACCTAGATTCTACTTTATTTACACTTCGGACCGAAACAATAACTAATAGCCATATTTACTCTCTATCTAGACATAATAACCCATGAGGACCGGTATATGAACCATACTACTATCTACATAGCGATATCGTATTATCCAAGATAAGGTTGGTGATCATATTATATAAATTTGTGCCATCGCTTGTAGGACTCTATCTACACTATTAGAATAGAAGTAGATATATCTAATATGAGAATCTTGGATCTTCCACCATATTGATATCCTATCCAGCCATCTTTAGGGAAATATATCTGTCAGCTCTGTCCTATATAATGGTCGGATATGAAATGTGGCTAGAAACCAAAATATAGATAGTTTAAGTTACAGGGCATACTGGGATATTTCCATTAGTTTAGATTAATATGTTCATGTGCTAATGACAACTTGCCCATATGTGTACCTTACAATTATATTGTCTGAGCTGCATGCAAAACTGAGATAATTATGACATTATGTGACCGTCCTCAAAAATGAAATAGGATATATTTATGCTCTCAACATGAGAAACAAAAATAGGAGGGACATTTGAATTCATAAATGGATAATAATAGTCTGATGTTTTCCATTTACGCTATAAAATCTTGTTATACCTATCATGTGAATATGGTCCCTTAGAATTGACGGGATATATACATATACCAGACCCAACTGGAATAAGATGTTTAAATTGATCACAACAATGTCTTGTATTGGAACATATAGAAGAGTGAATTCCAATCAAGTCATGAGCTACTGTATGTAAATATTGTATATATGTATGTGTAAACAGTGACCTATAACCTCTCGATCTATAAAATGTAAATATTAGCATGTTACGACTTTTTAAATTATCTAAATAATTATATGTATGTTTTTGTATTTTTTCATAGTTTTTGTTGTCCTGTACAGTTTATACGTGAAAGACGGTCACCTGATGAAGGCAGAATGCCGAAACGCGCGTAGTGTCAATATTCACCGCTTTTGCCCACTACAATAAGACTACTGACCGATTTGTCTTTGTTGGTTTTTGTGATATGTGTTTATATATCTTTCAAAAGCTTCCTTTATAATTGTATATATCTCTATCAAATGAATTATTAATCTTTATAAGTATAATTTTCTATCTAAAGAGCCTACATAGGACACCAAAAATAATCAGACAACTACTGTGATAAAATAAAAATAAAAGATTCATAAAAAATATATATCTCTTTGTGATCTTATAAATATAACACTGTGTCAATGTCGTAGCTATACACACGAGGGTGTGCATGAGAGGTTTGTGGCGTTCTTTTATGAAATGTTTGCTATAATTTCTTTTCAAAATTGTATATTCGGCTCTCCTTCGCCTCCAGGGATGAGCCCCCCATTGACCATTTTATTCAGGGTGGGTACTGGGGTTGGGGGGAGAGGGGAGGGTTGGTTTTTCTCAGCAATGTTTGGAGTTTTGGGTTGTCTGGTGGCTGAATTTCTCTTTCCCCTCCTGATCCCTGACACAGTATGCCATCGCATTCCCACCCATGTGCAGTCACTCTTCTGTGCTGTGTGCCATTGCTCTGCCAATGCTACTTTACTTCTACACACTGTGACCTCCACCACCTGCCTCACCAGGAACAAACGCTCACTAAATGACCACTAGAAAGCCCGCCTTGTCCACGCATACCTTACAAGGCATTGTGTCAACATTTTTTTCTTACTGCACCTAAAGCAATTTTCCGCTCCCGGTCTGCGCGGTAAGTAGAGTGGGGTAATCCACACAGCACTTTACTCAAACTATGTCAAAGAAGTGGCAGTCCCATTGCACAGAGGGCTAGCATGGCACCTGACACATCCCCTCAACAACAAAGACTGACAATATGTCATCTTAGAGGGTACATTACACACACAGCCTGTGGTTGTGGCAGCTGTTTAAGCCCAAACACGGATGACCCGAAGTTCTTCTCTGAAATTTGGCGGTGGATAGCTAGCCTCGGACCCAGGGTTATATTATGGGGAGGCGACTTCAATGGGATACTGGACGATCATCTGGATCATTCTGGGATTTCCGCACAGCCCCATCCCACAACAGCACAGAAGCTTTACATTATTGTCCAAGACAATCACTAACAAAACATATGGAGATACACCCATGCAGGCTGCTTAGAGGTCACTTGTTCCACGGCACACCTTACCTTCATGCATGGTCCAGAACTGACTATTGGTTAGTTTCTGAAGACTTACAGATTTACAACTAAAGTAACACACTTGCTCCGTACCTTATCGGATCACTCATTGGTGATGTTGGAATTGTTGATTCCCCCAGGCTGCCCCCATGCAGCGTGCCCCATGCATTCTCCAAGCACCTACCCTCAGGTGCCTTGTGAGATGCTGTTTTTTGCTAAGGCGTCTGCAAGGAGATTATGGAGTACTTTGCACACAATAAGGGCTCTGTGCAGTTGCCCTCTACGTTATGGGAAGCTTTCAAGGCGGTGATCCATGGTACATGCATCGGCAAGCAATTGAGTGTACTGAAGGCCATACGTGGGAGGCTTGCACAGCTAGAGTACCATTTCTGCGATTTGGAGACAAAGTACTACGGCTATAAAGAATAGGCCTTGCTGGCCAACATCTGAAGAAGCAGAGAGGGAGACTCATTTCTTAAATCGTGATGCACAAACACGTCTGTTTGGGGAGGGGGACCGCCCGAGTAAGACCATGTGGGACTGCTCCACAGGCGGCAACCTATGTTGTGAAACTGCTGGATACGGAGTGCAATCTCATGTTCAATCCCACAGAACTCCTAAATGTGATGTCCTTCTTCTACTCCAATCCCTAAACTGCTACCCTTGTGCAGGGCTTGTCTGTTTTGAACGCATACTTCGATACGATTGAGCTGCTATGCTGGACTGGGTCCGTTGTGCCTACCTTGACTCACCCATAGCCACTGAGGAAATAGAGCTGGCCATTTAAAGCCTTCCCAGAGATAAGGCGGCCGGCACGAACGGCCTAACCACGGTCTTCTACAAGCAATTTGCTTCCATACTAGCACAACACCTCCTAGCAATGTTTGTGGAATCCCTGGAGGTTGGCTCCTTGCCTCCCACACTTCGAGTGGCAGTAATGGTCATGCTCCTAAAGCCTGATAAACCGGCATCCCAATGCGATTCTAACAGGCCATTATCCCTGATTAATGTTCACAATAAAATCTTTGTGAAGATCCTTGCGATTGCCTACTGCCCAAAATAGTTAGGCCTGATCAATCTGGCCTTATTCCAGGCCGTTCAAACTCACACAACCTCTGCACTATTTTTGCGGTAATGCTCAGCCTTGACCCCCAGATCTCTGCAGTAGCCTCCTTAAAGGACACCACGAAGACGTGTGGCACACTGGAATGGGTGTGCCTTTTTCAACTTTACACATGTCTTGGATTCGGCCCTCAGTTTAGCCACCAGATACGACTCCTCTATACCACCCCACTACTTTAGCGCGACTCAATGGGATGCTATCAGACCAATTCCAGATCACACGGGGGACAAGGCAGGGGTGTTCGCTATCGCCACTTCAATTTGTGATACCAAGGGAGCCACTGGTGGCCAGTCTTAGGACACATTATGCTAACATGGGCATTGGTTACACAACACAGGTACTGGTAGTCTTCATGTACGCAGACATTATCAAACTGTATGCTTCTAATCCTCCGGTAAGCCTTGCCCCCATTACACGGTAAGTGGTAGGTTCAGTGGGTTTTCGGGAATTCAGATTAATTGGTCTCTGCTCTGTTTCCCCTCACAGACACCACTCAACCCTTCACAACGGAATACCCCCTCACCCTGGGATCCAGTAAGATATCTAGGGAAATGGATCAGTTGTGCACCTGATGAACTGTGGAAAACCAATCAAAGTCGAGCCACCGTATGGCTGGAAGATAGGAAACCAATGTGGACCAAATTGCCCCCATCCCTCATGGGATGCATTGCAATAGGATTGTCTTCCCTACATTCCTCTACCTTTTCCTCAACATACCCATCCCTCTCACAGCTCAGTTCCTCAAGCTTCTGAGATCCAATCTGATAACACTGATCTGGGCCTGAAGGCCGCCACAAATATCGTGGGACGTCCTCACCGTACCGTATGTTCAGGGGGCTTAAAGGCGCCAAACATGTCCTTATACGACTACTAGGCTGACGAGAAAAAGCCGGCAGCTGCAGGCCGGAGTGGACCTATCTACTGTGATGCTACAATTTTTGATTAAAGATGCCCATTACTAAGCAGGACAATCAGACAGAACACTGATAGATATTGAGGATATTTTCTGCAAGCAAAGAAATTTCTTTGATTGCATGTTGGAACTCATCTGTCTTATACCGGACATCGGCATCAACATTGGCCCAGTTTAGGTCTCGTTTGACTTTCTATGTATATGTAACCATTGTTGGCCTTAAGTATTAACTCCTTGATAAACCTCGTCCACTTGGGTAGAGATGTAGTTGATCCTATCTAGGTCCTGGTGAAGGTGCTTCTAATGAAGTCCCACTGAAACACGTGTAGACCATTTGTACATATGTGGAGAGTCCTCTCAGAGACGCACACATGGGAGGAAATTAATGGGTGACATCTGCACCACCAAGAATGATATAACTGGTCTCTGACAATTTGCTAAGGATCTCTACAGAGATTGTATCTCTCTTGTGTATGAGTGTGAGTACGAATGGGATAGCTTGATGAGTGAGTGAAGTGTAGATGTTGTATGTAGGGTTATTTGTGCTTTTTCTCCAGTATTCTTTTTATTGTATTTTGATTTTAAAGTTGAAACACTGACCATTTTGCCCCCAACGCAGCCACAGATGAAGACTTTGATATAACTTGAAACCATGTGAATTTAACATTTTGTCTAATGACTTATTGATTGCTCAAGTGTAGACATCTAATGCCGTTTAGTAATAGATCAGTGGTGTACACCAATACGTTGGAGGTATTTTGATAATTGTCAGCCCATCTGTCAGTTAATTTGTTTAATTGTCATATGTATGTACGGTAATGATGAACTCTTCAGATTGATAACTAGCATTTACAATTTAAAAAAGTATAACATATATATTGTTCTATAAAATAATGTAATATTAAATATATGTTTTTTTTTTCGTTCTATACAAAAAAATGTTTTATTTATTTATTTATAGCAGTGAGAACAACAAAAATATATGTATTTTTGAACTTATTTCTTGATTGCTATTGTCACTGGGTTGGTTGCTAAGAATGAGTCCCAAGAGGCCATAGTGTAAAGCGATATAGGTCAGTAGGATGTATGACGTTATCACGCAAGTCAGTACAACGCGTGCCGTTACATCACAGTCGTTACGACTGAGATGTTACCACGCTATGCCATTACAACACAAGTCTTTACATCGACTTGCATTAGATGGCGTGCTAACATTAGAGAAGTGTAATTTACTATTTCAACTCCAGTCCACTTACCTGTAGGGAAGGTGTTGGGATAGTAAACTACACTATTTGTAATGTTAGCACGCCCTCTAGCGCAAGTCGATGTAAAGACTTGCGTTGTAATGGCACAGCGTGGTAACATCGCAGTCGTTGTAACGACCGCGATGTAACAGCATTGCAGTGTACTGACCACGATGTTAAGGATGTTTCCCAGGTCAATACGAAGGTTTCTCTCGCTCTTATATGCCTACTGTACATAAGCATAATGTCTAAATCATTGGATCCACCTGACACCCTTCCAGCAAACATGGCCATAGAAATGGACCTGGCGGCCCCATGACCACTGACCACTGTGCCGTCTCAGCCTTTTAGGGCTCCAAGGGGGGAAATAGACACAATTGAATGTGTGCGCTGGGAGAGTCTGTGAAAGTATGCAGGACTTACCTGTACGTATGCCCCCTCCACCCCCCTTGGTAATAATCCCTTGCTCCTACCTCTGCACGACACAGGCGCTAGAGTGTGCCCAACCGTAACATAACTGCCTTAACAGACTTATATTCCGAGGAGAAATTTATCTCACTTTTGAGAACACGGCATCTTTAGCCCCACCATGCTAGACATCCTCTTATTTTACCAACTCAGAGCCACCTGCTGTGCGCTGCATGACACATTTCCTGCATCCCTGCCATTGCACCTGGTATTAGAACACATGCTCACCACCCCCTCCCCAAACAAATTGATAACCAGTCTTTGCTTCACGTAGTCCGCGGCGCCACTCACAGCATCTGCAGCAGACATGGACCACCCAATAACAGCCAAGCAGTGGTACTTCTGCTGCGGTCAATTGGAGTTGCTCTGCCCCAATTCCAGACTGCGCCTAATGCATTCCCCTGGTGGGTCGGTTTAGTATGTCAAGAACGCACCGGCCGGCAACCGCCAGCACACCGCCATGCAACTCATGTGTGGCTATGCACTGGGGCAGGAAACTAGCTCCCACTATCCCGGCATGGCTGCGGGATGCAACACACTGCCAGGAGCAGCTGTCCAACTATTGGGAAAATGCCCTTGCAATTATACCCCAGGGACATATGGGAACCTTTCCTATCCTTTCTCAGTCAAGAAAACTCTCTCTCGCAGCAGATGAGCGGTACAAGACCCCGAGACAATCTGGATCGAGTGGGCGCCCGAACGCCTAACTCAATGCACTGAGTGGCCACTACACAGCACCGCTATGTCCCGTGCCCAACACCAACCAGTAAACATGATGCTGTCTGTGGCATTGTTCCATGCTATAAGGGGTTATGATTTTACTTGTGGTCTACTGCAAAAGGGATTGCTGTGCATATCTGCTTCATAGTTATGTTGTGATTCTCTAACGTGTCGATGTACCCTCTTCCCCCACATGTCTCCCCCTCCTTGCTTCCTCCCACCTCCACCGTCAAGTGTCTTGCCCCTGCTCCCTCCACATGAAAGGTTACGATTGTTGTACTGCCATAAATGCCAATAAAAATAATTTTTTTCAAACATTTATTTTTTTCACAGCAGTTATCCCTTAGAAACCACCTCTCTAAATCTAGGAGGACAGTATGCATTTCTAGTGCCCCCTTATATAGCTTTTTTACTTCATTTCCACAACACCCCCAATTGTTCGTAATCAACAGAAATGGCGACCATTTAATTTCTAAATTTTCTACAGCCAACCAATCACAGCGCTCACAGGACTGGCAGGACCCTCTCGCTCCCGAGAGAGCATGAAGGCATGTGGGGGAAAAAGTGCCTCTCATGCAATCACAGTGCTCCATTTTTGATTTTGAGCTCACAGGAGGCTTGCGTCGAGTGGTGTGTCGTGGAGCGAATTAGAGTGGAGTGGGGTACAGTGGAGATGCTTACAGTTTAATAGTGTAGAGCTTAGTGGTGTAGAGTGGAGTGCCATAGAGTGGACGGCATACAGTGGATTAGAGTGGAGTGGCTTAGAGTGGAATAGCGTTCAGTCGATTGGCGTGGCATACAGTGGAATGGTGTGGAGTGGCTCACAGAAAAACAGCGTACAGTGGAGAAGCGTAGAGTGAAGTGCTGCACAACAGAGTAATGAAGACTGGAGTGTCGAAACAGTGGAGTGGTGTAGAGTGCAGAGGCTTAGAATGGAATAGCGCAGAGAGAAGCAGGGTACACTGCAGTGGGGTAGAGTGTACCTGCGCACAGTGTAATAGTGTAGAGGCATAATTTTGTGGTGTGGAATGCAGTGGCGTTGAGTGGAACAGCGTAGAATGTAGTGGTGTAGAGAGGAATAATGTTGAATGTAGTAGCATACAATGGAGTGGCATACAACGCAAAACCCCAACGTGGTGCTTGGTGGGTGCCCCGGGCTGGCACCAAGGCACCCACCTATAATTTAGACAGGCCTCTGGTGAAGGGGTCCCCAGGGACAAAACAGGCTCGGGGAGGGGGACGAATGGCACCTATTAAGGATTGGGGAAGGCTGCTGTGAGCCCCCACCCCTTCATATATATCCCTGGGGCCAATACAGGCTTGGGTGGGGACTACGCGTCCCCTTCCCCTTACTATTGGCTTCCGGGGGTGTGCTCCCCTTCACTAAAGGCCCAAGGCGATGGGGCCCATGTGCCACTTCCACCTTACAAATAGTGTGGGGTTGGCTGCCTCTGGCCGTGCGCAGCATGGGTTGGCTTCCTCTGGGTGGGTCGGCCACAAGCCAGGCCCTGTGGCCAACCCCCCGCTATGCATGTCCAAAGGCCATTCGTAGCATAGGGTTGGCTGCATCCAGGTGGGCTAGCCACAGGGCTTTGGTCAACCCATGCTGCGTACAGCCAAAGGCAATACGCAGCGTGAGTTTGGCAACCTGCAGGGAGTTTTGATTTACTCATGGTAACAAAAGATTACGTTACGTTAAAAAAAGTGAAATTCACGGAAAAAAACGATTTAAGTAACATTATAGTTAGGTCAGAATTTCTCGGTCAACATAACTTTTTAAACACACACACCACTAAAATTCACCAGTGATAGTTTGCTCTGATAACTATACCTCGAGCCCTAATATAACTGTAACTCACTTCCTCGCCATGCACTTTGAATTATCCTAAATATTACATCACTCATGACATCTTCTATGACATCATTAATAATATCACTGAAAGTTATTGATGAGAAAACTGTGAATGGCTGGGATGCAAGTTTTAGTTACCTTAGGGCATGAGCTATAGTTACAAGAGCGAATTATAGCTGGTGAATTTCAGTGGATTTGTACATTTATAACGTTATGTTGTCATTGAAATTCCAAGCTAACTATAAGGTTACTTTACCTTTGGGTTTTTTCAAATGAATATACATATATGTGTTTATCTACATATATACACATACACATATATATGTGTGTGTGTATATAAAATAATGAATGAATGCCCTCACCTTTTTGAGTTCACGGTCTCATTGGAGAAAAGGAGTAAGTGTCAATTTTGAGAGCGCTTGGCAGTAAATGCTCACCTTTGAACCACTTGCGCTAAGGCGCATGCCGGCACTACCACGTTGGGAGTGTTCATTTTTAGGGCCGGCATGCCCTCGGACCTTAAGGAGGTTGCTGGGAGGTAAGGACGAGGTGGGAGCAGTGGTTGTATGCTAGGAGCAGACGAACTCTCGCAGAGGGACTGCAAGGCTTCCCAGAGAGGCCCGCCTTGACTAAGCAGCCAGTGGGATTCCGGCACAGGGCACCGCTTTGGCATCCGCCAACCGGTGATTAAGGAGGACATGAAAGACTAAGTATGTAACAACGAGTGAAGTATACATGGGAGGGGCGCCAGTTCTAGTTACTTTAGGGCATGAGCCTAAATATAATATCACTTTAATCTAACCTTTGGAGATATATAAATATATATATACTAGCAGCCCGCCCCAGCGTTGCCCGGGGCAGAAGGGGGCTGGGGGCAGCATTTCAGGCTTGCGTGCACCTTACCTCAGCGCTTGCTCCCAGTCGCACAAACCCAGGCCCCCGCTCCAGTCCGCCTCACTTCACCGCCCCCCACTACTCTCACTTAAATGTCTGCACCAAATGTGAAAGCCGTTTTAAAACCTATCATTTATTTTGCTATCCCGCTCCAGTCCGCCTCACTTCACCGCCCCCACTACACCAAGCCAGTCTACACGCCCCGCTGCAGTCCGCTATCCCGCTCCATTCCGCCTCCCTTACCGCTCCTCCCCGCGTACTTCACCGCTCCTCCCCGCGTTTCACATACCTCATGGCGTTGCAGTCTTGCTACGTTCTCCGCTCCTTCATGCGCTGTTGTCCTCCATTCCGCTCCAGTCCGCCTTACTTCACCGCTCTTCCCCGCGGTTCACGTACCTCATTCCCTCCAGTCTGGCTAAGTTTTCCGCTCATACCCGCGCTGTTGTCCGCTCCTCCTCGCGTTCCTGTCCTCCGATGATGTCAGCACGCACGTTGTTAGCACACACGGCCGGCGCTACTTCTTAGGGACTACTTTTTTTTATTGTTTATTTTTTAAATAACGTTTATTTTTATTTTTTTTATAGCCTATGTCCATCTACTGGACCCCCCCTTTCCAACGCTGTATTGGGTGTTGCGATTGGTGGTGTACTTTTCGAGTTTACCTGGCTCAAAGGACACAGTTCTCTCTTTATAATAGTAGTATAGATATATATATATATTACAGCTCCGCTTACACCAACAAACCAGTGCACTCTTAGGTGGGTGCTTTTCTTAGGTGGGTGCTTTCTGTGGTGGTGCTCCACATCAAAATAAATGCTCCAAGCAACTTCCCTTATTCTCCAAAAGAAGTCCAAGCACTCAACTGGGGTAGCGTAGCAGGTCTTTATTTCACCATCAGCAGCTTAAGACAGACGTGTTTCGTTTCCTTCATCAGTGTCAATATCCTACACTGCGAGGACGCTATTTAAACTATTTTGCCGTCACCCGAGTAACATACTCGATGACGGCAAAAGAACTCCACATTCAGCTCAAAAAGCTGTCGGCCATCTTAGCAAGGTACATTCGGGTGCTTTATGATAGATTTTTCATAAGTATATGCCGCAGTTATGCACAGCATATAGGCAGCAATATGGTTTGTACATTATTTACAAATATCACAATCTTCTTTACATGCATTGAATCATCACCCAGTTCGCGGCCGTATATCGGCTAGTATAAGATGTAAAAAGTGTGCAGATGCGGGCTCATGAAATTATGGTCACAGTTAGTCGGATAAATACCCAAGATAGCCCCCTATCTGGGACCGAACATCAGGAATTGCGGGTTCTGCCGTATATACGGCATGATACCATGTGATTCGGCCTCCGTGACTCATCAAAGCCTATTGGTGGTTATCGACATGCCCCCAAATGCGTACAAATTATGCCGTGGATCGGCTATTGATGATAATGCTCTATTGCTGTTTATAGAACTGTACAAAAAACAAGAAAAATGGATGTGAGAGTTCCCTAGTTGGTGCACAATATTTACAATATTTACAGTGCGGGGTAATTGAATAAATGGTGATGGCAAAAGAGGTGTCGTTTAAGCATACTTTCAGAGAGATAATATCAATTAATTCAAATGTTCAAAATAATTCAAAAAATGTCACATGATTCAAATCTACAGTTAATGCCATACAGGAAAATTACCTAGATCATGATGGCTAGAGAGAATTCATCTACCTAGATGTACTGCAAATTCTTCCCCACGATTCAATCCTCCAGGCATCTTGGTCTGTAGGTCAATTATATTACGTGATTCTAACCTATGTAGTCTAGAAACCCTGTCCCTTCCTCTAGGATTTATCGGTATGCAGTCGAGCTCAAAATATTGCAACAGGTCCCTGTTGCTCTGATGTTTACAGGCGAAATGCCTGGCTACGGGATAGTTTACATCCTTATTGGTTATAGCTCGTTGATGTTCCAAAATGCGCACCTTCACACTATGGATAGTGCTCCCTACGTACCTAGGTCCGCAGGGACACACTAGACAGTATACCACGTAATATGGAACAGGTAATGAACTTACTAATGACTTTCGAATTTTTCAGGCCCGGAATCTTGTAATTTAAGACTCTCTTGCTACTGGCACACGCTCTGCATTTCCCCCAGGGAAAGAATCCTTTCATCTCTTTCAATGTGCCACTGGAGGACATGATAGGGGAAAGATGGCTATGGAATAAAGTATCCTTGATAGATCTTGCCTTGCGAAAAGTGATAAGGGGTATAGCTGGAATGTATTTGCCTATCACTGAATCTCTTTGGAGTATATTCCAATTTTTCTTTAATATACTCCTAAGTTTGTTGGCATCATCAGAATAGGTGGTTATCATCCAAAACTGCTTTGTTAGTTGTTTTGTCATCAGTGATGCTGATGTTCTTATCTTTCAATTAGTCTGTTCTAGGAATCTTCTGGACCCGCTTTAACGCACTGTCCAACAGACTTTGATTATAACCCCTCGCTTTGAACCTAGAGAGGCAACTGGTTGTAGCCTTTTGAAAGTCTTCCTTATCAGAACAATTGCGTTTCAGGAGGAGGAGTTCTCCATAAGGAATACTTTTAATCAGTTGGGGAGGATGATTACTGTTGGCATGCAGAATGGAATTGCCGGCAGTGAGCTTCCTAAATAGTTCTGTCTGTCCCGTCCCTTCTTTAATGTAAACTCTCAAATCCAGATAATTAACTGTCTCAGTGCTGGCCTCATAGGTGAATCTGATATTGAGATTATTCTCATTAAGTTCCTGAATAAATTTTTTAGCTTGCTCTATTGACCCCCTCCACACAAGGAAGAGGTCATCGATATACCGATGCCAGCTAACAACGTATTCTGCCCATTTGGCCCGGTCATCGGCGAGGGCTACCTGCTCCTCCCACCAGCCTACGAACAAGTTCGCATAGCTGGGGGCGAAGCAGATGCCCATCGCCGTTCCGGAGATTTGTCCGTACAATTGTTCCTGAAACAAAAAGATGTTATGAGACAAGCAGAATTCAGTAAACTCTGTCAGCATGGTATTATGTTTAAGGAACTTCATTGGTCTTTTGTTCAAAAAGTAGCTCATGGCATTAATGCCCTGCCTATGGTTAATAGACGTGTAAAGACTGGTTATGTCCAGAGTTATCAACACAAATGTAGGGTCCCATTGTATACCATCTATTTTGATAATGAAGTCCTTGGTGTCTTTAACATAGGAAGCTAATTGTAGTACCATCTGAAAGAGAAAAGAATCAATGTATATGGACATAATTTCAGTTAGTCCTCCTATGGAGGAAACAATCGGCCTCCCCGGTGGATCGTTTAGGTCTTTGTGTATTTTGGGGAGTTGATAAAAGGTGGGTACGATTGGGTCACTATTCCGTAAAAAGAGGAATTTGTTGGTATCCAGCAGCAGTTTGTCACGCCACTTGCTGATAAGTTGATGGTATTCCATGATGCTCTCTTGATGTCTTTCTTTTGTGGTCCTCTCATAATATCTTGTATCATTCAACTGGCGCAGGGATTCCCTGCAATATTGATCTCAGGTCAACGGCACGATGTTTCCGCCTTTATCAGAAGGCTTGCAGATGATTCCGTCATTTTTACTAAGATTGTGCAATAGGGTATCCTGATCATTGTTTAAGTTCTTCCTAAATTTAGTTCTCTGGTTGATACAGGTATGACGAAATGTTATCAAATCCCGCAAGACTGCCTCAGAGAAAGAATCTATGGCGTCATAAGGCATCTGTGGAGTAAATTGTGACATGGGTTTAAAACTAGTTACTGGTGCCTCTTGTGCGAGCCCTACTCTTCTTGTTCTTAGACCCATATCTGTACATCCAGTGTCATCAGGGACCTGTTCAGAACGTAGTTCTTCCAACATTTCAAGCATGTGAGGTCCTGTACAGCAAGGATATCAGTGTACTTCAATTGAGATTTCGTTTTTAGTTGTCTAGCCTCTGAAATAGAAAGCTTCATTTTGAAGAATTTGTGTAGCTTGATCTTCCTGATGAACTTGAACAAGTCGATCCTAGTTTGAGTAAATTCCAGTTTCCATGGTGCTTTTGGAGTGACAGCGGGAACCTGCCTTATCCGACCAGCATTTCCTGTTTCAAATCCTTTTCATGATGAGCCGCGTGGGAGAGTGCGTTCGGAGGGGTCCTCGGTGCCGGAGGACCAGGATTTACTGGAAGCCGCTCCTGCACCAGTGTCGAACGAGTGACCCAGCACTGTCGCCAGGGCTAATTCAATGCGTCGTCCACACCAGTAAACATCGCGTGCCTGGGAAGGGTTAATAAAGATGGGCAACAGAAGGGAAAAATGGGAGACTTTGCAGGGCGTGTGCGTCAAGGGCAGGCTGGATGTAGTATAAAAGACAGAGAGGGACTGGATGTAGGCCAGTGGTCGAAGTGGGGGGAAAAAGTTAGGGGAACTGGGGGCGGAGAATCAGAGAGCGGGAATAACTCAACAATTGGATCAGTGGGCGGAGCCAGAGGTGTGGCCAGAATGTGCAAATATCCCAATTATTAGTATTTGTTTGGCATTTCACTGCCCAGTTTGATTAACCAATGGATACACATGATCATTTAAGGTTATAATGAGTTATTGACATTAAAATACATTCACAAAGTGGGATATGATTCTAATCACAGAATGTCCCAAATACGATAAAATGTGGAAGCACAAGCCATTTGTCGCCGAGCCATGGAGTTTGTCATCAGCACTTCTCCCTTTTTCCACAACAGCAGTTCAAACATGAATAGCAAAATATCCTAGTTTGCAAATGTTTTCTATGTACTTATGACTCTGCCATATTTGCCTCATAATGCAAGATCTGCTGCATGATCTGACCATTTAAATTAATAAATTGTTTATAGCTCAAACGTATCAAAAGGTAATAAAAAATGTGACTTGTGTTGCTGTGGAGTGGATAGCTTATTGCAAAGGTTGACTGATCACCTTTCTCACTGCTGAATTTGTATGTTACACTGGTACTAATAAGGCATAATCTTTCCAGGGACTGTTAGCATGTATACACATGTCAAAATAATGAAATATCAGAAAATATACTGCATTACGCTGCAGCCTTTTTTTAATGCATAATTTAGTCAACACTAATGCATAATTTTGTCCTCCTTTGCTGCTTAATTAATTCTAGTGGCCCCACAGCAGGCAGCACATGTTAAAAGGGCTTGTGAATGAAGCAGAGAGACTGAAGTTTGCGAACTTAGTTTGGTATGCGTGCAAATTCTGCATTGCCAATCCCTGGTGCGTTGCAGCTTCTACTTCTGAAACAAGGCCAATGGAGGTACCTATGGGTGAGGCAGACACCTAGAGCTGGCCCTTCTTATGGGTCCTGTGACCGAGTCACTCTTGCTCTAGGGTGTGCTGCTTCTTAGGCCTGCCCGCAAGACTGGAGGTGAACTTCAGTATGGATTTTGGTGAACAAGCCTTGAAGGTTAACCCACACTTGCCCAGCTATGGTCCTCCTGCTGTTGCTAAGACACCAGGGCTACTAAGGTCTTGCGAAGCCTTCTAAGGTCTAGCAAGGGATTGTGCTCTCTCAGGAGAGCGATTTGGTGGACTGGTTATTAAGGCTGAACCTGGTTCCCCAGTTCCAAATCCAGCAGCTCTGACCATAGTACAACATCCACTCCCCCACAGAACACCATACTGCCCCACTGAGAAGAACTCACACTGCCTTTAACTACAATCCAATTGTTCCCGGCTATAAACACCTGGATGCGGCTCAATTTAAATGACGCACTAGAGAAGAACAATAAGTGGCCTACAAAAAAAAAAGTAACAACATCCTGGAAAAAGCCAACACTCATAGGGAATGCAAAAGTTAGCAAACCATGTGAAATATAAGCAGGAACAACATGGTTACCTTAATGCTTTTACATTCACTATTCAGAAATCAGCGAGTGCTTTTGCCTGAAAAGTTAAGTACAGGGCCTGAATGGACCTAGTTCAATGTCCATTGCTTATACCCTTACAAAACGTAAGCAGTATGGTAAAAAGACCACATGGACGCAGAGCCGCAGTACACATTTTGTTTTACAATCCACACATTGCAGTATCTCCAGGATTGGTGCACTAGTTGCAAGCCCAGGGAAAACAAAGACAAGAAAACAAAAATAGTGCTTCACTGGCAAACTCTGTAAAAGTGAAGCTAATGTGTTTGGCTGTGAATAAAATCAATCTGGCCAGTTTGCTACCACTCGGTCTTACATTTTTTAGTTAGTTTTCATATTTTTAACCTTTTATTCCCGATGCTGCACTTTGGAATTGAAAGGTCAGAAAAATAAGACATTTCCAGCAAGTGTTTTTCTTTTTTGGATCCATTTCACAGGGGAGCAAATAAAAGAAAGGAGAGGAAAGAGAGTGAGAACCCCGTCTTGAAGTCACGGTTTTCATTAAGAGAATTGCTGCCACCAACTCTATGGGTAGATGGATGGGGGCCCTGACACTGTGTGTGGGCTCAGGGGGCACTTGACACGGAGCAGAGAGGAGGAAAGAAAAGCGCAGAAGGCGCAAAATGCAGAGTAGAACGCGTCAGTGCTGACAACCTAACATATCACCGGCCGTAGAGGAGGTGGCGTGTTCCTGCTACTTATGGAAAGCAGGTGGCACTTTGAAAAGGTAGAAGAGGCGCGCAGCTCAGTGGGTCGTAGTGCAGAGGACTTGAAAGGCCGGAGCCTCGGTCAGAGAGGAAGCCTGTTGGAGTTATTGTGCTGTCCCGAGGCATGCAAAGCAAGGGACGTTTTAAGAGCGGTGTCCCGGAGGGTGGGGGCGTAACATAATGGAAATAAGTAAACATGACGCTTTATATTGCCTATGATTCCACAAATGCATATTGTAACATGATTAATTGGGAATAGAAACCCTGTAGTATTGCATACAACTCTGCTCATTCCAGTTTTGCTCACCCCCTGCTGTTTGCTGTCTGCTGCTTGCATGGGGAATGTGTACAAGTGCCTGGGCCTCAGGCTCGGCCTGCGCTTTCAGATCTCTGCCTACGTCTTCATGACACACTGGACTTCCAATCGTATGCTGATGATGGTATAATAGTGAGCAGCGCACTGACTGATTTATGCGCGCCTGGCGCGGACAGGAAACAGTGCCTGCCCGCCAGCGCGCTGCACGCTTTGAGTCCCCGCTTCTTCAATCCGACCTCACTTCTTTCCAGGACGTGAGGTGAGGGGAGGTCAAATCTCCCCTGCGGCGCCACGCAACCACTACAGGGCAGGGCAGGCTCTGCCCGGGTGTCTCGAAAGGTATTGGGCACAGCACTACTTCGACCCGCAATCAACAGGAGCTCTCTGGCTGAGGGGCCCCCTTGAGCGTGGGGGCCCCCCCGCACCGTGGGGGCTGCGTGGGCCTGTGTTACGCCCCTGATAGGGAGCTCCGTTTCTGTAAACACGTCTGTAAATCTTTTTTTATCTAGTCACATTTGCTGTGCATGCAAAGACCGAGATCAAATGCCAGAGGCAGTTTTCCAAGGGTACTTGTTCCGTCCCCCAACACCCTCCAACTCATCTGCTTGACTCATATCCTCACCCCCCTCCCTCAAGGACACCCTAGGAGGGTCCACCTGGTATTTTATTTCCCTTGTCTAATTTGTCCCATGCTTGAAAACTTCCTTTAAGGCCTTTGTGCTAATGCAACCAAAAATATAATCTAATTCAAGGGAATTTCAGAATCTGCATTTGCTGTGTATATAGCTTCACAAAACACGCACCATCTGCATAACAACTCAACATGCTCCGCGTTTCTTTTCGAAAGGAGTCCACACCACACCGCAGACCAGGTTCAATACCAAGATACCCCCAAAAGCAGGGGTTTACCTTCTCATTTCACGGGAAATAGACCGATTTCGCCATGCTTTTGTGCCCAAGGCAACTTCGAGTCAGATTACATGATGCTATTTACACACGATTATTCAAAAGATAAAAATAATTTTTAGGTCGCATTATTTACAAACTCATAGCATCCAACATGCATCAATTACTCATCAAAACATTAAAAGCTATTTTACTAACAAGAACTCATACAATCTACACTTCCTATACGCACACACTACTGTAAAACAGAGAAAATAAAAAATGAATCTGGAAAAGGTGAGACCTATTGGCTGTGGCAATGCTTGTTTCAATTAGGTGCCAATATGGATGGCTACTGTCCTGAGGAGAGCTGCTGAACTGTAGAAGGTAGAAACTTCAACAACACACCTTGGGCTGGATTTAGGTTTTTTCAATGACAAAAACTTAGTCTATTCAGTATCGGTTTCATTTTCATTTTGTGGAATCCAACCAGGGTACCTAATGTGCTTGTGAATACGGTCACTTGTTTTGTTAGCACCACCCCATCTGCACTATATTACTTGATTGCAGCAGCTTGACAATGTTATGATGGAACAAATATAACTTTTTCTAAGGAAAGGAAAGGCTCATGTAACTTTGTGTACATATATTGGTGATTCATTATATTTTATTATTTATTTATTTATTTATTAAGGAGGTTTATATAGCGCTAGCTTGACCCGAGGGTACGGAGCGCTTCACAACAGTTTTTGAGCAAGACTCATACAATAAAGCAGTATTCTACATATAGGTATGGAAGCCAAGTGTGCTGAGCAGCATTGAGGTAGTACGCGAGTCCTGAGATGACCTCATAGAGTGCATGTTGTCTTTGGGTTGATACAATAAAGCAGTATTCTACATATAGGTTCAGAAGTCCAAGTGTGCTGAGCAGCATTGAGGTAGTCTGTGAGTCCTGAAATAACCTCAATAGAGTGCACGTTGTCTTGGGGTTGAACCCCTTACGGGGGAGCAGTTAGCGGTCAAATAGCAGGAAGGAGGTAAGTCTTAGAGCTACAATGTCTGGGAGAGATGACAAGCAGGGATTTGCGTTTAGATGGCGGCTATCCATTTGGAGGGAGCGGTTGAGGAAAAAGACTTTTAGGTGTTTTTTGAATTTTGTGAAGGACGAGCTAGTCCTGATACTGACTGAGATGGCGTTTCAGATTTTGGGCGCGTTTCCGGCAAAGGACCGTGTTGCGGTTTATTGTTTGCGTGTTTTCATAGGGATGAGTAGTAGGGTGCTGGGGCTTAGGAGGTTCCTTGTCTGACCAGCTGTTGGACCTGGGGTCTCCAGATCACATTGGGTAGCCTGGCCCAGTGTAAGACAATCAATTCCTTTGATTCGCTGCCACCATTTGGAGAACTGGAAGTCCCTGCCTGTAGGGCCTTGAGATCTAACTCTCTGAGTTTTAATTCGTGAGCCATCCTCTGCTCCTCTTTCTCCTTTTCCAACTTGGCTAACTCCCACTTTAGCTGTCTTTTTCCCTCCTATCAGCTAGTTCAGCTTCAGTCAAGCTTCTCGCGGAGACACTGCTGCCCTCCCTTGAAGATGTCCTAGGACCCGGTAGTAGGTTCCCCATTTCAGGTTGGAACAATCCATCGACCCCGATGACAGTGTCTCTGTCTGTTTCCTCTCCCTCCTCTTTCCCCTCTGGGTGCGCTGCCACCCACGCCCTTAAGCTGGTCTGAAGTTCCCCCTTCTTAGCACCACGCTTAAAGAACACTCCCATATTTTGGCAAAATTCACGGAGTTGAGCCACATTTATAGGTTTCTAACTCCTCCAGTGCGAATTCCATTTTTGCCAAGAGAGTTTCGGGACAGCCACTCAGAAGGAATTAATTTAGAGGACACTTTAGAAGCTACCTCCACCCACCACCAGGAGTAAATTTGGAAAACAAAAATATAATTAGGGAGCCGCAAGGAGAAAACTCCAGGTGTAGGCCTATGGAGTACACTAGGTTACTATAGAGTGGACGCAAGCACAGTTCTTATCCCACCGCTGGACACCAATTATGTTGGACCTGGGGTCTCCAGATCACATTGGGTAGCCTGGCCCAGTGTAAGACAGTCAATTCCTAAAGGCAAAAATGTTAAACTTGCGTCACACCCTTACAGTATCTCAGCGGCCATCCATTCAAAAATGACACTACACCAATTTTAGAAAAATACGGTTCGCTTTTATAAAAATTATTTTGTGCTCTCTTATCCCATCATATTCTTTTGGTTGTTACTCACATCAAATATTTCTTCCCCTCCCGTCAATTCAACAATACACTGCTTCTTAACACATGGGGGTTAACAAGTGTCAAAGGAACTTCACATTATAGATAGTTTCTAGGTTGTTCAGTCTTGGCACCTAAGGAAGAAAGAGTCTTACACCTACAAAGAAACAGGGAGGTATCCCCAAGCATTTAGTTAGAAACTCACTTATTACATTCAGTTTAATTAAATTATACTAGGCAATTGTCAAGGAAATGCCAAGGTTAATTTCTCCCTTCCCCCTCTGTAAGGTAAAGAATAGTCATCAATCTAGATCAGTGTCAGACTTAAACTGGTTTAGTAAACTTGTTGTACACTAGAACCCTACTTCACTTCACTCTTCATAATCAGGTCGAGATCAGATGGTTTCACAGTTACAGTTTGAGTGCCTCGCCGACCCGGTTTCTCCAGCCAGCACGACAAGGTTAAACAGTATTCAAATAAGGGGGGGGAGGTCTCACTGCTAGGACCTTCCACCTCTGATCCCTAGGACCCTCGACAGCCCCCAGATCCCTCCTTACTTGTGACCGACTTAAGTTTTAGTCTTGTTTCAGCTGTCTCCTTTCTTTCCGTTGCGGTAGACCGTAGCACTTCGCCAGTCTCCCTCCTCTTCGGCGTCACTTCTCTCACAGACCAGGTCAACTTATCACAGAACCGGCATCGAGGGAAGGTCACACCGAGCTGATGGAACCTTGGAACTCACTTCAGCCTGTTTCATTGTCGGGCGCTTCCGTTGATTCCACGGCAAGTCGAGTTTCTAGTCAGGCGCGAGTGATTAGCGGCTCTCAGATTAAGCCGCCCTCCTTCTCTCCAGTCCGCCGGCAGCCCGCCTCCGGAGCTGCGCAGAGCCGCGCCCCCCTCAGGTTCACTCCTCGGCGAACCGCACTACTGGGCAGGCGCGAGTGATTAGCGGCTCACAGCTTAAGCCGCCCTCCCTTCTTCCCAGTCAGTCAGCGGCCCTCCTCCGGACCTGCGCAGAGCCGCGCCCCCTCAGGTTCACTCCTCAGCGAAGCTGGAGCTGCGAGTCAGGCAACAAACACCCCGATGGCCACACTACCCTTCACCACGTCCTTCAGATGGGGAAGTTGACCACCCGGCGGCGCTCCTACGCCCAGGTAAGGGGTGGACAGTCGGGGCAAGTGCAGGCAATTTGTGGATGTGAGGGGGGGGATGAAGGTACTCCTCAGCCCCTTTCTTTACTCTTGTGGAGCTCCTGGAAATTCTAGACAGTTCTCCGTTACTGGACAGCGGGGCTGATTTCCATTCCACTCAACTCCCCTAGGGTCTCTCAGGTTCGCTACCAGCTAGAGGACAGACTTTCTTGCCACGAGAGAACCCTCCGTCCAGGGTCAGCAGGAACGCAATCTAGCAGGGTCAGGTCTGCAGGGAGGGAGGGGCGGTATTAGCAGTAGGGAGGCAACCCTTAGAAAGAAGTCCACCCTCAGAATATCCTACCCCACCTAGCGCCACAGCCTGTACTCCAGCTGATTCTCCCCGTATGACAAAATGGCCGCCCTACAGTTGGCCTTTTATACCCCTAGCCCAAAGTGTCCAGGACAGGCCAGAAGGTTCTAGATTCCCCATGTAAGTCTATGGGCCAGTTCCTGAGGTAATCAGTTGTGGCAGTTACTAGCCACCATTTTGTATAACTAAACTGGCCCTAGAAAAGGAGGGACTTCTAGGCCTATGAGGAATTTGGAGGGTCAAGGACGCACCTAACCCCTAGGTCAACACCTAAAAAGTCCAGTGGACATAAAAAAAATAAAAAGATTGAGGGCAAAAAGGGGACAAAAATAAATAAATAGGAAGGAGGGACCACCCAGAGGGCTGACAGGTCTAACACCAGCCCTCTTGAGTTTAGCAGCCAAATACTCAGGTTTTCCTCTGTGCCCGGCTTTGTGCGTGTGGCAGGCAGTTCTGAAACTGGCACGCAATTCGACTGGGGACCATTTTAGTTCTGAGTGCTGGTGAAATGTGGTCGCATGTCCTGATTCCAGTGACCATTCTAGCTGCTACGTTGATATATGAATTATTCGGCTTTAAGGTGTGGGTTGACGTGACTGCTTGTTGGGAGGTTCAAGGGAGCCTGGTCGCAAGGTTCTGCATGGTCTGAAGTCTTCTGGTCAGTTGAGTGTTTATTCTGGTATAGAGTGCGCAACTGCATTCCAGCATCTTGGTGATGAGATCTTGGTTAACGCCTTAATCGCGGCGGTTTTTCCGCCGCGGTGCGGGCGTTCTAAAGGGTGGACGAGGCTCCGTCGGCCAACGCAAGGGGTTAATGGTGCTGGGAGAGATGGTGGAGTGCTATACGAAGATCTTCTTGAGAATCCTGAGCGTGTGGAAGCAGGAGATGGAGACGGCGTTCACTTGGCAAGTTATCGTTGGTTATCGATTACAATTCCAAGATTCTCTGAGCAGATTACTGGAAGGTTGGTCTGAGTTTGGCAGCCAAAAGGTGGAGTCCCAGAATGAGGTTAATTTGCTGTAAGATTACTACTAGTGGAGCTGAGTGAGGATCCTTGCGGAACTCTAGAGATAAGGTTGATGGCGTCAAAGGTGAAGGGTCCAAGATAACGGACTGGTTCTGTACTGTCTGGGTGGAGCAAATCCTGCAAACTGTGGGCCCTTGTGTGCCTTCTTTGTGCACTTGTTGGATAAGGTTGGGTGGGAGATGGTGTTGACGCTGGAGAGAGATCCGGTAGTATGAGGGTCGAGGTGTCACTTCAGTCTATGATCATTTGGGTGTGGTCTGTGATGGCGATGAGGGCAGTCTCTGTACTGTGGTTGGGCCTGAATCCAGGCTGAGTGATGTTGAGGAGGTGATTGTCTGTGAGGTGGGTGGTTAGGCGTTTGTTGATCATCTTTTCCATTTCTTTTGCCTGAGTGGCTAGTGTCTTTAGGTCCACTGAGGGTTTCTTGAGGGGTGAAGAGGAGTACTGTGGGTTGCTTCTAGGCACCTGGGTAGGTGGTTGTGATGTCTGAGTCATTCAGGATCGGGGTGAGGGCTGCGCTGATGGGGTCCAGTCCCTTGAAGAAGACAATGGTGAGGCCAGGGGTCAGAGAGTACCACAGAGTGTATGGACCGAATGTCATCGCGGTTTCTTCAGTGGTTACGGTGGGCCAGGTGGTAAGGGTGGTGCTGGTAGAGACTGGCAGGAGGGCTGTAAGAAGGAAGGGTCTGTTTGGTGCTCAAAGTTGTCGTGGATGCTGGTGATCTTGTTGCTGAAGAACAGGGACAGCTGGATGAAGAGGTAATGAGAGGGTGCAATGCTGGTGGAGCTAGCTGCCGGAGAGGTGAAGTCTTTCAGTGCAGCAAAGATTTCCTTGGCGCTGTTGGTGCTGCTTTCAATGCGGTCATTGAGCGATGAGCATTTGATGGCTCTGATTTACTAATGGTAATGTCTGAGGGTGGATTTATAGGTGCTCGTCAGTATCACCATCTAGGTTCAAGTTGCTTGCAGTGGTGTTTGTTGAGCGTGGGTTCTTCCGTGTATCACTTTGCTTGCAGTCGGGTTTCCATGACTTTGTTGGCTTTGCAGAGCACAGGTGGTGATCCAGGCGTTCAAGTTGGCGATGGATTCGGGGAGGTTTTCGTTGTGTTGCAGAGTTTGTAGGGCCTTCCACTCACTGGGTGAGTCTGAGGTTGGGTCCTCTATGATGTTGGTTGTGTTTGGATCGGTGGGGCACTCCAGGTGGTAGTCGAGGTCACAGAGGGGGGTGAAGGCCCTGGAGTGGAGGATAGGTAGGAGACAGTCTGCAATGGTGGGGACAAAGTTGGCACGTGGTACCCGGGTGTGGTAGACGAGGGTGCAATTTAGGGTGTAGATGGAAGTGATGAAGAATTAGGCCTTTGGCACCCTCGCTGAAGCCTCCATCAAATAAAGCCAGTTTTGTTGGGCAACCAGAGTTGCCACTTCTTGTGCAAATGGATGATGGGAACTTCAGTGATGTCACTTACTGTGCAGATGGCATGGTGGGAAATAAGTCCTCTTGCATGACTTCTTTAAAATACAGTTCTGACAAAAAACAGTTATGTCACTTGCTGTGCATATGGATAATGAGAAATCCAGTGACGTCAGTTTCTGTGCAAATGGATGATGTGAAATGGGTCCTCTTGCTTGGCTTCTTTTCAATAGTTTTGAAGCCTGACTGGAGTTTTTTGATCTTACCTTAAGCTAATCTGGCATGCGATCACAGTGAATTTCCAGATCCGCTGCAGTGACATCTCTGGTTGCCATAGGCATCTGCTGCTGTAATGTAGGATGGTTGGACCCAGAGGATGGTAGGCACTGTGGGCACAGGCACTGGGGTTTCTCCAGGTCTCATGGGGGGTGGTTCTGTAGCCTGTATTGGTGCAGGACACTTACATTTCTGGAGCTTCCATAAGGGTCAATAAAGCCAAGTACACTGGACATCTTGAGATGGGCACCATTATAAAAGGCAGCCTCGCATAAGCCCTGGTGCGCAGTATTCTGAGGAATTCCACTCAAGCGGGAATGCAGCTGAGTGGCTCTGCTTGGAGTGACAGCATTATCCTCAAGTTTTCCAGAGACCGGATTGGTCTTCGGGTAAGGATACTCCCGAGCCAATTTTTATCCTTTAGCGAGTGCTGTAAAGAAGGTCATTTGATTATGGGAGTAAAAAAAAGAACCGTATAAGACGTAGTAGATCAAAGTCTCCTAAGGCCTGATTTTAAGTATCAAGTCTTGAAGCACAGGGGGGGCGTGGCTAACAACATGCCGAGGTAGACGTGTCTCTCGGGAGCTCCCGGCCGGCGATAATCAATCCGTCGAAATATGAAATCCCACATCACGAAAGACAGCACAAAGGGTGCAGCACTACTCCAGGAGGCGGCGGAGCAAGGGTACGAGAGACATTGAAGCCCCGGAGCAGCGTAAAACCGAAGTTTGGGCTGGCAATCCGAAACCGGGGTGAAGAGGCAAGATGGTGGCGCCGTAATCATATCGGCGGTCGGAAGGCTGCAGAGAGCGGAGAGAGGCACACAGAGGTGATACCCAGTGTAGCAGGCAAGCGGAGGTGCAGTCCCGAATAAAGAACACCCAGAAGCGGGACCGAAGGCATCAGGTAACACCGGAGCCCGGGAACACCTTAAGCATCATGGCGGCCTGACTCCGGTAAAGGCACGGTGAGGAAGAGCACATCGGAGGACGGGCGTTTTGTCTCACAGACCCAGTCGGCAGCCGGCAGAAGTAACCTGACCCAACCGCCGGTGAACAGCGGGTGAGAGGGTGCGAGGCCCCGGGGGCCGGGAAACCTTACCAAGATGGCGGCCGCACCTTCTACCGGGAGGAGGACATAGGCGAAGTGAAGGACACCACACCGGGGGAAGACAGAACGACCCGGAGGACAAGTAAGCCACAATTGACCACCCCCACAGGCCGGTGCACAGAAGTGGAGGCCCCCCCCCCTATACCCTGAGCGCATACTGCCACCGGAGCGCAAGGGAGGGGCGGGGCACGGCACGGCACACAACGCCACCGCCACCAGCGAAGGGCCCTCACAGGTCGGTGCACGGAAGCGGAGGACCCTCCCGCCCCCCGATACCCTGAGCACGCACTGCCACCGGAGCGCAAGGGAGGGGCGGGGCAAGGCACAAAACGACACCGCCACCAGCGGAGGACAGGGGAAACCAGAAGGAGAGGCCACAATACCAAGGCACCGGCAAATAGTACCCGAGGGTGACCCCCCCCCGCACAATACGAGACAGAGGCAGTGGTTCCGCGACCCCCCCGAGCACCCAACACCAGCTGGGGCGGCGGGGTGAGGGAGGGGGCCGAGTGAGAGCAGTATCGCCAGCCACATGCACCTGGAGGGGTGACAGGACAGGACGTGCAACTCCATAGCCAGGCTCCACAAGTCAGAGTCCACAGTGCCAGTAGTAGACGAAGTAGGTGGGGGCACCGAGGCCACGCTGGAACTACGAACTAAGCAACAGCAGTGGGCAGTGGACACGGATGGCCTCATGAAAATGGAATAGAGGGATAACAATCAGACCACCGTGAGGAGGACACCCAGCATTATTGGCAGTGGTGGTGCGTGTGGGAACACGCAAGCCACGCGGTAGCAACACCCAGATACCCACAGGGACACACCAAAGGAGTGTGACTCACCACTCCCCACTACATCCTCTCATCATTTCAGGGAGTTCAAAAGTGGGGCACAGAAGCCGGGCATACTACCCTGCCGCAAACAGGAAAAGTGAAGGCCACAGGATCAGTACCAAAGACCGCCATAAACGTGCAAACTGAGGTAGAGAAGTTGGCGAGAAGGAGAGTGAGCGAACCGGAAGGCGCCAGTAGGACGCACAGCGGAGCCGCGCCTGGACACCACCGAAGGAGTTGTCGCACATAGGAAAGATCCGAGTGGGGCAGGTACTAGAGGTAACACTGGTAGTGCACCGAAGACTGAGGTACACTTGGGGAGCATCACTAAGCGAACACCACTGAAGGACACCCAGGGCCGTTAACCTACGAATCCAAACCATAGCAGCAACGATGGGAAAGAAAGACCAACTATCCAAGCCACCAAAACAGGGCACTATGGACATTTTTACAGCTCCGCGACAAACCATAGAGAACCCGGGAACGGCGCCAGAAGGGCCCATCGATACAGGACGACTACTCGCAGCGATCCAGGCATCCAGAACAGACATCCAAGAATCACGGGCGGCACTGGAGGTCAAAATCGGCGAGGTGGGATCCGAGGTCACGCTCCTACGCCAGGATTTCAGGAATCTCTCCGCCAGAGTGACTGAGACCGAATCGCGTATCGGGGAGGCGGAGGAGTCGATCACCACGTTCAGGAAAGATATGGCCGAGCTCCAAGCATCACACAGACAGCTCCTCTGGAAGGTGGACGATGCCGAAAATAGGGCACGTCGCAACAACCTACGCTTTGTGGGATTTAGAGAAGGGATTGAGGGGAATAACATGTCGGCGTTCCTACATAAATGGCTCATCGAAACCTTCCCAGCGGCGCAATTCTCACCATGCTTTGTAATTGAAAGGGCACACAGAGCGCTACTGGCCAAACCTCCAGAGGGAGCGAGACCCAGGCCGGTAATCGCACGCTTCCTCAACTTTGCGGATAGGGACCTGATATTGCGGGAAGCAAGGAAGCTAGGGGACATTCGGCTGGAGAATACTAATATCATGATCTTCCCGGACTACAGCCAAGAAGTCCAGAAGCAGAGACGCTCCTTTGACTCGGTGAAGGCCAAACTCAGGTCTATGAACATCACATACATGCTACTCTTCCCTGCTAAACTGAAAGTCATCTATAAAGACAAAGCACTTTTCTTCAACCACCCAGAAGACGCATGGCAGTGGTTGGAAGAGAGACCGATCCTCAATGGGCGTGAAGCAGCAGGGCGAGAGGAACTGGAAAAAGCTGTAAGGGAAAAGACACAATGGGGATCACCCAAGCAACAACGAAGGAAATACAGAAGAATATACTCACGCCACACAGGAACCCCGTATCAGGCGCGCATAGCGACAGGTGCTAGGAGGGGGAGATCGGAGTCGCCGAGTACATCGACAACAGCTGACCAAACACTCCGGGGGGCACGGAAACAGATTCGCTCGGAGGGTGAAGGAGATGACGAAGTGGAGCCCAGAGACTCAGATGCTGAGGAAGAAGATGAGTTGGACAGCGATCAAAACTCAGTTCACCCGCTAGTGAAGGAAATTCGCAACCTGGAACAAGATGCCTCCGATAAGATCAGTGGAACTGAAACTACCACACAAGACTCACACTAATAAAAACCGGTGAAGTGGACTACTGGAGACGTCGGCCGGAGCACACAAAAGGGACACGCAAGTTTTTTCACACACCCCCCTTGTTTTCTCTTATCTAATCTAATCTTTGTTTGTTTTTGTTGAAAGTTCAGAGGCTCTTTCCTCTTTATTTGAAGCGCAGGGGTGGGCAGAAGCTACATCCGGGCATACTACCCGGAACATTGGTGACACTACCTTCTGCTTAGACAGGATTAGCAAGATATAATTGAATAAGAGGGTGGGAGAGGGGGGGCGACAGACCGACTCTTACCGAAAGTTCGGTCCTTACCCAAGGATGAGACTGGAGGGAGAGGGAGGTGGGGAGGGGGGGGAAGACGGGGCAGGGGAAGTTCTTCAAGTTCGGGGAGTTGGGGGGACTGTTGGGAAGGGAAACAGAAGAAGACACAGAGTCAAGCATACATGAAGCAACACTGCCGCTCGCGGCTGTCACGGACAACCACAGAACATGAGCGTTACTCCATCCCATGGCAGGTACACTAACAGCCCCAGGTCAGGAACATAGAGGGCTCTCAATCCTGACGTGGAATGTGAATGGCCTAGGCGCCAAAATAAAGAGGGGACTTGTAAATGCGTACATTAAGAGGGCGGCCCCAGACCTTGTACTTCTGCAAGAAACACACCTTAGAGAAGGGAAGTGTGCATTCAAGGCGAGAGGAAGGTACATGGTGCTGGCACATGCAGGGTACACTTCAGATTCAAGGGGGGTAGCTATAATAATCAATAAATCATGCCCGTTCACCACAACACGTACTTGGAGCGACCCACAAGGAACATATGTAGGAGTACAGGGGACATGGAAGAGGCAAAGGTATACTATAATTTCGGTGTATGCGCCACCGAAACTACAGACGCGCACACTCAGGGCAGTAGCGACCATCCTCCTGGAGACAGCAGACTCTATGCAAATAATCGGGGGAGACTTCAACGATGTAATGTCTGAAGAACAAGACCGCTCAGGGCCGACACGTAGGGGGGGCACAAACTGCACTCGCACAATTCATAGCTAACATGGGCCTCGTCGATGTATGGCGATGGAGATACCCGACACAAGAAGCATATTCCTTCTATTCGGGTGCCCATAAAGTCTTCTCCAGGTTAGACTACATATTTGTGGCCAGGCAATACCTAACAGCAGGGGATGAGTTTGTATACAAAGCTAGGGGAATCTCGGACCACTCACCACTGTATGCAAAAATAGGGGCAGGGAGGAGGAAGGGAGGCGAGGAATGGCGCGTCGCAGCATGGGACCTTCAGACTCCGGAGATCGCACGAGGAATTAGAGCTGATATTAAGGTATATGTGGCCGAGAACGAAGGGTCGGTCGACTCCGAGATCACATTCTGGGAGGCAATGAAACCTGTTCTGCGGGACAGAATAAAGGGCAGACTGAGGGATGAGCGGAAAAAACAACATGCGGAGGCAGCAGTACTAGAAACCACAATTTTGACCCTAGAAAGGGAATACCAGACACGTAAAGAGGAGGGAACCTTGAGGCAATTACTAGACAAACAACGGGAATATAGAGAATTAGTCTCTAACGAGGCCCAGACACAATCGCTAGCTACCCTACACCGTCTATACGACGTAGGTGACAAGTCAGGTAAACTCTTGGCATGGCTGAGCAGGAAAGAAAGAGCGGCGAGATGGGTGGAGCAAATCAGACAGGGGGATGGAGATATGGTGAACACCGAGCAGGGGATAGCAGAGGCTTTTGCGTCCCACTACGAAACCTTCTACAAGGCAAGAGACCTCGGGACGGACATTGAGGCACACTGATATTTTGAGGGGGTAGACATACCAATATTGGAGGTCGAAACCACCACGACGCTGGAGGCGGACATTACACGCGATGAGATTTCAGAAGCAATAAATAAACTAAAAACAGGGAAAACACCGGGGCCGAACGGCTTCCCGGCGGAATTCTTTAAACGCACGTCGGACCTGATAACTCGCCACCTCCAAGCCCTTTACACAGCATCATACAAGGAAGGGTGCCTCCCACCAGACCTTGCACTGGCCACCATTGTCCCGATCCACAAACAGGGTAAACCCAAGGAAGAATGTGCCTCATATCGCCCCATCTCGCTCCTTAACATTGAGGTGAAGGTACTGGCAACAGTCCTGGCGGTACGTCTGAGATCGGTGATTTCAGATCTCATCCACTCGGACCAATCCGGGTTCCTGTCGGATAGAGCGACTAAGCTCAACCTCAGACGCACACACAACTGGCTCCAAGAAGTTAAGGACAGGAAGGAACCACACTGGTTCCTCTCCCTAGACGCGGAGAAAGCGTTTGACGCAGTCCACTGGCCCTTTCTTATGGCCGCGTTACAACGGTTCGGCCTAGGTCCGAAATTTCAAGGCTGGATAAAACTGCTGTATACGGCCCCGAAAGCTCGCGTACGGGTAAATGGCCACCTATCACGCGAATTCCCAGTCGGCAGGGGCACGAGACAAGGGTGCCCACTATCCCCTCTCCTATTTACGCTCACGATCGAAATCCTGGCGGCTAGAATCCGACAGAACCCAGACATCCACGGATTCTCGTGGGACGGTGAAGGGGGAACAAAGGAAAAAATATCGCTATATGCTGACGACGTACTGCTATACATTACAGATCCCGAGACCTCGGTGCCGGAGTTGTTCAAGGAGTTTGACGGTTTTGGAGCAAGGGCGGGCCACACCATCAGCTGGCACAAGTCAGTCCTGTATGCACCACGAGGCGCCGAAGGGTGGGCAAATTTGCCGGGTCAACTACTCATCACCACGGAGGGGTTTCAATACTTGGGAGTTTATATTACCCTCAACAAGACACTTTCGTTTAGCAGAAACGTGGAGCGCATTATGGGAGAGGCAGTGGAGGACATGGCGAGGTGGAGATTACTACCCCTAACTCTACTAGGCAGAGCTGCTATGTATAAAATGATCACTCTCCCAAAATTCCTATACGCACTCCAAAATGAGTACTACCCACTCCCGACAACCGCTATATCTAGAATACATGCTGAGCTGCGTTCTTTCCTGTGGCTGGGGAAGCAACCGCGCATAGCCCTTCAGACACCCCAACGGCACCAGTATAGTGGGGGGATCTCATTGCCAAACTTAGAGGCGTATTACTGGGCGGAACACCTGACCCCAATAAATGACTGGATTCATGCACCGGCAGACCACCCGACATATGCACTGGAACGAAGCAAACTGTCTCCACACAATGTACTCTACTACCTGTACGGGGGGAGGGCGGGGAGATCGCTTCTGCCGGCCACGGTTATTACACTGCGGGCATGGACACAGGCTACGAAACGCATGGGTTGGGAGGAGAGACTGACCCGACAGACGCCACTATGGCATTGCCAATGGTTAACGGAAATTAAAAAACTAAAGGGCTTCCAAAGGTGGGATGACATTGGTATATCAACCATTGGAGATGTGATCAGGAAGGGTGAACTAAAATCATTTAGCATGCTACAGGCGGACTATGGGCTGCATCGTTCGCAAATATTTAAACACACACAGTTGGCACATGCATGGAGAGCCCAGAACATCACACTCACGGACATACCGGAATATGCACCATTAGAGGGCAGACTCCTTCAGGAGCAGATAGTGTCTTGTATGTGAAGGAAACCGCCTGATGCACTAACGAATAACATACTTGGCGATTTAGCTAAACTTAGAGGCGTCTGGGAGGCAGAAGTAGGGGAAATGGAAGACCTAGACTGGGAAATAGTCCTGATGCACCCTCGGGAAGTAGCAATCAAGTCGAGGTTGAGGCTAATACAGTTAAATGTACTCCATAGGACCTACTTTGACAGGAGGCGTCTCCTCAAGATGGGAAGGATAACCGACCCCTCATGTCTTAGATGCGGATACCACCAAGGGGACTTTTACCACACTATATGGTCTTGCGAAAACATACAAACATATTGGGCACACATCTTCACGGAATTGGGAGAGGTTCTAGGCATAGAATTGACACGAGACCCGAAACTGGCACTGCTGGGCATGACAAATGAGGTGGACCTGCCACGCCCACAACTTATCTTTTTGGTATTAGCCTTAGTAGTGGCGAAGAGAGACATCGCAAAATACTGGGGAGTTGCAGAGGCACCAGAGATAGAGGAATGGAGGAGGGGCCTAGATCTGTACATGGTGGCGGAAAGAGTAACCTATAAAGCCAGAGGGTGCCCTAAAAAGTTTCGGAAAGTGTGGAAGAAATGGAGACAATACCATGGTCTGGAAGGGGGGCAGTAGGGTGGAACAGAACGACAGGCAAGGGCAAAAGAAGGGTCAGAAAGGATAGACGAGTTAGCAGGGATACTGCCTGGAGAGGGAGGAGAGTCAACCAGATACCGAAGGGAGCAGAAATCAGTGGTTCTGTGGGTGGGCGGCGGGTGGGGAGAGGTAGAGTTGCGTGAGACTCCGTACCTGGAGTCGGTGAATTGCTACTATTTGTAATAGTAGGATATGTGATGACTGTTGTTCTTCCAGAGGGTATACGTTATTTTAGTTATCCTTTTCTATATCTACAGTTGCGAAGAGGGGGGGGGAGGGAGTGGGAGAAAAGTAAAAGCAGAGATTTATCATGCGATGGACAGCCCAAATGGACTTTGGCCCAGATAAACTCAGTGTATGAAGGATTGAACGCCGCCCGGCCTCCGGGATGTGGGCAAAATGGCTGTGATGCTGGGTATGAATACGTATCTGACGTCTTGGGGGGGGGCGCAAATGATATCTTTTTCTGATTTCCGGGGCTGGAAATATACGTATATTTGCTCTGCACAAAAATAAAGTTTAAAAAAAAAAAAAAAGTCTTGAAGCACAAGCTGAGAACTCAACTCCTGGAAGAGACGTCTGAGGTGATTTTGCGAAGGAACTTTTAAACGTCAGTCAGTGCAAGGATAGGCACAGAGTGCGAACAACTTCAGACTTCTCCATGACATTTTTTCCACAAGCAGTGGAAGAACATTTAATGGAGAGCTGTGTAGTAATGCAATGAATAAATGACTGCCTTTGAGTTCACAAATTTGAATTGCTCCTCAAATTCTGGCACCACTGCTGAAAACATGAAAAATTTAGAAGAGCAACACACACAGTTAGTGGTACGTAGTTGTTGGAGAATAGAAAGATGTGTTAAAATATTTAATACCTTGAATGTCTGAAGGAAGAACTAACCTTTGGCTTACTTTATGCGCACTATAACTTTTACACGAAACCCTTGAACCACAGCCGGGTACAGAAAACAGGAGACGATTCTGAGCATTTCTTGCAGGTGACTGTCTTACTTCATCACAGGGTTACTGGGAGTAGCAGCAAAGTGTTTTGTAAATCTTATCTGCTTCAGGTCTCCTTTCTCGCAGTGCCCTAATCATAACCCTTTCCACCACCTACTAGATTGTGGGCTATCACAGCATGAAGAATTGGTGATGCCCGGAAAAGGACTTACTGATCATCTTTCCAATTCTGAGGATCATGGACACAGACACCTAGACCTACCTTTTACCTGTGACTGGTGCTGGACCTGGACACGTCCTGGACCTAGAGGGGCACACCCTGTGCCGGTTACAGGTTCGCACGTGTAGCATGGTGATGGCAGCATACCTTGTTTTGTAGTGATCCTAATGTCACCAGGCTATTTTACTGGTGCCACTTGAGTGAGAGCCTACTGGTCCACTCATGGAAATCTCCTCAGTGAACCCAGAATCCTATGATAAGATATGGAGCACCAGGATGCTTGAATGTATGAGAAGAATGTTGAATGAGTGAACCAGTGATAGCAGCCTGTGGGTTCCAATTTGGAAGCCCCTGACCTATTGATATGCACAAGATAGAGGTGACACAGGAGCTCGCAACCTTCGAGTTGGCCGGCAAGGAGCGGACACATTACTGGGAGATGCGACTGTGGTTCCAGGAACAGAGGGTCTCGGTAGAACAGCGACAAGCATGGCGGGTTGGGGGAGGAGGATAAGTTGGGTGGGAGGAAGACCAGGAATCCTGCACTCGGTGTGGACAGATGCAGATGGGCTTGCCTTTGGCACTCCTGCTGCAGCTTCCGTTAAGTGAAGACAGTTTTGGAGGGAAACCACTGATAGCACTTCCTGTGCAAATGGCAGATGGGAAATCCAGTGACATCACTTCCTGATAGAGGGTGAGTTTGCATTCCAGGACAGTCGGAAGCGCACTGCTGAGACTTCCGAGGCTGGAGGGAGGGAACCCAGACACGAAAGTAAAGAAAGAGGAGACAAGACTTTTCTGATACAGAGAGCTGATGAATAATCCTTTTAAAACGGACCTTTGCTGAATGACAGGGAGGAAGGGTGGGACTGCAGTTCCTGTTGTTAGCGTGGGAAGGGTCTTTTAGAAGGGCAGAAACCCTTTGTCTCTCTTCCTGATCATTGTCAGCTGCATCTGTTGATAATCAGGTGCCGACTGCTCACCTGTCTCTGTGCCTCTTTTGATTGTGCTCCAGCCCAGTGATGCCCCCGCTTTCAAGAGCATCACCTGAGACTAGGGTGAGTCTTGAAGACAGCCTGATATGTACATTAGAGCCTGTTTAGGTTGGTTCTATTTTAAAAGGGCAGACAGAGAATCCCTGCCTGTCATTTTTGTGTAACAGTGGGAGCTGTTCATCCGCTTGTTCCAGGTCCATGTTCTCTCTGGGTACTATGTGAAGCACCCCCTAGCTGGTGAAAGGACTACTGTGCAAACAAAGCTAGTGTCTGACTGATGGGCCAGCTTTCCAGTAATTAAGGGATATCACATGGAATCTAAGCTGAAGGAAAAATTGCCTGTTTTGTCCTGGAAGACTATCTCGTCCTAGGAGTAAAAGCCAGGCATAACCCAGCAGGAGGAGCCGACTGCTGGTGTGGACAGAAATGTCTGATCCCGGTGCGGAGATCAATCTGCTAGAAACTCACAATCCATGTAACTAGGGTGCTCTATTCTGGGAGACAGTCCCTGAACTCCTCAGTGTACCCATGGCACTCTTGAAGGAAGAACAAGGGGTTTCTCCACTATCATCCCTGTTGTATGATTGAAGCTGGGATTGACGTTGCCACATGGTAGCTGCTGTTTGCCTGTGATTGAGGTCAGTGCAACTGCTGCAACCTGTGGTTCTCAACCCAGGGTACCCCACAAACTAGCCTGAGCGACCAGCCTGCCAATGATCCAGGGAGTGCCATTCAGTATGATGTTCCGCATTTGCTGTCCGAGGTATTCTGTGCCGAAACACTGCCAGCCTGCTGTAGCACTAGAGATCTATGCGCTCCATAGGATTTGGCCACTGTGCCACAAAGCTGTTAAAATGCTGCCACAGCCCTGCACCTGGAAAAGAGAATAGTCTCTGGGCATCAGATTGGATCTGGATTTTTTTTTTTGAGCAGTACACCTGTCTGCCGGTAGGTGGCATAATTTGGCTCTGCATAGCATCGTCGTCCATGCCAGAAGTGAAGCGCACAGTACATATATAGGCGCCACCCCAGAGTTACAACACTTTTTTTTTGGGTGACTTTCCGAGCCAGGAGCTCAGAGCCAATAAGTTTCTGCACAGCCTACCCTTTTTTGGCTTCAACATATCCCACAAAAGTTGATTGTCTACCCTCAACCTTTCATGCAGTCAAGGTAGAATGACAACACTCTTTTTGGGTCCAGCTAGTGGAATCTCCCCTCTTCCTTAGAGGGTTGAGGCAGAGCGTAAAAGGTAGGCAAAGTGATGTAGTGGAATGGGGTAACTACCTTCAGCAAGGAGGATGCTCGGGTCCGAAGGACCAGTTTTTCTGGGAAGAAAGAGATATATGGAGGCTGAGATGCCAGCGAATGCATTACACTGACCCTCTGAGAAGATGTAATTGCCACTAGAAAGGTTGGATTGATAGTGGTAATTGCCACTAGAAAGGTTGGATTGATAGTGATATGTCTAAGAGGGCAGGTATGAAGAGGCTCAAAAGGACCACCCATTAGAAATGTAAGAATCAAGTTAAGTTCCCATTGAGGCATAACGAAGAGAGCTGGAGGAAACAAGTATTGCAATCCTTTAATCAATCTATTTACAATACGGGACTTGAAGAGTGAAGGCTGATTTGACAGTTGCAGGAATTCAGAGATGGCAGATAAATAACCCTTTGACGTACCCAAAGCAGAGTCCTGCTCAGCCAGTGCAAGGATAAACAAAAGTACTTGGCAAAGAGGTGCAGATAAAGGGTCAACCTGTTTGGCTGTACACCATGCCACAAACCTGCTCCAGCAGCGGCATTTACCATCTTGGTGGAGGGATGCTGAGCCGCCAAAATAACATTATAGACTTTGGGTGGAAGATTGAAAGTGGTCAACATTCACCACTCAATCTTCATGCGTGAAGGCAGAGCGTTGACGGGTCCGGGTGCTGAACCCTCCCCTGCTGCTGCAATAGAAGAACCTACCAAAGGGGCAGCCTGATCTGAGGACCATGGCCATGCTCAACATCTCAGGATACCAGAATCTCCTGGCTTAGTCCAGAGCCACAAGGAAAACTAGGGAAAATCAATCCTGACCTTCTTGAGGACTCTGGACAGGAATGGTATGGGTGGAAAGAAATGCAGGAGGCCGGAGCTCTACTCGAAACAAAAAGCGTCTCTGTGTGAGAGCCAAGATTGCGTGTTCTTAGGTGTGGTAAACAGATCTAACCAAGGCTCTCCCCACTGCTGAAACAGACCTTGCACCACCTCCGGTTGGAGACGCCATTCGTGATCTGCTTGGCATCTTCAGATGAGTTTGTCCACTGTGGGATTTGGCGAGACTGCCAGGTGTTGAACCACCAGGGAAATGCCCGGATGTCCAAACTGTATCCAGAGACGTAGGGCCTCTTGACAGAGGGTCAACAACCCAGCCCTGTTTATTGTAGAACCACATGGTGGTGGTGTTATCCGTGAACGCCTGTAGTAGCCTTCCCTTTATGGAGGGGAGAACCGCTTTGAATGCCAGTTGGATCGCTCGGAGCTCCAACAGCTTGATGTGGAGTCCGGATTCCGCCAGAGACAAGAGGCCTCTGATCTCCACCTCTCCCAGGTGGCTGCCTCAGCCCAGGAGTAACGCTTCTGCCACTACTGTAAGATCTGTTTGGGGAAGGGAGAGGGGTCTGGCGCTGACCCAATCGCAATTTGTTAGCCACCACTTCAGATGTTTTGCAGTGTCTTCCGAGATCTGGACCGTCTCGGAAAGATTCCCCCAATCCTGCTCCCATAGGAACTTCAGGACTCACTGCAAAGCCCGCATTTGCCAGCATGCATGTGCCCCAAGCAGGATGCAGGAGGCCATGAGGCCCAGCAGCCTCAGAGTCAGTCTCACCTAAGTCCAGGATAGAGGCTGAAACATTGGTATCATAGCCTGAATATTCTGGACTCACTGCTCAGGAGGAGAAGCCCAAAACTTCCCTATGTGTCTAGAACAGTTCTGATGAAAGGAAGCATCTGACAAGTGGGGTCAGGTATGACTTCTGCACGCTTATAGTAAACCCCAGCGAGAGCAGGAGGTCTACCGTAGTCTAGAAGATGCCCACCTGGGGCGAGCCCACCTTCAACTGTCATCGAGATAGGGGGAAGACTGGTACCCCTGATCTTCGCAGCTGAGCTGAAACCGCCATTATCAGCTTAGAAAACACCCCTGTGGCACTGGTAAGACCAAATCGAAGCATGGTGAACTGAAAATGCATGTGCCCTATCGTGAACCGCAGGTAACGTCTGTGGGCAGGCATGATGGAAATATGGAAGTATGTGTCGTGCAGGTCCAACGCTACTCATCCAGACTCTCGGGTCAGGGCAAACAGGACTTGAGTGAGCGTGAGCATTTTGGATTTATCCTTTTTCAAAAGAAATTGTGAGGGCACAGGTCTAAGATAGGAGCCTCCCTCTTTCTGGGCACCAAAAAGAAGTGAGACTAACAACTACGACCTACTTCTAATGCCGGAACCCTCTCTATGACTACCTTTTCCAAGAGAGAAGTCACTTCCTGGCGGAGTAAGATGTGGTCCTCTGTCAGCCTGTTGCAAGTGGGTGGCATGGGTGGAGGGGTAGTCACAAAGGGAAGTTAGTAGCCCCTTTTGGACAGTCCGGAGAAGCCAGTGGTCAGGTGTTATCAATCTCCAGTGGTGCATTTCATATATCCCGCTTCCCAATGGTTGAGGGGAGGGTTAACTAGCTTGACCCCTGGCTACCATACCCACAAGGTCTGGGATACTGTGTCCTCTGACATGCAAGGGCTGCAGTGAATATGTGAGTAGAGACATGGCTGGAATCCCCGTCAGTGGCCACGGAAGAAGCGAAAGGCAGACTGAGATTGACGAGTCCGCCTTGTCTCTGAAGAGAAGGGATCCATAGAAGGAACCGTAGAAGGGTATTTCCATGAGTGAGGTCTGGACATCCCCGAAAAGCCAGTAGTCCTCAGCCAGGCATGGGGCAGAAGGGCCACTGTTGATGAAACCACTCTGCCTAGTGAGTCACTGGTATTCAGCCCACAGCGTATGGCGAACGTAGCTGCGTCCCTCCTATCAGCAATAGCTGGGGAACGTATGGCTCGGGCCTCCTCCCACAGCATAGGCAACACTTGCGCAACCAAGTACCACAGTGAATGAGAGTGTTGGTCCAAAAGACATTCAGTGTTCACTGACCGCAGTGCCAGACTGGCGGCAAGAAATCATCCGCTTTCCCAAGGTATCCAGCCTTTTGGATTCACTAGCGGGTGAAGTGGTAAGGAATGCACCAGGATTTACTCTGGAATTAGAAGCCTGGTCCACCAAGGGGTAGTGTGCTGGGTGAGGATGTTGGGGACCCTGGGGCAGGGCGATGGTGGAGGGCAATTGTCCTATTCACAGTACCTGCACAGTACTTGGACCAGGACCGAGTAGGACGTCCGTGAGGGCTTCATTAAACGAGAGCTGAGGTTCGGATGAGGTCACTTCTGGTTGAAGAACTTCCGTCAAAACATTTGTCTTGACCACCACATAGGGCAGCTGAAGGTCCAGCACCTTGGCTGCACTTCTCCTCACTACAGCAAATGAGGTGCCCTCCTCCATAGCCACGGTAGGAGGAGAGACCAAGCAAGTAGGGGTGCAGCCCACTGGCATCCGCCAGATCCTCATGTCAGGTGTCATCGGTCCCGTTGTCCCTCCCAATCATTACCAAGTCCTAGCCCATAGGAATAGGACACAGGAGCTGGCCTGGAAGGAATGCCAGACGAAGCCCATCCTGCACCGTGTCTGAGACGGGGAGGAGTATGGGGCCGCCGCCGTCAGTGGGCAATCAGGCCATCGCCAAAGGAGCTGGGGACGGTAGAGGTGGCCTGACCGGCATGGGTCCGGATCCATCCATGGAGCCAACGGACCCAACTGGTGCCATAGACTAACTTGCCCTCAGAAAATAAGTAGGGGCCGCTCCCGAACCCAGCAGAAGAGACAGGTTACCCAAATATGAGGTGTTCGGCCTCATAAAACATACGGAGTTGGGCGGGGTCGCTCGAGGATACTCAGGGAGGCGCAGAGAATTTCCCCGCGCAACCGCAGATCAAGGCCTCAAATTAAGACGTTCCCATGTCTCGTTGTATGACTTTGATGGCGAGCGAAGCCTGAGTCCTTTTTGACTTCTTGTTCTTCTTATGCTTGTGGGACTAACCCGAACACCCGGATGACTTTGTCTGCGATGAGTGCCTGGAATGGCTCCACAACCGATACGGAGACCTTCCTCTTGATTGGGATCAAGACAGTCGTAGTTGCTGAGCAGCAAGGAGCTTGATAGACTACTCCCACAAGACCTTGGGGTGCACGGCGCAACTATTGATGCAGATCTTGGTGTGGAAGATCGCGATTGAGGCGCCAAAGGCAGATGATGTGTGAATCAGTCACTGACATTTGATTGTGACAGGCGCCACAGGGCTTGAAACCAGCTTTCTTCGCTGACATCCCTGCCACACCAGGAAACAAGATCTCAAAAATCTTCAACAAAAAGTCGAAAAAGGTTCAGTCAGAAAGTGACTGGGGTTCCTCCTATCTGGATCTGTGCTGACTGGCACAGAAATAAAACAATTGACATCAATGACTTAGGGTGGCACCTATATAAGCAACACAGGGGTACTGTTCAGGAAACAAAAAGTCCGGATCCACTCTGATGCCTGGGGAATATTCCAAGGCAAGACATCTGCAGCTAGAAGTCTCTATCAGATAAAACTAAATGGTAACAGAAAGGGGAGAGCTGCACCAGCTCAATAACTATGCCACTGGGTCCTGGACTATCAGAAAAGGGGAGGAGGCTGAGGGCCCACTTTAAGGCATACAGGACTCACACACCCCCATTCATCGTGTATCTGGGACATTTTTGTGATATGTAGAACAAAACACTTATATCCTGATCCTGTCGTACTGCCTACACTTAACTCCTTGAGAAGCCTGTGCCTGCTTGACAACACTAACATAGAAAGTCAAGTGCAGAAAGCGTTGTACCTGGCCCAGTTTTGCAGAGTCATAGTAGGACGGACTCTCGGGCAGCAGAGGCAACCAACCCCAGTCCCTCACTGCTGTGACCCACTAGTCCCCGTCTCCCCCTAAGAAGGACTAACAATGTTGCACACCAACAGTTTACAGTCCGTCATCTGTTAAAGACCACTTTGGTGACTTTATGAGACAGCTTCTACGATGTTTCAAGTTCATTTATTTGTATTGAGTGGGAAGGTAATTAATTAATACAAATGCAAAGTCATAGAGCGTAAAGTGTTGCTTAGCGTCCTTATCTGTAAAACTACGTCATCTATGAATTGACCTTTGAAATATAGGTGATTTTGTGTTCAGCTAAGCGTGGATCTATTCCCCAACTCCTACATTATGAGCGTGTACTTCTAAACGTCATACATTGATCAATATTTCACAGGCTACTGCTTGAATACCTTTCAATATTTACTAACTAAACTGGTGAAACAATTGATTATAAATCAAACAATGACTTTCTTTTAACTACACAGCAACGGTATTAGCTGCACTAATTGCAGGAATGGTGACTTTTCAACCACAAAGCATCGAGTCTCGAGAAGGTACAATTCTTCAGGGGACAGATCTTAATATTTGCTCTTCTGCATCACCTGGTCGGTGATGAGGTATAAAGCTTGAATAACAACTTTTTGCACCTTGAATAAAAATAAATACGTGCTATTGATTTGATTTTAGAGTAGTCACATTTTTATTTTTTAATTTCACAGTTTTAAAAAGACTGAATTGAACAGCTATATTCCAACAAAGGTCAGAGTGATAACTACTGCTTGATTATTGCACAAGTTGTCATTTATCAAAACGGAAATCTGACATTTTGAGAAATCATTTGAGGAGGCCAGTAGAGGGGAAATAACATAGAGAATCAACATCCTTACATCATAGAGACTATGTAGACACAGTTGTTTTCACCTTTATTTTCCACATTCAGTTTTAATACTAGTGCATACACATCAGACCCATTCAATATGAGATGCATAGCTTTGTGCAGAGTCACAAAAGGGAAATTATGAATCAGAAAAGGCAGCTCTGGTTGAGATGGCTTCCTTGCACAAATATAAATGTGGGCGAACAGACTAACAGGAATCTGGACACATCAAGATATTTCATTTCTATACCATATATCGGCAATAGTAAAAGCAGGATTTCTCAGTGAGATAAATGCTTGCCCTTAAGATTTGTAATCTATAGGTCACAATTTCAAATCCCAGTAAGGCACAGTCAGCCTTTGGTGAACTGAGTAGCATGACATTGTGTATCTTGCTTAGAAGTGCCAGATGATAATTTGTTCTATATTATCTAATTTCCATGTCCACATAAGGCAGTATGACACTAGAAGCCGGGTGGTGGGTATAATCACAATACCTACAAAGATTAGTGAATAGTCATCTAAGGTTTATACAAAAACTATAAAGTGGCTCGCTACAAAGGGCAGAAAAATATACAGTTTGCCTTTTTTTTATAAAAAAAAAAAAGCTTGGAAGAAAGGGGACCATTTGTGGGATGTGTTTACTGGCTAGGATAAGAAAGGAATTGATTAGCTCATTTAGCATAAAAGGCAGGACAGGAACATGTTGGGACTTCCTGGAAGAGAAAGTTGAGTATGAACCCCAGGCTAGTTCTTCAGAGGCTTGCTGTCTTCTTATAATCCAGCTTTTAATTTAACCACTGTCAGAAGTAGATGTTTTAGAGTGTAAGGTCATGAGCAGCCACTAAGCTCCAGATGAAGCCTATTTTTTTATATTTCAATAAAATTGAAATCAAAATAAGCTATGATAGTGCCTTGCAGCTGTCCTGCCATTCTTACTTTTTGTTGATGAAGCATACATATTGAAAGCTTTGCCCAGATAGTGTTGATCAGTGCAAAAATTACAAAATAAGGAAGTATTTCTACCACAAAATGGGCTGCCACGTTTATTCTAATGACCCTGCCTTAAAGGTACGATTGTATTTGAAAAAGGGTGAGCCCAGGAGGTGGCCGAGAGAAGACCAGCAAGGGTGTGTTCAGATGCAAAGACCAGATCCTCCAGACTTCAGGGCAATAGCTCAGGAGAAAGAGGAAAGCAGCAAGATCCATGGATAGTATCAAGGAGACGTGGGTCCTCATTTTTAGTTTACAAATGGACAGTGATAGCTTCTTCTGAGAGAAGCCCATCTGGAAGGATGGCACTATATAGGGGACCCTGCGATCAGGGGTTTGAGTGGCCACTGCACTCCAAATATGTCTGACTTAATACGAAAATGGGGGTGTGGAGGCCCATTTGCTAGTATTAGTCTGTGAGAAATCGGGTTGTTGGTTGACAGGGAAGTGAATCCTGGTCAACCAGTAGCCACAATACTTGCCAGGGTGAGGCACAAGTCAACCATAAATGTTCCTGTGCTTAAAACTCTAGTAGCTTGGTATAGAACAGTCAGGTGTAATTCAGAGGCAATAAGTACATTATTTGTGCAATACTTCTAAAAGTAATAAAGTGAAAACACCATACAAAAAGAATCGCACACCAGATTAGAACAGTAGAGTTGCTTTTAATAAATAAAACAAGACCAAAACGACAAAAAAACAATTATTAGCATCGGAGATATGCAAGTTTAAAGATTTTTGTGAAAATAGTGCCAAAAAGCACAAAATGGCACATGTGGGTATCTGGTCGCACCAGGCCGGAACAAAGTCACAAGTTCAGGCTAACTGCAATGGAGAGTGGGCTAGCTATAGGGAAACAGATAGGGCTGCTGCACAAAGCATCTTAAATCCTGGTTTGTGGAGGGTTGCGGTTCCAAGATGCGATGAAGCTGCAATGTGAGGTCCTGCTTCGTCGTTGAGGATCCATGGACGAGGGCTTGAGATGCGAAACCCGGCGCTGAGGATGCATTGAACAGTCGGGTGATGCATCAGTTCCAAGAACTTGTGAAGCTGCGAAGTGGAGTCCGTTTTCAAGGCTGCCGTCGATAAGGGATCCCAGGGCCTGCACCGAGGACGCGTTGCGCAGCGCCAGTTCTGATAAGGAGGTGGGCTGCAATGTGGATTTTTCCAAAGAGGAAGATCCACTCAGCAGTGATGATGCGTCGGTTCTACTAGGGATTGTGCCTGCCCTGCAGAGAAGATGCGGCGGCTCCACTGGATTCACAAAGCTAGCAGAACACACACCTTAGGCCCACTTCCAAGGGAACGGGACTGGGGTGGCACCACTTGGCAGGGTAGACTCATTGATGGCAGAGTCCAGGTGCTGGGGTCGAATTTGTAGGAGCCTTCTGTCCCTAAGGCTCAAGTCAGGAGGTCAGCCAATGAAACCTTTGAGTCATTCTGGGTTCCTGGGTTCAACAGATGATGGTCACGTTCTTATCACCAGGTAGCAAGCCAAGTCAGCAGAGTAGCAGTCCGACAGAGTGGCAGTCCTTTCAGCAGCACAACAGTCCTACCTGGCAGAGAATCAACAGGTCCAGAAGTGTACTGAAGAGTTGGTGTCTGGGGTTCAATGTTTATACCTAGGCCTTCCTTTGAAGTGGGTGAGGCTTCTAGAACTTTCCCTTTGAAGTCCCCAGCCATCCTGCATTCCCTGTCCTGGATCAAGACTAACTACAGGAGGTATGTAGCGATTTGTGTGGAGGCGAGGCACAGCCTATTCAAGTATGACTAGGGCTGAGCCCAGCTCCGCATCCCACTATGCCAGTGATGGCTTATTCAGGCACACAAAAGCTCTCTATTGTGTGTGGCTATCTAGGAGGAATGCACAAAGCCCAACTATCAACTACAGCCAGTCATGTGACCCAGGGACAAGCTGCAGGGCACTAACTGGCTAAGGAGGAAAATGCCAACTTTCTAAAAGTGAGAACAAAGGGGGGTTTGGCACTAGGGCGGCTGGGTAGGGCCTAAACAATTTAGTGACAAAGAAAGGACCCAACCGTCGCATTTCCAGTGCTGTAATGAATTTAACAGACTAAGGTAATTCGCAGTTTCGAATGGTCTGGAGAATGTATTAGCTTCTCTTTTAAGACTTGTTTTTTAACCGATTAATTTAATTTGTAAAGCATGTCAATCCATAAGGCGCACCACCTTCACAAACATTTACATTTACTAAACAAACAATTTACACAGACAATGTATACATATTACATAAATGAAATTGCATTCAGGTTAAATCCAGTCACTATTGGATGCAACAACCATGTGGATAATTGTACCTTACAACTTTTCTACTTGCTCCCTACAGTGAATACATTTTCAAGAATTACATTGACCCAGTAGAAATAGACTTATCTAATTCTACTGGGTCAATATAATTCTTGAAAATGTACTCACTGTAGGGAGCAAGTAGAAAAAATGCATTGCCCTTGCAGCCTAGAAATGTATACATAGTGGGTACACAGTGGGAAACAGCTTTAAAGTAGAAATGAATAATTGTATGGTATGACCTTAGTCTGTTCAATTCATTACATCACTGGAAATGTGACGGTTGGGTCCTTTCTTTGTCACCAAACTTTCTAAAACTGGCATTTTCAGAATTGCAACTAAAAATCCACCTTCATCATGAGGTACGATTTTTCATTACAATACCAAGACACCAAACAAACTGGTAACCTGTTCCCATTTGAAAATTAGAGCTCATTAAAAGGTCATAAGGAAACCCCAAACTTATCCTATGGGAGAGGTAGGCCTTGCAGTAGTGAAAAACGAATTTAAGAGCGTTTCACTAACAGGACATGTACAACTTAAAAGTACATGTCCTACCTTTTAAATACATTGCACTCTGGGCTGACCAGGGCCTACCCTTGGGGTGACATATGTATTAAAAGGGAAGGTTTGGGCCTGGCAAAAGGTTTATGTTACCAGTTCGAATAGCAGTTTAAAACTACACACATAGGCTGCAATTGCAGGCCTAAGACGTGTTTAATGTGCTACTTAAGTGGGAGGCACAACCAGTGCTGCCGGCCCCCTAGTAACATTTCATTTTCAGGCCTCCGGGAACAGGTAGTGCAACTTTACGAGGGACTTACGAGTAAATTAAATATGCCAATTGGGTGTAAGCCAATTTTATCATGTTTTAAGGAGAGAGCACAAGCACTTTTCACAGGTTAGCAGCTGTAAAGTGAGCAGATCCTAAAGCCAGCAAAAAGTAAATTAAAGGTAAAATGTTAGGGGGGAAACCATTGGCCTAGGGGAGAGGAAAACTGGAGCAGAGGAGACACTCTTGTTTGAACATCAGAAAGATTGCAGGGAGGGAGGGATGGGGCTAGATGGGAACCCATGTTTTTAACAAAGGGCAAAGGAGACAGCCCTCTTCGCAAGGTGGTAGCTGTCACTAGTGAAACAGGTGAGGTTGCACTGAGGTCCAGGGGTCTCAGGGATCCACTGTATCACAACTGTGACTGTTGTTTTTGAAAAAAAGTGCATGGGGCATTTTCTTTGCTAGCATTAGGGCCGAGGGTGCATCTGCTGCAGAAAGGGGGACAACACATGGAAGTAATTTTTTTTCTGAAAAGGAGGAGATGCGGAAAAACAGTGTCAGCTGCCGACTTAGGAACTAGGGAACCCGTTGCAAAGGCCAGATACTGGCTCAACATCCAGTGATTCCCAGCAAATCACGTAATCTCCCCGTGCCTTATCAAAAATGAATCTGACCTTGTGCAATATAACTGGTGCTCATGTGCAGCACACCAATTCCCTTGAGCCGAGGTAATGCTATTTAAAAATCAAAAAGGGACAAAGAGTCTGTTTCAAGATTGCAGTGATGTTCAGGTATGGTGGCTAAAAGGTGAAAAAGGCAGAGGAGATAGCCTGCTACTCAGGGCTACAGCTATCAGTAGTGTGCAGATGCAATTGCATTGGGGCCCCAAGGAGTTCAAGAAGCTTACAACAACCCAATTATGAGGTACAGAGTTTTGGGGTAAATAAATGTTTTGTTTGATGATTTTTCTCTTTTATAAACCTCACATGTATTGTTGATTATGAGCTACAGAAAAAGTCTCCCTGTAATGATCTTATAGGCTCCATCCTCCGCCCCTCCTATTTCCCCAAACCTTGCCGCACATTTTGGAGGGATTCTCAACTTCAAAATCATTTGCTTTTGGGGGCAGAGTGCAAAAAACGTTTGAAGACCTTTGTCTTCGAGTGTAAGAGACAGCCTGTTCGTGTGTGAATTCTTTGTGAGTCTTGTGTAGTTTCAGCCTTACCAGGAAGGTGCTTCTGGTAGTCTTGGTGCCACTGGAGCAGTTGAAATTAAAAGCAGTGCAGTCCAGTTTACTCAGAGACAGTGTCTTATAGGTCACACAGACTCATGCATTTTGGCAACAAGAGGGAGTGGTTCTTTGGAGATTGAGAGAGGTCATTGAATGTTTTTCTTTTGTGTTTAGTCAAACAGCTGTCTGGAGAATGGACTGGACTCACGCTGATGCGGCTCAGGGAGACTAGTGAGCAGAGTGTAGACTCCGTCAATATGTAAAGATGACTGCCTCTACGGGAAGTTTGCAGGAGGGACAAATTAATTATTTTTATATACTAATGTAAGTTTGAACCATGCTGCTTATGCTTTTTAGGTCTCACCTACCAGACAGCCCAAGTTGCCTGTTCGTGAAAAGACTTATTGTCAGCATTCTAGTATGCCTGGAGCCCACCAACTGCTTACCAATGGTTGGCTTTGTCACTCACATATACGTGCTTTTTATTTGTTAACTTGTGCGGGCTTTCCGTCCTCTTATTGTGTTTGTCCCTCACCAGAAACATGGCCTCATTGCTTGTGTCCTTCTACTGCTTACTATTCATGCACTACTTTTTAAGTCTTGCCTTCCAGACGGCACAAGCTGTCTTTTGGCTCAAAAACCTACTGTAGGCTCAGAGCTTGCCCACTGCAGTTGACTTTACTGATACTCATTTGCTTGTTTTTATAATGTGTTAGCATCTGTGGGCTCTCCTTCCTCTTACAATGTTTGTCCTTCCTTTGCAACATGGACGCATTACTTGTGTCCGTCATTTGCTTGCATTTCATGCACTACTTTTTGACTTTTGGGTTATGCTCTCCATGAGAGGGCATGTGTTTTCCAGCTGTCTCCCTCACATACTTCTCTCACACTCTATGTTGCTCTTTGCCGTCCATGTGCTTCTCCCCAATTTCTTCCATGTTGCACTCACTCTTCTGTGCCTCTAAACTATGTTACCTCCTCACCCAAGTGACTTCTCCCCTGCACACTCCATGTTCCGCTCTCACCAGTTGCTTCTTCTCCCACCCACCCTGTGCTGCTTCTGTCTCCCACCCTCCGTGTTGCTCCCCCACCAGTCCTTCATGTTGCTTTACAGCACCTGCTCCATCCGTGTTGTATTCACCATCTTCGTCCTTTGTGATGTTTCCCCTACCAATACTCTTTTTGTGTGCACACGCATTTGTAGTGTGTGCCTACGAAATGACGTGACAGCACCTGTTTTTGTTTTCTTTAGCCATGTTGAGCAGCATCAAAATGCTGTACAGGAGCACGGAAGGGGTTAAGATTAGTAAAGTATATAAATAAACAAAATTAAAAATATAAAAACATTCTATAAAAGTGAAGGAATTTGAAACTGGAGGCTGAAAATTACATTGGTGTCCATTACTTGATATCTTTGAGCGCTTCAAGTACAGCAAACTGAATATAGTATAGACCATTGATAATCAAAATACGGCCTGGGGGCCTCATGTGGCTCTCTTGACCTTCACATGTGGCCTCCTGGTCAACAGCAGCACTGAGCTGCTGTATACTCGACTCAGAGCTAACAAAAAGATGTTAAATAAACAGGCAAGCATTTATTAGAAGGTTAATTGATGTTGAAGGGATTTAACTACGGAGTCCTGCACTGTTTAACTTTAGGGACACCTTCATTGGAAGACGTCTTGAAGCAATAGTGTAAAAATATGATAAAGTCTCTTCAAAATTCAAAAAGTGAATTTAATTAATGTGCAGAACCTTTTCACCTCTATGGGTTGCTTCGGTTCCTTTTATACATTAACAACATAATAGTTCTTACATCAGACACAGGAGACGGTTTTATACAGCGCACATCCTGAAGTCATGCATTTTGAGGTCCTCTTCTACGTGAATGTAGAAAGAGGAGGGTAAGTTACCACCAATCACTGCCCTGACCGACCACCACCCCACTGGCATCAATGCGGCCCTCAGCCACATCACAGACCATACTTTTTGGCCCCTGGGAAAAGGTTTGTGAGTACCCATGATATAGACGCTGGATGAAGAAGAAAGAGCATGCAGTAGAAGAATCTCTCCTCGTCTTTTTTTAACACAGATTTAGAAAAGCTCTAACCTTCACCTTAAAAGAATTCGATTTTCCTAATGTTTAATTAAATAAAATATTCAATTATTTGTGTTTTAGTCTGATGTATATTTTTATGTATTGTTTTGAAATTTAAATCGTAGAAACTGCTTAGGCCAGGGGTCCCTTGCTTCCACCAATGACTTAGTGGGGATCCCTGGCGTTCAGTAATTATTCAGTGGGGTACACAGAAGTCAAAATGTAAAGAATTTATGATATAGTTAATAAAAAATGTGAAATATATTCTGATCCGTACTGTCAGATCTCTACCCGTAAGCAATAAACTCAAGTCATTTGGCAATTACATAAACATTTACACATATCAAACGGGCAAAATGGCAGGACTCGTGTGCCAGCACATTCGGAAAACCCAGAGATATTACACATGGCGGGGCAGACAGACAGTCCTATCCCATATCTGTAGAAAGAAGCGGAGGAAAGCACTGCGCTGCACGAGGACACCTCTCTAAGATAGCACTCTGAACTAGACTAGTTTCATTAGAGAAAAAAAGTTTAGAAGAAACAACAAAACAAAAAAACATACAAAGGCGCAGCAGGCTCAGAAGTATCCCTGGGGGTTTAGGTAGAGCAGAAAACATTTTCCAGAAATCAAATTTCCCAAAGATCGACCTTATTAAGAAACCACAACGCGCAATTAACACAAATGTCCTGTCATAAATAAATCATCAAAGAGTGAAGAGGAGAGGTGATTCATCGTTCTTTTAATGGTCCGTGGAGCGCGAGCCCCCTCGCGCCACGCCAGGGGAGCCCATTGATTGCGAGCGTTAATGAGGGAGAGCGGAACCCTTTTGAATTTCAAAAAAAGATGACGTGTTCGACAAAGCACTGACCTGCTGTGACCTTTGTCTGCGGGGAAGATGCGAATAGATTTATCAAAGCTCGCAGACACAAACTCCTTCCCGGTGGGAGAATAGTCGACGTCCAGCACTGCAGACACGTGGTCCATGTGCACCATGATGGGGTTGTCAAGGAAGCGCATGTCAAAGGTGTACAGGCTGCCAAAAGAAAGAAAGAGTACAGCAATTAAGAAAATCCCACTTGGTAAACAAAACAACACTTAATTGGACCACAGAGGCAACACGGGAAAAGTTATTAATGTGCGGTGCATTTGGCTTCACTTTAGCTGATGTAGCCTAAATATACTGACTTTCAACCCTCACTATCAACTGTGCTACTCCGCACTGGAGCCGCCACACCCCAACCTCCACGCCTTTCACCTCCACGATTTCATTTAAAAAGGCGTTGCGTTAACATATACCTATGCAAAACATATATCGTGACTTTCCTAGTTGTGAAAGTTCCATGCCTACATCTGGAAAATACAGGATTTACTTAATTTCGCTAGCGTTTGTCAGTCAGCCCTGCTTCTTTGTTTGCAGCCTGTCTGCAATGGGGAAAACGCGCATTTCCAAATTACTTTTTCTTCACATGGAAACTTACATTTGTGGAAATCTATTTCAGTGTCACTAAAACCTCAAGTCAATTCGGTGGTGGCGACATGATTCTTTCAGCTCCGAAAAATAAAAAAGATCAGCCGGATGCTTACACAGCCAGCCTTGACCCAGGTAGTGATGGCCTTGGTGTGGTCTCATTTAGACTACGCCAACGCCATCTACCGGGGCCTCCCTGCGACCCTTAGCAGGCGTCTGCAGATGGCTCATAATCAGGCTGCAAGACTCATATATCGCCTCCCGCGCTGGCAATCCGCCACACCTCTAATGAGGCAACTTCACTGGCTCCCTATTACTCAGCGTGTCATCTTCAAAGTTGCCTGTATGGCTTTTAAGGCTCTGCATACTCGTAGTCCAAAATTCATCCAAGATCTCTTACCTAGATACACCCCCTCTCGCAGTTTACGTTCTGCTTCGCAAATTCTTCTCTCTGTCCCCCGGTTCAAGTTTCAACGCAAGGGTGGGAGAAGATTCGCCACCCTTGCTCCTAAACTGTGGAATTCCCTTCCCTTGGAAATCCGTTCTTCCCCTACTCTGCTCTCGTTTAGAAAGATTTTGAAGACCTGGCTGTTTGTCCAATCCTCTGTCTAATTATATTTCTTTTTCCTCTGCTTATCTTTCATTCATTTAGCTCCTGTTGGTCAGCGCCATGAAACCCTCGGGTGTGCGAGCGCTATATAAAACTTTGATAAGATTTATAAGTGTATCCACCACAGGTGCCCTTAGAATCCCACGCCCCAAGTGAACATAGTTTGGCTTTTACCACTTCTAAGCAAGATACATGTCTATGCTCTTTAAAAATCGTTAACATTTATTGTAAGGCCACAGTGGCTCAACAAAAGTAGTGTTAAGACCCTCTCATTTTTATTAATTACATAGGTTTGATTCAAACTTGTGCGGGGGCCATCTCCATGGAGCTATGCTAAGCAAGTTAGGTGGTCATAAACATTAACTCAGCTATGCCTCTATGGGAGCAGGTTATCTTGAACCCCCTGGGTAACGCCCCCCATCCATTTGGGTGATTGGCAGGCCTCGGACCCCAGTCCTGGTCACTGGCAAAAATCTTGCTGAGCTTCTCTTCTTCGCACAGCCCGACTGGCTGCTTGACAGTTGGTAGTTTTGGGGGCCTGGAGCTACCCTTGTAGTCCATTTCCATGTGATTTAGAGCTTGAGTCTTAAGGTTTTTTTTTGGGGGGGGGGGGGGGGGGTCTGCTTGCTTTTGAAGTGCCCTCTCTCTGCCTGCCCTGCTCTTCCACTAGGAAGCAGTCTGTCACAGCTGGAGTAATTCCAACTTTAATAGTAGGGCAACAAAGGCCATGGAAGTGACTAGAAGTTCACACCAGGATGTCAGCACATAACACACGCATTGCACAGAACTACAGCTCCCATGTATTGTACCATTCGCAGGCACACATACACCCAGCACATGTGTAACACGTATGGTGCATATCTATAAAGTGGTACATGTAATGTGCAAAACTATAAGATAGCTTTGAAGTTTTAGTTGCACATAGTTGCATAATGGTAATTGTACGTTATGACTTTTAAAAATATACTTTAAACAACAAAATGATTTTGCCAAGACTATAGGAGTGGGTACTAGTGTCACATATGCTACGGGCCTCATATACATATGAAGGTGTGCAAGCATGACTATATGCATGGTCTTTAAATGTGTCTATGTTTTATCTTTATACACAGGCTTTTTTAGAAAACTGGATTTTTAGTCTGTTTTTGTGCAGCTCGGTCGTCCCAAAAATGGCAGGATGTTTTACAGGAAAGGATAGAGTAAATTACACATAACTAAAAAGATATAAAGCACTCAGGAACGCAAGGAGGATTCATTGGTCATAAATACATTGCTTCTTTTTTCAACTCATAATTACTCAAACGTGATGCAGAAAAAAGAACAGAGAAAGTGAACACAAAGACTAACACAGGTTAGATGTTGCATAGACATTTTCAACACTAAAGCCATTTGTGACACTTGTATATAGACCTAAAACCTAAAACTAAGCACAATAATATAATAAAGCTCTTGAACAGAGTCCACATAAGAATGATTTAATTAAGGTCTCCCATTGCCCATAGCCATCACAGGTCTCTTCTCTCCAAAGCAGGAGGGTGTTTTACACTCATGCTGGTGTTTAAGCAGGGGACAACACTTTACATAGGGAAAAGGGAATCAATGGAAGGACAGGAGTTTGTATGAAATGAGCAATATACAAAGGGTGACGGAAAACCAAGCAAGGGGTGATATTGGAAAAATAAAACAGCAGGATACGGCTTTGGTGCTGATATTCCTTGGCAGCGCACCAGGGCAACCTCAGAATATGTATAGCGGAGCTTGGGACTGGGACAGTGTGGTAAGCGAAAAAGTGCTGGATAGAAGAGGGAAAGGGAAGAGAAGGAAAAAGGTATAGGGAAAGGCACAAAAATGGCAAAAAAATGAGGGTGGTGAAGTCATCCTTAATAAGTAACTCCACTTAACTCCCATATCTGAATGGGTGGCCTTAATGCGGTAAGAAACTCTATTCATGTGTAAGACTAGAACACTCGCGTGGTTCATACGCCTCCAAAGTTTAACCTCTTACTACTCACAATGAATTCAAAGCACAGACATGTACCATCTTTCAGACTCCTTTTGGAGAGGAAGCCTACTCAAAAATCATAAGGTGGGAGTCTTGGTGTTCTCGGCACTTGCAAGTTCTGCTTCTGCTTGGGTTGCAGTATACAGAACCTCTGTGTCCACAACATTCCCACACTAAAGTCCTCTTGTCTGTACAACGTCCTGTCTGCTCTTGTCATCCGCTTTTTGCCTTGCCATCGTCTGCTTCATTTTCTGGGGGGAGCACTTCCTACCCCCATTCCTTCATGCAAAAAGAATAGTTTCTTACACGTCAGCGCAGTTTTGGAGCTTAAAGAAGTTTCTGGATTCACTGTGCTGTGCATTATTCTGCCATCCAGTGGTTGGGGTCTGGAATTGTAGTATTTCTTATCTCTTTTTTTTTGTTGGTGGGCGTCGGCATAGTACCATTTAGTGCCCTTCTGTGAAGTCGACTGGCTTCCTCCGGAAGCTCCCACCTTTGGTAGCCATCTGCGGATTCTTTTTTTTATTTTTTATTCTCCTCCTTATAGTTCTCTTCCTTGGCGGAGGAGGGTGGGTTCGCTAGTGAATCCAGAAAATTCTTAGAGCTGCAAAACTACACCGACAGCGTGAATCTTTTCTGGATTCACTATGCTGTGCATAGACTTTGTGCGACAAATGCAAAAACTTTTTAGCAGTTTGCTAGTCTTCTGGTGGCTGGGTGAAAGATGATCTTTGGTTTGTAAATAGATGCTGTAAGACCTTTTGTCCTACTTGTGCTTCTTTGTTCATTTGAATGTCCACACGGTAATGTTTGGTGAATTTGTGTACTGAAGACCATGTTGCAGCCATGCAGATGTCTTGAATTGGAGTGTTTACAAGAAATGCAATAGTTGCTCCTTTCTTCCTTGTTGAGTGCGCCCGCTTCGCCCCTTGTAAAGCTTGTCCTGCTTGCTTGGGGCACAACTGTATGGCTTGTGCTATCCATCTTGCAATTGTGCTTTTGGTTACTGGTCTTCCCAGAAAACTTTTTGCAAAGGGTACAAATAACTGTTTTGTTTTTCTGTATTCTTTAGTTTTTTACACGTAATACATGACTGCTCTTCTTGCGTCAAGTGTGTGCAAAGCTCTTTCCGCTTTGTTCGTTGGAGTTTGAAAGAAACTTGGTCTCTGTTTACTCTGATTTATGGGGAATCTTGATACCACCTTTGGTATGGATTGTGGATCTGTCCTCATGACAATCCTATTACTATGTATTTGGAAGTTGGGTTCCTATAGTGTTAGTGCCTGTAGTTTGCTAACTCTGCGTAGGGATATTATTGCAACTAAAAATGCTGTCTTTATTGTAAGCATTTGTAGCGTTGCTTTGTGTAGTGGGTCGAAAGGTGTTTTCATCATTTGTACTAGAACTATGTTCAGATTCCATGTTGGTACCATTTTTGGTGGTGCAATTCTTTTTGCTCCTTCTAGGAACCGTTTGACCACAAGTGAGGTGAAGAAACTCTTCCCTGGTTCTCCTCTTGTATACGCGACAATTGCTGCTAAGTGTACTTCTAGTGATGTAAAACATAATTTACTTTGTAGTAAATGTGTCCGGTATTTTAGCACTGTTCATTCCTTTGTAATCTTTCTTGAAAGACGCCTTTTAAGACCCCATTGTGTGTATCTTTGCCATTTCGCTGTATAACATTTTCTTGTTGTTGGTTTCCTAGCTTCTCTTAGACCAGCCATTGTGCTTTCTGGTAGTTTGAGATGTGCGAATTCTAAGTCTTCAGGAGCCATGCCTATAGGCCTAAGCTCTCTGGTTCTGGATGAAGCACTTTCCCGTTTTGCATTGTTAGCAAATCTTTCATTTTGGAAGTCTGGGCATTGTCCCTTGCAAAATTTCCATTAGTTCAGAGAACCAAGTCTGTCTGGCCCACTGTGGTGCAATGAGAATCGTTTTCATTTTGCGGATTCTGCATTTGCTGATCACCTTGTTCAGTAATGGTATTGGGGGAAAAGCGTACGCAAATATCCCTGACCAGTCTATCCACAGCGCATTCCCTAGGGACTGGTTGCAAGGTCGCCTGAATACAAAGTTTTGGCATTTTGCATTATGGGGTGTTGCAAATAGTTATATTGGGGTGTCCCCCATTTTTTTAACATTCTTTACACTTCTGTTTGATTCAGTTCCTACTCGTAGGATGATGTTTGCCTGCTCAGTCTGTCTGCTTCTATATTGTCCTTCCCTGGTAGGTGTATTGCTAACATGTCTATTTGTCTTGGGATTGCCCATCTCCAAATTTCTTGAGCTAGAGTTGAGTGCTACAGACGGATTGCCTCCTTGTTTGTTTATGTAAAACATTGTTGTAGTGTTGTCTGTTTGTATCATCACCCTTTTCCCATAGAGCTCTTTCTGAAAGGCTTTTAAGGTTAAGAACACAGATTTTAGTTCCAAGATATTGATGTGTTTCACCGCATCCTGTGGTGCCCACAATCCCCTTACTTTGAGATTGCTGATGTGTCCTCCCCATCCCATTAGGAAAACACACAAGGTGATGGACGGAATGTTGCACAATGGCAAAACATTCATCCCAGTCACAGATCTGGGTTTAATCCATCGTTATTTTGCTCACCAAGCCACCCCAGTTCAGACATGGCCATATGCAAATCAGTCTTGACCCTGTGCCTCATGGGAACAGTCCAGCCCGAACTGCCAAGCCAGGTCTTCCCTGGACTGTAATCAAGCATCCTAGGACCGGTTTCTGGCTATCAGCTGTCTTCACCCAGGATAGCTTGACTCCAGTGGCTTAGTGAGCACAGGACCCACGTCTGGGCATACCCTTTCCACATAGGGTGAACAGCAAAACACAAAAGATGAGGGATGGAAAGTTGCACAATGGCAAAACATTCACCCCAGTCACAGATCTGGGTTTAATCCATCGTTATTTTGCTCACCAAGCCACCCCAGTCCTTATTAGGGACGCATCTGTTGTTATGGTCACTGTTGGGAGTTGGTGGTGTAAAAAGTCTTGTTCCGATTACTAACATTAGTAAAACAATGGTTATATACGGCAATATTTGTGGAACTGTAGTTTCAAACTGCTATCTGTTTTTTCTCTCCTGTGTTTTTCTTTAGGAAAGAATCTAGGTTTTTTTGTGAATACTCATCCTACACAATGGAATCATAAAGTATGGTAGGATGTATCACTATTATTAATTTAATTTTTGACTACACCGTTTGGTCGTTGTTTTTTGCAGTAGTGTGATCTCCGGTTCTGAAGAAAGCCATAGGTTCTTTTACCAAGAATGGCTGAAACATGTAGACCTGTTTAACCAACTGATGATAGTTATTTTGACAAACTATCTACACTCTGTTTTTAGTTTTGACACTGTGATAAGCACCTAATAAAGTTATCTTTGTTATCATGGTAGCCAATTTTAAATTGCACTTTTGACTTTTCTTTTACATTTAGTATCACTGCAAAAACTGTTTTTCAGCACCACAGATCCTACAATCATGGCTTAATCCATCACTGGTGGTTTGTTTTAGGATAGCTCTCGATTTTACAAGGTGAGCTGTCCTATTAAGTACTGGTCTTTCAAAATCCCAGATGATGAAGTTCCGTCATTTGGTGGGCTGATGGGATTCCTTTCCAGCCTAGCACAGGTTAAGTAGTTATAGGTTCTGATTTTGCCGTTTATCACCTTTTTTGCCAGACTAGTAGTATCCTTTTTGTTTCTGTATACTGTAGATTGGGGATAGTATACTACTTAGTCTATAAAAAACTTTCCCTTGGACCCCCTATTAACTGTGTGTATTATATCGTGTAAAAAGTCTCCCCTTTGCTATGTTTGTCTTGCTCCACCATGCCGTCTCTTGATGAACTGTTTGTTACAACTTCTAGATCCTCCCAACTCCCTGTAGCATGTGACCATTGTGTTTGGAGCCATTCCTGAAATGGTCTCATGTGTAGACGAAGGTTGGGAACTAAATGAATGCATGAGTCCATCATTCCTAGTGATCTCCCTACTGTCATCACTGTCAGATGATGCCCTCTCTGGTATAGATGAGTCTCCTTCAATAGAGCTTGTCTCCTTTTCTCGCTTGGGAATGCTTTCCCTAACACAGTGTTTATTTCTGCCCCTAAGAACACCTTTATGAGTCCTGGGTCTATTGATTACTTTTCCCAGTGTGTGGAGGAACCGAGATGCAATAGTGTCTCTATCACGTGTTGTATATGCTATTTGCATAGGCTGTAAGAGTTTGCTCTTACCAACAAGTTGTCTAAATAGGGGTAAACATGAATTCCTTGCCTTCTGAGATGTGCTGCTACTGCTGCCTGGCACTTTGTGAACACCATTGGTGCTGATTTTAGACCCAAAGTGAGTACTTTGAATTGGAAGTGTCGTTTGTCCACGACAAATATTAACATTCTTTTGTGTTTTTTGTTCATCGTGATGTGTAAATACACATCCTTGAAGTCTATTGTTGCCATGTAATCTCCCTTTTGTAATTGAGGTAACACCTCTTGTAGTGTAGTCATCTTGAATTTTTGTGTTTTTATAAACTGGTTTAGAAACCTTAGGTCTAATATTGGCCTTAATGTTACATCCACTTTTGGAATTAGGAAGTATGTTGAATATACTCTGTTGCTCTTTTCTCTGTGTGGTACGTGCTCTATTGCTATTTTTCCTGAAGCTCCTGCATCTCTTGGACTAAGTGAGTTAATTCTTCTTTTGAATGTGTCCTTTGCTTTGGCCTCCTGTGTGGAGGCTGTTTCGTTAACTCTGTGCAGTAACCGTACTGTATTATGTTACAAATCCATTTGTCTGTGGTTATTTCCTTCCATTTTTGTAGGAAAAATCTTAGTCTGCCTCCTACTGGGGTGGTATGTTGAAGGAACTGTAAACTGGTTTTCTTTTGTTTTTTTACAGGCTTCTTTTTTGTGTGTACTCTCACTGTTGTTGCTTGTAAGTGTACCTTTTTGTGAGTGTAGTCACTTTGTAGAGGTTTGTTGTCCACCTCTTTGTGGCTGACATCTGTCACGGGGACGCCCTCGAAAGGAAGCTCTTCCTTGGTATTGCCAGCTTTGTTGCTGTCCCTGTGGTGTGCCCTGGTTTCCAGCTTGGTATGTTTGTTAGTAACCTTGATGTGAGGTAGCAGGTTGGTGTGTACCTCTCCCCGCCGGTCTCCTTGATGGTGTGCCTCTATGCATGCCTCTGAACAGCAGAGCCCCCATGGATCTTGCAGTTTCGTTGTCCTTTTTTAGTTGATTTAGCTTTTTTATCAACCACACTTCCAAACAATTGTTTCCCATTGAATGATGAGTTGATGGTGTTGCTTTGCACTTCTGGCTTGAAGCCTGAGATTCTAAGCCATGCGTTCCTCCTTTCAGTGATGCCAATCATCATTTGCCTGCTTGATGTTTCAGCAGCATCAGGCGCTGATTTCAAACATGTATTTGCAATGTTTTCACCCTCTTCTACCAGGTGGCTAGCTCCTTTCTGGAATTGTTCTGGTAGATTTGTTAACAGGAAAAGCAGAAGGAAAAACAGACACCATGGTATTCACCCAAATTGAGAGAACTTAAACAAAAATACAAGAAATTAGAGAGAGCCTGGAGGAAAGACTATAATTCCGAAAAAAACAGATATACAGAGAGGCTATTAAATTGTATCAATCGGAAATAAAAAGAACGCAAGCCCAATTTTTTGAGGCGAAAATAACAGCAGCAGCGAATACACCAAGGGAAATATTTCAAATCACAAAAAAACGTACTAGTTGCCCGGTGCCAGATCTTCCCTCAGATTCCGCACAGGCAAGATGCGATAAACTCGCAGAGTTTTTTATTACATTTTTTCTTAGATATTTACAACTCATTCCCTCAAAGTATAAGCACAGACTAGCGGGACCAGGAAATAGATCCCGAGTGGCTCTATTCCCCGTTTGGAAGATCTTCCAACTTTGGACTTGGCCACATTATCACAGCTCTTTGCGCAGGTCAAATCGGATCCCCTTTAGACCCGGTTCCCCTTCATAAACTTCGCAAAGTAGAAGAAACTATTCTCCCAGTTCTGCTGGAGGTACTTAATTCCTCGCTATCCAGTGGCCAGGTACCTCTGGCATGGAAACATACTATGATAAAAACTCTCTTGAAAAAGACCAACCTTGACCCAGAGGTATGGAGTAACTATCGCCCGGCCTCCCTGCTTCCCGGGACCAGCAAAATACTTGAGAAATATGTAAATAAACTCCTCTCAGAACACCCAGAGAATCACTCGCTTCTGCATACCACCCAGACAGGATTACGACCTAACAATGGGGCACAGACAGCATTGCTAGCAGTAGTGGAGAAATCCAGGAAAATCCTTGATCAGGGAGGGACAGTGGTAGTCATCCTACTTGACCTAAGCTCCGCATTTAATACGGTCAATTATAACATCTTATTTGACAGGCTCAGAATGGTGGAAGTCTCAGGCAAGGCCATGACATGGATTAAATCTTTACTGAAAGCCAGAGTATTCCAGGTGTTCGAGGGGAATTACACCTTCAAATGTCTGCCACTCGCGTGTGGAGTCCCCCAGGGCTCATCATTGAGCCCACCCTTTTTAGGTCTCGGCCTGCCAATGCGCTTGCGCATTGCTGGCGGAGATTATAGTAAGGGCAAAAGAACAGTCTACCAACGGCGGATCACGCACAGTTCATGTGAGACATGCGCGTGCACGAGGCCAGCCACGTCACACCACCATCTGTGCCTCACATCAGACTTCAAAGGCTATCCCCCCCCAATCACACTTCAAAGGCTGCCGCTCCCCACCCCCCGCATGCTCATCGCACACCAGCACTCTTCAAAGGAATGCGCTCCTGAACTTGCTGGCCTCGCTCTGGTGAGCCTTTATTTACTTGTTTAACACGTGTTGCTGCTTTTCTCCCCCATCCACCACTTCTCCATGTTGTTCCCTTCGCTCCCACCTCTCCGTTCTTGCTGGTTTTATTTGATTGCAATAGCTTCATTCGCGATTGCTAGTAAAGGTCTCCTTTTTGTGCCCTTGCACTAGTGTTTTTATTATTTTAACATGCTTCTTTTTTATTTTTAATGTGTTATATGTCGAATTGTTGCAGTTTCCTTGCTCTCCTTCGCGTGCCGACGCTCCCTTCAAATACCTGCCCCCCCTCGCAGTTCACTTGCTCTCACCCCATCCATTGCTTCTTGCACCCTGGCTTTAGTTTGTTTATTTTTTTCTATTCCCTTCTCGGGCGCTCTATTGCTCACCAAAGCACCCACGTGATTGCACTTTCTCACTCCCTGATCGCCACCACTCTCGCTTGCTTTCCTTAATTTTTTTTTTATAGACTTCCTAGCTATCCTTGCACAACATACCAGCAAGCCACTCATTCCGCCTCAGCCCGTTTGTTTCCTGTCAATAGTCATTAGGGCGGATTTAAAAATGTGTGTAAACCGGTTTGGCATTGCAGGGAAAGGCACAGAAGAGAGCTAGCAACACAGAGGCTGTCTTGCAGCTACAAATTAAAGCCATCTGGGGGGAAACAGTTTATTATCATAGGAGGACCTTCAAATACGTGCATTCTGGATATGCGCTGAACCAAAACCTCTCTCATATTTGATTTTATAACACGTTGCTCCAACTATAATACTAATAATGTGATGCACTAAGGTGAAACACGTGCGTGTGTTACAGAAATAAACACATGCTTACATTTTCAAAAACACCTTTGCTGCAATGATTTAAAGCCCAGCTGTTTTCATGGGTCCGCACGTGGACGGACTCTTAACACCCGCGCCTCAACTTTTCCACTTTATTTGTTGGCTCTCCCTCCAGACAGGGATGATATGTCTAGCCCAGGGCTTTCCTTTTAAAACGCTCGGCTGTCGGGTGTTAGTGCAATTGAAATAAACCAAGACTATACTTCCCAGAATGCATTGCGTCATAAAATCAAAGTCAAGGGATATTATATGGATAACCAAACAGGCTGGTTCCCACGACTAAAGCGGTGAATCTAAGTATGGTGGCTTGTACGAGGCTTGAAACAATTATTGCAAAGAAAAGCTCAGTTCTTAGAGCGCGCTCTAAAGTGTGCTGAATAAGGTCCAGCATGTGTTTAATTTTATTTATTAGGTGCAATCATGAAATCCGGTGATACTCCTTGCCACGAAGATGGCCCTCTGAAGGTGCAGCTGCAGTAAGAATATTGTGTAACTCCATGACGCCAAGAACTTAGCAGTCTTGTGCTCAATTGTGGCTTAATTGTGCATTCTGGGAGTTGTAGTCCTGGTTCATATCAGTTGGTCCTTTTAAGCTAAAATTCATGAAAACAAGGATCTGTTAAAGGAAAGCCATGAACTGGATCGTTGCTTCGTCTGTGGCATGGAGTCGTCCAGTAATCTTAAGCATGGTCATTACTAAGACATCTAGAACAGGGTTCTCTTTTAAACTCTTAAAAATTTGGCTGTAGGTCGGATGCCGGTTAGCACAGTTATTTGAAAGGACGTACTCATTCTCAGTAAGCCCAGCCTTACATGTCTCCTGTGTGGAATAAGATTTTGAAAGCCTCAGGCCATTCCCCGCTTTCACCAAGTTGTATCTGCCACCACACCCATTCGATTTCCTCTGACCCGACAAGTTGTGTTTTGACTGCTAGTCCCACACATGGCCTTTGCAAAGTGAACAAAACAGGTATATGATGACCCAGTTAAAGAGCTTGTCACACTTCTATCCCGTCCTGGCTGTATGCCCAGGTCGTGCCTTCTGGAGCTACAGAGAAACGGCACTGGTGTCTCAAGGCCCAGGACGAGAGCGAGCTGCGCCAGCTTACCTGTAACTGAGCATGGACTGCTGCCGGTGGAGTGGCCACTTATGAAGTGGGGCACAACTGAAATATGGCACTATGCTGCGCCCAGCCAGTTCACTGCCACCACAGATCTGGAAGTGCCGCGTAGGGGCTACTTGAGCTGTATATCGCACTGTCTCATTATAATCAGCCAATGAGAAGCGTGTGAACATGCCTATACACTATATTCATGAAGAAGAGCCCAAATGAGAGCTACCATCCGATTGGCTGATTGCAACTAAGCCTCAGCAGTCTGAACCCGCATTGCAATCAGCCACTCAACACCCTTGCTTTCCCACATTTTTAAGTGTTTTCAAATAACATTTTACCTGCTGACCCCTAGAGCCTGGCACTGCACTAGCTGAAGTAAACTCAGATTAGCTCAAGGGCAGAGCTCACTCACCAGGCCAGTCAAGTAGGCCTGAAAACGGGCCTTAAAGAAACTGACTCTCCATAGCAAGTGGGCGAGTACATTTTTCGAGGCCTGATACCATTTGTTTGCTTTGTTGTCACTCATTTGCTTGCTTCTATCTGCAGGCGCTGTCACTTTTGAGGTATTTTATTGGCTTAAAAGGGGGCTTAGAGCCCGCTCATTGGTCGGCTTCATTATCGCTCTTATTTGCTAGCTCCTGTTTAGTCAGCGTGTGCCGGCTTCACTTCATCTTTGTGGGTTGATCTCTCCAGTGGAGCATGGCCCAGGTATTGCTTCCTTAGTGAGTTTTCTTCCATCGCTCATGCTTTATGGCCCATGCTACTTTTTTAGGTCTCGCTGAGCCTGCGCTGCTAGCGAGACATTTAGTAAGGGGTCTTTAAAGTGCTACCTCTGGCATGGCTGGCATAGAACTACAGTGCACGAGGCGTGCACGCGCGCAAACCGCCAGCTTTGATCAGGCGCCATCTGTCTTTCCTCTCTGAACTCTCAGCCCCTCCCCCGCCGCATCTCGGGTTAAATCGCGCTGCTTTCACTTTCGTCGCACACCAACTTTTCCCCAGCTACCCCCACCCCCCTCCCTCCCGCTACGATCGGCTTCTATTAATGAAATTAATTGTACAGAAAAATACCTCCGCTGTAGCAGAGCGCGTCTTTAATTTTACTTTTGGCCCGCCCGGCCGCGCTTCTACTCCCTCCACCCCCCTCACCACAGTAAGGAAAATAATTGTACATACAAATAAGTGCACTGTAGCAGAACGCGTCTTTAATTTGACTTTTGGCCCGCCTGGCCGCGCTTCTACTCCCTCCACCCCCCTCACCACAGTAATAAAATTATTTGGACATAACAATACGTGCACTGAATTATGGTTTTTTGTGATCACTGTTTTCATAATTGCGTCTATTTCTATACTTGTATGGCCTCGCAGTGATCTCCGAAATCTAGATCCTGGAAATTCTTGTTGACTGTAGTCATCTAGACATAGTGGGAACTTTTTGAATTTGGGATGATTGGAAAGTTCGATGTAGTGTTAATTGGTGGTTGCTGTTGGTTCAATCGGGTGGAACCGAAATATCTAGTCTTCAGAGCAAACCTAGTTTACGAGTGTGTATATCCTAGAACGCTGTTGTTTACTTCTTTGTACAAGGTTGCAAGGTTCTTCATTTAACTGGCCATATGTACTATCTATCTATCTATTGAATCTATCTATCTATTGAATCTATCTATCTATCTATCTATCTATTGAATCTATCTATCTATTGAATCTATCTATTGAATCTATCTATCTATTGAATCTATCTATCTATTGAATCTATCTATCTATTGAATCTATCTATCTATTGAATCTATCTATCTAATCTATCTATCTTATCTATCTATCTATCTATCTTATCTATCTATCTATCTTATCTATCTATCTTATCTATCTATCTTATCTATCTATCTTATCTATCTATCTATCTATCTAATCTATCTTTTAATTGAACTTTTAGTCTTGGGCCAATAACATACACACAAACACAACCACACACACACACACACACACAACCACGCACACACAACCACATCCACACACACAACCACACACACACACACACACACAACCACACCATCAGTGCACACTTTCACCAGGCACAGACACGATCAGTCGTCGGTGCACGCTTTCACCGGCCACAAACCCCACCGGCCGTCAGTGCACGCTTTCACCAGGCACAAACACCACCAGCCGTCAGTGCACGCTTCCACCAGGCGCACACACCACCAGCCGGCAGTGCACACTTCCACCAGGCACACACACCACCAGCCATCAGTGCACACATCAATTGTTAACGCATCCACAATTAACTAGTGTAGCAATCGCAGTATGGCGCACTTTACTTTTAAACATATTCATCTAAAGCGCAGCATGCCACCATTGCTACAAAAATAAATACAAATTTTTTTGGCCTACAATTTATAGACTTTTGTTGCAATTGGTGTTGCAATATTTAGCAATGCCAATAGCTCAAACTTAATTAATGCGAGACCTATTGCATTGCAAATGCTTGTTAATATTTATCTCAAATCCCTGGCCGAATTAGTACTACCTTATGGGAATCAAATCATTACATACGCAGACGATACGCAATTGGTAGTAGCATTAAAGCATCCAAAGAATAAACCAATTAATCTTGCATCCTGTATGGAAACTGTGGCCAAGTGGAAGGACCAGTCTTGTCTCAAGCTCAACGGAGACTAGACGGAGTTAATGATTTTAGATAACCACCCCTGCGCTTCAATGGAATCAGTGGGGCTAAACTGGCCTAAATGTCTTGGTCTACCACCAACCCCTAAAGGTCAGATAAAAAGTTTAGACGTCTGGCTAGATAAATCTCTTAATTTTAATAGCCAAGCAATCAAGTAAGCCGCATCCTGTTTTGGCATTATTAGAATGCTGCGGAAAATCCTCCCACTGCTCCCGGTTCCAGCACGCAGAGTTATCGTACAGGCATTGGTGCTCTTGTGATTAATTTATGGGTACTCCCTCTACCAAGGCACCACAAAGGCCACTATACGGAAACTACAGGTGGTACAGAATTGTGCAGCCGGCTGTTGTATCACACTCCCTATCAGCAATTAGTTAAGCTGGTCCTAAAAAAACTTCACTGGCTGCCAATAAACTAACAGATTGAATTCCAAGCTTTGGGCATAGCGCATAAAACACTTTGGGGGACAGGCCCCAAGATAAACCACTCTCTCATGGCCTTGTACCACCCAACAACATGTCTCTGATCAGCCAGTCAGTTTCTGGCAGTGATACCAAAAATTAAGAGAGTACGATCAGGCGGTCCCACGTTTTCTCACAATGCTGCTAAACTATGGAATACTCTCCCCGTCCAACTACATGCAACTATTCACCATCTCTCCTTCCAGAGGCAGCTGAAGACTTGGCTCTTTCAGAGTCTGCCTTAATCAGTTCATCTTCTTCTTGCCCTGCTTGTCACTGATAGCATAGGGATGACTAAGGGTAGCCAGGCGCTCTATAAATATTAATAATAATATTGAGTCCTTATATAAAGGTACTTGATGAAAAGTGGCTGCTCAGGCTATGAGATACTGATAAGCTGATGCATCATCAGGTGGTCATGGATGGCTAGGACACAAATCAGTGTCAACTTGAGGGTCAACATTATAATCTTCCCAAGGATCCCCTGGTTGTGTGTCATCTGGGATGTCTTGATCCTCATCTATTGTTGACTGAGGAGACAGATTTCCTGCCTTAGATAATTGTGGTGAGTGAGTTGGTGGAGTGAGTGGTGGACGTGTTGATTGTGGTGCAGGTTAAGCAGGAATGGGAATGTGCAATGGAATGGCTGCAGCATCCTTTTTTTTTATTCTTTAGGGGTTGAACAGGAACGTCCAAAGTCTGCTGGAAACTCAATTGCTTCTTAGAGGTATGTTGTTTTGGTGGCTGAATTTGAAGGGCTTTCTGTTTCGGATTGAGCTTTTGGTGAAATTGCTAGAGGTTTGGCTCTGGAGGAGATTTTGGACCGAAAACAAAGCATTTCGGTGGAGGAAGCTTTGGCTTTGATGGAGGAAGGTTCGATTCCGAAAGAACAAGTCTTTTTTTCGGAGACGAAACCGAAGAGTGAGGTGTTCTGGTCTTGGATGGAAGGGATAGAGAGGCCCCCTGCTGTAGGATGAACTTTTGGAGCCGAGTGCAAGGCTTCTGAGTCATGTTTTCGGTGCACGCCATGGCTTGTGTGCAGTGGCAGCCCGTGAGCAGTTTTCTCAATGGTGGCGGAGGATTTGGTGTTCGGAGCAGGGATAGGAGTACTCACGGTAGGTCGTTTTTGTGCTAGTTGAAGAGTAGCCAAGACTACTTCTGATTGAGACTCGGAGTCATGTATGGAAAGGGATTCTTCTTTTGCCGCTGAAGCCTCTTCTTCCTCCTCTTGTCGACTGAAGATGTCGGCCACATCGTCAATCTGCTTGCGCTGCATTGCTTGTCATCTAGCCCTTCGATCTCGAAGAGTCTTTTTGAACTGAAAAGACTTACAGGACTCACAGGTGACCTCTTTATGGTCGGGCGAGAGGCATAAGTTGCAAATGGGATGTTGGTCCGTGTGAGGGTATTTGGAGTGGCACTACGGAGAGAGTACGATCCATTATCAGATCATTCTCGATCTCGTTCAAAATGGAGAAGTGTTGCCCGGCTGGGCATGGCCCATAGGCCAAAGGGATGTGTTGAAAACCTGCTATGAAGTCTAGTATGAGATGTAAACTATACCGATCAAGACAATACCGCCGAGATATATAACAGGCCAAAGGGGGACAAAAAGAGACTCAAACCGGAGCGCAAGATACTACATCCGAACCCGAAGACGAAAAAAAACAAGCATTTGCAATGCAATAGGTCTTGCATTAGGAAAGTTTGAGCTATTGGTCTTGTAAATGACAATTTTTGTATTTATGTTGTGATGTATTCCTATAGGTTCTGAATCGATCCCCCTATTCCTGACCCTATTCTGGTTAAACAAACCAACAAGTTAACTAGCAGTCAGCCCATGAGGCAGAAAACCCCCATGATGCAGATACCGTTATCTGACGCAGTCACACTACGGCACAGGAACGTGTTATCTGATTAGGTCATAACGCTTGCGATCTAATTAGACAAGCGATATTCCTCCAGCCCCTGATAAGGCATACGGAGTTCTCATAACAAATCAAACCTATGACAACCTGGGCAAAACCCTGCGGCCATTGTTTTGATTTCACCGAGAACTTCAGCAAAAGAATGTGCTAACGAGCAAGTCGTATGACATCCTTATTGACGTATCTATGTCCATCCTTACGTCAATCTCGGCACCATAAAGGTATAAATATTACCGATATTGCCCTATGCAACACACGCGGTGGTGACGAGACGGAGCAGCCATACTTGCCGAAGCCCAGAGCAGAGCAGACCCCGCTGGCCCAGCCCCGCCTTCCTGACGCGCTGAAATCGAGCAGCTGCCCATTTCTCCTGCCGAGAAATCCAGCACCGGCGCTTCCGGGTAGCCCTCGCAGGCAGCCTGGAATATCGAGACCAGAGAGAGAGATACCATCCCTCATTCAACCTAGATTCCAGGTACAGAACTGAATAACCCCTCGCAGAGAATTCTTTAGTTATTCACTTGGCAAAAACAAACTTAACTTAAACTGTAACTTTCTATTCCCGCCCACGTATTAGGCTTAGGTCAGGTACACGGGGTAGGCATATTTAGAAACACCAGTTGAGTACGTTTAGTCAAATGTATATGTGTATGTAATATATTTTATTCATTTTAAACCTTCATATGGCTTAGAAACCATATCAATGTTTTTACAGTATTATTTCATACTATTGCTTTTAATGTATGCACTTTACTTAACTATAAGTATTGCAATAATATCGATCCATTTCTCTTGTACGAGAAAAGAGACTGATCAATAAATAACACCTTTTTATTGAACACGCCCGTCTCTTCCTTTTCTCTACATTCTGATGAGACTAAGAATGCACGTACTGACTGAGTAAAATAAATTGCCTTTTGTTCACACGACTCTCGAGATACACTCTTGATTAGGGGAGAGCAAAGTTGTCATGTTCTATGGTTGTCAGAAACTAAATCCCTTCTTGTCTAATCAGGGAAGTTAATTCCTTCCTGAACATTCGAGAAAGTTTCTAGTGAACTCTGAGCTAGCTGGCAAACCCAAAACTTTAAGTCTAATATCGACAATAGTAGACCTAGTTAACGTCTGGTCTAGGCCTTACTATTGAAGGTATTATTCCAATGCGCAGAGCCTATTGGGATAATAGGAACTACACTACATGGCGCCCAACGTGTTTGGAAAGGGCGATAAAACTAACGTAAGACATTTAAAGTAACTCAGTCGTGCTTTCTCAATCAGACCCCTTTTTTCCCATTATACTCCAAAGACGTCTGGAGTGGGTAAAAGGTTATATCCGCCAGACCTCGCAGGAGGGAACTCCTATGTATGGTTCTTGGTATAGTCAACGTTGAAGGATACACTGTTCCAAAATATTGTGCATCTAATCTTTGTTTCCATAAGAAACCTGATCTGCAAACAAAAGAAATAACCATCCTGTCAGTAAAATGGGAGACAGTGATGAAGAAAGAGAGGCAGTTAGATTAGCAACTGAACTCGCAGCAGCTGATGCTACCATGCAAGACGCAGACCCGGATATAATACTCATCCCGGTCATTAAAAGGAAATCTATAACGTTAAAACTTATAGAAAATGGACTGACACCTAGAGGTGGTACAGTCATATTCGTAATTGAGGCACACGAATATCGGCAGACAGAGGTATACTATTCATGGATAAACTTTCCAGCAGCAAATCCTGTAACAAAGTACTTCCACTATTACAAAATAGAGGAACCTCCTGAAACGTACACTCCTTTCGAGGAGGTGGACGTACCACTCAAATTTCAAGAGCATTTGCTCTTATTTGATGGCGCCCTAAAACATAATAATCACATCACCAGGCTCGGTCCTTTAGGTAGACCAGGAGCAACGTGGCCGGTCCTAGCCGGATACACACCACATCCAGACATCGACGGGATGTCTGCAGCTAACCTGTTAACACAGCTAAAACAATTAATAAAAATACATAGACAATTAGTCCAGTATGTGATGCAGACTTCAAGCAGGTCTCAGCTATATTATTAGCCAACATAAAGGGAGAAGCAGCAAACGTGGCGATCCGCCAGAGGTTAAAGGAGACAGATATAGCAGACCAACCAGCTGAAATTGCCAGAATCATAGAAAAATCCTATGAGGAACTAGGTAGAGATAGTTTAGGTGGAATACCAGTAAAACCACAACTGATTGAAAGTCCTGAAAAAATATTTTTTAATAATAATTCAACATCACAGAAAAAGAGCTGGGATGGAAACAAACAATCCAATCCCAAAGAAAAGAAATTCCAGTCGAGAGGAAGGTCTCCTAGGCGAAGAGAGAAATCTCCGAACCAAAGACACAGGTCACCCCAGAGTGACCCCTCTGGGAAAAGATATAACCTTAGAAACAGGGATAATATAAAAAAGCCTGATAGATATCAAGACATTGATACACGTCCCTCTCAATCTTTTCAGACTTCCTCGCAGAAATCGGAAAGAAGAGGACGATCAGAACAAAGAGAAGAGCACGCCAAGTCCAAAGACAAGGAACCTGCTCAGCTAAAAAAGAAATTACAATTTCCAAAGAAGAAGGTAGCCAGCATTAAAATAGTTAACAATGCCGAGAATTCTGAGGACACAACTGAAAAACGGGGAATGGGCTCAGACAATGCTAGACAGCGCAGCAGAAGTGAGCATAGCTCGCAAAGTCCTTATGAATCATCTGGAGACAGTGGACACGAATGAATATCTTCAAGTGGAAACTGCAGACACCAGAGTTAGCAAACCTCACAAAATATACGAAATAACATTGCGTATAGAGGGGGATAAGACTAGAAAAATAAGGGGACTATTTTGGGATAATCTCTCCAAGGGCTATGATATCCTTCTAGCTGAAAAAGACTGGCCACCAGAGTTTGTCAGGGATTGCCCTCATGGCGAAGAAGTAATTATGCCTGCCTTCTCAAATCATATCCCAATTCATAAAAAATACACACTTGCTAGAAAGTGGGCAGTGGCTCTAGCTCCTGCTTTATATAAAAATCACGTGGGATGGGATGAGGACTCTCCTCCTCACAAAATCCAGTTAAAATCACAACCTACTGCACAAAGGCAGTATCCAATTAAGCAAGAAGCTAAAAAACAGGTAAAAGAAATACTAGATCAGCTAGAATACCAGGGGGTGATTGAAACTTGCACCTCACAAATGAACAACCCTTTATTTCCGGTCTCCAAACCAGACAATTCATATCGTCTAGTTTTGGATTACCGACACCTTAACACATGTTGCAAAACTTTTGCAGTGCAAAATTCGCATAGTGCTGCACTAATGAATAACATAGTGCGCAAAAAATACAAAACAACCTTAGACATCTCTAATGGATTCTTTTGTCAAAACATAGCACCAGAGAGCAGATATTTGTCTGCGTTCTCAATAAATGGCACTCAAAAACAATTTTGTCGGTTAGCCCAGGGGTACAAGAACAGCCCGGGAGTATTCTCAGCGAGAGTAACAGAATTACTACAAATATATGATGATGAAGCATTATCTTATGTCGACGACATTTACTTAACAGATGATGACTTGGAGACTCACTTGAAGAGAGTGAACACCATAATACTTGGGTTCGCAGCAGAGGGTTACAAATTCAACTTTAAAAAATCCAGAATTGCCCATCTGACAGTCCTGTTCTTAGGATATGAATTATCAAGTATAGCCTGGCTGACAATTTTCTCGAAAAATGTGCCGTACTCCAGAACTAGAAGAATTAAAAAATCTAGAATATGAAGAAACATACCCTCTGCCAATCGACATTCTGCCTTTACGACATTACGCCTGTGTAATTTATACAGACGGACATGCTCAACCCCCCGTTTGGGGAGAACAGGCATACAACCCCACATGTGGGATTACAAAAGAAGTGTGGCGCGGAGGTAAACTAAAACCTCTATTAACAAAAACACACTCAGTAGAAACTAATTCAGAACAACAAACTGAAATACTAGCATTAAAAATGGCGCTAGATAATGCGGATCGCGAATTCCCGACACTTATAGTGTCAGATTCATATTACTGCGTCAAATCATATAACAAGGATTTGCAGACATGGATTCAAAACGGTTACAAAGATGACACAGATGCACCAATAAAGCAGAAACTGCTCTGTGAACAAATAGCTCTTTTACAAAAAGAGCTACCAAAGACTCACGTGACACACTCACTGAGTCATCAGCGTGATGGCGTTCACGTTGCAGGGAATTCATTGGCTGAGACAGCCACAGCGGCAGCCACTAAATCGGCTCCCGTAGTTCGAAAAAAGCGTACATTAAAATACATTGACGGTGAAACAGTGCTGGCGGTGAAAACGTCATCAAAAGGCGACTGCTCAGCGCTACCGATCAACTATCCACTCAATTATACATACACAATCGATGCAAACTCCGTCCCTTTTGCTCGAATCCCTGGAGTGGGGGATAGAGTGATTCCAAACATGGACAGGAGAAACTTGTTAATCGCAGACGCACATATGGGCGAGGGTCTCAGACACCTCAAACTAAAAGATTCTCTGGAAGAATTACAATCACGGTACTGGTGGCCAGGCATGAGCCTGCGTCACACCATGTTTGTAAAAAACTGCCCAAACTGCAACAGAGATCACAGTGGGGAGAGAAACAGTTTAATACCTCGTCGTTTTACTCCAGAAAAAATCAAGAGTAAAAAGGAAGGCTTGCGATTAACATATACAGGCAAGTTTCCACTTATAATGTAGACCACCAGCACTCGGCTGACGTCTGGACTGTTATACAAAGATTCGCGAGTCTAAATGGCATATACGCTAAGAGCATGCTACGTTTGACCATTGTTTTCACTCTAGCCCTCCAGCCTGATGGGAAACATGGCCAAATGAGCATAGCACAGCGGGAATCTTCTCACTTCCTTCCTGAGGGATACGGGATGGTGTAAAGAAAAAACCAAGGCATAAAGCAATCTATAACGGAAAGGATATTAGGTTCGGGAGCTGGGTGGGTCAAACATCTAATAAGTGTCCAACGTAGTCTAAATAACTTGCCAAGAAATTCTCTGAAGGGATTCAGTGCGTACGAATTATTATTTGGAACTAGGATGTTGATCTCTGACATTGATAGTCAGACTTCAGTGGTGAAAGAAAAAAGCTTTGATATCAAAGACCGTTTGGCTATTTTGCAGGACTTAAACAAAACAAGAAAAGACCTGAGCAACATAAAGTTGAAACAACAGCCAACAACCACTGAAGAACCACCACCTGTCCCAGCAAGACCTGTCTGGATTCCAAAAGTCGGGGATCTAGTCAGGGAAAAGATCGCGGTAAAGAAGGAATTTGGGCCTTCTTACAGAAAAGCAGTTCCTGTCTTGTCTATCAACGGGACAAGATCAGTTGTACTACCGCCACTTGCTGGTAAAAAGGAGAACCGAGTTGTATCCATCGACCTGGTAAAACCACAATCATGTGGCCGATAACAAACAGTAGGCCAAGTGGACTCCCAATAAGTAGCCGAACACCAAGGTTTGCTACCAGTACAGAGGTCCTAACGAAGAGGCTCATCACATTCGAAACGCCTACAGAAGAACAACAAGGACTATGCAACAATGCAATAGAACTCAGACCTCTGAAAACCCGAATAAAAACATTTAGCAGAGACACACCAATCTATAATGAAGTACCAAGCGAAAATGCAAGAAACAGTAATCCTGAAGCAATTGGAACAATTGACAGAACTGCATCCGGCTACTTCATAAACTTCGATGATTCCTCTGAAGGCTTCAGTGAATCAAAGACACAGCCATCATCAAAAACCATTAAAGATAAAGCAAAAGAACTTTTGAAACAACTAAAAGAAACATATCTGATTTCTCCGTGGATCGAATTTTGGGTGGGTTTTGGTGCATTTATCCTGATACTTTGGCTCATCATGGTACTTACTTTGGGACGCTTCATTGAGGGAAAATATGCTAAAATGGACACAGCAAGTCAGAAAATCAACTTGATCCTCAAACCACACACATCTTCACACGTCGAGAAAAGAGAACTTTCTTCAGTCAACTTCACAGCCAATCCGATACCTGGTGGGGTAGCATGGGACAACACTGACTATGAAATTTATGGTCCGGTCGAAATCCTGAAATATCCACACCAAATTAAGATCTCATTGAGTGACTTTGCAAAACCAAGCTCATTTGCTGATGATTGGGACTTCGAAAGCATTAATAATATGATGTCTGACTTAGTAATGTTTGCTAAATTTACCAAACATGATTATTTGCAGGGTTCTACAAATTATGATAGTATGTACTGTTATAACCACTATGGTAACCATTTTTACATAGATCTGCACAACCTAGAAATGTTTTAAATTATAATCAATGGGAACATTGTGCAACCCCTCCAAAAGGAAGCTCAAGAACCTTCTATGACAAATATTCATACTTTTCAGGTTTTAACACAAGTAATGCTGAAGCATTTTATTTCAAATTGTCAAACAAGACAGGAACTAAGACCATGATAACAAACACAAAATTGATATATTCAGACTCATTCTTTGAACAAATGAATACTTTTGGTTTTGATTATTGGGACAAAAATGTTGAATTGAAAAGTGTTTGGGGCACAAAAGAATGGCAAGTACAGGGTATAGAATCTTTGTTTAGAGCCTGCATGATCCCAGAACAAATGATATTTTTAAACGACACTGTTCAACAAACTACCTGTCTTGGCCTAGCCAAAATCAAAGACTTAAATAAACCGTCTTTTCCAAAACCAACAATGTACAGCAATACCTCTACAGATGAGGAGATAGACGTAAATTATGTATTAAACCAAAACAGAACACATCCTGATTGGAAACAGTGGTTGATCTGGCCCACAGATACTAATAACTGTCAAGACAGATTCCTGAACAAAACACAGGGGTTCAAAATGACCAGGCCAGACCCTAGATATCCTCAAAGACATCACCCAGGGATAATAACCACCTACAGTGTGGGCAAATTATGCCTTCAATGGCTACAAACTTCCACACTGACAGAAATTAAGCAACACCTAACTTTACTTACTGATGGTGCTGACTTGCGTGATTTCATTATGGGACCGCGCAAACAGCGTCAAAAACGTTTCATAGCAGCCTCTGTATATGCAGCATACAATGAGGCCTGGAAGGTTACTCAAATTGAAACAGCAGAGAGAATACGGGAAATGGACCGTATTAATTTGGAAAAATCACTTTCTGTAGTGGACAATGGGTTAATGACTCTGTCCTCCAGAATTTTTTCTTTGGACAGCATTGTGTCTTCAGCAATCGACATATTATCGCAAGACTTACTGTTATTACAACACGGTCAGTCTCAATTGCGTTCTATTGTACAGCTTGGCTGGACGTTACAAAATCTGCGTTCAGGCTATGTGCCTTGGCGTTTAATCAACACAACGTCACTATTCCAAATCTTTAACCTTACTGATAGACAAGTCAGTATGGCACAAAAGGGTGCTGATTATACAATCTTGAGCATTGAAAAACTCGAAAGATTACCAGTGACAATGTCAGAACGACCTGTCAGTGAATGGATAATACATGGGATAATAAATATTCCAATCTCAACCTTCAGGTTTCAATACTGCCAAAAATATATACAGGCTGGCATGTACGAGAAATTGGGAAAGGGGTACATTAAAACAACATGGAACCTGCCCTATTCACATGCATGTGTCAGTAATAAAGGACAGAAAGTGTTTCTTAGTGGCAATAATTGTGCGATGTCACTAAGCGGCACGCTTCTGTGTAACGGAATTAGTTTGCATGGAGCCTGTGAAGGGAATTCATACAACCTTTCATGTCACCAGCAAGGCGAACCTGCAACAGAGATAGAACCATTCTTTCAAAGACTCTACAATGGGAGTTACATTCTAATTGTAGATCGCAGATGTTGTAGTCTTATGCCCGGGACTCCTTATCTCGTAACTACGACTGCGAAGGTCAAGTGCTGTGGACGCTCATTGTTCCCCAGCTCCTTTCCAGACAGGGAGGCAAGGGCATGGCCCAATTTGAAAATTACTTCTATTCGAATAGATACTTTAAGCAGAATGAAAACAGTGCTTCTTCAGACGCCTACAAGGCTCACGTCATCAAAAGAAACGTATGATCTACAAGTCGCAAGGACGACTGCAGAGATACATTCATTGTTATCAACTAATTCCCCCATACATTTCGCAGAAATCCTGAATGAAATCTTAAATATTTATGATACCAATGGGGTCGCAAAGGTATTTAAGACAGTATTTTCGATGGCATTAACACCATTCAAAGCCATACTGGGTATTTTTCCAGATTTCGTCCATTCGATTTTTGGCGGACTTCCCCTGATCTTGGGACTAATTGGAGGAATCCTATTCTTAGTCCTTATTTTTCGTTATGGATACCCATGTCACAGACAAAACTCTTGCGACAAGGGAAGAAACAATCCTAGCCATTGGATACCGGGACCGGATATCAAAAATCCTGGGACTCTCCCGGCTTAGAGACCTGAACATGACTTGGTTTCTATCATTTCGACCAATGTGGCAAAGGTGTGTTTTACCTGTATTAAGGTGTCTGCTATGCGGAGAAGAATGCGTGTTAGACACCTGTCTGACGCTACAATCGGATGCGCCAATGGATGCAGAAACATTGTTGAGCCCGATCAAGGTTCACGCTTTGTGCTGCCCTCAAAGGCTACCAATCCTGATGACGGCATTCGTGGAAGCTTCACCACTACGATTGAGGGGTAGTGAAGTTCAAGATGAAAGCAGCATCGAACAGGTACGACCTTCTGTCAGCAATGCGAATCAGAATGTCAATGGAGACAATCATGCGCACGAATGCATGGTTACACCTTTTTCCGAGTTAGTGGAACTTTCCCAGGAAGCTGTTGACAGCTTTTTCGAAAGCCTAAATGATATGATGTTCTCACCAGAGCAGAAATAGAGACTTTTGAGCAAGCTCGCACACGGCGTTCCCTGAATTCGGCCTTCAACTTTAAAAATAAAGTCACATGAACAATTTCACCTCCAGTTCACGGACAGCAATTTTCAACAGCCCCAAAATATTTTTGCATATTTTTCGGGACACTATCTTCTGATTAAAGTTAGAGCTATTCTTAGAGAACTAAGGTTTCTAAATTTTAGATAGCTTATAGACATTAGCTGCCCGCTGGTATGTTCATAAATATTTTATTCTGTGATGGAATGGTCTCGAACTTTTTTTCTGTATTAAGAGCCATTTCATGTGTAAATTATCATATACCAAATAGCAATAATGTATACAAATGCGTGATTACTTTGGCATTGTTCTACAGCTTGAGTGCATACAATACATATGATTGCAATTCTTCCGTATATTTGAAAAATTTCAAAATGCATTTATGTATTTTGGGGTGGTAAGGTATACACTATACTCTATAGTATGTTTTACTATGCATAGATTAGTAAATATGTCCATAGTTAGCGTGGAGTGGGTGTGATGTATTCCTATAGGTTCTGAATCGATCCCCCTATTCCTGACCCTATTCTGGTTAAACAAACCAACAAGTTAACTAGCAGTCAGCCCATGAGGCAGAAAACCCCCATGATGCAGATACCGTTATCTGACGCAGTCACACTACGGCACAGGAACGTGTTATCTGATTAGGTCATAACGCTTGCGATCTAATTAGACAAGCGATATTCCTCCAGCCCCTGATAAGGCATACGGAGTTCTCATAACAAATCAAACCTATGACAACCTGGGCAAAACCCTGCGGCCATTGTTTTGATTTCACCGAGAACTTCAGCAAAAGAATGTGCTAACGAGCAAGTCGTATGACATCCTTATTGACGTATCTATGTCCATCCTTACGTCAATCTCGGCACCATAAAGGTATAAATATTACCGATATTGCCCTATTCAACACACGCGGTGGTGACGAGACGGAGCAGCCATACTTGCCGAAGCCCAGAGCAGAGCAGACCCCGCTGGCGCAGCCCCGCCTTCCTGACGCGCTGAAATCGAGCAGCTGCCCATTTCTCCTGCCGAGAAATCCAGCACCGGCGCTTCCGGGTAGCCCTCGCAGGCAGCCTGGAATATCGAGACCAGAGAGAGAGATACCATCCCTCATTCAACCTAGATTCCAGGTACAGAACTGAATAACCCCTCGCAGAGAATTCTTTAGTTATTCACTTGGCAAAAACAAACTTAACTTAAACTGTAACTTTCTATTCCCGCCCACGTATTAGGCTTAGGTCAGGTACACGGGGTAGGCATATTTAGAAACACCAGTTGAGTACGTTTAGTCAAATGTATATGTGTATGTAATATATTTTATTCATTTTAAACCTTCATATGGCTTAGAAACCATATCAATGTTTTTACAGTATTATTTCATACTATTGCTTTTAATGTATGCACTTTACTTAACTATAAGTATTGCAATAATATCGATCCATTTCTCTTGTACGAGAAAAGAGACTGATCAATAAATAACACCTTTTTATTGAACACGCCCGTCTCTTCCTTTTCTCTACATTCTGATGAGACTAAGAATGCACGTACTGACTGAGTAAAATAAATTGCCTTTTGTTCACACGACTCTCGAGATACACTCTTGATTAGGGGAGAGCAAAGTTGTCATGTTCTATGGTTGTCAGAAACTAAATCCCTTCTTGTCTAATCAGGGAAGTTAATTCCTTCCTGAACATTCGAGAAAGTTTCTAGTGAACTCTGAGCTAGCTGGCAAACCCAAAACTTTAAGTCTAATATCGACAATAGTAGACCTAGTTAACGTCTGGTCTAGGCCTTACTATTGAAGGTATTATTCCAATGCGCAGAGCCTATTGGGATAATAGGAACTACACTACAATGTGTTGGTTTTGAAAATAGCTAAATTAATAGCTTTGTCATTTACAATGCCAATAGTTATAACTTTCGCAAATGTGACACCTATAGCATTTGTAATGCAACATGTTTTGTATTTACGTGACTTAGATGTATTGGTATTACAAATAACAATGGCTTTTAATTTATTTTAATAATTAATACTTGTGGTGCTGTTGTGGTGCTGAGTGGTGAGGTGCTGGTGCTGAGTGGTGCTGAGTGATGCTGTGGTGGTGCTGAGTGGTGCTGTGGTGGTGCTGAGTGATGCTGTGGTGGTGCTGTGGTGGTGCTGTGGTGGTGCTGAGTGATGCTGTGGTGGTGTTGAGTGGTGCTGTGGTGGTGCTGAGTGGTGCTGTTGTGGTGAAGTGTCATTTCAGCCAACAGAGGGAGCCTCCGACAGATCAGACCACATTAGTGAGTCATATAACGGAGGGGGTCCTAGAATGCCATTAGTCACACAACACGATATACACTTGATGTATGAGTTGACATATGGGCCTTAAAATAAACTGCTAGAACGTTAGTCTATACAACACTAGTCCTGCTTGCCTTTAAGTTTTTAAGATGTTTGTGGTTTTATATGCCTAATGGCAAAATGTAAATATAGTTCGGTTGTAACGGGAACAAACAATAATAATCACCAGGTCATTGAATATTGAGATTTGTGTGGTGCCAAAAACAAGGGAATAATATATTGAAGAACATATTGGAGAAAATAAGAAACAAAATGAATCAATCCCCGGCCGCGAAATGAAATGAAAAGTGGCCGGGAAATGCTCTCGGCATTGCGGGGGCGGGGGGCGTATTCCTTTGAAGTGAAGCTCTCAGCATAATGAGCTAGAGCTAAAGTGAAATACATCCGTGGGCAGCAACCAACGTTAGTCTATACAACACTAGTCCTGCTTGCCTTTGTGGTTTTATATACCTAATGGCAAAATGTAAATATAGTTCGGTTGGAACGGGAACAAACAATAATAATCACCACGTCATTGAATATTGAGATTTGTGTGGTGCCAAAAACAAGGGAATAATGAAATTAAAAGCGGCCGGGAAGCAACAGCGGGGTGAATTAGGGGGGGAAGAGAAGTGAGGCAGAGCGCGCGCTGGGGAAGCTTTACACTTGAATGCCTGAGGCCGAGCGCACGCTGGGGGAAGCTTCAGACGCCTGCCCTTCACCACAACCTCCTCCTAGTAACTTAGGACTTCAAAGTCTCGTTGGAGAATAAGTCTGTTGCCTCCTCTAGAAGCTTCCTGGAAATATGTGACAACCTAGAAGTCTTGTCCAAAGATCACTTCTTTGCCATTCAAGTCAACAGTCATATAGCCTGGCCAAAAGTTCTTACATTTACCACCACTCCATGAATCTCACAAAAAGTAAACCCAACATCTTCAATTCTAAAACAAGAGCAGTAGCATGAGTGAACTTGCGACAAAAGCTGCTGCTGGTAAAACAAAAGCATTTTAAACGTTTAGAAACCACGAACCAAAACCGGAACCTGGCGGATTGGCAAAGTAAAAGTGGCATAAGATACAACAGCCTGCCACTAAAAAGCTATTGGGGGAAATGCCGATAGAAAGAAAGAGGGGCGGGGGAGTAACGGGGTGGCGAGGTATTGCGAACTGTAATGTTATTGTTAGTTGTTTTGGCAAGAGCAGTAGCATGAGTGAACTTGCGACACAAGCTGCTGCTGGTAAAACAAAAGCATTTTAAACGTTTAGAAACCACAAACCAAAACCAGAGCCTGGCGGATTGGCAAAGTAAAAGCGGCATAAGATACAACAGCCTGCCACTAAAAAGCTATTGGGGGAAATGCCGATAGAAAGAAAGAAAGAGGGGCGGGAGAGTAACGGGGTGGCGAGGTAGGGAGGAGGAGAGAGAGGGGCGGAAGAAACGTGGGCGGGGCTTAGGAGAAGAAAATCGGGTGGGTGAGAAAGAGGATTGGATGGGAGACGGGGAGGGCAGAGATGGGGTGGAATGGGGAAATGTAGGAGGGATAGTGAACGAGGGGGCAAGAGACTGGAGTGAAATGGATCCAAAATTAAAAAAAACAAGTTACAGGCACGTACTTTATGACGCGGAAATCAGGATGGGGCAAGAGAGACGCAACATGCACGTTCACCATTGAGTGTGCGAGGAACAAGATTCGGCTTGAGGGAATGAAATTAAAAGCGGCCGGGAAATGCTCTCGGCATTGCGGGGGCGGGGTGCGCATTCTTTTGAAGTAAGAGCGCGGCCTCGCGGCCGTGAAAGTGAAACTGCAGGGGTGAATTAGGGGGGAGGAGAAGTGAGGCAGAGCGCGCGCTGGGGTGAATGCCTGAGGCCGAGCGCACGCTGGGGAAGCTTCAGATGCCTGTGGGAAGGAGGCTGATGGGTTTGATGTGGACGCGCGTTTCGCACAAGTGCACCACATGAACTGTACGAAATCCGCAATGGTTTCAGAGCTTGGTTTGCCTACTATACTCTCGTCTATTTATCCCTGAGGGATAAAATAGTCGAGACCTAAAAACAATCTGAAGATGGCGTTGATGACCATGCGCAGTATTCCCATGAGGAGGAGTTACACAGCCTTGTGACTCGTAAAACTTCTTTTTTTTTTTTTTTTTTTTTGTGTCCTCATATATGCCACCAGATAATGTCAACTCTAGATAGGCGCTCTCCTGGCCACAGGCATAAACCAGCTGTTCCCGCCCTGGGGTCTATGGATAGCCGATGGAGGTCACCAAGAGGTAGGTTGTTTCCTAAGCCAACTCCCATTCGCGATGTAGCTTGCCACTTTGGGAGAATAGGACCACTAACCTCTGGCATAATCATTGGACTCATTGGATGTTATCGTTCAGTCCATGCATTCAGAGCACACCAGATCTCATTGGCGCTTTCTCCACCACACAACATATCTAAACGACTGACCGCCATGATGTTTCTAAGGCAGTCTACGAATCTGGGAGGATTAATAGACTTCCACTCCCTACAGATTTCTCTCCTGGCAATAACGATAACATAAAAAATAAACTGCGACACACAATTTCGAGTATTATAATCATTAGGGAGACCAAACACAATCAATCTGGGGCTGGGAACAATTGGGGATGATACCACTTCTTCTATGAATTCACACACCTCACTCCAATAACCCTTGATAGACGGACAATCGAAAAACATATGTCTATCATCCGCCGCTGGAGACTTACATCTTGGGCAAAAATATACTTCTGCTGACAGCTTAGCTAGTTTTGCTGGAGTCCAATAGACCCTATGCAATGTGAATAGGTGGTTTCTTCTAAGATTGGAAGGTTTTATAATTTTTTGGGAGAGTGTAAAAGAATCTGTCCAGACCGTAAAACTTCTTGGAACAAAAACAACTTGTAATCATCCAAGCCCAACACTAGATGGTGGACTTATGCAAAGCATGTGTATCTACAGCACACATGCCTCAAACAGGCAGTTTTAATGGTCAAAAGTCATAAAGAGCAATTGTGCAAGGGCTCAAAGGCCGAGCTCATCAGGAAGGTCAAAACTAGGTTCAAGTCCCAATGGGCATGGAGGGTATTAAAGGACACAGATGTTGTAATCCTTTTAGAAAGTGAGTCGCAAGAGGTGACTTAAACAGGGAAGGCTGATTCGGCAACCACAAGAACGCCAATATGGCCAAAATATACCCTTTTATTGTGCCCAAAGCAAAGCCTTCCCGGGCAAATGAGAGAACAAACTACACCTCAAAGGTGCAGAAAGAGGATCAATATTTTTGGAAGTACACCAAGCCACAAATTTGTCCCAGCACTAGGCGTATACTGTCTTGGTAGAGGGATACCTGGCTGCCAGCATGACCTCATGACAATTCACTTAAAATAAATTCAGATAAGACGGAAATCTTGGCCGTCCCACACACCAACAGTCTCTGGTGTGACCTGTTTTGGCCGCGGGAACTAGGAGTTATCCCTACCCCAATCCCAGTGGTTGGAAGCCTGGGCATCAAAATCGACACCGACCTCTCTATGAACAATCAGGTGTCGGCACTGGTTGGTACCTGTACAGGGATATTGAGGTGCTTGCGGAAACGTGTCCCTCTCCTCACTACCACCTCCCTCCAGGTCATTGTTTCTGCCACAATATTGTCCAGGTTGGACTACGGGAATGCCCTTTACATCGGCCTCCCCTGGAAACTAATAAGAAGATTACAGGTTGTGCACAACGATGCGGCGCGCCTCATTTTCGATCTACCTAGACGGACTCATGCCTCTCCACTGCCACTGCTCTCTAAATTACATTGGCTACCTATCAGGCAGCGAGCATCATTCAAGGGCCTCTGCATTGCCCACAAGGCCATCTATGGTCAGGCTCCAGCATATATCAGGGATCGTCTGATGAGCTATATTCCTGCTCGGACTCTCCGTTCCTCTACAGCCTGCCATTTGGTCATCCCCTGGTTTCACTCGGCCCCCAAAGGCAGGTTAGCCTTTTTCACTTTGATTCCACAGCTTTGGAACAATCTACCTGGAAATCTGCGCAAGGAACCTGTCCTCCTTTCGTTTAGGAAAAAACTTAAGACTATTTTGTTTTTGGAGGCATTGACCACGAAATAAGCCTGCCCACACTAGCTCACACGCACTGTCTGTTGTAATTTTCTCCTCTAGAAGCGCGAAGAGACCGGATGATGAACCAGCGCTATATAAGAACCAATTAACATAACATAACCCCACAGACGGCTGTGTGGAGAACAAAAAGTGTCAACTGTCACCACTCAATCTCCATGATGAAGGCAGGGCGTGCAGGGGTTCGGGTGCAGGACCCTGCCCTGTTGCAGTAACAGTAAATCCCCCTGAAGGGGCAGCCTGATCAGGGGACCGATGCTTAGGCACAGAAATACGGGTTACCATACTCTCTGTGCCCAATCTTGTGCCACAAGAATGACTTTGCTTGACTGGTTCTGATCTTCCTGAGAACTCTGGGCAAGAGTGGTATCAGTGGAAAGACGTACAGGAGGCCTAAGGTCTGCTCGAGATGAAGTGTCTCACACAAAGAGTCACCTTTGGAACTCCAGCGCATAGAAGTGCTGACATTACGTGTTCTTGGTAGTAGTGAATAGATCTAACCAAGGTTCTCATCAATCGCTGAAGAAAGCTTCCACCACCTTTGAATAGAGATGCCATTAGTTATCGTCTTGGCAGTGACTGTTGAGTAAGTCCACCCTGGCATTCAGAGAACCCGACAGATGTTGAACCACCAGAAATATTTCCTGGCGTTCCAGTCATGTCCAGAGACGCAGGGCCTTTTGACAGAGGGTACACAACCCCGTCCTGCCCGGTTTATTGCAATACCCTGTGGCACTGGTGTTCCTTCCCTTGGTGATGTTGAGCCAAGACTCCACCAGCATCCAGCGTCCTCTTATCTCCACTTCTCCCAGAAAATGCCCCAACCCAGGAGTGGCACATCTGTCAGTACAGTCAGCTCTGGGTGGGAAAGGGAGAGGGGTGTATGGTAACATATATTGCATTATAAAGCTCTTATTTACCTGAAGGTGTAGTGTTTTGCTATATTTGGCTTCTTAATTGGCTAAAATGCAAATGGCTGCAAAGTATGAGTGCATGTTTATCAGTTAAATAAATGTGTAAATATACAATTTTATGACTCCATATTTTCGCAAAACACAAAATAAATATGGATAAATACCAATAAGATGGCCAAAAAATAAATGTGGATAAATGTTATGTTATGTTATTCAAACTTATACCGCGCACAGCTGCCCCAGCAAAGGGGCGTCCTGGCGCTTAACAAGGTACGCAAAACATAACACAATTAACGCAGAGAGGAGAACGAAACAGAAGCTACAGGCTAAATAAATAGAATAGTCTTAATGGCACGTCTGAACTGCAAGAGGTCATCCAGCGCCCGTAGATGAGGGGGAAGAGAATTCCACCATTCTGCCGCTAGCACCCGAAAGGAGCGGCCACCGACTCTACTCAACCTGAAGCGCGGAACAACTGCCAAGTTTTGGCCCAAAGATCTAAGGGTTCGCAAGGGTACATATGGTACCAGCAAGTTCTCCAATATCTGAGGGGCTAAGCCCTTGAAAATCTTAAAGGCAAGGCATAGTACCTTAAATTTGATCCTCTGGCTCACAGGGAGCCAGTTAAGAGAACGCATCGTGTTGGAAACCGAGCACTGCCTTGGCAGACCTATCACCACTCTGGCTGCAGCATTTTGAACTCGCTGCAGCCGGGTGAGTTCCGACTGATTAATCCCTGCCAAAAGCGAACTGGCATAATCCAGCCGGGACAACACTGACGCTTGAACCACTAGTTGCCTGGTGGGTGCGTCGAAAAATTTCAGGATAGGTCTTAACCCTCTGATAATACCGTAACAGGAGGCCGCAACCTTCTTGATGTGGCAGATGAAATTAAGGTTCGGGTCAAGCCAAACCCCTAGGTTTTTTATCTCCGCTACCGGAGAGGGGGGACCCCCAATTCAGGAGGCCACCACCGATCACCCCATAGCTCCGCCTGCTTGCCGACCACCATCACCTCGGTCTTTTTGGCGTTTAACTGGAGACAGTTGGAATTCATCCAGTTAGCCACTGCCCCTAGTCCGTCTCGGAACCTGGGGGCTTCCACATCAGAGTCCCCACTCAGCGTGACCGCCAGCTGTGTATCATCCGCGTATGATACCATCGTCAAGCCCCATTGCTTGACGACCACAGCCAGCGGCCTCACATTCAGATTAAATAGAGTGGGACTCAACGAGGAGCCTTGTGGAACCCCCAGATCCAAAGGATGGGAAATAGACTGGCCGGGAGGGATTGCCACCTTAAAAGACCGTTCGGCAAGAAAGGAACGGAACCAGCATAGGGCAGAGTCCGTGACCCCCACTTCTTCTAGGCGTTGAAGCAAAATCCTGTGCGAGACAGTGTCGAAGGTGGCACTAAGATCTAATAGCAGCAGTGCCGCCGCCCGACCCATATCAAGCACAGAACGCAGATGTTCGACCATAGAAAGAAGGGCCGTCTCCGTGCTGTGGCCCGCACGGAAACCGTTCTGAGTGGGGTCAAGGATGTTAGCCCTAGAGAGATGGTTAGAAAGGATTCCGTTAACATGGGCCTCGGCCACTTTCGCTGCCCAAGGAAGCAACGAGACAGGTCGGTAGTTCTCAGGTTTGAGGGGATCAAGGGTAGCCTTCTTCAAAATAGGTGTAACTACAGCCTCTTTCCACCTAACAGGGACTACCCCTGAAGATAGAGACAGGTTGATCAAGGAAAGCACCCGAGTACGGCATAGCGGTGACATATTCCTGAGCTGAGCCGGTTTCATCGGGTCTGTAGGGGATCCTGATTTAATTTTGAGGCTTAAGGTGTCAAAGGCCTCTATGGATAAGGGAGGCAAAGTGGTAAGAGGCTCACATCCTCCCAGACTACCCCTAACCTGCTCCAGGCCAGAGGAGTCCTTCGGAAATGAGCGATAAATGGCTTGAACTTTCTCCAAAAAGAAAGAGGCCAAATCCTCACAGTGGGTGTTAGAGCAGATCTCCGTCATCGTTGCCCTCTTAGCCGTCAAGTCCTTTAACACTTTAAAGATAAGTTTTGAAGGGTTCGCGCTGTTCTGAAATTCTTGGGCATAAAATGCTGCTCGTGTTCTGCAGACCGCCCTGTGGTAAATTTTAATTTTAGCAAGATAGGAGGCCTTCATTGTGGGATCGAACGATTTACGCCACACCCTCTCAGCCTGTCTACAAGCTTTTTTCAGAAGCGCTAAAGAGTTGTCATACCAAGGACTAGGCTCTTTCGTGCGACACTTGGACCGTACCAAGGGAATCAAATAGGCGAGAGCATGAGTAATCCACTCGCAGAAAAGATCGTCTCCACGTTCAACATCAGTGAAAGGGTCCAGCGGAGCCTCTTCCAGCAGCTGATAAAATTCCTCAAGTCTCAATTTGCTCCAGTGTCGCCTCGGTACCATTCTATCCTTAGGAGCATAAGGAGTCTTGTGTATGGGACATAGCATTTTTACCAGCATATGGTCTTTCCAAGCGATCTGCATAGGGGATAGGGCTCTAGCTCCCTCCAAGTTGGTAAAAAAAGGATCGATAATGTGCCCACCCCTATGTGTCGGAGATGTGACCAGCTGAGTAAGTTGCAAGGCCTCTAAATCAGCCAAAATACTGCTGATAGCAGGGGAAGTCAGACAGTCAAAATGGAGATTGAGGTCTCCAAGAATATTACAATTTGCACATCCCAGAGCCTCAGTGCTGATTACGTCCGGGAGAGCTGCCCTGAACGCAGAGTCACAGCCTGGAGGTCGATATATCAGTATACCAGAAAAGGTAAAATTATGGCTGATTGAGATTTTAAAAAGAGCACTCTCACATCCTGGGAGTTTTAAGACCTTCCACTCACACGGGTAGCATGCCTTAACTGCCATTGCAATACCTCCCCCCCTAGTAACACGGTTAAGCGTAAAGATGGAATATTCAGGGGGGAAGGCCAAGTTAAGGATGGAGGTATCCGTGTCCTGCAGCCAAGTTTCAGTCAGGAAGAACACGTCCGGAGGTACATCCTTAATGAGATCATGAACCTCCAAGTGATGTTTGGCCAGTGATCTGACATTTAGGTTCCGGACGCTGAGATCGCGCCGTCCTGCCGTTCTTCTTTGTGAAGCTGACAGTTCCTGAGATCGAATAAGGATAGGAGTGTCCAAAGACCAACCTCCGCATATACAACGATACGGACCACATAACGGGTTCACTGGTGGGTGGTCGCAGTTAGTAGACCAATCTCGGATACGCAGGAGATCCTCCCTTAAGTAAGTAATAGTCGGTGACGACATGGCATGAAGACTAGGACCTAGTGTCCTGCCGCGACCCGCGCCTCCTAAGCGCTGACGGGCGCAGACGGGCAGGACTCTGGCACGACTCAGGCGCAGGGAAGGCGCTCCCGCTGCGCGTCACCGCTGCGCTCTGAGAAGTGCGACTTAAATAGGCGTATCCCGCCTCGCCCGAGCGCTAGACCGCTCGAAAACTGTCCCCCAACAATGACCTCCTCGCTCCAAGATGGCGAGCGAAAATGACTATCTCCCGGGACCGGACCCGCTCAAACGGCGGTGATTTCACCAAAGTTATGATGTAGGTAAGTGGGCGGGGAGGAACGCGAGCACACGATTAAAAACAGGGAAAAATAGAAAGAATATAAAAGTAAATACAAAACAGGAAAATTAAAAATCAACACGCTAGCGTAGCAGCGCCGGTATAGTGCAAGTAATGTTACCTTGTCAGGGAAAAATACAGATGGAAATGTTGAAATAATAAATACCATAAAACCAGGAGCCCTAATTATAAAACATATCTTTGCTAATATCACTCCCTTTTCTCTTAGATGGAGTTAATTTAAGGTATATTCATTTTTGTGAGAACGCTGGCTTGTATTTAGGGGAGAACAATGACTTTCAGGTTGTGTGCAAAGATATTGAAATTACTATAAATTAATGTTAATGAATGGAGGCATATACTGACAATATTCCTTTACAATGTAGGGCTGTCAAGCCCACCCACGTACAAGTGAATGTTGAGATGTTGTAACATTTGCAATACTGCGGTTATGGATTAAATACCCTGAACTGATTGAGCCAGTTAACATAGCACACTAGAAAGCACATTGAGCACTTTTGATATGCTGTCGACAATCTGTGAATAGAAAGAAACAATTTCTTTGTCCAATTGTTATGTTAAATTAAAAATTACTGATTTAGAACTGTAAGTATTGGTAAATGACCTCATGTGAATCATATGGAGGCCTTTAAAATCTTACTGGATGTGACATAACTAGTGGAAACGAAGATGTTATTGTGTATGAGATGTTAGGTATTTTACCGGGTCAAAAGAAGCATAATTATATCATGCTCCGTTTCCCCCGATATGCATATATGATTTGCATGGGATATAATGAGTAGAGAATTTTTTTTTTTATTCCAAACTATGTTGAAATGGATCGGGAACTCTTGTGACTTTGGACGTGATATATTTATTGGAAATTTAAATGGCACAGCGAATGTGGCTTGGAGTACTTTACCAGACCAAAAAAATCATACACAAAACTCTAAGTATATCATGTTAAATGTTATAAGATACATATATATGTTGCACTTGGTTAAATAATGTGTATGGAAACTATCGCTCTTTAACTATGTAACTCTGAATGTGGCCAAAATGGTGGCCGTCATATGCCTCTTTAAGACGGTAACAAAAATTGATTTTAATTGGTTGGTGGAAATAGGGCGATGCCTCTTCAAAGAGAAACTCTAGCTGCACGACTCTAAGGCCCGGTAGAAGGTTCTGGATGAAATGCAGAGGCTATGTCTTCACTGCCAGATGCACTGGTTTGTTTAAAAACAACAAAAATATTAAATAAAAACAACATGCAAAATTCCTGTGTTGTGCCGCTTGCTGCTTGAATCAGGGGAATTCGGTGCTGTAAGTGTTTTACTATATCTATCTATCTATCTATCTCTATCTATCTCTATCTATCTATCTATATATCCAAAATGTCAGACTCGGTAAAAACCGAGAACGCCATGTCCAAACCGCTTATGACGGCGGTCCGTGGAAAAGGGGGCAAGCCTGAATATCAATTCAAACGCTGACACGCTCCAAAGGATTCCAATGGAAACACAGCCACCACGGACTCTCATATGGTTGAAAAGCAGTATTTAATTAAGCAAAAATACCGGCAACTCGACGCGTTTCGGGACCTAGTCCCTTGGTCACGAGACCAAGGGACTAGGTCCCGAAACGTGTCGAGTTGCCGGTATTTTTGCTTAATAAAATACTGCTTTTCAAGCATATGAGAGTCCGTGGTGGCTGTGTTTTGGATTGATTATATATATATATATATATATATATATATATATATATATATATATATATATATATATATATATATATATATATATATATATATATATATATATATATATATATATATATACACACACACACACACACACATTTATATAAACACACATATACATATACACACACAGTCAGGGCAATCCAAGCCCGAACACAAAGACGGCACTCACTGGAATTCTTCTCAAGAAGTATTTATTTAAGGTGCAGAAATCCTCTACCCTGCTAACAGACGCATTTCAGCGTTACCGCCTTCCTCTGTGTCAGCTTTATGTAACCAATACACCATTTTTAAAGTGCTCAGTGCAATTAAAAAGGTCATGAACAGCGAAGATGGCCTCATTACATCTCAATTCTGTGCTTTTTGTGGCGGCCATCTTAGAACGTTCTTTTTATGTGCAAAATCATCAATACTCTGTAAAATGTATGTACAAAAATAATGATTTATAAATAGACAGTTCTACATATTTACAAACAGTATACGGCCAATATGTATTACTGGATCGTAATTTTTTGTAAAAAAGAGAGGTAGGCAATTTTGATACTACAATTGAGCCCTGAATGGGCAATCACAGGACATATTCACAAAGTTTTTATAATCCCTTAGAAGATACTATGTCCACAATCTTGTAGCGACGGGACCCCTCCTAGGAGGTAGCTGTTCTTGCTCTATAAATCCAGTATTATTATTATATCTTGTCATGGTTACTCATTATTTACATGACAAAAACCCATACAGACTTATAGAATTATGAAAACGAATCCCTCTTATATAGAAAATCCTAATCAAATTACTTGCTCTTTTGTTTGTTTGGATTCTCATAAGGGAGAAATATTACAGCGTGACATGTTCAAATTCCTTCTAAAGGTTCTTTCCTTGTATCCAGGCCTATAGGTGTCATAGTATTTAGCTCTATAATATACCTTGATTCTATATATATATATATATATATATATATATATATATATATATATATATATATATATATATATATATATATATATAATTCAGTGGCGTCTCACTAAAAAAATCTTTATTTTTTCAAACAAGCTGTACCAGCAACATATAGGAACAGCCATGGCACCTGCTTCGCCCCCAGTTATGCCAATCTACACATGGGCTGGTGGGAGTAGCAGGTGCTCAGGGGTCATGCTATGGAGCATTAGTTACAACATCCTGTGGTTGCAGTACATTGATGACCTATTTGTGCTGTGGCAGGGCACAGAAAGAGAGGCTAAACAATTTTTCAAGGAACATAATGAAAATTACCTCAACCTAAAATGTACAGCTAAAATAAGTCCTGCCTCTGTAGACTTCTTCTATATTAACATTCAAATTGGAGGAGGGCAGAGCTAGCCGCGGAATGAAATGGCCGCACTTTAAGTGAGCTCCTCCAGGTGCCCGCTATCATCATCCCGATCCTACACTACAGACGGTGTCCACACGCCGGATACTCAAGCAATAAATAGCCTGACACAGGACCTTCACTCGACGGAAGTTTTGAAAAAAACGGAGTCCCAAGCGTGAAGAAAAATCGGATGAAAAGATACGGTGGCCTACGAAGAGGGAGACTGAGGTGCGACACTGGCATAGAGTGTAGAGCAGGGCAGAGACACAGAGCACGCAACTTGGACTACAGTGGCTCCGCCCACCGCAAAGATCGCGCTGCCGGAGGCCGGTACATGCACCGACTCATTGCCTGCGAGGACTGACCAAAAGGCCTCAACAGATACAGGTACGCTGGTCCATGTGCCATTAAATAACTCGCCAAGCGTCTTACATAGCAGCCCACACAAGGCCGCTCGGTTGAGAAGTGCGGCTAAAGGAGGCGCGCTGCAGCGGTGATCGGGTCTTATATTTCCACCTGTCGGGGGCGAAAGACACGTGGAGGGCCGCAGGGCCACAAGACCAAGAGTAACCATATTGACCGGCATAGCGAGGAGGTGTACCGATTCAAGCCACATTGAGGCCCACAAAAAGCGCGCAGGGCGGCACAACAACGCACAGCAACCATAGCTCCCGGAGAACTCTGAGATATCCTAAGCTAAAGTGGGGTCACAGCACCGCATAGCTAGGGTAAGAGCGCACCACTGCCCAGCAGCGAGTTCACAGTGAGGAAGTGTGCTGCACCCCGGCCCAGAACATCTAGTGAGGAGCTATAGGGGGTTTAAGCAGCAGGCCCAGGCCGGCAGCAGGAGACATACCCGAACTAGAGGCGGATACTTGGGTACACTCAGATACGCGACTGTCGCGATCACTAGCCCACAACGCAGACAGACACCTGTGCACAGTAAAGCACCAGACGACTGAAATCGTGCCAATAGCACAGGACACCACGCTTAGGCCACGATGGGTAAGCCAGACAGGAACCAGCCGAAGTTAAACTTCGATCAATCTAAAAAAACACCGGACCAATCCGGAGAAGACCACCAAACAAATCCAACGGCAGAGCACAATCCGGGAGGTCCCGCAACAGACAGTGTACAATCAATGTTTGCTACGATCCAAACGGCGCTAACAAATATTGACGGAAAAATCGATAACTTCACACAAGGAGTAGACCGCCTGTCTGAACGACTAGACAGGCATACCGAAAGGATAGACATGGCCGAACGCAGGATATCAGACTGGGAAGATATCAGCATGCAAGCAACATCAAAACAGACTGGAGTGGACAAAGAACTGGCTATACTGACCGCTAAAGCCGAGGATTTGGAGGCCCGGTCTAGACGCAGCAATATAAGAATCATGGGAATTGCGGAAACAACAAATAAAGGCCCAATGGAAAAATACACGGAACAACTGCTTATTACACTGCTGGGCAGGGAGACATTTTCGGAGGTCTTCCTGGTTGAAAGAGCGCATAGGTCCCTAGCCCCGAAACCACCAGTGGGCACGAGACCAAGGCCCATCATAGCTAAACTGCTAAACTAACGGGACAGAGATGCAGCGCTACGGAAGGCTCGAGAATTTGGCGCCTTGAAGCACGAGGGAATGGATATAGCTCTATACCCAGACTTCACGCAATCGGTCCAGGAGGCGAGGAAGTAATATGCGCAGGCAAAACAAAAACTCTGTGACTTGCAGATTCCATACACCATGTTATACCCAGCCCGATTGAAGATCACCGACGAGGGCTCCATGAAGATATTCAACGAACCAAAGGAACTCCTGAAATACCTACAGACGAGGAAACCGAAGGGGGAGCGCAGGCGCTCACCGAGGGACAGACGGCAAGATCAGGGGCCCTTGTCGGACGTGGAATGATAGGATGGCCCGCAAAGGCTACGCATGTGACTCCAGTGCCTGAGAGTACCGGGACATAGACTCTCCAAATGACAGGAACTGGTCCCACTATGCCCCGTTACGGAGACGAACATGCTGGGGCTCACAGCGGTGAACTAAGAGAATTTGAACTACATCCAGTCACAGGAGCACTGCATTGAAGACTGGCGGTTCAGATAAGTTGCAGGAAAACTGTATTTATATATGTACAAGAGTGAAGTGTTACAAGGCAAGTGTTAATGTTGCTGATAATGTTGGTGTTAGGCGTTAAATTGCCGCATTGAGATGATATAGAACCGGGGTTTACACTGATGTAGTGCCTCCCTATACTGTTAATGAGGCCCCTCCTCAGGATGTCAAGAGGGGGAAATCCCAGCTCCTCCTGCCCACCCGTGTGCACCACACCTGTTATTTACATGGGGTTGTTTACGGATATGCATGCTAGGAGAGGAGGAATAAGTATGGTATCCCCATGGGAGATGTCTTTGTCGAAGGGATATAGGCGAAGTGGGAGGGTGTGGGACGGGGGGGAAAAGTTAAAAATTCATCAGGCAGCAGTAGATAGCAACACATTCTGCTCACAAAACTGTACACGAATGAGCGTAGTGATCCAAGAAACTATTGATGATGACTTGGACTGGTGTGGCGGCAGACCCGGAAGCAGAAGTCGGCCCGGGCTTAGGGTTCGATTCCTGACACGGCAGGGTCGTGGACCAGGGTCAGCGGACTCGATAATTCTCGCCTCGGTGCCCACTCTAACCAGGGGTCCCACTCGGCAACTCTGGGCATTAGCTTGCCTAATCTCCACAACGGCCCCCTCAACGCCGGGGATGCCTGGCTCCACCTTGGGGATTCCCAGCAGGGACCATCCCACAGGGAAAGCCAGGACGGGTTCCCCAGCGGTATACAGCGCCAGGACGCAGGCTGGCAACAGTGCGCTTTACAAGTATACACATTACATTAATTACATTACCTGTAACCCATGGCTGAGACGAGACAACAGGTTAGGATACTAACCCTAATGACCTGGAACGTGAGAGGCTTACAAGACCCGCGAAAAACCAGGAAAGTCCTCGCATACTTAGATAGACACAAACTAGACGTAGCATGTATTCAGGAAACACACACAGCGCCTCACTGAGAATGCAGAATGGGATATAGATGGGCCCAATTCCGAGTGGCATCCTCTTACTTGAACTACGCCAGAAGGGTCTTGATACTGGTTAGGCGCAACATTCCCTTCACACTACTTAAAGCGACCACAGACGATCAAGGGAGATATATTATACTCAGAGGTCATTTTGGAAGAACAGACCTTACAGTAGTCACAGGATACGGCCCAAATGTGGATGACCCGCAATTCTATGACGACCTCTGGGGCAAACTCAGAGAGGCACAACCGACGTACATAGTATGGGGGGGAGATTTCAATACGTGCTTAGACCCACTCCTAGATAGAGCCTCTGGTACCGAAAGACATGGTAAGCGAGCTGCCCGCTCGATTCTAGAGGGAATGAAGGAGTGGTCCATGGTAGACGTATGGCGATTAAGGCACCCAACAAGGCGAGACGGTACATGCACCTCACTTACTCACAATACCTGGTCAAGATTAGACTTCTGGCTGACTACACAGGACGTTAGTACATGGACAAAGGAAATGGAACACCTACCCAAGACCCTTTCAGATCACTCCCCAGTGCGACTGGTGATAGAGATCCCCACACATACACCGAGGGAATTCACATGGCGACTTAGACCATCAGCACTGAAAGATCAAATCTTCCGAGGAGAATTGAGACAAGCTATAGAAGATTTTTTTCAGATGAATAATGGGACAGTGGAGAGCTATAGGACGCTATGGGAGGCCTTCAAAGTAACCATAAGGGGCCATTGCATTAGCAAGCATGCTGGTATCCTTAGAGATATTAGGCAACAACTAAGCATGGTAGAACGAGATATTCGAACACTGGAAGCCGAGTGTGCTACCACACTACAAGATTCTCTTTTAGCAGACATCCATAGCAAAATAGACACATATAACGAATACGCAGACACTGAAATAAAATACCTTTCCAAGCAATACATGGCTAGGGCGTATGGAGAGGGTGGGAGACCAGGCAGAGCATTGTCACAAAAAATCAGGCCAATGCAGGGAGCATCACTCATTACAACCATCACGACAGACCAAGATGTACAGATATACGACACTCCTTCCATCCTAGACAGTTTCAGGAAATATTACGCAACACTGTACACCGCAAAGACGACACACGTACAAACAGATATTCATGAATACCTTGACGACATAGGCCTGGCTTGGCTCTCTGACACCCACAGGGAATATCTAGGACATCATATCACTGAGGACGAATTTAAAGATGCGATTAACTCATTTCCAAATAATAAAGCTCCGGGAATGGATGGCATACTACAAAGAATTTAAAGACTTGTTGATTCCACAATTAGCACAGATGTTTGTGGAAGCGTATGAAGAGGGAGGCCTTCCGATGACGTTACGGGAGGCGCTGTTACTAGCTTTTCCAAAACCTGGCAAAGACCCCAGTTTTTGCGAATCATACCGCCCTGTCCCTCTTATAAATATAGACGTGAAAATACTGGCCAAGATATTAGCAAATCGTATACAACCACAGCTAAAACTCCTAGTGCTACCGGATCAGGCGGGATTTATCCCCACACGATCCACAACCCACAATATTCGCACAATCTTCACGATGTACCACAGCCTACATGCCGAGCTACCGGCAGCGGCGGCACTATTAGATGCGGCAAACGCTTTCGACTCGGTGGAGTGGGATTTCATGATCACCGTCCTGTCCAGAATGGGATTCCCACCTGCCTTTTTGAAATGGATTGCCCTGTTATATAATGAACCCAGAGCAAGAGTGCGCATCAACAGGCACACGTCCCAGCAATTTGAGATAACCCGTGGAACAAGGCAGGGATGCCCACTGTCCCCTATCCTGTTCGCGCTTACACTAGAGCCCCTCGCATGCAAAATCAGACAAAAACACCCGGAAACGGCACTCCAGTTTAGCCTCCGGCCGGTGGGCATATCCCTATATGCCGATGATATGGTCCTGTACACTAGACACCCAGATAAGAATCTAAATCCACTAATTAGAGAATATATCAAGTTCGAACAATATTCAGGCCTTAGCATAAATTGGAACAAATCAGTAGTGATCCCTTTAACTGAGAAAACCCCGGAACCGACACTAGACTACCCATTGAAATGGGTCACAGATCCGGTAAAATACCTCGGAGTATGGGTACACCGAGACCCAGAAACGGTGATAAGGGCGAATTATGGTGTGGTAATGAACAAATTGGAAGAACAAATTGAAAAATTGATTAAATTGACTATCTATGGCTGACCGCATAGCTCTCCAAAAGATGATAGTTTTAACCAGATTCCTCTATCTGTTCTGGAATATCCATATATGGCTTACGACTGCGTTCTTTGCCAGACTATGTACAGCGCTACAACGGCTCACGTGGGCCGGAAAACAGCCCAGGGTGAGTTGGAGAGTACTCACGAAATCGTACCACCAAGGGGGCTTCGTCGCCCCCGATCTGCAACTATACTACTACTGTGCACAGGCACATCATGCTCATTATTGGTCGCAACCGCACTCTCATATTCCACATAAAGCAGTGGAAACCGACAGTGTCCGCCCGCACAACCTAACGGAATACATAGCAGATCCAGTGAGGAACTACCCTAACGGTGTAATACATCCGGTCAAATGCACATCCAGAGCATGGCACGTGTTGGCGACACGAGCAAGGAAATATCCCATATACGCCCCAGCGCTCCCCTTGGCGCATCATCCCAAACTGTAAGTCACACAAGAGCAGAACATGATGAAGGCACTGGGGGAAATGGGGCTGGCAACGATGAGCTCGATATTTCCGCATAACACATTCATTCCGCTAACATGCCCATCCCTAAGCACGCACCAAGCACCGCTAAAAACGTTCGCTTATCTCAGATTAAGGGCCGCAATAAAAGACCTATACGATACGTTCCCAGCTGAACCCACAACACTGCAGGCATTACAGACGTTGCTCACAGCACCAACGCGTGACAAACTAGTCACACAACTATATACTACATCGCAGAACGGGCAGTACACAAACCCGGATAGGGCATTGACACGATGGGTGGAGACCACTGGGGTGCCTATTTCGGAAGACAACTGGAACTATAGCTGCACACAGCTGCATTTACTCACACCAAATTGTAATTTACGAATTATACACTTTAGATTCCTCCACCAGACCTACTATACGCCTGACAAACTGTATCGCTATGGCCTCAGGGCAGATGATAAATGCCACAGATGCTCTTCCCCTCGGGCAGACTTTATCCATACAGCCTGGTCGTGCCCTAAACTGGAAACGTACTGGTGTGAGGTGTTGGCAGCGCTGGCCCGAATGTTGTCTGAGCCGATCCCAAATACACCCACTGTGTGCCTCCTGGGCACCTATAAGCTCAAACAGCCTAGAAGGCGCAAGTTGCTAGCGGTGGCACTCTTACTGGCAAAAAGGCGAATAGCAATTAAATGGGGCAGTAAACGCCCACCTCGGTTCAAGGACTGGCTGTCTGATATGACATATTGCAAAGAGACACTGGGAACCTACGAGGATGAGCTGCCGCAGGCATCTAGGCCCTAAGACTTTTGGCAGCCATTTCTGGACTAGTTACTCCAACAACAGGAGGAACAGCTATCAGATGCCGAGAATGGGGTGGTTGGGAATGGGGATCCTCTGGCCCGGGAAGTTCGGGGTCATGCTTATAGATCTGACTAACTGTGTATTTGTCACAGGCATTAGTATACTGATGCCTGTACAGGTTGCATGGGTACATTACAGTGTCTGTCTTATTGTCGTGTATCAATGCCTAGGTTTGGATCACTAGGATAATGTAAGATCATCTTTAAATATAATGCTGTGTAGTAGAACAATGGAATGTACGTAGAGATCGATATATATATATGTACTATTGTATAATGTCTATAAGATGCTGCTTGGTGAAATAAAAAAAAAACATTCAAATTGGAAAGGAAGGACTGGAAACCTCTATATTTAGGAAACCTACCGCAGGAAACACCATATTACAGGCAGGCAGCTTCCATCCCGCTCCTCTAAGTTGGAGTTTTCCATTTGGGGAATTATACAGAGCCAAAAGGGCATAAAGCACACAGACGACGTATGACAAACGAGAAAAGGGTATGTTAGTCCGATTTAAACAGTAAGTGTATTCCAATGCAGTATTAAATGCTGCAAGCAAAAGGACTTGTGAAATAGATAGAGAAAAAGCCCTATTTAACCCTTCAAAAAGGAGACCATACAACGTATAATCAGGAACATCAGAAAGTGCGACAGGCTATGCAGAAACAGTGGAATTTATTAAGGTAAGTCATTGGCCAACGTATACCGAAATTACCTATGATAACCTATAGAAAATCTAAGTCTTTGAGAGATTACCTAGTTAGGAGCAAATACAATACAAGCACCAGACCTAAAACCTGATTAGCCAGACAGGAAGGTTTCAGAAAATGCACTAAATCTAAAGACTGTAAAAACGGCGAGAACCGTTCTATGATGGGGACCCCTTTTAAAAAGAAAATCAAAGTACGCGGCAATTTGAAGTGTAATTCTGAGTTTGTTGTATATGTCCTAACCTGTCCCTGCAAGAAAATGAATGTGGGAAGCACCACTTTGCAAGTACATAAGAGGTTATTGTAACACATCAGAGCAATCATCAATAAAGATCGTAGTTCTCTTATTGCCCGACACTTAGAACAACACCATTCATAGTGACCATTCAGAGTTAAGATACAGCTCTGTGACAAGTCCCCAAGAGAAAAAGTGGAGGTGACAGAGAGAGAGATTTATGCAAACATGAATCATGGTTTATTTTGGAATTAATCACAATAATGTGAGAGGTACCCTTACTTACGTAGGGGATAGGATTAGTCACAAAACAAAAAATAATGTCCCCCACATTTCTCCAATGTTTTTTCAAACTAACCACTCTTCAAAACCACTCATGCGATACACACCAATTCTGAACTCTTCAACATGTGACCATGTTCGCTATGTTAATGCCCCAATTGCACAACACTATTCCAAAGTCTCCACTGAGAGCTCTTTTACAGGAGTAAATCAAATTTAAACAATTTATTAAAAAGTATATTGTGGTGTAATCACTCAGATAAAAACAATCATACATTACAATGATAGAGATGAGTAAAAACACAGTTATTCATCTAAAGATCTCGATGTAATTCTCTCAATGTATCATATATCTATACATAAATAACCATATTGCATAGCAAATCTTCAATTCATTGGATACACAGTACTCTCCATATATTCAATTTAAAAAAACATCTTTTAAAAACACATAGTTGTCAGCGCGGTGAATCGGTGGGTTAAAATCAATGCACCACTTTCTTCAGGACAAGGATTATATGACAACAAGCATCTGCGTGGCTGTTCTCCACACAATATCCTCTGGTGTTTTCCGTATTCCTGGAGACAATTGAGCTCCCTCTAGTCTCTCTACTCAATCCTCCGCTTTTAAATAAATATCTTTTATTTTTCTTGTACAAGCGATGGGCTCTCACGGTATTTAGATTCTTTTCAGCTCCCGTCTCTCCTATCGGGCAGTTTTTAGGTCTCGTGACCTACAATGCGCGCAAGCGCATTGAGGGATCGAGAATTCAAGTGCTCGAAATCCTTGTCAAACCAAGGGCTTCTTGCACTGCGGTTTTCTTGAAGTTCATGTGAATCACGTGAGCAAACAAGCACGCGCATTCACGGCCTACTTTCAGTTTCCCGGCAAGGGCTTCTCCTCCCCTAATTATTCATGGCCGGCCGCAGGCCGGCCGTACTTTCAGTTTCCCGGCCGCTCACAGCACATCAAAGGGCTACGCCCAGCGTGCGCTCTTCGGCTTCTCCTCCCCTATGCCTGTTTATCTGCACTTCTCTCCTTTCTTTGCTTCATGCTTACATTCTTCTCTGCCGCCCTCACACCAATATTTTCCTGACTGCGTCTTTTAAAGTGGTGAGCGTATCACAGAATAGTATTGGTGAAAGCTGCAGTAATTGGTGAACGTATCGCCCATGATCTTCGATGTACCCTGTCAAAATTCACCAGTTCCGATATGTTGCTTGTGAGCGTATCACCGATGAGCCTTCATGCACGCTGTGGCGTAAACCGGATTGTGAATAAGGACTTCTGTCTGGGTGTAGTCACGTCAAACATGTGACTACACTCGTCACTTGGCCACCTATCTCTTTCTTTCCTTCACAACCCGTCACAAGACGCCTCTGCATACACTCAAACTGCCAATCGAAGTCACTTGCTATCCCTATCTTTGAAAAAAATTACTTTGTTCTTCATCAAACCACGTCGGATATGCTTGAATCATGGCCGGCCGGCCGTACTTTCAGTTTCCCGGCCGGCCGCTCTTAACGCTTGTTTATTCACGCCCCCCCCACCAGGCTCTCCCGCCCCCATCCGGCTTCCCTCCTAATCCGCCTGCCTCCCCTCGCTCGGAATCCCGCCCCAGGCTCTCCCGCCCCCATCCGGCTTCCCTCCTAACTGTACGAAAATAAACAGAGAGAGCTCGCGGCATCCTCGTGCTGTCCTCTGTAACAGACAGCCCCTCAAAATCGTCAGCATCTTGCATGGTCTCATGTACTGGAGTCAGTGCCTGATTTATGTACCCTGCTGCTGGCATGCCGGGCGGCTGCGGTGCCGGGCTCGAGAAGCCGAGTTTGGCAGTGCTGCAACTTTATTTACCGTGACAGATTTTGTGTCTCTCCTGGGCCCTCATCCGCTGCGCCCCCGTCTGCCTCCCTTCACTTCCCTTCCCTTTTGGCTGCTAATTGCTTCTCGAGCACGCCTGGCTTCGGACTAGCACCCCCCCCCTTCTGAGGAGGCGAGTGTATTTTTAACCTCGGGCGATTTCCTTTTGTTTCACTTGCGATGACTGCATTCGTCCTCTACTTCCACACGATGCATTTTGTTTTTGTTGTGCTTTGTTTCAGTTGCCATGTTTAAATGTGCCATTTAATACAGCAGCTCTGAGACAGTATTGATTATTTCCTTCCTTTACCCGGCCTTCTTTCAGATTTAGCAGCTTTCCACTCTTACAGCCTTCCGATTCACCGTGGATTGAACACAAAAAAAAAGGTTGTAACTTGTAATGTTGATGTTATGGCTCAGCGAGTTGATGCACATGGTGCGGAAAACTGTGTGCAACTTTAGGACCCTGGAGTCGGAAGTGTTTTGATCAAACTTTTTCTTATAGTGCCATTGAGGTGGACAACACCCACCTCTCATTCGCAGTGCAACAACTGTGAGAATGTAGCGGCAAGCCCTACTTGGAAAGCAGGGTTTCGGATAAATGGGGAGGGAACAAATGGTAAGCCTATACATGTAACTAGATACTTTGAATAGATGTGAATGTTTGCTGCAAGCGCAAGTATCCGTGCAAGCAGCGATAGTTTTATTTGCATTGAGAGTGATCCGTTTGTTTATTTTCAGGTGGTGCATATCCTCATTTAGCTTTGGTGTTGACCGTGTTTGCCTCCATCTTCTGTAAGACGCTCTGTTGCTTTGTGGTGTTTGGCCAGCAGTATAATAAACTAAGTATTCCCTCACTCATTGAATTCAGCATTAAGGACACGAGTATAAAGAACGCATTCACGAGGAGTCGCTGATACCAAAGTGGTTGGGAGCACTGCAGGACAGCATTATTAAAACTAAGTGATATACTACTGCGATTCGACGTCAATGCGCACCGTGGGAACTGAACTGTTTAACCTTTCTTTAACCCTTTCTTTCCTACTACGAGAAGACGTTTATAAACACTGTCATTTCACTACTAAGCAACTAAGGCACAGGGACATCATCTTATCTCATGGTTTGAAACTGTTATGCCAGTGCTGAAACCAGAAGTGTTTTTTCACAAACATTCAAATCATGATTTTAAAGGGAAATTCACCTCACACACACACACCGTCACCATAACACCCTCTACATCATACAAAGGCACACGCACACACCTTCATCCTCACAACACCGCACACCATCGGAATACACACACCCTCCCCCTCACACCACCTCACACACACTCACCCTCACACACAATTACACTCAAAGACCCTTACACACCCTCAATAACATTCTCAAAAATCACACACACTAACACTCACACACCCTATCAGCATCACACATCATATCACAATCAATCACCCTTTTCAAACTCACTCACACTCACACTCTCTCACATTACACAAATGTCACAAAAATACGTTAATATTTCACTTCGGTTCTTTTATTTTCCTCACAATAAAATAGACTGAACATAATCATCACAAAAGGTATTGACAACAGTTTAAGCTATTGCCATTATAAATTACAATAACTTTTATTTAAGTATTAATTATTTAAAAAATTTCATAACCATTGTTATTTGTAATATCAATACATCTAAGTCACGTAAATACAAAACATTTGCATTACAAATACTATGAGTGTCACATTTGCAAAAGTTAAAAGTATTGGCATTGTAAATGACAAAACTATTAATTTCGCGATTTTCAAAACCAACACATAAATATAAAATGTGTCATTTACAAAACCAATAGCTCCAACTTTCCTACTGCGAGACCTATTGGCAACGCCAGTGCTTGTTTAATCTCTTGCTAATTTTTGATTTATTTTGGAATTAGACAGCAAAAAACCAATGGGTTTTAACATGGATGAAGAACTTTACACCAGTCTCCTTTAGAGCACATTAGCGTATCTTTCTTGCTTGTTCCGCTCCTGGGGCCATTATGCATACCATTTGTGCTTTTTATCCAGCATTGTGTTGGAATGTTAAATTAAGAGATATGTTATATATATTTTTTTTAAACCTTTATTAAATCAAACAGTGCAATACAGGCGCAGGCCTACAACCACAGGGGCCGGCCGCAAAATCAGGAGAGAAAGACAGGAGCATTGTAAATGTGTACGGTAAAAGGAGGAATCACGTTATAGTCTTAGTACGTGGTCGCAGCACAGCGAAACACAAGGATAAAAGAGGTTTCATTTTTATAATATTGAGAGGAGGCAGCGGCTATATCAACAAAGGCATCACACTACACAATAAACAAGAAGAGACGGGACAGGCGTACCTCTCCATGCAAACAAAAATCGATGAGAAGCAATAAGGCCGAAAGCACCCTACGCCCGCCGGAGGCAGGCCAGGAGTAAAGGTCAAACAATGGCTAGCAATTGAGCAAAAACATCGTGTGAAAAACCCACCCGTACAAGACAGAAAGAAGAGACACGTGCAGATGCCTAACAGAAAAAAGATGTAAGAAGAAGATATAGCCAACCCCCTGGGGAAGAAAGAGAGAAAAGGACCATAGAACAAAACAAACTAAAACAACAAAACCCCTCCAACACCCGCCACCCTACATCACCGTAATGGCTATGGCCTACCCCACTAACAGCGTGCCTGTCGCCCCAGAGTCACCCTAAAGAAAGGAAATAAAGAAAGAAAGAAGAAGACAATAAAGAAAAAGAATGAGAATGAGGAGAGGAGCCGGCGATTCAGATACCCAGTCCCCCTGACCCCCGCATCTGAAATCATAGAGACAGAGGCCATAGAAAGTACAAAGAGCAGCGAGCGCCCAAAACGCAATCAGTAACAGCCCCACAAGACTTGTCCTTAAGTCACCATTAACCAGCAAAAAGTCCCTCCATGACCCAAGCAAGGTCACCCCTGGCCACTTCTGTGAATAGTAGAACTGCGAAACAGCCTCGCAGTCAGGAGACAGGTCGATACAAAAAGTTCAATCCTTCCAGGCGGAGCAGGCAGCGCCGTCGCACAACATCGTCGCAGCCACCAAGAAACAACCGACGATGCACAGTGGCGGCCAAAATGCAACAATACCCCGACCACCAACCAGTCCAAGTCCAAAAACAGGTCTGCAAAGCACGGAAAGGAAAGCACAGAATGCGGGAAGCACCGCAGCACAGGAGCCAGATCCATTCGCACCCTCAAAACTGTAGACTCAGCCGGGGAACCTGGTACAGCGACCGAAGGAGATTCAGCGGCACCAACTCAGGGGAAAGCCACTACGCCACAAAATGGCGGATCAGCAATGGCAGCGATCCGTACCTCCAAGTCCCGGGAGTTCCGGAGCAGAGCAATCCGCAGGGCAACCAGTGCAACCAGCACATGGCTACGCGTTAGCGTCTCCCCATGTAGCCGAAGTCCGGGGTTCTCAAATTCAGCGGTGTCTCCGTCCCCGGGAGGGGCGCACTCCGAGGCGCCATCCGCCATCTTAGCCACTTCGTTCTCCGCCACTTCCCCTCCACCTCCGAGTGCAGTCCGACCACCAAAGGCAACAGGTCTCACGGCTGATCGTCGGCAGTCGACATCCGGTGCGGAAAGGAGAGTCACCGAAAGGCCGGGTGCGCTCCCTGCAGCTCTTCGGGAGCCAACCGCCAAGTTTACTCACTGATTGCTGGGTATTGTAGTTCGTCATTCAATTTTGTTTTTAGTGGGGTCCGATTTTAGTAGTCTTTTGTTTTCCGTTTTTCATTCCAAAATTATGTTTGTTTTTCAAGCCCTCCAGTGGGCTGTGAGGCCACTCGTGTGTTTAAATTATGCCAAAACATCGCGCCAGCAAGGTGTTTCCAGTAACGACCTCGCAGACCTCTTTCTAGGCGGTGCATTCCTTTTGCGGCTCGGAGCCTGCCGCTTATTTATTTCAACCAAGTGCCCCGGTACTATAGAAACGCCACTCCACGATGTTTAGGTACAACCTTTTATTGGCTGAAAACACAGTTGTAGCCCCTTCATTTAGCTGTCCCAACGCGTTTCGTTGCTTGCTGTAACTTCTTCAAGGGGAAATGGCAATTTTAAAAACCGGAAGTAGTGCATCCCACTGCTTATAGAGTCCTTCATTCCCAAGATGCCAAGTTTACTCACTGATTGCTGGGTATTGTAGTTCGTCATTCAATTTTGTTTTTAGTGGGGTCCGATTTTAGTAGTCTTTTGTTTTCCGTTTTTCATTCCAAAATTATGTTTGTTTTTCAAGCCCTCCAGTGGGCTGTGAGGCCACTCGTGTGTTTAAATTATGCCAAAACATCGCGCATATATATAAGAAAAACAGGACCAAAAAGGCCACAAGAAAAGGAGCTGAAGAGAAGTACACACAGAGGTGATTGGGAGGGGAAAAGTGGTATGGAGTATCCATCCTAGCTGATTACAAGGGGAAATCTGCCTTAAATAGGCATTCGTCATAACCAATTTGTTACCGTTGCATCATCATACTGACTAACACCACAGTCGCATATATGCCTTTCCTTCCACATACAGGGTGGATTGTTGGTTGCAATATCATTAGGTCAGTGCAGTCAGAAGTTATTAAAATGCGTTATCTCACTGTCGGATGTGTAGATAAGTGAACTAGTGTAGCAGAATTGTGAAGTTAAATATTTTTTGCATGCAACTGCTTCAAAGGTTTTGTAGCACAAGATGTAAGGGAGTGAGGTTCAAAAACTTATTGTAGGGATGAGTTATTTGTCAGAGTCATCCTGAAGATCTGTTACTGTTCAAGGGTCTGCACTTACAAGGAATGGTCTATCCAGGTTACAGTGCAGAAGATTTGGTGTTGCGATTGCTATGTTGTGTAATGGTGGATTATTCGATTTCTTTTGCATAGATCACAATGTGCCATTGGTATGCCACAGTAGCACTTTGATAGTGACAAACCAAATGGCCTGAGGTTTCCATCACATTCCACAGTCTGATTCAGCTTGAGAAGATTGTGCTATCAGTTGTATGTTTTATGAATGTGTAGGTTATTATGGTTAGGTAAAGGTGTCTACTTAAAGGAGTTGTACGTGACTGTTCTTGGTAGCTACTGGGAGAGACAAGAAGGCTGTCTCAAATGGCTTGTGCATCGTATAGGTTGGTAAGCATGCCCACTGCCCAGCAAAAGTATCTATGGTCGGAGAATAGGACTTTCATCACTGTCCTTACTAGGCAACTGGGGGTGATCAGGATGTTGCTACATTTTGCCTTTCTAAACATTAGTGATTGGTTATTTGTTTTGTCAGGCGATATGAAATGCCGAACATCCTTGTGACTGGGATTTAGAACAATATACAAATGGGAAATGTATTTAGAATTAAATTCAGTGAACACATGACAAGTTTTATTTTTCAATAAATAACATTATTACTCTAAAATTAAAGTTTAAAAGTAACTCACTTGTAGTCTTCATTTGCTGCAGTAAACATGAACGCTTCCATGGGGTTCCAACAAAGGGAATTTGATCGCATTTCCAAGATCACCTAGTAGAATGACAACAGAAAGAGTTTTGCTGGTAAATTTTTAAAAGCAACTTCTATAAAACAGCATCACTTCTTATCTTAAGCACTCCAAGGAGAGAGAAGAAAAACACAAGTCTACTTTGTAAAGTGTTCATTTGGAGCAGGAGCAGTTTGCTGTAGACAACATGTTTACGTGCTTTATCTGCTTATTTTATCGACCTCAGTGTCTGCTGCATACGAACCTACGTTCAATCTGTTAAACTTTGATCTGTACAACGATGCATTATACTACTGAGCCACCACAGAGACAGACTATGGTGTACTAGTTTTAAAGCACCCCATGTATTACTTTAATAGATTACAAAAGAAGGGGAACTTAAATGTATGTGTTTAGGTATGTAGAAGTGAATACATCTACACAATGAAATAACAGAGAGAACAATAAGGTAGTAACATATCTGCCAAAACAAGAATATTAGGTATAAGTCATTGTTAGCATTGGGTGAAACCACAGTGCCCTCCTAAAACATATTCTCAGCCTTGCATTCAATGTTGCTTGTAGATGCAACTTACTCACTATCCCCACACCCTGTTTCAAGCAAAAGTAATAACTTGTAGATGGATGCCAATCTGGCCAGACTAGAGAAGGGAGTGGAGTGCCCGACTGTAAGCATGGTGATAATCAATAGACAATGGTGGTGGGTGTGTGTCCTCAAGTAATACTGGTGTTGGTTTGGTGTGTGTATGATATGCTGTTGATTTGATATTTTGTGTATTGAGATTCTTTACGTGACTTTCTGTGAGTGAATTGTAATGTATGTGTGAAGCACATACAAGTGTACTTTTATGCAACTGTATCTCACGATGTGTGTGAAATTCTATGATTCAGTGGGTTTAAGAGAAAAAGAATAGCTTGTGCATTCCGGCCAACACTCTGCGACTGTATCAAGGTAGGGGTGTGGGCTACAACTCCCACTCAGGGAGGAGGTATTCTGTTTTCAGCTAAAACCTATGTGAGCTGAAAGAATGGATGGAAGTGGCAGAGTGTTAAACAAACAAAATATGACCACAGATAGTAAGGCCTTTTAAAGAGTGGCTCTCGAGAGAAGTAACAACATTAAGTCCTTTTGGTAAGAGTATAAGAATGTAAACATTTGGCTAAGTTAGTGTCATTGTATCTAGTGTGCTTTCACTGCTAAACTGCGTGTAAAGCCGAGTTTGGTTTGGTACACTCGTTAGTGGAGCTAGAATTGGTTAGTTAATGTGGAGTTGGTTTATGTGGTATTGATTTTGAAATGTGATTTTATTGCCAGATGTAAGGATGTTCAACAGATAAAAATGGTTTGTTATACGAACACAGTATATATTTTTAGGAGCAAATTAGTGGGTTATAAGTACTGACATTGTGAGCTTATTGTTAAATTGTTGTTAGGCAGTTAGTTTAAGGTAAGTATGTTGATTGTTAGTGAGGAACTAGAAGGTTATTTGGCTTTCTCTGTTGACAATCATGTGCAGAGGTGCATCTTTAATTGTACAGCGTCACAATTTCACATTAGCCATATCTGGTAAAGACCTAATCTAGCCACAGATTATTTACCTTTGAATTTCCCAGGCGTCAAACTGGATCCAGAAGATTGTTCTTTGATCAATACCCCTACATACTGGTAAGTGGCACCAGTGGAAGTATCCGTGTCGGAAATAATGTCCGTGTCACCTACATAGGTGCCACCTTGACGCACTGAAGTCAATTACTGTTCAAGACTTTCCACGCCAGAAAGGCAGAGCCATGAAAAGTACTGACACCATTGTTTAAAAACTAGGGCCCTCAAAGGTAACAACCTTGACTCTAGAAACTTGTCTGTGGTGCAGGGAGGATGGGTGGGTGGGTTGGTAACTAATCTGTAGCTAGATCATGTCTCTCCCAGATAAGGAGTTACCAAAGGTAAGTAACTTGTCCACCTAATAGAGTTATCTAGCAGCAGATTACTTACCTTGGAATACATACCCGGGCAATACCATCCCTGGTGGAGGGCTGCGGACAAATTCTAAACTAAGAAGTCCTAAAGAATCGAGTAGGCGAAATGCCTGTCCCTGCACACCAGACTATCCAAGCAGTAGTGTTTGGTGAACGTGAGCAGGATTGGCCACATTGCTGCCTGGCAGATGTCAAGGACTGGGACTCCACGTGTTAATGCTGTGGTAGCAGATTTAGCTCTGGTGGAATGAGCTTTTAAGCGTGCAGTAGCCTGTTTTTTCACCAAAGTGTAGCATATCTTGGTGCAGAGAACAATCCATCTTGAGATTGGCCTTTTTCTGCCCCGCCCGACCTTTCTTCACACCAACATACCCCACAAAGAATTGGCCATCCACCCGGAACTCTTTTGTGCGGTCAAGGTAGAACGACAATGCTCTTTTTGGGCAAAAAGGAGCACAAGAGGCCTGAGCTCCACTCAAGAAGAAAAGCATCTGCGAGTGAGACACCATGGAAACTCCCGCGTGCAAAACTGCTGACATTACACCTTCTCAGCAGAAGCGTAGAGATCTAACCAAGGTTCTCTCCACTGCTGAAAGAGACTTTGTGCCACCATGCCAGCTCCGGATGGAGACGCCATTCGTGATTCGCTAAGGCTTTCAATGATCGCTCGGAGCGCCAGCTTGTTGATGTGGAGTCTGGATTCCACCAGAGCCCTCTGATTACCTCTCCCAGATGGCCGCCCCATCTCAGAAGTGACGCATCTGTCACTACTGTGAGATCTGGTTGGGGAAGTGAGAGGGGTCTTCCTCAAACCCTTTGGCCGCCCAACCCGCAAAGATCGTAAAGATCTGCACCCGTGGCCACACAATCATTGCGTTACTCGTGGCTTGCAAGCTGCTTGATGGCTGGGATATGGCTGGAGCGGCTGTTCGCCCCTTCCGTTCCCATCAAAGGGGCGAAAGGCAGACTGGAGATGTGTGGCCACTGAGAGGCCCAAGGTCTTGGCCGTAGCCCGTGAGTTCTTAAAGCACTCCAGCGCTGTGGTTGCCTGGTCTCTGAAGAGACGGGTGCCATCAAAGGGCATGTCCATGAGTGAGGCCCGGACACCCCCGAAAATCCAGATGTTCTCAACCAGGCATGGCGTCTAATAGCCACTTCGATTAAATCGATCTGCCCAGCGAGTCGGTTGTGTTTAAATCACACCTAATGGTGAACTTTGCTGCATCTTTCCAATCTGACACTGTTTGGGAAAGGATGGTCCGGGCCTACTCCGGAGCCTTTGGCAGCACTTGCACAACCGTTTCCCACAGAGTGTCAGAATAACAGCCCAATAAGCAAGCAGTGTTCACTGACCGAAATGCAAGGTTGGCAGAAGAGATGATGTTCTTGCCCCACTGTCAAGCCTGTTGGATTCTCAGTAAGGGGAGCAGAAGTGAAAGCGCCATGGGACGTAGAGGCTTGGAATACCAAGTTCTACAGGATGGGGAGGGTATGTACAGAACTTTGGATTGCCCGGGGCAGGGTGGTGGTGGTGGTGGTGGCTGGAAATGATCCTGTTCACAGGAACCCCAGTGCTGGGGTTGGACCATGCTCCTGGTAGGACGTCTGAGAGGGAATCATTAAATGGGAGCAAGGGTTCTGAGGAGGAAACTCCCAGCGGTCAAGATTTTTGTCTTGTCCGCCACTGAGGGAATCTGAAGGTCAAGGATCTCAGTTGCCCTTTACACCACAATACCATAGGACGCTCCCTCCTCTGTAGCCACGGTAGGGGGAGAAAGGATACCAGTATATGGAAAAGTGTCCAGTCTACTGGCCTCACCCAATTCCTCATACCAGTCCATTTCCATGTAAGGCTGGTCTTCCAGCGGCCCCTCTCAATCTTCTCCCACTCCTAGCCCTTCAGAATAAGGCTCAGGAATTGACCTAGGACGCGGTGCTGGAATCCGTGTTGGTCGATGTAATATTGGCTCTGGGTAATCTGGATTCAGAATGGGGCAGACGCCGACGGCATCGGGGACAGTTGCAATGGCACAAACGGCGCTGGTCTGCATCTACGTCTGAATCTAGGAGAGGCCATTGGAGCCGGGGCAGAAGCTGCCAGCATGGAACTGGATGCACACACCCCCGACCCTGCGGGGCCCAAAGGCACAACGGAGAGGTCTGGTGGCTGAAAATTGAGGCACATGGCCGCATAAAATTCTTTAATTTGAGCAAGGGACACTCCAGCTCTTGGAAAAGTGAGGAGGTGCGAAGCTGACTCAGATGCAGGTTCTGGTGAACAAGGACTTCAACGCCGAGGCTCCTCCGTCACTTCGGCCGATGGATGGGGAGAAGTCAAAGCATGCTTTGACTTTTTGTTTTTTGTGCTTCTTGCCTGAATGTCCTCACGATTTTGAGTGGGACAAAGAGGACTTTGGACTCCTGGTGCGGTGCCCGGACCTTCCTCTCGATTACGACTGTGACCTCTGAGGAGACACATTATCGACTGCCAGGCAGCAAGGAGCTTTAGAGACTGCTGCCTCAAAGCCTTTGGAGCCCTGGTCCAGCAGTCGGACATGACTGGAGTCATGGTCACGGTCCAGTCACCAAAAACAAACCAAACGCCGGTCCGACACTGACATGGCACGGTGACAGGCAATGCACGGCTTGAAACCTGAGGCTTCCTCAACATGATTTCTACACACCAAAAAGGAGGTAGACAAAAAGTCGAAAAAATCCTGTCAAAAAGTCACAGAGAGTAGCCCTCTTCACGGACCAGCGAGGGACTGGCGCAGAAAGAAAAGAATGGACGTCAGCACGCCGAGGTGGTGTGAATGTCACTTCCGGCGCGGTTGATGTTGACGTCACACAGAGCCGGTTCGATGCCACCTACCAGTGCGCAGGGTTATTGTTTAAAGAAAACCCTTCCAAATCCTGTTTAACGCCTCGGGAAATCAAAGGTAAGGAATCTGCGACTAGATGTCTCAATCAGATAACCGGTTTTGTTTTTGATCGTGAATTCGAGATTTGGTCGTTCAGCTTCCGTTCGTTTAAGGCTAGATTTCTGTCATCTTATTGACGTGACAGGCCTGGTGTATGTTTATGCGATTGCAGGTTGTAACTCTGCTTGTGATAAGTTATTAGCACTTGTTAACACCTAAAGCCTAATTTTACTGAACTCGTCTAATCAGAAAGTAGAGCTCTCTTAGTTGTGGATGTGATCGCTCTCAAGATTCAGATGAGCCTAGAGACTGAGTGGAAAAGTAAGTTTATTACAGCATCCCCAATATTTGCAAAACTTTGGAGAGCTTCCATCAGTGTAATTGTCCTCTGGATATAAGCTAGCAAGGAAGTCTGTGACCTTGACACTTAGTCAACTATTTAGTGACTTGGTGGGAGCAAGCTAGAGCATTATTGTGGTGATGATAAAGCAGTATTGCAACAAAGAGCATTGTGATGATGTAGCAATGCATAGACGAAGCAGTATTGTTGTGGTAGACTTTTTTCCCTTTTTTTTATAGATTGTACTATGGTCACCATTTTGCGACAACGAGCGTTATAATAGTGAATAGGCTTAGCCTGCACACTTGTCCAAAGTTAAACACAGCTTAAAATTAGATGTGCGCTCCGGATTGTTGGAGGGGTCGGATTGGTAACAGCGACAGCTGGATATAAGATTGAGACACTCAATAGGTGAAAAATACAGTAGTATTGTGGTGGTCTTTTACGCACCATGGCTGCCATTTTGCAACGACGTATGTTGAACAAACTATAATGGTGATTTGCTGGAGTGAGTACATGCTAGTCCAAAATTCACCAGTGCTTAGATCAACTGAGTGCACCTTTTTAGGTCTCGTAGAGAGACCTTTAGCTGTCCATCCACAAAGCTGACTTTTTACGATGAGGATTTTCAACAGTTCACGTGAAATCACGTGACCACAAGCTCCTCGTGCACGAGCTTGCATTCGATCATCAAAGGCACACAAGCTTCTCCCAGCAGGCAGCCCACCCCCCTTCCCTCTCCATATGGTCACTCGAGTTGCAGGCAGCCCACCCCCTCCCTCTAATCTGACATCTGCCCCGAGCCTTCTGCCTATCAGCCTCCCTCCCACCTCCCCCCTAATTGCTTTCCTTCAAAGAGATCCGCTCCGCAGCTAATCAGCCTGCCCACCCCCTCCCTGACTCACTCGCATTTCTCCTCCCACCAGCCCATCGCAGCCTGCCCAGCCGTCTCTCCCTACCCCTTAACCCCCCACCACCTCGATATTGCTGCTTGTTTTATATTTAATTCAGTTTCCATAGTTTTGTAAATCTTTTGGTGATTTTTTAGGAGCTGTCTTAGTCACTTCAATCTTCTTATGACGTAAGGAAGCTGCTTCCTGAGTTGCAGTCCACATTGCTTCTGATTGGCTTCGTATTGGGTGTTGGTATTCGTTGTGGTGTGATTAATTAGGTGGACTTCGAGTACTTGTTTCGTTGTGTAACTCTTTGAGGTGTTTGCAGGGGGCTGAGCAGGAAACAATAGCATCCCCTCCCCCTTTCCTAAGAGACAGAGGTGCCAGCAGCGGACCCGGGCTTTCCAAAACTGGCCTGGTCTATTGTGCATTTAAGTGATTTAAATCTAGACGTATCTGTTTCCTTTGGTTTCTTTCTGCGCCTGCACGTGATGACAAGCAGAGTTACGATAATTAATCTTTCTGCTCGCTTTTCAAAAACCATTTTGAAGTATTCTGTTGTCATTCTTAAAAATTCAGGGCAAAACTAATGTGCTTACTTTACGTTAACTCGGGCTCAAGCACTTCAAATTTGTCTCAGCCTTTCAAATGAGCTCCCTGCCAGAAACGCGGCCAGCAACCTAGCTTTAATTCTCATCGATATTTTCTGTACCGTGCTGATAGAGGCTTGCTGTACCAGTTTCACTTACACAAACTGAACTGTACATGCCTCTGCACGTTGCTGTTCTCTAAAACATGCTATAGTATATTGCCTTCCAGATCGGGTATTACGTTTTTTTAAATCTGAATGAATCTACCCTGAATACAAACAAATGCACATTTTAAATGAGCATAATTGCAATGTTTGTGCTTATGTAATTTCGTTTTCCCTTCGCTAATTTCTAAAATAAATGATTTACGTAGACACTAAACGCCTTTGATAGAGCAGAGTTTTATAGAGATCTCGTTTTTCTTTCTCCTAAACTGGCTCTTGCCCAGGACGGCAGACCTCTCTCCAGGCATACCGTGCCCTTAGCTTCTCCAGTTGAACTATTCAGATGAGACACTGTCACAACCGGAGTATTTGGTATATTTCTGTCACATTTTCTGTTCACTTACCGGTCATGTTAGGGTTTCACTATGTGGTTCATTTAGAAGAACAATTGATGCTATGTGTTGAGCATGCTGACGGAGACACCACGCCAGAGAGGCGACTCTGCCGTTGTGCAAGGTAACTAGTGCCTTGGTAGATATTGTACTACTGCCTCGATTATGCAATGCAGTCGTTTATTATTGCGTTTCTTCACTTCCGAACACTCTGCCTGGCTCGCACGTCTCGACACGCCTGACGTTACAAATGTTGTTTCAGTACTGAAAAGGTGCTCCGCACATTTGTCAGCCGTGCGCTTCTTGACGTAATTGTCATATCCATGAGTTAGCACTCTCACTTTGCAATACAGAGTGTGACGTTTCATTTATCATTGTTTCTTTGCAGCATTAACGCTCCGACTTGGAAACACTTTCGCATGACCAGCGCAGTTCGCGTTTACCGTTTGACATCGTAATGCGAGTGCCTATGCACCCGTTTCTTTTTAGTTTCACGATTATGCATGCTTGAGCCCTATATTACCACGTGGAAGCACTGCGACACGTTTTTACTTTTCCCACATTTTCGGTTGTTAATGATGGCTTAATGGATGGCACTTTTTTTGTTTATTGTGACACTGGGTTTTGGTCACATTATTACATACTAGGCCATGTTGAGTTGACTGATTTGATATGGTTCAGTGCCATATTGTAGCACTAGGACTCTTGCTGACCGTTCTTATATTGGCACTTCTACAATTTTGTTTCCTGCACATAGTGCACATATTGGTTGATTCACTTTTCCGCCACTCATTGTCGAGTGTTAATCAGGAGGTCAGCACATCAGGGTTTGGGAGAATATCACCCTCACACACCCTCACCATCCCAACCCTCTCACCCTCACACACCATCACACCCTTGCCCTCACCCTCACACCCCCTCACTCACCCTCACTCACTCACTCACCCTCATACACCCTCGTTAGCATAGCATAACAAAACATAGCATGGCATAACAAAAAAAACATAGGATACACAACCTCACAACCCTCTCACCCTCGCTCTAACACACTCACCCTCACTCACCCTCACCCTCACTCACCCACCCACCCTCACCCACCCACACCCACCCACCCTCACTCACCCACCCTCACTCACCCTCACTCACCCACCCTCACTCACCCACCCTCACTCACCCTCACCAGCATAGCATAGCATAACAAAACATAGCATAGCATAACAAAACAAAGCATAGGATAGGAAAACATAGCATAGCATAACAAAGCATAGCATAACAAAACACAACAAAACATACCATAGCATAACAAAACATAGCATAACAAAACATAGCATAACAAAACAAAGCATAGCAAAACAAAACATAGAATAGTATAACAAAGCATAGCATAGCAAAACAAAACATAGCAAAACACAACAAAGCATAGCATAACAAAACATAGCATAACAAAGCATAGCATAGCAAAACAAAACATAGCAAAACACAACAAAGCATAGCATAACAAAACATAGCATAACAAAGCATAGCATAACAAAACATAGCATAACAAAACATAGCATAACAAAACATAGCATAACAAAACATAGCATAACAAAACATAGCATAGCATAACAAAACACAACAAAGCATAACAAAACACAACAAAGCATAGCATAACAAAACACAACATAGCATAGCAAAACAAAGCTTAGCATAGCATAACAAAACATAGCATAACAAAACAAAGCATAACAAAACAAAGCATAGCATAACATAGCAAAACACAACAAACCATAGCATAACAAAACATAGCAAAACACAACAAACCATAACATAACAAAACATAGCATACATAACAAAATATAGCATAGCAAAACATAGCATAGCATAACAAAACACAACATAGCATAGCATAACAAAACACAACACAACATAGCATAATAAAACAAAGCTTAGCATAGCATAACAAAACACAACATAGCAAAGCATAACAAAACACAACATAGCATAACAAAACAAAGCTTAGCATAGCATAGCAAAACATAGCATAACAAAACATAGCATAACAAAACATAGCATAAAAAACATAGCATAGCATAATAAAACACAACAAAACATAGCAGAGCATAACAAAGCATAGCAGAGCAAAACAGCATAGCATAAAAAACATAGCATAGCAAAACACAACAAAACATAATATAGCATAACAAAACAAAGCATAACAAAACAAAGCATAGCATAACAAAGCATAGCATAACATAGTATAACAAAACATAGCATAGCATAACAAAACATAGCATAACAAAACAGCATAACATAACAAAACATAGCATAACAAAATACAACAACACATAGCATAACAAAACAAAACAGCATAGCTTAACAAAACACAACAAAACATAGCATGGCTTAACAAAACATAATAGCATAGCAAAACACAGCATAGCATACCAAACACAGCAAAACATAGCATAGCATAACAAAACATAGCATAGCAAAACAAAGCATAGCATAATAAAACACAACAAAGCATAGCATAGCATAAAAAAGTAGCATAACAAAGCATAGCAGAGCAAAACATAGCATAGCATAACAAAACATAGCATAGCATAACAAAGCATAGCCTAGCGAAACACAACAAAACATAGCATAGCATAACAAAACACAACAAAACATAGCATAACAAAACACAACAAAACATACCATAACAAAACATAGCATAGCAAAACACAACAAAACATAACAAAACACAACAAAACAGCATAGCTTAACAAAACATAGCATGGCTGAACAAAACATAACAAAACATAATAGCATAGCAAAACACAGCATAGCATACCAACACAACAAAACATAGCATAGCAAAACAAAGCATAGCATAATAAAACACAACAAAACATAGCATAGCATAACAAAGCATAGCATAATAAAACACAACAAAACATAGCATAGCATAGCAAAACATAGCATAGCATAGCAAAACATAGCATAGCATAGCAAAACATAGCATAGCATAGCAAAACATAGCATAGCATAACAAAACGGCATAGCATAGCATAACAAAACAAAACATAGGATAGCAAAACAAAACATAGAATAGCATACAGCATCACTCAGCACCACCACAGCATCACTCAGTGGCACCACAACATCACTGAGCCCCACCACAGCATCAATCTGTGCAACCATTCAAAAACAACTGGTTCAAATATGTTATCTCAATGTTTCAAGCTTTATTACAAATGTAACAAAAAGATGTTAATATTTGACATATGTTCTTGGATTTTCATCACAATAAAATACACTGAACATAATCATCACAAATGTTATTTACAAAAGTTTAAGCTATTGCCATTATAAATTATATTAACTTTTATTTAAGTATTATTTAAAAAAATTAAAAAACATTGTTATTTGTAATATCAATACATGTAAGTCACGTAAATACAACACATATTGCATTACAAATGCTATAGGTGTCACATTTGCGAGAGTTATAACTATTGGCATTGTAAATGAGAAAGCTATTAATTTCGCTATTTTCAAAAACAAAACCTAAATAAAAAATGTGTCATTTACAATACCAATAGCTCTAACTTTCCTAATACGAGACCTATTGCATTGCAAATGCTTGTTGTTGGAGGCATCGGCTTGGTGGTAGATTGATGTTAAAGTGGGCTGAGTCTGGAACTGGGCTGCAGAGCTTGTTGCATGGTGTGTATTCTTGGTCTACAGCTGGTAACACTTCAGTTTTGCAGCATGAATCTTTTCTGGATTCACATGCTATGCATTATTTCGCCATCTAGTGGTTAGGTCAGGAACTTTAATCATGTAGATCGGTCCCTCGTCTCTTTCCATTTTATTTTTTTAATTTAATCTTTTAGGCGTAGTCGGTCTTCGCCATTTGGAACTTAGTCTAACCGCTCCGGACGTCATATGCCCCTTTCCACAAACCTTGATGCGTGGGCACCATCTTCAGGTTCTTTTTTCCACCGTTGGGTCTGGAAGCATTGGCTGAAGGCTTTCCAATTGTTGACAGAAGAAGGATATTTCGAAGGATTGTGGAGGAGAGGGTCGAAGTTCCGTAGAGAAACTGATCGAAAGAGGTCCGATTTGTGAACAATCCAGTCAGTTTGTCCTCCTCACGGAGAATCAAAGGAAGTAAGAGACTACGCCTCGAAGCAAGACCAGAGAATGCATGGACAGGGAGCCCCCCCCTGCTCCAAGTGATATGGAGAACGCACCTTTTAGCTTCTGCCCAGCGTATCACAACAAGTTTGCCCAGAAGGACAATCATCAGGTGTGCAATCTTAGCCTACAAAGAGACCACAGCACAGAGAACTACAAGGCCTTCCAGAATTCAAATGCCAAACCTTAAGGGTAAGGGAGAAACAAAGGCAAGCACACTGACATGCAGGGGCAGAAGAAACTGTCGCTGAGAGACCTGGGTCTGTCGAGCAAGGAGGAGGGCAACATCACCAAAGGAACTGAGGGAGAGGGCTCTTTTCTCAAAGAGGAAGTCATGGACTTCAAACGGGAACACAGAAAACACAAAAAGAAGCGGCGGCAGGTAACAATGAAGAAGTAGAATGTGGGCGAGTCTTGAACACCGGAATCTAGAGCCTGAAAATCTACCTTGGCACCGAAGGTCTCGATGACTGAAGGCAAGCCGATGTTGAAAGAGCCCCTTGGGTCAACAAAAAGGGTACCACAGGTGGAAGTGCTGCTGAAAAGAAGCCGGTGTTGAAGGACAAGTGAAGTTGAGAAAAAGTTCCGAAAGGTGCACCTGAAACATGGACAAGGAGCCCTCAACGTCAAAAAAAGAAATGGACGTAAACACTCACCACTGAAGAGCGTGCGATTGAGTGGAAGAAAAGGCGTCCCAAGGCCGAAATGGCAGCGATCCTTCAGTAAAAGAAGGATTTCGACACATCTCTCTGAGATTTCCGAATTCCGTCCAAAGCTTCGAAGGAGCACACACAAGAGGACAAAGACTCGGGGGAACTAGAACCTCCAATCAACCACAGAGTCACAGGAAGAAAAGGTTCAGGAGATCTTCTATGAGAAAGAGGATCCAGAGTCCCAGGGTCTATTTCAGGATCCCAAAGGGTCGGAATGCCTTGAGGCACAATGGCAGAACCCCAACGCTGATTCACCCGAGGAGGGAATAGACATATACTTGTCGAGGCATTTGCCTCCAGATGAAATTGGCATATACAACCAACTAATCAAGAGGCCAGCAGACAAGTATGGTGTCCAATTGATTGAGGAGAAGTCTCAAACATGCTTTTTACTACAGACACTACTACCCTCACAGATTAAAAGTCAATATTTGCCCATGCTCCCGGACGAGGGGAGAAAAGCCTTCAAGGAACCTGCAAGTCAGTGACGCCCAGGGCCGAAAAGAAGTACAAGAGTACAAGCACTCCTCGAAGGACCCTGCATACATCAGAGGTAATTTGCCAGCAGATTCCATCATCGCAGCCACCACAAGGAAATGGGCAAGCAGGCCAACTACCTCCAACTACATGTGAACTACCTTCAGATAAGGAGAGCAAGAGTATGGATATGGTGGGGAGGAAGTTGGAAAGGGGAGCAGTGACCCAATGGTGCATCGCAAACTGTAATGCCCTGCTCAACAGATATGCTTACAATGACTGAGAAGAGATAGCAGAGCTAATGCAACACTGCCCAAAGCAATATCAGGAGGAGAGCAGCATACCTCACAGAGGAAGAGAAGAATATTGCCAACACCTGTTTTAAATCGGCATTAGACACAGCAAGCAGACAAATGTTGGTAGGGACAACCCTACGAAAGCATGCAGGACAGTGGGTGTCGGGCTTCAAAATTGAAGTTCAAGCCAATATTATTAAAACCTCTTTCAATGAGGAACACCTTTTTGGGAGCACAGTGGACCATACACTGTAAGAGCTGAAGAAATAGAATGATTTGGCAAAACCAATGGAAGCCCTGCAGTTTAGAGGGCAACAGAGATGAGTAAGTACACCCACGAGCAGAGCGGTGGGAAGAGGGGACTTTCAAAGTGTATCTACACACCAGAGCCTCAAAAGTACAAGCAAGGTGGAGACACAACAGTGGCAATACCAAGTGCCACAGAGACTGCCCTTTTGTAGGCAAGCAAAAGGCAAAGGAGAGCCACTGAGAGGGGCAGCTACATCCACTAGCATGTGACTTAGAAAGCCTAAACTCCCAACCACAAACACCACCTGTGCTGCGGAGGACAGGAGTCTTCTTCCAGGACTAGAGGGAGATCACTCTAGACAAGTGGATACTCAACATCGTCCAACACTGCTAATTGCAATGAATTGGTCACACACCAACCAGGATGAGAATCAAAGGAAAGCACCCATACAAGAGAAGAAAAGGGCAGACTATGACGAGAGGTGAGGGAACTGTTACAGAAAGAGGCAATACAGAGAGTGCCCTGTAAAGTGATCAACCAGGTGTGCCCTGGCAAAATGGAGATAATGGTAATAACACAAGAAGCTTGCTAATACTCGAAGCATCAGTCTCTGTAGGGAAGATACTGGGAATGATGGCTTCCTGCATTCTGCTAATACCACATGCAAGGCTACATTTGAGACCAATACAGGAATGAGTCCAGAACCAGTGGTAACAAGCTACAGAGATTTGGGAACATCTAGTGGCTGTCACGCAAAGAATGTAGGAAGAAATGGTGTGCTGGAACAAGATGAATATAACAGGAAGACTCTTCATATCACCAACTCCAACAGTGACTACCACTACAGACGCCTCACATATGGTATCAGGAGTCATATCATATGTGCAAGCTCAAGATCATCGAGATCTGGAGAGCATAAGACATAAGAGGCAGTACAACACATAAAACTACTGGTGTTAAATGGTATTCCTTGCTGAAGGAAAGTAGGATCTGCTTTCAGGGTTACCCCCACTTTTTGCTGGTGTCAGTATGTTTTTTCTTTACTAGTATGGCTGGGATCCTGCTAATCGGGACCCCAGCAACTGTGCTTCCTCCCTACATTTACATGGTAAGTACTGTGGTACCTCCACAATTTGCTACTGGTGTACCCTTGTAAGTCCTAGTGTATGGTATGAAGGTACCCAGAGCCAAGGTTCACCAGGGGTCTCCCATGGGCTGAAGCATATATTATGCTACCAGTGAGAGACCACTGAAACTGTGACTACAAGCCTGCCATTGCACGCTGTGTAAGCTGGTGCTAGAACCACTTACAACAGATATAGGTTTGCTTTTATCTGAGGTCACTACACTTAAAACCTATGAGTCATCCCAAAGGCAGGCCTTTCAATCTGAAGGCAGGTTGCTAGGTTGTGTGAGGGTGCCCTGCATGAGCAGGGCACCCGCTACAAACCCCAGAGTCGATTGTCCAGACTTTGTAAATGCTGTCAGCCATTTTGATATGTATAGCGGCCATGCATTATTAGGCGATGGCTAACTATATAGTGGCTGTGCCGAACCTGGGCATGGTTGATATCATAAATGTTGGAATCATACCTCAACACCGTAACAATATTGGAGGTATGACTACTTGCACTGGGGGAGGTATCCTTTGGGAAGCCCCCAGTGCCCCCGGTAACAGCCTTCCAGAGTATGCCTGCAAACTAGTGCAGCTGCCGAACACAGACACGATTCTGCCCTTCTGCTGCTGAGCTGAGCGCGAGCAGGGGAAGGTAAAGCCATATGTTTCCTGCCACAGGGAGGTGTGATCACCTCCCAGACAGGATTTAGTGTATTGAGCTGTGATGGGGCGCTTGCCAGCACCACCAGACTAATTTGAAGGGCACATTTGGTGCTCTCCTTGCATACTCTAGTTAGAAACAGTTCAGGGAGCCCTCAGCTCCTGCTCTGGCGCGAAACTGGACAGAGGACACAGGAGTATCCTCCCCTCTGTTCAGTGCTTCCTCTGGGAGGGACCCCTGAGTCGTCCAAACCCCTTTCATAGGATATAAAAGGGCTTGCCAGTGGGTAGGTCCTCGGATTCGTGGTGGGACAAGACTCAAGCTTGAAACCACGTCACTCTTTGATTATCTGGACACTTGGACTTTGCCTGGAACCGAGACTTCATCACGGAAGACTCCTGCTGCTCCTGGTCTTGCTGTTCTGCAAGTCTTCTTCGTCGTCTGTGTCTGTGCTTCATCCAGGTTCTTCAACAGACCCATGGGCATCAAGGACACCCAAAGTAATCTCCCTTTGAGTGAAGGCGCCACACCCCTGCATCTCCAGGCACCGCAACAAAGCTGACCGATCTGCTGCTCCTGACGTCCCACAGACTTCAATCGGCCCAGCAACACAGGTGGTGGTTCTGCAACTCCCTGGAGGCCTGACCCGTCTTCTCTGCAATTTTGAGCCATTATCGGTCGTCGGAATCACTGGGACCAAACCCCTGTGCACAGCGTCGACTTGCCGTTGCCAATGTTTGTGGGCTCTGCACTCCAGAGATCGTCGGGCTACAAGAAGCTCCAGTCTCCAGATCTTCGCCCTCACTGCATCCTCTACTCAGTGGGCCTTCATCTTTGGTGAGCTGCTCGAGGTCCTATTGAGACTCCCGTGCCTTGGGCCTGTGGGTCCTCTTGAGGGTCTACTCTTGCTTCAGTGGGCTCCCCTGCTTAATTAGGGTCTGCGCCGACTCTCCTGCACTTGGTGAGTCCCTTGGACCTTGCTGGTCCCAACATTGCTCCTTCATCGATTACCACGTCTGTTGCTGCTGTCAAGGCTTGTTGGTGCTCCAGCTGGTCACAGCCCCCTGATTCTCGACTTCTGACATGGGATAGCTTGTGAAAGGCTCCTGGTCTTCCACAGCGTCGCCTGCTCCTCACAGCTGCAGCATTAAGGTCACCATCATCACTCCTGCATCTTCCATCATCAGTGGTCATTGCTCTTCCATGCCTCCTGTTCACCTCCGAGTGGCATAGACTCAGTCCCCTCTGCTTGCAGGTTCTTCTCTTCAAGAATCCACCCTTGGATTCCACCGGACTCTTGCACAGTCTTCGCCAGTGGCATCTTTTCTTAAGTCCTCCATTGTGATCCAGAGCGGTTTCCAACGTCACTTCGCACCTATGCACCCGGTTTCCCTGGTGTAGGCATCCTGGTTTATCCACGGATGGGGTGACTCTCCAACCTTCAGTCTTCCATAGGGTTTTTCAGGGCCTACTGCTACTGGGAAGGGTCCTTTGGCAAAACAGAAACCATGACTTTCTCGTTTACTTCAATTGAGTACGCGGCTGTGTTTCCACTCTTCACACAGCCTCTGCGGTTCCTGGGTATTTACCTCAGGTGGTTCCTTGTGCCCCCAGCACTTCTGAGTCTTCTGGTCCAAGTCCCAACTTTGGTCGCAGTTAGCATTCCACTTTCTTAGTATATGGTTTGGTATTTCCCCAGAGACCACTGTGGATTGTGCTTACTTACCTATTTGCAATTGTAGTATCGTGTGTGTTTGTGTAGATATCTCTGGGTAGGAGATATACCAATGTGAGTGCTGTATAATAAATAGACATATTTTTATGAATACACTGTGTGGTTATTTTTCCTTTAATTCACACTATATGATTAGATCTGGTAAAACAAGTTGCTTAACACTCCTTCTGAAGGCTGCTCTCCCAGCTACCACTCAGAGAGCTTACTATGGTTGTCTAAGACCCCTAAAATCACCATAAAGGTTGTCTGGATTAGTGCAAGGTGCTTCACTGAATTAAGTGTGCACCATATACTAAGCCAGACCCCTACACTAGCCTAAAAAGCTTTTCAGAAGCAGCTGTGGGGAACATCTATAGAAACAAAAAACAAGGTTCTACTCAACAAACAAGGTGGGGCAAAATCCTTGGCCCTATCGTGACTAGATCAAGAGATTTAGAGATGGGCCTACCAAAGACAGATAAACATAACGGCGATACAGCTAACAGGAATAGACAATTAGAGGTGGACAAGCAGAGAATCCAGGCATCCACCTGATGCGAGTGGGAGCTGAATAAGGCAGTAATCAAAAAGGTGTTCAGAAGGTGGGGACACCAGAAATAAACCTATCTGCAAAACAAGAAAACACAAAATGCCAATCCTTTGTGTCGATAGACTGGTCAGCGAGATTTGCTTACGCTTTTCCCCTATTCCCTCTGTTACCAATAATAATCAACAAATGCAGTCGCAGGTGACTTTAATACTCCGCTCCACAGTGGGTGAGACAAACCTAGTTCTCAGAGTTAATAGACATGGCACATAATGGGCAGAGACGACCAACATTACAAGACCTGCTCTCCAGGCAAAGACGAGGGAAGATTCTCCACCCAGAACCAAGCACGGTGAGTTTACCAGCATGGCTCTGAGTACACAGAGTTCACACACCTAGGACTTACAGAAAACAAGGACATGCCACACACTCAAGTGGGAGAGATACACAAGGTGGTGCCAGAGAAGTGGCGTCTTTCAGAACAGGACACGAGACACTACAGTTACCAGAGAACTCACACACCTGCTAGACAGCAAGCTAACCAATGCATCACTAAAGGTGCATCTGGTGGCAATAGTGGCCTACAAAAGGGGATACATAGGAGGTGGAGTCTTCACTACACCAGGGATCAAAAGATTTCTGGAAGGGACCAAAAGAATAGCCACACCAAGGTGTGCACCAACACCTACATGGAACCTAAATGTAATGCGCACTCCGTAGAGTAAGCAAGTTGAAAGCACTCTCCATCCATGTACCATATATGCACATACACAAGGACAGAGTGTTAATGAGGACCAAGCCATGCTTCTAACCAAAGGTCGATTCCAATTTTCACATAAACCAGACAATCCAAATACTGAGTTTTTTCCCAAGAGCCAAAGCACTACAGGGCACTACATACAATGGACGCCTGACTGGTCATAATGTATTATATGGAGAAAACAAAGCCTGTCAGGAAAGGGAAACAACTCTTCGTATCATTCTCAGACAATAACAAAGGGAAACCAGTCACTAAGCACACCATCGCAAGAATCGATTAATCAAGCAAATCCAGATGTACCACATGACAGCTGGTATATAGCTACAGACTAAACCATTAGCACATCTGACACAAAAGAAAGGAGCTATAATAGGCTTCCAGGCAAATGTTCTGTTCAACAAAAAATGTACTACAGCCACACAGTAGACAGTACACATGTTCACAAAGTACTACTGCATCGACGTTCAGGTGAACAGGAAGGCACAAGTGGGGCAGAAAGTACTGAAACATTTGTTTACAAGCTTAACCTCTTCTCCAGGCCAGCCTCCACAGTAAACAGAACCGCTACAAATCAATACACAGCATGTAAATCCAGAAAGATTCATGTTGCAAAACAAAATGGTTACTTACCTGTAGGAGTATTTTGCAGCGTGTCGCATTTTCTGGATTTACACGCCATGCACCCGCCTTCCAGGAAATGAGACGAGCAGAAGTTAATAGAATTAAAGAATGTACAGACAAGAGGAAGCCAACGAAACATCAATAAACAGACTGTTGCTGGGGAAAAGAGAATCTGAAGATAGCTACCACGCGTGGAGGCTTAAGGTGAGGGGCGTGTGATGTCAAGAGAGGTTGGACTAAGCACCAAATGGTGAGGACAATTGAAGGCCAGCAAAATAAAAGAAATGGGGAAGTGAAGAGGGACTAATATACATGAGGAGAGTTCTGGGCCCAATCACTAGAAGAACAAAGTAATGCACAGCCTCTGAAACCAGAAAAATCTTCAAGCTACAAAACTACTAAAAGTAACCATTTCCTTACCCAACTCCTCAGAAACTTTAATCCTCTTGAAGGATGTAGAGGATCATCGGATCGCTGGACCTTGCTTTACCTCCTGCTCATGGCAGCTGGAGTTTTGCAGAACGTGGAGGTGTTGATTGGTGTTGGTTGGCAGGTGTTCACAGTTCACCTCAGGCTTGCACGTTGCCACTAGTTTTCTCCACTAATAAGTCGATACCCAGGCCAAATATGGGATGCTTGCAGTCTATTGGGTATCATGAATTCTTTCCACTCCTGGTTTTACGAGGGACGATTAAGACAGACGCAACACTGGGGCAGCAACAGCCAAACAGGCATTTTCTATTCCATCAAGCCACATCTTTGATGTTAACCCTAAATTATTTGTATTTTGGTATATAATGGTGGCCAAACAAGCTACCAATCATCAGCCACACATACATAATTATATAAAGGAGACAGTACCAATACATTTGGTACATGTTGAAGCTATAAAATGGATTAAAAATCCTGGATCAAATCAGCCACTTCGCTAAGGCCTATCAAAATGAAAGGGGTTGATACAAACCTGTAAATAATGGATTAAGGACTCCCCTGCTGTGTGATTGGATATGATGATACTAATACACCATTTAAATTGTGGAAGCGAGCAGTTCCATATTTTCTTTTTTGAATTCTAAGTCTAAAGACAGATATAAAGTAGACTAGGACAGTACGAAAAAAACATTGAAAGAAAGCTGTTGTACAAATAAACACTTTTGGTTTTATTTTATTTTGCATATTTTCCACAGAATAGAAAACGTTTAACAGTAATTCAATGACGTGTTACCTTCTTCAGGGGAGTAGATTGTCTCATGTCATACAAAACAATATTTCTGTCTGAAGCACAACTTCCGAGAAGGTATGTCTGAAAAAAGGAAAAGTTATGGTTATTTTCATTTAAGCAAATTGGTGCCAAAGACTACGTTTTGCTTCTGTATGGTGAATGCACATAGAGGTGCAGAACATAGAGGTACACATGCCGACCTAAAAGAACATTGCAACAGAACTACAAAAAGTCACACACAGACCTTAAGTCACATAACCATTTTTTTTTGTAAACAGTTTTTATTGGCAGTTTTATCCAAAGGGAATATTATGTAGTACAATACATCAATATTTGTCAATTCCAGAATATATCACAGTCAATGGTACTCATGCCTTTTTATGAACGAAACCCCCTACGCCCTCCCCCCTTCAGCCCTCCCCCCCCCCTGCCAGTGCGCCTATGAGCAACCTAGACATGTGCAATAACCATGGGTACCCCCTTTCCAGCAGTGTGTCTCCTCATGTCAAGTAGTGTTAGGGGGACAGCTTCCCAGTGTTCACTCTATTCTTGCGCCATTATTGTTTCTTCTGTGACAGCGGTCTACCCACCCAATTGCCAGCCCTATGTTACATCCTCCTCCTCCTCCCTTGAACTATCCGCTGGTCGCTGAAGCTCTGTCACCAATGCCTCCCACGCTCTGGCCACTTCCAGGGCCCTGTCATTATCTAAGCGCCTGGCCTGTTGCAGTCGGAGAGTGCTCTCAGCTCGTGCCCAACGCAGAAGATTTGCTTTCCATCGCAAATAACTAGGGCCCTGGCTCGATTTCCAATGCATGGTGAGTTCCCTCTTAGCCAAAATCACGCCCAGGTCATAGAACTTGCTAGTGACTTTCGTCCGGGGGGTGTGTGGAAACCAGAGCAACAAGCAAACGCCCATGTCTACTTCTATCTGCCGGCCTGTGACAGCAGTTAAACAAGCCTCCACCGCATTCCAGTAACCTGCCAGTCCCGCGCAGGACCAAAACATGTGAGCGAAATCAGCCCCATCCGTTCTACATCTCGGGCAGAGTGACGTTGAGCCCCCAAAATATTGCGAGATCTTAACAGGTGTCAAATACGCTCGATGAAGCGTGAAAAACTGGACTAATTGGAACCTGGCGTTCCGCTTGCCCTTCCAGGCGCGTCGAACCAACTGAGGCCACGTCGTCTCAGGGATGGGCCTCCCAATAACCAGCTCCCATTTGCCTCGCAGCCCATCCAGGGGCAACATGGTCGCCGTCGAAAGCCTCCGGTAAAGAGAAGTAACGGCCTTGAGAGTACCAGCTGTCATGACCACATATTGGCAACCCAGGGAAATCGGCGGCTCGGTGAGCCCCCCACTCCAGTGTTTCTGAATACTGGCTACTAGGGCGGCATGCAGCAAGCAACCCCCCCGCGGGAATAAGTCACATAACCGTGTGCAGAGTTATGTGCAGCAAAGACAACAAGGGATCATTAGGTGAGAACGCTGATACACCAAAGGAGCACAAGGTGCCATGCTCTTCAGAGGAGCATGAGGTGTTGTGCATCAGGTTAAAACTCTGTGGTGCACAGTTAAGACACAAAGACTTTTGCACATAATGGAGGCACTGGGGTGATGTGCAGCAGAGGGCCTGAAGTGCTGTACAACAGGGCAAACATGCTAATAGTCTCCAAACAGTGGTGTATAGTTTTTTTGCCCGCAGTGTTTTGTTTGTTGGGGGGTTTTGCTCATTGATATACTGGTAAATTCAAAACTCCCAATCCCACAATGCAATGTTCTATAAACTAAAAAGTATGAGAATTGTATGAAGGAGTCACACATTACTTGAGCCACTTGGCAAGTATGCACATGAGCAGGCATTTAATATTTAAACAAAACATACATTTCCTCTTCATGACTCTTTGGTATGATTTCCACGTTCTGGTCAACATATATCTCTTAATTAACTTTTTTAGTGTTTTCATTAACTGTGCCCCTCAACAGCATTATGCTTCTGATACAAGGACACCCATGCAATAAATCATTGTAACTGGTCACACAAATGTAAAATAAGTATCCCTCAGTGCAAAGCCAGATTTGAAATATTTCTGTGAAGATCTGATTTTTTTAACAAACGTCAACAAACAATGAAAACAGAAAAGAAGCAGCAGAGAGGAAACAAAGTTCTTAAACCTGGACGTTGTAGCTCAAGTAATCGCAAAGCCAGCAATTAGACGCCTCACATGACAGCCCATTTTGATAATACCTCAATTGAGCTTTCCCATAGTTTAATGCAGTTTCCCAGTCGTCATAAACACAAACCGTACAATGGTGCAGCAAACATGTTAACACAGCAGCTATGTATGCACTGAAGACAAAATATCGGGCTTTATAAGAGCTCAGGCCTTTGAATCAGACGTCAGGTAGTACATATGAGCTGCTAGAAATATGGATGGAGCCCTACACAAGGCCCAAGGTATTCATTAAATAGTATGAGTTGAATTCCCACCAAAAACACGGGTGTACATGTTGATTCAATTCACTGTACACATTTGAGTCAGCCATAAAAATAACAATGGCTTCAAAAAGATAACAGCACAACTGTACTTACAATAATCACAGAAGAGTATTAATATTGATCCCAAGTTCACTCAAGTCTAAGAGGTTGAATAAAAATGATTTTTGAGAAGACAGAACTCAACGAAACATACAACTTATCTATAATTTTACGTAGATTCCCATTTATGGAATTGACAAACATTCCTATTAGCAGTGGTTGAAATCTTTTCAAGTAATACACTTGCACGAGATCCTCTCCACCTCTGACCATAATCATGTGGCAAATCTGCCAGCAGAAAATCAGAAGATGCATGTTTAGTGTAAATGATCATTAGGACATTAAACCTTTTTTTAAAATTATTTTTCCACATCAGGAAAGTATTTTTCCTGGTGGAGAAACTCTTTGCCCTAAACCCTATGAACCGTACTATTTCGCAGAGATTGCTTCAGGGCTTACCACACAAATGGCAGTTAATAGGACCAACCGTAGTCAGAGCCATAGATTCTCTGGGATGTTTTGTAATATAATGATCAGCAACACCATAATAGTAAAAATAAGTTGTTTTTAGGTTTCGCCTCGCCGAAAGCTGCGCAGCAGACTTTCGTGCAGGCGAAATCTTATGAGTTACAGTATGGATGTTTGTGCCGCCTCTCTGTTCCATTGGCTAGTTCCATAAATGGAGGCTAGCCATTGGAACAGAGATCTGTCCGTCATGGCCGGACCAGATTCGTGGGCGTTCCCGACAGTTTTTCGCATTTTGCCCACGTCATGCGGCGGTGGGCGTGTTTTTTTTTTTTTGGGCTCTTGGCTTTTTTGGTTCATTGTCGAAGTGTCTTTGCAAGGAGTCGGCTGCGAGTTTGAAGTTGCCAAGGAAGGACTTTGTATTTGCGATCAGGTAAGCAGCTTTTTTTTTTTTTTTCTTTTTCACTTTGTATGTATACTCTGTCTCATGTTAACTCCCTGTTTTCGTATTTATGCTGCATGTTTTTCGTGTCTCGTTGCTGTCTTTTAGCCCGTGTCATGTTGGCTCTCTGTTTTCGAGTTTAAGGTAAGCTTTCCCGCCCCCCCCTCCCGCTGTCCGTGTGGCCGTTCCCACCCCCCCTCCCGCTGTCCGTGTGCCTGTTCCCGCCCCCCTCCCGCTGTCCGTTTGCCCATTCCCGCACTCCCCCCCCCCTCCCGCTGTCCGTGTGCCCGTGCTTAATGTCCGGAAATGGGAGGCCTCTCCTCAGCAGGGACGGCACCGAAAATGGTATTGCCGGCAATATGTAAACCCACAACAGGGTCAAGGTAGCGAGGCGACGAGAACTAGCCAGGGGCTCAGGCTAGAGCCAGATGTTGCACACGTTCTCTGTAGACTCGGTTTCAGGTCTCTGTGTTGACTCACCAATTCCCCGTGGGTAACAGGCGCATGAGCCCAGGGCGGTAAGTGCCCAGCAACAGGGGGACTCTCCAGGCCTTTGCTCATGGAAGATCAGCGAACGGAAACCAGCAGCCCAAAGTCGTGGACGATTCCTAACCTTCTGATGATGTCCACCGGTCAAGGAGCAGCGCGCTCAGAGGGGATTCCATGTCGTTGTCAGTCGGAACATTGAGGCGAGGTATCAGACAGGCTCACCAAGCGGCCAGCTTATCTGTCCAATGGCCGACGGTCCCATGCAAGGTGAGAGGGGTATGTGTAAGATGCTCGGTGCGATGGGTCCGGTGTTGCTCTGTGATGATGGTGGTGTAAGGGAGGGCGACGGATGGCAGGGTATACAGGGATATCGACCAATTCGGTGTAAAAGAATGTGTAAATATTCGAGTTCCGTTGCCTATGTGGAGTCCGTGATTACGAGTCAGTGTGCACACATACACAGAGCCAGTGTGAAGCTAACAGGCGCCTACCTCGTGTTGTGTATAACAAGGTGAGGGGCTCGTCAGGAACTGTAAGCGTTAGACGAAGGCCTTAAGGCGACATGTGTGTGTGTTATACTTCCCTGTCGTTATGATAAGGGGTTCTCCACTTGTGTCTGTTATTGTTATGTGTTAATAGTTGTAGATGCGGGCACGTTATATTGTGTCCAACAGGGTTGATTGCGTTAGTGTGTTGCTTAAATTGACACCCCATATTTTTTTTTTTCACGGATATTTTTTTAAGATGGACACTACGTCAATTCGAGTGTTACGTAACACCTGTATTTTGAATATTCATTTTATCTACTCTCATTTATCTACCACTACGGGTGACCTAAACCAGCTGGGGTTGCTTGTTTCTCTTTGCTGCACAGTCTGCGCGCCTAGTTTAACTCTTGTTGCAGTCTGCCTGGCCAGTGTGTATTTATCATTTGCACTACGTTCTGCCTTATTAGTATTTTTACCTATTGTTGCCCAATGTGCCCGGCGAGTGTATTTTTACCACTACCTGCTTATTCCGCTTGGCTACTGCATTTTTTCTCTATGCTGCACTGTCTACACACCTATTGTATTATAAACCATGCTTCACAGTCTTCTTGGCTAATGTATATGTATCATTTGCTGTGCATTCTTCATGGTTAGTGTATATTGCCATTTGATGCCTATTCCGCCTGGCTAGTGTAATTGTACCCCTTGCTGCGCATCCTGCCTGGTTAGAGCATAGCTTCCATTTTATGAACATTCGGCCTGGTTAGTGTATGTTTACCTCCTGCTGCACATTCTGTCTATCTAGTGCAGGGGTACTCAAAGTACGGCCCGCGGGCCAGTAGCGGCCCGGCAAGCCTTTTGTGGCGGCCCGCGGACCTTGAGACATCGCACCTGTGTTCTTTTTTTTAACTTCAGCAAACACCTCGGGGAGCAGCAGTGCGGTGTCAGAGACACTGCTCTGTGGGGGCCGGGCGATTCCAGCCACAGTCAAGAGTGGGGCTGCAGGGGCCCTAAGAGGTGAACAAAGCCTCATTTACATGTAAATGGTCTTTCAAAGACCTGTGAAGTACTGGTGTGCCCGGGAGGCTGTGTCAGCCAGGCTGACACACAGGGGAGCAGGGGAGGGGGGGGGGGAGAGAGAGGAGCGGACAGCAGGAACTGAGAGCTGTGTGAGGTGCGAGGACAGAGCAGGGAGTTAGAACCCAGGTGAGGGAAGGTGGGAGGGCAGAGCAGTGAGAGGGCAGACCAGTGAGTGAGAGCCCGGGTGAGGGAAGGTGGGAGGGCAGAGCAGTGAGAGGGCAGACCAGTGAGTGAGAGCCCGGGTGAGGGAAGGTGGGAGGGCAGAGCAGTGAGAGGGCAGACCAGTGAGTGAAAGCCCGGGTGAGGGCAGAGCAGCGAGAGGGCAGACCAGTGAGTAAGAGCCCGGGTGAGGGAAGGTGGGAGGGCAGAGCAGGGAGTGAGAGCCCGGGTGAGGGAGGTGAGAGGGCAGAGCAGTGAGAGGGCAGACCAGTGAGTGAGAGCCCGGGTGAGGGAAGGTGGGAGGGCAGAGCAGTGAGAGGGCAGACCAGTGAGTGAGAGCCCGGGTGAGGGAAGGTGGGAGGGCAGAGCAGTGAGAGGGCAGACCAGTGAGTGAGAGCCCGGGTGAGGGAGGTGGGAGGGCAGACCAGTGAGTGAGAGCCCGGGTGAGGGAAGGTGGGAGGGCAGAGCAGTGACAGGGCAGACCAGTGAGTGAAAGCCCCGGTGAGGGCAGAGCAGTGAGAGGGCAGACCAGTGAGTGAGAGCCCGGGTGAGGGAAGGTGGGAGGGCAGAGCAGTGAAAGGGCAGACCAGTGAGTGAAAGCCCGGGTGAGGGCAGAGCAGTGAGAGGGCAGACCAGTGAGTGAGAGCCCGGGTGAGGGAAGGTGGGAGGGCAGAGCAGGGAGTGAGAGCCCGGGTGAGGGAGGTGGGAGGGCAGAGCAGTGAGAGGGCAGACCAGTGAGTGAGAGCCCGGGGAGGGAAGGTGGGAGGGCAGAGCAGTGAGAGGGCAGACCAGTGAGTGAGAGCCCGGGTGAGGGAAGGTGGGAGGGCAGAGCAGTGAGAGGGCAGACCAGTGAGTGAGAGCCCCGGTGAGGGAAGGTGGGAGGGCAGAGCAGGGAGTGAGAGCCCGGGTGAGGGAGGTGGGAGGGTAGAGCAGTGAGAGGGCAGACCAGTGAGTGAGAGCCCGGGTGAGGGAAGGTGGGAGGGCAGAGCAGTGAGAGGGCAGACCAGTGAGTGAGAGCCCGGGTGAGGGAAGGTGGGAGGGCAGAGCAGTGAGAGGGCAGACCAGTGAGTGAAAGCCCGGGTGAGGGCAGAGCAGTGAGAGGGCAGACCAGTAAGTGAGAGCCCGGGTGAGGGAAGGTGGGAGGGCAGAGCAGTGAGAGGGCAGACCAGTGAGCGAGAGCCCGGGCGAGGGAAGGTGGGAGGGCAGAGCAGGGAGTGAGAGCCCGGGTGAGGGAGGTGGGAGGGCAGAGTAGTGAGAGGGCAGACCAATGAGTGAGAGCCCGGGGTGAGGGCAGAGCAGTGAGAGGGCAGACCAGTGAGTGAGAGCCCAGGTGAGGGAAGGTGGAAGGGCAGAGCAGTGAGAGGGCAGACCAGTGAGTGAAAGCCCGGGTGAGGGCAGAGCAGTGAGGGCAGACCAGTGAGTGAGAGCCCGGGTGAGGGAAGGTGGGAGGGCAGAGCAGGAACTGAGAGCTCTTTCAGGCACGAGGGCAGAGCAGGGAGTGAGAGCCTGGGTGAGGGAGGTGGGAGGGCAGAGCAGGGAGTGAGAGCCCTGTGAGGTGGGAGGGCAGAGCAGGGAGTGAGAGCCCAGTGAGGTGGGAGGGCAGCAGGCAGTGAGAGCCCGGGTGAGGTGGGAGGGCAGCAGGGAGTGAGAGCCCTGTGAGGTGGGATGGCAGAGCAGGGAGTGAGAGCCCAGTGAGGTGGGAGGGCAGCTGGGAGTGAGAGCCCGGGTGAGGTGGGAGGGCAGAGCAGGGAGTGAGAGCCTGGGTGAGGTGGGAGGGCAGCAGGGAGTGAGAGCCTGGGTGAGGTGGGAGGGCAGCAGGGAGTGAGAGCCTGGGTGAGGTGGGAGGGCAGCAGGGAGTGAGAGCTGGGTGAGGGTGGAGGGCAGCAGGGAGTGAGAGCCGGGTGAGGTGACAGAGGGCAGCAGGGAGTGAGAGCCGGGTGAGGTGACAGAGGGCAGCAGGGAGGGAGAGCCGGGTGAGGTGACAGAGGGCAGCAGGGAGGGAGAGCCGGGTGAGGTGAGACAGATAGAGACAGGGGCAGACAGAGCTAGGTAGGGTCAGAGACAGAGACAGATAGAGGTAGATGCAGACAGCTTTAGAGACAGAGACAGAGACAGAGAGAGAGACAGATACAGAGAGAGACACAGAGGGAGACAGGGAAACAGACAGAGGGAGGGATGGAGACAGAGGGAAACAGACAGAGGGAGGGATGGAGACTTAGAGGGAGAAAGACAGAGGGAGAAAGACAGAGGGAGACAGGCAGAGGGAGACAGGCAGAGGGAGACAGGCAGAGGGAGGAAGGCAGAGGGAGAAAGGCAGAGGGAGGAAGGCAGAGGGAGGAAGGCAGAGGGAGGAAGGCAGAGGGAGGGAGACAGGCAGAGGGAGGGAGACAGGCAGAGGGAGGGAGACAGGCAGAGGGAGGGAGACAGGCAGAGGGAGGGAGACAGGCAGAGGGAGGGAGACAGGCGGAATGAGGGAGACAGGCGGAATGAGGGAGACAGACAGAGGGAGGGAGACAGACAGACAGAGGGAGAGAGGGAGACAGACAGGTGGAGGGATGGAGACAGACAGAGGGAGACAGAGGGAGAGTGGGAGATAGACAGAGGGAGGGAGACAGACAGAGGGAGGGAGACAGACAGAGGGAGGGAGGCAGACAGAGGGAGGGAGACAGACAGAGGGAGGAAGACAGACAGAGGGAGGGAGACAGACAGAGGGAGGGAGACAGACAGAGGGAGAGAAACAGACAGAGGGAGGGAGGGAGACAGACAGAGGGAGGGAGTGAGACAGAGGGAGGGAGGGAGGGAGACAGAGGGAGGGAGGGAGGGAGACAGACAGACAGAGGGAGGGAGACAGACAGACAGAGGGAGGGAGACAGACAGACAGAGGGAGGGAGACAGACAGATGGAGGGAGGGAGGGAGGCAGGGAGACAGACAGAGGGAGGGATGGAGACAGAGGGAAACAGACAGAGGGAGGGATGGAGACTTAGAGGGAGAAAGACAGAGGGAGACAGGCAGAGGGAGACAGGCAGAGGGAGGGAGACAGGCAGAGGGAGGGAGACAGGCAGAGGGAGGGAGACAGGCAGAGGGAGGGAGACAGGCAGAGGGAGGGAGACAGGCAGAGGGAGGGAGACAGGCAGAGGGAGGGAGACAGGCAGAGGGAGGGAGACAGGCGGAATGAGGGAGACAGGCGGAATGAGGGAGACAGGCGGAATGAGGGAGACAGACAGAGGGAGGGAGACAGACAGACAGAGGGAGAGAGGGAGACAGACAGATGGAGGGATGGAGACAGACAGAGGGAGACAGAGGGAGAGTGGGAGATAGACAGAGGGAGGGAGACAGACAGAGGGAGGGAGACAGACAGAGGGAGGGAGGCAGACAGAGGGAGGGAGACAGACAGAGGGAGGAAGACAGACAGAGGGAGGGAGACAGACAGAGGGAGGGAGACAGACAGAGGGAGAGAAACAGACAGAGGGAGGGAGGGAGACAGACAGAGGGAGGGAGTGAGACAGAGGGAGGGAGGGAGGGAGACAGAGGGAGGGAGGGAGGGAGACAGACAGACAGAGGGAGGGAGACAGACAGACAGAGGGAGGGAGACAGACAGATGGAGGGAGGGAGGGAGGCAGGGAGACAGACAGAGGGAGGGATGGAGACAGAGGGAAACAGACAGAGGGAGGGATGGAGACTTAGAGGGAGAAAGACAGAGGGAGACAGGCAGAGGGAGACAGGCAGAGGGAGGGAGACAGGCAGAGGGAGGGAGACAGGCAGAGGGAGGGAGACAGGCAGAGGGAGGGAGACAGGCAGAGGGAGGGAGACAGGCAGAGGGAGGGAGACAGGCAGAGGGAGGGAGACAGGCAGAGGGAGGGAGACAGGCGGAATGAGGGAGACAGGCGGAATGAGGGAGACAGGCGGAATGAGGGAGACAGACAGAGGGAGGGAGACAGACAGACAGAGGGAGAGAGGGAGACAGACAGATGGAGGGATGGAGACAGACAGAGGGAGACAGAGGGAGAGTGGGAGATAGACAGAGGGAGGGAGACAGACAGAGGGAGGGAGACAGACAGAGGGAGGGAGGCAGACAGAGGGAGGGAGACAGACAGAGGGAGGAAGACAGACAGAGGGAGGGAGACAGACAGAGGGAGGGAGACAGACAGAGGGAGAGAAACAGACAGAGGGAGGGAGGGAGACAGACAGAGGGAGGGAGTGAGACAGAGGGAGGGAGGGAGGGAGACAGACAGACAGAGGGAGGGAGGGAGACAGACAGACAGAGGGAGGGAGACAGACAGACAGAGGGAGGGAGACAGACAGACAGAGGGAGGGAGGGAGGCAGGGAGACAGACAGAGGGAGGGATGGAGACAGAGGGAAACAGACAGAGGGAGGGATGGAGACTTAGAGGGAGAAAGACAGAGGGAGACAGACAGGCAGAGGGAGGGAGACAGGCAGAGGGAGACAGACAGGCAGAGGGAGGGAGACAGGCAGAGGGAGGGAGACAGGCAGAGGGAGGGAGACAGGCAGAGGGAGGGAGACAGGCAGAGGGAGGGAGACAGGCAGAGGGAGGGAGACAGGCAGAGGGAGGGAGACAGGCAGAGGGAGGGAGACAGGCAGAGGGAGGGAGACAGGCAGAGGGAGGGAGGCAGACAGACGGAGGGAGGCAGACAGACGGAGGGAGGCAGACAGACGGAGGGAGGCAGACAGAGGGAGGGAGGCAGACAGAGGGAGGGAGACAGACAGAGGGAGGGAGGGAGACAGACAGACGGAGGGAGGGAGACAGAGGGAGGGAGGGAGACAGAGGGAGGGAGGCAGACAGAGGGAGGGAGACAGACAGAGGGAGGGAGACAGACAGAGGGAGGGAGGGAGGCAGACAGAGGGAGGGAGGCAGACAGAGGGAGGGAGACAGACAGAGGGAGGGAGACAGACAGAGGGAGGGAGGCAGACGGAGGGAGGGAGGCAGACAGACAGACGGAGGGAGGCAGACAGAGGGAGGGAGGCAGACAGAGGGAGGGAGGCAGACAGAGGGAGGGAGGCAGACAGAGGGAGGGAGGCAGACAGAGGGAGGGAGACAGACAGAGGGAGGGAGACAGACAGAGGGAGGGAGGGAGGGAGGGAGGGAGGGAGACAGAGGGAGGGAGGGAGTGAGACAGAGGGAGGGAGGGAGGGAGACAGAGGGAGGGAGGGAGGGAGACAGACAGACAGAGGGAGGGAGACAGACAGACAGAGGGAGGGAGACAGACAGATGGAGGGAGGGAGGGAGGCAGGGAGACAGACAGAGGGAGGGATGGAGACAGAGGGAAACAGACAGAGGGAGGGATGGAGACAGAGGGAAACAGACGGAGGGAGGGAGGCAGACAGACAGACGGAGGGAGGCAGACAGAGGGAGGGAGGCAGACAGAGGGAGGGAGGCAGACAGAGGGAGGGAGGCAGACAGAGGGAGGGAGGCAGACAGAGGGAGGGAGGCAGACAGAGGGAGGGAGGCAGACAGAGGGAGGGAGACAGACAGACGGAGGGAGGGAGACAGAGGGAGGGAGGGAGACAGAGGGAGGGAGACAGACAGAGGGAGGGAGGCAGACAGAGGGAGGGAGGCAGACAGAGGGAGGGAGGCAGACAGAGGGAGGGAGGCAGACAGAGGGAGGGAGGCAGACAGAGGGAGGGAGGCAGACAGAGGGAGGGAGACAGACAGAGGGAGGGAGGCAGACAGAGGGAGGGAGACAGACAGAGGGAGGGAGGCAGACAGAGGGAGGGAGGCAGACAGAGGGAGGGAGGCAGACAGAGGGAGGGAGGCAGACAGAGGGAGGGAGACAGACAGACAGAGGGAGGGAGACAGACAGACAGAGGGAGGGAGACAGACAGACAGAGGGAGGGAGACAGAGGGAGGGAGACAGACAGACAGAGGGAGGGAGACAGACAGAGTGAGGGAGGGAGACAGAGGGAGGGAGGGAGACAGACAGAGGGAGGGAGGGAGACAGACAGAGGGAGGGAGACAGACAGAGGGAGGGAGGGAGACAGACAGAGGGAGGGAGGGAGACAGACAGAGGGAGGGAGGGAGACAGACAGAGGGAGGGAGGGAGACAGACAGAGGGAGGGAGGGAGAGAGACAGAGGGAGGGAGGGAGACAGAGGGTGGAATGGAGACAGAGGGAGGGAGACAGACAGGGCAGACGGAAGGAGGGAGACAGAGGGAGATGGACAGTGGGACACAGATAGAGGGAGACAGATGGAGGGAGACGGAGAAAGGGAAGGAAAGAGAGGGAGGGAGACAAAGAGAGAAAGAGAGGTGACAGAGAGACAGAGGGCGAGAAACAGAGGGAGTCAGAGAGAGAGGGAAGGAGAGAGCGAGAGAGAGATAGAGGGAGGGAGACAGAGAGAGGGAGGGAGATAGAGAGAGAGAGAGACAGAGCGAGAGAGACAGGGAGATGTGTGTGTATGCTGGTCTGTTGGCTCAGTGGATAAACGCGTCTGCTGCAGGGGCCTATGTTCAACTTCATGGTCACAGTTTTTTTCTTTCCAGCCCCTCCCACCTCCCCCACTGACCCCGCCTCCACCGGTGCGGCCCTCGGCCACAAACCACACTGTAAATTCGGCCCCCGAGAGAAAGTTTGTGAGTACCCATGATCTAGTGTATATCTATAATTTACTGCACATTCGGCCTGGCTAGTGTAATTATACCCCTTGCTGCACATTCTGCCTGGCTAGTGTATTTTTACTTGCCGCTGCACATTCTGCCTGGCTAGTGTATATCTACCTTGTGCTGCACAGTCTTCCTGGCTAGTATATATTTGACATTTGCTGTATACATGGCCTATGTATTTTAACTCCCCACTGCACATTATGACTAGCTGGTGTATATTTGACATTTGCTCCACATTCCGTCTAGCGAGTGTATCTTTGCTTCCCGTTGCACATTAGGCCTGGCTAGTGTTTGTTTGTGATTTGCTGGAAATTCTGCCTGGCTTTTGTTGTTTTACTTCATGCTGCATTTTCTTACTGGCTAATGTATATTTGCTTTTTGCTGGCTGAGATCTGACCCCCAACATCCCTCCCCCGAAAATAAAAGCTTCGGAAGCTACCACTAATGCCCTGCGGAGTATGCAAAAAAAAAAAAAACATACCCATGAAACGGAGCAGCGCACACACTCCAGATATGAGCTGGAAACCCACAACCCACACCTGCAGTGTGAGAGACAGCAGGAGGTATGAGAGACAGCAGTGTGAGAGACAGCATTGTGTGTAAGAAAGATAGTGTGTGAGAAACAGCAGTGTGTGTGTGTGTGAGATACAGCAGTGTGTGTGTTCTAGGGAGAGACAGCAGTGTGAGAGACAGCAGTGTGAGAGACAGCAGTGTGAGAACTTTTATTTATGTTTTGGGTTTTGAAACAAATAAAACGCATTGTTATTTGCAATGTCACTAGCTCAAAATCGCGTAAATACGCAACCTTTTGCATTGCAAATGCAATAGGTCTGGCATTTGCGAGAGATTAAGCTATTGGCATTGTAAATGACAATGCCATTTATTTATCTGTTTTCAAAACCAAAACATAAATACAAAGTTTGTCATTTACAATGCCAATAGCTCTAACGTTTGCAAAGGCGAAACCATTGCATTGTAAATGCTTGTTTAGATAGCATTTTATACTCTTCTGTCGTTTCTAACCACTGTAAATAACAGATATTATGATTGCCAACGAATGATCCTGCCATCACCAGAGGGATGGAAGGCAGATCAAAGGCTCCGTCTGCTTTTCAGGCTTTCAAATTTGTGATCGCAGGATCACTGCATTTGTCTGCGATAAGCTATTCTACCAGCAATATGTACATGCCAATATATCAATTCACACTCTTACTTTATGATCACACAAAACCATTAATATGACAATATATATTTTATTTTTTGGTATTTGGTGTTTCATTTAAAAAAAAAATTATTTTTAAATCAACATTGTAATATTCATCGGTTGAAGCTACTTTTTGTTCATAACATTGTACAACATAGAGACAAAATAACATTACAACATACATTACATTCTTTACTACAAAACGACCAAAACATTTGTCAATTTATCCACATATAACATAAAAACATAATTCAATAAAAATCTCGATCGCTCTGGTTCTACGATTTTGTAAGACAATCCGATTTATTAATCACCAAAAAAACAACAAAAACAAACAAACACGCCCTTTTACTTGACGTTACAATGCCCTGCTTAATTATACTTAGAGCAAGGGCAAAATCAAACAGTGTTCCAATTAGGCTCATTATACATTATCACAAATATAACTTATATTAATTTAATTTTATGAGACGCTATGGTACAAATCTGCAAAAAAAACCTTGTTTGAGAAATCAACAGTCGATGCGTTTCAAACCCTAATATATATTATATAGGGTTCGCCTCAGGACTCAGAACAACAATGAGCTCTTTTATCCAAAATTATTGTCTCTAGCTTGAAAATCAGTAGACAGCACGGAGAATAGTGGTCCTGATCGGTGCTTGCGCTTATTGAAGCATTTGAAGTGGCGTTGCACACGGTGTCAGGGAGCGTCTGTTGATTCCCCTGTTTAAGAAGAATGCTCATATCACAATGTCGTAGGAAAGTATGAAGCTGGGGCCACTGCAAAAATTATAAGGATTTTTTCCCACTGCGTCCCTGAGCTTCTACAGTAGTGATACCATGCAACGGTATATGATAACTGGTAAATGCATAGAAAAATTACAATTTCAGGCAATACTGTGTAATCTGCATTTTCACCAAAAGCTTTGCCACTTGTGGAGGGAACTCACAGCAGTATATTCTGAGGGCCGTTATACTGCGAGTATATGGCCTAGAACGTAATGAGGGGACTGCCGATATGTGATTTGTAAAACGTTAAAAAACAGCTGCATTATAATCTAGAGGGCACGGTTTGGTGTAAAGTAGATATCACAGTATTAGAGGTTCCTGTATGGAGAACTATGGAGAAGACCATATAATTGGTCTCTTACGTCTTGAAGAATAATAAGCCCTGAGCAAGTCCTTGTGTGAAACAAGACATGTTGCCTGGGCTGATTATCTAGTTTTTTTAAAACTATAGATTTATCATTAAGAAGATCTCGCATTAGTTTTGGAGTGTCTGTGGAACCTTTTCAACTGTGGAATAGGACTTTTCTGCTTAAAGAATCAATAAACAGAAGACAAATAATATTGATGAAGCCACATGGATCATAACTGAGGACATTAATCCTGTGATCAGCCCAGCTCTCTGGCCACCGTCCCTCGTATCAACAAGACTACAACGGGAGGAAAGTCCTTTGCCTAACTCGCAACCAAAGCGTGGAACACCCTACCCATCCACCTCTGGCAATCTCCCACACTGCCCCAGTTCCGAAAGGACATCAAGACCTGGCTGTCGAATGACCCTAGCACACAAGTCAACAAAGTGGGGGATGAGAAAGGATTGCAGCTCTCTTATAACCAAAAACAAGCCTGGTTCTATAAGTCGTCGCCGTCTCATGAGGTGGTTTCTTTTTAGCCCAGCTACACAAATGGGTTGCCGCCACAGGAGACTTAAGGATTTTAGATATGCTTGAATAAAAGGCCTTTACAGGTCAAGACTTGTGTTTATGATAAAGTGAGTAGGCCAAAATGATCAAATGTAAAATGTGACTTTCAAAGGCAGTAGCATTTTCACCTTGAATACTAAACACCGTAACAAAGCCAGTAGGCCTAACCTTAATATTGTGAAAAGACGTGTTGATGTAATAGACCTGCTGTGCACAAATTATAACATAGTACCTTGCAGTTTAGAAGATTAGACTAGATTAACAGTGTTAGCTCCCTCTATGTATTTCTTGCAATTCCACCTTACATTTGTGAATGGTTATCATTTTGTGTGTAGTATTTAGAAGTGAGTGCGTACGAGTACTGACAATGCACTGATTTAATGAGTGTTATTATGGGTGATGCGGAGTTTTGAGTTTCTAACCTACAATACCACCTTGAGTCAAGCCTTGGAATTGTCTGCCTCATTACAAACAGTTAAGTGCTAAAAAGGGATACTTGGTCCATAGTTTAAAGGTCCATGGTCCCAGGACATGTAAGGCAAAAAGCTACCACTGACAGAATTAGGATATAGTAACTTTTCAGATTGCCCTGCGAACTCCAGAACCGGAATTCTCACAGATACCAACAAAGCTTATTGGTGAAGTCTGAGGTAAGTGTGAGTTTATACTTGGGCTTCTTACTGCAATACTATTAAATGACTCCAATGGCTAGAGCTCAAACAGGTCAATCATTGACTTTTTCAGATATCTTGCGGGACTGGCGTAGTTCTTCCCTTACGTCACTAGATGTATGACATAGGAGAGTGCAGTCGTCTGTCACTGAGCCACAATGCAGAGTTCTGGAAACCCCATCTGGTGGCCATCTTTGATAGATTTTTTGCTGTCAAAGTATCGTAGGGTGTCACATTTGAACGCAGTGTCAGAAATGCCATTTCAAACCCAGAGCTGTTCTCCAAACAACAATACAAAAAAATATATATGGATTTGTACAGCACGCAGCTGCATCCAAAGAGGCGTCCCAGCGCTAGCAGCTTTAAGGTGCACTAAAAGACTGAATCATAACTGATTGGGGATGCCTAAATATCAAACAAGTATGTCTTTAGAAGTCTGCGGAAGACTGATACAGAGGGCGCGAAGTGGAGGATTAAAGGCATAGAGTTCCATAGTTTAGCGGTTAAGTAGGAAAAGGTGCGACCGCCTCTTCTTGCCTTGCTTACCCTTGGAACAAGAAGATGTTTTTGTCCATTAGAGAGAAGTGCTCTCTCCAATTGATAGGAAACAATCTTTTCCTCAGATAGCCAGGGCCTTTTTTTTGTGTAACTTTTTTTATTATAATAAAGAAACATAGAAAAAACAGACAAGGCAATATAACAGTAGTACATCAATCGGGCGAGTGCTCAAGGAGGACGGGAGATACACAGTAGTATGATACAGGAGTTGTTGTACACAGATGAGGGGGCTGGAAGCAGGAAACACAAAATCAAGAACAAAATACGCATTACTACATCAGGAATGTCGGGTCAGGGAGACAGGGGGGGACTAGAGATCTCCGTGAGAGGGGGCGTACATATATCTCCCCGGTACGAGTTCCATTGATTCCAAATTTTCCCCCATTTTCTGGGTCTGCCTCTCACCACATATACAGTCTTCTCTCTAAACATGCACCAGTCCATGTTCTCTTTCCAGGCCGTCACTGTGGGGGGCCTTTGGGACCCCCAAAGCTGTGCAATGTCTCTCTTAGCAATCATATTACCAAGGGAAGTCCATCGTAGCTGCGACACATCATAGTCATTTGGCCCCCATACATTCAGCAAACATCGTCGGGCCTCTGGCAACATCACAACACCTGTTACTTCATTCATCACCTCATGTACACGGTTCCAGAAAAGCACCATCTCAGGACATTCCCAAATTATGTGGAGAAAGGTACCAATCAGACCACAATCACGCCTACACAAGCCATCCGTCGAATAGCCCATACGGATCAGGCGGGGGCCGGTAACATAAATCCGATGAAGGATTTTAAGCTGGACCAGGCGGAGACGAGCCGGGATTGCGACCTCCTTGGGAGAGGAGATCGCAGATTGCCAGTCCTCGTCGTCTAATTCAATACCATCCGCAATCCAGGCTGCCCTAAGGTGCTCGAGCAAGCTCGAGCGATCATTGATCATCTTTTTGTAGATCAAAGAGATAGTGCTATCCGGCACATGACCATCTAATATACGATCTTCGAGGGGGGAGGATTCCGGAACGTCGCTACCCACGGGGAAAACCGAATTCAACGCGTGGCGAACTTGAGCATAGCGAAATAATTCCCTATCGCCTAGCTCATATTCCGCCTGTAGTTCTGCGAAAGTCTTTATCCTGCCCTTAACCCAGAGATCACACACTTTACTGATGCCAATCATATCCCATTTCTCGAATCCTTTCGTTCGCCACAGGCAACCCAGTCTCGCAGAAGCGTAAAGCGGAGTCGCGCGGGTCAATCGATCCCTCCAGCCCATAGCCGCAGTCGCACTATGCCACACTCGAAAGCTGTAAGCGAGAGGATCCAGAATAGAGCGCCCTGTTATAGTCTCCCCCCCGGTAACAGCCATCTATCCATTTCAAACGCTGGATTCAACGCCGGGCCATACATCCCGTGGTTAATTGCAGCAAGCTGGGAAGCCCAATAATACCGCCTGATATCCGGAAGTGCTATACCGCCGTCATACCAGGGAAGCGTTAACTTTGGAAGAGCGATACGCGAATGCCCGCCCCATATCAATTGCCTCTGTAAGGATTCTATCTCTCGGAAGTACCACGACGGAATCACATCAAATGTATTCTGGAGTGCATATAGAAACCTCGGTAAGGACATCATTTTAAAAAGAGCCGCTCGCCCTAGTGGAGACAACTGTAATTTACGCCAACTCACCACGTCCGATCGTAAACGTTGAAGCGGGGGAAGTAGATTACGCTCGTAGCGGACCGCGGGGTCCAATGATATAAAAACTCCCAGATATTTAAAACCAGACTGCGACACCTGGATATGACATCCACGCGGCAGGAGGGGGACGCCACCAGCGAGCACGTATATATGAGACTTGGTCCAGTTAATGACGAGGCCAGAATTTTTCCGGAACGAGTTAAGCACGTCAAACAATACATTTAGCGATTTTTGAGGCGACGTGAGGTACAGCAAAATATCGTCCGCATATAGCGATATGCGGTCCTCAAAGTTCGGAGTCCAGTGTATACCTCTCATCGAAGGCTCTCACCGCAGCCAGGCAGCGAGAGGGTCCAAAGCAAAGGGCAAAGAGAAGTGGAGACAGAGGGCAACCCTGCCGCATGCCTCTCCCAAGAGCAAAGGGCCCGGAGACCCGGCCATTTACCACAACCTGTGCCAGTGGTGTCTCATACAGAAGTTTTACCCAACTAATAAACCCAGCGCCAAAACCAAACTTTGTAAGTGCAGCCCAAAGATACGGCCATTCAATTGTATCAAAGGCCATCGTGGCATCCAGGGACGCCAAGATGGCCGGTTCACGCAATTACGTCGCCCTCGCGAGAACACCATGCAAGCGCCGCAAATTCAAGGCTGCGTTGCGATTTGGGATGAAGCCCGACTGATCCGGATGGATCAGTTCACTGACCACTTTTATCAGGCGGTTTGCGAGCAGCTTGGCAAGAATCTTAGGCTCAGCATTTACGAGTGAGATAGGCCTGTAGGACGCGCAGCGGTCCCGTGGCTTCCCTTCCTTATGGATTACCACAATGGTCGCAAGGCGCTGATCACGAGGAAGGGAGCCAGTTTCCCACGCTGCTAAAAACATATCTCAGAGATATGGCGCTAGCGTGTCAGGGCGCAGCTTATAAAGTTCGATGGGAAGACCATTAGGGCCCAGAGCCTTTACGGAGCGAATAGAGCGCATTGCAAGAGCTACCTCGTCAAATGAGGGTGCAGCATCCAACCAGTCCCTATCAGACTCAGATAAACAAGGCAATGCGATATCCCTTAGCAACAAATGAGAATCCTCCCCGGGCCTATCAGATACAGGAGAATAAACTTTTCGGAAATAAGCAGCAAAGCATTCAACAATGTCACCCGGGTCGGTCACTCGCATACCATCAGATCTCTCAATCACTGGAATCACACGGCTTGCTCTCTCCTTTCTATCCAACCAAGCAATCAATTTCCCTGCCTTATCGCCCACATCATACAATCATCCCTGCTGTTCCCTAATCATCTTCTTAGCTGCGTCGGTAACCAAATTCTTATATTCGACTTGCTTGAGACTGAGGATGTGAAGCGTGTCTCGGGTAACATTCCGCTCCAAGGCACTCTCCAACTCAGTAATTTCAGTCTCAAGACGGACAACTGCCTCATTTCTACTTTTCTTAGCACACCCAATTAACGACAATGCTTGTCCCCGGATGACCGTCTTAAACGCTTCCCACAGCGAGACAGGCGAAGACACAGACCCCACATTTTCTGCGAAGTACAGATTCAATGACTTAATCAGTTCAGTATGGGTTTTGGGGTTGTGAAGATACCATGGATTAATCGGGGCCACTCTCCCTTTAGCGCCTATATTCATATTTATCTGAAACCATAGAGGGGAGTGGTCCGATATACCTCGAGCTAGATGTCTAATCTCCCCAATTGACGAAGACTGGGCAGCCGGTATCAGGATATAATCCAATCTAGAAAGACTACCATGTGCGCCTGAGTGGAAAGTGTACTGCGCCTGTTCTGGATGCATCAACCTCCAACAATCCACGAGACACAACGCTTCTAAAAATTCACCCAAACAAGATTGTGCACTCGTGAGGTCTCTGGGGGGATAGCGATCCTCCCTCCCGAGACAACTGAATTAAAATCACCACCCAGTATCAGGACACCATCTGGGAGACCCAAAACAACTCGTCCCAAGTTTGCAAATGTAGTGGTTTGTAAGCCAGGTGGGACGTACACCGATATCAGTGAGATAGTTGTCCCCTCCCACCTGCCTGTGAGTGCAACATATCGCCCCCTAGCGTCCAGAACTATGTCATCGATTTCCAGGGGGAGAGAAGTCCTGACCAAGATACCCACCCCTCTAGAACTAGAGGTGAACCTAGAGTGAGCAACAAGACGATATCCCCGCCTGTTCAGAGCGTAGCAAGCATTTCCAATCAAATGAGTCTCTTGTAGTAGCACAACATCAGGGGAAAGGCGTCGCAACATCTGCAAGACCACCCCCCTCTTTATCCAGTCTTCCAACCCATTCACATTCCAGCACAGCAGTTTCAACCCCCTACCCCCCATCCGAACCCACGATGATCTCCCACCTCATAACGAGCATCACACCAAAGTCCAAAGTCGTAACAGTTCATTGCCTTGAAGAAGAAAGACAATGAAACACTCCCAACATACTTACCCCCCTCCCCCCAACAATACCCCAGCGCAACTCCCCCCACCTTGCACCCCTGCATAGCCTCAAAAGCCACCCCAACTTACAGTGTGCCTGTGGCCCTAGCAAAAAACTAATCTACACAAAGAAACCCAGAGGAGGAAAGGGTCCCTCATTCCCCGCTGCCTCCGGGAATGCACTTAAAGGCAGACGATCACAGAAGTCAGCAAGCCACAGCTGTCCATTGTGTTCATTGTCCGGGACTCGGGCGCCATTGTTCATTCTTGTTGCAATAGTCCCCCTTCAGCACTACCTGTTTGTTCCCTGCGATCACGACAGGTAGGCAACGTATCTAGCCAGTCACTCACTCCCTCCGGGCGATCAAAAAAGAGTGTCCGATCCTCATATTCCACACGCAGCCGGGCCGGGAACAGCATCGCATACTTCAAGTCCATATCCCTGAGACACCTCTTCACCCCCTGAAATCCCATTCTTTGCTTCTGGACGGACTGGGAAAAATCCGGATAAAAGTTCACTGTGGTGTTTTCGAACTGCGTAGGACCACCCGTCCGCGCAGCCTGCAAAAGGGCGTCCCGGTCTCTGAAGTTAAAAATTCTGGCGATGATCGGCCGCGGAGGGAAACCTGGCTTCGCTTGTCCTCCCGGCACTCTGCGTGCGGGCTCCACCGCAAAGAATTTACTCAGTCCCTTGGGGGTGAGGTGATTGAGGATGAGGTCTTCGACACGAAGATCAGTGGACAGTGATCCAGAGTTCTCCGGGACCCCAATAATACGCACGTTATTGCGCCTTGCACGGCCCTCAAAATCCTCCAGTCGACGAGCAAAGAAATCATTGGCAGATCTCAAGTTGCGCACCTCCGTTTGCATGTCAGACATGTCCGTCGTGAGGCTGGAGGTCTTCAAATCTAGAGATTTGACCTTTTCATTTGTCTTCGCCAAATCCGTTCTGATAAGATTTACGTCGATGGCCACCGTGTCTAGCTTCAGGGCCAGGGCCTCATATTGCTGGCCAATAGATGTCTTGATGCCAGCAATGGCGCTCATGACGTCTTGTAACGTTAGATCCGCCGACACAGTAGGGTCATCAGTCGCCTGTTCCCGGACCTTCGGTGTGCCACCAGGGGATCCTTTAGGATGAGTGTAACGGTCCATAACATTTGTTTGGGTTGCACCTCCTCGGAAGGTGGTCTTGACTTTCCGTTTGTCACCCTCGGGCCTGCCTGTCATGGCGGGCTGGGTGCCCCGGAGGGGCGCTTGAGATCTGGTCCAAATGGCTCCTCAGAGTTCACCCACGGGATAACCAAAGGCAGATAAAAGCCAATGTAATTCCACAGCCAAGCACTCGCCGGCCCCAGGCCCAGGTAATGAGCACGGGAGCCAGCTGCGCCCAGTGTCTGTCTCGGTGAGGAGGAACGCCAGGCAGCAAAAACTAAACCGAAAGTTAATTCGGGCCGTGATCTGGACCCCTTTAGCCAGTGTTGTTGAATTACTGCCCGGGTACAGCCGCGACTCAAGGCCCAGGTAGCTCCACGGGGGTAGACCTCAAAAGTGCAGGATGGCATAGCTCAGGAACCCGAAGTCCAAATCAATTCCTGAAAGCAGCGAGTACATCAGCTGGGCTGCCCCCTCAATAACCCATCTTCGGAATCATGATATTATTCAGGATAGATGCGGGAGGCGGCGAGGGTCTCGGGAGCCCTGTGCTCACGCGGCCATCTCGGATGCGCGCGAAGCTCCTCCCCCAGCCAGGGCCTTTTTAATCACATGCTCTGAAGGCAAATGTTAGGGCTTAATATTTAACTCAGCTAACAATGGGCAGCCAAAGAAGACTTCGCAGAGGAACCGTAACTGAGGATTAAGCTGGTATCTTCAGAATCAAAAAATCAATTAGGGGGAATGAACCACTTGTCCTGTGTTCCCAGGGTCTATGGTAATGTGCATGAGGACCTAAGGAAGATTACCAAAAAATCTTTCTTTAACATGACGAACCTGGAAAAAAGAGCTATGGACGAACTATGTAAAAATGAAAATCTGATCATAAAGCCGGCGGACAAAGGAGAAGCAATTGTCCTCCTTACAAAAGAAGGATATAACGAACAATGCACGACACTCAAGTCTGACCAAAAATTCTACAAAAAAGTGACCACAGACCCTACCCACAGACTACAAAGGACCATCAAACTAATGGTTGTAGAAGCTGAAACCAACCAATGGATCTCAAAACAGGAAGAAGAATTCCTGAGAACAAAATCTCCTAGAATGCCATATTTTTACTCTCTACCGAAAACACACAAGAACAAACACCCACCTCCAGGACGCACAATAGTTTCCGGCATTGGTTCAGTTCTAGAACCACTGTCCCAATTCGCTGACCAATTCCTCAGACCACTATTACAGAGAGCACCGGCCTATCTGAAGGACACACATGACTTGCTAAACCTATTAGATGAACAAATATATGATGAAGACACCATGTTCTTGGTAGGATTAGATGTAGAGAGTCTCTACATGAGTCTCCCTCAGCAAAAAACTCTAGACACTTTGGAAGATATTCTCTTCACAGACATCTGGGAAAACAGAACACCAAGACACTTTGTATTAGAGTGCTGCAGAATGGCCCTCACCGAAAACTATTTCGAATATGAAGGGACCCTGTTCGGACAATGCCATGGAACATCGATGGGCAGCACTTTCGCTCCAAGCGTGGCAGGGCTGTATGTGAGTGCATTCGAACAGGAGCATGTCCATACCCCAAACAATCCACACCTACAAAACATCAAACTCTGGTGTCGTTATATAAACGACGTGATAATGATCTGGAACAACACCTTGGAAGCCCTCGCGGAATTCATAACACGGATCAATATTAGGGACGAATGCCTGAAATTCACTTATACAGCTAACGAAAATACCCTGGATTTCCTTGACATCACTATTTTTGTACAAGAAGGCTATTTACATACCAAAACCTTCTATAAACAGATGGCTCGCATTGGTATCCTTTCATATAATAGCTTCCACCCCCGACCACTGAGGGAGAATCTACCCTACAGTCTGTTTTTACGCTTGAAACGAAACTGCAGCAATCTAAGTGACTACAAACAGCAAGCCAGAAGTTTGGAGCACAGACTCAGAAAAAGAGACTACCCCGATCAAAACGATAAGTCTCAGAAGAGGGCACGCAACCAACCAAGAGAGAACCTGCTACAAACAAATATTCGGGAGGACCCAGAGGATCTATTAACTTGTGTTACCCCATATAGCACAGTATCCAACTCAGTGAAAAAGATTATTAACAAGAACTGGAAGATCCTCACCTCACACTCCCTCAAATGGCTAAAACCAAGGTTCGCAAACAGGAGAACAAAAAACTTAAAAGACATGCTGGTACACACAAGACCCAACACTGTCAAGAAGATTAACACCCTTACGACAGCATGGAACATGACCCCCATTGTGGGACACTACCCTTGCGGCGGCTGCTCTTTATGTAAACTCACAAAAATAACTAGGAATCTCCAACTACTTCCCAATTTAAACTGGGAACTACGCTGCCATATAAATTGCAATACCACACATGTGGTTTACATGATCCTTTGCCCCTGCGGCCTAAAATATACAGGAATGACCTGCAGTAAGGTAAAACAACGAATAATCGAACATAGGAGCAACATCTCGTGCAAAAAAGCTACCACGAAGATGAGCAGGCACTTCATAGAGACCAACCACTCTACAGAAGACATTAATTGGGTGGTCTTAGAAACCCTTACTGTCAAGAGTTGGAACGCAGAACGAGTACTGTACGATAAAGAACAACGCTGGGTCCACCGCTTAAAAACTGACAGTGAAGGATTAAATGACAACATCCCCTGGCACTCCCTTGCATAAGACCAATATACTAGACTCTGCAGACATCATCATTATGGAATCCCTCATATGAAACGCTCCCACTTGTCCAAACATCAAAGAACAAATACGATCTGACCTTCAAGAGACTAGCTCTGTAATGAACACACAAAAGTACTAATTATCCCCCACACATCACTGTATCCAATGGAATATATTTCTCCTGCCAATCATTATGCCAAGCAAAAAGAAAGTCTCTCCTTACTTTCAACTCTCAGATTAATGTAATTGATAAACAACCAATACGATGCTAAACACCAAAGGATTTCACATTGAAAAAGATAAAATATATTATCTATCATAAATGCACCTTTGTTTAAATTTATAACCATAGAACATCTTTTTTCAACGACTTTCTCTCCCTCATAGTCTCTTTTTACTGGTAACTTCTTTAACATGACAAAACCTGTCTCAAGAGGTTGCGCGTCTCCCGAGGTTTCAGAGTCAGAACAAGTCTTCGCAACAGCTTCACCGGTAAGACTGGAAATGGCAGTCTGCCGGTAAACGAAGACAAACTGCAAGTAAAATGCTAAAGACCTAATGATTATTCTTTTTTCAACTACCAGCAACAGGTCTGCTGTACTGGCCGTATCCCTCGATGCCGCCACAAATACTTTGAATCAAGGTAAATGACGGACGATTAAGACCCGTTCCTTTAGCACGAGTGCAAGTGTATGAGGAACACGTATGTTTTAACACTTCTGTGATATTATATGCACACTGTTAGTCTTACGATGGAAACGACGCATATTAATATCCACGGTTTCAATAGACACCATTGCACACCCCGCTACGGAAACTACAACAATGTCGGCCGCATATTTGGAGGGTACCACTATTATTACCTATCTCGCGTAAACGCGCTGACCACTCCTAAGATAATCGATGCATTTTTAAACCATGAGTTGATGGCAGACAATGACAGTCTTCACATACCCCATACCTGTTTTAACTCCGGAACACACGCAATTTCATGTTACAGTGAAAGTATATTCTTGAAAAGAGAACCACTATGATACCGACTGCATTGAAAAACTTGTTTTAGACAATCTACTCAGCCCTGTGTTATTCTGAACATCTTAATCACAGCACAATGAATTCTTAGATGTATAATGTGTAGCATTAACCTTGTTCTCTAACCTTTTACCGGGTCCCCTGACTTTAGCTTGCTAATAATTAACGTTAATACACGTCTCCTGCCCACCAAATAGGTTTACAAAAGGGTACTAAGAATACAAAAGACTGCAACAGCGCTGTTACCTAATAATGTGACCACTGCAAAACATCTCTTTTCCTTTCAGATATAGAAACAATTTATCTACCTCCCAACACATTAAGGTGGTGAGTACACCATTCTTTCACGTAAGAGTCAATATATACTCCAATCACCTGGTCCTGGCGAAAGCCTCTAGAAATGCCAGGAGGCTGAAACATGTTGACCGCTTTCACTAGTGCGAAAGGCTAGTAACTAGGCCTTAATATGCACTTCTATGTTTTTAACTTCCCATACCAGTGTTCTACAGAATAAAAACACTCGAGACTGGATATAAGGAATTTTAGATCACACACTCCAGTTGGTCTTCCTCCATGTGGAGGTCAGCATAACATACACAGGAAAAGACCCAATGATAATGCTGTTGCGGCACTGAATGGGGGAGAACCAAGATATACTGCCTAACGCTTGTGTTCGCATATGAGGGGTTTTTACTGTTATGATCCCATGCACATTACCATAGACCCTGGGAACACAGGACAAGTGGTTCATTCCCCCTAATTGATTTTTTGTTCTATGCAGAGGAAGCTGAATGAACTACAACCTCTTCCTTTCCCCCCCTTGATTTTTTTAATCTTCAGAATCAGCCAAGCTGTCAAATTCCGAATTATCTGCAGGCGGTAAAGTAGATTGGGCGGTAAACCCAATTCCAGGCTAGTCAGATAACCTACTTTTGATGTTACCAGAGCGTAAATGACAGATTTATAGCTTTCCCCCGGGATTAAGTGGATTATCTTCCTGACAGTTATGATTAGGAGAAAACAGCGGGCAGACACAGCTCTAGCCTGAGGTTCAAAGAATAGAATGGAGTCAAATTTGACCCCAAGGTTTCTTACCACCTATGAAGGGGAAGGAGAGGAGCCTAGCTCAGAAGGCCACCAGTTGTAGGAGTCTTGGTGATGGTGAGGCAACTCACACTCATCCATTCGCTAACAGCCCTCAGACATCCCTTAAATGCAGTCAATGCAACCACCTCCTTTTCGTGGAAACAGAGCATGAACTGTGTGTCAACTGCAGAAGAGATAGCCCTCATGCCCCATGCCTCCACTAGCTTAGCCAAAGGAGTCAAGTAAATAAAAAAATTGTGTTGGACTCACGGCAGAGCCCTGAGGTGCCCTGCAATCAAGTGACCCAGACTGGACCTTGGATTCCCACGTCCAAGAGACTGGAGTGGGAACCGTATCAAAGGTCGCTGACAAGTCAAGAAAGACAACCATGGCTACCGAGCCCCGAATGAGATTGACCTTAATGAATTCACCCACCTCCAGGAGAGAGAATTCCTTGCTGTAGCCTGCACGAAAGACTGACTGAGTGTCATGGAGCAAGTTGTTATTGTCCAAGTAACTGGAGATTTGTCTGTTGCCACACTTCTCCAGCATTTTGGCAGCAGCAGGAAGATTGGCCAGAAGTTGTTATGCACCTTGGGGTCCATATTAGCTTTTTTCAGTAGAGGTAGAAGCGTGGCCTGCTTTCACCTCTGTGGCACCATTGCTGCCTCCAGCGAAGCATTCATCAACTTATAAAAGATGATTGAATATTGGTTTGGCGAATTTTAGGATATCCGGGTCAAGTGGAGACCCTGATTTACAGCTGGCCATTAGGGTGGACGAGTCTTTAAGCGTGAGGGGATCTAAACTGGATAACAATGGTCCACGATGGGTATTCCTATCGGAGATGGGGACTACAGCCTCTTGTGCGGGAAACTGATCATAAATCATTTGGACTTTGCTATAGAAGAAGCCCGACAGATCTTCGTACGTTATGGTTGAGTGAATTGGGAAGATGTGCGAAGCACTAGGTTTCAGAAAAGAGTTTCCCACTTTAAAAAGTCTGCTAGGTTTATTGGCAGTGGTGTTGATAAAAGATAAATAAAACTCTTTAAGTGCCTTGTGCACTACACTACCCAAATTATTTTGCGCTTTTTGTAGGTTGCTTTTGTATCAGGGTCGCAGGATTTCTTCCACCTGCATTCAAGGATTTTACAGTGTGATCTAGGGAGAAGACGGAATTAATCCCCATTGGGATTCTGCTTTTAGAGGAGCGACACGATCAAGGGCAGAGGATAGCCTGTTATTTACACTGGCCAGACCAGGGCATACTGCCACTGCAAGTTCAAGCGGAGTTGCTTACAGTGCCTCCAAGAACAGAGATTCTGAAACTTGCCTCCATAGCCTGGAAATTTTCTGCAAAGAGGGCTGCTGTTTCTCAGGGCAGACCCAAACAGTTTAAAAAGTACTAAGAAGTGATCTGACGAAGGCAATTTAAGGATCGGGTCCATTTGAATATTCAAGGAATGCGAGAAGATGAGGTTGAGTGAATGACTGGCTTTATAGGTTGGCCCTATCACATGATGAGTAAGGTTAAAACCCTCTAAAGACATGAGGAAATGTTTAGCCAAAGAGCAATTAGGATCATCGATTTGTTGTTTGAACAACAGCACTGTGCTACTGAGAGTTACAAACCAGTGTCCTGCGCAGCAGCAGAGAGGTGCATTCTACAATTCTCATAGCAAGACTGTGCAGTGCTGACCTCTTTCAGAAAGGTTTTCTTGCTGAGTATTTGTCTATGTGCGGGCTGACTATGCATCCCAAAGAGTTTCTCTTACTTAATTTATGTGTGGAGTGTTAACTTTGATTGCTTCTAACAGACAAATTCTTCTTCAAGCACCTGAGGAACCCACCACCATATGGAAAGGATGATAGAGGATTTTTCCACTGAATGTCGGCATGGAATCAGGCTTGCATTCATTAGGAACTGAGGCTCAGAATATATAGCAACTACTCATTGTACCAGGTAGAGGCACAACGGTATTAACATATTTTAAGATGCTGTCAAAATCCTAGAGGGGATGTGTATGGAAGAAACAGTCATCACAGAACTCTGCACATTTATTCAAGATTTATCAGCATGTTTAGGAACCCGCCCACACAATTACAATTTGTAGATTCAGGATATTGGATGTGTCATGGGAATGCAAATGGCTAATACATCAATGCACATGAGAGTAAATTGCTACTCAATGTTGCAGGAAGTAATACAAAAACTGTTTCAAAACTGCAAACATTTTGGTAAACAGCCAAGGAACTTCAAATTGATGGAGGTGGGTGAGAGGGTTGAGTGGTCAATAGATACAAGTATGACAAGGGACAAGGACGGTAAGATCAGAGCACATGAGAGTTCAAGGACATATCCTACAGAACAGTTTTCACATTTCTAAACTAAAAAGGGTCAGGAGGATCAATCATGATGTGAGGTAGCAGTTATATACAGAAACGAATTATGTATAAACACTTTCAAAACTGATAACTACTCCTCCTTTGAATACCTGGGAGTGGAACTCCATGAAACATACTCTACTACTACCAGTTTCCACATCATCTATCGCCCTCCAGGAGAGCCAGAATATTTTTGCGAACAACAAATAGACCTAATAACACAACAGTCCCCCGCTTGAAACCAATAGGAGATTTATAGGGGATTTCAAAATACACTGGAATGACACCAGCAACACCCTAGCAAACCTCAATGCTTTCCTGGATAACAAAGACTTAAAACAACACTGCAACAACCCAACCCATGATAAGGAAGCCTTCTTGGACCGAATCATATCCAAAATAGATGCTCTGACACTCCAGTTTATACTACCAGTAGAATGATGGGGCCACCATATCTTCCTCTTCCACCTTAACTCAACTCTACACAGACCCAAAGGGCAGCCTCGCAGACCGAAGTGCTAGGTAAGAGACATCGAACAGATAGACACCAATAAACTAACAGAAAAGATAGTTTCTAATCTACTACCAGTGAAGACAAACAGACGGTAGAAGAGCTAAATGCACACTATAACAAGACATTAATCGGTCATACTCAACCAAGTAGCACCTCTAAAACTAGAAAGTTCAGAAGGGTTGAGGGGCGATGGAGGCAACACCCCTTAGCATCACACCCAACACTCGCAACAAAAGAAACAAATACAAAAAAACATAACTTCAGAATAAAAGCACTTTTTTCTGCTCACAGCTGGACAAGGTCAGGAACCGCCCCGTATAACTCATCATGATCATCATACAAAAAACACACTTGACAAACATTCAGGGCCAAATGGCCACAGCAATAGAATGCAAATTCTTTGCTAAATACTTCACAGACGAGATTGAGATGGCGGAACTGTCTCTCAATAAACACAATTGCAATAACAACTCTACACCCAACACAATCCAAAAATGAACTCAAATAGCCAAGAAAAATAAGGTACTCAAACACTGGGACCCCAAACTCTAAAGAGCATGGCACCATGGCAAGAATTCAGCTCACTCACGGAAGATTATCTCATTAAAATGGTTTCATAGCTAAATCCCACATTGCTGACCCACCACCCTCAACAGTCAAGGAACTCAGACAGCTCCTTGCACTGGTTTTAGCCAAAATAATCAACACCTCATTATCTCAGCAAACAATACCAGACTGCCTAAAACTAGGTCCGGTCACACCACTCCTCAAGAAACTAGGAGCCCGCCCTAAAGACCTAAATAAGTTTCAATCTGTAACCAACCTCCCATTCCTAGCAAAAATACTCAAAAAACATGTACTGACAGTCCAAACAACACATAAAAAACATGATCTCAACATTTTAAAGTCAGATTTCAGAGCAGGATACAGCACAGAAACAGCTAGTCTCAATTTAACAGATGACATCTTCAAGACGATGGACACAGAAAAGTCTTGCCTCCTCATACTGCTTGACCTATCATCAGCATTCGACTCAGTCCGCCATAAAACACTACTAAACACACACTAAAAACACGTATGGATATAGGAGGTACAGTTCTTAATTGGTTCACCTCTTAGCTCAACAGCCAAACACAACTAGTAAAACTGAAAGATGCATGCTCGGAACCATCTACCATACACCAATGATTGCTCGGAACCATCTACCATGCACCAATTATTCCCCCAAGGCACAGTTTTATCACCCATTCTACATGGAGCCCCTGACCACAATTCTAAAACATGCTAAACTCTCTCATCACCTATACAAAGATGACACACAGCTCTACCTGAAAACAACTACACTTGACGACATCCTCTATCTAAACAAAACGCTAAAGGAAGAGCAACACTGCCTAACCACCACACATACAGGGAACATCTTACTGTGCATTGAATAGGTGTGGATATAAGTTAGTGGCACATGCGGGCTACTCTAGGGGCGTGGATATCCCACTACATAACTCTTTCCCATTCACCATTCTTCAAATCTCACATTACCCTCACGGGCGCTTTGTGGCGCTCTCTGGCCACTGGGAAGAGTCTCTTCAACATTATTTCTCTCTATATCCAACCGCTTTTACATACAGCAGCGCTGACATATTTGGGCTTGCTCATTGTACAATTACCACAAGGGGAATTACTCCTCAGGGAGGGGGGACTGTAATGCAACTATATGGGGGAGCAGGACCCATGGCCGGCACGGCAGCAGTTCCCCCTCGGGCAAGGTCCTGGCGGACTTTTTGTTAGCCTGTGCCTAGTGAATGTATGGCATACGTGTAACCCGGAGGCTCGTCAATATACCTTTCACTCAGGTGCACATGGTAGCTTATCACACATAGATTATATATTTGGACTGGCAGCACAACTCCCAATATTTAGTGCAATGACTCCTCCCCAGGGGAATCTCAAACCACTCCCCACTCTGGATAATCTATGAAAGACGAACGGAATCGGTAGGCCGGGTAGCACCACTTAGTCGCTGGTATTTGATCGTTCCACGTATTTGAACTGAATTGCAGAAGGCCACTGATCAATACTTCCAAGAAAATGAAGGAACAACAGATTCGACTCGAGTTCTATGGGAGGCCTTCAAAGCGGTAATATAAGGTCAGGGTGTTTCACTGATAGCAGGATACAAAAAGGGAAGAAGGGCGCAGTTTGAGGAGTTGGAAAAGGTACCAGCCCCTCATTCACTTATGCAAAGCTATTCTCGGGGGCTTGCCATCCCAGAGGAGTGCTCTTACCAGAGGAGTGTTCTCACCACTGTTCCAAAGTAAGTTGATGGGACCAGGTATGTTGTATTTTGAAGGACATATAAAAAATGGGGTAATGCCATTGTCTTGTTAAGGGATGCCTTTCGCAGTAATGTCAGGGGCAGAGACCTTTAATGATGCACATCATCACGGAGTCGTCTTAGAGGAGGTTCTAAATTGCGCTTGTGTAAATCTGTAATCATCACAAATCAGCTCTGGTTCTCTTGGGGGAAATGCTTTAACTGGGAGTCTTCGCTAGACAGAATTTAGCCTTCTTGAAACCAAGCTGATGATGGAGCCCTAGGCAAATGGCCCTGGCCAACATTGACTGCTCATTGGTCATGAATGGCCCAGACCCTACCTTACATCTACACGAGCAGAGAGAAGAAGACATATGCCTCCTAGATGGCATTGAATCAACACAGGCAAAAATTGTGCCATGATGCTTGGCTAGATCGCCTAGATGTCGCCTCGTCCAACTTATGTACCTACAAACGGCCTACCGCACTCCCAATCAAATGTGGAAGATGGGACTGAGGGACTCTCCCTCTTGCATGCATGGCTTGTCTGCTCAGGCACTTTTATGTCACATGGGAATGCCGTTTTAATTAACAGTTTTGAGTCCATGGGCAATGTGCACTGTGGGCTGCAAGTGGTAACTCTATAATCCTCATACCAAAGATTGCTTCGCTATGAATTCAGGTAGAAATAGGGGGCGCAGGAGTACTCACACATGTATCGGCCGGGTAAGCCTCATTGCAAAATAGGGCATTGCTCAAAGGTGCAAGGAAGATGTACCTCACTCGCCATGTGTTTAGGAGTGGGGGATGGATCACTACTCCACAATGAAAAGGGTGGTTTACGAAACACTCCTTAATCTGGGGGGGTCTGGAAGAGGGCTTCCAGCCTGGCATCACTTAAACTCTTACTTGATGTCAACACCACTTGCAATAGCCAGATGACAGAACTCAAATGTGTTACTCAGCTGTGGGAATGTTCTAGATTTGTATTGTGATCCTATGTAAACCAACATGTGTGGAGGTGTCTTGATGTGATGTTACTTACCTGTGTATGCATCTGAAATGAAATGAAATGGATTTGTAGAGCGCATGGCTGCCCGAGAGCGTCCCAGCGATATAGAACAAGGAATACCAAGGACAGTACCAGCGTCTAGGAGTCCTGGGGGAATAGAAAAGTTTTAAGGAGCTTTCGGAACTTCAGATAGCTCGGCTCCATCCAGATCCTGGGTGGGAGAGCATTCCACAGGGTCGCTGCGTTCACTGAAAAACGGCGTCCCCCAGTTCGGCATCTTCGCTGCCCTAAATATGCATCTTCTGCCTCACCCTCTTAATTGCACTGCCCCCCTTTTTTTGTGCCATTTGACATTTCCTCGAACTTATGAGGCCCGGATACTGATGTCAATATGTTTTGTATGTTGGTTTCTCAGTTAAATTCCCAATATGGCTTAATTTAATTTGAATCCATATTTCAGTATGCAGACAGTGAATGCTAATCAGTACTTCTGTCAGATCCAAAATCCATCAAGCTTTTCCCACAACAATTTGCAAGATGATCGAAAGCTGTGCAAAATCTATTAAGCAAAAAAAAGCATAACGGTATATTGCTTTTTTAAATCTAACACCGCGACAATAAGATATCTTTGTCACCATGGGAGAAAAAATGCTATATTGATCCCGGTTTTTCCCTGTTTCCTCCCCATATTGTGCTTGTGTTTACCATGAACATAGGCGGCTTGAAAGGCGACCAATCATTGAAGAGGCGCTTGCTTACAATCGTCTCAGTCCGGACGGTTTCCGGTCCGCCTTCCATTTCCAGGCTTCCGGTCCGCATTTTATTTCCGGTTTATCGAATGAACCTATCACCAGACAGAAGGAGTGGTTCTGTTCTGCGTTATCTTGTTTCCTCTCTGGTCCGCACATCCTAAATTTAACCTGACCAGGCCGCTATGTCCGTCACCTTCCCCTCGGCTCAGACGGCAGCCGGAGGCACCGACGGACAGGTGGGTGACTGCATCCTTGGGACATGCATATATATTCTTCGACAAAAAAATCTACTTGACATGGATTTCCTAGCAGTTATCTAAGACTGTGGATTCATAGTGGCTTTTTTACCGTTTGCAACTCGTATTTTACTTGCACTTTATCTGGGTGCTATCCTTCAACTAGTGGAGACATGCATTTTACCCCTCTTTTCATGATCTGTGAGTGACACGAGTCACTCATTTCTAAAGAGGTATGTTCTTCACTATTGTACTCTCATCTCTATACCGCAACATCAATACAGAGATGCATCGTTTAATAAGGTGAAGGGATAAAGGTCTGTTTTTCGTCATCGTATTTACAATTATTGCAAATAACCCTGAGGTGTCTCACACAAGATCATGAGATCACCAATCTATGGCATGCTGAAGTCGCCATTTTCTTTTTGCTCACCAGACCCCAGAGGTTTTAGTTAAGAAATGGCACAACTGAGGGAATCTTAACACAAGTCAATGGTCTGTATTTACAAATAAAACCTGTTTTCCCTCCCCATTTTCTTAGAGCGGGGCCTCATTGACCTGAGCGAGTGCCAGGCGAGGTGAGGCTATCTCCATACAATTTATGGGTGAGTTTCCTCAACAAGAATGTTGAATGTTGTTGTACACATACATACATGTATTGATGTTTTCAAATCACTACATTTGTTTGGTTGTACTTGTCTTTTGTTTTAGGAGAGATTTTTGCACCATGATCCGAGACTACCATATAGTAACCCTCTACTGGTAGGTCTTGATTTATTATAGTTTCTTTTCACTGTTGCAGTAGTGTTATACTTACAGGCCCTGAAGAAAGCCTTGTTAGGCTGAAACATGTTGACCACCTAGTTTCCACAACTGATAGTAGTATTTGTTTGACACACTATCATCACTCTGCTTTTAATCTTGCCGTTATGTTGACCCCCCTAATAAAGTCTTGTCTTTGGCACCATAACAGGCAATCTTAAATATCACGTTTTCACTATCATACACCTTTTGAGCACTGCAACTCCTTTCCCTTCAACCTACCAACATATCCTGTTGGCTGTCTCTCTCACTGGTGGATCAAATACTAGAATTCCTCTATGTACGTTCAGTGAGGTACCTAGTAGATACCAGTTTCCAACAAAAACCCATATGATGAGACTTCGCCAATGGGTGGGCTGATGGGTATTTTTCTCATCTTTCTCATACTTTTCCATACAACTTTTGCTGTCCTGATCTCTCCTCACATTGGCTACCCCTTTACACTACATTTGAGTGTATAGATTTCCGTATTTCTCTCAAGACCCTTAGCATCCCCTGTGTGTTTGTGCTAGCTAGATTGGGGGATAGGATGCAAGCTGGTCTTAAAAGATTTTCCCCTTAGACCCTTCTTCACATTTTGTTTTCTGTTCTCAGTTACATTCCCAATATGGCTTAATTTAATTTGAATCCATATTTCAGTATGCAGACAGTGAATGCTTATCAGTACTTTTTGCTAACTCTTTTGAATAATTTTCTTATTTCAACAGTTAGCTTTTTGGGAAAATCATGTTGGAGCTACACAAGCTGAATTTAGAATACTTTTCAAAAATGTATAGCTTTCTGGGATCATCCCTTGGATTTCACATCTGTTCCCACTACATACTGCAAGTGAATTAAAACCACAAAAATTAGGAGCAATGGCTTAACTCTTAGAAAAATGCTACAACCGTAGTTAAAAAAGTTTTTTTTAAAACAATCCCAGAATAGCAAACCTTTTGTTTATGCCATTTTAAGAAACAAATATATATGCTTTCATGTTCAAGATCCCCCCCAGCCCAATTTTCCCCCCAAAACAAAATCATTATGCTATTTCCTGACTATTTTCATGGTTACGTCCATGGCAATCTACAATCTCTCGGTACCTTTATTTGGTACCAAATTTGGCGCAGATACCTAATGCGGAAGAACCTATGAAGGTGTACCCGGGAATAGCAAAAAAGGACTTGAAATGATTACTTCAACTACTGCCAACTGTAAATTGGATATAAAGCCCATATTGCAGCAAATATTCAACCGGTCTGTATCTTGAAGAGGAACACTATCAGTGGCATCCCTCCTCCAGATACTTCTACATTTAGGTAAAGCCAAAATTAGTAGAGATGATCTAAAGTTCTACCAGTTGTGCTACACCACAGGCATTTGTCACTGGAACACTTTGAGAATCTGACTTTGTGCTTAGTCCACTTTTCACTAGAAAATTACTACGAATGAAATAAAATAGAGTCAAAATTGCCCACGGAGTACTGGATTATTGCTGCGCAAGCGGTGAATATCTATATGATATATATATATATATATATATATATATATATATATATATATATATATATATATAATATATGTTACACCAGAGTTCCCACAGCTTGCTCCACAATCGAACAAATGGGACACGGACTCCAGGTTTGTGCGTGATTTCCTTTTCTTTATTTAAAAAGCCGACACTTCGGCATGGTGGATGACGCGTTTCGCGAAACGATATATGTATGTAAACAGTGACCCCATATGTGTATATTCACTATTCACATTTGTTTTATGTTTAAAACCACGTTTTAAGATGGCCGCCATGAAATCAAGTAATTTACTTCGATGGAAGGACCATCTTCTCTGTTTACATGTGGCACGTGATACATTAATGATTTAAATGTTTCCGCGTTTCCAGAGTGAAACTGACATAGAGGAAGGCGCAAGCCGAAACGCGTCTGTCAGTGCAGGGGGTCTGCACAATAAAGCACTTTGTTTGAACAGACTTCTGTGCGCGCTCTCAACTCTTTGGCGCTGTGGAGATTGTGGCCGTTGTGCAAGTGTATTTAGCGGCTCACCACTGCTGGAGCTCCAGCACACGGGACGAGACGGAGCAGCGGCGGTGAACTCCTTTTTAGGTTTCGCCTAAGTGAAAGCTGCGCACTGCGCAGCTTTTTCACGCAGGTGAAAACCTAATGAGAATAATATGTGGCTTTGGAATACGCCCTCTGTTTCATTGGCTAGCTCCATAAATGGAGGCTAGCCATTGGAACAGAGATCTGTCCGTCATGGCCGGACCAGATTCGTGGGCGTTCCGGCCATTTTTACTCATCCCGCCCCCTTGCGATCGTCATGCGGCGGTGGGCAGGTTTACTTTTTTTTTTTCCAATGTTTATTTTCGTCATTTCGGCGAAGATGGCGGCCGGGCAGTAGCTTGTTTAAGATGCTGCAAAGTGTGTCCCGACCTTGCAGCGGCTGTGCCAGGGAGCAGGCCACCGTCTGTGCCAGGGTAACCCGATCCTTTCCCCGATGTCCCAAAGGTTCTGCGGCGGCGAGTTCACGAAGCTCCGAAAGCAGAGCATTTATTCAATCCGCACGGTGGCTCGCCTTACCTATACTGCAGCGCACATTGGCCCGCTGGAGGACGGGCACGGGAGCGCTGAGCCGCGACGGGCCTGAGGCAAGATCAGTGGAGGCCATCGGTATCGCAGCCTGAGCGTTAATTGCGGCAGAAGGTGCCCAGCGAGCCACATCATCTCGGCCGAACGAGCTATTAACGGGCGGGGGAGCAGGAATACGGCGCAGGACGTCCCCCTCCTCCCGCCTTCCTCCGAAGTATCGCGGCACTCGGCCGCCTTTGATGTCGCCCACATATGGTTGCTCTGAGCAGCCTTTATGAACCAAGAACTGTCTGGAAACAATTACACAACCTTGCGACTGGCGACGGATGCAGATTAGAACATTTCACGTATGTTAGAAAGCATGAAACCGTTGGGCCCAGTTCTAACTTTGTTAGACAAATAGTAACGTCCAAATTAAAACAAAAAGTGTAGCTTTTTATTTTAATTTTATGTTGCATTTATCAAGCACTGATCCGCTGCTACCGTGTAGTAAAATTAAGGTTGCTGTGTTTTGCTTTTGCATTGTTCCGGGTTACAAAGTATCAGAGTTACAGAGTAGTGACTTCACACCAGCCCATGCGCTGTTGCAAACTACTGAGTGCCTAGATGGTATCCACGTGTTCAAAATCACCTGCAGCTACTAGCGATGTAACAAACAATGCACAGCAGCAAACCCAACATCTCATTAACCTAAACATATAAAACATAACATAAACTCCTCCTGAGTCTCACGGTGCCCGGTGACCGACATCAGTTGCTAATCTAGCTCTACTTGCATTCTGGTGCTTGTCGTGTTTGTGTCAATTCAAATATAGGACCACAAATACCAGAATACAAAGCGGAAAGGTGTGCCAGCAAAGGTTCTTACGTCTGATCCAGCTGCAATACCTTCGGGTCGAGTTCACGCTATATAAACACTGCAACAAAAAAGTGTGATGTCACTAGTGAAGGCAGGTGTGCTGTTACTAGTGCAGACTGGACGTGCGGTCCCCGACTATGTTACCTTTTGGCTACGCTTTCACTAATGCGGCCAGATGGACTGCACTGCTTCAGCGTATGTTGTCACTCGTGGAAACCGAATATGCCTTTATCGGCACAGGCAGTGCGCAAACAGGCAGTTGTCACTGGCGTTGGAGGACTGGGGTGTTAATGGCCCAGACAGTACTCAGCTACTCCATAAACTTTCCCACTACCTCTCCTTCCCCTTTCAATGTGCTCTTGTGATCCAGACGGGTCTTTGGAGGCGATCTTGGGCACTGACAGCAGTGATGCCGTGGTATTTTTTGTTTTAAAGTGCTTCAATACCTTCGGGTCGAGTTCACGCTATATAAAAACTGCAACAAAAAAAGTGTGATGTAACTAGTGCAGGCAGGTGTGCTGTTCCTGGTGCAGACTGGACGTGCGGTCCCCGACTATGTTACCTTTTGGCTACGCTTTCACTAATGCGGCCAGATGGACTGCACTGCTTCAGCGTATGTTGTCACTCGTGGAAACCGAATATGCCTTTATCGGCACAGGCAGTGCGCAAACAGGCAGTTGTCACTGGCGGTGGAGGACTGTGGTGTTAATGGCGCAGACAGGCAGCAGCTGCGCAATAAACTTTCTAACTACCGCTCCTTCCCCTGCCAGTGTGCTCTTGTGATCCAGGCCGGGTCTTTGGAGGGGATCTTGTGCACTGACAGCAGTGCTGCTGTGGTTTTTTTTATTTTTAAAGTGCTTCAATACCTTTGGGTCGAGTTTGCGCTATCACTCCATTGGCCTAGATGGCGCAGGGGTGAATGTTTTGGGTAATAGTGCAGCTGTGCTTAGCAGGTTTGGATCGCAGCACTGGCTGTCATTTTTTCCTTTGTATTATTATTGTTACACTGTTAGTGCATGTTCTCTTTTAGCCACATGATGCAGGAAACAAATACCACATGACAGTTTATCTGACACCTGAGCGGGTACTTTAATATACAGCTCTCTTAGGCACATGGATGCAAACTCTCTATGGATAGTACAATGCATATTGCTTTTCACATGATGTAACAGTAGATGCTATGGCACCCAGGATAATGTGCTGCATGGCTAAATACTTATATGTCCCAAAGGCCTTTGAAGCACAGACCCTCTCCTCGCAGTTTCTCGTCCAGTCCCCTCCTCCTGTCCCTCGTTCATATTATTGACCCTCCCGCATTTCGGCCGACAAACGTTCATTGCCATGAGCTGCCTCTATTCTTTAGCGCAGGCGCACATTGAGACCCACTCATCACTTTCTCGATTACCGGTCTAGTTGTTATCCTTTCACCAATTAATACCCCCCATTGACCTATGCACCAACCGTATCACGGCAGTGCATATCTTGTATATACACACCCACTTTTACCCCATCCGCATCCATTACCCGGATGAGGACTTATGGTCGAGTGGAGCACATTACCCGTGCATTCCTTCACCTATTGTAAGGTAAGAGACCACACCCGCATACTCTGTTCGTACGATGGATACTTCCCTACATCACTTGTGGGATTCCTCTTTTTACTACACTGTCCGTGAGCTGGTTCTCCGGTCCGGTAGCTGCTTTAACTCTTCCTCTCCGTTTTTGCAGCTCCACCTTTGGACCTACCCGTCCTGCCACGACCGGCTATTTCACCCAGAGCTTTATTTTAATTTTAAAGATATCCTTCTCGGACCGTCTCTAGCTGTTACAGTTTGTCAAGGTACGCGACACCAGACTCACCAGTATTACATTCTTTCACCACCCGTCATTACATGTATGTGCATTTTAACAGCGCCATTACTGTTTCCACATAATCTCTATTCCTTGCTCCGCTACTGTCTCAGTCATTCACGCTCCCTCTACCCTGGGTCATTCGTCATACTGCACTGCTGCATGTTTCCCTATCCGCAATCATGCCCATGTACTGTCTCTTTGCCATTTTCCAGTTCGCACCCTACAGCCACGTGCCTTTTCTACTTGCCATTTGTTATACTGTACATGCATAATTATGTTTGTGCACACAGGAGTTTCGCCCTACCAGCGACTTTGTAGGAGTGGACGTACCCAGTGAGTGCCCATGCCCTACGGCTCCGCATTATCTCCACAGTTGATAGGCGCCCATGAGCTCTTCAGCGCGCCATCTGCTATCACCTTTACTAATTGTAGTGCACATTTGTACATGTGTTCACACACAACCTTTGCCTAATAAGCACCTTTGTTTTAGTTTGCGTGCACCCCATTCTGCCTAGTACTCTCTACACCGCATCTTAACCATTGAAATTTCACTACACACTGTGTTTTTCGACTATACACATTCATAGTAAAACTGTGATTTGTCTGCCTTCTGTTACTTTTGACCCTAGAATTTGGGTTTGTTACCACTTACCAATACCGAGTACCAGTGATGTTATAGACTTCTCTGGCATGTTTTGGTCTTCTCTTAGGAACGTACGGGGGGGCGTTTTTCTGTGTGTGTGTGTGGCTCTGTGTGCGTGTGGCTGTGTGTGTGTGGGTGCAAATGCAATAGGTCTTGCATTTGCGAAAGATTAAGCTATTGACATTGTAAATGACAATGCCATTTATTTATCTGTTTTCAAAACCAACACATAAATAAACAATTTGTCATTTACAATGCCAATAGCTCTAACTTTGTCAAAGGCGAAACCGTTGCATTGTAAATGCTTGTTTGAGTATGTATATATTCACTGAAAAAAACATAGGTTTCACACCAGTTATAGTTAGGTGGAAATTTTACTCCTCATAAAACCATTGAAATTCCCACGTTATAGTTAGTTGGACTCACTATAACTTGCGCGTGCAATGCACTGCTGATGACGTCACATATTACATCACTCATGACATGGTCAGTGACATCACCCATGACATCACTGATGACATCTCAAATGACATCACTGATGACATCATGGGCGTTTTAAGTTAGAGAATTCATTCCTCCTCAATCCTGTGGGTCCCTGGGGGCCAACTAGCCCACCAGGTACCTCCAGTATGCACCAGGGGGCTGCGTTGCAGAGAGGTGTTCAGAGGCCAGGCCCCTTTTTACAACACTCTGCAATGCAGCTCCGTGGCTCTTACTAGAGGTACCTGGTGGGCTAGTTGGCACAAGAAAGCAGAGAAAAAAAACGTGCAAAACACAAAAAGGGGTCAGGGTAGAAGCACCCTGACCCCCTAGGCCTGCGGGCTCCCACGCTTCGTTGGTAATTAGCCCCCGGGGGGCCAAATCCCAGGGGGCAATGTTTGTTATGTCGAAGGGGGGGGCCAGAGGAGCCCCCCAGCCCCGGGGACCACCACCGCCTGGGGCTTTATAAAATTATGTTTGGGGGGCTCAAAGCCCCCCCCGCCCCGGGGACCACCACCCCCGGGGATTTTTTGAATTATGTGGGGGGCTCACAGCCACCTCCAGACCCAGGGCCCGCAACCCTCCCAGGGCTTCAAAATATATGTGTGGGGGGCTCAATGGCCGCGGGGAGCGCCACCCCCCGGAGCTTTAAAAAAAAAAAAAAAAACCTGTGCAGGGGGGAGCTTGAGCCCCCCCCCCCCCCACACACACCCCGTGGACCGCCACCTCCCCGGGGCACTAAGAGTTTAAATTTGGGGGTCCGTTATGGTCCGCCAAGCCCCGGAGACCACCAGCCCCCGGGGCTGTGAAAATGTTGGGAGGGCTGCCGCATGGCCCCCCTCCTGGAGCCTTGTCGTGGCCCTGGGGACCGTCACCCCCCAGGGCCGGCTCCTCCAGTGTCCCGAGGTGCCCACCCCCGGGACACTGTAGTTTGCAATGGCAGGGCAGGAGCCTCGCGGCTCCCGTCCTGCCATAGCAAACTTGGTTTGCATTTTTAAAGAGAGAGCAGGGAAACCTGCTCTCTCTTTCAAAATACAAACCAAATTGCTTTTCCACACGAGGAGCTGCATCTTAATCGCTCCCCGTCTGGAAAAGCAATGCCGGCTCCCGCAGGAGGCGGGGAGCTGGCTGGGACCGTGGGGGGGATTGGGGCCCCCCATGGTCCCCAACGAGAGGCTAGGCCCAGGGGGATGGGGTCCCCGGGGCCATAAATAGCCCGGAAGGGGGGCCACGTGGCCCTCCTCCCCAATATAAAATAAAAAACATGTAAAAAATGTTTTAGAAAAAGGCCGGCCCGCTGCATGGGTTCCTGGGGGCCATAAGTGGCCCGAGGAGGGGGACAACGCAGCCCCCCTCCAAAAGATGTAAAAAAAAAATAAGGGCCATGCCACGGGGAATAGGGTCCCCGGGGTCGATTAAGGCCTTGGGAGGGGTGCCACGTGCCCTTCCAATTTTTTTTTTTTTTTAAATAAAAAAGGGGTCAGGCCCTGGGGGATGGGGTCCCCAGGGCCCAAAGAAAAGGGAAAAAAGAGGGGCCACACAGCCCCCCTTCTTAACAAGCATTGGCATTGCCAATAGGTCTCGCTTGTGGGACCTTATAAGTATTTCGTTTTGCAGCACAATATCCTTGTTGCAACAAGGACATTGTGCTGCAAAACTAAATACTTATAAGGTCCCACAAGCGAGACCTATTGGCAATGGCAATGCTTGTTTATTTTTACAGGTAACTACAAAACAACTAAAGGCAACAACGTTAAGGGGGAACAACAAAGAGTGGGGGATGACAAATAGAAGCTAGGAAGGCACGATAGAAAAAAAATAAAATAAATGACAATGTGTGCTCTGACCTCATGGTTTACCCCCTTCAGAGTAGGAGAGATTTTGGGATAGAAGTTTCAGTACACAATGGGTGCAGGTACAATAGACGGGAAAAAAAGGACTTCCGTTTTTTTATTGTGTGTATGTAAAGCGCTCCGATACCTACGGGTCAAGCTAGCGCTATATAAAAACTTTAAAAATAAAATTAATAAATTATCGTACAGGTGATGCCATTTAAATATTTTCATATGTATTTAGGAATGTGCTGCTTATAACCTTTCGGACACTTAAGCACTTCGGCATTGAGTGCACATAAGAGAAAATAGACGTAATGCCGATATTCAGAAAATTAACCCATTCGCTTCTGCAAGCATAATGAGCTCTGAGCGCCTTTGACGTGAGCCCAGCATTGTCGCGATACCAGCAGTCTCCAGACGAAGAGCCGATATTACACAATTACCACGGACGAGCTGAAAGCCCTACACAAGGTTTTCCAGCTTGCGTGTAGAAACAATGCACAATTGACACCCATTACAGATTTTGCAGCTTCCCTGGGGCACAGAATCGTAGCTTCAGAAGTCTTTTGTTTCTGTTTTAGGACAGGGTATCAGTGCGAATGTTGTTTGATTATACGAGGACAGTGCCTGGCGAGTGTAGTGCTGGGATTCAATGGAAAACACACGCAAAACCTCCCGGACATATGTTTTATGCGAATGAAGCCTGACGGAGGCGGTAGCAAAAAAAAAAAAGCCTTTGATGCAGCAGGGGGCGTAGAGCAGGGGGCGGAGCGGGAAGAGCTGCTGGCGTGGGAGGGTGATTGATGGGATACAAGCGATTCCCTTAAGCAAAAGCAAATGGTGGGGGCCTGAAGGAGGAGGGGGTGCGAGGGATGAGTGAGGATGGGGTAGCAGGGGAGGGAACACGGCCTGGGGGAAGCTGGCTGGGGAGGGGGAGGAGAAATCCAAGGAAGGCTGTGTGCGGGGAGAGAGGGGAGGAGAGAGGGGAGGTGCTGGAGCTGAAAGTATGGCCGATAGGAGGGAGGGAGGCTGATGCGCGTTCGTGTTTGATCACGTGGTTCACGTGAACTTGATGAAAACCGCCAGCAAAAAGCTGGTGGTTTCATGAGGATTTTCGCTACTTGAATTCTCGCTCCGCTCGATGCGCATGCGCGCATCGATAGGTGGCGAGACCTAAAAAATAAAACCGGCATTGCGCGGAGGCCCCGCCCCCTCACTGCAGCACTATGCAAACGCGCCCCTGGCATGTTTGTAGATGGGGAACGAATTCCCCTTGAATACTGCGTGTGGCGCTATTTCATGTAGCGTGTGTGTGGTGGCAGCTCCTCTGCTTTTAACCTCCCGTTTTTGGTATTTTATTTTAATTTTGTTTTGGGCACTTTCCCTCGTTTTTAACAGCCTGGCCCACATACTCTCACCTCTGCCATCTCTACTTGCACCCTAATTGTGGTTACTCACCGCGCTTTGCGGGTCCTTCGCCCTGTCTCGAGGCGGCCATCTTTGGTGAGTGGGATCAGCGTGCAGGTAGTCCTTTCTTTACCTTGCTCGCTGAGTACTTAGGTAGGCAAACTTGGCAGCGCGTTCTTTCCAGCGTGTGGCGCTATTTCATGTAGCGTGTGTGTGGTGGCAGCTCCTCTGCTTTTAACCTCCCGTTTTTGGTATTTTATTTTAATTTTGTTTTGGGCACTTTCCCTCGTTTTTAACAGCCTGGCCCACATACTCTCACCTCTGCCATCTCTACTTGCACCCTAATTGTGGTTACTCACCGCGCTTTGCGGGTCCTTCGCCCTGTCTCGAGGCGGCCATCTTTGGTGAGTGGGATCAGCGTGCAGGTAGTCCTTTCTTTACCTTGCTCGCTGAGTACTTAGGTAGGCAAACTTGGCAGCGCGTTCTTTCCAGCGTGTGGCGCTATTTCATGTAGCGTGTGTGTGGTGGCAGCTCCTCTGCTTTTAACCTCCCGTTTTTGGTATTTTATTTTAATTTTGTTTTGGGCACTTTCCCTCGTTTTTAACAGCCTGGCCCACATACTCTCACCTCTGCCATCTCTACTTGCACCCTAATTGTGGTTACTCACCGCGCTTTGCGGGTCCTTCGCCCTGTCTCGAGGCGGCCATCTTTGGTGAGTGGGATCAGCGTGCAGGTAGTCCTTTCTTTACCTTGCTCGCTGAGTACTTAGGTAGGCAAACTTGGCAGCGCGTTCTTTCCAGCGTGTGGCGCTTTTTCATGTAGCGTGTGTGTGGTGGCAGCTCCTCTGCTTTTAACCTCCCGTTTTTGGTATTTTATTTTAATTTTGTTTTGGGCACTTTCCCTCGTTTTTAACAGCCTGGCCCACATACTCTCACCTCTGCCATCTCTACTTGCACCCTAATTGTGGTTACTCACCGCGCTTTGCGGGTCCTTCGCCCCGTCTCGAGGCGGCCATCTTTGGTGAGTGGGATCAGCGTGCAGGTAGTCCTTTCTTTACCTTGCTCGCTGAACACTTAGGTAGCCATGCTGACGCGCAGCGGTCACGCTCAGCGGGGACGCCGAAATGACGCCGGAGTTACGCCAGAGTTCAGCCCGTCTGTGCCCGTCCGGGCCCTGACGGGCCTAGGGCCGGCTATTATGCCCGTTTTTTCGGCGCCACCTACTAATAGGCTCCGATACGGGAGGGAGGCCCTCATTTCTTGTCGCCCGTCCCACCCTACCATCTGTAGTTTTGCACAGGAGGGAACAATTCCATTTCTACCGTGCAGAGCCTGTACTACCGGTCTTAAGTGTCTTGTCGTGAAGTCCGCTCTTTCCATGGCGCTCCTGAATTGCAGGTCGCTGCCGAGTCACGCTATTGAGATCAACTCGCTCATTCTGGACCACGAGCTTGATGTGTTGTTTCTCACGGAGACCTGGCTCTCCCCCAGCTCGGGCCCTGATATGGTCAGAGCACTCCCTCCAGGTTATCTCATATCTCACCTTGACAGACCTGTGGGGAGGGGAGGAGGAATTGCTATCCTTTTTAGAGACACGCTTGCTTGTAAGGTTCAGAATGGAGGTGTGACCGATTGTGAGAGCTGTCAGTTCTCCCTCCGTTTGTCATCTACGGTGTCTTTGGCGGGCCTGCTGATTTATCGACCACCTGGATCCCTGGGAAATTTCCCTAACTCTTTCCTTGAAACAACTACACTTCTTGCTTCCTCGACTACTAACTTCGTTGCTCTTGGGGATTTTAATATCCATCTTGATGACCCCTCTAACGCCCCGGGAGTAGATCTGCTGGATGATCTCAAAGCTTTTGGGATCTATCTGGCCAACCCGGGGGCGACCCATGAGAAGGGACACCTGCTGGACCCCATTTTCTCAAACCTGGACCACCTTAATTCATCTCCTGCGCTGGCCCTGCCTTGGACAGACCACTTTTTGGTATCCGCAGTGTGGCAATTTGATAGCCCAGCTGCAATGGTCCCAAGGGTTTACACCTTGGAAAGAGCTTGGTCGAGGCTCCCGGTCGATACCTGGGCGGTACACCTGGAGGCAACGCGGCCCCCTCCTGGATCTAACCTGCTAGTCGCGGAAGCGAATTTACACACCTGGCTTACGGATTCGTTAGATATCCTCCTACCCAAAAAGAAACAACTTATGAAGGGGAAGAGAGTGGGTTCGGCGCCCTGGTATACGTCTGAATTGAGAACAATGAGGAAGGGTTGCAAGAGGTTAGAGCGGTCCTGGAGGAAAGACTGGAATGAAACGAGTCGGAAAGAATATCAAGTGGCTCTGAGTAGATATAAATCTGCCATTCGGGAGGCAAAATCTGGATTCTTCAAGGAGAGAATTGGCTCTGCGGCCAACTCTTCTAAAGAGTCATTCAGGGTTATTAAGGAACTACTGAATACCCCCGAACCTCAGATCATCCACGAGGACCCTCGCAAAAAATGCACAGAATTGGCTTCCTTTTTTAAAACAAAAATCGACAATATATTGGCTTCTCTTCCCCGGCAAGCTGAGGTTTCTTCCCTGGGTGACAATTCCAGCTCACAGTTTAGGATGCGATCAGTAGAGCTGGCCTCTTTTGGCCCCGTCACTATGGAGGAAGTTCTTTCGGTTTTGAGAACCATGAAGAGTGGCTCCCCGAAAGACCCGGCACCTATTAAATACCTAAAACAGGTGGCCTCTACTATCGGCGGCCCAGTGACGGACCTTATAAACTTGTCCCTCACTCAAGGGGTAGTACCCCCTAGTTGGAAAGGGGCGGTGGTTAAGGCTCTTTTAAAGAAGCCTAATTTGGACCCCGCCGACCTCGCCAACTTTAGGCCTATCTCCCTGCTGCCGGGCCTTAGTAAGGTGGCGGAGAAGGTGGTGAATTGCCGCTTGTCGGACTTCTTGGAGGCCAACTCCCTCTTAGGCGACTCCCAAACGGGTTTTCGCCCTGGTCAGGGGACCGACACCGCCCTGCTGGCGGTCGTGGAGAATGCTAGGAGCATTTTGGATTCGGGGGGGGATCAGTGGCAGTGATCCTCCTGGACCTCAGTGCTGCTTTCGACACCGTGGACCATCAGGTGCTTCTCCAACGGCTGGCGGGGGTGGGGGTCACTGGTCTGGCCCTCGAGTGGTTTGCTTCCTTCTTGGAAGGACGTACATTCGAGGTGTGGGAAGGCCATGAAAAATCATCTTCAATCCCTCTCCAGTGTGGTGTGCCACAGGGCTCTTCATTGAGCCCTACTTTATTCAACGTCTACATGGCCCCCCTGGAGAGTGTGGTACTGCCGCTGGGTATTAAAATCATCAGTTATGCTGATGATACTCAGCTGGTGGTAGGCCTTTCCCAGTCGGCTCACCATCCTGACCGGCTGCACTCGTGTTTGGAGAAGATCTATACATGGATGTGCAGCTCAGCACTAAAGCTCAACGGCTCCAAGACTGAGCTGATGCTGCTGGGGAACTCTTTTCCATCTCTGTCCCCCAGCAGCTGGCCCGATTGCCTTGGACCAGCACCCACTCCCAAGCAGGAGATTAAGAGCCTGGGGGTGTGGCTTGAGCAGGACCTTTCGTTTAAAACCCATGCTAAAAAGACTGCTGGCGTGTGTTTTGGCCTGCTCCGCTCAGCTCGGAAGATTCTACCTCTGCTTCCAGCGGCCACTAGGAGACTTCTCATCCAGGGGCTGAAGGCGCTGCATTGGCTCCCTGTGAGAGACAGGGTGAAGTTTAAGTCACTCTGTATCGCTCATAAAGTCCTGCAGGGGGTAGGTCCACCTATTCTGGGGGAGATGGTTCAGCCTTATAAGGCCCCTCGCTCTCTCCGATCCGACCAGCAACATCTTCTGCAGGTAGGGAGGGTGAAGAAGGCAAGAACTGGTGGCAGAAGGTTTTCTATAAACGTGGCCACCCTGTGGAACTCTCTTCCCCTACATCTACGTTCGGAAGCTAGCCTTCTTCGGTTCCGCAAACTTTTAAAAACTTTTTTGTTTTCTGCTTACCTTCCGCACTATTCTGGTAGTTTCATTCTCTGGTGAGCGCTGGGATGCCTTATGGTAACCAGGCGCTATACAAAACTCAGAATAATAATAATAATACTGGGGGTTCCTGGGGGCCAAGTAGCCCACCAGGAACCTCCAGTATGCACCAGGGGGCTGCGCTGCAGAGAGGTGTTCTGAGGCAACGCTCCTTTTTACACCTCTCTGCAACGCAGCTCTGTGGTGCTTAATGGAGGTAGATGGTGGGCTAGTTTCACCACAGGGACCGTCAGGATTCAAGGGGAGTTAATCGCCCGTCTTAAAACGCGCCACGGGGCGCGTTTGCACAGTGGTGAAGGGAGGGGGCGGGCTTGAGGTGATATGTGTGCAAACTCGCCCTATGGCGCGTTTTAAGTTGAGGAATTAATTCCTCTTCAATCCGGAGGGTCCTTTGGGGCCAACTAGCCCACCAGGTACCTCCAGTAAGCGCCACGGAGCTGCGATGCAGAGTGTTGTAAAAAAGGGCGTGGCCTTAGAACACCTCTCTGCAACGCAGCTCTCTGGTGCATACTGGAGGTACCTGGTGGGCTAGTTGGCCCCTAGGGACTCTCAGGATTGAGGAGGAATTAATTCTCCTACTTAAAACGCGCCACAGGGCGTGTTTTCAGATATGTCACATCAGGTCCGCCCCCTTTCATCACCATTGTGCGAACGTGCCCTGTGCTACGTTTTAAGGTGAGGAATTAATTCCTCTTCAATCCTGAGGGTCCCTGGGGGCCAACTAGCCCACCAAGTACCTCCAGGATGCGCCAGGGAGCTGCGTTGCAAAGAGGTGCTCAGAGGCCACGGTCCTTTTTACACCTCTCTGCAACGTATCTCTGTGGCGCTTACTGGAGGTACCTAGTGGGCTAGTTTGACCCTAGGGACCCTCAGGATTCAAGGGGACTTAATCTCCCAAATTAAAACGGACACAGGGCACATTTACACAGGGGCGAAGGGAGGGGACGGGGCCTGAGGTGACTTGTGCAAACGCCCTGTGGCACGTTTTAAGTTGGGGAAATAATTCCCCTTCAATCCAGAGGGTTCCTGGGGGTGAACTAGCCCACCAGGTGCTTCCAGTAAGCGCCACTGCGCTGCGCTGCAGAGAGGTTGTCCATGCCGTGCCCCTTTTTACACCTCTCTGCAACGCAGCTCTGTGGCGCTAACTGGAGATACCTGGTGGGCTACTTGCTCCCAAGGGACACTCAAGATTCAAGGGGACTTTATCTACCAAATGAAAATGGACACAGGGCGTGTTTGCACATGTCAGCTCAGCACCCCCCTCCCTTCACAAGTGTCCAGACGGTGGAGCCTCTTCTCCTCCCTGGAAGGTGGTCAAAGTGATGGTCTGGCCGATGTGGAAGGTCGTGACAACCATTGGCAGGAAAGAAGGACGGGTCCTTAAAACCACCTTGTCCGGATGAACAGAAAGGAAAGGAGGTTTAGAAGAAAGGCCCGGAGCTCACTCACTCTTGTGGCAGAGGTGATAGCTACCAGGAAGCCGTCTTTAGAGTAAGAAGACGCAAGGGACAGTTATGAAGGGGCTCAAAGGGAGCGCACATCAGGAAAGTCAAGACAAGATTCAAGTCCCACTGAGGCAATATGAAAGGCACGGGAGGAAACGTGTGCGTAATGCCTTTGAGGAAACGGTTAACAACCAGGGACTTAAAAAGAGAAGGCTGCTCAGGAAGCCTGAGAAAGGCGGAGATGGCAGAAAGATAACCTTTGATAGTGCCCAGAGCAGAGCCCTGCTGGGCCAAAGACAGAAGAAACAGTAGAACCTCAGAAAGAGGGCCAGAAAGTGGAGCCACAGCCTTTACTGTGCACCAGGTCACAAATCTGTTCCATCTGCAGGCGTATACCGTTTTAGTGGAGGGACGCCTGGCTGCCAGAACGACATTACAGACTTCGGGAGGAAGGTCAAAAGCCGTCAACTGTCGCCGCTCAATCTGCACTCATGGAGGCGGAGGCTGGACAGGTTCAGGTGAAGGACCGACCCCTACTGCTGCAACAGAAGATCCTCCCGAAGAGGCAGACGGACCGGGGGATCGATGCTCATACTGAGTAGCTCGGGATACCATACTCTTCGAGCCCAGTCCGGAACAACAAGAATGACTTGGGCCCGGTCGCGCCTAATCTTCTTCAGCACTCTGGGCAGAAGTGGTATAGGCGGAAAGGCGTACAACAGACCGCAGCTCCACTCGAGACGAAAAGTGTCGCCGAGCGAGTGTCGCCTTGAAAATTCCAACGAGCAGAACTGATGACATTGCGCGTTCTCTTTGGTGGTGAATAGATCTAACCAGGGCTCTCCCCACTGCAGAAAGAGACCTTGCACCATGTCCGAGTTCAGACGCCATTCGTGATCCATCATGCACCGGCGGCTGAGTTTGTCCGCCCTGGCGTTCAGAGAACCTGCCAGGTGTTGAACCACCAAGGTAATGCCATGATGTTCCAGACATGTCCAGAGGCGCAGAGCCTCCTGACATAGGGACCACGACCCCACCCGCCCTGTTTGTTGCAATACCACATGGCGGTGGTGTTGTCCCTGAACACCTGCACTACCCTTCCCCGGACCGAGGGAAGGAATGCCTTCAGTGCAAGTCATATCGCCCACAGCTCCAAAAGGTTGATATGGAGCCGGGACTCCGCCGGAGACCAGAGGCCTCTGATCTCCGCCTCTCCCATGTGGCCTCCATATCACAGGAGGGGCGCGTGCATCATCACTGTGTGCTCCGGTAGGGGAAGGGAAAGGGATCTGCCATTGACCCAGTCGCGATTCGTGAGCCACCACTGCAATTGTCGCACAGTGCCCTCCGAGATCTGGACATGGTTGGACAGGTTGCCCTGTTGCTGTGCCCACTGGAACTTCAGGCCCCACTGCAGAGCCCGCATATGCCATCTGGCATGTTGCACTAGTAGGATGCAGGAGGCCAGCTGGCCAAGGAGTCGGAGGGTCATCCTGACTGAAACCCAGGACAGAGGCTGAAAGATCGGAATCATAGCCTGAATATCCCGGACTCGCTGCTCGGGAGGATAAACCCGAAACTGCGTCGAATCCAGAACCGCTCCGATGAAGGGGAGCTTCTGAGAGGGCCTCAGGTGTGACTTTGGCACATTTATGGAGAACCCCAGCAAATTCAGGAGGTCAGCCGTAGTCTGAAGGTGGGTGACAACTGCCTGGGGCGGGCCCGCCTTCAACAACCAGTTGTCGAGGTAAGGGAAGACTGACACCCCTGACCTGCGCAGATGAGCTGCCACCACCGCCATCACTTTCGTGAACACCCGATGGGCGCTGGTAAGGCCGAAGGGGAGCACGGCAAACTGAAAATACCCCTGGCCTACCGTGAACCACAGGTAACGCCGGTGGGCCGGCAGGACGGGGATATGAAAATAAGAGCCCTGCAAGTCCAACGCTACCATCCAGTCTTCAGGATAGAGGGCAGCCAAGACCTGATCCAGAGTCAGCATTTTGAATTTCTCCTTCCGGAGGAAGCGATTGACGACCCGAAGGTCCAAGATGGGGTGCAGGCCCTCACCCTTGTCATTCTTGGGGACCAGAAAGTAGTGGGAATAACAACCACTCCCTACTTCCTGCCCAGGAACGCACTCAATGGCCCCCTTGGCCAGGAGGGCCGTGACTTCCTGCCGGAGAAGAGCCAAATGATCCCCCGACATGCGGTGGTACCGAGGTGGCATGGCTGGAGGGGAGGGCTGAAAGGGAAGTGCGCAATCTTGTCAGATTACCTGCAGCACCCACTTGTCCGATGTAATTTCGCAGCAGTGGTGGAGGTGGTGGTGGACCTTGCCACCCACCGGCGTGGGGTGCTCCCTGAAGCTCGCATTAGGAAGGCTTGGAGGTGGAAACAGCGGGGTAGAGGTGGACTGACCCGCACGCTGGTTCCCAGACCCGCCGCTGTGGAAGCCGCGGCCGCGCTGAGGCTGGTTCTGCACAGGCTTGTTGGAGGAGCGTGCCTGGGTGCCCATACCCTGGCCACGAAAGGAACGAAACCCAGGAGTGGCAGGGTTCTTCGTAGAAAGACCCAAGGACTTGGCCTTGCCCCGAGACTCATTAAAGTGCTCCAGAGCACTGTCCGCCTTATTGCCAAAGAGGCGAAAGCCATCAAAGGGCATGTCCATGAGCAAGCCCTGGACATCGGGCGAGAACTTAGGAGTGGCGCCGCAACACCACAGTCGTGGAAATTGCCCTGCCCAACGAATCAGCGGTGTCCAAGCCACACCTGATGGCAAACTTAGCCGCATCCTTACCTTCAGCAATCGCTTGGGAAAGGACAGCCTGGACCTCCTCAGAACACTGAGGTAAGACTTAAGCCACGGAATCCCACACTGCGTGGGAGTAATGGCCCAACAAGCGGGCAGTGTTAACCGACTGCAGGCTGGCCGAGGAGAACAACCTCTTGCCAAATTGTTCCAGCCTTTTAGAGTCCTTATCCGGCGGAGCGTGAGAAAGGCACTCTGCGATGTCGAGGCCTGAATGACCAGGTACGCAGGCGTAGGGTGAGTGGTCAGGAAGGCGTGATCACCAGGCGCAGTGCAATGACGCCTGGCAACATTTTTATCCACCGGTGCCCCCGTAGCCGGCCGCAACAGTGCCCAAGAGGACTTCGGTAAGGGCTTCATTGAAAGGGAGCAGAGGCTCCGACGAAGCAGACGCCGTGGTTTTGAGGGCTACTGTAGGGAGGTCGAGATTAAGATCCTCCGCAGCCCGACCGAGCACCACGGTGTAGAAAGCACCCTCCTCCATAGTAGGCAGAGAGGCAAACCCAGGGTCAGAAGAAACATCGAGCTTGCCCGCATCTTCCAGGTCGTCCACCCAATCTTGCTCGGAGTCACATTGCTGGGCAAGAGGGTCCTCGGACCGGTCCCAGTCATCGTCTGCCTCCGGCGTAGAGGGGGTCGGTCGTGGCAGCAGAGCAAGAGCCGGAAAAGGGATGAGCAGCGTCAGGAACGGCGCCAAAAACAGCACCGGCTGGGGCCGGGCAAGAGCCGCTTCCCAATTGGGATCCCAGGCTGGCACAAAATGGTCCGGGAACCGGGGCAGCGGTGGGATAAACGGCACCCAGTGCAGCGCCGGGGGTGGACCAGAGGGCTGCGCTGGGGCCGGCAGCGCTGCACCTCATAGCGCCAGAGCCGGTGCCAGCGGCGTAGGATCCTGTGGCGGCGGCGGAGCCGCCTGCCAGCAGGATCTAGACACGGGACCACGGGGCCTGAAGGCGCGCCAGCCGGAGCCCGGGGCCTAAAAAGGCGGTCCATGGCAGCAAGGAACTCTTGCATCTGTTTAGGAGTCGCAGACGGACCCGGGTATAGCGGGTAGGCCGCGGGACTCCGTGGCTCCTGAGAAACCGCAGGGGCAGAGCCCCTGTCCCCCTCGTCCGCCTCCGAGGAGCGACAGGGGGACGTCGAAGAGCGAACACGCTTCTTCGGCTTCTTTTTATGGCGTAGCTTACCGGAGTCTGAAGGCGAAGGCTTGGAGCCCGAGGAGCGACGGCTCCGGTCCCGCGAGCGTTCTCGGGAACGGCCCCTAGACCCGGAAGGCATTTCGGGGCCATGGCTCGACGGCCATGGCTCGACAGTCCCGGGAGTCGTGATCGGTCTCCAGGCAGTAGAGGCACACATCGTGGGGGTCCGCCACCGACATGTTACGGCGGCGCAACCAACAAGACTTAAAGCTGGGCATCCCTACGTGCACCAAGAGAAAAAAGTGGAGACAAAGTCTCAAAGAAATGTAGTCAAAAAGTGACTGGATCTGCGCTTGCTGGTGCGGAAAAAGAAAGAACCGACATCAGCGCGCATGGGTAGCGCCTAAGTACTCTCCGTGATGTCATCTCGGCACTGACGATGCCAGTGACGGAGGCAGAGCCGCAGGACGCCACCTACTGACGTGCAGGGGTACTGCTAAGCAAAAACTTTCCGGATCCAGTCTGACGCCTGGGGATATTCTAAGGTAAGGAATCTATCACTAACGTGTCTCTTTCAGATCAACTGAATATGAAGCAAATAACGGAGGCCGAGTCATAAAATAATTAGCAACTCAACACAGGTACGAGTTGCATAGAATTCACAAAGCTTGAGCTCATGCCTGCCCAGACTAGCCCCATGTCCTGTATTTGGTCATCAGAAATTCTGAAAGCATAAGGGTAGCGTAAATATGCAAAATCAAATCAGTCTTTCCTTAACATGAAGAACATGCGTCCACGTGTCAAAATAATTCGGCCTGGGGCATTTTTCACACATGTACTGCACCTCTTAAGTTTTTTAAAGCGATCATAGGTTTAAAAGAGTGGCAAAAGGGAATTACCAATGTTTGTAATTACTTAGTCAAGTAAACTTGATTTATTTATTACCCTTTCCGGAGACAACAATATATGAATATGAAAAACATCCAATTAAACAAGTTAATGTGCAAATATGGAAAAGCGAGATGGTGTGATAAAATCCTAACTTAAAGTATCTTTAAAAAAATATTTTCACATTTTTAATATACAGTAACACAATCTTTCAATTTTTGGGAGATAGAACCAACGATAGAATGTTACTAGATTTGTCCACATTACAATGCCAGAAGTAAGAATCTAAATATTTTCCACAATACTGTCCAAAATAAGTGCATATGAAAAGAATAGGATTCAAATTTGGGAATGCAGAAGGAGAGTTTTGAAAGAAATGTTGGGGACGAATATTCTATTGACTATGAATTAATTGGAGAGTGTCTGACAAGTTGCCCGTATATATAACTTACAGAGTTCAGCAACACTCGACGGTTTTAATCATGGTATTGTTAGTTAATTGTGCAATCTGACTACAGAAGCTGGGAAGCCAATCCACAATCTGAGTAATGGCACGGACATCCAAATGTGTTTTTTTTGCAACTTTCACTAGGACTGCCATTAGGATTACAGATGTTATTCTTTAATAAAGGCCAAATGTAACTTCACTTGAGCATAGCATGATCGCTTGATGTATTGTTGATTACCTTCCCATCCCATAGTAGGTTGAAAAGGGTATAAAAACAGATCATATAACCAATTATAGAAGAAAACGTTGGACCATATCTAGCTGGTATTACTGTAAAATCTTAATCAAAAAGAGCATTAATAATTATGCAATCTAGCTCAGTTAGTTTGCGCCGGCCTCTGCATTTCTGTGGTCGCAGCATCCCAGCAGTGTCAGGTACTGGGGTGTGGGGCATGTGGAGAGAAGGTTACCTCAGACAGTTATGGGAGCCATTAGTGATGGCAATAGGGCCAAGGTCCTTGCACTACACGAAGGGACCAGCATCAGGCCTGTGCGGCTCTTGCTCACTCTGGTGTCTACATGCCCACCGCCACCCGATTGCCGATGGCTCCCCCGCCTCCTGCCTCCCTCATTGGTTGTTTTGAAAGCACTTTGCAGCTGCCAAACGCCCTGCCTTTCTCCTCGCCCAGTCAGCTATCCCAACTCATATGATAACACACAGATGTACCCCCACACAAGCAGACTTAGCAGAGGTGCCTTAAAAACTCTAGGAGGAGTTAAGTGAGCACATATATACATACAGGCATTCACATGTTATGTTCTGTTATGTTATGTAAAGGTTCTTGTAAAGCGCAACTAACACCTAACGGTTTCTTGGCGCTGTGAGCAAAAAGGAGACAGAGAAGGAACTGTCAGGGCGAAAGAGAAAAGAGAGGAAGACCTAGTTGTTAGCTCTGCGGAACAGATGGGTTTTAAGAACAGATCTAAAGTGAGTATAGGAAGTAGTGAGCCTGCATTCTAAAGGGAGGGCATTCCAGAAAGATGGAGCAAGAAACGAGAATCTAAGCCCTCCGTGTTTCTTGCGTTTAAAGACAGGTGTCTTGAGTAAGGCCAGATGAAAAGAACGGAGGTAGCGGGGAGGAGCATAATGGTGAAGTAGAGAGGAGATGAATGACGGACCAAGGCCGGCCAGGGCATTGAAAAAGGTGCAGCCTAATTTAAAATTACAGCGCTCGGCTACAGGGAGCCAGTGAAGTGTCTTTAACAGGGGGCGAACATGCTGATGCCTAGGCTGGCGGAAGATTAGCCGAGCAGCCTGGTTCTGATCCAGCTGCAATCGATTCAGCTGGTAGGCAGGGATACCAACATAGAGAGAGTTGGCATAATCTATTCTGGAGATTACCAAAGCCAGTAAGGTCAGGGTGAGGGCCTCTGTGGTGAGAAAGCGGGCAATTTTGCGGATTTTCTGCAAATGAAAGAAGCTGGAGGAGACCACAGCATTAATCATGCACATGCACCCACCCACAGCATTTCTGTGGACCTCATATTAGTTGCCAGCACTCCTATCTGTCTAGAGCACGTCCAACTAATCACCCCTTTAGTAACTTATGATAATTAAAGGGCATAGCACCAAGAGCCAAGTGTTGTGGATGGAAGCAAGACACAACATTATCTTAAACTCAACAAAGGTGCAAAGTATCAGTATTCACCAGCATACTGCGCAAGCAAAACTTTTTGGAAAATTCAGCGCTAGCCTCACTTCAGAACTATTATTATTCACGCTCCAGAACTTCACAATTTTACCACAGCCTTAAAGCAATGCTGTGCAACATGAGGAAGCCTACAGCTTCAAAGAGCACGCTTTCGAGATGGGAAAGGAAACGTGTTAAAGACGGCCTCCCTCCCAACAGGAAGTTCCCCCTAAGTCGAAGGATGAAGGAAAAGATACCTTACAATGTGCCAATATAGCAACATTACTCTGATTTTACTCCGCTTCTCATCACATCGGCTTCGTATTCTTCCACTAATCACAGCCTCCCCTTCTGCCATCTAGCAATCAGGCAGACCTAAGGCTAACAATGGACACTTTAAGTCCAGGATATTCAAACCATCTAGCAAGATTGGCATAGCCTCAGATCCTGAGGACAAGAGGAGCTCCCACTACGCTACTGACAAAAAGCTTATAGATGTAAGCTCTAATGAGCCATGGGTTGATCATTCTTCAACTGGGGACGTTAATTATTAGTTTGCAGGATCTAAAAAACGAATCTTCAAATTGGTACAAGCGTACGACAGCACTAAACGTAATGCTATAAGCCCTTTCTAGACAACACCTGATCATGGAAAAGCAGTTAACTGCCATTCTGGGCTTGAGCTCTTACTTAGGAAGGCTTGATAGAAAATGTCCAGCTCTGAATGCTTTAATATGTAAAGCCCATGCAACCGTCTCCCCTTTACAACTGATATGTTCGGACTCACGCCTGAGCAATCATATCCAATGTAGAAGAGGTCCCAGCTATCTATAATCAACGCTCCTAAAGCAATGAAGACTACCTTGGCACTAATCAGCCATATAGCACAGGCACTCAAACCAGTGTGGTCAGTACCATGGCTGATGTGCATAGAAAGCCTCCAGAGGCACTCATCCAAGCTGCTATGAATGTACACGTAGGAAAAAGAGGCTGTTAGACCTGGCATCCTTGGCATGGTTTTCCCTAACTTTTTGCCTTCAGACCTCCTGTTTTTGGTGACTTCACTTTTGCAGGCCTTAGGATTCTGCACACTTCACCACTGCTCTTTCCCTAAATAATTGTAACATTGGCTTATCCACAATTGGCATTTTTAATTTAATTAGGAATAGAGAGATCCCATTTGGCTTTGTGTCTAGATCCTTATTCCTATATTATTATTTGTTGTATGTTTTATAGACTGGTCCTAACAACATTACTCCTATGCCTGCACTGTCAAATTCGCACTTTACATGCTCAATGTTTACATTTTTGATTCTGTGTACTCGTGTTTTAGTCCTAATGTTTAGTTTGTTTTTTAAATGTTCATGTTTTAACTTGATTGTAGGTACAAATGTTTTATTAAATGTGCTTTTTGGGTCTCTCTAATGGCCGAATGAAGATTTACTGACTGAATGAATGAATTTACATATAAGTCCCTAGTAAGGTGCACTACATGTGCCGGGGGCCAGTAAATTAAATGATACTATTGGGCCTGCAGCACTAATTGTACCACCCATTTAAGTAGCCCTTTAAACATGTCTCAGGTCTGCCATTGCAGAGCCTGTGTGTGCAGTTTACACTGACATTTCGACCTGCCAAACTAAACCTTTTGCCAGGCCCAAACCTTCCTTTTAAATGCATATAAGTCATCTATAAGGTATGCCCTAGACAGCCCCAAGGGCAGGGTGCAGTGCATTTAAAACGTTGGACATGTACTTTTAAAATGTACATACCCCGGTATTGAAAAACTCTTAAAATCATTGTTCACTACTGCAAGTCCTATATCCCCTTTAGGATAACATTGGAATTAATTTATTACATTTTATAAGTGTGATTTCCAAATGAGAACATATAACTGATTCAGGTTTGGTGTCTATGGAATCACAATTTAGAATCACAACTTTATGGTGAAGTCGGAATTTAAATTACAATTCTGAAAATGCCTCTTTTAGAAAGTTAGCATTTTCTTACTTTAGCCACCTGGTGCATGCTGCCTGTCTGACCACGTATGGGGTGAGTGACAGCTAGGCTTTGTGTATTCCCCTAGACAGTAACACGCAATAGGGGCTTAGGTGTGACCGGATTGGCCATCCAGGCAGGCTAGGAGGGAGGAGCTGGGCGCAGCCTCACTTACACCTGAATAGGCTGTGTTCAATCCATATACAAAGGGCTGCATAATCCCCTGTAGTGAGTCTGGAGTCAGGACAGGAACTATGTACATTTCAAAGGAATGTCTTTGAAGTCTCCCTCACTTCAAAGGCACAACTGGGTATAAAGTACTGGACCTCGGACACCATCATTCAGTACACCTCTGATCCAGTGGATGCTCGGGCAAGAAAAAGGACTGCTGTACAGCTGAAAGGATGGTTACTCTGCCGGGCTGCTACTTTGAAGGAGCTGCTGCCTTGCTGTGCTGACCTGCTGCCAGATTACCTGGAGAGGAAGAAATGGACCTGGAGCCCATCTTGAACCCAGGACCCCAGAGGGACTCAAAGGGCTAGTCTACTGGCCCCCTGATCTGATCCTCAGCTCCTGGACCAGTCTTCCACAAACTGCTGACCCCCAAGAGACACCGCTCAGGTCCCTGGGCCCTTTGTGTGCTTCTCGAGCTCTTAAAGTCAAGCTTCTGGGGTCTTCAAGAAAGCAATTAGGCCCTTTGGCTCCAGAACCTCGTGGCTCGCACAGAGACTCAGTGCGAGCATTCGCAAGTTTGTCTCTTTGCACAGCAAGTGTCGGCCAGCAGAGTGGATCGCCACAGTGAGGCTCCGTCCCGCCCATCAACGATGCTCGGCCTGCTCTTTGCACCACCCTGGCCATCGCTGGCAACGCTCTCCTTGCTCCCAATGAATTGTTTCCTCGAGAATTGGACTCTTGCCACAAAACCTGAGAAAGTAAACCTTCAGCAGGACTAATTCGGGACTGTATCCGTCCCATGCTCCATCGCTGTCAGCCTGAACTTTTGGATTGGACCCTGTCCAATGCAACCAGAAATCCCCGGTTGGTGCTTTATGTTTTTAAGTGCTATTGTGCAGTGGATTATTTAAAAATTCATAACTCCAGTTCTACTTATTGGACTTTTGTCGTTTTGCTCTTGTTTTACTTATAAAATTAAGCTCTATTTTTCTAACCTACTGTGCAATCTTTTTGTGTCATATTTTCACAGTTTTACTGTTTGAAGTGTTGCATAAATACTTTACACATTGCCTCGAAGTTAAGCCTGACTGCTCTGTGCCAAGCTACCAGAGCGTGAGCACGGATTAATTTTGGTCGTGCTTGTGCGTTACTGTGACTAGGACTGTGGTTACAGCTTGACCAGGGCTTATACCCCAGTCAACCAGGAAACCAATTGGTAACAGAGGTCCACCTGGCAAACCAACTGGCGAACAAACAAATCCATGTTCTTGCTCTCCCTTTCTTCACACAGACGTCAATACAGATTTTGGTTCTGATAATGTGCAACAACTGATAGAAACTACATCAACTGTTTCTCAGCAAATTAGGCCCCTCATTTACAACAGGGAAGCCAAAGATGGTTTCCTCGCAGGATGGGAAGTCAATCCTAAAGCTCAATTCTTCTCTATTTCTAGCACTGATCCAAACATTAATGAAGATTTTATACCAGTGCTGTCCAAAAAGTATCATAAAAGATTGAGGAAACTGAATAAAAAGAGCAATAGTATGGTGCAGTCTGTTGAACCCGAGAAGAAACTATATCCTTTGTTTATGAAAAAGTCAGTTGCAGTTATGACGAACACAAGACCATCTTTTCTGAATAATAGGGTTGGCCAGCTGATGCCAGCTTTTATCCACCATACTAATACGGTTGGCGGGGCTCAAACAGGGTCTCCCAAGGTTGCCACCCCGGCAGCCCAACATACTTCACACCAGCCACAACACTTGCCAATAGGCAACTTTCCAGGACCATCTCTGCCATCAGCATGGTCATTTTTAGGTAACCCGAGGAAGACACAAAGAAATTTAACTGTTGGCACCCAGACCTTCCCCCCTCGGGTCACTCCCCGAATGGGTCACAAGCAAGATACACTGACTTCACAGGATCACCAGTGCATTAAATGACAGTTCTCGATCCTAGGTTCTAGGTTGCCAATGCACTTGTTTTTCTAATAAGGTTAGGAGGGAAAGTGAGGCATTATAGCTTGTCGGACTCGGACTCATAGATGTTGAGGTGGTATGGTGACTCAGTCGCGGCCAGCCCAGACTCCCAGCCATTCATGATCAACAAAATGAAACATTTCTCAAGGAACATCGCAGGCTGGGATCAGATTAAGATGCAAAATGATGTAATATCCTACCCAAGTCAATTCAATCTAATTTTTTCACAAGGAACATGGTTGTGTGACCCACTCATAGTGGCGGGATATGAGTATTTTGTCTCTTTGGCATTAAAAAAGCTGCAAAATGCACATTAGCTGGTGGTCTGTTAATTATATTTCATACAACGCTGAACTGCAAAGTAGCACAGATTCCCACAAATAAATAATAGATTCTAGTAATCTCCCTAAATTTTCTAAACAAAATCCATCAGAATCTGCTTCTTATGTATTTCATTCAATTCCTATACTTAATTTCTTCATGATTCGATTATGAAACATATGAATAAAGATTTGCACTCTGACTGCATGGAGTCATTTCATAAATTAATTTAATGAAATATAAGAAAAGACCCACTGGGTACAAGCAATTGGACATGGTTGTATCCGAGTAGAGCACGGAGACCATTGCTTCAGGATATTATAGGGATGGACCAGCTATGGGCAGGAAAAGTGCAAGGAGGAGACGGCTGACAGAACAGAACTTTTTGCATGTAAGTGTATCAGGTGCATATGCTGTACGTACATATGCAGACCTATTCTTGTCAGGGTCTGAAAGTTAGACAGAATCATGAAACTGATTTCCTCTATCATAGGTGACAGGTTCTCCTTTTTTCAAGCATTCCTGCTGCCAGGTACATTTTGCCCCTTCTGAGGTCAGGCAAACCAGTACTTGTAAAAGTCTGCATACAGCCTACTGACATAGGATATTTTATGCCTGTGGTTAATGTTACCAATTGGGCGCATCAGTCCACGGAAAGACACTAAAATGCACATATAAGTTGGAGGAACTGATACCAGATACAATTTGTCAAGTTGAGGAAGTCTCTGTTCATGTTGAAGACTCTGTCGGGGAAAACCCAGTATGATTTTGCGGTCTTTGTGGAAGTGACCTACTAGCACATTCATTGGATAAGCAGATATGTATTTTATTTTAAGCTGTAACAGAGATCAATAACTAGGACTTTAGCTGCAGCACCATCTAGTGTGAGTGTGCTCTTCCTTGCCAATTCCTACATGAATTCATGTCCTTCTTTCACAAACAGTATGGGCCAGTGCTTTCGGCTGACTCAAAGGTAGATGTGCGTATCTGATGGCTTTTGCATCATTCAAACACTATACAGTAGCTAATATAATGAGGTGGAGCAACTAATTATAACATATTTAGTATAGATTTGATGGGTGTGTGATTTCAAACACAATTTATTTCCCATAACACTGATGGTAGGTGGCGAAAGAGACAAAGAACACTAGGATATGCACCTCAAAAGAGACAGTTTATTTTAGTATGCAGTCCCTTCCAACCTTCCAAAGAATTATGCATATTACATTTTAAAAGTGAAAATGGCATTAGAGCAGTAAATGTCATCTTAGAGATGACCAAATACGAATAAACAAGACAAAGAAAACTTACAAAACAGACTGCATTAGAGTCATGGATAAGTCTTGCAAAACTGTATACTACTTACCAAGCACGGAAGCCTTGAATCAGATTTTCTTCCCACATTTCTACTTTAAGCTTTTCACACAGAGAAGGCGAACACATTTTTTGTGGTCCATAGAGAGAGAGAGACACTTGGCTCAGCCTCTCCCTGTCCGCAGAACCCACAAACATCAAAATCAACTTCCACAGGTGCATGACCAGCGCCAAAGCAGGAAGGGCGGCTGCTCCTTTTGCCCCCTGGCCGCCAAGACCTAGAGCATCCTCTTCTTCCACTTCCAGACATCCCCATCCCTGCAGGAGTTTAGAAGCGGGCTAAAAACCTGGCTGTCCTATTGACCAGGCCCAGCAGCAGTTATCCCCAGTGCCTGGATACCCTTACAGGTGATAAGAAGTGCTTTACAAATCTGTACTGAATGATTGATTGACAACTACCACTGAATTGTTTTGGAAAAACATTGCCTGGAGGGGTGTACTTTTTGACTCACATTTCTTGTGTGGTGTCTCTGATTCAGTAGATGTCTTCCCCAGTAAAAAAATAAAACACATTACCTCAATTGGGTTGAACTTCACGCAGGATATGCTGTCAACGCCCCATGTGAAGGATCTCATTGGAGTGTTCCTCTGCTCATCCCATATGTCTACCTGCTGCCCGCATGTAGCATATACCGCTTCTTTCCAATGGTGATCAATCCCTGTGTATACAGTCTGCAAACACAATTAGAATCAGTGACAAACTATTCAGATTTAATGCAAATTGCAAGTTAGAAAAGTACGTGCTTATGAGAGGTCTGATCACAACTTTGAGCAGCTCCTATCCTGATTTTACATTGGAAGGCTCTATCCAGAAATGCAACCACAATGTCTACATCCCACTGCTGAAATTGAGTTTGATGTAAGTCTAGTAACCTGTCCTTAAAAATGTGCCCACAGCCCTGTAAATACTCTTGGCCGTGGGAAGCATCTGTCATCTTAATAGAGATGCAGTAACCCTTTTTCAACAAGCAAAACTCATCTTTTCCAGAGTTCCAAATAACAAAGTGACCAGCATGGAGAAGCATAAATAAAATAATATGGCCCTAATTTGGGGAGTGATGCTGGACTCCCAGACTCACAACCCTTGTGGCAGGTGAGGGAGCTCTGGAATTCACAACACTTATTGTAGTTGAGGAAGCTAAATAAATGGTTAGTCAAGTGACCAAACCAACAAATGCTGAAAAGGGACAGGATGCTCTAAAGGCTGCATTAACACAAATTTTTAAATTGGGGGGTTATCATATACAAAGAAAAAAAAAGTACGAATCATTTGCTTTATTATGGTTCGTCACACAGCTACTGCTCCAGTGATCGCTAGGTGGTGGCACACTGGTATATCCCTGAATTGGGTGGCACAGCCACCAGATTGCCACAGGTTGAGGTCATTGAGATAGATGTGTTAATCTGGCATGCATCGATATGTCCCCTCTGCTAATTGGTGTAGTGTCCCTAAACTGCAGAGGAGGACGATGATTTAGTCTCAATGAAAGGCGGGATCATATGTGCAGCTGAGGTTCTGGTAGAGCTAGAGCCAGAGCCAAGCTCAAGCTGTGTCGTGGTGGGCATGGCATGTGAAGGTAAGGCTGCTGCAGAGTGCCTCTGACCCAGGACAGCGAATGGCATTATGATGAGGGGGGATTTAGAGGACACAGTGATGTGTGAGAGGGGATATTTTAGGGTAATGGGTTGTGGCTCAGCCAAGCTCCCTCAGCAAAGGAGTGCGAAGGTGGTTGATAGGATGTGTATAACGCTTGCTCGGTGCCAAATTAAAGGGGCGGGGGGGGTCTTCATTTCTGATGAGCTGCTCGAAATGATCGAGGAGGGTGTCCCAGGCTGCTGAAAAAAGTCACTTGTGTAGGTACCAGACTTCTTCAGATCGCAGTGCATCCCCCTTGGCCTTCCCCCATTTCTGCATCGCATTGCCCCGTGCCATGCCGCCTCCCGCTTCGCCCTCCACTGTAGGATGAAGACTTACTTAGTGACCAGAAGGACCAGGCCAGCGAAGCGTGTCCTCACCTTGTGTCGCATCCTATGCTTGAATATCCCAAACGTTTCCCACGTGTTGTCTGTAAATTCAGCGACCTCTTGTAGTACAGTGTGGATGGAGTGCCAGTAAGAGGAGAAGGCTGGACAGGACCACAACATGTGCTGCAGATCTGCAGAGACCTACCGGCACTGGAGGCAAGTAAGATGTGCATGAGGGAAGAAGAGGTTGAGCTATGCTGATGTCAAGTAGTCCCTGTGTAAGATAGAGAGTCGTCTACTTTTAAACCGGGCATTTCAGGACACTTGTTGAGGAAATTCCACAGCGAGTTCTCACTCTTTGTCATGAAAAGCCCATCCTATATCATCCTCCCATTTGCCTCTCAGAGTTGCCACTGGGTACCCTGTGTGTTCATGTAAGGCCTTATATACCCACGTTATTAAGTAGCATCCTCTCCCCATGCAATAGAGTCTGTGTAACTGAGTGCATCGGGGGTTCTTTGTCTCGTGTGAACCAGAGGGCTTGACATGCATTGCGCAGCTGCCTGTATGTGAGAAACTGTCCACATGGAATACAATGTTCTGAGACAAGTTTGTCAAAGGTGAGGAGGCGTCCATCAGCAAAGAGGGCCTCCAATGTGCCGGGGGATAGCTCATGCCAGCTCTCCAAGCCTAAGGTGCGGTAGGCGCCGGAAAATCGCAGCAGGCCCAGCAGAAGTAGCGCTGGGGCATATGATGGAATGTGGCGCATGATGTAGTAAATCCTTGCAAGGCATTTGCAGGCGATAGTGACTTCTAGGGAGCATTTGGCCAAGGTCGTAGTCTGGGGAAGCATGACATTTCGAAGCATAGAAACCGTAAGGAGTCCGCATCCACTGCATGTCTCTCCTATGAGCCGCCTCGCTACCCAGCACGATACCCACTGTTGTGCTGCTAGTAAGTATGCCTCGAACGATGGGGCACCAAGCCGCCTCTGCCAACTGGGAGCTGCAGCTTTCTCAGCTTGTCTTCACATGGTGTTAAGGTCCTGGAAAAAGCTCCTTGGGGAATGATGGGGATGTTTAAAAAGTAGTACAGTAGCAGAGTTAGGATGATAATTTTGGATAGGGCTATTTTACCAGTTGCGGCTAAGGGCAGAAATGGCTCTTTCGAATTTCCATGTGATTGGCTGGGGAGCGATGAATACAGACTCAGATGTAGCAGACCGCATTGCTTTTCCAACTCAGGTAGGTGTCTCAGAGTTTCACCTTGGGTGTGACCTCGTTGTGGCTGAGTCAGTACACGCACGACTTGGCCCAGTTGAAACGATGGCCTGCCGCCTGTGCGAATGTATGAACAATAGCATGGATGGGGAGAGGTCCGAGCAATTTTGGGATCGTAATGCATGCATCTATGTCATCTCTGAGGGTGTTAGAGATGTGCGGGAAGAGGAGTATAGTCAGGAGAGTGTCAACTGTGCCTCCGCTCGATGAGGAGGATGCCTTGTATATAGAGGAGGAGTATTCAAAGAAAGCGTTCAAGATGTCTCGCTGTGTGTATAGGCTATCTCCAGTAGGCAGGGATATCTCCAGGATCCGACTCGAATGGGATACTGCCGAGCCAGGTACGTGAGAAGGCAACTAGATTTGTCTCTCAATACGCCTTGGCTATTTAGGCACGGAGATCGAAGCACCCGCTGTGACGGGTTTTGGCCTCGGTCAGCAAAGGGTCTTTAGAGGCGTCCTGGACCACAGCCCTTTCAAGTGAGGGTATAACTCAGCTTCCCCGATCTCCCTCTCAAGGGCTGTGCGGATCCCCACCACTTCTTGCAGGCAGATCCCTTTCGTAACCACATTATAATTTGTCCCACTCAAGCGCTCTAGTAGATGCCGCAGCATGATTCCCCTCAAAGTAGCGTCTGATGTTTGACTCCTGCTGCATAAACTGCCTTGGGGCACTAACTGCATGGGTGGGATTTGAGGAAGCAATTGTTGGTTTAACAAGTTTACAATGGGGACTTTGTTAGGTTTCTGCCAGGAAAACAACTGCTACATGCCCCAAAAAACCTGGCTGATGGTCATTGCGTGATTAAAGTAGCACTAAGTATCCATGCTGATATGGAGTTGGGCACTAACCACCAAATCAATTTCAAACAATGCTATTCCCAATCAGTTATGAGATTTGGCAGCAAAAGGAGTTGGTTCTGGGGAATGACGCATTTGTTATTTCAATCATCTATTTCGTCCGCACAGCAGGCCACAAAAATGGCCTTCAGTACAGTGGTCTCTGCATGTTGCCAAGGGATTCTGGCCTTATCCAATAAGAGTTGACTGAGGAACATATATGAAAGTAGAAAGACTACATATGATTATTGATAATATGTTTCAAAAGCAGCCAAAGAACAGCTATATTACCTTTCCAAGTATTGTGTGTAGAGGTTCCTCTTCCTCTCCATAGCCTGGGGTATCCATTTTCCAATGTTTCACAGTTTTATCATCTCCAACCTAGATATGTTGTACAAACACACAGAATTAGAATGTTTACCACAAGATAGGGGGATGTTTACCTGTGAAGGAAACCTATTGCTTCTACATGCAACTGTCAAGCTTTGCTCAATTGCTCGGTTAGGATAGGGTCCTAAGTCCAACAACATGGCCTGACACGGAACGGCTTCAAAAACAGACGGGTATGCCTATCTGGACCAAACACCTTCTCCAATGACTATCTTCAGTCACAACGTGTCACAAGCCTTTTTTGTTTCAGCCACTAATACTCTATAACTCATGCAATATCTAGCATTAGGCTAACTTGGAGACCCTAATGAATTCATTTGGACCAATCACAAACTATTCCTAGTGTGTGTTTAAATACATCACACTGGATTTACTTTCTTGTCATTCGAGTGTCCCTCGCTACATGACTTAAAAAACATGCCATTCTTGCCAAATGACTGCTGTAAATGTATTGTAAAACATACTTACTGAGTGGCATGACCAACCAAAAGACCGTAGCAGCTTCCTACTGCTCTAGTTTACCCAATACTTAGTGCATTTGAATACTCCCTGAATCTTGTACCATGTTCGTCTCTTGCTTTGCTTAAGTATTGTGGGAAGATTTCCAAACTCTGAAATACATTTGCTTGATTCTTCCTTCCTACTGTCCTAAATGTCTCTTCACATAATTGTATTCACTCTGGGATAACAGTGACTTTCTATGACAAGAGTATCCAGGTGAAGGGAGGCGCTAGGGGGCGCACAGCGGAATGGCTGCCTGACCGAGCAGCTCCGCCGGGCGGATCTCAATCACGCTGAAAATCTCCACTTAAACAGACGGAATTGGAGAAATAAGCATAACAGCTTGCATGGGACAGTACTGTCTCCAAGAAAATGTGGTCGAGAGGAACCTGACTGTGCCACAACTCTGATGCAGCAGGGACTTCCCTCGGACACGGACAAGCGGAAAATGGCGGCCGGAGCCCGGACAGAGTCAGAGTAAGAGTAAACAATCAACGCGACCGGAATATGCTGCACGATGCGGGGACGGAGCACGCAGACGGGATTGAGAAGGCGCAGACCGGCGACCGTCCCAAGCATAAAACAGTAAGCAATCGCTGCAGGCGCCGGGATTGTACAGGGGAAGACGGGCGATAGCAGGCAACATGGCGGCTCCGGGGTCCGGCTCATAGCGAGTGTACACAGCACTGGGCCTCGAAGGGGCATTAATAGGAGCGACCCTGCATGTCATAAAGAAAACTCTATTAGAACATTAAAACGACTGGGAGAGGCAATAACGCTGCGGACTCTGAACCTCTGGGGCTACACACAACTTGCATTAACGGACACTGCGGACAAGATGGCGGCGTCCGTAGACCGTTGGAAGTGAATAAACGACACGGCGCACAGTGAGGCATTAGGGAATGCATGCATTGAAGGCTAGCGCTGACACTGGCGTGCGCCAGAAATATGGCCTCATACTGCGTATCAAGAGTACATGCTTGACCGTGGTGTGTAGACGCTGATGGTACAATCTTGAGAAAGTTGGCAGGCAGAGGGGCGACACTGCGACCCAAAATATAACGAGCCAATGCTGCAATGGCAATAGATGGACATTCATACAAAGGCAGCCTCTCCAGGAGTAGCGCGCAATATTCAACATTACTGGTGTAAGTAAGGAAGGCCACTGTGAAGCAGACCCCGACATCGTGCGGCAATAATTATCCATAACGTGCAATATGGGCCAGAGGGACACGCCCATAGATCAAACGAGGAGACTGTACTAAAAGGCGCGCAATATAAAACGTATGAGGGGCGGGGATACCCGTTAGCGCTGTAACAGAGGCCTTATTAAAAAACGTCCTTCACACACTGAGACAGGGACAAGTGATCGAACAGTGGGCATAAACGTCTCATAATCTTACCATGGAAAAGGACGGACCAACGGACCGGGAGTAGGGAAGCAACAAGGAGTGAACTCCTCTGACCGCCGGATACATCGCATCGAGCACTTCCTGACCATAGCAGGAGGACGGCTCATGAGAGACACTGCGACATAACAAATACCCCGATCCCAACCTCCACCTTCCAGCATACTAGCCCCACAACGTGACAGTCGCTCTAAGCCCGCACCACATTGTTGTCGCCATATCGCTACTGGGAAGTACACGATGGGGAAACCAGATAAACAACAACCCACCCTCTCTTTTGAGACGAGAAAGACGACGAAGAACCAAACTAAACAAGCGGAAGGGGAGCAAGAAGCGGAATCCCCGGAGGAAAATGTTATGGAGAGTATTCTCAAGGCCGTACAAGCGTCACGGCAAGAAATAAACGAGAAGTTGGACCTCCTAACTGGCAGAGTAGACAGCCTAGCAGCGAAACTAGACAAGCAGGGAGAGAGATTGGACACGGCCGAAAATAGAATTTCCGCGGTTGAAGATGAGGCGCATGCAACGACAGCTAAATGCAAGGGCATGGAGAAGGTCCTGGAAGTGATCAAGGCCAAATCGGAGGAGTTGGAAGCGAGATCGAGGAGAAACAACATTCGCATAGCGGGCCTGCCGGAATCCACCAACACGGGAAGAATGGAGCCTTATATTGAACAATTGTGTAAGGAACTATTTGGCGCCGAAAATCTCTCGCCCATATTTATAGTGGAACGAGCTCACCGATCCCTGGCCCCGACACCAAAACCTGGCGCCGCTCCGAGACCAATAATAGCTAGAGTCCTGAACTACCGGGACAGAGATGCTATCTTGCGACTGGCTCGAGAGAAAGGTGAGATCCAACATCAGGGCAACAAATTAGAATTCTACCCGGATTTCACGATTGGTGTGCAACAAGCACGAAAGGAATTCAACGAGGTCAAAATCAAGCTACGGGATCTGCAAATTCCATATGCCATGTTGTATCCAGCGCGATTAAGGATCACCTGGGACGATAAGCCTGTTTTCTTGGCGACGCCCAAAGCGGCAATGGAGTTCATAAAAACTACAATCATAAAAGGGAAAAAAAACAATCGCAAAGATAGACACCTCGACTCAGACTGAAGGTAAGACTGTTGACCGTCGAAAGCCTTTTGTAGTGAACGAGTACCTGTACATGATGTCCTAGCCACAAGAGTACATGACCTAGAGAGTACAGTGCTCATGTCTCTATGTGGACGCCCTGTCTGCCAACTAGAGATGCTCTGATGTGAAACTTCAGGCCATGCTCGAACTCTGGTACTCCGGGTCGTAAAACTTTGCTGGACGCTATAGGTGCGAGTACGACACCCACATAGACAGATGGCAATAGCATGATCACCGTGATGAACACTGTCACTAATCTGAGGTACACACTGTCTATGCATCTACAGAGCAACGCGAGCCCCCCGCTGGGCTCACCAGTCACTTACTGAACACTGATCAATGCTGGTTCTAGACCTCAAAAGGACGCTGATATGTTTTGACGATGTAGTCTGTTTACAGTTTCTTGATCCGCCCCCATCCTTTACTCAGGATGGTGGGATGCGCCCTCGGCGGACCTCTACTAGGGTGGTCCCCAAACAGTTCTGGTACTTAGAGAAGTTATGAGGGTAGAATGGCTTTGGCAGAATTGGGATGCTGGAGTGGGTGGGAAAGGGGAAAGTTGGGGTTTGTTGTTATTTTCTGAGCTAAAGGAGCAATTAAGATACACTGCCGAATACCATATTGTAATGTATAATAACTGGACAGAATTTCACATGGTAAGAATTTACGATAATGTGCTGTATTCAAAGGGATGGACGACCACTGTCAGATACAATGCTGCAGGACTCAAAGTCAGATGTGTTACCGAATCAAGGGCTAAGGGTGGGTTGTCTGGAGGTGAAACACGGAGACGTTGGATAGAGGTAGCAATCGCAGCACAAAATAAGAGAGTTGTGGGAAAATGGTAAATGCTCAGGACCTGAATCTGATAACATGGAATGTGAGAGGATTTACCAATCCTAAGAAAATTAGACAGGTTTTTGCCGCGCTTGACAGGCACCACATAGATATTGCATTGATCCAAGAAACCCATATAGACCCCAAGACACACAGAGTTATTGGCACACGCTGGGCTGAATCCACTTATGCGGCAAACTACTCTTCCTACTCTAGGGGGGTCATGATTCTGGTGAAGAAGGGGACCAACTATAAGATCACCCGTACCATTACAGATAACAATGGAAGATATGTAATTGTGTCCGGGGTTTTACGAGGTCAAAATGTAACAATAGTAAACATCTATGGTCCGAATGTGGATGCGCCGGAATTCTTTCAGGAATTGTGGGATCATTTGTTGGAATTCAGTGACACTACTATGATATGGGGGGGTGATTTTAATATAGGGTTGTGTAACGACCTACATAGATCCACTTCTTCGATAGAACCCCACAAGAAGGCCAGGGAAAAACTCAGGGATATGATGGAGGAAATGGCGCTGACAGACATTTGGAGGGTCCGCCATCCGACAGCGCCTGGCGCAACACACGTAAATTTGGCACATGGGAGTTGGTCGAGAATAGACTATTGGTTGGGAACTGATAACATGGTTCTATGGACTGCAAATATTGTTCCACTACCACGCACCCCGATTGACCACAGGCCCGTGGCGCTTACGCTGCAAATACCCCATTACACACCACCACCATTTAGTTGGCGTTTCAACGCACAAGCACTACTGGACCCGTTATATCTCACAACCATCACCACAGCCATTCATGATTACTTCCAATTAAACACGGATTCGGTAGATGACCCCTGTATTGTGTGGGAGGCCTTTAAAGCAACACTCAGAGGAGTGTGCATCAGCACGACTGCAGGGATACTTAAAGACATCAGGGCGCAGATCGCCAGACTGGAACGAGATATATCATCCCTAGAACAGGAATATGCCCGCACTGGGAATGTGGAACTATTGGGGGAACTCAAGCTAAAAATCACTGACCATCAACAATTCACAGAGGACGAACTGAAATATATCACCAAGCGACCACTGGCCAGACAATTTGGCGAAGGGGGTAGACCTGGAAGGGTGTTAGCGAGGAAAATATGTACAGGGAGAGGCCCTCAGGTGATAACTCAAATCAGGGACAAGGATGGGATGCTACACTCACACCACGACGAGATACTTCGCAGTTTTGTCGATAGTTATGCAGAACTATATACCTCGAGACCCAGCCCCGCCACAGGAAACGCTTAAATATTTACAAGATATAGCCATAGCGTGGTTGTCTGATAGTCAACGTGAATATCTGGCACAACCGATAACAGTAGAGGAGGTTACTGCAATTATACACGCACTCCCCAACGGAAAGGCACCGGGACCCGATGGATTCTCATGCGAATTCTATAAAAAATTTGCTGACCTACTTGCCCCACATCTGGTTGCAATGTACGGCACCGCATTTGACCAGATGGTACTGCCACCGACGCTGAGGGAAGCGGTGATCATCACCCTTTTAAAACCGGGAAAGAATCCAGATTTATGTGACTCTTATCGACCACTGTCACTCCTGAATGTAGATTCAAAAATTTTAGCTAAACTCTTGGCGGAACGGTTGCAGCCTTTGATGACAAATCTGATACTACCTGACCAGGCAGGCTTCATCCCCGCGAGAGCCACATCGCACAACACAAGAACGCTGTTTGCACTCTCTCACCATCTTACACCTCAAACCAAAGCTGTTGCGGTCATGTTGGACGCCGCCAAGGCTTTCGACTCCATTGAATGGTCTTACATTAGCACGATTTTGCAGAGGATGGGTTTTCCTCCGCGATTTATAACATGGGTTGCACTACTCTACACGAAACCTGTAGCAAGAGTAAGAGTAAATGGGTACGTATCTAGACCGTTTGAAATAGCGAGGGGAACGAGGCAAGGATGCCCGCTATCGCCTCTGATTTTCGCTCTGGCATTAGAGCCGCTTGCATGTATAGTCAGACAGACCCACAAACATTCCGCCCTACAATTTCCCGGGAGACCTCTGCATATTTCGCTTTACGCGGATGACATGATGCTATATGTACGAGACCCAGAGCAGAACCTGAGTCCATTACTCCGTGACTATGTACGATTTGGACGGCACTCCGGGTTGCAAATTAACTGGGAGAAATCGTTAATCATCCCACTTACTGACTCCACAGAACAATATGTCCCAGATTTCCCGCTAGACTGGCAGACAGAACCGACTCGTTATCTAGGAGTTTGGTACAGTCGAGACCCAGAAGAGGTTATTAGGACAAACTATGGTAGGGTATTTGCAGAATTGGAGGGGGCATGTAGCCCGATGGATACAGCTACCACTGTCTCTAGCAGACCGAATTGCGATAGTAAAGATGAATATCCTACCCAAATTCCTGTACTTGTTCAATAATATACCAAACACGCCACCCAAAGCCATTTTCACTAACATAACGTCGCTAGTATTAAAACTAATCTGGGCAGGTAAACAAGCTCGTATTGACTTGCATACCCTAACATTACCATACGAGAGAGGGGGGTTTTGTGTGCCGGACTTTAAACTCTACTACTTATGTGCGCAGGCACAATATGCATCACATTGGTACCACCCCACGACATATCTAACGCACACTGCGGTTGAGGAGGGTGACGCTTCGCCAATCCCATTGACCGCGATAGTGACACACAAGAGGCCTCCACTACACTCTAGGGATATCAACACGATAGATACCACAGCACGTGCATGGCGGACACTAGGAAGGATGGCCCATAAGTTACCTCTCTATGCACCAGCGCTCCCACTCCATTTCCACCAGGAGGTGTCGGTAACAAATGAAAAAGTAGGCATGGACATATTGCGGAATATAGGGATAGAAACATTCGGGGATCTATATCACGAGGGAACTTTCTGCAAAACAGTAGATTTAACATATATTAGCAACCCAACATTACTCTTTAGATTCACGCACTATAGACTGCAGAGGGCCATCCAGGATCTATATCCAGACTACCCACAAGAACCACCAATTCTGCACTCGCTGCAATTCATCATAACGTCATCCAACACATCACACCTGGTGTCTAGATTGTACAAGATAGCCCAAAGTGAAATCCCACATACTTCTGAAAAAGCGATGCAGAGATGGAATGATGCTCTGCCAGAGGCGTTACAAGAGAATGATTGGTTGACTGCATGCTCATTGCTTAAACTACTCACTCCAAATGGGAATCTGCGTATCACGCATCTGAAGTATCTACATCAAACGTATCACACGCCAAAAAGATTGTATAAATATGGGTTGCGAGAAAACGCCAGATGTAAAAGATGTGTATATGATGAGGCGGATTTTGTTCACCTAGTATGGCACTGTCAGAAGATCCAGGAGTATTGGGGGAAGGTAACGGTCATGCTGGGCAAAATGGTGGGAACTGAGGTAGACTGCAACATGAGGGTATGTTTGCTGGGCCTTCTATCAGGTGTTAGGGCGGGGAAGAGAAGGTTCTGTGCGGTGGCTTTATTAATTGCTAAGAGGCAGATATCAAAATGCTGGGAAGGAAGAAATGTACCTAATATCAAGGCTTGGCTTAAAGATATGACGTACTGCAGAGATAAGTTAGTTACTTATGAAGAGGATCTGCCAAATAGATCACGCCCGAAGGACTTTTGGTGTTATTTGTCGGATTATCTATTAACGGCGGAAAGTGACGGGGAGTCAGTGTAAGAACACAAGAGGTACTGAAGTGGTTTATGCTAACATGTGGCATGGGGATATTCAGCACATTCAAGAACAGTTGCGATTATTCTGATATACCAAAAACAGTAAGGTTGCATACAAGTGGCGACGGAGTGTGGAATTGCCCGAGGCTCTTTAAGTTCACTGTTTACAACTGTTATGCTCCAGCACTATGGATCTGGAAAAAAAAAAAATTAAAACTAAAGTTCATGTAATAGCAAGAAAACGGGGTAACGGGGTGGAAAGATTTGTCTTGCAGTAAAAATTAAAATGACGCCGCTGGACCCCTGGGTTACCAGCTGAATGGCTGTGTGCTACAGAATATTGTGATACTGCTATATGCGGCCAGCCTCCGGGTTGTAGGCCATTGGCGGTTAAAATTGTGTCGAACTGTTAAGCAAATAAAGATTTTGTTGAACTCCCAAAAAAAAAAACCAAAAAAAAAAAAAAGAGTATCCAGGTGAAGAGTTGACTGTATTCTGGCTAGGCTTAAGGACAGTAATCTCAATAGGTTAAACACATACTTACCGTAAAAAAAGAGGTACCACAAAAGCGGGCACACATCCCACGCACAAAGCCCTCATGTGCTTGTATAGTTCGAACACATTCCCTCTTGGTCAAGTTCCAAACTTTAACCTAAAACAAGAAAGTCAAATGCTGGATATACATTCAAGTAAAAAGTAGCAATAAGCATAAGAAGAACAAAGAATATATCAGTGATGTACATTAGGTAATAATTATATATTATCCTTAGTTAGATTTATTTTCACGAAACCAAATTAGGGTTTCAAAACACTTCATTTTGTTTATTGAATGCACATCTTGGTTTTAACAATTTAACAATTAATAGTGACATAATTAACTAGGATTGCTAGCCATCTTTTTAATAGTGACATAATTAACCAGGATTGCTAGTCATCTTCTAAATAATAGCTTCTTTGCTGCACATGTTTATGGCTAAGCTGCAGATAACTTGCAGACTGGGTAATTCAGACTTTCACACATGCAAAGTTGATAAACATACTCTTTCGAAGTACCGGTATAATAACCTAGGTTTGTGTGATTGCATGAAACTAAAACACAGGATTAACGGCAGTATGAGAAAAGAAAGAGCCACATTCCCAGATACAGTTCTACATTCGGTGGCATGGTTCATGAAGACTCAAGATGATGATATTTTGGGGGTTCATATATGGAAATCCATTCCAGTGAGTAGATTTGGCATTATGCCAGGTGCTGGTGAATGTTCATTTACTGTTTTCATTGTTTTGCTAGTATTAGAGGTGAGTGGTATTGAGATGTGTTTTGGATATGTGAGGAGACAGCAGGTAGAGTTGTCACTTGTGCTCGAGTATGCTAGTTTGCACAATGAGAAGTTTATCGTAATGTTCCCTGGCATTGGAACCAGGAATGTGGATATGTTATGGTGTCCCTGAGCTGATGGGCAGATCAATGTATTTCATTAGCCCTAGGTTGCCACTGGGTATTTTGCCGGGAAAGAACTTATATTTCATTTGGTGATATTCATAAGCTGGTGAGGCCAGGGAATTAATGATTATTCTTACATATAGTATGTAGGTAGGTAGGAAGTAAAGAGCCTTTTAATAATTTGGGTAGGATTCGGAGAAAACCAAGCAAGCAAGTTATTTTCAGACTGTCCCTGAAGAAAATGGTGGAGCACAGTAGCACGTGAGCTGTTGAGGGACCACAGGTTTTTTTTATGCATGGGAACCAGAATTCAGTAGATCATGTACTGCAGAGATTTGGGCCATATTCACGGTTGTGGTTGCAACTGTGGACAGGCCTTACTGTGTGTCCTCTCAGAACTTAAAAACTGTTTCAGGCGGATGTGACTGTCACCGACCTGCACCTGCTAGAGGTCTACCTCCACTGTGCTAGGTATGTGTTAGTGTAGTTGAGGTGGGTGCAGAGGTAGGTGTTTTGAGTTGAGATAGGTGTGTTCTATTGTGAAATCCTGTCTTTATTGATGTCATGTAGAATGCTTTGGCTGTCGCTGTGTAGCAGGACTGGAAGCTGTGAGGCAAGAGAAGTTGCTGGGATTGAGTCTACTATTTCCTTATGTACCTTGTCTACAATGAAGAAGAGAATTTTACATATAACTGCCAAGGTCCTCTAGATTCAACGATGCAGAATGCAAGGATATTCCTTACTTATTTTACTCATTTAATAGAGTGACAACTGCTGGTTGACGCGTTACCGGTTTACAACTTGAGTTTACTGTGGGCTCAGCTGTGGGATGCTCAACAGTCAAACCTGCAGGGCCATTATAAATATCATTATAAATTGCAACTTTCACTAAGCCTATAAAAGTGCGCCCAACGGTTGACAGTCTCCATTGAAGGGATTTCCCTGTGGTGGGGTACAGGGCCTGTCTTGCAATCTTCCAGAACACCTGTGCAAGCGCAAACAGACGTTTTTGTGCTGAGTGGCTTTTCTAGTTCTAGCATCTGTGCTGTCCAAAGACCTGTTCTCTCTGCCACAGTGGCCGTCACCAAACAAGATCTTATCTTACACTACTTCGTCCGGATTATATAGTTCCAATATTTTACTGCATTTGGTGTGGACCATGTCTTCTTTGCCTGTCCAGCACTGGCTTCGAGTCGACATCGTTGGCGTCGGCCAATGTTTTTACAAAATTGTGTTAAAAATGTAGCTTCTGCCCGAGATCCTCTTTTTTGTCCTAAAAACGAAGCAGTGCGTGCAAAACTTTTTTTTATTATTTTAAGGAGTTTATGTATATATTTTAAATCTCTTATACATTCTTTTAACTGGGTGGCTAACCCCCTTGTCTGTCATCTTTTTACAAAATATTAGTATCTTCCCTTTCGTCAGACTGTATTTTGCACATTGATTAGCTGCTATTTACTGCTATTTGCACAAAAGGGATATGTTGCGTTCGTTTCCCACTATGTTCTTGTTGCTAATTTGAAAACTCAAATGAAAGGGGATTTTTGGATGTATTTTGCACACGAACCGGCAGTACTGAATTGCTCTTTGCACATGTTAGGATATGTTCTGGTATTCCTTTTTCTCATTGCTAATTCCAAATTGGATTTTTTGCTGAAATCGACTCTTGGACTCCATTTTGCAAATTATCTGGTTGCTATTTACTGTCCTTGTACACTACTAGATATGTTCTGCCATTCCTTCTTTCTTGCTGCTATTCTAAACTGAACTTTCAGCCAAAGTTGAATTTTGAACTTTATTTGCATACTAACTGGCTGCTACTTATTGTAATTTGCACATTTTAGGATATGCTCTGTTATTTCAACCCCTAAGCTGCTAAATCGAAATGCGCTTTTCGGTCAAAATGGCTAAGTGCTGCTGCCCAAATGAGTGAAAATGTTCGCTAAGCACTGTCATTATGCCTATAATTTTTTTTCTTAAATGTACCTGCTATTGTTTAATACAGTCCTAAACAAACGTCATCTTATACTTCAGAGGACTTGGGCCTCTGTTTGAGTCGTGAGCTTAACGGTTTTATTGTTGAAAATCTTCGAGTGTTGGGATAATTGATAACATTGACTGACGTTTTCTGAAGCAATTTTAGCCTTGCTAATGCAGGCCTTTGTTAATTGTATGATGGTCCGTGAAATGAGTTTATCATGTTTTACCCTTGTAATAATATGCATGTGCTTTTATGTGGACCTCTTAGGAGTTCCAAATCTTTAATAAAATATTGAGTACTGCATTTGGTGTGTTACAAACTATAAATAGACATTAACCGTACCAAGATAAATGAAACCTTAGGCCTTTTGTTTTGCGCTAAACCATGTGCGCCACTCATGCAGGACATAATCTGTTTCCCACTGACACTCCTATCCTTCTGCACCCACCCATTTCAATACTCATTCTACTATACATACATCTAGGGCAAAATAAACAATCAACCACACCTTAACTACTGTCTTGCATCTCAACTTACCAGTGTCCAATGTCATTGTAATTTGTTCTTGTTTTCTTACAAGTATTCTAATTAAACAGATATTTCTATAACTCAAACACCAGGAGTTACAGAAATATCTTAATGCATAGATAAGCAAAAAAATCACAAAAACAAAAGATCACAAATATAACACTTATTTTCCAAGTCAAAGTGTCTATAAGACATTTCAAAAGTTATTTTAAATTCATTTTACACACACAACGCACAAGTTGTCGCAGATAAAAGTAGCTGGAGTCAATGTAAGAATCATGTTTTCCATTTTCTATATTTAATTTGATATTTGTCATTAAAATAAGTAATTGATATCGTACATCAAATAAGGGGAAAAGAATCCTGCCAGTAGCCAAAAAATTATCTCCACAACAATTTAGCTTGGTTATTCAGAGGAGTCTCATTTTAAATGTGGTTATTTTAAAGAGTAGGAATGATTTGTTAGTCTGACCCATAACTTGGTAATCCTATCTCAAGGAAAGCAATTTAATTCTATTCAAAGGACGCAATAACTGGAAATGGTCACTTAAAACATCTGTTTAATGACTTGATCAAATTTAGCTCAGAGAAAGGTTCAAGTGACCAAGTGCTTACATCACTAAGTCCAATTAGAAACATGCAATTACTTCTGTTACTGCATGTAGTGACCCAAGAAAAGGCAACGCTGATATTGATTCACATGGCAGCACGGAGTCTTGCACTGCTACTGTTCACAATGTACTTATTGTCGGAAACATTACACAATGCAATGGGAAAAGATGCAGCGCACTCACCTCACCATCACAGGCCCCAGAAAGAACGGTAGCCAAGCTCTTGGGATGCTTAACCATGCAGTTCACGCCATCTCTGTGACCATCTAGCGATGCTATGAAGGGCTTCGCAAACACTCGCTCCAGCTTCGTAGCATTGAGAGCTCGTGTGTACTCTCTTGGCACTTCAAATGGATGAAGGGTTGGATCATAGTTCCTAGGAACTGAAGAAAAAGAAAAACAGAACATACTAAGTCAGTGATAGAAAACAAAATGTTTGCAACTCTCAATTTAAGTGGAAGACTCTAGGGTAGCTATCAAGCTTTTAATTAGAAAATTGACACCTGAGGATTATGAAACGAGCTTCCCTTGACACATTTCTTCCCATCAGAAAGTGTCATCTTAATAGTTCCTTCCTTATTGACACAACATTGGTCTACATACAAACTTTCTCGAGGCACTGATAAACCTGTCTATTTTCCTTTGTGTTCGAGATACACGAGTTGCATTAAAACCTTCGGTATCCAGGTGCTAGGGGATACTTTGTAGGCGGAGGGGGGTCTGGTGAAAAGGATGGTCATGGGCCAGCAAAAACTGCAGTGAAGGGTCTCTTGTCCTTATAGAGATATGGATGTAAGAATAATCAGCAATTTTAAACGTAAAGGAATGTAGTCAAGATCATTTATTCTGAGATCAGTGCTGTAATTACCAATGTTATATTAGTCACACAGTACCAGAAAGAGACGGTGAATGTAAAAATGCACGTCCTTCTTTGACTGCAGCTGAATACTACAGCAGTAATAGTCACTGTGTGGCGTATTCTGAACAACGTTTGGGTCTGAAGGTATCACCTAACGGAGAAAGAATCACTTGTGTTTCGAATTAGCAAATCCAGAGGATCGGGATTTTCAAAAATATCTAAGGGTGAACTTCACCGACATCAGTAGGTAATTCCCCAAGTGGGCCCCCACTGCGTCGCTATACATTTACCAGAGCTTGGAATACGGGTGTCTTCGGGGGGGGGGGGGGGGGGGTAGGGGGGGGGGGTAAATCAGCAAATGAGCTTTTGCAATAAATGAATGATGAGATTTGTAAAGTGCTTGGCTGCTGCGAGTGTGTCCCCAGCTCTAGGCAAAATCCCATTGGGGGGATCCCAACCACTTTAGCCCATGAACAGGTAAGTTTTCAGTTGTTTGTGGAAATGTTTTTTATCTGGAATAAATCTAAGGGATAAGGGAAGTTTGTTCAAATGTTTGGCTGCCAGCAACGAGCAGGCACCACTCCCCCGCTTACCTCACCGGACTCTTGTCACTGCGCTGGTGTCATCTCTGCATCATCTGGCACACGCCCCGCAGAGCACTCGAGCTCCTCTGCCAGCACGACGCGGGGCTCTACCCTTAGGCATGGGAGCCCGCAGTGCTTTCCAATGATTTTCACCTGGGCCCCCTCCAGGGACCCGGGACTTCAGCTGCCGGACCTGGGAGGGCGGGGGCTGCCCGCGCATGCGCGCCATTTCTAACCGGGGCTCTTCAGAACGAAAGTTAGAAATGGCGCGCATGCGCGGGCAGCCCCCGCCCTCCCAGGTCTCCTCACAGCCCGGATACTGAGCTTGTTGTTACGCGCCCCCGAAATCGGTTATTTGAAAGCGCTCTTTCATGATGAAGAAAGCAGGCTCGGTGAAATGACACATTTGCCGAGGATCACACAATTTGGTGAAGCCTGGACTGATCTGGGGTTTTCTAGTTTCAGATTGTGTAATGCAAGCCCTAGATGATGCCGACCACATTTTCATATTATATATCCTATTCAAATAGCACATTAATTCTTTGTCTCCCATTCTTGGCACCAGACGTTACACCAGGCGTGACTCGTTTTGGGCGCAAGGGTTCATGAGGGCTCGCGATCAGCTGGAGCCAGGTATCAGCCTCGAGCTGTCAGTGGCTCGGCTCGAGATGAGCCGGAGCCAAGCATATGCCTCGAGCCACCAGTGGCTCGGCTCAAGATGAGCCGGAGCCAAGCATCTGCCTCGAGCCACCCGTGAGTTGCCCACCTCTACATCAGGCTCTCACACGATGAGGCTACAACAGTACCCCACAGCAAGGCGACGAGGTGACCTATCCATGTTACTGGGACACCACTTTCCCACTCCTGTGAAATGAAATGAAATTAAATGAAACGTAGACTTATAGAGCGCGATTGCTGCCCTGAGGCGTCCAAGCGCTAACTAGAGAGTGGGGCCACTTGTCAAAGGCGATCAGCTAGGGGATTAGTTGTGAGCGTTAAAAAGGAAAGTCTTTAATTGTTTACGGAAGGAGGGCAGATCAGGGTTGGACCCAAGTTGGAGGGGAAGGGAGTTCCACAGTTTGGCGGCATTATAGGAGAACATCCTGCCACCAGCTCTCGTTCTTTTGATTCTGGGAACTGTGGCTAAAAAGGCCTGGCTAGAACGAAGGTGTTTTCTAGGGTGGTACTGTGTGATTAGTTGGCGGCTAATTGCCGGTCCTTTGTGCCAGTAGGGCTGGTGGGATATGCACATTGCCTTAAAGGCAATTCTTTGCCGGACCGGGAGCCAATGCAGGCTACTCAGCCCAGGTTTGGCTGACAGTCTGCGTGGCAACTGGAGCAATGTGCGAGCCGCGCAGTTTTGGACAATCTGCAACTTGCGCAGTGTGTAGTCGGACGCACCGAGGTACAGGACGTTGCTAAAGTCCAGCCGAGACTGGAGCAGGCCTTGGACAGCAACTTGCTTGGCCTCCATAGGTAGGCCACAGCATCACTTAACGCCGCAGCATCACTCAACGCCGCAGCATCACTCAACGCCGCAGCATCACTCAACGCCGCAGCATCACTCAACGCCGCAGCATCACTCAACGCCGCAGCATCACTCAACGCCGCAGCATCACTCAACGCCGCAGCATCACTCAACGCCGCAGCATCACTCAATGCCGCAGCATCACTCAATGCCGCAGCATCACTCAACGCCGCAGCATCACTCAACGCCGCAGCATCCCTCAACGCCGCAGCATCCCTCAACGCCGCAGCAACCCTCAACGTCACAGCATCACTCAACGCCACAGCATCACTCAACGCCACAGCATCACTCAACGCCGCAGCATCACTCAACGCCACAGCACCACTGAATGCCGCAGCATCACTCAGCACCACTGAACGCCACAGCATCACTCCGTGCAACCATTCAACAACAACTGGTTATAATATGTTCTCTCAATGTTTCAAGCTTTAATACAAATGTCACAAAAAGATGTTAATATTTCACTGCTGTTCTTGGATTTTCATCATAATAAAATACACTGGACATAATCTTCCAAAAAGTTATTTTCGAAAGTTTAAGCTATTGCCATTATAAATTACAATACCTTGTTTTTAAGTATTAATTATTAAAAAAATAAAAGCTATTGTTATTTGTAATATTAATACATCTAAGTCATGTAAATACAACACATATTGCATTACAAATGCTATAGGTGTCACGTTTGTAAAAGTTTAAACTATTGGCATTGTAAATGACAAAGCTATTAATTTAGCTATTTTCAAAAGCAACACATAAATAAAATATTTGTCATTTACAATACCAATAGCTCAAACTTTCGTAATGCGAGACCTATTGCATTGCAAATGCTTGTTGTATATATAACTAAAACAGCACTGGTAATCTAGTGGAGTTTCCATTCCCTGGTGCTAGATCCGCCACAAAAAATGCCAAACTATCCCTCAGGGGCAGAAACCATAGCCAAGGGATAAACCATTATTGAAAGTGCAGGGGGAGCAACCATCTGCTAAGAGGCTACTCCTACCCGGCACTTAAAAATACCTGGTGATCTTGTGATGTTTCTGCCCCGCAGCGGGCAAATCTACCACAAAAAATGGCCGATTTTACCCAAAGGAGGAAGCTATAAACAGGCACAAAATATGAGGAGATCCTGGTCGCACATGTGCGGGAAACAAATGGCTTCCAGAGTGTTTGGAAGCAATTGATGACATTGGCAAACTATGTATGCGCTGACTTCATATAATTGAGGAAGGAGTCAGGGGTGGCAGCCATGACCTCCTACTGCCATCCATCGTAGGGTATGATAGTAGTAGCACCAAGTGGGTGCTACTCCAGAGGGTGGATGCTTAGTTGTGACCTCCATGTCCACATAACTCGATGGGTTGTGCACAGTCCATAGCACTCAAACTTTTACAAATGTAACCACAACATCCACAATAAAATCACTAACATCTACAGCATCTTTACACACCAACAAGACCCAAGTGATCTCACAACAAACTTGCCCATCACCAACCTAGGCGGACATCTGACCAAAGGGAACACTCTCACCAGAAAAGACACAGCATTGATCATGCAGATTATCCACTCAGGAGCCCCAACAGACCCATGCCCTCACCACATCTCCAACCTTGGAGCATCACCCATCAGCAACCCCCTCACCCACATAATCAGCCGGCTTCCACATCCCACGTATGCTACAAAATATCTTCAAGTGGCTGCCACAGAACAACAGACAAACCGTCACGTAAGCACTCATCACAAGCAGGCTCAACTGCCGGCTACACACTCTACACAGGAGGGTCCGAGCAGCTCCTCCACAAAATTCAGACCATCGAGAAACTCGCCGCAAGACTCCTACTTAACCTACCACACCGCACCCAAATCTCACCCCCCCCCCCCCACTCACAGAGCTCCACTGGCTCCCCATCCACGAACACAACCATTTCAAACTCCTCATGCACACATATAAATCCTTCCACAACACTGGACCAGCACACCTGAACAGCTGCATACACTTTCACCAGCATGTCCGGCACCAACGCTCAGCTTCACTCTCACTCCTACACACACCCCTCATCCGCAAAAGCAGAGCAGTAGGCCGCTTGCTCTCCTACATCAGACCCAAAACATGGAACTTCATCCCACAATACATCAGAGTCTCCTCACTTCTGGAGTTCCACAAGAAGCTGAAGATCTGGCTCTTCGATTAACTCCACGGGTACCACACACCTACACACCTGTTCAAGCGCATGGATAACCCCACTGGTGATTATTGTACTATACATATTGACATAATACAAAAAGTAATTATAATATGAAATAGAAAAAAAAAAATCAAAAAAATCTCAGATTAACCAGTTTTAAAATCATCATTAAAAAGTTCATTCATTTTCTGCTTCTGAATTAACAGCACCACACAAAAAGTATGGAGCTGTTGAAAGAGAGAGGAAAACTAGTTTGCAGCTCCTAAAATGTTTGCACCCGTAGAAAAATTACATTTTGAATAATTTTGTAATAACAAAAAACGATTAAAGTTAAATGTACTTCGGTTTGTTTAGAGTGGTTAACAAGAAGAGCAGCGACTTAGCTCTTAGGAAAGGACAACATATGGTGCACAATTCCCATTTTATATCTTATAAAAAGATAGTAAGATCTAACATTGGTTTGCTAATTTCCATTAGTTCCTTACATTAGCTACTTTCTTCTTTTTTTCCTCAAAATCTTGTATTTTTCTGTCCTGCTCAGTGGGGTTGAAACAGCTATGGATGGCGCAATTCAACACTAACATTTTTCACATAATTAAATCGCGATTACCTCTAGTCTCCTTATGTAAATAGTCTTTACAACTAGCTCCTGACTTGGGCCACATAGCAAGCCGCAGTAACAGAGTGGCGAGCTTGATTTCATCCTCAAGATATCTAAAACCTGCCTCCTCATTACAAGAGCAAGCATTTGCAATGCAATAGGTCTCACATTACCGAATGTTTGAGCTACTGGCGTTGCATTATTATTTGCAATGTCAATTGCTCAAACTTTCAGTAATGCGAGACCTATTACATTGTAAATGCTTGTTTCTGGTGTGCTTACACACAGGGTCCTGGTGACCCACTGGTTAAGCCCGTGCTCTGTATCTGCCTGCAAGTGTCAGTCCCAACTAAAAATATAATTTGTATGCCTCTCTCATCTGGTCCATCCTCACTGCTAGACGATGAGCCCCAAGCTGGGGGGTTTTAAGTGGGCAGGGTCTTGCCAGTGCTGAGCACCAGCAGTTCTAAACAAGCATTTACAATGCAATGGTTTTGCCTTTGTTAAAGTTAGAGCTATTGGCATTGCTCTTGACATTATTTTTATTTATGGTTTTTTTAACATAAATAAATGGCATTGTCATTTACAATGCCACTAGCTTTATCTCTCGCAAATGACACCCACAAACACCCACAGAGAGCCCCCCCAAACACACACACAGAGCCCCCCCCCCACACACACCCACACAGAGCCCCCCACACACACAGCCACACAAAGCCCCCCACACACACAGCCACACAAAGCCCCCCATACACACAGCCACACAAAGCCCCACAAAGCCCCCCACACACACCCACACAGAGCCCCCCCACACACCTTCTGGCCCATTATCTTTTCTCCTCATCAAAATAACTGCCACCCCCCTTTCTTTGTTCTGAAAATGTGCCTGCATGTAAGAGTGCAAGAGGCTAAAATGTGAATGCACTTGTGTTTAAGAGACCCATGGAACTTCAGTTCTAATTGATATCCTGATGCCGGTAAGCAGAAATGTCAGCAATAGATGTTGTCATTCTTTACATGCATTTCACTTGTCGCCGTAAAGCTCTACTTTCGCCTCTATTATAATGTTTCACCTTGAAAACATAGTGGCACTCTTCGAGTTGGTGGCACCCAGTAGAACACAGGAGCAAGGACTTCATACTACCTAAAATACATGGACGACCTACAAATGATCACGTTCGCTGTCCCATGATAGCTACAGCACAACAGCTAAATAAATGGCATTGTCATTTACAATGCCAATAGCTTAATCTCTCGCAAATGCCACCCACATACACCCACACAGAGCCCCTCCACACAGAGCTCCCCCCACAGACACAGAGCCCCCCACACACAGCCACACAGAGCCCCCCCACACACCCACACAGAGCCCTCCACACACCCACACAGAGCCCCTCACACAGAGCCCTCCACACACCCACACAGAGACCCCCACACACCCACACAGAGCCCCCCACACACTGCGAGCCCCCTCCAGGCAAAACCTAAAAAATGCAAGTCCCAAATATTCATGGATTTACCACAAACATAGCACCTTTACGCAGGACCAGAAGCAATTACACCATGAGGCATTTAAAAGTTTCAGTACATTAGTTATTCAGTTGCCATGAAATAATGCTTTAGGCCCTGGAACACCAATGGTAAACACACGTAGCCGCCTGTCTCAGTCCCTGTGTTTTTAACTATTTATTTATGCAACTTTATATAGCGCGGACTTTACCCGAAGGTGTCAGAGCGCTTCACAGAAGTACCAATAATGAAATGAATGTGTGGTGACTTGTGGTGACATCGAGTTGCATCACTAGCCTGTGACATACGAGAAGGTCGTGTTTTTCAGCTGGCAAATGACGGAAGTAGAGTGCCCCATAGGGTCTGCTTCAGTGTTCATTGTTGGCTTTACCGGGGAATGCCCTGGCACTCTTCAAGCACTGCTCTTCATGCACACTCTCGTCCTTCAATTCCCTCCCCTAGTACTCTTCCCACACGGTCTCCTCCTCTTACACTACACTCTTCCCACCCGTCCCTCGCCCTTCGTCTGTTGTGAAGAAGATTGTCTATTGAGCAAGTGCTTGCTTGACTGTTTGTTTTTTTTGCTTTTAATTCGAGTAGCCTTTTTTCGCATTCAGTTGGGCCAGACTAGAAGCGATTTTGAGGAACCTTTAGTGGCCCCAACCCAAACATCACTCTCTTTAGTTAAGCTTAAAGGGCACTTTTGTCTGACACGAAACACGCTTTCCTCTCCCTTCCACTGAAGCAGCTGCAGTTCGCCGTGAGTAACTAAACTTGGAGTCAGAGGAAAATGTGGTTCCTGGCTTTATCCCAATACAGGGTAATGTGGCGCATCGTCCATCGGCATAGAGTGAAGTTTCTTACCTGTTGGAAAGGGAGAGGAGTTTAAGCTGATTAGTGGTAACAGCAGCTGGACAGAGAGCAGCAGCAGGAATGAGCTATCCTCAATGACCCTCTGCGTTTAACCCGCCCTCTTCCGAAACGATCAGCTGAGATAGGCCCTGGGACTGTTTGTGTAGCCCAGTACTGGACTCGTTTATTGCTCTTACTCCAGAGCGCGCCTCTTGCAAAGAAAGTCACGTAACTGCGCGGAATCCCAAAACGACAATGGGCACAGTTTATTTTTCCTCCCTCTTCTATTTAATTTTCGCACCATTGCACTTCGGGCAGTTTACGGAAAGGGACGGCTTTTCAAGTAACCGTCACTGCTCCTCCCTCGCCGCTGGCCTGTCCTCTCAGAGCGCCACCTCCACACTGCCCGGTGCTCCCTGCTGCCGCCCTCTCCCAGACACACTTCACCCTCACCCTACCGAGGTCCTCCCCCCTCGCCTGTACTCAATGTGCCGCTGTTGTACCGACCTCCTGAGCGCCATCCCTGCTGTTCGCGGGCATCTTGCGGAACAGGCCTGCTATATATACACATCGGGAGGCTGCCAAACCGAGCATGGTGTCCCCGCGCTCGGTAGTAATTAAAACAAGCGCATTTCTCTCACCGCCAAGGGTTCAAGTTCCACTTTCTGCCCTGCCTCGGGCTCCGGGGAATGGTCTTTAAGAGCATACAAAGGCTTCTCGATTCTAATGCACTGACGGCCACTAAAGTTCAAATGTGGTCAGAGCCTTCGTGTGAGTGGGCAAGGAGGGGTGTGGAGGGCGGGGTAGGGCTGGCACGGGTGGGTGCAGAGGGGAGGTGAGTGTGCTCGGCTTCACAGGGGCTGGAACGTCCTTCAGAGCGGAGTTCCTGCCCTCCGCCTGCCCCTCCCGCCACACCGCCCCTCATTGGTCGGGAGGAGGGTGAGATGACACCCGAGGAGCCCTGCCTGACGCTCACTTCGTCTTCGCTGGGGGCATTGACGGCAGGGAGAGCAACTCTACAGCCAGCTGACAGCCTTCCGAGGGAGGAGGCCCCGCGGAGTCGAGGTGTGCACAGGAAGTGCACACTCGTGTGCACACACAAGCCGCAGCTCACTCCTCGTGTGCAAACAAGCTGCAGCGCAATCCTCGTGTGCACACAAGCTTCACGGAGGCTGACAACTGGTCCGGGGCGCTGCACTGCTCCACACCCCCACAGGTAGAGATGACGGGGTTGACAGAAATGCTGCAACCTCCCCTCACCCGGCAGCCGAGACTTTCGGCCACTGAGGCCAGACAATTGGTGAGAAGATTGGAGACGGCCAGGTTTGTCATTAGCAGCTTGTACGGCTGAAATCGGCATCGTGCCTTTGGCAGGGAGTGCAATGAGGGCGGGTGCCGTCAATGCCAGCACAGATTCGGGGGCGTTCCCGAGAACAGGCTTTCGGCTGACGTAGCCAAAAGCCAAAAATTCTCGGGAACTCCCCCGAATCTGGTCCGAGATTGACGGACAGAGCCCTCTCCCAATGGCTAGCCTCCATTTATGGAGCTAGCCAATGGGAGGAGGGGGCGGATTGTGGTAAATAAATAAATAATACCCTATTTTTGAGTGCATGAATGAATAACAGATAGCTCAATAAAATAAGAGTCAAGATTCGAGGTAGTGGGAGTTTTGCAGGTTTATTACAGCATAAGGACAGGATCAGGACAACCTGCACAGGAATAGGATGGCAGCGCTGCCGGGGGCAGGATCTGGACAAGGGAAGGAATAACTTTTAATAACAAAACATGAGCATATATACATAACGCAAACACATAGCATTACATTGCAATAGGCGTAACAGTGGGTGGAGCAGTAGGTGTGACGCGTAGCAGTCGCGAAAGATAAGGGTGAGAAGAAGGTGTAATCAGGGCGTATACATAGACATGTGATGCAAACGTAACAGAATATGTCATGAATGGGGCGGAAACCATGGAGGGGGCTACCTGAGGAGCCGGGACCTCTAACCTAGTGGTGCGCGCAAACTGGCAATGACGTATTACTAGGAGAAGCTGGGGGCTATGAACTCTTTGCTAGGAGCAGAGACTGAAGTCTGGAGGGTCGGAGCGACATGTACCTAAACCCTATCTAGTATTTGATGTTTAGGGAACATGTTGATATAAACTAGAAGTCAAGAGGGGAAAGGCTAACAGACTCTAAGACTGGAGCATGCATTATTCTATATGTAGTGCATGATGAAGAATATTAAATGACCATTAAATACAGTATTCTCTAACATGGAGACGTGAAGGCTAGACAATGACGGAAACTATTGATGCGATTCAGTAGCTTTAGGAATGCAGGGAAGGAGGGCTGAACTGATAACTGGAATCATAACATAGTCTTGGCAGACTCAGAGGCAGAGCCAGGCTGGACCGGGCACTGCGAGGCAGGAAGTAAGTGAAGGGTCGAGGATACAGGTGGGGGCTGTATCGCTCCTCAGCGAGGCTTCAGGAGACAGGAGCTGAATCTAGTGTCCAGGCCCTTTTGAGGCCTAGAAACGGGGACTTTATAATAGAATAACGTGCACACTGAGAAACGTGGCAACGTAGCTTTACATAGGCCTGATATTCGTAGTATTCACGAGGACTGGAAACTGGCATACTAGAGGTGGACACAACTGTAATGGCGTCATTAATCGGACATGGGGAGTACATATGCATATTTAATCATGCACACATAACATATGATGGACGACACGTAGGGACACAGAACATGGCAAAATTTACTTTTCCACATTCCCTCCTTGTCACTACGTTTCCATCAGGAAACATCAATATTCATGATACCATCTATCATTTCATACAGTATCATTTGCTCATCTCGAATTCTCTTAGAACGGGATTTAGAACGGGACTTGGGACTAGGAGTTATACTAGGAATACAGGATGTAGCACACATGCCGCAAATCGCAGGGCCACATTGTATACAGAGGCAGCAGCTGAATATGATCGCTACTGCTATACCTAGAAAGGACAAGACTTTCCATCCCCATGCGGAAATTATATTCCAGAACCAACCGGACCATGTCCAGGTGCCTGGATCTTGGTGTAACAGATGGGCAATTTTATGGAGTCTGGTTATAGCTGAATAAACAGACGGCGCGTTATTTGGAATGAAAATGCAGCAACTAGATCCGATGACTCTACAGGCCCCGCCCCTATCGGCCAGTATGACGTCAAGGACGAGACGATTTTGCAAAACGACAAATCTCATAGCAGATTGCTCTTCGGTTAGGTTACCTAGAGCAGAGGCAGTCTCATTTACTACAGCTTCAAGGGTTCTTGTTAATCTACGGATTAACTTACTATTCTGGACAGGGCCTATAAAGAAGAAGAAACCTTTGTTGAAATCGGTATATTGTTCTAGAGTAGTTTCAGTATAATCGACAATTGGGGACTCCCTTCTATGTCTAATGTGTACTAGATGTGTGTTTCTATGATAATCAGGTGGGGCTAGGAAAACTGGTGGCAGTAGGAAGGCAATGTAACAGGTTCCCTCCCAATCGAGGGGCAGACGAACATATGCGGTCTGACCACAAATAAAATATGAATGACGTGAAGCTTTGAAAATAGATTTCCCACTGTCACTATACTTGACAACAGTAGTACAATCACTATGTCCTACATGTATGGAACCATTATTTCGGACACATAATTCGCCTTTGACTGGTAGTACTGAAATAGCAGGTAAGTCTGGAGTAGTATCAGACTGAACATTCAGGACCATGAAATTCGACGAATAATTACCTAAATTATACACTTCATTTTCTAGATCTAACCCGGTTCTGTGGGGGAGACCTTGCTTGTCTGGGAAACATGTACTGTTAAGAAAAGACATATCTGTTGAGGATGACGTTAACGTGGACCATGCCCCACACGAACCATTATGTGAAAAAGGATAAGGAAAGAGTGGCAGAACTCCCTTCGGTGTCTGGAAAGGGGGGAGTCGACCACACACCCAACAATTAGTGGCATTGCTGGACTGGTGTGAGTAATGTAACATGCGGATAAATGAGTTATTACGCATGGCGAGGCGGTAAGAGAGTTCATGAGGAGGCAGATCACTAAACGTGTGCTCTGCTGTAGCATTAGCAGACTTATTTACACGAAGAACTGGGAGATACAGGAAAAATGCATAACTGGTGCAGGAAATCATAATGCTGAGAAATAATATGAAACATAGAAAAACGATACATCGGATTGAGTTTTGACTAACTCTCTCACTATGGGGGTCTATTTTATACATGTCAGAAACAGTCTAACCGTTTCACCTAGGGGAGGACTTAGACAATCAAACTGGCTGACTTAATTTACTAGACCGGAGTTTTTGTTTATACTCCTGCTGCGGAGTTTTCTCTAACAGGGGGGGTTTTGAATCAATGTCATTTGCGGGACAGTCCTTGAGAACAATGCTTTGGCAATCCTTCAAATCCTGGGAAATGTTCTTAAAGACGGGTTTCAGTCCATTAAAAAGTTTAACATGAGAAAGGTGCACCCAGCCCTTGCGTCCTTCCAACTTCACGGCTGTACGGGTGGTGAGGAGGACCTGTCGGGGCTCTTTCCAACGAGGCTCCAGCGGACTCGATCTGTCAAAGTTGCGGATCACCATGGATCCTGGAACGATTTCATGCGGTGCCACCTCGGTATTGTCTGGAAATGCGGCGGCAACCTGTGAACGACATGAGTTGAGGGCAGACATCAAGGAAGCTAGGTAATCTGTCAGCATATTACTTGAAACATCGGTAATACTTCGGGGTCTAGGAGTACCCCACATATTTGGGGGGCGGCCGAAAATGACCTCATACGGGGACAGACCTGATCTGGAATGTGCGACCATGCGCATATAAAATAAAGCGACTGGCAGAGCTACTAGCCAGTCCACACCCTTCTCTTTACACACTTTTGCAATACGGATTTTCAGAGTCTGGTTATGTCTCTCAACGAAACCGGCTGCTTCAGGATGGCGTACACAATGGAACTTCCACTGGTACCCTAGCAAAAGGGAAACATGCTTCATGAGTTCGGATGAGAATGGCTGGCCGTTGTCAGAATATACGACTCTAGGGAGTCCATAACGAGGGAAGAATTCACGAACCAACTGCTTGGCAGTGGTCGCGGCTGTGTAATCTGGGACTGGATATGCTTCTGTCCATCTGGACAAAGCGCATACAACTACAAGGACATACTTGAAACCTCGACATCGCTCCATCTGAATATAATCCATCTGGAGGACTTCAAAAGGGTGGTCAGGGGGCTGGAAACCACCTTGTTCCACCGGGACACTTTTACCTGGATTGAACTGACAACATATCATACAGGTACGGACTTTCTGCTTAGCTGCAGCTCGTAAATGCTTGTTGAACCAAATGTTCTGGATACTATCTAACATAGCTTTTTCTCCTAAATGTGCTGGACTATGTGCGGTATTAATAATGACTTGAACCATAGAGTCGGGGAGAAACCATGTGGTTCTACCCTTCGTTACCCATCCTTGATCTGTCTGGACCCCTCCTTGTTCGGACCATTTCTTGATTTCATCGGGAGTAGCATGTAACTGGATATCTATGACATCTTGAGTAGGGTCCTTAACTGTCATACATGTAATCGGATCTGGAGTATGTGTCATGTTAACTGGAATGTCTGGAGTCTGGGCTGTAAACTTGGCTGTGCGATCTGCTAGATCGTTACCCTGGGAAATAATGTCAGTGACTTTCGTGTGTGCTTTGCATTTCATGATGGCAATGGATGTCGGTAAATGTATTGCATCTAATAGAGCTTGGATAAGGAGACCATGCTGAATCTTGGTTCCATGAGAAGTCATGAAACCTCTCTCCTGCCAGAGCACTCCAAAGTCGTGTACGACTCCAAATGCGTAGCGTGAATCTGTGTAAATATTAACTTTCAGGTTCTTGGCGTGTATGCAGGCTTGTGTCAGAGCAACTAGCTCTGCTGCTTGAGCGGACAGAGTGTCAATACGGTGTGCTTTAATAACGTCAGTGTCAGTAGTCACTGCATACGCGGCGACTAGTTCTCCTGTACTAGTTCTCATACATGAACCATCCACATAAAGTGTCAGGTCAGGGTCTGGTAACGGAATATCTGTCAGATCTTGTCTTGGCTTTGTCGTAATGTTAACTACTTCCACACAGTCATGTGTGGCAGAATTTGAATTAACTGATGGTAACAGTGTAGCAGGGTTCAGGACGTTGCAGCGTCTGATTTCTATGTGTGGCTGGAACAGTGTCAATTCATAACCTGTTAGACGTGCAATTGTCAAGTGCTGAGTCTGTGTTCGGTTCAAAAGAACTTCCACGGAGTGTGGGACTTGTACTGTCAGGGAGTGTCCTAAAACTATGGAATCACTTTGCCTAATAGCTAGTGCTGTGGCTGCAACTGACTTGAGGCACGCAGGCAACGCCTGGGCGACTGGATCTAATGTGCTCGAAAAATAAGCACAGGGCTTGTTTTGTCCTGCTTGATCTTGTGTGAGAACAGATAATGCTGTACCTTCACGTTCAGTAACGAAAAGTGTAAAAGGCTTACTGTAGTTCGGTGTAGCTAGAACTGGAGCTTGGCATAAAGCTTTCTTTAACTCGTTGAAACTCAGTGTATGTTCAGATGTCCAAGGGAGAACAGTCGATGCGGCTGCCTCCTGTGTCGTTAACTGTATCAGTGGTTTGGCTAGAAATGCATACTGAGGAATCCATTGTCTACAATAAGAAGTAAGGCCGATAAAGGCACGTACCTCCTTCTGGGTCTTGGGCTGAGGAAGACTCGCTATTAACTGGATACGGTCTGGTGTCAACTGCCTACCCCTCTTGGACAGTAAGTGTCCTAAGTAGACCACTTGCTGGACACAGAATTGAAGCTTCGAAGGGGACACCTTGTGCCCCATCTCGGCTAGAAAATACAAGACTGTAAGTGACGCTCGCTCGCAGTCACGTTCGGAACGGGCTGTGATCAGTAGATCATCGACATACTGGAGCAGGGCAGTGTCAGTTGGCATGTGAATGTTGTCTAGTTGTCTCTTGAGTGCTTGACTGTAAATACTAGGACTTTCTGTGAAACCTTGAGGAGCTCGTGTAAACATATAGCTCCTTCCATTTAAACAAAATCCGAAAAGGAACTGACTGTCTGAATGAATAGGGACACTGAAAAATGCGTTCTTGAGGTCTATTACTGTAAAGAACGTGGCTTCGGAATCAATGGCTGTCAATAGGGAAGAGATGTCTGGGACAACTGGGTACTGAGGAATAATACATTTATTAAGTTCTCGTAGGTCGATCACTAATCGATATACTGGGGGTGCATTTGGATCAGTACGTTTCATGACTGGAATGATCGGAGAATTACATACATTGGAGTCAGTTTCTACAACTACTCCTTGAGCGATGAGCTCGTCAATAATTTTGGATAAGGCTGCTACAGCCTCAGGTGGCAATCTGTACTGTCTGATTCGTGGTAACACTACACCTGGTTTCAGGGTCACACGATGGGGTGTGATTTGCATGTACCCTACATCAGTTGGACCTTGCGCCCATAAATGCTGCGGAACATTAGACAATCTGGGATCAAAATCACGTAAAACATAGTGACCCTTAAAGTCACGTAGGAACAGACGTATTCCCTCTGGGGAACAACATATAACTGCACCTAACTCTTTCAGTGTTTTAATGCCTAATAGATTTTCTGGACATGACTTAGTAAGTAACAGATCAGTAGTACGGGACAATGGACCTACTTCTAGAGTAACTGGCTTTGAAATCTCATTTACGATAGGTTTTCCTGAAAATCCAAGGGAAACATTTCTTGAGCCTGAGAGCGGAGCCCCTGGAACTTCGGCGTGACTAATTGTGGTCCTACTTGCCCCTGTATCAATCAAAAACTTTCTGTCTTTCCCTAATACTTGACTGTGAACATAGGGACCTTCTTGATCTACAGGTATCTCGATGAGAGGCAAGCCTACCTCCCTCTCTAGGCTGTTTCATGAATACTGCTGGTACTCTGGATACTCAGACTGTGCATACTGGTACATCTGCTGTGTGACATGCTGGGTTGCAGCAATAGGCTGCGGTACTGTAACTGTCTGTTGTGCATTCTGTGGCTGAGGAATCTGTGAAACTTGCTCTTGTCTAGGCGGACGTGGTCTTTCTTTTGTTTTACCGGTAGCTATGTTGTGTTTCAGAACTGCACACTCGTTTATAAAATGACCTGGCTGTTTACAATAGTTGCAGTTCCCTTTAACGGGAGCTGCAGGATGACTGGCTTGATTCGGACCCCTCTTCTGACTGTCTTGAGGAACAGATTGTGCAACTAATACTTTCATTTTCGTGTCTTTCATACGTTTTCTCTCGTGTTCTTGCTCTTCCCTGATTCTATTCTGGTGGTACTGGAGCATCTGGAGCATCTGGGACGGGGTATTAGCTTGCCAGGTACTTTCGACTTTCAAAACTCGATTTTTAACTTGTGGACTTGAATTCTCGACTAATTTAGTAACAAAGAGATGAGGGTATGACTCGCTACTTGTCTTGAGGCCACTATTGATGCTAAAGCATTTTTCAAACCTAGAATAAAAATCACTAATGTCTTCTTCTTGTTTCTGTTTACAGGCTGAGATTGCATCCCAGTCTTCCTTTTTCGTTGTTAATAATCTGGGTAAAACTTGAATCAATAATTCTGGTAATTCTTTACATTTATCTCCTAGACCGGTACCTGGTACACGTGACTTATCTTCTGCTTCTAGAACTGTCCAATCTATCTTTTTCTCTCCCACCTCCCATTCTTTTTCTTTTAGCTTTTCATACACCCCTGCGGGCAACAGGACCTTTAACATTTTAATGATATCTGGGTAAGTGTATTCTCCCATACGGAGCATGTCTTTTAATTCTCTATGGAACCCTGCTGGATCTTTGTCATGACAGGGAATTAATTTCTTCATTTCGAGGAGTTCCATCTTTGTAATCGGGGTGTAAACAAACACTCGTTGCATTTCACCGTCCTCTGTCTTAACTGGATGCACTTCTCGTAACGGGTTCTGTCTCTCCATGTAAAATGGTTTACTTTCTGGGGGTGAGACATGAACAAAATGCGGGTTCAGAAACGTTCTATATTTGTGGCGCTGTTCTAGAATGACACTAATTAAATCGGTACCTAGACCTCTCCATCTATACTGGAGTAACTCGTTCAGGATATCATGTAACGGACCTGGATCAGAGTGCTGACCCTCATACGAAGTAATGAGGTGTTGGATCATATACATACCCACCAATCGTTGCTCGGCTGGGGGCAATTTCAGAAACATTTGTGCCACTATTTCGTCTGGAAAAGTGGTAGAATCAGTAATCCATCGGACTGCTGATCGGGCTAGTTCCTGCTCATGCATGGTACTTAATTCACTGTAACCGATTCGTGATTTCAGAATGTAATCGGTAGCTTGGAATACTTGTTCTAGGGAACCTTGTTCTGGTGCTGAATGATGGAAAATTGACTTGTGTTCTAGGCGTAAATGGCGATCTGGAAATCTAGATTTTCCTACATACGCTATCCTGGCGGTATTCTCGTCGTCTTCCTCTTCAGGATCAGAGTTACTTTCTTTCTCGCTTACTTGTGCTGCTTTACGTTGTTCGTGTATCTTTATTATTTCTCTACGGATTTTCTTGTACATACTCTCCATGGCACTAATGGTATTGTGCTTACCCTCGGCTATATTATCACTCCACTTTGTCAGGATTTTCATTTCGGCCTGATCTTTAGACGGGTAGTCTTGTTCTCTTATTAGACAGTTAATTAAAAACTTTAATATCATACGCTGGATCTCAGCTTTCCTTTGAGACATGGCATCACTAATACTTTCTGGATCATCCCCTGTACGGATGAAACGATAGATTCTGTCTAGATCTTCTTTCATATTGGGTAGGGTGACTAGATACTCGGTCACCCTCCTTACGCGTACTGAATATAAAACCATATTATTCTCGCCTGGGACTGGGTCATAGGCACATTCGCCAAGGGCTTGCCTGATTTCTGCGACAGACTTATTACTCTTGGGAGTACGCTGTGATGCTTGAGCATGTAATTAGAGTGCTGATAAACGCTTGCGTGGCGGCGGGGTTTGAGGAGGACCTCCTCCTGCGGCCCCTAGACTAGAATCGTCGACTGATATTCTTCGTGGCGGAGCGGGAAATTGAAATGCTGGCTGGACCGGGGGTACCGTAGCAGGTACTGCATGGGGTGCCCCGGTGTCTGGAGAAGCAGGATGTGCCTGATTTACTGGGACTGGCGGAGCGCGAACAGGATTTGCATATTCAGGGACTGTGTCGTCCAGATAGGACGAAATAAAAATATCAGCTGCGGTCGGTTTGTGACGTAGCTTGGTCGGAACTAATGGTGGCGGGAAATTACTGGATGCCTCTGGGGTCGCTTTTGGCAAGCCCTCGGCAAGAAGAGGGTACATACCCTTAATAAGGGCATTCCTCTGTCTGTCTCTCTGTTCAGTTTTGACTTGTTCACCTATCTCGATTAATTCTTTTTCTTGGGCTCGTTCTAAGGATTCTCTACTTAATTCTGACTTTCTGATTTCTTTTTCGGTTCTTTTATGAGCTTCTTTGCGCCATAACTCGATGGCATCTTTCTGTGACTGTCTGGCTTTCTTTTTCCATAATGCCTCTTCTACTCGCATGATGCACTCAGTATCCCATGTACCCGATACGGGCCATCTATACTTTTCTTCTAACTGTTTGGTATACTCTACCCATAAATCTAGATACAATATGGCGCTTATGCCATGTTTCTGATACATAAAGTGACCTGGACTGTCCCTGGGCGGGACGGGAACTGCTGCTTCCAGCAGACCCTTTCTAGTTTTTAACTGACGTAACTTGGAAAATATGGGCATGACTGAACTGTAATCTAGACACAATACAATACACAATGAACACGATACTTATTCCCCATTCATACCACGACATTAAAATACATAAAAAACATTTAAAATAACAGTTCGAACAGAATACTACCTGGAAATATTGAGAACAGAACACATAAATTTTCTCGAGAACAGAAACTGACTAGAACAGAAACTAGATGCACTGCTGAAACAGTACGAAACTTACCGGTCTCGTAAAGAGACACGTCAGGACCCGCATCCACCGACGTGGACACTTCGTTTGTGGGACTGTGTACCACCAACCCACAGACCAGAGTCAATTAAATTGACCCTGTCTAGATACCACCCCAGTAACGGTACTCACCGGGCAGCAAGAACGGAAAGCCTCAGACTGGACTGGACTGCTACGACGACGGACGACGAACTTCGGACTTCGGACTTCAGTTACGGGTGGACCTCCGGATACCTCGGACCTTGGACTCTTGGCTTGGGCTCTGGTCGGGACTCGCCGCGTTCCTCCACCGTCTCGTCTGGATGCTGGACCGCCTCCTCCGTCTCCTCCGTGGGCCTGAGGGATACTTGAGCAGAAATATCTGCCACTGCGCAGAAGAGTTCCGTCACGACTGCAGAGGGTCAGGGGGTCGGCGTGGCTTCACCGACGCGTGGGGAAAGGGCAAGTCCCTATTCGGGCGCCATTATGTGGTAAATAAATAAATAATACCCTATTTTTGAGTGCATGAATGAATAACAGATAGCTCAATAAAATAAGAGTCAAGATTCGAGGTAGTGGGAGTTTTGCAGGTTTATTACAGCATAAGGACAGGATCAGGACAACCTGCACAGGAATAGGATGGCAGCGCTGCCGGGGGCAGGATCTGGACAAGGGAAGGAATAACTTTTAATAACAAAACATGAGCATATATACATAACGCAAACACATAGCATTACATTGCAATAGGCGTAACAGTGGGTGGAGCAGTAGGTGTGACGCGTAGCAGTCGCGAAAGATAAGGGTGAGAAGAAGGTGTAATCAGGGCGTATACATAGACATGTGATGCAAACGTAACAGAATATGTCATGAATGGGGCGGAAACCATGGAGGGGGCTACCTGAGGAGCCGGGACCTCTAACCTAGTGGTGCGCGCAAACTGGCAATGACGTATTACTAGGAGAAGCTGGGGGCTATGAACTCTGTGCTAGGAGCAGAGACTGAAGTCTGGAGGGTCGGAGCGACATGTACCTAAACCCTATCTAGTATCTGATGTTTAGGGAACATGTTGATATAAACTAGAAGTCAAGAGGGGAAAGGCTAACAGACTCTAAGACTGGAGCATGCATTATTCTATATGTAGTGCATGATGAAGAATATTAAATGACCATTAAATACAGTATTCTCTAACATGGAGACGTGAAGGCTAGACAATGACGGAAACTATTGATGCGATTCAGTAGCTTTAGGAATGCAGGGAAGGAGGGCTGAACTGATAACTGGAATCATAACATAGTCTTGGCAGACTCAGAGGCAGAGCCAGGCTGGACCGGGCACTGCGAGGCAGGAAGTAAGTGAAGGGTCGAGGATACAGGTGGGGGCTGTATCGCTCCTCAGCGAGGCTTCAGGAGACAGGAGCTGAATCTAGTGTCCAGGCCCTTTTGAGGCCTAGAAACGGGGACTTTATAATAGAATAACGTGCACACTGAGAAACGTGGCAACGTAGCTTTACATAGGCCTGATATTCGTAGTATTCACGAGGACTGGAAACTGGCATACTAGAGGTGGACACAACTGTAATGGCGTCATTAATCGGACATGGGGAGTACATATGCATATTTAATCATGCACACATAACATATGATGGACGACACGTAGGGACACAGAACATGGCAAAATTTACTTTTCCACAGGATACCCGACCCCACACACAGATCATAAGATTTTTCCTAGCGCATGCGTACTTCGTACGCATTTGCTAGGCAAAACCTAAAAACAGGTCCCGAAATGGGTCTCTATCGGACTCTCCATTTTTGTCCTCACCCTCAGTGGAAAAAAAAAATCTTACCTCTGCAGTTGTACCACCCTTCACTGCCTTGGAGGTAATTTCAAAGAAACTCGTTATAGTTCTTTTACAGTCTCATCATTTCAAAACTGAAGTATTTTCAATATTATAAGCACCAAAGCCATAGTTGTTGCTTATGTATCTTATGAAACTAACAACCATTGACAAAGCCAATAGTCCTGGCTTGTTGTAGGTAATCTTACTTATTGTATTATATATCTGAATTCACTCCCACAGAAGCAGCAAAATACCAGCCGGGCGGCACACTATGCTAAGCACAGATTTATAGCTTACTTGTTTTAAGCCATGCCCCTAACTTGCATCGGCCACACCCTTTAAGAGACACCCCCACCCCCAGTTTTTTCATCCAACTTAAAGCCCTGGCCCCAAGACAAGAGTACCTCTAAAACCGCACGCACACACAAACCGCTTCCTATATAGGATAACTAGTACGACACTGCCACTACTATGTGGTTTAGAGAAGAAACGAACATTAGGGGTTACTGGGAGTATGTTTTTGTGATCGGGATGCTGGTGTCGAGCAGGCGGCCTCTGTAGAAAAACGTACTTATTTTCTAAACGAGATTGCTTTGACTGATAGCAGTGAACTAACATGCGGGATGCTAGGACCCACCTTATATGCAGCATGACTTTTAAAAAAAAATTTAAAAAACAGCAGAGCATATGATTAGCCTTTGCGTGAAGAACTCTGATCCGCCGAGGACTGCTCACGCTCTGCCAAATTAACAGCCAGTTGATGAACCATCAAGAAAGAAAGGACTCTAAATGCGTGTATTTTGCAAAGTGAGCTCTTATAGGAGGAAGTTATTACCCTGTCTACCGCTGTAATGCCCCTTGGTTCGGCCCCCCACTCCCCAGAGGGAGGGGGATAGTGGCTGGACCGGGGGTCTCAGTGGAGGCCACCCCCGGGAAGCAGAGCCCGAACACCAATGGAGAGGATTGGCGGGAGATAAGGGAAGGGAGACAAGGAAGGAGAAAGAGCGGGCCCACCAGATAATAGGGATGGGCCGGCGTAGTCGTAAATCTAGGGTTAGGAATGTGGGAGGGAGATAGGGGTATTTAAAGGTGGGCACCGGGCACAAGGCCCTCTTTCTCCGGGGAATTTTGTCAGGAGAAGACCCACCCGCTGAGGAACATGATTTCAGGGGGGGGCCTGGAGAAGGAGGTGAGATTTGTCGCAGAGGCATAGGGGACTTGCAAGAGGTCCTTTGATTCGGAAGAAGAGACAGCAGGCGGAACTTACAAAGCAATTCAAGAATAGTACAAAAAGCAGGTTGCGAAGCGGGCACAGACCGCAAACTGGCAGTCATGACCCAGGGGGTCACTGGCAAGCTCCCCGAGCTCTCTGTATTCAGGTGAACCGGAAGTAAACAATTACACAACAGAGGGCAGAGCCTGTGACATAGAGGAAGTTGGGGTACCGGGTACCGGGGCACCTCACAGAGATGGGTGGGGGAACAGCCAACCAGGTTTGGCGGGCAGGAAGCACATCGACTTGCCCAGGTAACAAGAGGGTACGCACCGGAAGGGAAGAGGCCCCGGGCTGGGGTGGGCACAGACGCTTACCCGGAAGGAAATGTGTGGACACCGGAAGTGAAAGGTCACCCGGCCGGGTGGGAACCCGATGGTTACCCGGGAGTGAGTGGACACCGGAAGCAAAAGGGCGGTCCGGTTGGGTTAAAGCAGACGCTTACCCAAGTAGTGTGTGGGAACCGGAGGTAAAAGGTTACACGTTCGGGCTGGAAGCAGAAGCTTGCCCGGAGTGAAAGGAAAAGGTGCGTCCACAGGTGATGGGTTACCGGGGCAAAGATAGCTGCACTGAATGTAGGGCACAGTGCAGAGCAAATGTGGTTAAGGACGGTGATAGGTCACCTTGGGAAAGATAGCTGCACTGAATGTAGGGCACAGTGCAGAGCGGATGGTGTAAGGACACAGGCTCGCCAGACAAAAATAATGGTGTGTAAAGGATCGCTTGTAAGTTGGAAATGTCTAATAAACTGCGGCCTCAATTCTTCCATAAACAGAAACTTGTGTGGTCTGAATTTATTGGGTTTCGGGTGGTGCGACCATGTGGGGGGTGCCTCTGCTGTGCCACTGCGGAACTTCGATATGGTTTGCTTCAAAATAGGAACCTGAAAGCGGGCACAGCTTCCTCTCATGCTACCTTTTGTTGCTGCCCCGTATATGACTCCGGTGACCACTGGCACCTTCCACCTCCCAAGAGCCCCCACCGCGGCCTTACGTTCCAGTGGAAGACACCTAGCCATGCTCACAGACCGGTTGAGCTTCAACCGATATGGCTGCCTCTGGTCCTCCGAGGACTCGTCCATGTACCACGCTTCCACCATGTTTGCAGCTCTGTGTATGCAAATAAAAGCCTGAGTCGCATGGCAGAGGAATAGAGCTTCTTTCAGCCCGCCCTAAATGGGGAGGAGCCTCCAACACACCATACCCTCCCAGCGGTTGTCGGACTCTTAATTCCACGCGAGACAAAGTTAAGCAAGCACCAAATTCGCAAAGAGAGGTGGAATTGTCATCGAAATCATTGTCAAGTAAGTCACACATGAGAAATGTTAAACAACCATTTCCAATGCAATAGGACTCGCATTTACACGAGACCTATTGCTCTGCAAATGGTAGTGATCACGGACTACGGGAGGCAGCACGGACAACGTTATTGCGAAGGCACGGTAGGCATGACAACAACGGGAGGGACGGCGGGGGGGAGGTTATTTGAAGGCACGGACAACGGGACGGGGGGAGGGAGTAAAGAAGGCACCAAAGCACGTGGTGCCTGCAGTAAGACAGCCGCCATTGTCAAAGTAAATAGTGCTCACCCACTACATAAAGCATGATGTTTTAGGAGTGAAGTAAAAGATCCAGTCCTTATGGGCGGCAACAAATGGAGACAGGGAGGTACCGAGGCAGGACTAAAAAGACTCATAATGAATCGGAAGCCAGCGTTTACCGAGGACATTGACATCGGTCAATTACAAATATGGGCGGAGAGTGGGCGTGGCTTCCACAGCACTTCCACACATACCCTATTACAGCATGCCTCGCAGAGCGAGCTGCACATGCGTGCTGCAAAGCTTTGGAATAGGCCCTAAAGAAACCGGTTTCACTCTGGGTGTAGTGTAGACACATTAGTAATACCCGCTATCCCTCATATTTTAGCAAACTAGCATACTTTCATTGTACTTGTTTAACATATGTGTTAACAGTTTTCATGCATTCTCGAAGCAAAGTCAAAGAGTTTTCTGTTGACAATAAATGTATGTCTTTTCTTTCAGGAAATGGAAGCACCTAAAAATAATGGCTCTAGTTAACTTACTGCTCATAGTAAGCAAAAATGTATGTCATGTTCTAAAAAACGTGACATAATCAATTTGTTTATTAAATACATTGTGGCTGAACTGGTTCAGATGAAGCATATAAGGAAAGATGATAAACTTGAGGACGATGTGCGAGCGTGGTCCGTGATGATTGCAGATTTGAGAGATCCTCAAGATGGAGGGGTAGAGGAAGGAAGTGATTCACAATTAACTCCGGAATAGGTACTGGGAAGAGGAATCTAAAAATAGACACAAGGTACTGCACTTCAGTTGATGGTTATCAAACGCCTGGTGAGAATATGGACAAAAGACATAAAGACACAAAAGGGTGGGTGGGAAGGAGGAGGGAAGTTTAGGTTGAAGAAAAAATGTTATAGACATTATTACAATGGTGTAAAATTGAAATCTGACCCTGTAACAAAAAAAAGCATTCTGGATGTTATATATCCTATGTGAAGTACACTTCGAATATTCTGTAAAAATGCCAATAAAGTGTTTTTTTTTTTTAAAAAGTAAACCGTCATTGCCAACTATTAAAACTATGTCATCTATGTAAAAAAGTACAAGAACACATTTTCTGCCAATTCTTGATTTGTCCTAGCCTTTACACCTTCGGTCCTTCAATATTATTTGCATAAAATGTTACGAGTATAGGAGCCATGACCCTGCCTTGACATACCTGCTCTGTTCTAAGCCAGTATTTCAGGACATTCAACCCCAACACCCAGGGCCATATCCTACTCTTGTGTTTAAATTCTGCCGCAAGTGTTTCAAGAAGTTTATTTTGGACAGATGTAGGCCCATCATATCAAAGATTCGCCATCATTTACTCCTATTGAAACAAAGAGCATACAGAGGATCCATTAATGCCAAATGAAGAGATTCACTGGAACCAACAGTATATTTATTGATCAATAAATTAAGCTTAGTCACTGCTCCACCGGTTCCAAACAATCCTGAAAACAAAATTGGGATAATGTCAAAATAGCTACACCTTGAGCCCACAAATACATTCCAACACAATTCTGCTCACTATCTTGACTATAGACTATGATAAAACACTCTGGATAGTATGCCAAATTGGTATTTTCAGGACATTTATGATAACATGGAGCAGCGCTAAATTAATTTTAAACAAGTCTTTAGGGAGTTCATTGGTCCAGCTGCCTTGCCAGATGGGCATAAAAGCAAGGCCTCCAGTACCTCTTGTAGCGAAAATGTGAGATCTCATCACAACTTACTATCATTGATAAATAGTCAAAAACATCTTTGGTGTTGTAAATGGTAGAGAAATATCTTATACCCAGGTCTGCGACATACATACGCCAACACACAGATTCATTGTGCACATAGTTTTATTCTTGTCGCCAATTAGGTGTTTCGGCTCATAAAAAGCCTTGGTCACATCATGGAAGCACCATTTTGATTTCATTTTATACACACTCATCTTAATTATACATCACAGTGCGTATAGAAAACATAGTACAAATACTGCCACTCAATATTTAAACGTCTGCGTAAACACGTTCATTCACACACGATTGCTAGAATTGCAGTAAATACTAATAATGAATTACTGGGATTAAAATTGGGCTAGTGTTTCAGCATCATCAAAATCAAGCCCTAGTGGGCAGCACTACAAATTTGAAATTCATTCAGACAAACATGCATAAGTACAAACGTGAAACCGGGACATAATCTTGTGCGGTCTATACAGCAGAACCATACTGGATGTGAAACATGTCATCCAGCTTGTCCAGTGCAACATTAACATTTTTGTATGTCAACATATGAAAACAAACAAATAAATAAAAATTAAGTGATGCCTAACAGTAATACAGCCCAAGTGGGCACAGTCTGCATTTGACACCTTTGAATACCATTCAATATCCAAATCAATGAAGATCCTACAAAGACAATTACATGTTTTCCATATGATAATATACTCTAAACGGCTTATGACGCATCCCATGTCTCCATGAGCGGAGAGCGACACCTCAAAAAAGCAAGAAAAGGCGACTGGAGGAAAATAAGAAAAGAAGATTTGTTGGCCTATCACTCCTTATTTAATCTATAAATGTGTATGTAGCTCTTCATTAATGTTGATCCCTCCTGGACATTTACAATCTAATCTATGAATGTAAGTGGATTTCAGTTTTCTAAGATCCTTTTCCCAATCTCCACCCCTGACTGTTCGTCCTAGGTACCTCATTTATAATATAATTGTAGTGTAGTTCCTATTATCCCAATAGGCTCTGCGCATTTGAATAATACCTCCAATAGTATAGACCTAGACCAGACGTTAACTAGGTCTTCTACTGTCGATATTAGACTTAAAGTTTTGGGTTTGCCAGCTAGCTCAGAGTTCACTAGAAACTTTCTCGAATAGGCAAGGAGGAGTTGAACCTCCCTGGATAGACAAGAAGGGATTTAGTTTCTGACAACCATAGAACATGACAACTTGGCTCTCCCCTAATCAAGAGTGTATCTCTAGAGTCGTGTGAAAACAAAAGACAACTTATTTTACTCAGTCAGTACGTGCATTCTTAGTTTCACCAGATTGTAGAGAAAAGGAAGAGACGGGCGTGTTCAATAAAAGATGTTATTTATTGATCAGTCTCTTTTCTCGTACAAGAGAAATGGATCGATATTATCGCAATACTTATGGTTAAGTAAAGTTCATACAATAAAAGCAGAATTATAAAATAATACTGTAAAAACATTGATATGGTTTCTAAGCCATACGTTATTTAAAATGGACAGAATAGATACATACATATAAACATTTGACTAATCGTACTCAACTGGTGCTTCTAACTACGCCTACCCCAGTGTACCTGACCTAAGCCTAATACGTGGGCGGGGATAGAAAGTAGCAGTTTAAGTTAAGTTTGTTTTGCCAAGTGCCTGACTCAAGAATTCTCTGCAAGGGGTTATTCAGTTCCGTACCTTGAATCTAGGATGATTGAGGGATGGTATCTCTCATCTTTGGTCTCGATATTCCAGGCTGCCTGCAAGGGATGCTCGGAAGCGCCGGAGCGGGATTTCTCGGCAGGAGAAAGGCAGCGTCTCGTTCTCAGCGCGTCAGGAAGGCGGGGCAGCGTCAGTGGGCTTCGCTCTCTGCTGAGCTTCGGCAAGTCTCGCTGCTCCGATCTCGTCACCACCGCGTGTGTTTGCTTAAGGCAATATCGGTAATATTTATACCTGTAAGGTGCCGAGATTGACGTAAGGATGGACATAGATACGTCAATAAGGATGTCATACGAGCTGGTCGTTAGCACATTCTTTTACTGAAGTTCTTTGAGAAAACAAAACAATGGCCGCAGGGATTTTCCCAGGTTGTCATAGGTTTGATTTGTTTTCAGAACTCCGTATGCCTTATCAGGGGCTGGAGGAATATTGCTTGCCTAATTAGATGGCAAGCGTTATGACCTAATCAGATAACGCGCTCCTGTGCCGTGGTCTGGCGTAATCAGATAACGGTTTCTGCATCATGGGATGGCTGCTAGTTAATTAGTTAACCAGAATAGGGTCAGGAATAGGGGGATCGATACAGAACCTATAGGAATACATCACACCCACTCCACGCTAACTATGGCCATATTTACGAATCTAGGCATAGTAAAACATACTGTAGAGTATCGTGTATACCTTACCACCCCAAAATACACATAATGCATTTTGAAATTATGTAACATACGGGAAAAAAATAGTCATATGTACTATATGCACTCAAGCAGTAGAATAATGCTAAAATAATCACGCATATGTATACATTATTAGTAATTGAATATTAGAATTACACATGAAATGGCTCTTAATACAGAAGAAAAGTTCGAGACCACTTCATCACAGGTCAAAAATATTTATGAACATACCAGCGGGCAGCTAATGTCTATAAAGTTTCTAAAAATAGAAATTAGTTCTCTAAGAATAGTTCTTACTTTAAGCAGAAGAAAAGTGTCCCGTAAAATTAAAAAAAATATTTTGGGGCTGCTAAAAAAATTGCTGTCCGTGGACTGGAGGAAAAGTTGATCTTGCTACTTTATTATTAAAGTTGAAGGCCAAATTCAAGGTGTCGGGAACGCCGTGTGCTAGCTTGTTCAAGAGTCATTATTTCTGCTCTGGTGAGAACATCATATCATTGAGACTGCGGAAAAAGCTGTCAACAGCTTCCTGTGAGAGTTCCACTAACTCGGAAAAGGATGTAACCATGCATTCATGTGCATGATTGTCTCCATTGACGTTTTGAGTAGTATTGCTGACAGAAGGTTGTACCTGATCGATGCTGCTTTCATCTTGATCTTCACTACCCCTTAATCGTAGTGGTGAAGTTTCCACAAATGCCGTCATCAGGATTGGCAGCCGTTGAGGGCAGCACAATGCATGAGCCTTTACCGGACCCAACAATGTTTCTGCATCCATTGGCGCATCCGATTGTAGCGTCAGACAGGTGTCCAACACGCATTCTTCTCCGCACAGCATGCACCTTAGTACAGGTAAAACACATCTTTGCCATATCGGCCGAAATGAAAGAAACCAAGTCATGTTCAGGTCTCTAAGCCGGGTTAGTCCCAGGATTTTTGATATTCGGTCCCGGTATCCAATGGCTCGGATTGTTTCTTCCCTTGTCGCGGGTGTTTTGTCTGTGACATGGTTTGCCATAACGAAATATAAGGACTAAGAATAGGATTCCTGCAATTAGTCCCAAAATGAGGGGAACTCCTCCAAAAATCGAATGGACGAAGTCTGGAAAAATATCCAGTATGGCTTTGAATGGTGTTAATGCCATCGAAAATACTGTCTTAAATACATTTGAGACTCCACTGGTATCAGAAATATTTAAGATTTCATTCAGGATTTCTGCGAAATGTATGGGGGAATTAGTTGATAATAATGAGTGAATCTCTGCAGTCGTCCTTGCGACTAGGAGATCATACGTTTCTTTTGATGACGTGAGCCTGGTCGGCGTCTGAAGAAGCACTGTTTTCATTCTGCTTAAAGTATCAACTCGAATAGAAGTAATTTTCAAGTTAGGCCATGCCCTTGTCTCCCTGTCTGGAAAGGAGCTGGGGAACAATAAGCGTCCACAGCACATGACCTTCGCAGTCGTACTAACGAGATAAGGAACCCCGGGCAGTAGACTACAACATCTGCGATCCACAATTAGAATGTAACTCCCGTTATAGAGTCTTTTAAAGAATGGTTCTATCTCTGTTGCAGGTGTGCCTAGCTGGTGACATGAAAGGTTATTTGAATTCCCTTCACAGGCTCCATGCAAACTAATTCCATTACACAGAAGTGTACCGCCTCACACAATTATTGCCACTAAGAAACACTTTCTGTCCTTTATTACTGACACATGCATGTGAATAGGGCAAGTTCCATGTTGTCTTAATGTACCCTTTACCCAATTTTTCGTACATGCCAGCCTGTATATATTTTTGGCAGTATTGAAACCTGAAAGTAGATATCGGAATATTAATTATCCCATGTATTATCCATTCAATGACAGGTCGTTCTGACATTGTCAATGGTAATCTCTCGAGTTTCTCAATGCTCAGGATTGTATAATCAGCACCCTTTTGTGCCATACTGATTTGTTTATCAGTAAGGTTAAAGATATTGAATAGTGACGTTCTGTTGATTAAACGCCAAGGCACATAGCCTGAACGCAGATTTTGTAACGTCCAGCCAAGCTGTACAATAGAACGCAATTGAGACTGACCGTGTTGTAACAACAGTAAGTCTTGCGATATTATGTCGATTGCTGATGACACAATGCTGTCCAATGAAAAGATTCTGGAGGACAGAGTCATTAACCCATTGTCCACTACAGAAAGCGATTTTTCCAAATTAATACGGTCAATTTCCCGTATACTTTCTGCTGTCTCAATTTGAGTTATCTTCCAGGCCTCGTTGTAAGCTGCATATATAGAGGCTGCTATGAAGCGTTTTTGACGCTGTTTGCGCGGTCCCATAATGAAATCACGCAAGTCAGCACCATCAGTAAGTAAAGTTAGGTGTTGCTTAATCTCTGTCAGTGTGGAAGTTTGTAGCCATTGAAGGCAGAGTTTGCCCACACTGTAGGTGGTGATTATCCCTGGGTGTTGTCTTTGGGAATATCTAGGGTCTGGCCTGGTCAATGTGAACCCCTGTGTTTTGTTCAGGAATCTGTCTTGACAGTTATTAGTATCTGTGGGCCAGATCAACCATTGTTTCCAATCAGGATTTGTTCTGTTTTGGTTTAATACAAAGTTTACGTCTATCTCTTCATCTGCAGAGTTATTGCTGTTCATTGTTGGTTTTGGAATAGACGGTTTATTTAAGTCTTTGATTTTGGCTAATCCAAGACAGGTAGTTTGTTGAATAGTTTCATTCAAGAATATAATTTGTTCTGGGATCATGCATGCTCTAAACAATGATTCTATACCTTGTACTTGCCATTCTTTTGTACCCCAAACACTTTTTACTTCAACATTTTTGTCCCAATAATCAAAACCAAATGTATTCATTTGTTCAAAAAAATGAGTCCGAATATATCAATTTCGTGTTTGTAAGCATGGTTTTTGTTCCTGTCCTATTTGACAATTTGAAATAAAATGTTTCAGCATTACTTGTGTTGAACCCTGAAAAGTATGAATATTTGTCATAAAAGGTTCTTGAGCTTCCTTTTGGAGGGGTTGCACAATGTTCCCATTGATTATAATTTAAAACATTTCTAGGTTGTGCTGATTTATGTAAAAAATGGTTACCATAGTGGTTGTAGCAGTACATACTGTCATAATTAGATGAACCCTGCAAATAATCATGTTTGGTAAATTTAGCAGACATCACTAGGTCAGACATCATGTCATTAATACTTTCAAAGTCCCAATCATCAGCAAATGAGTTTGGTTTTACAAAGTCACTCAACGAGATCTTGATTTGGTGTGGATATTTTGAGGATTTCAACCGGACCATAGATTTCATAGTCAGTATTGTCCCATGCTACCCCACCCGGTATAGGATTGGCTGTGAAGTTGACTGAAGAAAGTTCTCTTCTCGACGTGTGAAGACGTGTGTGGCTTGAGGATCAAGTTGATTTTCTGGCTTGCTGTGTCCATTTTTGCATATTTTCCCTCAATGAAGCGTCCCAAACATAGTATCATGATGAGCCAAAGTATCAGGATAAATACACCAAAGGACACCCAAAATTCAATCCATGGAGAAATCAGATAGGTTTCTTTCAGCTGTTTCAAAAGTTCCTTAGTTTTGTCTTTAAAAGTTTTTGTTGATGGCTGTGTCTTTGATTTACTTAGATCTTCAGAAGAATCATCAAAGTTGATGAAGTAGCCGGATGCCGTTCTGTCTATTGTTCCAATTGCTTCAGGATTACTGTTTCTTGCAGCTTCAGCATATTCATTTGTTACTTCATTGTAGGTTGGTGTCTCTACTAAATGTTTTTATTTGGGTTTTCAGAGGTGTGAGTTCCATTGCATTGTTGCATATTCCTTGTTGTTGTTCTGTAGGCGTTTCGAATGTGATTAGCCTTTTAGTTAGCACCTCTGTACTTGTAGCAAACCTCGGTGTTCTACTACTTATCGGGAGTCCACTTGGCCTACTGTTTGTTATCGGCCACATGATTGTGGTTTTACCAGGTCGATGGATACAACTCGGTTCTCCTTTTTACCAGCAAGTGGCGGTAGTACAACTGATCTCGTCCCGTTGATGGACAAGACAGGAACTGCTTTTCTGTAAGAAGGCCCAAATTCCTTCTTTACCGCGATCTTTTCTCTGACTAGATCCCCGATTTTTGGAATCCAGACAGGTCTTGCTGGGACAGGTGGTGGTTCTTCAGTGGTTGTTGGCTGCTGTTTCAACTTTATGTTGCTCAGGTCTTTTCTTGTTTCGTTTAAGTCCTGTAAAATAGCCAAACGATCTTTGATATCAAAGCTTTTTTCTTTCACCACTGAAGTCTGACTGTCAAGATCTAAGACTAGCATCCTAGTCCCAAACAGTAATTCGTACGGACTGAATCCCCTCAGAGAATTTCTTGGCAAGTTGTTTAGACTACGTTGGACACTTATTAGATGTTTGACCCACCCAGCTCCCGAACCTAATACCTTTGCTGTTATAGATTGCTTTATGCCTTGGTTTTTTCTTTACACCATCCCGTATCACTCAGGAAGGAAGTGAGAAGAATCCCGCTTCGCTATGCTCATTTGGCCGTGCTTTCCCACAAGCTTGAGGGCTAAAGTGAAAACATTGGTCAAACGTAGCATGCTCCTAGCGTATATGCCATTTAGACTCGCAAATCTTTGTATAACAGTCCCGACGTCAGCCGAGTGCTGGGGTCTACATTTATAAGTGGAAACTAGTCTTTATTTGTTAATGGGACGCATTATTTACACTTGTTTCACTGATTATTGTTTAGCCCTTATTGAGTGAAACGCCATGGTATTACCCCGTTCCTCTCGCCGCTGCGATCTCTGTTGCAGCCCGGGCATTTTTTTACAAAAATGTGATGATGCAGGCTCATGCCTGGCCACCAGTACACTGATTGTAGTTCTTCCAGAGAATCTTTTAGTTTGAGGTGTCTGAGACCCTCGCCCATATGTGCGTCTACTATTAACAAAGTTCTCCTGTCCTTGTTTGGAATTACTCTATCCCCCACTCCAGGGATTCGAGCAAAAGGAACGGAGTTCGCATCGATTATGTATGTATATTCGAGTGGGTAACTGATCGGTAACGCTGAACAGTCGCCTTTTGATGACGTTTTCACCGCCAGCATTGTTTCACCGTCAATGTATTTTACTGCACGCTTTTTCCTAGCTACGGAAGCCGATTTAGTTGCTACCGCTGTGGCTTCCTCAGCCAATGAATTCCCTGCAACGTGAACGCCATCACGCTGATGACTCAGTGAGTGTATCACGTGAGTCTTTGATAGTTCTTTTTTTAACAGAACTATTTGTTCCCAAAGCAGTTTTTGCTTTATTGTTGCACCTGTGTCATCTTTGTAACCGTTTTGAATCAATTTCTGTAAATCGCTGTTATATGATTTGACGCAGTAATACGAATCGGACACTATGAGTGTCGGGAATTCGCGATCTGCATTATCTAGCGCCATTTTCAATGCTATTATTTCAGTCTGTTGTTCTGAATTAGTTTCTACTGAGTGTGTTTTTGTTAATAGAGGTCTTAGTATACCTCCGCGCCACACTTCTTTTGTAATCTCACATGTGGGGTTGTATGCTTGTTCTCCCCAAACGGATGGTTGAGCATGTCCGTCTGTATAGATTACACAAGCGTACTGTCGTAATGGCAGAATGTCGATTGGCAGAGGGAATATTCTTTCATATTCTAGATATTTTAGTTCCTCTAGTTCTGGATCAAAGTAGTATTTTACTTTGTCCATTGTAATGGAATTCACCCATTGTATCCATTCCGGATTCAATGCTGTTGTTGGTAAATTACACAGGGTTGTTAATGCCTCAAAGGCTGATTCTGCTGTTCTGACTGTGATGTGTCTACCGTCAGCTTTATCTTTTTCTCTAGCTATTGCGGTTTGAACTGCATGAACAATGTTTTCTTTAATGCTGAATTTCTTTTCAGCTTTAGTGTAAAAGTGTGATTTGAATGTAATTGGTACCTTTTCTCCCTCATTAGAGGTCAGGTATGTGAATCCGCATCTTCCTGGGATGACTCGAATCACAAGGTTGCGTGTGTTATCACGTGTTTCTAGTTTTGTTTTAATTAACATATCTGTTTGTAAGGATCTCAGAATGTGTGTGTATTTGAGTCCAATTGGTTTTTTTAAAATCTGGTTTTATTAGATCATAAAGGGGTTTGACCCTTTCTGCGTAATTTGCAATGTATGTTCTTCCGAAATTTAGGAAGCCTAGAATTGACTGTAGGTTTTTTAGTGTTCTAGGTGCTTGGAGTACGGCACATTTCTCTAGGAAATTGTCAGCCAGGCTTTTGCCTTCACTTGATAATTCATATCCTAAGAACAGGACTGTTAGATGGGCAATTCTAGATTTTTTAAAGTTGAATTTATAACCCTTTGCCGCGAACCCAAGTATTATGGCGTTCACTCTCTTCAAGTGAGTATCCAAGTCATCGTCTGTTAGGTATATGTCGTCGACATACGATAATGCTTCGTCATCATATGTTTGTAGTAACTCTGTTACTCTCGCTGAGAATAATCCTGGGCTGTTCTTGTACCCCTGGGGTAACCGACAGAATTCTTTTTGAGCGCCATTTATTGAGAACGCTGACAAGTATCTGCTCTCTGGTGCTATATTTTGACAAAAGAATCCATTAGAGATGTCTAATGTTGTTTTTTATTTTTTGCGCACTATGTTATTCATTAGTGCAGCACTATGCGAGTTTTGTACTGCAAAAGTTTTGCAACATGAGTTAAGGTGTCTGTAATCCAAAACTAGACGATATGAATTGTCTGGTTTGGAGACAGGAAACAAAGGGTTGTTCATTTGTGAGGTGCAAGTTTCAATCACCCCCTGGTATTCTAGTTGATCTAGAATTTCTTTTACCTGTTTTTTAGCTTCTTGCTTGATTGGATACTGCCTTTGTGCAGTAGGTTGTGATTTTAACTGGATTTTGTGAGGAGGAGACTCCTCATCCCATCCTACATGATTTTTATATAAAGCAGGAGCTTGAGCTACTGCCCACTTTCTTGCAAGTGTATATATTTTTTATGAATTGGAATATGATTTGAGAAGGCAGGCATAATTATTTCTTCGCCATGTGGGCACTCCCTGACGAACTCTGGTGGCCAATCTTTTTCAGCTAGAAGGATGTAATAGCCCTTGGAGAGATTATCCCAAAAAAGGCCCCTTATTTTCCTAGTCTTATCCCCTTCTATACGTAAAGTTATTTCATATATTTTGTGAGGTTTGCTAACTCTGGTGTCTGCAGTTTCCACCTGAATGTATTCATTCGTGTCCACTGTCTCCAGATGATTCATAAGGACTTTGCGTGCTATGCTCACTTCCGCTGCGCTGTCTAGCATTGTCTGAGCCCACTCTCCGTTTTTCAGCTGTGTCCTCAGTATTCTCGGCATTGTTGAATACTTTAATACTGGCTACCTTCTTTTTTGGAAACTGTAATTTTTTATTTGGATGAGCAGGTTCCTTGTCTTTGGACTTGACGTGCCCTTCCCTGGGTTCCGATCGTCCTCTTCTTTCCGATTTCTGCGAGGAAGTCTGAAAAGATTGAGAGGGACGTGTATCAAAATCTTGATATCTATCCGGTTTCTTTATGTTATCCCTATTTCTAAGGTTGTACTTTTTCACAGAGGGCTCCCTTTGGGGAGACTTGGGTCCTTGGTCCGGAGATCTTTCTCTCCGCCGAGGAGACCTTCCTCTGGACTGGAATCTCTTTTCTTTTGGATTGGATTGTTTGTTTCCATCCCAGTTCTTCTTTTGACTGTTTAGATTATTTTTAATAAATATTTTTTCAGGACTTTCAATTAGTTGGGGCTTTACTGGTATTCCACCCAAACTATCTCTACCTAGTTCTTCATAGGATTTTTCTATAATTCTGGCAATTTCAGCTGGTTGGTCTGCTATATCTGTCTCTTTTAACCTCTGGCGGATCGCCACATTCGCTGCTTCTCCTTTTATGTTGGCTAGTAATATTGCCGAGACCTGCTTGAAGTCTTTTAGTAATTTCATACCGAGAGTTAAAGCGGGTTCTGGACCGTATTCGTCTTGAATTTGTTTTAGCACATCTGGTATTACCGACATGGATGGTACACCATGTGTTTTTGTGTAAATGGAAGCAAAGACTGTACCCCAAGTGTCACAGTCCTCCACGTGTGGTGCGATTCCCATTGGAAGACAGATAGTCAGAATCCTGTGTTTATCCACAGGGGTGGTGTCTGGAAACACCGCCTCTATTTGGGTGATTTTTTGTGCTAACCAGAATGGTATTTGTTCCCGTTTTGCTGGTACTTTACCTAGGCAGGACTGTATGTTCTGTGGTGTAATTTTATTTGTGTTCCCCTGATGTGGGGTCAGCTGTGGATTTTTAATTGCTGGTTGGATTGTTGAAGTCCGCATTACATATTGGACTAGTTGTCTATATATTTTAATTAATTGTTTTAGTTGTACTAAAACATCTGCTGCAGACATTCTTTCGATGTCTGGATGTGGTGTGTATCCGGCTAGGACCGGCCACGTTGCTCCTGGTCTACCTAGTGGACCGAGCCTGGTGATGTGTTTGTTGTGTTTTAGGGCGCCATTAAACAAGAGCAGGTGCTCTTGGAATTTAAGTGGTACTTCTACTTCCTCGAAAGGAGTGTACTCATTAGGAGGTTCCTCTATTTTATAATAGTGGAACTCCTTCGTTACAGCATTTGCTGCTGGAAAGTTTATCCATGAATAGAATACCTCTGTCTGCCGATATTCGTGTGCCTCAATTACGAATATGACTGTACCACCTCTTGGTGTCAGTCCATTTTCTATAAGTTTTAACGTTATAGATCTTCTTATGTTGACCGGGATGAGTTTTATATCCGGGTCCACTTCTTGCATAGTATTATCAGCTTCTATTAGTTCAGCTGCTACTCTAGCTCTCTCTCTTTCATCATCACTTTCTGGCATTTTACTGTCAGGAAGGTTATTCTGTTTGTTTGCAGATCAGGTTTCTTGTGGAAACAAAGATTAGATGCACAATATTTTGGAACAGTGTATCCTTCAACGTTGATTGAACCAAGAACCATACATAGGAGTTCCCTCCTGCGAGGTTTGGCGGATTTTACCTCTCACCCACTCCAGACGTCTTTGGAGTATTATGGGAAAAAGGGGTCTGAGTGAAAGAGCACGACTGAGTTACTCTAAAGTCTTGCGTTAGTTTTATCGCCTATCCAAACACGTTGGGCGCCATGTAGTGTAGTTCCTATTATCCCAATAGGCTCTGCGCATTGGAATAATACCTCCAATAGTATAGACCTAGACCAGACGTTAACTAGGTCTTCTACTGTCGATATTAGACTTAAAGTTTTGGGTTTGCCAGCTAGCTCAGAGTTCACTAGAAACTTTCTCGAATAGGCAAGGAGGAGTTGAACCTCCCTGGATAGACAAGAAGAGATTTAGTTTGACAACCATAGAACATGACAACTTTGCTCTCCCCTAATCAAGAGTGTATCTCTAGAGTCGTGTGAAAACAAAAGACAACTTATTTTACTCAGTCAGTACGTGCATTCTTAGTTTCACCAGATTGTAGAGAAAAGGAAGAGACGGGCGTGTTCAATAAAAGATGTTATTTATTGATCAGTCTCTTTTCTCGTACAAGAGAAATGGATCGATATTATCGCAATACTTATGGTTAAGTAAAGTGCATACAATAAAAGCAGAATTATAAAATAATACTGTAAAAACATTGATATGGTTTCTAAGCCATACGTTATTTAAAATGGACAGAATAGATACATACATATAAACATTTGACTAATCGTACTCAACTGGTGCTTCTAACTACGCCTACCCCAGTGTACCTGACCTAAGCCTAATACGTGGGCGGGGATAGAAAGTAGCAGTTTAAGTTAAGTTTGTTTTGCCAAGTGCCTGACTCAAGAATTCTCTGCAAGGGGTTATTCAGTTCCGTACCTTGAATCTAGGATGATTGAGGGATGGTATCTCTCATCTTTGGTCTCGATATTCCAGGCTGCCTGCAAGGGCTGCTCGGAAGCGCCGGAGCGGGATTTCTCGGCAGGAGAAAGGCAGCGTCTCGTTCTCAGCGCGTCAGGAAGGCGGGGCAGCGTCAGTGGGCTTCGCTCTCTGCTGAGCTTCGGCAAGTCTCGCTGCTCCGATCTCGTAACCACCACCGCGTGTGTTTGCTTAAGGCAATATCGGTAATATTTATACCTGTAAGGTGCCGAGATTGACGTAAGGATGGACATAGATACGTCAATAAGGATGTCATACGAGCTGGTCGTTAGCACATTCTTTTACTGAAGTTCTTTGAGAAATCAAAACAATGGCCGCAGGGATTTTCCCAGGTTGTCATAGGTTTGATTTGTTTTGAGAACTCCGTATGCCTTATCAGGGGCTGGAGGAATATTGCTTGCCTAATTAGATGGCAAGCGTTATGACCTAATCAGATAACGCGCTCCTGTGCCGTGGTCTGGCGTAATCAGATAACGGTTTCTGCATCATGGGATGGCTGCTAGTTAATTTGTTAACCAGAATAGGGTCAGGAATAGGGGGATCGATACAGAACCTATAGGAATACATCACATAATATCTCAGATGTCTGTCCAGGGGAGAGGAGTTGGCCTAATGGCTAAGGAAGTCGACCTCAAATCTGGGGAACTGGGTTTGAGTCTCGGCATGGAGGCTGAGCATCCTGGGATTCTGGGCACATCACTTAATCTCCCAATGCCTACCAAAATTAAGATGTCCTCATGCAATGCAAGTGGTGCTATGTAAAGCGCTCCGATTCCCGATTCGGGTCAAGTTCGCGCTATATAAAACTCTGTAAAATAAAAAATAAAAAATAAAAATTTACAAATTGTTGTCATGCGCTGCTATAAAATGCATTGCAACAGGATATATTTTGTCGGTATTCCTAATAGACCTGACATGCTGCAGAATACGTTTGTGGACCTGGAGTTTAGAACTCTCTATGTATTGGAGTTCACAAAGTCATTTCAATACATATACAGCATAGTTCGTTTTACAGTTGAATGTCCCCTTGATGTTTCGAGGTTTTTTTCCAGAGATGTGCTGAACTGTGTCTTGTTGACTCTGTATTCGCAGGTTTTATATCTGCTGCATTTACGGAATCCATGGCTACCTCTGAGCCAATTACTAGTGGCGGATTCTGGTAAACTTCTTTTCACTAGGTCATCGCGCATGAACCTCACTCATCTGTATGTGCAACCTAGCTTAGAGGGAAGAGTTGAATCTATTACAGGGTCATTCTTCACAAGATTCCAATACTTGTTCAGTATCTTACTAATGATATTGTGTTTAGAACTGTAAATCGGTAATAAATCTATGCTCAGTTTGTTTGTATTTGTTTTCTTTGCATGCTTTGAATAGGCCTGCAACCTGTTTCAGGCCCTTAGTCTTCTCAATACCTTTACTGATTACTTCTTCTGAATACCCCCTTTGCCTGAATCTCACCTCCATTTCTCCAATGGCGAGGTCAAATCCTAAGTGAGTCGGGGTGTGGCTGGTCAAGGAGCGTTATGCAGGCATATGTGCCCCCCAACTCCTGGCTTTTCAGAGATGAGGAGTAGGCACTTTTTCTTACCTGTATTTTGTAAGATGGAAGGCAGTCAGAGACCATACTTGTGGTGGTCCTGTAGCAGGCTCACTACCTAGGACACAAGTTTACATTTTACCTCCCTGAGTACGTCCTCCATGACTGGCTGGACCAAACAGTATGTTTGGGCTCTCGGTTTTATGGTCTTTATTTTTTTGACATTTCCATTAATATTTATCAATATTTATATTTTGCTCATTTATTCTGTATTCATCCATATTAATGTTGTGCTTCGAGTACAAAATGAAGCAGCAATCGGTACATCGCCATGTTTATTTAACAGTCAAATATTAACTAATAATCTTGGTTTAAGGTCTCGAGACAAGGTGGATGTACAAAACAATTTTTCATTCAGATCTTTTAGTTTTATTTGTATTTTAGACAGAAAACTGGGCAACACGTATTTCACAACATCAAGGTCGCTTCATCAGGACCAATTCAATATCCATTGCAATTTAACATAAAAATTTCAGAGCTTTAACGCTTCATCTCTTTGATTCTCATTGAACAGAAACACAATGACATAGTTGCAATAATTTCTGCTAATCAAATTCACTTAAAGGAGAGGGAGAGACCAATTTATCAGAATATCACAAAAACATGCATACACTGCATCAATTTGACGCTGAATATGCGCCATCTGTTTCAGAAAAAGACCTCCAGCACTTTTATTTTTCATTTCAAAAGAATTTTATTGTTATAAAGAAGCAAATGAAGATACAGAATACAAGTATATGTGATACAGTTGATAACAGATAAAAAGCAATCAGAAGCTGAAATTCAAAAATGAGTCGTAGCAAATACATCCATAAACAAAAGTAGTCTGCCAAAGACAGAAAAATGAATTAATTAAGATAAAGTAAGTAGCTTAGGTAGAGTCCACAATCAAGAGTATCACTATCAGCTGGTATAATCAGGGGAAGAGAGGAAAGGAAAGAAGAAAGAAGAAAGAAAGAGAAAAAGAGGGAAAAGATGGAAAAAGGAGAGAAGACAGAGAAGGAGGAGAAGAAAGAAGGAGAGAAGGATTTCCAACGAACTAACCCGACAAACAAGACTCCAGTCAACCAGACAAATCGAAGGGATATTGGTCAACCAACCCCTTTGATGACAAATCCATATAGTTATCCAGAGCATTCCAAACCCCACTAGCAATAGATGGAGAAAGGTGAGCATGATCGACTGAGGTATGAGCACTTCGTAAAAAGGAAACCCAAGCCCACCAAGTATGATAAGAAACAGAGGAAAAGGATTTCCATTCCATAAGAATTACTTTCACTGCAATAGTCAATAGGAGATCCAACAGCTGTAATTCCATGGGTTCCAAGGGGAGAGGGACTGGGGCAGCTAATGGACCTAATAGAATTAATGGGAAAGAGAGTGGGAACTTAATACCAAAGATGAGCATGAGATGTTTGTGAATGAGGTCCCAAAAGGGTTGGAGTAAGGAGCATTCAAAAAACATATGCGGAAAGTCACCTGTCAATAAGCCACAGCTCCAACATAGGTTATCTTCTTTGAGATTGAGCGAGTGTAAACGAACAGGAGTCCAATGAAGAAGGTTGACGGAGAAAAATTTAGATTGCATTAACGATGGGGCGATTTTATTGCGAAGAGAAAGTTTACCAATCATCTGCCAGATGTCTGAAGAAATATGGTCAGTAACACCATGATCAAAATGGTGCAACCATTTTTGTTGAGCAACCGTACGAGTAGGTAATGAAACAGTTGATAAAAATTTATAGATTTTAGAGGCTACATGACCAGATTTAGTCCATATTTGAAAGAGAGTAATCGTAGGAGAAGTAGGATGAAGACGCACCCTAGCAAGTGCTACTTTGATTTTGAGAAAAGTATAAAAATCCAGATTAGTTAAAGAATGTTGTTGAGCTAAGGAGGAAAAAGGTAGTGGCTCATTATTAGAACCATAAAGATGTTTAACAAGCGAGATCCCCTTAGCAGCCCAATAAGATATCAGAGAAGGATCAATATTAATTTTAGAATTCCGCCAAATAGACGACCACCTAGATTTGTGAAGTGGAATCGCCACTTTCTTGTCTACCTTCCGGACTGCAGCAAGAGTATCTAGATTAATAGAGCGGGAGAACGGGATGGACAAGGTAGACGCAGTGCAAAAGGAAGCAGTCGGTAACGGAGAAGCCAATTCCTGCTCTATTAACAACCAGGAAGGAACATGAATAGGGGGATAAGAGAACCATAGAGCACCTTGAGACGCCAAAAAGGCAGTTTGGTATTTTTCCCCAATCAGGAAGATTGCATCCTCCCATATCATAAGGCTTCCGCAAGAATTTATAGGCAATTCTAGCCCGTTTATCATTCCATAAAAATTTAGAAGTCAGAACATCAATTTCATGAAAGAAGGAATCCGATAACATTACCGGGAGCATAGAGGATACAAAATTAATAATAGGTGTAATCATCATTTTGAGGGTCTGAAGGCGACCCCACCAGGAAATGTGTTTCGGAGACCAAGTGTCCAAAAGACGCCGTACTTTAAGAATAGTCTGGGTTTCATTATAGGCAATTGTAGCATATAAGGTAGAGCAAAAATAGATACCCAAGTATTTTAATTGCTTAGACTGCCATTTAAAACCAGCAGAGCCCATATGTGTAGAGAAACAGTAGGCATTCATGGGGAACATCTCAGTCTTATCCTTATTTAAGGTGTACCCTGAAACCTTCGAAAAAAGGGAAATCGTATCCGAGATAGCAGGGATAGCCAAGGCAATATCATCTGAGAAAATAAGGACATCATCCGGGTACGCAGCAGTTTTAATACGATGAGGACCAAAAGAAAAACCTTTAATGTCTGGGTGTAGCTCAATCAATCTGAGGAGAGGGTCAATGGACAATAAAAACAAAAGAAGAGATAAAGGACAACCCTGTCTGGTGCCCTGGCGAAGATTAAAACAAGCATTTGCAATGCATAAGGTCTCGCATTAGGAAAGTTTGAGCTATTGGTATTGTAAATGACACATTTTTTATATATGTGTTGGTTTTGAAAATAGCAAAAATAATAGCTTTGTCATTTACAATGCCAATAGTTATAACTCGTGACACCTATAGCATTTGTAATGCAATATGTGTTGTATTCACGTGACTTAGATGTATTGATATTACAAATAACAATGGCTTTGAATTTTTTTAATAATTAATACTTAAATAAAAGTTATTGTAATTTATAATGGCAATAGCTTAAACTTTTCTAAATAACTTTTGTGAAGAATATGTTCAGTGTATTTTATTGTGACGAAAATCCAAGAACAGAAGTGAAATACTAACCTCTTTTTGTGACATTTGTAATAAAGCTTGAAACATTGAGAGATCATATTTGACACAGTTGTTGTTGAATGGTTGCACAGATTGATGCTGTGGTGGCGCTGAGTGATGTTGTGGTGGCGACTAGTGATGCTGTGGCATTCAATGATCCTGTGGTACCGCATAGTGATCTTGTTGTGCCCCTTAGTGATGCTGTGGTGGTGCTGAGTGATGCTGTGGTGATGCGATAGATAGAGTGAGGGCGATAGATAGATAGATAGAGTGAGGGCGATAGATAGATAGAGGGAGGGCGATAGATAGGAGTGAGGGCGATAGATAGCTAGACAGATAGATAGAGTGATGGCAATCAGTATCTAAATAAATAGATAGAATGAGGGCGATAGATAGATAGATAGATAGATAGATAGATAGATAGATAGATAGATAGAGTGAGGGCGATGGGTAGATAGAGTGAGGGCGATGGGTAGATAGAGTGAGGGCGATGGGTAGATAGCGTGAGGGCGATAGATAGCGTGATTGCGATAGATAGAGTGAGGGCGATAGATAGAGTGAGGGTGTTAGATAGAGTGAGGGTGTTAGATAGATCGATAGATAGATAGATAGAGTGAGGCCGATAGATAGAGTGAGGCCGATAGATAGAGTGAGGCCGATAGATAGAGTGAGGCCGATAGATAGAGTGAGATTGATAGATAGATTGATAGATAGATAGATAGATTGATAGATAGAGTGAGGGCGATAGATAGATAGAGTTAGGGCGATAGATAGATAGAGTGAGGGCGATAGATAGATAGAGTGAGGGCAATAGATAGATATAGAGTGAGGGCGATAGATAGAGTGAGGGCGATAGATAGAGTGAGGGCGATAGATAGAGTGAGGGCGATAGATAGACAGATAGAGTGAGGGCGATAGATAGATAGACAGATAGAGTGAGGGCGATAGATAGATAGTTGTGTGTGGTTGTGTGTGCGTGGTTGTGTTATGCTTTGTTTTGCTATGTTTTGTTATGCTATGCTATGTTTTGTTGTGTTTGGTATGCTATGCTGTTTTGTTATGCTATGTTTTGTTTTGTTATGTTATGCTATGTTTTGTTGTGTTTTGTTATGTTATGCTATGTTCTGTTGTGTTTTGTTAAGCTATGCTATGCTTGGTTAGGCTATGCTATGCTTGGTTAGGCTAGGCTATGCTATGCTTGGTTAGGCTAGGCTATGCTATGCTTGGTTAGGCTAGGCTATGCTATGCTTGGTTAGGCTATGCTATGCTTGGTTAGGCTATGCTATGCTTGGTTAGGTTATGCTCTATGCTTGGTTAGGTTATGCTCTATGCTTGGTTAGGTTATGCTCTATGCTTGGTTAGGTTATGCTCTATGCTTGGTTAGGTTATGCTCTATGCGTGGTTAGGTTATGCTCTATGCTTGGTTAGGTTATGCTCTATGCTTGGTTAGGTTATGCTCTATGCTTGATTAGGTTATGCTCTATGCTTGATTAGGTTATGCTCTATGCTTGGTTAGGTTAGGTTATGCGCTATGCTTGGTTAGGTTAGGTTATGCGCTATGCTTGGTTAGGTTAGGTTATGCGCTATGCTTGGTTAGGTTAGGTTATGCGCTATGCTTGGTTAGGTTAGGTTATGCGCTATGTTATGCGCTATGTTATGCGCTACGCGCTATGTTATGCGCTATGCGCTATGTTATGCGCTATGTTATGCGCTATGCGCTATGTTATGCGCTATGCGCTATGTTATGCGCTATGTTATGCGCTATGTTATGCGCTATGTTATGCGCTATGTTATGCGCTATGCGCTATGTTATGCGCTATGTTGCGCTACGTTATGCGCTATGTCATGCGCTATGCGCTATGTCATGCGCTGTGCGCTATGTTATGCGCTATGCTATGCACTATGTTGCGCTATGCTATGCGCTATGTTCTATGCGCTATGTTATGCGCTATGTTATGCGCTATGCTATGCGCTATGCTATGCGCTATGTTATGCGCTATGTTATGCGCTATGCTATGCGCTATGTTATGCGCTGTTATGCGCTATGTTATGCGCTTTGCGCTATGTTATGCGCTATGTTATGCGCTATGTTATGCGCTATGTTGCGCTATGTTGCGCTATGTTGCGCTATGTTGCGCTATGTTATGCGCTAATTATATGCGCTATGTTATGCGCTATGTTGCGCTATGTTATGCGCTGTTATGCGCTATGTTGCGCTATGTTATGCTGTGTTTTGCTATCCTACGCTTTGCTGTGTTTTGCTATCCTACGCTTTGCTGTGTTTTGCTATCCTACGCTTTGCTGTGTTTTGCTATCCTATGCTTTGCTGTGTTTTGCTATCCTATGCTTTGCTGTGTTTTGCTATCCTATGCTTTGCTGTGTTATGCTTTGCTGTGTTTTGTTATGCTATGTTTTGTTGTTTTACTATGATATGCTATGTTTTGCTATGCTATTTTTTGTTTTGCTATCCTATGCTTTGTTTTGCTATGTTTTGTTATGTTCTGCTGTTTTGTTCTGCTGTTTTGTTGTGTTATTTTATGCTATTCTATGTTTTCCTATGCTATGCTATTCTATGTTTTGCTATGCTATGTTTTGTTTTAAGTTATGTTATGCTATGTTTTGCTATGCTATCCTATGCTTTGTTTTGCTATGTTTTGTTATTTTCTGCTGTTTTGTTCTGCTGTTTTGTTGTGTTATGTTATGCTATGCTATGGTTTGTTTTGTTTTACTATGCTAGGTTTTGCTATTCTTTGTTAGGTTATGTTTTGTTTTGTTATGCTATTCTATGTTATGGTTTGTTTTGTTATGCTATTCTATGTTTTGCTGTGTTATGCTATGTTTTGTTATGTTCTGCTGTTTTGTTATGCTATGTTTTGTTATGCTATGTTTTGTTATGCTATGATTTGTTATGCTATGTTTTGTTATGCTATGTTTTGTTCTGCAATGTTTTGTTCTGCTTTGTTTTGTTGTGTTGTGTTATGCTATGTTTTGTTGTTTTACTATGATATGCTATGTTTTGCTATGCTATGTTTTGTTTTGCTATCCTATGCTTTGTTTTGCTATGTTTTGTTATGTTCTGCTGTTTTGTTGTGTTATGTTATGCTATGCTTTGTTTTGTTTTACTATGCTATGTTTTGTTTTGCTATTCTTTGTTATGTTATGCTATGGTTTGTTTTGTTTTACTATGCTACGTTTTGTTTTGCTATTCTTTGTTATGTTATGCTATGGTTTGTTTTGTTATGCTATTCTATGTTTTGCTGTGTTATGCTATGTTTTGTTATGCTATGTTTTGTTATGCTATGTTTTGTTATGCTATGTTTTGTTATACTATGTTTTGTTACGCTGTTTTGTTCTGCTATGTTTTGTTCTGCTATGTTTTGTTCTGCTATGTTTTGTTGTGTTATGTTATGCTATGTTTTGTTGTTTTACTATGATATGCTTTGTTTTGCTATGCTTTGTTTTGTTATGCTATGCGTTGTTGTGTTTTGCTATGCTATGTTTTGTTGTGTTTTGCTATCCTATGCTTTGTTTTGTTATGCTGTGCTTTTGCTATCCTATGCTTTTGTTTGTTATGCTATGCTATGCTGTGTTTCGTTATGCTATGCTATGTTTTGTTATGCTATGCTGGTAAGGGTATGTGAAGGTGTGTGTGTGAGTGTGTGTGAGGGTGAGTGAGGGGGGTGAGGGTGTGTGAGGGTGAGGGTGTGTGAGGGTGAGGGGGTGTGCGGGTGAGAGGGTGAGGGGGTGTGAGGGTGAGGGGGTGTGAGGGTGAGGGGGTGTGAGGGTGAGGGTGTGAGGGTGTGAGAGTGTGTGAGGGTGTGTGAGGGTGAGTGAGGGTGTGTGAGGGTGAGTGAGGGTGTGTGAGGGTGGGTGAGTGTGTGAGGGTGAGAGTGTGTGAGGGTGAGAGTGTGTGAGAGTGTGTGAGGGTGAGAGTGTGTGAGGGGGTGTGAGGTTGTGAGGGGTGTGAGGTTGTGAGGGGTGTGAGGGTGAGGGAGGGTGAGGGGGTGGGTGAGGGTGAGGGGGTGTGAAGGTGAGGGGGTGTGAGGGTGTGAGGGTGAGAGGGTGTGTGAGGGTCAGTGAGGGTGTGTGAGGGTGTGTGAGGGTGTGTGAGGGTATGTGAGGGTGTGTGAGAGTGAGGAGGTGTGTGAGGGTGAGGAGGTGTGTGAGGGGTCAGGGGGTGTGAGGGGGTGAGGGCGAGTGAGGGGGATGAGGGCGTGAGGGTGAGAGGGTGTGTGAGGGTCAGTGAGGGTGTGTGAGGGTGTGTGAGGGTATGTGAGGGTGTGTGAGAGTGAGGAGGTGTGTGAGGGTGAGGAGGTGTGTGAGGGGTCAGGGGGTGTGAGGGGGTGAGGGCGAGTGAGGGGGATGAGGGCGTGAGGGTTAGTGAGGGTGAGTGTCTCCAATGAATGTCGCCGCTTCGGCTTCTTTGAAAATGTTCAGTGCTGCAAATAGAGCATGCCGCCCTAATTATCACAGCATGAGGCCCCAAAGTGATAATTATCACAGCATGCAGAGAGCCGCCCCACACTGCTGGAGCACTCAACTGCACATTAATTATAGTTGAGTGCTCCAGCAGCCTGGGGCGCCTGTTGACATGCTGTGATAAGTGGGTCTCATGCTGTGATAATTGTTGCAGCGCCTGAGGAAGTGGAGACTCCTGCTGGGATAATTGGTGTTGTGGCCTCAGGAAGTAGAGTTTCATGCTGGGATAATTGGTCTGGCGGCGCCTGAAGTCCAACAAACGTGCACAAGCTGCTCAACCTTGAAGCGCGTTCACAGACCTGGGTCGGCTCGTGCCCAGGTCTGTATCGGGCTCGTTCACAGCTGTTACTCCCTTGACAGGGATGAAGGCGGCTATAAGTCTCGTTGGTGGCAGGGCTTCGCCCTGCAACGCCAGCGAGACCTAAAAAGGACGACGTAGCACCGTTGACTCTTATGTTAGCTCTAGGTTGAGAGTATAGGGACATGACCATATTAATAAAGGAGTCACCAAGATTATGTGCACACAAGACAGCACGAAGAAAAGGCCAAGAAACCTTGTCAAAGGCCTTTTCAGCATCAAGAGCCAAGGCCGCGGCTGGGAGATGAGAACGTTTAGCTGATCCGAGAATGTGGCAAAAAGTATGTATATTATCACGCGCAAGACGGCCCTTTACAAAACCCGTTTGAGCGGGATGTACCAGTTTAGGAATGAAGGATTCCAATCTCTTGGCTAAGATTTTAGCAAACATCTTAGCCTCCATGTTAAGAAGGGAAATAGGATGGAAGTTTTTTGGATCTGAATGATCCATTCCCTCTTTTGGAATCACTACAATGGTAGCATCAGCCGCCGTGCCAGAAACAGACCCATCCTTAATAAAAGCGTCAAAGACAGATTGAAGCTTGGGAACAATCACAGGAAGAAAAGTTTTATAAAACAGAATAGGGTAGCCATCAGGCCCTGGAGCTTTTCTAGAACGAGTGGCTTTAATTGCGGTAATAATTTCTTCAGGAGTAATCGGACCATTTAAACAAGCATTTACAATGCAATGGTTTCGCCTTTTGAAAAGTTTGAGCTATTGGCATTGTTAATGACAAATTTTTTATTTATGTGTTGGTTTAGAAAACAGATAAATAAATGCCATTGTCACTTGCATTGTTATTAGCTTAATCTCTGCAGTCTCTAGAACTCCATAGCACTCCCTAGTTACTCTACACTCCCTAGCACTGGGCACTTCCTAGCACTCCCTAGCTTCCCTAGTAACTCCGCCCCTCTTAGCACTGTGCACTTCCTAGCACTCCCTAGCTTCCCTAGTAACTCCGCACCTCTTAGCACTCTGCACTCCCTAGTCACTCCCTAGTCACTCCCTCTGCACTCCCTAGTCACTCCCTAGTCACTCACTCCCTAGTCACTCCCTCTGCACTCCCTAGTCACTCCCTCTGCACTCCCTAGTCACTCACTCTGCACTCCCTAGTCACTCACTCTGCACTCCCTAGTCACTCACTCTGCACTCCCTAGTCACTCACTCTGCACTCCCTAGTCACTCACTCTGCACTCCCTAGTCACTCACTCTGCACTCCCTAGTCACTCTGCACTCCCTAGTCACTCTGCACTCCCTAGTCACTCTGCACTCCCTAGTCACTCTGCACTCCCTAGTCACTCTGCACTCCCTAGTCACTCATACACACTTAGAGACACCCCCCCCTCCAGAGCCACACACACCCCCCAGAGCCACACACACACACCCCCCAGAGCCACACACACATACACACCTAGAGCTACACACATATATCCAGAGCCACACACATACACACTGATTACAAACACACACCGAGCCATACACACACCCAGATGCACACACACATACAGAGCTACACATACATACCCAGAGTCACACACACACACACACACACACACCTAGAGTTACATATACACCTTTCCACTCTCGCTTGCTTGAGTCTTCTCTCTCCTGTCCGTCTCACTGAGCAAGGTTCGGGTACAAAGTCCTTTTACGGAAGTCCAGAATCTATGCAGGAGTGGGAGGCAGGACTAATGGGGTCAGTGAGCTAATGGGTGCGAGGAAAGGATACCATATGTCAGGATGTCAGGCCAATCTAATTGCAATTAAAAGTAAAATTTAGAGGCTCACTGGGGGCTCATCGCAAACCGCACCCGGTCAGAACCGAGCAGTCTCTGCATGCTACCCCCCTGTGCCCCACTGGTACAAGCGGTTCTGTCTCTCAGCTGCGCTTTCCCAAAGATCCACCGCTTGTTACCTCAACTGTGCCTCTTAGCTGTCCCCAGCTGTCTCCACCGGGTGCCAAAATCTCCACTCCCGGCCAGGACGGCGTCGGCGTCAAAAGGCTAAACTGCCGCGCTGCGGCAACAGCGGAAACACGGACTGGCGCTGTCAACGAGGAGAGGATGAGATGTGCTGAAAATCACCATGTGTTGCTCAGCTGAGCTGACACAGAACTGTACCTTTCCAATGCCATGTTTGCGTATGTGTGCCAACTGCCGAGCCGGATTGAATTCAGAGGGACTGCCCGCCCTGCAGACGTGTCTGATGTTTTCTTGTTTCCGCTTCAGCCTTCAGAATAATTCCTTCAACAGCACTGCTGCAGCCGAGTAAGTGCAAATGTAAAATATATGATGGGCAGAGGCCAGACTGAAGGAAAGGAATGTTCGGGTTCCAAATTAGAGTGAAGTGTGTCCCCTTATTTCTTGTCTTTCCTTCTCCTAGTGCAGGAATGGATATGTAACTGAAGGTTGGAACAAGGGCGGGGGAAGAGTGGCTGGCTGTGCCCGGCCGGACAGGGGAGCAAAACCCGGCCGCCAGGCGGAGCACAAGGGCGGGGGAAGAGTACAGGAAAGGCTAATAACCTCGGAAACACAGATTCCGAAAAAAAGAACGTAAATAAACTAACATAGACCTATACTGTCCCTGAGATGGAATTAAGAGTACAGCACTAATGCAATCTCCAATCAAACGAACAGCCAGGGAAGTAACCGCCGACAATAGCAGTCACTCGGAGCACGGACAGCGGGAGGGGGGGCGGGAACGGACAGCGGGAGGGGGGGGGCGGGAACGGAGAGCGGGACATCGCGCAACCCACCCCTGAAAACGACACTTTAAAAATGGCGAAAACAAAGCTTGAAAAAAAAAAATAAACAACCGCTCCCCGCTGCATGACGATCGCAAAGGGGCGGGATGAGAAAAAATCTCAGGAACGCCCACGGGTCGCCTCGCAGAATGACGGACGCCTCTGTTTTCCAATGGCTAGCCTCCATTTATGGAGCTAGCCAATAGAAACAGAGGCGGGACAAAGCCCACATACTGCAAAACAAAAGATTTCGCCTGCGCGAAACGCTGCTTGCGCAGCTTTCGACAGGCGAAACCTAATAAGCACCATAGAGGCTTTTTTGTAATGTAACAAATCGACTTATTTATATAATTATGTAACAAATGCCACACATTTCATCCATTTATGGGGCAGCAAGAACATAAAACAAGTTATTGGTGTCAGCCTCCTTTCCTGAGGTTTTTTGTGGTACCCTAGCGTCCTCGGGATCTTGTTTCCAGCCTATATACATATATGCCAAAAAAAGCGTGAGCGGAGGGATGAGATATTTTCATGTTTTTTTTTATTGTCATCGAAGATTTAGTGCCAAACTGTAACAGGTTGTTTATTATTATTTTTTTAATTATTTTATTATGAAATAGAGGAATGTTTCCAAACGAACGCGCTGATAGGTTGATCAACCGGAATAGCCAACATGCGATTAATTCGATTACCTCCAATGAGTAGACACGTGTGCTTGGAGCAGCAAATTACCTACTTCGGCCGGCGGGTGTCGGATCGGTTTTCAGTCTCCACCATATGAGTCAAAATTGAACACAATAACGAATTCAAATAGACATAACTTCTTTTAAAGACACAGGAAGTGCCCCCAATCTTCCTGAAACGGACCCAGTTTCGTAAACACGATCTGTGTGGTTCAAGTTAAAGAAAGTGGGAACGTCCGTTCTTACCTTTATTTCAATTTCCTATAGTGTGAATTTGGCCCGGCGGCATTGGAGCAATTTACAGGAGAAGCAGGCTAGATACACAGATCATGTGTAGGGAATGAGACATTAAGAGATTTGTCCATAATCACAGGGTGTTGTGCTGATGCCGGGATTTAAACCTAACTCCCCTGTTCCAAAGTCGGCACCGCTAGGTTTGTGTACATGGCTTCAGTGAGCTGTAAAACGGGTTGCTTGGATTTTGGAATGCTCCTTTGGGGTGGCATGGTGTGTGTGCGTTGTGGGGGGCTGTTTGCACATGCCTGGAGCTAATTACAGGCCATGGCGGGCATGTCCAGCCTGGGATAGCAGCAACAGGGAAGCATCTGTCTGTCCCAGGGCAGCGCTCGGTGACTCATTTTCACAAACTAGAAAGAAAATCTAAGGACAACACACGGATGTTAAGGAGAGTGGTCGGAACGAGACAGACGCACCGCCCTCTCTGGGGGGGGGGGGGGGGGGGGCAAGGACGTGCATTACACAAGGGCACATTCTCTTGTAGTGAATTGTCCCATCAGCTCCCCGCACGGATGCGCATGCCAGGCCCAGGGCAGATCACCCAGGAGCCCCCTCTGCTGCCCCTCGGAGGGCCTGGGAGTGGGTGAATAATTGGCGCAACACAGCCTAATTAGGGCCAATTGGGCACGAGCTCCTCTCTTAGGGTGCGTGTAACGAAGGCACTGTTTAGTCAACACGGGTATTAATAGAAGCCATTAGGCGCCGCGAAGGTGCCTTGGAAGCCGCACTGAGGAACGCCGTGTTCAGGTAGTTGAAGGAGCAGTTGGCTTGCAGTGGGGAGGGCCCCGTCTCTTTGCCCTAACCCCGCGAGCTCTTCAGGGATGCAGCCAGGCTGTGAGTGGAAATGAAGGGAGGGCTAGTAAAAAACAAATACAGGTGGAAGGCTATTGGAGGAGCTAGGCGACACTGCGGAATGATTGATAAACATTGTGAGTCAGTGCGGTTTATTTGCTAGCCAATCATTCACCCCACCTGTCTGCCCCTGCAGTGGGAGGTGGCGCTGCATGTTTGTCGGGTGTGAATTTCCGTGTTTACAGGAGCGTGCCTACAGTTCTGTCACAGTAGTGAATGAGCAGTGTGTGTCTGACAGTCTGAAAAGTGCACACTGTATCACTCCGGTGAGAGAAAAGAGACACGCTCCGTGTGCGACAGGTGGCATGGTGTATACAGGCCCTGCAAAGCACGGTGCGTGCGTTCAGGGGTTGGCTGGACCAAGGATTCTATATTACACGGATCTGTGAGAGCTGGAGCTGTGACGTGGGAGCCACGCACCATCCTCATACTTACTACTAAGGAAAACATGCAGCATGCCACTGCGCGGAGCCTGGTCTCCCAGCATGCTCCGCGGCATGACATTATTTGCACTTCTAGTCAAGTGAGCCCTCGCCTTTGCATTCAATGGCAGATAACTATTCCCCAAGAGTCCTGTCTGTGCCCCCACACTTAAGCACAGCTGTGAGCGCACTACATTTGGTTTGGTCCATAAAAGGTCGCACCGCGTCCCACAATCTCCCATCTCCTTGATGACTGTACGTCCTAATACCTTTTCTAAAGTCCCAATCGAGCATTAAGATGTTGTAAAACATCGAGAGGCCTCCCCAACCGTCCCGCTGCCTGTAACACCCCTCCCATTCTTCCTTAACAGACTGGATGTCCCTACCGCGAGGGTGACCACTGGTCGCCCCCCTGCACCGGACAGGAGTACTGCCCCCCCCCCCCACTGCTCCTGTCCCGGCACAGGAGCTTGAGGTGGAGTCTGTCAGACGCGCTCCACTCCAGCGGGGATCCATCCAGATGTGCACGGCAGTTGTCCACAGCTGCAGGCCGGTGCCCTGCCCCCGTGCCTCCTGGGGGGCGAGGCTCTGATGGGGCTGGGGCGCACTGGCAGAGGAGATATCGCGAGGCGACTTCCTGGGGGCGATGCTGCAGCTGACGATTAGGCGCTCAGGAAAAGCGAAGCCGGAAGGGCACTCCTCTGTTTCGGTTCGTTTCAGATCACAGCCCATGTTTTGATGCTTCTCAGCCTCTCACGTACATTGCCAGTAAGGTGAGCAGAAGCCTGGAAAGATGGACAGGAAGCTCGATGTGCGAGTGCACCTACTGCTGAGAGCTGCGGCAGACTCACCCAGCGGGCTGGAAAGACACGGACAGCGGGAGGGGGGGCGGGAAATGGAGTAAGGCTGTTATTGACACGAAAATCACAGTATCGCAGTACACACGGAGAGGGGGGGGCGGGAAATGGAGTAAGGCTGTTATTGACACGGAAATCACAGTATCGCAGTACACACGGAGAGCGGAGGGGGGGGCAGGAAATGGAGGCGGGAGAGGACACGGACGGCGGGAGGGGGCGGGAGAGGACACAGACGGCGGGAGGGGGCGGGAGAGGACACGGACGGCGGGAAACGTGCACAGGACAGCGAGGGGGGGGCGGAAAGGCACACGGAGGGGGCGGGAATGGACAGCGCATCTGAATTCACTTTCAGTGAAAGGGGAGGGAACGGGAAAAAACGTAACTCCGCCCAGGGAAAAAATCTCAGGAACGCCCCCGAATCTGGTCCGGCCTTGATGGACAGATCCGGCACTCAATGGCTAGCCTCCATTTATGGAGCTAGCCAATGAGAGCAGGGGGACGTTCCCGAAGTCCTTATTGTCAACAAAGGATTTCACCTGCGCTGAAAAGCTGTGCAGAGCGCAGCCTTCGGCAGGCGAAACCCAAAAATTGCTATCTTCCATGGATACCGACTTCACCGGGACAGATTTCAAGAAGTCCTGACACGGCTCAAAAGAGGCCTGATTAGAAGGGGTATATAAGTTATTGTAGAAATCACGAAAGACTTCAAGAATTTCCCCAGTCTGAAATTTTTTAGACCCAAGCTGATCATTAATAGAAGAGATTTGAGAAGACTTAAAGGAGGAATCCTGAAATTTTAATGTAGCCGCGAGAATCTTCCCAGCTCGATTTTTTTAACAATAGCCTTTTGGATTTCTGAGCCTGAACCCCAATATGGGCTCTTTTGGTAACTATAGTATTATATGTGTACTTCAATTGCTTGATTAACTGTAGGCAAGATTTATCCTTAGAATGTCTAAAGGTAGATTCCAGATTTTTTATTTCAGTTGCTAGATCTGTAAGTTCTTTTTTAATAGCAGCATTCCTTTTTGACATACATTTAATAACCTGGCCACGGAAAGTACATTTAAACGAATCCCAGAGGACAATTGGGGAAGAAACGGAGCCTTCATTCTCAAGGAAAAAGGTTTCGATTGCACTAGAGAACTCATCAATCTGGGCATTATCATGCAAAATTTCTGTATTTAATCTCCAGGAGCGAGCTCTTGATTTAGGAGCAAAGGACAACAATGTAAAAGTAACCGCGGCATGATCAGAAATCAGAATAGGATGAATAAGCGGAGAGGAGGAAGACGAAACAAGAGAGGAGTGAACCAATAAATAATCAATACGAGAAAAGGTAGAATGAGGTGAAGAAAAGAAGGAAAAATCACTACCAGTGGGGTTGTGAAGACGCCATACATCCTGAAGATGAGTTAGGGAACACATGTTAAGCATTTGTTTATGGGATTTTGGAGGGCGAAATTGAAAAGCTGAATTCCTATCTAGAATGGGATCCATTGGTAAATTAAAATCCCCACCAACGATAAGATTTCCAGAATGAGGTGTGTCATTCAATTTTTTGGTAACCGGTTTCCAAAAGGACGGATCATCCTTGTTAGGGGCGTAAATATTCATAACAAAGATCAGTATTACCATCAGACAACTTAGTTAATAACCAACGACCCTCAGTATCGTGATCAGAAGAGACTATGGATAAACCTGAATTTTTTGAAATTAAAGTAATGATCCCATTTCTTTTGCCACAAGCATCGGAACAGACAACATCTGAAACCCATTCCTTCTTCAGGAATAGCGCCTCTCTGGTAGAGACCTTTGTTTCCTGAAAAAGGACTAGATCTGAAGAGAGAGATTTGCAATAATCTAAGATTTTTGATCTTTTCACTGGATGATTTAAACCCTTAACATTAAGGGACAACACATTCAAACCCGGCATAGACATATATATATATATATATATAAAAAAAAACATAATCCATAGATGAAAAACAGAAAACAACCAGCATGAATACAAGCATCCAGATATCAAACATTAACGTCGAAGAGGAAGAATCCATGGGGGAAATCCGAAAAGAGACAAGAGAGGAGAAAAAAGAAGAGAGAAAAGAACCAGCAGGGGAGGTCTGAGAAAGACCAAATTCATACTAGGGGGAACGTGGGAAGGCGAGCAAGGGGACCGTCACGAGGAGTAATTACAATCGATATCAACAGCCCCAATACAGTACATAACTGATTATACTTAATTAGGAGAAAGGAACATCTGAAATATGAACTAATATCATTAGAGTATTACAAAAACAATTCATCATGTAAGTCTATAAAGTCAACACGCATATACCAAGTTAATACACAGGTAGCATATAAAGTATACCAAAAAGAGTGGAATAGGTAGAAGAGAGAAAGACATCTAATAGAATAAATGCAATAGCAATTCTAAGTTATATATATCTTATTATAAACAAAGAAAACACCAAAAGCATCATAAAAGTAAACGAAGAGTAAATAGAACGAAGGCGAAGCAATCATCATAAACAGCAGGAAAGAATAAGTAGAAGAAAATATACTTCTCAAGAAGACTATAGGGTGCAGTATAAAGAAAAGAAATGAGACATAATAGAGAAAGGCACCAAAAAGGTGGTCAATATAACAATCAATGAAGCACAATGCTAGATAAATACAAGAAACCACTATATAATGAAGATGAATATGCAAAAACTAAAGATAAGCAATTAATTAACTGTCCTTAAATATATAGAACTTGTTATATTAATTTGATTTGAAAATGCAGGAACATGTCAAATATATATTAATAGAAAGTAGGATAACAGGAGACTATAAAGTGCAATATAAATAGAATAGCTTAGACCTAGTAGAGAGAGGCAATTGATAATAATAGGTAAGCAACCAATCAATGAAACTATCATGAGATAGATATATAAACTAATTATACAATAATTAGAATTTAACACTAGATACATAGGTGTAATTAATAAGCATCTATGAAGCCATTTATATAACCAATCTATAAAACAATACAGTTAATAATGAATGGTGTAGACACTAAAGACCAAATAACATGAGAGAAGCGTCAGGACCACGTAAACATACGACAATAGAAGTAACATTAATTGGGGTTAAAAGAAAAAGAAGATCAAAAGAGGGAAATAAGACCAAGTCTGACACACAAAAGAGAAGGCAATAAAAGAAGCCATAAAATGAGAGAATAGAAGAACCGAAACCTGACATGGGCAAAGATCAAACAAAGAGAAAAACAGGTAAGCACTAAAAGAACAATCAGGATTAAGGGCAACATAGAAAAAAGCAATACCACAAAAAGGTTAGAAGAGACATAAAGAAGATATACCGAAGATAATGGTAGACTACATCATAGAGATAAGAGAGCAGATAAGGAAAAGAAGAAAACACACCGTACAACTTAGCTGACAACTGCACACATAAAATAGCAAAAGAACACCAACAACAGTGGACAATAAGACCACTACGCAGATCTAAAAAAGATAAACCTAATAGATCTGGAAAAGAGAAAACTCATTGCAGATATATGGAACCACCTCAGGTGCCAGAGGAGCCAGGATCAAGCGAAGCCTCCATTTGAAGTTCCATCTGCAGCTCCATTTGATTGTCCAAAAAAGAGGCCAAATCAGCAGGTTCATCGAAGATTCTGGAACGACCTTTGAAGGTAATGCGGAATTTTGAAGGACCAGAGAAGGAAAATGGGATATTCATCTCAGAGAGACGTTTCCGGAGATTAAGAAAGCCTTTCCTCCTTATTACCGTGTCTCTGGCAAAGTCCTGAGAAATTGAAATGCGATAGCCTTTCCAGGAAACAGCTTTAACCTTCCGCATATGAGCCAAAATTTGTTCCGTATGTTGGTGACGCAGTGGCTTAAAAACTATCGCTCTTGGTTGCGTGGCAGATTTAGAACGAAAGGTGGGGACACGATGTGCCCGTTCCAGCTCAAAGTCTTTTTGGAAAGAAATTTGCAGCGTAGAAGGAATCCATTGGTATAAAAAATCAATCATAGAAAGCGCTTCTTTCTCAACTTCTTCAGGAAGGCCAAAAATGCGCAGGTTGGATCTGCGGTTACGATCCTCTTGCTCAGTGAGATCCCTCCGCAATGCCGCCATTGAGCGCTCTAATTGGCAAAGAGATCTAGATTGCTTTTGCATAGTATCTTCTGCACCACTAATACGTGTTTCCGTGGCTGAAACACGAAGGGAGAGAGCCTTAAGGTCATTTCTGATGGCTGACACCTCCACTTGCAGCAAATCTGTGTTAGTCTTGGTAGACTGCGCAATGTCATGAACATCATTCAGACGCATCAGAATAGTCTCCAGAGTGGAATGGGTGTCCTTTTGAGAAGACTCAGGTGTAGGAGATAATTGTTTGGACCTCTTAAGAGAGGTTTTGGAGTCCTTTGCGTCTTTTGCATTCGGTGACAGGCCCATATTCGTAGCCATAGAGCTCACAGTCACAGAAGAGAAAAAATAAAACCAGAGGAATTAGGAGGTGCTCACACGAAATGTGAATAAATAACTGGGCAAAAATAACAGAGCGCACTCTCAGCAAACAAAGCAGAGCAATATATAATGGCGGACTTACATGGGGAAAAAAAGAGGAAACTCAACACACCTATGATATGCTCCTGCATATAGTAGTAGAACACTTTCATAAATCAGAAGCCAAGAGGTAATATAGCACTGAGCAGCTGAAGCACGTCACAAAAGCAGTGAAAGCCCAATGCATACCTGGCAAGTTTGTAACAGTAGCGCTGCCGTCTGAGGAGAAATTCCGATCTCCGTCATCAAAGGGATTAAAGATGGCGGCCACTCGTGAAAATACCGAGCGTCACTTAAAAACGATAAAATGCAGAGAGCAGCAGCTCGAAGAGAAAGGAAAATGCCCTCAAACTGCACACGACGACTTCATAAACCTGGGAGAGGCTTTCCACGAAGATGGGGCACCTGGAAACCGCTGAAAAACCTCTGACGGACCCTGTTCGCCTTAGAGCTCAAGCGCAAACCGCCATCTCAAAGCGGCGCGCAAGCCACGCCCCCCTCGACCTCCAGCACTTTTAAAAGCTGAGCGGCCATGTCAGTTGCCACCAAGAAGGGAATGAATAGGTTAGGTTGGCCAAAGTATTGAATTGAATAGCCCATTGGGTAGGGGGGAAACAGTCTCCAATGAATACCTGGCCAACATCAGTGATGTTCTTTGTCCCCTATACTCTCTACACTTACCGTACAATCCTTGGCTGCCTTTTTGAGAACTGAGTAGGGGTATAGCCTTAGTGGACAGTATGCATGTTATAGTATTATATGTGGATGATTTTCTTGTATTCCTGCATGACAGGTGATTGGGACTGGATACGGTTGAAGTCCTTAATGATTTTGGCCAAGTGTCAGGCATTAAGGCAAACTAAGACAAGTTCTATGCTTTTCTGTGTGATTACTCCATATTTTTCTGGATTCTAATTTAGCTGGACTTAGAACTCTGGGCACTGTTGCCCCTTCTAAACAGGAGTAAAGTGCCTATGCTCCCCCTTTAAACATGTTGAAATTGGTTTGAACCTGATTGGTGCAATTAACTTTCCTATAAGGCTACAGTATATGGTGCATATCAGTGTTCGCTGTAGGCTGCTTCAGTCCCCAGACTCTCTCAGGGAGTGCGCTCATCATTCCCATGCTTAATACACATGAAAGGTAGGTGTGAAAAATCTCTTCTCATGACAGGCATCGCACCAGGTAGCCCACTAACAAAAGGGCTATTTCTTTGATTTAAGTTTGGAGTGTTGAATTAGGCCGGCAGTAGGCAGTGTAAAATAAACACATGTGATGGTGTTTCACACGACAACAAGAAGGTGAGTATGTAGAATAACAGCCAGAGCTGCTGCTGACTTTGGAACTGAGAAAATGGGTTACAGTCTTGATGCGCACGTAAAGCGCTCCAATACTTTCCGGTCGTGTTTGCTACATAAAACTGTAAGAAAAATGTACTTACGTGAACTCTCTCAGTTCAGTTTAAAAACTCACTTTTAATAAAACCTCCACACATAATCTGATGTACTAAGGCCAGGGCCCCTGGAATTAGGCTACGAGGAGGCCCCAAATTAATTGTCAGGATGGACTAAATTATGGTGCAAGAAAATGCAAATTATGTGGCATAAAGTAGGCCTTTTGAATGGTATTACTTCATAGTTCTGTCATTTTTACACATTATAAAACTGTCTGTGCAAAGATGTAACTGCATTACTACCAGTTTAGCAACCAAATGCAGAAATAATGAAAGATGGCAGAAAACATTTGCGAAGGAGCTTCCATTGCATGCAAACACATGTAGCCGCATTTTTTGTAACTTTTAATCCGTTTGAGCTAGAAGCAAAAACATGTTGTCAAAATCTGCAGATTATGTGGCAAATATGGCAATTCCATAATTATGAGAAAAAAAGACAGCCGCAGAATCAAACAATTTCAGTGGCCCTGACTAAGGTGAAACGATTGCACGTTTTCATTTTTTTAATTTTGAAAACACCTTACCATATTCTTACATGATCTGTGCTGCATGATTGAACTGTGACGAATGTATGATTGAACTGTGACGAATGTATGATGTTACTTAGCATACCATTACTCAGCAGGTATTTACTTCAAAGTTTTTACTTCGCAAATACCATTACTACGCATGATTTAGTGTGCATTCTTTTACTTCGCAAATATATACAAATACATAAAGAATGCTTTTACTTCGCAGTTAATTATTACACATACCATTACAACGCGTTATTGGTACTTTAAAACAAAAAATTCATCGCAATAGTAACCTATCCCCTGGCACGCACCCTGAACCCTAAAAATACCCCTACACCCCCAAACCCTATCTCAACCTGACCCCTAAAAATATCCCAGCACCCCGGAACCCCAAAAATACCCTTGCACCCCAAAACCTTAAACACACCCTGAACCCTAATTATACCCCCTACATCCCAAAACCCTAACCCACCCTGAACCCTAAAAATACCCCCTACACCTCAAAACCCTAACCCACACTGATCCCTAAAATTACCCCAGTACCCCAAAACCTAAACGCATCCTGAACCCTAACATTACCCCTACACCCCAAAACCCTAACCCACACTGACCCCTAAAATTGCCCCAGCACCCCAAAACCTAAACGCACCCTGAACCCCAAAAATACCCCATCACCCCGTCGCTGTGCGTGCCGTCGCAACACCGAAGGAGGGTGTAACCGCTGGAACTGTCGCACTGCACCAAAGAAGAGCACCTTGCATCCCCGAGAAGCGCGCCACCGTCAGAGCTGCTGCCGTCGCATCGTAGAGGTCGCCGCTGTAGTTATCGCATCGTGTGGAAGCTTCACGCATCGTGGGAGAAGAGTGTCGCCGCTGGAGCTGCTGCCGTCACATCGCAGAACAAGGGTGTCGCCGCTGCAGTCCTTGCATCCCCGGAGAAGCGTGCCGCATCTGGAAGATCTTCACGTCTATTTCTTTGCACCTGAACTTTGCCGCATTTCCCTCGCTGCGACATTGCTTGTCATGGAAGCGCAACGCAACCTAAGGTACATTGACGCAAAGTGTCGCATCTAAGAACTGAACTAAGCTAAATCTACCATCTTAAAGGAACAGTATTGTGTATTTTTATTGTTTATGGTCTTGTGGTAAATCTATATAAAGTATACTTATTTTTTATATAAAAACCTTGTGTGGTGTCCATCTGTAGTGTTGACACTGAGTTACTGTATGTGGTCACAAATGCTTAACACATTGCCTCTGAGATAAGCCTGTCTGCTCGTACCAAGCTACCAAGGGGGTGAGCAGGGGATATTTTAGGAGTGCAATCCCCTTATCCTGACTAGAGGCAAGGGCCCCTATTTGTCACAAGAACCTACCTGTGCCAACTAGAGACCCCCAAATCTACCAGTGAGGAAATAATGGCCCATTTCCCAGGCCACTTGAAAGGAGGGCCATAGTCTACTCTGTGATCACAGTACATGGGTACTTATTTGTGCCTCCAGTCATTCAGTTTTAATTCTTTGCTGATAACATTTTGCCAGTCACCCTAACTGTACCCACCTTCTTTTGTAATCAGGAGACAGAGTTGCTGCTCAGGCAACAATTGAAATCTAAAACACTCCTACTCCTTTTAAAAACAGCTGTCCACTCCAGTCAGGTTAAGAGGTAAGCAGCGAAGTATTCTATTTACTTATAATGAGTGAAATTGTGCTTGAATATATTTACATATTGAATTCATATATGCTTCAATGCACTCATTCTTTAGTCAAGTCAAATATTTTTATTTATAACAAATGAGGGTCAGATTTACAAAGCTTTTTTACATTTGCAAATGGTCCTATTCGCAGAATGAGGCTGTTTGCGAATTCAAAAGGACATTTTTAAATGAACAGAGGCCCAACTGTGATACGGTAACTTATTACCGAATCGCAATTTGGGTTTGCGATTCGGTATTAGTAAGGGGGCGTGTTTAAGACATCCCTTCCTAATAACGAATCGCAGTGGCATGTATGAATGTTTTGTGACTGAAGTGCAGTCACAAAACATTCGCAATTTAACACCCACTGCAAGTTAGTGGTAACACATTTGCAAATGGAAGGGGCCCCCAGGTGACCCTTTCCCATTTGTGAATGTTTGTAAAAACATTTTTAAGCACAGGTAGTGGTCCCACAGACCACTGCCTACTCTTAAAAAGAGTAAAGAAAACATTTGTTTTTTTCTTTTTTTAAAACGCACACTGTTTTCCTTTAAGGAAAATGGACTGCATTTTTTAAAAAAAATGCTTTATTGAAAAGCAATCACAGACATGGTGGTCTGCTGACCCTTGCAGGTCACCATCCCTGTGATTTTTTAGATTTCCCAGTGGGTTGTAAACCAAGACCTACCTCATTAATATTAATGAGGTGGGTCTATTTGCGACCCACTGGGAATTGCAAAATGTGCAATACACACATTTGTACATGGGTTTTTGCGATTACCAAATAGCGAATGAATCAAAAAAGTTAGCTATTTGGTAATCGCAAACGATTACCTACGTACATCAAGCCCTAACTTCTTACAGAAATATAGCATATGTTTTCCAATTCATCACACATAGCATTTAAATATATCATTAGAAAAACTTACAAATAAACTAAATGGCATTATTAAAGGACAACACAATAACACCGACCTTCCAAGATTAAAATACTTTTGAAAATGTCTTCCTTACGGAAGTTCATAACAAATCCAAGTCATTGCCATACTTTTCATATTTGAAATTTACAAAAAGTATGCCCCATTTCAGTATAAATCAGCAAATGCTATCAATTACTAATATAAAAAATAAAGTGATTTGTGCAGAACAGGATTTGAAGAAAACCTCAAAAGCCGGTACAGTCAGACTAAAAGTCCCAATTACCCCCATTTCATAGATCAATATCGAATCCGAACAGAGTCCTCCTGTCTTGGACTACATATTCTCAGTTTGTTTGAAAACCATGTTTATACCCTATGACAGGATGTGAAGGCACGATTCAGGAGCGACTCTGGAGAAAAAATTCTAAGCATAAGATGACAATTCTACAAGTATTGGCCAATGGCAATGGCTACATCCTGATGTTTCATGCTACACAACAAGTTTGAGCCCATTTGTCTTGATCTATCCCATATTTTTGAAAGACTGGTCACAGAGTCTCCTTACTTTCCTCTGGGAAAAATGCACAATCGACCAATAGGTGACAAACCATGAAACAGCATGTCATCACCACCGTGGGATTTTGTTTCCACGTAATAGGTCTCCTCCGCAGGATTTTCCCTTTCCTTCCTGACTCCCACAGGAAAACCTTAGTTCAGGCTCTTGTCATCAGCCGCCTTGATTATTGCAATGGTCTCCTGGCAGGAGCAAACGAAGAGGTTCTGGACCGCCTGCAGGTGGTACAAAATACAGCAGCTAGGTTGGTGCTTAATGCACCCCCTAGATCCCCTTCTAAACCACTATTGCATAAACTACACTGGTTGCCAATACGGCAACGAGTGAAGTTTAAGACTTGCTGTATTATCCATAGAGGTCTTAATGAACTGGGACCAGAGTACCTGGCCAGTAAATTTGTTTCATATGTTCCTACCCGTACCCTTAGGTCTAGTGAACAGTTGCTGTTGACCATTCCTAAGATAACTAAATCCAGGTTAGGTGGTAGGGCTCTGTCCGTGGTAGGTCCTAACCTTTGGAATTCACTCCCGCTCTCACTGAGACAATGTCAGAATCACCTCAAATTCAGAAAATGCTTGAAAACTTTTCTGTTTAGTTCACTTTAACCAAGTATCCTGCTGGATCTTGGTAGCTCCTCTGTTACATGTCTAACTTCATTTGCCTTTTCTCAGTCTCTTTACTGGATGTCACCAGCGCGGAGATGTTCCTACGGGAATTTATTCATAGCGCTTTACAAACATGCAAATAAATAAATAAATAAAATAAACCAAGTACGCTGGACCCAGCTTGCAAGGACACTGGCCTCTATTCTCAACTATCTGAGCTTTTTAACCTCTGCCACCCCAGGTTAAATCCCGGCCTCAGGCGCATTATTTTATTTTGCATGCGACTGTCTGGTAATCTAGAAAGATATTGGAAGAGATTATGGCCCTCCTGAATTAATACAAATTTGGGCAACAGAACTCCTATTCCCCAAATACAATAGATCTTGATTTCAGCTGGTTTCCTCTGCACAGTACCTAAGAATTCTCTTTATTTGGGCAATTCTTTTTCAGTTTGGCCCTTCAAACTACATATTTAAAACACCTAAGCATTCCATAAGGATTTCCACAGGGCTCCTCTTACCAGGAAAGGTTGCCATTAAAATTCCGATTTATGTATATTTTTTCTTTGTGTATTAAAATGTTTCATAATGTGTATTTGTCAATTTATATTTTGTGTATTTTTGTTTATTGTTTTGGAGGTCCATTTTAATGAAATTGCTTATGTTGGGATCCTCAGCTTCCAGTACTGATTCAGTGGGGTCCCACAGAAGCAGTCAAAAGATTATTTATGAACAGCTGTTCTAGAACATTTTATGATATTACACCACCCCTCTCAAATATCTAACCATCAGAAAGCACGACAAAGGACTAATCTTAGACCTACTTTTCACACCTATGGAGAGCTGCAACCGTCTCCCACCAACTCACACCCATCCCTACTCGCCAAATTGGACTGGACCAACCATTTACCCATTCAGTTCCGTTTCCCACTGGTGAATCTCAATCATAAGAAACCTCCCAACTCCAAGCTCTGTGTGGAAACACATTCTCCATTGAGACCTTAAACAAACACCTTCTACCGATATTCAACATTATTGTTAAAAATGACCACATCGATCACATCTGTGCCCACTATACTCGATCTATAGACAACTTTACAGACAACACAGCCTCACCAGAACTAAAAACAGCAAACCATGGAACAACAAAGCCGGTCTCTCAGACACAATTGTCACTAGATCACAGAGACTCTCCTGTCAAGTCCAAACATTTCACAGATGACATCACAGGATGACTTAGCACATCAGCTTCTAAAACATTCTCTCCATAAGCAAACACATTTAACATTTACATCAACAAAGACCCAAGTGAATCTTAAGCAACAGGGCATATTAACGTAGGTGTGTATGCTGCAAACGTACTCAGACAAAGATAACAAGCATTTGCAATGCAATAGGTCTCGCAATTGCGAGATTTTGAACTATTGGCATTGTAAATGACATTGCCTTTTATTTGTGTTTGAAAGCATGTAGTGCCTGCAGCAGTAGGAGAAACTATTAAAGAAAATAGTGCTTACAGAGTAAATAAGACATACTGTGTAACAACCAAAGTAAACGGGCCAGTCCTCATGGGAAGTTTCAAATGAAGACAAGGCGGAAATAAGGAGGAACTAACAAGTCTATTAACGAATCAGAAGCCAGCATTTACGAAAGACACTGACAGGCGCGAATTACATATATGGTCGGCGAGTGGGCGGGGCTTCATTTCTATAGTCCAATACAGCATGTCTCGCAGAGCAACACTGCAATACAAATTTACAGGGAGATTCAAAGCACCCCTGAAGAAAAAAGAAACCCCAGAAAGGGTCATTTCCGGGGTTTACAAGGTTATTCCTCGGGTCACTAGAGCAGGGCCTTGAGGTAAAGTCATTGGCACCTCTGAATCCTTTCAAGGACAGGTGGAATCCTAACAGTAGGCCTGGCGACTGCTCTGCCTTGAGCAGGAGTGCCCTCAATGGTGATGTTGGATGGTAAAATCATGTTCAATAAATTAGTTATGAAATACAAAAGAAACATATTGCAATAGATGCCCAGATATTCTGGCTTTTCCAGATGGGTGTCATTCAGTTGGTTCTGCCGATTACATAGATTGGACATAAATAACCCCTACTGGCATTTAAATTGAGTGGCCCCATTGACTTTTTTTTTCTCAATATTATCGGATAATTTGTATGCCGAATATATACAAGTGGAACCCACGTGCTAGAGGTTGTAAGGATATGAAACGGCACATTTGTACCCAGGAACAACAGAGCAAAAGCCTTCAAGTTCCCTTCAAGTGTTTGGAAACTTTGTGCGGGTTGTTCCTGCTTCTTTTCAATTTGACCCCTGAAATCACCCTCAACGTCCACAAAGCGGCACAATCAAGGGGCCAACTGTTCGAACACATGAAAAAAATCAAGTTCATTCCCATGTTTTCACATGCAGATGGGTCCTTCCGAGCCGTGCCCAGCAGGCTCGCTGATGGGGGGGTCACAGATGGCGCTCCAATGAAAGGCTGCTCCTTGCCTTTCCACAAAACATTCATCGTTCACAAACAAATCTTGCTGGATGCCTCGAACTACCACCAAAGTTAAGTAACCGATGGCGAGGACCCAAAAAGGGTAACGCACTTACCAAGAGGTTCACATTTCACGTTTGTTAATTATGAGAATCTTCAAACCACAGCGCTTTGAAGCCTCACCGTGAGCGAGGGTCCAGAAGTTAACTCACTTATCTGTTGACTACCGTAATTGAGACTGCATTGGTATATATAGCGCGCCACACCCCGGATAGGCACCAAGGCGTGTTATCAGACGTGAAGCGAGCTACACAGTGCGAAATGCTGACTAGTGTACACAACCAGCGAGAGGGGCGGCACCTGCCAACAACGGTGAGAGAAAAGTATATTTGCCACTACGTTAACATTGTCCCTGGACCTTTCCGTTAAGTAAATAAGCGGGAGGAAAGAGAACACGAACATCTGGAGGGGGGTGGACAAGCACAACACTGAAACTAACTAGGAGGACGGGGAGGGAGGGAAAGTGAAAGCACGCCATGCACGCGCTGTATTGAAACGCCAGCCATACTCGGGGACAGAAGATGTGCACTCCGTACGCGTGCACATCTCCTGTCCGTACGAGTGCACATCTCCGGTCCACCTTCGGCAGAAAAACAGACGACAATAGATCTCGCCAAGGTGAGCAGCGTATGCGCTGCTTTGCTAGGCGAGACCTAGAAATGAACCCCTGGCTAATGGTACCAAGTGTCCTTTCTGCTAAGTACCACAAATAATTTCATTACAGTTCTGCCACGTGCCCCACCGTATTTCCTGGAAACAATTAAAGTGTTGTGTTAGCAGGGGCATGTCCAAGATGGCAGCTCAGTGAGTCGCGTTTCTCAGAGCTCCACCAGATACTTTTGCTTTCAGGTGGTATCTGCAGCATAAGGGGGCTCTTAGTATTGCATCCCCCCCAGAGCCTTGCCAGCGCCCTACCCGCCAGGTGTGTTGGTTGTCGCCGATGGATTGTGGAATCTCAGAGCGTGGCAGAAGCAGTGCAGCTGAGGTGACGATGGCAGCCTGCAGGACCTGACGAGGAGGAGCCTTACATCGGAGCGCCTTTCCCAGGCTATCAGAGAGCTGTGGCCCGGCCTGACATCTGTGGTGCCCCCACCGGTTCCTTTGCTGGCGAGTTGGCAGGCAGCAGGCCCAGGAGGGAGTACGGCGGTAGGCAGCTGAGGCCTGCCATGTCCAAGGTGTATGGCGGGTTTGGGACTGGGCCAGCGGTACAATTGGATGATCGCCGGCCTCTTGGCACTCTGCACACCAGCTCCCAGCCCGGATGGGGGTCCGACCTTCTGTGCCTACATTTTCTTCGCTACTCCACCCCTCGCTGGTGAGGAAGTGTGCCAATAACCTCTGGCTTGGGCCTAACCAGGACTGACCCAGCAGCAAAGTGGCACGGAGGGGACTTCGTGGTACCGATGCGGTGACACTTCTCCCGCCTCTGCTCCACCTTCTCACTTAACTGGGGAAAGAGGGTCAGCTGCCAATGACCTTCTACAGCCCACTAGTAGTGGCCTGGCCTGTCTCTGTGGTTGGCTTCCCTCTCCCTCCCCATTGATTTTCTCTTGACACCCTGAGTCCCATGGAAGCGCCGGATTGGCCCTTAATTGTGCACATACAGGGGGCGCTGTGCACGGAGTCTACTACAGCAATGCTATTGGTGTTTGGTGCCCTATCTTTTTTGCTGGAGGCCGTACTGGAAGGGGAGGGGACCTTGTTTGCAATCATGAGGTCCTGATAGGTGGAGACCCATGCCTAGCGGTTCATGGCGTAAAGAACCATCCCTGTGCCCTGTGTTCCCCTGCCCGGCCATGTTAATTTGACCTACGCCCTGCGACTGTGGCGACTGGTCGGATGTCTGCAGAACTCTTGTACGTACCTTAGCTGGGGCGTGTCCTTGGACCCGGGGAGCCCTGGTGGCAATGTGGAGCAGCCTTTTCGGACCTTGGAGGCTATTGCGTGTCTAATCATGGCTTCGCAATGCACCACGAAGAACCCTTCGCTGAAATATCGTTTTAACCAAAAAAGGTGGCGAAGAAAGCAGGCCTGACACCTGAAACCATGGTATCGGCGCTACCCATTAACAGTGCTTGGATGGAGAAGAGGACTCAGGAGGAAGCATCCATAACAAATGCATTTCTGGAACAGTTATTTGGGACCCTTCAAGACGACTTTGCAGGCCTCAAGCAGGACATAGTCACAGAGATTAAAGACATTCGGCGAGATGTGGAGGATATAGGCCAGAGGGTGGCCTCATTGGAGCAGGGACAGGACTTTCGGGAGGAAGAACTCAACGGCCAAAGTCCAGCATTGTTGAACTTACAGGATCAGAATATGGAACTGTGCAATCAACTTGAAGACCTTGAGAACAGGTCCCGACGTTCAAACATATATATTAAGGGGGTTCTTTTGCAGGCATTTTCAGGCAACCTGGAGGAATTTGTTGTTCATCTCTTCAAACATGTGACTCTCTCGCTGGGGGCCCAGGAGATTCTTTTAGACCACACACACAGGGCGGGGCGCCCAGCCCGGTTTGTGCGGTCTATAAGAATGCACCAGGTCAGCCTCAGGACATACTTACTTACTTACCTACATAATTACAGCCAAAAGAAAGCCAATATGAATTTGAGGGCATTGGCTGTGGCTTTACCAAGAACTCTCCATGCTTACATTAGAGCGGCGGAGGGCCCTCCGCCCACTGACTAACTTTCTCCAGGATCAGAACATTAGGCCACCGCTTCTGCCTTCAATTTGTATGGCACGATGAGGTTTGTGTGATTCACACTCTTGAATATGCCCAGGCCTTCCCTGAAATGCCAACTTTTCAATCAAACACACAAGCCACCTCACCGCCCCGGAGCCCAGTGGCCACTGGAGCCGATTCCCAGAGCTCCACCAGATGATGGAAGAAACACATGACAAGCCCTCAAAAGCTGATAGTCGTAGGGATCATGCCAGACTACTTTCGGGCACACTCTTGGCACTGCATATTACGGGGAAGAGGGTTGGGTACACCTTGGCCACTGTATATGCACCCAATGATCGTCAAGAGGTATTTATTAGGGGTTCTGTGGGACAGCTGCAGACTACACCTGACAAAGATTGTGATAGGCAGGAACTTCAACATTGTGAAGGATGCTCAGAGAGACAGGTTCACACAACGGGTGGGTCAGGTTGGTGACCTTACGCTGGCCACTAGACAATAGTTTGGGGAGGCAGGCCTAACAGACCTAAGGAGACACATGCACCCCGTGTCTACTTAGTATACTTTTTTCTCAGCAGCACATCAGACGTACGCACGCATTGTTTACTTTCTCACGTCCCCAGGGTTAACACAGGAGTCAGACTCTGTGGATAGTTGTGCTGAAGCACTCTCTGATCGCTCTCCTATAATTTTGCAATATAAGCCATGTAGAGACTCATCGGCCCACAAAATCTGGTGGCTTAACACGAAACTTCTCACCTATGACCATATCCTAACCAATACCTCGTCAGCCATAATTGCATTTCTGCAGACTAACGATACACCAGACATTTCTGTCCCCTACCCTCTGGGAGACTTTAAAAGCGGTTATGTGAGGCCAATTTATTGCTATTGCCACTAGATATAATAGGGACCGACATACAAAGAGGCTTCAATTGGAAACCCAGGTCAAGGAATTGGAGATCTCTCACACCCAAACCGGTTCAGAGGCAGTTCGCCGTCAATTGACGGTGGCACAGAAACAACTACGTGCGCTGGATATGGGGAGGGTGGAATATCATTACTCAGGATAAAGCAGAAATACCACGCTGGGGGCAAGAATGCTGGTACATCACCTCAGAGACCAAGCAGTTGACTAGAGAATCACTGAACTACGGGGTGCTGACGGCTCCCTGCGATCTCAAGATGAATAATTTGCTCAAGACTTTGAGGCCTTCTACGCTGTTCTATACACAGCAGATTCCTTATTAGAGTCTGAAGAGGTAGCCTATTTCTCACAGGCCCCCCTCCCCATGACCCTGCCGGTCACGTTCACGGCCCTTGACACAAACATTACACTGCAAGAAGTTCTAGCAGCCATTCAACGTTTACAACCTGGTAAAGCCCCTGGCCAAGAGAGGCTATGATACTGAAATTTATAAAGCCTTTAGTACACAGCTAGCCACCCTAGTAATGCGACTTTTCAAGACGTTCAGTGTGAGTTGAGCACTGCCACAGTCAATGTGCCTGGCAAACGTTACTGTGATCCCCAAGGCAGACAAGGACCCTAAATGATTTGCGTCCTACCAACCAATTTCTCTTTTGAATGTGGAAGCAAAAATGTTCACAAGCATTCTGGCCCACAGATTGGCTCCCTATGTTCAGGGGTTAGTTGACCCTGGGTTTGTGTCGGAGCGAGGGTGTAGTGACAACACAAAGCGGTTGTGCCCCTTACTGGATAAGGTGCAGCATACGCAGGTGCTGGCCCTTCCGTTATCAACTGATGCCGAAAAGGCATTCAATCAGGTCCAGTGGCCCTACCTACATGTAGTCCTGAAAGGTATGGGCTTCGGCCCACGATTTCACCAATGGGTCCATTGCTATTACACCTCCCCTGGAGCCAGGGTCCAAGTGAATGTGCAAGTGAATGGAGTGTTGTGTGCGTCTTTCCCCATTACCCGTGGGACCAGACAGGATTATCCCATATCACCTCTGCTCTGTGACTGTACATGGAGTCCTTTGCAGAGCAAATCTGTGGAAATCCCCAAATTGCGGACATTCAAATATGTGGTAGGAAACATAAAATCATGTTATAGGCGAATTATATCCTTTTGACACTAACCGACCCAGACACCACCTTAGTGCCAGTGACAGCAAACTGACGGCATTTAGTAGAGCATAGGGTTTTAATACTAAGTTGCAGACATTTTCCAATCTTAATTTAACTATCCCTGATCTGGCGAGGGCCCGACTTATCTCCTGGATTCCTTTTAGGTGGGCGGACCAGGGACTATCAAATTTAGGTATACAGATCCACTCTACGCCTTCAGCCACGGCTGCCCACAACTATAAAGACCTCCTAGTGAACATGAGATCTGCCCTTACGAAATGGAAAGACCATGGCCTCTCCTGGTTAGGACGAGTAGCAGCGGTCAGATTACGCTTTTGCCCAAAATTCTTTATGAACAGCCCCCTCCACGAATGTTGGATAAGCTATAATCCCTTATCTGGGACTTTATTTGGGAGGGCAAGCGTGCCAGGATAGCCAGGGCCTGCGCCTATCTTTCGCTGTCGGCCGGGGGACTGGGAGTACCGAACTTACAATGCTATTATCTAGCCGCACTACTACGATATATGGTGGAATGGTCCCGACCCTCCACTGAAAAACATTGGTGCTTTGTCGACCAGACTGTTGTGGGTATTCACATTTGGAAGGTACCCTGGCTCCCGAAGCCTCATAGACCAGCAGGAGTCTATGTCTCACCAATGGTGCGAGCCACAGTTGGGGTTTGGGACAAAGTACAGCTGAAATACGGTCGATCTACTCCCTTATCCGCGCAAACACCGCTGATAGGCAACCTGAACTTCCAACAGCTGCGAAGGGGATGGCGTTCGCTGACTGGCAGGAAGCTAACTGCAAGCGAATAGGGGACCTGTTTGATGTGGATGTACTTATGGACTTTCCAACGCTTCAGTCAGCTTATAACCTCCCCGACACGGCACGCTGGCAATACTTAGCGGTCGCTCACTGGGTGATGCAGCCCGGGCTCCGTCCAAATCCCATCCGGATGCTCACACCCTTTGTGAAGTAGCTTCTTACACGCTCATCCAATAAGAAAAGTGTGTCTGATATATACGCCTTTCTTCTTACCCCTTCAGACTCATTTGAAATCCACAGCACAAACCAGATGGGAGGGGATGTGCGGGTACCCGTTTACAGACAGGGAGGGGAATGATATTCTACACCGCACTCGGACTTCCGCTCTCAAAACCACTAGCAAAGAAATGTTCCTGAAGATTGCCCACTACTGGTATTTCACCCTAGCTAGGGTCGCTATATAGAGCAGAGCAAGAACGGAGACAGTGATGCCAATGGGGCACCCTCACGCATTTGCTATGGCAATGTCCCAAACTGGAATCTTTCTGGGAGGGGGTTCTGGAAGCAGTGAACACTATTTTCACTACTAATATCCCTAGATGTCCTAGTTATGTGCTTCTGGATCTCCCTAATCCACTCACATACCTGTTGAAATCATGTAGAGGTAAGGCAGTTGCTCTGGCACTGGGAGCAGCTAAACAAGTTCTCCTTTCCAAGTAGGGTACAGAGGTCTTACTTACGCACTTAGACTGGCTGCACAAACTATGGGAAATATTTAGAGTGGAAAAGGTAACAGCAATCCTCACACATCACCTCCCTCTATTTGACATAACATGGTAACCTTGTAATCAGTACCTCTCTGAGGAATACCGCGAGCTGCTCTGCCCACGATATTTGTGGATCCTCTGTTGAGCCTCATCAGGTGACCACCGCTTCACACGGAGCCCTTGTAACGGCTTTCTCACGCACTTTTGCCAGTTCAGGCTCTGAATGGTATTGTCCTCCCTCTCTACACTCAGTACCCTTCCTGTTTCCTATTCTATCACTGTGTCCTTTGAACTGCCCCACCTATGTTACATACAAGCTTTGCAGTTCAATGAATCACCACCGGCCAGTGGATGTTGGTGGGTAGTTATTGTATCGCCAACTTTTCAATCGCAAATTAATAAAAACAGATCTACACATTTAGTACATGTTCCCGTGTCAATAGCAATTGTTAGTCACGCATAATAAGAGCCACTGGAATTATGCAGCCTATGAAGGCCAACATATCTGGCAGGGTTGAGTAAACTATGAGGTAAGGAAAAGCTCATTATGTGTAGTATTACAGCACATTTTGTGATATTATTACTTCATTATGTTGTCATGTTTAAACTTGTTAACGCTGTCTGGGCATTGGTTGCACCTCATCAGTACAAGTTTAACATTAAAATATAGCAATAAGCAACAGAAAGGTGACCAGTCAATATTCGTAAAGAACCTTTCACTGTGCAACAATGTGCTGTTGTGTTTTTAATAACTTTTGAACTGTTTAAACTAGAAACAAATTTGTTTTTTGTTAAGATCTGCAGATTTTGCAGTGGATGATGGATTATGTGGCAAATATATAACTATGCAAAAAAAAGATGCAGCGGCACAATGATGTAATTTCAGTAGCCCAGCGCATAATTACAGTCTCCTCTATGTGGGACAAGGGCTGCAGCTCAGTAGGGTTATGTAAACAGCAGCGAGTCAATGATTAATTCGTAACAAAAATTAAGTGCCGGGGCTCTCGTCAGGAGGTAGCTTGCACGAGACCATTTCTCCTGTTAGCGCCGCCTAAAACAGAACCAACTTCTCGCCATGAAAGTGGGGAGAGGATGTTGCGTAATGGCCAGAGCTGCCGACTTCGAAGCTGGGGAACCAGGTTTGAGTCTCAGCTTTGGCTCAAAATCCTGTGATTCTCAGCAAATCACTTAATCTTCCCGTAAATATGAGGGGGTTGACTGGAGGCTCCTAGATTGGAGCTTTACTACTATGCAGTACGCCTCGAGATGGATCGCCGAGGGGGACAACTGGGAGAAATGTGGGCTCCAGGATAGAGTACCAGCTAATGATCTACCTGCTTTTGGAAGGGGTGGGCACTTATGAAGCCATGCCATATCTAGTTAGACATACCGCGCACATTTGGCATTCGTTTGTGGAACGAATCTTCAGGCGTGCCCCGTTCTATCGGGAGTTGACAGTGTGGGATCTAGCTCTGGTCAGGCGGGTGATGTCCAATAGGTCATATCAGGCGTGGCAAGAGGGGGTTTGCAACATACTTGCAGATCTGTATCCAGGCAAGAGTTTTATCATATTTGAACAGGCATGTGGCGACTTTAGCCTGAGTCAAGGACAACAACTAAAATATGCAGCTTTAGCTAATTTATTTAAATAAATATGTCCCGTGTACCCATCAATCCCACAGCCCACACAGATATTGGACATCTTACTTACGTGCGGGCGGGTAGGCGCACTATATCATTTTTAGGTCTCGCCTATTAATCCCGCAAGGGATAATAGACAAGAGTATAGTGGGCAAACCAAGGTCTGAAACCATCGGGGATTTCGGACAGTTCGTGTGGTGCACTCGTGCGGAAAGCGCGTCCACATCAAAGCCATCAGCCTCCCTCCCACAGGCATCTGTTGCTTCCCCAGCGTGCGCAGTGCGCGCTCGGCCTCACCTCTCCTCCCCCTAATTACATCCCGCTTTCCCTTTCACGGCAGCGAGGCCGTGAGCTTTCACTTCAAAGGGGCCGCCAATGCTTGTTTAAATTGTTTTCTCCCCCTCTTTACTTAGCTAGCTATTTATTTCTCTTTGCCTTAATTGTACTCTTTCTTTCTTCTTTGGTTCTCCTTTCTTGGTTTGTTTTTCTCTCAGATTTTCTCCACTCATTGACTTGCGTCCGTCGTTCGAATGAAGTTCTTGGTATTTTGGTTATTCCGTTTCATTATCTTACATCTTATGTTTACCTTTTTCCTTTGTGTCTTTTATATTCCCTTTTCATAATCTTTAGCTACATACTTTTTGCTATTTCTCTCATCTTTTCTGAATCTTTTTTTGGAGGCCCCTTCCTTCTTCCCTTTCTGCTTATTCCTCATTTGCCTTCCCCCATTCTTTTCTCTCCGTACTCCTTTCCACCTCTAGACCATTTCTCTCTCCCGATCACCTTCCGTTATTCATTTCTCGAGTGCTTCATTTCTTTCTACTTCCTTTCCTTCCTTTATTTCCCCTCCAATCACCACAACCTTCTTTCCATTTTCTTCCAGTATGCTATTCTCCCATGATTTTATCCATTCTCCTATCTGCAATTAATTTCTTGTTTACCAAGCGTTCCGGTTGCCACTTGTTCAGTTAGCTCATCTTCCTTTTAAGGTTTTCTATGGGCAGGGGAAGCACACTGGCTTTAGTCAACTCCCCGTGCTATAATCACGGACATCATAGGACAGCACGTGAAATGACGATGCCCCGTTTCTTCATTTAGTTTCAATAGAGGGGCATGTTTTGCTGAAAGCAACAATAGTTCTGTTCATTAATGTAGCCCAAATCTGCCAGTGAATTGTCACTCTGCCCTGGAGGTGCCGAGTTCATAACTATTAATCGTATGCACTAAAAACCGCTTCCCCTGTTTAGCTGTGAGCCAGCACAAAGCACAGCTGCCTTTTGCAAAGGCGTTTTATTTTAAGCGTTTTATGTGCTTTTACAGCGCTGCCGTCGCATCATTATAAATACAGAACAAAGCAATAACTCCCTGCATCAGTCCATTATTTAGTTAGACACATTTATGGCCTGCTTCACCTCCATCAAAGGCATTTTCCTCCCTCATAATTAATAAATACTTGATTTCATTTTTGTTTAGGGGTTGTGAAACGCTAACACTATTGCAAACTGTAACTCTTGAGATCAAAGGCAGCCCGGCACAAAACTTTTATATCAGCGCCTTGCAAAGTGTGTAAACAGGCAGAAGTAATTCAATGATTGCCGCAGTTTAGTTATGGACTGGACGTTATCTAAGCCCTTTGTTGCCGGGGTCTCCACAGCGCCATATGGAAGCACAGTATGTGATATGCTAATTTGCAAAGTGGAAAATATTCTTTTTATGTGTCATCCCGCGTCCTAACCCACTCAGCATGATATCTTGGGTAGACACATCTTCGTTTTGGAGGCTTTTCTCATCGCGCCCTTTCTCATGGTGTCGCCTCCAATGAACAGCAAGCTGCGTCTTTGTGTTCGGGGCCTAGCAGCAGGGCTTTAAGTGGACTGGGTCTCACCGTGCTGAGCACCGGCAGTGTTTTTTTAAGGGGGACTTGAAACAGGTCTCTATCTGGCTCTGTCTAGTGCCCTGGCACAAGTGGTCAGTTATTTTCCAGACTGCAGTGACAGCAGGCCCATGGATGTGCGCATTTTCTCTCTGGATTTCCCTTCTTTTGGAAACTCGGGAGCTGCAACAGTATCGTGGGGTCACCAGGGCTTTAAGTGGAAGCTTTTTCAATATTAAATGCAAGCCATAGTTGCTTCTTATTTATATTATGCAACTAACAACCATTGACAAAGCCAATAGTACTGACTTGCTGTAGGGTATGATGTTACTTGTTGTATCATATATCTGGATGCAATGACAGAAACAGCACGCTATGCTAAGCACAGATTTTTAGCTTATGTTTTTTTTAAACCATGCGCTTATTTACATTGGCCACGCCCCTTTGAGAGACCACCTAGCTTTTTCATCCCACTTAAAGCCCTGCCTAGCAAAGATGGAGCTGGTTAACGTGTCTGGTGGTTATGCAAAGAAAATTACGTATTTGTGCCGCTCTTTGTTAACTGCTTTCAATCACAGCTTTTATTATTGAGTATTTTTTACTGACGTTAATGTAAAGGGTAAAGTTAGTTACGCATACACAGATCACGTAATTTTTCAGTGATTGGTCTTTTACACGTTTGAGGTATACCAAGTGTCCTGGACTATGCATTACTTTAATGCACATGAGTTGATTGACTGTGTTCCTGCTCAGCACGGGATTTGTTGTATTGTTTAATATCCTATTATCCAGTGTCAGTAAACTACAGTAATCTGGGTCTCCTGATGAAGTGAGCACTAATCCTGCCTACAGGTCCATACTAAAGTACAAAGTACACATCTTGGTTCATGCTGGGTGCGGTGTGTGCACAGGCTTGGCGCAACAGGGTGTTACATGGCCTGGCATCGCTGAGATGGTCTGCTCCAACCACACATCCTGTCGCATCCAGGCCCCCTAGATTTAAACTTTGCTCTAATCTTTGGATTATGAGTCGTATACCCCGGACGTATTTTATTTTTAAAAAGTTTTCTTTTAAATTCACGAGGGCCCAGTAGCTTTCCCAACAGAACCAAACAAGCATTGACAAAGTCAGAAGTCTGGCAGTCAACACCAGACTTTGCCAATGCTTGTTTTTCTACTGGTAGGGTGCTTTGTCTTTGTTTTCCTTTTAATTGTGTTGTTTTTGTGACTCTTGGCTCCCGTTGGTAAAACTACTTCTGCATCTGCGTGATGTGTTTACGAATCTGTGGCACCACTGAACGCCACAGCATCACTCAGCACCACTCAATGCCACAGCACCACTCAACGCCACAGCATCACTCAGCACCACAGCACCACTCAACGCCACAGCACCACTCAACGCCACAGCATCACTCTGTGCAACCATTCAACAACAACTGGTTCTAATATGTTCTCTCAATGTTTCAAGCTTAATTGCAAATGTCACAAAAAGATGTTAATATTTCACTTCTGTTCTTGGATTTTCATCACAATAAAATACACTGAACATAATCTTCCCAAAAGTTATTTACAAAAGTTTAAGCTATTGCCATTATAAATTACAATAACTTTTATTCAAGTATTCATTATTAAAAAAAATAAAAGCCATTGTTATTTGTAATATTAATACATCTAAGTCATGTAAATACAACACATATTGCATTACAAATGCTATAGGTGTCACGTTTGCGAAAGTTAAAACTATTGGCATTGTAAATGACAAAGCTATTAATTTCGCTATTTTCAAAACCAACACATAAATAAAAAATATCATTTACAATACCAATAGCTCAAACTTTCCTAATGCGAGACCTATTGCATTGCAAATGCTTGTAGTATAGGGCAATGAGGGCAGACCCCAGTTTTCCTCCTCCTAGGGCATTCACAGCTTGGAATGCTGACCTGAAGGAATCTCTGGAGAACAAGGCCTGAAGGCTGGTGGGCACGCTCATGCATACGATCTCCTGCAATGCTCGCTTCCGGCTAATCCGCGACAATTACACACATCGCACATATATGACTCCAGAGAGGACACATCGCATGGCCCCCAATAGGCCCAATTCATGTCCTAGGTGCCATAAAATGGGAGCTAATTTCTTACACTTGGCCTGGAATGTCCGGAGGTCAGTAGTTTCTGGTCGGAGGTAGTGGAGCTGTTTAGAGGTAGAGTGAATAGTTGAGTACAATTGACACCCATCCACTGTTTACTAGGTTTAATACGAAAACCCAAAAAGCAAAGCAAGATAGCATTTAGGCTCCAGCATCTACTATTGGTCCCTGCAAGGTGTAGATTAGCAATTGTTAGGATGGGTGTGCGGGTGCCTGAGATCTCGGCATGAATTTGGGATGTGCGTGCGTAGACACTAGCTGAGGAGGTGCATATGAAGAGGTGCCACAGGGATGAAAAATTAGAGGACGATTTAAGGCTCTGGAGGGAACTTTGTCATGACCTACTGGCTGACAACCTACAGACACGTACTCAAAGTGCTTTGGATGTGGGTATAGATGCGGAAGCTGTAGGGGAGGGGGATTAAATGCTCTTTAATATTGAACTGGGAGTGTGGAAAATCGTGAATGGGCCTATGTCTTGAACTGCAACCACTGTAATGTAGGATTACATAATTCCTCTGCTACCTTCGGAATGCACACCTGTGTTAAGTTAATATGTAAAACTTTAAATATAGTTTTGAAAATGTTCCCATAAATTAATATGTCCTTAAATCGGAAAAGCGCTGTGTTGATGATTAAGTGCAGTGCTGAGCACTAGAAACCACCAGCTCAAATTAAGCACTGCAGTCAGTGAACTTGCTGTGCTGCCTCAGGCAGTAATTATAATATAAACGATGCTGAGAAGAGACGACTATATGCTATGGAAATCAGCCTGGGCTGGACGAAATTGTATACTTTGTATTTAGTTCTCAGTTGTACTCCTTCAGCCGGGCCGTTAGGTTTATTTGTTTTTAGGTGTCACCTGCGTAGGCTGCGCATGCGCAGTCTCGCTGGCGAGATTTAAGGATATTGAGGAGATTACACTAGCGGGCTTTAAGCCCCGCCCCTCTTTCCCATTGGCCGGCGTCATCGTTTATGCTAAACGGTGGCCAGCCATTGGGAAAGAGCTTTTGCGGACGTAGACGTTTCTCTTTTTCTGCCGTCCCACTTGGACGGCGTGGCCTGCCTTCCGTCTGGCGTAAAAGGTTTCTTATCTTTAAGGGGCCCATGTCCCCATAAAGATAATAAACCTTTTACTTCAGAAGGAAAGCAGGCTGACGCCGTCCAAGTGGGACGGCAGAAAAAGAGAAAAGTCTTCGTCATGGCGAGCGCTTGTTTTTATAGCTTTTGAGGTCACGAAAAGCGTACTCTTTAAGGCATCCTCTACATTTACTGTGGCGAAGCTAGGTTCCTTGGTCCTAAATGTTCATATTGTCAGTCCTCTTTGCACCTCTTTGGTTGTAGTCCTTAGGCAAGCCTTGTTATATTTACCAATTCAATTGTGTGTTTATGCACGGGGAGATGGAGTTATTTCCCAGGTCACACAGTTCGCAGTGCGAGAGCCATGATTAGGTCTTAATTCCTAATTTAGCCACTAGATCACACGCCTTGCTTATATTGATATTGTACTCCTATTAGTAATACAACAAGATAAGAATCCCCCGCATGGTTAAAATGTAGAGTGGGCCATTATTACATAAAAGTAGGCGCGGCGTGGGGATGTAGGAGAGGCCACCTCTTCTTGAAGGGGCAAGGAAAGCGGCCGAGCAGCCTGCGTGCTTGTCCACCGAGTGCTCTGGGACAGAAATGGCCCCAGTGCCATAGTGGGTGCAGTAAGTCTCTTCCTTATGCACACCTCCCACCAGGTCAGGAGGCTTCTGACACCCCCTCTTGTAGCTGACCAGTGAACCAATCCCACGTGTGACACGCCAAGACATTCCTGGGGTTGTGGCCTGCACACGTCCCATCCCGTGACTATTGGTTTGCAAACATGTGCTCAGAGATCCCAGCATGCAACGCTCTGATGGCATCACACCAGGACTGGCCAAACGCGTCCAGATAGAATGGAGCCACTTGGCAGGTAAACCTCCAGCAGGGGGGTCCCTGGTGACCTCGTCTGCGCCACCCTGAGCCACTGCACCGTGCCTCACATGCGGGTGGTAGGTGCTATACCAATGTTATAACACCATACATTAACATGCATGCTGTTATGCTGGGCTGTGTGCGCACTTTTACCAGCGGCCCTCTGAAGTCTGTGCAAGAGCCAGGGCTTGGAGTCCATGGGACACACCTCTATGCAAAGTGACAGGCAAAGTCTGCCCGGAGAGGACAGGAGGGGATGGGGGGGCTGCCGTGGGGGCCTGGTGGGGGTATTCTAGGGCGAGCCATTCCTCAACCACCAAATGCCCACGCTGATGCACCAAGAGCCCGCCCTGACGCACCAAGAGCCCACCCGTGACCCCGGGGCTGGAAGCGCCTTTACATTCACATTCATTGCCCCCCCCCTTCCACGTGAACGCAGTCTGAGGATCTCATGTAAACACAAGTTACAAAGCTGCCAAGGGCCCCGGTCACGTGACGCCCAGCTGCAGCCAGCTCTACGTGCTCAGTACCACTCAGATTCACGCTGAACATTGCAAGTATGGGCAAAAAATTCCCAGAATGCAGAGGGCGGGCCCTGGCATCAGGTAAACTGGGGTAAAGCTGGAGACCCTACAGGCAGGGCCACTCGAAATAAGAGGTAGGAGGGCCAATTTAAGTGGCAAGAAAAGGCAAATTGTGCGGCATGATTTCATCATTTTTAAACTTGGTAACATTGTATGGGTAATTTTTACACCTCATTAGTACCAGTTTAACGAAGGGCGTGGCTTGGACACCAATGTAGGCGGCAGCGGACTCAGGAGCTCCTCCGCGGCCGCCCTCCTCCCGCACTCATCCCGACATAAATTCCGGGCCCCCATCCCCGGAACATAGGTCGGAAAGCCTGGTGCCCACATAGGAAGGGGCGGAAAGCGCTAACGAGCGCCACAAACGGGGCAGGAGACCTTTTCCCCACGCTCGGTGAGGCCCGCGACACAGGCGCACAAAATGGTGGCCGGCGGTGGCGAAAGGAACGCCTGACTGAGACTCGCCTATCGCCGCCAGGAGAGTTCTGCGTGGGACCGGACCAGAGTGGAAGGAGACAGACCCCAGAGACTAACAAAGGTGGGAAGTCATTAAATCTGATCAGTAGGGTCTCACGGGCGGCCAGGATGCGATTTGCCTGACTTCAAGATGGCGGCGCCCGAGCTGTGTCTCGGTGTCCATTTCGTCAGAGCTGGGGAAATCGAAGATTAGCCCCTGAGGGCCAGCAACCCCTGATTTTCAGTGATGCGCTGGTGTCTATCCTGAGCCTGGAGAGGGGAGACAGCTACTGATCCTTGTGGTCGCCCACACTGCCTGTGTGCTTCTCCTGGAGGTCCGATCGGACCGGCGATATAAAACATAACCCTGGGACCTGATTGAGTGGACGCTGGACCAGAGGGGGGCCCACTGTGACCTCTTGGGGCCGAGGGGAGAGGAGGTGTCCGGAGACGCTGGGTCGAGGAGGTGCTCTGGATCGACTGTGTAGGAAACCTCCTCGAGAGACCGAGCCTGAGGACGGACACAAGGGCTATATGACCGGCACTTCCTAGGGCCATGACCGGATCGGCATACAGGGTGCGGAGCTGAGGGACACAGATACTTCAGGAAATTGAACATTTTGCGACCTATTATTGCTGATATGCTCCCAGATTGCCTGCACTGACTGCTGGGAGAGAGAACCCGGTAGAGTGCCCCGTGTAGGTCTGTCTGGGATTGAAGAGAGGTCCCAGGTTCCCTACCTGAGGAGAAGTGAGGGCGGGGACTCTGTGAGGCTGGGCAACTACTACCATCCTCAAAAAGCGCAGAGTGACTAAGAAGAAGGGATTTGAGGTACTGCAGCTCGATGACCCTGGCCACAACATGTAAGACAGGGAATCTACATCTGGGAGTAGGGTATCCACGCAGCCGCGGGACCCCTCCTTGGGCGACATCATGCAGGCCATCATGGCCTCGAGGGAGGCTTTGGAGAAGAGAATCGACTCCATCGGTTCGGACCTTTCCCTGCAAAACGTTGACCACCGGAAACTCAGGGAGCGTGTGGCATCTAACAAGACAACCATGAAAGATATTCCGGACACAGTCGCTGCCTTACGGAAGACGCTGAACGAGGTGGTGCAGAAGGTCCACGTATTGGAGGTATGAGCAGAAGACAGCGAAGGGCGCTCCAGACGCAATAATCTCCGCATTGTGGGAGTCCCGGGGTGAGAGGATGGATCCGATGCTGTTCAATTTTTGGAGACATGGATAATAGCAGAGGCGGCGCCGGAGGACCTCTCCCCATTCTATGCACCGGAGCGCGCGCACAGAGTTTCGGCTCGACCACCAAAACCTGAGGCCCCACCGCGCCCAATGGTGGTCAGACTTCTACATTACCGTGAGCGGGACTATATCCTGCAGAAAGCCAGGGAGCTGCAAAATTTGCGAACAGTAAAGTAATGTTTTTCCCCAGACTACACCAGAGAAGTGCAGCGCCAAAGAGCCTCTTTCTTAGCAGTGAAGCGGAAATTGAGACAACTACATCTTTCTTCCCAGTCCGGCTATGAGTATCTGCTGACGGAGGTACACACTTTTTCCTCACGTCGCAGGCAGCCTGGGACTGGCTAGAGACCCGGGGGGAGCCTGGCGCGCGTTCACCACCTGCGACCTCGCCTCGCACTCGCTACCCTGCCACACTGCCGATGCAACGGCCAGTCTCTCCCACGAATTGGCGCCAAGAACGAGAAAAGGTGGTTTTGGCAGTGGCGGCCATCAGCCACGGAGATCTCAGTCCGGCCAGTAACAATTCGGAGCGCACGAAGAGTGGAGAGGGGATCCCCAGTTCCAGCAGCGTCCACGGACTATTGGAGGCCGATCTGCCGGAGGTTACCCCGCAAACAGCGGATGGGGTTTTTGGCTGAAAGAGCAGCATGAACAGTGTGACTGACTTCACGAGGTATCTGCGCTACCTACTGGGCCTTGGGACCTTTTTACCTGTATGGGGGTGGGCTGCCTGGGTGCACCGCAGGAACCATGGGGGGGGGGGGGTTTGGACAGAGATATTGAACTATGGGAGAGGGGGAGGGGGGTGGTGGGAGGATATCTGGAATCATCTAGTTGACGTTCCAAGCAGCCTAAACTGAGTAGATTTTGTTAGAGCATTTCTTTGTTTGGATGGGGATGCCGCGTTGGGTGCCTTTCCTGGAGAGGGAGAGTTGGGGATGTTTTAATTATGGGGTTTGGTTCGGGGGACCTGGGCGTGTCGTGGAAGTGGAAGTAATGGAACATTGTCTTTGTCATTGTCAGCAATGGGACCCGCATTAGGATACACATGCCTCACATGGAATGTACGGGGTATGCATACTATGAATAGGCGCCACAAGATACACTCATTTTTAACCCGTAGAGGTATACACATCGCCTTCCTTCAGGAAACCAACCTCATTGCGAAAGAAGGGAAAGCTCTTCAACGCCGCTGGAGGGGTCAAGTCTATTACACTACATACTCTGCGTATGCGAGGGATTTTTTTAATTTGGGTAAGAGCTGGGGTTCCCTTCCAATGCACAGCACAATTGATTGACCCAGAAGGCAGATATGTGGTGATCCAGGGGAAACTAGATGGTAGAGACTGAACACTGGGTTGTCTGTATGCACCCAACGTGAACCAACCCGCCTGTTTCTCTCTTCTATCACACAAACTAGTGACAGTCCTTGCAGGACCACTGTTACTTGGAGGCGATTTTAATTGTATTACGGATATTGACCTAGATCGCTCTCACCCCCCCTTCCGAATGCACCCGCACACAAGCTCGCATTGGCGGGTTCTACCTGGCAGCAGACTTAGGGTTTAATAGACACTTAGCGGGTCCAGCACCCATTGGTTAAGGATTACTCCTTTTTCTCCGCCCTACACAAATTGCATGTCTGATGTGCACGGAGAGATTTACAATAGCGAATATCTCACTAGAACTATCTCTGACCATAATCCGTTGTTGGCCCAGTTGAGATGGTCGCGGCTGCACCCCAGAATCCCTACTTGGAGATTGCGTCCGGAAGCGCTTGAAGATCAAGTCTTCCGTAATACTATAGCCACGGCCATTGAAGACTATTTTGAGTTTAATGAGGGGACTGCGGGGACTGTGACTTTTGAGTGGGACGCCTGCAAAACGGTCGTGCGTGGGAAATGTATTTCAGCGGGGGCTGGGACTCGGAAGGCCCTCCTGCAGGACATTCAAAGGGATGATGATCGCTTGCGCGCCTCAGAGAAGGAGCGCCCTGAAAATCCGGTTAAGCAGGATGAATTATTAGAAGCAAAAGAAGCAGTTGCAGCGAATGTAGAACGTCTGCGGTGCTTTGAATATAAGGCCTATCTCACACGGGCCCACTCAGAGCGAGATAAATCGGGGGCCCTTTTGGCCTGGTTGGCTAATCCGACTCGTCGCGGCTTAGTCATACTGGAGATGAGGGACCAGATGGGAGTGGCCCGCTTTGATCAATAAGGGATAAATGAGCTGTTTTTGGAGTACTACACAGAGCTTTACCGTAGCCATGTGCTCCCGTCTGAGGAAGATTTACAGAGCTTTACGGGGGGACTGAACTTGCCGGAATTGGGGAACGAAGATGCGAAACTGTTGGGGCAAAGTATTGAGGTGCGAGAAGTGCGGGCAGCCATCAAAAGTATGGCCTGTAATAAAACGCCAGGTTCGGGTGGCCTCCCAGTAGAATTCTATCTCACCTACATCGACCTCCTTGCCCCTCGCCTCGCTTGCCTATATAATGAAGCCAAGAAGATAGGTAGGTTGCCGGACTCCACCAGGGAGGTGATCATTATTGCTTTATTAAAACTGGGCAAACAAGCTTGGGATAGAACGGCTTACCGCCTGCTATCCATGCTCAACTTGGATTACAAAATCCTGAGCAAAATACAGGCATATCGGCTGCTTCCCCACATGCCCGCACTGATACATGCCGATCAGTCTGGGTTATCCCTGCTCGCAACACAGCGCTTAATATACGAAGGCTCCTGCACATTTTGGAGGCTGATTCCTATGAGGTGGATGCTGCAGCGGTATTTGCTCTCGACATCGAAAAAGCCTTCGACAGTTTAGAGTGGGAGTACTTATTTCATGTAATGCGGCGAATGGGCCTGGGTCCTGACTTTGTGAGATGGACGGCTCTGCTATACGCAGATTCCACGGCCAGAGTTAGAACGGGGGGGGGGGGAATCTCTGAGGCATGTAAGGTGGGAAGGGGCACGCAACAGGGGTGTCACCTCTCCCCATTGTTGTTCGCTATGGCAGTGGAGCCCCTGGCGACGCATGCGCGATTGGGGCGGGCATACCAAGGACTGGACAGGTATGGACAGATCCACCATATCGCACTTTATGCGGATGACCTCTTAATGTTTCTGGCAGATACAGGCGAGGCTCTGCAGGGAGCAAAGTCTCTGTTGTGAGCCCTAAGCGCGGTGGCAGGGTTATAAGTCAACTGGACGAAGTCGTGCCTCTTCCCGACGCGGGGAGGCCGAACTTGCCCTCAAACACTGATGGGGTGACCTGGGAGGGAAGACGTCTTCCCTACTTGGGCACGGTGATTTACCACGAGCAGGAAGATATCCTTGAAGGGAATGTGGGGAAGGCAATCAGGGAAACCAGAGCTAACTTTGATTTCTGGAGCACCCTACCCTTGTCAGTAGCGGGCCGTGTGGCGCTACTCAAAATGGTGACCCTTCCGAGGTTACTATACTTCTTTAGGGCCCTCCCGATCTGGATACTGGCTTGCTATTTTAAGAGGCTTAGGGCGATGATCAGTTCTTTTCTGTGGGACACGGGCAGGCGCAGAGTGGCGCTCGGAACGCTCATGAGGCCCCGAGCGGAGGGGGGACTAGCGGTCCCAGACTATGAGACGTATTACATAGCAGCCCAACTCCAATGGCTCACACAGTGGGTAGCAAGGGCCACCAGGGGGGAGGAAGACTCAGGTGAACGGACGCGTCCCATGTTGGTGTAATTTCGCATAGTTTTGCGCCTCCCGATCAGAGACATGCACCTTACTCGGGAATTTGCCACAGCCCGAAAATGCTGGAATAGGTACCTGCGAAGAGGGGCTATAGCGATCCCTTACGCCCCTGATATCCCACTGAAGATGTGCAGGGCTCTACCGCATGGAGGAACCTGCCAGAGGTTGGAGACCTGGGAACAACAGGGTTTATCAACAATAGGTGACCTCTATGAGGATGGTGCCCTAATACCATTTGATGTCCTCCGGGACCGATTTGGACTACCAGGGAGTGACTTTTTATTACATGCTGCGCTCACGACGGCGGTTCGAAAACACTGGAAAGCGGGCCTGACGGAACGAGTAAACCCTTTAGCACAGTATTTGCTCTGAAAATGACAGGTGTCTAAATATTGTGCCCACACGAGGACAACCAATATGTTGAGCTGTGATTTTAATTCACAAACACCAATGTTTTCTTTCACTATGGCAAAGCACACTGATAGAGTCTAACACGTGGTGCCCGTGGCACGAGTCCAGCTTTTAGCCCTTTTGCATTCTGGGACTTGTAGTGGGGCTGAGTAATTCCCGACTCTTACGTGACACGAGGCCGCGTGACAGCGTCCCCGAGACCACAGCACCCTTTACACTGTACCATCAGCAGACAGACAGACACACACACATGTAACCGGAGAGCTCAGTACGAGAGTGAATATGTGTACAATGAAGCAATGGCAGATGACACAGCATTTGTGCAGTCAGAGTTTACAATACAGCAGTGCTTTAAATGGAAATATAGAAGTGTAGGTACTCACTATTTACAGTGCCTGTTTGCTCCTGCGAAGTGCCGGTATTCTCCCATTAAATGTACTGCAGCAGTGCTGGTACTCTCCATTAAATGTACTGCAGCAGTGCTGAGAAGTGCAAGTACTCTCCCATCAAACGCATTGTAGCAGTCCTGAGAAGTGCCGGTACTCTCCCATCAAATGCATTGTAGCAGTCCTGAGAAGTGCCGGTACTCTCCCATCAAATGCATTGTAGCAGTCCTGAGAAGTGCTGGTACTCTCCCATTAAATGTACTGCAGCAGTGCTGAGAAGTGCTGGTACTCTCCCATCAAATGCTCTACACCCTCTCTACTACACACTCACTACTCTATACTACACCCTCTCTACTACACTCTACTACACACTCTCTACTATCTACTACTCTCTACTACACACTCTCTACTACTCTACTATTCTTTACTACTCACTCTATATTGCACACTACTACACACTCTCTACTACACACTATCTACTTTCTACTACACACTCCCTACTACACACTCCCTACTACACAATCCCTACTACTCTACTATTCTTTACTACTCACTCTATATTGCACTCTCTACTACACACTCTCTCTACTACACACTCCCTACTGTCTACTACACACTCCCTACTACACACTCTCTACTTTCTACTACACACTCTCTACGGTCTACTACACACTCTCTACGGTCTACTACACACACTCTACTACACACTCACTACTCTACTATTCTCTACTACACACTCTACTACACACTCTCTACTTTCTACTACACACTCTCTACGGTCTACTACACACACACACTCTCTGCGGTCTACTACACACTACTACACACTCTACTACACACTCTCTGTCTACTACACACTCTCTACTACACATTCTCTACTACACACTCTACTCTCTACTACACACTCCCTACTATACTCTACTACACACTCTCTACTACACACTCACTACTCTCTACTACTCACTCCCTGGTACTCTACTACTCACTTCCTACTACACACTCACTACTGTCTTCTACACACTCGCTACTCTCTACTATTCTCTACTACACACTCTCTACTACACACTCTACCCTCTACTACACACTCTACTCTCTACTACACACTCCCTACTATACTCTACTACACACTCTCTACTACACACTCACTACTCTCTACTACTCACTCTACTACTCTACTACACACTCACTACTACACACTCACTACTACACACTCACTACTACACACACTACACTATTCTCTACTCACTCTATACTACACACTCACTACTCTACTACACTCTCTACTACACACTCACTACTCTCTACTACTCACTCCCTGGTACTCTACTACTCACTTCCTACTACACACTCACTACTCTCTACTACTCACTCTACTACTCTACTACTACACACTCTACTACTACACACTCACTACTACACACTCACTACTACACACTCACTACACTATTCTCTACTCACTCTATACTACACACTCACTACTCTCTACTACACACTCTCTACTACTCACTCTGCTACGCTCTACTACTCACTCTACAACTCACTACTATTCTACTACTCACTCTCTACTTGTGGAAAAGTAAATTTTGCCATGTTCTGTGTCCCTACGTGTTCCCCATCCTATGTTATATGTGCATGAATAATATGCATATGTGTTCCCTTATGATCGATTAAAGACGCAATTACAGTTGTGTCCATCTCTAGTATGCCAGTTTCCAGTTTCCGTGAATACAACGAATATCAGGCCTATGTAAAGCTACGTTGCCACGTTTCACAGTGTGCACGTTATTTCATTATAAAGTCCCCGTTTCTAGGCCTCAAAAGGGCCCGGACATCAGATTCAGCTCCTGTCTCCTGAACCCTCGCTGAGGAGCGATACAGCCCCCACCTGTATCCCTGACCCTTCACTTACTTCCTGCCTCACAGTGCCCGGCTCGGCCTGGCTCTGCCTGCCAGTCTGCCAAGAGTATGTTATGATTCTAGTTATCAGTCCAGCCCTCCTTCTCTGCATTCCTAAGCTACTGAATCGCATCAATAGTTTCCGTCATGGTCTAGCCTTTACGTCTCCATGTAAGAGAAATACTGTATTAATGGTCATTTAATATTCCCCAACACACACTACATGTAGAATGATTCATGCACCAGTTTTAGAGTCTGTTAGCCTTTACCCTGATAACTTTTGGATTCTATCAACATGTTCTCTAAACATCAGATACTAGATAGTGTTTAGGTACATGTCGCTCTGACTCTCCAGACTTCAGTCTCTGCTCCTAGCGCAGAAGTCATAGCCCCCAGCTTCTCCCTAGTAACACGTCATTGCCAGTTTGCGCGCACCACTAGGTTAGAGGTCCCGGCTCCTTAGGTAGCCCCCTCCATGTTTCCGCCCCGTTCATGACATATTCTGTTACGTTTACATCACATGTCTATGTACACGCCTCCTGTTACACCTACTTCCACCCTTATCTTTCGCGAACTGCTACGAACCCCACCCACTGCTACACCTACTGCATGTACTGTAATGCAATTGTTTTAGTATATATACTTGTGCACTGTTATTAAAAGTTGCTAGCCATCCCAGATCTTGCCCGTGCAGGTTGTCCTGTTCCTGTCCTTATGCTGTATTAAACCTGCAAACTCCTACTACCTCGAATCTTGACTCTTATTTATTGAGCTATCTGTTATTGTTATGTCCAGTCAAAAATAGAGGTATTATTTATTTATTTACCACATAATGGCGCCCGAATAGGGACTTGCCCTTTCCCCACGCGCCGGAGAAGCCACGCAAGCCCCCTGATCCTCTGCAGTCGTGACGGAACCATCCTGCGCAGTGGCAGATATTTCTGCTTCAAGTATCCCTCAGGCCCACGGAGGAGACGGAGGTTGCGGTCCAGCATCCAGACGAGGCGGTGGAGGAACGCGGCGAGTCCCGACCAGAGCCCAAGCCGAGAGTCCAAGGTCCGAGGTATCCGGAGGCCCACCCGTAACAGAAGTCCGAAGTTCGTCCGTCCGGCGTCGTAGCAGTCCAGTCTAGTCCGAGGCCTTCCGTTCTTGCTGCCCGGTGAGTACCGTTGCTGGGGTAGTATCTAGACAGGGTCAATTGCATTGTCTCTGGTCCGTGGGTTTGGGGTACACAGATCCAACACGAAGTGTCCACATAGGTGGGTGCGGGTCCTGACGTGTCTCTTTATGAGACCGGTAAGTTTCGTACTGTTTTAGCAGTGCATCTAGTTTCTGTTCTAGTCCGTTCTGTTCTCGAGAAATTCATGTATTCTGTTCTCAGTATTCCAGGTAGTATTTTGTCAGAACTGTTATATTAAATGTCATTCATGTATTTCAATGTCGTGGTATGAAAGTGGTGTAATTATTGTGTTTATTGTGTATTGTATTGTGTCTAGGCTCCAGCCCAGTCATGCCTTTGTTTTCTAAATTACGTCAGTTAAAAACTAGAAAAGGTCTGTTAGAAGAAGCAGTTCCTGTCCCGCCTAGGGACAGTCCAGGTCACTTTATGTATCAAAAGCATGGCATAAGCGCCATATTATATCTAGATTTATGGGTGGAGTACACCAAGGAATTAGAGGAGAAGTATAGATGGCCCGTATCAGGTACGTGGGATGCCGAGTGCATCATGCGAGTAGAAGAAGTATTATGGAAAAAGAAAGCCAGACAGTCACAGAAAGATGCCATCGAGTTATGGCGCAAAGAATCTCATAAAAGAACCGAAAAAGAAATCAGGAAGTCAGAATTAAGTAGGGAATCCTCAGAAAGAGCCCAAGAAAGGGAACTAATCGAGATAGGTGAACGAGTTAAAACCGAACAGTCAGACAGACAGAGAAATGCCCTCATTAAGGGTATGTATCCTCTTCTTGCCGAGGGCTTGCCAAAGGCGACCCCGGAGGCATCCAGTAATTTTCCGCCACCCTTAGTTCCGACCAAGTTACGTCACAAACCGACCGCAGCTGATATTTTTCTCTCGTCCTATTTGGACGACACAGTCCCAGAATATGCAAATCCTGCTCAGTCAGCTCCCGTGAATAATGTAATTCCTGCTCCTCCAGTCACCGGGGCACCTGTTGCAGTACCTGTTACGGTACCCCCGGTCCAGCCCGTAGTACAAATTCCCGCCACATCAGTCACTCTGCCAGCACGAAGAGTATCAGTCGATGATTCCAGTATAGGGGCCGCAGGAGGAGGTCCTCCTGGTACCCCGCCGCCAAGTAGACGTTTAGGAGCAGTCGAGTTACATGAACGTGCGTTACAGCGTACACCCAAATATAAGTCTATTGCAGAGATCAGACGAGCTCTTACTGAATGCGGTTATGATCCAGTTCCAGGCGAGGATAGTATGGTTCTATATTCCATACGTATAAGACAGGTGTCCGAGTATTTGGTCACCCTACCGAACATGAAAGAAGATCTAGACAGAATGTATCGTTTCATTCGTACAGGACAAGATCCAGAAAGTATTGTTGAAGTCATGTCTCACAGGAAATCCGAGACCCAGTTCATGTTATTAAAGTTTCTGATCAATTGTTTAATACGGGAACAAGATTCCCCGACTAAAGATCCGAACGAAATGAAAATTTTGACAAAGTGGAGTGATAATATAGCCGAGGGTAAGCACAAGACACTCAATAGTATAGAGAGTATGTACAAGAAAATACGTAAAGAAATAATAAGGTTACACGAACAACGTAAAGAAGCTCTAGGAAGCGAGAAAGAAAATGACTCTTCTACTGAAGAGGTAGACGACGAGAATACTGCCAGAATAGCGTATGTAGGTAAATCTAGATTTCCAGGCCGACATTTACGCCTAGAACACAAGAAAACTGTTCATCTTCCAGCACCAGAACAAGGTTCTCTAGAACAAGTATTTCAAGCTACCGATCAAATTCTGAAATCACGAATCGGTTATAGTGAGTTAAGTACTATGCATGAACAAGAACTAGCCCGATCAGCAGTCCGATGGATTACTGATTCTACCACTTTTCCAGACGAAATAGTGGCACAAATGTTTCTGAAATTGCCCCCAGCCGAGCAGCGACTGGTGGGTATGTATATGATCCAACACCTCATTACACTGTATGAGGGTCAACATTCTGATCCAGGTCCGTTACATGATATCCTGAACGAATTACTTCAGTATAGATGGAAAGGTTTAGGTACCGATTTAATTAGTGTCATTCTAGAACAACGCCATAAATATAGAACGTTTCTGAACCCGCATTTTGTTCATGTCTCACCTCCAGAAAGTAAACCGTTTTACATAGACAGACAGAATCCATTACGAGAAGTACACCCAGTTAGGACAGCGGGTGGTGAAATGCAACGAGTATTTGTTTACACCCCAGTTACCAAGATGGAACTCTTAGAAATGAAGAAATTAATTCCCTGTCACGACAAAGATCCAGCAGGGTTCCACCGAGAATTAAAGGACATGCTCCGTATGGGAGAATATACGTATCCAGATATCATTAAAATGTTAAAAGTCCTGTTGCCTGCGGGCATATATGAAAAACTCAAGGAAAAGGATTGGGAGGTGGGAGAGAAAAAGATCGATTGGACAGCTCTAGAAGCTGAAGATAAGATACGTGTACCAGGTACCGGTCTTGGAGACAAATGTAAAGAATTACCAGAATTGTTAATACAAGTTTTGCCAAGATTATTAGCCACTAAAAAGGAAGACTGGGATGCAATCTCAGCCTGTAAACAGAAACCAGACGAAGATACTAGTGATTTTTATTCTAGATTCGAGAAATGCTTTAGCATTAACAGTGGTCTCAAGACGAGTAGTGAGTCATACCCTCATCTTTTTGTTACTAAATTAGTCGAGAATTCAAGTCCACAAGTTAAAAATCGAGTTTTGAAAGTCGAAAGTACCTGGCAAGCTAATACTCCGTCCCAAATGTTACAGATGCTCCAGTATCATCAGAATAGAATCAGGGAAGAGCAAGAACACGAGAAAAGACGTATGAAGAACACGAAAATGAAAGTACTAGTTGCACAATCTGTTCCTCAAGACAGTCAGAAGAGGGGTATGAATCAAGCCAGTCATCCTGCAGCTCCCATTAAAGGGACATGCAATTACTGTAAACAGCCAGGTCATTTTATAAACGAGTGTGCAGTTCTGAAACACAATATAGCTACCGGTAAAACTAAAGAAAGACCACGTCCGCCTAGACAGGAACAAGTTTCACAGACTTCTCAGCCACAGAATGCACAACAGACAGTTCCAGCACCGCAGCCTATCGCTGCAACACAGCATGTTACACAGCAGATGTACCAGTATGCACAGTCCGAGTATCCAGAGTACCAGCAGTATTCATGAAACAGCCTAGAGAGGGAGGTAGGCTTGCCTCTCATCGAGATACCTGTAGATCAAGAAGGTCCCTATGTTCACAGTCAAGTATTAGGGAAAGACAGAAAGTTTCTGATTGATACAGGGGCAAGTAGGACTACCATTAGTCACGACGAGGTTCCAGGGGCTCCGCTCTCAGGCTCTAGAAATGTTTCCCTTGGATTTTCAGGAAAGCCTATTGTAAACGAGATATCAAAACCAGTTACTCTAGAAGTAGGTCCATTGACCCGAACTACTGACCTGTTACTTACGAAATCATGTCCAGAAAATTTGTTAGGCATTAAGACACTGAAAGAATTAGGTGCAGTTATTTGCTGCTCCCCAGAAGGAATACGTTTGTTTTTACGTGACTTCAAGGGTCACTATGTTTTACGAGATTTTGATCCCAGATTATTGAATGTCCCCCAGCATCTATGGGCGCAAGGTCCAACTGATGTTGGCTTCATGCAAATCACACCCCATCGTGTGACTCTCAAGCAAGGTATAGTCTTGCCACGAATCAGACAGTACAGATTGCCACCTGAGGCTGTAGCAGCCTTATCCAAAATAATTGACGAGCTCATTGCTCAAGGAGTAGTTGTAGAAACTGACTCCAATGTATGTAATTCTCCGATCATTCCAGTCATGAAACGTACTGATCCAAATGCACCCCCAGTATATCGATTAGTGATTGACCTTCGAGAACTTAATAAATGTATCATCCCCCAGTATCCAGTAGTCCCAGATATCTCATCTCTATTGACAGCCATTGATTCTGAAGCCACATTTTTTACAGTCATAGACCTCAAAAACGCATTTTTTAGTGTCCCCATTCATCCAGACAGCCAGTACCTTTTCGGTTTTTGTTTAAATGGAAGGAGCTATAAATTTACACGAGCTCCTCAAGGTTTCACAGAAAGTCCTAGCATATACAGTCAAGCACTTAAGAGACAACTAGACAATATCCACATGCCAACTGACACTGCCCTGCTCCAATATGTCGATGATCTACTGATCACAGCCCGTTCTGAACGTGCTTGCGAGCGAGCATCACTTACAGTTCTGTACTTCCTAGCCGAGATGGGGCACAAGGTGTCCCCTTCGAAGCTTCAATTCTGTGTCCAGCAAGTGATCTACTTAGGCCACTTACTGTCCAAGTGGGGTAGGCAGTTGACACCCGATCGTATCCAGTTAATAGCGAGTCTTCCTCAGCCCAAGACCCAGAAGGAGGTACGTGCTTTTATCGGCCTTACTTCTTATTGCAGACAATGGATTCCTCAGTATGCATTTCTAGCCAAGCCATTAATACAGTTAACGACACAGGAGGCAGCCGTATCGACTGTCCTCCCTTGGACATCTGAACATACACTTAGTTTTAACGAGCTAAAGAAAGCTTTATGTCAAGCTCCTGTTCTAGCAACACCGAACTACAGTAAGCCTTTTACACTTTTTGTCACAGAACGTAATGGTACAGCATTATCTGTTCTTACACAAGATCAAGCAGGACAATACAAGCCCTGTGCTTATTTTTCGAGCACATTAGATCCTGTAGCCCAGGCTCTGCCTGCGTGCCTCAAGTCAGTTGCAGCCACAGCACTAGCTATCAGACAAAGTGATTCCATAGTATTAGGACACTCCTTGACAGTACAAGTTCCACACTCCGTGGAAGTTCTTTTAAATCGAACACAGACTCAGCACTTGACAATTGCACGTTTAACAGGTTATGAATTGACACTGTTCAGCCTCACATAGAAATCAGACGCTGCAATGTTCTGAATCCTGCTACACTGTTACCGTCAGTTACTTCCAGTCCTGCCACACATGACTGTGTGGAAGTAGTTAACACCATGACCAAGCCAAGACCAGACCTGACAGATATTCCATTACCAGATCCCGACCTGACACTTTATGTGGATGGTTCATGTATGAGAACAAGTACAGGAGAACTAGTAGCCGCGTATGCAGTGACTACTGACACTGAAGTTATTGAGACACATCGTATTGACACCCTGTCTGCTCAAGCAGCAGAGCTAGTTGCTCTGACTCAAGCCTGCATACACGCCAAGAACCTGACAGTTAATATTTACACAGATTCACGCTACGCATTCGGAGTTGTACACGACTTCGGAGTGCTCTGGCAGGAGAGAGGTTTCATGACTTCTCATGGAACCAAGATTCAGCATGGTCTCCTTATTCAAGCTCTGTTAGATGCAATACATTTACCGACATCTATCGCTATCATGAAGTGCAAAGCACATACTAAAGTCACTGACATCATTTCTCAAGGTAATGATCTAGCGGATCGAACAGCCAAGCTTACAGCACAGACACCAGACATACCAGTTAACAAGACATCGACATCCACTCTAGAACAGACTACTTGTATGACAGTTAAGGACCCCACTCAAGATGTCATAGATATCCAGTTACATGCCACTCCCGATGAAATCAAGAAGTGGTCCGAACAAGGAGGGGTCCAGACAGATCAAGGATGGTTGTCGAAGGGAAGAGCCACATGGTTTCTCCCCGACTCAATGGTTCAAGTCATTATCAATACCGCACATAGTCCAGCACACTTAGGAGAAAAAGCTATGTTAGACAGTATCCAGAACATTTGGTTCAACAAGCATTTACGAGCTGCAGCCAAGCAGAAAGTCCGTACTTGTATGATATGTTGTCAGTTTAATCCAGGTAAAAGTGTCCCGGTGGAACAAGGTGGATTCCAGCCCCCTGACCACCCTTTTGAAGTCCTCCAGATGGATTATATTCAGATGGAGCGATGTCGAGGTTTCAAGTATGTCCTTGTAGTTGTATGCGCTTTGTCCAGGTGGACAGAAGCATATCCAGTCCCAGATTACACAGCCGCGACCACTGCCAAACAGTTGGTTCGCGAATTCTTCCCCCGCTATGGACTCCCTAGGGTCGTATATTCTGATAACGGCCAGCCATTCTCATCCGAACTTATGAAGCACGTTAACAGCGTCACGAGATTGCAGTTAAAGCCACGACCCTTGCAGTATCTTTAACCAAGCTTTCGAAAAACCTCTCAGGTCCAACCCTCTCGCCCCTCCTGGAAGTCCTGAGAGCGAAAATCGGCCCCACCCTATCATACGGGATAGAGTCATTCAAGGGTAAATTGAATACGGCCCTAAATCAACATACCACCAAAATCTATAAAAAGGTCCTCCAGTTGCCAACTTCTGCATCTGCTGCACAGATAAGACTGGAGATGGGGCTACCAAACTATGAGGTTTTGAATATTGGTGCATATCTAAACTTGTGTCATAAGCTGAGGCAGGCTAACCCAGGCTCACTAGAATCTCTAGTCTGGCTGGAAATCTCCCAGAAAAATCCAGGTGGAACGTTTGGTCGCCTTTTTAAGGACTACATTCAACAAATGTCAGCAGGTGACCTATGGGCTCTTAACCCCAGTCAGACAGCGTTTAAAATCGCCATCAAAAAATGTGTAAGAATGAGATCACTCATCACAGACAAAGCACTCTTCTCAAAACGCAGCCATTCTTGGGCCCTTGTAAATTCTTACAGTCGGCTACTCCCCGCCGCTTACTTTTCCTGCACATATCCACTGTATCTAAAACGAACCCTTATAGCCATTAGAATGGGTGATTGGCGTTTTCTGCAAGATTTACCTCCTTGGAGACGGACAGTGGAAGATCTAACCTGCAGAGGGTGCGGTAAAACAGCCGAAACATTGCTACACGTGGTTTGCCTTTGCCCAGCCTTTAACCTCCAACGCAGGTGCAAACTAAAACCCGAATGGAATAGGTTGGGCGCCCGAACCTGCAGGCAAGCCATCATTGTGGCTCTGAACCCTGAAAACACTGACTTGAATATCAGGCTCACAAAGTTCATCCAGCAAGCTTATCGTAATTTTAACTTAAAGAGGTCCTGCTAAATCCTCCCTCTTATCTCCTTTTTCTTTTTTATTACTTAATGACCCTTACGATACATCCCAAATTTCTAGGGGGATGAAACGAAAAGAATATGAGTAGTACCCCTAGGAGAATTGGGTCGTTTTTTAGTTGTTTGATATCCAACTCAGTGAGAGTAAAGAAAATGGGGTGAAGTTCCCAGTATATTAGATTTTAACTTTTGTACTATTTTTATTTTTTTTTATTTTTTCTTCTGGTTTTTATCCTTTATAAAAATATATTTTTTTTTTTTATGGACCTAGGAGGTTGAGGATGCGGAAGACCCCTATTTTTATCATGCCTGGCTAATTGACTGTCTTGTTGTTTTTATTTTTAATAAGTTGTACACAACGTGAACTATGTAATCCTCTTTTAAAGATATCTGTGTTATATCTAAATAAAGAATTTCTACTACTTATGAAGCACGTTTCCCTTTTGTTAGGGTACCAGTGGAAGTTCCATTGTGTACGCCATCCTGAAGCAGCCGGTCTCGTAGAGAGACATAATCAAACCTTGAAAATACGTATTGCTAAAATCTGTCGAGAGAAAGGTGTGGACTGGCTAGTAGCTCTGCCAGTCGCCCTATTTTATATGCGCATGGTCGCACATTCCAGATCAGGTTTGTCCCCGTATGAGGTCGGATTCGGCCGCCCCCCAAATATGTGGGGTACACCTAGACCCCGAAGTATTACAGATGTTTCCAGTAATATGCTGACAGATTACCTAGCTTCCTTGATGTCTGCCCTCCACTCTTGTCGTTCACAGGTTGCCGCCGCATTTCCAGACAATACCGAGGTGAAACCGCATTAAATCGTTCCAGGAAGTCTAGTGCTTGTCCGGAATTTTGATCGTTCAAATCCGCTGGAGCCTCGCTGGAAGGAGCCGAAGTTAGTCCTTCTAACCACCCGTACTGCCGTCAAGTTGGAAGGCAGGAAGGGGTGGGTCCATCTGTCTCACGTCAAGGAATTTCATGGACTAAAACCTAAAACTTTTGCCAAGGATTGCATTTTACCTAAAGACTGCCAAGATATTATTCTTAAGGACTGTCCTGCAAATGACATTGATACCAAGCCTCCCCTGTTAGAGGAAACTCCGCAGCAGGAGTATAAAAAGATGCTTCGGTCTAGTAAAATAAGTCAGCCAGTTTAATTGTCTAAGTCCTCCCCTAGGTGAAACGGTTAGACAGGTATCTGACATGTATGAAATAGACCCCCATAGTGAGAGAGTTAGTCAAAACTCAATCCGATGTATCGTTTTTCTAAGTTTTATATTGTTTTTAAGCTTAATGGTTACCTGCACGAGTTATGCATTTCATTTATGTTTTCCAATTTCTCATGTAAATAAGTCTTCTAATGCTACAGTAGAGCACACGTTTAGTGATCTACCTCCTCACGAACTATCCTATCGTCTTGCTATGCGCAACAATTCATTTATCCGTATGTTACATTATTCACACCAGACCAGCAATGCCACTAATTGTTGGGTGTGTGGTCGACTCCCCCCTTTCCAGACACCGAAGGGAGTTCTGCCACTGTTTCCTTATCCATTTTCACATAATGGCTCATGTGGAGCCTGGTCCATGTTAACGTCATCCTCAACTGATATGTCCTTTCTGAACAGCACATGTTTTCCAGACAAGCAAGGTCTTCCCCACAGAACAGGGTTAGATCTAGAAAATGAAGTTTATAATTTAGGTAATTATTCTTCGAATTTTATGGTCCTGAATGTTCAGTCTGATCCTACTCCAGACTTACCTGCTATTTCAGTACTACCAGTCAAAGGCGAATTATGTGTCAGAAATAATGGTTCCGTACATGTAGGACATAGTGATTGTACTACTATTGTCGAGTATAGTGACAGTGGGAAATCTATTTTCAAAGCTTCACGTCATTCTTATTTTGTTTGTGGTCAGACCGCATATGTTCGTCTGCCCCTCGATTGGGAGGGAACCTGTTACATTGCCTTCCTACTGCCACCAGTTTTCCTAGCCCCATCTGATTATCACAGAAACACACATCTAGTACACATTAGACATAGAAGGGAGATCGAGTCCCCAATTGTCGATCAAACTGAAACTGCTCTAGAACAGTATACAGATTTCAATAGAGGTTTCTTTTTCTTTATAGGACCTGTCCAGAATAGTAAGTTAATACGTAGGTTAACCAGAACCCTCGAAGCAGTAGTGAATGAGACTGCCTCTGCTCTAGGTAACTTAACCGAAGAGCAATCTGCTATGAGATTTGTCGTGCTCCAAAATCGTCTCGTTCTTGACGTCATACTGGCCGATAGAGGAGGAGCATGTAGAGTCATCGGATCTAGTTGCTGCATTTTCATTCCAAATAACGCGCCGTCTGTTTATTCAGCTATAACCAGACTTCATAAAATTGCCCATCAGTTACACCAGGATCCAGGCACCTGGACATGGTCCGGTTGGTTCTGGAGTATAATTTCTGCCTGGGGATGGAAAGTATTGTCCTTTCTAGGTATTACAGTAGCGATCATATTCAGTTGCTGCCTCTGTATACAATGTGGCCCTGCGATTTGCGGCATTTGTGCTACCTCTTGTATTCCTAGTCCCAAGTCCCGTCCTAGATCCCGTTCCAAGAAAATTCGAGACGAGCAAATGATACTGTATGAAATGATAGATGGTATCATGAATATTGATGTTTCCTGATGGAAACGTAGTGACAAGGAGGGAATGTGGAAAAGTAAATTTTGCCATGTTCTGTGTCCCTACGTGTTCCCCATCCTATGTTATATGTGCATGAATAATATGCATATGTGTTCCCTTATGATCGATTAAAGACGCAATTACAGTTGTGTCCATCTCTAGTATGCCAGTTTCCAGTTTCCGTGAATACAACGAATATCAGGCCTATGTAAAGCTACGTTGCCACGTTTCACAGTGTGCACGTTATTTCATTATAAAGTCCCCGTTTCTAGGCCTCAAAAGGGCCCGGACATCAGATTCAGCTCCTGTCTCCTGAACCCTCGCTGAGGAGCGATACAGCCCCCACCTGTATCCCTGACCCTTCACTTACTTCCTGCCTCACAGTGCCCGGCTCGGCCTGGCTCTGCCTGCCAGTCTGCCAAGAGTATGTTATGATTCTAGTTATCAGTCCAGCCCTCCTTCTCTGCATTCCTAAGCTACTGAATCGCATCAATAGTTTCCGTCATGGTCTAGCCTTTACGTCTCCATGTAAGAGAAATACTGTATTAATGGTCATTTAATATTCCCCAACACACACTACATGTAGAATGATTCATGCACCAGTTTTAGAGTCTGTTAGCCTTTACCCTGATAACTTTTGGATTCTATCAACATGTTCTCTAAACATCAGATACTAGATAGTGTTTAGGTACATGTCGCTCTGACTCTCCAGACTTCAGTCTCTGCTCCTAGCGCAGAAGTCATAGCCCCCAGCTTCTCCCTAGTAACACGTCATTGCCAGTTTGCGCGCACCACTAGGTTAGAGGTCCCGGCTCCTTAGGTAGCCCCCTCCATGTTTCCGCCCCGTTCATGACATATTCTGTTACGTTTACATCACATGTCTATGTACACGCCTCCTGTTACACCTACTTTCACCCTTATCTTTCGCGAACTGCTACGAACCCCACCCACTGCTACACCTACTGCATGTACTGTAATGCAATTGTTTTAGTATATATACTTGTGCACTGTTATTAAAAGTTGCTAGCCATCCCAGATCTTGCCCGTGCAGGTTGTCCTGTTCCTGTCCTTATGCTGTATTAAACCTGCAAACTCCTACTACCTCGAATCTTGACTCTTATTTATTGAGCTATCTGTTATTGTTATGTCCAGTCAAAAATAGAGGTATTATTTATTTATTTACCACATACTACACACTACAATACACTACTTTCTACTACACACTCTCTACTACACACTCTACTGTCTACTACACACTCACTACTGTCTACTACACTCACTACTACACACTCACTACTCTACTATTCTCTATTACACACTCTCTACTACACACTCTACTACACACTCTCTACTACACACACTACTCTATACTACACTCTACTACACACTACACTCTCTACTATACTATTCTACACACTCTACTACACACTACTATACACACTACTCTACTATTATCTACTACTCACTCTATACTGCACACTCACTACTTTACTACACACTCACTACTCTCTACTACTCACTCCCTACTACTCACTTCCTACTACACACTCACTACTCTCTACTATTCTCTACTACTCACTCTCTACTACTCACTCTACTACCCTACTACTACTTCTCTACTACATTCACTACTACACACTCTCTACTACACACTCTACTACTCGGTCTCTATTACTCTCTCTACTACACACTCTTTATTACTCTACTACTCAATCTCTACTACTTACTTTACTACTCTACTACACTCTCTACTCACTCTCTACTACTCACTCTCTACCACTTAATTCTCTACCTCTCTCTCTACCACTCTCTCCATATACACATATATATATATATATACATATATATATATATATATATATATATATATATATATATATATCCAAAGAACTCCTACTCCGCAAAGAACAGGTGGAGGCCACACAGGGGATACCGTTGGAGGATCTTTAATTAAAAATTGAACAGCGTGTGCATGATGCATTTCGGCCTGACGGCCTTCCTCAGATGCTTGCTGTGTTGCAAAGGTTAAACTCCACCCCCACTTTTCATTGTCCGGAGTTACTGCCATTTGTGGAAGTCCATTGACCAGCGGTCACATGTTAGCCAACCCACTGTAGTTCTGCCACAACTACAGCTCCCAGAATGCTGTAGGTCTGGGTAAGTGTTGTTAGGCAGTGGCTGAATTAAATTCACCCCCATCGATGTAGGGTATTATCCTGGAACAGTGCAGGGTGTTGTAATCACGAGTCTTTGCAAGGAAATAATCAACGGTCCTCCTCTGGTCCCCTTTAACGTTCCAGCCTCGTCGCAAGTGTGCCGGCTGGACCTTGGAACGGAGTTGCAGTGAACCCGTCTCCATGTCAATGACAAGCTGCGACGTGCAGAGGTCCAGTGTACAGGCGTATGCTTCGGGGCGAGCCGGAGTCAGTTTCAATACCTTGAACCAAACAAATGCTGCACGCAGCGGATACCAGTGAAGCTCCGGCCTCTTGACGGAACGGGACCTCCCACGCGCCTCTGGCCGGCGCGAAAACATCCAAAGAACTCCTACTCCGCAAAGAACAGGTGGAGGCCACACAGGGGATACCGTTGGAGGATCTTTAATTAAAAATTGAACAGCGTGTGCATGATGCATTTCGGCCTGACGGCCTTCCTCAGATGCTTGCTGTGTTGCAAAGGTTAAACTCCACCCCCACTTTTCATTGTCCGGAGTCACTGCCATTGGTGGAAGTCCATTGACCAGCGGTCACATGTTAGCCAACCCACTGTAGTTCTGCCACAACTATAGCTCCCAGAATGCTGTAGGTCTGGGTAAGTGTTGTTAGGCAGTGGCTGAATTAAATTCACCCCCATCGATATAGGGTATTGTGCTGGAACAGTGCAGGGTGTTGTAATCACGAGTCTTTGCAAGGAAATAATCACCGGTCCTCCTCTGGTCCCCTTTAACGTTCCAGCCTCGTCGCAAGTGTGCCGGCTGGACCTTGGAACGGAGTTGCAGTGAACCGTCTCCATGTCAATGACAAGCTGCGACGTGCAGAGGTCCAGTGTACAGGCGTATGCTTCGGGGCGAGCCGGAGTCAGTTTCAATACCTTGAACCAAACAAATGCTGCACGCAGCGGATACCAGTGAAGCTCCGGCCTCTTGACGGAACGGGACCTCCCACGCGCCTCTGGCCGGCGCGAAAACATCCAAAGAACTCCTACTCATATATATATATATGCAATGGGACTGTAGGATAGCGCGAGATACCTTACACCTGTGAGGCAAAAGGTGGGGCCAGTGATCACATGATCAAGAGTGGTCACGGACTTTAACATCACCAGAACGGACCCCCAGAAACAGCGAGGAGGCAGCTGAGACGGGCACTGATGAGGCCAATGGATGGCTGAAACGCGTATGCCCAGCGTTTCAGGGACATTATTGCCGGCGCAAGAAAATCAATAAATCTTAACTTTTTGCCCCGGAGCTGTGTCACGCTCTTTCTTGGGTAAGAGGGAGCTTGAGCTTCATGTTTTACCAGCTTGCAGGTGCTGGATTTGTGACACGCCCTCTCGGTCTGGTGGTGCGCGATTTACCTGCAATCTTTGGAGGATTGTTGTTGAACGCGTCGCCCCCCCGGTGTTGAATTTCCACTTGGAGGAGATTTACACATGGGGAGAGAGGAGGCAAACGCGGCGTTTGCCTGATAAGGGGGAAAAGGAACGGATTTACCTGCAAATCCGGCTGCAGTGGCGTGGAAGCACCGTTCCAAGACTGGAAGCACCACTTGGTGTTTAAGAAATCCTTTCACGGCATGGGCTCTTACGGAGGACTTCAACGCCCAGCATGCAATGGGACTGTAGGATAGCGCGAGATACCTTACACCTGTGAGGCAAAAGGTGGGGCCAGTGATCACATGATCAAGAGTGGTAACGGACTTTAACATCACCAGAACGGACCCCCAGAAACAGCGAGGAGGCAGCTGAGACGGGCACTGATGAGGCCAATGGATGGCTGAAACGCGTCTGCCCAGTGTTTCAGGGACATTATTGCCAGCGCAAGAAAATCAATAAATCTTAACTTTTTCCCCCGGAGCTGTGTCACGCTCTTTCTTGAGTAAGAGGGAGCTTGAGATATATATCAAAGTCTTTTCACAAGAATCTTACGCACGCTCTCAGGAAATGAGTTTTAACAACACGGTGTCTTGGAAACACAGGTTTATTCCACACAACGCGTTTCGCCTTGCAGCTTGTTCACGTGTAGAATTTACAAAGACCAAACCACACTAATAAAGTTAAATGTGAACATGGAAGAAGGACCAAAGAAAGTACATGGTGGCCATCTTGGACTAGTCAAACACATACATTTCATAATCATGATCTGCTGTTATATATATATCAAACCCAAATAGAAGTTAATAAAAGCAAATTGTTACAACTTATCGCAAGATCAAAAGATTAAATGAAATTACACTGGAATATTGTTGCAGATGTCTTAGCGAATAAAGTTTCAGTGGCAATTGCCCTAATGTTTTAAACACAATTGAGATCACATGTAAGTACTGGTTTGCATTATTCCATGAAGCGAAATTGATCTTCGCAATGTATCATTGTTATACCAATAAATTATGTCAATGGTACTCAATTGTGTTTAAAACATTAGGGCACTTGCCACTGAAACTTTATTCGCTAAGACATCTGCAACAATATTCCAGTGTAATTTTATTTAATCTTTTGATCTTGCGATAAGTTGTAACAATTTGCTTTTATTAACTTCTATTTGGGTTTGATATATATATATATAACAGCAGAACATGATTATGAAATGTATGTGTTTGACTAGTTCAAGATGGCCACCATGTACTTTCTTTGGTCCTTCTTCCATGTTCACATTTAACTTTATTAGTGAGGTTTGGTCTTTGTAAATTCTACACGTGAACAAGCTGCAAGGCGAAACGCGTTGTGTGGAATAAACCTGTGTTTCCAAGACACCGTGTTGTTAAACCTCATTTCCTGAGAGCGTGCGTAAGATTCTTGTGAAAAGACTTTGATTTGAAACTACCGGCACGCTACGCCGGAATGTACGCCACCCCTTTCAGGTCCCAGTATCTCGGAAGGAGCTTGCGGTGACTTTTGATATATATATATATATATATATATATATATATATATATATATATATATATATCTATATCTATATCTATATACACACACATGATGGAGCAGATTTCATCTGCAGTCATGCATTGTTTTATTTTTTGTGCTTCAGACAGGCTGCATTTAAATTGCCACGCACATTTTGGTGCAGGTTAAAAACATGGCACATGAAAAACATGAAAAGTGAGGCCTATTCACTTCAGACTGAAAATGCTTTTGCTGAATTAAATTAACATGTGTTTTTTTTTGCAATGTAGAGAAAAAGTGGCCTTTTTACCTTTGAAGATTTTTAATAGAATGTGTTTCTCTCTTCCCAGCACATCCATGTAAACTAAATGTATTATTCCTGTCTTAATAGACTTTGACTTGTTGCATATTTTGATAAACATTTTCAGTTAATAACACCTCTTTTTATAATGTGTGTGAATTAATAATGCACTTGGGACACATAATGGACTGATTTACATGAAATTAATATTATCTTTGTGTTTGTTTTATTTTTGGGGCCTACACAAAACATGGCTGCCTGTGAATCCATCAAGGCTTTGACTTTCAATTTAATGAGAAGGGAGCATGCGCAGACTGTGGCAGCTTTCCTCATGACAAGAACAGCGTGAACTGCACATTCTTGTCATTCTGCCAATGTACCAGTTAGTTAAAAGTATCCATCTACTGCGCTGAGAAGGAAGAAGGATGAATTAGATTGAAACATTTTTCCTAGTAAATGTTGCAAATGTTTATAAATGTATTTATTCATGTATGCTTCTTTTGTTAGGACTAGTGAAGTCAGGTTTTTAGAATGAGTCAGGGAAGTGTGACCTCATGCCTTTATGACTGACCAATCACGTAAGGTTCTCCTGAAAAATGTTACATCTTTGTGTACTCTGCCAATAATTATGGTATAAATACTGTCCTCTCTGGATGGGAGCTTCCACTTCTTCTTTTTTCTCAGCTCAGCTGGCTTCTAGGGGTTAGGTACGAGAAACGTCCCGGGAGATTGCTGAAGGGCGGGCTTGCGTCCGAGGAGTGTCAGGGGGAGGTTTCTTGCTTCACGTCATATCTTGGCACTTTATGCCACATTCCTTTGAGGCCTGTGAAGGGCGGGCTGCTTTCCTCTTTAGACACAGACAGACAGAGAGTGCAGTGGATCTGGATAGGTTTAGATGCTAATATGTTTTGACTAATTAATTAGGTCTAAAAGATTTATTTGTCTTATGCATTTATTTCTCTTAATGGGAGATTTTTTGCCAACTATTTAATTATTGATTAGCTTTTCAAGACTATTTTTCTTAGAAACTCTTTAAGAATTGTGACTGAAATTTTGCGCCACATTTTCATAACTACATGTAATGCTTATATGCAGACTGTAATGTGTTCTGTATTATTGATATTTTTCCTGTTTTCCAAAATTCTGTAACCTAATTGATATTTTACTAATGAATAAAGGGTCAGAGAAAAATTAACTTTTTGACTAGAAAATAAAACCCTTTAAAATAATCAACAACTCTCTTTATTGGCTTACAATAATAATTGCATTTTGACTGTTCATCTTTATTTAAATTTCTCCTGATGGTAATACATGGTGTGAAGGGCCCAACACCTTTTGAGCGGTAAAATAGAGGTAGCATGAGGGTTTTGCATTGAGAAACTACCAGAAGAAATTACCGCTCTCTATCAGTTTTTGGTAAGCAGAGGATGGTCATTATTGATTAGTTTGGTGATTAATGATTATTGATTTCACCATCAACTACTCAACTAATGGATCATTGACCTTAAGAGGGAAATAAAATAATTGCCCAAGTTAGATAAATGTCCAAGTCCTGATTCCTGACTCCAATGCTCAGAACCTGAAGGCTGGCAAAGCAGTACTGGCAGGTGATGCAAGAAGGGGTGTGAGTATCAATAGGGTTGTGAAATGTTGTTAATATGCTAGCATGTATTTTTGAAGTGTTGAAAATAGTAAGGATTTTTTACTGTTGGTGACATTTTGCTCATTTTGAATTGATGGTGTTATTGATTATATTGGTAATTTCATAGGACATACTTTTTTGGTTATTGATTACATGTTTTAACTCTTCATGTTAAGTTAGTGTCTTGTTCTATGTTGTCTGGAACACGCAGGTATGCACACCTGTGGAATCCCGGGAAGGAATAGCGGGTGGTAAATGGAAGCCACACTGCACTGAGGTTACTCGTCTGTTGGAATAACACTGAGAAGCTAGGTAGGGCTGGCAGTGTTAAATTAGGGACTATTTTCTGTGTGAGTGATTAATAGCAAAGAGTTCGCTGGTGAAACTTTGGTCTGATATCACCTAGAAAGGGTCACACCAAAGGAGTAGCAGGTTCTTCTGAGCTTGATTGATAGCAAAAGGGTTCGCTGGTGAAACTTTGGCCTAAGATATATCCTGAAGGATAAGTCCAAAGGAGTAGCAGGTTCTTCTGAGCTTGTTTGACAGCAAAAGGGTTCGCTGGTGAAACTTTGGACTAAGATATATCCTGAAGGATAAGTCCAAAGGAGTAGCAGGTTCTTCTGAGCTTGATTGAAAGGTAAGCGGAAGGGATTTGCCTGTAGTGTTTGAAGAGTAAACGGAAGGTCTTACTTTGTGAACGGTAAGCAGAATGTGTTACTCGCAGTGAATATAAAGCTATCCTTTATTTAGCACAACAGACAGAGTAGCGAATGTATTTATGTTGTTACTAACAGAGTTATTGATTAAGAGAAATATTGCAGTAAGATTTTGTGGAGGGTCAGTGGTAGGAGTAAAACTGACTGAAATTTAGATTGACAGCTTTGGAGAAAAGAAATTGCATTGAACTATTGCAAAAATGAAACTGTTTGAAGGTTTAAAGAAGCTGTTAGGAGGTAAAATGAAAAATTCGTTTTTTATTGGTGATGCTCCTGAAGGAACACCTGTGCATTTTATGTCTACCAGTTTGGGACAAAACACATGTATGTGGGTTCAACAATGGTGCAAGATTACTGAAAAAGAGGGTGCTTTGAGGTTTCCAAAAGATGGTACTTTTGAATTGCTAATTATTGACAAATTAAGGGAAGTGTTATGTGAAATAAAGACGCCATCTAAAGCTGCACAATTTGAGGCCTTAAGCCTGTGGGAAAAAGCAGCAAGAGAGAAAGCAAGTGAGGATGAAAAGGTAAAGCACCATATACAGGAGAAGGGAATTAATGCTGAAAAAGAGCTTCAAATAAATAATAATTCAGGGGATAAAATAATGGATGCATTGTTAACTGAGTGTCCACCACTTTATGTGGTTCCCATGAAAAATACTGAAAATAGTGCACCAGTAAATACTACAGGGGCTACTGCTTCTGTTGAACAGAGAGAAATACAGACTGAGAGAACTGTGCAGACATTTTATATTGAACCATTACCTGTTGATTCAGTACTGACAGTGATACCTCCAGGTGTTACTGCTTTAAATGTGCCTGATTTAGTCCAAGAATTGCAAACTGCAGATGCACAGATAATGCCTAGAAAAATTATGACTGTCCCAATTAATATGGTCCCTACTGAAAAGGTTCAAAGAGCTGCAGAATCAGTGATTTTGCCAGGGTTTATTTCAGAAACTAAGAACACACAGATTATTGAACAGAAAGTACACCAAGCACTGAAAGGTGAGAGAAAAATGGTATTTACAACATCTGCAGCCCAGGATAAAATAAATATATTTGAAAATGGGATTTTTCAAACCTGCTCTGAGGAAGCAGCAGTGATTAAAAATATAGAAAACATGGGGGAACATATTAACACAGGCCCTGAAAAAGAGAAACAGCTTAGTGTTTTAAATTCAACATGTGAACATGAAGAAATTAACTGTCCCTGCTGTTTAAATAATGAAAATGTGAACCAGTGTCAAGAAAAATAATTAATTTCCCTGAGTAAGGAAACAGCTACATGTTCATTAATTACTCATAATGGACTGACAGATTTGGCTCAAAAATATAAAACTGATGTTTCAGGAAGTTTTCCATTTCAGAAAAGTTTCAGGGTACACATGGATGATGAAGCAAATGAGAAAATGTATTCTTCAGAAATGCAATTGCACCTTGCAGAAATAAAATATATTTTCAAATGCAATGGGTTTGAGAAATTAGGAGACAAATGGGCTAGAAAACATGAGAAAAAAAAGAAACCACCAGATCTAGCAAGGAAAATGGATAAGGAAAAGAAGCCACCAGATTTAGTTGAGAAAAATAATAAACAGAATGAGGGAGAGGCTTTTGCTTACTCATTGAGAGAAAAGGTGGGAGAAATGTATGTGCATATGCCACAGAATAAAAGTGAACTTGCAGCATTTCTGAACACAATCCCACAATTGAGAGACAAATTTATGCTGTGGTACCCACAAGTTGATGGATTTGATGAATTTTTAAAAGAGTTGTGCATTCATTTGGAAATGTTCTTTTACATTGCCATGCAAACAGAATTGTGGTTTGAATCTAAAGTTGTGGAAAGGCCAAGTGAAGAGACAATGAAAAGGGTTTGCATGAATGCACCATCATTTTCTGTTGTTATGGAGGAAAATATAGCAGTGATTTATTTCCTAAAGGGCAGAGTGCTAGCAAAGGATGTTGATTGGGTACAGATTAAAAGAACACAGGATGGAAGTAAAGGTGTTTTGGTTTGTGCAAATTCAGGTATGGATGTTGTACTGCTGGAAAATGTGTCCTTTTGCCATCTTTATAACAGATTTGAGCATTGGAAGAAGAAAACTAAATTTAAACATGATGCACAAAAACATGGAGAAATGCAGGTGCAAAATATGCCAGTTAAGCAAATGCAAATGTCAGTTCAGAAACAGGTACCTATGGCAGGAATTTTTCAGGCACAGATGGTCCCACAAAATATGGAAAATGCTAACATTAATTTAAATAGGTTGTCCAGAGCAAATGTGAATTATTTCCAGAGACAAAATCAGAACCCAGTTCAACAGGTTACTGTGTTTGCAAATGAGAGTTTTAACACTCACAATTCTGAATTTACCAATTCCATTGTGAAGGCAGTGGAAAGTCCAGATTTAGTTGCAGGAGTTTTAAACAAAGAAATTACAAACCCAGTTTTAGAAAAATGTGCCCCAAAATTAGGCCCCTTTGAGGAAGATTGCAAAACTGTTGTCTGTGACTCAGGCCTAGCAGGAAAACAATTGTTTTACAAATTAAGCAGCACAGATTACTGTACACTAGATAATGTTATTTTTCAGATTCCTGATGAGGATGTACATTTTAAAATGGCCCAACAAGAGACAGTTGTAGCATTGTTTTCAGAAAAGACAGTTGAAAAATTACCTTCTGCTTTGGAAAAAATAATAAACACAGAAATAAGAGAGTTCACAGAGAAGGATGCCAGGTTAATAACGTGTGCAGAACATGTCTTATTAAAATTTGAACCAGATGACATGTATTCAGGAACACAATCAGTTGCAGGAATTTTACCAATAAAAGGATTTTTGATGGAACTGATTGGAAGTTTATGTAACTTTCTGATCACAGGTTCACAGAAACCAAATAAAAAGAACAGAATAGTGCAGGAGATTATTAAAAGCATATTTTTTCCATGTTGTCCTGTGGTACCGAATCCAGCCAATATATTTTTTCACATTCCATGTGGTGAAGAATGGCTTATTTTTATTGATTTTTGCCAAGTTCATGTCACAGTGCCATTGCATGAGAATAGTCAGGAGTACTGTCAAAAAGAAGATGAATGTCTGGGACACAAAATTGGAAAGGGGGGTAGAAAGGTGTCACCAGAGAAGGTGGAAATAATTTCCAAGATGAATCCACCTCAAATTCAGAAAGAAGTCAGGACATTTTTGGGAATGGTTAGCTGCTGTAGAGAGTGGTTAATAAACAGTTCCCTAGTGGCTAAGCCTTTACTGAGGCTGACACACTCAGGTGTGTCTGATCCGCTTCCATTGGACAACAATTGCACAAAAGCATTCCTAGAGTTGAAAGAGAAAAAATGGCGCGCCCCAGCACTAGGAATGAAAGTTTATTTGAAAGAAAATACACTAATTTGCAGTGAGAGGGAGGGCTGCGCTCTCTCATTGCTTATTCAAAAAGATGAATGTTTTCAAGGGTCTGTGATGTATTGCCCAATGGCCTTTGACCCTAACTTCACAGAAATGTCAGCAAATGGATTGGATGGTGATGAAACTGAAAATGAGTGTCTAAATATCATGAAAATATGCATAAAGCCAAATTCAGACTTGAAGGATGAACATCTGAGTCAGCCCAACAATGTCCTTTTTGTAGATGGCCCAAGTTTGAAAGGTGACACATTAAAAGCAGCACATGCTGTGCTCCTTATACATGATGTTGTCAAAGCTTCATGGCTTTTAGTAATTACCCCAGCCCAAAATTCGAAATTGATTGCCCTTACCATAACATGCAGTATATCTGCTCAATTGGGAGTCACTGTTGTCATGGGAGAGAGAAATGCTAATTCAGTTGCACAAAATTGTGTTCTGTTAGCATATACATTCTATGGAATCTTCACAGTTAAGTTTAAAGAGGCTCAAGAAAATGTTTTTGAAGCAGCACAACAGGGTTGTATCAGAACTGTTTTTGAGAAAAATGACAACTGCAAAGTGACAAATGTGTTATTGCAAAGACTGATGCCCAGGTATAAATTGCCAGTTTCTCTGAAATCAGATCATAATGTGGTCTCAAAGATAATGAGTGCAGAACAACAGATTGGACAAGAAATGGATTGTAGCTATCTGCCTGAAGTGTCACGCATAATAAAGCAAAACAATGGCAGCACAGAGTTACCTTTTGCAAAAGACTGTTTTTCAGCATTACCAAAGTGGCTTGAAAATGCATATGCAAATGCACTTGTGGAAAACACTGAGGAGAACACTAGCCATTGCTGTGTAGGTCTGGTTGATGTACAGTGTGCAGTTTCTCACCAGATTGCAGCTGCTACACAAGATCTGCATAATGGATGGTGCAACGGTTTTGATCTGAGAGATGTTGTGGTGAAACATCTGAATCTGATCAAAGTGAAAATAAGAGTGAAAGGCCTTGGTTGAAAAAGTGCAAAGGATTGATGGTGCTCTGTCAGAGTTTCTCAGCACCTAAGTAGTCCAATTTGCATGGAAAGTATGAGCCATACTGATGACAAGCTGATGACAATGAGTAAAGAAATGCTGAAACTGTCCTGTTGAATTCCTTTTTTATTATTTTAGTTACTTATTTTAAAGAAGACTAACTGTTCCAAGAAGCTACTTACAGATCTCTGCACTAAAACATTTGAGCTTGGCTATATATGATCTGATTACAGACCAAACTTGTGTTTGCCTTAGAAATAGAAGTAACATTCTTATATGCTCAGCTTTTGCAATTTAAAAAAAAAAAAAAAAAAAAAATAAATTGTCACTTATGAAATGAAATATGTGTGATGAATTATAAATCATTTTATTATGATTTGAATTATCAAGAGGGTGGATTGATGGAGCAGATTTCATCTGCAGTCATGCATTGTTTTATTTTTTGTGCTTCAGACAGGCTGCATTTAAATTGCCACGCACATTTTGGTGCAGGTTAAAAACATGGCACATGAAAAACATGAAAAGTGAGGCCTATTCACTTCAGACTGAAAATGCTTTTGCTGAATTAAATTAACATGTGTTTTTTTTTGCAATGTAGAGAAAAAGTGGCCTTTTTACCTTTGAAGATTTTTAATAGAATGTGTTTCTCTCTTCCCAGCACATCCATGTAAACTAAATGTATTATTCCTGTCTTAATAGACTTTGACTTGTTGCATATTTTGATAAACATTTTCAGTTAATAACACCTCTTTTTATAATGTGTGTGAATTAATAATGCACTTGGGACACATAATGGACTGATTTACATGAAATTAATATTATCTTTGTGTTTGTTTTATTTTTGGGGCCTACACAAAACATGGCTGCCTGTGAATCCATCAAGGCTTTGACTTTCAATTTAATGAGAAGGGAGCATGCGCAGACTGTGGCAGCTTTCCTCATGACAAGAACAGCGTGAACTGCACATTCTTGTCATTCTGCCAATGTACCAGTTAGTTAAAAGTATCCATCTACTGCGCTGAGAAGGAAGAAGGATGAATTAGATTGAAACATTTTTCCTAGTAAATGTTGCAAATGTTTATAAATGTATTTATTCATGTATGCTTCTTTTGTTAGGACTAGTGAAGTCAGGTTTTTAGAATGAGTCAGGGAAGTGTGACCTCATGCCTTTATGACTGACCAATCACGTAAGGTTCTCCTGAAAAATGTTACATCTTTGTGTACTCTGCCAATAATTATGGTATAAATACTGTCCTCTCTGGATGGGAGCTTCCACTTCTTCTTTTTTCTCAGCTCAGCTGGCTTCTAGGGGTTAGGTACGAGAAACGTCCCGGGAGATTGCTGAAGGGCGGGCTTGCGTCCGAGGAGTGTCAGGGGGAGGTTTCTTGCTTCACGTCATATCTTGGCACTTTATGCCACATTCCTTTGAGGCCTGTGAAGGGCGGGCTGCTTTCCTCTTTAGACACAGACAGACAGAGAGTGCAGTGGATCTGGATAGGATTAGATGCTAATATGTTTTGACTAATTAATTAGGTCTAAAAGATTTATTTGTCTTATGCATTTATTTCTCTTAATGGGAGATTTTTTGCCAACTATTTAATTATTGATTAGCTTTTCAAGATTATTTTTCTTAGAAACTCTTTAAGAATTGTGACTGAAATTTTGCGCCACATTTTCATAACTACATGTAATGCTTATATGCAGACTGTAATGTGTTCTGTATTATTGATATTTTTCCTGTTTTCCAAAATTCTGTAACCTAATTGATATTTTACTAATGAATAAAGGGTCAGAGAAAAATTAACTTTTTGACTAGAAAATAAAACCCTTTAAAATAATCAACAACTCTCTTTATTGGCTTACAATAATAATTGCATTTTGACTGTTCATCTTTATTTAAATTTCTCCTGATGGTAATACATGGTGTGAAGGGCCCAACACCTTTTGAGCGGTAAAATAGAGGTAGCATGAGGGTTTTGCATTGAGAAACTACCAGAAGAAATTACCGCTCTCTATCACACATATCTATAACTATATATATATATATATATAATATATATATATATATATATATACACACACATATCTATATATATATACACATATCTATATATATATATACACATATCTATATATATATATATATACACACATATCTATATATATATATATATATACACACACATATCTATATATGCATATCTATATAAATACATTCATACATATATGCATACATATGTATGTTACGTACATCAAAGTTTGAAAAACACTAATGAAGGCAAAGCTAAAAAACACCTAATTACAAACAGAATTGCTTTTACTTAAACGAGGGCGAGACCCATTGCATTTTCAATGCTTGTTTCCTGGCGGTCAGTGAGATGAGGACTAGTAACATACTTTTTCCACAGATCTAGTGATGTTCATTTCATGGACTCATATTTTCAGTATCTAAATATTTGCTACCTTAATTAATCACTACAAGATGGTGATTACTCATTGAGCTAATACTGCTAAAATGCACGGACAACACCAATAGGGCTGGCTTGTTTTAGGTTTTGAATGATATATCTGCACAGCGAAACAGATAAACTCACATGATAAGCACTCAAATAACGGTTTGATATACTCTTAAGAAAGTGGCACCCGTTTGAAAGTACAATATTACTCGAACGCAAATGAAACCATAGAAATGTCACACATAAGCAGTCTGAAAACTTGACAGCTATGCATTACACCGTACAACACATTAAACGCTCCCACAGACTTATGCAGGATAACCGTGACACAAATTTGCTTATCTGTGTTATTTGGTTACTATAGCAAACCTCAAACACTGGAGATACAATTATCTGAGAGTCGCGGATCCTTTTAACACTCTCTCTCTCTCTGTAGATATATCTCTCAACCTTTTTTGAGTCTCTTAAGAGGGCGGCATTCAGTGGTTTATGGAGGGTAAGACCATCTACATAAATAAAAATTAATGAATTTGGGCGTGAGGCCACTGAAGTGTATTTTGTCTAAAGGATGTATAAGAGACCAGACTAACAACCTCAAAATGAAGGTGCATGGTAAGATATGCAAGGTTCCAGATGAAACCCTTCCAAAAAGAAGTTCCCTTCCTCACCTCGATGCAGATCCTTCTTCGTCTCCCTGATATAATCGTCTGGATTTCGGCACAGCACCTTCACCTTCATCCTGTTAATCCGAAAACGTGGGCAACTGTGTGGGTATTACTGTATACAACGTGCGTAAGGAAGGGTCAAGGTTCAGCCCCTGATCTGACCATTCATAGGTGAACTGGCAAACGTTGGTACTTGAGTCTATTGGAGGAGCGGCCATCTTAAACAGGAACGACTTCAGTAAACAGAGCGGCCGTCGAACGAGAAAGAGCAGAATATAGCACTGCCTTCCATTGTATTGAGAACGTGAAGGATATTTTGCACTACAATGGAGATTTTTGGTTTATTATTTTTCAGGAACTTCCATGAAATAAATTGCAGTATTGGGTTTCGAAACTACATGTAGTTAAATTGAAAATACCATTATATTAGAAAAACGAAAATTATTAATTTTCTCCAACTAATTCCTGGTTCACGTGTCAACAATGTGTTTTTTAAGAAGTTGTGAGAGACGTTGCTTTGAAAAGACACCTATTTCATTTGCTGGCTACTTCAAAAGTCCTCTCTCTTGTTTTATGATGTACGGGACGCTGCGACACCTCAGGTTACAGTTGACTGGGCTGTTTCTACGGGGGACGCAACAGCAACCGCCATATTAGAGAAACTGTACCACAGAGCGAAAAGAGCAGCTCTATACACCGATGTTGATGGCGCACGAGTCAACGTTTTGTATTAGTCAATTTCCATCATAGATGCATGTACTTCTGGCGAGCATTGTTACTGCTAAAAATCATATCTAATGCAGCACCGAAACCTAGCCCAGCTACCACAACGAATCGATAAATGGCAAACAGTATTTTAATGTACACCTGCTGGCTGCGTTGTTTATGTTTGGCTACGTCTGGTTGTGGATTATTCACGCTGTTTTTTAACATGCCTGGACGTTTCCGTTTTTTAAGTAGTCCGACAAACTCACATTGTCCTTCCTCTGTCTCCATGGAGGTTAGAGTGCTAAAGGTCACGTCAGTGAGGCGACTGATGCAACGTGCGCCCTTCTTTCAGCTGCCTTGGTGTTCAGTCTCAGAGCAATATGTTCCTAAATGTGTACTCTGTAACCTTCTTCCCCACGGTGCCATTTAAAATCTCGTACGCCTGGCAGCACGCCCGTATTGTCTGAAGCTTCACCACATATACCCGTTTTCACTTTCACAATTCCAAGAAAGTGGTTCCTTGCTGATCTCATGCTATCTGCTGGGCTGCGTCAACAACTCATGGTTTCGCTTTCGTTTAAATGGTGAACCTGTTCCGAATTGCTCACACCTTCGTTACAGATCAAAGCGATTTTACCCTCGTGCAGCCTTAAACCCCCCTCTTTCCAGAGATCTAGACACAGGGAATGTCTGTGCTGAAGTCCTCCGTCCCGGCTCCTGAGCGCCCGTCTCTCTTCAGACATGTCCGCTACGAGAATCTGCTGGCCGGCCTCAGCGGGGGCTTGGTGTCCACACTGGTGCTGCACCCCTTGGACCTCGTCAAGATCCGCTTTGCAGGTAATGTCTCTCACCTACCCCTCTTTTTACCAATCTCAATCCTCTAGTTTATTTTATGTGGCGTTCCTGGTTGAGCGCCCATGCTCAGCATCCATTTAAGACGGGGTATGCCTCCACGGTGCCCTGTAAGAACTGTAGAGGTATAATGTTGTGATGTTTGTGGCACCACAATAGTAGCTGGGGATAAATTGAATGCAGAACATATGTGAAGCTTGCAGGATTTGAAACGTTTTTGTCAGATAAGGAGGATTAAAAAGAGTTGTCACTGAACACCAGAGATGCAGCATATTTTCCCTATAACCTATTTGGGAATTGTTTTGGTGTTTGCTCGAGTGACCAGAGAGGTCCTCTTATTTAGTATTGTGAATCATCGCCTAGTAATGTGTTGTAATAACTGTAGGAACCTGGGAACTAGACAATGTTCGGAGGCGTTTAGGATTCTCCAGGCTTACTCCTCATTATTGTTAAAATTTCCTGTGTGGAGGATACCTTTAGTAGGGAGCAATCCCAATGTGAGGACTATGTTACATTTTTCTACTTTATATGTCAAGATCTGGTCATCTTTTTATCACTTTTTAAATTAATGTATTTATTTATTTATTTATTTTATCTGTATTATGCACTTTCCATGTATGAACTCATGTTTACAATCCAGTCCATTCCTCACAAGTTATGACTAATCGTCCGGAATTATCAGGCTTGCGAATTTCTATTTCTGTGGTCTTTTTTCCAACCTTGTATACATTGATATTCATTTTTTCATCCATAAATGTGTAATTTTATTTTGTGGCTATTCCCATGTTCCCATCTACTTTTTCCTTTTAATTTCTTTGTTTAATTTTATCTGTATGTATTTTTGACTGTACTTTTGAGGTCATATTGACCGAAATAAAGTTATTTTGAATGAATGAATGAGTTGTAATAACCGGCGATTATAAACTACCCGATAGGTCCCATGTTATGTTCCCAGTTCATAACCCATGCTAACTGGAGCAGTTGGTGTCAACCAGCTCTAAAATGTTGACAGTCTGGGTGGAGGGCTTGTGGATGGAAGAGAGTAGTGGAATGAATGAGGGGAAAAGAAGCAGAGATCAAACTGGGTGGTTTACATTAGCAGGTAGAGGTAGTGCAGTTTGGGAATGGAGGAACTAAAATATAAAGGCAGCTACGTAGTACCGACTTAACTAGAAGAGCAGAGGTTGCTGTGCACAGGCACATCAAAAACAAGCATTGGCAGAGCCAATAGCCTCACCTATGAGAGAGCTATTGGCTTTGCCATTGTTTTTGAGCTTTGTTGTACACTAGCATGGCCGCTATTGAGCATGTCAATTCAATTATCTTTATTCGATTCACACAAAGTGTATCATAAAAGAATGCATAAGGTTAACATTTCTTAAAAAACATGTGCAAACTTGTAAAATTCGTTAGCATCAAAAGGGACAAAAATGCAGTTCACATTGCAGCTGAAAATTCATGAATTAACGTGGTGCTATTATCGATTTTGTTCTTGCTTGGGTCGTCCTAAGAAACCTTTCAAGTACCACACACGTGTAAAGACTTGGAAGCAGTATAAATATAAAAAAGCCGGCCTACATTGTTTAAAAATGTTGGGCATTAAGGGCATTAAATAGGTATGGTTGCATGGAAAAAGTAGACGGGACCATTTGATTATGTTTTCATGGTTGGTTTGGCCAGTTCCACTCATAATCGCAAATCCACCAGATGGTTTAGACAATCTGTTTTTAGGTTTCGACCTGGCGATCTGCGCAAGCAGTTCGCGCAGGTGAAATCTTTTGTTTACCATATTGGCTATTGGAACGTCCCCCACCTCCCATTGGCTAGCTCCATAAATGGAGGCTAGCCATTGGGAGCCGGATCTGTCCGTCAAGGCCGGACCAGATTCGGGGGCGTTCCCGCGATTTTTTCCCTCTCCGCCTCTGCGATGTCGTCATCGCGGCGGTGGGCGGAGCTTCGTTTTTTTTCCTTCTGTGTTTGTTTTGGTCATTCCATGCGAGGAAGCCCAGGTGAGTGCTTGTTTTTTAGTGGTGGAGCACGTGAATTCAGTGTACGTTAGTTAAAAATACATGATGAAGACACAGGCCACGATCTGGCTGTTCATCAAGTGCATGGGCGCTAAAACTAATTTTTGCCCCTTTATTTGTAGTGAGGACTACGCAGTGGTTTGTCTGATGTGAAATTGCTCGGCTGATCCCCTTTGTTGCAGCATGCATAACTTTTCATTCTTTCAGTTCGACTTTACAGTCCGTTTTAATAATGTCCTTAAAACTGCGGGTGTTCAGTACCCAAACGGCCTAAATAGACTCGTATGGGCTAAGCATCTCGTGCCCCTCGTGAGACACTTGTAAAACTGCTCATAAGATTTGCAACAGGGAGTTTTTTCATGGTTTGGCATTTTTCGTAATGCATTACAGTTGAATTTATATAGCGCTTCATATCCTAACCGCACTGCAAAGCGCTGAAGAGCATCATAGAGAGTGCAGAGTGGAGAGTGCATAGGGAGTGGAGAGTGCATAGGGAGTGGAGAGTGCATAGGGAGTGGAGAGTGCATAGGGAGTGGAGAGTGCATAGGGAGTGGAGAGTGCATAGGGAGTGGAGAGTGCATAGGGAGTGGAGAGTGCAGAGGGAGTGGAGAGTGCAGAGGGAGTGCAGAGTGCATAGAGAGTGCAGAGTGGAGAGTGCATAGGGAGTGCATAGGGAGTGGAGAGTGCATAGGGAGTGGAGAGTGCATGGAGAGTGCATAGGGAGTGCAGAGTGGAGAGTGCATAGGGAGTGCAGAGTGGATAGAGAGTGGAAAGTGCATAGGGAGTGAAGAGTGCATAGGGAGTGAAGAGTGCATAGGGAGTGGAGAGTGCATAGGGAGTGGAGAGTGCATAGGGAGTGGAGAGTGCATAGGGAGTGGAGAGTGCATAGGGAATGGAGAGTGCATAGGGAGTGGAGAGTGCATAGGGAGTGGAGAGTGCATAGGGAGTGGAGAGTGCATAGGGAGTGGAGAGTGCATAGGGAGTGGAGAGTGCATAGAGAGTGGGGAGTGCATAGAGAGTGCAGAGTGGAGAGTGCATAGGGAGTGCATAGGGAGTGCATAGGGAGTGCATAGGGAGTGCAGAGTGCATAGGGAGTGCATAGGGAGTGGAGAGTGCAGAGTGGAGAGTGCATAGGGAGTGCAGAGTGGAGAGTGCATAGGGAGTGCAGAGTGGATAGAGAGTGGAGAGTGCATAGGGAGTGGAGAGTGCATAGGGAGTGGAGAGTGCATAGGGAGTGGAGAGTGCATAGGGAGTGGAGAGTGCATAGGGAGTGGAGAGTGCAGAGGGAGTGGAGAGTGGAGAGTGCATAGAGAGTGCAGAGTGGAGAGTGCATAGGGAGTGCATAGGGAGTGGAGAGTGCATAGGGAGTGGAGAGTGCATAGGGAGTGGAGAGTGCATGGAGAGTGCATAGGGAGTGGAGAGTGCATAGGGAGTGCAGAGTGGAGAGTGCATAGGGAGTGCAGAGTGGATAGAGAGTGGAGAGTGCATAGGGAGTGGAGAGTGCATAGGGAGTGGAGAGTGCATAGGGAGTGGAGAGTGCATAGGGAGTGGAGAGTGCATAGGGAGTGGAGAGTGCATAGGGAATGGAGAGTGCATAGAGAGTGCAGAGTGGAGAGTGCATAGGGAGTGGAGAGTGCATAGGGAGTGGAGAGTGCATAGGGAATGGAGAGTGCATAGAGAGTGGAGAGTGCATAGAGAGTGCAGAGTGGAGAGTGCATAGGGAGTGGAGAGTGCATAGGGAGTGGAGAGTGCATAGGGAGTGGAGAGTGCATAGGGAGTGGAGAGTGCATAGGGAATGGAGAGTGCATAGGGAGTGCAGAGTGGAGAGTGCATAGGGAGTGGAGAGTGCATAGGGAGTGGAGAGTGCATAGGGAGTGGAGAGTGCATAGGGACTGCAGAGTGCATAGGGACTGCAGAGTGCATAGGGACTGCAGAGTGGGGAGTGGAGAGTGCATAGGGAGTGGAGAGTGCATAGGGAGTGCAGAGTAGAGAGTGCATAGGGAGTGCAGAGTGGAGAGTGCATAGGGAGTGGAGAGTGCATAGGGAGTGAAGAGTGCAGAGTGCATAGGGAGTGCATAGGGAGTGCATAGGGAGTGCAGAGTGCATAGGGAGTGCAGAGTGCATAGGGAGTGCAGAGTGGAGAGTGCAGAGTGGAGAGTGCAGAGTGGAGAGTGCATAGGGAGTGCAGAGTGGAGAGTGCATAGGGAGTGCAGAGTGGATAGAGAGTGGAGAGTGCATAGGGAGTGGAGAGTGCATAGGGAGTGGAGAGTGCATAGGGAGTGGAGAGTGCATAGGGAGTGGAGAGTGCAGAGTGCATAGTGCATAGGGAGTGGAGAGTGCATAGGGAGTGCAGAGTGGGGAGTGGAGAGTGCATAGGGAGTGGAGAGTGCATAGGGAGTGCAGAGTGGAGAGTGCATAGGGAGTGGAGAGTGCATAGAGAGTGCAGAGTGGAGAGTGCATAGGGAGTGGAGAGAGCATAGGGAGTGCAGAGTGGAGAGTGCATAGGGAGTGAAGAGTGCAGAGTGCATAGGGAGTGCATAGTGCGTGCATAGGGAGTGCATAGTGCGTGCATAGGGAGTGGAGAGTGCATAGGGAGTGGAGAGTGCATAGGGAGTGGGAGTGGAGAGTGCATAGGGAGTGGAGAGTGCATAGGGAGTGGAGAGTGCATAGGGAGTGGAGAGTGGAGAGTGCATAGGGAGTGCAGAGTGCATAGGGAGTGCAGAGTGCATAGGGAGTGCAGAGTGGAGAGTGCATAGGGAGTGCAGAGTGCATAGGGAGTGCAGAGTGGAGAGTGCATAGGGAGTGCAGAGTGGAGAGTGCATAGGGAGTGCAGAGTGCATAGGGAGTGCAGAGTGGAGAGTGCATAGGGAGTGCAGAGTGCATAGGGAGTTTCATAGTGGAGAGTGCAGAGTGGAGAGTGCATAGGGAGTGCAGAGTGGAGAGTGCATAGGGAGTGCAGAGTGGAGAGTGCATAGGGAGTGCAGAGTGGAGAGTGCATAGGGACTGCAGAGTGGGGAGTGGAGAGTGCATAGGGAGTGGAGAGTGGAGAGTGCATAGGGACTGCAGAGTGGGGAGTGGAGAGTGCATAGGGAGTGGAGAGTGCATAGGGAGTGCAGAGTGGAGAGTGCATAGGGAGTGCAGAGTGGAGAGTGCATAGGGAGTGGAGAGTGCATAGGGAGTGCAGAGTGGAGAGTGCATAGGGAGTGGAGAGTGCAGAGTGCATAGGGAGTGCAGAGTGCATAGGGAGTGCAGAGTGCATAGGGAGTGCAGAGTGCATAGGGAGTGCAGAGTGCATAGGGAGTGCAGAGTGGAGAGTGCATAGGGAGTGCAGAGTGCATAGGGAGTGGAGAGTGCATAGGGAGTGGAGAGTGCATAGGGAGTGGAGAGTGCATAGGGAGTGGAGAGTGCATAGGGAGTGCAGAGTGCATAGGGAGTGGAGAGTGCAGAGTGCATAGGGAGTGCAGAGTGCATAGGGAGTGCAGAGTGCATAGGGAGTGCAGAGTGGAGAGTGTATAGGGAGTGCAGAGTGCATAGGGAGTGCAGAGTGGAGAGTGTATAGGGAGTGCAGAGTGCATAGGGAGTGCAGAGTGGAGAGTGCATAGGGAGTGCAGAGTGGAGAGTGCATAGGGAGTGCAGAGTGGAGAGTGCATAGGGAGTGGAGAGTGCATAGGGAGTGGAGAGTGCATAGGAAGTGGAGAATGCATAGTGAGTGGAGAGTGCATAGGGAGTGCAGAGTGGAGAGTGCAGAGGGAGTGCAGAGTGCAGAGGGAGTGCAGAGTGCAGAGGGAGTGCAGAGTGCATAGGGAGTGCAGAGTGGAGAGTGCATAGGGAGTGCAGAGTGCAGAGTGGAGAGTGCATAGGGAGTGGAGAGTGCATAGGGAGTGGAGAGTGCATAGGGAGTGCAGAGTGCATAGGGAGTGCAGAGTGCATAGGGAGTGCAGAGTGCATAGGGAGTGCAGAGTGGAGAGTGTATAGGGAGTGCAGAGTGCATAGGGAGTGCAGAGTGGAGAGTGCATAGGGAGTGCAGAGTGGAGAGTGCATAGGGAGTGGAGAGTGCATAGGGAGTGCAGAGTGGAGAGTGCATAGGGAGTGCAGAGTGCAGAGGGAGTGCAGAGTGCAGAGGGAGTGCAGAGTGCATAGGGAGTGGAGAGTGCATAGGGAGTGCAGAGTGGAGAGTGCATAGGGACTGCAGAGTGCATAGGGAATGGGGAGTGGAGAGTGTATAGGGAGTGGAGAGTGCATAGGGAGTGGAGAGTGCATAGGGAGTGGAGAGTGCATAGGGAGTGGAGAGTGCATAGGGAGTGGAGAGTGCATAGGGAGTGCAGAGTGGAGAGTGCATAGGGAGTGCATAGGGAGTGGAGAGTGCATAAGGAGTGGAGAGTGCAGAGTGCATAGGGAGTGGAGAGTGCATAGGGAGTGGAGAGTGCATAGGGAGTGGAGAGTGCATAGGGAGTGGAGAGTGCATAGGGAGTGGAGAGTGCATAGGGAGTGCAGAGTGGAGAGTGCATAGGGAGTGCAGAGTGCATAGGGAGTGGAGAGTGGAGAGTGCATAGGGAGTGGAGAGTGCATAGGGAGTGGAGAGTGCATAGGGAGTGGAGAGTGCATAGGGAGTGGAGAGTGGATAGGGAGTGGAGAGTGGATAGGGAGTGGAGAGTGGATAGGGAGTGGAGAGTGGATAGGGAGTGGAGAGTGCATAGGGAGTGGAGAGTGCATAGGGAGTGGAGAGTGCATAGGGAGTGCAGAGTGGAGAGGGCATAGGGAGTGCAGAGTGGAGAGTGCATAGGGAGTGGAGAGTGCATAGGGAGTGCAGAGTGGAGAGTGCATAGGGAGTGGAGAGTGCATAGGGAGTGCAGAGTGGATAGGGAGTGGAGAGTGCAGAGTGCATAGGGAGTGGAGAGTGCAGAGTGCATAGGGAGTGCAGAGTGGAGAGTGCATAGGGAGTGGAGAGTGCAGAGTGCATAGGGAGTGCAGAGTGCATAGGGAGTGCAGAGTGGAGAGTGCATAGGGAGTGCAGAGTGCATAGGGAGTGCAGAGTGGAGAGTGCATAGGGAGTGGAGAGTGCATAGGGAGTGGAGAGTGCATAGGGAGTGGAGAGTGCATAGGGAGTGCAGAGTGCATAGGGAGTGCATAGGGAGTGGAGAGTGCATAGGGAGTGGAGAGTGCATAGGGAGTGGAGAGTGCATAGGGAGTGGAGAGTGCATAGGGAGTGGAGAGTGGAGAGTGCATAGTGAGTGGAGAGTGCATAGGGATTGCAGAGTGGAGAGTGCATAGTGAGTGGAGAGTGCATAGGGAGTGCAGAGTGGAGAGTGCATAGGGAGTGCAGAGTGGAGAGTGCATAGGGAGTGCAGAGTGGTAAGTGCATAGGGAGTGCAGAGTGGAGAGTGGATAGGGAGTGCAGAGTGGATAGGGAGTGCAGAGTGGATAGGGAGTGCAGAGTGGATAGGGAGTGCAGAGTGGATAGGGAGTGCAGAGTGCATAGGGAGTGGAGAGTGCATAGGGAGTGGAGAGTGCATAGGGAGTGGAGAGTGCATAGGGAGTGGAGAGTGCATAGGGAGTGCAGAGTGGAGAGTGCAGAGTGGAGAGTGCATAGGGAGTGCAGAGTGGATAGAGAGTGGAGAGTGCATCCCCTCTACTTCTCTTCTATGGACACTTGTACTTCTTCTACTTCTCCACCAGCACAGTGTGTGTTTGCACTCGCCCGTGGCACTGGAGACTGAAGCACATCCTTCTTAGGGTGACAACCGTCTAGCTGGTCATTATGGACACTCTTTCCAGTTCTGTACTTTTATGTGATCACACTATGCATTATGGGGGGTGTAGTGTTGTTTTGATTCCATTAGAACACAGCTGAAAACAATGATTTGTAGATAAAAACTCTAGTCCCACTAAATCTTGGAAGTGCTTATTCACACACACACATGCATGCACGCACATATGCAAACACACTCTCTCTCCCTCAACAGGTGCACTACCTCCTCACAAGCACGGACAGCAAGCGTCGCCTTAATGTGCCACCCCAGCACGGTTTAACCCCCTCAGCTGTCAATTGGCCGTCTATCACGTGACACCTGCAGACCAGACTCTGAATTTCTTCAGTGAAATCCAGTAGGGTACAATAGGTCTTACATTTGCAAGAGATTAAGCTGTTGGCAATGTAAATGACAATGCCATTTATTTATCTGTTTTCAAAACCAACACATAAATAACATTTTTGTCATTTACAATGCCAATAGCTCTAACTTTGGCAAAGGCGAAACCGTTGCATTGTAAATGCTTGTTAATACTTTCCTTGAGCTATTTAGCAGGGATTAAGGATGCTCATAAAATTCCAAACGGCCCATATCTATCAGGGAATTCTTGATAAACTTTAGCCAGGGGATCTTTAGGGCCATTTCAGAGTCACAGCAGCCCTTGCCTATGGCACGATGCAAGTCCATATGTTCCGAAGTCCATATTTTGTGCCATAGCAGGAGTGGTTGAGTCCTTACCAGGTCCATTGGGTAATTAGTCCTCAGCTCAGAGTGACATACATAATTTGAACAGCTGGAGGAGAGTGCTAAAAGGTTTTTTAAAAAAAAAGCCATTTTCCACCACCTGCAATGATTCAACGTTGGCATATCCCCAAATGTCCGAGCCATACATTGCAATGGTTCTACACTTTGCATAGTAAATAGATAACATTGCTTTGAGTTGGATGTTCCCCAATTTTCTAGCAAACTTGCGAAGTGCCGAAATGGGTCTTAAAATTTACAACCTTCTAGATTCAATTGCACTTTTCCATATACCTTCACTATCAAATATAATACCCAAGTAGGAGAACATTTGAGTTTGGGGTAAAGTTTTGTTCCCTAAGTGTATGTTGTGACAGTTAGTTCCCCCCCCCCCCGCCGTCTTTAATAGCAAATTACTTGCTTGTATTGATTCGAAGCCCTAGATTTTCCATGAATAGGGTAAATTTGTTAAGTAGACGTTGCCGAGCTACAGGAGTGCGTGCCATGAGAACAGCATCGTCCGTATAAAGTAAAACGGGGATTGGTCGTTGTTTTACTGGTGGCAGATCCGCACACGAGTTAGCCAGAGTATTGCCCAGAATATTTAAATAAAGATTGAATAGAAAAGGGGTGAGTATGCACCCCTGTCGAACCCCTTTTTCTATTCTAAATGGGCAGGTGCAATTTCCTTTAATACCGAACCATACCCTTGCATAGCTATTCGAGTACAGATGTCTTAGGAGATCAATAATTGTAGAATCGATACCCATTGAACTCCTCACTGACCACAGTTCCTCATGAATAACGCAGTCAAAAGCTGATAAGTCAACGAATACAGTGTACAAATTGCTCTCTTTAATGCGTGCGTATTTGCCCGGCAGCAAGTTCAAGTTAATAGCTTGCTCTGTAGTGCCAATACCCCGGCGGAATCCGTATTGTAGGTCGGAGATCATGTTATTGCTGTCTGCCCAGCTTTGTAATCTGGCTAAAAATATCCGACCCACCACCTTTACTAATGAGTCAAGTAGGGAGATCGGTCTGTAGTGCGATGGACAATTTCGGTCACCTTTTTAGGTCTCGCCTGTCGATGCGCATGCGCATCGAGCAAGGCGAGAGTATTGCGAGTTATCCACTCTTTATCCACACTGCAAGGAATCGTGGCGATTCCTTGCAGTGCCCGTGACTTTTAAGGTCAATGCGCATGCGCATTAAGCTTATGCGCATGCGCATTGACCTTAAAAGTCACGGGCGCGTGCATGTCCGTCTTTGTTTACCCGCTCCGCCCCCTCCCGCCGTGTCGCCTTGCCTACTCTCTTCCACAGCCTCCCCCAGCTCCGCCCCCTCACTACTTGATTGCACGGCCGCTAGGCCGTGCCTCCCCTACTCTCCTCCCCCCTCCTCCCCTGCCTGCCTGCCGCTAGCTGAGTCCTAGCGTTGGCTGAACATCCCGTGATTTTGGACAAATCCCTTAATCTTGCTGTGACCTTGTTTCTACTTTCAGCGCGGAGGCTTATTTCTAAACATGTTCACACTCTCGACGTCTGAAACGGGTGAAACAGGACTATGAGATTGCAAGATTTCTGCGAAAATTGGTAGTCTTAAAGAGCTCTGCCGCCCACTTTAAAACACATTCAAGACCTCACTAAGTGAGAGGAGACCCCACTGTTCCTCTACCACGAGGCATCAGACCTTTAAGACCGCAGCGTTCTTTCTGTTCGAGTGAACGCAGACCCTGTACAATACCACTCGTACGAGTCACAACCCAGCCTACTATAATCGCGCATCTTTGTGTGACACGTTCCGTGAATTCCATTCCCCGAATCTGTTGCGAAATACTACAGCCCACACTTTACCCGTGTTGTGACTGACTAGTTTTAATTTATTGCGGTGCCCATTTCATTTACACTATTTTTGTTCTGAAGTGTCTGCCATTTATTGCAGTATTGTACCTCTACCTGCACTTTGTACGCTTCTGAAACCTGCACACATATCACTTTTCCTCCTATAATGTACCGATTGCTACTTCATGTATTTTTGCTGCTCACCATTGTCACTATTCATTCACGCAACTCAACGTTGCCTTCCTTCACCTATAATTTTCTCCTCACGCATCCTTAATGCTCCCATCGAGACGCGCCCCGCCAACCCACTGCAAAGTCCGCGCTACCAAAACCAACAAACAAACTATCACCCCCGCATCGCTCTCCGTACTCTGGCCTCAGCAACCCCCTTCTCCACCCCCACCAGTCCCCTCGGCTAACTTGGTAGAGATGCGGCCCCGCCCGGGCTCCCCCCTCCCAGGACTTCCTCCTCGCATCCCTGCCCCCTCGCGCTGCTTCAACCCCTCCCCTGGCCACGGCACTTTATTAGGGGCCTAACCCGACCATTTGACTGTCATTGTAAGTCTCTTGCTGGAGCTACAGTCCCAACAAAAAATAAGCCTTTCGGCAGTCCGATGTCCCAGCTGCGTCTAGCTTGCTTTCTGTGACCAGACACACGTTTTTTGGCTTTTATTGAGTTATCCCCTCTGCTCTTGAACATTGTAAATCGCACCCTCTCTTCTATGGGTGCTAAGTGCTATATCCTGTATTTTTCTTCTTCATATATGACTTTGTTTCTATCACTGTGCTGCTCTCTGCAAATTTATAAAGCGCTCTGATACCCGTCAAGTTTGCGCTATAAAAAACGATCAAATAAATAAATACTTGCATGAAGTCCGTGTTTTAAATCTAGCGACTGAGATGTATTTTCTATTTTGTTTAGTTCATTTCGTGACAAAAACGTTACGAGTCATTGCCTGTGCGACTTCTTTTAATCTTGCAGAAGCAAGGCTGCACCACGCCACATCTTGTTCCTCTTTTACCCACTCTGACACTGTCCCGGGACCGTCAAAACCAGTTTGCCCAGTTTGGAAAGCTTCACTTCAGTGCTTCTCTCCTCTACCTGCATATCAACACGGTGGTGTGAGGGGGTGTGGTGTCGGGAGAGGTAGGCTGGGGGGAGGAGAGGTGTGTTTGTGACAACTCCCAGGGCTGTGCACAAACGCCTTTCATTTGCTCGGTTACCAACAATCTCATAGCCAGCTACTTAAGTGTCCAGGGAAGGCAACACGCAGGGCCGAAAGCTGCCGTTATTATCCGTAACGACCTCAGAGGGGACCTCTCAACATTACTCACAGAAAACAACTCAGAAGGTGGAGTCATTATACTAAAAGGAAACCGCACAGGCTTTCTGTATACTGTGACTGTGGGAGAATTAGTTAATGTTCCTGCGTTTGAGTTAGAGCTTTTAGATTTGTTTATGGCTTTTTTTCTTTGTAATTCTTTAGCATTGCCTACAGGAAACAAAAATGCTAAAGATTTAAAAAAAAAACCCATAAACAATTCTAAAAGCACTAACTCTAATGCTGCGAGACCTATTGCATTTCCAATGCTTGTTTAAATATAGGTACAATTTGAGACTCTGCCCAGGTCAAAGGGAACCCCGTACATTGGAAAGATCTAAAGACATTGGTAAGGAGGGAAGCTCAAAGATCAGTATTTGCTTTAAATAAATCGATTAGAATGCCGTCTGGCCCAGGGGCTTTGTTTCCCCTACTAGATCTAAAAACAAGGGAAACTTCTTCTAAAGTAAAGTTTAGAGCGGCCCAATCAAGAATGGGGGCAAGCATCTGTGGGGCAACGTCTATACTTAGCACTGGATGATAATTTACACTAGTTGCATTGGACGAATAGAGAGCAGAGAAGTGTGTTACCCACTCTTCCTCAGTCACAGCAATCACTTAGGACGCAATCATGTAGGATGAAATTGCCAATGTAAGTTGAATAGCGAATTGGGAAGAGTAAGAAGTCTATAACACTTTTACCCATGGTGCCGTCAAAGGTACAGGGTACCTCAGTTGGAGACTTGCCAAGCTCGTTACAAAAGCCTAGATCATATTTAAAAATGAGCTCGTTGAGCTTCCTACCATACTCTGAGTGTGCAAAGTGGGTGGTATCCCCATTTGTTGGTAAAGTCAAACCACTAAAGGATTTTGAAGGCAATTTACATAATTGGATATAAAAATCTCCCACCCAGAGTATTACTTTCTCCCCAGCCCCCTACAGGAGAATGGTGTCTAGGACATTTTCAAGGGAGGATAGTATGGCCAAAATATCAGAGCTGCAAGCATTATTATAAAATTTACTAAACACGCAAAGAGCCGTCCCGAAAGATTGATGCTAACAATTTGATAAAAATAACTTCTGGCCCTAAGTTTTACAGAGAGGGAAGATTGTTTGTTCGATGCATACGTACAGAGACCGCCCCTCGTTCTACCGTGCCTGGATGGAATAGCCGGTAAGTTATACATTTTAAAGCCATTTAGATTACAAGGATCTATAACCCATGTTTCTTCTAGGCCGACTATAGAGAAATAACTTATACGTTTTAGCCACTCTGGTAAATTAAGCTTACTACGCAACCCTGCAACATTCCAGGAAATTGCCGTAATACGGTGATGGATCAAACCCAGATCCTTTGACGGGGTGTGAGTGTTTGATTGGTTCAGATGCTCCGTCCATCACCACCCCCTTTTGTACCGCTTTGGCGCCATAAGTGTGGCAGGGTATGCTCAGACGTGAGTCCCTTGCTCACTTTGCCACTGGATTCAAGCAAGCCGGGCTGAAGACGGCTGTAATGCCAGAAACCGGTCCTCGGAAGCTTGTTTCCGGTCCAGGGAAGGCATGGCTTGGCAGTTCGGGCTGGACTGTTCCCATGAGGCACAGGGTCAGACTGATTTGCATATAGCCATGTCTGAACTGGGGTGGCAGAGTGGGCTAAAGAACGGTGATGGATCAAACCCAGATCTTTTGACTGGGTGTGAGTGTTTGATTGGTTCAGATGCTCCGTCCATCATCACCCCCTTTTGTACCGTAATACTAGTAGGGTCTGGGTGCGTGGAGTCACTCGATAGCACTATAGTTTGCACAGAAGGTGACAAGGACATTACATCGTCACGGCTATGATCTAACTGTAAGTTCATATAAAAAATCGGGATACCAGGTCTTTGCTTTGGAGTGGCCTTAAATGGATTATCCTTTAGTCAGTCTACCCCCACGAGATTAGAGAGGCTGTCAAATCTATTAAAAGTGGGGATAGTGAATGGAGGGGAATTTGCATAATTTGCTCCAACAGTTTGGGCTGAATGGTACAGTGTGCCCAATGTTGGGGGACAAAGTGGGGTCAATACATTCAGTTGACTATGACATTGTATTGGGGGGGGGGGGCTTGTAGAAGAAGACAAGCGTGAGGACCATAATTTACTCTTCGTTTCAATGCAGGGACTTAAACCTGCCCAATATATCATTGACTAGTCTTGGATATGTAAAAGAGAGAGCTATACAATCATCCGCAAACACTTTGGGGTCTCTACCGATCCAACCTACCCGTCTGGCCATCTTAAAATCTGCAAAAAGCGTGCCCCTCAACCCCATTTTAGAATTTAGCCAGTCAAGAGAATTATTCCTTAGTGACTCCCATGTTTCATGCTGGGGGGACTCCATTGGTGGAACATTAGCCAAAATAACCACATAAGGAGTAACATATGGTGGCAAATATAGTCTATCCCTGGCTACAGTAAGATGTTTTGCCCCCAACATACATATTTAGATTTGGGGATTAATGAGGTCTCCATATTTGTGACCCCCCCCTCATATCTGTAGCCGGGATATCTGTCAGTTTTTGACGCACTGCCCTAGTGGCGTTCCGGTTAGTTCTAGTATTTAGAACACAAGTATGTAAATCTGCATTTCTACTAGAGAGCCCTTCGCCAGAATTTAGGTCACCGTGAGAATCATATATTTTCGTAGTTGCCCTAGTCACAGATAATTTATCAACAACCGATTTCTGCATTTTTTCCACGCTTGACTCCAATTTTTCAAGGCTAGCCAGAATCAGTAGAAAGTTTTTGGCAATAGTATTTTCGACGCATGATATTAGCGTTGCAGTGGTTTGCGAGTATAGACCCACATAGTGAAGAGGCAAGTTAATGGTCGAGTCAGTCGTGACAGATGGACGCAATGTGTCTGCTATAGTTTCTGGGGCTAAGTTCTGACCCAGATCTAGTTCGTATAGCCCATAGACGCTCAATGTTTTACCTATTTTTTTTTTTACTGGGATTTCCTGCACAGGAATTGCCGTGGGTGATGGGGGAGGGCACTGGGCGGTGGATGAGACCGATGGACTTCTAGTGAGTACATAATTTGTCTGACTGAAGTCATTAGTAGGGAGAACTTGTACAGTAACCACCACTATAGGGCCAACTGAACCTCCTTCCACTGACAAACATTGGTCTGCAACCTGACTCTCCTTATCGATAGCCTTAGGAGGAAGCAGTCAAGTGTAGAATTTAACAATGTTTTTGAAGTGACTGTCGTCATCCTCCTCCACCCCGATTTCAATTTAGCCTCCGTTCCAAATAGAGGTGTAGTAGAAAGGAAAATCAAACTTACTTATGTAGAAAGCTTCGTATCAGCTGCCCCTAGTTGTACAGCAAATGGTGAAGTCAGTCTGGTAACCGAATCCAAGAACCAAGGGACCGGGCCCAGCCCAGCCTGTTTCAGGCTCTGACTGGTGCAAACGGAAGCCCTGAGGGGATTTGAAGGCTCCTCCTGGCGTGTAACACGGCGTGAGCGGCCTGCCGCGAAGTGCATTGGGGATGGAGTCCCCGTGTGCCTCTGATTCTCCCCCGGTAGCTGCTGCTGCTGTAACGGGCTGCCACGGGAGCCCTTAGGTGATTTGAAGGCACCTCTCGGCGCGTAACACGGCGTGAGCAGCTCCTGCCGCAAAGTGCACTGGGGGATGGAGTCCCCTTGTGCCTCTGGCTGTTCCCCGGTGTCTGCTGCTGTAACGGGCTTCCGCTCCGCGGGAGCCCTAAGGGGATTTGAAGGCGCCTCCTGGCACGCAAAACAGTGTGAGTGGCTCCTGCCGCGCAGTGCACTGGGGGATGGAATCCTGTGCGTCTCTGGCTCTCCCCCGGTGTCTGCTGCTGCTGTAATGGGCTCAGCATGTCTAAAAATGAGGCGAGAAGAGCGTGGTAGAGTAGTGGGTCGTGGAGGGGCATGGAGAGGCATGAAGAGGAGTGTCATGCAATGTCTCAGAGTGGCGTGGAGTGGAGGGGGTGTAAAATGTCATAGAGTGGAGTAGAACTGTGTGGAGTGGCATAGAGTTGAGTGGAGGGCCGTAGAGTGAAGTGGCGTAGAGTGGAGTATGAATGATGTGTTAGTGTACTGCTATTATAGACAACACATTTTCAATTGAAAACATACAGTTTTGCTGATAAAATGTTGTGATGAGCTCGAGGACGCCGCTTGTCCTCGAGGTCTCGTGTACACGTCTTTATGGAATGCAGTGCTTGAACTGGGAGTGGGGAAATGGTTTGGTGTAACGGGTGCAGCGCTGTTGCCTGCCAAGTGTTGGTTCGCTTTCCTCCTGTGTTACTTTCAATAAAGTAATTTTATTACCACTCACGATAACTTGAGTGCGACGTTTGTTCACCACATTTTTGGTGACGATCTTGGGCAATCACGATACCTTTGTACATCTTCAAGCAGTAATACAGCAGCAAAAAGCATTACGGCAAACCGACAGACACTGTCTGGTCGCAGACTTGGCGGAATCGATCACCTTCAATGGAACAGGTTTTCTTGTGCATGGGTTGCACGTGTGTGTCTCGTATTGAAAGCGGAGTTGTCAAATGACACACCTCCTTTCCAAAGCGGAGTGCCAGTGTCAGTTTCATCGATTAGAGGGTTCACACACCTCCTTTCAAAGCAGAGCACTCAAACAACAGACCTCCTTCTTCAAATTCCTAAAATGATTGGCTGGAACTGCTGTTCCTGTTAACCCTTTGCTCTCGTCTGGTGAGCAACGCAAAGAGGGTTAGAGAAACCAAGGAGTTGCAGTTTTGTTCCATCGCATTCTCTCTGCTGACACTTTAAAAGCAAAATAGTGTTGGTTATTCTCATCGGAGGGTTTTCTTCACAGCCTGCTTCAACAGTTGATCTCATCTATGGTGACTTGCACACCAGGCAAGACTCTTCCTTGTGCATGCACTTTTTCTTTCGCTGATACGCACACCCTGTTTGTATTCTCTTCTAGGCGCATTTCACAGTGATGTGCACACCTTTGTTTGCCTTCTATGCTTTTTGATTCAAGATGATCTTGTTTTGCATGTAATGTTTTCTATACTGAATATTGTGTATTGATCATCACCATTGTAATTTTTTCTTTACGTATATTACTGAACACCCGTTGATTTCTTTTTTCACGTATCCAGTATGGAGGGTTGTGGTGATAATTCGACACAAGCATTCATTGCCTCACCACATGTCTCAGTCATGACACCACCATGTTTTTTAATGCAACCTGGCATACCTCAAATGCCTTGGAACGAATGGGTGCTCATGTTTGACAATTATTTGGAAGCTCACAAAAAAACTTTACTTTTAAGTGTTGTTGATAAAGAGGGTCATGAGTTTTTAGATACCTACCTCAAGCTACAGGTACCAATCGTGAAATTATTCAGGATGTATATATTGAAGCTAAAAAGAAGTTTGAAATAAGATTTGCTAAGGAAGAAAATTTAAATATGTCTAATACAAGATTTATACCCTACATCAGAAGGTTGAAGAGAATATTGATGAATTTGTTTCTAGACTTCGTGAATTGTCCACCAAATGTAAATTTGGGGATATGACAGATGAGCCCATTAGGGATCAACTTATTGTGCAATGCTCTAATAAGAAGATTCTTGGAAGTCTATGGGCTGATGAAAATCTGAGTCTCAATGATGTCCTAGGCATAGCTAAGGTCTTAGAGCAGTCCAGTTTGTGTATGAAAGAATTAGAGCATACTGAACAAAAAACAGAGGTCTCTGAGGTGGGTGCTATAAATAGATTTCAGCTAACCATGCTGGCATCTTATCCCCTTTTGATGTCAATTTACAACCCACCTTAACGGTAGATGCCAGGGCTACAGGCTTAGGGGCTGTTTTATCTCAAAAACATGGTCATACAGAGAGAACAGTAGCCTTTGTGTCTTGGACACTGTCCAAGTCTGAAAGGAACTACTCAGTTATTGAGAGGGAGGCATTGGCTGCTGCTTGGGTTGTGGAATATTTTTGTAATTTTGTGTGGGGTACTGAATTCTCATTACGGTCTGATCATAAACCCCTCCTCACCATACTTTCTCCTGGTGGAGCTAGCATCGACTGGTCTCTTAAGGAAAAGGAGACAGCTGTGTTTCTGCACCTGTGCAACCTTTTTTTTAAATTGTTTGATGAATTGTCTAGATGTGAGAAGAATATACTCAGGAGGGGTGACAAGTTTGTTTCTCCATTTGTTCTTAGAAGAAAAATTATTCAGATGGCACATGAGGGTCACCTTGACCAAGGTTGACTCAACGCCGTGTCAAGACCCAATTTTGGTGGCCAGGCATGGACAGTCAAATTTCCAATTTTGTGATCAATTGCAAGGAGAGCGAGAAGAGACTTAAAGTAGGCAACCAAGTTGTAAGTGGCCACTTCTCCAATCCTGGCAAACCCTGACAATAGTGTGTGCAATGATTTTATCGGCCGGTTGTCTGAGTTAGATGAAGATTGTGAGTTTGCTTTTGTTTTGGTAGATGTGTTTTCCAAGTGGCTTTCCGTGGTGTTTTTGAGGGAGATTTCTACTATCTCCACCATTGTAAGACTCAACAAAATGTATTTTTCAGGAAGAAAGCACTCCTTCTTATCTTATCACAGACATTGGTACACAACTGGTGTCCAAAGATATGAAGTTGTTTCTTAAAAACATGGCATCACTCACCATCGTGTCTCCCTATACAATCCCCAGAGAAATGGTATGGCCGAGAGGGCCAACAGAACAGTGAAGAATGCCACACAAATGGCAATATCTTTAGGCTTGGATGTCAAGAAGGCTGAGCAAGATCTTGTGTGGACCCCTCGCACTACCATACAAGAAGCCACTTCCAAATCTCCTTTTGAGATTATGAGAGGCAGGCTCCCTGGGAGCAAGATGGTTCCTTCACTGTTAAAGGAGTTGGTACACAGATCAGGTTTCCCAAAGTTGGAAGATTTAAAATTTACACGCTCCAAGGCTCATGTGGTTGAAGGTGATTGGCTTAAAATTAAGTCTGGGTGCACGACTAGAGGTCTTTCCAAATTTAGGGGGCCTTACAAAGTTCGAAATGCATTGGATTTTTATGTTATTCTTGAAAACGGTGAACGTTGGAATCGACGTAGAGGTGCGTTATATCAGAGAGGTGGTTGTGGTTCTAGTGTGGAAAAGGGAGAAAATGGTGATGGCTACATGTACATGGATGATGTCGAATTTAGCCATCATGGGGAGTCAACAAGTTCCTACAACTCCTGAAGAACCTGCTCTTTCTGGTAGTATTGAAAAGAGCATCACTGATGCCACTGTTGGTCATGGTACTCCTCGAGGGTGGGTAGAGTTTGCAGACCTCCAAAGTATTTAAGTGGTTATGCTTCATAGTCTTTCATGCCCTGTTTTTCTCCACCAAAGTATTTAAGGAATTATACTTTGCAGATTTTTGACTCTTCCTTAGTTTCTCAATCTTTTCTTGTCTCAGATTTTCTTTGCTTTTCTCTGTTTCGTTATTCAACGATAGAGGATGTGTTGTGATGAGCTCGAGCTCGTGACCACGGGAGCTCGAGGACGCCGCGTGTACACGTCTTCATGGAATGCGGGGTTTGAACTGGGAGTTGGGAGGCGGTTTGGTGTAACGGGCGGAGCCCTGTTGCCTGCTAAGTGTTGGTTTGCTTTCCTCATGTATTACTTTCGATGAAGTAATATTCTTACCACTCACGACGACTTGAGTGCGACGTTTGTTCACCACATAAAACCATACTGTGCACAAACAGTAATGTGTGGAAATTGAATCACCTAGTTTATTGATTTGTTTTGTTCATGTTAAAAGATTTGTTTCCAGCACACTTTAGGATTCCCAAAAAAAGTGCTTAGTTTGTGATTTCCTAATTCTGATATTTGCAGTTAATTTACAACATTTAAATTGTGTGGGCTAGAAAAAGTTGTGTAGTGGAGTGAAGTGGAGTAAAGAAGAGTGAAGGGGCGGATTAGAGAATGCATGGTGTGGTAGTGCACTGCCATTACAGACAACACATTTTCAACTGAAATGACAATTAAATTTGTACAGACTTACAGTTTTACTGATAAAACTGTAGAGCGCACAAACTATGTGTGGAAATGATATCACCTAGTCTATTGATTTGTTTAAAATATTTGTTTCCAGTACACTTCAGAATTACAAAAAATGTCCTTAATTTGTGTTTTTCTATTTTGATATGTTCTGAAATATTTGCAGACATTTATATTGTTTGTGTGTGTTAGAAAAAAGCCTTTAGTTTAATACATTTGACGAGCGCACTGTACCCAAAAGTGTCACAGCAGTAGCAAAAACCAAAAGCTGTGACAGCGGGAGGGAGAGCAAATGAAAAAAAAGAGAAAACCCTTGTTAGAAATTGTGGTCTCTAGTTGGCAGTGGCTTGCACCCAGCCTAAGCAGGGACCCTTCCTACTAGTCAGGGTAAGGGGATTATTACACAGAGAAGATGAACCCTGCTCACCCTCACGGTAGCTTGATTCCCCTCACCCACCCTAGGGTGGCATGCTATTTCTTTAAATGTTATATGTTCGAGAAAAATAACTGACATCTTCAGACAACTCACTTGACAAAAACCACTAACTCTGGTAAGAGAGAAAAATAAACTCCATTTTCCAAGCAGCAGTTAGTAAAAAGGCAAACTGACATTTGACCTCTTTCCTTGAACAGACCTCAAGATAAAAACAAGATTTAATGGCATCTTTATTACTCATTCACTTTCTGAATGAAAGAACAGAACACCTGTTCCTTGTCAGCCTAAATTCACTCTCCAGATGGGACGAGTAGGTGCTAAAAATTGCTCGACCTGATAAAGTTTTACTCGCGATTGCGAGTGGATGAGTAGATTTTTCATGGCCTGTGTAGAGACTCCGAAGGTTGGGGTGCCTAGCATGTTCGGTAAGGCCAGGCCTAGGCAGGTTTTCAAAATAGCCATTGACTATGTAAATGAGTGGTTCTGGCTAGTTGGAGCTTAATTGGATACTCTCGGACTAAGGGATGAGTGAGCCCAATGCGGAGATGAATACCCTACCTAGAGGTTATGACTCTACTCAACATCATTGACTTAACTCTATCTCTTGCTAATTGTAAGTACATAAATGTCTTATTTACCCTTCTTCAGTTCTCATTGTCTTCTCTACACTCATCTGCCCCTTTCTTACTTTCTCCTTCCCGTCTCTCATTCTCTAATGTCCTCTTATTGTCTTCTCTCTACACTCAGCTCCCCCTTTTTTCTCTCTTCCTCCACTCGCACGCCTTCCCTTCTCTCATTCTCTGTCCTCTCATTGTCTTTTGTATACACTTATCTGCCCCTCTCATTTGTGTATTTCTCTATGTCCTCTCATTGTCTTGTGTCCTTTATAGTCTACTCTCTGCAGTCTTCATGTGCCCCTCTTTCACTTCTCTGTCGCTCTTGCTGTCTTCTCCGCGTCCCTCACTCCATACTGCCCTCTGATGGTCTTCTCTGTGCACTCTACACCTAACACTATTTCTGTTCTCTGCCATTTTCTACACTCACCTTGCAGTCTCTCATTGTCTAATGTGGTCTTATTGTCTTCCCTGTACACGTTTCTACCCCTTTCATTTATGTACACCTCTCTTGTTCTCTTCTACCCCTCTTACTCTCAGATTACGTCCTCTCAATTTCATATGTGGTTAATTATCTTCTGTCTACAGTCTTCATTATCCTGTTTATTTATTCCCATCTCTCTCATGTCTTTTGCTCTGGGTGCCTTTCATTCTCTATTCTCTAAGTGGAGTGGTGTGGCTCACTGGGTAGAGGCAGCAGACCTGTAAGCAGAGAATGACCCGGGACCAGGGTTCAATTCCCGACGCGGCAGGGTCTGGGACCAGGGTCAACGGACTCGATAATTCTCGCCTCAGTGCCTACTCTAACCAGGGATCACACTCGGTAACTCTGGGCATTAAGCTTGCCTCATCTCTACAACGGCCCCCCCACAGACGCCGGGGATGCCTGGTTTCACCCTGGAGATACCCAGAAAGGGACCATCTCACAGGGAAAACCAGGACGGGTTCCCCAGCGGTCTACAGCGCCAGGACACTCGGGTAGAGTAACAGTGCGCTTTACAAGAATCCCACATTTACATTTACATTGCACTCATATTCTGTTCTCTCTGCACTCTTAATGTCCTCTCATTCATACATTGCCCTTTTATTCTCTCCCACCACAATTACTCTTTCCTACCTTTCTCTCATTCCCTAATACCCTTATTCTGTTCATCTCTTATTTTCTATTGCCTTCCGATTGTCTTCTGTGTGCGCTATATATCTGCCCTCTCTTCCCTCTTTTGCCATTTTTACTTCTCATGTTGCCATCTTTCATTCCCTAGTGCTCTCTCAATGTCTTCTCCGCCCGTCTCACTCATGTTTTTCGATGCCTTCTATCTGCACTCTTCTTATTTCCCTCAATCATCCAGTCCCTTCTTTTTCTCATGTATCTCTTGCTGAGTTATGTGTGCTCATTTTCTACTTCTCTCTGATTCTCTTCTCTCTGCACTCATCATCTGCCCCGCTTTCTCTCTTCCGTCTCTTTTGCTCTCTCCTGTGCACCGCTCATTCTCAGGTTTTTTTTTTACAGAGCTTTATATAGCGCAAACTTGACCCGGTATCGGGTATCAGAGCGCTTTACATAGCACCAGTTGCGTTACATGAGGACACATTCATTTTTCTTAGGCACTGGAGATTGAGTGATTTGCCCAGAATCACAGGATGTTCAGCGTAATTGCCAAGACTCGAACCTGGTTCCCCTGATTTGAGGTCGACCGCCCTAGCTGTTAGGCCAACTCCCCTCCCCAACTCCTCTCTGTTGCTCTCTGGTTATCTTCTGTCTGCACTCTTATATCTATCCCTCTTTCTTCTGCCCCTTTTACACTTACCTTGCCGTCTCTTATTCTCTGAAGCCTACTTATTTTCTCTGCGCTGTCTCCTTCCAGAGGGGCAGAAACAGAGAGTGAGAGAGAGCAGCTACATACTTTGTAATCTCCTCTTTATCTGTCTTCTAGTCCTTTGCTCCTTTGCAACTCTGCACTTCATTACTATCACATTGTTACTCCTCTGTTCTTCATTTTCATTTTTCATTTTTTTTTGCTTCTTTTCTTTTTTTTGCTTCTTTATTCTTCCTCTGATTCTAATGTGCTTTATTTTTCTTTCTATTGGTCATTATCTTTTTTTAACTTGCTGGTTCACATGATCATTACACCTGTCTCTCATGCTTTTTAAGTCTCACCTAAGCAGCGCTTTACCTGTGTCTTTGATACATGCTGGATCTAGGATATATGCTTGAAAAAGCACCCATATTTTTCATTGGTTCCTGTTGCTGTCCTTTAGAAATGCTAATTCGTTGGTGAATACACTTAGTAATCCCTTCCTTTTGGAATTTTGTGTCCTTCCATGAGGACTGCCCCTCTTACATATGTTCTTACTGTTCAGGTTATTTATACTTCGAGATAACTCTTTTTTAGTTGGCCTGCCTCTTTGCTCCTTAACCCCTTCGACGCTCATGACGAGCTGGGCTCGTCATGTCGTAGCCTCCTCGCACGCTCATGACGAGCCCAGCTCGTCACGTAAAGTGCGATATTAACAAACCCAGCGTACGGGCGGAATTCCGCCTGCACGCATGCGGTTAACTGTTCAGTTTACTTGTGTAATGAAACTTCGGTCGCATCATTTGCTTGCCGTCGCATTACCTCCTGTGCCTCTTCCTCACCACTCTCACAACAGTGCTCTCAGGCCCCCCCTCCCCCATCTGAGGGTTCTGCTGCTTTGCTTGTTTATTTGTTACTTTACAACCGTTTTTATATATATATAGGGAACCTAGCCATGTGTGCCATGGACTCGGGGAAATTAAACAATTGGCCCATTATCACAGGATATTGAACCTAACAGCAGACTCTAACATGGGTCCCCAGCTCACCAGTCGGCAGCTCTCACCGATGTGCCATATCCTTTGCCTAGCTATGTTGCAGAGTGCAGTACCAAATGTAGCCAAAAGAGGTCCCAAGGGACACCTAGTGACAGCCTGTGGTACTGCACCCTCACAACACTGTTTGTTTTTTGTTTTTTTTTTTTGTTCACAAAGATTTTATTGAGAGAGATTGGCATGATAGGAACAGTACATACAAGAGCAGATAGAAATTCGTGGTATAATTACAAATGGAATCGAACAAGTGGAGAATAACATAAGAGGGGAGGGGAGAAAGAAAAGAAAAGACAAGAAAGTAAATCATCCTATCAGTACAACACTAGAGGCTTAATGCAGCAAGCAATTATACAGAAATATTATTATATATTATATCAGAAATACGGTACAGTAGGGTGTGTTGCGTCCCACCTTAAACACTTTGAGCCGATGATTGGGTAGGCAGAGTTTAGGCATTTCACGGGGGCTTGAAGAGATCGAAATGAGAGTCAAGTGAGGACCATAGTTTCCTATGTTGTGGGCGCCAGGGGCTGGATGCGAGGGTGATGTTATCGGCACCCCTGAGATTAGAAACCCAGTTGAGCCAATGGGGGAAGGAGGCTTTGGCTGTGTTTTTCCAATTGGTTGTTATGATTTTAACCGCCGCTGTCAGTAGGAGATCAAGTAGGGCTTTGTCATTTTCATCTAAAGTGACAGCTTTGGAGGAACCCATAACTATAGAGGCAAATTCTCTCGGGAGAGAAATGTGAAGGGTTTCGTTAATGAATTTAAATATTCTGTCCCAGTAGGTGGTAACACGGGGGCATTTAAATATTAGGTGTTCAAGGTCTCCTCCTGGTTCCGAGCAGTTCCAGCAGGAGTCAGTATCCTTGATGTTGTGAAGGAAAAGCCTTCTAGGAGTCCAAAAGGCTTTGTGTAGGAGCCAGAATTTAGTTTGGGACAGAGTCGGACTAATTTTGTGTCTTGTGGTTGACTCCCAAATTTTGGCCCATTCGCTTTCCGAGGTGGGAGTGGAGGAATACGATTCCCAGTAAGATTGTATTGCAGAGACCAGGTTAGAATTCTGTGGTCTTATCATTTTGTACATTCTGGATACCTGGTGTCCAAGTTTATTAAGGGAGGTTAGAAGGTCAGGAAGTGAGGGGGAGGTGTTGCTCAAGTTTGCTCTTGTGAGAGCGACCTTAACGTGTAGGAAATAGTAAAAGTCGATGTTCTCAACACTGTTTGTTTTAATGTCGGAAACTGCCATTTTCACTCCCAGCACTACAACACGATTTCAGGTGTACTACATAAAAAAAAACCACAACAGAATTATTTCTTGTATTAAGGTCGGGAGGGCATATCTATTTCATACGTCTAAAGCATTTCAATTTTAATGCCAATAACTCCAACTCCAACAAATGCACTTCCTATTGCATTTCCAATGCTTGTCAAATCCTGAGTTCAGGGAACCCAAACCTCTAGCTCTTCCCAATTGAAAGTTACACTTGTAAGATGTTACAAGGCTGCTTCAATGATAACCTGTGGGAGAGATAGTCCCTGCATAGTGAAAAACGAAATTGTCAGTATTTCACTATCAGGACATGTAAAAACACCAGTACATGTCCTACCTTTCAAATACTCAGCACCCTACCCATGGGGCTACCTAGGGCCTGCCTTGCATGTAGAAAAAGGGAAAGTTTGAGCCTGGCAAGTGAGTGCACTGGCCATGTCGACATGGCACTTAAAAACTGCATTCGCAGACACTGCTGTGGTAGGTTTGAGACATGGTTGCAGGGCTATTCATGTTTGGGCAAATGAGTGCTGCAAGCACATTAGTAGCATTTAATGTACTGGGCCTGGGCACACTGAGTGCACTTTATTAGGGACTTACCAGGAAATCAAGGATGCCAATCATGGATAACCAATCATAATCACAATTTACACAGGCAGTACTTGCACTTTAATACTGATCAGCAGTGATAAAGCAGCAGTGATTTCACCAACTCCTTGGCAAACGAGGCCATGATTTTGAGCAGTGGTTTTCATTAGAAGGCCTTCTCAGTATGCTCTCAAGGAAATAAGCACCAGTTTGGCAATTCCTACTCAGACCATGGATCAGATGCAGGCCATGTTTGCACTTTGCACTTCAAGCAAACATGATAACACTCTTGTTAGGTTGCACTCCTGACACAACAAAACAGAATAGGCCTCTTCATTTTACCCTTCTGCCCTCACTCCTCGATGAAAACCTGATGCTTTTCTTAGATCTTAGAGATCCTTTCTAGTTTTCATGAGGAGGCATTCCCCTGCCAGACCGCTTCCGTTATTATCAGTAGAAAATGGCAAATCAAGGTTTTTGTAACATTTAAAATAATTTCTCTGTCACCCAGAATTTTATTACTCTTGATTTGGTGACCTTTATTTTGGGTGCATTTGGTCTGTGTAGAATTAGCCATACACCGTTAATCCTAGTGCCTAGAATCTCTGTGCGCTCTTGGTTCCAGCACTGACAGTTGAGTTTAGCATTTGGAATAGCAGCTGTGCGCTGGCAGGTGTTTTCCATGGTGTTTAAAAAAAAACCACTTGTTTATCATCGGTTTCTGGGTCTTCTAGTATTATTGGATCAAATGTATGAGTAGGGCGGGGGATCGTGGCCTGTAGCAGATGGAGGAGGCAGCAATAATCTGCGCTCCGTCTGGCAAGGTCCTATCAAGTGCCATTCTGATTAAATAAACGGACCCAGGGTGCTAACAATTGTGAGAGAGACGCCCTTAGGTCTCGGGGCCCCGCCTTAGTGGAGGGCAGCCATGCTAGAAGGAATTGGCTGCCCACACTGAGCTGCAACTGAACCGCATGACGCTGCACCAAGATAGCAGTGGCGTGGTGGAGTTGAACCAGTGACAGGCTAAGCTCTGGAGGTGTTGGGCCAAGCCCTGAGCTGTATCAGTGAGCCGGGAGATCACCTGCTGGCCTCCGCCAGGTGCCCGGGGGCACTGTGGACCGCTGGCAACCCAGCCCCCATGTTATTGCCGCAACCTCGATGAAGCAGGGGAGTGAGGAGTGACACGGCGGTGGGCCTTTGCCTTTTTCAGCAGTGCATTAGTCCATGCCTGGGGAGGACACTATCAGGAGCCCTTGAGGGAGACTATGTGACCTCCCAGAAGAATCAGCTGGTCTTGCTGATTAGTGGCGGTGACGCCCCGGGCCACGGTCGGTGGTAGCGCCTGTGAGCAGAGGTCAGTGCTATGGGGGGCTGAGTAAAGCGCTGGGACAGGCGGGGCGCCTCAGGGCAGATCACACTGAGACAGGCTCACTCTCGGTTGAGAATGGAAGGGGCCGAGCTGCTAATGAACATCTGGATATCGGCCCGTGGCTCCGGCTGGTGGAGAATAACCCGCGATTGCGTCTATGGGCCGCACACTGTGGAGGAACACCCATCCCTGGTAGAGCCGCAGCGAGAGTTGCGAGGGGATATGGTCCCCATTGCACTAGCGAAGAGACGGGGGCCTGATTGGTCAGGGCATTAAACTCTCCTTTGAGGATACAGTGAACGGGAGCACATACGTCCTGAGAGTCACAGACACATGGTAACTGCTGGGGCAAGGACTGGCCCCCTGCAGTGGGGGCACACTGGCAGACTTGCTGACGTCCCTTGCACTGTCCCAGAGGTGGATCTTGCAGGACTCTTGGGAATAGAGTCAGACAGTTGATCTGAAGTTGGCTGGGAGTACGTGGCAGAGGATTCCCGGTTGAGGCCTGGGACCACAGGCCATTTGTTGCCATATGCTGCGCAGGTGCTTCCCAGCAGCTAGAAGATGCTCTAGACTCCTATACCTGCCAGACCGCCACTAGAAGTCACCGGAGCTACTGGCTGCAGTAGGGGCATGTAAGTGGCACAGCGAGGACCAGGGGATGGAGGGACATGCCTGTGGGCGTCCAGGGGAACATATTGGAAGTGCTGCATACATCTCCTTACCATATAGAGAATATCAACTTGAGACTGCTCCCTTGAGGGGGTCTGCTGAAGGACGCGGAGGGAGGCACATCTAAGTTCCCACATCTGCTGATCACAGGGGATCCCTAGGCTGGAGAGACTGGGTGTGCACCAGGGAAGTGAGCTGAGCATGAGGCCCCCTGCACCCAACGCAGAGACATTAGTCACAGTAGAACGCCCCAGGGCTGATGCTGCGTCCTGAGAACAGCTATTGCTGTGGTGTTCTACTAAGAATCAGCCCACCGCCACCCCCAGACTTTGTGGAAGCATCATGGTACTGTGTGGGGGGTGATCGACTCCGGCTTACCTGGTGGCCTAGGGATTTGAGTTAATGCTGTTAGTTCAACGACACACTAATGGTGGCTCGGGATCCTTGCTGTCCTGCTGTAACCATGGGCAAAGTTGCACGTAAAAGACAGCTTTAGATGGAGCACTCCTAAGGAGGGGACCATGTCAACCCGCCAGCGGCCAAGGACACACAAGATTGGCTGCTGGTGCTCCCCCTGAAGGCCCCACCTTGCAGGATATCCTACAAGCTGTAATTGCATGGCGCGGGGTACTGGAAAACAAAATTAATGCCATGTGACTACTAACTGATAATCTCAGGAGACTCGCTTAACGGGACACCGTGACTGCAAGGGAGCTGCTGACATACTCCCAGCCGGCACAGAGGTGAATGAGAAACTGGTCATCATGAAAGCCAAAATCCAAACACTCGAGTTGCAAACAGAAGACTGTGAAGACTGCTCGTGCCGCAACAATATACGAGTGGTGGGCCTACTTGAAAAGATCGAGGGGAACAATATGCTATCTTACTTAGAAACTTGGCTCCGAGATTAAGTGGTGCCGAAGGGGTTGTCCTCGTTCTACATCCTGGAGACGGCCCACAGAGAACTCGTGAGGCCGCCTCTCCTTGGAGCTCCCCCAAGCCCGATCGCAGCCCAGTTGCTGTACTACAAGGACTGTGACTTCCTACTGGCCCAGGCACGGAGAAAGGGCAACATTACAGTGGAAAACAGCAAAATCAGAATATTCCTGGACTTCTCCAAAGAGCAAAAATGCTCCACATTCATCACAAAAGAAGCTCAGACAACTGGGATTCAAGTATGGTATGTAATTCCCAGCTATACTTTGAGTGGTGACATCTGAGGGGGCAAGATTCTTCCAAACTCATTTGGAAGTGTGGTCCTAGATTGATCAGCACCCACAACCTGGCCCCAGCCAAGAATTCCGGAGTAGACTCCTGCGAGGGACCGGATGGGGCCAGAAGAACAAACTCCGCAAGCCTGCTGCTCCATCGCAGGTTGAGGTGTGGCAGGAGAGATAGAGGGTGTTGGAAGCAGTGGCATTGATGAGTGGAACTAGCACAAGCCCCTCCACGCTGCTGGGTGAAGCGAGTGCTAGGCATTCAGACTCTGATTGCAATTTGATGCCTCTGGGGCCCCAAGGGTCGAACTGCCTACAATAACTCCAGGGACATCAGCTAAAATCCTGTGGCATGATATTAATGATGGCAACGTTGTAAAGGCTGTATATTAGTTTGAGGTCTCATGTCCGTCTTTATGTCTCTATCGGAGGGGAGGGCGACAAGCAATGACAGTACCCCTGGGTAATGCAACTATACTTAAACTAGCAACACTGAGTGGGAGGCCCGGACATGGAGCATCTTTTCCAGGCTTACCCCCTACATTAAGGAAACTCTTGAGGGCTCTTGTGAGCAGTTGTAGTTTCAATGATTGTTTGGTCGGGGCACCATGACCTGCTTGTCCTGGGGAGTGGGAGTTTGGGGCATTGTTATATGTTGAAATGTTAGGGACCCATGAGTTACGTTACTTTGATACACAAGCCCTCATGTCGTAGGGGTGTACTGGAAGATGAGGAATAGGTGACGGGAGGACAAAAAGGTCCACGAACCGTCTGGCACATATGACTAATGGCTGCTCATACATCATATAAGTTCCTCTCATGAAATATCTGGATATTGCAGATAATGTCCAAATGCTAAAAAACAGGCAGTGCATCAAAATAGCACTAGTGCAGGAGACCCACATAACGGCTAAGGGGGGTGGCATTACAACGTCGTTGGCATGAACAAGCCTATTATACAACCTACACGGATTATGTCAGGGGCGCACTTGTGTGGATCCTTGCCAGGGTACCTTTTCAGCCCATGGCAATATCGTTGACCCGGAGAGCCGATATGTAGTAGTGATGGGTCGATTGGAGGGCCGTGATATAATAATAGTAAATGTCTATGCTCCCATTATAGATCCGGGCTTGTTTCTTACACACTTGTCGGCTCAATCCTTATTAGGGGGTGTTGGACTTGGCCTTTTCCCCCCAAAATTTTTCGCTTTTGACCCCCTCATCTAGATTGTCTCCCCCATGGGATTAAACCTGTATAGGCCATGAGTGGTGTGAGACATCTTTTGAAAAATGTTATTACCTGACATAATGTGAGCACTTGTAAAATCCCCCATTTTAAAACTGCACCCCCATTTTAAAACTGCACCTGACTGAAATGTATTGCTTTTAAAATGGATGCCATGGCCATGGGTTTTGCCACTGGACTGACATAGGTCAGCGGTCTAGATAATATTACCCAGCTACCCCTAGCTTTTGGAGGGAAAGCCTGGCACCCAGGGTGCTCACCCCCTCCCCTAGAACCAGTTTAGGCTAGATGTGCCAACATTCTAGAAGGTCCTGGCACTGCCTGGGAGGAGGGTATAAATAGGGTGAAGTGACACCAGAGAGTCAGTCAGCGCTGGGACAAGGAAGGAAGGGGACCTGTTGTGAGGTGCTACCGCCACATGGGCCTGTGAGCTGGGCCCTGCACCCCTATAAACCCCCCCCCGCTGCTGTCCCCATGGGCCCCTGACAAGGGAGGGCCCCTACCCAGGACACTGACGCTGTGGGACCTTGAACTACGCCAGCGCGGAGGGAAAGAGGTGCCCACATGAGGAGGAATGCTGTGGGCTTGAACCCCCCAGGAGGTGAGGAGTGTGCCCCTGGAGCTGGCTGTGGAACTGTTCGCCCCCTCCGTGAGGTGCGCCTGTCAGACGCTGTTTGGGGAGGTTGGTGCCCCCAGGAAGCTGTGGCCCCTTTGGAAGTGCTGCTGCTGCATTGCCTTAAGCGCTGGATTGGGAGGAGCTGCGTGTCCTTAGAAGCCCTGGACTGACTACCCAGCACTGTGGGAAGAGAAGCGCTGTATTAGTGTCTCTTAGCGCTATCTTGGGTGCCCCTGCGAAGCGCTGTGAAGTTATGAGGCGCTGTACATATGGTAGCTGACATCAGTGAAGCGCTGTGTGCTCGGGACCCAAAGTGGCTGCCTGGCACTGTGTTAGAGTGCGCTTCTGTGCCCAGGGTTACTGCCACTGGTATCAGCGCTAGAGACTGTATGCCCCTGAGAAGCGCTATGACCGCCTGCTGAAGCGCTATGCTGCCCGAGAACTGCTGGGCTGACCGAGCGCTGCATGCCCCCTAAGAAGCGCTGGCATCGTGTGCCATTCAAGCGCTGTGAAGCTCCTCCGCGCTGAAAGCGCTGCTGCCCCACTCACCGCCGCAGCCGAGGCTGTCCTGAGGAGAACTGGAGTTGCCCCGGCGGCCCTCGATGCCAGGAGAGGGCCGCCGTCATCCTGAGTGAGCTGCGCAGGGCCCCCGGAGCCTTGGTCAGGCCGCCGTCAAAATTCCTGTCAGGACGCCGGAGTAGAGAAAGGGCCGCGCTGGGCCCGAGAAGCCAGCCTCGACCTGCCCATGTGACGGGGGCGTCCGGCCGCGTCATTGGCCCGCCCCCGCCAACGCCGCGCAGGGATTGGTCGTCGATCCGGGCGGCCGGGAAGGCAGGAAGGAGTCGAGTCAGAGCCCCGGGTCCCCGTGAGGTAGGAGGGGGACCCGGGTGAAGCTTTGTTGCGGGGCCCCCGTGACGAGGAGGGAGCCCCGAGAGAAGCGACCGTCGCGGGAGGCCACCCCGCCGGTCTGAGCCCCAGAGTGAGGGGCCAGTGGAGAAGGCGGGGCCGGGGCACACTGTCGGTGCCAGCCCGCGGACACGGAAGAAGCGACCCGAGGGAGGAGGGAGGAAAGCCAGGCAGGCTTCCCCCTCGCGGGCCAGGTCCCTGCGCCGTCCCCGGTGGCCCCGCCGACGCCGTTTGAAAACCCCGGGCCCCTGTGAGGAAGAAGGGCCCGGGAGAAGCCGAAAGATACCGCTGGGAGGGGCGCTTGAGGAAGCGCAAACCCCTCCTTCCTTCCACCCTGATGTGAGGGTGCTGCAGGACCCGCGAGGCTCCCGGTTGGTCGGGGAAGCCCCGTGAGTTAAACGCTGTGCGGCAGGGGCCTCGAGGCACATTGTCGGTGCCTGCCCCTACCGCCAAGGAGTCCCTGGACTGCCGGTGAGTGTGGGCCTGTCTTAAGTTGGTGGAGGGAGGGGGGCAACGGGGTACATTGCCGGTGCCCGCCCCCGGGGACTGAGTTACCTTATCAGGTGCCCCGTCTGGCAGTGGGTACCTGCAACGTTGGGCCCCAGCGGAGTCTGTGGCCCCAGTAGACTGTGCCAGTAGGAGGAGGCCGATAACTAGCCCATAGGGTCCCCCAGGGAATTATCGATGCCCCCCCTGAGACACGGCCACACCTTATGTCAATGCTGGGTGCTTAGGTTATTGCGCCCCTGCTTATGATTGATACTACCGTTATGTACTGCCTAGGTGGTTTTATAGTTAAGGCTTTTGTGCCCACTGGGCAGGTGAAGGTGACTTTTTCTTTTGCAGGTGTGTGCCGAATGTTAAATGTATTTGGGCTGTTGTGATAAACCCACAGGGATGATGGAGTAGACCGGGTGGTGCCCTTTATTGCAGGTGAGCCCAGAGGTTGGCCTGACATGTTGTTCCAGGCCCCTAGTCCCATCCCCTGTTAAGGAGCAAGCCTTGCTTTTATTACAGGTGCTCCTATTTAAGAGGTACTATGATGCCCTGATGTTTTCTTTTACAGGGGTGGTTTGGCGTGATTGTGCATGATATATATACCTATGCTAATGTGGTATTCTGCATTTACAACCCCCTAAGGATGAGAGCCTGAGTTGGCCCCGCCAGATTGGCCCCAGGTCTAATGTTTTATTAACCATCCTTTTTCCTTACAGCATGGACTTTGGACTCAACCCTTTTTGTCCCATGTAAATAATCCCCCACTGAAATACTTGGCTCTGGTGCCAGTTGGCGCCATGTTATGATGACACTGTTAATGCATTTTTGCCTTGCAGGTTGGAGATACTAAACTGCTTAATTTTCCAACTCAGATTGGTGTCCTGCCTCTTTTGTGGTGTGCCTGGTGTGTTGACTGAGGGTACTGCGTGAGTGCTTCACATGTCCTCCAAGTTTGGCCTGCCCGCTTGATGCCATGCTACCCCCTTTGAGACTTGGGCAACCCCCATTTCCAACATTTGGTGGCAGAGCGGTGGGATAGGACTTGTGTTTGCGCAGTACCACAGCGACCACAGGTTACACCACAAGTAGAGCCTTGTGGTGGGGATTATTGTTTGAATATTGTTTTTGATTGCTTCCTCCTGAAGAGTGTTCTGAACTGTCCCCTTGTTCCACTGGGAGGGTGTGTCCCGGGTGTACCTCGCCACGATGGGGTTGATTTACCAGGAAGTGGAACTGATGGAGTACACCGAACAGGAGGTGATAGACTTCCTCCTGGAGAGAGGGATACCCCCAGTAGGGAACATTAGGAGGAATTTGTTTCTCTATGAGGCCCTCAAGAGGGGAGAGCCCTTAGAGGTTAATGGGGACTTGTCTGACTACCCCCCCGAAGTTTTGAAGGGTCAGTGGGTTGGAGACCAGAGAGAGGGCTCCCCATCCAGAACCCTGGGAGGTAATTGCTCCGATGAGGAGGAGGAAGAGTCTAGCAGGGCAGAGACGCCAGTAGCTGTGGAGGACACCGGAGATAGGGAGTCTCGCACTGGGTCCAGTCCCGGGGGCACTGCCCCATCCCTTTCCCTGTCCCCAGAAGAGTGGGTAGATAGGAGGGAAGAGAGGGAGTATCAGCTGGCGCTGGCAAAGCTCAGGCATGCCGAGGGCTTAGCGCAGCTGAGGGTAGAAGAGCAGCGACTAGAGACTGAAAAAGTCCTAGCGCTGGAGAGGATGGCGGAGGCGGAGAGGGCCTTCGCCAGGGAGAGATCAGCTCAGGTGGGTAGGTTGTCCCCTGAGAGTGGTTTTAGGAGTCTGGATTCACCGAAGAGGGTGGGATCCAGTGGTGGCAGCGAGTGTAGGTCCAGTGCAAGGAGTCCCACTCCCGAAACCCAAGAGACTGTGCCTGATTCCCCGGAAGAGGAGGACGGGTTAGTGTTTAGGGGCAGGGGAAAGCTGTTCCATCAGTCCTGGGGAGAGTTCGAGGAGGAGTGTTGGACTGTACTGGAGGATTGGGTGGTGAGGAGAGCAGTGGAGGATTGGGAAGGGCTGTGCCATGCCGTTATCCGGGAGCACATGCTAAGGAGTTGTGTCCCAAGACTGCGTCACCATCTGTTGCGGTGCGGGTTCTCAGACCCCAGGGAACTTGCACGGGAGGCAGACCTCTGGGTAAGTGCCAGAGCGTCTGGGAAGGCTGAGGGTAGTGATCCTGAAGGGAGTGAGACGGGGAGGTGTCCCGAGAGGCCCCAGCTGTGGTCACCGGGCCTGGAGTGTTCTTTAAGAGAACCTCCGGTTGGGGGACTAGGCTGTCCCGATGCGTCATCCAGAGGAAGGGATCCCCTCATGTCAGGAGGACCCGGAGCATCAATAATCGGAGCTCCAGTGGTTCGGGGGTCTGACCAGTCACAGGGTTTAGATCCTGGACTGGGGTTCCAGGTTAAGGGGTTGCCTGACCTGGAGGGTGGGGTACCTGTAATTCAGGTCCCTACCAATTTGACTCCTAGGGGTACTACTCCCAGTGGGAGGGTGCGGAACTCTGGGAGGGGGTGCAGAGGGAGGAAGGTCTCTTCTCTGTCACCAGCTCAGCCACAGGGCGCAGATCCTGGGTTGGGTGGCCAGGGACAGGGTTTGCCTGCCCTGGTGGGAGGGACCTCTGTAACCAGAGTCCCCCCGCAAGTGACTCCCAGGGGTACTACTCCAGTTAGGAGGGTGCGGGACTCTGGGAGGGGGTGCAGGGAGAGGGAGGACTCGCCCCTGTCACCAGTTCAGCCTGTGGGTTTTGGCTCCAGGTTGGGGAGAGAGTTGTGTGAGGGTGTCCCCCAGCGTAGGAGATGGAGGAACCCTAGGAGGAGAAGTAGGGGGAGGAGAGCCTCGCCCCTAAGGGCTGGTCAGTCTGAGGGTGTAGACCCCAGGTGGGTGGACCAGTGGCAGTTTGGAGAGAAGAGAGTGGTCCAAGGGAATTACAAGCCTGAGGCTAGAGCCTCCCACTCTAGGAAGGAGAAACATCCCACTAGGGAACACCAGTGGGGTGGTTTTGTTGGTGAAGGGAGGGTTGCGAAAGAGAACCATCGGGTTCCAGAGTGGAGGAGAGACTGCAGGTGCTCCTGTAGTTGCAGGCCTTCGTCCACCTTTTTCCGCCCCAAGCAGGGAAGCCCATCAAGGCATTGATATGTCTACCCTGGCTTTTGGCTGGGGGGGAGTCGTGTTGGACTTGGCCTTTTCCCCCCAAAATTTTTCGCTTTTGACCCCCTCATCTAGATTGTCTCCCCCATGGGATTAAACCTGTATAGGCCATGAGTGGTGTGAGACATCTTTTGAAAAATGTTATTACCTGACATAATGTGAGCACTTGTAAAATCCCCCATTTTAAAACTGCACCCCCATTTTAAAACTGCACCTGACTGAAATGTATTGCTTTTAAAATGGATGCCATGGCCATGGGTTTTGCCACTGGACTGACATAGGTCAGCGGTCTAGATAATATTACCCAGCTACCCCTAGCTTTTGGAGGGAAAGCCTGGCACCCAGGGTGCTCACCCCCTCCCCTAGAACCAGTTTAGGCTAGATGTGCCAACATTCTAGAAGGTCCTGGCACTGCCTGGGAGGAGGGTATAAATAGGGTGAAGTGACACCAGAGAGTCAGTCAGCGCTGGGACAAGGAAGGAAGGGGACCTGTTGTGAGGTGCTACCGCCACATGGGCCTGTGAGCTGGGCCCTGCACCCCTATAAACCCCCCCCCGCTGCTGTCCCCATGGGCCCCTGACAAGGGAGGGCCCCTACCCAGGACACTGACGCTGTGGGACCTTGAACTACGCCAGCGCGGAGGGAAAGAGGTGCCCACATGAGGAGGAATGCTGTGGGCTTGAACCCCCCAGGAGGTGAGGAGTGTGCCCCTGGAGCTGGCTGTGGAACTGTTCGCCCCCTCCGTGAGGTGCGCCTGTCAGACGCTGTTTGGGGAGGTTGGTGCCCCCAGGAAGCTGTGGCCCCTTTGGAAGTGCTGCTGCTGCATTGCCTTAAGCGCTGGATTGGGAGGAGCTGCGTGTCCTTAGAAGCCCTGGACTGACTACCCAGCACTGTGGGAAGAGAAGCGCTGTATTAGTGTCTCTTAGCGCTATCTTGGGTGCCCCTGCGAAGCGCTGTGAAGTTATGAGGCGCTGTACATATGGTAGCTGACATCAGTGAAGCGCTGTGTGCTCGGGACCCAAAGTGGCTGCCTGGCACTGTGTTAGAGTGCGCTTCTGTGCCCAGGGTTACTGCCACTGGTATCAGCGCTAGAGACTGTATGCCCCTGAGAAGCGCTATGACCGCCTGCTGAAGCGCTATGCTGCCCGAGAACTGCTGGGCTGACCGAGCGCTGCATGCCCCCTAAGAAGCGCTGGCATCGTGTGCCATTCAAGCGCTGTGAAGCTCCTCCGCGCTGAAAGCGCTGCTGCCCCACTCACCGCCGCAGCCGAGGCTGTCCTGAGGAGAACTGGAGTTGCCCCGGCGGCCCTCGATGCCAGGAGAGGGCCGCCGTCATCCTGAGTGAGCTGCGCAGGGCCCCCGGAGCCTTGGTCAGGCCGCCGTCAAAATTCCTGTCAGGACGCCGGAGTAGAGAAAGGGCCGCGCTGGGCCCGAGAAGCCAGCCTCGACCTGCCCATGTGACGGGGGCGTCCGGCCGCGTCATTGGCCCGCCCCCGCCAACGCCGCGCAGGGATTGGTCGTCGATCCGGGCGGCCGGGAAGGCAGGAAGGAGTCGAGTCAGAGCCCCGGGTCCCCGTGAGGTAGGAGGGGGACCCGGGTGAAGCTTTGTTGCGGGGCCCCCGTGACGAGGAGGGAGCCCCGAGAGAAGCGACCGTCGCGGGAGGCCACCCCGCCGGTCTGAGCCCCAGAGTGAGGGGCCAGTGGAGAAGGCGGGGCCGGGGCACACTGTCGGTGCCAGCCCGCGGACACGGAAGAAGCGACCCGAGGGAGGAGGGAGGAAAGCCAGGCAGGCTTCCCCCTCGCGGGCCAGGTCCCTGCGCCGTCCCCGGTGGCCCCGCCGACGCCGTTTGAAAACCCCGGGCCCCTGTGAGGAAGAAGGGCCCGGGAGAAGCCGAAAGATACCGCTGGGAGGGGCGCTTGAGGAAGCGCAAACCCCTCCTTCCTTCCACCCTGATGTGAGGGTGCTGCAGGACCCGCGAGGCTCCCGGTTGGTCGGGGAAGCCCCGTGAGTTAAACGCTGTGCGGCAGGGGCCTCGAGGCACATTGTCGGTGCCTGCCCCTACCGCCAAGGAGTCCCTGGACTGCCGGTGAGTGTGGGCCTGTCTTAAGTTGGTGGAGGGAGGGGGGCAACGGGGTACATTGCCGGTGCCCGCCCCCGGGGACTGAGTTACCTTATCAGGTGCCCCGTCTGGCAGTGGGTACCTGCAACGTTGGGCCCCAGCGGAGTCTGTGGCCCCAGTAGACTGTGCCAGTAGGAGGAGGCCGATAACTAGCCCATAGGGTCCCCCAGGGAATTATCGATGCCCCCCCTGAGACACGGCCACACCTTATGTCAATGCTGGGTGCTTAGGTTATTGCGCCCCTGCTTATGATTGATACTACCGTTATGTACTGCCTAGGTGGTTTTATAGTTAAGGCTTTTGTGCCCACTGGGCAGGTGAAGGTGACTTTTTCTTTTGCAGGTGTGTGCCGAATGTTAAATGTATTTGGGCTGTTGTGATAAACCCACAGGGATGATGGAGTAGACCGGGTGGTGCCCTTTATTGCAGGTGAGCCCAGAGGTTGGCCTGACATGTTGTTCCAGGCCCCTAGTCCCATCCCCTGTTAAGGAGCAAGCCTTGCTTTTATTACAGGTGCTCCTATTTAAGAGGTACTATGATGCCCTGATGTTTTCTTTTACAGGGGTGGTTTGGCGTGATTGTGCATGATATATATACCTATGCTAATGTGGTATTCTGCATTTACAACCCCCTAAGGATGAGAGCCTGAGTTGGCCCCGCCAGATTGGCCCCAGGTCTAATGTTTTATTAACCATCCTTTTTCCTTACAGCATGGACTTTGGACTCAACCCTTTTTGTCCCATGTAAATAATCCCCCACTGAAATACTTGGCTCTGGTGCCAGTTGGCGCCATGTTATGATGACACTGTTAATGCATTTTTGCCTTGCAGGTTGGAGATACTAAACTGCTTAATTTTCCAACTCAGATTGGTGTCCTGCCTCTTTTGTGGTGTGCCTGGTGTGTTGACTGAGGGTACTGCGTGAGTGCTTCACATGTCCTCCAAGTTTGGCCTGCCCGCTTGATGCCATGCTACCCCCTTTGAGACTTGGGCAACCCCCATTTCCAACAGGGGGGATATCAATTGTGTGGCTGATCCCTGTTCTGACAGGTCGCACCCTCCCCTTCCAGACTCCCACACGGACAGGGTGGCCCACTCATTCACAGATTGTCAGGCAAGATGGGAACTGATTGACACTTGGAGAGCAACTCACCCACATGCTCAGCACTATTTGTTCTTTTCATGGTAGCACGGATTACATATATGTTTAGACACATTACTCGAAACCCCTGACATGCATAGTCTACTACACGACACAGAGTATTTGGACCGCACAATTTCAGATCATAACCCCATGCTATTGCAATTGAACTGGACACGCCCCCGATCCAGCTTTCCCACATGGAGGCTTAAGCCAGAATCCCTAGAAGACCAGGTGCTTAAGGAGACGATTAGGGATAAGATAGGACAGTATTTCGTAGAAAACAACAGCACCGCTTCCACTCCACCGGTGGAATGGAACATCTTTAAGGCGGTAATTCGAGGTCAGTGTATGGCGACTTCCATAGGTATCAGGGTCACTGTTTTAAGGGAAGTGCTGGATGCAGAACAAGAGCTCCGTGACATGGAAACCCGGAGGCCTGAGCACCCAGAATTACAGCAAGCTCTGATAGACGCCAAAGAGAAGGTGGCTGTCCAGGTCGAGAGACTCCTGTGTTTTGACTTCAGACTATACATGGAGTGGACCTATGCAGAGCGGGTGCGTACTGGTACCCTGTTGGCATGGCTAGTTAAACCAGAGAAACAAGGTTTGGTCATATTGGAGCTTGAGACAGAGTGGGAACGCCAGATATATGGTCTGAAAGAAAGAAATAATCGCTTTTTTCAGTACTATGCGGAACTCTACAACAGTGACACAGTGCACGATGATGACGCTCTAAATACCTTCCTTGCACTGTTACTCCTTCCGTGTCTCACCGCCAAATGGGCAGAGGAACTTGGCAGTGACAATATCCCCCACAATATAAAGGTAGCCATCAAGAACATGGCCACGGTAAAACACTGGAAACTTATGGGTTCCTGGTGGAACTCTACGCAGCCTACTCAGATGAGCTAGCCCACAAACCCCTAACTCTGTATAGTGCAACTAAACAACTTGGCTGCCTCACAGCTACTACTAGAAAGGCTCTGATAGTTCTCCTACTGAAACCTGGGAAATCTGCCAATGATCGTAAGGCATATAGGCTACTCTCAATGTTGAACATTGACTACAAGATATTGAACAGAATTCTAGCCACCAGGCTTTTACTGCAGATGACCAAACTGATCCATCCTGATCAGGCGGGTTTTATACCCGGTCATAACACTGCTAGCAACATCAGATGCCTAGTGGCATTACTGGTGACCAGCGACTATGATTCTGAGGCAGCAGCGGTATTTGCCGTTAACATAGAAAAGGCGTTTGAAAGCCTGGAATGTGGGTATCTATATGAAGTCATGGCACAGATCTGAAGGCCTCATAAACAAAGACTATTCCTTACAGTCAGTGGTAGTATGGAAAATGCAGTAAAACAAACCTCACAGGTTTGATCTGCCTGAGGAATCGGGAGTAAATTCAGCAAAGTGGAAACATGCAGAATTGCATTGCAAAATGATTTGAGTACACTGTAACACGTGAAGGAGTTATGATGAGAATACCAAGCTGGAGAGTATTCAAGTTGTGAACAGAAAGCTAGAGCGAATAGTAAACATAATAGAGGATTGCCCTCATTGGGAGGAATTTGTTTTGGCAAAGTTTCCTACAGGTGCAACTGTAGTAAAAACTTTGCCTTTTTTGAGGGATATTTATCATAGAAAACTGTCAGTGAGCTCAATGACCAGGTCTGTTGTATTATTGAATGAGAAAGCACAAGCAATTGTATTGTTTATGAAGAAAATATGAATATCCTCTATTAATAGAAAAGATTTATAAGCATAACCTACAACACATGTCATGTATCAGACGCACAGCTTCCGGTTGCCAATTCACCAGTTTATGTGACGCTCAGTTTTATAAACAAGAAAAACTTGATCCTGAAATCAGAAAATGTTATATGAACTTTAAGTTGGGAGGCTACAAATTGGTGACGATATTTGATTGAAATGTACATATAATAGTAGACATGTTGGTTGCCTAATGTGCCAATCCTCTCGTCGGGATCTAAACCTTGTGCTCTTTTTATTTATCCAGGATTGTTAAACGAAAAAAATTAAGATTACTAAATTTGATTTTCCTATCACGAAATGTTAGCTTGGTTACCAATGGACTATAGGTATTATATTCACCAGAAGCTGTAAATGTTTATCATGCATTTACATTTTATAAATCTTTTCTGCATATATTTTTTATGTTATTTTATATGTGTTAAGGATACAGAAAATGTATGTGGATATTCTGTTCTGTACGAAAGAGCAATAGCAGGAGCCTGCAGGGTCTGAAGATTTGTTGCAGTGATCTATCATATCACGTCATAGCCTCATCATTCTTGAAACAACCCTGCACTTCCCAAAAATACAACAGCCAAGAAAACACTTATCTTGGGTCACTTTAGTCAGTGAGACAACAAATCAAAATCGAAATATGTCTCAGACTTTCACAAAACTTCAGCCTTTAGACCTTACTCAGTCAGTGCTTGGGCCCCATTCATGCATCTGGTCACATATTAGACCAAACTACAATTGAAAATAAGAGTTCTTCAGCACTAACGAGCCACAACCAATCATGATTTCAGTTACCCTGTGGCCGGACACTTTCATGATAAACACCATAGCAATTGCAGTCTAATACAATTCTTTGAGATTGATAGAATCATGAAACATACCGGGGGGAGGGGGATAGAGGAAAACCGCTTCACATTCTGGAATCACAGTACATAATTGACTTAAATACCAAAATACCCAATGGTATGAACAGTGGGGAAGAATTAGCCACACATATTTGTTTGTAAAAGGCTCCACATTGATGTAGTGATGGTCGGTTGCCTGTCTCCAATTTTTCTCTTGGTCTTGTACACAATTTTAGATCACATCCAAGCACTTTTAATAGAAAGGAAGTATATTACTCCTAGGTAACAATATTACAGGGTGAATAAGATATGTATTCCAGTTCTCCATAAATATGGGCATTTGCCCGGTACCAATTGTAGTAGTGGGGATTGTTGTGGTTTTGAGGAATGTTTTGAAAGTCTTTTAGGGCACTTGCAGGCTCAAGGTTATTTGGGAGGTTCCCCATTGTTTCAATTTATTACAATTTAATTTAAGGAACCCCACAGGGGAACATATAGTCCCACAGTGCCTACTCGAAGTGGCAACGCCCATCTGTCAGTATGACAGTTTTCCTCACTGCGGGCAGGGCACCTTTATCTATCTCGTGCATGACTAGAATGAATAGACCAGTATGATGTCACATTCCTCTATCATACAAGTCAGTTGAATTGATTGATGACTTTCCTAAAATTATAGTTGAATGCTGGGTATAACACAATTCCTTTCTTCATGAATTTCTTTTGATTTAATAAATTTTTCTCCTTACAGCACAAAATTGCACTAGTAGTAATCATGCACATTGACGGTATATTGCGCTGCTAATGCTTAGAAGTACGGACAATGGTGGTGGTTTTGAATGACATCTTTATTCAGTAAAAAGATTATGTCTTATGAGTACAATTAATTTTCGTAAACTCAATGAAATGTTACAGTGAAATAATGTGCTTTCGTTCTGATAAAAGGCCATAAACTGGTGTTTAAGGAATATATGTATTATTCAAACTACTAAGATCATTAGGCAGACAAAACACGGATAGTATTTTGTCATTCTCTATGAACAACAAATGGATTTCTTTTGGGCGGCAGAGCATGTGTCCACTTGACAAATGTTTTTTGCCAAAACGTGTTTACCAAACAGATTTGATTCGGTCTTCTGCAATCTTGAACCATCTTCTTATCTTCCACCTACCCTGCCTCTAATTCACTCCACCTTTTTCCTTGCACATTCTTTATTGCTTGAAGCCAAATACTTTTTTGACCAACACATTTGTGGACAGTGTGCCACCAGAGTGTTGTGTTTTTCTCAATAACCCCTTGCCCTGATCATCTCTCTGCATGCTCAACCTGCTGAGAAGCAGCGTGCTCAAAGCACAGGAAAAGGCACCCTACGAAAACCATAGTACCTTTCATGCCTCTGAGTGATGCACACTCAGACAGTGATACAAATAGTTTTCTGAATGTGCACTGCTAATGTGCTTAACCTGAGTGGCAGTCAGCTGCCTGGGCTGCTTAAATATTACATCATATATTAGATTGACGATATTAAATACTTACATGAAGATTAATGAGTAGAATGTAATATTCAAGTACTGCATTTGCCTAAGTGATAAGTGTTGTGGGGACTACAGGAAGCACCCACTTATGAAAAGTCCTTTCCTACTTTGAGTTGAGTGTGGTCACAATATCTGTTGTCTCTGAAATTTCTGGCTTCCTGGTCTAGTTTTTTCCGTCAGGGTGATGAAATGGCGATGCTTTTACCTTGCTTGACAATGTACTTGGATGTTTGATCTTTTGAAATATTATTTAGTATTCAGTGAACACACTCCCTACGAAGTGTTTTATTTTAATAAGAACTTTAATGAAAGCGAAAAATCATGTTAGATTACCTCCGTGAAAAGTGAACTTTATTAACTGCTTAAAGTTAAGAAGAATGCCAAGTTGAAAATTGAACAGTGCTGTTTGAATAAAGATTCAGTGCAAAGACTACATCGACCACAATGATGGAACTTTATTGAAGACTCACGTGATAAATGATGTTATCCTTTGACTAAGTGTGACCATAATCGTGCTTCATTTTTAGGGCGAGAGCCTGTGCCAGGGCATGCACTCTCGCTTGCAAGACTGTTGTGTATAAAAATGGACTTGAAACTCACCCATAGCTTGCCATTCATTGGCATCATTGTTGCTCTTCTTTGCTGCCTTCTCAGTGGGCATCCCTTGCCCTACATTGCTTCCTTTTCTTACCGTGGCACCCAGACCAAGTACAGATTTATTTGCTTTGATTAGTGCCCCTCTGCTAACAGTCTGCTGCTTGAGCTGGAATTCGCATTCCCATTTGCTAGCCACTCCCTTTTTGCCGTCTTAGCTGAGGGAGGATTTCAACCCAAAATTTAGCCACAAGCTAAAGTGGCGTGTATGCAAATGTTCACATTGTTTAATGGCTGGCAAACAATGGACTCTGGACTGCATATAACATCACAAGTTAGCTCAGTGTAACTCCTGTGAGCCTCTTGTGTGGTACTACTTACCATGCGTTACGCAAGATGATTTGGAAGGCACAGTGCCTTCGGTGCCACTACAACACCTGCTATATCATTCACATTGCTTGTTAGTGATTGGCCAGTTTCCCCCATACCCGTTTTGGTATCTTCAGGGGCATATATGCGTAACACGCACCCTGTACACGTGCCCCGGTCAACATAAGAGAGTTGATGCAATTGCTGCCTTCAGCTCCATCTCCACCCTCCAGTTTAAAGTAATTTGATGCATCAGAGAATGGAACAAGGGGAATGGCATACATGAAGCACTTACAGTGCGCACATTTCTGGCATAATTAGACTCCGTGGTCATTAGATCCCATTCAGATCACTGTAACAAACATTTAAACCGAGCACTATACATGTCACTGAAGCTCATAGCACCGAGGACTCCATGTGTATTCAACTCAGAAGTAAACATGTGCATCTGTACGTTGTCCTCCATAACATATAGTCAATATAACCCACAAAGCTGTGCTATATGCAACCCTGAAGTAATTGTTGTGTTGCTGAATGCCACTATTGCTGAATACTAAGGCTGTCCAGTCTTTATTCTTCATCCTATGCTTCCTGTCTCTTTTATCTCAGTTTTGTAGATTCTTTTCTTTCTTTTGCCCCTTTTCGCCTTTCTGTTTCTTGCTGTAGGTCAAGGTCTGTTGGTGGAAAATAAGTCCTGGTTACAAAATCAGTGCCTGTGCCATCCACCTGCAACCACTGGGACACTGGCCAGGTTCAGCCACTGAGAAACGCCGCCCTCCTCAATCTTACTTTGTTTTAGAGCAGTGCTCGAGCTGGTACCCAAGCCGGGAATGTCACAATTGTCAAATGTGACAGGGTCACTGGGTGTGGAAAGTTGAACCGAACATAAATGTTAGCGGTGGAAGCCGACTCATAACACTTTGGGACTTGTGTAACCACTGCCTCCACTTCCCTTAACCGCCCAGAAAACTCAGTTCCGCACACCTCACAGAACTCCCCCCCCCCCCCGCATTCGCCATACCGGAGGAATATCTTTCACCCATCTCGCCCGCCAAAGTCTGGAACACCCTCCCACTACAACTCCAAACAACACTATCGCTCTCCGTCTTCAAGAAGGGACTCAAGGCCTGGCTTTTCGAATGAGACGGGCAGCAAGCGCTTGGATACACTTGCGGGTGACAAGTAGCACTATACAAATACCTCTTGATTGAAAAGGAAAATGCAGTCCCATCAATGGAAGGTTTGGCTAGGCCTTCGTTTCAGGCTCTAGACGTAGCATAAGCTGTTTTGGCACGGAGCTTCTTCCACTGCCTAGCCCGGGGATGTCTAACATTGAGCAGCATGGACCAAATCAATGCAGATTTACTAGAAACTGCTGATATATTTAGTTACAATGAATCCAGATGGTTTACATAGTCAGTTGGTATCAATGCTTAATTTGAGCTGGTGGTTTCCGGTGCTCAGCACCAGCACTTAATCATCAACACTGGTGCTTTGCACAAGCACCAGTTCAGGACACATTCACAATCATTTATGAGGCATGGGGCGATCACAGGATTTTAAGCTGACCCGAGGCTCGCACCTGGTTGCCCAGCTCTGAAGTCGGCGGCTCTGGTCACTAAGCCGCATCGCTCCTCTTTCAGGGTTGACAGTTGGTTCTGGCAGCGCTAACAATAGAGCTGGGGCTCTTATCAGGGGGCAAGCTGCATCCTGGCACTTATTTTCATTTTTTTTTTACAAATTAACTACTGGTTGATATAATTAAAAGCTGATAGATCTGTCAATTATGGACCCACATTAGATTCTAACTGGCTGCAGCTTTCTATATCCTCATCAGAAAAAAAAGCTTCAGGGAGCACAACTAAGAGAAGACCTTTGACTCCACTCACATATTGATTACAACATCCGATACGGGAGAAATTGTTTTAGTCCACTCACAAAGTAGTTTAATTCCCTCTGCTATCACATGTTGTTCTGGCACCTCTGACATCCGCAAGGGTCATGTTCGCGCTATATAAAACTTCTTAAATGAATACATTAAATACACCTGTGAACGAGGACAGAGATCTGCTGGTTATTGCAGCACAGGCTAGTAATGTTTTTCTCTTTATGAAGGTGATATGGTGTATTAGAGGTGGTTGTTTGTCAAAATAAAAGGCAACTATAAAAAGCATTCCTTGGAAATGGAGTAAGAAGGAGCACATTTCATCCAGGTTTGTTAGACTGCACTCAATGCAACATACACTCCAAAGACCACTAAATTCCACACCACATAATTAAACACTACTAAATAAAAACATACACTCCACACAATACCACTCAGTGACACATAATTATATGCTACATAAATACACTGCATTCAATGCAACATACACTCCAAATAATACCACTAAGTGCCACATAATTACACGCCACATGCAAGTACAAAAAAAAGAAGAATTTGTTTTATTAAAATCTTTTTTTTAATAAGTTTTTTCAGTTGTGTATATCATCTTCGTTTCTATAAAGGTAACAAAAATGCTTAACACTTTGTATTATAACTTTTCAACATAATGCACAGCAGACACAATGCTCTACAACATATCCAAAAATTCTGCCTAAACACAATCAATCAATCAATCAATCAGCAATTTGTATAGGGCGCTACTCTCCCAGAAGGGTCTCAAGGCGCTGGGGGCGAACCGTTACTGTTCGAAAAGCCAGGTCTTGAGTTGTTTCCTGAAGGAGAGGTGGTCCTGGGTCAGCCGTAGGTGGATGGGGAGGGAGTTCCATGTCTTGGCCGCCAGGTAGGAGAAGGATCTTCCTCCAGCGGTGGCTCTGCGGATGCGTGGTACGAGGGCGAGGCTGGCAGATCGTAGCTGGCAGGTGGGTGTGTAGAAAGTGAGGCGGCTGTTGAGGTACTTCGGGCCCATGTTGTGGAGAGCCTTGGGTGCGTGGGTGAGGAGTCTGAACGTGATCCTCTTGTTGACGGGGAGCCAGTGCAGGTCTCTCAAGTGGGTCGAGATGTGGCTGTGGTGAGGGATGTCCAGGATGAGTCGTGCGGAGGCGTTCTGTATGCGCTGGAGTCTTTTCTGTAGTTTGGCAGTGGTTCCCGCGTAGAGGGTTTTCCCGTAGTCTAGTCGGCTGGTGACGAGTGCCTGGGTGACTGTGTTCCTGGTTTCGGTGGGGATCCATCGGAAGATCTTACGGAGCATGCGCAGGGTGTTAAAGCATGATGATGATACGGCGTTGACTTGTCTGGTCATCGAGAGGGAGGAGTCCAGGATGAAGCCCAGGTTTCGTGCGTGGTCCGTTGGCTTGGGGGTTGTGCCCAAGGCGGGCGGCCACCAGGAGTCGTCCCAGGTGGAGGGCGATGATCCCAGGATGAGGACTTCCGTCTTGTCTGAGTTCAGTTTCAGACGGCTGTTCTTCATCCACTTGGCGAAGCCTTTCATCCCTTCCTGGAGGCTGGCTGTGGCGGGGTCGTTGGTGAGGGAGAGGATCAGTTGGGTGTCGTCAGCGTAGGAGATGATGTTGAGGTTGTGTTGGCGTGCGATGGCTGCGAGGGGACTCATGTAGACGTTGAAGAGGGTGGGGCCGAGTGAGGATCCTTGTGGTACGCCGCAGATGACTTCGGTTGCCTTGGATCGGAACGGGGGGAGGCGGACTCTCTGGGTTCTTCCGGCGAGGAACGAGATGATCCACTCCAGAGCCTTCCCTTGGATACCGATGTTGCTGAGGCGCTGTACTAGAGTGCGGTGGCAGACAGTGTCGAACGCCGCAGATAGGTCCAGGAGGATGAGGGCTGCTGTTTCACCGTTGTCAAGCAGGGATCTGATGTCGTCGGTGGCTGCGATGAGGGCGGTCTCGGTGCTGTGGTTGGCTCGGAAGCTGGACTGCGAAGGGTCGAGGGATCCGTTAGTCTCGAGGAAGGCGGCGAGCTGTCTGTTGACGGTCTTCTCAATGACTTTGGCAGGAAAGCGGAGGAGCGAGATGGGGCGGAAGTTCTTGAGGTCGGTGGGGTCCGCTGTTGGTTTCTTTAGGAGGGCGCTGAGCTCGGCATGTTTCCAGCTCTCCGGGAAGGTGGCTGTGTTGAAGGAGATGTTGATGATGTCCCGGAGTTGGGGTGCGATGATGGAGTCGGCCTTGTTGAAGACGTGGTGGGGGCAGGGGTCGGTTGGTGGTCCGGAGTGGATGGTGTTCATCGTGCGGGTGGTGTCTTCGGTGCTGACCGGGGTCCAGTTGCAGAGGGTGGTGGTGGGGGGCGTTGTTTCGGCGGTTGGGTGCGTGGTATGTGCGCCGAAGCTGTTGTGTATGTCGGCGATCTTGCGGTGGAAGAAGGTGGCGAGTGAGTCGCAGAGGTCTTGCGAGGGTGTGATGTCGTTGTTTCCGGGGTTGGAGAACTCTCTGACGATGCTGAAGAGTTCCTTGCTGTTGTGGGTGTTGTTGTCCAGTCGTTCTTTGAATGTTGTCCTTTTGGTGGTGCGGATCAGCTGGTGGTGTTTGCGGGTGGCGTTCTTGAGGGCAGTCATGTTTTCTGTGGTCTGGTCGTGGCGCCAGGTTTTTTCAAGAGTGCGGCAGTTTTTCTTGGATGTTTTGAGTTCCTCGGTGTACCAGGAGGCTTTCTTGCTGCCGGGTCTGCAGGGAGTATTCTTCAGTGGAGCGAGGTCGTCGGCGCAGTTAGTGAGCCACTGTGTGAAGGTGCGGTCTGCTTCGTTGGGGTCCGTTGCGCTGGCAGGAGGGTTCAGGCTGAGGGAGGTGGTGAGCTGGTCGGCGGTGATCTTGCTACTGCGAGGAACCTGTTGCTGGTGGTGATGGGTCGTGGTTCTTCTGAAGCTGAAGTGGACGCAGCTGTGATCCGTCCAATGAAGTCCGGTGGAGTGGCTGAAGGAGATGTGCTTGCTGGAGGAGAAGACTGGGTCAAGCGTGTGGCTGGCGTAGTGGGTGGGGGTGTTCACCAGTTGCTTGAGTCCGAGGTTGGCGAAGTTGTCCAGCAGGGTGGTGGTGTTGCAGTCCTTGGTGTTCTCCAGGTGGAAGTTGAGGTCCCCTAGGAGGATGTAGTCAGCGGAGGGGAGGGCGTGCGGGCTGATGAAGTCTGCGATGTCTTCGCTGAATTGGGTGCGTGGTCCCGGGGGTCTGTAGATGAGGGTGCCTCTGAGGGTGGTCTTGGGGGCGGTGTGTATCTGGAAGTGGAGGTGTTCGGCAGCGGTGAAGGAGTTGTTGGAGACGGTCGTGATGCGGATGGTGTTCCTGTGAACGATGGCGATGCCTCCTCCGGTCTGGTTGGCGCGGTCTCTCCGGGTGATCTTGTATCCGTCCGGGATGGCTATGGCGATGTCGGGCGCTGAGGAGGCATTCATCCAGGTTTCCGTGAGGAAGGCGACGTCCGGTGATGTTGTGTCGAGCAGGTTCCAGAGTTCGACGGCGTGTCTGTGGACGGAGCGGGTGTTGAGCAGGATGCACTTGAGGTGAGTTTTGCTGGTGCCTGGCCTTGCGGGTGCGGTGCAGGTCCGGAGGCAGGTGAACTTGCAGGCTTGGCAGGTGAAGGGTCCGTGGGTGCGTCTCGGAGTGGCTCGGTAGCAGGCGGGGTTCCGGTCGGGTTTGAGTGCGTTGAGGGTGGCGGCGTCGTAGGTCCGTCGTGTGGGTACCAAAGGCGAGACCTATTGTCTATGCCAATGCTTGTTTTATTTTTAACTATTCCCCACCACCTCCCTGTTTCTTCTCCCATGCCCGTCCCTGTTATTTATCTTCTCCTCCCAACCTGGTCTCTTTTTTTTTTTTTTTTTAAACTTATCCTCACCCAGTTTCTTATCATCCCATCTGTATAAAGCGGCCAACGATGGCCGGTTTATAGCACTTTTTAAAATCCTCCTGTTATTCACTCCCACCACTGTAGCCACCCCCACCCGATTGCCAAAGCAAACAGCTTGTCCATGGGCGACACCCACTGGCTTTGCCAGTATTTGTTATTCCAAAGCAGCGTCTAGTGGCACAACATTGGGTCATTTGTTTACACCAGAGCATAAACTTTTTATTTTAACTACCAAAAGCTTGTAGATACTAGTAGAATTGTTGTTACACATTTTCAAGATAATTGCCTTTTCCTTAGCAAATGTGTTATCATTTACTGACTTTCATTTACCGGTTTTAGTACCCGAGCTATCCTTCTTTGATCATCTGTAAAGACTTGTTAGCGCACACATAAAACAGTGCATACTAAACATTTAGCACTGGTGGCCACTGCCCCTTTCTTCACTAGAAAAGCACGTGTGCGAGAACCTTACCTCGTTGCACCATAAAAGGCAGTAGCCACATGTTTGATAGATCTTAAGGACAGGTGAGACATAATGATCTAGCAAAACGTAATATGCCGACATTAATCTTGGTTACATTATTTGTCTTATGGGTTAGCAATGAAGCTCAATTAAAATTATTATGAAACAAGACCCCCTAATATGAGTTTACCCATTCGATTGGTGTGCTGTTAATCCTAGCCAATCTAGTTTTCATACCCTTTGCATCTAGCAACGTTATCTTTGATTTGGGTGTGTTCAGTTTAAGTCCCATTTATTCCATAAAGATGATATATTTGGACACTAGTACTTATATTCAAAGGTTGGCAGCCTGTGGTATCCTTTCGTTAGTGGGTTTTATCGACAGTAGAATGTTCATAGCCCCAACCTACTCTAAGACACAATCATGATCTAAAGGTGGGTTCACTAAATTCCGGTTACATTTGCGTGCCAATGGAAATTAGTACTGTGTGAACAAGTCACTATGACCTGGTGTTAAGAAATCGACTGCAGACTTTTTCAGATAATGTTTTTGCTTAATGTAGACATTTATTAACAATAGTTTAATAAGACATTCTTATTGGCTTCTAGGAGTTATGGGGTTTGCTTAAAAGGGTAGTTTTTCAGATCTTTTTTTAAACCACGAAAAGATGGGGAGGGCATTCTGCATCTGGCTTACTCTACTAGGGAAAGAGTAGCAGAGAGTGTCTTCTTTCTACAAATTGGGATAATAGTACTCCATAGCGCTGCACTTTTCAGCTTTCCAGTACCACCAAATGTTTGCATTTTAATTGGGATTTTTGGGTGTTAATGTGTAAGGCTTTTTAGGTTATCAATGCAATTTTTATTGGTTCTGCAGGCTCTTAGTAACCAGAGGATATCCAAAGTATGGATGATGTTGTCAAACCTCTTAGTGCTTGTGGTAAAGTGAGCATCGGAGTCTGGCTTTGGGAGGTGCCTGACACATTTTGGTAAGTTGAGTAAGGATGGCATTACCGTATTCTTTGTGAGCTGGTTGTGACATGAGTGAAAGTGTAACTTGGTATCTAGTATAAAACGTTGGGATTTCAGGGAAGGGCAGAGAGTTTGCCAATGCCATCAATTGTGTCGACGAGTCAGTAGGACGTTTTTCCTTCATGATTGACAGAGGAGGAGAAGCTCAATTCTTTGTGGTTTAAGCTTAGGTTTGAGTTTCTCTATCAGACTAAAGAATGCACTCATTATTTGTGATGTGTTAAGAGTCAATCCTTAAATGTAGCTGAGCATTGTCCTTTTGAGGATGGATAGAGACCCCTGACGCCTGTAATGGATCACTAGGTGCTGTAACATAGTTGAAAAGTAATGGAGCAATGATAGAGCGTTAACTGGCACCAAAAGGTAGTGGTGTAGGCTGCGAGACAGAGTGTTCAATTTTTACGCAGTAGAACCGATACAGCTGGACCAATTTTAGTACAGTGTTTCCCATGCCCGTTCACTCGTGTGTAGTTTTTGACAGCATCTCAAGATCAACAGGTTTTAAAGTCGCTGACAAATCAAGTAGAACTTCGAAGCAGGTGCCTAATTCATTCAAAAGATTCAGGGTGCCACCCACAGATGGAATAATTCTTCTAAAGTGTGGCTAGTTCAGAAATCTAATTGGCATCTCCCATATGATTGTTGTGAGAGCTGAAGTACATTGATGGACAGGAAAGGAAAGCAAAGCCTGTAATGGGCCTTAAAGTTTCAATTTTTATTGGAACAGCAGCCACTTTTTAGGTTGATGTGAGGCATGCTGTATTCAGGTATGGACGTGAAGCTCCGCCCACTCTCCGACCTTCTTTTCAATTGGCTGCTGTGACTAGCCTTCGTAAATGTTGGTTTTGGATTTGTTAATAGGCTTATTACTCCCACCTTAGTGCCTCACTGTCTTCTGTTGTAACCTCCCATCAGGACTGAACCTTTGACTGTGTCCTTAGTGTATAGCCTGCGTTAGTTCTTGGGGAGAAGTCTTTGCTTAATTAATCTAATGGGCCCTGTTGGAACACCAGCTTTAGCACTGGGGGCTGTTTTGGTATTTGCAGTGGAACATGTAGTCTAATTTATCACATTAGAAAACTATGACTACAAGTCCCAGAACGCCAGAAAACTTGGGACTTCAGTAGCTGGTTACGCATGGATCAGGGAAATATGGCAGTTTGGGCCAGAAAATGCTAATTAGAAGCTGTATACTAACCCTCGAATATAGAGTCCGCTCTGTACCCTTGATTCACAGTGACCATTTGGACTCCGGTTCGTGGGCCATCTATACTGATCGACAATATCTCTAAGCCTCTGATCAAGAGGCTGCCACAATACTACTGATCAAGAGTGTCCCCATACCATGGTTAGTAGCCATACCATACCAGTGATGCCTCGTAAGACTGATTGAGAACCTCCCACTATTTCTTATAGCATTCAGTACTGCTTACTGTCTCCTTTACAAACCGGTGAAAGAGACTCTCCTCAAAAGGTGATCTGCTGACGAAGAGACAACTATTACTTATCATTGATCATCTTCCCCAGATTGATGATTAAGAGCTTCTCTTCACTACAGTTATGGGATAGCCTCACTGACTGGAAATTTTTCATAATAACTCATGATCGAGAGACTTCGCCAATACCACCTTATTGAGAAAACCTTTTCTCCGTACTCCTAATGGGGATACTCATAATACTGATCAGTAATAGTCTTTTCCTACGCCAAAGATCATTGGCCATCTTTAATAAGTTTATCGAGACAGCCTGTTCCAATATGCTACCCGAGCGCCCCCGCTGCATTAAACCACAAGTGCCTCCTGTGAGTAGTGGTGAACAAGAGCTTCGCCTAATAACTGATGGAGACTTTCCACGTGCTTTTAAAAGTCTACTTCATCTCCGCACTTACCACGGGCCTCCCTAAATGCACTTAATCAAGAAATCCACCCCACACTAACAGTGTTCAGATGCCCCCCAGTGCTGATAGAAAGGTGTCCCTCAAGACCCCCGAAAGTAAACCTCCCCACCCCCACTGCAGCAGATTGAACACCTGCACCAATACCATTGTTTGAGAGCTTGTTTCCAGTATTACAGTTTATGAACCACTGTCCGATTACCCCTTGCCAAGAACCTCACTGCAGAATCACTGATGGAGAGCCTCTTCCCTGTACCACTGATTAAACGCCTTCCCCTGATTAAACGCCTTCCCCTGCACCACTGATTAAACGCCTTCCCTTAGTAGCATTGATGACGAGCCTTTTCTCCCTTGCTGTTGATCAAAGGCTTACCTAAGATCTCTGATAAGAAGTCTCTCCAGTGTCCATGCTGGGTAGCTTCTTCTCAATACAGCTACTAGAGAGACTTTATCAGTATGGATGTTCAAGAGCATTATCCCAATATGGTAGATGGAGAGACTCCCACCATACCAAACATCGTGAGCTGCCCCAAAATACACCTGATCAAGGTTTTCTCTCAGTACGGCTGTTGGAGAATCTCCTACCCAGTACCTCTTATTTGGTCACCTAAAAATGTCTGATTGAGGCTATTCTCAATCCCATTGAATTTAGTGAACCCAACAGTGTTGCTGATTTGAGTACATCTAGTACCACTGAATAAGAGCAATACCACGGATCCAAAACGTTTCCCAGTTCTGCTTATCCTGTGCTTCCAGACAAACCTCACTAAATGTCCTTAGTGCCACTGATCCAGTACCCTCCAATACTGCTGATCTGGAACATTTCCTCAGCACTGCTGATGGAGAAACTCCGTGCTATACACCAGATCTAGTTCCGCCTCTTAACAGCTGATTAATGGCTTTACTGGGTTATCCCTTGCATCTGGGCGGCAAGGGGAGGTCTGGTGGGCAGCATGTCTTTGTCCAGGCGGCGGCACTTCGCTCCCTCCCTGTGAATAACAAGCATTTCCAATGCAATAGGTCTCTCATTTTCGAAACTTTGACCTATTGTTAAATGACAATGCTTTTTATTATTTGTAGGTTATTTAAACACATAAATAAAAGGCATTGTCATTTACAATGCCAATAGCTCAAAATCTTGCAAATGCGGGAATTGTTGCATTGCAAATGCTTGTTTTAAGGAGTATGCAGTCCGAACCTCTACTCTTAGAGGATCAGAACGTAGCTTTGTTTAAAATCGCCCTTTGTAATTTGGAGTCGGTGACGAAGTAGAGATTCTGTGTGGCCTTTTGCAAGGCTTTGTATTGCACTTCTATGCTTCATGCCCCTGATGAGGTGCCAAGCCGTTTTCGCAAATGGTGGCTTGTGCTTGTTGTAAGGTTGTGGGTTTGTAGTGTGGCATATGTGGAAACTGTTTTTGTGTCCTGTCAAAAGTCCCTGACTTTGTGCATGGAATGGAGCAGAGAGGTGTGAGGGATAGAAGAACACTTGTGTTTTTTGTATCATAGTTGTGTCTGGTTAGAAAAGTGTTTGATGCAAGTGTAACTTGTGGTGCGGTCGTGCATGCTGTCGGGAACATGTTCCTCCAGTCGTTCATCTGTGTTTTATGCATGAATTGGTGCAAAGAAAAGTGAAAAATAGCTGCTTATGTCATTGTGGCTACCACCCTTGTGAGGGAGTCTTGGGAGAAGTTCCACTGATGAAAACCCTCTTTGATAGTGTAGGTGGGATCATCAGAAGGATTGTCAGTGAGGAGTAAAGATTTCTATTTTGCAGGTGTCTTTGCAGTTTTACTTAAATGAAGAATGGCTGCATATCACAGACAGCCTGATGGACAGCACTGTGTGCCTGTTCATGAGCAGTCACTAAAGTTTGGCCAAACAGGAAAGCTATGGTAAAAATGTCAATAAGGAAATGCAGTACTGATATTTCCTCAGAAACAAACTAAGACATGTTTCAGCTCTCAGAGTTCCTGTTCTCTGTGTCCTTTCTCAGAATGTTTACAGAAGACATTTAGAAACATTATCTCTAAGTGCAGTTTCGTGAAAGGCTGCAGAGCATCACATTTCTCTACCTTATTGTTTAATTGTTCTTTACCATGCTAATTTACATTTGTTGTTCTTCCCCTCCCTTCTCCCCCCTCTTTGTGTTTGGGGGGGAGGAAGGGGGGTCTTTATAATATGACATTCAAGTTAAATGTTGAGATAAGATTTTTAAAAACGCCACTGAATATACCTTGTCCCTGTCATGTACTACTTATGACCTCTTATATTACATCACCCATGACATATCATAGAGAGAACAGATTTTCTGATTGTACGCATGTGGGCTGATAATATAGAAATAGCGCAAGCCCTGAAGACAAGTGCAATTGTGCATTTATATGATGCATATTTACAAATCACTAAAGTTTGGGTGGAAGGAGTGCTCCATTGTAAACAAGGTAAAGGCTAAGTGAGCCTGATGTGGGGTTCAGAGGTATGTTCGAAAGTAGGTTGTGGCTTAAAGTCAAAGCTTGTTCTAAAAACTGTGAGAAAGGCCAAAGCTGCTGTTGACAATACATTACCCACCAGTGGATATGTATTCACATGATAAATAGTTGTAACAGTATTATAAACAGCTTGTATAAGCTGTACATTTTTATTATTAGAACTTCACTAAAGATTTTGAAACGGATAATTGTATGACTTAGAAGTTAGAGGTATCCAACTTAGAGGTGGTTTATCTCATATTGGTGTTGTACGCATTGCTTTATGGTTGCATGCCATGGTGCCCATCTCGGGGGGGGGAGGGGTGTAGTGTATTTTACCAGACTAGGGTTGTCCACAGGGCCTCGCAGAAGGTGTCTGTCCAGTGGCAAATACAGACCAGTCAACCTCTTGACTTAAATTTGGGGGACATGTGAGATTTTTAAGAGGGTAAACCTTTTAAGGTGAATACAGTACACACTTTTTTTGGTGGTGGTTCAAGGTTTAATGAAAGGGGTGACCCAATTAAAGTGTATGTGGGCATTTAGATTGTTAGATTGTTGAGGGGAAAAAGTTGCGAGGCCTTTGCCCTGCCATAAGTGACCGGCATCTGTCATCGCCCTTGAAATGAGGGATGACTCTATTAGCCCAGGGCATCCAGATTTTCAGAAAGGAAAGATCCTCTGGGAACCTAAGAGCTAGATGGCCAGGCACTGGATCTCAGATCACCACTGATGAGCAGATACCCAGAGGCCACCAATTTCTTAGAGGCCATCTTCCCCTTACACAAGATGGAGAGGGCTTGGCAGACCCACAGTTTCTTGTTGGGCATTACGTGGGTGATGCTCATTGATTGATCACAAAGAATTACCATGGGACCCCTATTGGGTGCTAATTTTCTTTACAACATGCTACCAACGGAGAACCTTTGGGCACTAATTGGCTGTACTCTTAAGTGGTAGCTTTTGGTGCAGTCTTGCCCATAGCCATAGTTGCATGTCTTTGCACTTTTCAGCAATGGATGAGTGGACACGAAAGAGAACTACTACCACACCTGCTAGCATGATATTTTGTGTAATTGTTCACTGTTTTCTACCGCTGTAACATTGGCTGGGCCCAAAGTTTTCTTCATATATCTCTTACAATTTTAAAATCTCTTGGTCCTTCGATGGACCTTGCTGTGTGCCGAGAGGGGTTGAGTATAAAGAGCCCTTATGGTCACCCAATGAGGACCAGGAATTGTATAACCAAACTACGAATGAGAAATCAAACTCATGTAAATTATCCTCAAGACAATGCTATAAAAGTAAAGGATCAGTACAGCAAGCCCGAATCCCCTGAAGAAACATAAGCAAGCCAAAATCATACACACCAAGAGTTCAGACAAAGCTATAATAAGGAATAATAACATTCGCAATTGATGCTCTGTGATTTCTCTCAAATGATCTTCTCCTGTCATTTGTAAACCCTAAATTGAGGATGCTCATTCACTTTGTTGGAAGAAATCATGGTAGCTGAGACAAATTTGTTTTATATGGTCTTTAGTAATATAAGTGCATCAATAGATTGCATAAAAAAATAAAGACAATAATGAAGAACAATTAATACCCAAATCTTGCAAGTACAGGGAAAAAGGACACACGTTGCCAGTTCGAATTGTCTTCGAATTGTCTAGGCGCATATAACATATCCAATGGTTTGGAAAGGAAAGCCATGTAAGTATGCATCAAAAGTCCTGCAAATCTCTGGAATCAGTTTGTAATCAGCTTGTATGCAGAAAAGCAGCTGTCCGTCAACACCCTCAGCTGCATAGACACGGATGTCTCATATATATATATATATATATATATATATATATATATATATATATATATATTCTTCCTGTTTCCGGGGTGAAGTCTCCTGGTGTAACCTCATCTGATCAGATCACTCAGTCCATTGGTCAGCTCAGATAGTATGTGGGTCGGACGACATAAAGAAGGCACATAGTGCAGACCAATTACGCAGTTCTTAAGTCATTCTGCAAATGAAACGTTAGTGCCCGTAAGATGAGCATAAGACACGAGTTTGAAAGGACAGTTCCCCTGGCAGTAGTCCTACATTGGTAACATTTTGTAGCAAAATCTTTATACAATACAGGAGAATCTCGAGGGAAAAGAAACTTGTTACAGTCAACTGTTATATCGAGCGATTCTTTCACACTGTGTGCATAGCGAAGCAGAAAACTTCATGAATACAGCTTGGCCTATGTTAGCTTAGGCTAATATAACGTAGAATATATACTACTTATAAGCATACATTTACCAATCCATGAAAAAGACGATGTTCTAGTATAGCTTCTGATGCACTTAAGATGATTTAGTACATTTTATTAAATAATTAATCTAAAAATGGGGTACTACTACAATTATAAGTACCAATATGTAAATGCATTCTAAAATATATAAGTAAAATCTTGTTTCAAGAAATTAATATTAGCACACATATAAGGAACATTATCTGAAAGTTTGGCAAAAACATCTTTGAGTAGAAATGTGTAGCACCTACTTTTCTTTTGTCATTTCCGGTGCACACATTATCACACATAAAGGTTAATTTTAATAAAGTTCACAATCAAAATCAAGATCCGTCATTCTATTTAATAAAGCTCATTTGTTATTCTTTAATGTAAATGGAATTTAAGAACGACTACAGGTGACTTTAATAACGTGAGAATTTCATTATGTACACATTTTCTAACACACCTTAAAACTCATTTAGTAAATCACAACCTATGTTACTTATACGAATGATATCATCTAAACTAGTTTTCTGCATGCTTTTATGATGCAGCAACTAAAATTCTTTGTTTTCAGCATCTTTTCAATAACATGTTTTTGTCACACTTTTTTATTTTCTCGCAAAAAGTGTCATGTCCAGTTTTGTTAGCCTTTATTAAAAAGGTAAATGTAATTTCCGCTCCATCACTACCTAGTATATTAGAGCCCTTCTGGGATAGGTCGCACTCGACAGCATACAGATGCCGCTGTTCATGATGGAGTGGAGGGAGAGAAATCACCTCACTCTTGTGAGTGAGCCACTACTAGGGCACGTGACAGGGAGGGAGGATCACTAGGATTGATTGTGCTTATCGTCTGAGTGTATTTAGCTTCATGGCCAGAGAGCTGTGGTTTTACCTTGCTGCATCACTAGCTGTTGGAAATAAACTATGGAGTTTGACAGCCAGTGGGTTTAGGAGAATAACTGTTTCAGAAAATGCTCGAAGAGGTTTTCTTGGCCCACAAAGCAGAGTGGAGGTAATTAGACTTCCATACATATACTTCATGGTCATATAGTATGTAAGTATCATGACTTTAGAGTCTGCATAACACACATATTTGCCATGTGCCTGCTGTTGTGCAGCTAGCACCAAGTTAGATCCACACATAAAAAGTGTCGCTAAGAGGTTCATGGGTCATATGGTGGAGAAAGACTAGTTAGGCATGTACAGCTTTTATACACTGGGCTGTTTTGATATCATGTCAATGTCTTTAATGATTTTTAGCGTGGTGCATCACTGCATGAGCGTTTCTTGTATTATTATTTTTTGTGTAGCAGCCACTATGGTGTTGTTATGATCCCATGCCCACTAAAACCTTTTGTTTCTTTTGCAGTCAGCGATGGATTGGAACTGCGGCCGAAGTACAATGGGATTCTGCATTGCATGACCACCGTCTGGAGGCATGAAGGACTGCGAGGCCTTTACCAGGGAGTCACCCCAAACATGTGGGGGGCTGGAGCTTCCTGGGGCCTCTACTTTCTGTTGTGAGTTTACACTTTGCCAAATGGTTTCTTCTGTTTAAGGTTATCGAAAAAGCATTTTTCTGTGTCCCGTATTTACATTTTCTGCACCTCCTTTGTTCCAACCATAAATATGTATTATTTCACAAACCAAAGCCAGTCTTTTTTAGGTCTTACCTTGGCAGCACTTGCGCTGTCTCTTTGAGACATGCTGTATTCAGGTATGGATTTGAAGCTCTTCCTATTTTCCACCCATCTTTTCGATTGACTCCTGATACTGTCCTTTGTAAATGGCAGCTTTTGATTCGTCTATAGGCTTAGTAGTCCTTCCTTAGAACGTCCTTTTCTCACCTCACCAGAGGACTGGCCTTCGTACATGTGTTGTTACTTGTTTGTTTTATGAACAGTCTGTTAGCACTATTTTCTTAAATGACTTTCTCCAATTGCACACACGACATGCTTTCCTGCAACCCAACCCGTTTTTTTTTGTGTTAAATCCCTGCGGCCGTGCTCTATTTTATATTATTTTGGGGTTTCAGGTAACGGTTTTAAACCATGCTTTGTTTTTTTCAAACACAAGGCACACTTCAAGCTTGAGAATGGTGACCGCATATTTTTTTTGTTATGCGCGGCTCGCCGAAAGCAATCGTAACACACACTGAACAATGGTGCCTGCAGGTCCGCAGCCCCTCATCCCCGAGCTGCACCCGTGCTCCACGCTTTAGGTTTTAGCCCGACACCTGCTTATATATCAACAACACGGCACCATCCGTAATATTTTTGTAGGCTCCCGCTTTTTCTCCCTGTGCTGCTGATCTCGCTAGTCCTCTTTTATGAGTGTTTTTTTTAAACATTTTTATCTTTAGCATGGCGCCTGCTTCACGGGTCGCCATAAGCATGACTTTTATCTGCACGGGCGCCACTCTTTGTATTTCAGCACAGCTCCCGCTTTTGTTTACTTCTGTATACTTATTTCTTTAAAAGCGCTGCGCTTTTCACAAGCGCTACTCTCTACTTTTTATTTCTTCCTCTACGTCCCAGTGCTTTGAGACGCAGATTTGCTGGCTTCTGCGGACCTTTTGAAGCTGGTGTGTTTGCCCTCCATTATTACAGGCAAGTTTCATGGTTGAATATACCATCTTCATGTTTGCACATTATAAACAAGCATTGCAAATGCAATAGGTTTCGCATATGTTGGTGTTATTGGCATTATAAATGGCAATGCTTTTTACCTAGTCATGTTGCAGTACTGTCTGTGGCCAAAAGAGGGACCTCTTTTGGCTACATACTGAACTGCTCCCTGCAACATGGCTAGGTTAAAAACGTTGGCATTTATTATGCCCATAACTCCATCTCCAACATTCTCGAAACCTATTGCACTTGCAATGCTTGTTATTTTGATGCCCCAGATCGTGCTCATAGCATTTTTCTCGTACGGTGTTTTTCCAGTCCCTATGTCTGCTCGGGTTAGAAACTTTAGCTTGTAAAACTTACTCGGTGATTTCCAATAAAGAAACAGATTTTTTAATTTACAATTCTTGTGAAAGAATACAAATTACTGTACTCATTACATAATATTTTGCTTATGAGAATTTTTAACATCCACTGGCAGGGAAAGTTAATGGGCTTGTTGAATCTGTACCTTAGACTATTTGGGATTTGGGAATATTTCTGATTAGACAACCCTGTCTACTACTGTCCCTGACTTTAAACTAATTCACTCAATTGAAATGTTATAATTCTAGCTGACAAATCGGCTTTCCAGTGCTTCCCTTCTATTTTCTTCAAGGTCGCCAAAGTCTGCATATTCTGACACTCCATTCCATACTACAGAATGCTGGAACATTTGCACTATTAACTCTAGTGCTTTAAAGTTTCACTTCCTTAAAGTGGTTACTAGCAGAAGAAATCATAATCATGTGGAGGTTGCTTTTGCAAGATGAGTAGTTAGGTGTGCTCACCCAAGCACATTTCTAGAAAGCAACATGTCCAATTACATATATTCATTAGCAGTTTCTATTTGTTTTTTTAACCTTTTTCAAAAGTCCTTCTCTAACTTGCAATTTCCTTCCAGGTCCAAAGAACATAGTTATAGATTTTGTTTCAAGTTCATCCACAACTTCTGGTTCTCAGCATATATGTGTACCACTGTCAATTGTCTTTGGAGAACAAAAGGCTCAAGTTCGAATGACATAATATCATCAGCATACGTGATTGATTAATGGAGGTGATCACCACACAAATTGGGAGCAAAACAACGATCAGAAGCATTGAACAGTGCTGCTGTACAATAGTTTGCTGCCTCATGTCTTGATCCCATGTTTTTTTTTACAAAAATTGCCCATATAAATTTCCTCACAAGATGAGGATAGTTATAGTGTAGTTAAACTTGTATTACATGTTGCCACAAATATTTTCTCCCAGATCCCAGCAGTACTGGGATTGTGTTCCTAACCTGACCCTGAACTCTCGGAGTCTCTGAAAGAAGAATAGTCTCCTCTATTCTCACCTTGGTTGCATAAATGTGACCTATCTTTGTCTGTCCAGTTCTATTTCGACCATCTAATACTGTGTTGATTGCACATACTTTACATAATGCAGTAAAAATATAATACTCCTGCTCCTCAATAAGTATGAATTATTGGTTACCTCCTTCACTGTTGACATAGCCGTATCTGACCACAAATCCCTCAGGTTCCCTTTCATTAGGGATTCCTAAGTAGAACACCACGAACGTGCTTCCGATTTTTTTTTTCCATTCTTCGTTCAGCTTTAGTGGGCCCAAAACCAGATTTGGGCATATAAGGATTAGGGTTCTTGATCCAGCCATGCAACTTCCCATATTTATCAGTTACATTTGTTTGTCTCCGCTATTTCAGTTGGTAAAACAAACCAACCAAGAACCCCCTTCCAACTCAGATGCAAATTCGCACTCACCTTCAAGTAGTTAGCTGCTGCAAGACAGTCAGCCTCACTCCTATAATTAAGCAAACAACTGAACGTCAACACCGTTACATACACCTAAATAGGGTAAGTGACTATTTGAGTATTTCTTTTAGAAATTATGCAGGCTTTAAAATACCCCACAATGAAGCTAATGCTCTGTGGATAAGAAAATTAGACTTGTTGAATCATTCATAACTTCCTCAAAGATGAACAGATAATAAGGCCCCAGAGGATGTAAACACTGATCAGTATAACATTGACTACTTGGGCCTTAGGTTTTAACCAGAGTGCTTTTTATGACCTTTACCTCTCTTCATTCGGTATTTAGATGAACGGAATTCCATTTATATGTTGCTCTTAGTAAAATTGGGAGGCCATACTTTGCATGGCCATTTACAATTCCCTGCCCCCTTAAGAGTACACGGATTATATTGGCTTGGACAACGAGGAGTATCTCCCCATCCCCTAGGTGTTAGGAAAACAGCACTGATACCAGTGAAGTTGAATGGAGAAGGGGACTGTTAGATCTGGGGGTCTCTAGTTGGCAGAGGTAGGTACCACTGTCCAAATAGGGACCCTTGCTTCTAGTCAGGGCATGGAGATGACCCTCTGAGATAACCCCTGCTCACCCTCTAGGTAGCTTGGCACGAGCAGTCTAGGCTAACCAGAGGCAATGCGTAAAGTATTTGTACCAACACTCACAGTAACACAGTGAAAACACCACAAACTGACTCCACAACAGTTTAGAATAATAAAGGTATTTTAATTTAAACTACACAAGACCAAAACGACAAAAATCCAACATACACAGTTCAAGAATATGGTTTCAAAAGAGGTCTTTAAGGTTGCGTTAAAATTCTTAGGTTGCGATAGAATTCTCTACTGATGCGTGAAAAGTTCACAGTTGCGTCACGTTTACTCACAGTACCTTTTTGTTGCAACAAAGTTCCAAAAGCAGAAGCTAGTGCGGTGGAAAACAAGCGATGCGTTGCTCCTGAGACCCTGGGGAGGCGTTTGCGACAGCCCCGCTGCAGCAGCGGGCGTGTTGCGACGAATCCGGTCTGTATGGGGAGGAAGGCCACTTGTATGGATTCCGGTGCGTAGGTTCCGTAGGAAGTCTGTTCTCGCAAAGGCACGATGCGACGATCTCGTAGGGGCTGCGACGATCTCCGGGGCGACGATGCGCGGTCCAGCGGTGATCCTCTCTCTCGCAGCTCCTCGATGCGATGGTTCTGCGACGATGCTCGCAGCGACGTGATGCGGTCCGCAAGCAAGCGTTGCGGCGTTCTCACCCAGCGACGACAGGCTCTGCGACGACTCTCGCAGCGATGTTCGATTCTCCCGCACCGGTCTGCTGCGTCCCGCAAACGAAGGATGCGGCGTCTCTGGCAGCGGCGTCAGGCGCTGCGATGATCTCGACCTCCGTAGCGGCGGGAAACTTCTCGCACTGTCGGTTATGCGCTCCGCAAGCGAGCGATGCGACACTTTTCAAGTTCAAAAGTCACTCCAGCTTAGTTTCAAGCTTCCCAGCTCAGGTACAACTTCCAGAGGCCCCACAACTGGATCAAGCACTCTAGGAAGGACAGAACTCTCGCAGCAGAGTTCAGGGAAGCTGGGGGTGAAGTCCTTTTGTTCCTGGGACTTCAAAACAGGGAGCCAGCTCTTCTCAGGCCCTTGGAGATTCCTTCAAGCAAGGGGACACAGCACAAAGCAAAGTCCTTCCCCTTTCCTTGGCAGCAAAGCAACAGGTCAGGACAGTCTTCCTTCTTCAGTTTCAGCTTTCTCCTTGGCAGAGGTTCCTTCTTGCTTTCCAGGATGATCTAATTTTCTGTTGTCAGGGGTCCTGTACTTATACCCCTAAAGTCTTTGTTCTCTTGGTGCATGTGGGCCCTGAGCCCGGTCTAAACCAGTTCTGGGTGGATCCTGAGCACTTTGTTTTGCTGGCTGCATCTTTCCTTTCAGAGTGAGGGGCAGGGTCCTCAGCCGCCCAGCAGGGGGGTGGAGCCAGCATTGTGGAAGGCAGGCACAGCCCTATTCAGCCCAGGTGCTAACTCCTCCCACCACTCCAGTTGCAAATGCAGTCATTCAGCCTAGTGCTGACTCATCCAGCCTCCTGGGGAATCCCCCAGCCCCTGTCACTCTCAAACCAGACAGTCAATACACAAACAGGCCCAGGCCCACAGAAGGGTCAGACAAGAGAACAGCAACTTTCTAAAAGTGCTGTTCTCAAACACAGGATTTAAAAACAACCTTTCCTAAAAGATGTTATTAAATTCTGAGTTCAGGGATACTAGATACTTATGTCCTATCTTGTTCCTATGGGAAGAAATGCTGTTAACCACTGTAGCCAGCATCCCCATGTTAACCTATGGAGCAAGATAGCCTTACAGTAGTGAAAAACGAAAATGGCTGCCATTCACTACCAGAGCATGTCACCTGCACTAGTACATGCTCTACCTTTTACATACACTGCACCCTGCCCAGGGGGGTACCTTGGGCCTTCCATAGGGGTGACTGATGTGCACAAAAAGGAAAGGGTTAGGTGGGGACACTGACCAGGAGGACATGGCAGTTCTAAACTGCACACAGGCACTGCAGTGTCAGGCCTGAGACATCATTTTAGGGCTACTCCTGTGGGTGGCACAATCGGTGCTGCAGGCCCACTAGTAGCATTTGTCATCACCAGCCCTGGCACACCCAGTGCACCTTTCTAGGGACTTCATGGTGATACAAATGTGCCAAACATGTATATCCAATCAGAATAGCAATTTACACAGAGAGCATATGCACTTTAGCACTGATTAGCAGTGGTAAAGTGTGCAGAGTCCTATTGCCAACAGCCGCGGGTCAGGAAAAATAAGGGAGGAAGAAGCAAAAAGTTTGAGGATGACCCTGCAAGAAGGGCCAGTTCCAACAGGGACTAATGAGTAACATGTGCTTTTAGTTCAGTGTGAGTGTATGTTCTTGGTAATGCATCTCCTGCATCTCCACTGCCAGACTTCCTGAATGAACTACCTGATCCAAAATGCACTGCTGTATCCCCATCAGCAACTTCGGAGAAAAGGTGGTAAGTGCCTCTGTAGAATGGTTGTAAGCTGTTTCAACTGCTGACCATGCATTCTAACTGCGGTCTATGCATTCTAACTGTGGTCTATGCATTCTAACTGTGGTCTATGCATTCTAACTGCGGTCTATGCATTCTAACTGCGGTCTATGCATTCTAACTGCAGTTCATGCATTCTAGCTGCAGTTCATGCATTCTAGCTGCAGTTCATGCATTCTAGCTGCAGTTCATGCATTCTAACTGCTGTCCATGCATTCTAACTGCTGTCCATGCATTCTAACTGCTGTCCATGCATTCTAACTGCGGTCCATGCATTCTAACTGCGGTCCATGCATTCTAACTGCGGTCCATGCATTCTAACTGCGGTCCATGCATTCTAACTGCGCTCTATGCATTCTAACTGCGCTCTATGCTTTCTAACTGCGGGCCGTGCATTCTTACTGCAATCCATGCATTCTAACTGCAATCCATGCATTCTAACTGCAATCCATGCATTCTAACTGCAATCCATGCATTCTAACTGCAATTCATGCATTCTTCATACAGTCCATGCATTCTACATGCAGGCCGCGCGTTCCAAGTGCAGGCCGCGCGTTCCAAGTGCAGGCCGCGCGTTCCAAGTGCAGGCCGCGCGTTCCAAGTGCCGGCCGCGCGTTCCAAGTGCCGGCCGCGCGTTCCAAGTGCAGGCCGCGCATTCTAAGTGCAGGCCGCGCATGCAGTCTAACTACAGTCCATGCATTCTAGCTGCAGTCCAAATATTCTAACTCCTGTCCATACATTTATCCTAACTGCTATCTATGCACTGGCCTCTTGAGGTATGTTGGCGGGCCCGGGGATGAGAGTCAGGATGTTAGGACTCTGGGATGCATTAGGAAAGGCACAGATCACTTCCTCATTGGAATACAAGCTCAGAGCATTTGACTCTGATTGACCCCCTTTCTGTAGTTCTGAGCTCCCTAGTCCGAGAACGACGAAACCTGAAATGCACCAAACACCTTGGGGCCCTAAATGTAATCCCTGTAGAGCTCTCTCAGCTGCCTCCAGCTGAGGATCCCTTTGATTGACGCTAGCCTGCAGCGTTGGATTGGCCTAGCCTCCGAACACTGCTGTCACGAAAGTCTATATGCCAGCCTCGAGCTACAGATAATACTGTATGTGCACTGGACTGTGGTGGGTGCAGATGGGGATTTGTTTATGGGGAGGCCTATTCAGCTCACTCGGCGACCGGATGGTTGTAGGTACAGACTTGTTTTCTCTCTCATACAACAAAATACCATTTAAACCTAAATGTGCAAAGCAAAACAAAACATCAACAGTGAAACTCACATCTGTTTTATGTGTAAATATTATAGACCTGATATAGATCTTGGCAGATGGGTTACTTTGTCACATCCCTTCTGATAAAAAATAAATCCCATAATGATATCCTACGGAATTGTATATTATTATTATTATTATTATTATTATGATTATTATTAGGATCCTAGCGCTGCTGCACTCAGTCTGTCAGACCTCTGAACACGCTAGTAGCATTTAGAAACTACAAGCGTGCAACTTTACTTTAATTTTAATCGTCGCTTTTAAAACTGTTGTTTTTCACATTGATTGCACTCAGCATACCTGGCATACTCTTCCACTCATTTTCGCCGTACTTAGACGGCCACAGCCGATCTCAGGGCTGATTGACCGAGCATTCAGGGACAACATCGGCGGCCATATTGAGTATGGGGCTAGAGCGGTGAGAGCGCTCTAGTGGCCGGTACTTAAGGAAACGTCCGCCCTCCGCGCTAGCGGTCGCGTTTGCGGACGCGCCTCATCAGCGCCGGAGTCACGCCTGAGTCAGCCTGTCCGCGCCTCGGACGTGTATTAGGGCCATGGCAGCACCTTGTGTTCCAGTGACCGACACAACACAGCTATTTCCCACAACCAATACCATAGCCCCCATTTACATTAAGTATACATCTACCTTTATGAAGGCATTACAACCGCCAAGATTACCCTCCTGCAGGATGCTTACACTGAGAGGGGAGTCAGACACTTGTCAAAATTGTCAACTACACATCAATCCAGTAGGAGTAAAAGCCACCTTGCTAAATCCCTCCAAAAAACTTACGTTACCAAAATTAAAACCCTTTTTATTCCTTAGTCTTAACAGTCGCTCCCTACCGATGCACAAAACTGAAATATTCAATTTACTAATGGATGAAACACCGGATGCACTATTTTTAACAGAGACCTGGCTTAAGGAAAGCTCAGGGCCAGATATAGCCATGGCACTTCCAAACACATATGCCATTATAAGATGTGATCGCGATAAAAAACCTGGGGGTGGAATCGCCATTATCTTTAAAAAAACATACAGCTGCGAATTGATACCACTCAGTTGGGATGGCTGTGAAGCTGCAATTTTTAAACTCTCACTGGCCCCCAATTTTACTTTCTCAGGAGCCCTAATTTGTCGAACCCCAGGGTCAGCGTCCAAATGGCTGACTAACCTTCTAGACCTCATGGGACCACTTGTTATGAAAACTGCGAATTTCACAATCCTGGGGGACACTAACTTACATCTTGAGGATGAGGACTGTTCTCTGGCAAAAAACCTGATTGGTGACCTAGCATCTCTGAACCTGATTCTTAGAAACTCAGGACCAACACATCGTGCAGGCCACCTGTTAGATCCCATATTTTCTTCCCTTAATAACATCACTATATACCCTGCTCTGCCCCTGCCCTGGACAGACCATTACTTGGTTAAATTTACACTTCAAGGTGATATAACTAATAAAAATAACATGCATACACCTTTCGAGTACATAAGGAAATGGAAGCAATTAGACACGGACAGTCTCAATGCTCTCCTAGAAGAACACAGTCCCTGCACCAAGTCTTCAGTTCAACAGCTTTCTTCTACAGTTCAGAAATGGCTCTTAGAAGCCATCGACCTTATCTTACCTAAAACAAAATTCACATCGTTATCCTGCCCCCTGGTTTAATGAAACCTTAAAACAAGAAAAAAACAGATGTAAGAACCTAGAGAGACAATGGAGAAGGACCTACTCTCCTGAAGATAAGGATAAATATAAAACACAGCTAACAAAATATCAAAAGATGTGTAGCACAGCCAGAGCAGATTTCGTCAATACTAAAATCACGAATGCCTTGGATCAATCTAGAACACTTTTTAAATTGGTGAAGGAGTTGGCGGGCTCCAACACGTCACAACCCCCACCGGAACTTAATAAAACACAATGTGACCTTTTGGCCACCTTCTTTATTAATAAAGTTGACTTAATTCATCAAGACATCAACCAAGATCCCAATAATCACTTTCCAGTCACTTCAGCCATAACTAATAATGCACTTTCCAAACCCATCAATGACATATATATGTCAGATTGCTCCACTTCATCAAATGCATCAATCGCTATTCTTGCAGAATGGCCTCTCTTGAACCCTGACATGGTTCAGAATTTGCTAAAGACAATTAAATCAGGCTCACCTAAAGACCCGCTGCCATGCACTTTTTTAAGGTTGCTCAGTGGCAATGTTTTTGAAACCATCACTGATCTTCTGAACTCATCGCTGACTGAAGCAACTGTACCCAGTGAATGGAAACACGCTATGATCCATCCTCTTTTAAAGAAAGCCGGAGCTGACCCTAATTTGCCATCCAATTTTCGCCCTATTTCATTGCTGCCCACCTTTGCCAAAATATTAGAAAAGCACGTCCACCGTTGCCTCACTGATTTTATCACCACTCACGACCTACTACCTTCCCATCAGTCGGAATTCCGTTCAGGATTCTCCACCGAGACCACCCTGTTGGGCGTCACCGAAAACATCCGCCGTTTGGTTGATCAGGGCGAAACAGTAGCACTTGTGCTGCTTGACCTCAGCGCGGCGTTCGACACCGTGTCGCACGTGGTCCTCGCCCAGACACTCCATTCCATAGGCATCAGGGGCGCGGCTCTCGAATGGATAAAATCATTACTGAAAGACCGCACATTTCAAATTTTTTCACAAACCGCCTGTTTTGATATCATGTCATTCAAACATGGAGTACCACAGGGCTCTGCTCTTAGCCCGTTACTCTTTAATGTTTACATGAGCCCCTTAGCAAAAATAGTGGAGGAAACAGGACTGCTTATGTTTTCGTATGCAGACGACTCCCAGCTGCTTTTCTCTCTTACATCAGCTGACTCGAACACTTCCTGATTGAACAGCGGTAAAACGGAACTAATTTTGCTGGGAAAGAACAAAGGGCTATGGGCCCTCAACATTGGCCATCTGATATGGGTACCCCCCCCCCCCCACCCCTGTTACACATGCTCGCAATCTGGGCGTCATCATTGATGACTCGCTCAATTTACACAAACAAGCGGTGAAAACTTCGGCTACATGTTTCACCATACTTAAATGGTTAAAGAAGATCTGCTGGATGCTACCCGAAAACACCAAAAAGACTGTTGTCAATGCTCTAGTAACATCAAGGCTTGACTACGGAAATGTTCTGTATCTGGGGGCAAATAAGATCACAGTCCGTAGATTACATACAATTCAGAACGCAGCAGCAAGATTATTATGCAAAATTCCCTTTGCGAAGCCCACTACAAAATACATAAGAAAGCTCCACTGGTTAAATATCGAGAACCGAGTTAAATTTAAATCTCTATGCTTCATGCACCGAATTTTCACCAATAACGCCCCCACATACTTGCAAAACCTAGTGCGTCCCTATCGTCCCACCAGATCTCTTCGATCCTCTATGGCTAATCTTTTTGAAATTCCAAAGTTTAGATTATCACGCATGGGTGGCAGGTCCTTTTCATTCCTTGGACCATCACTTTGGAATTCAATGCCGCTGACATTACGATCGGAGCTGAGCTATGTCAAGTTTAGGAAAGCCTTAAAGACCTGGCTATTCGACATCTAGCAGGCTATAGCCCACTATTATTGGATCTGTTGCGCCGGGAAACCCTTTGTTGGGTAGCTGTGCGCCCTATAAATGTAATTAATAATAATAATAATAATTCCTGCCAAGCTTGACGGGTCACCTTTCTGTTGCTAATTGCTATATTTGTGTGTAAAACTAGTACTAATGAGGTACAACCTATGCCCAGACGGTGTTAACAAGTGGAAAGATGAGAAAATAATGTTTAATACTATCACAAAATTTGCCGCATTACTCCACATTATTTGCCTCTTCTTGCCACATAATTTAATGAACCCCACCGCATAATTTGGCCTTCCTCTGCCGCATAATTCCAGTGGCCCTGTGTTTGTCTAAGGATTCAGGTTGAGGTTTGAAAGTCTGTTTTTCCTAGTTTTAATTTGCAGTTTCGTCTTCTGCCTTATTTGCATGGGGAGGGAACCGTTCGAAAAAGACTGCAGTGAGCAGGTTTGTCTGTGATGACAGAGACGGCTTCCTTTGCTGCTGTGCATAACAGTATACATACTAAATGTGCCTTCATATTGGTCATTTCAGTAGAGTTTTTCTGATGGTCTTAATGCTTGTTTTGTGTGCTTCTTTCAGCTATAATGCTATTAAAGCCTATAAAAAAGAAGGACGGGAAGAGATACTTACTGCGACAGAGCATCTTATTTCTGCAGCACAGGCCGGTAAGGAAACACTAAAATCTAGTTAAGATGTCGTTTTTTCTCCTTCGCAAACCATTTCTTAGACTATCAGTTGGAGTTATCCATATGTGAACACAAGAACAATGAATGTGGCCCACTTTACGTGAGCGGATATGGTTTCTATTATATCCAAACATCCGTAATTGCTACCAACTGGGTCTGGACAGAAAACTGCTTCTTTAAAGTTACCCAATAAAAACAGTGTGCACGATACAGCTCACCTGTCTGTCCTTTCAGAAACCAGTTCAAGTCATTTCTATGGAGCAGCCCACTTTCTCGTCTTCTGTGTTCAACTGACAAGTGTCAGCAGCCTTCCCGGCAACCTCTTTTCATTCCAGACGTTTTATCTTAGTTTCCCTATTAGTTCTGTGCCAGAAGGGATCAAGAGCTCTAGGAATTGACCATCATAGCAAGTTATTTTGCAGAAGGTATTTTGTGGTAGCTACTCGTGACTTGGTTACGAAAATTGTGAGCAGGGCAGCTAAGACATGCATCGCGCTCAGGTTTCTACATGGTGCTTTGGACTGGAGGCCCTACAGCACAAAGCGTTCAAGGGGTAATTGGCAATTGGTAGGATTTTCTGATACTAACAGGGGTATTGCTTATAGCTGAGCGGAAGAATGGGAAACCTTTCAAGAGGTATTGAGGGAGGAACGTGTGACTAAAATTAATGGTACTAACCTACAGCTGGAAAGCATCTTGGCATATTAGAAATTAATTTTAAGAACTTAAACAAAGAAGCTCAAACAACCAATCTGGGACAAAGTCAGTAAATGTAGGGCAAATGAGCGGGTTACATCTGCTAGGGCATAAAGCCGGATGGCTGCTCACATGGTTACTTAAAAGGGAAAAAAACAATACTTCAATACTATGCTTTCTGAACGAATGGACACTTAGAAGGCATGCAGGCCAGAGTTAATGAAGTTTTGCAAGAACAGCTTTCTCATTTATACAGGAAGTCGCAAAACCTGTTAGGAAAGCACATAGCATGTTCTAGGGAATAAGGCTGCCACAACTAGGGAGCCATCTGACATGTCCGAGATTTCCCTGGGTGGAGACAGTTTACCCATGGACCTCTACTGGATCTATGTCTCTGAAAGAGTGGGGTTCTTACAGACTACTATCCGTGCTTAATACTGACGTCAAAGTGCTGAACAAAGTTTTGGATAAACGACTGCTAAAGTTGTTGACACACAGACTTATTCAGATCAAGGCAGTTTTGTGATGCATAGGAGCAAGCCGTCTAACTATAGTGGCTTACTATGCACATCCTTCTTCACTGGTTGTTCTTGCTGACGAAAACGCTTTTGATTAGCTTGGATGCCCCCACACGTTTCTAGTGTTAGAAAACAAGATATGGCCCTATGTTTATTTATTTATTTGGATAACTGCTATATGTGGAGCCTAGAGCCTGGGTTAAAACAGGTCAGGAGGTGCCTGTCAGCTGGCCCATTGAGAACGGAGCTAGACAGAGTTGCTGCCTGTCCCCGCTCATATTTGCACTAGCAATAGAATCAGAGGGGTGTGTTCTGTGACAAGAGCTGTGGTATTAGAGTATAGTTGCAGGAGACTCTATGTTTGTGGTCTTGATGTATTCAGACAATATTTTAATGTATCTGCAATACCCAACAACATCAGAACTCATTCTAAGGCACAAGCTGAACATTTTTTAAGAGATATATCGACTTTGTGTTAACCAGGCAAGGTTCTAATTAATCCTCCTGAAGGGTTTAGAAGGGCTTGAGATGGATAGATACCCTGGTTTGGGCATTCACTGGGAACCAATCCGCTTCAGACATCTAGGTATTAGTGATGCATACGGCAGAGGAACAATATAGGCTCAACATGGGCAGAGTAGTGCAAGGCTTAAAGAACTTGGTGGCCTTCTGGCGCACACTGCGGATGTTGTCATGAACAGGCTGTCTGTGGCCAAGATGGTACTTCTGCTGAGATGTTTATGTTCCCTGCACCGAGAAAAGAGCCCTCTGCAAGGGTAATAGTTTAAGGAGTTATATCAACTGTTGGCTAAATTGGTAAGGGGTATGCAGAAGGGTCAAACTCGAAATTATGAAAATTCCTGGGAAAAGGAGGTGTTGGATCTGCCATACCTTGAGCTATATTTATTGGCAACTCAACAAGATCAGACTGTCTAATGACTAGATTGCCAGCTTAATTGGGAGACTGAGCCTCTCAAGGACACCCTTGAAAGAAGAATTGAATTGAATTTGAATTTAAAATACTTGTAAAGCGCTGCATTCACCATGCGGTTTCTTGGCGCTATGGAGGCTAAAATAGCAGGGGAGAGGCCGTAAGAGCTGATACAAGAAAGGAAAAATATGAGGACAATTTACAGAGGGAAAGCCTGATTGAATAGAAAAGTTTAAAGGTCTTTACGGAAAATAAGATAGTGCTTGGCCGATCGTAGGTAGTCGGGGAAGGAGTTCCAAAAAGAGGGTGCCAAAAATGAGAAATTGGCTCCTCCCCACTTTTTGCGCTTGTAGCGGGGTACCTGCAAAAGTGATTGAGATGATGAGCGAAGCTCTCTAGCGGGGATATACTCCCTTATCAAAGAGGCAATAAAGGCGGGAGCTGAGCCCTGGCGCACCTGGAAGACCATACAACCTGTTTTGAAAAGGGATCGCTCCCGGACAGGCAGCCAGTGGAGCGCCTTCAATAAAGGGGTTGAGTGGTGAAAGCGGGGTAGGCCGTACACTAGTCGGGCCGCCTGGTTTTGGACCAGTTGGAGCTTCCGTAGGCTGTATGCCGGGATGCCGTTGTACAGGGCGTTAGCATAATCCAGCCGGGAGATCACCAAGGCGGACATGATCAATTTAAGTGCCAGGGGAGAAAAAAAACGAGAAACAGCACGAATAGTGCGAAGGGTAAGAAAACAGGAAGAAACAACAGAGCTAATTTGTGAGTGGAGGGTAAGATGATTGTTAATTTGGATGCCTAAAGTCTTGACTGAGGAAGAGGGGGTGGGAGGGGGACCAAAAGAAGAGGGCCAAAATAAAGAGTTCCAGGGACTGGAAGAGCCACCCGTGAGAACCAACTCAGTTTTATCCGGGTTCAACTTCAGATGGTTGTGGCTCATCCAGTCCCTAATAAAAATCATAATAGTCTGAAAGTTGGAAATAGAATGGGAAGAAGAAGATAGGTTAAAGATGAGCTGGAGGTCATCGGCATAATTATAAACGGTGACCTCCAGCTGCTGGAGCGCGAAGATTAAAGGATAGATATAGAGATTAAACAAAAGAGGAGAGAGAGAAGAACCCTGGGGAACACCACATGTGACCTTAAGTGGGGTGGGCGAGAAATCCCCCAACCGGACCGCCTGGGTGCGGTCCCTCAGGAAGGACGATAGCCAGACCAAGGCCGAGCCGCCGATTCCCGCCGCTCTGACACGTGAAAGCAAGATGGAATGGTCCACCGTGTCAAAAGCGGCGGAGAGATCGAGGAGCACCAAGGCCTGGTGTTTGTTTTGGTCCATGCCCTCCCTGAGGTTGTCCAGGACCGACACCACAACGGACTCGGTGGAGTGCCTAGGCCGGAAGCCTGCCTGGCGAGACGCTAGGCCCCCATTCACTTCTACATGGGCGCTGAGTACCGATGTTACGTGGCGCTCAAGCACCTTGCCCAAATAGGGCAACAGTGAAATAGGGCGATAATTAACTGGGGCGGAAGGATCCGCGCCAGGCTTCTTCAGGATAGGCACTATTGTGGCAGTTTTAAGTGCTGGAATCACAACCCCCTGAGCAAGGGAGCTGTTAAGAAAAGTAATCGGGGGCTTAGTGCATACAGAGTAAATCTGTTGAAGAATACGGGCCGGGCAGATGTCCGCCGGGGAGCCCGACTTTACTTTAGGGAGTATTGCCAAGAACACCTCTTCGGTGAGCGGGGGGATCGAAGAAAGGCAGCACTGGGCGGTCGGGGGAAGGGGTTCAACAAAAGCAAGGGAGGGGATGGAATAGTCTGCAGAAGAGTCTGCAGGATTTATTGATGATCCTGTGAGAGGGCAGCATATACTTCAAAAATATCCAAACATAATTGGGCAAGTGGTCAGATATTGGGAGAGAGTAATGCAGATGGGGATGAAATTATCCTCATTTCAGGAAAATCCATGTCTGTGGTTTCTGTAGTGCTTCAAGAAGATTAAAAAGACATGGGGCAGCACAGTTGTATCCCAATGATAGATTCCAAACTTTAAACAAAATTCAAACAGTCGCGTACCAGGATTTTGCCGGACTCCGCAACAGGGACTGCTAGTCCCAGGACGCCCTGCGCTGCCACACCTGTGCACCCTTCACAAGCCCTCAAAGCTGCTCGCGGCACCCGCTTCACGAAGCCCGGGCCAAGGGCGGGCCCGTTTGAGCCCCCTCCCCCTCTAACGTCAACGAAATTGAAAGATAAATTAAGTCTTCCATTGTAATACTTTTTGATATGGCTGGACGTGCAGGGAAGGGGAGGAAGGCTGGGACAGGAGGCTATGTGGCCGGAACACTTGATCAATTTATAACTAGGGCCACTTCGGTATTAGCACACGAAATCGAACTCACTGAGCGCTGCCTCTCATTAGACCCAGCATTTTCCAAACGATCCTCTTTGGGAAACATAATGTTGTCTGCTACCCCGGAACAACATACTAACGCTATCATTGAACTGGGAACGCCAAGTCATAACAGCAGCGTAACAACAGAGGATTTGGTAAATACAAGGATTGATGAGGCTCATAGTGTTCAGGCCCAAAGTAATATCAACACATACCTGATAGGGTATCCACTCGCGCATCTATGATGCCTGCTCTCGGTGTTGTGCCACCACGACCAGGACACACATCGGGAGCAATCCCTAAGAGGAAGCGAGATGGGAATGCCCGCAAGGGAAAAGAGCTCAAGGTGGCCAAATCAAAGAACATGGGCAAACCGGCACATGCCACACCTACTAATTTAGAACCCCAGCCGGTGACACCTAGTATATCACCTACCACTCCTTCTGTTAATACAATGAGGGATTTTGGTTTAAAGTAGGCGGACTTATCACGTCTTCCATGCAGCCCTTTCTGGCAAGATTGTTGTCAATTGAGGACAAATTAAATAAACTGGAACAACTGAGTATACTAAATCTTGAGTGTATTGAGAAGATTAAGCCGATAACCAATCAAGACAAGAGCCTGTCACCAAATGACATAAGGAATACTCCCGCCCCTTACCCGATTCCTTACACAACGGAACATGAACCCACGGAAGGCACTTTGCAGGCACGAGTGGGAACAGGACTGAGCATCAAGGATGATGTAGTTTCCTCAGGAACTATGGACACAGTTAAGGGTAAAAGCACAGCCCATCATGTGTTGGGAGTGAGCATAACTAAAACCCTGAAGGGGGGACGGAAGGAACCCACCAATATCGACGCGCAGGAGAATATGTTACCACAAATCGATTTACCACCAGAGTACATACCTTATGTTGTTGTCCTGGCAGGGGTCCCAGAACTAGAGAAAGGCAATGTGGAATCGTTTGTTGAACTGAAGAACAAAACTACTCACTGGTTAAATGTCAATAGACCCCTCCCCTCACATATGCATTGCCAAAATCTGTTTGTACGCAGAGTTAGCTGGGTGGGAAGGAGCAGGAAAGACTTACATGGTGACTCTATTGTCATAAATTTCAGAGATACTCGAGAAGTACAACATATATGTGAGAGGTGGACCCACACCACAAGAACTAGAATTCAGCCTTTTGACCTCACTTATTTTTACACTCCCCAGACACAACGAGTGAATCCTGTCTGTAACAGAAATTTCTTTGACATGGGTACTGGGGAAAACAATGTTAGAAATGGAACCGCCATAGATTGCTATGATTTTGCGTCCAGTATTCACATCAGCAATAGGTATAGTGCACTTGATATGGTGGATTGACTTACCCCAAATAGTACCTACTCTCAGAATGCTTCTATTTCGGATGGAGGAGTAGAGGTTATAAGGCAACATCCTGAAAACAATACGATCAATGTGTTTCTCGGGGGTCTGTAAATTGCATTAAATATAGCACAGATGTTTGCGATGAAATGGAACATGCTATTGTTATTACTGAAATTAACCATCGCACACCTAGAGAGGGTGAAGCATACCAGGATCCCACTATAACTAGGAAAAGAGGGTAAAGGGAGGTTTAAATGGAAAGCAGATATCAGTCTAGTAAGCAAAGAGTGATCAAAGCAGACCGGTATAGTGAAAGAAGGAGGCCAGTGGGAGATGTTATCACCCAAGCAGCTGCTAGCCCAAAAATCAATAAATCAAAATTGGGTAATACTCTTAATCTGATGTCATGGAACATTGCTGGGCTTTCTTCTAGAGTAAGGGACCCCACTTGGCTAGAATTTATACAGGATTTTTCCATCATCTGCCTGCAGGAAACATGGGCAACTGAGGCTATACATATAAACGGTTACCGCACTTTTTATACCCCTGCCAGATCGAGTATACGAGGGCGGAACAAAGGAGGTTTATGTACCTACGTATCTAACCTCGTGAACAATCTGGCAGTGAAGTTTGAAGATGGATCTGAATATTACCAGATTCTGCTAGTAAGCGATGAGGGAAAAAAGAAAACAGTTATAATTAATTTTTATAATAACATCCCGAAACCAGAAACAAACTAGGTATTAGAAGAGTTATGTCAAGCCCTGAAGCACACTGAAGAACATCTGTCCGGTGAAGTGTGCATAATATGGGTGGGCGACTTTAACTGTTTTCTATGCCCATACAGTCATCTGGGTATTTGTGGTCTGGACACAGACAATGGGGTCCCTTTAACACATTTTTCACACACTACTCTGGGTAACTGGTTGAATGATGTGTCCTTTCAATTTGACCTGGGATTTGCAAATGAATTATTTATCCCCCCAGTCTCTTTTAAGCCAACTTTTATTGAGTGGGGGTGTAAATCAGTAATTGATTTTGTTCTTATTTCAAATCGGTACTCCTGTCATGTTTCCAATTATGAAACATGCAATACAGTGATTTGTGACCACCTTCCGAATAGGCTATTATTTTCTCTAGCAGGGAGTAAAACACCTCAATTAGTAGAACAATCACATAATTATAAATTACATCTTGCAAAGATTAATGGATACGCCATAAATTGGAACAAAGGGGAACCTGGGGCCTTCTTTGAAACCCTTGTAAAAAATAGATGTAGGGAATTTGAAATTTGCTTAGCCCAGATAGACGAAAACGCCCAAGTCACTGAGTCATTCCTCAGGATCACTGAGGAAATACGAAAACTCCTCACAGGGACACAAAAACGGGGTACTATCAAGGCACAGGGGTGATTTGATAGGGATTGCAGTAAGGCACTTGCACATCTATTGAAGGTATTGAAAGGTGAGCCGAGAAGTAGGGATGAAGTTAGGCTGGCAAGAACCGATTACCAACGAGCAGTCAAAAAGCGCAAGAGTGAACTAAAACTGGAAGCATGGCAGGCGTTACATCAAGCCTGCTTAACCAAGGACAACACAGGCTTCTGGAAAGCTATTAATGCTCCTTTCTTTGTTGACAGGAAAACTGATTCTATAGAAGTGGCTATCACAGAAGATAGTTGGGTTAATTATTTCAGGGACCTCTATCAGCCAGATGATTTAATTGTGAATGAGGGAATAGACCTAATAGAACGAGATGGTTATGAGATTCATGAGTCTTTTGCCTTGAATATCGACTTCTCACTTGCAGAAGTCTTAGCTGCCATCAATGAGAGTGCCGCAGGGAAAGCCCTAGGACCTGACAGCGTGCCAGTGGACATATATAAATCTAACACCGAACTATGGGCTCCACTCTTAACACACGTTTTGAACAGCTGTAATAAATACGGGTTCCCTCCCACCTGGCTAGAGACAATTGTAATCCCCATCTATAACAAGCATTTACAATGCAAAGGTTTCGCCTTTGGAAAAGTTTGAGCAATTGGCATTGTAAATGACAAAATTTGTATTTATGTGTTGGTTTTGAAAACAGATAAATAAATGGCATTGTCATTTACATTGCTAATAGCTCTAACTTTTCCGGAGGTAATGGGGAAGGGGCTCCAAAAAAGACTGGTGCACCAGGCGCGACCAGTGCTAGGACCAGCCCTGGCTGGGAGACTTAACACCCTCCCCCCCCACCCTTAAGTTCTGGTCTAGTTGCGCCCCTGGTCATATGATGTGCATTGCAGCACCCCCACAGTGAAAATTGTTCGCAGCACTAATGGCACCGACTTGTTCAAACAGGAAGTAATTCTACTTAAAAAAAAAAAAAAAGCCAGCCTGGTCATGTTCATGGTATTTGAAGGAGGCTCTCTGGTGTGCGTCAGTGCCTTTTAAATTGGAACATCTATGAGATTCCTAGGAGCAAAAGCGGAGAGATGCAAGCATAACTTTTAAAACACCCAGTAACTAACTGGATAAACCAAATTTCACTACAATAAAAAAAAAGCAAGCAGAAGTAAAGAATCTACGGGATGCACGAGACATGCAACCTTTGCTTTTGTTTTCCTCCACCCAGTCCACATGGGCTGGGACTGGAATATTTTCAAAGGGGCTGGTTTTATTCCAGGCCTTATTTGGTCTCATTAAGAAAGTCTCCCGCCAGCCAGCCTGGGTCCTGTAGGGGAGTGCAAGCGCACCCACCGGCGGACGCTGCACACGCCCGCAAAGAGCTGGGAAAAGTGACTTCTCAAAGCAGGAACCTTGTGAAAAGAGGTGTTGGTTTACACAATTAATAACAGAGCCACCGTGAGATTATGTTCAATGTCACTCTAGCGCCAGTTAGGGTACCATTAAGTTGCCTCACGCTAATGAAAGAGTTAACAGTTCCAGTCGGGGAGGATCTGGTCTCTCCAGTAGCCTTCTCACCAGTAACAAATCCGGCACAGAAACTGCTTCTAAACCTTCAGGGATCGTTAAACACCGATAGTGCTGCCTTGTCCTTAAGTGAGAATTTCGTGGTTGTTGTTCTTTCAGTCTCACAGTCTTACAGTGTGTTTTGATTTCTAGGTACATAAATTTGAAAATGTTTTAGGCTGTCTTCGTAAAGTTTGCAGCCTTACTTCATGTTCATTAAAATACGCTGTGTTGTCAAATAAGCTTAAAGGGGGAAAAACCAGAATGACAGAGCTAAGAACAAGGAGTGAAGCCGAATGGTGTTAACGGATAGCTAAACCCTGGAGTGCAGAGTTGGGGACGAGCGCTAATATGCCTCATGATCTGGAAGAAAAACAAGCATTTACCCTCGAACCTGAGGAACCTGTGGAACGGACGGCTATTGGCTTCTTACTCTCACCGCATTCCCTAAGCAGATGGGGATTGGGGTTGTCAAAGATTGGTTGAGGAGTATTCTGAGCCCTCGCGGTGCTCTACCGACCTCCACATATTTTGTTAAAGACTTGTGCTCCCACCACTTCGTTACTTCACTTTTCATCTTTTTTTCAAGATCTTTTAAAAGAAATTTGACATCATTGTCCGTATTAGATTCCAATGTTTTTGTATCAGTACCGTTACTGCCGACTTTTGGTAAATTACTGAACAGCTCGTCTGCGGCTGCCTCTCGCTCGTGTCCTGTGTCTATGGACATTTTTAGAGGATATCTCCGAGAATATTTGAACCTCAACCTCCGTGAGTTCAACAACTTGTACTGCCAAAGGTCCTCTCACCCCGCCTACACAAATGCTGTCTCACTCACCAGTTTTCGATGGATTCCTTTCGGGAGTCCTCCGACTCAACCGACGGTGTCCTCTCACTGGCGTATGCTCTCCCGGACGGCGGGAGGGGGCGGGAGAGGACACGGACGGCGGGAGGGGGCGGGAGTGGACACGGACGGCGGGAGGGGGCGGGAGAGGACACGGACGGCGGGAGGGGGCGGGAGTGGACACGGACGGCGGGAGGGGGCGGGAGAGGACACGGACGGCGGGAGGGGGCGGGAGAGGACACGGACGGCGGGAGGGGGCGGGAGAGGACACGGACGGCGGGAAACGTGCACAGGACAGCGAGGGGGGGGGCGGAAAGGCACACGGAGGGGGCGGGAATGGACAGACTTACAGTGAAAGGGGAGGGAACGGGAAAAAACGTAACTCCGCCCTGGGAAAAAATCTCGGGAACGCCCCCGAATCTGGTCCGGCCTTGACGGACAGATGTCTGTTCCAATGGCTAGCCTCCATTTATGGAGCTAGCCAATGGGACAGGGGGGCGTTTTCCATTTTCCTTACTAGAATCAAGAGATTTCTCTGGAGGCGGAGCTAAGAGCTCCGGCCTTCAGCGAAACCTAAAAAGGGTGACCGAAATGATCCAAAGTGTTACCGTCCAATATCATTACTGGACTCGCTCATGAAAGTTGCGGGGAGGGTCATGTTAAATAAACTACAACTCTTGGTGGTAGAAAGGGGTATACTTTCAAAGTTCCAATATGGTTTTAGGGCAGGTCTCGGAACGACAGAACAAGGTTTAAATTTAGCACTGATTATCGCCAAATATGTATCAGCCAAAAGAGAAAAATTGTTCTTAACATTCGTCGACTTAAGCTCAGCTTTTGATTGCCTAAACCACGATAAACTCTGGAGCACCCTGTCACAAATGAATGTGGATCCAAATTTGCTTACATTTATTAGGGAGTTGTATCGAGGGGCGGGAGCGAGGGTGCGGTATGGGAAGCAGGGCGAGTGTACAACTAAATTTAGTATAAATAAAGGAGTCAGACAGGGATGTATACTCGCACCATTCTTGTTTAATTTATACATAAATAGTGTAGGCTCCCACCTGGCTCAGGATAACCAGGACTATCCACAGATTGGGAACGCCCCGGTCCCCTTATTATTATATGCGGACGACGCAGTAATTATGGCAAGGACCCAGGTAGGCCTCCAAAGAGCTATTACGAAATTTTCAAATTACGTGAAAGATAGAGGCCTAAAAATAAACATAAGCAAAACATTTACCATGTGTTGTACTAGAAATAAAACCATCTCATGTAAAATTTTTATCTAAAAAATAAAGATAGACACGATTGATAAATTCTCATATCTGGGCATTAACTTTGAGAAATCAGGTACCTGGACATCTGCGACACATGTAAGAAAACTGGCCTTTTCTAGAGCCATAGGCGCTGTTCGCAATTTCTCCAATAAGGTGGGCGGACGACCAGTCCCAGAGCTTGTGGACATATACAATTCAAATGCATATCCACAGCAATATATGGGGCAGGGATCTGGGGAATAGCAGAGGTTAATAGCATACAACTCTGCGAGAATGCATTTCTGCGCTATCTGTTAGCTCTCCCGGGTTCTACCTCTACTTATGTATGCCATGAGGAACTTGGCTTACAATATATATCGGACCTCATCAAACCTAATCCCCTTCTTCTATGGCATAAGGTGTGGTCTATGGATGAGACCTGTTTTAACAGAGATATCATTAAGGATTCTCTTAATCTAGAGTGGGTTACCAGGATTCCCTGGATCAAATATGTAAAGAAACTCTTTTATGATATTAGCTACCCAGAATATTTTGATTGCCCAGACTGTTTAGAAACTGTATCAAGGAAGAACTTGAAAAGCATCTGTCTAAATTTTCTAGAGAACAAGCGTTGGCTTAAAGAGAAATGTAAGACAACAGTCATGGAGAATAACTTGATGCTGCAAGGTCAGGGAATTCAGCCGTATCTAACACCGGTCCAAATCTGATATGCACGCATGTTACTTGCACGTTTCCGTGGGGGACCTTTTTCAGATTGGGTACATTTCCAGATGCCAACTCATGGTCTAAGAATTTGCCACCATGTCCATGCGAAGATACATCTGTTCAATCACGTTAAATTGCACACTTTTTTGCAAATTTTATGATTTACCAAGGAAACGATTTTTAATTTTTATCCTGAAAAAGTGGGGACTTAGACAGTGTCGAGTAGCATTCCTGAGGCTTCAAATGCTTCAGGAAGAACAGACTATCTTAATTATGTCGTCTTTTTTAAAAGCTGTAATCAGACACAGGATCACCATGAACTAATTTACAATTATTTGTCTGAGTTAGATAAAAATGAATGAAAAAGAAAAAAAACTCTTTACGTATCTAATGAGCTGCTTTTTTCTATTGTATTACGATTCGTAGCAATGTTTGTCATTTCTATGCTAAATCTTTTTAAATGTAAATTGATTTTATTGTGCTTTTATGGTTTTTAATCAAAATCGAATAAAGCAGTTTTTGACTTGACTTGACTTTGACTAGATTGCCAACTTAATTGGGAGACTGAGCCTCTCAAGGACACCCTTGAAAGAAGAGTCTGCAGGATTTATTGATGATCCTGTGAGGGGGCAGCATATACTTCAAAAATATCCAAACATAATTAGGCAAGTGGTCAGATATTGGGAGAGAGTAATGCAGATGGGGCTGAAATGATCCTCATTTCAGGAAAATCCATGTTTGTGGTTTCTGTAGTGCTTCAAGAAGATTAGAAAGACATGAGGCCGCACAGTTGTATTCCAATGATAGATTCCAAACTTTAAACAAAACTCAAACAGTCTTTAATATTGGACAAGGGCAGTTTTCTCAATACACAAAATTAGTAGGCACAGCTAGCGAGGTATAGGGTGGGTTTCCAGAAGCACTGGTGAAAACCGAACCCCCGCAATGTTCAGGTTGACTTTTAGGAGGGCTGATCAAATTTAATTGCATAGAATAAATGTGACCACTGTAAAATTTCACAGACTACACTCAGACTGTAACTCTGGTTGTCCAAGCAATCTAGAAAATAATGCTGGATTTCTGTTTACACAAAAGTATACAAAACGTTATGGATGGAATGCTTGACTTAATCCCAGCCACTGTTAATTACTTAGGTCACATCCCAGTCCATCTTTATTTTGCACACCATGCCTCCTAAATTTAAACCCTGCTATATGCAAATCAGTGTTGACCCATCTTTTTTGGGAACAGTCCAGTCCGAACTTCCATGCCACGTCCTCCCTGAACCAGAACACAGCCCAGGACTGGTTTCGCCCTTGTTATAGACTCATCAGCCTGGTGTAGCTTAGTTCCATTGACACAGTGTGAACGGGTCACAAGTCTGGGCATACCTATCCTACTTAGGGCGACATACTAAAGTATACAAAAAGTGATGGATTGAATGCTTGAATAAATCTCAGCCACCTCAGTTTGGACCCAGCTATATGCAAATCAGTCTGAACCCTGCTCCAATGGAAACATTCCAGCCTGTAATGCCAAGCCAGGTCCTCCCTGAACTGGAACACGAGCAACCCAGTTCTGATTTCGCCCTTGTTTTGGGATTATCAGCCAGGAACAGCTTGGTTCCAGTGACCGTGTAGATGGGACCCATGTCTGGGAATACCCGTCCTATTTAGTGTGTCATACTAAAGTATACAAAAACTGATCAATAGAATGCTTGAATTAATCTGTCACTGGTAAAAACTCGGTCTCGCATCCCAGTCCATTGTTATTTTGCACACTACAACACCTCAGTTTGGACCCAGCGCAATGCTAAACAGTCTTCACCCTGCTGCATTGGGAGCAGACCTGTCCGAACTGCCAAGCCAGGTCTTACCTGAACCGGAACACGGGCAACCTAGGACCAGGTTGGGATTACGATGCGTCCCTGATTGATTTTGCAGTGGCTCAGATTAATCTGAGTATTCCATCCATCACATTGTTGTTTTGGGATTTGATGCCCAGAATGCATTTGGTATGCCCAGACGTGAGTCCTGGGCTCACTGTGCCACTGGAACCAATCTGTACCTGGCTTAAGATCCCTATCTAGGGCAAAACTGATCGTAAGTCGCTTGTATTCCAGTTCTGGAAGGACCTGGCCTGACAGTTCGGGCAGGACTGTTCTCATAAGGAGCAGGGTCAAGGCTGATTTGCAAATGGCTGGGTACAAATTGAGATGGCATGATGGGCAAAAAACGATGGATTGGGATGCGGCCCTAAGCGATTGCCAGAGACCGAGACTAATTAGAGCATTCCATCGATCAACTTGTTGTTTTTGGATTTCTATTTATGACAGGGTCTTGCCTGTCTATCTAAATTGGATCCTATAACAGGGGAGATTACTGCAAACAGTACTTAGCACTCCTTACTAGGCATTCTGTCTAAGCCTAAAAGGGGATAGCAGAGGTAGATATTTGCATTACTGAGATGCAGCCTAGCCAAAAGGTGTCTCGCAGTTCATTAGTTGGGACTAGGAGAACCACAACTCAATAGCTGGGTCAAATACCTACTAGAATAGGCGGTGGCTAAGGGGAATTATATGAAGCTCACAAGACAGGATGACAGTTTTCAGAACTTCCAGACACAAGGCGGTCCTGAAACTGCTGCTGGAAAAACTGTATGGTGCTAGTAACCCTGTACTATATAAAGTTCGATGGGAGGGGAGAAGCAAATTTCAAATTTACTTTGAAGTGTGTAAGCCCAAGGCTGTGTATTTAATACAATAAAGAGTGATCGACTAGGAATGTGGCGGAGATTGTTGTGTGGCTTACTGTAGCTGAGTAATAGAGCTGCATCTTGGTGGGGGACCCTCATCAGGTTGAATTAGTGGAGGTGTTGAGGCGGCTCGATGAGTGGACCCTAGAAATAAGCAGTGACAAGTTTAGCTGTCTGTGGCAGCCACACAAATTTGTGGATAGGTAAAGAGCAAAAGCCTTTTTGTCGCGTAATAGGTCTACTTAGAATCTCTGTGTTACATAATGAGAACATGCCTGTGCTTAAGCTGTCACCTTTCCTTGATCTTTTTTTGTATATTCTTTATGATCTAAAATGAAAATAAAAATCTGAAAAAAATTGTGTACAATTCTCACCTAAAATGTATTGTTTTCAATGTCATTAGGTACCATGACCCTGTGTCTTACAAACCCCATCTGGGTTACCAAGACTCGACTTGTTCTGCAGTATGATGCTGGTATCGACCCATCGAAGCGGCGTTATAAAGGAATGATTGATGCTCTTGTAAAGATCTACAGGAATGAGGGCATCCGTGGATTATATAAGGTATAAACACACATTATTTATATAATACCAGACTTTTCATATTTATGGATTCTCTTTACTACATGGTGGAATCTGGTCCCTATTCTTTTACTTGCTCATTTTCTTCCACCTGGTAAGAGGTACGTAAAAACGAATACAGTTTTCCATATGACATAACAGCCTTGGTATTTACCATCCGCTTCACTCCACTAGATGTTGCTTTTGATTTTCCACCTCTCAGCTCTTCTTTCATTTCCAGTAGAATTTTCCTTCCATCTCTTTAGCACTCACACAATAGTGTGAGTGCCCCTAGCAGTTGAAGATGAGCTGTTGGCAGTCTGTATTTGAATATATTTTCCATTTATTATAGTTTTTCTGTTTCTCTCCATAATATGTGACTTGGAGGTAGCTTGGTTTCCTATCAGTTTCCACATTCCATATTGCAATTAAAAAGAATAAACAGTGGCAATGTCCTATGGACCGTCGCCGTCCACTATTTTGAAAGCTGATGAAGGCGATGATGAGTGAGTTGAAATTCCGAACCTTTCACAGGAGAGAGCTAGAGGAGAGAGAGAGAGAGAGAGAGAGAGAGAGAGAGAGAGAGAGAGAGAGAGAGAGAGAGAGAAAAAAAGAGATTTTGATTGGCTATTCCTTCTGTGGTGTGTTTAATGTTTCCATCACCTTGGTAAAACTGGAGCCCCAAAATATGTCCGGTATAGTGCTTAGTAGTCGTTAGAGGCATCTATCACAATTTATCTGCCTTACATGTCTGGATGCATCAAAAGGACCTGTCTGCAAGTCATGCCCTCTGCCTAGTAAGACAAGGTATGAAGGAACATGCACATTTTACAAATAAGGATAAATAGTCTTTCATTTCAGACTGTCAGTGTAGGCCATGTTGTTCTTCATGGGGGTCACTAAGCGCCACTTATGGTTTTCACAGGATGCTCCATTTGTGATCAAGAAGGCACAATTCTTGTAACTACACACGTCCTCTGACATCCGTTTATGCTCCGAAAATAATAATAACAAATGTTATAATTCCTAATAAATTGCATGTTTATGACCGTAAAGTGTACTTTAGAGGCCGTTTTCTGGCCTGTATACTTAATGTGAACGCAGGCCAAAGCAAACTATAGCTGTCAGAAAGACCAGACATTTCATATAATAAAAGGCACTTTCAGTTGTAGCATTATCCCAAGGGATGCAGATCTGCACATGGTTGCCATTTGGGCATGCCAGATGCACACAGGAATCACGCTCATACACATAGAGAACCAGACTTCCCACAACCTCCAGCTGGTTGGCTTTGCTCCAAGTGACCACTCTCCAATTCAATCCCGCAAGTTGCCTACTCTCTGATTCGCCTCTAACCAGAAACAGCATGCCAGAGCAAAGAATGGGCTCGCAAGACCTTAAAAATAAAAGGTAGATTGGCACATTGAGGTGTTTCATTACAAAGAAGGAAGGACGAGGAAGCACACGTGTAGGCATATCGAGACAAGGGGAAAGAAAAAGCAAATCTTCAACATCACACCAATTTTTTAGGAAACAGACTTCAGATATCCAAATCCCGCATAATTAGAAAGAAAAAGAAAGGGCATATACATTATTAAGATGCGGAAAGTGCCCTTGTCAAATTATACACCTGGAGATTGATATTTATGATACTAAGGGACTGCAGTCCAAGAGGATATTAACTCATTGACACGGAGTTACAGTATTTTAATTAGTTTGTGGTTTGCAGTGAAGATTAGTAATTAAGAGCACTGTGTATGGCATTGCCTTAGAATATAGAGAACCGTTTTAAAACCTATAAATTCAAATATTGTAAATACTCCCATACTTGCAACAGTTGTGCCACTTTATTACTGACATTAGGAACCCAAATCTTATGTTTTGTCTTTTGTTTTATCTTCAATCCCTTATACGCACAATTTGAACTGTGATATATATCTGGCTACATCATGTTTTGTTTCATCAGCGCTGGCCATTGTCAAAAACCAGTTATAAACAATATTTCATTTGACTGATTTGGTTGCATCTCTCTTTTGGGGATGAGGGGCTAGTCGGAGCCAGAGCAGACCTGCTTCCTGGCGCGGACTGATCTTTTGAGAGCTGTAACAAGTAAAACCCAATGATGTGTTGAGGAGTCACTCTGACCTGCACCCGCAGAGCACTCTGGGGAACTGCTCTGAGGGAGACAGAGAGTGGTAAAGGTGGTGTAGCACATATGGTGAAGGAGTGGAATGAATGTGCAGCAATGGCAGCTGACTGGAGTGAATTCGCCAGGGAGGTAGGTGGGGAATGTAAAAGAATCCTAGAACCTTGTATTGTTTTGGGCATGTGGTGAGAACAATACAATACAATAAAGATTACTTAGTCACCCAGCCAAGAAAAAGAAACTAGTAACAAAAGAGTCTGCCATCTTTGATCAGCCTCCTTCTAACCTTAACTAACAGTGAAATGAATGTACTTTGTAGGTATTTCACTATAAGAGGATGTAGAAGCTTCACAACATTGTAAAAATGTGTCCTACCACAAGAGGATGATGGAAATATGACAGCCCACCTAGAGACTAAAATGGACAGTATTACAGCAGCACTGGTGCAAGAGGGAGTCGATCGTCCTCCCTTGCGCCCCCCTCCCCGGTCATGTCTTGAGAATCAATATTTGTATCTATATCTGGAGCCAAAGTAAAAAAAGTTACAGGACAGGATCTGGGGCCGTATTACACATAGTGTGCACTCCCCCAGTGCACATTTAACCGGGTGCACTGGGCACAGATCAGAACAGTGCGCCCTAGGACAACGAATACGCTGCTCTCAGTGTAGACGTAAACCCTTCCCTGGGAAAAAGCACATTTGTGTAAGGTGGACCGGCTGTTTAAAGCTGCATGTCTGCCTTTCAGTTGAGGTGGAGACCAGTGCAATTGATTCCCGGGTGACCCTTAACCCTAGACATGCTCTCCAGGTTGGTGCATTGAATGAATGGTTCTGCTTGCTGTGAGATGCCTGGGGTCCCCCAGGCATCCCTGTACTAGAAATAATGCTGCATTTGTTGTAATCAAGTGGACTGTCCAGGTCTGTGCGCAGACCGTGGCAGTGCACCCTATATCTTATACTGCCCCGGGATTTCTGTTAGTTGAGGGCAACCCAACACAATGAAGCTAAACCAATCAATACACGCTTTTCTGCTGTGGATAGAGCTAAGTTGTGTTGCGTTTCGCTTCCCACCCGGTCACCCTTTTTGAAAGACATTAATTTATGAAGTTGGTATATTAACAATTATTATTCCTAGAAATAAAAAAATTAGACTGTGCACTGTGGGAAAGAATACCCCTGCAGGGTTAGGGAATTGCTTACAAATGTCACAATACATTTTCCCTGTTTTTGTGAAGTGTTACTAGTGAAGTTACTAATAACGAATGAAAACTAAATATCGGTTCACCTTTACAAGTAAACAAATAAACCGATCTTTTTAAGCTTACATTGAAATATTATTCGATTGACTCATAACAACGCCTATATTTTGTGTGTTTTTTCATTTATTTGATTTACATTCTAACAGAAGATATTTTGTTTTTAGGGGTTTGTTCCTGGCTTGTTTGGGACCTCACATGGCGCGCTACAGTTCATGGCATATGAAGAGTTGAAAGTCAAGTACAACAAGTACAGAAAAGAGCTCCCAGAGGCAAAACTGGTGAGAAGTTCTCTGAATGCTGATTGTCCTCTCAATCGCTGCCCAGTGCCTACGTGGTACTCGGAGCATACATGTCCAAAGTAGCGTTAAATCGCTTTCTTTTCAAATGAAGGGTCAGCCGGTCTTTGAATTGCAGAATAGTTGTGAAGTGGTCAGCTTAACCAGATAGGTATAACTGGAAAACTCTAGCAGATACTCATATTTAAAGAGGACATCGTTTTACCTTTCACAATGAGACAGAAAGTGAGTGAAAGCAGTTAGTAATTAAAGGTGCATACATTTGCATGAGTAGGAGCAGGTGAGCATTGAGGTTGTTCACAAAATATATTGTGGAAACCACTGCTCCTCTCAAGTGATGAATGTTGGCTCCCACAGCAGATGGTTGTCTCTAAAATATTCAGATTGCCTTGCTTGTAGTTTATATTCAAGGTCCTGCTCAAACGTTGACTGCTGTAGTGGCTTTAAACACACAAATGAACAAGAAATGCCTCTCCAGTTGAAATGTTTCCACTTATTGGACATGTTCATATCATGGTTCTCCTTTCCTGCAGGGATGTTAACAAGACTGCTAGGTGGCCTGAAAACATATATATAACAGAACTATTGGTGGCTGGTGGGAGCACACACCTCTGGAGACCAAACCTATGGACTCCTGTGTATGTATGTATGTATGTATGTATGTGTGTGTATATATATATATATATATATATATATATATATATATATATATATCTATCTCCAGAGGTTTGGCCACCAATAGTTCTGTTATATATATGTTTTCAGGCCACCTAGCAGTCTTGTGTTTTTTTATATATATATATATATATATATATATATATATATATATATATATCACACACTGGATACACAGAATAAAGTGATCACTCGGAGGTCTGCATACACCAGAGGTTGATTTAATCCAAACTGCATTAAATCAACCTCTGGTGTATGCAGACGTCCGAGTGATTGCTTTATTCTATGTATCCAGTGATTCTATGCATGGCGCACTAGGGTACAGGGAAGCAGCAAAGATACACGATTTTACCAATGAGTGGCAGGTGAGGACGGGGGAGAACATGGCGCCCGCGTGTTGAGCGGTAGCGCGCACCCTCTCCAGTAGTCCCCGTCCTTCGCCCCCCCGCAATGCTGCCTCTTTGACTACTAGCGCGGGGATTCGGTGTCGGAACGTGGGGAGAATCTACGCTTACCTTCCTGGCACTGAAGAGTGTTTGATGGTCCCTGGATGTGCCATTTAGTAGTGGTGCAGGCTCCGGCTCCGGTTCCCACTCCTGGTCTCTCATGGCCACAGCGCTGGGAGTTCGCAGCCGTGGAGCTGAGGCCGGGCCGCAGTGCGGCTGCCCGCGGCCTCCTGCGGGGAAGCGCCGGCAGAGTCTGCACAAGCGGGAGCGGCCCGTTTCAAGGCAAGACGGCGGTCGGTGTGCCGGGTATAGGCGTCTTCTTCGCTCCTGCAGCCATTCCTTCAGACGTTTTCGCTGCAGCTGAGCTCCCGGCTGACAGGGGGTGTGCAGCCGCCGGTGTTGGTGCCATAGAAGAGGAAAGTGACGGAGGTACTGCAGAGCCCGCAAGCAGTAACAAGGGGGACAGACGCTGGTCCGGCTCGGTGGCTGTAGCAGTAGAAGAGAAAAGCAAAAGCCCAAAACTGCCAAGCGGGAAGAAACAAGCTAAACAAGCTAAGGGCAAGCACAAACGAGGTAGGGGCAGAGGAGGTAAGAACAGCTACTCTTCCCAAGTTCCATCAATAGAAGGTGTCAGTGAGACCCATAAGGGGGTTCCTGCAAGGGGTGCAGATAGCAGGGCTGAGTCAGTTGAGGCAGTTGAAAAGGGGAGTTTAAGGCAGGGAGCAGGCTCTAAAAAAAAACACAGAGAAATAAGGCCACCGCACATTATTCCCTCCCTGCGCTCTTTTTTCAAAGTACTGCCTCAGGTGTTAAACATTCAATCAAACTATCAAGAGCCCCCCTCTGACATAGCTCCCTCTGGGCTTATAAATTCGAGCTGTCAGTCGCCTACTAAGAAGACCTCCAATACAGTGGTGCCATCTTTGTTCCGAGTAGGTTCGCCTGCAGATAGATTTGGTATCTCTGCCCAAATGGCAGAGGTAGCTGAATTAACCTGCCTTCAGCAGCCACAGGAGAATCGTGCGCCTGATGTTATAACATCCCCAGCTCTAGTCGAGGCTGCCACAAATGTTCTCAATCTTGATCGAACTGAGATAGACGAGATACCCAATGTACCTATGGCTCATACATTAGCTAATTCTGTACCAGAAGCTGGTGGCTGTATGAGCAGGGGTGACACCGGTGCAGCCTGCTCCTCAATAGAGTCCTTACTAGTCTCCTTGAAAGCAGACATAAGGAAGGGATTCTCGGTCTCGGCTGAAAACCAAAATGAGATTAGGGCTGCCTGTGACGTCTTGGAAAAAAAGGTGGATCGGCTAAATGAAAGGACTGAGTCATTGGAAGGATCCGTCGAGGAACTTAAGGCGAATTTGGGATCGGCCGAACTAAAAATACAATCTCTTCGAAAAGAGGGAGATGAGTTCCGCGAGAGGGTTGAGTCCTTGGAGAACCACTCAAGGAGAAATAACCTCCGGCTCTTGAAGGTTCCAGAAGGGAAAGAGGGGAGTGATATTAAAACCTATGTGGTGAGCCTTCTAAAAGACGCATTAAATCTGGAGGAGACGGCAGACATACTGGATAAGGACATCCAAAGGATACATAGGGACCCTTTCCGCCTAAAACCTGGCAGGATCAAGCCCCGAAAAAGTTTGGTAAATTTCCTTACGTACACACTTAAGGAAAACATCCTAAATCTAGCCCTAAAGGCTAAATCACTAAAAGGCCCGGACTTCCAGTTTGACATCCGCTCAGACCTATCAAAGACCATGTTAGATCGGCAGTGGGAGCTGGGGCAAAGGATGGAAAAATTCAGAGCCTTGGGTGCGACGGTACAAATGAGGTTTCCTGCTTTCCTTAGAGTCATGATCAACAACAAGATGCATAATCTCAGATCACCTCTTGAGGCAGATGAGATGTTGGAGTCATTGAGGGACCTCACACGAGGGGCAGGAAATTCAACGGGGTTGTAAGCTGAATCAGTGGTCGTTTTCCTCACCAGATGAGAATTTAGAGTTAAAAGGAAAAAAATAATGGGGAAGATAATAAAAAAGAATTTAAAAAAAAAATAATAATAAAAAATATACAAATAAAAACAAAATCATTTGAAAACGTAGCATTAATATACTCTCCTCTGAAAGTAAAAAACTAAGGAGCTAAAAAAACAAAAAAAGCACAAACAAGCACTTATAAATATAAATAAAAAATACATAAATAAAAAAAAAACAGAGAGTCTAGAATTAGAGCAGGTAGAAATAAAAGGCAATAGGGCTTAAGGGCACTGATGGTGTTTTATACTATAATACAGGGAGAATGAAAACGTCATGCACTACTTATGACACAGCTCGGCAGCGGGGGGGGGGGGAAGAGGAGGCAGGGCTGGTTGAGGGTGCAGAAAACTGGCAACTCATCAGGCCAGTGTAAGTAGGGCTGGGTTTTCCAGGGGGTGGGGGGGGGGTTTATCACGTAGGGTGGTAGGGTTAAAATTGAAAAAACTCCTCGTAGGCCAAAATCCTCGTTTTATTTTAAAGAGTACTAATAAGACCAGTGTATTTTTTATCAATGGAAATCAGGATAATAGAATTTCAGGGTGCTTAGATGGGCTAGTGAGGTGGGATGTGATGGGATGACACAGCTACGTTTTTTATCCTGGAATGTCAATGGCCTGCGCACGAGGGGTAGAAGAACGAAGATTTTTCAATATCTAAGAGACTCCCCGGCACAGGTCATTGTCATTCAGGAGTCCCATCTTCTCAAAGTAGAAACAATAGAGTTTTTAAGAAAAGAAAAGTGGATAGACATCTTTCTGGGCACAGATCAATCGGCAAATATTAGGGGAGTCCTAGTCATTTTTAAAAAGCAGGCCAAAGCTCATATAGTAGAATATAGGGAGGATAAGAGCGGCAGGTGGCTTTTGGTAAGGGTCGTGCTGGATGGCTCTCCATATACCTTGGTCGGGTATTATGGCCCTAACCAGGACGACCCATCCTACATGAACACTATCTGTGACCACTTGCTTGCCTTCCATGACCCCATAATTTGGGCTGGCGATTTTAACATTGTCTTAAACCCAAAATTGGACAAGTCTGCAGGCTCTAGAGCCTGTGTTTTTTCCAAATCTAGGCAGGTACTTTCAACAATAATGTCACAAATAGGCCTGGCAGATGTTTGGAGGGAAAGGGCGGGAGATAAGTTGGGTGTCTCTTTCCGTAACTTTAAGTATAAACACCTATCTAGGATCGATTATGTGTTATTCAGTTACAGCCTTAAAGACCTAGTAATAGACATCAGTTATCTCCCGTCACATCTTTCTGACCATTCGGCCATCTTAATCACTCTAAAAATAGGCCAGCTTCACACCCATGCCTCTTGGTCCTTGGACCGTACTATCTTACTTGAAGAAGAAGAAATTACCTTTCTTCGATTAGAGACCAAGCACTTTCTGAAGGTAAATCTAGGTTCAGCCGATGCTCCGATCGTGTGGGACGCTCTAAAAGCGGTATGGAGGGGCTGTATTACTAGTCACTCCTCTTATAGAAGTAAAAAATATAGAGAAAGCATTGAGAAGCTTGAGGCAGAAATGAAAGACATCGAGAACAATTTAGGCGCCCATATTGGCTCAGGGGAGGAGCAAAACAGACTTGTTGCATTAAAATCTGAACTGGATAGCCTTTTACAGGCTAGGGTCGCCAGAAGGTGGGAAGCGAGTAAGAACTCTCACTTCGAGCTTGGTGAGGCGGCAGGAAAGATTCTTGCCTGGAAAACCAAAGCCGACCAAGCTCGGAACCATAAAAGTGAAATCAGGGTGGAAGGGGAAGCAGCTTCTCGGCTTTCAAAGTCAGACATTGGTAGTGCGTTCCAGGACTTCTTCCAGGCCATCTATAAAGAAGATACCTGTGAAGATCCGGTGGCGAGAGATGCTTGGCTTAATAATATATCTATGCCAAGGCTTTCATGTGAGCAAAGAACGGCCCTGATGACAGAGATCACAGTAGAAGAGATCAAGAAAGCAATTGGGCAAGGGAAACGTGGGAAGGCGGTTGGCCCCGACGGTCTACCGGTGGAATTATATCGTGTGCTCATTGAGGAGATTACCCCAGTTTTGGCCACTCTCTTCAACAGTATTCTTTTGGTAGGGATAGACCCCCCAAAGTCTTGGAATGACGCCACGGTAGTTTTAATACCCAAACCAGGAGAAAATTTAAAGGAGTGTGGGTCATACCGCCCAATATCACTCCTCAACAGCGACTATAAAATCTTCGCCAGTATTATGGCTAATAGGTTGGGGGGGGGTTACTTCAATAATTCATGAGGATCAAAAGGGGTTTATAAAAGGTAGACATCTAGCAGACCTTACACACAACCTAGTTGGGGCCATCGATATTGCCTCCACTTTCTCCCTTCCGCTGGCCGCCCTTACCCTGGACGCAACTAAGTCCTTTGACCGGGTTAATTGGGCCTATTTGTCAGCAGTCATGAGAAAATTCAATTTGCCTGAGAGCTTCTGCCGAATGGTAGCTCTATTATATAAAGCTCCAACTGCTAGGTTATCCGTAAACAACTCCCTGACAGAGCCTTTTAAGATTACAAGGGGAACAAGGCAGGGCTGCCCGCTCTCCCCACTTCTCTTCAATCTCTATATTGAGCCGTTTGCTCAGACTCTTAGAGATGAGGCTGATATCATACCTTTCAGTTTTGGAGGGTGGGAAAAGCGAGTAGCCTTATATGTCATTCTTGTAATGACATCTGACTTGGACCTTGCTTTCCCAAGGGTGATTAAGAGGGCGGAGGAGTTCGGCAAAATTTCCGGTTACGAGATAAACGCCGATAAAACGGAAATTATGGCCTGGAACATCAATACCACTCATCTGGACGTTGCTCCTTCTATGCGATATCTGGGGATTAGAATTTTCCAAGACATCAACAGAATCGCTGCCCAGAACCTTGATCGAGTACATAAAGAATGGCAAAAAAAATTAAAGGCATGGGCTCACCTCCCTCTTTCCATCTTGGGGAGGACAAACCTAATCAAGATGTCTATCCTGCCTAAATACACTTTTCTGTTTAATTCCATCCCCCTGGCTTTTGACTCCACTCAAATAGACAAATGCCAACGTGAGCTAGATTCTTTTGTTTGGAAATATGGAGCGACCAGACTGGCTTGGAAGAAGCTGAGGAGGAGGAGGGAAAAAGGAGGGTTAACACTACCAGACCTGCAGTACTACGCATGGGCGTTCCAGCTATCTTTTTCTAGAATGCTCTTAAAATCACCATCAACTTCTTCCAGAGGAGAGATGTTTAGAACCATGCTACAAGGTGCCGATCTTCCACCGGACGGCTTCCTCTTTAAGTTTGGGGACCAGAAATTCTTTAAAAAAGTAAAATTAAAAATACTTCAATCACTGGCTAGAAGCTGGGCTAAACTGAGCAAGTGCACAGGGCTCAGCTATTTCTCAAACCTAGCACCCACGTGGGACTCGCCAGGTACTCCACCTTGTCTTAAAGACAGTCTGGCTAGCCCAATAAAGGAGGCTGAAATTTTGCATTGGGGGGGATTTGCTGGCTAGCGGCTCCATGTTGTCATGGGAAGAATTGCGGGAGAGAGTCGGGCTGGCCCTTTCAAGATTTAAACATATGCAACTGACTAGTTGGGCTCAGGCAATGGTTAGGAAGGGCATCCCCTTGGGAATTCCTAGTAATATGGAAGTTCAATTGATGACCAGACCAGGGGGAGGCAAGAAGGTTTCCTGCTGGTACTGGGCGATCCTGGAAGAGATAGACGGAGATTTTAAACTTGCCGAGGAACTGTGGGGAGGAGAGGTCAGCGTTAATTGTGAACAGATGTGGTTGGATTCCTTCAGCCTTTATTCCAGATTGTGATGCCTGCATGGCTGACGCGAAACCATCTTTTCACTTTCCATCGGGCATATTTATCCCCACAAAAACTGGCAAAGTTTCTTCCTGGGAAAAAATGTAACAAATGTGACCTGATAGAGGCATCAGATGTGCACATGTTTAAGGACTGCCCTGCCATCAGTCGGTTTTGGGAAGAAGTGAAGGATGCCCTGAGTTCCATACTTAAGACCTCATTGTGTATTACACTCCCTTTAATTATTTTTGGGATTAACGAAAAAATCTCTGGGCAGGATAGATCTTTCCTCTTTTTTGCAATCCTCTTGGCAAGAAGACAGATATGCAGGTTCTGGGCGGACACCACACCCCCTACGTACTCTGGGTGGTTGACGTCCCTATACGAAGTTTCAAGGACTGACCTGGCTAGATCCGGCAGTAACAAAAAGCGTGCCTTTTGGGACTTATTGGTAAAATGGAGCTAGGATTTCGGGGTTTTTTTTTTTTGTTTTTTTTTCCCGGGTCCTATGATTATGCCTACTTTGTGCTCCTAGGACCTAAAGTAATGGTTCCTCCTGGCGAAATTGTTGTCCTATTGGTTTGCAATATACCTTGATGGAGTATAGCAGGTCGCCCATCTTGTGCTGGTTTTTCCCTCTTCCGCCAGAAAGACATCTGTGTCTCGGTCTGAGCGCCAACCTGTCGATCCTTGGCCACGGATACATAGACACACAATGGTGGTCGGTGGTTTTTCCTCACACGGGGGTAATGGCAAATGAGGACAAAAAAAAAAATGGTGCACTCCGCCAACTATCAGCGATCCACTGCAGAGGGCGGGGGAAGGCGGAAGGAGCAACCGCTCAGATATAGATAGATAGATATATATATATACAAAAGAACCTTTGCATATAAGATGCAGGCACAATTGATTATCTGTGTTGTGCATGTGTAGAGTGAGTAACAAAAAACACTATGAAAGTTCAAAATCTGTGTGCGCTCATCACAGTATATGTTCTGTGACACCAGAGAACTGTGTAAAGTTATTCCTACTCTGGACGCTTTGGAAGGCCTGGCACTTTTTGTTGTGCCTATTGCCCCTAGAATGTCTCTCCTACAGAGTCCCCTTCTTTTTGCTTTCATCTCTTGAGTTCTGTATAGTTAGAGATTAGGCTTCATGGTATTTCCATCCCTAAACATCCTTTTCATACTGCTCCAGAAACGCCAGACTTCTGCAATAGCTTATGTGTGTCACCATCAGCCTCCTTCGCACTTCTGTCCCTCCTTAGGGCTAATCCTGAGTTAAATTTTAGTTACGCCATAATAATCGTAGTTTTGCTTTACTTTTTTGATGCACAATTACCGAAGATTGCGCCCATTCATATAATTCTGAGTAGTTTGGCACAGAAACATACTTTAGGAGCACAGGAACAATGAACTTGGTGAGGAGATGCTGTCCGTGTTCCGTCGCATTTAGTGTTATTTTCTTAGCACAAAAAGCATCTCCATGTCCTTTTTGGAGACACGGGTGGATTTTGTGCCAAGAAAACAGCGCTAAATGCTAGGTTATGCTATTTGCTTAATCTGACGGCATTTTGCTGAAGTTTCACATAATTATGCTGCCACAAATTATGTGAGTAACACCCACCCCTACTCAGGACATGACAAAAAGGAGCCGATGTAAGCAAAACGTGCTGACGTCCATTTCTATTTTTCTGTGCCCTTCGATACGGATCCACAGCTCCGGTCCTACCACTTTATTTATTTGTTTATTTATATATTATTGTACTTTACCAAAGTTTTTTTTTAACTTCTGTGAACTTTCTTGATAAGTGTTCAGAGATCTCGCCCCCAAAAATGAAAGGCCTCAAATTGTGTTGCATGTGCCAGAAGCAGATGTCAATTACAGATCTCCACAGAATCTGCCTATGTTGCCTCATCACCAAACATGACTCCATGTACTGTGACAAATGTTCCCTGATGCACCCCAAAGCCACCAGGTAATGCAAACTTAGCACAAAAAGCACAGGGCAGTCCCTGTCTCGATCTCCCTTTATCAGGTAAGACTAAGTCGAGGAACAGGTACAAAAAGAAGCATATGAAGGGTTTTTGACATCCAGACATTCTCCATCTCAGAAAGGTCTCAGTCAACGTTCCAGAAACCAACACAGGGTTTGCGTTCTTTTTCAGATGCAATTCTGAACCTGGAACGAATGTGTCCCACATTCCCTAGTCATTTTCCACAACTAGTTCAGGACTTCAACCAAGCCATGCTGCAGGTATTTAGACTGATTACAGCTCCCTCTGGTGCTCCTTCTAGCCCTTGGGCCCAACATGGACTCCAGGCAAATTGCTATTGGCAGGACTTCGCTGGAGCTGACTGACCCCAAACAATGTCAGCCTTCTCCTTTTCTACCACCAAGCTGTGTCCACACTGAGTCGTTGGCTTTGCCAGTTATGGCTCTAGTGGCACTGGTTCTAAATCTCGGAGAGTTGATATGGCCAGTGCTGCTGACTTTGGAACTTGGGAACCAAGTTTGAAGCCCAGCGTCGGCTCGACATCCTGTGATTCTGGGCAAAAAATATTAACCCTATGTAAAGTAATATGGTGCTCATGTAAAGTGCTCTAATGCCCTTGGAACCAGTTCGTTATATACATAAAAAACAGCAAAAAAAGACTTTTTAAAAAAAAATATTTCTTTTTATTTCAAATAAACATAAACAAACAAGGCAATAAAAGTCAGTACAGCTGGATGAGCGCTCAGTGAGGAAGGGAGTGCATTAAAATTTGATACAAATCATCAGTGCAAGGGGAGGGAGCAGGGGGGGAATTCCGAGTCATAGACATCAAAGCATAAACATCATTAGGAATGTCAGGTCAGGGGGAAGACGGAGCATCCACGAGGGGAGGTGTACATATATCACCCCGGTAGGAGTTCCAATGGCCCCAGACTTTTCCCCACTTTTTAGGTCTGCCGCGCGCCACATACACCGTCTTCTCTCTAAACATACACCAGTCCATATTCTCCTTCCATGCCAGGACCGTAGGCGGTCTCTGGGAGCCCCACAATTGAGCGATATCTCTCTTGGCAATCATATTCCCAAGGGTCCCCCACTGAGTCTGCGCCACATCATAATCAGTCGGCTCCCAAACATTCAGCAGACAACGCCTTGCTTCCGGCAACAGCGCTATACCCGTGACCTCCTCCATCACAGCATGCACTTGACTCCAGAACAGCACCACCTCCGGACATTCCCAAATTATGTGGAGGAAAGTACCAGTTAAACCGCATCCACGCTTACACAACCCATCCACAGGATATCCCATACGAATCAGGCGAGAGCCGGTCACATAAATACGGTGCAAGATCTTGAGCTGTACGAGTCGGAGACGAGCCGTAATCGCGACCTCCTTCGGTGAGGATATCGCCGATTGCCAGTCCTCGTCGTCCAACTCCAGACCGTCACTAGTCCAAATCTCTCTGAGGTGGACCAACAAATCAACCCGATCATTAATCAATTTCTTATATATCAGGGAAATAGTGCTGTCGGGAACATATCCGTCAAGCACCCGATCTTCAAGTGGGGATGATTCTGGGATAAAGGTACCTGCAGGAAAAACCAAACTCAGCGCATGGCGAATCTGCGCATATCGGAAGAACTCATTATCACTCAACTCATATTCTACTTTCAATTCCTCGAAGGACTTAACCCTATCTTTGGCCCAGATATCATTCACCCTGCAGATACCAGTCATATCCCACTTCTCGAAACCTTTCGTCTTCCACAGGCTGCCCAATCTTTCAGATGCATAGAGCGGAGTCGCTCTAGTCAGTCGATCCCTCCATCCCATTGCCACATTAGCACATTGCCACACTCGCACCGCTATCTTAGTGGGTCCCGAAAGTTTGTGCCCAACAGATTTGGAGTAAAGCGCCCTGTTATAATCGCCACCCGGCAGCAGCCACTTATCCATTTCAAACGCAGGATTTGACGCAGGACCGTACATTCCATGATTAATCGCTCCCAGCTGGGAAGCCCAATAGTATCGTCTTATGTCTGGAAGCGAATACCACCGTCATACCAGGGAAGCGTCAGCTTGGCGAGGGCGATACGCGAACGCCCACCCCATATCAATTGTCTCTGCAAACTTTCTACCTCCCGAAAATAGCTTGCCGGAATGACATCAAGTGTGTTTTGCAGCGCATATAAAAACCGCGGTAAACACATAACTTTGAAAAGAGCTGCACGCCCGAGGGGGGACAATGGCAGTCTGCGCCAGGCCACACCGTCGGATTTTAAGCGTTGGAGCGGGGGAAGCAGATTACGTTCATAACGGACCACGGGGTCCAAGGAGATAAAGACCCCCAGATACTTAAACCCCATATGTACCACTTGCATGGGACAACCGCGTGGCAAAGAAGGAGAGTCACCCGAGAGTACGTAGACACAGGATTTAGTCCAAATAATCACAAGGCCGGAGTTTCTCCCGAACGAGCTCAACACATCAAGCAATACAATAAGCGACTTTCGAGGCGACGTAAGAGACAACAAGATATCATCAGCATAGAGCGATATTCGGTCCTCAAAATCCGGGGTACACCGAATCCCCTTCATCGATGGCTTCCACCGCAGCCAAGCAGCCAGGGCAAAAAGAAGCGGGGACAGCGGACACCCCTGCCGCGTGCCCCTCCCGAGAATAAAAGACTTAGAGACCCGACCATTCACCCCAATCTGAGCCAATGGTTCTTCATACAAAAGTCTCACCCAGCCGATGAAACCAGGACCAAAACCGAACTTTGCAAGAGCGGCCCAGAGATACGGCCATTCCAACGTATCGGTTCACGCAGTGACGCTGCTCTCGCGAGAACGCCATGCAAGTGCCGCAAGTTCAATGCTGTATTACGATGTGGAAGGAAACCGGACTGGTCCGATGGATCAGGTCGCTGATCACTTTTATCAAACGGTTTGCTAGCAATTTTGCGAGGATCTTGGGCTCCGCATTTAGAAGCGAAATAGGCTTATAAGCAATTAACGACCGCGCCTGGCCACGGATAACCGTCTTGAAAGCCTCCCACAGCGAAACAGAAGAGGACACAGACCCCACATTCTCGGCAAAATAATGATCCAGAGACTTGATCAACTCCGTCCTGGTTTTGGGGTCACGGAGGTACCAAGGATTGATCGGGGCCACTCGACCCTCAGTTCCCATCTTCGTATTCATCATAAGCCACAGTGGGGAGTGGTCAGAAATACCCCTAGCCAGATGTCTGACTTCCCTGACTGAAGAGGCCTGCGCCGCCGGCATGAGGACATAATCCAGTCTAGAGAGACTGCCATGAGCACCAGAGTGGAAGGTGTATTGCGATTGTCCCGGATGCAGTAGCCTCCAACAATCTACCAGTCCCAGCGTTTCCAAGAAGTCACCCAACCAAGAGTTTGGTCTCGTGAGATCCCTGGGGGGGTAACGGTCCTCCCTACCGGAGACGACAGAATTGAAATCTCCACCCATCACCAGGATGCCTTCCGGAAGCCCCAAAATTACTCTCCCCAAATCAGCAAAGGTCGTAGTCTGTAGGCCGGGAGGAACATAAACAGAAAGCAGTGAGACAGTCTTCCCCTCCCATCTACCAGTGAGAGCAGCGTAGCGCCCCCTGTCGTCAAGGATTATGTCGTCAACCTCCAGGGGGAGGGAACCCCTGACCAGGATACCCACCCCCCTAGAACCATTAGTGAATCCAGAGTGTGCCACAAGACGATAACCTTGCCGATGCATGGCATGTGTTACCGATCAGATGAGTCTCCTGCAGCAACACTACATCAGGGGAGAGGCGTCTCAGTAGCTGCAGCACTACACCACGTTTTATCCTATCCCCCAACCCGTTAACATTCCAGCACAATAACCTCTGCCCCCTACCCCCATCCTAAGAAATAAATGCAGAATCAACCCCACAGCGAGCACAGCACCCAGGTCCAAAAGTTAAACAATGCGTTACCTTGAAACAAAGTGAAATATACACAAACCCCCCCCTCCCCCAACAAATACCCAAAACACACACCCCCACCCTGCACCCCTGCGTTAGACTCAAAAGCCACCCCAACTTGCAGTGTGCCTGTCGCCCTAACATTAAACTAGTCTACAAAAAGAAACCCGGAGGAGTAAAGAGTCTCACCCCCGCCACCTCTGGGTATTCCATCACAAACAGTGCAAGTGTAAAAGTCCTCGAACCACAGCTGCCAGTTGTGCACAATGTCCAGAAAATCCGAAACCACTGCTCACTCCCGTTCCAACGGGCCGCCTTCAGCTCCTCCGGAATGTTCTGAGCGGTCACGCTGCATGGGCAACGTATCGAGCCAGTCACTCACATTCTCAGGGCGGTCAAAGAAAAACATCCGATCTTCGTATTCTACACGTAGCCGAGATGGAAAAAGCATCGCATATTTCATACCCATGTCTCTCAATCGTCGTTTTACCCCCTGAAACCCCATCCTTTGTTTCTGAACGAACTGAGTGAAATCTGGGTAGAAGCTCACCGTAGTGTTTTCAAACTTCGGAGGGCCGCCCACCAGCGATGCCTGCAGGATAGCGTTTCTATCCCTAAAATTGAAAATCCTGGCGATGATAGGACGCGGAGGGGCGCCCAGCTTGGGTTTCCCGCCCGGCACTCTGTGTGCGCGTTCCACCGCAAAGAAGTTGCTCAGGCCTTTGGGGGCAAGATGGTTTAGGATGAGGTCCTCGACAAGGAGATCAACTGCTGGGTCTTCCGGTTTTTCAGGGACCCCAATAATACGTACGTTGTTGCGTCTGGCCCGACTTTCAAAATCCTCCAGCCGGCGAGAAAAGAGATCATTAGAGGATCGTAGATTGCGAACCTCGGTCTGTAAGTCGGACACATCAGTCGTGAGGCTGGGGGTCTTCAAGTCTAAGGATTTGACTTTTTCGTTAGTCTTTGATAAATCCGCCCTGATCAAGTTGACATCGATTGCCACAGTGTCAAGCTTTAAGGCCAGAGCCTCATATTGTTGGCCGATAGAGGTCTTCATACTAGCAATGGCGCCCATGACATCACGCAGGGTCAAGTCATCCACGGCCGCTCAGTTGTCTCCCGCATCTCCCAGAGACCTACACGTACCACCGGGGGACCCCTTAGGATGAGCGTAGCGATCCATGATATTCGATTGAATAGTGCCCCCCCCGGTGAACGGTCTTGGTCTTCCGTTTCTCGCTGTCTGGTTTGCCAGCCATATTGGATGTTGCGCCCCTGAGGGGCTTTCGAGACCTGGTAAAAATGGCTCTTTTCGATTCACCCACCAGCTTCACCAAAAAAACAAATTCCAGCCAGATTTTGCACGACCGGAGACACTCAGCGGCGATCACACAGTGGGGTTGCGGGGTCAGACTGCATCCCGGGTTGCCAGAGCGGCCCCGGACAGGAGAAAGCCGAGGAGCCAAAAACGAAACCGAAAGTTAACTCGGGGGTTGTGAACAGTGCCCCGTAGGCCGTTGTTGTTCAATTACTACCTGGGCGCCACATTGACTCGAGCCTCGGGCAGTGCCATTGAGCAGGCCGCAAAAGTTCGAAGTGCCGTAGTTACGGTTCCCGGAGTCCAAATCGATTTTTTTAAAGCAGCTATATCAGCTGGGTTGCATCTTCAATAACCCCTCGTCATAATCAGGATAAAGTTCAGGATAGATGCGGGAGGTGGCGAAGGTCTCGGGAGCCCTGTGCTCACGCATCCATCTCGGTTGCGTGCAAAGCTCCTCCCCAGCAAAAAAAGTCTTGGCAGGATTCAGAGCCTTTGTCAACTAGGAGTCAACCTATGTCATGCTTTACAATCACAGAGGTGCTACCAGTTGTTGAAAAAGAACCACCTCTAGTTTGTCTAAACTGGCAGGAATACTAATGGAATCTGGAGACTATGTTTGGGATTCACTATGATGTAATACAAGGTCTTCAAGCTGCCCAACATGAGGAAGATGAAGTGTGTAACTTGCTAACCCCTTATTATACTGGCCTGGCTTATATCTCAATTTACAGAATACCACTGGCCGAGATACCTCTCCAAAATCTGTCCTTGTATCGCCTTTAGGACCTCCAACCAAATAAGTTTCTATTTGACTGTTGTGGTTAGGATGGTGGCAGAAGTGCTAGAGCTTCCCCTCCCCACTGAGGAAACTAAGGCAGATCTTCTTTTGCACCCTGGACCTTCGACATTATAACTTATATTATTTAGTGAGGCCCTGCTTGATCCAATTATGTCAGCCTGGTTAAAACCATTTCCTGATCTACTGATGAATCGACCCTTTGCTAAGAGCCATAAACTGGCTCTTGCTAAGCGCAACAGACCGGCTCCTGGTGATCCTAGCTTTTTACCACAACAAAAGAAATACCACTGGTCTATTAGTGCGTGAACATATGAAGAAGAGGTATGTCTGTGGTGGATCTAGTTGTGTTGCAAGAAGCCATGAAATGAATCCCATCAGCCCACCCAATGGCAGAGCTTCATCATCTGGGATTTGTAAGACAGTGGTCTAAATATAGGCAACTCACTTGTTGTAATTGTGTGTTGCCTTAATCCTAAACCACCAGTGATGGAACGTACCATACAGTGTGTGTGTATAGTGGTGGGCTACGAGTTTTGCAGTGAGAGATCAGTGGAAAAAGAGAGAAAAAAGTTATCTTAAAATTGGCTACCATGACATTGAAGAAAAAGTTTTATTAAGGAAAAATCATGGTGTCAAAAGTAAAAGCAGGTGCAAACAGTTTGAAATAATAACTGTTGTGAGTTGGACATAAAGAGGTCTACATGTTTCAGCCAATATAGGAGAAGGTACTCCGCTGGCTTTCGTCAGGACCACTAAGGTACACTACTGCAAAACAATGTAAAGTGAAAAAACCATATACAAACAATTATTAATGAATACCATACATCCTACCATCCGCAGGTGTCTGGTGTGTAGGAAGTGGGTTCTCAACAAGAGGATTCTTTCCCAACTTGTCGTGGGAGAATGCCTCCCCTCGCCTGGCAACAGCTCAGGTGTGGAGGCCCCGCTCTCTCCGTCGGTACCCCTGGCGAATCCTAAGCCGAAGGGGAGGGCTTCTTGCAACACAACTAGATCCACCACAGACATACCTCTTCTTCATATGTTCACGCACTAATAGACCAGTGGTATTTCTTTTGTTGTGGTACATTGTTAGTGGGGGTTTGATACCACTAGGTCTATAAATACTTTCCCCTGAGACCCTCTTTTGAATACGTTGTTTTCTTGATCCTAGCTTTTTCACACTGCATCTGACTCCAAAGAGCTTTGTGGTACCAGTCCCCACTTCCAAGGTGACTCCTAACTTCTTTCTTGCACCTTGACAGGGAATCAAGGAGAATTAACACAATGAGCGGGTTTGTTTTTTTGCTTTTGGCAGTCTGGCATTGCGTTCTTTGAATGCTGTCTGCCAGTTGGGTTGCAACAGTCACAACTTTAGGGACATGGCAATTGAAGTTCTTCGTGCTCTACCTGAAGACCTAGGTAATGCCTTTGTTCAAACGGTCCTAAATGTAGAAGAAATATATGTTTTGTTCTGGCCTGGACAACAAAGACTCATTTGTAAAGATATCAATGTCATTAGCTGAAGCCATGCATGAAAATGATCTACTGTATTTCCCAGAGATGTCTAGTTATGATTAATGGATATGCCTTTTGTCAGGGCCAGACATTTTAGAGAAAGGTTGATGCGCCTCTGGGGAGTTCAAAAACAGCAGAACTATGGCTCCCTCATTGGAATTGTTATGCCCACCCCACCAAGTACATTAGCAGAGCAGGCAGTTCAAAGGTTACTCCAAGTGACTCACCGTCTGCCACCAGCAGCCATTCCAGCTAACTACACAGGCTTTGTGTGATACCAGAGGAGGTGCCAAGGAATAAGGGCAAAACAACAATTGATGGACAGAATGCAGAACAATGTCATACATTCACCCCAGTACAGAGATCTGGGCCTAAATCCATCTTTTTTGCACTCCACACCACCCCAGTTCAGACATGGCCATATACAAATCAGCCTTGACCCTGTGCCTCATGGGAACAGTCCAGCCCGAACTGCCAAGCCATGTCTTTCCTGGACCGGAATCAAGCATCCTAGGACCGGTTTCTGGCTATCAGCCGTCTTCAGCCAGGATAGCTGGACTCCAGTGGTGTGGAGAGCATGGGACTCACGTCTGAGCATACCCGTCCCACTCGGGGTGACAAATGCAAAACAACAGTTGATGGACAGAATGCAGAGCAATGTCATACATTCACTCCAGTACAGAGATCTGGGCCTAAGTCCATCTTTTCTTGCACTCCACACCACCCCAGTTCAGACATGGCCATATGCAAATCAGCCTTGACCCTGTGCCTCATGGGAACAGTCCAGCCCGAAGTGCCAAGCCATGTCTTTCCTGGACCGGAATCAAGCATCCTAGGACCGGTTTCTGGCTGTGGAGTGCAAAAAAACAATGGATTTAGGCCCAGATCTCTGTCCTGGGGTGAATGTATGACATTGTTCTGCATTCTGTCCATCAGCTGTTGTTTTTGCATTTGTCACCCCGAGTGGGATGGGTATGCTCAGACGTGAGTCCCATGCTCTCCACACCACTGGATTCAAGCTATCCTGGCTGAAGACGGCTGATAGCCAGAAACACGGTTAGGAGGCTTGATTCCGGTCCTGGAAAGACATGGCTTGGCAGTTCAGGCTGGACTGATCCCATGAGGCACAGGGTCAAGGCGGGTTTGCATATAGGCATGTCTGAACTGGGGTGGTGTGGAGTGCAAAAAAACGATGGATTTAGGCACAGATCTCTGTATTGGGGTGAATGTATGACATTGTTCTGCATTCTGTCCATCAGCTGTTGTTTTTGCATTTGTCACCCGAGTGGGATGGGTATGCTCAGACGTGAGTCCCATGCTCTCCACACCACTGGAGTCAAGCTATCCTGGCTGAAGATGGCTGATAGCCAGAAACCGGTCCTAGGATGCTTGATTCCGGTCCAGGAAAGACATGGCTTGGCAGTTCGGGCTGGACTGTTCCCATGAGGCACAGGGTCAAGGCTGATTTGCATATGGCCATGTCTGAACTGGGGTGGTGTGGAGTGCAAAAAAACGATGGATTTAGGCCCAGATCTCTGTATTGGGGTGAATGTATGACATTGTTCTGCATTCTGTCCATCGACTGTTGTTTTTGCAAAGGAATAAGGGCAGCAGTAGCAGCAATCTTCTTCCTCTTCATCTCAATGCAGCATTACTGAACCACTTTTGTTTGCCGTCAAACTAACTTCTGCTGTCAGTGCAGTAGGGGGAGGGGGCAACAGGCTTCTGAAGTCAGTGCAGTAGGGTCAGATAAGATATCGGCTACCTCACTGGCAGTCGAAGATGTCTGACCTATGGGTCTTCGAGATTGTCCAAGTTGGTTATGCCCTTTCCTTTATAGGTATCCCTCTTGATGTTTCACCCAGACATTGACAGACCACATCCCTATCCTTTCCAAAGAAATCTTTTAGGGGGCTATTGAGAATATACCTGAGACGGAGCAAGGAGTGATCTGTTACTCATGTTACTTCCTGGTTCCCAAGAAGGATAGGGCTGGAACCTGATGGTCGACCTCAGATTTCTGAACTCCTTCCCCAAGAAGAAGTTCAAGGTGTTGAAACTAGTGCAGGTTCTCTTGGTGTAGAACCATGAGGGTTAGATGGAGTCCCTGGAACTGCAAGACGTGCACTATCATTTTACAGTAATGCAGACCCACAGGAAGTAGCTGCGCATTGTGGTGAGATCAGACCACTTCCAGTTTACTGTTTTTTTTCAGCCTTATATCGACCACTCTGGTCTTTACGAAGGCCATGTCAGTGGTCACAGCTGATCTTGGCAGGTCAGCGATGCATGCATTGATGACGGGCTGGTGAAGACAGACTCGCCTCAGTTAGTCTTACTCCGCCTGCAGAAAATGATGTTTTTGTCTGTCGTGGGATTTTTTACCTCCAAGTCTCATCTTCAGCCTTCACAGAGGCTGTCCTTTATATATTGGCCATGGCTATGGTCACCTTGAAAGCGTGTCTTGGACTTTCAAGCTATGATCCTAATGTTTTGGGCAAAAGCATCTGTTTCAGCCTTGATTTTTCTGAGGCTCATGTGCTAGTTAATGTCTTGTTTTCTTTTCCCCTCCATGCTCAATGGCACATGCCGGCCTTTCTATGAAACCTGTGGCTTGAGTGGGCACCGATATTGGGGAAGCCTCTCTAACAAGATCCATGTGTCTTACAAGGTGGCTTGGAATCTCCAGTGGTGGTTGACAGGTGCCAGTCTGACCTCATTAATCCTGGAGGACATGGTAGAATGGTCCAACATAAAAGGGCTGATCCCATTTAACCAAACAGGGTTTCACAAAGGGTGTGGCACAACAACAAATATTTTAGCCCTTGCCACAATAGCAGATAAGTACAAACGCCAGCGAAGACCACTACAACTGTGTTTTGTAGACTTCAAAGCCGCATACGATCGTGTGAACCGCGGGCTGTTATGGACTAAACTACAGAACCTGGGTCACCCAGAAACAATATTACAACCCATTATACAACTGTATATGTGCACGTGGGTCCGATTTGGCGCAGAACCCTTCCTTCCAAGTCTTCCGTAGCATAACAAACAAGGTGGCTAAGCTACAATCATCACTAGAATACAAAAGTACCTTAGTTAAAAGATCCCATGGCTGGATGGTTCTCCAATCCTATACATCACTCCGAATGGTGGAATAGGTTGGTACAACATACTCGTCTTACTTGAAACGCAGGTTAATGGCAACCAGATTTGGGGTATTACCAAGCCTGGCTGATCAACCAGCATGGAAGTATACAGGCGTTAAATCTTGTAGCTTATGTTTGGCAGCATGGCAAGATTTCAGCCATCTCATATGTGTCTGCCCCAGCTTAAAATCGAAACGCGTAACGCTCCTAAAAAAGGCTTTTGATGACAGAGGTATCCGAACTTGTAGATCCGCCATCATTAGAGGATTTGGTACAACAGACCCTCAGCTGACCTGTAAAATGATGAAATTTCTACTACTTTATGAGAAAAACTATATGGCTGATGGAAACAGGCACTGCCGACCCAGTAATGTTTCGTATCTTTTTTTAACTTTATTTTTTGAGTTTTATATTGTTACTGTCCAAAACTCCCCCCCCCCCCCAATTGGCATCAGAACCGAACATATACACTTCGATTGACTCATTAAGGCACTTTTGTTGACTGGAGGCTGCACCAAGATACACGAACACTCAGAAGGCATAGCAGAATAACATGCATATAATCAAATATCATTGTGAGTGCGTAACCAGACCCTACACTATACAGTCTACTAGCGATAACTTAGGGGTCCCCCTCAACCAATGTTTAGTATCTTTATTGCTATTTTAAAAATGTTAAAAAGTTTTCAATGTTAATATTTGATGAAACCGTAATCCCGATAACAACCTGACGACACAGAATTACGAACTAATTTTAATTGGTCTCATGATAAGGTCATCACTTCCGGCTTTAGGATAAAATAAGTAACATGCCCTTTTTTATATTTATATATATTTTAAATCATTTATTTGTTGTTAAACCATTGATACCTTATTTGCAGTATGACATTGTTATGGTTTTAATTAACTAAAACAATAAAGAATTGATTGATTAATCCCAGTCTGACCAGTGGCAGATCATTCTCTGTACCCTCTCTGAAAGTCCCAGTGGTTATGGATGCATGGTCTGTTGGTTGGGGAGGTCACCTGGATGTCAGTGGCCTCTAATCTTCAGTGGAGCAGAGCACCCGCATAAATCTCCTGGAGCTGCGTGCCATCCAAATGGCACTCAAGGCCTTTCTGCTTTCTATCAAGGGCAGGTCGATCCAGTGACTATCAGACAACTGAAACTCCATGGGGTATTGTGACACCCAAGGTGGCATGAGATCATGGGCCCAGTGTCTAGAGGCGTTGAGGTTGTCTCTGGCTGGCACTTCATGGGATCTCCATGACTGTCAATCATCTGGCGATATCCCACAACATCAGGCAAACCATAAGTTTGTCATCTTGTTGACCACAACATGGTACTGGGCATTTCCCTATAGTGGAACATACTCTGGTAAACCTCTTTGCCTCTTTCAAATAGTGCCCAACATTTTGCGCTCTGCTTACCTAACAAGAGTTTGTAAAAGATGTATACCGTCTTTCGTGGGACCTTGGCTCCTATACAACTTCTCTCCTCTACCTCTCATCTTGTGGTTGCTGCAGAAAGTCAGGCAAGATCAAGCAGTGTTCCTTCTGATTTCCCCAGACTAGACTTTGGGAGTCCAGTACTTTTGGATCTGAGATATGCTCTTCATTCAGCTGCCTTTTATTAAGAATCTGCAAATCTGCAGTACCAGTAGTAGGGTGTATTTTTTAATTTTTTTATAGTAAATATTTTTATTAGAATTTTCTGCAGTCAAAACATCAATTAAATAAGCATACCAAGAAACTATAGGTACATAAGAGTAAATGCATAGTCAGTCATATTGTACATCAGCACATTTTTGTGGCCATATACATGCAGTGAACAGGCAACAGTAAGATGCTGCGTCAGTACAAGGTTTGTCACTCAAAAAAAGGCTATGCGGATCAGGGCTGCTCTTTGCCGCCCCTCATGTCAATTCTGTAGTGGCGCCCTCTGGTCTTGTATGTAACTTTTTCAGCTGCCATATAGTACACATCCTCCGCGCCTGGCAACATTACCAGCTTTTCAGTCCTAGAGCGTGGGTGGACCAGGTGTACCCCAGTGTTTGGCCACATCTCCCTTGGACACTACTAGGCCCATGTTACTGAACAGGAGCTTTACTCTAAGGATATCTACACCTGTGGGGATATCCAACAGTATGTATTTAGGGTCCATCGATATTGTTTCTCCCCCACTGTGTTCAGCCATAATATCCTTCCAATATCGTTGAATGCTAGGGCATTCCCATAGTGTGTGTATGAACGACCCTCCCTCTGCCCCACAACGAAGGCAACTAGCAGAATCCGCCCTACCAAAGCTATGCAATCGGCCCTTCTCATAATAAACCCTATGAAGGACTTTAATTGGATCAGTAGAAAACTTGTTCTAATTAGAACTTCCCAAGGGTGCAGTGAGGCTGCGTCCCAATCCAGGTCGTCAAACTCTCCCACTTCATTTTGCAAGGGGGCCTATTATTTGTGATATTTTTATATGTTCATGACACTGCCTTTTCTGGAATTTGCCCCGTGAGCAGTCTCCCTTCTAGGCGTCCATTTTCCGGTATGTTTTCAATATCAAGTCCCTCTGTCCTTCAGGCATAATGAAACTGGAGGTATTTGTAGTGTTGTTATGTGTTGAGTTGATAGTTTCTTTGGAGGGAGCTAAAAAGGATTAGGGCAAAACCCTCTATGATGTGTCCCAGTTTAGAGATCTCAAGGTTATCCCAGGCCCTGAAGCCCCGAAACTTCCTGAATTCCTTTAGGCGTGTTTCCTCCCAAAGGGAAAGTTCTCTGGTGACTCACGCATTCCATTTCATCCACCTTTCCGCCCCTTTCCAGGCATCTATAGCCACTTGGGTTGCTTGCAGTTGCTTCTTCACCCCTTTCCCGCCACAAAGACTGTATATGTAGGAGTGGGTTTAAAATTGGGCCCGTTCTGGGGCATACATGTGGTGATCTCCTGGAATATAGCGAGCAGATTTTTACACTCTAGCCTCCACAATCTTCACCTCCATGCATGGAGAGTGAGTTGGACCAATTAAGAGGTTTCAGCTGTGTCACAAGTAGTAGATGTAATTTTGCCTGCTAGACATTACTACACTAAATCTATGCATTCAGGCCAATGCTCTTAAAGTGTCACCTGGTGAAAAGAAAAGTAAGGCGATCTAAAAGCAATATTGTCTCATGTTTTGTTGTTTGTATTGTATTTGGCAAGGTAAGGCTTCGTTGTGGGCACAGTTAAGGGATACTTATCTGCCCTTTTGATCTTTCTGACTAGCCTTCATCATTAAACTTGTGGTGCGTTTCTTGAAAGGTCTCCCACATGTTTCCCCCACACCTTTTATTTGCTCATTAACTTAGTCTGTCCATTCATGAACTGTTCTCCCTTCGAGCCTCTCCACAACTGACACCTCAAGGCTCTTGAAAACTATTTATCATTGCTTTAACTTCTGTGTGTCGCATTGGTGAGCTGCTGGCCTTCATTTCAACCTCCGAACAGTAACTGTTTCTCTGACAAACTTTTACTTAGGAACCTTAAATTTGTATTTCTGAAAGATGTGGCACATTGCTTTGATATGTGGGGCAGTCCATCATCCTGCCTTCTTTCCTTTCTCCAAGAAGCTATTTGAAGAGGAGAGGCTACATTGTTTGGACCCTTGGCTTCTATATTGATACGACTATTTCTTATGTGTGCCTGTGCAAAGAAAGAAAAGGCGGTCCAGAAACAATCACAATGGATTGTCTTTTGCATCAAACTGTGTTATTCCTTGGCTAAAAGGGATTTTCCTGAGAACCTTAGGACTCATTTCACCTGGGCGAAATATGCCCTAGCGCGATTTTTTCCTGTCTTGTATGTCTGCCAGACAGCCACATTGGCACCTCTACTTTGTTTCACAAAGTACAATTTCAAGGATTATTAAATCTGTGGGGGATGTTAATTTTGCCCGCATGGGCCTACAGGACTTGCTAGTGTAGGTCAACTTCTCTGACCCCCCTTCTTGGAGGGGCATTGATTTGGTACTGGTTCACAAGTTGAGGAATCTGCAGCTAGAAGTACCCATTAGAAGAATAAGTTACTTATCTTCGGTAGTACTCTTCCAGGAGGCTACTCGATCTAAAGCAGATTACTCACTGTATACCCACCTCTTACTCTGTGGAATAGACATTCAGCAGTTAGTTAGCAAGTTAGTTTTTGGGCACTGCAAGTACAAAGTCAATCTTATCAACCACACTTTACGTCTGAGGATGTTGAAAAAAATAGGATACAAGTGACATTATCTGTTGGGCTTGCACCTTTCTGTCATCATCTTTAGAGGTGGGGCAGAGTAATAGTAGAGGTTGATGGTACCACTTGCTGTTGCAAATAAGCTATTGTAGGACGTTTCTGGATCCAGTCTGACACCTGGAGATATTCACAAGGTGTGGAATCTGCACTTTAGAATATCCACCAGAAAGAGCGCTAACAAATGTAAGTAACGTATTCTATAATTTACTGCCCCTCAATAAGGTTTTTTGATTACGGGATCTTCTCTCCTTAGTGTTTTCTTTCTTACGAAAATTCTTTCCTTAGTGTTCCAAGGTGGTAGGTGCCTCTGGTGTTGTGAGATTATGAATAGCGACCTCCCAGTCATTTGGAGATGCTACCATCAACCTGGAGTTACTCACCAGAGTAAACTACTTTCTGGTATTTCCCTCTAGACAATTACACTTCTATCAGTCTCTGGTTTAAGTGGTCCTTGGTTTCTCTCTTGACTGAGATAGGGACTTAAGATTTGGAAGATAGCAGCCCTGGTGAGAGACGAGGCCTGCAAACGGCAGAGCACATGTGCTCAGCTTTCTCTTTTAACCAGCTTTCTGCTGGGGAGGGTGATCCTAGTCTTATTGCATGCTAGGGTGGACATCTCTAAAATCTACAGAAAGCATGATTTAACACCACCCTTTACAAGAATCACAATGATACGTGACATGTACTAAATGGAGTGTAAGCCACAGCTAAGTACCTGCTCCAAACTCTGAGAAATAGATGGTGTTGCTTACATCTGAAAGAGACTATTAGCTATAGATTCCTTACCTTAGAATTACTCCCAGGCGTCAGACTGGATCCCAAGATTTTTATTTCAGCAGTATTCCTGTGCATCGGTAGGTGGTGTCCGTGTTCGTCATCTGCGTTGTGATCGCCTGAATTATGTCACGGTATCTTCTTAGACGCCGCCCATGTGCGCTGACGTCAGTTCTTTCTTTTTCGGCGCCAGCCAGCGCAGATCCGGAGAGAGCAGTACCCTTAGTCATTCTTGACTTACACTTTTTCAACCTTTCCCAACATCTATTCGTGTCGTTCGACTCCTGGTACACACAGGGCTGTCCCATCATCAGACTGGCTTTAAGCATTGTGACTCCCATCACAAGCTGATGTCAGTCAAGGGCCCACACCTCATGTGCCTTTGGTGCCTGGAGCGCAACCACGACCCGAAGTCGTTCTCCGACTGTTGGGCAATGAACCCAAAGTCTTTGCGGGAGCGGTCCAGAAAGCTTGTGGAGGCCCGGCAGTCAGCTCTGCGCCGCTCAAGGTCCCGGCCAAGAGGGAGGTTGCGGGCCAGGTCGCGGAGTCACCACCACCACTCCTCGTCAAAGTTTTTTTCTTCGGGTAAATCGAAGCACAAGAAGAAGATGAAGAAGCACCGTCGCTCTTCGCCTTCTCCCAGTCTCTCGGCTGACGCGACTTGGGACATGGAAAGTCATCGTCCTTCGGCTCTGCTCAAGGAGCCTACTGAGACGGCTCTGAGTTTCCCTCCCTTTCCCGGAGCCAGAGCGTCCCCTGCCCAGCTTCATGCATTTTAAGATGCTCTCCACTCCATCTTTGAGCAGCTAGACTCCGCCGGGGTGCTTTCAGGCCACGCAGACTCAGCTGGGGGTTCTAGGCCTTCAATGCCGGCGTCTCCGTGACACAGGGCCCCCAGGGATCCAGGCCTGGATCCGTATCGGTGCCGGTCGACCTCACAACACCTCCTCTGGCACCGATACCTCTGATGACGCCTCCGCCACTTCGGACGCCGGTTGTGTCCTCGGCCGGCGTCAACCCTGGCCTCCCCCTCGACTTGGACACGGAGCTGGACCAGCGCTAACCAACGTCGGTACTTTTGTACCGCTGTCCTACCCTGGCATTCCCTATCACCCTGAGTGGTAGCCAGAGAACGGTACGGAGGACTGGGAGGGGTCTGCTGACCCTTTGGCAGACCAGCTTGATGAGCCAGACTGGAGAGAGGAGTTGGGTGAGGCCAGTGGTCTGGATACCTCTCTAGACCTTCGCATGCTTTCTCCCCCTACAATGGCCACGGAGGAGGGAGCCTCTTACGCTGTGGTATTGCAGAGGGTGGGTGAGGCCATCTCCTGACTGATATGCTTCAGCCGGCTGCGGCCCCTTCGGAGCCTCTGCTGCCGTTCAATGAAGCCCTCACAGACATCCTTCTGAGCACTTGGTCCAAGCCCAGCACAGGGGCTCCTGTGGATAGGATGATTGCCCGACACCACTACCCCGCCCGGGGTGACCCAACCCCTGAGAGCTTGGTGATCCAAGCCTCAACATCCAAAGGTGCATTCCCTTCTGCTCCCCCAGATAGGGAATCCAAGAAGCTGGACCATCTTGGGAAGAAGATGTTTTTCTTCCACCAGCTTAGGACTGCAGTTGGTGAACACCGCATGTCTCTTGGGCGGTTACACACACACTCTGTGTGGGATGCAGTTGCTCAGGTGCTCCCAGTGTCCAGAGGAGACCTGGGTTACACTCTTCTGTGCGGTTGCAGAGGGGAGAGATGCAACAAAGTTCGCTATCCGCTATGGGCTGGACACCGCTGACTCGCTAGGTAGAGCAATTTCTACATCCGTAGCCCTACGGCGCTATGCCTGGCTGAGACCCACTAGCTTTTCGGGGGATGTCCAATCGATTCTTGTGGACATGCCCTTTGATGGCTACCGCCTGTTTGGCGACAAGGCGGACAGTGCGCTCGAGCGCTTCAAGGATTCTAGAGCTACAGCCAGTTCCTTGGGCCTTGCTGCCACCTCTCATCCGGTACAGTCTGCCTTTCACCCCTTTTGTAGCTACGAAAAAGGTGCCCCACCACGTTCCACCCAAGGCCACAGGCCGGCACAAGCTACCCAGCCTCTGCACGGCCGGGGATGTGGGACCCAACTCCATGGGTCTGGGGGCCAGCGGACAGGCCAGTTCACCCGTGCCCCCTCTGCAGCGGCCTCTAAACCCTCCTAGTCCTACCTTCCAGGGCCACCAGTTGCCAGTGGGCCTCATGATCTGCCATCACCTCCCCCACTGGCACAACATCATGTCGGACAGGTGGGTTTTGCAGATAGTCCAAAGGAGCTAGTCCCTCCCCTTCGAGACTATTCCTCCCTCCATGTCACCCAGATTCCATCGCATGTCGGAAGATCACTTGGTGCTTCTCCGTCGGGAAGTTAGGGTTCTCTTGGCCAAGGGAGCTATCAAGTGAGTCCCTCTCCCAGAAGTAGGTCATGATTGTTACTCCCTACTCCCACTACTTCTTGGTGCTCAAGAAGGACAAAGGCCTGTGTCCTATCTTGGATCTCGGGACGTCAACCTCTTCCTCCGGAAGGAGAAGTTCAAAATGTTGACATTCGCTCCGGTCCTGTCTGCTCTCGACCATGGAGACTGGATGGTAGTGTTGGACTTGCAGGATGCTTACCTCCACATTCCTGTCCTGCCAGCTCACAGGTGTTACCTACGGTTCCATTTACCACACTCCCCTTTGGCCTTACCAGCACCCCTCAGGTGTTCATGAAAGTGATGGCGGTGGTCGCAGCACATCTGCACAGATCAGGGGTTCCAGTCTTCCCCCTATCTGGACAACTGGCTGTTGAAGGCGGGCTCGCCCCAGGCTGTCGTCTCCCACCTCCAGACTACGGCGGACCTCCTGCATTCGCTGGGGTTCACTATCAATGTGCCGATGTCACACCTGATTCCCTCTCAGAAGCTCCTTTTTATTGGAGCAGTTCTAGGATTCCCTCTCAGTTCTGGATACAGCGCAGTTTCAGGCTTATCCTCCTGAACAGCAAGTCCTGGATATTCGTGCTATGATACCGATGTTTCAGCCTCTATCCCAGGTTTCGTGAGATTGACCTTGAGGCTGCTGGGCCTCATGGCCTCCTGCATCCTGCTGGTGGACCATGCCAGGTGGCATATGCGTGCTCTGCAGTGGTACCTGAAATTTCAGTGGGCACAGCATCAGGGGAATCTTTCAGATATCGGAGGGCACTGCACGCCAATTGCAGTGGTGGCTAACGAACCAGGATTGGTTGAGCGGCAGATCCCTCTCCCTTCCTCAACCAGACTTCTCAGAGGTGACAGATGCGTCACTTTTGGGATGGGGCGGCCAAATGGTAGAGGTCCCCGGCGGAGTCCGGGCTGAACCTTCTGGAGCTCCGGGCGATTTGTTTTTCACTGAAAGCATTCCTTCCTTCCGTCTGTCAAAGGAAGAGTAGAGCAGGTGTTCACAGATAACACCACCGCCAAAGAGGCTCTTTGTCTCTGGACATGGCTGGAACATCAGGGCATGTCCCTGGTGGTAAAACACCTGGCAGGTTCCCTGCATGCCAGGGCAGACAAACTCAGCCGCCTGTGCATGATGAATCACAAATGGCATCTTCACTCAGAGGTGGTGCAAGGACTCTTTCAGCAGTGGGGAGAGCCTTGGTTAGATCTGTTCGCCACTCAAGAGAATGCGCAATATCAGCAGTTCTGCGTGTTGACATTTGCAAGGCGGCACTCGCTCGGTGGCGCTTTTCGGCACAACTGGAATTGCGATCTTCTGTATACTTTTCTGCCTATACCACTTTAGCCCAGAGTGCTGAAGATCAAGCGGGACCGGGCCCAAGTCAGTCTTGTGGCCCCGGATTGGGCATAAAGAGTCTGGTATCCCGAGCTCTTAAACATGGCCATGAATCCTCCGATCAAACTGCCTCTTCGGGAGGATCTTTTGTCGCAGCAACAAGGGACAGTCCTCCACCTGAATCTGTCCAGCCTCTACCCCCTTGCGTGGAGATTGAGCAGCGACAGTTGACAGCTTTCAGCCTTCCTCCCGAAGTCTGTAATGTAACCTTGGCAGCCAGGCGTCCTTCCTCTAAAACGGTATACGCCTGTAGATGGAACACATTTTTGGCATGGTGCACAGCAAAGGCTGTGGATCCCCTTTCTGCCCCTCTTTCAGAGGTTCTCCTCTTCTTTCTTTCTTTGGCCCAACAGGGCTCTGCTATGGGCACCATTAAAGGCCATCTTTCGGCCATTTTGGTCTTTCTTCGCTTTCCTGATCAGCCTTCTCTTTTTAATAATAATAAAGGGTTTATGAATAATAATAAAGGGTTTATGAAGCGCCTGGTGACGCTATCTCAGCGTATCCCCGCGCTGTGGAGAGTGAGAAAAGTGCAGTGAAAAAAATAGGCCATCTCTATAGCTTGTAAAGGTGGGTTTTTAAAAGTTTTCTAAACTTAGCTTCAGTTTCTTCTAGCCTAAGGCAGACAGGAAGACTATTCCAGTTACTGGCTGCTAGCACTCTAAAAGATCGGCCTCCCAATCTAGCCTTTTTTACACGGGGGATCTTCAGGAGGCCCATACCTCTGGAACGAAGTGCCCTGTTTGGCTCATAGATGTGAACAAGGTCCTGGAGATACTGTGGAGCCCTTTGCCATATTATCCTGTGGCACATTAGAAGTGCTTTAAACAAAATTCGCTTCCTGATAGGAAGCCAGTGTAGAGCAGCAAGAGCAGGTTTAGATGCAGCTCTTTTGGGAAGTTTTAAAAGCAAACGCGCTGCCGTGTTTTGGAGTACTTGCAGACGTCCTAGGCTTTTTTTAGTAGTGCCTAGAAATAGCACATTCCCATAGTCTATACGGGAAGTAACCAGGGCTTGAGTCATAGTCTGTCTGGCCTCCAGCGGAAGTAGATCCAGGGTGCGGTTTAAGGTTTTTAGCACCCCAAAGCATTTACCCACTAATTTATGAATGTGACCATCATAAGACAGTTTGGGATCGACCCATATGCCCAGATTTTTTGCCTCTTTGCAGGGGGTGGGTACACGGCCTAGGCAAGTAGGCCACCAATCCGCCGTCCAGCTCGAATCTTTCCCTCCGATTACCAGCACCTCCGTTTTGGAGCCGTTCAGCTTCAAGCAGCGCGAGTTCATCCAACTTGCTAGGTCCTGTAAGCAGGCTTTGAAATTAGCTGCAGCACTTGTTGGCGCTTGGGAGAGGGAAATCAGCAGTTGTGTATCGTCGGCGTACGAAACTAATTGTACGCCATACGTATGTACCACTTCCGCTAGGGGGGCCATATACAGGTTAAACAAAGTGGGGCTCAGGGCAGAGCCCTGAGGCACCCCCTGCTCTAAAGCTATCGTCTCAGAGGTACATGAACCCCTCTGGACCTGAAAGCTACGATCTGTCAAAAACGCTTTCAGCCATTTAAGAGCCGACTCAGTGACGCCTGCTTTGTTTAGACACTGTAGCAAGATGGAATGTGCTACAGTGTCAAACGCCGCACTAAGGTCTAGCATGATCAGTGCCATGGTGTGTCCGGCATCTGCCCCTTTTCTCAGAGTCTCCGTCGCTCTTAGGAGGGCTGTCTCCGTAGAGTAGCCCGACCTAAAACGCGACTGAGAGGAGTGTAGGAGAATATTCTTCTCTAGATGAGACATAAGTTGACTGTTAGCAACTGTCTCTGCCACCTTGGCTAAATACGGTAGCAAAGAAATTGGTCTGAGGTTTTCAAGGGATTCGTGGCTGACATTAAGTTTCTTTTTGATGGGGAGAACAATTGCTTTTTTCCAATCTTCCGGGAGTTTGGCGGAAGCAAAGGAGACCTGGAGTACATGCCTCATATAGGGTTCTAGTACCGTCAGGCTATCTCTCAGCACTCTAGGCGGAGCTGGGTCCCGCGGGGAGCCAGATTTAATGCTTTTACATATGTTGGTTAGTAACTCCGGGGGGGGTACCGTAAAGCACTGTAAACAAGCCTCCACTGGGCTTGCCCCAACGATTTCTCCTAAATCATGTAACGGTGCCATACTTCCAGAAAAAGACGCATAGATGTCTTTTACCTTTCCTGAAAAGTAGTTAGCTATTATGTTACATGCTTCGACTGAGTCGTTTTGTGGAGTGTTGTCGTTGCCTACCACTGAGATCTCCTTAAAGATTTTAAAGAGCTCCTTGAGGAGTTTTCTGCCTCCCCAATACGGGCTTTATAGTGCATGGCCTTAGTTGCACGTAGTTTGGTGTGGTATTCTCTTTGGGCTTGTTTGTAACTAGTCTTAATGAGCGGACAGAAGTCCAAGCGCCATTTCCGCTCTAATTTTTTGCAGATGGTTTTCGCCGCTTGTAGCTCAGGTGTAAACCATGGGGCGGATTTTTTTCTTCTGTTCTCTCCATTGGATCTGCACATCGGGGTAGTTGCCTCTAAGGCCTGTAGGATTGCGGTTCACTAAATTACCGTTAGCGCTTTCACAGTCCGCACCCCCAGGTGGTCCCCCTGACACAAGTAGATGGTTAAAAGTGTCTTGTGTGAAGTTTTTCCATTTTCGGCATGGATAACTTAATTAATTTTATCAGATTCCGGTATAAGGATGTGAAACGGAATTAGGCCATGATCCGACCAAGGTAACGGTAAGGGCGGCTGTGTTTTCACTCCGTTCCAACTTGCAACTAGGCACTCTCTAAAGTATATAGATCTCTCTTCCACCTTCCTAAGAATGCTTCACCAGCACAAATAAGACTAGAATTTGGTTTGACCAATCAAGAGTTAGCGAGAAAAGGTCAGTTTATTAAAATGTGGTATAGGTTTAAGAATGACCATGATAATCAAATTTCACAAATACTCTGGCAAGAAGTAAATAATAATAAAAAATCACTTGCTGGGAGATATCTTCATGATGCACTAGAGGAGTTTTCATTGATGCCTATATGGAACAATACAATAAACAATGGATCGTTTAAAAAAATAGTGAATCGAACAACCAGTTTCTTATCACTATTATATGATAAAAACATGCTGGCAAAAAGGAAGCACGCCTGGACAGTAATAAATGGATATGAAAAAAAGAAAGTGCAAGAATACTTGGAGATACCGTGGTCTGAGAAAAGTAAACAATTTTTCATGAATGCAAGATTTGGAATTTTGCCAGGCCTCAGTCACGCTCTGCCATGGAAAAAATTTAACTCCGGTTTATTGTGTAGACTTTGCAAAGGTGGAGAAGAAAATATTGTCCATCTCCTATGTATCTGTCCTGGCCTTAGCAGGGAAAGATGTGCATTACTTAAACCTCATTTTAATCTTCGGGCCACAAGAACATGCAGGCAGGCATTGAAAATTTGTCTTGATCCAAATGATATAGTTATGAACGTTGCCTTTGTAAAATTTTTAAAAATTATAACTACTGAATTAGAAAAGTAGATGAGGAAAAAAGCTTTTATGAAATCATAAACAGATAAATAGATATTTAAAAAAAAAAATTTTACTATATTTTTATTTAAGTCCAATCATCTCAATTTTAAGGATAAAAGAAATGCTTTCTCTTTTTATTGTATTGTATTGTATTACATAAATTGAAAATGTTTTTGTAATGGAAGTATTGTAAGATTTTAATTAATCAAACAATAAAGAATTACTTACTTATTAACTTGCAAAAACCGGGTCCAATAAATGGCCGTGTTTATGGGTCTGGGCACTATTTTTTAAATCTAGTTGTAAGGATTGAAGTTCTTGCCTGATCTCCATTGCCTCTTTATCTAGTTCATCTTCAAGATGGACATTCATGTCTCCCAACACCAGAGTTCTCCTTTTCCTAATAGCTAGATGAGCAGCCGCTTCCACTAGGCTGGTTTTATAAATCATAAAGCCTGCCTGGGGGTCTATAAAGAAGGATTCCAGATAGCGCAAGTTGAGGTCCAAGCTTAATAGTAAATAAACCCGCCTCAGAATGGTCTATCTGCAAGGGTAGTAAACCGCATTCCAGTGGGGCCTTAATAGCAATTGCAATCCCTCCGCCCCTTCCCTCTTTCCTGTCTACCCTGGAAAGTGAGTAGCCAGGTGGCAAGGCTTCTATGACCTCTGGGTCGGAGCGTTCCCCTAGCCATGTCTCAGTTAGGAAGAGTACATCCAGTCTTTCTTCCTCAAGGAGATCCCGGATCTGGTTGCTATGCTTGCTAAGAGATCGACAATTAAGCAAGCCTGCTTGAACCCTCCCTTTATTATCTTCACTAGTAGTCACTCTTAAGTACTTGAAAGGGCACCTTGTGCAATTTCGGGATGTAGTTACCTCCATAGTGTGCCAACAAGGTGCCTTACTCGCAGGGCAGAGGTCCAACAAAGCCTGTCTTTCATAGTGTATCCGGGTAGAGCCGGAGCGGCCAGAGATCGTGGCCCCGGGCCCCGACCGGCCGTGGACGGGCGCAGACGGGCTGGACTTTGGCTCGACTTCGTCCCCTGTTTTAAATAGGTTTCTTAAGGGCATTTCTCACCTTTTTCCTCCTATTCCTTTCGTAATGCCCCTGTGGGACTTGAATCTGGTCTTAACCTGTCTTATGTGTGCTCCTTTCGAGCCACTACATAATTGTCCTCTCACACTTTTGACCTTAAAGACTGCTTTTCTGGTTGCCATCACCTCTGCTCGCAGGGTGAGTGAGCTTCAAGCTCTTTCTTCTAAACCTCCTTTCCTTGCTGTGCATCTGGACAAGGTTGTTCTTCGAACTAGACCTTCTTTTCTTCCCAGAGTGGTTACCTCTTTCCATATAGGACAGACCATCAATTTGGCCACCTTCTTCCCGCCCGCACCCCTTTGCATTAAGATCTGCTATTCCTTGGAGAAAAAAAAGGCTCCGGAAGGACTGCGAGCCCATTCCACCAGGGCTACAGCAGCCACTACTGCTTTGGGACGTGTGGTCCCCCTCTGTGACATCTGCCAGGCAGCCATGTGGGCATCACTGCACACGTTCACTAAGCATTACTGCTTGGCTAGTCGGGTCCGGAGAGACTGCTTTTTTGGCCGTTCAGTTCACCAGGACTTTCTAGTGTGAACTTTGTTTGCAGCGCCACCGCTGGGGTTGGTATTGCTGGGGTATCTATTTTAAGGTAAGAATTCTATAACTAATAGTCTCTTTCTGATGAACAAGTTACTTACCTTTGGTAACAATATAGCTGTAAGAGACATGTATTATTTATAGATTCCTTATCGCCCCATCAATCCTTCCTGTTCTGCGAACTGACTTCTAGAGTAAGGGACTCCCTTTCAGGGCCCTAGTTTTGTGCACCTGTTATCAGTGTCTTCCATGACTGCACTTCTGGCGTAGAAGGTCGTGTAAAGAACAGACGTCAGCATGAAGGGGCGGCGTCTAAGTAGATACCGCAACGTCATCCCGGCGATTACGATGCCGACGATGAATGTGAAGTCAACCGACACCACCTACCGATGCGCAGGGGTACTGCTGAAGAAAAATTCTCTGGATCCAGTCTGACGCCTGGGGGTAATTCTAAGGTAAGGAATCTATAACTAATATATGTCTGTTACAGATATATCATTACCGAAGGTAAGTAATTTTTTCATTTTGTGCTTTGCTTATCCTTTTAGAGACTAAAAGGGTGGCCTGAAAGAAAACATCCTAAAGAGAGGAACTATATGTTTGTAACGTGTGACTGTAGATACACATGGTCTGCATACTCCTGCTATCTAGTGTTGAGTGTTGACATTTGCAACTTGTTTTTCTTCAAGGGAGTCTTTCAAGTCACGAGGTATAGTGATTCCTCCCTTAGTTGGTAATGCACATGAGCACCGACCCCATTGTAAGATTGTTTTTTTTTTTTCACCATTGGGTTCGGACTTGTACTGATCGGGCTCTAATTTCGGTGCATAAATCACTAACCGCTGGGCCGCTTTGACTCCTGTTGTCATGGAACAACCTTAACAGACCCACAATCCAACTTCACCGCCATTCAAGGAACTCTGATAACCGTGCTGTTGTATGGCTTCTATCTGGCGCGGTAAAACTGACTGTGCATTTGTCAGACAACATAAACGTAGGGATTGTGCAAGGCTGATTCCCCCCACCCCCTCAAGAGATGTTGGCCTCTAGTCCTGCTAGCTCACAGTGCACCACCTGCACCCCTAACCTTACAGGGTAACAAATGTGTGTACAAGCTCAGAACATGACAACTGTGATTCCCCAAGGAAATTGAACCTTTTTGTTTGTACTCTCATGCATACCCAAAGAGAATTCACAAGGAATACACAAACTGCAGTTTCAATATTTATTGAAGCAGTGAGATTCTTGAATAAAATATGTATGCTGCAATTACTAATATATTGAAACATTAGCACAGTAACAATACAAGAATAGTGGAGAGTATAAATAATTCCACCATTGTTCTAAAATAATATATGCAAGTATATATATATAGTGTAATATATGGTGCTCCTACCTAGCGCTCCCTAATCTAGGATGGCCTAGGGTGTGTGATCTTCCAGAGCAATCCCCACCGGGTGATCTAACTCCTGATGGCAAGTGTCATCGGGCGGTCCATCTTGGTGTAGAGCTGGACATCCCCGCGGGTAGATGACCGAAGTCAGCTGAGCTATAATTTTGGTGTGCCATGACCTCAAAGCGTCAGCAGAGTGCTCCTCCGATTTCATTGAGGAAACTGTTCTTATATATAATGAACAGCCCCATACTGCCATGCCTAGGTCTGTCATGCCACAGTTGTTTGTATTAGTGGAAAGGCAGAGAGTTGGTTATCAAGCCCAAAGACTCAACAACAGTCTGCTGGTCCACCACTGTATTCGAGCGTTGGTTGACACCAGCAGAAGCCTTCGAAGCTGACACTGCTATCTACTCCGGGCACAAAGAGCCTGCATACGCTCAACACTGCTCGAAGCCAACAGGCTTGTCGGCTCCAGCATCGAAGGGGATGCTGAATCCGACCTCTGCTCTGAAGTATGCATCGGCATTAAAGCCACCATCACAGAAATTCTCAATGTCGGACACTATTGACACTAAAGTGTCATCGACTGCTGGCTCAGACGACTGGAAGCAGTCTATTCTTCAGTGCTAGCAGGAGGAATTGTACATTTGCAAAATGCTATCTTTCATCCACCAACAAACTGGGAAAATCCACTAAAGCCACATACGACTCTGCTAAGAAAGAGGAAGTTGTCCTTTGAGGAACAAAATGGCTTGAAACTAACACCTCCTCCAAGGTAAAAAAGACATGGGCACTAGCCCCTTCTATGCTTCACTTCCTCCTTCTCCACCTCAACATCCTCCTCCGTTTCTGCCACTACCAATTGTGCCACCTCCTCCAGCTTAACTTTAGTCACCACACTCGTCCTATAGGGAGTGCAGTCCATTCTACCGAGTGGAACTCTACAATGCCCCCTATGATCCTGAACCCAGGGATAACCTGTGTGACGACTACAATGTTGATCCCTGGGAAATACAGAACCCAATCTGTACCTGGCAAAACCTTACCCACCTGATGACACTACCTCATGCCACAAGTTTATCTAAAGGCTGGTTACTTTTCATAAAATAGATATGGACGTTGTCTAGGAAATGATGACTTCCTGGTCAAAAGACCCAATACACTCTCCAGTTCCTCCATATGCTGAAAGGGATGCATAGGGCAGTGCCCGAAATCTCAAAGAGCCAGTCAAGGCCTGGATCATTCGCACCTGGGATCGACAAAAATACAAGCCTGTGGCTACATTCCACCAGACTCCTTCATGGTCCACACACGCGAAAACATACCAACGCCCAAGGTACAAGGTCTACACGGGATATTCAAGAGGTGGTTACAGAGGTAGCAAACACTAGAGGGGGAACCAAAGGAGCCACCTCCTCCAAGCAGTGCCTCCCTTCCACTCCCCCTGATCACCCTATACCGGTCTAGGGAAAGACTATAGGGGTTTCACCAGCGCTGGGAAGAGATCAGTTCCGACCAGTGGGTCCTCTCCATCATAAAACACAGTTAGTGCCTGGAGCTCAGTGCAGTCCCACCAATCATCTCACCCTGCAAGCACACCCTCCCCGCAAGGTACCAGGACCTTTAGAATGAGGTTCAGGTGCCTATCTTCAAAGGGGCAGTAGAACCATTGCAACATCATGGCAAGGTACAAGGGGGTGAATTCCCTGTACTTTTGTATCCCAAAATGAACAGGGTTCTAAGGTGAATACTCGATCTAAGGCCCCTCAACAAGTAGAGCCTCTCATAACATTTCCACACAGTCACTCTGCAGGATGTCATCCCTCTTTTGCAGAAAGACGACTTCATGACGGCTCCTTGTCTAAAGGATGCCTACTTTCACTTACCCATTCATCCCTCTCATTGCCATTATCACATTTTGTGTTAAGTGATCAGTAGCATCAATTCAAAGTGTTGTCATTAATGGTCACCACTGCCTCCAGAGGATTCATAAAATGTCTTCCCTTGGTAGCTGCCCATCTCAGAAAGAGGACTTGGCCTGGCAATTCAGGCTGGACTATTCTAATTGGAGCAGGATCAAGACTAATTTGCTTTTGGCTGGGTCCATGGTGAGGTTGCATGATGTGCAAAATGACAATGGACTGGGCTGCGTCCAGATTGATTACCAGTGGCTTAGGTTATTTCAAACGTTCCATCCATCACATATTTGTATACTTTAGTTTGTCGCTCTTGGTGGGAGAGGTACGCAGAGCCAGACTTTAGCCCTGTGCATACTATCCCACTGGAACCAAGCTATACCTGGATGATGAACCCTTACGAGCCCGAAACCGGTCTTGGGTTCCTTATGTTCCATTTCAGGGAGGACCTGGCAGTTCAGGCTGGTCTGTTACCTTTGGAGCAGCATCAAGACTGATTTGCATATGGCTGGATCCAAACAGAGGTGGCATAGTGTTCAGAATGATGGATGGCCTGGGATACGGCCCGAGTGATTACCAGTGTCTGAAAATAATTCAAGCATTCCATCCATCACTTTTTTGCATACCTTAGTTCATCTCAGAAGTAATGGTATTCATATATTTCCGAACTTAGACGATTGGCTGATCAAGAGAGCTAGCAAATAGCACTGTCTTACTCACACACTGACCACTAAGTCCATCCTCCACAGGCTTGACTTCATTATAAAAATCGTCAAGTTCCACCTTCAGCCCTTTTAGATTCAGCCCTTTCTGGGAGGCGTACTCCATATTGTTACTGGCAAGGCTTATCCCAGTCAAGCAAGAGTGCAAGCAATGCAGCAGTTATACCCTCTTTTTTCAGCCATATCATCAGTTGACGTTCAGAACAGTCGTGGGCCTTCTTGAAATGAGGGCCTCAAGCAAAGCCATAGTAACCCAAGCCAGGCTCCACATGCAAAAGCTTCAACAATACCTTTAAGCACAATGGTCAGAATTGGAGGGTCACTCGGAGGATCTACTATTGATATGGGCAATCATCCATCGCTCACTGCAGTGGTGAAACTGCAGCAATCTGTTGCAGAGCTGGCCCTTCATAGACCCTGTTGCGCAGGGGACCATCACCATGGATACCTCGTTCTCAGAGTGGTGAGCGCATCTTCTGCAACTAACAGTTCAGGACACGTGGTCACCACAATAAAAGGGCATCCAGATCCATTGCCTTGAGCTTCTGCTCATCGAGCTAGTTTCAAAGCTTTCTTTTACCAGGTACAGCACAACGTTGTATTGACAAAACCAGACAACGTGCCTTCCGTGTATTCTCTTCAAAATCAATGCAGCACACTCACCGCAGCTGTTGGTGTTAGCACAAAGCATTTGACACTGGCTGCTCCACCTCTGAATAAACCTGCTGACAGAGTACCTTCTGTGAGTAGACAACTATTTTGCAAACCTCCTCCGCAGAATCTGGCAACAAGTCTATGAGTAGACTCCACCCACAAGTCCTTCTCCCGTACTTCTGCTGTTTGAGGATGGCGGATAGCAGAGATTGACCTCTTTGCCACCACACAAAATGCCAAAGCTTCGCTTTCAGGTCCAGAAGCTTTGACAAATGTCTCACACTACGTGGGCCATACAGCAATGATTTTCGACACTTTTAGAGATGTCTGTGGTTTCCCACGAGAAGCTCACCAACAGGCCAGACCTTCTCACGCAGCTCTACCACACAGTTGTCATGTGTTTACTGCATGACCTATTGTAGTTTTTCCTATGTTAGCCTAACCGTGCACTTTGTAGTCCTCATTTTCCTTTGCACATGTTACTTTAAAAACATGCTTGCTTTTGTGCCACATTGTACTTTCACACGGAATCTGCATATGTTTTTACGTTCTATTCTTTTTCTGGGATTTAGTCTGAGCACCACCAACAAGGTCACACAATAAAATCCCTTGTTATTCTTTCTGGCCATGAAGTAGCACCTAGACATAACACAAGAATGCAGCTGCTGTTTATGTGCACACATGTCCTAGCATGTAGATAAGTAAATGAGGCACAAACACACACATGGAACGAGAGTTCTGTGGCAATAGCACTGCAACCTGCTGACATGTAGAGCGTTCATCTGTGTATGCTAAGGTATGACAGCACATTTCATGGTATATGGATTATTGACCATGCTAACAGTATTTTTATTATGCATTTGATTTCTAAACGTGGCACGTATACTGCATTTCAGAGTACAATAGTTTGAATAAATATTCTAAACATCTTTCATGTCTCTTTGTTATTTTATTGTGGACAAGTACAAGTGAGAGAGCGAAAGGGTGTGTTCTGTTACCGCGATCCCTGAGAGGGTCGAAAGTGTTCTGGGGTGGCAATTTGCTTGTTTCTCTGGTACGGTTAGGAAGGCAAGTGAGGCACTATAGCAAGTCGGACTCTGGCTCATGGGTACTGAGGTGGTATGATGACATAGTCCCTTCATATGGATATTCCATGGTCCCAAGCATAGTTCTGTTCCAGAGCAGAATCACTTCAACATGGCACCACCAACGTTTGGTCTGATACTTACTTATGGGAACCCCAAGTAGTTTTTGTGCTTGTCCACAATACCCTGACACCTTTTTGCTGAAGGCTTAAGGCATCCGTGGTGTTAGGGGTTTCTCCTCCACAGTTATTAGGTAGCCCCTAATTCTGTCAGTTTTTCAAGCTTGCATATTAAAAGGATTATACCCGCTTTGTGCACCATTTGAATCCATTTCCATTTGGCTGCAGTTACTCAACATTTGTTTCAACATGGAGTGCCTAATGTGGAAGCTACTGTGATTTTTGTAGCAGAGACGGACGCCGCATTCAGCTTTGAAGTTTTTTTATTCCTGGGTCCCATTTGTGGACACTAATGATAATACTTTTCATGATTATTCAGTGCCCCAGGCACCGGGTGATTATCATCCATATGCACTTCTTGAAGTTCCTCTTACGGTTTGGGAACACCAAACCTGGTTTAATGGCGCCCTTCACAATGTTCTTGGAAATCTTCGAATGGACCCCTTAAGTAATAACGGGACCACATGGCCAACAGTAGCTGGTTATTCCCCATATCCAGATTTAAATGCTCTTAATTTGGTTCAGACGCGTGTTTTACATAATATTTTAGTCGACCTGTGTAGATGTCTTACTTAATTTATTTCACACACTTTGTTAGGATTGGCCTGCAGGCTCAGACTCAACAGCCTGCTGGGCCCGTGATCAGTCCTGTGGTTAATTCATTTAAGCATAAACGGCCCACAAATCGTGAGGAAAGTCCATTTTGGATTGCCCAGAAAATAGACCAACTTGAAGCTCTGTTTCCCCTTATGAGACCTCAAGATAAACACAGAATTCTTACTATATGCTTACCCAGTGGTCTGGTTCCCACTATCCCTGACTGCAATACATGGGGGACTATTTTTGCCACTTTCTACACTCTGTCATGGCACTCCCTCAATGGCTGTTCTACCGAACGTCCTCAAACAAATACAGAATGAGCATGGGGCAGGTCCTTCTCTCGATTTGGGGATTAAACGTATTGGAAATGTGCCTGTCGTCTCTGAAATGATTCTTTCTAAAGGTGAAGAAGCGTCCTTGGCCATACGCCAGCGACTTGTCGCTGTAGCTGTTGCCGACCGTGAACGAGAGTTGCTGCTCATTATTACGGATGTATATACTTCTTTGGAATGCAGTAGTCTTGGTAAGCCTGGTTCCGATAAGGACACCAATCCAGGCTGAGTTTGGAAGGGAAGAATGAGACAAGACTAAACAACAAAAGCCCAGACAGCACGGAGGTACTCTGTCCCTTGAACATACTGAAAGGCAATAGATTTTTGTGATCGCACAAAAATTAAAACTCCTGATAGGTATCAAATCCTTGACACCCGTTCTCCTTGTTCCTTTTAGGAATCATCTAAACATCAGTACGATTGAGGAAGGCGATCTGATCGTAGACCACCAGAGTACGTGTCATTGACATGGAAGCTACAACCCTCATCTGATGTGAAGATAAAGAAAGAGAATAGACCTCCTCCATATAAAGCCACTTTTCTGAAAAAGAAAGTTGCAGCATTAACAGCTAAATATGCCACAAATTGGGAGAACCCTACTCCTGAACAGGAGTTGGGCAGTGACTCTCCTTAACGCGCTGCTGAGGTAACCATAGCATGCCGGAGTCTCCACCAATTTCTGGTGGCGAAAGCAACAAACACATTTATTACAGTTAAAAAACGCTGAAACCCGCATGGCCTCCGCAGACTGACTATATCGGACTATATTGGATATTCAAATTGAAGGTGAAGTTAAAAGCACCATTAAAGGAATCTTCTGGTACAATTTAACTACATCTTATGACATTATCTTGTTTGGAGGTCATCTGGCCCCAAACTCTTGTTCTCGCATGCCCTGAGGGTGAGGATGTTATTTTTCCTTCTGTCTCACACCATGTTCCTGACGGATTCAAACAGACTTATGCCTCTGAATGGGCCCTTGCATAGACCCCTGTATTTTATCATATCGATACAGGTTGAAATAAGGATTATCCTTACCATGTTGTTACTATTCTGTCTAGCCATCAGGTACAACCACAGTATCCTATTAAACAGGATGCTAAGGCACCTGTCAAAGGAATTCTTTCTCAACTGGAGTACCAGGAAATTATTGAACACTGTGTATCTCAAATGAATAATCCTCTTTTTCCTGTTTTGAAACCTGATCATTCTTATCATATAGTCTTAGATTAAAGATATTTGAATAGCCATACTCACACTTTTGCGGTGCAAAATGCCCATAGTTTGGCACTGATTAATAATATTGTCCGTAAAAAATATAAAACCACCTTGGATATTTACAATGGTTTTTTCAGTCACAATTTGGCCCCTCGGTTTTCAAATACACTACACCCGACTCTCTATGGGGTATAAGAATAGCCCAGGCGTTTTTGCAGCACGAATGATGTTGAATCTTCATTATATCGACCCAGACTCTTTTTCCTATGTTGATGATATCTACCTAACTGATGGCGAATTTAACCCCCACTTGGCATGAGTGGATCGCATTATTTTGCGATTTGCTGAACTCTGTTATAAATTTAACTTCAGAAAGTCTTATATTGCTTTTCTCTGTGTCCTTTTCTTAGGATATGAACTGACGAATGGCGAAACAAGCCTTGCCGCATTTTCTAGAAAAATGTGCTCAATTACAACCTTCTACTACACAAAAAAGTGCAGTTTCTGCTTGAATTTTTACATTTTGGCAGGACATACTGATCAAATTTATAAACCCTTCTATGCTATAATGCACCAACATTTCTCTGCCTCCACTTGGAACACACTGCTACACTAAATCTTTGCAATCTGACTTGCTTGAATCATGCAACGTACACAATTGTTAATACTAGAAATTTGGTTATCCGGATTTTACCGGGTGCAATTGGATTTACCTATGTCACCTTGACTGAAGGCGAAACAGTCCCTATTACTTATAAATCGCATTTATATTCACCTGCAGAACTGTGTTTTGCTTCACCTGAAAAAATCCTCACTGCTGTGCAAATGACCATTTGACCACCCTAAAGGAATGGCCACTTGCTCAAGGTAAACTCATTATAGTCGTTTCTCCTAAGCCTTCCTTAGGGGCTGTCACAAAAGCCAGCGTACCTAATAAAAAAAAAAACACCCTCGGATACAATGGGCCATGTCCTTCACATCCATTGATGTAGACTTTGACCCTTCTTTGCAAACTCAGAACTTTTTGCAATATGAACATGTTTATCCTTTGCCTTCTTCAATTCCGCCTCTTGACCAATATACATCAGTCCTTTATACTGATGGGTCTGCGCAACCGGCTATAGGTTCTAAGCATCAAAATTCTGCTGCATGCTCCATCGTTCTAGGCATTGTCTCCGATGGTGTTTTTCATCCTCAAATTATTCACACACAGTCTCTTGGAGACTGCACTGCGCAATTGGCTGAATTGAAAGCTTTACTTGTTGCTCTTGAAAATGCGGCTCCTCGATTCCCCACACTTCTAGTGTGTGATCAGTATTATTGCATACAATCTTTCAATGATAATTAAAATTTTTGGAAACACAGTTATGAATGGCTAGTCACAAACTCAAGGTATACATACTTTGAGTCATCAAGGTGTGGGAACACAATCTAGGGTATTCTGTGGCTGATGAAGCCGCCAAATCTGCAGTTGCCACAGCTAGAATCGCAGCGATAACTCGCTCTAAGACTTGTATCGACAATTATACTTTGGTTGCCATGAATGCTTTTAAAGACGGCTCCCCTTTATCAATAGATTTTTCTTCTAAATATTCCTATTATTTATATCACCAGAATGTTCCTCATGTAACTATTCCTGGTGTTGGTGATCGCATGATTCCCAACGCTGACCACAGACATGATTTATTTGTGGCCGCACAAGAAGGTATAGCATCTCCACATGCTGGTGTGGCTGCCACCATTTCACTTTTACAACAAAGATATTGGTGGCAAGGTTTATACCAATAAACCAGAAAATATGTGTTATGTTGTGACATGTGTCAACAAATTAAATGTTCTGCTGTGTCTCATTCACCGCAGACATGTTTTATTCCCAGCCAGCCTTTTGGCTGTATATATTTAGATCACTGCGGTCCTCTAACTTCAGATACTCGTTCAAATATATTTTGGTTGCAGTTGATTCTTGCTCTAGGTTCCTCTGGGTTTGGCCTCAGCGCTCGGCTAATGCTCAAACTGTTATTAAAGTCTTTATCGGGACATATGCCTGCTGCATGTTCCACTCGGACCAAGATCCGGCTTTTGCCTTCAAGGTATACCGTGATTCGATGAAGTCCATGGGTGTGCAAGTATATTTTTCTTCTCCATATAGACCCGAGGGTAATAATGTTGTGAAAAAAATGACCCGTGACTTAAAACTGTCGTTAACGGCTAGGGTATTAGGCACAGGGTGTGGTTGGTTGCACCATCCAAATGAGGTTTAACCAGCATTAAATAACCTCCCTAAAAGATCTCTAGGTGGGCGGCCCTTGTACAAAGTAGTTTTTGGCATCAAGATGTATGTTCCAGACCTTGACGGTCTAGACGTTGTTGCGGCTGCTGCAACCTTTGACGTAGAGAACCATTGTACTGTCTTGTAGGACCTTCAACAGTTCTGCATCTCAAGCTTCGATTTCAGGAGTTGTGCTTCCAATTTCCAGCTGGCTTCCGAAATTGGGAGAACTTGTTCAAGAAAAGGTGGCCATCAATAAGGAATTCGGCCCAACGTACCATGATTCTATTCCAGTCCTTGGTCTAAAAGGTACACAAATTATTATTCTGCCACCACTTTCTGGTTCTAAAGACAAGCGCTTTGTCTCCATTTAACATGTCAAACTATACCATGTGGCAGATACTTAATAGTATGCCATTGGATAACCGTTCTTTTTATCAATATTTTTCTCTACAGCCTATGAGCACCATCAATGCTGATACTTTCCGGCTGAAGGAGGGAGGGAGCTGCTGAGTCCTATGTCGAAATTTTTCCTATCGCGCAACTTGCTTCTAATATCATGTCTTCTGCAGCAGATGTCATTTACAATGATCCACCGTTGGCGAATCCATCCAAGTTGGCCTTTTCAAGTCCTACTGTTGAGTCCCATCCTCATGTGTTTCAGCAGAGTACCTCCGGTACTAAATGGATCAAGATAACTTTTTTACTGACAGTTCTTCTGCTGTGTACACACGTCTAGCACGGATGTGTGTTTTTCTTTCATGGTTAAAACACACTTATCTAGTCCCTCCTTGGATATATGTCTGCATCATACTTTCCATGTTTTTTTTTTTTTATTGTATTCGTGGCTATTTTCTTCCTACTGATCATCTGCCATTACCTCCCAGTATGTTCTGCTGCAGAACTAGTCAACTGGGTGTTTGCCCCCTATTCTTCATCACATAAAAAGAAAAGTGACTTGTCCCTCGTGAACATTTCAGCCGTTCCAGTGACTGATGGAATTGTTTGGGATAAAGTTATTTTCGATATATTCATTACAACAGAGATCTTGCAGATACCATATGAGTTCAAAGTTTCTATGGGTGATTTGATAGTACCTGGATTACATTCAGTTGTTTAGGATGTTGATACTGTAAATTCTATGCATTCTGAGTAAAAGTGTCATACTGTTTTTAGATCAGAAGATCTGTATTTTAATTCCGCTAACTATGCTGCTATGTTCTGTTGCCATAATTATGACCCAATTTTTTTCATAAAATGGGTAGACAGCGTCCCCATTTTAATTTTAATTGTAATTATACCCAATGGTAACATTGTCCCACTTCTCCAGAGAGTTCCAAAAAACAAAAAGATAAATATACATATTTTACAGAATATGATACTTCAGACCCCATGTAATATTATTATTTTAAATTGACTCCAAGACCACCAAAAAATATATGCGTACTCAAACTTAGCTTATATATATTACTATGTCCTTTTCCGAGCACAATAGTTTGAATAACTATTCTAAACTGCTTTCTTGTCTCTTTCTTATTTTATTGTGGACAAGTACAAGTGAGAGAGCGAAAGGGTGTGTCCTATTACTGAGATCCCTGAGAGGGTCGAGAGTGTTGTGTTCCGGGGTGTCAATTCACTTGTTTCTGTGGTATGGTTAGGAGAGCAAGTGAGGCACTATAGCTAGTCGGACTCAGGCTCATGGATACTGAGGTGGTATGATGACTTAGTCCCTACATACTGATGTTCCATGGTCCCAAGCGTAGTTCTGTTTCAGAGCAGAGTCCCTGCAACATGATCAGGCACCCCATCCCCTCGCAACTCAATCTAGCGATCTGGCTCCTGAGGTCCTAGAGTTAAACTAACGTAATCTTCCTCAAAATAGCACGCGGACCCACTATGTGGGACTGCTAAGCTGCCAAGTGGAAGAGGTTTGTCCACTACTGCATTCCTACGCACTTAGTCCCACTTAAACCTGACATTTAGGATATCGTCTGCTACCTCTTTCATCTAAAGAAATCAGGCCTGTACTTCCATACGCCTTCATGTTGTGCAACTAAGCAGCTTGCATGTGGACCAGAGAACACGATTCTTTATTCAGAATCCCTGTCGTCAAGGCTTTCATGGAATGACTCTAATGGGTTAGTCCACCTACGGTACCACCACCCCTGAACCTTAAAGTGGTCTTTACCAGACACATGGATCCTCCTTTTGAACCTCTACGTTTGTGCCCAGTACAGTTCCTTTCCAGGAAGGTTGCTATCCTTGTCACCATCACAACTTTAGGGCGTATCGGCAAATTTCAGGCCCTCACCCTGGAAGGGCCTTTCTTTCAAGTTAATAACAGAATTGTCCTTATAACCAACCTTAACTTCATTCCTAAAGTGGTATCCCCATTCTATTTCTATTAAACCATTGAACTTCAGGTCTTCTTTCCACAACCAAACTTTGGCAAAGAGCGCCCTTCACATACTTGATGCCAATGTGCTTTTATGTATGCATTGATGGGACCAGTCATTTTCAAAAACTCAGCAACTTATGGTTGCTTTCGCCAAGCCACAGAAAGGACAAGCTCTCTCTAAGGCAGGCATAGCTAGATGGATTGCCAAATGTATCCAAACGTGCTACATTAAGGCTAATAGGAATTTGCCTGCCCCACCCAGGCCTCATTCAACTTGTAAAGAAGAAGCTACCATGGCTTTTTCTTGGAAGCATACCCATAGCTGACATTTGTAAGGCAGCTTCGTGGTTGACCGCGCACACATTCACCAAACACTAGTGTATGGATGTCTTAGTATGCCAACAAGCAAGAGTTGGTCAAGCTACCCTGAAGAACTCTTTTTCAGTCTTCTGCAACATCCTCCAGCAAACCACTGCTTAGGGGAGTACTGCTGTACAGTGTATGCAGAGTATATCGATCTATAGATGTATCTACAGCCTCATGCTTCGAACAGAGCATATTAACTTGTAAACATTGGTGTGTAGCCTGTAAATTCACAGGCACCCACCCACCTTCCCGGGTGCTTTTGGTTGTTAAAGGTGTATTTTCTTTTACTTAAACACCCTGGATTTAACTTTTTGCATAGTCATATGCATTCCTGTCTAATGCTTCATCTTTACGCTCGCCCATTGTCCGGAAAACAAACTAATAATGTAGCCGGTCCCCATGCTCATTACCAACTAAGGGTGGAGTTACTATACCTTGTGGTTTGACTTCTTCAAAGAAAAACAAGTTGCAAACATCTGAGCTCAAACCTGGATGTCAGAAGTATGCAGAGCATGTGAATCTACAGCACTTCATACTATGGACAGGTACTTACAAGGTAAGTAGCATATTCCTTTTTCATATGTCATTTTTCTAATCGCAGACACAAAAGCTCTGCTCACACACAAACTAAGAAAAGGAACAATGTTGTAATTTTATTTGTTACTTGTAACTGCATTATAAATGTATCGACTTGAATCTGGTGACAATTATTTGTTCCTCTTTCTAGTGTTTATGAAGGTATTCATAATCTAGCGGAGAGACGCTCTGTATTAGGTTCAACTCGCTTCTTGCACTTGGTTACATTTAGTTGTAGTGCAGAAAGCCATTGACTCTCTTCGTATTGTCTTTTTCAGAGTTTTATGTTTATTGCTTCCTTGCTCTCACAGTTTTGAACAATCTTGCATGTGCTTTATTTTGGTTTTTAGAATACAATTGAATATATAACAATGGCAGCGCTGTCCAAAATATTTGCAGTAGCAGCAACATATCCATATCAAGTAGTGCGGGCTCGTCTTCAGGATCAGCACAACACGTACTCCGGCGTCATTGATGTTATTCGCAGGACATGGAGGTAAGAACGGTCATTTGTTTCACTTCAGAAACTTACAGAGCCAGTGCACATAGAAATGAGGCCGATGTAGTATGATAAATGTACAAGAACACATTTAAACAGCAAACTGTATTATGCTTTGTCTGTTGAAGGTTTTAGTTTAATTCAATAGCAGAGAAAATGTGGATAAGTCAGTGCACAAAAATGAATTCAGTTGTGCTCTTTTTTCACTAATATAGCAATGATGCATGCATCTTTGCTTCCTTCAACTAGAAACACCTTCCTCTGTTGCTCCTAAGCTGAATTTTATGGTGCACTCTGTAGTGGACAGGCGGGATCCCTCTAAACAAAGGGGGAGTGGCTTGCAAAAAGTGTACTGTACGCGAGACCAACATGTCTTCGGACTACCTAGCTTCCTTCATCTGTAAAAGCCAAGATTCATTCCAAGGCCACCAACAGGGCTTTCTTCCTCCTAACAATCTGCCTGAGGAAACTGGGAAGCCGACAGTAGTTTATTACGCATAGAATGTGTTGACCTAATCTGAAAAAGCAATTTAATAAGCCTCATCTGCATAGGTGCTGTACAGATCCACTTAAAAAGTGCTTTGATTGCTGTCTAAATAGTTTGAAACAGTAGTAGACATTGGACCTATAACAACCAAAGCCTTTATTACTTAGATTCCAAAATAAGGCCTGACCCCCCTAAAGATGAAATCATACCATTCGCTTCTGATTTTATAAACGGAATATACAATTCTCAGTGAAAATACTAGCAGGCAGGTTACTTCCAAGCTTGCCAATGTTGATACATGTGGACCAAAACGGGTGCGTGCTTTGCTGCAGCATATCCTTGAGCATCAGGAGATTTTATAGCATAGTAGAGAAGGCTCCCCATTGTTGGTCATGCTCAGCACATCTGGCTTTCAATTAAGAGCAGGCCATTTATGTGCTTAATTGACTTTATATACTTAATATACTGGATACATTTGGTTTTAGAAGACAGATGCTTAGGTTGTTTAAACGTCTGAACGCACGGTCTACACTCAGGGTTAAAACTGGATATAACATAGCTTCATACCAGGTTAGTAGCGGTACAAGACCTGGGTGCCTACACTTCCCCCTGCCTTTCGCAGTGGCCATTAAACCTTTAGCTGTTGAAATGATCACTTTGGGGGAAGAATCAGGTATCCATTTGGGAGGAACCATTTATTCGATTTCCAATATGCAAATCATATGTTACTCTGTATGCAAGATGATGAGTCTGACTGGACTTCAATTTGATGTACTTTGGCTCATTTAAGGCAGTCTCAGGTCTGGGACTTAATTGGAGTAAATCCTGTGTATTACCACTGAATGAAACCCTGCTACTGCAGGTGAGGGTTGCTCTGGAAGTCATACATTTTTCGATATTCAGGGATTGAAATATATCATTATGAGGCAGATCTTTTGGCCGCCTCAAATCTCATTTTGAACTCCACTCCTTCTATCAATGTTAGTATGCATAGCATTAGCTAAAATGACTGTTATCTCAACTTTTTAATAATTTGCCTATCTTTCCTCTGTAGTCCTGAAGAAGGCCGTTCAAGAGTTGTTGGGTGACTTGTTTGGTGATCTAGTAGAAGAGTAGTGTTAACAGTACTGCCAACTGAGAGAGGAGAATGGGTGTCCCCCCCCACCCCCATCCCCGAACCTCCCCCATCTCCCTGATTTTGAGGATTACTACTTAGTAGTCCTGTTACGCTAGGTAGCCTGTTGGGCAGCTGGTTATCATTTAAATGAAACTGGTTATAGGTCTGTCCAACAAGCTCTTTCTCGTGATCCTATTATCTGGAGTTCAGACCTTTAAAGGCCATTCCTATTTAGTACAAACTGCCCATGGGTTATCTGTAATGGAGCTTGGATATCATGCGTTCACTTTGGTCGTACACACCGGCAGCATCCCTCAGGGTACTCCAGTGGACACACTCTTCACTATTGATCGAGCACACTAGGAGGGAGTGGGTAACTTTTCCATAAGCGACCTGTTTAGCAATGAAACATTAATAGGCTTACAGGCATTAGAACAGGAAAATTCATTACTCAAAGTTCAATTCCTTGTGTGTGATAAAATAGTGAGCGCAGCACAAAAAGACTCTAACATTATTGAGAACGAACCACAGAGCTATACAGTTTTGCAAGATCTACATACAATGGGAGATGGAGAAAAAGTTAATTACTTGGCTACGTAAAGCAACCCACACGAAAACTGTCCATTTTAAATATTTTTAATTTAATACTCTACATAGAGGCTACCTAACAACTCATAGAATCAGTAGGATGTACCCTGTGGCTTGCTTTGAATGCCTTTGGTGTCACAACACTCAGGCTAGATTCAGGGACATAATGTGGTACTGTTTGAAATTAAGAGGTGTTTGAAAAGATGTAATAGAGGACCCTAACTCCCGTCCTGCTCCCAGCAGAAGACCGTCCTGCTCCCAGCAGAAGAGGTCGCTCAACACGCTGCTCCCTGCCTCGCCTGGTATCGTAGCGCTTACCGCCAGACTGATGAGTGCCTATCTCGCCTTGCACCCACAACTGCTTTAGCCTGCATAATTATTTATTAGAGTTCGTAGCGCTAGATTGCCCCGCCTATCTATTATTATTTATTAAATTGCTGATGTAAATTAGATCGTAGCGCTTGATTGCCAAGGTGCGCTTGTACGATATTTGAACTTGTGCTGGGCTGCCTGCAGACTTATTTGTGCCTGATTGTGCCGGCGCCACTGCCATTTGCATCGCGCTATTTACAATTGTGCCCCAATCCTGTTGCGATATTGGCTTGCTGCCATTTTGTTTTTTGTTGTTGTGTTGTGCCTCCCTGCCCTGATCTCCACCCCGCTCCCAGCTGATCCTCCCACTGATACTGTTTACCCCCGCTCTGCCGTGGTAGCACTGTGACCGTCCTGCTCCCAGCAGAAGAGGTCGCTCCACACGCTGCTCCCTGCCTCGCCTGGTATCGTAGCGCTTACCGCCAGACTGCTGAGTGCCTATCTCGCCTTGCACCCACAACTGCTTTAGCCTGCATAATTATTTATTAGAGTTCGTAGCGCTAGATTGCCCCGCCTGTCTATTATTATTTATTAAATTGCTGATGTAAATTAGATCGTAGCGCCTGATTGCCAAGGTGCGCTTGTACGATATGTGAACTTGTGCTGGGCTGCCTGCAGACTTATTTGTGCCTGATTGTGCCGGCGCCACTGCCATTTGCATCGCGCTATTTACAATTGTGCCCCAATCCTGTTGCGATATTGGCTTGCTGCCATTTTGTTTTTTGTTGTTGTGTTGTGCCTCCCTGCCCTGATCTCCACCCCGCTCCCGCCTCCCAGCTGATCCTCCCTCGCCCCTCCCCTTCCACTATCCACATATGACAGATGCCTACGCGCGCAGCGTTCACGCGCAGCGGACGCGCCCCAAAGGCGCGCCAAAGGTAAGCCCGTCTACGCCCGTCCACGCCTGGACCGCGCCCAGCGCCAGCCCCCCTGGTCCACGCAAATCCCATTCCACCCGCATAACATACGACGCCGCAACCCTCTCAGCACTTACCCCGGCCCACTCCCTAACTGCTACCAAGCCGCTCCAGGACACACCCTTAGACCCTTCACCTGCCACTCCTGCAAGTTCGACTGCATCAGGACCCACACCAAATCCATAAACTCCAAACAGAGCTCCGACACTAACCACCTAAAGTGCTTACTGCTCAACACCCACTCAGTCCACAGACACTCCATCGAACTCTGGAACCTACTCGACACTACATCGCCGGGCGTCGCCTTCCTTACAGAAAGTTGGATGAACGCCTCATCAGCCCCCGACATCGCCATAGCCATCCCGGACACCTACAAGATCATCCGAAAGGACCGCATCAACCAAACAGGAGGAGGCATCGCCATCGTCCAGAAGAACACCATCCGCATCATGACCAGCTCCGACGATAACCTCGCTACCGCCGAACACCTTCACTTCCAGATTCACACCGACCCCAAAACCACACTCAGAGGCACCCTTATCTACAGACACCCAGGACCCCGCTCACAATTCAGTGAAGACATCGCTGACTTCATCAGCCCACATGCCATCCCATCCGAGAACTGCATTCTACTGGGAGACCTCAACTTCCACCTGGACAAGAAAAACGACAACAACACCACCACCCTTCTGGACAACATGGCCAATCTTGGACTCCAACAACTCGTTGACACCCCCACCCACTCCGCCGGACACACGCTCGACCCTATCTTCACCTCCAGCAAGCACATCTCCTTCGATCACACCACAGCTCTCCACTGGACGGACCACAGCTGCGTTCACTTCCACTACAAAAAATCCACGTCCCATAACCCCCCACAACCTATTCCCCGAAGAAACTGGAACAAAATCACCACCGACCAGCTCTTCTCGTCACTTCAACAAAACACTCCTGCCAATTCATCGGACCCAAAACAAGCAGCCACCAACCTCACACAATGGATCACCCACAGCGCAGACGAACTAGCACCCTTGAAAAACCATCTAATCAAGCAAGGGAACAAAAAAGCCCCCTGGTTCAACGATGACCATAAGAAATCCAAGAAGCTCTGTCGGACTCTCGAGAAAACCTGGAGAAAAAACCCTACCACTGACAACCTGGCCTCCTTCAAAAACGCCACCCGCAAACGCCACCAACTCATCCGATCCACCAAGAAATCAGCATTTAAGGATCGACTTGACTACAATACCCAAAACAGCAAGGAACTATTCAACATCGTCAAAGAATTCACTAACCCCTCCGTAGGCACTAACGACATCACCCCCTCCCAAGACCTCTGCGACTCTCTATCATCATTCTTCCACAACAAAATCGCCGAAATACACAACAGCTTTCAAAACCAGTCCGAAGACCGGCCCACTCCACCCACCTCCGAATCAAAACCCCCCTCTAACAACCTTTGCGCCTGGAACCCAATCACCACTGAAGACTGATGACTGATGAATTCCATCCACTCAGGATCGCCAACCGACCCTTGTCCCCACCACATCTTCAACAAAGCAGACTCCATCATCACACCCCATCTCCGAGACGTAATCAACTGCCACCTTCCCAGAAAACTGGAAACATGCCGAACTCAGCGCCCTTCTGAAGAAACCCACGGCTGACCCAACCGAACTTAAGAACTACCGCCCCATCTCGCTCCTCCCATTCCCCGCCAAAGTCATCGAGAAAGCCGTCAACAGTCAGCTCGCCGCCTTCCTAGAATCCAACAAATCCCTCGACTCCTCTCAATCAGGCTTCCGAGCCAAACACAGCACCGAAACCGCCCTCATCGCAGCAACAGATGACATCCGAACACTACTGGACAACGGAGAAACAGTTGCTCTCATCTTACTTGACCTCTCCGCAGCCTTCGACACAGTCTGTCATAGCACCCTCATACAACGCCTCAGCAACATCGGAGTACAAGGAAAGGCATTGGACTGGATAATATCGTTCCTCACCGGAAGAACCCAGAGAGTCCGCCTCCCCCCTTTCAAATCAGAGGCCACCGAAGTCATCTGCGGCGTACCACAAGGAACGTCACTCAGCCCCACCCTCTTCAACGTATACATGAGTCCCCTCGCATCCATCGCACGCCAACACAATCTCAACATCATCTCCTACGCAGACAACACCCAGCTGATCCTCTCCCTCACAAAAGACCCAAACACCGCCAAAACCAACCTACACGAAGGAATGAAAGAAGTAGCCGAATGGATGAAGAACAGCCGTTTAAAACTAAACTCAGACAAAACAGAAGCCCTCATCTTAGGACCCTCCCCCTCTGCCTGGGACAACTCATGGTGGCCACCGGCCCTCGGAACCGCACCCATACCTATGGACCACGCACGTAACCTGGGCTTCATCCTAGACTCCTCCCTCTCGATGACCAGACAAGTCAACGCCGTCTCATCATCTTGCTTCAACATCCTACGAATGCTCAAAAAAATCTTCCGTTGGATCCCCACCGAAACAAGAAAGACAGTCACCCACGCACTGGTCACAAGCCGATTGGATTACGGCAACACCCTTTATGCCGGAACCACAGCCAAACTACAGAAAAAACTCCAACGCATCCAAAACGCCTCAGCCAGGCTCATTTTGGACATCCCTCCGCAAGCTCACATTTCCGACCACCTGAAAGACCTCCATTGGCTCCCTGTCAACAAGAGAATAACGTTGCGTCTCCTCACCCACGCACACAAAGCCCTCTACGACCTAGGACCCGAATGCCTCAACACGCGTCTATCCTTCTACACCCCCTCCCGCCAACTACGATCGTCCAATCAAGCCCTCGCCGCAATCTCGCGCATCCACAGATCCACCATGGGGGGAAGATCCTTCTCCTACTTAGCGGCTAAAACCTGGAATTCTCTCCCCACCCACCTCCGCCTCACTCAGAACCACCTCTCTTTCAGAAAGCAACTAAAAACCTGGATATTCGATAAGTAAATTCACCTCCCTCCCCCAAGCGCCTTGAGACCCTCTGGGTGAGTAGTGCGCTATACAAATTTCTGAACTTGAACTTAACTCGGACTATTGGTTGTAGTAGTCTCAATCAAATAGAAGTCCGCGTGATGTGGTTGTTTCCAAGACCTAAACAGGGCAAGGTGGCATCACAGTTTATTGATCTGACCTTTCATTTGGCAAAAGAAAGCTCTTACTTTGGTATGGATATCTCTCATCCCCTGCTGAACTACATGTAGGAATACTGTGACCTTCTGGGTAATATCAGAGAGCTATGCTCTCAGTCTAAAAGAGAAGAGAGTTTAAGGAAACGACCAATATTGCAGCAATGCGATGAATTGATCCAATTGCGTAAGGAGAATGACGAAGATTGGTAATAAGTCATCTGTTTATAAGCAACCTGGACTACAGGAATGCACTCTATGTGGGCATGGCAGACTATCTTTTTTCACGTCTGCTGATGATCCAGAATGCGGCCGCCAAGCTCATGTGTAACAAAAGCAAGTACAGCTCAGCCTCTGAATGTCTGAGGGAGCCCCATTGGCTGCCTGTTCGTCAAAGGTCAAAATTCAAGCTCCTGGGTGATGCTCATAAGGCCTTATACAATCATGGCCCTAGAGTCCTGCAAAATAAAATTTAATTCTATGTTCCAACTCGGAACTTAAGATCATGCAATCAGGCCCGGGCAAAACCAAAACGCATTAGGAGGGCCAGAGCAGGGGGCTGCTCTTTCAGTCATCTGGCAGCAACACATTGGAACGAACTCCTGCTGGAAATGAGTTTTACCGATGACTATATGTCTTTCAGAAAAAGCTAAACTGTTCACTAGGGTTTAATTAAACAACTAGAGCTTTGAATGTTACCTTACTCTCATTTTTAGGTGTTTGCTTTCCTAGCGCCATGATATCCTCTTGAATGAATGTTGCGCTTACAAATAAATATATAAATGAGGTTCCTGAAATAAGTACCAGAGAGCTGAAGTTAATTGTAACAATGCACAATTGTTTTGATCATTATGCATTTCACACTCTGCCCTGACTTGGCATCTGTATTTCTTGCACTTGTAGTAAATATGTGGTAGGTCCTACATATGGAGATATAAAATAATGTCATTCGAGGCATGGCCAAGATGGCGGCGGAGACAGACATGTATTAAGTGTGCTCCACGCCAGGCCCATACTTAACTTGACGTACTCCTTATCGGACCTATGAGCGCCACTTCGGAAAGGAGCCCCCTAGGAGTAGAAAAGTTGTGTGGTGGGGAGGTGATCTGAGACCACAGATCTGGGAGACCGTAGTTGACATTCCAGTCTGCGGCCTTGCTGGGTCCCCCCTTGTGCTGAAGCTGTGGTGGGGCTGTCCGGCTTGTGAACTGGGCCCCCTCTGAGATCCAGGAGGCACTAGCCGAATAACATCAGCGGAAGGGGTGAAGAACTGGTGATTGTTGAACGCAGGCCCCGGAGAGCAATTGCAGTGACCGAGAGTCCGAGATCGCCGGTGACATCGCACCAGATGCCTACCCCCAGACTGGGAGAGGGGAGCCTCCCATGGGCCTGACCGCATTGTTGGTACAGTGGCATTCCCTCAAGGAGTGGGTAATCCAGAGGGGAGACCATGACTAACCTGTGTGGCGGTACAGGGAGCCGAAGCTGCGGGCCATGCTGCACATCCCTCTGGTGAGAATCCAAATCGAGCGTGCTGGGGTGAGGGCAGTGTTGTTGGTGGCTTTTTGCCCCCCCCCCACCCCCCCCCTTCGCACATCACCCAAGCCTGTTGACTCGTAGTCCAGGGGATAGAAGATCCAGTGGTCCCCATCTGCGCCTCGGCGGCCCACTGATAGCCCTGATTCGCTGGCGAGGTCGCTCTGTAGGCCTGGGTCCCCTTTTGAGATCATCCTCAAGCAGTGCTAGGGCAGGAGACTCAAAGTGTCACTACACTGTGGGTTAGGGGTCGTGAGGACAGTCTTAGATTAACCAGTGCACCGGTGGCAAAGTCCAGTCTCCTAAAACCAGGAAGGGAACGCATAACTTCCATCGATGTTGTAGAGCCGAATGGAGGATTAAGGAAGTATTCCCCCTCCCCATATGGGGCATGACTCCTTGGGCCACGGAGGGTGGCATCATTCATGTGCCTAAGCAGTGCTAGTTTCATCATTGAACGGGCGAATCGAGCACTGGGGGGAAGCCAGCCCCTTCCCCCCCTGAGTTCTTCAGAGACTGGTGATAGCCAGATTCCTGAACTTTCATGATCGGGGTATGATCCTTTCTGTAATACATAAGGCAGGGTAGGTCTGCATTGAGAATTAAAAAATAATGGTTTTCCCCGACTATTCCTGAGAATTCCAACGGCAACGGTGCGCATTCAACTCTGTGAAGGTGAAACCGCGGAGCCTGCATTTGCAATACATGCTGCTATTCCCCTGCTAAACTGAAGGTGTTATACTGAAGGAAATCGCTTTTCTTCCAGACACCGAGGAGTGGCTAGAAGACTGTCTCAGACTGAAACGATTTGGGGATAGAGTCTGGCATATGCTCTGGGGAGGAGAGAGCTGACCCAGGGACTGGAGGGAATCCAGGAGGAGGGGTCACCGTTCATAGAGGAGGGTTACAGGTACACCATGGCGAGATAGAAGACCCGAGTGGCGATTAGAGGTCTCCTTACACTCTGAGGGGGACAGACAGGCCACCACCAAGAGCGGAGGGGGGTCCACACAGGGCTACAGGTGACGACCAGGGATTGGAGTCGGAAACCTACCTCCCCAGGTAGTCGACATCACACATCTAGAACACAAAACTGAGGCTCCCTCTTCAGATGCCACAACGTTTGGACTGGCGCCTGCACCATAATCATGGAACTGATGGTTTGATACGGGGCGTATGATTCTCCTTGCCCCGTTATGAATGGCTCAGTGAGTCGGAACAGTTGTTGTTCTTCTTTACACTTGTAGGTACTATGCCACCACTTCTTGGGGCAGCTGTACATTTTTGAGGCTGAGCTAGTGATAGGGGTGGGGTGATACAAACCTCTCTTTGTTTCCCCTGTAGAGTAGTTATAGTTTAGCTATGAGAGCATTCACTCACAGGGGTCCTTGTTGGGTGGGAAGTGGAATGGGTTCCTAGTTTGGGGTTCAGGACGGGTTGTGTTGGGGGTGGGGCAGAGGCCGATATGTCGGCTAGGTGTTGAACAGCTTTGGAAGGATGGTACAATTCAGGGAGAACAGTCAAGATTAAGTGGGCCGATAACCCAGCCCCTACTGTGACAGCATTCACCACATCAGTCAGCAGCTGCTACCTAGCACCCATCACTACTCTAGTGCATCCCGCAACCCTTTCTAGACCCTGGATGAATACTCTACTATTAGCAGATAGCACCCTGTCGATCTTGTCCTGGAATGTGAACGGCCTGGGTGACAAGGTCAAGAGACGGTTAGGGAACCAATACATCAGACAACTGCAGTCAGATGTGGTGCTCTTTCAGGAGACACATCTTAAGGGAATACAGTGCAGAGTCTTGGGAAGAGGAGCCTGCACCTCATTAGCACATGCAGTGTACATGTCAGGCTCCAGGGGAGTGGCTATTTTGATCCAGAAAGATCTTCCTTCTTAAATAACTAAGAGGTGTACAAACATCTCCGGGAGGTATGTAGGAGTGAAAGGGTTCTGGGGACATAAGATGTTATGCTGCTTAGTGTATACGCACCCCCTAAGCTACAGGACACCACTTTCGTGAAACCAGCTGGCATTATCCTGGAGGCACTCTGGATCGAGGGAGGAGATTTTGATGATGTCATGGTGACAGAGCAGGACAGAACGGGATCCACTGTGCCCAGCCACACAACCCACCCCACTCGTAAGTTTTGCAGCTGGCTTGGGTCTCACGAATCTCTGGAGGAGAGCTCATCCACTTGAAAATAAATATATCTTCTCTCTGGGGCCATAGGGTGTTCTCCCGTCTAGACTGTCATTGACCTGGCAGGGGAAGTGGGAACCATTTTGTAAGTCTGGGCGGTGGACTCCGCTCCACTTGCAGTGTTTTCCGCGTTACGCGGAGCTCATGGAGTTCCCAAAAACTGTGCTTCACGGAGTGGTGTATTTTCCCTTGCTCGCGTTCGTCAACGTCAAGTTGGTGAGGCGCGAGTGATGATAATCCACCTCCCGGCGAGATTTGTCCTCGTTCACGATTGTCAACATCAGTTTGGCGCGCGTGGAAAATCAACCTCCCTGTGAGATTTATCAACGCAGGTGCTCAGATTTCTCATTGCGATTGGTTGCCTATACTCGCGACAACTCGCATTGAGAAACTGTCCGTTCGCGTTGAGAAAGCTGCCGCTCGAGTAAAAAGCTACTTGAGCGCCTGGCACTGAAAATCACTGTGAACGGTATTTATCTAAGGCACTCCGCTGCTCGTGGAGCTCTGCGTAGCTCGGCAGAGCTTTTTTTGCACTTTGCGGAGTTCCGCATAGCGGAACGCCGCAAACTTCGCCCAGCAGATGGACGATTTGGCCCGCGGCCTTTATGAGCACTCCCCCCCTGTTGGTGAAGGTGGATAGGCGACGTAGTAGGTAGAAGCGTTGGAAACTTATTGCCTGGGACCTACGGGACTGGGAGGGGGCGGTGGGGCTGAAGGGGTACTCCAATCTTCCAGGAAAATGAAGTTTCCATCATGTCTAAAGTAGTGCTCTGGGAGGCCTATAAAAGAGTCCATCGAGATAGTGCCCAGAACTTCATAGCCTAAAAGAGGGGGAAAGAGGTGGGAACTTTGGAGAAACTCGAGATGTGGCTGCTGGAGATCGGGGGAACCCTGGTCTGGAACCAGATCCCCTTACTCTTAGGAAATTAACCTTCCTAAAAGACGAATATCGAGCTCAGGCACATGAAAATGCCCTAACCCAAATGCTGGCCACATTACAGTAACTATAAGACACGGGGGATAAGGCCTGGAAGCTCCTGGCATGGCTGTTTTAAGAAACGGAGACTAGGTTGGTGGAACAGATAGTTGAACCAGGGGGAGAACAGTGCGGAAACAGACAAAACAATAGCGAGAGCCTTTGCTCACTGTTGTGCGGGATATTTTAGGCTAGGCCATTCTGGACATTATTCCAAATTGAACACTACCTGCAGTCGGTGAACACCGCTGCTTTAGACGCAGAGGCTTGAGCAGTGGTTAATGCAAAAATTACATTGGCAGAAGTTCAAGCTGCTACAGTAATACTGAGCTCTAACAAGACCCCGGCCCAACGAGAGTCCCTCAGAACTTTATAAGCAATACAAAGGGCTGGTGGGAACCCATCTCTTGAACATGTATTTGTAAGCTGATCGACAGGGCACCCTACCATGCGACCTTTAAAGGGCGCTCATAGTAGTCATTCATAAAGAAAGCAAGCCAAAAGAGTACTGTGACTTAAATTGCCCGATATTGTTACTCATCACGGAAGTTAAAATCTATACTAGCCGTTAGACTCCTACAGGTCATCAGTCACATTGCACCTATAATTGGCTGAAAGAAATTAGTGTTCAACACAACAAGAACCCCATCTCATAGGCAAACCTAATAACAAAAGTTCCAAAGGAATACTATCAATCGTAAACAGCCCGACGGCATGCCTGGTCTCTTCCTGTCGATAGAACAATCGAATAGCCAACTACTGAGAGGACTCACTGCTGGAGTTCGATATACTACTCATCCTTTTCGGCTGGTATGAGATACACAAGCTGAGTGAGGTCTAAAAGAACTGAGTGTCCAACAGTGGTGCTGTGACAGAGTGTCTAGCCCTGAAGAATTTGCCAAAATTTAAAAGGCAGAGAAACATGTTGGCAGTGGGTATTGGTATGCGAGGTTAGTTACCAACCTTTTTAATTTGACATAGCACACCAAAAAATTCAGAATAAAGTTGTTACAGGGGTGTGTTTGTCAATTTTAATACCACTTTTTGTCACTAGTGGATGGTGATTTTTGACCAGTCCATTGCACTTCACTTCCTTTCCTTGTTTGGACACTTTCTTTGGTTTTGTTTTTCTTTTCTGGGACAAATAATGACTGCCTATGATGAGAAAAGGGGCCTATTCTGGTGAGTACCTGCCAGTTGGTCGTGCGCCTGTGAGGGGTCATTGTGTCCTCCACACTTTTTTCACCTATACAAAGAAAAAGTGAGTTCCTACCACGCCTGTGGTTCTTGTTGACTGTCTTTTGAAAATGGATATCTTTTAACTAAAGGCAACTAACAGTGCAGATAACCACATTTCAAAAATAAAGTATGATGGGTTTTTTGCAGCAAAGGAAATAGATGTGAGGTATTCCTTTGGAACTTTTGTTATTAGGTTTGCCTATGAGATGGGGTTCTTGTTGTGTTGAAGTTTATTGAGTGGAGGGCAACCCTATGTTCGAGGCATGTGGGCTGCTGAATTCATATCTGTGCATAGATCGCCACCTAGTGTTGGGTCCGGATGATTGCACATTGTTGTCCTGGAAGAGTCTTCGAAGTATCACGAGATAGGTGGCTCCTCCCTTGGACTGCAGTGCGCATGGGCATCCTCTCCATCCCCAGATTGTTTTTCTCCGCCATTGGGTTCGGATGTACTTTCCTACTCTCCAAGTTCGGAACAAAGAAAACTTCTCAAAAGGCTAAAAGGCCTTTGGATACCGCCGGTTTTGTTAAGCGCTCGGTGCCGATACACTTTTTACAACTCGGTCGCACTCCAGTCGTCGAATCGGGCCGTGAGGCCTTCTCAACACCACGTGGACCGACCGTCGATGGAATGAAGTCCGGTCAAGTACTGCCCTCAGTGCAACTCGAAGTTTCCGCACACAGACAAACATCCAGTGTGCAACAAATGCCTATCTCCAGATCACAACGAAGATAGTTGCCTGGTCTGTGCCCAATTCCGATCAAAAAAGACTATTCGGAATAGACGGGCGGCGAGGCAAGAAATGCAACGATCGGCGCCGGAGCCCGATAACATCTTCGGGGAAGAAGACGATCTAGCAAGCGCCGAAGACTCAGATCGAGACGATGGAAAATACTCGGAGCCCGACTCCGAATATTACCCCGAAGAGGGAGAACTAATCGTCGATCTCGAAGACTATGATCAGGACATCGTAGCAGTTGAAGACGACTCCGATGACTGCGAGGGGAGAACCGTGAGTACACGGCCCCATATAGACACTACACCTCTATCAGAGACTCAGGTCAAGGCATCGCCAGCAGGCCTTAGCCGAGACCAACAACCTCGTTCTACAGCCCCGCCATACCGCCCGGCTAAGAACATATCGAAAGAGCCCTCTGAGACACGTCACACAACGTCGGTTCCATCAAAACCGAAACTTGTCGACAATACAGTCTTCGGACCAAATTATGTCGACCCGAAGGTATCGAAGCCTAAAGGCGTCGACCCGAAGGCCACAGTACCCTCGAAACCAAAAACCGTAGAGTCAACATCGAAGACAAAAGCAGTCGAGTCGAGCTCAAAACCAAAGGCAGTCAAGTCAACCTCAAAGCCAAAACACGTCGATTCGACGCAAAAACTAAAGCACATTGAATCAATTCCTAAAAAGCACGTCGAATCGAGCAAATCAGCCTCAGGTATCGACAAGGGGACCAAACCAGTCGACGACAAAATAAGGCCTACACCCAAAACTAACGTCCAACCGAAGGTGGCGAAAAGAAATCGGTCGAGCCGAAATCCATCGACCCGAAAAAGGGCGTCGAACAGAAATGAATATGCTACTTACCAGTATGCATCTGTTCTTGGCATGTAGGGCTGCTAACATTCATATCTTAGCATTAGATCGCCGCCTAGTGTTGGGTCCGGATGATCGCACATTGTTGTCCTGGAAGAGTCTTCGAAGTATCCTGAGATAGGTGGCTCCTCCCCTGGACTACAGTGCGCATGGGCATCGGCTCCATCCTCAGATTGTTTTTCGCCATTGTGGCAGAAGATGGAGTGAAAAGTGTAAAGGATGTCCATGCTAATGATTGAATACAATAGTATATCTGCAGCTGCGACAGGCACCGGGGAGGAGGGTGGGCGATATGAATGTTAGCAGCCCTACATGCCAAGAACAGATGCATACTGGTAAGTAGCATATTCAGTTCGAGGCATGTGGGCTGCTAAATTCATATCTTAGCATAGAATACATAGCAGTCCCTCCATCAGCGGCGGTTGCCCGTGCCAGCTGCAGAAACTTGAAAAAGTGTCTTGAGAACAGCCTGTCCTACAGCAGCTTGCTGCTTGGAATGTACATCAACACAGTAGTGTTTTGTAAAGGTATGTGGTGTAATCCACGTGGCTGCTCTGCAAATATCCTCTAAAGGAATGTTTCCTAGGAAAGCCATGGATGCCCCCAATTTGCGTGTGGAGTGCGCCCTTGGGGGTATCGTTAAAGTGCGCTTGGCCTTTTGATAACATATTTGGATGCACTTAACAATCCACCTGGCTATTCCTGCTTTGGAAATAGGGTTGCCTTTGTGTTGTGGTGAGAAGGCAACAAAAAGTTGTTTTGTTTTCCTAAAGTGTTGTGTTCTGTCAATGTAGTACATCAACGCCCTCCGTACGTCTAACGTATGGAGCATTCTTTCCGCCACCGTTTGTGGGTTTTGGAAGAATGCCGGTAAGTCAATAGTTTGGTTGAGATGAAACTGTGACACCACCTTCGGAAGGAATTTGGGGTTAGTACGTAGTACTACCCTATTTGGATGAATCTGAATGAATGGCTCTTGGATTGTGAGCGCTTGCATTTCACTAACACGCCTCAGTGACGTAATAGCAATTAGGAAAGCCACTTTCCACGTTAGGAACTGGAGTTCACACGAGTGCAGTGGTTCAAATGGTGGTCCCATCAGTCTGGTGTGGACCACATTGAGGTTCCACACCGGAGCCGGCGGTGTTCTTGGGGGAATGACTCGTTTCAGACCTTCAAGGAAAGCTTTGATGGCCGGCACTCTGAAGACAGAGAGGTGCTGCCTATTCTGAAGATATGCTGCGATGGCGGATAGATGTATCCGAATGGAAGTGTACGCTAGATTGCACTTGTACAGATGTAGCAGATAACAAATGATGTTAGGGATAGATGCATCTAGCGGGGTGATGTCATTAGCCGTACAGTAAATGACAAAACGCTTCCATTTTGCAGCATAGCATGCTCTGGTAGTTGGCTTCCTTGCCTCCTTGATGATGTTCATGCATTCTGGAGGTAAGTTAAGGTATCCGAACTCTAGGACTTCAGGAGCCAGATCGCCAGGTTGAGCTGTTGCGGATCTGGATGCTGAATTTCTCCATGGTTCTGCGTCAAAAGTCTGGGCGTGAGGTGCAGTCTTTGATGCGGCACCACTGAGAGTACGAGGAACGTGGTGTACCATGCTTGGCGCGCCCACGTTGGAGCAACTAGGATGAGAGTCATCGCATGCTGCCTTAGCTTTCTTGCCACCAGCGGTATCAGAGGGGCTGGCGGAAAAGCGTACGCAAATTTGCCTGACCAGGTCATCCATATCGCATTCCCCTGCGACTGTGGGTGAGGGAACCTGGCGGCAAAGTGTTGGCATTTTGCGTTTTCTTTTGTTGCAAACAGGTCTATCTCCGGATGACCCCACTGCTGGAAGTACGGGTGGAGTACAGATGGGTGTAACTCCCACTCGTGCATTTGATGGCTTTGTCTGCTGAGCAGATCCGCCATTAGATTGTCCTTGCCCGGGAGGTGTTCTGCCATGAGGAAGATGTTCCTCTGAATGGCCCACTTCCACATGCCCTGAGCCAGATGAGACAGCTGTGGCGAGTGGGTGCCCCCCTGCTTTTGAATGTAGTACATCGCGGTTATGTTGTCCGTCCGGACCAACACTACCTTGTTGCACAGATGTACAATGAAGGACTTGAGTGCCATGAAGATTGCCATCAGTTCCAGATAGTTGATGTGCATCTTCTGTTGATGCGTCGTCCATAGTCCCTGCACAGTGTAATTGAGCAGATGAGCTCCCCATCCCTGGAGAGATGCGTCCGTTGTCAGGGTAATCTGTGGCACTGGCTCCTGGAACAGTCGGCCCTTGCAAAGGTTGTGTGGAGTCCACCAATGCAGAGAGTCGTATGCCCGACTGGTAACCAACACTAGGTCTGTTAATTGTCCCTGAGCCTGTGTCCACTGATTTGCTAAGCACTCCTGGAGCGGGCGCATATGTAGCCGTGCGTGAGGGACTATGAAGATGCAGGAGGCCATCATGCCTATCAACTGCATGAACACTCTCGCTGGAAGTGAGTGTTGTGATCTGAACTTCTGGATCAGAGACTGCATGCTGTCTATCCTGACTTGGTTTGGTTGAGCCACGGCTGTCAGGGTATTGATCGTCGCGCCTAGAAACTGCCGGACATGCGCCGGTTGAAGGTGCGACTTTGGGTAGTTCAACGAGAAACCTAGATCGTGAAGGAGGTGAATGGTAGTCGACATGTCCGCGGCACACTGTTGTTCTGACTTGGCTTGAACGAGCCAGTCGTCCAGGTAGGGGTAGACATGGATGCCCTGCCTCCTGAGGTGCGCCGCTACTGTCGCCAGACACTTTGTAAACACCCTTGGGGCTGTGGTGACTCCGAAGGGTAGGACTTTGAACTGATAATGTTTGCCTTGGATAGTGAACCTGAGGTATTTTCTGTGGGACGGGTGTAGTGGTATGTGGAAATAAGCATCCTTGAGGTCTAAGGTTGCTAAGAAGTCCCCCTGGTTTAATAAGGGAAGAATCTGTTGCAGTGTGAGCATATGGAAATGTTCTGACAGTATATACAGGTTTAGGGGACGTAGATCCAGAATGGGTCTGAGAGATCCGTCCTTCTTTGGGATAAGGAAGTACAGGGAATACACCCCTGTGCCTTCCTCCTCCACTGGCATGAGCTCGATTGCACCTTTTTGCAGCATCACCACTACCTCCTGCTGCAATAAGTGCAAGTGCTCTGCGGACATAGGCCTTTGCCTTGGCGGGATGTTAGGTGGAGTGGATTTCAACTCTAGGCAATAACCATACTGGACTAGTTGACGCACCCACCTGTCTGTGGTGATGTTTCTCCAGACGGGCAGGAACTGCTGCAGTCTCCCCCCGACAGGTGTTAAGTGGTCGGGGGGCAGTGACAGAGAGTCACTGTTTGCTTGGGGTAGAGGAGCGGGAGCTGTTGTTTCCTCTGCCGCGACCTCTGTTGCTGTTATTTCTGTAACCTCCCTTGTTCTGTTTTGTGAACGAGGATTGTGCTCCACCTTTTGAGAATTGAGATTGTTGACCCATTTGTCCTCTGGTGACTCCACGTGCACCTGAGCGACGAAAATTGTTGCCACGAAACTGTTGTGACTGTAGGGCCCCCATGGACTTAGCAGTTTCTGTGTCCTTTTTTATCTTTTCGAGGGTGGTGTCAACATCTGGACCAAACAGTCGATCAGGATTGACTGGCTGATTAAGGATGGTTGTCTGAATATCAGGTTTAAACCCAGATATGCGGAGCCAAGCCTGTCGTCTTAGCATGACGCTAGTGTTGATCGCCCTAGCTGCTGTGTCTGCGGCGTCAAGTGCACACTTGATGGCTGCGTTGGAGATCAATTTTCCTTCCTCTATAAGCAGTTTTGTGCCCTCTTGAAACTTTGGAGGCAGGTGTTGTACAATCTGTTCTAGGGTGTCATAATGCGCCCTATCGTAACGTGCTAAGAGTGCTTGTGTATTAGAAATACGCCAAAAGTTGGCAGCCTGTGCAGCTACTCTTTTGCCCCCTGCCTCTAGCACTTTGGACTCCTTATCCGGGGGAGGAGCTTCACCCGTTGTTTGGGAGTTGGCCCGTTTGCGGGCATTGGTGACCACCAGGGAGTCCAGCGGCAACTGTCCCCGAATGTATGCAGGGTCTGCAGGTGCTGGTCTGTACTGTTTTTCAATACGTGGATTGACCACTCTCGCCCTAGTGGGTTCCTTAAAGATGTCCGCAGCATGTTTGAGGACTCCCTTGAGCATAGGCAGTGTCTTTACAGTCCTCTCAGAGACTGAAAACGTGTCAAAGAGAAAGTCTTCTTCAACCGGGTCAGCATGCATGTCCACATCATGATTAGCAGCTGCCCTCTCAATTAGTGCATGAAAACCTGCAGAATCCTCTGTTGGGGATGCACGTGCACTGAATGGTTGTGGATCTTGCCCCACACTCTGGGTGCCTTGGTCACCAATGTCATCATATGCATCTGGATGTGCATCTGGTTCATTGATGGGGAAGGTGTATTGGTCCTGTTCATCATATCCCTCACCCTCAGATTGGTCTGGTGAGGGAATAGGGCTTCTTCTAGGAGGAGGCTGGATAGGCTCTATCAGGTTAGAAGCGTCCAGAGGCACCCTTTTCTTCTTTAGTGGGATGACATAGGAGTCCAGAGGCTCCGAAGTGATCCTCCTCTTGTATAGGGTTAATTTGCCTGTGTTGGCGTCGATGAAGTGCTCCGAATCGTCCTCTGATTCGAGTTCTCGACCTGAAGGTGCACCTGCCGTAGAAGAATCCAACTTCTTTGGCGTCGATTTCGTGGAAAAAGCCTTCGGAGCCTCTTTCGGCGGCAGAAGGAAGAGAAGCTTACTCTTAGGCTTTGCCGGAGCGTCCGTCGGCGTCTGAGGCGACGGCAACGGAGCCGACATAGCAGCGGCCTTGTCCCTGATTCTCTGTAGCGAAGCGGCGATGGGGGACGCTTCACTCACAGTGTCTTTTGGCGCTGACGAGGGTGTCTTGACCTTCCCCTCGGATCCGACGTCATGGTGGCCTTTCTTACGTTTGGACGCCGATGCAGTTGTCGCCGACCCAGAGTCCTTGGATCGATGCGCAGATGTGCCAGCTGTCGATCCGTGCGCCTTCGTCGGTTCCGCGTCCACTACGCGACCGACCAACGGAGTCCCAGGCGTAACCGGAGCCGTGCCGCTGGCCTTGGCGTGCTTAGACGGTGTCGCCGCGGTCGATCCGTGCCGACCACCTTTTGTAGAGGATCCCTCCTCTTGCGCCGATTTTGACCCTTTGGAATCGACCGGCTTCTTCGACTTCTGCAGACCGGAGGTCGACGGAGCCGATGCGGCGGCGGGTGCAGTAGTTTTCTGTGTGCCGGCCGCCATTTTAGGGACGCTCGAGTCCATAAGTTTCGGTTTCGTTTTCGGGTCGGCCATTTTAGGTGTAGTCGACACTGTAGGTTTCGGTTTCGGTTTCGATGTGGCCTGCTCAGCAAGTATGTCCGTGGCCGGGCCTGATGGCGGGGCCGTGGCTTGCGGCACGGGGTCTTGGGTAAGGCCGACTGGCGATCCCGTGACCCGATCGTGATCTTCGAAACCTTCGGGGCATAGCTCGTCCCCTGAGCTATCTTCCGCGGCCCCATACATTTCTTCGACGTCCCCTACCTCGTCGACGTATTCAAGGCCTTGACCCGCGACTCCGTCGTCGTCCGCCGGATCCGCCTCGACCTCCGTTTCGGGTGGGGATATCTGGAGATGATGACCCTGTTCATCTTCTTCTTGGTCGCCGAAGATGTTTTCTGGATCCGGGGCCGCTTGTCTGGCCTCCAGGCGCACCGCGCGCCGGAGCTTAAGAGTTTTCTTTGACCGGAACTGAGCGCAAGCCTTGCACTTGCCGTCGTCATGGTCCGGTGAAAGGCATTTGTTACAGACCGGGTGCAGGTCTATATGTGGGTACTTAGACCCACAGAGCGGACAGTACTTAAACGGACTCCGCTCCATGCTTGAAAGTAGCGGTCGTGTCGCGATGAGAAGGCCTCGACGTCCGAAGAGTGAAAAACTCCGCTGAATCCGACTCCAAGAGTTGGAAGACCTCGAGACCGTGCGCAAACAATACCGACGCTATAAAATATAAGACCTTTTGGTCTTAAAAAGTACGTTTTACTCGGTTCCGACAGAGAGAAGTCGAGACCGCATCCGAACCCAATGGCGGAAAAAAACAATCTGAGGATGGAGCCGATGCCCATGCGCACTGTAGTCCAGGGGAGGAGCCACCTATCTCAGGATACTTCGAAGACTCTTCCAGGACAACAATGTGCGATCATCCGGACCCAACACTAGGCGGCGATCTAATGCTAAGATATGAATTTAGCAGCCCACATGCCTCGAACCAGCAGGCTCCAAAACAACATAAAGAGACTCTCGAACCGACACCGCCCGGTCCGAAAAAAGTTGTGAAGCCAGCAACAGTCATTCAACCAACAAAACCTGTTGAAAAACAACCGAAAGCAATACAACCACCTAAAACAGTTGAGGTACCAAAAACCATCGACCCAAAGAAACGAAAACAAAAGGTTGTAACACCAAAACCAAGGACTGTTGAAGAAGAGCTTCTTCACCCAGATCCCTCCACAGAGAACCAGTCAAAAATCTACATTGATCCAATAACTGATAAAGTGACTGTGTATACTAAAAAGAAAAGGTCTCTACCAACAGAAGACATTTCCAAAACCCCCTTAAAGAAGAAGAGACTGTGCTACCTCTCCTATCCTCTTTGAACCTATCACTCCTGCTATGCCTACTACTCCTTATACCCCAACCTCACCAACACGCTCTGACTACAACCCTGATGAAGATCAGGACGCAGATGTAGGTTTTGGGTATCCACAAAACCCAAATACAGACCCAGACACACAGCCATGGGGTACAGGAGGGGAACCAGACAATGAAGGGATTCTGCCCATTATAGACCCTGCAGTATACCCTACTAAGCCATCACCCACAGAGGATACAGTTGCATTTAATTCTCTGTTAGATAGAGCAGCAACCTACCACAATGTAGATATGCACTCTGATGCTATTGAGGAAGATTTCCTCTTTGATACACTCACAACATCTGAAAGACACGTTAAAACACCCCCAATGCTAAAAGGGGTGTTAAAACACGCAGGTGACATTTTTAAGGACACTGCTAGGGCCCGGGTCATAAACCCAAGAATTGAGAAAAAATACAGAGCTGCACCTATAGATCCTACATACATCAAAGGACAGCTACCCCTAGATTCCTTAGTGGTATCAAACGCACGTAAGCGTGCAAACTCACAGACTACTGGTGAAGCTGCACCTCCAGACAAGGAATCTAAGATATTTGAGGCATCAGGCAAAAGAGTGGCGGCTCAGGCAGCAAACTCCTGGAGAATAGCCAATACACAGGCCCTGCTAGCCAGATATGATAGGGCGCACTACGACAGTTTGGAAGAAATTCTACAACACTTACCTGATCCCTACAAACAGCAGGCAGATGAACTTATACAACAGGGAAAGCTCATCACCAATGCATACATTAAGTGTGCACTAGACGCGGCAGACACCGCTGCCAGATCCATCAATACCAGCGTGCTAATAAGGCGACACACATGGCTTCGCATATCAGGCTTTAAGAATGAAGTCCAATCTACAATTCTTAATCAGCCAATAAACCCAGACTTTTTATTTTGTTCAGCAGTTGATTCAATTCTGGACAAAATGAAAAAGGATGCAGAAACGGCAGAATCTATGGGAGCTCTTCAGTCCCAACAACACCGGGGCTCCTTTCCTTGCTCCAATTATAGAGGAGGAGCGCGAGGAACATCACAGCAATCCTCCAACTACAAAACTAACACACAATCCACATATAACAAGAACACCAGTAGGGGTGGTTATAGAGGAAACAATACCAAAGGCAGAGGTCGTGGAGGCAATGCAAATAGATCCTCCACCAACACAAAGCAGTGACTTCCTGACACTCCCCCCAGACCACATAACACCAGTCGGGGGAAGAATACAACAATTTCAACAAGTCTGGTTAAATATCACCACAGACAAGTGGGTCAGGCAAATTATCCAACATGGCTATTGCTTAGAGCTCACCTCAACTCCACCCAACATACTACCCGTGCACCGTCCCATGTCACAGGAACACATAACGTTACTTCAGCAAGAGGTCATCAGTATGCTGCAAAAGGGGGCCATAGAACCAGTCCCACTGCAACATCAGGGAACAGGAGTATACTCCCTATACTTCCTAATTCCAAAGGAAGACGGGTCTCTCTGACCAATATTGGACCTCAGGCCCCTCAACCTCTACATTCTGTCAGAGCATTTTCACATGCTCACGCTCCTGCAAGTCTTACCATTGCTTCAACAGGGAGACTTCCTAGCAACTTTAGACCTCAAAGATGCATACTTTCATATACCAATACACCCTGCTCACAGAAAGTATTTAAGGTTCACCATTCAAGGGCAACACTATCAATTCAAAGTCCTGCCATTTGGGGTGACAACAGCTCCAAGAGTGTTCACCAAGTGTCTAGCTACAGTGGCGGCACATCTCAGAAGGCAACACATACACGTGTACCCTTATCTGGACGACTGGCTAATACATGCGCCAACAGCCCAGCAATGTGCCAACAACATGTCAAAGACCATACACCTACTGCACAGTTTAGGATTCTCACTAAACTACCCTAAGTCACACCTACAACCCTCCCACGTCCAACAGTACCTGGGAGCAACAATAGATACACTGTCAGCAAAAGCATATCCCAACACAGCACGGGTCCAGGGAATGCAGACGCTAATACAAAAGTTCAGACCCCAACACTCACTACCAGCTCGAGTGTTTATGCAGCTAATAGGCATGATGGCCTTGTGCATATTCATAGTCCCTCACACCAGACTACATATGCGTCCACTTCAAGAATGCCTAGCATTCAGTGGAACCAGGCTCATGGGCAACTAAAAGACCTAGTGTTGGTGACCAGTCGTGCATACAACTCTCTGCATTGGTGGAATCCACAAAACCTTTGCAAAGGTCGACTGTTCCAAGAGCCTATCCCACAAATAGTGTTAACAGCGGACGCATCCCTACTAGGATGGGGAGCCCATGTCCTACACTACACAGTGCAGGGACTCTGGACTGTACAGCAAAAGAAGATGCATATCAATCTCCTAGAATTGATGGCTATCTTTCTATCCCTAAAAGCTTTTGCGAAACACTTACGCAACAAAGCTGTGTTGATCCGGACGGACAACATGACAGCTATGTATTACAATCAGAAACAGGGAGGAACACACTCACCACAGCTATCGCACCTAGCTCAAGCAATGTGGAAATGGGCCATTCAGAGGAACATCTTTCTCATGGCAGAACACCTCCCAGGCAAGGACTACCAAGTGGCAGACCTCTTAAGCAGGCACAGCCAACAGATGCACGAATGGGAAATTTACCCCAAAGTGCTCCAACCATTCTTCCGGAAGTGGGGACACCCGGAAATAGATCTGTTTGCCACAAGCGAAAACGCAAAATGCCAGTACTTTGCCGCCAGGTTCCCACATACGCAGTCGCAAGGCAATGCGATATGGATGAACTGGTCCGGCAAATTTGCGTACGATTTTCCCCCAGCTCCACTAATACCGCTGGTGGCACGCAAAATACGCCAACACTCGCTGACGCTAATCCTAGTTGCTCCCACGTGGGCGAGACAACCATGGTACACGACGTTCCTAGAACTGTCAGTGGTGCCTCATCAAAGACTACGACTAACACCCAGTCTTCTAACGCAGAACCATGGCGAAATCCAACACCCAGATCCCCAACAGCTGAACCTAGCGATCTGGCTCCTGAAATCCTAGAATTTGGATATCTCAACTTGCCACCAGACTGCATGAATATTATCAAAGAGGCAAGGAGACCCACTACCAGAGCATGCTATGCAGCAAAGTGGAAACGTTTCGTCATTTATTGTAATAACAATGACATTAACCCGCTTGATGCTTCCACTCAAAACATCATTTGCTATCTATTGCACCTCCAACGGTGCAATTTAGCTTTCTCATCCATCAGAATACACCTAGCTGCGTTAGCAGCATATTTGCAAAACAGGCAACACCTTTCACTATTCAGGGTGCCAGCAATTAAAGCGTTTATGGAAGGACTTAAACGCGTAATTCCTCCAAGACACCCACCATCACCAGTCTGGAATCTAAACGTTGTTTTAACCAAACTAATGGGACCACCCTTTGAGCCACTGCACTCATGCGAACTATAATTTCTTACTTGAAAAGTGGCTTTCCTTATTGCCATTACTTCACTTCGAAGAGTTAGTGAGCTGCAAGCCCTAACTATTCAAGAGCCATTCATTCAAGTACATGCAAATAGGGTAGTTCTTTGAACAAACCCTAAGTTTATGCCAAAGGTGATATCCCATTTTCATTTAAATCAAACTATTGAACTGCCAGTGTTCTTTCAGAACCCACAAACAGTAGCTGAAAGGGCTTTGCATACCCTTGATGTCAAAAGAGCTCTGCTATATTACATAGACAGAACTAAAACATTTCGCAAGACAAAACAATTGTTTGTTGCCTTCTCACTACAACACAAGGGTAACCCTATTTCAAAATCAGGCATAGCCAGATAGTGCATACAAATATGTTATATAAAGGCAAAACGCACCTTAACAGTCCCCCCTAGAGCGCATTCCACACGTAAGCTAGGGGCATCCATGGCTTTCCTAGGAAATATTCCTTTACACGAAATTTGCAGAGCAGCCACATGGTCAACCACACATACATTTACAAAACACTATTGTGTAGATGTACATTCAAAACAGCAAGCTGCTGTAGGACAGGCTGTTCTCAAAACTCTTTTCCAGACTGCTGCAGCTAACACAGGTAGCCACCACTAAGGGAGATACTGCTATACATTCTATGCACAGATATGAATTCAGCAGCCCACATGCCTCGAACGGAATATGCTACTTACCAGTATGCATCTGTTCTTGGCATGTAGGGGTGCTGATATTCATATCGCCCACCCGCCTCCCCGGTGCCTGTCGCAGCTGCAGCATTCACTCTTTGCATGGACATCTCTTACTGTACTATACTCCATCTCTGCCACAATGGCGAAAAACAATCTGGGGATGGAGAGGATGCCCATGCGCACTGTAGTCCAAGGGAGGAGCCAACTATTTTGTGATACTTCGAAGACTCTTCCAGGACAACAATGTGCAATCATCCGGACCCAACACTAGGCGGCGATCTATGCACAGATATGAATATCAGCAGCCCTACATGCCAAGAACAGATGCATACTGGTAAGTAGCATATTCCATCTCTCTTTTCCCTCTCAGCTCCTTTTTGGTATGAATGAAATTAGTGACCAATCAGAACCGCACATCTTTCTAGCACTCGATGCAGAAAAGGTGTTTGATGCAGTACTCTGGCCCTTTCTTGAACGTAACGTAGTCAAGTTGGGGTTTGGTCCCTGCTATAGTATGTGGGTCAAACTCTTATACCAGGACCATGCTGTTGCGGTCTGAGAACAAGGTTCAAAACGAGCCGAAACGCATCAGGACAAAGATTTTAAGCAAGCTGCTGCATTGTTACATAATGAATAAAGCACCTTATACCATTGAAGTCAGTGTGCGGCATTCTTCTTTTTGTTTGGGGAAAGAAGGTTGTTTGGATATAATCAGGGTGCTCCGAACGCAGAGGCCACCCTGCTAAGGTCGAGGCTCTCTAGCGGAGAGTAGGTGAAAAATATATATATATATATTTATATATTGTATATCATTAAAACATTTAGTATTAACAAATTACATTTATGGAGTTATGAAGTTAAAAATAGTTACATTTCAAGGTTTTAAATCTCAACTCAATATGTAGAGAAATAGTAAATAGGATTTTTTTCTATTTAAATACTAATTTATTTTAAGGTTCAAAATATATGGTTTTAAGTGCGTATGGGGTAGTAAGGGTTTTTGTCTGGTTCAGGGATGGGTAGTGCATGGTATAGTAAGGGTTTTAGTGTTCAGAAATAGATAGTGTATAAGGGTTGTAAGGGGCTTAAGGGTTCAGGGAGTGTTAGTTTAAAATATTAAATTGTAATTAAGTTAAAAGTAATAGTTTACTTTTAAAATAATGCAATTGTTTTAATCGATTAATAATTTAAATTACATTCATGTTTAAATTACATTGGAATAAAAAATTTAAAAAACATGCATATATATATATATGTATATATATATATATGTGTGTGTGTGTTGTGTGTGGTACAAGTAATGCTTACAGCCCAACCTGCGAATTAAAAGCACTCTATAGGTACTCCCGATATTTTACTGCAATTTAAAGGCTCTTAATGCAAAAACCTGCAAAGTAGCAACTGATATTCAGCACATTGCACCACAACGTCCGCCAATAAAAACAGAAGGATGGGCTGTATTTTTTTCGTGAAGAATGTGCAGGAGGGGTAACAGACGCAACCTTAGTCTCTATTGAAACTAAAGGGACTATTTTAACTCCTGAGGTTTTCCTTTACCTACATGTTTTGGGACAGGGACCAGCGTCCGTGGGACATAGAGAGGACTGTCATAGGAAGGGATTGCCACCAGTTGAGAGTCCGTTTTATGTGTTAAACTTTAGGTAGTGTTGCCACAACCATTCTCTGACATCAGAAAGACAAAGCTGAACTGAGAGATTATCTTCACGATGACTGCTTGCTCAGAACAGCAATTGAGTGTATAGTTGGAGTCCATATGAGCGGACAAAAGCAGAAAGAGAAATGACCTACAAATTAAGCAAGATGTAGAAAGGTCAGAGCCATGAGTGATGCCACAAGAAACTGTGCTGGCTGAGGATAGAAAGGAATTAAATGCTTTTGTTAATGTTCTTTACGAGAGGAAGGAACTAAACTAGGTAGCTCCTGTCCCTCCACTGTTGACGCCGAGATGTTCAAAGGACAGAACAAGAGTTGCGAGCAACAAAGTCAAATGCTGCTGACATGTTATAGGATCAGGGCATATAACCAAAAAGTGCGGTAAATGCAGGAGCAAAACTGATAGCAAAGATTTTGTTTTCAGTTTTTTCACTTCGTCATGCTATGGTGATGAGCTATCAACATTTTCTTGGTTAATTTACTGAGGTGAACTTAGTAAATTTGAATTCTCATGTAGTTTAATATAGGCTCACTAAAATAACTGCCTAATTGAGATTGGTTCGTAACCACGAATGTAATTTCATTGTTTTGAAAATAGCCTCACTGGTCCTTGATTTGCATATCCTCAGAGGCTTCTTCCCTTGTTTTTAAATACCTAAGGGTTTTCCTTCTGTATTGATCCAGAGTTGTGCGCAGCCTGCCCACTCCTCTTCTACTTCTCGTTCTCAGTAGGAATTGGGTCGAAAGCGGCAGAGGAAAGCAATTGAGCAATTGAGGTATTGACCATCAACACTACTCCCTTGGCGTAAGTGTGACTACAGGGAAGCTTCTCCTCCCTCTAAGCCGATGGGGCTTGATATAAAATATATATATTTTTCAAATGTCTGTCCATCAATGATGAATAGAGTGATGGACCGATTGACAAACAATCATCTTGGTACCGCAACACAGACATTATTTATTAGTCTGCTTTGAAATCATGCGGGTGAAAACAGGGATGATGAATTTGCCGATACACGGCTTTAAATGTGGTGTGACATTTGTTAAAAGCAATGTTTAATTGTTTGATGTATTTACACATTTCAATATGGCGCGCAAAGGGCGCCTGTGCTTGGTCCGTCGTTTGTGTCCATGATTCATGGGTAAACATAGATAAGGACTCAGTTGTTGTTCGCTTTGTAAGAAATACTGACGAAGGGAGTGCTATCTCCAGAAACGCGTCTAGCGAAAATAAAACCAACCCCTGCTTAAAGCAACTGTCACGCTTGGGAGTGCTTATTTGTTCTGAATAACCCGGCTGGGAATCTTTTGGGACAATCTGGAGCTTCTGTATTCTACCGCGGACACCAACGCGGTTTAAAGCACCCGCTGAGATGAGTGACTCGTTTTCCTTGGTGTGAAACGGAGCGTGCATAGTAACTTTGACGAGTGCACCGCCGCTGCTAAACGGAGTTCAACCGGCAAAAGGAAGTGAATTCATCCCCGCCTACTCCGGATTGAAAGACTGAGATCTCACGTTATACTGGGCAGCGCGGAAAACGGTAAGCCTGCGTTTTTTATTACGTGACCTCAATTTAGCAGACTATTGTTAGCGGCTCAGCGTTAGCGGGCAGTTGCTTGGAGAAGCAGGGGGAACAGTTGAATTTCGGGGCAAGAGACCCCTTTCCAACCACTGAACGATGTTTAATATGTCTGAACGACGGGACGCTGCTGTGGACATCTTCAAAAACAAACACCCGGATGTGTCCAAGCCTCCCACGACTAAAACCATTGTAACAACTACCAATCCATTAATTGCTCAGTTCCATAAACTGGAAAAATTATATGAACGCGAACTACGCAAGTGGTGGGAGGGCACCTCGTTGCAGGGCTATATCGAGGTACAGAGGGTGCCTCGAGGATTGAGAATATTTACAGTCCCTGCCTACGAGAATCCTCACCCCCTACTACTAGAAGCCTGGGCCATACATATAGCCAACTCCTGCAAAGGTATGTTGGAAATTTTGGTCCAATTTGCGTGGAGTGATCACGACAAAACCATTAAAGAAATTGAGCAACTGGAAGGTTTGATCTCACAAAACACTGATAAAGAGGAACAAGATCTCCTGAGAGCCAATATGAAGAAAAGACTTCAGAAATGTGAAACAAAAATCAAACTAAGAAAACAAGAAAAATTCGACCGTGACGAAAGGGACTACGTCATGGGAAGAGTATTAACTTTTTCAAAGAAATACGATCAACCACGGAAGGAGGTTGCGAGAAAAGATCAGATGCCTGAAAATGCAGACACAGTGAGAGTGGAAACTTCGGACTCGGATATTACGGCCAGTGAGCTGTCTGGGGATGAAACCACGGGAACAACTGCTGCTCCTGCGCCTCGAACCAAGAAAACCCCTTTTCAGCAGGAGTTCCAAGTCATCCGAGAGAGCTGGCTAAGGGATGGCAAGAACAAGCCACCAGAAGTAGGAGACAAACCCGACGAGGGGGCTGGAAGGGGAAGAGGAAGAGGCAACGACAACACCAAGAGTCAACCAACTCCGAGGGTCACCAGGAGCAAGAGAAGGGGAAAATGGTAAACCCTTCAGAGCAACTCACCATAGTAAACCTTTCGGACAGGGAGTTAACTCCATCGGAAGAGTCTGTTCTCAAGTTAGGATTGACTTTCTGCCCTAGTAAAAATATGGAGTATACACAGACACGGATCGACCTATTCAAATTCGTGCGTAAAATAAAATTGCACAAGTTTCATAAGGTAAAACCTACGGCTCTAGAAGCTAAGCATCTGAGACAGAATAAAAAGGACACAGACCTCCTAACTGTCAACGATCTTACTGCCTGTGAGGTATTAAACAATTTGAGACTGGAATGTAACATGGAAACGGAAGCAACAGAGAACACGCTTACTCAAAGACTGGCCAATGTTGATGTTGAACAAACTGCACCCAAAAGCAAATTCAAGTTGGCTTCTAAATTTGTTCCGCAAACTGCAGTAGATTCGATTGATATCTTCTCCGACATAGTCACCAGGGATCTGATGACTATGAGAACTACTCAAGATAAACGGAAAACTAGATTTAACACTACCAAGGAGCAACAACAAGCCATCAAGTCCATCATGGACGATGAGACTATAGTGTGCAAACCCTCCGACAAAGGAGGCAACATTGTTATCATGTCCAGAAGTAAATATGTGGCAGAGGCCATGCGGCAGTTACAAGATGTTTCCTGTTATGGAATAATAAAGAAAGCAGAATATTTGTCCAGCATGAACGACCTCTATGTTTTACTTAAAAAATGGCATGACAAACAGATGCTTGATGTGGATGAATATCTTTTCCTCAAAACCATCAATCCTGTGTTACCTTGTTTTTACCACCTTCCTAAGGTCCACAAGGATATCAAGGATCCTCCTGGGAGACCTATAATCTCCTCAATAGGAGGATTAACGGAGAATCTCTCGAAATTTCTAGACCACCATTTATTTAGTTCTGTATTGTCTCTGAAATCATATGTCAGGGACACCTCAGACTTCATAGAGAAGGTGGAACATTTGAACTGGCAACCAACATACACGTTGATTACCCTGGACATAACGAGTTTGTATACTTGTATAGAGCATGACCAGGGTCTCCGTGCTATTGAGTACTTTCTCAATAAGAGAGAATTGAAATTTGCGATGCATAATAAGATGCTATTAGAGCTAACAGCATTCTGTTTACGCAATAACATTTTTCTGTTTCAGAATGTCATCTACCGGCAGTTGACTGGTACGGCGATGGGTTCCTGCTTCGCCCCCAGCTACGCAAATTTATCTGTGGGCTGGTGGGAGGAGCAGGTAGCCTGGGCCCCCAGACTGTCCACCTGGATTTCAAAGGTGGTACTATGGAGCAGGTATATTGACGACCTGTTCCTGGTATGGGATGGTACCATTGAGGAAGCAAAACAATATATTGATGTACTCAATGATAATGAATTCCATCTAAAATTCACTGGTGACATCAACAGAGAAAGGGTTAATTATCTGGACCTGGAGGTGAGCATCAGGGATGGGCACATCTGTACCAATCTGTACCGGAAACCGACTGCTGGGAACAGCGTCTTACACGCGTCCAGTAGCCATCCAGGCAAATTGATTAACAACATCCCATATGGGGAACTCTTGCGGTTAAAACGCAATTGTAGCCAGGATGCATTCTTTGAGGAAGCTGCCAGCGAATGTGTGGAGAGATTTGAGACAAGAGGGTACAGTCCCCATGTTCTAAAAGAAACCCTAAAAAAAGTCAGAAATGTTCCCCGTTCAAGTCTTTTTAATAAGAAACCAGTCTCTACAATGGAGGGTAAATTTCGCATGATTACTTCCTATTCTGCGGATTCCCATAAATTGCGTGAGACATTGGCTAAACATTGGCATATCTTAAAATCTGATCCAATTATTGGACCTGACATGCCTAATGTACCATTATTAACATACAGGAAGGCAAGATCACTACGTGACCAAGTGGTCCACAGTTTTTTAAGACCTATCGAGAAACGACAAGGCACACTAAAGGAAGCCCAGGGCTTCTTCCCGTGTGGGAAGTGCAAGGCCTGCTCCGCAAGCAAGAGAACCTTGAGTTATGAAGTCCCAGGACATAGCGGAGGGAAAAGAATCAACAAGTTTATGTCTTGTCATTCTGACCATGCGGTCTATTGCCTGGTATGTCCCTGCATGCTCAAGTATGTGGGAAGTACCATCAATCCCGTTAAATTGAGGATTTTGGAACACATGCGGGCAATAGCCAATAAAGACTTCACCTATCCTGTGGCACGCCACTTCTCGATCAAACACAATAGTGATAGGAACCTACTGAGGTACTTCTGCCTGGACAGAGTAGAAGCAAATCCCAGAGGGGGGAATCGATTACTTGCCTTAAGAAGACTTGAGTCACGTTACATTATAGACTTAGAGACAAAGGCACCGAAGGGTCTGAACATGGGGGAAGAACTGGCCTCACATTTGGGTTGACAATCATATGGAAAGGAAACAGTGTAATGAATTTGAAAATATTAATTGATGTAATGAAGACTGATTCAATATGTGATGGGTTTTTTGAGATATTAGGTTGAGGTTCTGGGTGTATGATGCCGCTATCATTAACTACTGTTAATATTTGTACAGTACATTGCTTAGCACTTAGTTCCACCATAAGTGGGCAGTCCTTTTGGGCTGCCAAGGCCGATCCACGGCGAGATTTTTCAAATGTCTGTCCATCAATGATGAATAGAGTGATGGACCGATTGACAAACAATCATCTTGGTACCGCAACACAGACATTATTTATTAGTCTGCTTTGAAATCATGCGGGTGAAAACAGGGATGATGAATTTGCCGATACACGGCTTTAAATGTGGTGTGACATTTGTTAAAAGCAATGTTTAATTGTTTGATGTATTTACACATTTCAATATGGCGCGCAAAGGGCGCCTGTGCTTGGTCCGTCGTTTGTGTCCATGATTCATGGGTAAACATAGATAAGGACTCAGTTGTTGTTCGCTTTGTAAGAAATACTGACGAAGGGAGTGCTATCTCCAGAAACGCGTCTAGCGAAAATAAAACCAACCCCTGCTTAAAGCAACTGTCACGCTTGGGAGTGCTTATTTGTTCTGAATAACCCGGCTGGGAATCTTTTGGGACAATCTGGAGCTTCTGTATTCTACCGCGGACACCAACGCGGTTTAAAGCACCCGCTGAGATGAGTGACTCGTTTTCCTTGGTGTGAAACGGAGCGTGTATATATATATATATATATATATATATATATATATATATATATATATATATATATATATATATATATATATATATATATATATATATATATATATATATATATATATATATATATATATATATATATATATATATATATATATATACATATACATATACATATACATATACATATATATATATATATATACATATACATATACATATACATATACATATACATATATATATATATATATATATATATATATACACACACACACACACACCTTAGAGATGGGTAGGTAAGGAGTAGAAGGGCCCTGAAGTGAGCCAAGGTAGGGATGTTTTTTTTTTAATTCAGCTGAAACATGTTGGCAAATCAGAGATGCAGTAACCATTGGCTTTCCACTTAGAAAGAATCCTCACGAGTCAGTATTTTTTATCATGCTTTGGGGCCCGTCAAATAAAGAAATTGAGGTTATTCCCGTAATGAATTTTACTCTAAACTGTACAGAGAAGTATATAGAAGAGCTCCTGGATTCAATTGAGCCCACCAAGGTGGCAGTGATCTACCTGGGTGAGAAGAGACACCAGTGATGAGGCATGCCACCCTTTGGCAGGCGAGGTCTCATCTTTTTATCTTTAATGATCCTTGATACGGGTACGATTAGTCCCTGAGCTTTCGTATTCTGTGGTGAGTTGTGACTGGGCAGGTACCACGACAATACACTTATCTTCATGTTAACTCTGTTATTTATAATCTGTACACTCTTATTGGGGATATCCCAGGAGGGAAGTGGCGATGGTGTGCAGACGCACTTGGAAAGGGGACGTGCTGTGTATGACACACTTACGCTTGCATGACAATGGCGCACACGCTCGGTTTTGAGCAGTTTCTGGTCCTTTCAGGAGGTTGGGGGTCTCCCAAAAAGTTAATAATGGGAACGAGTCGAAGAACTAAGAGTAGCAGAGTCCCCATGAAGGCCACTTTAGCCTTTGATACCAGAGCAGCTTCTCTCTTGAACTCTCAGATCAAGATGGTTTAACACAACGTTTGACAAGCTGTCCTGGGAAGATCGCAGTGCAGAAAAGAGCTGTATTTTTTGTGAATTGCCTTATTTTTGTCTTTTAATATACATTGAGGTGTTCTTCTGTTTCTTTCTCTCCAAAGGAAAGAAGGGGTTCGTGGATTTTACAAAGGAATCCTCGCTAATGTGCTTCGAGTGACTCCAGCGTGCTGCATTACTTTTGTCATGTATGAGAAAGTGTCCCATTTCTTGCTTGCGATCAAAAAGGAAAGCAAATAGCCGACAGTGAAGGCTTGAACCGAGGATGGCAGCATAAGAGCATGGGTTACAGATCGCCGCTGCCTGGACTATTCAACAGCTGCGTCGAGGAGCTATTACGGAGGACGACATAACAGGAGAATTATTTCACGACCCAAACCTTTCAAAGTTGCCAAAAATAGTTCACATTCAGACATTGTAAAAAGAGCTACAAGTGTAAATGTAGACATTGCACATAGATTTACTTCTGGAAACTCAATGCATACACCTGTTACATTTTACACATGTTACTCCTATTGGACTACCATTTAAATTGTTTATTTTTCTTATTGTTCTGATGATTGCATATGGGGAATCACCTTGATAATTGTTTCGTCATTAATGCATGTCCTGTTTGAAACGAAAGTGCAGTGAATCCTAGGCTTTTTGTTGTAGAAAATTGTAGTAGCATGGACGTGTGATATATTTTTGATGAGTTCCTTTAATTGTTTCTTTTGATTATGTTAAGCATTCAGGCACCTACAGATAAATGACGTGACTTTCGTAAGTGCATTTGCTGCCTAATAGGTATCCTGGTTCAAAACCCCACATTTTGTTAAACTGTGACTTTGAATCGGGGTGAAAGTAAAATGTGTTTTTCTTTCTTCAAATACCAGTTGAGTTGCTTATCTTAAGATATGATATCAACTTGGATGGCCATGGTGAGCCGAGTTGCGGGTCTGTGGTAATCCATGTTCTGCACCATACTATGTAGCACTTCAGCCCTCATCTTAGGAAACCTGTATCTTGTAAATGCCCCATGTCATTAGAGTCTGTGAACGGCTTATTTACAGAACATTGCAAAGTGAATGACCTCTAGGTGCCACAGACTCTGACAGGTAGTAGAAATGCAGAACTTTAAAGATTAAAGCAGTACGTCTTGTGTTTTCGATAAAGGAAACCATACAGTACTGGTACTCAGGGAAGTGGTCGCAAGTGTTGTAGCAGCAGAAATGACCTTCTCGCCTGACCATGGGTTGCACATAATTGACCTGAATGCCCCTGGTTTAAGTGCAGAAGAGAGGGGTAAAGCCATGCGAACGCCTGCCAGATATTTCATGTTTTAAAGCAGGTATAGGTCACTTAAATGCACTTCAGTTAGTCATAGAAACACATTTTGATTTTCTACATGCAGGTGCAGCTTTGGAAGGCATGTTGTTCTGCGTTTGGCATAGTTCATTTAAGCTTTGAGTTGACCCAGAACGTACACCGAATAGATTTAATTCAAAGTACAACATGTTTATTGCTGTCGGTGGTAACATTAAGTACTCAACGTTCCAGACTCGGGTCTTCTTTAAACCAGTAGCCAAGAACTTTGAGTTAGGCTAATAGTTACTGCTCTTATGAAAGGACCACAGAATTTTTAGGGCCCTGTAGAGTTAGAGGTGGAGGGCCCTAGGCCCGCATGTTAGGCGCAGCAATGACCTGACACAGACACCAGATGAGGGTAGTGGGAATGGCCACGAGCACGTGCGCTCGGCCCCTTTTATTGCCAGCGTCATGTGACACCATGACGTCTGTGGTGGGTGGGTGTAAAGTGTAATACAGACACTTGAACACTAGAACGTGTCCATGCTAGGACACTACATCCCTCCCATTTTTTAATTGCAAAGACCCACATTCAGAAATCAACCTGTGGGGAAAATAACATGTATCAGGATGCAGTAAAGTGTTCAGCTTCCGCAGTGTCTTTCAATCCGCCGCTGCTTGGAATCACAGATGGTGTTCAACCTGTTGCGGGTAACATCAGTTCACAGTGGCACCGGTTTGTGGTGCTCGATGGAAACAGTCTGTTGATGACTCTGCGACCAAATTGTCCTCACAGTCCTTCTTTTGCTCACTTCCATGGCGACGGGTGCAGTTAGAGTTCTTGTGGTTCGCCGGGGAATGATGCACGATTTCCGGCCTTGGCCTTAGCTTTATTTGTAGTCTGTGTCCTACTTGGCAAAAGGCAGATCCGTTGCAAGGCATCCCTCTCACTAGGATGACCCCTCTCGTCGGTGTTCCCCTGCCACGGGATATCCTTGAGGTCCTCTTCTCGGATTCGCGCTGGGCTGGATGTGTCCACATCAGTTGTTCCTGCGCCGCCGTCAGTGGGGGTATGGAAGAGACGATGTGTCTCACCTCAGATTCCGCAGCCTCGTCCCAAGGTAGCTGTTGGTTTCTGTCTTTGCTTGCGATGTCTTCGCCCTCCCCGGACCTTTCGGATGGGCGTCGGAGGACCGTCTCTCGTCGCGGGGACTGCGTCCCGGAGGCCTCTGCCCCTGGGTCACCACGGCTGGCATGTGTCCAGTGTCCGTGTGACCCCAAAGGTGGATGTCACTAACGGTCTCGCTTGCTCCTCTCCGCAGATCCTGGGTGTGCGGAAACATCGTCTGTCAGCTGGTCTTCTTTGCCACTGGTGTTCTTCCGGCCTCGTGTTCCTCTCACCGTTGTCCTGGCACTTGTCACCTTACTTCTCTTCGGGAGTGAGCGGTCTTCGTCTTCCTGCACTCCTCTCTGTCTTTCCTTAGTTGTTTCCCTGTGAGGACGTTGCTTCGCACTGACTTCTCCTTCTACTCTTAATTGTGGCAACAGGCCACATGGATATGCTTCCTTCCTTTTCACGGTGGCAAACGTGCCACTCAGATCTCTCCTTTTCTTCCTTCCTTTTCACGGTGGCAAACGTGCCACTCAGATCTCTCCTTTTCTTCCTTCCTTTCCACGGTGGCAAACGTGCCACTCAGATCTCTCCTTTTCTTCCTTCCTTTTCGCAGTGGCAAACGTGCCACTCAGATCTCTCCTTTTCTTCCTTCCTTTTCACGGTGGCAAACGTGCCACTCAGATCTCTCCTTTTCTTCCTTCCTTTTCACGGTGGCAAACGTGCCACTCAGATCTCTCTTCTTTCTGCATCGCGACATCACTTGGACCAATCTTGTGTCTTCTCTTCTGACCTGGGTCCTCCATGCAGTGCGCGCACTCTGCATGTGCACCCCTGGTCTTGTCCTCGTCGGGGACACTTTCTCCTTTTTCCTCAGCAGCCAGAGTTGGTGTCGCGAACCTTCTTTTCTTGATGCTTTCTTTTCTTGATGGTTGTTGGTGACGTTCGGGGGTCCATGTTTGTAGACCTGTTCATGGTTGAACGTCCTGGACCGGTTGGTGGTCCACTTCTGCCGATGCCTGGCAGGTTGCTTTCGGTCGTCCTGTCGGACTTTGCGCTACAGCAGTTCCTGGGGGACCCGTTGTGGGTCAGCACTTGATGGGCGATCATTCTGGGGATCGGCTCCTGGGAGGCGCCATGGATCTGTCGCGGGTCGGCACTTGATGGGCGATCGTTCGCGAAGATTGTTCTGCGCGATGGCGCTGCATGCATTCTTCTTTCTGCTTGCGGTGGCTGTGCGTCGCCACGTGGCGCGTTGTTTGCGCACTTACTGTTCAGGGTTCTGGGACGCCTGTGGCGTGACGTTGGGTACTTGCTGCTTTGGCTGTCGTCGGGTACTTGATGCTTTGGACTGTTGGCGGGAGTAGTTGATGATTCGGTGAGCGCCTGTGGCCACAAGGCGTCGCTGCTCTCTCCGTCCTTTGGTCGCGGCAGTCGTTTCCCTGGACGTTCTTTTAGTGCTTGGCAGTCGTTTCCTCCAGACGTCAGTGCTTGGATGCTTTGTGAGGCATTGGTGCCTTTTCCCACGTCGCGTTAGAAGTGGCAGCCGCCGACTCCTTGCTGGTGTGTGTGGGTGTCACTTGCGCTGTTGCGCAGTTACTTGCTGCGTGAGGTTGGATGCTTTCTTGCTGCGGGAGTTTAGACGCTTTCGCTGTCACTTGCGCTGTGGAGAACTTGCTTGCTGCGTGAGTTTTTTTCTTGCGTTGTGCAATGCTTGTTGTAGTCCTTGTGGAGGTAGGTGCACTTTTGCAGTTGGCCACTGGGTGGCAGTGTTGCAGGAATTGTTAGCAGTCTGTCTTGTCTTCCCCTGATGTGCACTCTATTGTCCCAGTGCACAGGGGGCTGGAGCTGCTGCTGCTGGGAGCTGGTGAGTCTCTTGGGTTTGCATCTCTGTGTTTGCTCACAGGGTGGGGGCACATAGGAGTGCCTGCATGCAGGTAAGGCACTGTTAGTTTGGACCATGTGGTCAAATGCTCACACGCTTGCTGTGTGTGTCGGCATTCGTGGTGCCTGGTTCTGCGTGGCACAGTTTACGGTTGGCGGCGCTGGCCGCTCACAGGCACTTCGTTTGTTTTTTTTTTTTTTTTCTATGGAGCCCACGAGGTGGAGGCTCATCAGATCGGCGGCGGCGCTGGCCGCGTGTGTGCGTTTCCTTCTTTCCCCTCCCCGCCCGCTGCAGCCTCGGCAGTCCTCGCGGGGGGGGGGGAGTTTGATGCTTCCTCAGGCGGGGAGCGCGTCGCTCCGGTCACTCTTCCCTGGGCGGGGCAGGCCGCGGGTAGGCTCCGCCGGATCTGCCTATTCGAACTGCTAATGAGGCTCCGGTCACTTTTCTCCCAAGGCTGGAGGTGCTCGAGGCAGGCCGCGGGTAGGCTCCGCCGGCTCTGCCCTTTTGAAATGTTGAAACGGCTCCGGTCTCCCGCCGCAGCAGCTCCACATCGCACACGCTGCGCGGCGAAGACCTGTCACGGACGTCGCAGGCCGCGGGTAGGCTCCGTTGGCGCTGCAGTTCCTCTCCACTCGGGGGTGTCGTCGGCAGGCCGCGGGTGGGCTCCGCCGGCGCTGCAGAGTCTTGCATGTTTTTTTTTTTTCTTTCAATCTTCCATGCCAGCCGTGGTGACCCAGGGGCAGAGGCCTCCGGGACGCAGTCCCCGCGACGAGAGACGGTCCTCCGACGCCCATCCGAAAGGTCCGGGGAGGGCGAAGACATCGCAAGCAAAGACAGAAACCAACAGCTACCTTGGGACGAGGCTGCGGAATCTGAGGTGAGACACATCGTCTCTTCCATACCCCCACTGACGGCGGCGCAGGAACAACTGATGTGGACACATCCAGCCCAGCGCGAATCCGAGAAGAGGACCTCAAGGATATCCCGTGGCAGAGTCTTTCCTTTGCTGGGGGGCTACCGGCGGGCCGCGGGTGGGCTCCGCTGGCCCGGATGACGTGGCGAGGGGGGTCGGGAGGCGGTTAGCTACTCCGCTCCCTCCCCCTCGTAGTCTTTGGCGATTGCGGGTCCGGCCGCACTTATTCCCACGCGGTCTTCAGTCACTGTGCCCCTGCCGCTTCCAAGCACACACGCGGCGGGGGCGGGGGACGACTCGGGCAGGCCGCGGGTGGGCTCCGCTGGCGCTGCTTATTGCTGGGCACAGTTCATGGCGGGCACTTCGCCCGTGGGGCTCACCTTCGGCCGGCGGGCCAGATGCTCCGTCGCGGTCGCGGCGGGTGGGCTCCGCCCGGCCCGGGTACCTCTCCGGTGGGGGTCGTAAGCCTCGCGGCCGTCGCAGGTGGGCTCTGGGCGGTCCGCAGCTGCTTGGTGGCACTCGGCGGTGGCGGTCGACGCGGTTGGGCTCCGGTCGGCTTGCTGTGGGGCTCCCGGTCACTGCGGGGCTTCGATGTGCCCACCGGCTTCTCGGCGCGCTGCGCCTCGCCACAGGGGATGCCCTTTAGACGGGCAGCTCTCTTCCCCTATTTCTTGTAGATTTAGCAGTGGTTAGCAGTGGGTAGTGGTACGCATGGGCTGCACTACCGGCCTCGTCGCCATTGTAGGGTTTGCGGTGGAGGGCCCTAGGCCCGCATGTTAGGCGCAGCAATGACCTGACACAGACACCAGATGAGGGTAGTGGGAATGGCCACGAGCACGTGCGCTCGGCCCCTTTTATTGCCAGCGTCATGTGACACCATGACGTCTGTGGTGGGTGGGTGTAAAGTGTAATACAGACACTTGAACACTAGAACGTGTCCATGCTAGGACACTACAGGCCCAACACCTGGAATCTTGTTTTTAGGGTTACATTGTCCACGATCACTTCGAACAAATGCAATTTAAGTTACATGAGTAAAGGGGCGGGGAGTTGTTGAAGCCCCCCCCCCCCCCCCCGAAAAAAAACAATCCTTTATTTAGTCACAGAATTTTGCAGCTTGTGTTAAAATTAAAAATGCTTTGGGCAAGAAGTAGAAAAGTGTGAGATGGTGATGGATAGTAAAGTATTTTAGTGGATCACCTCTAAATGATTTCTGGTCTGGTTAATCATTAATTACAGACCTGAACTCAGAAGGTTTGTTGGCTTTTTCTTGATGTAAGTCCACTATGTTTTACAAATAATTATTGCTGTAAAACTGCTATTAGTTGACATGGATATGTATGCCATATTTATTTGACTTGTTAAGGTGTATGTGAGCAGGGAGCTTATTTTAATACCAATGGATGTGTCACAGGTATCGTTTCTGATCTTATTCTGTGCTCTTTCCCTTTTGAAAAATCTGGATTTTATATGTATGTTTTCTTAGTATGGACACGTTTTTAATATATTTTGTTGAAAAAAAAGAATGCAGCGTCAATTTCTGGTGACATTTATCTTACATTTCTGGGTTATCCAACCTTCACACTGAGCTAGCTACTGGGGAAATTCTTTGCATATTTATTTTGCTGCAAACAGCCTTTTGTCCCATGTGCTCTTGGCATTGCACCTTTTCTTTTCACTGTGGAGTCAAAGTGAACTTCTTTGTTGTCCAATAGTACGTGAGGGGCCCACTCAGCACTTGGGAACTTTGGCCTGAATAATCCCAGCCCCATATTTGCAGGGTCAGCCGTCCTCTCCAGGCCTCTTGCTGCTGCTCGGAATGAGCGAGAGTCGTAAGAAGCAGGGTATGGCGCCTCCAGATGTATGCGATATTGTAAACCAGGACTACAGGGGCTGTTTTATCGTAATTTTTAGCATCATGATATTAATAAAAACATGTAATTACATCCAGTCATTTAGGAACTCTGGGTCATTCGTTCTTACGTCATTAATGGCCAAAGAGTAGGACTTTCTTAACTGTATTGGATTTACAATACTCTGGGCAGGTTTCTCGTGTTAAAAGCACACTACTTTGCTTTGACTAAAATAAAATAAAAATAAACTGCAACATCAAATATAGGACTTGCATTGTCGCAAATAAAAATCTTTTTAAAGGACAGCACATATATATATATATATATATATATATATATATATATATTCATTCCCCACCAGGCTTCACCGGGAATGTAAACAGATGTGTAACATATCAAATGCATTTTAAATGGCGTTTACTGCTATGCATGCTACACTTGCTGCAAGGCTAGGCCGTAACATTCCCTGTGAGGTAACATCGCTGGTGTCCAAGCCTACCAGAATTCTGCCCAAGATGGACTCCATGGTAAGGCACCACCAGCTTGCATTCCAAACACTTGCTTTCCTAGCACTGAGCATAGCTTCAATATACCCCAAGGAAAACCTGCCTTCATATCATTCTGCCATGGGCAGGGTTTATCTTTATTTCTTTTAATGCGCTTTGCTGTAAAAAAAGAATTCTAGCTCGCAACATTAGAGTTTACAACCTTGGATACAGAACATGCATGTAGGTTATTGCAGGAGGCTTTCTAGTCTTCCATACAGAAACGATTTCACTCCTTAATCTAAGTTTACAAGAACCTCTTGTGCCTTCCTTATATAATACATACTCGCCTTGGATGCACTTATTTCTGTGTTGAGATCTTAAACATGTGCACATTCTGAATTGAATTCTTTTGTAAACATTGTGCTTATTGGCAACATGAATACTCAATGAATTATCTACCTTTTTTCAAAGACTTTTTATTTATTGTAAAAAAACAAATTGGAGCGAAAATGTTCATTAACTCCATCAACTTTGTAAAAACAGTATCGGTTGATTTATTTTGTCTAAAAGATGTTTGGCATCAATAAAACAATATAACTAAACAATATTTGTATACAAATATGTGCTCGTCATGCTTCCATTGTTTGTCTAAGTAAGAAATAAAACAAATCTTCCACAGTAAATTCAGTTCTAGTTAATGCAAGCTAGGGTTGACTGGCACATTTTATACAAAAGTCTCATGCATTTCAAATGCTTGTGACATTTTTTATCTCTGATGTCTGTGGACAGTATTTATTAGAAGGCTTCTACTAAATGTGAAACCAGTCACAGAGTGTATGTATCTTTACACTACTATAATGAGCAGTATGTAAACAACAGTTTAGCTGCTACCAGCGCACCTGTAAATCAATTTATTGTAATATTTACATGGTGGAAATGGTAGAAATATGTAACATTTATGACAGGTATGATGTACTTTCTCTTTGTTTAATTAAAAAAAAACACAGCTTTACTCTTCTATCTTTTACTTTGAACTTTTTTTTTTTTACTTTGGAAGTTCTTCAATGATTATTCGTGAGACGGAGTTCCATCCGGTGGAGGCATCGCCTCGTGGGTAATCTGAACAAGTGCCAACCCAGACGGCCACATCCACCAGCCCGGAGCTGATTCCCTCACAAAGCCCTTCCACTGTCATTGGGGAAAAAAGAAAATACATCTTTATTAGCCTTCAAAACAGCCTTAGCACTTAGAAAATATCACAATCTTTGCTATGCAACACGGACTACAGGTTTTGTGCTTATTTGATTGCTTAATAGGAACGTGATGTTCTAAAATCCTACCCAGGCCTTGTATTAAGTAAGAGGATGGTAGCAATCGTGCATAAAACATTGACTTCTGTCAGTGCAGCGGAGGGGTTTGAATGTTTTTCTGCATTATACTGCTAGTTTCAGTAGACCGTGTAACCAAAATTAACCCCTTGGACGCTGGTGACGGAACCACTCCGTCACTAGCCACGGATGGGCTGTGCTAATGACGGAGCGGTTCCTTCACGGCCGCGCTGCGCGGCATTAATTCCGCGCCTGCGCTGAGCGTTCCATTGAGTGGGCTTGGCCGTGATGGAACCACTCCGTCACAAGCACAGCGTGCCCGTGGCTGGTGACGGAGTGGTTCCGTCACCAGCATGGCGGCGCCGCACGGCCCCCCATCCCCCCGGCGGAATTACCACCGCGGCCAAGGGGTTAAGATGGTTGCTTCCAAAGCACAGAACAACACATTTCTGTTTATCCGTTTTTGTGAGTCATTAAGTAGATTAATTCACTGACGTTTTACATCAATCAGTTTACTTTATATTGTATATGTATGTTCGAGGCATGTGGGCTGCTGAATTCATATCTATGCATAGATCGCCGCCTAGTGTTGGGTCCGGATGATTGCACATTGTTGTCCTGGAAGAGTCTTTGAAGTATCACGAGATAGGCGGCTCCTCCCCTGGACTACTGTGCGCATGGGCAACCTCTCCATCCTCAGATTGTTTTTTCCGCCATTGGGTTCGGATGTGCTTTCTTTACTCCAGTTCGGAAAACTTTTCTAAGGGCCAAAAGGCCTTCGGGGTCGTCTGTATTGTTATTTTGATCGGTGCCGAGTATTTGTTCCAGTTCGTTTCGAGCAGGACATCGAAGAGTGACGCTTGGCCTTTTCGACACCAGAGGCCCGATCGTCGATGGAACGGAGCCCGTTCAAACGATGCCCCCTGTGTAATTCTAAATACCCACACATCGATGTACACCCGGTGTGCAACAAGTGTCTATCTCCGGAGCACAATGAGGCCATCTGCCTAGCTTGTGCCAAATTCAGATCAAAGAAGACGCTTCGACTTCGGCGCGCAGCGAGACAAACGATGGCTAAGCCAGCGCCCGACCCGGTGAATATCTTCGGTGAAAAAGACGATGAGGTCGTCGAGACTGAGGATCCAGAACAGCTGTCGGATCCCTGTTCGGAGCATGACTCCAACTATTATGAAGACGAGGAAGGAAGCGTCGAGAATGAAAACGTCGTCGAGGTAAGGGACGACGCATCGCCCATCGGAGCCGTCGATGACGACTCAAGAGATGATCCAGGCCCAACAGTGAGTACGGGGCCCGATACAGACACTGAAAGACTTCCAAAGGCTCAGGTCGAGGCATCGCCAACAGGCCTTAGCCAAGATCATGATGAACATTCTATAGCCCCGCGTCTCGGCCCGGCTAAGAATATATCACACGAGCCATCGGTCGAACATTACCAGTCACTGGTTAAATCGAAACCGAAAGTCATGGAGTCGAAACCGAAACTGCTGAAGACAGTCTTCGGATCGAAGAGTTCGGATCCATCAAGTTCGACAAAGAAAAAACCCTGCAGGGTCACACGTAAAGGGCGTCGACCCGAAGGTCGGTACGCTGAAGTCCATATCTAAAGTCAAGCACGTCGAGCCGACGAGGTCTACGTCGACGGACAGCGACACAAACAAAGGACTCAAGTCTCAGAAGGTTCTCGATCCGAAACAACGAGTCGGCAAGCCACAGGTCGTCAAAGGCCTCGAGCCGAAGTCCAAGACCGGAGCCGAAGTCCAAGACCGGCTCCAAGAACCATGTCGAGTCGAGGCAGAGGAGCGCGCCTCCAACGCCACAGGTGCCGAAGTCGACGCAAGGACAAAAATGTATTGGCGAACAGACAAAGTCGGTCGGACTGATAACGACAACAGCCCCAAAGCAGGTCAGTCAGTCGACGAATCCACCGATAAAATTCGGACTGCCCCCAACTGCACGGCCTAAGGCGCTCGATCGACAACGGGGATCGAACCGTCCACAAAGGTGTCAATGGGGAAAAGAAGTCATTCTCTAGAAAAAGACATTGTGTACCAAGAGCCCTCCTATGACGATCAGTCTTAGCTACATATCGACTCCGACACAGGCCGACTTACTATTTATCAGAGGAAAATCAGGTCAGAAAATTCTCTTGAAACATATAAAATTCCACTCAAAAAGAAAAGGGATTCTTCTACATCACCTGTCCTTTTTGAGACTGTAAGTTACCATGGCCAAGACACCTCTGCATACTCACCCACACGCAATGATGAGGATGTGGAGTATGACTACAATGAGGAATTTAATTACCCTGTGGACACAGATCAGGATGACCAAACTCAAGCCTGGACAGACCCTCTCGACCCAGGGGAGTCACAGACTATTCCTGACACTCCTTCTTATACTGTCAAAACTTCGCCAACAGAGGATACAGCTGCGTTTAACGCATTAATAGAAAGGGCAGCACACAATCATGATGTGGAAATGCATGCTGACCCAATTGAAGAAGACTTCCTATTTGACACTTTTTCCACTTCAGAGAAATCAGTCAAAACATTGCCAATGTTAAAAGGTGTGCTTAAACACGCAGGAGACATTTTCAAGGAAACCACAAGAGCAAGGGTTGTTAACCCCAGAATCGAAAGAAAATACAGGCCGGCACCTGTGGACCCTACATATATTAAGGGACAGCTGCCATTAGACTCTTTGGTGGTATCAAATGCTCGTAAGCGTGCTAACTCGCAAACCACTGGTAATGCTCCTCCACCAGACAAGGAGTCTAAGATATTGGAAGCTTCTGGAAAAAGGGTGGCTGCTCAAGCAGCTAATATGTGGAGAATTTCTAATACACAAGCGCTATTAGCCAGATATGATAGGGCTCATTATGACACACTAGAGCAACTGCTACAACATTTGCCTGATGCCTACAAGGAGGGAGCAGAGACACTAATACAAGAGGGAAAACTCATGTCTAACGCATCTATTAAATGTGCGCTAGACGCAGCAGGCACCGCAGCCAGGGCCATCAATACAAGTGTCATGCTCAGGTGGCATGCTTGGTTACGCATCTCTGGGTTCAAACCTGAGATTCAAACCACATTATTAAATCAGCCTGTGAACCCTAATTATTTATTTGGTCCTGATGTGGACACAATATTAGAGAAGATTAAAAAGGACACTAAGACAGCCAAGTCTATGGGTGCCTTGCAGTCACAACAGTTCAGAGGAGGCTCCTTTCGTCGCTCCGGTAACAGAGGAGCTACACGAGGACAGGCATCCCAGCAGACTCCATACAATAAAGGGAGCACACAGACCACCTATAATAAAAACAATAGAGGTGGATACCGTGGCAACAGCAGCAAAGGCAGAGGATGAGGGAATAACACCACCAGATCCTCCGCCAATATTAAACAGTGACGCCTTGTCACTGCCCCCAGAGCATGTAACACCGGTCGGGGGACGATTACAACAGTTCCTGTCAGTCTGGGAAAGCATTACCACAGACAGGTGGGTGAGACAACTTATCCAGTTCGGCTATTGTCTAGAGCTAACCTCCACTCCGCCCAACATACCCCCAAGACACCGTCCTATGTCCGCAGAGCACATACACTTATTGCAGCAAGAAGTCATCAGCATGCTGCAAAAAGGGGCCATAGAACTCATACCTGTACAGGAACAGGGTACAGGGGTATACTTGCTGTACTTCTTAATCCCCAAAAAGGACAGGTCTCTCAGGCCAATACTGGACCTCAGGCCCCTAAACCAATACATCTTGTCAGAACATTTTCACATGCTCACTCTACAGCAGGTTCTACCGTTGCTCACTCAGGGAGATTTTCTTGCAACACTAGACCTGAAAGACGCATATTTCCACATACCGATACATCCAGCACACAGGAAATATCTCAGGTTTACCATACAGAAACAGCACTACCAGTTCAAGGTCCTGCCGTTCGGGGTGACAACAGCCCCCAGGGTGTTTACCAAGTGCCTAGCGACAGTGGCTGCACATCTGAGAAGACAGCATATTCACGTCTACCCCTACCTGGACGACTGGCTTATCCAAGCACAGTCAGCCCAGGAATGTGCCAGCCACATGCCCCGCACTATTCACCTCCTACACAGCCTCGGGTTCTCATTAAACTACCCAAAGTCTCATCTTCAACCCGCCCACGTACAACAGTACCTGGGAGCAACAATAAACACTCTGGCAGCAAAGGCGCAGCCAAACTCGGCAAGAATCAACAGCATTCAATTACTGATTCAAAAATTCAGACCCCAACACTCGCTCACAGCAAGGGTGTTTACGCAGTTGATAGGCATAATGGCCTCCTGCATCTTCATAGTCCCTCACGTGAGACTGCACATGCGTCAGCTTCAGGAGTGCTTAGCACGGCAGTGGAACCAGGCTCGAGGAAAATTAACAGACCTAGTGTTGGTGACCGGTCGCGCATACCACTCTCTGCATTGGTTGAACCCACAAAACCTTTGCAGGGGACGACCGTTCCAAGAGCCTGTACCACAAATAGTGCTGATGACGGACGCATCTCTCCTGGGATGGGGAGCGCATGTCCTCCATCACACAGTGCAGGGACTATGGACGACACAACAAAAGAGGATGCACATCAACCTGCTGGAACTGATGGCAATCTTTATGGCAATGAAGGCGTTCAAGGTACATTTGTGCAACAAAGTAGTGTTGATCCGCACGGACAACATGACTGCCATGTACTACATACAGAAGCAGGGAGGGACACACTCTCCACAGTTGTCACATCTAGCCCAAAGCATGTGGAAGTGGGCCATTCAGAGGAGCATATTCCTCCCAGGCAGGGAGAACCAGATAGCGGATCTGCTCAGCAGACACAGCCACCAGATGCACGAGTGGGAGATACATCCCTCAGTGCTACAACCGTACTTCCAGCGGTGGGGTCACCCAGAGATCGACCTGTTCGCCACAAAAGAAAATGCAAAATGCTAAAGCTTCGCCGCCAGGTTTCCACACCCGCAGTCTCAGGGCAATGCGATATGGATGAACTGGTCAGGCATATTTGCGTACGCTTTTCCACCAGCCCCGCTCATACCACTAGTGGCACCAAACTACGACAACACTCAGTGACCCTCATCCTTGTTGCTCCAACGTGGGCGAGGCAGCCGTGGTACACCACGTTCCTAGAACTTTCCGTGGTGCCTCATCAAAGGCTGCAATTAACACCCAGTCTTTTAACGCAGAGCCATGAAGACATTCAGCGCCCAGATCCGCAACAGTTGAACCTTGCGATCTGGCTCCTGAAGTCATAGAGTTTGGTTACCTGAACCTGCCTCCTGACTGCATGAATATTATCAAAGAGGCACGAAGACCTACAACAGAGCATGCTATGCGGCAAAGTGGAAACGATTTTTCATCTATTGTAACAATAATGACGTAAATCCACTAGATGCATCAACTCAAAACATCATATGTTATCTGTTACATTTACACAGATGCAATCTAGCCTACAGTTCCATACGTATACATTTAGCTGCACTGGCAGCTTATCTTCAAAATAGGCAGCACCTTTCACTCTTCAGAGTGCCTGCTATTAAAGCTTTCATGGAGGGACTCAAACGAGTGATTCCTCCATGACACCCACCTTCACCTGTCTGGAACCTCAACGTGGTTCTAACCAGACTGATGGGACCACCTTTTGAACCTCTACACTCGTGTGAAATACAATTCCTAACATGGAAGGTGGCTTTTTTGGTGGCTATTACATCCCTTAGAAGAGTTAGTGAGCTGCAAGCCCTAACTATTCAGGAGCCATTCATCCAAATTCATGCAAATAGGGTAGTGCTACGTACCAACCCTAAATGTATGCCAAAGGTGGTATCCCAGTTCCACATCAATCAAACAATTGAACTGCCAGTGTTCTTCCCAAATCCAGATTCAGTGGCAGAAAGAGCTCTACATACACTAGACGTCAAAAGAGCTCTCCTGTACTATATAGACAGGACAAAACGTTTCAGGAAAACTAAGCAACTGTTTGTTGCCTTTTCACCACAGCATAAAGGCAACCCCATTTCCAAATCAGGTATAGCCAGATGGATTGTTAAGTGCATACAAATTTGTTATCAGAAAGCTAAACGCACATTAACAGTTCCCCCAAGAGCGCATTCAACACGCAAGTTAGGGGCATCCATGGCTTTCCTAAGAAACATTCCTCTAGAAGAAATATGTAGAGCAGCCACATGGTCTTCCATACATACATTTACCAAACACTACTGTGTAGATGTACACTCAAAGCAGCAAGCAGCTGTAGGACAGGCTGTTCTCAAAACTCTTTTTCAGACTGCTGCAGCTGGCACTGGCAACCACCGCTAAGGGGGAGACTGCTATCCATTCTATGCATAGATATGAATTCAGCAGCCCACATGCCTCGAACGGAATATGCTACTTACCAGTGGCATGTAGGGCTGCTGACATTCATATCGCCCGCCCTCCTCCCCGGTGCCTGTCGCAGCTGTAGCACTCGGAATTAATCTCCAGCATGGACATCACTTACTGTATCATACTCCATCTCTGCCACAATGGCGAAAAACAATCTGAGGATGGAGAGGATGCCCATGCGCACTGTAGTCCAGGGGAGGAGACGCCTATCTCGTGATACTTCAAAGACTCTTCCAGGACAACAATGTGCAATCATCCGGACCCAACACTAGGCGGCGATCTATGCATAGATATGAATGTCAGCAGCCCTACATGCCAAGAACTGATGCATACTGGTAAGTAGCATATTCCTTTCCAAAGTGCTGTAATAATCAGAAGTTTAATCTACTTCAACATGCCACCATATTTTCAGAAGAACACACTAAGGGCCCAATTATGACTCAGTCAGAAAATTTAAACCTAGGCACAAGCCCCTGTTTGCAAAAGGGTTGGGTTTATTAGCTGTGTTGACTTTATCCCATCTGATGCTTAGCAGGCACGATAAATTCTGTATCACCCAATACATTTGAGCTGTTTTAATTTAACAAGGAAAAAAGTTCTGGTAATTAGCGGGAGGTGGATTTTGGTGCAATAAGCACCAACATAAGCATATTTTTCCCCATTTATGGGATAATACTTACAAAAGGCGGAATTTATTGCACCTGATGAATTCCATACCAAGGGGTTATCAGGTTTTTAATAGGTGTGATAAACTGCATATTGCCCTCCAGGGCAGTCGAAATCCGGCCCTAAGACTTATTTGTGTGATCCATTTACTTTGAGTACAGTAGACTTGACGCATGTCTTCTGAAAGGGGTTTGCCTGTGGCACAGGAGAGTTAGGCTCATGTTAGCCACATTGTTCAAAATTATGAATGCTCTTCTCCCAAGACACCAAGATTTGTGAAGGTAAGGTTCATGTCAGTCACATTGGTCAGTAGGGGAGTACAGCAGACATCATCTCACATTATCCTCTTGTTTAAATACCAACTCACAATCCTAAGAAGATAAATGAATTTATTTATTTATAAAGTTTTATATAGAGCAAACATGAGCCTAGAGGGTATCGGAGCGCTTTAAATTACACTGTTCGGAAACATTAGATGGTTTAGGGGGTAATATACATACAGTCAATATTCGACATTCAACACACAAAGAGGTAGACAATGGTGCATAAGATAACATATGTTGCTAACAGTCACGTATGATTTAAAGTCTTAGGATGTGAATTTGTTCATTAGAAGCATTTTTACGTCTTTTTTGAAGGAGGATGAGGAAGGGATTCTGCATACATCTGGTGGTAAAGAGTTCCAAATCTTCAGTGCGATAACCGCGAAGGCTCTGCAACACGTTCTATTTTTGTGGATGGATTGTAGTTTTAGTAGTAGTGAAATCCTGCTTCTCGAATGTCTGCAACCTCCCGACAGCTCTAGCTTTTGTGCTAAGTAACTGGGGGTTTTGAGATGCAGGGCTTTATGGGTCATGCAGGCGATCTTTAGTTGTATTCTTGCCTCGTATGGTAGCCAGTTCAGTTCTTTCAAGGTCGGTGGGATGTGGATATTTCTTTTTGTTCCAGAGTCCAGCCTGGCCGCAGCGTTAAGAGATGCCCTCAGCTGGGCCAGCTTGTATTTGGGAAGTCCGCATAGAGTGGTGCTTCCGTAGTCCAATCGTGGCAACACTAGGGCTTGTACCGCTATTTTTAAGTTGGTCTGTGGGAGGAAGGGTTTGAGTTTCCTTAGGATTCTCATCTGATGATTCGCTTCCTTGGTGGAATTACTGATATGCACCTGCATATTCAAGTGTTTGACTAAGGTGATCCCCAAGGATTTAGCGGAGTCCATGATGTGGGGAGAGCAGTCAAAGGATGTTTGATGCGTCAGCCAGAGGTCTATCTTGGGGGTTTGGTTGGGAGGGGGGGATATGTAGGAATTTTGTTTTTATGGTGTTGAGCACAAGGTGGTTGCCAGTGAGGCAACTTTGAGTATAATGCAGAATAGTGTTGAGGGAGATCAAGTCTTCTGGGGAGGAGCTTTTCATATACAGTTCTCTCGTCTGCATACAGGTGATATAGAATGTTCTCAGAGTTTGACGCATTTGCGAGGGGTTCCATGAGTAGATTAAAAAGAATGGGTTATAGTGCTGAGCCCTGTAGAACCCCTACGGTGACTTATCTTAATTATTCTTATCTTAAATAGACTTTCCATGCGTGGTAAAGGCATGTGTGGAAATTGACAGAGTTGTAATGTCATACAACATTCTCTGGCTACTGTCAGTACAACTGTGTAATAGTAAATTGGTTGCAACAGAATTAAGCCTAATCCCTGAGAAGTAACCACGTTGGTCATAAAATCTCAATACGCAGTTATGCACACGATTTATTCATTTTCAACTGCACATTGGTCAAAATAATGGGGAAAGTATACACAAAGAAAAGATTACCTTTAAAATATTCAAAACCGAAAATATTAACTTGGGGAGAAAATTCCTGAAACATTTTGGTGTTGCTTTAAACTTTCTATTGAGGCAATGACCCATTAACTTGGTGTAAAATCAACGGATGATTTATCCTGGAAACTTCACAAGCCCTTATACAAAATGACTCCGAATTATATTTTATTTTATTTATTGGGTTTATAGAGCGCGACAGATACCCAGAAAGGGCTTCCCGGCGCTAAGCAGAATATTGAACTAGAGGGATAGGAAAGGGTTATGAATGGGAGGCCAGAGGGGGTCACTGGTTAAAGAGCCAGGTCTTGATGGCTTTGCGAAAGTAAGAATACCTGTTTTCAAGACGGAGCGGTTGGGGAAGGGAATTCCAGAGTTTTGGGCCGAGGAGGGAGAAGGATCTGCCTCCCATCCTTGCCCGGTGTGTTTTAGGGACGCAGAAGAGACCTTGGGTGGCAGATCTCAGGCAACGGGCAGGCATGTAGGTGTGCACCAGGGTCTGAAGATATTTGGGAGCCTTGCCCCACTTTATCCTGTGCATGAGGCTGAGAGTCTTAAATTTGACCCTGTTTTCGATTTTAAGCCAGTGGAGTGCCTTTAGGTGGCTGGACATACGATCTCTCCTATTGCATTTACAGAGTAGCCTAGCTGCCGCATTCTGTACCAGTTGAATGCGCTTTGTAATTGCCTGAGATGCCCCCAAGTAAAGGACATTCCCGTAGTCCAAGCGGGAGGTAATTAATGCATTGATCACTGTCTTTTGGGTGTCACCAGGGAGCATCCATATGATCTTTCTGAGCCATCTTAAGATTGTGAAGCAGGTGGCTGAGAGAACGTTCACCTGGGGCTCCATGGTTAGTTCTCTGTCTATGATAAAGCCCAAATTACGGACCTGGTGCGATGGTATTGGCAGGGGGCCCATTTCAGATGGCCTGTGTCTGCAATTCCAGAGGTTCTGGTCGGGGCCTACTATCAGAACCTCGGTTTTCTGCCATTGAGTTTGAGCATGTTTTTGTTCATCCAAGCTGAAATGTCTCTAAGGCCTGCCTGAAGGCGTGAATGAATATCTTGGTTGTCATTTGAAAGAGAGAAAACTATTTGGGAGTCGTCGGCATATGTGTACATGATGAGACCTGCAGATTCAGCAATCTGGGCCAAAGGGCCTGCATGGAGGTTAAAAAGCAGGGGGCTTAATATTGATCCTTGAGGAACCCCGTGCGGAGAAAGATGGATCTTAGATGTCGCATTGCTGGAGGAGATTTGGAATGTCCTAAGCATCAGAAAAGATGCTATCCATTCTAATGCCGTTCCTCTTATGCCTATCTTGGAGAGGGAAGCGAGCAGTGTATTGTGGGAGATGGTGTCAAACGCCGCGCTGAGGTCCAGAAGGATCAGCGCGGCAGTGTTACCCGTATTGACCAGATGTCGAAGGTTTTCCACAACTCCAAGTAGTGTGGTTTCCGTCGAGAATCCCGTGCGGAAACCAGATTGGGAGGGGTGTAAGATGTTGTTTGCCTCAGTGAACTTGGAGAGATGTTCATGGACATGCTTTTCCAAAATTTTGGAGAGTACAGGCAGGAGGGATATTGGACGAAAATTTGCCAAGATCTTGGGGTCGGCCGCTGGTTTCTTAAGGAGGGGGGAGACCATGGCATGTTTCCAGGATGACGGGACTGTGGCCGTGGAAAGGGATAGGTTTAAGATTTGGCTTAGCACGGCAAGGAGAGGAGTGTCCAAGAGTCTAAGAATAGAGATCGGGAGAGGATCAACTGGCGACCCGGATTTGACCTTCCCTAGGATGTCCCGTAGGCCTTGGACGTCTATCTCGGGCCATGAAGTAAGAAACATGTGGGACAGATGAGGTTGGACCAGGGTGACATCTGTATTGGACCTGAGGTTTTGCGTACTTGTAGATTGGGCTTGCTGTTGTTTTGTTATGTCTTGATGAATGATCTCGATCTTGGAAGTGAAATATTTTGCCAGTTCCTCACATTGAAAGCTGTCCAGGGGAAGAGGTTTAGAAGACGTATTTGCGCCTGCGAGCTCTTTTACAAGATTGAAAAGAGTTTTAGATTTGTTAGTAGCTTCAGATATGGATTTAGTAACGTAGTTAGATCTAGCATTCTTGCAGGCTTTATGGTAGAGCTTGAGCTCACTCTTGTAGTGTAGACTGGCAGATTTAATAAGCAACATAGATTTTTATCTTAATTGTTAATAATTCCAAATAATTATGGTGTTCAAGACAGGAACGAAAGGGTGAAACATAACTAATATGGTGTTAATGCAACAGAAGAATGGGTGGTAAACAAAATGCTGCTTCCTGCATGGGGTGAATTGTGTTAGTAGGGGTACCCTGCTGACCTCTACCTCTCCTCATGGGTTATCTACCCATGCTAGACCTACTCCTATCCAGGAATAAGCACAAATGAAAACAAGCACTATCAACGTCAATAACGACTTAGTCAATGATTATTTTATTTTCTAATTCTTTCATCATTGCTTTTATAAAACTATTGCCTGTGAAGCAGCTGGACCCTTGGCCAATGTGTTTATACTCCCAAAAAACATTGCCATAATAGTCCTTGGTACTAAGGGAAGTAGTTCTGGCTCCATTTGAAATAGCAAAATTCCATGACGCACAGGAAAGTTAGCCAATAGCTAAAGAGGGCTTGCCCAAGGTGCAGTGGGCAAAACATATGTATAAATGATAACTGACCAACATGAAAAGAGGACTGGGTGGCAACCCTAAAATGCAAGCGTTTCATACCAGGTGTCACCAAACAGTCGATCGTGAGCTGCCAGTAGCTCGCAGAAACCTTGAGAGTAGCTCCCAGGCTGGAGTTCTTTTTTAACTAACAGCAATAAATAAGTGTTGAGTTTTCCTTTTAAAGGAAAGGCTATTTTATGTTTCATTACTGTCAGGCTGCAGATAGCCTAGTGTGATAATAAGCAATGCTCCACTGAGCTTTATGATGCATGTGGGTTACAGCGGTTCAAAACTGAAGAAGAGGTATTTAACTCTTAAACAAAAGTTGTTCTCAACTCAATATTAGAGTATGAGAATAAAAAATATTTCTGAATTCTTTAAAATGACAAAATTAAATGAAGAATTAACGTAGTTGCATTTATTCCATTTAAATTTTCTCCCTTTTCAAATTGGCACGTTTACAAACAGTGGGCATTTTGTTCCCAGTGGCTGGCAAACACTGTGCCATATTTATAACTGAAAAATTGCAGTAATTTAATTTTAAATAGGAGAAATGCAAAATGGAGAAATAAAATTCTATGAAACATTGTCAACGTTTTTCTTTGCTTTAAATTAAGTCCTAATGTTTTATGAAGCATGTTTCTTCATTTTAATTCCAACATTTAAACAAATGACTATTTTCCAGTTACAAGCATTTTCACACAGCAGGCATCTTGCTTTGCTCCTAATGGCTGGTAGACATGCCACTATATTTATAACTGAAAAATACAGCTTTTTTTTACTGTGAGAAATTGAAAGCTTCTCAAAAATTTCTTTACAGGATACTGGACATCAGATCATATTCTGGGAGGAACAAAAACTTCTAGCACATTATTACAACTGTCTGTACCGTTGAATTTGATAACTTGTGGGCAATATAGTAGTCCTGAGTATTGCGAACATGGCGTATACCTCTCTTTCAAAAAGTACAATATTTCTGCTTTGTTACAAAGAGATTTTAGTGATTGAGATGGGACTACTCTGTATCTAATGCGTACTGACAGTTACAATGGGAACTAGGACCAGTGTTTTTTTCTTTTAAACAGTTTTTATTCGTTTACAATACAGAAGAATAATGAAGAAATTTACATAATCATGTCATATGTTGGAGCAAAAAAAAAAGCGATACATTACTTGGCCTCCCTTTTGGTATGCCATTGTCAGGGTGGTTTCTGATGGGCATGCCAACGTTGTTTCCATTATGGTGGTGACTTCTCCATGTCCTTGGAATTGGTAGTTATGTCACCGTGCTCATCCACATTTAGCACATTTCATAGAACGATGGAAAGAGATGTAACTTGGAATATCAAAAATGAAGTACCCACCCATACCTCGCCTGTTCCACCTGGCCCAATGTCGCCTTGTACGGTATTATTGTACCTACAAGAAAGGGTGTGATTCTTAGTCCCCAATGGCCTTGATGCGCATGTGTGCTTTTCCTACCTGCTTAATGAGTGAGGGTCCTAGGTAGACTCCCGTTCAGGCTGGTGCAATGATAAACAGTTTACTCATTTCCTCCCACTGGTCTGTGCCATGGTACTTCCGTTGAACCATACGTTCCTCCTCCAAGAGGATATTACCTTCTGCCGTGGCCCATTACCCACACCAACTCTTTCCAATGGCATCGGGGAGAGCCATCTGAGGTTCACCATGCATTCCTATGAATGTTGAGCAAGTAAAAGGGCCAGGAACTATGACCCAACCTTACCTAGTTTCAGTGGTCCGTATAACCCAAGGATTCAGTCTCGGGGCATATAGGCCTGTCTTGTTTAGCACTGTGCCCAGTGTCGAGGCGACTGCCCACCAGAAGGTCACTATCATTGGACACACCCATGTTGTGCAATTACTTATGCACTATGTCACTTTATCTTGTGTTATCATAAGTTTGTTTCTTTTGTCAATAAAAAGATTTTTTGTTTGTTTACTTGGAACATTTCTGGCAAAAGACTCACAAAGTATCAATGAAATGTTGATCCACACGATTGATTTCCAGGAGAAATTTATTATTTGGATGCCTGTCCTTTGAAGCGACACGGGTTCCGTTAATAAAGTGCTTTCCGATGGATCCTGCTAACCACACATTTTTCACGTTAAGAATATCCCAATACGCCAGACTGGGGCAGACAATCTTCTCAGGAGTGCTTCCACAGTGTCTCCATGTGGCTGTGCGATGAGATCCATATCACCATAAAAGGGACTGAGCATAGTTCCACCCCTGCACACTAATGTCAGATTCTTTCTTCCTGAACCCTTCAACAAAGATCAGTAGGTCTGCCCGAACTTTGTCGGTTTTCCAACTACTCCTAAATTACTTCAAACACTGTGCCAGTGAAGAAGCACCCCTCCCCCTAAACGATAGGATTCAAGTCATGCCATGACTGCAGTAACCAGATTTTGGTAAAGGACCTGCAGGATGTGTGCCTGTGGTCGGAGGCTCCAGTCATTTTTTTAAACACTTTTTATTTCCTTTAATATACTTCCACATTATATCCTTGTTTACAATATACTTTTCAGTTCTGGCCTTCATGTTGTCAGTTACACATATCTGCTTAAGTAAATCCCAAAATGAATGGTTAACATCTAACTTAGCGTTCATTTTCCCTGCAAACTCCCTCCTCCCGTGTCCCCTCTGCAGTTCGCCAGCATATCTTGACCCCGCTTAACTGTTCCACTTTTTATTGTCTATTGTGTGGTTGCCCATTTTTCAGATGGGGATCCTGGTCTTGTATCTTCCAATGTTCCCTATTTTATCCTAGTTTGTTTCATCTATGGGTGCCTGCTCTAATCCCCTTTCCTGGTTATGTCTTATAATGCTCCCCTGTCGTGACTGTGTCTCTGGTGTTGTGGATCCGGACATCCGGTCAGTGTGTCGCACCTCCTCTACCAGCGCCTCCCAAGCCCTGGCTCTCTCAAGTTTGCCCAGTCCTCATTGTGCATTTCTGAGCAGGATCCTGCCCTCGCGACCCGTCCATTACTCCAGTTCCTGCTTCCATCTAGCTACACTAGGGCTGCTCGGTGCTTTCGTCCTGCTAGTAATTTTGTGCTTGGCTAGTAAGAGGCCAAGTCCTGAAATCTGTCAGTGACCTTTGTCTAGGCTGTATGGGGGAACAAGACAAGCAGGCAATGTGCTGGAGTGCACAGAACCTCTCGGCCGGTGATTCGGGCCATTTCGTTCCTCACTGCCTGCCAATAAGGAGTCAGGGCATGGCAGCACCATATCATGTGTATGAAGCCCGCCCCCACATCTCTGACACTCCGCATCATCTCTGTGGAAGTAGCGGTTAATTTGACTCGGGGTGATGTATGCCCGATGTAGTATGTAAAAATGAATCAGCCCAAATTGGGCATTTCTTGAAACTCTGGGTGTCCTATGCATTATGTTCTCCCAGTCCTTATCTTCAGAGGGTCTACCTAATTCTTCTGTCCAGTAGTTTTCTCAGTGTGTCCAGTGGCTTAACTGAGTCTTTGCCTATTGCTCTGTACATGCAGGTGACAACTATTATGGTGCCCCCAGCTGTTACTATGTTCCCAAACGTGGCATGATGAGCAGGCTAAAGTGTACTTATCTCCCAGTGTCGTCGTATAACTCCCGTAATCGCCCTGTGGAGCAGAAACTGTCTCTAAACGATATCCCAGTCCTTGCTAAATTCCTCAAACTGTATCAGTTCTCCATCTCTGTATAGGTACCCCACTTGTATGGCCCCTGTCTGCTCCCATTTCTTTAGTCCTCTCCATTGCCCCCATGTGGTAACACCCAGAGCACTGTCAGCGCAGGTCTGGTGAGTAAGGCTGCCTAGTCTGTGTCCTCTCTGCAGGCATCCATTCCAGCAGCGCTGTATCACCTTGTGTTCATTCGTGTATGTGTGCTGTGCCCTTGCGGGTTTCAAAAGGGTGCATATTAGTGCATCTCTCTCGGGGGGAAGGGGCCTACCTCCCTATCTGATGTCATTCTCCCTGCTATCCACTGCGTAAGTCTCTGTAGTTGCCCTGCCAGGTAATATGTCTCAAAGTCAGGAACCGGCAGCCCCCCTCCGCTGAGGGTCGTTTTAGTATTGTAAGGGCTACCCTGCATCTTTCAGCCCGCCATATAGAGGACGAAAGGCATGAATCTAGCTCTCGAACCCACGCTCTGGGTACCCAGACAGGCAATGTAGTAAAAAAATACAATAGTCTGGAAAGGGCTACAATTTTTAACAAGGCGATCCTGCCTGCCATTGATTAAGGGAGTTTCCCACAGAAGGCCATGTTGTCCTTTAATGACCGCAATGCTCCTCCTATGTTCCCTTCCTGGATGTCCAGCAACGAGTGGAATACTTTTACTCCCAGTTATCTAAAGCATCGGGGCTCCCACTGCAGGTCCCTCAATCCCTGAGGCGGTTGCCTGTCTTCCACTATCGAAAAAAGTTGATATTTCTGCCAGTGACGCTAAGCCCTGAGAGAGTCCCGAACTCTTCCCTCACAGTTCCTCCTCTAGATCTTCCATGAATAAGAGGAGATCGTCCGCATATAACGCTATGTGATGTGCCTGCCCTCCCAATCGTAAGCCTCGGTATCTACCACTCGTCCGTGCCAAACAGGCTAGGGGTTCCATGGCCAGGGCAAACAACAGGGGGGAAAGGGGGCACCCCTGGCGTGCACCCTTCTCCACTCGGAACTGTTCTGAGATCGTGTGGCCCACTCCCATCTTTTCTAGGACGGCATAGAGAAAGTACCATTCCAGGTTGTTGAAAGCTTTTTGGTATCTATGGCGAGGATCGCTCACTCCTGTTCCTCTCTTCTGCCTGCTTCCATTATGGAAAGAAGCAGTCTTATATTTAGAGTCGTGTTTCTACCTGGGGTAAACCCCACCTGGTCCGGGTGGACCAGGGTGGTCATGTATGGAAAGAGCCTTGTCGCCAGCAACTTACTTAAAATTTTAAAGTCTAGATTGAGCATCGACAGTGGCCTGTAGGCAACACATTAAAGGGGGGACTTATCCAGTTTAAGCAGTGGAATCACCATTGCCTCTTGGGTGGTCTTTGGCAGGATTCCCTCCTCCCCGGCCGCTGTGTATAACTCTACCAGCTTGGGGGCCAGTTCTTCCACATAGATGGCATAGAACTCCATAGGGAATCCATTTGTTCCTGGGGTCTTGCCTTTGGCCAGTCCTTTAATTAATGCCCTAATCTCGTGCTCTGAGATTTCAGTACCCAGTTGATCTGCCTCCTCATCAGTTAGTGTGTGGATGGGAAGCCGGTCCAGGAATTCCTGTGTTGTTCCTCCCTCTCGGAACCACAAGCTTCTAATCAAGCGTTTATAATATTCGAGTAACCTATTGTTTATCTCAGCCTGCTTATATAGGGGGTGTCCTGCTTGGTCAGCCACTTCCATTATATTATTGCCTCTACGGGCTTGGTTGGCCAGCCAGGCCAATAGTCTGCCCGCCTTATCCCTCTCTGCATGGGTACGGTCCATGTATGTTTTATAGTCTAAGCATCATAATTGTTCCTCCTGGGCTGCTACTTCCTCCTTTGCATCCAGGAGTTCCTGGTGGAGCACCGGGCATTCGGGGTGTCATGTCTCTAAGTCTCTCAATACTCTATCAGCCCTTTCCACATCCGTAATTAATGCCCCCTGTACCCCAATGGATGTCACCATGCACCTTCCCCTGATCACAGCCTTAAAGGCTTCCCATTCCGTCAGTCTGGAGTCAGTGGTTCCAGCATTGTCAGTGAAATAGGATGTTATGTGTCCTCTGGTCTCCTGAAGGAAGGCCTGGTCCTCGAGTGCCCCAGTTTAAGGCACCAAGTAGGGATGGGTTCGTGCTACGCTCCCCATGTTAGCCTCATCAATATTGGATTATGGTCCAATATCGTATGTGTTGGGTACTCCACACCCTGCATTAGAGTATGCTTGTCAGGGGAGCTTAGGAAGGTGTCCAGTCTTACTTGTAGTTCATGTACATGTGAGAGGTGTGAGAATTCCTTGTCTAGTGTGTATATACCCCTCGAGGTGTCCACCGATCCCCAGCAGGTCTGCCATCCTCTAAAGGCCTTGGCCATCATGTGTAACAGAGAGTCCTGGAGTGGTGGGTGGGATCGTCTAAGTCTGCGTCTGCTAGGCAGTTAAAATCTCCTACCATGATGACGGAGCCGGTCATGTAAGGCGCTAGGATGTTGGTTACCCTCACCAGGAAGGCGGCCTGGTCGGTGCTCTGCCCGTATATATTGACTAATGTCACGTCCTGTCCATCTAATCTGCCCGTGACTATCAGGTATCGCACCTCCGGGTCGACCTTGTGCCCAGTATGCTGAAATGGAAACCCTGCTCTTATCCAGATCAGCACACCCCTAGCGAATGCTGAGTATGAGGTATAGTAGACCTGGCCTCTCCATCTACGGTGTAGTGCAATGACCTCCGAGGCCCGGGTGTGGGTCTCCTGTAGCAAGGCAATGTGAAACCCACGTCTACTCAGGTGTGAGAATATTTTATGTCGCTTCTCCATGGAGTACATACCACTGAGTTTCCAAGACAATAGGTTATATGTCAGTCTACTATTCATTGTGTCCTATTCCCCCTCCCCTCTTCTTTCCTCGTTCCCAGATTTTCCCCAAAAGGTGAAACGTCCAGGTGTGTCATATCGTCTTCCCTAGGCTCACTGCAGTGTCCCCAACTTAAAGCCTTATAAACACCCCAACTCCCCTGCCCCAGGACAATTGGAGTCTCTCCACCATCCAAACTGTGCACTTATGTGCGACTACTGATCGTGACTAAAGTAGGGACAGGTCAGACGCTCAGTTCGGAGAAGAGCAGTGCCCTCCCGCCCCACCCAAACTCCCCCCAACGCAGTGCACACATTGTTCGGATAGCAAGCCTTAGTCCCGAGCCTACTCAGTCCTGCATGTTGTGTAATTGTCTCTCTGAGACTCCCCTTCCCCCCCCCTTTGTTTAATACCCCCTACTATACTTGCAGGACCCACAGTGTTCAGATAATTTCATCTGCCGATTTGTGAGATGCTATCGCCGCTACTGCGCTATCCCTTTCCTGTTGTGTCTCCGCTACGTATGGTGCATTTGCAGTCTTTCCTCCTCTGCCCTCTTTGTCGTTAAGGGCCTTGCTCTTGTCTCTCTTGTCTGGAGTCATCCCGTTCCTGTGGAGCGTGCTATCACTCCATTCCCACACCTCCTGTGGCATATTGAAGAACCTTATCCCTTCAGTAGTTACCACTCTCAATTTAGCAGGGAGCACCATGGAGAAGTGTATGCCCTGCTGTTGCAGTTTCCTTTTGGCGGTTACGTAAGATGCTCTCTGTTTCTGAACCTCCCGGGAGAAGTCTGGGAATATTCTGATAGTACTATTGTCCACTATGAGTTGACCCTTCAATCGGGCCTGACTCAGCACAAGGTCTCTGTCCTTGTAAAATATCAGGTGTGCCACCACTGGCCGCGGTGGTCGTCCAGGTAGGGCTGCTCTTGCAGGGACTCTTATGTGCTCGCTCAAAGGCAAAGTATCGAGAGAGTCCATCTTCCACCACATCGGTGCGGATCCAATTTTCTGGTATGCTATGATGTTGTCCCCCTCAATCTTCTCCGGAAGGCCAACTATTCGTAGATTGTTTCACCTTGCTCTGATTTCTGCGTCTTCCGCCCTAAGTTCCAAAGCATGCACTCGCTTCTACATATCAGTTAGTCTATTTGTAGTTGGGGCCAACTGGGGTTTCATGTCGTGGACATCTCCTTAGGTTGCTGTGACTCTTTCTGCTAACTTCCTATGATCCGCTCTCAGCAGTCCCAGGTCCTCTCTAAGGGTGTCAATTTTTGTTTCCACAATCACGCTTGAGGTTTTGATAGCTTGGAGTATATCATAGAGTATATCATAGAGGGAGGGATCCTCCAGAGCATCTCTCCCAGCGTTGCGACTGTTTATCTTCGATGCGGGCCCCAGTGTCTTCTCCCGCCTGTTCCTGCTGCTCTGGGTCCCGTCTTTTAGACACCTTCTCCATGGTGGCTCCCCAGCTAGTGTTCAGGCCTGAGGGCACATACTCTCTGGAAATGCTCCAGTATTGGTAATTAGTGGAGCATGATTACCAAAGAACTTGATCTCAAAGATGGACTTGTGCTTGGAGGCAGAAAGAGTTATCTATACCTGCATGGGCAGTGCCTGGAAAATTTGATACATTTTAGGGAGCCTGAAGAGAGGACTATGTGTTGAAGGGGAAAGTAACTCAATGTTGCATCTTGGATCCACCAAAGCAACAAGTAGGTGCACCTGCAGCCGGCGTTGTGGACAATTTGCGGGACCGGGGGTTGGGTGGGTTTATGAGAGAAATAAAAAACTAAGTAAATTAAAAAAATAACTTACCTGCAGCCGCCTGCTTTGCGCTCTTTCGCTCCTCTCCTCGCAGGCACAGGCTCTCAGTCTCCCCTGCGGCCAATCCTGAAGCTGCTCTCATTCCATGAGAGCAGCCTCAGGACTGGCCTGAGTGCTCTGAATGTGCACTCCCACGTGATGGACGGAATGACAGCATGATGGACGGAATGATGAATAATGCAAACATTCACCACCCAGTCAAAGGTCCCAGGATACTTGTTTCTGGTCCAGGGAAGACCTGGCTTGGCAGTTCGGGCTGGACTGTTCCCACGAGGAACAGAGTCAAGACTGATTTGCATATGGCGGGGCCCAAACTGGGGTGGCATAGTGAACAAAAGAACGTAGGATTAAACCTAGATCTTTGAGACTGGGGGGAATGTTAGTATTGTTCAGCATTCCGCCCATCATTTGTTCCTTTTGCCTTAATCATGTAGTCATTAAACCAATACTATCTATTGTGCTGTCTCACCTGGCAAATATTACAATCTGCAAGCAAGTACATACCTTGGTAATTAGAGATTTCTTTTGAAGTTTTGAAATTTGACTTCTAATTTCTCGGGTTTAAGCTTGCTTGCAGATATTAGTATGTGCTTGGTGATACAGTAAGATAGAAGTGTTCCCAAGACGCACACTTAACTGATATTTCTTCCAATGGAAAATACTTTATGGATGGAGATACGCTTTATCATAGTTTGCACTAATCAATATTAAACATGTTTAAAACTAAAGAAATGTAAATTAATTGTACTGCTATCTATCAGAATGAAAATAAGTAGATACTGAATCCATAACAAATACTACATTTCATCATTGAAACCGTACTTTTAAATTGTGGTAGTAGTGCTTAGCTACTCAATGAATATTATAGTAAATTGGTAGAGTTTCCAGGGATATACCCACAGAAAATCAAACAAATGCAACGCAAGAAGGGAAACATTACTTGCATGTAACAATTGGTTTACAGCTTGTGGTGCTTAAATTCACATGCTGTGCCCACTCATGACATCTGGTGTTGGGTCGCACATATTGCAACTTGTATTTCTTTGAAGAAAGTATTTTGGGTTTTGAGGTGACTCGTGATATTTCCCCCCGAATCCACAGTGCACCAAGACACAGACACCCCCCACCTCAGATTGTATTTCCCTTCTAAGGGGTGAGTAAATGTGATGATCTACATAAAATATTGCAGTGCATGAAGCAAATTGCAGACTGTAAACATGCTGCAGGCACCTGTGTCCTATCTCACTTCTAGGGAGTTGAGTATGGCGCATGTGAATCTGAATCTACAGGCTGCACCAGCATTGTCATGGTAATGTTTTCTGTTTGTGCTGCTGTAGATCATATGCTGTGCATGGACTGTAATTCAGGGTCCAAGTCAGGAAGGGTGCCTGCAAGACAAAGGAATCCATAAAACAAGGTTTTAGCACTATTTGACCCACCTTATTAAAAGGTGTGAATAGCCAAACGTTGCCGTTAGTGAGGATGTGAAATAAAGATTAACTGGCAGCATTACAGATGTGAGCTAATGGGATTTTGTTTAGGTAAGGCATCATGGTTTCGTTTTTGCAAGTAAAATGTGCGCTGGGGATAGCATGCAGTTTGAGTTTAGCTTTGTAACAAAGTAGAATGTTTTTGACAATACTCGCCGTAGAGAATGGAGAGGGATACGTTTACTTAAATTGTGTAACACACAGAAACGAAGGGGCAGATTTACAAGCCCCTTGCATCACGCAACAGCGGCGTAAACGTGGCGCATCCCTGAGAGGCATTTACAACGTGACGCATCTAGGGAGATGTGTCACGTTATAAAGCCCAGCGCCACAATGGGGGCGTTCCCACGTGGGTTTGGCGTTCCGGTGCCTGTGTGCCTTGCAAAAGTGCCTGCGTGAAATCTACAAGATTTCACGCAGGCACTTCTGCGATGCTGCTACGTCAATTTCTTACGCCTGCTTGAAGCAGGCGTAAGAAATGACGCAGCATGTTAAGTTTTGGGGCGGCCCTGAGCATTGCTGGAGTTGCGTCGTGCTTGCGACGCGACTCCAGCAATGAGCCGCCCGTACACCACATGATGCGTCACGCATATGACCTTCCTTGCACCATGGTGCGCCGCATTGTAAATGCGGCGCGTCTGTGGTGGCGCAAGGAGGGAATTGCATGACGCATCGGTTATGGCGCATCCCTGCTGATTTGCAGAGATGCACCAGAAGACGTAAATATGCTCCGTAGGTTGCTGCGCTGCGTTGTGTGTGAAGCAGAGTGCACAACAGCGCCATACCTACAAAGATATGGCGCCGCTGCTCTCTTCCCAAGTGCTGACGCACAATTAATCTTTATAACCGGGATAAGTAAAATGGACTGATTATCTCCATTTTGACGATGTGCAACAGTGGCAGCTAGATGCACACTCATAGATGTGTATGACAACCTGGACCTTTGTACAGATGAAATTTAGCAAAAAGTAGGCTGCACAGTACCAGTTAGAGGATTGAGATTTGGGTTTTACAGTAGGTAACAAAACGTTTCCATTTAACTTCATCGCTTGCAATAGTTGTAGGTGTTCCAGCTTCCTTTAGGTTTTTCATACATTCTTGTGGAAGTTGGAGGTATCCACACTTTAATACCTAAATTGACCAATCATTTGACTGAGGGATTCGGGATTAGGATTTAGCAGTTCTGTTGATGCTGCCTGAGCAAATCTGAATGTAAAGGAAGTCTCTCATGTGGATGTATGAACTTTTCCACAGCAGTGAGGACCAGGCTGGAAGAACAAGAATCTGTGTCAGTGGTGCTTGCCTCAAGTGTCCCAGACGGATTTATCTATAGTGTGTAACCCAGAGTCAGGGGTGTAGGTACCTGGAGGCAGCGTTTGCAATGTTGATGTTTCCATGAGAGGAGTTTCCCAATGCCGGAAGTACTGAAATTAGTGTCTGCTCATATCAGCAAAGCTGTTGTACACCCCTGGCAGATGCTTCACTAGCAAGGGTTACTGATGCTCTAGCAACGAACGCCAAGTTGTTTGGATCATGATGGAGATCCCCCGTTGTCTGATGCAGTTAAGACCAGTTTGGCTTTCAATGCTGTCTGCAATCCCAACGTGCGGTGCAAGCATTCTTGGTGGGATCCTTGTTCCTGAGTTATAAAGCCCAGCTTGTGTGCTGCGAGAAGTGCCTCTGTTGTTACAGGCACCGCAGCGGGTCAAGGAATGATCTGCCCATGAGGTTTAACCTGTTCCACCACTGCTGTTTGTGCTGTACTCTGGGCTCCACCACCACTGGGTCTACCTGTCCTCAGTCACTTCTCACACTGTCTGGCTAATCCCTGCAGTGGGTGCTAGACCACCAAGCAATGGGGACTATTGTAATGCATGAGGCATAATCCATAATGGCCTGAAATGACCATAGCCATAAAAGGATCCGTGCGCATACGGTCCTTGATTTAACTGTTGCAGCGTTTCCACTAGAAAAGATACTGAGCGTGATATGACTGGCACAGTCTGGTTGTTCCACCCTTTATTTCTCCATTGAATGGTAATGTATGTGAATGCTGTTGAAGTTTTGGGTGAAATCACCTGATGCACAGCCATGCATAGCACTAGTATTAACCGGTCGTTAAGCCATATCCATGGCTATTAAAGTGCAGCAAATGCTAACACTGGAGATTTTGCCCTCCTGTACACTCTACTGAGATGGCATATCCTGGGGTTCTGGCACATGCTGCAATATGCCTTCCATCTCATTCTACAAGCATCTAGCATTCCTTTCCAGCTGTGAGGAGAATGTGTGGTAGAGCTGCTGACTTGAGGAGCCAGGTTTGAATCACAGCTTAAGCTCAATATCCTGGAATTCTGTGCAAACCACTTTATCTCCATGTGCCAAAAGAAATAACAAGCATTTGCAATGCTATAGGTCTCGCATTTGCAAACTTACAGCTATTGGATTTGTCAACAGAAAACAGGGCGCAGTGCTGAAATATAAGGTGCGGCGACAGTGTTATAAAGATGAAAGCAGGCGCTGTACTGGAACATAAAGCATGGCGCCCATGGACATAAATATTATTCGCATGGGGGTCCGTGTAGCGGACTTTATTGAAATGAAAAAAGCAACACAAAAAAAAACAGCAACAGGTGGTGGGGAGGGTATTTTGCGGGGAGATTAGGGAGTACGAGCAGGGGCACCGAAACATGAGAACCAAATAAAACAGCAACAGGAGGTTGGTGGAGGGCACCGCACGGGGAGATTAGGTAGCGACAACAGGGGCACCGAAGACAAACACTGGGTTTGAAGTGCATGGAAGGGCAGCAGAAGAAAAAGAGTTCTGCCAAACAACAGATAAGCCCTGAAAGCGAAGGGAAACTTTACTTGGCCAGTGCTCTTCAGCCTTCAACAGAAGTGACATACCGGCTGTGGAAACCAGTTAGGAGCCAGGAAAGAAGAGCAACTCAGGAGTTAATTAATTGCAAACATCAGGCGAGATTGCATTCTGTATGCTGATTTCAGCAGGTCTTCCAGCAGCGCGTGCGCGCTGCCAAGGCTCAACCTGAAAATGTGTGATGTAAACTGGTTCTATTGGAAAGTGCTTCAATGCCCCTGGGCTAGTTTTGCACTATAAAAAAACTGCACAACCAAATTGGTGCTTGCATATCTTCACTGACTGCAACCCACTTGCCTCTAGCATTGAGCTTATTGCTTTCTTTAGGGCCATGTCATTCTTTCCTTGAATGACAGAACGACTGCATTTGTGTGGACCTCCAAGGATTCTGGATGGGCCATGATGCATTGGTGGGGGATCCTTACAATTCTCTGCAGTTTTCAATATAGTTTTAGCCGTGGTAATTTTAGATTCGTCCTCTCAGTTTTCCAGAGTATTTTGAAGTGGAAATCGTCCTATTCCTTCTCAATTTGCATGTAACTGTCAATGTAACAGCCCTGGTATTGGTTTGACCATGGATATTTACTGTTACAATTCCCATCACCGCCCCAACACAGGTTATCCTCATAAAATATGGCTGGAGGCTCTTCAGCTCAATCCCATCTCTGCCAGTGTTGGTCAGTGTGCTCAATTGCACTAGGAAACTCCTTGTCTCCTCAGTCCACCGGGGACCAGATTCTCTTCAGAGTGCCACGCTGTTCATGGAGCACTAGATAAGATGTCTGAACCCGATGGCAGAAAAAAACAATCTAAGGTGGAGTTTATGTCGTGGTGCACCGTGGGTTTACAGGGAGGCACCACAAGCCACCTCGAACCAAAAACACTTCTTTGAAGAAAGACAAAGATACTTAAGTAATATTCCGAACAGAACACAAGATTTAAGGTGTGTAGACAGCATGTGATTTACAGTGGCACATGCTGCAAACATATCTGCTAAAGTGTAATGAATGCCTTACACACATTTATGTTAATAGCATGTTGGTTCATCGTGTTTGTCAGTACATACATTACTATGGTGTTGTATATCCGCGTGAACTGTACCTGAAGACGTGCGATGAATATTAATAGTGGAATTGAACTCAAGACTGCCTTGGTCTAAGTAGATAATGGCTTCTATTGGAAGTGGTCCACTGCATTCTGCACCATTGAAGGTGAAATACCAACGCTGGCAGCATGCCGTTTTGCATTTCAGCCGCAGGGATCCACTGAAGACCACTCGTAAAGCACTGTGTGAGCGCATCTTCGTGAACGTACACTCCTAAGATGAAATATAAAACAATCATTAAAATCAATGGCTATATCCTATTGTATTTTTGACATTCATATTTAGAAAGCCAACCGCCAAGCTATTCGTTCTTGCTAAAAAATGTGGTGTACGAAAATAGCAATCCCCCATAGGTTATGTATATGTGCAGCCTTATGGAACCTTAGCATACATTCTTTTATACATACCAGAGTGCTCGTTTACAAGTTATATTTGAAATTCTCCCAAACATTAGCTGATTGCCTTGTTAATGTATATACCATACATACCATACCTACAATGTCACAAGGCACCTAAAATACATCATGCACACGTCATACATAGTACAGCCGATGCTATGTGTATGTTTACTTCAATTGCTGGCTTACCCACACCAACAGTATTTGTTAACTCAACTTGTTAACAGCATTTGGCACGCTTCATCAAACCCACCATTCCCCAGCTGCCTTTGTGATATTGGGGCTCTGGACAGCATTTCATCCTTCCCTGAACCAGGTCTAGATCAACTTCACACCATCTTGCACATCTTCAACACGGTTAAACCGAGTGAGTGAATGAGTGGTGAAGCAATTGATAAGATATGACAACCCAGAGAATTGCCGAAGACTAGCGGGACAGCAAATGTCAAATTGATATAATACCTGCAAAATATTGATAAGTCTGACAAACAGATATGTATTGGTTAAGCAGATGTAGATAGAACTCTGTGTGAAGGGGGTGGGAGAACCGCCTCACCTGTACTGTTGAGTTACGGAAAGGTTTAAAATGTTTTAAATAAAGCCCAACACTAAACAGTTTATATTTCCTTGTATCTTGTTCAATATTTATCTCTGCCAGCTGATTTATATGATTGAATCATTTGTGTGGAAAATGTTACATTTCTGGGTCTTCCGTAACATTCAATAAACCAAGAGTCCTAGTACACAGGCATGATTTGATTGTTGTGTGCACGAGCCACACTGGCCTGAAACTGAAAGCACAATCTTATCACACCTCTGAATGTTGGGACGTTGCCTCAATGCAATCCATGGTGACATACATTGAAAGCACCTAAAGAGGAACACTTGCATGACTGAAGTATTGTCTTTTGAATTTTCTCCTCTTGTGTTAATGTTCTCTTGTGTGACTTCTGACCTTGTCCACAGCCAACTCCATCTACCTCAGTTAAAGGCCTTGGAGTCATCATAGATGCTGACCAGCTTGTTAAGACTTACTTAAATAGTCAAAGACTGCTTATTTGTATTTTTGAGTTTGTTATTTTTCTTCACCGGTTTTAAGCCAACATTGCCCTAGTGCTCCAACACCTGCACTCTGCATATTGGTTCAGTCTTGTCCTCCTAACTACTTCCTGTGAAAACTCCAAAGGTACCAGAACTGAGTGTCAAGACTGCTATTCTATCAACACTCCAATCCATCATATTCTCCTCTGGTTCCTGATTGCCAAGAAAGTTTCCTTTAAGGCCATATGCCTTACCCATCCTTCAAAAAGACTTGTCACGTATTCGCCGGAAGCCTTGCTCAAAGGTTCAGCTCTGATAGAAACCCCAACCTTTAGCAAATCACATCAGGTGTCTCAACTATTTCCTGTCTACACAGCGAGACTCTAACTCTTTTTTTTATGTATCAATGCTTTATTGATTTTCCAAAAACCTTTAGTCAGTCACATACTTCTGAACATACAAATTCAGGGGCCATAACCCCTACTAACATGCCCCAAAGGTGCAATTCTAGTATTGCATTCCACTAATGTACCACCTTTGCACGTTCCCAGAGAAGATGCACAATGCCTCCCTCATCCCCAGCATAAAGAATGTATGCTCAATGTGGCTGCCTCTCTCAAGACCCAGTCATGGTCCTCTAACAAACAACAACCCCCATTCTTCGAAGTTCGTTTGGAGGAGAGTTCCCACCATAATCGCAACACACTTGAGGTGCCTTGAGAAAAGGCATGATCAATAAAGAGTGAGGAGATTCCTGATATAGTACCCTCAAAATCTTTTCATGTGCATATGTACATCTGAATGGGAGACGGCATTAATACATACAGTGTCTTCCCACATTTTTCTCTTTAGGCCCCCATCAGTTGTATGAACCTCAAGAATTCCATGGACGAGAGATTATATTCACGTTACAAATCCAACAAGCATTTGCAATGCAATACGTCTCGCATTAGGAAAGTTTGAGCTATTGGTATTGTAAATGACACATTTTTTATTCATGTTTTGTTTTTGAAAATAGCGAAATTAATAGGTTTGTCATTTACAATGCCAATAGTTATAACTTTCGGAAATTGACACCTATAGCATTTGTAATGCAAGATGTGTTGTATTTACATGACGAAAATCCAAGAACAGAAGTGAAATATTAACATCTTTTTGTTACATTTGTAATAAAGCTTGAAACATTGAGAGAACATATTTGAACCAGGTGTTGTTGAATGGTTGCACAGATTGATGCTGTGGTGGCCCTGAGTGATGTGATGGCGAACGAGTGATGCTGTTGCGTTCAGTGATGCAGTGGTAGCGCATAGTGATGTTGTGGTGCCCCTGAGTGATGCTGTGGTGGTGCGGAGTGATGCTGTATGCTATGCTATGTTTTGTTTTGCTATCCTATGTTTTGTTTTGTTATGCTATGCTATGTTTTGCTATCCTATGCTTTGATTTGTTATGCTATGCTATGCTATGCTGTGTTTTGTTATGCTATGTTTTGTTATGCTATGTTTTGCTATGCTATGCTTTGTTATGCTATGCTATGCTATGTTTTGTTATGCTATGCAATGTTTTGTTATGCTATGCTATGTTTTGTTGTGTTTTGCTATGCTATGCTTTGTTATGATATGTTATGTTTTGTTATGCTATGTTTTGTTATGCTATGCTTTGTTGTGTTTTATTATGCTATGCTTTGTTTTGCTGTGCTATGTTTTGTTATGCTATGCTTTGTTATGCTATGCTATGTTGTGTTGTGTTATGCTATGTTTTGTTGTGTTTTGTTATGCTATGCTATGTTTTGTTATGCTATGCTTTGTTTTATGTTATGTTATGCTATGTTTTGTTATGTAATGCTATGTTTTGTTATGTTATGCTATGTTTTGTTCTGCTATACTATGTTATGCTATGCTTTGTTTTGTTATGCTATGTTTTGTTATGCTATGCTTTGTTGTGTTTTGTTATGCTATGCTATGCTTTGTTGTGTTTTGCTATGCTAGGTTTTGTTTCGTTATGCTATGTTTTGTTTTGCCAACCTATGCTTTGTATGCTATGCTATGTTTTGCTATCCTATGCTTTTTTGTTCTGCTATGCTATGCTGTGTTTTGTTATGCTATAATGTGTTTTGTTATGCTATGATGTGTTTTGTTATGCTATGATGTGTTTTGTTATGCTGTGCTGGTGAGGGTGTGTGAGGGTGAGGGTGAGGGGGTGTGAGGGTGAGGGTGTGTGAGGATGAGGGTGTGAGGGTAAGGGGTGTGAGGGTGAGGGGGGTGAGGGTGTGTGAGGGTGAGGGGGGTGAGGGTTTGTGAGGGTGAGAGGGGGTGAGGGTGAGTGAGGGTGAGAGGGTTGTGAGGGTGAGGGTGTGTGAGGTTGTACGGGTGAGTGAGAGTGTGTGAGGGTGTAGGGTGTGTGAGGGTGTGTGAGGGTGAGAGGGTCCGAAGTAAATGGTGGCAGGGCAGACATCATAGGACAGAGAGAGGAGACTGTGTGGTGACTGCGTTGGTCAGTTTCAGAATAAGGAGGGGCAGAGTCAGCACAGTCTGCGAGGGTTCAACGTTTCTAGAAGCAAAGCATAGCATTTGAGGAGCAAGGCTACTGTAAACAAGCACGGTGTGAGAGTGAGGGTGTAAGGGTGATGGGGGGTGAGGGGGCGTGAGGTTGAGAGGGTGTGTGAGGGTAAGAGGGTGTGTGAGGGTGAGAGAGGGTGTGTGAGGGTGAGTGAGGGGGTGTGAGGGTGAGGGGGTGTGAGGGTGAGAGGGTGAAGGGGTGTGAGGGTGAGGGGGTGTGAGGGTGAGGGGGTGTGAGGGTGAGGGGGTGTGAGAGGGTGAGGGGGTGTGAGATTGAGGGGGTCTGAGGGGGTGTGTGAGGGTGAGGGTGTGAGTGTGTGGGGGGTGAGGAGGTGAGGGTGAAAGGGTGTATGAGGGTGAAAGGGTGTGTGTGGGTTAGGGTGAGAGGGTGGGTGAGGGTGTGAGGGTGGGTGAGAGGGTGTGTGAGGGTGTGTGAGGGGGTGTGTGAGGGTGAAGGGGGGGTGAGGGTGAGGGTGTGTTAGGGTGAGCATGAGGGGGTGTGAGGGTGAGGCAGTGTGAGAGTGAGGGGTGTGAGTGAGTGGGTGTGAGGGTGAGGGGGTGTGAGGGTGAGGGTGTGTGAGGGGGTGAGAGTGTTGTGAGGGTGAGGATGAGGGTGTGTGAGGTTGTAAGGGTGAGTGAGGGTATGTGAGGGTGTGAGGGTGAGGAGGTGTGAGGGTCCGAAGTAAATGGTGGCAGGGCAGACATCATAAGACAGAGAGAAGAGACTGCGTGGGTCAGTTTCAGAATCAGGAGGGGCAGAGTCAGCACAGTCTGCGAGGGATCAACGTTTCTAGAGGCAAAGCATAGAGGATATAGCATTGCAGCTAGCAAGTCGAGTGTTTTCAAGCTGAGTGTCCCTAGAGAGATGGCAACACAGCAACAGCATTTGAGGAGCAAGGCTACTGTAAACAAGCACGGTAGGCTTTCACATTCGTCCAGAAAAAAAAACGAGAAAGGTGCAGAGAACGCCGAACAAAACACGGCTTTCCCGCGAAATGGATGCAAAAACAAGCTCTCGGCATTGCTGTGGCAGGGCGGGGGGGAGAGCGGGAGCGCATTCCTTTGAAGTCTGATGCCAAGGCTCAGACAAATGGTGGTGTGAGATGTGGCTGGCGATGATGTGCACGCGCATAGCTCACATGAACTGTATGCGATCTGCAGCTAGGTAGACTTTTCTTTTCCGCTAACTATAATCTCGCCTATTTATCCCTGCGGGATAGAATAGGCGAGACCTAAAAAGGGCTTCAACCTCCACCTTAAAACAAGTTAGCCACACTGTGACTTATACAACCTTTCCATACAATTCAACTGACCACTTCCAGTCTAATTCTGATTACCACATTGTACCATAAGGACGCTGTTAAATGCAGACTTTCCACGGGCATGGGCTCGTTGGCATCCACATTAATAAGTGATATCCTATCAATCTCTATATGGTTGGGAGATTACAACATTCCGGGTGTTATTGAAATCTGGGGTAAGTCTGACAGTGTTGAGTGCTTCTCAGTAAATTTTACATACTAAAAAAGGGCAGTCAAGGATTTGTTAGTCTTAATAAAATCTACTGGTTAACCATCTTCCCCCGGTTCTTTCCCATTTTTGGTGTCATCTATCATGTGCATCACCTCTCCCTCTGTGATGTCACATGGATTTGTCAAGTTTTCGGCTTTATTATTTTGAATAGCAGAAATAGTTCTACCCACCACCATCTGTTTCAGTTGGGTGGCTATAAGCCCCCAGGCTTCTCCCTTCTCTCATAGGGGCATATTTACAAGCCCTTTGCGCCACCCGTACGTTACTTTTCCCATGTTAAAAATGACGCAAAAGTGGCGCAAGGGGCTTGTAAATAAGCCCCATAGTATTTAAATTGTGAATAAAATAACGCTTTTTCAGCCTGCATCGTATACTCTCCATTCAAGTCGTATTTGGCCTAACTCAGCTCCCTAAGAGTATCAGACATGGGGAGGCATGGGTAGGTGGAGGTGAAATGTTCAGTTTTAGCTTCTAAGGAATGTCTCTCACGTGCCACATGTTTTTTGGCCACCGCAGATTTTCTCATCAACTATCTTCATATACCAGCCTTCCTCGCCTCACCACAGTATAGATGGGGTCTGAACAGAGTCTATGTTCTCATCCACAAAGCGCTTGACATGAGAAAGTAATCGTTGTTTAACCTTATGATGTTAATATTTAGACATGTTCATCTGCCATAGGCGGTGGGGATACTGTATTTAGATCCATTGTGATTGCCACCATATCATGATCTGAAACTGCGCTGGGTATGATCCACGCCTTCCCTACATGTCTCATCACTATCGCTGTTGTGAGGAAGTAATTTAGCCAAGTACGTGTTCCGTGTACGAAGGAAGGGAAGGTGTAATATCGCTCTATCTGATGCAGCAGCCTCCAAGGGTCTTCCAGGGCAAAGTCCATGAGTAGTTCTTGTAGATAACACCCCCTTTGTCATGTTTGGGATATGATATACAAGACTTATTGATTAACGGGTCAATGACGACATTCATATCTCCCTCAATCATGACCAAAGAATGAAACCTATAAGGTAATTTACAGAGCCAACAATGAGTAAATGTCCTTCACGTGCAGTTTTACAAATATGTACCTACTGTCCTAGTCCGACCATGTGTGATGCAGTCGGTAGAGCAAGTTCTTATGAATAACTACTGTAACCCCTCTTGTCTTGTGGCTAAGTGGCGTGGTCTGTGTTGTAACTGACTGCTTAGTAGGAATACATAGAACAGCCAACCCACTCAGTCTCTGCACAGTTTATCGCACTCTAGCTTAGTCAAGTGTCTCTCCTTTATCATAGCTATATGCAGGTTCTGGTGGCCAATGAAGGTAAGCATTGTTATCCCCTTCACATAATGTTTCAGGCCATTTGCATTTAGGGAAAGCAGAGTAAGTGGTTTTGCGCCACCTTACATCTCGGTCTTGTTCACTAAGAGCAACTTTTCTAGTGTGTACTGTATATGGAGGGTAACCGAGAGTAAGATTTGTGAACGATACGAGAGGGTATTGCTGGTTGGGTTACGTTGTGGACTGGCTGCTATACCAGGCTGTAGACATTTGAAGCTAATGCTGGGAGAAAGGCGTTGCCTAGACCAATGAGCTATCTGAAATAGAGAGTTTTGAGAGCTGCACAGTTGTATACATCTGCCAGGTCTTGCAGAGGTATGAAACAACCTCCACTCCAGAAAGGGATTCTCCGTTCTGAACGGAATGTGATGCGTGGGCAAGCGGATACCAGCAGTGGCATCAAGCACAGCACTGGGTAACAGGTATCGATGCAAATCCCCAACTAAACAACAATAACTCTGGGGTCAGTAATAACAGCCATACCATCAATGACATGGCCCTAGTCCACCCAATGGTCTCTATAACTGATCAATCAACAGTTAATCTAGTATGAATAGTGTTGTAGCATTCAGGGTCTTGCACAACATATTCCCCAAGAAGTAATGGTCTTACTTCCTCCCCATCCCCTCCCAATAAGGAGAGGATTTTTCAAAGGTGAAGGTATCACCCCATGGAAACCCATACATTACCATCAGAGTGGCTCCCTCAGTCGTTGTTGCGGTGCCATTGGATCAAGTGTGGGAGATAAGGCATCAACATATCCCCAAAGCCCTCAGTTTCACCATTGTGTGGTGTAGTTGGGTGTAGTCGGTATTTTAATCATGGAAACATTCAAAGTTTCAAGGTGCAAGACCATGAAATCGGAGTCAACCCCGCCCCCCTTTCTCAATATGAAGATAAGCATTATGCACACCAGCATGTAGAATTATCTCTCCTTTTCTGTTCCTGAGGACTTTAACATATACAGGAGGGAGATGGCCCAGAAAGACAGAGCCCATCCCCCTCAAAAAGAGGGCTTCTCTATTTCCTGAAGAAAGCATATGTTACAGTTTTATGGGCAAACAATGTCTCTGCCACTTTTAGCTTCCTAGTGTCCCAGTTTGGGATCCTATCCCCATCTCTGTGTAATGTCCTCAAGGTGTCCGCATTTTGTTTTGAAAGGCTCCCTACCAAAGTGTTTCTTGCCATGACAAGCTTGGGGTGTCTCTAATAACACAGTGTTCATTCAGGTGTCATCTTTCCTTTCCAATTCATCCAATAGCTTTGCCAAGTCCTCTGGTTCATCATATTGAAGCGCTCAGTAGTCAGCATTTTCGCCGGTTTCAGTAACACATATTTTACATCTCTTTTCCTCAGTCTGGGACTGAGCACTAGGACCCGCTTCCTCTTTGAATTAGTTTCAAGCGAAAAGTCTGGCAGGAAGAGTCCCTGGTTATTCTCGATATGTATATGGCCTATGTTATTTAGCCATTGCAAGAATTTGTCTGGGTTGTTGATGCAGTAGGCAAAGCCAAGAATTTGCCTCAAACTAATGTTAGTGGGTTTATGACGTGATCTCACCCTGTGCGCTCTCTGGACTTCCAAAGGAGGAGCAAAAGTAACATTCAGAAGGGTGGGAATCAGGGTGCTGAGAAAGTTCACCATGTTGTCCTGTTCCACATTCTCAGGAATCCCGGATATACTCACATTATTCCTTCAGATCCTGTCCTCCAGTTCTATGGTTTTCCACCAGAGCTCCCAAATCTCAGGGTCGTAGTCAGGTTGATTGTCCCATCTGGATTACACCTCCATTACTCTTTGTTACAGTATGGTCAACTTGGAATGGAAAGTGCTGATGTCTCTTCAGAGGGATTGTACTTCATAGGAAGGAGTTTTTACTGTACCACTGGCTGCACCTATTGAGAATTTAATATCTGCCATTTTTGTAGCAGCAGGCCAGAGCTGTATCTAATACCATCACCATGTCAGATATGGCATCCCTCTTTACTGGCCACTGCCTGGCGTGTTTTGTTCTCAGCACATGACATTGAGGACTCCTTGATGCATCAATAGCGTCCGTCATGTCCAAGGTACAAGTCTTTATACTATCCCATCAGGGGGCACCTCGAGCTATGACAAGGACTCTCAGACAGTCATTATCCCACCTCAACCTCTCCTCATCCAACCAGCTCCCCGTAGGTAATGCAGCGGGTCTCCTGGGTATCCAGATCCAGTCCCTGCAGAGGTGTGAAACAACCTCCATGCCAGAAAGGGATTTTCCGTTCTGAACGGAATTTGATGCGTGGGCTGTACAAGCCTAGAAAACTATGACAACATTTAGGGGTTTCTCAATAGCGTCAGTCAGTTAGCCGGCTATCCACCCGCAACCCATGGCACATATTTCTAATGTACACATTATGGTTTGCTATGTAGTTAGTTGTAAGTAGCAAGGGATATAATTCTCACATGCCACAGACAGTGCAGCATCAACTTTGAGCAGACCAGTCGGGAAAGCATCTCCTGGAGAGAATGTGATCATGAAGCCAACATTAGACATGATGCAAGAGTACTCAATTGCCAAACCATTATGCCCGATCTAAAATGGCTGCCATTTCGAAGTTTAGCATTCCTCAGTCAGTTGTCCCTAGTGCTGTTGCGCCGAATTTCCTGGCCGCCCTCTGTAATGGGAGCCCCTCTGCACCACACAGCTCCTGAGCCAGTGCTCGTCTACCCCCTCTGAATAGGAAGTTCCGCGAATAGTCAGAATTAGTAACGCACACAAGTTCATTCCAATTGCACCGTTCAATCACTCCTGGCACCCAGGAGGTGCCAGCCAATTGTGCAGACAACCATCAGGTGGAATCGCTCATCACTCTCCCTCTGCAATTGCAGATGTTGGCCACCTACATCCTTCAGCTCCACTCTGGTCTCTCCTCTGGTGTCTCCAATACCACCTCAATTCTCGGAAGGGTAGCGGACATCTGGGGCTTAACACGATCCGTGGTGTAGGCTGGTGTTGGTCCACCCACATTTAATGGGTTTGAAGGTTCAATGTGATGTGTGGATTCAGACCTACAAGCATCTAGGTAGCATTAGCCCAATGCCACCATGTTCTCCAGCATCCACCCATGTCCCATTCCCTCCAAGACTTGGGTGCCCATTAAACCTATCAACTACCACATCCTATACACTATTATGAAACATAATTTTCTCATCTGTCTCGGGTACAAGATACAACTACGGATTGACAAGTTGTTAGTGCACTTAAACCTCTGCCTGCATGTTACCTATCCTTAGCTGCTTGGCCAACAGTGCCCTGAATACTCACTTCCATCATGGCTCAACACATTCCTATAGATTAATCTTTCACTATTAAGATCCTGCACCAAATTCTAAAAAGAACCCCCAGTTTTTGTGATGTCGACTGTGAACAACTGCTTATGGCTGTGTATATCACTTTCTGCTTCAAATCTACACACTTTCTGCTTCAAATCTACACTCACCTCGATGCTCAAAGTAGGCGTACTTTCAGCTACACCTGCGCCCTGTTTCATAGTGCTGACCTTTTACTCATCGCATTTATCTTGCTGCTCCTTGATCGAAGCATATCCTTGGTCCTCATGTTTGACACCTTCACATTTACTTAGACCCAAGCACAGCCTTATCACACTCAAGTGCAAGTATTCTTCACTGTGTTCTTTCTGGAATGCACTAGTGCTCTTTATAACTCATCTCAACCACTCCGGCACCTTATACTACACAGGATCACTGCCCGTGACCACATCTCTGAGTAGGGTTACTGCCCTCTGGCACCTCCTTTCTGTAGTAGTTTCTTCTTTGGATGGAGTCTGGTGTTGAACTATCTCCTGTCCTTTCTTTTGTGACTAAGCACTGGTGTCATGGTGTGATCGAGAGGACTGTTTATCTTTTTGTTGGGGTGTCTGCTTGCTCCCTTTTGAACATAGGACTTGTGAGTTGCTTCCCTAATTTTCCCTGTGCGGTTTTTGCTAGGAGTTACGTTGCCTCACCTCACCTCACCTCACCTCAACAGTGGTAAAAGGGGAGCTCTGTGATTTTTACTTCAGCCACTGCCCTACTCCCATTTATTTTTTTGTCATTTCGCTTTGAAAGCAGTCTGCCCAGGGTCCTCTCACTCCTCAGTTTTGTGGGTTCACAGACAGGATTTGAGTTTTGCTCCAGCCTTGCTCGTTTTCTCTTTTGTTTGGGGTTCTCTTTGCTTCTCTTTGCGTGTTGGTGTGTGAGCTGGTGATAGGGTGTATCACATGCCACAGGACTGACCCTTCTCTCAGAGTGGGACTTTTGTCTTACTCAGGTGCTCCCTGCAGCTCCCAACTGGCTAGTCCCAAGTTCCCCCTGGCAAATTGCTTCTCTGGGATTCTTCCCGCGACCCCCCGGACCCACTGAAGGTGTTGATGGTTCACACTCTTTCTTTCATGCCCTTTTTCCTCCCGTAAAAATTGGGAGGTGGAACTGCTTGAGCTCCATTGTTTTGGTCTTGTTACTGCTTCAGACTACCTGGTACCTTGCTTACTGAGAATTGTAACTTTTCATATCTGAACCCCGCAAACAAATGAACAAGATGAAAGAATTCCTTTTTATTTATTTTAAAACTTATATCGCGCAAACGAATCACCCCCAGAGGGATCTCTCGGCGCTTTTGGTGACAATATGCAGGAACGGCTGATCCAGGAGTTGCGACTTTAAAACAGCGAGGTTTTTAGTCTCGCTAAGGCAGCGTTTGCGCTGTCTCTTCGAGACATGCTGTATTCAGGTATGGACTTGAAGCTTTGCCCATTTTCCCGCCCATCTTTTCAAGTGGCTCCTGTTTCTGTCCTTTCTAAAGAGTTGCTTTTGATTCGTGAATAGGCTTAGTAGTACCTCCTTAGTACTACCTTTTCTCATTCTGTAACCTTCTATGAGGAGTTATTGTTATTGTTAATTCCGGCTTCTATAGCGCCAACTCACCGGCAGGTCTCAAGGCGCTTATGACCGAAAAAGGTAACAGTTACATGATTGTCAAATACAAAAAGAGCAACATCATGTTTAGACCGAGCACAACATATCCCTGAACAAAAAGGTTTTTAAAGTTTTTCTGAAACGGAGGAGATTACCCTCTTTACGGAGGGTTTCAGGTAGTTTATTCCAGATTTTTGGAATCAGAGCGGAGAAAGATCTCCCGCCTTTTGTGGCCAGCTTAAACCGGGGGCATACCAGCAGCTGGGCATCTGAGGACCTTAATCTCCGTTCCGGATTATATAGCTCCAACCGTTCCTTTATGTACACAGGTGCTTGCCCATAGATTGCCTTATGGGCAATACACAGGCTTTTAAAGACAGACCTTTGTCCAATGGGCAGCCAATGAAGGCTCTGCAGCAGTGGAGAGGCATGGGATCGTCTTGGGAGTTTAAAAATAAGGCGTGCAGCATCGTTTAAAACCACCTGCAATCTACTGATCAGGATTTTTGGAAGGCCCAAATAAAGGGCGTTGCCGTAGTCCAGCCTTGAAATTATTGTGGCAGAGACTACGGTACGAAGCATAGACTGGGATAAAAGGGGGACTAACTTACGCAATTGTCTAATTAGACCATTGCAAGTACCCACTACAGTGGAGATCTGACTGCACATTGAAAGTTCGCTGTCAATCTTTATACCCAGACTTTTCACCTTATCCACTGGTGTTGGGGTTGGGCCTAATTCCTGGGGCCAATACAGGTCACTCCATGGAGAGCAAGTGGATGATATAACTAGAACCTCTGTTTTTTCAGGATTGATCTTCAAAAGGTTCCTAGTCATCCAACTCACAGTAAATCTTAGAACATCTTGCGCATAGGTCTGTACCGGCACTGTGTTCTCTATGCTCAATAAGAGTTGGGTGTCGTCGGCGTAGTTAAATACGCGACATCCCATCTTTGCCAGGGAGCTTATCAATGGCTGCAGGTATAAGTTAAAAAGAAGTGGGGACAAAGCGGAACCTTGAGGGACCCCGCACTTCAAGTTCCCCACCTCCGATACCTTATCCCCCAACTGAATCCTCTGCGTTCTCCCTACTAGAAAGGATTCCAACCATCTATAGGCCGTGTCTCGAATCCCGCAGTTCACCAGTCTATCCAGGAGCAGGGTATGGCTGACAGTATCGAACGCCGCCGATAGATCTAAAAGTATCAGGGCGCTCGGTTTCTTACTGTCAGCCATCCCTCTAAGTTCGTCCAGCACCGAGAGCATCACCAACTCGGTGCTGTGATGTGCACGAAAACCCGCCTGTAAATCATGGAGAGAATGGTGTAACTCCAGAAACGAGGCCAGGGCCTTCAGTACATGTTGCTCAAGGATTTTTGACAGGAACGGGAGTTGGGAAATTGGCCTATAGTTTTTCAGAGTCTTAGGGTTTGCTCCCGGTTTCTTCATTAGCGGCTTCACTCGAGCTTCTTTGAAGCTCGCTGGTATCCGACCTGTAACTAATGAATTATTCAGGAGAGAAAGGATATGGTCTTCTAACGTATGTCGTGCTAAACGAAATACATTAGGTGGGCAAGGTTCCGCCGGGGAGCCGGATTTAACTTTACTCATAAGTGACTCAAGGGTCATCGCATCCATCAGAGGAAAGTTTGAAATACCAGATTCTACCGGCGTCTGGGCAACCTGTGACTTGATGACTTCAGTCGTATGACCATTCCCGATGTCCTGTAGAATGGTCTCTACTTTCTCTAGAAAATAGCATTGGAAGGTGTCACAGCTAAAAGCTATTTCCGTATTTTCAGGTTTTTTGCTTAATTCCGTTAGAATTTTGAATGTTTCCTTCTGGACATTTCCAGCTTGCTTTATACGATTTTCATAATATTTAGCTTTAGTGTCCAGAATAAACTTCTTGTAGATATTGAGCAAAGTTTTATATTGCTCTCGACTTTCCTCATCTTTTTTCTCCGCCAATTTCGTTCTGAATTTCGGAGCTTCTTTTTGTGCTCCCTTAGGTCAGATGTAAACCATGGAGCCCCCTTTCCAGCTCCTTTTACCCTTTGCTGCTTTTCTGGTGCGATCTGGTCAATTGCTCTGATCAGATTGTCAGTAATGTACCTATACTCCTGATCTAGGTCAGTATTGGGAGTAGAAGGGAGAACCAATTCCGAAAGAGTAGAGGACAGTGTTTGTAGATCAACTTTCTTCCATTGGCGGACCTTCTGCATTTTAGGTGGCGGTTTCATTGGCTTAGCATTAATAGGTACATCACAATAAATTAAGTGATGATCTGACCAAATGCAAGGTAAAACCCTCGAAAGTACTGCTTTGTGGTCTAACGTCCAGATGAGATCAAGAATATGTCCTTTAATATGTGTAGGGGTGTCTACCAACTGTCGAAACCCCAAAGAGGACATAGTGCTCTCCAAAAAGCGGGCAGCTGGTTCCTTTAATTCTCTATCCCAATGGAAGTTAAAATCTCCGGTTACTACTATATTTTTGTATCGGGAGCAAAGATCCGATATAGTAGCCATAAACAAATCATTAAAACCTGGGTTAGAGTTTGGTGGACGATATACCGTAAAAATTATTAAGCACTGGTTATCAAACACAATCTTTACTGCGAGTGTGTCAGCTAAGTCCACAGTCTCTGCCAGTATTTTAATTACAGTTAGAGTTTTTTTAAATATAATCGCTACTCCCCCCCCTCGGGCATTATCTGTACGATTGTGCCAAATTATATCGTACTCACTCGGGACAGCTGCTATGATGTCTGGTAATGAGCTATCTCCGAGCCATGTCTCCGAGAGGGTAAGGACATCAATATCCTCATTTTGGAGTAGGGTGAAAATCTCCAAACTGTGTTTATGTAGAGATCGTGTATTTAGGCATGTTAGCTTTAAAAAAAGTGGCCGAGTATCTAATAATGCTATGGAAGATTTTAAAATGGACAACGCGTCCAATACAGTTATAATAGTAGGGTCCAAAGAGTGTCCCCCCGTATCTAAGAGATACAGTTCCTCCGAAGAAAAGATGCGCCTCTGTCCAGAGCCCCCAGCCCCTGCGCCCGTTCGTGCGCAGACGGGCGCAGACGGGCTGGACTCTGGCGTGACTCCGGCGTGCTCACGCAGCGCGTGAACGCTGCGCGTCAACATGGCCGCCCTAAATACCTGGGAGTGAGGCACTAGCGCGTCAACCACGATGGCGCCGCCGAGCGTCCAGTGCTTCCCAAATGCTTCCCCTAAGATGGCCGCCGGTGAAAGGGAAGGAAAAGGACCCGCAAAGCGCGGTGGTTAAATTTAGTTTTTATCGTGCGGGTAAGTGGACATAGATATGGCCAGGTTAAAATCAGGGAGAATAAACAATTTACAACTCAAAGTGGCCCTCTTATATGTGTTGTTACTTGGTATGTTTTAGTTACAGTCTGTGAGCACTATTTTCTTAAATGGCTTTCTCCAATTGCACGCACAACATGCTTTCCTGGAATCGCTTGTGTTTTTTAAAGCAGCACAGTGGCTCTTTATCTTATCTTATGTGTTTTGCTTCAAGGATGGCGGCTGCACAATGAATTTTGTCCATGAAATGATATATATATATTTCTTTTTAAAACACTATGGTTTTAAGACGTGCTTTATGTTGTTTTTTAAAACGTGAGGCACGCTTGAGGTATGAGAATGACGCTCGGACATTTCTTTTGTTATTCGCGGCTCGCCGAAATCAATCAACACATGTGAACAATGGCACCCGTTGCTTGCAGCCCCTCATCCTCGTCCCACCCCCGAGCATTGCAATTTACATTTGAGCACAGCGCTCGCTATCAAATTAAAAACACAGGCACCCGCTTTCAGATTAACAACACGTTTGCTCGCTTTCAGATTAACAACACGGTTGCTCGCTCTCAGATTAACAACAGGGGTGCCCACTTTCAAATTAACAAAACGGGGGCCTGCTTTCAGATTAACAACACAGGCGACCGATTTCAGATTAACAACATGGGTGCCCACTTTACATTGCAGCACCGCGCCCATTTTTATTATTGGGCAGCACACAGAAGCAATCAGCCACCACAAGGGTAGCGAACCAACCAGCCCTGCAAGCCGGGTACTGCCCCCACCAGTACTCCTCGCCACACATGCCCAGTGACTTTCTCTCCTGGCCAGACCTGCGCTCCCACCCCTCCTATTGTTGGCAAGACTTGTCCTTCGTTACATACTTCTAAAGCCACAACCAAGTTTTTTTGTTTTTTTAACTTTATTTAGAATTTTCATACAGTAATACGCATTACATTCATATCGTGTCATAACCACATTGTCAATCTTGGAATACTCAAACCCACGAACTCCCCCCCCCTCCTCTTCCCCCCTCCCCCCCCCCCAAGAGCTGAAAGGAAAGCAGGTCCTCGGTAAACATCTAGCTGCATCTAACAAGGACATCATATCGCAAAGCAAGTTCCATCTTCAGAGGATAATCGAGTCATGTAAGGCATTACAGGTAAAGTCTAAGAAATACGGGTATCAGAGTCGTCAGCAGCAGAAGAGCGGTAACATCACAGCCAACACAAGTATAGCATGATAGACATAACAGTTAAGAATACAAGGCTTGTTGTACATTCAGGCGCCAGCCACTTGCGGCAGTTGGGAGCTCACCCGTCTGTCCCCCTCCCAGTCTCCACCTCCTCCTCACCACCCTGACTTTTCCGGAGAAACGCTAAGAACGGGCTCCAAATGTCCTTAGGCCTGGAGTGCAAGGGCATTAGCTCCGCATATGCATGTAAGTTCTCCTGCCATAGTACCATATCTTGAAGCCACCCCTTGAACTTGGGCGCTCTTCCCCTCCCCCAGCGGCATGCCACATGTCGTTTCGCTAACAGCAGACCCAGCGATAGTAACTTCTTATGTGGGGTGACAATGTGTGTGATTAGGCCCAGGAGGGCCGTCATTGGCGACGTCTCAATGTTCACCCCCAGCATGTCAGCTAACCCTTCCAGTACTTCCTCCCAATACTCCGCCACTTTAGGGCAGCTCCAAGCCAGGTGTAGGAAGTCTGCCGGGCCTCGGTGGCATCTCCGACATCTATCGTCCTGCCTCAACCCTAGTCTGTGTAAGCGCGCCGGCGTGTGGTATAACCTGTGCAGAAATTTAAAATGAAGTATCCGGAGTCTAGTACTGCCGGAAATGCGTTCTGTCTGAATGCATGCATCCTCCCATTGCTCGTCCGTGAGGGTTTCAGGTAGGTCTCTGTCCCAGGCTGCTCTAGCCCTGGCCGGTTCATGGGGGGGAACCGATCTACTTCTGGCATATAGTATAGATGTAGCGTGTTTCAGCGTCTCACCCTGCAGCATCAAATGTAGGGATTGAAATGTCTCCGGCTCCGCGGGGAAGTCGGGGCATAGGGCCTTCATACTCTGTTTCAATCTCGTATAGAGGAACAGGTCCATGAATGCAGGGGGATCTTCCCCAAAGAATTGGTCACGTGTTCGGAATTTGCCATCTAGAAACAGATCCCCGCACGTGTGATAGCCAAGTCTCACAAGCATATTTGGACAAATTCTCTCACTGGTTACCCGCAATAGCTGACTCGTTAGCAGTGGCAATTTGGGGGAATAGAGACGCGTTATGCCTTCAGCCGTAGCTAGCCAGTACACTGCCTTTACAGTGCAGTCCACCGTAGTGGGATCCCGATTGCCTGGTTTATATGGGGCAAACACATATCCCGCTGGGGGGATGGGAGACATATGGCCGTCCTCTACCGCCAAATGGGGCATGTAGGGGGGGTGAAACCAATAGGCCGCAAAATGCGCCTGCGCACTGTGGTAGTATTGTTCAAAATCTGGCACATCAAAACCTCCAAACCTATATGGCAGCATCATAGTGTCCAGCTTCAGGCGCGCCAGCTTCCCTCCCCAGATCAGTCGTACCAGTTGTGTCTTAAGAGTAGCAAAGAAATGCGCTCCGGGGTAGTATGGGATGTTCACAAACAAGTAGAGAAACTTAGGCACGATCACCATTTTGATGAGCGATATGCGCCCCGCCATTGATAAAGGGAGCTGAAGCCAGGAAGTGATGTTATCCGTAACTTTGGAGATGACCCTGCCCAAGTTTGATCTCAGAAGTGTGTCTTTATCTCTGGATATGAATATCCCCAGGTAGCGGAAATCAGATTCCTCCCATTGCAGGGGGTAATCCAGGGGGTGCGGAACGGTGCGGTCAGTCAGCGGGAATACCGCAGAGTTACTCCAGTTCATCTGTACCCCTGCATACGCCCTAAACTTCGTGATTTCACGTAGCACGGGATTCAGGTTTTCCTCAGGCTTACAGACGTATAGGGTGATGTCGTCCGCATAGAGGGAGACAAGTACATGACGGGAAGGGTAATTTAGACCTCTATGATTATGATGTTGTCGCAGTTTAGCTGCTAGAGGTTTAATTGCACTAGCAAATAACACAGGCGACAGGGGGCACCCCTGTCTCGTCCCTCTGTTTATTCTGAAGGGCTCAGGAAGCGCCCCGTTTAGCAACACTCTAGCAAGTGGTGATTCATACAGGAGCTTAATCCACCTCAGGAACTGTCCCGGCATCCCCATATAGGCCAGAGTCCCAAACATGTAATCCCATTCCAGGGAATCAAACGCTTTGGTAGCCTCCAGAAAGACGGCTACCGCCGCGCATTTAGGAGTAATGTCTTGGATGATTGCAAGCAACGTACGCAAATTGTGCGAGGTGGCCCGATTAGGCACAAAGCCCGCTTGATCAGGCAAAACTAATTTTTCAAGCAGGAGGTTCAACCTGGTGGCAATAACTTTGGCTAGTATTTTCGTGTCACTATTCAGCAAGGACAGGGGCCTATAAGAATCACAGTGCACGGGAGCTTTACCTGGCTTAAGTAAGGACAGTATGTGCGCTTCTCGCATAGTGTCTGGGAGTACGCCCTCTTCCAGCGCCTCGTAAAATACTGCCTTAAGTATAGGGGCTAGAATGTGGACATAGGCCTTATAAAATTCGATAGGGATCCCGTCCGATCCTGGGCATTTGCCAGATGCCATTCCCATTATAGGGTCCTTAATTTCATCCACTTCAAGTTCAGCTGCCAAACATTTCTGCTGCCCAGGGCCCAACCATGCTAGAGCCACTTCTTCGAAGTAGCTCTCCAGTGATAACGCGGCGCTGTGTTGTGATGTATAAAGCGTTTTATAAAACTCAGTTAGTATTTCCATTTGTTCCGGTAACGATCTGCACAGTCCCCCCTTGTCCATCCTGGAGTTCTGTTACAAAGTTTTGGAATCGTGGTGGTCTAACAGCTCCCGCCAGAGACCTCCCCGGCCTGTCTCCCTCCCCATATTTCCTTGCCTCTCCCGGTTTCCTCCGAAACTTACTCTCACGGTCTGCCTCTTCTGTATATTCCAACAGTTTCTCCCTAATGCGCGCTTGTATGGGGAAGGGATCTGCGGCGCTCCTGACCTCACGCTCCAATACCTTCAGTTCAGTCTCTAGCCTGTGTAGGGTACCCCGCAGCGCTCTCAGTATGCCCCCACCCTTAGCAATGCACCACCCCCTGACAGTCACTTGGAAGGCCTCCCAGACGGTGGTAAGACTCGCCACAGAGCCAGTGTTTCTAGGGAAGAAGTCAGTTATCTCGAGCTCCAGCTCTGCCCTAAAGGCAGCATCCTGTAGGTGTGCAGAGTTCAGCCGCCAGCCCAGATAAGGAGCAGTATCCACTGGTAAGTGCATGGAGACGCACACGGGGGAATGGTCCGAAAATGTCCTAGCCATATGTGTCGCCTTGTGGACCCAGTTAGTCATCCCTCTCGCCACAAATATATAATCCAGCCTAGCCCAGGTATTATGGACATAGGAGTGATGTGTGCCTTCCCGCAGCGATTGATGTAGAAAACGCCATGTATCAATTAGTCCCTCCCCTGTGACTATATCGTGCAAGGCACGCTGAGAGGTGGTGTAATGTGCTGGTGCAGCCTGTGTCCTATCCCATGTTGGGTCTACGACAGTATTGAAGTCCCCACCCCAGATGAGGTACCTACACCCTAGTGCTCTCACCTTCCCCTGTAACAATTGCAGGTAGTGAGGGTCATCCACATTAGGCCGGTAATAGTTCACAAGAGCAATGTCATGCGTCAGTAGGGATCCCCACAACAAGCAGTATCTGCCATCCGAATCCTCTTCCCTCCCTCGTTCCACAAAATGCAGCCCACGTTTAATCAAGATGGCCACCCCTCTTGCGTAGGAAGAATACGACGCAAAACAGCCGTGTGAAGCCCACCTGGATGCAAATTTAGGGGTAGCCCCCCGTGCCTGATGCGTTTCCTGTAGGAAAGCTATATTAACGCTGTGTCTATCTAGATATCCCAGTACTTGTCGTCGTTTCCGGGGATCATTGAGCCCTCTCACATTCCATGTCATCACTCTGACGCCTGGAGCATCATCTAACTGCTTGTCCTGCATTTTCTGTAATAAACCGTAGTTGTCAAGCTTCCACTGAAGACACTCTTCCTTCCGCACCATTCAGCCACTCGAGTTACCCGACCCTTATGTTTCTCAACCCAGCCCCTTCCTCCAATGAACTGAACGTCCCGCAATAAACCTACCCCCCGCTCCCCCCCTCCCCCCTGCCCTCCCACACCGGCTGCCCCAACATGCCAGGAATCAACCACCCCTCCCCCCCAAATCAAGAACAGATCCCCGGATGACAACGTACACCCAGGTGGATCCAGGAACTAAGAAAAACACAGTAGTGTTAGTCAAATAAGGGGAATGCCCTCAGTGGGGACCGCTAGGAGCTCCCGCCAGTACCGTCACACCTCCCTTTCTCACCCATCTACAGCCCCCTGGGCCACAGGAGGCTGCATTGACGGGACGGGGGTGGGCGGCCAAGAGTCATATTGTGCCTTCAAATCAGTAACAGTGTCATACATCACCCTCTCGATGTTTCACTTGATGTCGCCATAGGGCTCCCCAGCCCACTTTACCAGTAGCTTAGGTGACAAGTCTCAAGAGGGTTCTGATAATGGCGAGTTGGAGCGCGATCTCCTCCTCGCAGCCGTCTCTCTGGATGCTGATCGCCTATCATGTTTCAGAAAGTCTTCCGCCTGCTGGGGTGTTGAAAAGATATGTTGTCGTCCCCTATGGTGGATCCGCAGGCGGGCCGGGTATAGCATCGCATATTTGATGCTACGGGATTGGAGTTGTTTTTTCACCGCCTGGAACTTTCGTCGGGCGTCCTGCACCATTTGGGTGAAGTCGGTGTAGAACGACAGGGTAGTGTTCTCGTGGCGCACCTCGCCCTTGTCTCGTGCCAAACGGAGCAGCGTGTCCCTATCCCTGCAGTTCAGGAACTTCATGATGATCGGTCGCGGCGTGGCGCCCGGAGGGGGTTTTGGCGCCAGGGAACGGTGCGCTCGCTCAATGACCAGGTGCGCCGAAAACGCGTCGCGCCCAAAAAGATCTATCAGCAGCCGTTCCATGTAGTCCTCCAGGCGCCCCGTGTTGGTGGTCTCGGCCAGGCCCAGCACGCGCACGTTATTTCGTCTGGAGTGGGATTCTAAATCTTCATTACGTTCAGCAATCACCTTCAGAAGTTTGTCGATATGTACCATGTGCTGCCTGCTAGTCGTAGCCCCATCCTCAATATTCGACACTCTCTGCTCTACACCCTTGATACGCTCCTCGTGACCATCCAGTTTCGCCACCACGTTGTCCAAGCGGAGGGTCATGGAGTCTATTTTTGAGTCTATGGACGTGAGGCTTTGCTGCATTCCGACCAGGATGGCTTTCCAACTGTCATCTCGTGGTTCAGGCGAGCCCGTATTGCCTTGAGTGCTGGAGGTCGCTCCCGGTGTTCTGTGCGTGTCAAAGGGGAGTTTGGACTGTCGTTGCTCCGGTTTGCCCATCCTGACCCGCTCCTAAGCTCCCCACCACAGCGGGTCCGGTTTGTGAGGCGACGTAGGGTCAGCTCCAGCTGGCGGCTCAAATAACAGTGGTGGGTGGTGAATGGGCAGCCGCCCCGATCGCAGGGGTCCAGTCGCCCTCTCTGCGCCTCACACCCAACTTCCAGGGCAGCCTGTCCCCCCGGTGCGGCGCTGCAAACTGCTCTCACCTCCAAGAAGCTCGGTGCAGTGTGCCAGTTGTTGCAGGAATGGCAGGGGGGGCTGCAGGGCTCCGCCGTCTCCGCCACCGTCAGGCGCCCAGCGTCTCCTCAGGTCTAGGTGCCCCCGCTTATGTGTGTCCACTCCCCCCTGGTCCAGGGAGCCGCTCACAGCCCAAGGCGGGCAGCGCTCAGCAATCTCCCGGCCGCTGCGGCTCGTAGTTCACAAAATGGCGGCCGCGTCTCTCCACCGCCGAGGGACGCTCTGTGATCTGTGCCGTGATGCCGTTGTAGCTCCTCACATTGCAGTATGGGTGCCCGATAGCCTCACCTCCTGCTGCTCCTCCGTTATGTCCGCTGGGACCAAGAGGCCGCTCCCTCAGTCGCTAATGGTCCACCGCGCGGGAGGCACCTTCCAGCAGCCGGCCCTCTCGACCGTGCCACAACCAAGCTTATTGCCGCTGTCTTCACTGCTCACTGTTCCCCGTGCCCGCTGCCCCACCCCACCAACTTGTTGTATTTCCAGTCCAATTGTCGCTTGTTTACCTAGCCATGTTGAAGTACCATATGTGGCCAAAAAAGTCCTATGGGACTTCTTTTGGCCACATATGGTACTTCACCCTGCAACATGGCTAGGTGAAAAACATTGGCATTTATAATGCCAATAACTCCAACTCCAACAAATTTGGGACTTGTTGCATTTGTAATGCAGTACCCGGCCACCAACTTTACTTGTCTAAAAACGGCATGTGATCAATTCTTCACAAAAAAACAGAAGATGAAGAAGTGCAGAGAGGATGGGCTTCCGAGCAGATTCCCTCTACCACTGAACTTGGTGTATTCCCAGTGACTTGTCTCTGCTGGCATGGACTGGCCAGCAAGGTTGTGCTATTTTTCAGGTCGTCTTCACTGAAAAAATAGGTAAACCCCAGTGCCCACATAAATGAACCCTGCAAGAAGAAATATGATGGATGCAAGAGCAGGGAAATAAGTACCACAGACATGACACAACATACTTCTCTGTTACCTATATGTCTGGAAGGGAACTTTTTACAGCTCATTCACCAAAGACATCAGACATAACAAATTCACCTTCCAAGTTGGCCTGAAACCATCCTTCTGGCTTTTACATTAAGCTCCAACTATAAAGTCATCACGACCCCTCTATGCTGAAATCAATCAGCACCTGAGCAACCAAAAAAATATATATATATCCAGCCTAGTCAAGTAGAAATAATGTCAAACTTTAAATACATGTTTTCATGGTCACAAATCTTGTGAGGAATCTATCTCTGCCTCCCAGGACTTGGTAGGAGAGCTGGACAATGTTTTCGATGGAAAAATTACCAAAATCTATAACACTTTTGCAAAGGAGAATAGACATGAAGCGAAAATGTGGTATAGTATGGAGGGAAGTATCTGCCCAGTAATACTGTCGGAGTTTACTATGGTAACGCAAGATGAAGTCAGCGCCCTGATAAACAGAGTTAAGTCACGATCTCCAGACGACTTAGCACCTCCCTATATTATGTCCACTCTGGCCTCTGCCCTCCTTCATGGACTTACTGACTTATTTAATCTTTCATTGAACCTGGAATTAGTGCCAGCAAAATGGAAATTGGCAAGGGTTAACCCCATTCTTAAAAAGCCCATAGCAGTTCCTAAGGAACTATGACATTTTAGACCTATTTTCCTACTTCCGTTTCAGAGAAAAGTTATGGAAACATTGGTGAATGCACAATTGATGGCATTCTTAGAAAGCCACCATCTGCTCAATCCATACCAGTCAGGTTTCCGTGCATTGGTAGGCACAGAGACAACAGAGGTAGTGGTTTTAATCAATATAAGACTTTCCCTGGGCAATGGACATGCATCAATGCTGGTTTTATTGGATCTCTCAGCAGCTTTCGACAGCATCTCCCACACAGTCTTTATTAAAAGACTGGAAGAGATTGGGGTCGGTAGGAAAGCCTTTGGCTTGCTGAAGAACTTTTTGAGTGGGTGTACTCATACAGTGCAGTTATAGTCCTTTGTCTCCCGTACCATATCCTTGGACAGGGGAGTGCCACAGGGATCTGCACTAAGTCCTACTCTTTTTAACATCTATGTGGTACCACTCGCACAAGTGATAAAATCATATGGGTTCGAGGTAATCTCTTACACAGATGACACTCAGCAGGATGTGGCCTAACGGCTAGGGCGGTCAACCTCAAAGCTCGGGAACCAAGTTGAAGTCTCGGCAGAGGCGCTCAACATTCTGTGATTCTGGGCAAATGACAATCTCCCCGGGCCTAACAAAACTGAACATGTTCGTCTGTAACAATACTGGTGCTCATGTAAAGTGGTCTGATACCTTTGGGTCTAGTTTGCGCTATATAAAACTCCACCCATCCAAAAATCACAATGGGACCAAATCCAGAAGATACCAAAGTAAGATTCCGAGACTGCATGGACCATATTGCCACATGGATGTAGCAGAATTGTTAGCAACTTAATGCAACCAAAACAGAGGTTGTGCTGTTTGGGAAAACCCACTTGATTTGGTCAGATGACTTGTGGCCTACTAGCTTGGACATCGCTCTAACTCCAAAGACAGTGGTGAGAAACCTAGAAATCATGGTGGATGAGAAACTGTCCATGAAGGAACATGTAAACTACATCACAGACAAATGTTTTTGGTATTATGTGCCTTTTAGGAAAAGTTTTTCAGTGGATACCACTTCAATCAAGAAAATCCCTAGTCCAGGCCCTTATAATTAGTTGTTTGGACTATGGGTATGCGTTAATGGCTTCCATGAACGAAGATCTGTTCTCAAAACTTCAGGTGCTCCAAAATACAGCAGCATATTTAGTTCCATCGTCCACCCCTATCACCTTCAGTGCCCATTCTATGAAACCTTCACTGATGGCCTATAAAAAAGTGTTCAAGGTTTAAACTTCTTTGTTTGGGCCACAAAACCCTTTATGGGAATGGAACTCAGTATTTATAGAAAAAACTCATTTGGTACAGCCATACAAGGAGACTTAGTTCCTGCGGGAAATGTCTGTTACACCCTTGCCGCCTTCGTACCACCAGAAATGGGGGCAGATCATTTTCGGACCGGGTCCCACAATACTGGAACCAGCTCCTGGTACATCTTTTTGTTAATACCGACCACAGACAAAAAAAGCTTTTAAAACATGGATGTTTTAGTCATGCTTATAGTCCCATGTTCAAATATCTTAATCTGTAGCCCATGTCTTAAGATATGCAGCAGCCACTGGAGACCCTTACAGGGTGATTTGTCGCGGTTAGCATGTAACAATAATAATAGAGGAGGTCAAGTCAACAAACTTATAAGGAGAGCCAAGCTAAGGGTCTGTCTCAGTTGCAGAAGCCAAGAACCAAAGCACGAGTGAAGGCATTACTTGATTTGGGAAGCAACTCGCACAAAACGTCATGTAAAATTACAATTAAACAATCCTTCGCGGAGGTGAAGCAGAAACTGCAGGCCCTTTAGCTCCGCTACATGGTCCATTTCCCAGCCGGCCTTAAAGTTATTCTTCAATCCCCTGCTTTCTTTTTTAACACCCCGGATCAAGCCTGGGAATGGGCCATCGAGGAACAACCACTGAAAGCCTTGCACCGGGAAGAACGGCGAGACGAGAGTTCGCAGGGTTCCCAAACACGGCTCTCTGCACTGCAGGCAGATCTGAAAAACGATCGCGATCCCGGAGAACGAAGGCCCCTCGACCGGAGTCTGTAGTGGCAGGCAATCCAATCCTCAAAGCAAATCTGCAGCTCTATAACTTACTGGACGACATCCCGACCTCATCAGAATGACCCCCTTGGCGCAGGACTGCTATGCCTCTTGCACAAAGAACCTGAGATGGCACAGGGCCATGGCCAAAAATGAGCAATGGTGTCAGAGACCTGACACATACTCCACTCTGGGAGAAAGTGGGACAACTCAACTTTGGGGACCCTCTGTCATCACACTGCATGTCCAGTCACCGTGCACACCATTGCAACTGCCCACCCTTAGTGTCTTTATCTTATATGCGCTGTCAGGCAGAGTGAAGTATGGGTTAGGGGAGTTTGGGGGGTGGCTTCTGTTGGTTTTGAAAGAAATGTTGGGGCATATTATCAACAAGTAGCGATATTTATCGCTAAATAGGATTAGCGACTATTTTTTTATCGCTTAGCATCGCCAGAATTTATCGCGGAGATAACGTGCTATTAGCAACGTTTATCTCCAAAGCGATACATTTTACGGCGATAGCGGCGAAATGCGTGAATATCGCTGAGAATACAGCGATATTCATGCATTAGCGACGAAATGCTCTTAGCCATGTTATCCACCTCCCATTGGATAACATGGCTAAGAACTGTTCTGGGAAGGTGTTAGTATTTGGAGATATTCGTGCTTAGCGCAAATATTTCCATCGCTACGCCTGCCTTGCTAATAGGCAATAGCGATGTTAGCGACTGTTTTCAGTCGCTAACAGTTTGGGTACGCCCACTTTGCATGTCATTAGCGATAAATATCGCTAACATGCAAAGCGGGCCCCAAACCGCTCGCTATCACCTAAAAGCTGTCGCTAACTGCTGTTAGCTACAGCTTGCTAATAGGGCGATAGAATTATCGCCGCTTACCGGCCGAAAACGGATGCTAAAGCGGCAAAAATTCCCTATCACCAACCTTGATAACATGCCCCGTTGTTTTATATTAATTACGATTTTTCCTTTCAGGTTTCTGCTCAGCGAACCGTTTAACGTGATGCTATTGCCTAACAGACCCATAAATTGGAGTCCTGTTCAAGGGCTGCTCTTGCCCAAGGCAGTCTGCTTGCTTCACTATTATCACACCACCTACCCACATGATCACAATACTCTCTTGGAACACTTACAGTCATCGGGACGGTATCAAAAGATAGACTATTAGACTGCATTAAAAGATATAAGCTGAATGTAGTGTTATAGCAAGAAACTCATCTTCTGGGAACCAAATGCCCCCTCTTCGCTCAATTTGGGTATGACCGGGTATTCCATTCGGGTTTTTCTTGGGGCTCTAGAGAAGTGGCCCTTCTTCTCCATAAGCCCCTTCCAATGACCGTTACTAAAGTACACAAGGACCCCGGTGGAGGTACGTTGGGATTGAGGGCCCCATGGCCTCTAGGCAATACAGCTTCATCTCATGTTATGCTCTTCCGAAGCTGTTGCAACCTACCCTCCAGGCGCTGTGAGCCTCGTTAGTGTCACTGCCCCCAGGACCACTCTGGTGGGAGGAGACATTTTACCGTTCCTGACCCCGGATGGAACACCTCCACCTCCTGCTCGGCATGCCTCACCACCTGGGCTGATTACCTAGAACTATGTGACACGTGGTGCACCTGGCATCCCTCAATGCAGGAATACACACATCGATAGGAAGCCTAAAACACAGAAGCCTGAATTGACTTGATGTGGCTTTCCGCAACAGATCTCCTTGCACTGTACTTGGTCCCTATCCTCCTGCATGCTATCTCTGACCATGCCACTCTCCTGATGGAATAGGTTGTCGATCCTCAGACATTGCAAACTATCTAGAGTTTCAGTGCATGGCACTCGAAGGCCCCTGAATGTGTCTCCTTCCTGGAGGAACAACTCCAAGTCTATTTCCAAACTAACGATGGCTCTGTGTCTCGTCTAAGGCGATGCTTTGTGCTGCTTGTAAACCTTCCTTGAGAGGGCTGATTAAAGGATATGGCCGAAGAAAGGAGTCCTCGACGCATGAGTGGATGACCGACCTGGAAAGTAAGATGCTCAATCAGGAATGTCGGGCTTGTCATTCTGATTCTGAGGATGCACAGCATCTGCTGGAACTCGCACGAACCGAAATGAGGCAAGTCTCCTGCGAGGAGGCAAAACAGTGCTGTAGGGCCTCAACTCAAAGAGTCTATGATTTGGGAGACAAATTTGGCAAATTACTGTACTGGCTGTAAACCTGAGGTATCTCCACCATGGTGGTCCCTGCAATGAGAGAACTGACGGGTGACCTCCAGGAGGAGTTGCCAGTGATCGCCCAGGCCTTTACAAGATTTTTACCAGATTCTTTACGCACAGTGCCTCCCTTGGAGAGGGAAAACCCTATGCTCCATGATATTACATTGTCCTCAATTCCACATTCCATAGTTCAGGAGCTGGATCGGCCTCTGACGGAGGAAGAGGTGGACGTAGCAATCTCTGAACTCCAGTCGGAGAAGACCTCTAGATCCGATGGGTAGCCATCAAATATTACAAGAGATTCCACTTCCTTATAATGCCCCATTTGCTGAATTTCTATACAAAAGAGATACAGCGGGGATCATTTCCCAACGACCTTGACTGTGCCACCATTGTGATCATCCCCAAGAGGGCATGCCTCCAGACCAATGCACTTCATATAGTTTGATCTCACTCATCAATATGGATATTAAGATTCTCGCCAAAATGTTGGTGACCCGACTGACCCCTACCCTAACTCATCTTATTCACCCGAACCAATGTGGGTTCATGCCGGTTAAGACCACAAGTCACTGCAATCGATGGCTGCAGGTGGCCCTATCCCAGGCACAGAGTGTCGAAGGCAATCTAGCCCTGCTCCTTGTGTTCTTTCGCAAACCCTTCAACACAATCTCATGAGAGTTCCTGGAGGCGGTCCTGCTGGGGCGGGCATGGGAATGAAATTCAGAGAATGGTCCACCTCCTTTATCATAACCTAATGACTCCGGTTCTGGTGAACAGCATCTTATCCGCTGTCTTGCCTATCCAACAGGGGACGCTTCAGGGGTGCCCACTCTCCTCACTGTTATTTGTTCTAGCCATTAAGCCACTGGCATGCCTTAAACAATGCGATGTGCGGGTACTGGAGTGGAGATGGGGGACTGGGTTTGAAGATCGAGTGATACTTTATGTCGACAACATTCTACTGTTCTTTAGAGACCCTGCGGCTTCTGGCACATAATGCCTAGAGATTGTTTGCCTTTATGGGGAAGCCTCCGATCTACATATTAATGCAAGCAAACCCGTCCTGGTGGAGGTGAGAGGAGATGCAGAGAGTCGTTGTTGGTGCCCAGACTTTCCCCTGCAACATAATGCATTTAAATATTTGAGGATACATGTATCCCACCTTGCAGATCTGGCCTGGAAACTCAACCTCCAGGACCAGGCCTCAGCCTTTGAGCGGGATCTACACTGCTGGAAGAAATTTCTGCTTAATTCCTACAGAGTGCAATGCAGTCTTCATAATGATGTGCCTCCCAACTACTTGTATGTATTAACGAACTTCCAGTACCCCACACCCCGACATTGGTACTGATCACTGACCTCCAAACTAACCTCCTTCATCTGGGCTGGGGCCACCACAGAGTGACTTTTCCCTCGGCACGGAAGTTACCCTTCAACGGGGGCTGGGAGTGTTGGATATTTAAGGTTACTATGTGGCTGCACATCTGATACCCATTAACAAGTGGTTTACAGGAGTATGAGATGACCCCACTTAACGATTAGAACTTCATTTGGTGGGATTCGAGGTACTCCTTGGCCACCTGTATGGGAGCCCTGTGCCTCGTGATACGCCTTCATGCACCTGAGAGGTGATAGACTGATGGAGAGCAGCCTTACATCTGATTCAGTGGAACCACAGGCTAACAGGGCTTACTCCCTTATGGCAGGGCATGTGGCGTCAGCACCTTTCTGCCCTAGAGGGGTTCCACCAGTGGGACAGTATAGGCACTACATACCTGGTAGATCTCTTTAAAGGCAATGTTCTCAAGTCCTTCCAGGAACCAAAAGAAAATTATTCCCTAGCAAATACGCAATTTTTCTAATTTCTTCAAGTGCGGCATGCTCTAGGGACACACTTCACTCCTAACATCCAACTTCCAGAACATAGCCCCCTCGAAGAAAAAATATGAATGGGGCAGTTGGCGAAACTAGTAATAACCCAGAAATATAGCTCTATGATTATTCATGCTTCAGATGGCTTTGACTCCCTTTGGCAGAGATGGACTGAATGGGTGGGCGACTTTAATGATACAGACTGGAGAGACCCTCACTTGCACTCTTTACCGCACACAGAAGCGTCTTGTGGTTGCTTGCATTCATTCCTAAACGTTTAAGGAGGTGAGACATGCGAGCTTTCAGCTGTGTGCTGCCTTCAATCTTCAAGCTCATCTCTGAGGCTTTAAAATATTATCCATAATTTTTTGTGTTGAGATTCAAACCGGATGGTGGATCTAAGCAATTAAGTAGGGAGTTTTCGATATTTTAAAACAAGGCAAACACATTGAGCAATTCCAGCTTCTCAACCTTATCTAATCGGGTTTCCACATTGGCCAACTTAAATAAAATAACTTCTTTCTGGTGGAAACTTCTTCAAATCTCATGAGTGACTTTTGGAAGATTCTGGGTGAACTCTGAATTCTTTAAGATCTTCTCAGTAGGCATAACTCAACAGCTCTGGAACCGAAACGGCCATCACTCACATTGTGGACGACGCTCTCACTTTACTTGACCAAAATGAAACCTACCTTTTAATTCTCCTCGATCTTTCATCGGCATTTGACACTGTCAAACATGACAATCTACTCTTCCTCTTGGAACGCTGAATGGGGCTCACAGGCACGGTCCTTAAATGGTTTGCCTCTTTCCTCAACAACTGAACACAAAGGGTCAAATCCAACCAGTCTCTCTCCAACCCAAGTACCTGCACACTGGGTGTTTCCGAAGGATCATCACTTTTCCCCACTCTCTTCAACCCTTTCCTGGAACCACTGACTGTAATTCTTAAAGCCTCCAACGTCCAATATCACATGTATGCGGACGACACTCAACTCTAGGTGTAAATGTAGTGCTTACATAGCGCACGTATCACCCCCGAAGGGGTCTCAAGGCGCTGTACACATACTGCTGTGGAACCCTTCCTCGCCTTTCCCTGTGAAGTGCCCACTCCTGGGCACCCCCAAAGTGAGGCCAGGCATCCTATTTATTTATAAAGTTTTATATAGCGCGAACAAGATCCCGAAGGATATCAGAGCGCTTTACAAAAGGGTGGAAGGAAGGTCAAAAACCCAATATCAACATCAATTAAGAATACAAAACATGAATAATCGCATGATTCACATACAAATGACACAAAGGAGAGTAATACAATATTCAGGTATATAGCAAGCAACGAGGGGGGCATACAATGCTGTAAAGAATGTTGTATGTCTTAAAATCATTGACAAAGCCAATACGTCTCTCTTAAGTCAATAGATTCCACATAGGCAAGATCTATTGGCTTTGCTAATGCTGGTTTTCCTCTTTTTATAGAAGACTGCCAGAGGTAGGTGGCCAGTCCTTCATTCGACCTGTAACAGCACTTGTCTAAACCCTGCAATACTGACTCAGGAAACACAGCTGAAGGTCTGCTTCTGTGTACTGTTACTGAGAACATAATAGTATGGCATATGTTAGCAAGACAAATCAAGGTATTTATTCAATCACAGCTGGAAATGATCTCTAGCTTCTTATAAATCTCTGTACATGTGCTAAAGGCAATCCAGCATTATATTTGCATAACAGTTAAATATCCCAGGGCTGTTTTCTTTTTTTATGCTGGAACCAAAACAAATGAAAAACATACCATAAAACAGTCAACATTTGATTTTATTACCCATCTTCGTGACATTTTAATTTGTTTCAATGGGTCTGTTAAAACATAACTAGTTTTTTGAGTTAAAACGCAAGAACTATCTTTTTTTAGCGAGCATCCTAATTCTCTTATTAGCATCAACGTACCACTCTACGGTAGGCCGTTATGTTAACACTGCACAACCGTCTGGGCCTTGATGACACATTAATGGAATTGACAGAACACATGACTAGTTTTCGACTCCACTAACTAATAATACTAGCCAGTAGGCAGCATCTACCGGCTCGTTACCTTCAAACCCCTTTTTGGGATTTTCCCCTGCATCACAGAATCTGAATTTGGCCTACCATTTTACACAGCTATTCTCACAATGTATAACTTGTATACAAGATTTTCCTCCTCTCGCTTCAACTAGTCAAACAAGGATTTGCTATCACAGTGTGGAAGCCATGCACCCGCCCTCTAATAGCAAACATAAATGTACCGCGGATGCACACCCCGGGACATTGTATGAGCTGCACCTGGGAGGTCACGTTTCCTAGGACCATGATGCATTGGTTAGTATAAACACACACGAACACTACTTACACACGTGTAGTACAGCGACTAGCGCTGTTGGGGCCGTTGTGGAGATTAAGCAAGCTATTGCCCAGAGTTACAGAGTGGGACCCATGATTAGAATAGGCACCGAGGCGAGAATTATCAGGTCTAGGGAAATTGAGCCCAAGACCCGCCGAGGCAGGAATTGAACCCTGGTCCGGCCAGACCTCTGCATCAGGGTCTGCCGCACTAACCATTGAGCCACACTTCTCCACCCCGAAGACATCATATCTCTCAAATGAGCCCTTCTCAAGACCCTTAACTGGCTAACCTCCAACCATCTCAAATTAAACACCCTCAAGACAGAATTCCTCCTCATTGCACCCGCTAGGCAAACCCCCAATGTGTTGAAATTTCTCTGTAACCTCACCGCCCTTAACCTCACGTCGTGACTCCACTAAATCACTGGGCGTTGTGCTAGACAAAAACTTAAATATGCAAGATCACATCAGATCATCAACCAAAGGAGGGAACTTTCAACTCTGTATCCTAAGAAAACTCAAACCCTACCTTCCCCAAGATTACTTTAAATCGGTGGTGCAAGCACTTGTCATTTAGAGACTAGAATACGGCAGTGCGACTCTTTGTGGTCTGCCTAACCCCAGTTTAGGACCTATCAGAGCACCTCTAAATGCTGCCACTAGACTCATCATGGGTTCTAAGAAGACCAATCACATTTCACCAGACCTGAAATTGCTCAATTGGTTTCCCTTTGAAGCTAGGATACAACTTAAGATCACATAGAGCACTACACTTCAACACCCCACTCTACCTGACAGACAAGCTGGAACTTTCGGGTGGCTCCAGGTCCACAAGGAGCTCCGGCACACTGCTGCTCAAGCCCAAGAAATGTAATACGCTTTAAACTTACCATAGTACATTCTCTGGCACCGCCCCGAGAATCTGGAATTCCCTTCCAGTGGAAACGACTGATTTCCTGTACTCTTGCCTTCAAAAGGGAAGTCAAAACTCTACTATTGAACAAACTCTTCTAATGAACAATGCGCTGAACTTGATGCTGTGCTCCTATTGCCTCTAAGTGATTGTTTTTTAGTCTGGTTTGCTCTTGGTGTATATTGCCCTACTTGTCGCTCTCACCCTTCCTGCTTCCTTTGCCCACCCCAATTTCTGCTTGCCCCTGTGTATATTGCCCCACTGTTTCCATGACTTCTCCTGATTTTCCTTTGTCTACCTAAACCTATGTAAAGCGCTGATACCCTCCGGGGTCATGCCTGCGCTATACAAAACTTTTAAATAAAAAAATAAGTGTTACACTGCGATACTGCGGTACAGGTAAGACACACCCTCTAGTAGTGGCGTGCTTTTTCAAGTGATTGGCCTGTTTTAAGAACCTAAACATTGTCTCACTATCCTTTATCTATAGATTCCAACCAGACGGTGGAATATACAAAACCCTAATTACTGATCGCATGGTTGAACTATTTTGAAGGAATGTCACATGCTTTTTTGAGCTGCGTGCTGCATGGGCTGATAATTTATAAATGTATAAAGGACTTTAATCTTCCCCCTACTATCCATTTCTAGATTTCTCACTAGAACATTTGTCTCTCTTGTAAAGGTAAGCCACAATGCTTCCAAGCAGCGTGTATTCCTTTTTTAATCGTTTGTAGCTAAAGGTGTCTGAACTTCCCCACACACTTTTTCCTCATTTTAGATTCCAACCGGGTGGTGGATTCTTTTACGGGTAAAGGAACTACTGTGTGGATATCCTTACCACACTTGTATGTGGTTGGTTCACCACTGATTGTGGCCACCCTTTAATGCCACCTTTTTAGACAAAAACACACCTTACTCACTTTTATTAATTGTTTTGCCCCATATACTTTTTTACTTCCATTTTACTGTCCTGAGAAAGACACGCCGTAACACTGGTCCAATGGCGCATACCTCTGGGTCGGAACGTCGACGCTCTATATCAAGTTCATGTCAAACAGCTTTCTCACCCCAAAGCCAGAAATAGGAACTGTATTAGGGTGGTTGTGAAAACATGGGACATAAATTGAGAAAGGACAGACACATTCTGATTTACATGATGCATGTTTGTTACTTGTTTTTGTTGTATATATTTCACTCACGACATCACTTTGTCACACTTTCTCACCTAGTCACGAAAGTCACTTTTTGTTCATCTATTGATAAAAAAGTCTATGTGACAGCCATATATATAAAAAATAGTTATATACTACATTTGAATTGCGGAGCAAATATCCTTGGTGTGTTTCTGACTGTGTATTAATTATGTAAGACTAAGCAATTGATTTATCCGACAGAACCAACTGTAGATTATAGTACAGACTGGAGAGATGCATGCCTGGCCCCAAGGAACTGGCACAATCTATGCTGGTGTAGATGATCTGGGTAAACTACCTCCTCTTGGCCTATTTGCCCCCATCTTGTATACAAACAAAAACAATGGTTCTGTTGGGTGTACCAACTATTTCTTATGTAAACAAGTAATAATCCTCAAACATTCACATCTATACTGTTATGACATATGGAACAAAAAAAGCAACAATAGCAACGCAAATTGATGAGTAGTATGTTTTTATTTATAAATTGATTAATTTAGATATACCCATACATTTGTAAACAAGGCTGTCAACACTAGGTGAAGCCTAGGGTGATGTGTGATCAAGTGACATTTGTGCTCAGTGGTAGAATACAGTGCGTATTATATACAAGGTGATTAAAATATGTACAGGGGAAAAAAGAAGGGCAGAATCTTATGTAGGACACAATGACTCTGTTGCTTATACAAAATAATTGGTCTATTGCACGCAGAGTCTTGGTCAATCTGAACAATATTAGATCGTCAACGTTTCAACCCAATCTATGCTCAATTAAGTAGTCAAGGCAGGTCTTCATCAGGACAAGTAAGAGGGAGAAGGAGATGACAGCCCACAAGAAACCAGAGTGGATCCTGGTTAATCAGACATCTGGGAAGTCCAGTAGTTAGATTCCGGGGTAGTAGATCAGGGCCAAATTACTGCCAGCGTGATGATTTTACCATGTATGGGAAGATGGATTGAGAAAGCACTCGATCAGTCACATTCGGCGTGGGTGATCCAATGGGGAATTCAAAGCTGCAACGAGAATCCAGGCATGAGTCCTGTTTCTTCGCTGCCTTCTGTCAGCAAGACTTTGTGATTCCATTGCTTCTGAATCTAAAGACTCATAGATCCAACACATCGGCGAATTCTGACTGGATCACCCACACTGAATGCGACTGATAGAGTGCATTCTCAATCCATCTTCCCATACATGGTAGAATCATCACGCTGGCAGTAATTTGGCCCTGATCTACTACCCCTGGGATCTAACTACTGGACTTCCCAGATGTCTGATTAACCAGGATCCACTCTGGTTTCTTGTGGGCTGTTATCTCAAACTCCCCCTTACTTGTCCTGATGAAGACCCGGCTTGACTACTAAGTTGAACCTAGATTGGGTTGAAACGTCGACAATCTAATATGGTCCAGATTGACCAAGACTCTGCATGCAATAGACCAGTTGATTTGTATAAGCAACAGAGTCATTATGTCCTACATAAGATTCTGGCCTCCCTTTTCCACTGTACATATTTTAATCACCTTGTATATAATACGCACTGTATACTACCACTGGGCACAAATGTCACTTGATCACACGTCACCCTAATCTTCACCTAGTGTTGACAGCCTTGTTTACAAATGTATGAGTATATCTAGATGCATCAATCTGTATATAAAAACCATAATACTCCTCAATTTGCGTTGCTATTGATGCTTTTTGTGTTCCATATGTCATAACAGTATAGATATGAATGTTTGAGGATTATTAATTGTTTACATTAGAAATAGTTGGTACACCAGACAGAACCATTGTTTTTGTTTATATCCATACCCAGGTTCTGAGGGACACAGGGTCACCCCATTATTGTTTAACTTTAACCCCATCTTGTATACAGCAGACGTTCCCCGATGCCCATCCTATCTCTGCACGCTGTAGATGACCCACTAGTGACTTTTTCAATATAGCATGGAGCTGCCCCAAGTTGAGACCCTTCTGGACTGGAGTGGAGCGGGAGGTCTCGGATATCTTGGGACACCGTGTAGAGCGTACCCCCAAGATAACCTTGCTGGGACTGGTAGAGGAACTAGGTTGTCTCTGCACTGAGCAACTCTTCCTGGCAATGGAAACAAGACATATTCCGTCTCTGGAAGCAGACGATTCCTCCCTCGTTATCGACATTGTGCGCTGGAGTTGACTAGAGTGCACAGCAAGAAAAGCACATATATTAAGCCCTTGGGTGTCTTCACAAACACGAGAAGGTGTGGGGGAAGTGATGGGCTTATCACGGTCTCTCCTTATAAGTGGGGGGATTTCTATGTGGATGATCATACATGTTGTGGATCTGAACAGCCATATTTTCTCTCCTCTTTCCTTTGTAATACTTATAATGTATGGATGATGCGCTCTGTACTTCTAATTGGACTACAGTTGGTTATTAAAAAATTACAATTAAGTCTCAAAATAAAAAATAAAAGTTTTTTTCTGGAGCGTTGGTGTAGGCTAAGTGGTGAATTTTATTTGGTCCTGCTCAACTATCGTTAAGTGTGCGCAGTCATTGGAAGATGAAGACCATAACAGCTATAAAACTGAACTGAAGTAGAAACCCCAAGAAACAGAAGAGAAGCAAGTGAAAAAGCAGCACCATACCATAATACGGAAAGGTTCCCTCTCACAGAGTAAGCGAGCTCCAAATATTCTAAAAGGTATAGTTTTGATTTCGATTTTAAGTGCATTAGCCATTACAGAGATGAATTATTTTCCCCTTTACTGAGCTCTATCTCTGATCTTAAATCTGCTTCAAGGCTGGCGCTGCTTCAGTTTGGGACAGAGCTAGAGGATCAGTGACTCTAGTGGAAGAATTTAAATGTCTTTTTTTTACATGAGCAGAGATAATGCTTTCATTGGTATGCCACTTAAAACTGCATTAGAGAAGAAAAGGAATGGATAGGTATATGACCTGCTATATTTTCAAACGCCAGTCTCATTTGGACAAGGGCCAGGCCAGAACCACGGTCAAACCTGGCTTGGATCCACCACCTAACTCTATTAGCAATTTACATGGGCAGATTCCAAAGCGATCAAACAAAAGGTAGGAATACTTTACCAGAGAACTATGTTTAAAGCAGACATTTAAGTTTATACAAACATTATAAGCGTGGCCTCAGCTTTGATAAAGTGGGCAAGAATCCCATCATAGGTGAAGAAGTTATGAAGCTTGTTGCAACGGAGGGTCTGGACTTGCCCGCATCCAACACACTTTGGTGATAAAGATTGCTTGTGGAAATAAGTCCTACCAAAGGACTCCTTCAAGGCCCAAAAGAGCAGGAAACTTCTTCTGTGACCTCAGCACCTGGCTGACAAACTAGATAATATAATGGATGGGAGCAGTGTGATGATGTTAAATAATTCTAAACCCTGTGTTAATATAAGACTGAGCCGCATAAACCAGGTACAGATAAATACCTAGAATGAAATTGATCTTAAGTACCTAGGGCCTTATTTATGAAGGCCTTGCGCTACCGGTGCGTCACTTTTTCCCATTTTAAAAGTGACGCACCGGTGGCGCAAGGCCTTCATAAATAAGGCCCCTAAAAAGCACTGTGTTTGAATACAACCCTTCCCAAGCAGGTGGACAACACGATTCCTGTCCTTCAGCATAAAATCTGAGGGTAGATTCAAGAACCGACCATGACTAAATATTGCAACTTGATCACTTATTTATTTTACACTGACAGCTATGGGACGGTAAGTCTTTAAGCATATTAATTTGCGTCTTCAAGATTGGCCTTCAAATAACTACAGCATTAATAACTTATTTTACCAGGCATGCAGCATGGGACACATAATAGTATTCAATGCATTTCGGTCTCATTCTCTTAAATGTTTGGCCTTCTAGTAAATACCTTCTGCATGGTGCAAATATTGATGCTACCTTTTAAAGCGTTCTCTAGTTACTATTATTTTATTATTTCTAATTCATGTATTTCATTGGTTTTTTTGCTAAAAAGACCGCCAGTAGTGCACATTTTCTTTGTATCTGTATCAGTTTCTAAATTGACGTTGCTCTACTCACTGCAATTTTGCCCAGGTCGATGCCGTAGTTGAGCGAGTTCCAGGCACACTGTTTGAAGTTGGGTGTCCAGGATTCAGTGATGCTCTCTCTTATGCATTCTCCCTTTTCCCCTCTGAGCCCATCATGGCCAGGAAGCCCAGGGGTGCCGGGAATGCCATTGACTCCAGGAGCCCCATCCCGGCCAGGCAGGCCACCAGGCCCCTGCATACACAATCCATTGAACTGCAAAGAAAACCGCATGGTTTAGTACTTGGAATGCTTGTTTGGTATTCCGGCGAGTAAACATGTTTCGAGGCGCTGCTTTACACGAGTGAACGAACAGTCTTAGAGGAGACACAGAAATACACAATGGCGACTACGGAAGAGTAGTGCGCGTCACATTGGCAAGTGTTATTTTCTGTGAATGTGGGGTAAATGTACCACAGAGTAATTTATTTTACATTCACAAACTATTGTGTGGCCATTTTGACACGAAGTTCTGCAGATACGAATGTATGAATCACAAAGCATGCAATTACCACACATGCCTTTACCACGCACAGTAAGTATAAGTAAGATAAGTACCCTCATGTTTTTTTAATTTACTACTAACCTCCCTTTACCACTGCCCACCCCTAAACTGTAAAATTACCTGTACTTCCCTTTACCACTACCCGCATCCAACCCCATTTTTAAATAGTATAATAATATTTATAAAATACCTCCCTGCGTAGTAAAGACATGTGAGCTAATGCTACAAATGCTTACCTGTGTGGTACTTACCTGCGGGGTAAAGACTGCATTGTAAAAGCTGCCTCCATACAGATAGTGTACTCATTCTGTTGTGGTACATTGGAGCAGCGGACCCTCCATTAGGGTGGGTGAGTGTCGCCCCCACCCCCATCACCACCCTCAAATAAAATTATAATAAAACTGGTTTTAAACTCATTTTATTTACTTTTTAATTTAATCCACTGGACCAGCCCCCAGGACTCTGAAAAGTTTTGGGGGCGGGTCGAAGGGATGACACTGCTGGTGGGGGAGTGGTAGTGCACCCCTTTCACTGCGCATGATGGTTTGGCTGGCCCAACCGTCATGCACAGTGAAGTTCTCTCCAGCCCCAGCTGCATTGGGAGGGTTGGAGAGAGCAGGCACATGCTCCCAGTCTGCCTGAGAGCACGATTTGCCAGCGCTCAGGCCAATACTGATGCTGCTTTTATTCAGCGTCATTATTGGCCGCAGTGCATTCTGGAAGCCCAGGCCCAGAAGAAGGAAGAGTGTGATGCGACGGACGACAGCAGCGTTGGCGGCAGCATTCAGGTACTTTTTTTTAGCTCGGTCGACACGGCCAGTGAGCGATAGTTCGGACTTCTCTCCATTTAAACAGGGTCGGATTTTATGTATTCAATGCTCAAGCTGTGTTAGCAGTGAAACACGTGTGTAAGGCTCCCTGAATCTGACACAGAACATGGTGTCTTACGCATACTTTCGGAAGCCAAAGTTGTGTGTACCAGATTGTTGGTTATTGAGACCATGAAACATTTAAAGCGCGTTGTTGACAAGGCCAAGTCTACGGGTACCACAAATAACTTCCAGATGGAGGGTCACATTTATCAATAATTTTTATCCGAGTGGCACAAGATAGCATCATTGTGCGCCAGCCCTTCAGAAGAAAGCAGCAGTGTCACATCTTAGTAGATATGGTGCTGTCCTGCTCTCTCCCTTTCTCACAACACAGAGTAGCAACTTTGCCTGCAGCGCTATGTTGCAAGAAATAAGAGTATATTTTCCCCCAAAGTGTTTCCTGGTAAAACACCTGCTGGGTCTTCTTCAATTCAGTTGCCTAGAAATGTATCGCATTTCGAACAATAGACATAAATTTTCACTAGTATATAACACCCACTACAAAATATGACATTTGCACCAGTCAATTGGTGCAAATATCAATGCACATTTGTGCTGCATTCCTGCAAATTTTCATAATCTGTCCCAACCCTGTTTAAGTCTTGCACAATATTGACCATACAGTGGACACTTCTAACTTTGGAGGCATTCTTGAGCGGGAATTCGTTCTGGATGTCTTGCACTTTCTTTGGGTCAGGTGACACCCCTTGGTCCAAGAACCAATACCAGAAGAATTCAATGTGAATTTCTTCCTATGGAGCTTAAGTCTACTTTGCTATTCTTCACTAAGGCTCTGAGGGGACAATTGTATTGGTTGATGGTGGGGGTAAAAAACGAATGCTGTTGCTGACGTTACGAACATCATGCAGTCTTGTCACTACTTCTCATATGCAATTCTGAAAAACTTCTGCCGTATTTGGGATCCTGAAGTTCAGCCGGCAATAATAATTCATCTCTCCGTATGCTGAGAACATCGTTATGTATCCGAATTCCTTGCTGATCTTAATTTGATGGTGGCCAGATTTTAGGTCGACTTTCGAGAACTCTTAGACTCAGCTGATTTCCGCACAATGTTGTCAATAATGAGTAAATGCTGGTCCCTTTTAATTGCATTTGTTTGGTATCTGCATGTCTATGCATATGCGTTTACAACTCATGGTTGCTTCAGCTTATGTGCTACAACAACGGGGAAGGCCACGGGGTTGGGCCATAGACTTTCTCAATGATTCCAGCGGCCTCATGCTGCTCTAGCTCACATTCTCCTTGGGGTTGTAGTTGGAACAGAATTCTCCAATGGCAAAGAGCTATTGGCTTTATGCTGTATGGTCTATGTGTAGTTTGACGACCTTCTACCTAAGGCAGCCCATGCCTTGGAACACTTCTGTGAACTCTTCTAGCTGTTGCATAATGGATTGTTGTTCCACATGGAATACAAAAGCAATAAGAAGCGCTTTGATATCCCTCTGGATCATGTTCGCGCTATATAAAACTTTATAAATAATAAATAAAATAAATAATCCTTAGCAATTCATCTGCACTGCAACTGATGATGGTGGTGCACTTTGTTAGGATTACAAATAATTGTATCAGGCTGCAATTTTTGTGGTAGATGACCCTGGCGATGAAGACACCAACTAACTTAATGGGAGTGGCACTTCCACACGCAAAGATATTTGTCATTGTATTTAACTACGGTAGTGACTGTAGTTTCTGATATGTTACCATTGGCATCATGCACACACAGTGGTGCCGGTGTCAATCAGGCAGTTCATCAAGCATCCGTGAATTTTTAGATGGCACTGTGGTTGCTTCTTCTTGGTGTCTTGTGCTGGGTTTGTTAATGTGGAGATGATGTGGACGTGTTCTGGTTCTAAGCAGGCAGAGCTGTCAGGTTCAGCTATTAGCTCCCCCCTTCTGTCTTCAGAGTCTAAATGTCAGACTCTGGTTTATTCTCTAATTGGACTGCCCTCCTTCACTCCAAGTAATGACCGGCAGACCCTGGCAAAGTGTTTCGGTTTTCCAAACCCTGAGTAGATCTTACTGCTGTTGGTCCATGGTGTGTGGCATTACTGCAGTACCCACATGCTTTGACTCTCTCTATTCTTGGCAGTTTCTGGATTATGGCATGTGCTTCCTCCTTGACCTCACTTGGTTCAGCGTTGATTCTTTTCAATGTGAGAGACAACTCTATGTGGACTTCCCGGGCATCAGTTAGTTTATGGGTTTGCCAGGATTAGCCTGTATACCGAAATGTAAGTTCAAGGCAGCCAGGATAGCGGCCTAGTCATCATTTTCACTAGTGTTTAGGAGTGCCATTAACATTTTGTGAACTTCCTTCCGTACAAGGTGCAGAAGTAAAGAACTCTTAGATTCCAGATCTGTTTCATGGCTTTCAAATAATTCTTAAACTGTATCACCCACGCTTTTCAGCATGAAGCTACAAACGAGGGAGCCAAGAGCATTACAAATGTAAGGCTCTTGCTCACAGTGTTGTTGAGCATGGTGAGGGATTGTTCTTTGCAGGGAGTAAGCTGGTAGTGGTGATAGAGGCCTTGAACAGACCAGATCTGGAGCACAGAAAAGGTGTGTGTGCACTCAGAAAACAGCCATTCCCTGATTTCTCTTCGCATGGTGCTACAGTTAGGGCATGACTGTGCGGCCAATTTATTTCTGCCCTGTGGCAACATGAGTTGAGCATCGTCCGGTAAAGAGAGTCGTGTGTGTCGGGCTCAAACTACAGGTATCCAAGTTTGCTTGCCCAAAGTGCAGAACTCAATCATACGGCTCGATGATCTTGTATCTGAGGCATGTTCAGCATTGTAGGTACCGTGGCCGGGTACAATGCTCACGGGCAGTCACCAGGAGGCAAACCCAGACCGCAGCCATCAGCTGAGCCATCCCTTGTCTCATACTGCTGGCACCAGGAGTTAGAAGTGCACTTCCAACGAAGGGACTGCACACGTCGAAGGGCACAGCTGAAGTCAGCACAGACCTCGTCGCCAAGTTGTTTGTTGCAGGGGTGTGTCATGGCGCCGGGTGGAGCAGCACATAAAAGACTCGGATACACATAGTTGGATTATCTCACTCCACCCTCCTTACAGAGTGTGCTTCTTTATTGGGTCTCCCCTAGCGTTGCAACGCGCATGCGCTGCTCGCTCTGGCAAGACATATTGTTAATGAGGAGATTTCATAAGGGGACTTGAAGCCCCGCCCCTCTCTATCAGTGGCTGGCATCACCATTTATGCTAAACGGTGGCCTGCCATTGGAAATGAGGTTTTTTTGTTGCTGCCCTTTCCCCTTTTCATCAGGCCCATCTGTACTGGATTGTCTGCTTCACGGCTCATGTGAAGCAATTTCTTATCTAAAGTATGCGTGTTATGTAAACAAGCCGTGAAGCAAAGGATCCAGTCTGGATGGGTCATCCCCTGCATATCTCTAACAAACAGGCTTTGTGAACCAGGCCTACCCGGGCACATGGCTGAGGGTAGTAATCACACAGGGGCGGGGGTACCGCCAGGGAAACAACTCTTTAATACTCAGTGGCGTGTATTGGTGTCAACGCTTCATCGGGGCGCGTGCCTTTTTTCTGGGGCAAAACCTTTTCGGCAAAGGGCTGTGCTCGATGGATTTCACATGGATGTTAAATGTTTTATGAATTTGTAGTTTTGCATGATCTTTGGCAATGGTGCTCGTGTTTTCGGGTTTGCAGTTACTGTGAGGAGCACACCTCAGCTAGGGGTGTTATTGGGGGGGGGGGGCTGTTGCTGCATATCGAACTAACTTCCCTCAGCAGAGTTTTTTTTAAGGAGTAAGGAAAGCGTCTGTGATGTGACAATAACACTTGAGTATCGGTCAAAGCAGTGATTCTGACGATACCCTGGGCGGCGAGGGTCAGTTGTCACTAGGGGTTCTGGGACACTGTGGATCACTGGTCAGCAAAGGGGGTGACTTGGGGAGGGAAGTGATACTTAAGACAACCCATTTCGGTTTAGGGGGTCACTTCAAAACTTGCTCTCTACTCTGACTCCCGACGCGTGTAGTGCAGCAGAAAAGGTTTAAACCAGAATATGAGAGCAACAGCAACATTTCACATGCTCCCGCAGATCGAGGAAACCCTCAGAGAGCTGAACCCTCATGCAGTTCCTCCTCCATGTGCAATGGTTACCTGTTTCCCGCCTCGCCGGGTTATTGTGAAGCAGGGGTCGGTCGGAGACTAAAGAGGTCTGAGACACACAGTCTCGCCTAGGAGTGAGTGGAGCGTGAACTCCTCCCGGCTGCGGGGGACATCCCCATGTCTCAGACACCCCAAAAGATGTCCCTTACAAAAAGAGCTGCGGGGAGAGATGCCACATTCAGTCGATCACTTAACGAGGGAATACGGGGTGCTTAAAGTGTCCTCCCTCGAGAAATACGTGGAATATTCCAGATTAGTATTAATGAGTGCAGGGTCCGGGCACTGCTCCTCGGGACATGTGCTCGTATACTCGGGACACCCCGAAATTTGCGGATTAGGCCAGAAAGGCGTGCATTTTTTGGTCCGATCCGTGAAGAGAGGGCGCCTCACGGGTGGCTTCTCCTCGCAACTCCCATGGGCTGGTGAAGTGGGGTGCAGCTTCCACGAAATGTGGGTGTCCCAGGAATCAGTGAGCCTGGTCTGGGGTTTTTGTGACCAGAACCCTCTGGAAAATATCAATGTTTTAATCCTGCGACACACATGCCCTTATTTGGTGTTTGGGGAGGGGACAGCTGTCAGTGTCTAACTGCAGTAGCCGTGGCTTCCTCCCCCACGTGCGGCCAAAAGAATACACGAGAACGCGATGTTTCCCATCAGAGTGGCGGGCACGGGAGCGCGGCAGAGGACATCTCAAGGTCATTCCCAACCCTGGGTGGAGGGTGGGCCACCTGTGGCTCTCCCGGGTGTGCATGGCGTGTCAAGGGACTTGGCAAATGCCCTCTTCATCTGTTTCCAAATACTCAAGCCTGTGGTATAACCCCCCCCCCCCCCCCCGCCCCATCCAAAGAGGACAAACGATAGTAACGCTATAAGCCCAAGAAAAAGCAGAATGTGTAATATGAGTTGCACCCGCGTATTAAACCGAAGTGATGGTACCAACCCATGCCACCCTGATATTAAAGCGAATGTATTGTACCCATGCCACCCGGTATTCCACCAAGAACACAGGCGATGCCAACCTATTGCGAGACCACGGTATACAAAGCGGCGCTTTTAAAGAAGGATGCATACATAGGTGGAGTGGTGAACACACAACGAGCGGTAGTTGTACAGGTGGGTAGACATACAGACACAGGCAGAAAGGTGCTTGAGTGGGTAAAACGCAGGCAAGGTCGGTAGACATGTGGTACATACACAGAGGGAGACAGGAGTATGTGCTGCCAAATACACAGACCTGGTTGAAAGTCTGTGGCCAGGTAGGGAGATGGACAGATGTGCAAGCGGACAGCTGCATTTACAGAAAGGCAGATATGTGGTTTTATGCTCTGACGTAGAGACAGATGCACACGAGGGAAAATATACAGATTGGCGGGTTGGTCTATGTGACAAGTAAATGCCTGTAGATGGGCAGCATGTAAATGTATAAGCAGGTAGATGTGTGGGTAGGTTCTGCAAAGGACGTATGTGTACATGGGCAGATACACATATATAAAGGAAATGATGAGGTCATATGCACTGATATGTATGCACAGACAGGTGGGTTGGTTTGTGTGTGCGCAAATAGACAGATGCAAAGCAAATCTATTGATGTTGAAAATAACAATACCTTTTATTTTTGTTTTCTTTTTAAAAACCTAAATAAAAGGCATTGTTATTTACAATGCCAATAGCTGAAACTAGCAGAACTGTGAGACCTATTGCATTGCAAATGCTTGTTCATTCTGTTCCTGAATGCTAAGCATGGGTGACACCAAAACTACAGCAGGGCGAGGGGGACACCAGGGTGAAACCACTAACTGACAGCTCACCAATGAGGAGTAGCGGAGCACATAATTTTGAGTTTCAGGCCGCTCACAGAAAAATGAGTGAAACGTTGGAAGCAGGGTTGGACACAGCCTGCCACTCAGTTACGAAAAAGGGTCAAACAAGTAGGCAGTGTTGGTCATCAAAAGAAGAGAGGAGTCAGAAACAGCTTGGAAAGGTGCATGACCTGGTAGTAAGCACAAGCGGGATCTGTCAGCAGTGAAAGCCAAGACCAGTGAAGGAAAGAATGCACATGTGAAGAAATGCCTGGACTGGACCCATTTCAACATTCAGATTCGTTTTGGACAAGCTGAAAAGACAGGGGTAATTGCTAAATGGTTTCCACTCGGAGCCAAGAAGCAGATTTGGGATGGGCCCTCTTGAGAGGGAACGAGAGCTAGATAAGGGGAGAGAAGGAAAGAAGGGAGGTCGTAGGCATCAGGTGGTCAGAATGCAAGTGAGTTAGGAGGAAGGTAAAATGGGAGGGATTAATAGTATACTAGGCCTGGAGTGTGCAGAAAAATAGGAGTATGGGGGAAGAAGGGGGATGTCAGGAAGAGAGCTAGAGTAAGTAAAGACATGGGAGGAAGGGGCCAGAGTAAGGAACTATGGAGTTGGTGGCAGTGAAAATGAGAATGGGCTGGTATTGAATTTAGTGAATACGAGTGGGTCGTCTTTGCACATAAGAAGAAATGATAGTACAGTAAGTGTAGGGCAGCTGCATACTTCCAGTGCCCATGAGTCATTCACAACTGCTTCAGAATGTGGATGTGAACAGATTGGGGTGAGAGCGTCCGGGTGAAGGAGCAGGGCAGAGGAGATATACAAACAAGAGAAGAATAGGAGGGTGGGGGGAGGCGCAAACACGTAGATTCCTCGTCGTGAGTCCTGACTTCGCAGGATAAATGGATGCGTGGCGTGGGCAGTGTTCCTGTCTCCCGAGAGTGCAGGGGAGTGACCACGCCTCCTCCTTCGGCCTCAGAGTTCATTCCCCCGCAGCAGAGCTCCGGTTGCCGTCCGTGTCTGGATCTGGCCGCCCTGTTCTCTGGCGCTGAAGCTGCTGCATGCAGCGCCGGCAGGTTATGCGGGGGTTGCGCACACGCTTAAGTGAACATTGATGGTTGAAAACTGGATTGAGAAATGCTGCTCTCTTTCTGGTTGGATGGCGTTTTAACAGAGTAGTTTATCCTAAACCTGAAAATGTTGGGGCATATTACCAACAAGTAGCGCTAATTATCGCTAAATAGGCTTAGCGACGATTTGTTTATCGCTGGATATGTTAGCGGAGAAAACATGCTATTAGCAACGTTTTTCTCCATTGTGCTAAAATATCCAGCGATAGCGGCGAAATGCGTGAATATTCACGCATTAGCGACAAAATGCTCTTAGCCATGTTATCCACCTCCCATTGGATAACATGGCTAAGAACTGGTCTAAGCAGGCGTTGTTTTTTGGCGATAGCGGGAATATTTCCATTGCTACGCCTGCCTTGCTAATAGGCGATAGCGACTGCTTTCAGCCGCTAACAGGTTGGGTACGCCCACTTTGCATGTCATTAGCGATAAATATCTCTGACATGCAAAGCGGGCCCCAAACCGCTCGCTATCGCCTAAAAGCTGTCGCTAACATTAGTTAGCGACAGCTTGCTAATAGAGCGATATTTATCACCACTTAGCGCCCGAAAATGGCCGCTAAACCGGCGATAATTGCCTATCGCCACCCTTGGTAATATGCCCCGTGGTATTTAGAATTGCCATTGAGACTCCGGTGAAATGTCCTAATAAAACATGCGATTGCTTTTGATGTGCACTTTGCCATGTCTGTCCACAGAAGGGCGGGTGAGTCCTGGCCACCTGAAAGAAAACTGCAGTGCAGACAAACAGGCAGTCACCGCTCAAAATAAAGGATTCCTTGCAGGTTTGAATACATCTGTTCACTGCGGCTGGAAATATATCGTTGAAAATTGATAGGATGGAATCTGATTTCTGTCTATGTCTGACCTCTTTCAAGGGTGACAGGTCAGCTTCTAGGACATTTTTTTTGCCTTTTTAGTTATTATTCATTGAGTACGTATTCACGGAGATATATTGGCACTAAAAGCTCATACCAGGCCTAAAATGTGACTACAATAGAAATACCTGAGATAACTCCTACCAAACCAGCTTCGACCCACCCTGGTGCGAAAACCAGCTGCGGGGGCTGAAACTGCGAGAATTAAATTAATGGAATGTGAGAAGTTAGAGACAGCGCGGAACTCAAGAGACATATCGTTCCAGAGTTTGGATCCCAAAAGTCAAAAGGTTCTGCCTGTGGAACGTGTCCACTTAAACCGAGAACACTCAGAAGGTGAAGAGAGCTTAACCATAAAGGTCTAATCAGATGATAAAGGGGTCACCACACTAGAAGGAAGGAAGAGGTGGGTAATATAGAAGGCTCTGTGGACAAGCTAGTGCCTAAACAGAATTCTTTGTTTTTTTGGAAGCCATGTCAAAAACTGTCTCCCCTGCAAGAAATGATCAATTTTTATAAGTCGTACCAACACTCCTGTGGCCATATCCTGAAGTCGCAGAAGCTTAGATATTGAAGGATCTGCTGAGCCCAGACTGAGGGAACAAAAATCCCCAATACCTGACCAAGGTTCTCCATCAGGAGAAAGGATGGGTTTTTTCTCAGAGTCTTTAGGAGGACACCTTCTATCGACCATACCATCTCAATCTAAGGGATAACACATTACTGTTACTAAGCTGTATCCCCGTCCGTCATGCATCACAGTGGGCTTGTGCTGATGACGGCTGGGAGCCGTCATGATCCAGCCCACTCATTAAAACGGCCGCACAGGCGCAGAATTGCGTCCACACCCAGGGGGTTAAAAACCTCTCAGAAATCAATTTCGGAATGGCTTGTAGGCAGAGTTACAGCGATACGATGGACACGGAGGAATGATGATCACATCCGAGAAGCAGCTGCATGTCATCTGCCTAGGAAAGGTTGCTAAACTCGAAGCACCAGGTCAGGCCGTAGAGACGCTGGATGGACTGGTTCAATGGATGGGGACAGTGCAAATCCTTAGGAGAAGCCCCACGGCAGTAAGGTTCCACCAGAGTGAAATGGCGGCATTGCTATAATTTGAGACTGGTTGGTCAAGAAGGAGGTAAATCATGATAATGCCCACCCAAATAACCCAGCGGATCTTAGACAATCCAGCTAAATGTTATGGTTAGCTGTACTGAATGGTGCAGAGGGGTGAAAAAGTAATATCCTGCCACACTAACCTTCACCCTACCAGACACAAGTTGGCATAGAACAGTCACTAGTCACATCTGTGGTTTGTAGAGTGTAAACAAGGTTATTGTAAGTAGAGGTGCTGGTGGATAGGTATGTGGGCATATCTTGCGTATTTGAGGTGTGTTAGATGGGAGTTCGGAGTTATGTTCAATGTGTTATTTTGCAGACTTGTATGTGGTGTGTTGGAAAGTTGGGCGCTTTTGTGAGCACAATGGTCACCGGCTGTATGCATAGCGTTCCTGTGCAGGAAGCATAAACTCTGTCTCACCAACACCACTTCACCAATTCCTCAGAAGGATTCATGTCAGTAGGAGATCATTTCCCATGCTCTTTTGCGACTTTCTCAAACTGTATGTAGTACATATGTACAGCACAGCACAGCGTACCGCAGGGATTGGACACCTTATCCCAATCAATAGCAGCTTGTCTTAACCACATCGGTGCTCGATGAGGTCCGCTCCTGCGCTGAGTTTTTTAAAAACCCATTATTCATGACGAGCTGGGCTCGTCATGAGCGTGCTGGGAGGCTACTGCATGACGAGCCCAGCTCGTCATGAGCGTCGAAGGGGTTAAGAAAGGCAGGTTGGCTCTAAAATGAAACGGAAACAGTGCCCAGTTGAGCAAATACAAGTACAGCTCTTGTACGAGCTGCAGCAGCGCCTCTGAGGGCAGACGTCTGGACGTCGGACAGAAACTGCAGGACGGTTATAAAACTCGAAGGAAACAAGCTGGATGGCTGATGGGTTTTTATTTTCCACGCTGTAAAATGGAGCTTTTTATGATTATACAAACTGAGAACTTCCAGTCAGAAAACATTAATCCAAAACCGCGGTTATTAGTCGTTTTGCTTCTCGTATAAATAAAAGTGTGACGACTGCATTAGTAACACTGTGAGCTCTTCTGCACTGTTGATAGGCGGCCCCATGGTCTTGCTGCTAAAGCAGTGAGGTGGGGTGGGGGCCCCCAGGGGCCGCCTCCAAGGCCTTGTCTGGGCTTCGGTCCATGGTTGACATGGTTTGAGGGGACTCTTTTCCTCAAACTCCTGTCATTAGTTTCAGAGAAGACACCGCAGGCTGCTGGTCTTTCTGACCCACGGCTACGGCTGGAGCTACACGTCCTACAGGCAGCACAGCCGAGAAGTAACCATGACAGACGCAAAGGAGCCTGGGTGCAGGGCCGGTGCCTCCTCTGCCAGGAGAGGCGGGGCCGGGTCAGTGGCATGTCTCCCAGAGCCTACATACATGATAATATGAATGACTCACAGGTCCCTCCAGACTGAGGCACCCGCCTGATGGGAGCTGCCTTCCTCCCCCGTAGTCCAGTCTTCTGGTGGCTGCTAAGATCAGGGGGAACCACAGACTGCAGACCATTGGTGGGGGCAGCAGCAGAGGCTGGAATCCGGGCAACAGTGGTCAGGGGTTTAGGAAGAAGCCCCGCTGCCTTTGTCCCCTACCAGCTGTATATGAAGGTGCCTGTGGCACGGACAGAGGAAAAGGGTCTGAAAGGGTGTGGGGAGAGAACTGAGTAGTTGACCTTTCACGCTTATTCTGGGCACATTTTTATTTGTGAAACACATATGCATTTCTCAGCCGTGTACCATAAATGCAAGTTTCCTAGGTCCACACGCAGAGTGTAGTGGTTTAGAGTAGAGTGGTGTTGAGCTCAGTGGTGAAAAATGCAGTCTTTAGTAGTAGAGGGCAGTGTCATAGCGTGCAGTGTCAGCGTTCTGTGGTGCAGAGTAGAATGGTGTAGAGTGCAGTGACATAGGGCGCAATTGTGTCGAGTAGCATAGCGTGCACTGGCATAGAGTGTTGTAGAGTATAGTGGCGTAGAATGAAGTGATGCAGAGTGCAGTGGCTTAGAGAGCAGTGGTTTTGGGTAAAGTGGTGTGGAGTGCATAGGCTTAGAGTAGAGTAGCTTAGAGTAGAGTGGTGTTGAATGGTGAGGCATAGAGTGCAGTGGTGTAGACTGGAGTGGAGCAGAATAGAGGAGAGTGCAATGGAGAGTGCAATGGTGTAGAATGCAGTGGCATAGAGTAGATTGTTTCAGACTGGACTGAATGGGCATAGAGTAGAGTTGTTGTGTGTCGATTTAGATACCATATATAGATTTCCCGATGTATGCCCTTATATAGGTACAATTCATATTGCCCTTATTTAAGCATATAAATCCAGCCCTTATTTAGGCATTGCTCATGCTAACCAAATACAGGCATGGTCAACTACATCCGTTCATCTTCGTCACAATGAGTTCTTGGAAAACCAGACTGTTAAGCCTTTTGGACTTCCCCTTGCCTGGATATTGATTTCCCCAAGAACTCATTTATTATGCATGAACATCTATTCCTTAGGGGTTCATTCATGACGTTCTTATGCCCGACTTGTACGTCAATACTGACATTCCTAAACACCTTCAAGGTATAAATATACCTTCACTTGCCCTGGCAAACTACGGTTCGGCTGCCTACTTGTATTTATTTATTTATTTATTTGTTAAGCGCGGCTGCCACCCAAAGGGTATCCTGGCGCTGAGACTTGCACGACGTGGCTCGCCACGGCAAGTTCGGAAGGAAGTCAAGTCTCCGCCTCACACACTGACCAGACGCTGTCATCCTCCTTGCAGAGAATCCAGCTCCAGTGTTTCTGACTCCCCTTGCGGGGTGTTAGAGATCGAGACTCCAAAAGAGATTCCAACCTCACTCATTCTAAGGTATGGAGTGGACTAGAACCAAGAGAAACTTTTGGCAACTCTTGGCTAAACTAGGCGATATCTAAACAGCACCTACTCTTCCCTCGTACAACACTTTGATTAGGTAGACTGGGGTAGGATTATTTTAGAAGCACCAGATGAGTATTTTAGCCTGTGTTATTTATGTATGTATTTTTAGGAATATATGTCATAGCTACAAGCCATGCTATTGCAGTATTATTTTATCTTACTTCTAACGCTGTACGTATTATACTTCGCATTCTGTCTTACGATTGTAGCAGTTCATATCTCTTGCGTGGGAAATAAGACTGTTCAATGAACTCTTTTTATTGAAACGCCAGTCTCTCTATTTCTGTGCAAACTCTATAGAAAGGAAGCATGCCTGATTGACTGAGTGAAACTGTTATCTTTTGTTTCCACGGTTCTGAGACTGTTCCGATTCTAAAGGGAAACAAAGTTGTCATGTTTATGCAGTTGTCAGAAACTAATCCCTTCTTGTTTATTCGAGAAGTTTCTATTGACCTCTGAGTTAACTGGCACGCACAAGTAATTATGTTTAATGTACTCGGTAGAGACATACTGACCTCAGTCTTATGTCAAAACTATAGTGTATATTATTCTAATGCGCAGAGCCTGTCAGGGATATAGGAACTACACTACATGGCGCCCAACGGTTTGGTAAGGCACTAATTTAAAACTAGATACTAAAGTAACTCAGTCGTGCTTTTCTCAGAGACCCTCTACTCATAATACTCCATAAGACGTCTGGAGTGGGTAGAGATAATATCCGCCATAGCTGAGTAGGACGAAAATCCTATGTCACAGTGTCCTTGGAGGAGGCTCTGAATAAGGCAGTCAATACCGGGGGACTTTCGTAAGTGTTTGTTTATTCAAAATAAACATGTAATCAACAGCTATCCTCTGAGTCCAAAAACAGCACAACCAATAGAGGAGGGTTGTTGGCAATCCGCTTTTCACTGTCCCTTCGGACTCCCAACGTCTTTCCCCGGGGGTTCCGGATACTTCTCCAGGGGTCGGGCTCAAAAAGAAAAGGAAATATCCCATATTACTGGATGTGTTCTGGGTCATATATTAGGATGAAAAGGGCAGGGGGCGTGAGGAGATCAGCGGGGAACCATCACTCGTCACAGACCATTCGTTAAACCACACCGAGAGTGAGTGGGGAGAGAACACGAACAGCCCCGTGACCACCCTCAACCACCCCTACCCCGTCCCACCCCGTGAGTAAAACAATCCCCTTAAACGGCCCGTACCTTGTCCAGCCACACTTCTCCAGAAGTGCGGCGGGGCGGCTCGTAGTAACGGTGGCCTCCTGGCGTGACGGTCTCTCCGGTCGAGCCCTCTTCCGAACTCGGGCTCGTCTTATGGTGTTCCACTGCAGCAACGCCCTCCGTCTTACTCGCTTCTGGTCCTCCGGCTTTTGCGCGCTTGTCTCTGTGCTGTGCTTCCTTATCCGCCCCCTCCTCCTCGGATTGGTCCACAAAGGATGACGTCGGAATGGAAGGCGGGTTCGTCGAGGAAATCCAAGCGGCGTTAAAGGGGCCGCCTGAGTCCTGCGGACGGGGTGGAAAGGAACAGTTAGTAAAGTCCACACCCCGTCCGTCAGTGTCACCGACCCCGTGACATCCTATGTATTAGCTGTTTGGTTTGTTCAACGTTGAAGGATACAGTGTTCCAAAATATTGTGCACCTTATCTGTGTTCCCTTGAAACTTGCTCTGCAGTTTTCATTAAACAATGTCTAATAACGACAATAACACCGAAACCGGTGGAGCTGCGGCTGATCTAGATGAAGCATCTTTAAACTATACAGGCTTTAATGAAACCGATGAGAATGCTATAATCATTCCTCCAAATTTAAGGAGAGCCATCACTCTAAAACCTATAAGACATGGTCTAACACCAAGAGGTGGTAGAGCTGTTTTTGTGATAGAGGCACATAGATCTCACCAGACAGAGGTATTCTACTCATGGATATTATTCCCACAATTAAATCCAGTAACAAAAGTGTTTCACTTCTTCAAAGAAGATGAACCACCTGAGGAATATCTTCCTTTCGAGGACATTGAAATTCCACTCACATACCAGGAGCATGAGTTTTGGTTTAAAGGCGCCCTAAACATTTAAATCACATTACCAGGCTCGGTCCACTAGGTAGACCAGGAGCAACTTGGCCGGTTTTAGCAGGTTACACACCTCATCCTTAAATCGAAGACATGACAGATGTAGAATTACTTGCTCAACTCAAAGAGTTAATCAAAATCTACAGACAATTAGTTCAATATGTCATGCGGACTCTCACAGTCCAACCATCATTAGTTATTCCACAACAAACCTCTCACCAGGGGAATACACTAACAATCACTCCACAGACTTTACACGCAGTCATGGGTAAATTACCCACAAAACGAGAACAAATTCCATTCTGGATAGCACAAAACATTACTCAAATCGAAGCGGTATTTCCTAATACCAGCTCTTATGAGAAACATAGAATTCTAACAATCTGTTTACCAATGGGTATCACACCACATCTAGAAGACTGTACCACTTGGGGCACAATCTTTGCTGCTATCTACACTAAAACACATGGTGTTCCGTCTATGGCGGTGATACCTGACGTCCTGAAACAGATTCAAAACGAATAAGGGGCAGAGCCTGGTCTGAATTTAGGTATGAAATAACTGAACATTTTTAACTAGGTCTCAACAATAATATTATCTAATATTAAAGGAGAAGCAGCATAAGTGGCAATCCACCAGAAATTAGAGGACTTTGATGTAACAGAACAACCACAAGAACTTGCCAGAATAATTGAAAAATCTTATGAAGAATTAGGCAGAGACAGTTTGGGTTGGAAAACAGTTAAGCCACAACTGTCTGAAAGTCCTGAAAATGACTTTATTAAAAACAATCCTTCTAAAAAGAAGTGGGAAAATAGCAAACAACATTCAAAGGAGAAATATTCTCAAAAGGAGCCCTCTGAAAGGAGGTAAAACCTCAGGAATGGGGATAATTTGAGAAACCCTGACAGGTATCAAGATATTGATACATGTTCCTCTCGTACCTTTCAGATATCAACACATACATCCGAAAGAAGAGGACGGTCAGACCACAAAGAAGAACGCGTAAAGTCCAAAGACGATCAACACGTTCAGAAAAACAAAACCAAACCTCAATTCTCCAAGAAGAAAGTAGCAGGTCTACAAATCAGACATGCTGATGATTCTGAGAACACAGCTCAAGAACAGAAAATGTGCTCAGACAATGCTGGACAGCGCAGCAGAAGTAACAATAGCTCGCCAGAATCTGAAGGGACTTCTGGAGACAGTGGACTTGAATGAAGACATTGAAGTTGAAACTGCAGAAACTAGGGTTAGTTCTCCACATAGGTTATATGAAGCAACACTCCGGATGGAAGAAGACATACCAAGAAAACTGAAAGTACTCTTTTGGGAGCAACTTTCAAAGGGTTATGATATACTTCTAGCAGAAGGGGACTGGCCACCAGAATTTGTGAGGGAGTGCCCACATGGCGAAGACATCATTATGCCAGCCTTCTCCAACCATGTTCCAGTACATTTAAAATATACTTATGCCAGGAAATGGGCAGTTGCCCAAGCCCCAGCATTATACAAAAATCATGTAGGATGGGATGAGGATTCACCTCACCACAAAATCCAGTTAAAAAATCAACCAACTGCACAAAGGCAGTACCAATTAAGCAAGAAGCTAAAAAACAGGCCAGAGAGATTTTAAATCAACTTGAATACCAAGGGGTGATTGAAACATGCACCTCATCAATAAACAATCCTTTGTTTCCTGTTTCCAAACCGGACAATACATATCGTTTAGTTTTGGATTACAGACACCTTAACTCTTGTTGTAAAACATTTGCAGTGCAAACTGCACATAGTACAGCATTAATGGATAACATTGTGCGTAAAAAACATAAAACCACATTAGATATTTCGAATGGTTTCTTTTGTCAAAACATAGCGCCTGAAAGTAGGTATTTGACAGCTTTCTCAATAATGGGGACCCAGCGTCAATTTTGTCGACTCCTACAGGGGTTCAAGAACAGCCTGGGGCTATTCTCAGCAAGGGTAACAGAGTTACTACAAACTTATGATGACGAGGCATTGTGATATGTCGATGATATCTATTTGTCAGACTATGACTTGGACAGGCACTTGAACAGGGTGAACACCATTATACTGGGCTTCGAATCTGAAGATTATAAATTCAATTAAAAAAATCAAGAATTGCCCATCTCACTGTCCTTTTCCTAGGATATGAACTATCAAGTGAAGGTAAAAGCCTGGCAGCCAAACTTTTAGAAAAATGTGCGCTGCTTCAACTGCCAGAAATGCTGAAAAACCTACAATTAATTCTAGGTTTCCTGAATTTTGGAAGAACATACATTCTAAACTACGCAGAAAGGGTTAAACCTCTCTATGAATTAATTGAACCTGATTTTAAAACTATACATTGGACACAAGAACACACAGAAAGTTTGCGTTCACTTCAAGCTGACATGTTAGCAACAAATCACTTACAAACACGCGTAAACGTACGCAACTTAGTGATCCGAATCATTCCGGGTCAATGCGGATTCACCTACTTAACTTTTAACAAAGGTGAAAAAGTACCAATTGCATACAAATCACATTTGTATACACAAGCAGAAATGTAATATACATCAACAGACAAAATTCTCACAGCAGTTCAAACAGCTGTAGCGAAAGAAAGAGCCCTAGCACAGGGAAAACCCATTATGGTCGTAACACCTGTACCAGCCTTAGAGGCAGTTACAAAAGCCAGCATTCCGAATGCAAAAGTTTACATCCGAGATGGATACAATGGGTTAATTCTCTTGCTGCAACTGATGTTGAATACGTTTTTGATCCTTATTTGAAAACTCAAGGATTCCTGCAATACGAATATGAATGTCCTCTGCCTACTGAAATGTTACCTCTAGACCAGTATGAATGTATAATTTATACTGACGGATCTGCACAACCCGCTACAGGGGGTAAGCAAGCTTATAGTGCAGCGTGCGCGATCGTTAAAGGTCGTATGCACAATGGCAAATTCAGACCTATGGTCACAAGAACGAAATCTCTAGGAGATTGTACAGCTCAGCGAGCTGAACTACAAGCATTCATAATGGCACTTGAAAATACTGATCGTGAATTCCCCACACTCATAGTGTGCGATTTCTTTTACTGTGTTCAATTTTACAATGAATATTTACAGAATTGGCTTCAAAATGGTTTCAAAGATGCAACAGGTGGCACAATCAAGCACAAAACGCTTTGGGAACAAGTAGTTCAGTTGCGTAACGGACTACAAAACACTCACGTGATACACACGCTGAGTCACCAACGTGATGGTGTTCACGTTGAAGGGAATTCATTGGCTGATGAAGCCGCGAAAGAGTCTGTGCAAACGGCTTCCGTAGATGCAATCACTCGTTCAAAAACGAAATAGACAGTGAAATAATACTGGCTGTCAATGCTTCAAGCAAAGGCAGCAGTGCAGCGTTACCTAAAAAGTTTCCACTCATATATAATTGAGGCGAACAGCGTTCCGTTTGCTCGAATCCCTGGAGTGGGGGGATAGGGTAATTCCAAATATGGAACGTAGGACAGCTTTGATTTACGAAGCACATCTGAGAGAAGGTCTGATACATCAGGGGATCTCTAATAGAATATTAACATTAAAAGAGATGTACTGGTGGCCAGGGATGAATGCACATACTCACATCTTCGTCATTAACTGCATAAACTGCAATAGAGATCGTAGCACAGGACACCACCAGATACCTGACTACAGCGTAGCCAGCCCAGTACAGACACCATTGTTAGACAGCATTAGACTATCTACGTGCAGGCGTCTCTCTGGATGAATGCAGTCCCACAAACACTAATCCTAGGTTCCTTTGGATGTGGCCTCAGTGCTCGGCTGACGCTCAAACTGTTATAAAAGATTTACGAGTCTTTATCGGCGCATACGCAATAGGCACACTACACTCTGACCAGGGTCCTGTGTTTAACTCTTGAGCTTACAAAGAAGCCATGGCCAGCTTCAGTGTTGAATTGAGGTATTATCCTCCATTCCATCCTGAGGGAAATTCTGTTGTGGAAAGAAAAAACAGGGACATGAAGCAGTCTATAACAGCTAGGGTATTAAGTTTGGGTGATGTGTGGGTCAAACATCTTTATGGGGTTCAACGTGCATTAAACAATTTGCCCAGAAGTTCTCTAGGGGGTGTCACTCCATACGAGGTCCTATTTGGGACAAGAATGTTGGTTCCGGACCTTGATTGTCATGGAACAGTGGTGGAAAATAACAAATTTGACATCAAAGATCATTTGGCTGTTTTACAGGACTTAAATGAACTAAGATCGAAACAAAGCAACGTGTTCCTGAAGCCAACCACCACTGGGGGAAAAACAACCATCCCAGCAAGGCCTGTCTGGATCCCAAAGCTTGGTGATCTAGTCAGAGAAAAGATTGCGGACAAGTAGGTATTTGGGCCTTCTTACAGACAACCAGTACCTGTCTTAGCAATCCACGGATCAAGAACAGTACTACTGCTGCCCCTTGCTGGTAAAAACGAGAAAAGATTTATGTCCATCGACCTGATCAAATCACACTACGTGACCGATACTAAGCAGTACAATGTAGCAGACGCACTCCTCTAGCTACAATCCAAGAGGTTCAAACTGAGAGACTCATCACCTTTGAATATTCTACAGTGAGAAATGAAGGACTAAGCAACAACGCTATGGAACTCATACCTCTTGAGACCCAAATAACAGTTCGTCCTGACACACCTGTCTACAATGAAGTAACAAGTGATCAAGTGGTTCCAGCGATTTCAACGAATCCTGATGCAATTCCAACCATTGACAGAACTGCCTCTGGCTATTTCATTAACTTTGATACGTTTTCTGAGGATCCCAGCGAACCTGAAATGATGCCAGCACAAAGAACTTTCTAAGAACAAGCTACATACTTTTTTCTTCACGTGAAAAAGACTTATCTGGTTTCACCATGGATTGAACTATGGATTGTTTTGGGAATATTCTTCTTTCTACTTGGGTTAACTCTAGTAATAACTTTGTGTATGCTGATAAACGGAAGATATATTCAAATGGACACAGCAAGTAAAAGAGTGAACATTCTTCTCCAGCCACACAAATCATGCCATCGTGAACAAAGAAACTTGTCAGCAGTGAACATCACAGCCGTTCCTATACAGATTATATAGTTTGGGACAGAACTGAATACGACATTTTTGACCCGTCTCAGCTTTTGAAGATTCCACACTTATTCAAGATTTCATTAAGTGACTTTATTACCTCTTGTACCTTTTCTGATGATTAGGACTTCGAGACTGTTAATAACATGATGTCTGATCTAGAGATGTCTGCAGTATTTACAAATCATGAATATTTAGGAGGTTCATCAGACTATAAACAAATGTATTGTTATAACCATTATGGTCATCATTTATTGCACAAATCTGCTAAGCCTAGAAATGTATTTACATATAACCAATGCGAACATTGTCCTACACCTCCAAAGGGTAGCTCAAAAACGTCTGCGAATAAGTTTCCATATTTTTCAGGTTTCAATGTATCCAATCCAGAATTATTTTATTTTAAAAATATAACCAATACAAAACAGATTTATTCTGCAGCCTTTATTGCCCAACTGTCTAGACAGGGTTTCGACTTTTGGAAAGACAACATTGAGACAAAAACTGTCTGGGGTACAAAAGATTAGCAAGTGCAGGGGGTGGAAGCTTTGTTTAGAGCCTGTATCATCCCTGAGCAAATTATGTTTTTGAATGACACTGTCCAACAAACTTCTTGCCTGGGGTTAGATAAGATCAAAGACATGAACACACCGACCATACCTATACCTGCAAGTAATAGCACTACACGAAGGGAGGTCAACGTACATAATATTTTGCATCACCATAGATCAGATCCAGATTGGAACTAATGGTTGCTCTGGCCAACAGACACAAACAACTGTCAAGATCGATTCTTGAACAAAACACAAGGTTTTAAAATCAATAGGCCAGACCCAAGATATGTTCAAAGACAGCATCCTGTGGTAATAACAACATACAGTGTAGGGAAACTAGGCCTTGATTGGCTACAGAAATCTACACTTGAGGATGTAAAACAACACTTATCTTTACTTAAATATGGTGCACCCCGGGGGGAGGAGCTACGCTACGAACCAAGATGGCCGCGTAAGCTCCCGGCTCCGCCGACCTCCGCCAGCAGCTCGATTATCCTGTCTTCAATCCTGACCTTATGCCTGATCTCCTTGTTTATGAAGGTCTACTGCTTCTAAAGGTGCAATCCCGAGTTTTCTACCTCATCGGCTGACGAAGATACGCCGTGTTTCCATTCTCGGCCTAACACCGTGTGGAAGCCGGGGCCTCGATTTCTGGACTACCCGGGTCAGAGTTGAACAACATCGGCCGTGAGACCTGGACTGAGCCCGGTCTCCCGAAGAGTGCCTGAATTGTTGTCTTTTTGTGAAGATCCTTTGAACGATCTACACCGGGGACACGCCGGCTGCTGTGGTGGGGGCCCGGTGCCCGGGGACCTTGCTGCCCTCCCGGAGTCGACAGGCTGGGGCCCTCTCTGACGGCGAAGGTGTGCTCTGTAAGATGAGGAGCACCCATTATTTGATACCAGATTTGCGTGGCCTGCGACTCCGGAGTAGCCGGCCTCCGGGGTTCAAGTCCGGCTCTGTCGCCTACTGAGAGGGGATGGAGCGGACGGAAGGCACGCCATCGCTGCAGGCCATTGTGGCCACCATTGGGGTGCTCCATTCGCAGACAGTCGCTGTTTTCCGGACACTGATGGTGAAAGTGGACGGTATCCTGGAACCTGAGGACGACACCTCGTTTAGTTTCCGGCTAGAGGTGGTACCAGCGGTGCATTGCCCATCAGAGGTCGAGGTCCCTGTGCATAACCCGGAATTCATGAACCTTGACGGTCCCCTGTTACCGACGAGCCAGCCCGTGCTTCTCGCTAGCGTCTCTTGCCTGACCCTGCGGCCGCCCAACGCATCTATAGACGGTCTTTCATGTGGCTACGAGTTCCTTGGTGATGGTTCCGGATACTCTCTGTTCTTGGACGCCTTTCCTCGTCCGAGCCGTGAACTTTTATCCTGTATTCGATCCTCCTGTGCTGTCTAGAACTTTTATGGACGCTTTGCCTTTACCATCACAATGGCGGCTCGAGTGGTACAGACTTTTCTGACGGACCGTACTGGCCAGGGCTGAACTTTATCGATGGGGTCCGATATAATAGCTTTTGGCAATGCCGGGGTTGTGCCTATATTGTGACGGGAATTGGGTGGTTGTTGTTTATCCTCCCCTGACTGGTTTGTAGAATTGCTAAATATTGATTTTACCATGTCTCGGGGTGGTCGCTGTTGGCGGGGGGTATGGGAGACTGGGAATGTGTTTGCTTTCTCCTCCTCCGCTTTCTCTTTTCCCTTCCTTTAGGGTAGTTCTTGGGCGACAGGCACGCTGCTAGTGGGGTTAGGCCGTAGCCATTGCAGGGGTGCAGGGTGGGGGGTTAGGGGTGGGGTTTTTTATTTTGCCTTTCTTTTGTTCTATGGCCCCTTTTGTCTTTTCCCTTTCCTTCTACGAGAGATGGGCTGTTTATTTTTCACGAATCCTTTATTGTCTGGGTCTGTTTGCTGGCTTAATTATCCTGTAACATTGTGGACGAGGTCGCGTGGGTGGGATTGCTTTTGATTGATTAATAGATTGCTTATTTCCTTTTTCCGTTATGTGTACCCGTGATGGGCCTTTTACTTTTTACAGTGATTCTTGTTTGTATATTTCCCCCGCCTGGCCCTGTTCTGTATTTCACTGCGAAACACTGATGTCTGTATTGCCTACTCTCGTCTTACTGTTAAAATAAAAAAAAAATATTAAAAAAAATATGGTGCACCCCTTAGGGAATTCTTGCTAGGACCAAGAAAATGTAGTCAAAAACGTTTCATATATGCCGGTATCTATGCTGCTTATAACAAAATATGGGAGATTACCCAAGCAGAGACTGCAGAACGAATATGAGAAATTAATCGTATTAATTTAGAGAAAGCTCTCTCTGTAGTAGACAATGGGTTAACAACTCAGTCGTCCAGGATATATTTTTTGGATAGACATGGAACAAGACTTGGTCATGTTGCAACATGGTCAGTCTCAATTACGTTTAATCATGCTATTAGGCTGGCGCTACAAAACTTGCATGCAGGCTATGTGGCTTGGTGTTTAATCAACACTACATCCCTGTTTTCAGAATTCAATCTCACTGATGAACAGATCAAACTGGCACATCATAGCAGTAGGAGTGCATTGGTGTAGAGTGCAGTGGCATATAGTACAGTGTTGCGGAGTAGATTGGCAGGAGTGGTGTAGAGTGCAGTGGCAAAGGGTGCAGTAGTGCATCGTAGAGTGTTGTAGAGTGCAGAGGCATACACTAGAGTGGTGCAGGTTAGAGTGTTGTAGAGTGCAGCGTCGTAGAGTGCGAAAATAAACGGTTACCAAAATTCCATTTTCTTTTTTTTTTTAATTACCTTTGTTAGGTACAGTTTTCTTAGTGTACATATAACATATATTCCTTGGTTCATTTTTCTCTTTGGTTGTTGGTTGTTAATATTTGGGCCTTGTTGGGGCTGGAGGCGGAGAATGCAGAACTTTCTGTCAAGCCGGGGGCAGGTAATGTGAAGAATGATGTGTGAGTTTCAGTTGCTCTAGATTTCTACCGTTAAATGAATTAGCTAGAGTGGAAGAGAGCTCAATTTCCCTTCAAAGAGGTTTAGGATTCCAAGCCATTTACAGGACATGAAAAGTGTTGTATCCATGCTTCAAGAGGCATTTATTCAAACATCACTGAGACCATATGAGGTCCGCTTCTGTACCCAGGCAGTTCCTGGCCTTGGACTGCTTCAAGTGGAAGGGAGTGGGGATTCTCTTAGCCAAGGTCTTCGAAGGGGAGGTGCTTCAAATGTTGGCCAAAGGCAGGGGAGATTAAGATTTATAACCACCGTGAATCTTCACTTCACGGTGGTCTCATTAAATATCCCCACTGTGGTCAGGAACTGTTTCTTTAAATAAAAAATAATAAAAACCTATGGAAGGGATACTTGAGTTTGCCTCGTTAACAGGTGGGCAGCTTAACCTACTCATGGATGTAACTGAGGGCGGCACACAACACAGGGTTATATCAATGAGGGTTCTCTCTCTAACAGTGGCTCTTAACCTGTGGTCCAGAGAACCCTGTGGGTCTGCAAAGCCTACTCAGGGGGTTCACGACTCCTTACAAAAAATAATATGATATTAACAGATTAATGAATTGTACATAAAGAGGCAAAATTTACAGGTGAAAATATTTAAATATTTTGTAAGAGTGATCGAATTTGAAATTGGAAGTTAAAATATAAGGTAGTATCCTCAGATTGATTCATGGGAGCAGAACATCAAGCAGAATATAGTATGGACGATGATTGGCTTAAATTGAATTTAGAAAAGCTCCAACCTTCCAGTTCAAATTTAGATATTGTTATATTTGTTTATGAATTAAATAACATTTTTTATCATTTGCATATTTGTTTGATGAAGGCTTGTGTCTGTTTTTTTATGTGTTGTTTTGCAGTCCAAATGAGCGAAAATGCCTATGCTGGGGTCAATTGCTTACAATATTAACTCAGTAAGGTCCCCTGATTTCTATAATGATTCAGTGGGGGGCACCAGTATCTACAAGTTGGGACTCTAAATGGGATCTACAGAATTCAAAAGATTAAGAAGCACTGCTCTAGAAGAAAGAAACTGTAGGCCTTTTGGACGTAACTATCCAACCAAGGCAGGCTATACCATTTTAGTCGGATGTATGACGGAACCCAGCATGCATTTCCCACGCATGCCTTTACCCCGCAGTTACTACCCCAACTGTGACGTTACCACACATTCCTTTGCCACTCAAGTCTTTACAATGACTTGCCTTGGGTGGGAAGTAAATCAGTAGTGAAGGTGTTGGACTTAAAATCCAACTCGAGTCCAACAACACGCACCCTAAAACAAGTTGTTGTAATGACTTGTGTGGTAAAGGAAGGCATGGTAACGTCACAGTCGGGTTAGTGACTGCAGAGTAAAGGCAGGTTGTGGGCCTGCCTGTGGGGTAAAGGATGATTCCTCCTTTTAGTCTGCAGTGCACAAGCTGTATGTAAGACAAGACCCTTTCTTTAAAAAAAAAAAAAATTTTATTGTGGTGATTGTCAAGAAAAACAAATGCTGCATTTACGTCTGCGTACAAGCAGGTATAAGACGAAGAACAATATTCAGGTCAGGTTGTAATACACAGCCATTCAGTCCATAACCCTGAGGTCGGACGGCATATCGATATAGCAGAACAGTAGTGAAGACAAATCAAATCCTGCATTGGACACAGAAAGGATAGTTGCACCACTTTTTTTTTTATCAGAAACAAAACTCAAATAGATAAATCCAGCAGAGAGAGTCAAAATAGCATACAGTCGGTCCCAAGACCCTTTCTTGATTAAAAGGCAGAGTGAAATCGGCAGATGTTGACTTAGAGCCCTCTCAAATCATAGTCCAAGCCTGGTGGTACTGGACTCAAACACAGCACCTCTCTTTCCACACATCCTGCCCTTGAACGAACATGCCTTCCTCCATCCAGTCACAGTAAGCAATATTAGGATAGCGAATACAAGAATACAACGCAACTGAGGCCCATAAACACAATCACTGGGATGCACTTAAGGCTGTGGTGCGAGGCTAACTGATTGTGGCCTCGCTGGTCTCAACAGGATCATAAGTGCTACCGGGGGAAATTAGAAAGAGAACTGGCAGAGTCAGAAACATAAAATATATATATATTTTTTGCAGAAACACTGCCTGCAAATAATCGTTATCAGAGCATAACTCAAAACCTAGTATTGGATAAAGTGGAATTGGCTTTACTGAGGGCCAAACACAAATACTTTGAAAGGGGGACTAGGGCAGATAAAGTCTTAGTGAACAAACTCAAGGCAAAAACAGCCAGATCGTGAATAAAAGAGATGTCAGCTCAAGATGACAATGAGAAGACTGCACGTTTTCAATACTTTTACCAAGAGCTGCAAAAAAGAGAGATCTCAGATGACGAAACAGACGCAGACTGCCTGAATAAAGCACACTGTCTAAACTCAACCTGAGCATCTTCTGCTATCCATCAAACCAGGTAAAAAGATCAAACCAGCGACAGCACAGGCGGGTACGAGCTCTTATAAAATATATTGAGACAGCTCTTGAGCCTATATTGACTGAACTGAGCTTTATCATTGGCTCCTGGTTCAATGAGAGTAACAGCATCCATGAAAGAAGCCAGAATATCAGTCCTACTTAATCCTTGGAAGGATCCGGCACAGTGTCTCCTACAGGCCCATATCACTGCTTGATATTGATATGGAAATACCGGCTGCGATCCTTGCACCATGCTGAGACCCACTTTTACCATTCTCGAGTCACCCAGACCAATCAGGTTTCATCAGAAGATGACAAGGGGGTGACAATACTTATTAAAAAAAACACACCTAGGTGGACCACATGGGAGATCAGGAAAGTCAGCAATTTTCCAGAGCCGCAGCCCCTAATAGATGTCGGATCGGGCATATTTGGCATCTATTAGGGATGGAGAAAATAAGGAAGAATTAGAATGACTTCTAGGAGAGCTTGACTACGTCTGGGCCCTTTTGTATATTATTTTTCTTAGAAATTCAGGGAACTCATTACAAAATACCCCCTTACAAAGCCCACATCACTCAGCTGTAGGTAGAAGGGTGAAGGAGGTTGCGTTCCAGATTACCCGCAGACCCACTGTTTGTAGTGCAAGTATCATTGTACATCTTGTGGTCTATTGTGTTCAGCCGCAGCTTGGCTGGACAGGATGGAGTGAGAAGGCACAGAGGTGGTGGCGGCATTAGTGGGAGGAGGTAAGAAAAGGGTTTTTTAATGATTTTTAAAACGATGTGTCATCATATGGTTTCACTTGCATTCTGTTTTCTGGCTTGTTTTAAAAACAATGAAAAAAAATGAAACCCCAAAAATGCTGCATGAAAGGAAACGTAGAGTGAGAAAAAGCGGTGAAAATGATACAAAACCTCCTGCGCATCCCCACCGCTTCACATTTGGTATCCAATTCCCTTCCCCTGGATCTACGCAACATCCGCAACTTTAGGTTATTTAAAAAACAACTCAAAACCTTCTTCTTTAACCTTCCAGCTTAAACTCCTTTGCCCTGCCAGGATTCGGTAACTTTGCGCACCAGGATAATCTTGAGTAATTGCGATACAAAATGCTTATAACATAACATAACATAACACACTCTATCATGGCCTCTCTATGGTGACATTGAATATCCCACATGCCCGGCACGAGCCAAGTGGTCGGCGGAATTGGGCCAGGACATTACGGATGCACAATGATTGTACTGCTGTAGACAGACTGAGCAGATATCAGCCAATAGCAGACTTGAGAGACATGCACAGATGTGACAGATGTAAAATTGAACCTGCCGACTTCCTGCACCTTGCCTGGGATTGCCCCGATGTCCACACTTATTGGGAAAATGTCCCGACGGCCCTTGACTCCATGGTCTCTCTACCTCTCCCGAGATCTCCACTGCTGGCTCTATTAGACTATACTGAGCAACTCCCTGCTAAGCATTGGCGCTTTGTATCCTTCTACCTGGTGCTTGCTAAGCGGCGCATAGCCTGTCGATGGGGTAGAGGGTGGGCACCCAAATTTAAGGACTGGCTATCAGATTTGATACTTTGGCAAAATCAACTCAACACATGCTGAACTTCTCCCCTGCTCCTCTAGCCCTCGGGACATCTGGGGCCCGCGGCAGACATATTTATTAGAACAACCCCATGTGGACGCCGCTACGCCTTAAAGTCAGTCAACACCTGCTCCCACATATCCACATTATTTACTACTTCGGCTTTCCCTGCCCGACCATCATTGCAACCTACTATATTGTCACAATCCCTGACGTTCTCATCTCAGTGCAGAATGTAACAGCAACTGTATAATACCTTGTTTTGCTTTTTGATTGTCCACACTTCATCGGAGGTGTGTACTGATCCATAACATTTCATTATGCGCATGCCCAACTACTTGTGTATGTCCGGATATGTCCCTGATATGTGTTCCTGATTATGTATGCTTTGTCTCCTTTATGGCTATTGCACTTAAATGTCTGTAAATTGACAGAAAATTTCAATAAATAAAGTTTAAAAGAAAATGACACAAAAGCATGCCCTATCCTTGTATAGAGACGCACCAACAGCCCACAGAGCGATCACTGCCTTGATGACATTTGCCCATTACTCCATTTAGATCCCCCTGCCTCTCAACCAGATCACTGCTCTGTTCCAGAAGCACTGTAAGCCCTACCTGGTCCCTCGGACCGACCTGTGAGTGCACCCCCTCTCTCCCCAGGAAAATTCAGAGTTTTAAAATATGCATTCATGGATTAGTATTCATATATAAAACTCCAGGGTATAGATTACAGGTGAACAACACGGGCCTGATGCACACAAAGGAATCACAGTTGCTGCAGCATGGCAGGCTTACACTGGCTGCTCTATGCCCAGGCCCTAGGCGGTCTCAGACTTGGTCCAGTGCAAGTCCTTGTGAATACAAAAAATCTGAGATGCCCACCAGCACCTCCTAACATGCCCCCCATGGGGAATCTCTGTGAATAGGACCTACAGTCTTCAAGAGTACCCCGAAGGCGAAGCTGTGTGTCCTTCTGCTTCAGTTCCGAATCAAATGTTTTGTTTGACGGCCAAGTATACAGTCGTTGTTGGAAAGCTCCACGTCAGAGGGGCGATGCATACATTTAATCGAGCCTAGAACACAGCCAGACCTTGTTCGGTTCCTCTTGCTTACACTAGCGAGGCGGCAGGCATGGCCTTGGTTTATTGACATAGACCTTCTGATGGAGCCTGGGATGGAAGGAGATCAGACAAAGGTCTGAAAAAACACGGCCTGAAGTCATTTAGCTGACTGACCATGTGTGCTCAGCTGGTGGGCTGATGCCAAGACTGGCGGCTAAGACATTTCTACAACTCAGAGGTGAGAGAAGGGCCAAAATATTAAAGCAGTTTTTTTTAGGTTGAAGCCTGCCAGACAGTGTGGCTGTCTGGTTTGCTAACTACCTCTTGGGTGCGTACAGGAAGCTTCCCGGGCAATGCATTCCGCCCTTTGCTTACCATTGACCTTGTGGTTTGTAACTTATATTTTCTAGCTTCCTGTTTGCTGGCTTTATTTGTTTTTGTCTGTCCAGGGTCAGTTTGTCCCTCACAATGAGCAAAGCCTTTTCACACCAGCTCCCCTTGTAGTCTTCCAGGGGTGCTCCTTTCTGTAATCAGGCCTGTAAATCTTGTTCTTATCTTGTCACATTTGCTGGGCATTCAAAGGAAGAGGTCAAATGTCAGGCTCTGTCTTCTGAGGGTGCTTGATGTTTCCTTTCCTTCTCTGACAAAGTGAGAAGATTTATGTGACAATCTTGCAGGATACTGGCGTAGAGGAAATGGTTTTTTCTAGCACACAACATTTAAATAAACTGTGCAAGTATTTCAGAATATATCAGGATTAGAAAAGCCCAAATAAAGCATATTTTTGTTCATTCTGAAATGTTTCGGAAACAAATACTTTAATATGTTCAAAACAAATCAACACACTAGGTGATGCCATTTCCACACATTATTATTTGTGCGCTGTATAGTTTTATTAGAAAAACTGGATATCTGTGCAAATGTAATGGTAATTTAATTTGAAAATATGTTGTCTGTAATGGCAGTGTGCTACTACACCATGCAAGCTCCATTCTATGCCACTCCACTCTACACCACTCCACGCCACTGCACTGCACTTTACTCTGCATCACTCCACTTTACACCATGACGCTGCACTCTGTCCCACTGCACTGCACTCTGCACCACTCCACTCTACGCCACTGCTCTCTACGTTACTCCAGTCTACACCGCTCTACTCTACACCACTCTACTCTACCACTGCACTCTTCGCCACTGCACTCTTCGCCACTGCAGTCTAGGCCACTCTACTTTGCTCTGCAAAACTCCACTCTACACCACTGCACTCTATGCCAATACACTCTACGCTAATGCACTCTCCTCTGTACAATTCCACTTTATGACCCTGCACTCTATGCCAATCCCACTGTACGCCACTCTAATCTACCCTGCACTATACTCCACTTTACGCCATTATTCCACAACACTCTATTCTACTGCACTTTACCCTGCACAAGTCCACCCTATGCCACTTCACTCTACCCTGCACCACTGCATTTCACTCTACTCTGAAACAATCTACTCTACGCTGCTGCACTAGTTGTCTCTGGACTTTACTCTGCATCACTTTACTCTACGCCACTGTACTCTATGCCACTCTCCGCTGCACTCTACGCCCCTCTACTCTAAACCACTGCACTCTATGCCACTGCACTCTGCTCTGCACCACTGAAGTCTTTGCCACTGCTCTCTATGAAACTTTACTCTTCAACACTGCACTCTCTAACACTGACTTCTATGCCACTCTACTCTGCACTACTGCACTCTACGCCACTGCACTTTGCAGCACTCCAGTCTACGCCACTCTACTTTACACCACTGAACTCTACTTTGCACCACTTTACTCTACGCCACTGCACTCTATGTCACTACACCCCTGCACTCTATGCCACTATATACAATGCCACTGCACGTATGCCACTCTACTCTGCACCCTACACCACTGCACTTTACTATGCACTACTTTATTCTACGCCACTGCATTCTAAAATGCTGCATTGTAGGCTGCTAAATTCTATGCTGCTCCACTCTATGCCAATGTACTCTTCACCAGTTCACCCTACTCTATACCACTCTATACCACTGTATTCTATGCCACTGCACTCTATGCCACTCTACTCTGCATCATTGCACCCTACGCCACTGTATTTTGCCATGCACTACTCTAATCTGCACCACTGCATACTACAACGCTGCATTGTAGGCTACTGAATTCTATGCCATTGTACTCTACGCCAATGCAATGTTAACCAGTTCACTCTAATTTATGACACATCACTCTACTCTGCACCAATGTACTAAACACCACTGCACTCTATGCCATTCTACTCTATGCCAATGTACTCTACTCCACACTACTGCATTCTATGCCAATGCACTCTACACCACTGCACTCTGCAGCACTCCCTTCTATACCACTGCACTCTATGCCACTGCACCTTACGGCACTAAACTCTGCACCAGTCTATGCCACTCTACTCTGCACTGCACTGCACCACTGCACGTTTTGCCACTGTACTCTGCATCTTTCTACTTTGCACCACTCTACTAAACACTACTGCACTCTATGCCACTGCACTCTACTATACAACACTCTAATCTACGCCACTGCATCCTATGGTGCAGCATTATACACCGCTAAGTTTAATGCCACTGCACTCTATGCCACTTTACTCTGCAACAGTGTATTGCAATGCACTCTACAAGAGTCCACTCTCCTCTACGCCACACCACTGTATGCCAGGTACACAACTTCACTCCGTGCCACTCTAATACACAACACTCTATAGCTCCCCTCCACTCCACCCTTTGTCATTCCACTCCATGGCACTCCACGCCACTCTCCTCTACACCACTAACTTTTAGCCATGCTGAACAGCAGCCACACTGGTGTACAATATGGCTAAAATACATTGGCAAAGTCAATAACTCTCGCATAGGCAAGACCTATTGGCTTTGCCACTGCTGGTCTATTTAGGAAAGGCTAGAGAAATTTCTAGCTCTCCCACTAAGCTCTTGTCACTTAAAAATAAAAAACAAGAGTCGCACTTCGCAACGTGAATGGTCTGTAATATTCTTTTGGTTTACGTTGGTTCTTGCTCGGGATTGCAGACATCAGAGCTGATGGGCGGAGTTTAGATTTTGCACCATTTGCCATTAGTGACTGATGCTGAAGCTGTCTATAGCTTCAGAGTGGCAATTTCGGGGTCAGACACTAGTTTAAATGTTGCCTGAACACATTTGGGCATCATCTAAATTAAATATGGCAGGTGCATTAAGGAGGCATTCTATGCCTTGACAAGGCTGCTCCCAAGGCCTCTGCTATTCTTTGTGCTGTGGCTACAGGAAGATCACTCGACCTGGGAGACTGCACAGAGGGTAAACGCTGCATGTCTGCCTTGCCGGAGATATGAGCAGTGCAGTCGGAGGTACATTGACACAGTCATGGTGTGCTTCTCATGAAAAGTGCTCTTTAGGGGCAGTTGACTTCTGACAGTGTTGGAGATAAACTGGGCTACGTGAAAGAAGCATCAGCAATGTCCTTTTCCAATGTTTTGTGCACAAACAGACCTAAGAACTCAGAGCTGGGGTGGGAGTTGCTGCAGGCAATTGGTCGACTTGTACTCCACGTTAGCCAATCAAAATGCAGTTCACAACAAATAAGATGCAATTGTATTACTATATTCAAGGTGAGAGCCAGCCATTCACTGTTTCACATTGGCCATAAAAAGCAAAACCTGCTGATGTCCATGTCCTCTACCCTCTGAGCCTGCAGGCGAGCACAAGAGATAACAGCAGCCCTTCTGTCTCAGAGCCCCAGGATCGCCCTTCTTCAGGCGGCTCCAATGGTGCACACTTGGATCCAATGGTGCACACTTGGATCCCTCAAGCTTTGTGCAGGCATTACTGTGCAGAACAGAAGAGCAAGGCAGTCCTGCCTGTATATCTGGAGGAAGAGGTGGTTACCGGTCTGTGTGCACGCAACAGGAAAGGGGGGCCGCTCGGCCCCCACGCACATATGGCGGGGCCCAGCTTCCCTCCTCCCCCGTATCCTCGGTGGTGGGGCGTGCCCCCCCCTTTCTCGCCACGTCCTTATGACGCGGCTGGGGGGCGCCCCACCACCAATTGATGCAGGCCCCCACCGTTGACCCGGAAGCAGTGAGAGTGCTTCCGGGTCGAGGGGAGGGGGTGGCCTATGGTGTTTTAAAAGGCCTGGAGAGCACGGGAGGCGCCCTCTTGCACCCGCTCTCTCCAGCCTCGCTCCGTGCCCCTTCAGCGAGGGGCTGAATAATTTTTCTCTCTTTGTATTTTAGGATCGAGTTTGCAGGCGGTCCTCTGGGCAGAGGTGGCATTTCGCAGCTCCGCACCGGGAAGCAGGGCATTGTAGGAGCGCGGCATATGGGGGGATAATCACCATGTTTGGCAGTCGCGACCCGGGCCGAGTGAGTCTTGACACGGCATTCACGGCATGGAGGGAGTGGGCATATTGGCAAAACGCTACGATAATCAGCAGGTATTTTAGGCACGCTGGGGGTTTATTTGCACTCCGGAAGGCGGGCAAGACGATTACTGAGTCCCGCAGACACGATTTAGAGATCGTGTAACAAAGCACACAGCAGGCGAAGCAGGGTCGGCCCTGGTAAGTACTTGGATGGGAGACCAGTGTTGAACGCTCCCGGTTGGCCCACATTTAAAGCTATAGGAGGGAATTTTTCACGCAGCAACTGTTTTATGGCTGCAGATTGAAGTGTTGTGAGCTTGTGTGAAATTGCTGAGCGAAGGAGGGTCGGCCCTGGTTAGTACTTGGATGGGCAACCATAGCTGAACGCCTCCCAGTTGCCTTTTTAAATTTTTAGTCAACTAGGTTTACAACAGGGGTTGTTTATTAAATTGCAATAGCTATTTAAAAGGCTGTTTTGTTAAAAATGTAATGCCCAGGGCCTATTGGAATGGGCAGTGATAGGGGTGATTAAGATTATATTGATTTTGATTATTGATAAGGTGCTTTTTGACAAGGGTTCAAACCCCAGCTGGGGAAAATCAATTTAAAGGAGGTATTACAACTGCAAGGGTCACTGTCTCTTTGAGCCAGGATTGCTTTTAACTTTTCTCTCATCGTAGGCTGACATACAGAGGGCACTGCGGACGGAGCTGCCGGAGAGTGTACGGTGGACGTTGCGATCCGAGGACATGGGCAGGCCTGCATTTCACTGCTTCTGTCGGGCCGCCGGGCTAGAGTGCGCTCGCCCAAGCACCCAGGCTAGCTGGTGTGTTGCGGTCACAGTCGCGTGGTGCTTACGGCCAGCCTGTGAGCCTCCAACTTTGGTACAGGTACAAGGCACATCGTGCCCATAAGTGTGTCATTTTGTGTAGTGTAGGTTTGTGAATCACAAAGAAAGAATGTCTAGTAGGCGGAGTGCAAAAAGTTCCCGCATGGAGCTCATGTTTCAGACCATGATGCGCAGAATGTCAGCGATGGACAGCAGATTGGGGAAAGTGGATCAGTTGGGGAGAACCATGGCGGAGATGAGTCAGAAGTTTGAGGCTCAAGCAGGGCCATCAGGGAGACCCAAGCGGGTGAAAGTGCCCCCGCAACCCAGGGGGGAACTAGATGCGTTGCCTAAGCGGGGCAGAGCCAAGAAGAGCTATGTTCGGGGCCCCAAGTCACGGGTAGTAGGGGGGTCACCCAGGACGGTTCCCGACGGAGGGCCCGCATTACCTCAAGTGCCCCCACCTACTCCGCCTACCCCGATAAGTATACCGATGGCACCGGCTCCAGCCACGCCGCCGGCGCCCCCAAACTTAGTGCCACCTGTGATACCAGCAGTAATTCCTGGGGTCCCAGGGGTACACTCGGGGCCATCCACGGGGCACGAAATAGCATCACCCTCCCTGGTCAGTGAGCCCTCTATGGTTGGCCAGGTGCCCCCTGAACTGGCGGCACAGATAGCGGCAGTACTCCCCTGGTTGGGGATTGGGGGGATGGTGCCCTCCGTGGCTGATCCCTCGGCGGAGGCCCAAAGAATGGTAGCGAAGATCATGGTGGCTAGGGGTAGTTGTGGAGTGCTTTTGGGGTCCCGCTGGCACCAGGAAAAACGGTGGGACCGTCAACATGTTTGGAATTCCTAGGCATTGAATTGGTTGTTTCCGGTTACCCAAAGAAAAGATCATGAAGTTCAGAGCAGCCCTACAGCAATGTTTGGCCAAAGAGAAAGTCACGCTACAGCAGCTGCAGCAGACTGTGGGACAGCTGAATTTCGCACTAAGAGTGATACCTATGGCACGCCCCTTTTCCCGCTCAATCGCGCAGGCCATGAAGGGCCTGCGGGACAAACACCATCGCACTAGATTGTCAGTTGAGGTTCGCCAGGACACGCGAATATGGATGGCATTCCTGGAGGATTTCAACGGCAGAGTGGTGTGGTGCGGCCCCCCCACTACGTCGGCCGAGTTAGGTCTATGGACTGACGCGGCTGGCAGTGTGGGTTTTGGTGCTATACTTGGCAACAAGTGGGTGGCACAACAGTGGCCGGAGTGGTGGCAGGAAGGCGGCTTGACAGCGAACATCGGGTTTTTGGAGCTCTTTCCAATATGGGTTGCACTAACGGTCTGACCTGAGCAATTGTTCAACCAATCTGTGATCTTCTGGTCAGACAACATGGCTGTTGTGGAATGTATCAATCAACAGGCGGCGCGGTATAAGTTTATACTTCGACTCATGAAGGAGATTGTGCTAAGATGCTTGAAGTTGAATGTACAGTTTAGGGCCAAACATGTCCCAGGGGTCTTGAACAACGCAGCTGACGCACTCTCTCGCTTTAAGATGCAGGTATTCAGAGAACACCTTCCATCTGCAGAGGCTACACCAGCACACTTCCCAACAACACTTTGGTAAATTGGTGCCCCCAACCACAGAACCTCGAGGCAGCCAGCCTAGCACCCAGGACCAGGACAGCCTACGAAGGGCCGTTTATGTCTTATTGTTGTTTTTTGGGACAGGACTGGGTGGCTAAGTGGGAGCTGGAGGGGAGTTTTACCTCGTACATGGACACATTGCACAGAGAGGGGCGCTCAGCGGCCACAGCTAGCAGACACAAAGCGGCCATCTCTTTCTTTGCACAGCTAAAAGGTGCCAAGGATCCCACAAACAGTTTTATAGTGCGGAAGGCATTGAGGGGGTGGCGGCGCCTACAAGCAAACAGCGCAGATTCCAGACAACCAATAGGTTTGGAACGATTGGCAGTGGTATTGGAAGCCTTGTCTGACACGTGTTGCTTCCTAGGGGAGGTACTCCTATTTAAAGCCGCATTTTCCCTGGCTTTTTATGGGGCATTGGGGGTAAGTGAACTGGTGGCTAACAACAAACTGGACACCTTAGGGGGCCTCCAGCTGGGCGACACTAAGATAAGGGGTGAGTCACTGTGGGTAAACATACGGAGATCAAAAACTGACCAGGAGGCCCGGGGGATAGCTTGGTATTATACCGGGCGCCGACCAATCCGTGTTGCCCAGTGGCACATGTAGAGGCATTCATCAGGCAACGGGTGGGCGTGGCAATGGGTACATTGTTAATACATGCAGATGGTACCCCATTGACCAGGTTTCAGTTCAAACGAGTGTTGGCAATGGCAATCAGCAAGGCGGGTTTGAACCCCAAAGATTTTGGGACACATTCATTCCGAATAGGGGCGCCCACTGAAGCAACTGCGAGAGGGTTGCATGCCAACAGTGTAAAGAGGATTGGGAGATGGTCTTCCGACACCTATAAGCGTTATGTGCGGCTGCACATGTTGTAAGGTACAACTAAATCATCCTTACACCGGCCATGTCAACTGTTTATCTTTCAGTTTCTCGAGCCTGTGACGCAGGGCGGAAACTAGTACCGGGTCATCGACAGCATCCATCGGCAACACGGCGAACGCAAGAAGACAGAACGAGGACTCATGTAGTATGGGTTGTTGGTCATTCCTATGTTAAACGTGCTAAACCAGTTTTCCTTTCAGGCGAATGTAGACTGAGGGCAGAGCATGGGGGTTTCAAGGTTTCCTTTCATGGTAAAGGGGTGCTCTGCCTTGATCAGCTTAGGGGTTTCTTTTCAGAATTACTCAACAAGCACGCCCCACCGCCCTCAGTTGTTATCTTACACCTGGGGGGAAACGATTTAGTAACGCTGGGCAGAAGGGTCCTGTTAGAAGAGATTATCTCTGCAGCGGGTTGGCTGGCGAAGTTGCTCCCGGGTTGCACCATAGTATGGTCTCAGTTGATACTTAGACTGCAGTGGAGGGGGGAAGTTTCTGTTAGGGCGTTGAATCACTCGGTAAAGAGGATCAACAACAAGATAGAGAAACTGTTCCGAACACCTCAATTGCAGAGTATTCCACATGGGTGCATCTGGGGGGATCATTTCTACATACAGGATGGGGTCCACCTGACTGAGGCAGGCAATGAGTTACTAACGAAGAACATATTGGCATGGTTAGAGGGTTTTGCGAGGTAGGTATGACCTTTCAGTGTAGGAATTTTTTTGGGGGGGCCAGATAGTCGGTCAACTATGCTGGCCTGTGGCGGTAAGGTCATGATCGGTGAGCAGCAATTTAAGGTAATTAGGGAGCGGCACCATTCTTGAATGGGGTCACCCAGGAGGAGGGGCCAATGGTCTCTCCTAGAACTTCAGGGGCAGGATATCCGCTTGGTTGGAAGGGTGCAGGGGAGGGAGTCACGCTTTCCTTGGGCTGTTAGCCACCCCGCACATACACTATGACGTCATCAAATGGCGCAAGTGAAAGGGCCCTCCTTTTTGGTTTAATGGAGGTCACGGAGCGTACGGGGTAACCAGGAGAGGGACGTACTCTCCCAGTAACCGGGCCCTGTCACGCATGCGCACTCATACGTGAGGGTGTAGCTGGACAATAAGGATCGGACACCGGTTAACGACCTTGCCGTAGGCCCAAAAATGTTAGGATGCAAAATTCATACGTAGGATGTTAGATTCGGTTAGGAACACGCTGTATTAGACATTTGTTAAGGTTAGCCCTTCATACCTGTCTACATTGCTGTAAATCTAATGTCAGAATTTTGCATGTTAATGATTGTGTAAATAATGTTTATTTTAACACTTTTTAATTTGTTTTCATATTTTAATAAATACGGCCGGGGGGTCGCGAGACCCCCTGCCTTCCAAAGAAAACTCCTCGCATGGCTAATTACTTTAGGGGTTGATGTGGTGGTTTACATGACAGGGAGGGGGTGGTCGGTAGACCCAGACCATATGCATTTGTGTGTGCATTTGCCAGGGTGCATGGAACAGAGTTACTAGTGATGCCTCACAGGGTGGTGGTAGTACGGCTCAGCAGAGCACAGGCGCCTCTTGGGCCATAAATAAGAGGGTGCTGGGCAGTGGCTGCATAGTTACATATCTATAGCATAATAGCGGCAGACTCAGGAGCAGGGCAAATGCACTAGAAGATGGAGAATGCACAGCGACCATGGCAAAAAGACCTGCTGACGAGGATATCGTTGAAGGTGGCAGAATGGGGCGTGGCATTCGTTGTGGCCCGTTTGAGGACAGAAGGCACAGTGTTCAACTAGATGGATGCGAGCCAAGAGAGGAGGAGACGGTGGAGAAAGGAGAAAAGCAACACCTGGGGCCGTATTATACATTATCACTGTTTGCGCCCCGCGAACCTTTCAAAAGGTGCGCTGGGTGCAAACAGCAATAATGCGGCCCATTATGGTGTATGCACTGCCCCCAGGGCAGCCGCGAACTTGTGCTGCCCTAGGGCAGCGCATTCAAGTGAAAACACGGAGCTGCCGCTCCTTGTTTTCACAGTGCGCCACCTGCCTGCACTTTCAAAGGGGTTTAGAGATCCCCTTGCAGCCGGGTGCAGTCAATGACTGTACCTGCCTGCAAGGGGATGTCTGGGGGTCCATGGGGCCCCCTTTACCACCTGCAGAGGGATGCATCAAGGGCGCACTGTCAGTGTGCCTCCTGAGGGACTCTTTGACTCTGCTCCATGTCTGTGATATGGCGCGGGTGCAGAGTCAAAGGAATTCCCTCATTTGCATAGGGCACGCCCCAATGCAAATGGGCAACCACCCTCTGTTATTATTTGTGCTGGCGCTTTAAGTGCGCCAGCGCTATCGTTATTATAGAAGGGGATGCATAAGTGTCTGCATTCCCTTCTATGATACAAATGCCCTGGAGGCACACAAAGCCGGCGCAAACGCTGTAATACTGCCCCATAAGTGTTATTCCTGCGTAAATCCAGAAAGCTGGTCGTCCTGAAAATTACCCTCTAATTTGGACAGAATGGTTGCAAGATTTCCAGTGAGAAAAGATTGTGTACAAGACTCTTACCACCCTCCCCCCACGTAAACCCCACCTCAGGTGAAGCTAATGCTGTCTCTCCAGGGAGGCAGTGGAGCAGTCATTTTTAAAGACCACATGGACTGTGAAAGCATTACTGACTGTGACACAATCTGTCACCAAGGTCTGGTATGTTAGTGCAAGATCCCCTCTGACTCAGTGTATACGCTTACAAGCTGTCAGGTTTAGAAAAGATTATCTTAGTTGTTATTACGGAGTCATGTAGGCAGGTGACTTTACAGTAGCCGGAGCGATAGCACGGTGGGCTTTAACACACTTGTCAACATCAGTTCTTATAGTCCTGGACAGGAACTCCTTGAAACCATGGACGTTCTTTACTTTACTTATTTGGCCAAGAGCTCAAGATATCTAGGAGACCAAACATCAGACTTCTTGCTTGGTAAAGTTGACATACCAGTTGTGGAATTCTCTGATCCACAGAAATGGACTGATCAGTTCATTAAAGTAAAGAAAATATCACCACAACAAGTCCCTATAGGCGTAGGAATCTTACCTCTGCCATATGAGTATGAGGGAAAGCAAACTTTGAGGGTATTCCGTCAGATCTGTCCAAAACACTTGTTCCAGAAACGGATTTGAGAGATTCCTACCGTTTTCTGGTCAGTTGTGACTCAACCATAGGGAAGATTTGTAGGATAGGGTGGTCATCTCGAGCACCTAGACCAATGAGCTTCTAGCTCTCTGACACTCTTAAGGCTGTTAATGTCAGTACTGAGTAAGCAGTATATATTTGCAGGAAATCTTACACGGAGGAAAATAAATTGGCCATAGGAGCGAGCGCAGGACTTGAAGAAAGCACTAGCCTTGGCCAATGGGGCTTTTCTTTAATCTAAAACAGCAGAATCACAAAAGCATCCAAAACAATTGTGCTCCACACTTAGGGCACTCATCTGCATAGTTTGTCAGGGCAGTCCTACACTTAGTTGTCAGTGAGAGTGATAAGCTGACCAGTCCCTTAGCTATGAAGGTGAGCACAATCTATGAGTGAATTGAACAGGCACTCCCAAGCAGGACCCATTACTATCATGGGAGGCCCCCACTGGGAAACTTATCAATCTATCTTGCCACGTAATCTGCCTCCTTGTATGACCCATGTCTAGCATGTGTTCTTCACAAACTACAAGGGGCATCTCTAAGAAGGAGAGTGATGTAATTAACCCTAGCCTTTCTGTGGGGTGGTCCGAGTCGGGAAACATCCTTTACATCGCGGTGAGTACACCGCGATGTAGTTCCAACGCAGCCGTTACAACGCAAGTTGTTACATCGACTTGCGCTGGATGGCGCTATAACCTAAAGAATAGTAAGATTTACTATTCCAACACCTTCCCTACTGTACGTAGGCAGGTGTTGGAATAGTAAATCTTACTACTCCTAAGTCCAGCGCCCCCCAGCTCATGTCGTTGTAACGACTTGCGTTGTAAAAACTGAGATGTAACATACCGCGATCATAGTGATTGCGTTGTTACATCACATATTCGTCCGAGCCATATTTAGCACTCACTCCAGGTAGAGGTACCAACATAAAATAACACTATGGATAAGATTAGGTCAATCGTTGCTAATGACTGGGCCAGCTCTATTAGCTCTTGCCACTGCAATTGACATGGTTGACCACAGGCTACTGTTGAAACACCTATCCAAGATGTGATATGGGTTTAGGTGGTTTGGGTGATTCCTGGAGGGGCATTACCAGATTTTATTCTCACCACCTTTTAAAGCAACAAAATCAGATGTTTATTGTGTTGGTCATCCTATTTGACACCTCATTTGTAAAATGTGTTAGTTCTACTGGAACTTGATTATCTAGTTTGCATGTATTAGTGACCAATTAGCTATTTCTTCTATGGTAATATTCCATGATGTGCAGTAATTAACTGCTGTGTAAAACATCAGCAGGTTGTCTGCTGCCACTTGCCAGGCTCCCCACATTTTGCAGAAGCCCCAAAAACTCACCAAAGACCTTACTGTAACACTATTAACTAAATACTCTGACTGTACCACACACAAAAGTTACGGTCCTGTTTTATCCAAGTTCCTCACTTTATCCAACTGGTTTGAATTCAGACCTCTTAGATAGTTAGATCTACTGCCACCTGGCATTCTTCTCGGTGCATATTTCTACCATTTGCAGGCTCTGCTAAGCAATATGATAAACTACCAAAAGCTCGCAACACCAACAGATCTTTGTAGAAACGCCATTTCATGCCTTTCTTAATACAACACAGCCCCAAAGCTATACAGTTGGATAAGTGATGTCCTAACATACAGCCCACCCCTTTAATACAACCATCCTTCCGAAAAAAGGAGAACATGTAACCCTTGTGCACCATCATACACACAACATAGCACAACACACAAAGTCATACACCTGGGTAAGCAATGATCGCCAAAGGCATGTCATAGTCCACACACATACCCATGTTTGCAAATGTTACAGAGAACATCAACCAAAATACCAAAAATACATGTGCACAACACAGCAGCACTGGATTCTTACCAACAATAAAACATCTTCCTTGGACAAGCCAACACTGACAACTGTATCGGACAGCGTATTCACCCACTCACCCACTCATGGCTTCACTAGAGCCATGTAGTTCAGTCATCTGACAATACAACCAAACACAGGCCCTATTGCAATGGAAAGTCATTCAGCTTTGCGAAACAACACAGACAGCAAAGTTCTGAACTCACTGACTCATTCTCAATTAATAGAACCACTTTATAAAAAAATAAAAAATATATTAAATACGTACAAACCCAATAAGATCCACCACCAAGGTCTAAAGAGAATATACAGTGACCAGACACAAAGAAACCACACTGCCTTCTCTCCAGTGTAAAAGCCTAAGGCGGTGCAGAAAGGCAGACTATGGTTGCGGAGACCTGCCAGGCCATAGTAATGTCAGAAATGTGCAAAAAAAACACGGATAGCATTGCATAAAGTACGCCCATTGTTGGACCCGGCCTCGTGGTGTGGTCCTACCCCTCCCGCATGGCGGGCCCAGGACGGCATCGGCCTCCGTCGACCCGCCGTCAACCCCCCTGAACACGAACCATCGACGAGAGCAGCCCCCCTGGCAACCCACGGCTCTCCCCTCTGGGACCCCGGCAGACCCTGCTTGCCAACACTGCCGGTCTGCGACCATGCCAGGCCACCCTTTTCCGGCCCGACTCCATCTTGGGCCCATCACGTCCCGAGCACGTGGCCGCAGCCATACCTGGCCCCGGCCCCAGCGAAGCCCCGACATCGAGGCACCAAGATCCTCCCAGGTGGTAGAGTGGCCACTTGACGGATCCCGGAGAAGGGGAGTTTCGATGGACCTCCAGCCGTCCCCGGCGCCTGGTGTCGATCGCCCTCCAGCCTCCCTGGGCGCTGGCTCCAGCCCCCTGCTGGGTGTCTGGACACCTTCATCCCGGCCCCTCTGACCCCCTGGCCCGAGGGTCCGGACATCAAAGGACTCCAGTCCTATATCTGGGCCAGCCCTGGAGTAGGACTCCAGTTGTATCTTGGAGTCGAAGCCCTGCTGACCTTGTCGCGGCTGATCCTGATCCGAACTCATGCCCTGGAACCTTCGAGGCCCTGCTGACGCTGTCGCGGCCTGACCAAGTTGAACCCTCCTCAAGGCCCTGCTGACGCTGTCGCGGCCTGACCAAGCTGAACCATCTTCGAGGCCCTGCTGACGCGGTCGCGGCCTGACCAAGTTGAAACATCTTCGAGGCCCTGCTGACGCTGTCGCGGCCTGCCCAAGCTGAACCATCTTCGAGGCCCTGCTGACGCTGTCGCGGCCTGACCAAGCTGAACCATCTTCGAGGCCCTGCTGACACTGTCGCGGCCTGACCGAACGAAACCATCTTCAAGGCCCTGCTGACGCTGTCGCGGCCTAACCCACGCTGAACTATACCAAAGCCCTGCTGACGCTGTCACGGCCTGACCCCGTGAGCTATCCACGCACCAGTTGGTGCCAAGACTGTCCTGCTACCCCCTTCCTCCCGAAACCAAGACTTGACGGATCCCTCGATCCCGGCCTGCTAACTGGCCAAGAACGTGCCTTCATTTTATTATATAAAGATACTGGTGAATATTCCTTCGTGTGGTGTCCCTCTGTAGTAGTGTGATTGCTCAGCTGTTACGATTGTAGGAGAGGAGCCTCGCCAAGGAGGCCTCCCTACGGCGCTCGGCCTATTCCAGAGAGAGGTGGGTCTCGGGGCGGACAGTCAGACATCTTCTGTCTCCCCTGGGATCGCCTTTCTAACATTGGTGGCAAGCGACGGGATCCGAGCCCGCGCAAATCGTACAGCGAGTAACTCGCCACTACTAACAGAGACCCACAACCACGATGACTACTAAGGAAGCCGGAACGACCACAGAATTCCAGAAGGAACGATTAGAGGAGTACACCCATAAAGAACTCAAACAATTCTGCAAAGCCCTGGGTATCGCTACCACCGGACTAAGCACAAAAGACGATTTCAAAGACGCGCTGCAAACATGGGTGGAGACCGGAGCGACCCCACCCCAGACTAACGATGACATTATCCTAGAAGTACCCCTGAGTACGGTCATAGCCCCAGTGGAAGAAAGAACCGCCAACAGAGAACCGGGCCTCTCCCCCGAAGACGCCCGGGAGCGAGAGAGGAGTCGGCTCCATGAACTCGAGCTCGCCCGACTCCGGCTGGATGGAGAACTTCAATCAGCAGAAAAGAAAATGGCCATTGAGCAACTACGATTAGAAGGAGATCTGGACAAGAGGCGGAGGCAAAGGGAATTGGAAGAAAAAAAGCTCACGTACGAACACGAGCGTGGCCTCAAAGAACTAGAAATCAAGGCCAAGATCGAAGAGGCAGGCGCCGCGATAACCCGGGACCCTCCACCTCCTGCCGACCCGAAGGTCAACATTCCCAAGGATATCATCAAGGAATACTACAAGAATGACGATATCCAGCAATGGTTCAAGGCGTATGAAGTGGCCATGACCGCGCACCGCATCCCGCGAAAAGATTGGGGTGCCGGCTTATGGGGGAGATTTGTCAGCGAAGGAAGAGACACCCTGCTCGAGCTGGCCGAGGACGTGATGTCCTCCTATGACCACATGAAGGACGCCCTGCTCACCCGGTATGGCCTCACCCCCGAGATGTACCGACAGAGGTTCAGAGACTGCAAAAAGATCCCCGGTACCACGTGGGTGGAATACGTGAACTTTTATAGCCGGGCCCTGGAAGGATGGATCAAGGGCAGCAAGGTGTCCACCTACGAACAGCTGTTCGACCTCATCGTTTGGGAACACCTCTCCAACAACTGTTTTGTCAAACTCAGACAGCATCTCCTCGACAGCAAGCTGACCGAGCCCCGGAAACTCGCCGTCGAGGCTGATCGATGGGTGAGCACCCGGGTCCCCCGGACCCCGATAGGAGAAACGGGACGGAACAGCCAGGGGCACCCCCGCCAGCGTGGCGGCGGAGGAGGCCAGAACAGGAGCCGAGACTTTCCGCTGGCCCCGGGCCGGAGTCCGCCTCGGGGGTCCCCCCCCGAATAAACCTTCGCCAACCCTGACCAGAAGAGGGCCCCCTCCAGCACGGCCGGGGCCCCGCCCAAACATTACTTGCCACAGATGCCAGCGGCCCGGTCACTATGCCAGTGACCCCCTCTGCCCCATGAACCAGCGGCCCGGCACCACCGGGCCTCCGACCCGCCAGTTCGCTGCTGCAGCCCTGGGGGAGGGGGGAGAAGAAGACGAAGAGGTCTACAATGAAGATCAGACCGAGTATGAAAAGGCCGCCATGGCCCTAGCCTGCCTGGGCGAAAGAGGCATGGTCCCCCAGGCCTCGCTACCGAGCAACACTAAAAAATACCGTCAGTGGGTCCACATCAATGGACGGCGGACCGAAGCCCTCCGAGACATGGGAGCCAGTGTGACGGCCGTCCGCTGCCACTTGGTGACCCCCGAGCAGATCATACCAAATGTGCGATGCCCCGTAAGGACCGCCGACAACTCCGAGACTCTGTGTCAGATGGCCCGAATCCCCTTCGAGTAGGGGGGGGGTGTCGGGCACCCTCAAGGTGACCGTCCGGGACGACGCCCCTGTGGACTGCCTCCTCGGAAACGACCTCGAGAGCTCCCCCTGGGCCCAAGTCGAGCGGAGAGAACATCTAGGAATGATGGGACTACCAGAGTGGGTCTGCGCTACGACCCGATCTATGACTGCCCGGGCCCCGGCGGCAACCGAGGCTCCCCCGACTGAAGAGCCGGAGTGGCCCGCGCCACCACCGCCCGCAGTCAGTGAAGAATCCGAGCCCGAGCCATCGGAGCATGACCGAGAAGACAGCGCCGAACTCAGCGACATACCCAAGCTAGCCCAATGGCGCCAGGAGGGTGGTCCCACCCGAGAACAATTCCGGCAGGAACAGAAGGCCTGTCCCTCCCTCGAGGGGACCCGGCAGCAAGCCACAGCCCAAGCCGCCGGGGACACCTCAGGGTCCCACTGGGTATACTGGGACCACGGCCTCCTATACAGTGAACAGAAAATTGCCGAGCTGGGGGCCAGCCGAGTGTTGGTGGTCCCCCTACGATTCAGAGACTTCCTCTTGAACCTGGCACACGATGTGCCCCTCGCCGGGCACCTGGGACAGGACAAAACTTACAGCCGCCAGGTGACCCATTTCTACTGGCCAAAAATGCACAACGATGTGCATAACCACTGCCGCACCTGCCCGACATGCCAAGCCAGCGGAAAGAGTGGGGGGAAGATGAAGGCCCCGCTCCAACCCTTTCCAGTAGTGACCACTCCCTTCGAGCGAGTGGGGGTCGACATCGTGGGGCCCCAGGACCCCCGAACCTCGCAAGGGCACCGCTTCATCCTCGTCCTGGTGGACCATGCCACCCGCTACCCTGAAGCCATCCCCCTCCGAACCATAACGGCTCCCGTGGTGGGCCGAGCACTGATGGGGATCTTCTCCAGAGTGGGGTTCCCCCGAGAAGTCGTGAGCGATCGGGGCACGAACTTTATATCGAAGTATATGCGGTCCCTGTGGCAACAGTGCGGGGTCACATATAAGTTCACCACCCCGTATCACCCCCAAGGGAATGGACTTGTGGAGCGGTTTAACCGAACACTCAAGGGGATGATCCAGGGCCTAGAAGAACCCCTCTGCCGCAAATGGGACGTCCTGTTGCCCTGCCTCTTGTTCGCCTATCGGGAGGTCCCACAGAAATCCCTGGGGTTCAGCCCCATCGAACTTTTGTACGGGCACCCTGTCCGAGGTCCCCTCAGCCTGGTCAAAGAAGGCTGGGAAACTACAGTCCAAGACGCACCGCCGGATGTCTACCGGTACCTCCTGACCCTCCGAAGCCAGACTCGGAAGTTCCGGGCCCTTGCCGAGGCCAACCATGAGGCCAGTCAGGAGGACATGAAACGCTGGTATGACCAGAACTCTTCATCCATCGAGTTCGAGCCGGGTCAGCAGGTCTGGGTCATGTCCCCGGTCTAACCTTGTGCCCTCCAGGACAAATGGTCGGGCCCCTTCAAAGTGATCGAGCGCAAGAGCCCCGTCACCTATCTCATGGACATGGAGTCACCCCCGAAACCCCCTCCGGGTTCTGCACGCCAACCGGCTCAAGCCTCATTTCGCCCGCACAGAACTGAGCCTGCTGCTAGCTACCGATGATGGGGCCGAAGACGACTCCGAGCCCCTGCCCGACCTCCTAAGGTGCGCGGAGAAAGACGGCTCCATCGAGGGAATTTCTCTCCCTTCCGACCTGACCCCCGCACAGCGCCGAGACTGCCAAGAGCTGTTGGGGCAATTTACGGACCTGTTCTCCCTCACCCCCGGGGTTACCCAGTGGTGTGTCCACGATGTCGACACCGGGGACAGCCAGCCCGTGCGACACCGGGCCTACCGAGTTCCCGACCGAGTTCGGGCCTGCATCCAGACAGAAGTTGCCAAAATGCTGGCCCTGGGGGTGGTCGAACCCTCCGACAGTCCCTGGGCCAGCCCAGTTGTCCTGGTCCCCAAAGCAGCCGCACCTGGCACCCCTCCAGAACTCAGGTTTTGTGTCTACTACCGGGGACTAAATACTGTTACCAGAACCGACGCACATCCCATCCCCCGGGCCGATGAACTAATCGACCGCCTGGGAGCCGCCAAGTACCTCAGTACCTTCGACCTCACAGCCGGGTACTGGCAGATCGGCCTCACCCGGGCGCCCAGGAGCGATCGGCCTTCTCCACGCCCGGTGGCCACTTCCAATTCAAGGTGATGCCCTTCGGCATGAAAAACGCCCCCGCAACCTTCCAGAGACTGGTGAACAAAGTGCTGGCGGGGCTAGAAGAATTCAGCGCCGCCTATCTAGACGACATTGCCGTGTACAGCCTCCACTGGGCCGAGCATCTGAAGCACCTCTGGGAGGTCCTGACGGCCCTCCGGCGGGCCGGACTAACTGTGAAAGCCAGCAAGTGCCAAATAGGTCAAGGGTCCGTGACCTACCTGGGACACCAAGTGGGGAGCGGCCACGTGGCTCCCCTCCAACCCAAGATTGACACCATTGTGGCCTGGGAGCCCCCGGTCAGCCAGACAGCCGTCCGAGCCTTCCTGGGGCTCACTGGATATTATCGGCGCTTCATAAAGAACTATGGGAGCATTGTGGGTCCCCTCACTGAACTGACCTCGAAAAACCGGCCCCAGAAAGTACAATGGACACCCGCGTGCCAGGTGGCCTTCGAGACTCTGAAAACAGCCATGTGCACCGCCCCTGTGCTCCAAGACCCTGACTACAGCCGGGAGTTCGTAGTCCAGACCGATGCCTCGGAACACGGCATTGGGGCGGTCCTATCGCAGATTGACCCCGAGGGGATTGACCATCCTGTGGCCTTCATCAGCCGACGGTTGCTGGCCAGAGAGCAGCGATGGAGCACCATTGAGAGAGAGGCCTTCGCCGTTGTGTGGGCCCTCAAGAAACTCAGGCCCTACCTCTTCGGCACCCACTTCCGGGTCCAGACTGACCACCGGCCCCTGCGGTGGCTGATGCAGATGCGTGGCGAAAACCCAAAGCTGCTGCGATGGTCCATCTCCCTCCAAGGGATGGACTTCACTGTGGAGCATCGCCCTGGCAACGACCACGCCAACGCTGACGGCCTGTCCCGCTTCTTCCGCCTCGACGAGGAGAATACCCAGGAAGATGGGTGACTCTCCCCGCCTTCAGCTGGAGGGGACGTGTGTTGGACCCGGCCTCGTGGCGTGGTCCTACCCCTCCCGCATGGCGGGCCCAGGACGGCATCGGCCTCCGTCGACCCGCCGTCAACCCCCCTGAACACGAACCATCGACGAGAGCAGCCCCCCTGGCAACCCACGGCTCTCCCCTCTGGGACCCCGGCAGACCCTGCTCGCCAACACTGCCGGTCTGGCGACCATGCCAGGCCACCCTTTTCCGGCCCGACTCCATCTTGGGCCCATCACGTCCCGAGCACGTGGCCGCAGCCATCCCTGGCCCCGGCCCCAGCGAAGCCCCGACATCGAGGCACCAAGATTCTCCCAGGTGGTAGAGTGGCCACTTGACGGATCCCGGAGGAGGGGAGTTTCGATGGACCTCCAGCCGTCCCCGGACGCCTGGTATCGATCGCCCTCCAGCCTCCCTGGGCGCTGGCTCCACCCCCCTGCTGGGTGTCTGGACACCTTCATCCCGGCCCCTCTGACCCCCTGGCCCGAGGGTCCGGACATCAAAGGACTCCAGTCCTATATCTGGGCCAGCCCTAGAGTAGGACTCCAGTTGTATCTTGGAGTCGAAGCCCTGCTGACCTTGTCGCGGCTGATCCTGATCCGAACTCATGCCCTGGAACCTTCGAGGCCCTGCTGACGCTGTCGCGGCCTGACCAAGTTGAACCCTCTAATCAAAAAGAGAGGATCACTTGTCCTGCATAACATGGGGTATGCGGGAAGGTTCGTACTAGTCCCAATAAAAACCCCTCATATACGTGTTGGAAGATTTCGATTTATTAGCGGTGTATCTTGATTCTCCGCTGTCCCTCAACACGTGTTCGCACAATCATTGGGTTAGTAGTTTATGCGACCTCCAACCAGGAGGTATTACCCTTGTTAGAACAGTAGTGATCAGAAATCGTGCAGTGAAGATGTGACTAATAAAATAGCTCTCTATACCAGACAATTAATTTTAATGATTCTGATATTTATGAGGCCTATGTTAAAATTCAAAAGAGTGAATTGGAGTGATTATGACTCTTTCACAATGAAAATTGCGTGGGTTTGGTCGACATGTTTCAGCCCTTCGGCTGCCAATAAGTCAGTGGGGCTTTCATCAGGACCACGGTGCTAGGTGAATAGAGACCTCTCACGTCTCTATATGAAGTTATCAAGTTGAACCCTCCTCAAGGCCCTGCTGACGCTGTCGCGGCCTGACCAAGCTGAACCATCTTCGAGGCCCTGCTGACGCTGTCACGGCCTGACCAAGTTGAAACATCTTCGAGGCCCTGCTGATGCTGTCGCGGCCTGCCCAAGCTGAACCATCTTCGAGGCCCTGCTGACGCTGTCGCGGCCTGACCAAGCTGAACCATCTTCGAGGCCCTGCTGACGCTGTCGCGGCCTGACCGAACTAAACCATCTTCAAGGCCCTGCTGACGCTGTCGCGGCCTAACCCACGCTGAACTATACCAAAGCCCTGCTGACGCTGTCACGGCCTTACCCCGTGAGCTATCCACGCACCAGTTGGTGCCAAGACTGTCCCGCTACCCCCTTCCTCCCGAAACCAAGACTTTAGGGATCCCTCGATCCCGGCCTGCTAACCGGCCAAGAACGTGCCTTCATTTTATTATATAAAGATACTGGTGAATATTCCTTCGTGTGGTGTCCCTCTGTAGTAGTGTGATTGCTCAGCTGTTACGATTGTAGGAGAGGAGCCTCGCCAAGGAGGCCTCCCTACGGCGCTCGGCCTATTCCAGAGAGAGGTGGGTCTCGGGGCGGACAGTCAGACATCTTCTGTCTCCCCTGGGATCACCTTTCTAACACCCATCCACCCACCAGCTCACTTATATCTGTACTTCAGCAAATTCACCATTCAATCACTCATCTGCATATTCATCCAACAGTCAAATCTTAACATATACACACACACACACACACACACACACACAGATCCACCATCAATAAAAAAAAACTATTCTAGACAATGTAAATCTGTCAAAACCTATTCTTCGAAAGCCTCCCGTATGTGCACTGCTTCAGCACCATACTCTTTAAATAAGACAACCTACCAGGGCTGGTGAAGGATTACACACATTCATTTATTTATTTTTGCCATTTATAAAGCGCAAACGAATACCCGCAGGCGTCTCGGCGCTAAACATTCGCGTAACTTCAGCTCGATATTAAATGCTTCAATGGAATATGATGGATGTTAATGATTAAAAAGCCATGTTTTCAAACTCTTGCGGAACTGGGGAAGTGAGGGGCTTAGTCTGATGTTCTGAGGTAAGGTGTTCCATAATTTGGGTGCCGCAACTAAAAAGCGGCGGTCGCCCCAGGTCACTGTTTTGGAACGTGGGATCACTAGCTGGTTAAGAGTGGTGGAGCGAAGCGGTCTACAAAGTATGTAGGGAATCAGCTGGTCCTTAAGAAAATGCGGTCCTTGATCGTTGAGTGCCTTGTACACTATACACAGTGATTTAAACTTAATCCTATTCCGGATCGTCAACCAGTGGTATTTTTTAATGGTTTCTGATATGGCCGTGAATTTAGGTGTTCCTGAAAGCAGACGTGCTGCGGCATTCTGTATTGCCTGTAGCTTCTTTGTGACCCTAACCTGAGCGTTTAGGAATAGGCCGTTGCAGTAGTCGAGGGACGATAAGACCAGAGAGCTAACCAATGTTTTAGTAGCTGCCTCTGGCAAGAACGGGCTGATTTTCCTAATCATTCTTAGTTTGTGGTGTGCTGTGGTTGCTACTTTGTTTGCGTGATCCATGAAGTTGAGACCCTCATCAAAAATGACTCCCAAGTTCCTGACCTTATCCGTCGGACTCGGGGGTGCTCCGAAGGCTGATGGCCACCAGGATGATGACCATGCTGGTGAGAGGGGTCAAAAAATGACTACCTCAGTTTTTTCAGAATTGAGCTTGAGGCAGTTTGTTGCCATCCACTCTCCGATTTCCCGCATTCCATTTTGGAAGCGTTGTGCCACCTCGCCTCCGTCACCTTTGATGGCCAATACCAATTGCGTATCGTCCGCATAGGAGGTTAGGCTCATCCCATGTGCTTTGATAACATTAGCAAGGTCCGACACGTAGATATTAAATAGGGTCGGACTGAGGGATGAGCCTTGAGGAACCCCACACGGCAGCGAGAGCTTTGCAGATTGGTAAGGTCCTAAGGTGACAGCCTGTGTTCTATCTGCCAGAAAAGATGCGAGCAGATCTCTAGCAGTATGGCAGATACCCATCTTTCCGACACGGTCGACCAAGATCTTATGGTCGACCGTGTCGAAGGCTGCTGATAAATCAAGCAGTACCAGAACTGCTGTTCCCCCATGGTCCCGAATTGCTCTGACGTCATCTGCGGCTTTGATCAGGGCAGTTTCGGTTCCATGATATTTTCGGAAACCGAATTGAGTATCGTCCAGCAATCGGTATTTCTCAATGTGCTCCGATAATTGTAAATTCATGGCTTTTTCGGCCACTTTTGCTATAAAAGGGAGACTTGCTATGGGCCTGTAGTTTTTTAATTCATTTTTATCCAGGCTTGGTTTCTTTAATAGAGGTTTTAGCAGAGTGTTTTTTAGAGGGTTGGGGTATATACCAGAGCTCAGTATGGAATTACAAACTTGTGTAATGACCGGAATGATAGAGTCCATCACAGGTGGGAGGACTGAAAAAGGGCAAGGGTCGAGAGCGGATCCTGTTTTAATTGTGAAGACAATGGTCCTTATATGATCGGTTGTAAGTACTTTAAACCTGGAGAAGGCATTTATCGGGTGTGTACTGGAGGAAGGGGCGTTCGTTAAGGTTGGTTTAGAAGTGAAGGCTTGGTATATGTCGTCCACTTTGGAGAAGAAGAAGTTGGCCAAAGCATCACACAATGATTGTGAATGAGATCAGGAGCGTTACCTGACAATGTTTTAGTAATCTCGTATAATTGCTTGCTTGAGTTTTTAGCTTTGTCAATTTGTTCTGAGTAGAATGATTTTTTCGCCTTTACAATCATTGCTTTATAGACAGCCAATGATTCTTTGTAACGGATCTTGCTCACTGTATCATACGTTTTCCTCCAATGCCTTTCCCTATTCCTGTTGCATTGTTTTTGTATTCTTAATTCCTCAGTGTACCATGGAGCAGTCGGTGTGGATCTGTTCCTGGATAGGGACTTGATGGGAACTAAAAGATTGGTAGCATGGCCAAGCCAATCATGGAATTGAGCACCATAGCAATATACACCATACACAGCCAGTATGGATCAAGGGCCTTTTCATTTGCTGCACTTCCAACAGCCACCAACTTTAATATCTAAAAAAATAGAGAAGCTGTTTTCTATACAATGAAGTCTCCTTGAGGGAAAAGGGAGAAGGAGACATGTAGGAGTTTCGGCTGGAGGACACTACCAAGACTCTCCAGATCTACACCAGCTTCCTATGGGCGGGAAAGACACCTACAATGTCCTTTGCTCACTCCATTTGAAGCAGGACTAGGGTGGGCAGATGTTCAACTGTGTTACTGGGCCTCCCAGTTGATTAACATTAATGACTTGTTCCACGCTGACAGGGGTGACCCCGCCAATAGGCTAGAACTGGACTTGCTGCATCACCATGGTTTACTCTCACGGTTACATGGAAGGGCACCCCCCCGACACTCGCTCCCGCCATCTGTTGCTGGTATGTGGCCCTCCATCATATGAAGCGCTATGGTACTCTCACAGGAGCAGCTCGTCTTTGGCACGGGATGTGGTTATCGGAGACAGCAGTCCTTGCTGGATTTCACTCCTGGGACCTCATAGGCGTCTTCACGCTAGGAGATGTGTGGAGGGAGAGGTGCATTCGGTCGTTTCAGGACCTGATGGCTTAATTCCAGCTGCATTCTTCGCAGTTCTATCGATATCTGCAGCTACGCCATGCTCTGGAGGGCTATAAAGAGAGGCTGGCTAGCCTCCGGGAGTTCAACCCATTGGAATGCAACTGAGTGACTGATGTTCTGGGCGGCGGAGGGGATGGGGGTATTTCAAGCCTATACAAATCCCTGGTGCTGAACATGGAGTGTCTGCGGTGCCGCAACTCCCGAGGTTCCCTTTATCATGTATCATGGGATTGCCCTGTAGCACAAGGGTATTGGAGGGAGGTCAATGATCGGATTGGGTGGATAGTGGGCTTGCCATTGGCTCTGGACCACAAGGTTATATTGCTGTGAATTACGGACACAATGGGGGAGACATGAGCCTTGAGAGCCCTGATTGCCACGGCCTACCTGGTTGCCAAAAGGGACCAGGCGAGACACTGGAGAGATGCGCAAGCAGCACGATGCACAAATTGGTCTGGGGCACGGACACCTGTGCATCAATGGAGAAATTGGTGTTTAAGGCACGGGAGTTCCCACAGAAGTATGAACGAATTTGGGGCCAATGGACTAGATTAAAGAGCCCATGGACTGTTAGGGAGGTTTGGTGCCTAAAGGGCCTGGAACCAGTATGATGCTATGTGTGATTGTCCATCACCGGTCGGGGGACTGTATTCATGCAGTTGTGACACAGAATGTTGCCTTGTGTTTGGCCCTGCACTTGAGCGTGAGCTATGTGGCATGGTGTTTTGTTACCAATTGTTTTAAGTCATAAAACTAATGAAGAGTTTCATTAAAAAAACGATTTGGGATACAGGGGTTAGGGCTAAAGAGTATAGGCTAAATGGGTGAATCCTATACCATTTCTATCAATTGGTTTTGTGCACATTGCACTGACCATCTAGTGCACTTGTGCTTTATAAAAACACTAAAATAAAATTAAAATAAAAGACAGTTTTTTTTCTCTATTATGTTTTTCTTAATTTCAAGGAATATATGCTATCTTCCCACCTTGTATTAATAGTGGACTCCAACCCTTCCTTTTTTCCTGCACCAAAATACCCTGAAATACTTTCATTAGTTCAGAGAACCAGGTTAAATCCACTCCATATGAACTGCCAACTATACTCACTAACCATGATAGGGACAGCTGTACTTATGGGGCTGTCTCGAGCCTTAGATGCTTCCAAACTAGGAATTTCTTCTAGACTAGCTTAGTTTACGTCATGAGGGAAGAATGGTTGTCAGTTTCCAAACTCCACACCCAATGGTTTGCAAATGCTTAATTGAGTGTGGTGTTCCCACCATTCCTACTCCAAGGTGCACACTCAAGAACATCTCACCCTGATCAAGAAAATTCACCCAGACAGATTTAGTCTGCACTTTCAGTTCAAAATAGCCTTTGGTCTAATTTGAGAACACTCAATTGAGGTGAGGTAAGACATGGACATTTAAGTCACCTGTCATCAAGACTGAATGGACTGGAAATTTTGATGATCACTTTGCAATTCCAATTCAATTCAATTTTTATTTATTTTGATAGGGAACTCCAACGGAGGTCCACAAAAGTACACACATAGATAAAAAAGAGATACTTTATGTACAATACAAAATTCTTCCATAGTCAAGCATCAAATATTAATGAAATGAAATGAAAAAGAAATTTAATAAAGCGCACTGCGGCCAAGCGGCTTCCTGGCGCTGAGACCAAACTAGACTCAACTGAGGAAACGAAAGGAGCAAACAGGGGAATGCCTGGGAGAAAAGAAATGTTTTCAAAGCTTTGCGAAAGTGAGCATAGGTGGGAATAGAACGGATTGAGAGAGGGAGGGTGTTCCAAAACCGAGGGGCCAGAACCGAAAAGCGGGTGCCCCCCGTTCTGGATTTACGAAAGCGGGGGACATGTAGGAGGGAGAGAGAAGAGGAACGAAGAGTGCGGGTGGGGGTGTAAGGAGTAATCAAAGAACTAATGAAGAAGGGGGCTGAGTCAGTGTAGGCCCGAAAAGTCAGACAGGCCAATTTAAAAAATGATCTGAGGTGCACGGGGAGCCAATGGAGGGACTTAAGTGCAGGCGTGATATGAGATGATTTGGGGAGGCGGAGGATGAGACGGGCAGCCTGGTTTTGAATGGCCTGTAGGCGTCGGGTTTCATAAGCAGGAATGCCTACATACAGACCATTCCCATAGTCAAGGCGAGAGGTGATAAGGGCCAGGACTATGGATTTAAGGGCGTCCGCTGAAAAATACCGGGAAATCTTCCGGATGAGACGAAGGGACAAAAAACAAGAGGATACAACGGAACTGACTTGGGCGTGCATGGTAAGGTCATGGCTGACCTTGATGCCCAAGGTCCGAACAGAGGGGACCGGAGAAGGGGGGGGGAGCCGAAGGAGGGGGGCCAGTGGATCGGGGACCAAGGGTTGGAGGGACCACCCGTGAGGACAAGCTCCGTTTTATCGGGATTGAGCTTTAAATGATTGGTGCACATCCAATCAGAAATAAAGACTAGAGTGGAGCAGAATTTAGGAAGAGAGATCGAGGGAGAAGAAAGATCAAAGACGAGCTGGAGGTCATCCGCGTAATTATACACAGAGACCCCCAGCTCGCGAAGGGAAATAATGAGAGGATGAATATAAAGGTTAAAAAGAAGAGGGGAAAGGGAAGAGCCTTGAGGGACCCCACAGGTGACTGAGCGGGGGGGAGCAGAAAAGCCCGAGAGGTGAACCGCTTGAGACCTGCCCGAAAGGAAGGACGCCAGCCAAGAAAAGGCTACGCCACAAATGCCCGCTGCGCTGACACGGTCGAGAAGAGTGGCATGATCGACCGTGTCAAACGCAGCGGACAGGTCGAGGAGAACCAGGGCTTGGGGAAGATTGGTGTCCGCTTTCCCCTTGAGTTCGTCCAGGACAGCGATGATAACTGTCTCCGTAGAGTGTCCTGGTCGAAAGCCTGCCTGGTGGGAGGCCAGGAGGTGGTTCTCCTCGACGTAAGAGGACAGGCAAGAAGTGACATGGCTTTCGAGGATCTTTCCCAAGTAGGGGAGAAGGGAAATAGGCCGGAAATTAGAGGGGAGAGAAGAATCTAATCCAGGTTTCTTTAGGATGGGAAGAACCCTTGCGGTTTTAAAAGAAGAAGGAACAGAACCCAAAGTCAAAGAGGCATTAAGAAGAGCAAGAGGAGGAGCGGGGCAACTGGTAAAAAGAGCTTTAAGGATCCGTGCCGGGGCACAGTCCGCTGGCGAGCCAGATTTGACTTTGGAAAGCAGATTGAGAAAGCAATCTGTAGAAATGGGAGAAAAATGATCCATTGACGAGGAGGGCAGAGGAAGGGGACAGGGAACACCGGTATGCTGTGCCAAGGGAATGTTAGCCTTTATATTGGCGATCTTGTCAATAAAGTAATCATTGAGTGAGAGGCAGAGGGTCTGGGTAGGGACAAGACTGGTGCGATCAGAGGTAGCGAGATGGTGAACCAAGGAGAAGATTTCTCGGGGTTTATTGGCAGAGAGAGCGACTCTCTCAGTGAAATAGTTAGTTTTAGCCGTCAAGATCGCTTTTTTATAATCAGTAAGAAGGAGTTTATACTTGGCACGAAGGGTGGGGCAGTAGTTACGTCTCCAGTGACGTTCCGAACGCCTAAGACCGAGCTTAAGATCTTTAAGCTCCTTGGTGAACCATTTGTGTGCGTCGTAGGGTCGGACAGATTTAACCTTTTTGAGAGGGGCAACCTGATCGCAGGAAGAGGAAAGCCAGGTGCTAATGGCTTCTGTCTGCGAGTCTAAGGAGAGCCCAGTAAGGTCTGGCATTGAAGAGGCCAGAGAAGATGAAAGTATGTTAAGATCCGTTTGGTTCCAGCTACGAGCTAGTAAATTTTTAGGTAAGGGTAATTTGACCGCAAGTGCAGAAAAAATGGAAAAAGAAATAATAAAATGATCAGACCAAATGCAGGGAATTAAAAAAGGGGGTGAGATATCACGGCGCAATGACCAGATCTGGTCAAGGGTATGACCCTTGGCGTGGGTGGGAGCAAAAATGTGAGGTAAAAAATTCAGACACTGGAGGGTGGCAGAAAAGTCTTTGGAGAAAGAATCTTCTCTAGGGTCACCTGGCCAGTAGTTGAGGTCGCCAAGTAAGATGACCGATGAATGGTTGACCGCCAGAGTGGCCAAAAGGTCCTGCAAGGTGGAAACAAATAGGGGCATAGATTGGGGGGGACGGTACATAAGGACAACAGTGAGGGGATCAGGGAGATTGAGGGAACGGGCCACCAGGTAATCCACATTGGGTATTGGTGGGTGGTCAAGGAGCTGAAATTTAAGGGTGGAGCGAATAATCATCGCCACGCCACCCCCAGCCTTCCCAGCCGGGCGATCCGCACGAAGGGCATAATAGGTGTCGGGGAGAATAGCCAGGAGATCCGGGAGGGAATCAGTGGAAAACCAGGTTTCGGTGAGAAATAAATAATCAGGGGAATCGGTGCTCAAGAGGTTAAAGAGTTCGATCTGGTGCCTGACTGCCGAACGAATGTTGAGCAGGCAAGCAGTGGCAGCAAGAGGAGCGGATGGGGGGCAAGAAACAGGCGGGAGGACGGAGGAAGGAGAGATTGGGCAGAGAGTGAGAGGAAGCGGACAAGGTGGGTGGGGGGCACGAATACCAAGAGAGTCAAGACGTTGTGACAAAGGGGAGGGAAGAGAGAAGGGAGCCAGGTGTGCGGCGAGCTGGGCTGAGGAGTAGATCAGGGGACAGGCAGGGTCTATGGCCCCTGGTCCCGGTCGGTCGCGGACGGGCGCAGACGGGCTTGCCTTAGGCGCGCAAACGGCGCGCCCGCTGCGCCCGTCCGCTGCGCGTACGTGGAAAGCACATGTTTTATGGCGACGTAGTGGCCGTGGCCTCGGGCAGGTGGGCGTGGCCTGCGGGGAGGCTCGCTGATGGCGGTGAGTAGGGAGAGCCTGTCCCTGCAGCAGCGTTCACCTCGGCTGCGCGGGGAACAGGGAGGCGAGCAGGAGACCCAAAAGAAGGTGAGTAGTCAGGGGTTAAAAACAATGAAGTGGGCACAGGTATTTTAAAAGGCAGGCAGGGATTCGAAAATGGCTGCGTTCCCGGAGAAGCCTCGGGAAAGTCTGTTGAGGGACTGAGCTTGCAATTCAGCTCCTAAAGAAGGTAAAGTGGGCGTGGCCTCGGGCAGGTGGGCGTGGCCTGCGGGGAGGCTCGCTGATGGCGGCGAGTGGGGAGAGCCTGTCCCTGCAGCAGCGTTCACCTCGGCTGAACGGGGAACAGGGAGGTGAGCAGGAGACCCAAAAGAAGGTGAGTAGTCAGGGGTTAAAAACAATGAAGTGGGCACAGGTATTTTAAAAGGCAAGCAGGGATTCGAAAATGGCTGCGTTCCCGGAGAATCCTCGGGAGAGTCTGTTGAGGGACTGAGCTTGCGATTCAGCTCCTAAAGAAGGTAAAGTGGGCGTGGCCTCGGGCAGGTGGGCGTGGCCTGCGGGGAGGCTCGCTGATGGCGGCGAGTAGGGAGAACCTGTCCCTGCAGCAGCGTTCACCTCGGCTGCGCGGGGAACAGGGAGGCGAGCAGGAGACCCAAAAGAAGGTGAGCAGTCAGGGGTTAAAAACAATGAAGTGGGCACAGGTATTTTAAAAGGCAGGCAGGGATTCGAAAATGGCTGCGTTCCCGGAGAAGCCTCGGGAGAGTCTGTTGAGGGACTGAGCTTGCGATTCAGCTCCTAAAGAAGGTAAAGTGGGCGTGGCCTCGGGCAGGTGGGCGTGGCCTGCGGGGAGGCTCGCTGATGGCGGCGAGTAGGGAGAGCCTGTCCCTGCAGCAGCGTTCACCTCGGCTGCGCGGGGAACAGGGAGGCGAGCAGGAGACCCAAAAGAAGGTGAATAGTCAGGGGTTAAAAACAATATACAAAATAGCATTAAAAATGATCTAATAAATATCCAGCAAAGTTTTTAAAAATTAATAAATCCTGGAGCACACCATTTCCTTTTGGCGGGAGAAGACAAATGAGCTGGCCTACTGGGCGGAATGAATATTATATTTGATGAATACAGGTCTTAAAAACATATACCTGGCCCTTTGTAACTTCGTACAAACAAATAACACATGATTAAAATCTTGGATACGCGAATTACCCATTTCACAGATTCTCTCCTCACTTGGAATTTTGTCCCATATACCAGTAACATCTCTTAAGGGCAACAAATTCATTCTTAAGAAAAAAATTAGCCTTCTAATACTGTGAGGAAGATTCCAGGTTAAATAAAGCTGTGGTCTATTCCCCACAGCGCTCCCACAGACTACCTCAATGCGAGACTTGGTCCGACTTAAACGTGTGTCTCTAGCCAGGCTGATATTTAGCCTGCACTTTCAGTTCAAAATAGCCTTTGGTCTGATTTGAGAACACTCAATTGAGGTGAGGTAGATATGGACATTTAAGTCACCTGTCATTAAGACTGAAAGGACTGGATATTTTGTTGGTCACTTTGCAAATTTCTGCATAATCTTTAATAGAAGTTTACCGTTATACAGCAAGCCTCGAAAATCATCACAGCTCAAATCAGATGAATCAACTGCAAATCCCTTTCCCCACTTATCATATTCAAATCCCCCTCCCTTCACTGTTCTTCATCGGTTACATCTGTGAAATTTCTTATCTCGAGGATCCAATTCCAGGGATGGAGAGGAAGACACAAATATTGCCCCTGTGGGTATCAGGTGATACAATGGTTCTAGACAAAGAGAAGCATGAATAACGTTGATGAATTCAAAATAGTCTGTTGATTAGTTAAGTGTTGATCTTTAGCCAAGACGCTCCTGGCCGTGTTCTACCGTGGCTGGCGTTTGTTTAACAAGACAAAGAAATAAAGATCAACACTTAACTAATCAACAGACTATTTTGAATTCATCAACGTTATTCATGCTTCTCTTTGTCTAGAACCATTGTAT